>NW_026606129.1:63132500-65615000 GCF_029834395.1 Sorex fumeus
CAATCCGCTGCGTGGCAGCCTCTCTGATACTCGGGCTCTGGCGGTGCAGGCTGCACCCGTGCCTCCCTCCCGGAGAGTGGGAATGCCTCCTTAATTTATCCCTTCCTCCTGTCTCAGGCACACAGAGCCCGTGTCCCCCGCTGAAGCGCGGTTTGGCAGTTGAAGAGCAAAAGGATGTCACCCTGTCAAAACCGATCGCAGCTTCTCTTGCAGCAGCAGGCCGGCAGCTGGCTCTGTGCTCTCCCCCGAGCTGGAGTTGGGGCTCCCGGAGAATCGGGTGCCTGCCGGGCCCCTGGGCATGTAGTTTGGGGACAGGGGTGGGGGGAGGCGGTTCCAAGCCATGGTACCCCGGCTGATCTCCATCAATGCTGCCATTTTCTTCCATACCCCTCCCCAGCCTCGTCCCAGGACTTTCGGGTCCCTCACTCCGTGCCTCGCCCAGCCCAGGGGAGGACTGCTTAGGACTTACTCCTGACTCAGTGCTCAGAGATCGCTCCTGGTGAGAATCAGGGAACTATATGGGGTGCCCGTGGTAGGCTGCGTGCTGATCCATCACTCCAGCCCGCTTTCCTCCTGTCCTCACTCAGGTCAGTACCTGTGTGGACAGCCTCACCCCCACCTGAAGCCTTCCCTTCAGCCAACCCCCCCCCCACACACACACACACCTGCTCATCCTGGTGCTTCTCCCCACTCGAGGATTGTGGGAAGGGCAGGTCTGCACTTGGCACTCCCCAGCTCAGGTTTTCCCTGGGCTTCTGAGCATCTATGGCGCTTCAGACCAGACTTTTTTATTTGGATCACACCCGGCAATGCTCAAGGGTTACTAATCCTGGCTCATGCACTCAGGAATTACTCCTAGTGGTTCTCAGGGGACCATATGGGATGCTGGGAATTGAACCCAGGTCAGCCGTGTGCAAGGCAAATGCCCTACCTGCTGTGCTATCGCTCCAGCCCCCAGAACAGACTTTTTTTTTTTTAAATCTGGGTCCCGAGGCATCTCCCTGTCCCACTGGACACTCACTTGCCTGGCCCCTGTGGGCGGGCATCCAGCCCCACTGGCTTTCTTTTTCCTCCTCCAGCTTCCCCAGAATCTCTGTCTCTGTGACTCTGCCCTATGCACCCCTTCTTTCCTTGCCTCAAACTCAGTTACTCTCCCCTCACCTGCTCTTCTCACACCATTGGGCCCCCCTCAAGAGGCAGTTTCTGAGTCCAGTCCTCCCCTCGTGGGTGTGGGAGATAGTCTGGAATCTCTGCCCAGCCCCTCAGCCTGTCCCAGTGGGCAGTGCCGGCTCCGAAGGGGCTCCCTTTGGCGGGTCACCATCTGCCTGGCAGAGACATCTCAGGAGATAAGCTGGAGACTGTTTCAGTGTCCCAGTCTAGAGGGGCAGAGCTGTGGGCATCTCATGGATTGAGGCCACCGATGCTTTCTTCCCGAGAGCAGCCGCCATCACAGCAGAACACAATCTGACTGGAGAGGCACCCACAGTCTGATGGAAGAGGCGCCCGTGAAAGATGGAGATATGAGACTCTCCGCTGTTTGCCCCTTGGGGGTGAGAGTCCCAGCCACTGGTGGAGAGTGAGCTTGCTTGCAGGCTCAGAAGGTCCAGTGAAAGGCCAACCTGACCTCTTGGTGCTGTGGAGTGGGACTGGCCCACACGGCCACCATGCACGGCCAGCAGCCCTGGACAAGGCCCGTCAGCCCGGCTTTCCCTCAGGGAAGGGACATCCAGGACTTCGGCCTACAGAAAGTTGTGGTTAATTTTTTGCCTTGGCTTGCGTTCCTTTTGTTTTTCCCCTTTTCCTCTTCTCTGATCTATTTTATGGTCCCTCTTCTTTTCCCTCTGCTTGCTGTCTTGGTCTTCTGTTTGAGGGCTGTTCCCAGCAGTCCCGAGGGAGTCCGTGGTGCTGACCCTGCTCCTCCCCCACATGAAGCCTGTGCGCCAGCCCTTGGAACCACCTCCCCAGCCCCAACCCGAAATATTTTTCAGTATTTTTTAAAAGACAGCTGTGTTGTCTTTGCTTACAAGCTTATCACGACCATGGGTGACTCAGAAGCAAAAGAAAGTTCCTTCTCGCTTACTTCTGGAAGTCAGGACGTGCACAGGCAAAGCATGGGCAGATGAAGGGCCGGCGAGAGGGCCCGCTTCATTGTCATCTCTTCTTCACTGTCTCCAGAAGGCAGAAGGGATGAGGGAAATCCCGGCGGTCTCTTTTATAAGGACAGTGATGCTTGATTGCCGCTGACAGCCCCTGCTTCCAAATTCCCTGACACAGGCGACCAGGGCGGAGCATCTGAACGAAGTGTTCAGTCAGGCCTGCCACGCCTTCCATTCCATCCACCGCAGCTCTGCAGGGGGGCGCCCCTTTTCTCCATGGGTGCAGGCGCAGTAATTGGGAACCAAATGTCAAGATTTCTGTGATTTGGGCCAGGAGATCGCTCATGGGGCTGGAGCACAGGCTGTACATCATGTGAGAGACCCGGAGAGAGACCAGGTTATTTCCCACACCCACGAGGGGGAGGATTGGACTCAGGAATTGCCTCTTGAGGGGGACCCAATGGTGTGGGAAGGGCAGGTGAGAGGAGAGGATACCAAAGTTTGAGCCAAGGAAGAAGGGGTGCAAAGAGCACTGTGTGATCCTTAGGTTTGGCCCCAAAGCTAAAAAGGAGAAAGACATCTGCAAGTTCCTTTCAGTGATTCCACAGAAAAACTCGTGTGTGTGTGTGTGTGTGTGTGTGTGTGTGTGTGTGTAGGAGGGAGGGAGGGAAGCAGAGCTGATCAGATGGGTGAAGGTTATAATATAATAAAGGCCCTCCCGTTGATCGTCGATTTGCTCGAGCGGGCCCAGTAACGTCTCCATTGGAGACTTTGTTGTTACTGTGTCTGGCATATCGAATACTCTCGGTAGCTTGCCGGGCTCTCCGAGAGGGGCGGAGGAATCGAACTCGGGTCGGCCATGTTGGCCGCTTGTAAGGCGAATGCCCTACCGCTGTGCTATCGCTCCAGCCCGGGTGAAGGTTAACAGCAGGAAGATCTCCGTGAAGGGAGTTTCTTGTGCCAGACTCGGAAAGCACAGGGGAGGATGGTCGTGCATGTGTGTTGTGCTGAGCCCCCCTGACCCGGCCCCGTCTGTGTTCAGTCTGCAGCTCGCCACCCATCCACATGAAGGTGCAGCCTCTGAACCAGACCGCGCTGCAGGTCTCCTGGAGCCAGCCGGAGACCATCTATCACCCTCCCATCATGAACTACATGATCTCCTACAGCTGGACCAAGAATGAGGATGAGAAGGAGAAAACGTTTACCAAGGACAGCGACAAAGACTTGGTAAAAGCTCCCTGTTTGCAGAGAGCCTCCCCCCCACCCCCACCCCCACACACACACCCATGGGCTCTGCCTTCGGTCGGACCCAGTCGCCTGGGGCCAGTGTGTGCTTAGCTAGGGCCCCCAATCCCGTCCCAGCCCTGACAGCCATGCCACCATGAAAAGGAATTTCTCTATAGTTAGGCCCTTCAAGATGACTCCTCCTTTCATCGGTAAAATAATAGCCATCCTCCCCAAAGTCATATAATAGAATCATTGTAAATATAAAATTAGTCCTAAAATGCACGGTGGGCTCTGGCTTGCAATCAGCACTGTAGATGCTACTGTTTGACTTTTCCCTCCTCCTCCCCCTCCCCCTCCCCCTCCCCTCTCCCTCTCCCTCTCCCTTCCCCTCCTCCCCCCCTCCCCCTTCCCTCCCCTTCTCCTCCTCCCTCTCCCCCCCCCACTTCCCCATGGTTGTCTTGCCCATAGGGCCATGGCTCCCACCACCCTTCTCACACACTACAGCATCAGACTTTCAGCTTCACACCCCCACTTCATGTTGTCATCCCAGATTTACAGTGGACAGCCAACAACACAGTCCTTGAGAACCGACATTGGTAGAAGCCATCCTCATCGCCTCTGAAAGCAAACCCTCCAACAAGCCCTGGTCTCAATTTTTGCATAGAAACACAAAGACACATGTTTGGGCCGAAAGCGCTGTGTGCATTATTTCATCAGAGGACAGTTTTTGAAAAAGGAGACCTGTGATTGTCTGAACACGTGAAAAGCACGATAGAGTACTAGAAATATAGTTGACATAAACAATATTTACAGTAGGATTCCTAACAGTGGTTCCCCCTTGGTTTCTCCCAGTGGAGCTCCAATGGCCCATTCAATCAGTTACAGGATTATTTTTCCCTCTTCCTTCAGATGAAGGTTCTTTTACTTCATTTCCATTTATATGTTCAATTTTCCCACTAGACATTGTTATCTGGGCCACGTTAGGGAATGATGAGCTTCATGAAATCAGAGAGGCGGCTTTTGAAAGGCACCCAAGGTTATGATGTATTTCCACCTTTCTCTTGTCGCTATTGGAAGTCCGTAAGGGATTTTTTCCTCTTTCTGAAGTCAGGATGGCTTGCATTAATCAGCAGAAACGATCTAGACGCTTAGGCGGTCTCTTGTTCTAAGTGGAAAATAATTAAACATGCAAAGATGAATAGATACCGGCTTGGAGTGAATTCTAATAAATCCCTGCCTAGATGGAGGGAAGATTTTGCTCTGAACAGAAGATGGGGTCAGAGGTTTAGAGAATGAGGCATAAATTAGTTTCTGAAGAAAGAGAGAGATGAAGAGAAAAACATGCTTTGACAGCAAGTTCTGTTTTATAAGAATTTTTAGGGTTGGTAATTTTCTTTGGGGACACACAAAATTAATTTTCTTAATTCCTCAAGAAGTCAGGAGTGCTGACTTAGTGGCAACCAAGCTGTTCTCTTAACTTGCAGCCCAGAAATCTCTATAAAACATCACAGTTGTCTTGCTTTACCCAGCAACCCGGGCCTCTTTCATGTCTTTAGGGCAAGCCTGGGGGGTGGCCAGTGGGATCCCCACCCTTTCCAGAGATGCTCAGTGAGGTGGCAGACAGTAAATGACCTGGTCTCGGCCCCCCACCAGGAGGCCACTCTCCCTGGCAGGAGCAGCTTGTGTCATATAGTAACATTTCAATACCTGCACAGAGGTTTGCAGCAGCTCTGTAGGGAGCGCCCACTGGGTTCAAGCACATTGAGCTGCTGCCATGGCCAGGAACCCACATTTCAATGACAAGACACTCCATCCATTAGGAAGGCTTTGAAAATCAGTGCCTTTTGTTGTCTCTTCACCAAGCAAGTTCTCTCCGCTTGTTAGTGCTTCTCCATTTTCTCCTTTTGAAAGGCTCCGGGAATCAAGCAGGGAGGAATGAATATCTGGATGAGGCGGGTGGCCATTTGGCTAGGGATGGGTGGATTCTTTCTAGAAAGGGCCAGATCGTAAAGATTTCAGGCTTTTTCACTAAGGTTGCTAGGTGGACTGCTCTACTCTTGGAGGGCAGACACTCTTTAAACACCATGTCGGTGGGTAGGCAAGGCTCTGGCCCAATAAAACTTTATTTACAAAAGCAGACCGAGGGCCTGCTTTGGCCATGGGGTGCAGCATTCTTCCTGTTGCAAGCTGTGGGCTGCATGTGAAGGAGGCTTTCTCGTCCTTTGTTAGCTAGTTCTCATGAGCACCGTGGGAAGTAGGGGTTCCCCGAAATCCTGTTTTAGAAATGAAGGAAGCAGAGGCTGAAAGTCATGGAATAAACTGGCACAAAGTCACACAGCTGGGAAGTGTCTGTGTCAAGGCTGGGTTTTACGACACGTCACTGGTAGCCAACCGGTCACCAGCTCATGCCCCACAGCACCCAGCAAATGGTTTAAGACACAGAGAGGACTTTATGTTGCAAAGAAACAGGCAGAGATTATTATTATTATTTTTTTAAATCATTGAAACCCTCAACTGTCTCACCCTGGAAATTTAGTCTAGTGAGAATTTCAGAAGCTACGGAGATAATTAACCTTTTCAAGGTAGAGTAGTTTGGAAAACAAGGCCCAGCCTGATGAGCGTAGAGGAGACACGGGCCAGGGCAGGGTCAGGAGCATGCATTGACCGGTTTGTTAATTCCCCTCTCCTATATGCTTCAGTGATGTGAACAGGGTCAGTCCTGAGCGCGTTTTCTTTTCAAAGCGAGCCCACTGATGGGGAGATAGACTGTTAGATGTTACCAAGGTCCCCAGAACCTGTCAGACACTCTAGGTTTGCCGTTATAAGCTAAGTATGTGCCAAGCTTCAGAACTCACCGCTTCTTTTTTTTCTCCGCCCACAGAAAGCCACCATTAGCCATGTCTCACCCGATAGCCTTTACCTCTTCCGCGTCCAGGCTGTGTGCCGGAACGACATGCGCAGCGACTTCAGCCAGACGATGCTCTTCCAAGGTGAGGCTGGTTTCCCTTTGGGTCCGGCTTGGCTGCCCTGAACCCCACTTTGATACTTTAAACCCTTCTTGCCTGTTCAGGTGCTCGTACAAAACCCAGACAAGCCCAGCCTCAGAATCAGTGTGGGGGTAAAAGGATGCTTGAAAAGCCTCAGGAAGGGAGACCTGAGGTTGAAGGGTTTCCTAGACCAGAAGAGGGGAGGACGAAAGGCAAGGTGTTGCTCCCCTCTTTTTTTTTTTCAATTTCCTAAGGAAGCCCAGGGACATCTCCTGGCTTTTTGTGGCCAGCTGGGCCGGTGTTTGGTGCTAGGACCTGAGAATGAGTGCACTCAGGTCCTATAGAACCAGGAACTAACAGGGCCACACTTACTGGTGCTACTGGAAATCAGATTGGCCTTGGGCTTACACCTTGATCCCTGTGCTACCTACCGAGCCCCCGATTATTTGGACCTTTTATGCATCTGATATTTAATGCTTTGTCAAGTCATAAAATCCTCTCTAGGCCTTAGTGTCAGATGTCCTCTTTGAATTTCTGGGACATCCAAGAACTTCTGGAAGGTACCTAGACAGATCTGCCTTTTATTGCAAATCTTGCAAGCTGGCCCCTGCTGGCAGGATCCTTGGGCTGCCTAAGATTCAGACCTTAGGAAGATCAGCTCCCGCTGCTTAGGAACTAGTACAAAGGACCGGAACCAGAACTAAGTATTCCCCCTGAAACTGAATTTAAAGGGGTGCCAAAAGAATTTAGTCATCAAGATACAGAATATTTTCACGGGATTTTTTTTAAAGTAAAAATTGAAGGAACAAAGTATCAGAATTTTAAATAAAGGCAGATTCTGCTATGTCTTATTTGCTGCAACCTAATCCTAGTCCTGGTTTTAATAAAACTTTATTTACAAAGACAGATAGCCGAGACCAGAGATAGTACAATAGGTAGGGCACTTGCCTTGCACCTGGCTTTCATCCCTGGCACCCCATTCGTTCCTACTAGGGTCACAGGAGTGATTCCCTGAGTGAAGAGCCAGGAGTAAATTTTGAGCATCATAGGGTGTGGCGTGTGTGTATGTGCACGCATGCACACACACACGCACACACACATATACAGGAAGACACCCAGCCTCACACACACACACACACACACACACACACACACACAGAAAGACACCCAGCCTCACACACACACACACACACACACACATACAGAAAGACACCCAGCCTCACACACACACACACACACACACACACACACAAAGACACCCAGCCTCACACACACACACACACACACACATATACAGGAAGACACCCAGCCTCTCTCACACACACACACACACACACACAAAGACACCCAGCCTCACACACACACACACACACACACACACACACACACACACAAAGACACCCAGCCTCTCTCTCTCACTCACACACACACACACACACACACACAGCTGAAGTTCAGTTTGCCATTTGCCCTTGGACCAATGTGGAGATAAAACAGGGCTATTTGGCTCAGTTTTGCCACAATAAAGTACTCCCTTCTCAGTTTTTGTTGTTGTTGTTGTTTGTTTGTTTGTTTGGGGGGCCCTACCCCATATGCTCAGGGGAATATATGCTTCCCAGACTCAAACCTAGGCTTCCATCAGGAAACGCATGTATTCTAGCCTTTGTCCTATCTTCCTAGCCCTCTGTTTTTGGTTATGGTTTTGGCTTTGTGGACGTACCTCGCAGTGCTCAGGGATCCTGACTTTTCACTCAGGTGTCACTCCCAGCAGGACCATGTGTAGTATCTAGGGCCAAACCCGGTTGACTGTATGTAAAACACCATACTCACTGGACTACTTCTCCAGTCCCACCTCAAGCCCTTTGAGGCAGTATTTTGTTTTTTTGGTTGGTCGTTTGGGTGTTTTGGGTTTTTTTTTTTATTTTTTTGAGGGGAGGGGGGGTGTCATACTCTGCTATGCTCAGGGTTTGGACTCTGCAATTACTCCTGGTGGTGCTCAGGGGATAGGGGATGCCAGGGATCAAATCCAGGTCAACTACATGTGAGACAAAGGCCCCACTCACTGTATTGTCACTCCAGCCCCTGAATCAGGTTTCTGATGAAGTCTTTTGACCTTTTCCCTATCAAAATTTTGCATACCACCACTTCAGGGGTGGCCTGGTAGAGGTCTGAAACCTGCATCCTCATTGCCTGGAGTCGGAATGGAGGTTGTGGGGGTCAGAACCCAGGAATGTGAGATTTCACGAGAGGGCCTCGGGTGAGCGGCATCTATGTGGATAATGTGAAAGGTTTAGGTCTGGGGGCCTGGAATGAGGACCCAGGTTTGAGTTAGTGTGAGAAAACTGATCATGTTCACTGACCTGAGCCACAGCTCCTGAACCCAACTGCCCGAGCCTTGATAGTACCGACCTCTGAGGACCCTGCGGAATGATGGGCTTCAAGTAATTATCATTATGCCTGGCTCTGGTGAAAAATATCCTGCTCGTCCTCTGTCGTGTGTCTGGTAATAAGTATTGAAGCCTGCGTTTAGGAGCCCCGTAGCCTAGATTTTCTCCCAGGACTCCCTTTGGCTTATGAGTTTGCATTTCGTATTTAAATATTCTTTTGCTAATATTCACATGGAGCTCATCCTTTATTTGAATACGTGGAGAATAATATGGCTATGTTAATTTCCCAGAGAACCCCTGCTCTCTGGGTTCCCCTGTGCCTTGAATGCTTTGTCCAGTTAGCCTGTGCTGAGAGGCCTCAGGCCCAGCTAGGTGCCTGCCTGACTGGGGGAGAGAGCGTGGACACCGGAGAGGGAGCTTGCTGAGGCAAGGTGGGGGTTGGCACTATGGTCACATAAATCATGATTAGGGCCTCTCATGGGCTCCCCCAAGATCCGGGAATCTGCAGAACTGCCTTTCCTGATTAATAGACCCCCCTGAACCGGCAGCCTTCTGAATAGACTTTGAAAAATTAAATGTTTATAATATATTGCAATTCAAAAAGGCCTTCTCTGCAGAAAAAAAAGAAATGGAAAGCCCAGAATATTTAAGCTCTCCGGCCATCATGACTTAATGGAAATGGCCAGTGACTCCTTTGTCTGCCAACTGTGCTGAGGGAGGCACCAGTCTGCCTCAAGTCCCTACTGGCACTTGTGCCCTGATGCCCACAAAAGGGCATGGCCCTTCATTCCTTCCTGTGGTCGCTACTGGCATCTTCCCTGCAGCTGCCAGGGGCATCATGGAGACAAAAGCCCAATCTGCCGCTCCCCTCAGTGGAGGAGTGGTCAAGGCCAAAATTGGGATCCATCAACTAACAGGACTGAAGAGGTGAAAGGGCGCCCAGCAATGATGAAAGAATTCCATGGCAGCCTTGTTCTGCGTGACTAGATAATTTCGACACAGGGTTCGAGAGCCTGGGCAAGCTTCCTGCGGCATTCCCTCTAGTGCAGGAAGTACACCACCAACACTCCTGTTCAAGATCACATGCCCAAAAATGTTGCATTTCCCTTCCCTGGCATGGAGGAATGATAGTAAGAGTAGCAAGCGGCACCTGGAGAGTGGCTCACAATTACAGTTGCACACCGGTTACCGCACCTGAGCCTACCGCCTTGGCAGCTGGGAGTGTTTCACAGATGGCGCGATGGTGTCCCAGCTCTGGAATCTGAGATGGGGGAAATCAGGTTCTAAATTAGTTCTGAGTTGAGTCTGGTTTGCTTGTTCCAAAGCCCAATGAGTTATGCACAGTAGCAAGCCCACCGTTACCCCTACAGAGTCAATATTATGTTCTACTCTATTTGTAATAAATGGGTGGAAAAGATTGATGGCTGAGTGTTCAGTGCCTTTTTTGCTGTTCTTAGAGGTCCTGGAAAGTAATGGTTTTGGAGACTGGAGACCGTCCCATGGCGAAGGCGCTGCTCTGCGTTCAGCCAGCGTGGGGTTGATCCCCAGCATGCTGGTGTCGCCCAGTAGTGGCCTGCGGTGATCCCTGAGCACAGAGCCAGAATTCACCCTGAGCACCACCAAGTGGGACCCAAGGGAAAAACAAAAAACAAGATAAGAGTTCTGATTCTTTTCCCTTCAGTCACAACTCCACTGAGCACCTGGCAAAGTTTCCCCCCTACAAGTGGTTTTGAAGAAATGCATAAAATAGGGGGGGGGGAATTATGTTCAAATATTGTCATCCAAATATTATACACAAATAAACTTGGAATTCAGCAGCGACGGATGTGCCTTTTTTTTTTTCCTTTTTGGGTCACACCCAGCGATGCACAGGGGTTACTCCTGGCAGTGCTCAAGGGACCATATGGAATGCTGGAAATCAAACCAGGGTTGGCTGCGTGCAAGACATGTTTTACCCTACCCGTTGTGCTACTGCTCCAGCCCCTGGATGTGCTTTTTGAATGGACATATTAAGTAAGATCTATTAGCAACCGTGATTTCTGGACATAGGATCACATCCCCAAGGTGCTCTATAGGACTAGGAAGGCAGATGAACAGAAGGGGTTTTAAGCAGAGACAAAGTCACCGGGGCTCTGAATACAGCTGAGAAACTCACCTGCATCCTCGTGCTTCTTCTCAGCAAGAGTTTCGCGAGGGCTCAGGTGTTTTTGCTTGGGGGCTGCACCGGGCGGTGCTCAGGGCTTCTTCTGGGCTCTGTACTTAGGGATCCCTCCTGGGGGCCTCAGAAGACTATAAGGGATTCCGGCACACAGTACCAGGCGAGCACCCTACTCTCTGTCTTCTCGCTGGCCCTGGAAACTCAGGTGTGAGCGTTTCCCAATTCCTCAACTCCAGCGGCTCTGGGCACCCAGAGTGAGCACTCCCGGTGTGCACGTTCCCCTTCCCAGACTGAGCCTGGCAGCAGTTCTGCAGAAAGCGGACATGCTGACGGCGTGCCTGCTGAGCTTGTCGGCCTTAATTGGAGCCCGGGCTAAAGGGCAGGGAGCGAGGTCTCCTGGGCCCCTTCTTGCTTGTCTTAACACAGGGCAGTGCGTGTGCCTGTCTGCGGCCAGCACCATCGATCCAGGAACAGCAGAAGGAGGGAGGAAGGTCATGTTTAATCCCAGGACAGAGTGGTTCGCTGTTCCTTTCCTTCTTTCACCTGACTCGGGTTTATATAGACTCCAATTCTCCACTGCACACTTCCTTTGCAGCCACACTGAATAAATAACATCTCAGGTTGTGGGCAGCCCCTGCCATGACACCAGACAGGGAACGTGGACGTGGGAGAAAGGGCTCCGCAGTGGGACCTGGGGCGCTCACGCCCACCCTGGAGGAGGTTGCAGACACCCCATCCCCCTTAAACGGGCCCTGCAGGAAGATGAGCTCAGGTTTTCCCAGTGGGATTTTTTTTTCCCCAGGAGGATCAGGTAATCGGGGGTCCTAGATGAACGCTGCTCCTGGCAGTGTTGGCAGCAAGCTTTTTCTTAAAGAAGCTTGTGGGTCCCACAGAAATGTATTCCTCTTCTGGTTCAGGAAAACCCCGAGCTGGAAACATTTCTGATTTTGGTGTGGCGCACCTATTTTGCTTATACTTCAGGGACATCTGTATGTATGGAAAGCAGATTTTTTTGTTTGTACACTGTATTGTTGTTTTAGATAACTCAAAGGGTCTTGTTTGTTTGTTTTTTTGGTTTGAGGCACACCTGCGTGTGTTCAGGGATTACTCTTAGCTTTGCACTTAGGGATCACTCCTAGTGGGGCTCAGTGCCAGGGACCTACCAAGTCAGCTAAATTCAAGGCAAGAGCCTTAACCCCTGTACTGTGTCTCTGATCCAGAATCAGTGTGTGTGTGTGTGTGTGTGTGTGTGTGTGTGTGTGTGTGTGTGTAAGTTCTACTATTTATTCACAATTGCAAAACGGTGAGAGTCACTCTGCTACCCTTTGAGCGGGTGAAATGTGATGAATACATACAATAGAATACCAGCCAACTTTAAAAGAATAAGGAAATTCTAGCACATGCCATCACCTGGATGAACCCTTGAGGACATTAAGCTAAGATACCGGTGGACTTCACCAGTCACAAAAAGGCAGATACGGCTGATTCGCTTATGTGGGGATCTCTAATTAGACTGACAGGCACAGAAAGGACTGTGAGGATCATCAGGGGCTGAGGAAGGGGGGCCAGGGGGTGAACATTGAGTGAGTCTAGAGCTTCTGCGCGTGGGGCAAGATGAAGTTCTAGCCATAAATGAAGTTCTAGCCATTCGTCACACAATAATGTGACCTTGGTCACCCTTAACGTTCTTGTGCTATTCTCTTAGGAGTCATTGCAAAGGTACATTATATGGGTTTTACCACAGCTTAAAAATATTGTTGGTCTGGAGAGATAGTACAACAGGTAAGGTGGTTGCCTTACATGCAACCAGCCTGTGTTCAATCCTCAGCACCTCACATGGTCCCCCAAGCTCCTCCAGGAGTGATCCTAGAGCACAGAGCCATAAGTAAGCCCTGAGCACCACTGGTTGTGACCCAAACACACACACACACACACACACAAAATTTTTTTAATCTTGTTAAATGGTTTTACTATGGCAATAAATAGAAGAAATCATACCAGGAAGGTGATCAGGAGATTCCTAGTAAGAGTGACCATTTGGGGCTGGAGCGATAGCACAGCAGGTAGGGCATTTGCCAGCACACGGCTGACCCGGATTCGATTCAAAGCATCCCATATGGTCCCTCAAGCACTGCCTAGAGTAATTCCTGAGTGCATGAGCCAGGAGTAACCCCTGTGCATCGCTGGATGTGACCCCAAAAGCACAGAAAAAAAAGAGTGTGTCCATTTAAAGCAACAGTGGTGATATATTTCCCCCCATTTTTACTGATGGATGACTGAGTCCCAGGTCTGGAAGATTCAGGAGCACACCTCTCACCCTGCTCTGTGTACAGGATTCCTCTCACTCACCAACAAAGTCCCAGAACCACCCAAAATACCTCTCCCACCTCTTCCATCCCTGCCATTCTCCCTTCCCTCCCCACCAGAGTTTTCACTGAGTCTCACAGTGTCCCTGGCTTTTGCCAGTTCATTTCCTCTAGTTGTTTATATTCTTCTCCAAGCAAGATGAGTGTTGCCTTTTTTCTTTTTATTTTGTGGAGGAAGGTTCGGGCCACCCCTGATTCTCCGACGCTGGTGATGTCTTCTTTGTCCTGATTTACTGCACTTAACACTGTCACCTTGGGGTCCACCAAAGAGTGGCAGTATCTACGGGGGTTTTCAAACAGTTGAGGGCCAGGAGATAACACAGAAGTTAAGGCACATGTCCGACCCACATTTACGCCTGAGCACCGTATGGTCCCCCAAGCATCACTGGGCAGACCCAAGCACCCCCAGGCATCACCAGGGTGGCCTGGAAAGGGGGTTTCCAGCTCCAGGGGGTCTAAGAAGCACCATGTGCCTGACCAAATGCTGATTCACTTGAGCCAGATTTCAGTGTGTGTCTGTGTGTCTGTGTATGTGTGTGTGTGTGTGGGGGGGGGGTTGTTCCTTAGGCACCTCTTGAAAATAGCTTGGAAACCCCACCTTAAAAAAAAAGACTTTAAAATGTGTTATAACAGTTTACAAATAGAGTTGGACCACAGTACATTTTTTTAGATTTTTTTGGAGGGGGGGGAATAGTCAAATTACTAATTGAATATAATCTATAATAAATTTAAGCTGCATGTGATAGTCAGCAAGAGGATAAGAAATTATAAGCAGAAATAATCATAGAACAATGGAATAATAATCCGTTTCTATGGCATTCAAAAGGGACAAAACTGGAGCAGAAATTATACTGATGGTTCCGTTTTGGGAAGGGGGGAGTGGGTGTGGGAGCAGGCTGGAGGAACACCTGGGGTCCCCTGGGCCACTCCTGGCTCTGAGCCTAGAAGTCACTGCTGGCGGTGCGTGGGTGAACATGCCTCTCTAGTGGGGGAGATTCAGCCAGGGTCAGCTGCATGCAAGGCACACTGCTTAACCCCTGCAGCATCTCTCTGGCCTGGTGGGGGCAGTTACTGACTAGATGGGCGTAAGCCAAGCCGGTCCTGAAGAATGTCCGTATCTCTGTGGGTGACACACTGGTATTTGTAGAGGTAAAAATGAATCAGACTAGAGACTTCAGTATATATTTTTTGGCTTTTCGGGTCATACCCGACGATGTTCAGAGGTTACTCCTGGCTCTGCACTCGAGAATTAATTAGTCCTGCCATTGCTCATGGGACCATAAAGGATGCCAGGGATTGAACCCAGGTTTGCAAGGCAAACGCCCTCCTCACTGTACTATCACTCCGGCCCACAGATTTCAATATTGTGTACATTTTTGCTTTAGGTAAGTTTCACCTCAGTAAGAAAACATGACTAAAATACTTTTGTTTTGACCGAAAATATCTGAAGAGGAATAACATTCTGTGACTAGTGAAAAATGTAATTCAGAGTTATGTCCCTAAGAAAAGATTTTGGAAGAAGCAGCCGCCCAAAAATGCTGTATTTTTTACAATGTAATTTCTTTGTTTCTCAGCTAATACCACGCGAATATTCCAAGGGACCAGAATTGTTAAAACAGGAGTGGTAAGTAGAAAATGGTAATGATTTGTCATGGGTTTGGGTTATTAATCTGCATGTAGTTTACACCATCGCCACGAGGTGGCAGTATAATGTTGTGAAACTGTTTTGTGTGAAAAGACCCCCAAATTTCCATCACTCTAGTGAAGTTCGTTGTGAAAACAAGCTGTCCCCTGGAGTTAAAGTACTGATGGTTCTGATTAATTTTTGTCAAGGTAAAAAAAAAAATTCTTTGTTTTTCTAATTATCTGTCTGTGGGATAGAAAGGTAAGAGCGTCGGCTCAGGCCTTTCATTATGTCAGATGCTAAATTCAGAGGCTCTCATTTGCACAGAGCTATTTGGATTTGCAAATTTCTGGAGCAACTCAAGTCCTCATATTATCACAGCGTCAGTGTTAACAATAATCGCCTAAAAATTACTAGGGCTTTCTAGCCCAGATTATTTCATTTAGTTCAGCCAGCATCTCACAAGATTGTTGTGCTTATTCTCATTTTACAACTGAGGAAACTGAGGCCGGGGCCTTAATGTGCCCAGCACCTCCCAGAGAGTAAATGCCTCGGCTTATGTGACCTGTCATCAGCCACGCTCAGAGCTCAGCGCTTGCTTACTCATCACCCTTCACTGTCAGACGAAACCTTGATGATCCGGTTAGGAAAGCAGGTTTGTTCTGGCTGTGTTGATTCGGATGGTAGAGATCATGGATGCCATTCTCAGTTCTGAGCACTGTGTTGTGAGCTAAAAGGTAAGTAACTCAGAGAGAGGGATGCATCTCACCCCGAAACCCCTGTCCAGTGCAGTGGTCAGAACTTGCCAAGCTTTGAGCACAGCCAGCCAGGCCTGTCAGCTTCAACATTTCTGTGCCCCGGTCCCTCCCCTGGAAAATGGGGCATTGGTCGTGGGTAGCGACATACTGGGTATGTGACACATCCTGGCACATGCTGCCCCTGGATCTCTGCTGGTTGCCATTGTCCGCACAGGAACAGCTTCGCTGTGGATCAGCCCAGAGACTGACAGATGCAGCAGCTGTGTGGGACCGAGCCTGGCCGAGCAGGGCTGCCATAAGCTGGTTCTGGAAGCTGCTGGTGCCAGGAGCTCTGCCTTCTGCTGCTGCAGACCTGGGCAGACAGAAAGCTCTCCAGTCTGTCCACTCCCTTCCTGTATGTCGGAGGGCAGAAAGCAGAGTCCTCTGCCTTTCTCCAAGCAAAGCTGTGTGTTCTCTAGCAGGGCCAGAGATCATAGAAGCAGCGTGACCCCCCTGCCCCTTCCACCGCCCTCCCTTCAATTACCGCCAGTTTCATTACTTATTGGAAATGTTTGTAATTAAGGTTTTTATTTTTCTGGTTTGGGGGCCACACCCAGCCGTGTTCACAGTTTATCTCCTGGCTTGTTACTCTGGGACCACACCCAGCTGTGTTCAGGATTTAACCTCCTGGCCCTTTGCTCTGGGACCACTCCTTGCATGGCCCAGGGGAACATATGGAGTTGCCAGGGACTGAACTCTTGCAAAGCAAGAGGAATTGGCCACTTGGCAAAGCCAGAACCTCCACAATTTCTCCAGCCCTTTGATTTTCATGTGTTTGGTTTTATTTGTTTGTTTTGGTTTGGAGGCGCTGAGGTGGACTGTCCTGGCACACGGAGGATCATGCGTGCCCAGGATTAAATCCGAACACTAGCCTCTCAGCTACTGCTCTCACCTCTTTTGTTTCTTTTTCGTTTGGTTGGGTTTTTTGGCCACATCCAAGGTGGTTAGCAGCTGTTCCCAGCTCAGTGCTCAGGATCAACGTGGGGCTTCAGCGTACCCAGCATGTGCTCGTCCATCTCGGTCATTTCCTCGACCTTTGAAAGATCGGCCTCTTTTCCTAAGAAACCATGGTGAAAAGTCAGGTTTACTTTGTCAGTGAAGATTTGGGTGCACGCGCAGCTCATTGTAAGGCCACTCAGACCAGTTCTGACCATCCAGGGGCCGCCTGAGATAGCTTATTGCTTGTTTTTTCTTTTTGGGTCACACCCGGCGATGCACAGGGGTTACTTCTGACTCATGCACTCAGGAATTACTCCTGGCGTTGCTCGGGAGACCATATAGGATGCTGGGAATGGAATCCGGGTCAGCCGCGTGCAAGACAAACACTCTACCCGATGTGCTATTGCTCCAGCCCCAAGATACCTTATTGTACCAAGTTCTGGGGCCCTTGCGTAAAGTGAGGGATGAGTAGGTCCCCCTGAGAGAGTGGTCCCCAATTTGCGTGACTGACGCTTCACTGCTTTCTCTTCCCTTCCCCTTTCCTCCCATCTGCCTGGATGTCTCCTTCCAGCCCACAGCGTCTCCGGCCTCCTCAGCCGACATGGCCCCCATCAGCTCCGGCTCGTCCACCTGGACATCCTCTGGCATCCCCTTCTCCTTCGTCTCCATGGCAACCGGCATGGGCCCATCATCCAGCGGCAGCCAAGCGACCGTGGCCTCAGTGGTCACCAGTACGCTCCTGGCCGGCCTCGGGTTCGGCGGCGGTGGCATCTCCTCTTTCCCCAGCACTGTGTGGCCCACCCGCCTGCCCACAGCCGCTGCGGCCAGCAAACAGGCAGGCCGGCCTGTGCTGGCCACCACGGAGGCCTTGGCCGCCCCAAGCTCCGACGCTGATGCAGCCCCAACCAAGGATGGCGAGGGTGCCGAGGAAGGGGGGAAGGATGAGAAGAGCGAGAGCGAGGATGGGGAGCGGGAGCATGAGGAGGAGGGGGAAAAGGACTCCGAGAAGAAGGAGAAGAATGGGGTGGCGCGCACGGCCCAGGAGCAGAACCAAACCCAGCCCACCCCCAGCCCCGCGACTCCCAATAGGACTGCCCAAGAGGGCGGGCGTCAGACTATACCTGGGCATGACCCCAGTGCCAGCCCTACTGACCAGCCCGAGGACACCAGGGATAATCACCCCAATCTGCACCCCGATTCCGTCTCCGCCACCCAAGTGCCCCCCACAGTCACAGAGGAACATTATGAAGGGAGTGATCCCAGGAGGCCTGAGATGCCATCTAAAAAGCCTGCATCCCGAGGGGACCGATTTTCCGAGGATAGCAAGTTTATCACTGTTAACCCAGGTAAGTAAGTGCCCCAGTTCTCACGGGAGGTTCCACCTGGCTGGCACGGTCGGGTCCTTTGCGACGAATAATTGGAGGGGGCTGGGGACAGAGGCCCACAAAGTGCTTGTTATGCCTGAAATGATACATGATTCATTCATGAAGTCACACACGTCACAGATGGGCAAGGGTGAGTCTGAATGGGTAGGCAGAAAATCAGCTCTTTTTGTTTTCTCTTGTTTTTGTTTGGGGGCCACGGCTGGGGTGACTCCTGGCTCTGCACTCAGGAATCACTCCTAGCAGTGCTCACGAGACCATGTGGGATGCTAGGGATCAAACTTAGGTCAGCTACGTGCAAGGCAAGTGCGTTACGCCATTTACTATCTCTCTGGCCTCTGCTCTTTTATTCTTGGTGGAATAAATCTGGCCTTGATGTGTGTTTCTTGGCAAAATCTTAGAAGGGTGCTGACCCTCCTGAACTGTGCCACCTTCTGAGGCTCACTGCCCGAAGGAGAACCCAGTTACACTGCACACCAGGAAGTTAAGGCTGGAAAGTGGCTAGTAGCTGGCAATCCAGGGAACCCGGTAACAAAAGCTGGAGATGGAGAGAGGGTGAGAGAAAGCTGGAGATCCATCTTGACTAAGATAGGAATCTGCAGCCCAGGATGTTGCTCAGAGGAGAGCACTTTGTGTGTGTGAGACCCTGAGTTCGATCCCTGGCACTGCAAAAAGAAAAGAAGGAAGGGAGGGAGAGAGAGAGAAGGAAGGAGAGAAGGAAGGAAAAAAAGAAGAAATGTCAGTTAGGAAAAATGATATTTACATTGAAACTTAAAGAATAAGGGCATCAAAGTTAGGGAGAGTTGGTCTTGACCCAAGAAATTGTGCTTTCATTCAGAGATTACCATTGTGTGAATTTCCCAGTTTATAAGTGGGGAGGCCCCGGCATGTTGGTCTGAGCACCCATGTCCCCTGTGAGGATTGGACCCCCCATCAAGGATGATGGCAGTAGAATTGCACTCTCATATGCTCAGATCTTAATGAACCACCCTGATAGTTTCAGCACAGGAGCTGTGAGCATGAGGGGGTTGTTATTGTTGTGAGGGGTTTTCTTAATAAGAAATTCTTTCTTTTGCCAGACTACAAGATGTTTAGCAACAATTTTTTTTTTGCATCTAAGCTGTTGTGGAGTTATAAGAGTGCAAAAAAAAAGCAACTGGTAAATATTTATTTGCTTTTGCACTTGTAAACATTAAAATTCATCTAAAGCTGAGATCTCGTATGTTAAGATACAACTTAGAATAAATTTTCATGTTTTCAATTACATTCCTCCTTAAAGCTGGTATGGACTCATTTTTTGAAGTGTGGCTTTCCAATGGGGATGGCCCTGCTTGTCCTGGCTGTGGGGAAAGGTACAGCCTAGCCTTGTGCAGAATTGGGTGAAGGAAACCTTGGCCACTTCTAAAGCTGCTTGAAGTGTTTCCTTTAGGAATAGTGACGTTCCTTTTAGAAGTGACTGTGGAAAAGTTGGATTTTTTGCACTTGAAGAGAACAGAGAGATACTTAAGAAATGGCCCCCTGTGTGTTGGGTACTAAACCAGCACTGGGAATAGACTGTAGATCAAGGCAGACTTCTCTCTCTTGGAGTTCTGTGTTATAGAGGAAGGAGCTTGAATATATGTCAGTCAACAGATGTTTAACTTCAGTGAGCCATTAATGCTGGAGTCAGGGCTGGGTATGGTGTCAGATCCAACGATTGAAGAATGACATTTGAGCAGAGCCTGCAAAGAGAAGGAGCTCACCATGCAGAATTCACGAATGAATCTTCTCAGCTATGGGACAGGCATGCTCAGAGCCCCCCGGTGGGGGGGGGGCTTGTTTGGATTCATCCAGAAAGCATCTGAGGCGGGCATCTTACTTGGGAGAAGGGATCATGATGAGTGCGGTTCCAGGCACAGTTAGATCAGAACAGGACTCATCAACCAGGTTGAAGATTTGATTCTTAGTGCACTGGGAAGTCTAGAGTTTAGCACGAGAGCAACTTACTTAGTAAGTTACTTTTCTGAAAGGTCATGCTGGTTCCTGTATAGAGTTTATGGGGGTGGAAAGAATGGAGGGAGACAGGCCGACGAGGTGGTGATAGTGGCAATGGGCTAGAGTAATGGGGCTTCTCCAAAGACAAGCAGGTGAACATAGAATTGATCTTCAGGCTCCAGGGGCTCATCCTCTGCATGAGGAGGCTGCTCCAGGAGTATCCCAGCCTGCTCCCTGTAGACGTTTCTTTGCCCAAACTCCTGGAAAATAGGACTGCTAAGAGTTTCAGCTGAGAGCACTTACCATTGAGAGCTGGAGGAGTAAGAGGGTGAGAGGACCCAGGCTTCGGGTGGGGGGTGGCCCAGGTAAGCAGGGATGAGTTGCTAGGATTAGCATTAAACTTCAGATTCTGGGGAATGAGAAGGAACAGGTGCAAAACTGGGCTGATTCCCAGCCCCGGGGTAGAGATGTGGGTGTCCAGCTTCAGTCCCTCGGGCAGCTGACTTGAGAGGTGAAGTTGAGTAGCGTTGGGGTCTGTTCACTGCAGAGGCTCTGTCTCTCGTCCACTCATGTCTTCCTTGGAAGAGCGGAGGCCTAGGTCTGTCGAGTAGAAAGAGGCGCAGATGACACAGCACCTAGTGCCTAGTAGTAGGAAGGAGATGTGCTCCTGCCCAAGGCCTCCCCATTGTGGTGGGGGCTCCTCGCAGTCAGACTCACCGCCCCTCGTGAGCAGGCGCTAAGCTGGGAGCTGGAAGATGTCTGCCCTCTCATGCCCTGCATCTCAGCAAGAAGGGCCGCTTCCCCCCAAATTAGCAGCAAATCTTCTGGGACATCAGACAACTCAGATTCTACAGTGGAGTGGAAAGTGTGGAAGCCAGAGGAGGGCGAGACCTCTACAGAGGGCTAGCCAATAAATATATTTGGCTTCGTGAGGTACAGAACTTTGTCACAGCAAGTCAGCTCTGCTCTGGAGCACGGACGCTGTCTGATGATCCATGAGTGGGCAGCTGTCTCTGATTTCCAATCAGGCTCTGTTTATACCGGCAGAAGGTGGGCCCTGTGTGACCTGCAAGGCATTGTGAGCCGAGCGTGGAATTTCGCAGAAACTGGAGCGATAGCACAGCGGGTAGGGCGTTTGCCTTACAAGCGGCCAACATGGCCGACCCAAGTTCAATTCCTCCGCCCCTCTTGGGGAGCCCGGCAAGCTACCGAGAGTATTCGATATGCCAGACACAGTAACAACAAAGTCTCCAATGGAGACGTTACTGAGCCCGCTCAAGCAAATCGGTGATCAACAGGAGGGTGTATCTGATGGGTAGTAAGGAAGATGAGTGACCTGAAGGTAGGACCCTCGGATTCCTCAGCAGCATGACATGATGCTCCAGCCTCCGCATCTTCCACCCCTCCATTCTACTCCCTAGATATTTTTGCAACTAGAGGTGGTTTTTTTTTTTTAGTTTTTTATTTTTCTAGTGAATCACTGCGAGGTATAGTTACATACTTACAAACTTCCGTGTTTATGTTTCAGTCATACAATGATTGAGTACCCATCCCTCCACCAGTGCCCATTCTCCACCACCAATGGTCCCAGCATCCCTCCCATCTCCCCCAACCCCCGCCCCTGCCTCTGTGGCAGGCGCAGTCTCTTTTACTCTCTCAGCTGGAGGTTTATTAAATCAACGAAATCACCATCTTAATGTTGGTGGTGACTCCTTTTTAAAGGCGTTTGGATGTATCTTTGCCTCAAATGCTGCACATTTTTTTTCCATATTTAGTAGAAACAATGACAAATCAATGTTAGTCTCATAAAAGTGAAATGTTTTAAATTATAAACTGCTTTTGCCATCATTCCAAGACTAATTTCCTTTCAAGTCTCACGAGGAAATGCTTCTAAAAAAGTGGCATCTCAAGACACCTAAAGAAATTAGATAATACCAACAAGAGGAGACCAGGTGCTGGACGTTAGGGTCTAGTGAGGACTGCAACAAAATTGAGAGCCGTGGCCTCACTGAAGAGGGGCCGTTTATTTGGTTATGGGTGATGTTCCAAGTCACAGATCTAGAGTGAGAGAACCAGGTCTGTGTACAGAATCGCTAGCTTTTACTTGAGTTTAATTTTGTTGATCCTTCTTTTTTTCTCTCGTGACTCATCCCTCAGCCAGGTGGGTTGGAACCACTGCCCGTAGTCAGTACTGCAGAGCGGACGCTGTGGTTGCAGCGGCCCAGGAGCTGATGCAGGCCCCGAGGCCTGTGTGCTCTGCCTCCATCTCTCACGGCCTCTCCACGGGACCTATCGCGTGGGAAGCTCTCACCACCTGTGCTGCATAGAATCCCAACATGCTCCCTCTCTCAGGAGAACACTCGCATGTGGTAGTGACACCCCCGCTTGGTGCAGTATGTTCTTGGGGCGATGC
This sequence comes from Sorex fumeus, assembly GCF_029834395.1. Lineage (NCBI taxonomy): Eukaryota > Metazoa > Chordata > Mammalia > Eulipotyphla > Soricidae > Sorex > Sorex fumeus. Next base: position 63,154,851 of record NW_026606129.1, read on the forward strand.
GCCGTACAACAGGTGTCTAGGGTGGGCACAGTCTTCACACTTGGGACCTAATCCAGGTGGTTCCATTTCCCCCCTTAAATTAGAGAAACAGCTTCCTTTTTCAGACCAAAAGCCCTCCTACAGAAACACTCATTCATTGAAATTTTATGGTCTCTGTCAGCCTGGAGCCAGGTGCTGACGGCTGTCAGGGGTCCGCAGACTTCAGTATCTGGGCCAAACTCAGCTCAGGGGCTGAGAATGGGACAAAGGTGCGTAGGTCCCTGAGCCAGGGCTCTGCTTCAAGCCAGAGTGGACAGCGTCCTCTTCCAACCCCCAGGGTTCTTTGGACCAACCCCCAGCACCTCTTTGCAGCAAGCCACTCTCGGGACTTTTAGGAACCTAGCTTGAGAGCTTGGATTGTGACAACAGTCACATCTTCAGGTGACACGTGTTTTCCACTGGCATGGTCATACTAAAAGCCAAACTGCATATTACTTACCTTACTGCACCTTAGTGAGGGGTAGGCAGGCCTGGAGGCTTCGAGGCCAGAGGGGAAACAGGGCTCAGAAGGTAGCTACCCAGGGCAAAACAGTACGTGGCAAGTAGGGGTACCAGCACAGACCTCAGTGCCACCCTCCTGTGGGATCAAAGCACAGTCTGCTTAAACCTGTCTTGCTCTGAAGCACATTCCCTGAGAAGGGCGCCTGACCATCACTCAAGAGTAGGCGAACTGTTAAGTCAGCCTTTGAATGCAAGTCTTTCAAAAGATAGCAACTCTCCATGTAGGACAAGCAGGGGAGAATTGCCCCTTCTTTCTCCCACGGTTAGCAGACCCTCGCTGTGGTTATGGCTAGGGCGGGGGTGCTACTGGTAACTGGTAGGTAGAGAATAAGGGCTCATAGAATCTCATCCCCTGTGTACATCCAGCCCACAATGAAGAGTTTATTGGTCCCGAAAGTTCTCAGGTTGACACACTGGTTTATAGTATAAAGAATGTTGCTTGAGACAGAGTGGTCATTAGTCAGAGGGTTAAAAATAAGTCAGTAGTAGAGCTTCCGGAAGGTAGGATGGAAATCAGAGTTAGACCCAGCAGGAGGGACTGGAGGTGGAGAACACTACAGCCTACTTCATTTGAAAACAGTCATGGGGGCTAAAGAGTAAGGCGGTCACCTTGTGTGCAGCTGACCCCGGATCAATCCCCAGCACTGCATAAAGATCCCCAAGCACGGCCTGGGGTGAACCCTAAGCACAGAGTCAGGAGTAAATCCCGATCATCACTAGGTGTGATTCCCAAAACCAATAAAAATAATAGCACTGTCGCACTGTCCTCCTATTGTTCACTGATCTGCTCGAACAGGCACCAGTAACGTCTCCATTGTGCGACTTGTTGGTACTGTTCTTGGCATATTGAATATGCCACTGGGAGTTTGCCAGGCTCTGCTGTGCAGGCGGGATACTCTCGGTAGCTTGCCAGTCTCTCCAAGAGGGATGGAGGAATCGAACCCAGGTCAGCCACATGCAAGGCAAAGGCCCTAACCGCTGTGAAATAATAATAATAAAAAGTAAAGTAAAGGCCCTGCGGTTGATCGTCGATTTGCTCGAGCGGGCCCAGTAACGTCTCCATTGGAGACTTTGTTGTTACTGTGTTTGGCATATCGAATACATCACGGGGAGCTTGCCAGGCTCTGCCGTGCGGGCGAGATCCTCTCGGTAGCTTGCCGGGCTCTCCGAGAGGGGCGGAGGAATCGAACTCGGGTCGGCCAGGTTGGCTGCGTGCAAGGCAGACGCCCTACCCGCTGTGCTATCGCTCCAATAATAATAATAATAATACATCGCTGTGCCACCTGGGCCTGGGGCCTTTGTCCTTGGGTTTGCTCCCTGGAGGTCTCATTCAGTCCTTGGGAATTTCAAAGGCCCAGGGATGGAGGGTCCCTTGACCTAGGACAGATTGCTCACCACCTGTGGGGGAAACTCTAGAATGCTGCTGAAGTTGGAGGGGCAGCCTCTGGCCGGGTGCTCTGCAGCACTTTCTAGATCCCAGATCCCCAGGATGCTCTCGTGAAGTTTCTATATGGCCATGGACAGGACAGGCCCAGCCACCCAGGACCCTGGGCTTGAGAGTAAACTGGAATTCATCAGGCACCTTCGGTTCCCAATTCCTAATTAAAAGACAGTGAACAAACTGCGGGCTTGGTTGATTAAGTGCTGTGGGGGGGAGCCATATAGCCATAAGGAGCGTTTGTTCCCAGCACAGCTGGTGGCGCCAGGAATGGAAGCCCATGCTGCTGTGGCCCAGCTCTGGGAAGTAATGGCAACGCCGTTCTGCCGTCAGAATAACAGCAGGGCTCTCAGAAATAAAGGCAGCGGCCGTGGCCTTCTCGCTCAAAGAGCAGGCACCTTACTCTCTGCCAGCGTTAGGAGGGCCACTGTCCAGCGAGAAAACAAAAAACACACAACAGTACACACAAAGAAGTAAGGACTGGAGAGGATGTGGGGAAATTGAACCCCTTCTTCTGCCCTGTTGGTCAGAATGTAAATAGTGGGAGACAATACTGCTGCTGTCAGTGAAAAGGAGGGCAAGAGAAGGCCAGAGAAATGGCCCAGCAGGGAAGGCATTTGCTGTGCACGCAACTCACCTGGGTTGAACCCCGAGCACCACTTATGGTCCCTGGGGCACCTCCAGGTATGATTCCAGAGCCAGGAGTAATTGGTGAGCACAAGTGGGGGTGGCCCATCCCCCACCCCAACTAGGGCCAGATTGATGTGCAGTGGTTAAGGTGTTTGCCCTGCTTACAGCTGACCCTGGTTTGATCCCTGGCACCACGTGGTCCCCTGAGCACTAAGAGGAATGACTTGTGAGCACGAGCACAGGACCCCTTAGTACTGCTGGGTGTGGCCCAAATAACCTCCCCCCAGTTTGAAATAGAGCTGCGATCGAGCAATCCATTTGGGGGAATACCCTCTAAATCTATGAGAGCAGAATCTTCAGGGTGCGTATCCACTTAGAGGCAAAGCAACTCTATTTACAGAGGCCAACAGTTGACACCAGCCCAATATTATGTGGGTGGAAGGCTGGATGAGCAAAGTGTGGCTTAGTGTTCCGTTAAAAAGAGGGAAATCCAAGGTCACGGATGTGGTGTGACTGGAGAGTGTCTGCTTTGCATGGGTGAGAGCCTGGGTTCAATCCCCCACCAAGGAAAGAAAAGGCAGGGGAGGGGAGAGGAAGGGAGATGAGGGAAGGGAGCAGGGGAGGGAGGGAGGGAGGGAGGGAGGGAGGGAGGGAGGGAGGGAAGAGCTGACACCTGTTCCACATGGATGATACTTAAGGGCATTATTCAAAGTGAAAGGGCCAGTCAGAAGCACTGATCAGAGCCACCTAAAGTAATTCCAAGTCCTGGAGACAGGACATAGAATGTAGATGTGGAATGGGGGTGAGGGTGGATAGGGTTAGGGAAGGATGTTGTTTATAGGATCTTGGGTTACAGTTTTGCAGACAAACAGCTGATTCTGGAGATGGGTCACACAGCACTGAATATACTTAACAACTCTAAAGTGTACTCTTAGAAGCACGTAAGATGGTAATTTTTTTTTTATAGCCATTTTGGTTGGATCTCCTCAGGGCTGCACTTGGGTGCTCCAGGTCACTCTCAGAGATACTTGGCCCTATAGTGAAAGACTGATGGTTCGATGCTGATGCTAGTGTTGGGGGTACCAGGGCTACACCCAGTGGCTGTGGGGGCAGGAATGTGGTGCCAAGAATTTAACTGGGGCGGGGGGGGGGGGTCTCCCAGATACAAGGCATGTGCTCCAGCCCTTTGAACTGGCTCCTCAGCCCCTTACCTCGGTTTCTTTGTGGATGATTGTTGTTTTGGTTTGCAGTGGTACTAAGGGGTCACTCCCTGTGGTGCTCAGAGGTTCCTGCATTGCCAGGGATCAAACCCGAACCATCTGCATGTGGTCCAGGGCGGTGAACCCTCTAGCCACTTGGGGTGATTTTTTTCTTTTATCATTTATTATTAAATATAATGGCACAGTACAATTAATATAGTTACTCAGAGTTGAGTTTCAGGTTTATAATTTTCCAACACCAATCCCGCCTGTAGCGTCCACCAGTGTCCCCTGGTCTCCTCCCACCCCCCACCTCCTCCCAGCCTGCCTCTGTCGGGCACCTTTCCCAGCTTGGTGGTTGTCCTTTGAATCTCATCTTGGTTCCGCAGTTTATATGGGCGTATCTATGGCTGATTTTTAATGAATTGTGTTTAGAACCAACACAGATTGGCAGCGATGAATCCAGGCTCTAGATCGATGCATATTGCAAAGAAAAGATCATGATCTTGATCTTTCCTGGGAAGTGTAAGGATCCCGCTTTCCCTGTATCAGTAGGGCCCTCTTGGATTTCTGCTCTTAGTCCTGACGACCATGGGGCCTCTGTCCTGACGTGGCCGCGGGGTGCCCTTCCCGCGGGCCCCGGGGGGTTCCGGCGGTGCCTGCGATGGAGTGCTGCCGGCAGCATTTATAGTACATTGTACTCCGTTTTTATTTGCTTCTACTGGGATGAGAGCCAAGCCAGTAAAAGGCAAACAGCATTAATTCAGTGATGACATATGCCACTGAAAACTGTTTTTCTTTTCTTTTTTTTTTCTAAATATTTTTAAAAAGCACAACGGAGGCACTTTACTCTGATTCAGCTGGAATCAGAACAGGGACAGGGACAGACCGTGGGTGACGGGCCATCTCACCTCTGCTCAGAGAGGGCTGCTGGAGCCTGGCGCTCCATGCCTGGCGAGAGGCAATGCCAGAACAGGCTCCTCTGAGTTTCTGCCCGGCTGGCTCCCACCTGTGACCCCCCCACCCCAAGCTTTCCTCTGCGCCCCACTTCCTTGCAGGGAGAGTGGGTGTGAGTGGGTGCCCTTTCCACCTTACTCCTCTTTCACAAACCCCAGCCAGATGGAGTTCCGGGAAGTGTCCACTGAAGGGAAATCGTTCGTGTTGTACAGGCAACGGCACGATCGCTCTTCTTCACTGAAAAATAAAATCTCTCAGAGAACAACACTTACTGGGAAAGCCCTTTTGGACAGAAAAAGCCTTTGCCCCCTTGAGCCTGGTTCCAGATTTATTAAACCACCATATTTGCTTTTGATTATGAGGCCTTTTATTTAGTTGGTTTTATCTGGGGACTACAACCAGTGGTATTCAGAGACTACACCCAGTTTGGGACGGTGGGGTCACTCCTGGTGGTACTCAGGGACCATGCCATGCCGGATTGAACCCCCAACTCTCTCATGCAAATATCTGCTCCAGTCCCCTGCGCCATCTGCCTGGGCCCTAGACTCATCGCTCTTAAGCACCGCACCTGCTTATAAGACCCAGAAATTCTGGGGTGACCACAGTGTGCTGGTTTGTGGACAGCAGAAAGAACATTTACAGTAGTTTTTTTTTAACTCTTTCATTGAATCACTGTGATCACTGTGATACAGAACATTACAAAGCCGTTCGTGATTGAGTTTCAATCATACAGTATTCCAACATTCATCCCTCAACCACTCTGTACATTCCCTAGCTCCAGTGTTCCTGGGTTCCCTCCCATCACCCCCCCCCACCCCCACCTCCTGCCTGCCTCTATGGCAGATGCTTTTCTTCTTTCTCTGTCTCTGTCTCTGTCTGTCTCTGTCAGTCTCTCTGTCTCTGTCTGTCTGTCTCTCTCTCCTTCCCTCCCCCTTCCCCTTTTGGGTATTGTGGTTTGAACTTCCAATAATATTTTAGAGATATCCACGTGAGGGGCTATTTCAACCAAGGGCCCTTTCCAGGGGTGCAGAATGAGTAGTACTGATTTTAGACCCTGCTCCACCCACCCCTTCTTACTTACCCTGCAGTGGGAAGGAATCCTTTCCTGCAAAGAGCCCAGGAGTGAAATCTCACCTGGGGAATCCTAATCACATGCCCAGGGCTCCCAGGGAGGCTAAGAGTCCAGCCCCCCTATCAGACTTTCTGCTAAGAGGAGCCTCCAGTCTTTGAGACGTTGTCAGGCCCCTTGTCCCGCCAACTCTCTGCCCCCCAGTTGATAATTGCCTCACCAGACTGCTCTCTCTGGAACCCAGTATAATTATTCTCATTTGCACTTCTGGTTTCTCTGATGAGTCACCAGGGCTTGGCAGAAGGAAAAAAAATTATGTCACAGGACAGCATGCAGGTCCCATCTTTTTATTTAGTTTTGCTTGGGTGCCACATCTGGCAGTGCTCAGGGGATACTCCTGGCTCTGCACTCAGGAATTACTCCTGGCAGTGCTCAGGGGATACTCCTGGCTCTGCACTTAGGAATTGCTCCTGGCAGTGCTCAGGGGACCACCTGGGATGCCAGGGATTGAACTCAGATTGGCCGTGTGCAAAGCAAGCGCCTTACCTGCAGTACTATCGCTCGGACCCAGGCCTGATCTTTTTCGGCCTGGCATTGCAGTCCTGCAGAAGTGTCCCCTGCCCCTGAGACTAAAGCATTTCTTCATTGAGCCTGCAGGTGCTGATGAGCCTCTGACTCTCCTCCTTGCCCTCTGCCGCCCTCAATTAGTGCTCGCTGACAGAATGTTCCTTCAGCCTAAGCTGAGACCCCTCAATTGTTGGGCTCAGACAGTGACCCTGGACCCTTAATGCCTCCCCTGCTATTGCATCCACTTGATTCTAACGACATGTGCGCACATCTGCCTGTCTCCCTTTAAAGGATTCCTGCAGCCACAAGGCTGTGCCTCTTTGCTGCACTCCCTCCTCGGCATCCAGGAAGGGATTAGCAAGCAGCTGACTGATGGGAGGTGCGGAAGTAGGGGTCACAGCCGTTAGGAAGGCACTGTGTGAACAGTGAAGCGCTCTGTTGTGGTTTTGGACAGGAGCGTGATTCGCCTGCATCTGTCTCACCTGCAGGCTGAGTGTGAGGGGGCCCTGCTGTTTCACAAGCCTACACGTGCATCAGCCCACTGGACTGAGCCCTGGTGCAAAGCTCCCTAATACATAGGAGATTTTGACTTGAAATTAAAGTATCTGCTTCCAAAGCCAGTTATTTTTTTTAGCCCACCTTCTTCAGGGGGAAACACAGCCTGATGAGCCCTGTGCAGGGATAGCAGGCTGGCTGCAGTCTGGCTTGCTGTGGCACAGAGAACTGTGTCCGTGCATGCCCTGCAGTTGCAGCTCTAGCACGGTCAAGGGACTCCACAGGAGGCCAGTTACCCCAGACTCCCTCACTCGCTGCCTCTCAGCTTTCCCTCTGAGCACTGTGCACCTCCCATGCTCCTGGGCATCTCTGGGCCACCTGGATGTTTGCAGGCATCTAGCCCACTGTGGAGAGAGAAAAGGTTCTCTCCCAAGACTCTGGGGATTTCTGATCTGAGAGACAAAGAAGGAGCCGCGAGGGTGAGAGGCACTGGTTGGCCAGAGAGAAGGTTGAACCTTCTCATGCTCTGGCTGGGCTGTAGTGAAGCCGGCGTGAGCTGAGGGCCGAGGGAGGCCCAGTTTTCCATCTCCCGGTTGTCTTTGAGTGTGAGATGGATGAGGAGGAGTTGGTTGGTGGGGGTTGGAGGAGGAAAGGGTCCAAAATGCAGATCCGATGTAAGTACCAGCAGGCTCCTTGAATTATCAGTACAGCGGTGGGGATGTGTTGGCCTTGCGTGTGGACAACCTCGGTTCCAGTTTTCCGCAGCACATATGATCCTCCTTGACAGCGCTTGAGCACAGAGCCAGGAATCACCCCCTGGAAACCACTAGGTGTGGCCCCCAAATAAAACAACAACAAAAACACTCTGCTCTTGGGGGATCTGGGAGGTGAAGGGAACTGGTGGGTAGAGGCTTTAGGGGCGTCTCCTGGGAGTTGCTGCTGTTGTGGCTCAGAAATGCTGTTGAGATTCTGGGCATGAGGAACACCTGCCCTGGCCTGAGCGCCTCACCCCGTCTGGGCAGCGACACCTGGGCCCCCACCCCCACTTGGACCGTTGTCTCACCCTGGCTCTGTTAGGGAGAGATGGTTCCCTGAGGCAGATCTGGGGTGCAGTTGCCCCTGTCGGAAGGAGACAGAGAAGTTGCGTGAGCTCAGTGACCAACTCTAGTTCTCTGAGGAAGACCTGTTCCGGCTGCTCCTACCACCTGGACCAGTGGCTTCGGGGGGGCTGCAGAGAACCAGCCTTTGGCAGGGATGAGTCTGTGCTGCCTTCACACCCAAGCCTGTGCTTCAAGGTGTGTGGAGCTACATAGGAGACGTCGACTTTGGAGGGAGACCAGATGTCTGCTGCCCGCCAGCCCTCTGGAAAAACCATTTGCAAAAACAGGCGCTGATAGCGGGCGACCAGCACAAACGGCCCCTTTGGGTCAGGACTTGGTAGAAAGCAGTGCCAGCTGACCAACCCCCTCCTGCGTGGGGCAGCACGAACTGGCCCCCATCCTCCTCCCTGTTCTCCAGAACCCACACACACTGACCCAGAGCAGAATTCCGCCTCATGCCCTGGCTCCTCGCTGCCGTGCCCTAACTGGCCTGGTTTCCTTTTGCAGCAGAAAAGAACACCTCTGGGATCATAAGCCGCCCTTCTCCGGGCAGGATGGAGTGGATCATCCCTCTGATTGTGGTATCAGCCTTGACCTTCGTGTGCCTCGTCCTTCTCATTGCTGTGCTAGTTTACTGGAGGTGAGTAGGCCTGTGGGCCCCTAAAAGGTAGGGGGACCCTTGGGGGGGATCTGCTGTGAGCTAAGCATGCTGTGCTGGGATTGCCGGCCCCTGGGGAGGGGAGCCATGACCCTGGCATTCACATAGTAAGCAGTAACGTTTCAGCTCCTGGAAGACCCACCTGTGTCTGGAAGGAGCTGGGGGGCATTACGGTCAGGCATGAGGCTGCGCCCTTGGGTCTTAAGGATGATGGCCTCTGGAAATCAGGGAGATCTAGGTTCAAATCCTGGCCCAGCTGCTTGCTGCCTTCAAATCCCATTTCCACGGCGAACGTTAGTTTATGAATTGGCATGATGAATTTGGATACATTTCCCAGCAGTTCCAAGTGACCTGAGAAATATGCTTCCCTTGGTCATCAGCACAGCACTCTTTTTGACCTTTCTTTCCAGAGCCATTTGTTTAAAACTGGGTGATCAGGGGAAATGAGCGTATCATAGGATATTTGATACATGTAAGGCAAAAATAGGTTGACTGGAAGCCACCTTTATAGTGCCATCATTCTTGAGCTGGTTCTCACTGTTTCCCATGGGAAGCTTGCAGCTTCTGTGCAGAGTGTTTATGCAGTTGAATGAACTGTGGCCGGCTGGCCCAGTTGGTGGACTTTGCTGCGTTCACGTCTCCCAACATAGGTGTTGTTTTTTGTCCTTTCTTTAGCAAGCTTCATTGTGATGAATATAGATCAGATGTCCATCCCTTTCTCCTCCTCTTTCTTTTTTTTTCCATTCAGTTATTTCAGAGCCCCAGAATATGTGAAGGACATTCTGCTTGGCATAGTGAAAATAAAAGTGAGCAAACTCAGGGCTGAAATAGAGCTCAGAAATAGAACTTGCCTTTGCATGTAGGGGTTCCATTCTCCCTACTGCAGAATAACAACAATAACACGAGCAAAAATCCCTGGAATTATGGTTTGACATCGTAGTGGGGGAGGGAATCATTAAGCAAAGAAGTAAGTCCAATGTATATATCTTAGATGCTGGTCAGTGTGTAGTGGAGTAAGGAAAACCTGGAAAAAGAAGGACTTGCTAGGATTTCGAGTTATGTGGAGTGGTTAAAGGTCTAACACTTTAGCACTGTAGCGCGTCCTCCTGTTGTTCATCGATTTGCTCGAGCAGGCACCAGTACTGTCCCCATTGTGAGACTTGTTACGGTTTTTGGCATGTTGAATACGCCACAGGGAGCTTGCCAGGCTCTGCCATGCGGGCAGGATACCTGATCAAAATCCTAAAAAAAAAGAAGGAAGTTAAGTGGGCTTTAACTGGCACAAGTTTCGAGCAGAGGATGGAGCCTATGCAAAGGCCCAGAGGCAGGTTGCTGGATAGCAAGAGGCAGTGTGACTGGAGCTCTGGAAAATAGGGGTGGGTGGAGGTGGGGAGTCAGGAAGAAGCAGGATAAATGGGGGTTGAGTGATTCACAGCCTTGCGGAACATTATAAAACTCGCCACCTTTTCCTCTGTGTCAGATTTTATACAGAAAGGGTGTTAGGGTCTGCCATTGGGATTTCCTGGCTGCTGTGTTGTAAAGAGACTGAAGAGGAGTAAGGATAGAAGCAGTGAGACCAGTCAGGAGAAGACTGAGCTAGACCGAGAAGGAGGTGGTGATGCCTCAGAGGAGTGGGAATCAGTGGGACATCGATGAATTTGAAGCATCAGAGTCTGCTGAGAGATTGGCAGTATGCTGAAGTCTGTCCCCAGTTGACTAGCAAGGGAATAAGGAGAGATCATCTCAGGTTTTCTCAGGCATCTCCCAGTAACTAAAGCACTCATGCCACAGAGCAGCTTGATCAACAATCATGTGCATTTTTAATATGGTTTTTTTTTTTTGATGAATCACCCTGAGATACAAAGTTTTCATGATTGAGTTTCAGTCATACAAGGATCCAACACCCATCCCTCTACCAGTGTACATTTTCCACCACCAAAGTCCCCAGTATCCCTCCTGCCACCCCACCTCTCCCCCACCCCATGCCTCTATGGCAGACAGTTTCCTTCTTACTCTCTACTTTGGGGGTTTGCAATACCGATACTGAGAGGCGATCATGTTTGGTCTTTTATTTACTTTCAGCACACATCTTCTATCCCTAGCAATCCCTCCAGCCATAGTGACTTACTGATCCTTTCTCTATCCCAGCTGCCTTCTCCCCCAACTCATGAGGCAGGCTTCCAACCACGGAACAATCTTCCTGGCCCTTGTCTCTACTGTCCTTGGTTGTTAGTCTCAGAACATGCGTTTTTGAACACAAAATGTCACTGCTATGTCATCTTTGTTCCAAGAAAAAAGCAATTGGCAGACATATTTATTCGGATCCTCTGGTACATCAAGGCTGTTTACCATGGTATTAACTGCCCTGTAGAAGTGACCAAAGATCAGCAAGCCCATCTCTTGACTCTGCTTTCTACTGATTATGGTCACAAAAATCTCCCCAAGCAGAGACAGAGAGGCCCACACCTGGCCCAGCAAAAAGTAACTTGTCCTGCCTGAGAGCAGTTCCACAGAAACCTCAAGATTGTTTGATTGGCCACCTTAGTCCTCTGTGTTCTGCCCAGCCCCAAACAGGCTAATGTGACAAAGCAGAGTTTCAGATCACGTGGCCAAGCAGACTGGACACCACGTGGTTCATCAAAGGAATATGAAAAGAATAAGTTCCTTCCATTAGATGCACCTCCGCCATCTACTGTTAAAAAAAACCTGGTCCAAATGGAAAATGTGTACTGAAGAGGATTAATATTTCATGTTTTAAATATAATTATAATGCTTTCCATATAAGCATATATCTGCGTATTTTCAAAATTTTGTTTAGTCTGAGCTTTAATTTCTGCTTTTTGGGGAGGTGGTATTTGCACAACTCCCATCCCTGTACTTAGGGAACTATATATACAGTACAGGAGACTAAACCGTGGGGCTCTCACATGCAAAGCATTATACTCCAGCCCTACAAGCTGACCACCAGCCCTTAAAAGTAAGCAGAGCTTTAAAAATAAAAGGAACCAGAGCATTAAGCTATGTCGTGAAGATCTGGGCAGAAGACTTTACCAAACTTCTGTTTGGTTTTTGTCTTATTGTGTCCTTTGTTGGGTCTCCCAAGTCTTGGGACTGCTGCTGGGGTTTGAACCAGGGTCAGCTCTATGCAAGACAAGCACCTTAACCCCTGCACTCTATCTCCAGCCTCTCAGACTTTGCAGGGGAGCGGGGGTATAACCCAGAACTCGGGGTTCTCCTGAGCTACTCACAACAGTGCTCTCAGGAACCATATCTCTCAGGGGTCAAACCCAGGGCTCTTGCGCACAAAGTTGCTCCAGCCCATTGAGTCGTCTATCTCCCAGCCCTTACCAAACTTTTTATGCTATTCCACACAAGTGAGTGAGAAGCAGAAAATTCTTACAGAGCAAAGGGAAAAAAATAATTGAACATCAGGATGAATGAATGGGCTGTACATGAGAACAGCCTGGAGGCTAGTTTTTTTTTTTTCCTGTTCATCTTTTTTTCTGTGTGGTATTTTTTTTTTCCTGTTCATCTTTTTGAAAAATCATTAATGTGAAAGAAAGCACTGGGAAGCTCACACAGAAAATGGGTGAATGCGGCAAAGCTGTGAGAGTCCCATGCCTTTCGATGCTCAGTCGGAGCAGCTGATTGGTGAGCAGACTTGACAGGAGCAGAGCATTGAAGCCTTGAAGTCTGTTTCCTCAGGCGTGCCTGGTCCTGGGATAATCAAACCCCGTGTCTTCCACGGGTGCCGTGTTTAGCCCTTTAGTCTTCTGGCTTCCTAGTGTCTTTACTTCCTGTCACTGCAATTTAATGGTTTGATAAATAACAGGGAAAGAAACCTGAGATCATTGAGTTCTTTTCTTTATTTTGCAGGGGGTTGGGGACACGACACCTGGCAGTGCTCACAGTACCCAGCTACTCTGAGCTTTGTGCTCAGGGGACCATGTAGTGCTGAGAATCAAACCCTGACCTTTTGCATATGGAACACGTGTTCAGCCCATTGAACTCCCTCCCTCCCCATGAGTTCTACACATGAGTGTAATGGTGGTGCTCGCTAATGTTCAGAGTCTTGTTTTACTCCCATGTACTGTGCCAAGCACTTGGGGAACATCCAGTCTCATGTGATCTTACCACTGATCTCTGGCAGGAACCCTGACTGCCTCCCTTTCTAAACGGAAGACCCAGAAGCTCAAGATCAAGTACCTTGCCCAGGGTTCTGCACTAAGTGGATTTGGAACACAGTATCGTCTCCACTGCAGGACATTCAGGCATATTTAACCACTGAGATAAATGCCTCGCAAGGAACGTGCAAGAGGTTCAGCTTAGGGTTAGTGGGCCAGACCCTAGCGTGGGCTTCACCTGCTTTTCTGATGCTGGCTATCAATTAACACTGTCTGGGTGCTGATGGTGGGCTAAGCAGTGTGTCCTGGATGTGTGTTGGTCAGAAGAACCCCCTTGTGTTATGATTTAAACAAAAAGAAAAACACTTTTCAAAATGCGCTAAACACCAGAGGACAAAAACGTTTGTTAATTCACGGAATTGAAATGCCCAGGCGTACCAAGCCCAGCCGGACTCAGAGGTGTGGCATAGCCTTGGGACAGGTGTGTGTCTCTTTCTCTGGGAGCTGCTCACCCTCTCTGGGAAGTCCTCAGCCCTCTGACCATTTCCACTGGGTGGCCTCTACCCACGCTGGACATCCATCTGCTCCACCTCCCTCATTAGAGAAAAGGGAATTTCTATAATGGTTTGAGTATAGTTCCAAAATATAGATCTGACTCTGGTCATTTCTCCTTGCCTGGAGTGTTGTGGCGAGAGGTTTCAAGGGTCTCGTGAGCTTGGGTCATCTGTGTAACTCGAGAGCCCTGTGCAAGGGGATTGCTATCAAAACCACATGTGTTAAGGCTGACCACTGGGTGGTTTCCCCAAGGGCTCAGCAAGGCCCCGAAAGGTGGCACTAGACAATGCCAGGCAGACAGAAGAGGCCAGGGTCATCTCCAAAGGGGCTGGTAACTTGGAGTCCAGGAGAGCAGAGCGGAGAGGCACAACCTTGGGACCACCAAGGAAATAAACCCATGAATCCTGAAGAGGAAACGAGACAGGCCCGTGAGCCCACCATGGTCAGCTGTGGGCTCTGAGTTAGGACCAAGGCCTTGTATCTTGGATGGTAATAGAGGCCACCTGAGTCCCCATCCTGCTGCAGGATTATGGGTGTATGCAGCAGTTCAGAAGGTTTAAGCCAATTATTTCTCAACCAACTAGCTGTTTGTCCTATGGCCTGAGCACTGGACTGGCCAGCGGCCTCTCCTCCTGCTTCAGTGCTCCCAGAGTTCTGTCACACCTGGTGGTCATCCTGAAGAGGTGACTTTTGGGAGAGATAAATGAGTAGATGTAACAGAGTTAGCAGAGTGCAGAGGAGCGAGTACAAGTGGCACTAAGAGCTTGTGAGCTGAGTCTGGGAGGAACTCAGGCTGGGAAGCCACCTGAGGGAACTGGTGTCCACGCAGCTGCTGAAACTCAGCAGCCATCAGCCTGTGAGGCAGGCATGAGGTTTGGGGTCAGAGAGGCAAAACCTGGCCTAGTTAGAGTAGCTGAAGGAACAGAAACTTTGTGGCAGTGTGGTGAGTCCTCTACATAAAAAGGTATAAAGGGTCCTAAAGATGGTTTCAAAGGGCTAGAGCACATTCCTGAGTTCCGGAGGTCTCAGGTTGAATTCTGGGCATGTTGTGGCCTATTTAAGCACCACTGGGATAGCCATAGTGACCAGCTGAGTATCACTAGGAATGGCCTCGGAGACCCCTGAAAACCTCCTTGGGAGACTCCAAATAAATAAAGCCAGTTAGATTTCACCTACAAAGGTATAAAGCTACGTACTCCTCACATTCTATAATATTTTTAGCCAATGATAACTCTTAATCACTTAATCACTTAACTTCCCATTAGTCGTCGATTTGCTCGAGCGGGCGCCAGTAACGTCTCCATTTGTCCCTGTCTCGTGCTAGTGTAGCCCAATGGCATCTGTTCGTTCCGGGAACATGAAGGGCCTCAAACCGATCGTTCATGATCTTGACGAAGAAGTCTGACCATCTGGTAGGTGGGCGGCCACGCGGTCTCTTGACATCCCGTGGAATCCAGTTGGTAACAGCTCTAGTCCAGCGGTCGTCTTTAAATCTCATTACGTGACCAGCCCATCTGATTTTTGACACCTTGGCAAACGAGACAGCGTCCCTGATTCTTGATTGTCGACGGATGTCAGAACTCCAGATTCTTTCTCTCATTTGAGTGAAATGTGATATTCCAAGCATGGCTCTTTCTATTCTTCTTTGGGAGACCTGAATGGCGTTCTCATCTTGTTTGCGTAGGGCCCAGGTCTCTGAGGCATATGTTAATGCAGGAAGAACAGTGGAATCAAAGAGATGTGCCCGGAGCCGGAGGTTCTTCATCCTCTTAGCTATTTCTTCGACGTTCTTGAAGGCGTTCCAAGCCACTCTCTTCCTCCTGCGCAGCTCGGGTGCCAACATGATAACTCTATTTTTAGTATTTGTTTTGGGATCCACACCTGCTTGAGACAACTCCCAGCTCGACGCTTGATGCAGGATTAAACCAGGGCTCCCACGTGCGAAACACACACTGGGTCCTTTGGAGCCATCCTCAGGTCCCAATAATTCCATCTTTCAAAAGAAAAAGAAGTGACACAGGGGGACAGCTCAAATGAGCAACACATGCCAAGACCCTGAACCTGATCTCCAGCACCAGGGAGATCCCTAAGCACAGTCAGGCATAGCCCAGAGGCAACACGAGGTCTGGACGTCAAATTCCAGGCCCACACCTCCAGGCCAAGTACTTAAATTGCTGGAAGTGGCCCCAGATTCCTCAAGGCTGGGTGTGGCCCCTATAAAAACAGAAAAAGGAAAATGAAAATTTCCTCAGTACTCTCTTGAGGCTTACTTGTGAGCCATAGGCCTGACTCCTGGTGAAGTTGCAGATAGGAGTCTTTTGGTGTGTCTAAAAAGAAATTACTCTTTGTTGTTTGGTTTTTGTTTTGGGTTACACACAACAGTGTTCAGGGCATACTTCTGAGTCTGTACTCAGAGAACCATATGGGGTGACAGGGATCAAACCCAGGTTGGCTGCATGCAAGACAAGTACCTTTCCCACTGGACTATATCTCTGGCCCAGAGTTTTTCCTTTAATAAAGAAAATAAGATTTATAGCTCCTAATAAATTTTGTCCCATAGTGTGATCACATCTTTTAACTGTATATGATGTCCAATCACAGGTCCACTACTTAAAAATAACCTTTGAAGCACATGTCCACTGCTTAAACATCACTGCTTGAAAATTAACCTTTAGCGTTTCCTTCTAGAGATCTTTGATTTGGATGATCCCAGTTGAGCAAAGTCTCCCAGATATAGTTAAAAGACATCTGTTTGGAATGAAACAGAGTCTCAGTGTCGGCGAACCAACCGAGCAGAACTATTTTGGGTCACACAAGTGAAAGCATGACTATAAAGTGAATGAAATTGTTTGGGTGGTGGTCCTCATGGACCACAGGCAATGCCAGCAAGGCACATCCCAAAGTAAATAGGTCAGAGGCATGACTCACGCCTCCCTCCTTTACCTCCCTCCCAAAATAACTCTGAAGCTCAGTGGGCCGCCTCATTAACACAGTTTGGCTGAATTAGAGGAAGCTTCGTTAGCTGCCCCCGCAGACACATCCCAGCACCCCAACAGCAATGAAGTTGATTTCTCTTCCACATGAGGCCTGAGAGGGTTGAGCAGCCAGCCTTCCTCCACTGGACTCCTCTTTCCGGAAGCCGGGACAGAACAACTGACAGGAGCATGTAACTCTCCACTACAACACCCCACAAGTGAAAGGAAAAGCTCACTTCTGTGAGCTCATGGATTACATTGGCCACAGATGGATGTGCAGCCTCACAGACACAAGATAAGTTGTATTTTATGAGCAGTGCCAGATACTTGCTTAACTATTCTATGCCACTGGAGTCAATGGGTGAATAGTATATTTCCTGGAAGGGATACTTTTGCAGGCTATTCACTGGTCTCATGACTTCACATTTGGCACAAACTGAAAAATACAGGTAACTATCTCAGGTACTTTTTCATGAACCAGACCACATACAGAGTCACACTGGAAACTGGGCTATATTTTCACATTTTTACATTCATTTTAATGTAAGTTTGAGATAGAAGTTGACTTTAAATTATCAGTTGAGATGTTCCAGGTAGGTTACTGGAGGTCTCTTCTGGATGCTCCTTGTGAAAATTTACCTTGGAGAGATGTCGGCACTAAAATCCGTAGCAATGTTTAAGTCACTATGCAGGTAGTCAGAAATACATACAAAGTGCCCTGGGACAAAAGAGTGTACCGAATAACGATGAAATCAACTCAGAGCTGATTTTAGTCTTTAGCAGTTAGTTTGCGTCCTTTGGCAAAGGGTGCCCTGTGTGTGCTCTTGAAGGATTATTGAGCATGTTCACCACGCGTTGGTTCAGAACAGGAAATTATGGGAAAGTTGTGGAGTGATGAAGCAGATGGTTCCTGAGTCGTGCCATTTTGGCCTCTTCGGGATGGTAACATAATGCACCTTGAATTACTACAGTCAGACATTCCCAAAGCTCTGGATTCCCTGCTTTCTCACACAAGTTATTTTAGAGGGTTCTAATGACTGTCCTGCAAAGACTTGAAATAGCACAGCTGCTGGCATATGGAGAGGAAGGGAGAATTTGGGTAAATGGCATAAGTTTTTCTTTTCTTTATTTATGTAGTTTGGGGTAAAATCAGGAGAAGAGCTATAGGAAAGGTATTAAATCAATGTGGAGGGCCTTGCATCCATTAATTCGTTTCACAGAATGGCTTAACCAATGTGAGACAACATTGGTGTCCCATTTAGAATTGGGAAGGTAATTTTGGTTTGATTTTTTAATTTTAATTACAAAGGTGATTTTGTTTTGATTTTTTCCCCTGTAGCACAGCGGTAGGGCGTTTGCCTTGCTCGCAGCCAACATGGCCGACCCGAGTTCGATTCCTCCGCCCCTCTCGGAGAGCCCGGCAAGCTACCGAGAGTATTCGATATGCCAGACACAGTAACAACAAAGTCTCCAATGGAGACGTTACTGGGCCCGCTCGAGCAAATCGACGATCAACGGGAGGGCCTTTTTTCCCCTGTAGTTTTGAGGAAACTGATTCAAAGGTAGCTTTTCTGTCTCTGATAAGTGAAGTTTTCACCCTGAAAAATCTTCATAGCCCTGAAGCTTTACAGAGCACTGAAGAATCTATTATTTGGGCCAGAGAGGTGACTTAAAGATGCAAGAACACGCTTTGCATGCAGGAACCTGGGATTCAATCCCTGGCACCACATATTCCCCTAAGCACCATCATGATCGACTCAAGAGCACTGAGCCTGGAGCAACTCCTAAACACTACTGATGTGGCCAAGAAGATTGAAAGGGAAAAATATGAGTGTTTCTTTGAACATTGACCTTCCCAGAGGTGTCTAAGTTGATTATGTACCCTTATCATCATCATAGAAATTCCAAGGAATAATTGCATCCGTTTCACAGATTAGAAAACTGAAGCTCTGTAAACTCAGACAACATAACCACAGTGTTAATCTTTGACTCAAACTAACAATCTTCCTCATTCCAGTATTTTGTCTAGATGAAGAGTAGCCTGCCTGGAGACATTTCCTTCCTTCCATAGGGTTATTCTGCATGTCCATATGTTCAAAGATACTGTGGTTGGAATTTGCTGAAGTCATGTAAGAAAACTTCAGGAGGACCAGCTGTATTTTCAGGTGTATTTCAAGCTGACTTTGGCATAATCTATCAGTTCTAAGTTCTGACTGATCAGGGTTAGTTGCTACATCACACATTTAGCATCCTACTGACTGTAATTCTAGCTAAGAAAAAAAGTTTATAAGAATATAAAACAAATTGTATTTCTCATTTTCAGGAGAGTACTGAGTAATAAGAGGACCACATAGAAATAGAAAATTAGAAATTCTTTTCTTCGAGGTAGAGGCCACACTGGGTGGTGCTCGGGTTCTCCTGGCTCTGTCTTCAGGGATCACTCTTGGTGATACTCAGAACCATGTACAATTCTGGGATCGAACCAGGCTCAGCTGCATGTGAGACAAATGTCTTAACCCCGGTCCTCTTCCCTGGTCCAAAATGGAAATTTTTAAGTGGGAATTAGAACCTTGGATCTGTTAAAATTCAGTATTGCAAGAAGTTCATGCTCTGAACTAAGAAATTCATGAGTCTCTTGAACATGTGACCTAGCCAACTATGAATACAGTAGTAAATCCATCAATACCAATGCAATTTCATAAGCAGATAGGGGAGGAAAAAAAATGTTTTTCCCTCCTACCTTTAGATGCTCTGAAATTTTGCCATGTGTTGGTGCCTCCTCATTATGAATGCTGTTCAGTTTTGTTGACATTACGATTTTTTCCCCTTTCCCTGGCTATTCAGTACAAAACAGTGTAATAAATAGGAAAGGGTGCAGAGTACACATGTGGGGCTGAGGATTTGTGTTGGCATTGTGGAGGCTCCTACAAACAAACAGGGGCATTAAGAAGTTGAGTGTGGGCCTGTGGGAACACCCCTCTCTTGCTCTCAGAATGACTGACCACGTGTCTCTCAGGGGAAGGCATTGGTGCTTGTATTTCAGCAGCAACACTGAACCTCACAGCTGTCAGTGAGCTGGGAGAATGCCCTCCACATCTGTTCTAGCAGCTGACCTGGGCATGCTTACAGATTAACGCACATGATTTGGTTTAAGGTTTGCACCTCTTTCTTCACACAAAGCCACAAAGGGAATAGGCACAGTAGGGATACTTCCTCCCGTGCAAATGACTGAACAGTGTGGCAGAGGGGAACCATCACAGATAGCAATTCCCAACCACGGGTGGGTGAACACACAGATAGCAATTCCCAACCACGGGTGGGTGAACACACAGATAGCAATTCCCAACCACGGGTGGGTGAATTCAAAGCGAATCATGATGTCCTCATTACAGTTGTGTAAGGGATTGCACTCATGCACTCACCTCGCTTGCTTTGAGAGCAGGATGGAGACAGTTTCCAAAGAATGACTGGCCCAGGATCACATAGTAAATGCGTTGGGAGGTACTCACATATTGGTTAGAGGCATGCGTTGTTGACCTAAGACCTATCTATATGCTGCCCATGTATTCCTCCTTTTCCCCATTCATTCGGAGACAGTTGTTTATTTTGGGGCTCACACCCAGTGGTGCTTGGGTGTTACTCCTTGCTCCATATTTGGCTTGGAGCCCTAGGGGTGCTTGAAGGGCCATGTGGTACCAGGGATGAAACCTAGGGCTCCAGTATGCGAAAGTATGCACACCAGCCTACTGAACTAACTTCCTGGCCAGAGACATTTCTTAAGCATCTAGTTTATTCCAGACACTAGAGACTCAGTGAGATGGCAAGTTCTTTTATTTTTTCTTTTTTTTTTCTTTTTGGGTCACACCTGGCGATGCACAGGGGTTACTCCTTGCTCTGCACTCAGAAGTTACTCCTGGCGGTGCTCAGGGGACCATATGGGATGCTGGGAATCGAACCCGGGTCAGCCGCGTGCAAGGCAAACACCCTATCCGCTGTGGTATCTCTCCAACCCCGAGACGGCAAGTTCTTAAAGGAACTTTCAAGTTGATAAAATAAATGTGCAGATAGAAAAGTTAACTTGTAAGTCTTTTTAGGGGCTTTCCAGGTTTTTTTTTTAAACAAACATTTTTCAGGTATCTTTTATGTAGCTATAAAGTATTACTTTAAAAAAATCTGGATTTTTTTTAATAGAAAGATTAAGACTCTACTTAAGACTCTAGTTATTTGGGTCATGTTAGTACTTGGACAGACTGGTGACATTATTCTGACGTCCTCTGGTGGCACCAAGTGTGGGTAGGGTGGGTACTGAGTGAAGCTCTCTGTAGTGCCCACATGCCAGAGAGGATGAAGGGGCAGGGGGCTGCCACAGCCAGGGGTGCAGGGGGATAGGGAGCCAGGGAAGATTTCTTGAAAGGCAGGATGCTTCCCAGCGGTTTTCACAGAACAGATAATAAAAGCAATTGGGCAGGGAGCAAACCGCATCAAACTGCCTTTCTCCTCGGCAGACTCAAAGCCCCGTTATGGAGGCCTCAGCATGGACAAAGGCCGTGGGTCAGCCTATGGCTCTTCTGTAGTTTGTTTGACAGAGGAAATGAGCATCAGAAGATTGGTTTGTTCCACTTTTCTGCACTTTAGAAAAACCCAAGCTCTCAAATCATGCTTTGTGGCAGCTTTCTGTGCTCCCCTTTATATTCATCTGCAAACAACCCCCCACTGGGCCACTGGTGTTCCAGACAGGCATTTTTCTTTCCAAACAGATGCTTTTTTTTTCTCCATCCCTTCCCTCTTCCTGGGACCTGCCTCTATATCTCTGCCCATCTTTTCTGAGTTTTTTTTTCCCCTCTCATTATTAGATATAATTTTTACAATTCAGCATTTCAAAACCTGGTAGCGGGTCAAGCTAGTAGAAGAAGCAAAAGCACATTTCAGAATGCCAAAACCTGACCGGCCCCAGAGGGTTTGAGTGTACGATGATACCGTCTCACTCAGAGACGCTAAAAGGCACAGGAGTGGGAAGTCTCTTGGGGTCCCCAGCTGTTCCTGGAAGTGGGAGCCTTTTTATTTTATTTTTTTAAATCTTTTCTCTTGTGCAGCTGTGTGCAGGGAGATTTGGGTCACGTGGCTGCTAATGTTGCCGATCCCAGGCAACTTTTTGCTCAATAACTGTTTCCCAAAAGGCTACTGGGGGCCTTTCAGAATTCACAGAGCTGTCAGTTGTTATAGTAACCGGCCCCCTGCTGTCGAGTTGGCCCTGAGATGCCAGACGAAGCTCTTGGAACAGGCTGACACACAGTCATTAGACAAAAGCAGGGAGAGATTCAGTGCTAAAGGTTGCCATTTAAACATACTCCGTGATCCTTAGAAGTCAGGGCCCATTCTGTTCAAGAGAAGGGGGTTGGAAACATTTTTAAGGAGACTCTCTTTACATGGAAACGAAAACTCCTGTCCACTCCACCTGCCCTCCACACCGACACCTTTCTGGGGGTTTCTCAGAAGGAAATGATCTCTCTTCCCAGGGTTGATCCTATCCTCTCTCTCCACGTGCTCAGGTAGCTCCCGATTATTCGAGATATTAGTAATTGGCTTTGTGGCATTTGCTTTTCAGCAAAGTGTTGTCAGTTTACGGGTGGTAGTTTTAAGCGCCTGTGATTGTGTGTGAGGAAAAACTGCGGAGATAGCCGGCTCCGCTCCAAAATTCCCGAAAGAGTGATTCTGGCAGAATTCTGAGTAGGGCTAAGGGTTGAGAAGAAGTCTAAATATTTTAGGAAGCTGCAAATTTCAAGTTTTTATGAAAATTTGCAAAAACACTCCAACACGCTCGTGATTTCTTCAGATTAATGTTCCTAGCTGCGCAGAGCTTGCTGGTGATGTTTTGAGGACAGTTGTTGTAGTTCTGAAATATTCTCAATAGAGGGAGACAAGAAGTTCTGAATCATAGCACACTCCCACCCCTTCTTCCTCCACCAGTTAGGATATGTTCATTCTGACAAGCAAAAAGCCATCCAGGAAACCAGAAGTTAACAGATAGATGTCACTTGAAATTCCATACCTGAATTCAGAGATAAGCCCAGAATTCTACGAAGTTTCCAAAATAAAGACCCTCGGTATATCTGAGTTTATATTTGCTGTTCTATCAAGAGTTTGCAAAAAATAGAATTTTTTTTTCTTTTGGGGGTCACACCTGGCGATGCTCAGGGTTACTCCTGGCTCTGCACTCAGGAATCACTCCTAGCAGTGCTCAGGAGACAATATGTATGCTGGGAATTGAACCTGGGTCAGCCACATACAAGGCAATTCCCTACCCGCTGTGCTACAGCCCCTAGAAATTCTTTCAGTACGAAATTCTGTGGCCTCTCTGGTTTGAGAATTGCATGTAATTAAATGACCCTTAAGTGTTTTTGTGTGACAAAAGTGCTTCTTTCAAATGGTAGGGCCACGTCTCAGCTACTTTAGTTGTTCACATTTTTAGGAGACACAAAATATTGGACTCTGTACATAGTAGTAACCGAACAACTGCTGCCCCTGACATGCCTTGCGGCCCATCTGCCACAGCATATATTATGAATCAGGAATGTGTTTGTCTGTCCAGAAGTTAGAGGTGTACTTGGAGAAAAAGGCAAATCCTCGGTTTGTTTGCAACACCAAATTCAGAGAAATCTGTAGTAGAATAAAGGTTCAAATGACATCCAGTCAATTCCCGCCCCATTTATTGCCCATTTATTGTAATGGTATTTTAAGCCATCATGTCTGCCAGGACAGATTGTCCGAGTGGGAGAGTTAGACAAAGAAATGAGAAAGGTCACTGTTGGGTTTGTGGTCTCCTTACAACACCTAGGGTGATACAGGTTCTGGGGGTCAGGGGGACTATACAGGGGACAAGGCACTCGCCTTGCATGTGGCCAGCCCAGTTCAATTCCCAGCAGCGCCTCTAGTCTCTTGAGCACCACCAGGAGTCATTTGTGAGCACGTAACCCCCAGCATTGCATGTGTGGCCCAAACCCCTGTCAGAAATGCAGGCTTCTAGAATACAGAGCCACTTCTAAGAGCAAAGATCTCATTTAGCGGGGCTGGAAGGATAGCACAGCAGGTAGGGCATTTGCCTTGCACGTGACTGGCCCAGTTTTGCCCCCTCGCATCCCATCTGGTCCCCCAAGCACCTCCAGGAGTGATTCCTGAGTGCAGAACCAGGAATAACACTTGAGCATCGCCGGGTATGACCCCCCCTCCAAAAAAAAGCCGAAAAAGGAAAATCTCATTTTTCATGTCTACCTCGGCGTAAAAGTCCTTAACCCAGCCATCTTGCGTACGTATTTTCTCTTTTGAAAGTCTCCTGATGGGCCCTTTGGTGGGGTGTCTGTGTTGTGGGGGGAAGACATTTATGTGGATCGTGGTGGTGGCCACGTGCAAGTACTGTCATCTATACCTGTTCTCTTTTGTTTTTTGTCCATTTAGAGGGTGTAACAAAATAAAGTCCAAGGGCTTTCCCAGACGTTTCCGTGAAGTGCCTTCTTCTGGGGAGAGAGGAGAGAAGGGGAGCAGGTGAGGGGCAGCCAAGCTTAAGGGGGGTGTCTCTTGGGTGGGGATTGGCTTGCCAGGGTTTTGTTTTGTTGCATTGGGGTTCAAAGCCCTGTAGACAAAAGCAAAGTGCTGAAACGCGCCTGCTCTTCCCTGGCCCCCCAAATAAGATCCACAAACAGCAGTTCAGCTTGCGTGTAGCTGGTGCCAATGAAGTATGTCCAATATGTGCTTGCCCAGCTTTCCTTTGCAGTTTGGGGGGGTGCCTTTTGTTTCTAGGATGGTTTACACTGGGGGCATTCAGTGCTTGTATGTCTGTATGTATACTGCATCCATTTTCTTTCCAAACTTCATATGTTCGCATGTTGTAAGGCTTTAAGAAAAGCAACATTTTATGCATGCATTTAGCCCTACCACTGAAAAATATCTTGAGAAACCCTCAATTTGTAGGTAATTTAAAAGTAAAGAGAAAACAGAAATGAACAAGTAAGTTTTTCATTGAGTGAAAAAATATTTTAAATGAAATAAAAGCATAATGTGATATTAATCATCACACATAATCCCCGTGACAACATTTCTGCCAAACTTCTCTTAAGCAAACTCCATTCAATATTAATATGGTAATTGATGTTTTTTATATTAAATTGATAATTAGAGTCACTGGTTCATATTGACTTTTGAATGGGTCCTTGATATTTTCAATTTAGAGATTTCACATAAGAACTTCTTATTTGCATTTTAATTTTTACATAGATTTGCCTCTATTAGTGATGGGTAAGTCACATTATTGAGATGAAATTTTAAATAGTCATCAGTTAACATCAGTTATACCAGTGAGATCTGAGAACACACAATGCAAGACTGTAGAAGATTAATGAGAAATTCATGATCTAGTTTCTTTTAAACTGCATGATATAATTTGGTCTTGTAGTAAGGATCAATAACTGCTGGCATTGATAACTCTTCTTCCCAGGATCTTTTTTTAATATATACTGGAGTCTTCCTTTTGTTTGAGGGTGGGGATGGGGGGGTACCCACTCTAGACAGTGCTCAGGGGCTGCTTCTGGCTCTGTGCTCAGGAGTCACGACTGACAATGCTTAGTGAACCATGTGCAGTGCCAGGGAATGAACCAGGGTCAACTGCATGCAAGGCAAGCACTTTATCCCCTGTGCTATCTGGCCCTGAAGTCTTCAAAACTCCAAGGGTGAAAACTGAAATAGTGAAATAGAACCCCTTCTCGGTAGTTTTAAATTTGAAAACCTCATCTTAGAGAAAGAGAACTTGGCATCACTAAAATATTGCTTGTGACCAGCCCATTATAAATATAATGTGCTTTTGATTATAAAACTGAAGTGCCCCCTTTGCCTCTAACATAAAAGGTAAAGGTAAAGGCCCTCCCGTTGATCGTCGATTTGCTCGAGCGGGCCCAGTAACGTCTCCATTGGAGACTTTGTTGTTACTGTGTCTGGCATATCGAATACTCTCGGTAGCTTGCCGGGCTCTCCGAGAGGGGCGGAGGAATCGAACTCGGGTCGGCCATGTTGGCCGCGTGTAAGGCGAACGCCCTACCGCTATGCTATCGCTCCAGCCTCTAACATAGCACAGAGATAAGTGTGTACGCTGTGTCTGCATCCTCTCCAGAAAACGCTGCCGCGTGGACTAGATTCACTTGATTTATGTACCTGGTCTCAAAGTGGGAATGGACTTTTTGGAGTTAAACTCTATTTTCTCTCTTCCAAGTGCCAGCCAGAAGCTTGGGGGAGGCACTCTCTGTTCTGTCCAGGTCTAAGCCCCCTGGGGAAACTTCACATATTTATAGAAACCACCTCATTCTAAATCATCTAGTTTCATTTGCCTTTCTATATATCTGTAGTTAAGATACAGCTATAGTTAAGATCTGTATATGCGTAGTTAAGAAATACAGGCTTAGGGCTGGAGTGATAGCACAGTGGGCAGGGTGTTTGCCTTGCATGCGGCTGACTCAGGTTCGATTCCCAGCATCCCATATGGTCCCCTGAGCACCGCCAGGATTAATTCCTGAGTGCAGAGCCAGAAGCAACCTTTGAGCATCACCGGGTGTGACCCAAAAAGAAAAAAAAAATAGGTTTTAGGGGCCAGAGCGAAAGTCCCGTAGGGGGCACATGTGCCAGGTTCGATCCCCGGCATCCCATATGGTCCCCCAAGCAATGTCAGGGCTAATTCCTGAGTGCAGAGGCAGAAGTAGCCCCGGGGCATTGCTGGGTGTGACCCAAAAAGCAAAAAATAAAACTAAAAATTAAAAAAATATACTTTTTAGAAAGACAGGCTTTAGCACGGAGAGATGTGACATCACACTGTAATTCCACCTCTTCCTGGCTTTGTGGCTTCCAGCATCTTGTTAGCACCTGAACCTCAACTTTCTCACTTGCAAAATGGGTACGAGGAGAGTTCCCTTTTCTGGGGCTGCCATGTAGAGTAAAAAAAAGTAGAGTCCAGGAAATGTTGCGTGGGTGGAATCTTCCCCGTCAGTTTGAGTTGGGAGCAATACCCCGTACTCAAGACCCAATAAGCCACGCCTGTTATTCTGAAAGAGTAGACACAGAGGCAAAGAGAGCCCGTCCTGGAGGGTTTGGATCTCAGTCCTTGCAAGCTGGCTATGCCCGGTCCTCCCTGCCTCCAGCGTGCACAGTTCCTCTTTCTATTTTCAAAACATCAGCCCACACTCCCGCTGCCGTTCCCTCCTCTCTCCAGCCTCCTGACCTAATTCCATCCGCAACTGCTCTCTAGGAAGCCTCTGGATCTCACAGTTCCTCTGTCCTCTCCCGGGATTCTGGAGAGCGGAGGCAGAGAGACTGTTACCTCCTCCTCGCCTCTGTCCACTCAACTGGCTTTGGCTGTGGCTTTGCCATTGGGGCTCACCTCTTAATGACACCGTCCTCTCTGGCACAGGGTAGTGGACAGAATTGCTCAGAGCAGGACAGTGTCCACAAGAAATGATCACTGATTATCCCTGAGAAGGGAGGAGAAAAAGCACCAGTGAAGATCAGCCTGAAGTACTTGATTTTTCAAAGTTACTTCCATTTTTAATCGGTCATTCTTGACACAGTGAAAAAATCAGAAAGGTTCAAATCATGCATTTCCCCAGATCTCTAGCCCCTGCAAATACGTAGGAAGACCTTTGATCTGTCTTCTATGAGTCTAAGGTTGAGGTGTATAAACAGACACAAATCCAGGCCCGTTCACCTCCTTTACATTCTATACACAGTGGCATACTCTCTTTGCTATCATCAGCCTTGCTCTTTTCATCTAATTCCATCTCTGCATCTGTCATCTCCTTCTTTTCTTGTATGGAAGGATGCGATTCCTTTGTATAGATGGGTTAGGGTTTCTTTTTTTCTTTTTTTTTTCTTTTTATGTCACACCCAGCAATGCACAGGGGTTACTCCTGGCTCTGCACTCAGGAATCACTCCTGGCAGTGCCCAGGGGATCATATGGGATGCTGAGAATCAAACCCGGATTGGCCTCGTGCAATGCAAATGCCCTACCCACTGTGCTGTGGCTCCAGCCCCAAGGGTCAGGGTTTCTTTGACCAACCCCCAGCCCCCATAAACATCATTCTGACTGTTCCCATTCTTTCATTACCAACAATTACTGTGGTGAATAACTTCATGTGTCAGTTTGCAAGTGGATAAGTCTCTTTGTGAAATGAATTCATGAAATTGGCTTGTCTCACAAGGCACATGCATTCGTAATTTTGATGGATGCTGCCAAATTACCCTTCCTGGTGGGCTACCAAGATGGTCTCTAGCACGATGGATGTCAGGAAAGCCTATCTGCTAATGTCCCTGGAGAAAGAATGTATTTACTTTTAAGTGGGGTTGAGGGTCTATCATATGTTTAAGTGCCCTTTGTATTTGCGGGCTGGAGAGATAGCACAGTGGTAGGGTGTTTGCCTTGCACGCAGCCAACATGGCCGACCCGAGTTCGATTCCTCCGCCCCTCTCGGAGAGCCCGGCAAGCTACCGAGAGTATCTCGCCCGCATGGCAGAGCCTGGCAAGCCACCCGTGATGTATTCGATATGCCAAACACAGTAACAACAAAATCTCCAATGGAGACGGTACTGGGCCCGCTCCAGCAAATCGATGAACAACGGGAGGGCCTTTACCTTTTACCTTTACCTTTGTATTTATTTTCCTATACATGAAAATGAATGTTTATATCCGTTGCCCCTTCTTCCTTTGTATTGTTAGTCTTCTTCTGAGAACATTTTATCAGCATTTACATATTTTACGCTGCTTCTTCGATTCTCATATAATTTACTTCTCACTATTTTCTTGATTTCTGGAGTTTGAGTCATCATTGAGACATCTCTATCCATTTGGAAGTTACTTTTAAACTCTTTTGGTTTGTGTTTTGAGGGCGTACTTGGCTGTGCTCAGGGCTTGCTCCTGGCAGTGCTCAGAAGCCCACTTGCAGTACTAGGGATTTAACCAAGTTCAGCTGCGTGCAAGGCGAGTGCCTTAACTTCTGTACTATCTCTCTAGGTCCTACTCTTTGAATTTTTATTTATCTAGGTTTTGGAGACATAGCCAGTGGTGCTCAGAGCCTTTTTCCAATTTAGTTCATAGGGGTTGCTCCCTGTGGTGCTCAGGGAACCATATGGTGCCAGATGTCAGACCTGGGCTTCCTGTACTTAAAGGATGCACTGTAACTCTTCAGCTGTCTCCCTTGACCAAGCCACTTTGTATATAAAGTATTTTGTTCTTAAATTTAATATAAAATTTTTACTTTATTTGGCATTTTCCCTCATTGATTGTGTGATATTTGAATCAATGTTTTTCTTCCTACCGTGATCCCAAATATTTAGAAAGTATCACCATCAGGGGTCATTCAGTTAAGGAGCTCACAATACCTTTCTTGATCTTTAAAATATCACTCTAAAGGAAAGGGGGAAGGGGATAAAATGATATATCACTATAATAGCAAATGTCTAACTTACTGACTTTAGTCAGTATATTAATGAAAGTAGTTGCCAAAAGCTTTCCACCAGATTGTTTTACTAGATAACTATAAAACCTCATGTGTAGCAAATAAAATGTAAATCTCTATTTCCTGTCCTTCACCAAAATGTGTTGGGCTGTCACATTAACCTCCACAATCCGAGGATTGTGTCAGTGTCTTAAAGTGATTGAAAATAGGGGCTGGAGTGATAGCACAGGTATCACAGGGTAGGGCGTTTGCCTTGCATGCAGCTGACCCGGGTTCGATTCCCAGCATCCCATATGGTCCCCTGAGCACCGTCAGAAGTAATTCCTGAGTGCAGAGCCAGGAGTAACCCCTGTGCATCGCCGGGTGTGACCCAAAAAGCAAAAAAAAAAAAAAAAAGATTGAAAATAAAGGAAACATAGTACACACACACACACACACACACACACACACACACACACACACTGCCCCTCCTACCCCACCATGCAACTCAATCTAGAATTCCAAAACAGTCCAGGCCAGGGCCGAGGTGTAAGACAATTTCCTCAAAGCCACTGGCTTCCAGACTTTTTCTGGCTCCCAGTGGAGAACTATGGGAAGACCTGCTTTGTTATCCTCTGACAGGAAGTCAGGTAGGACAAGAATTTCTCCATTGAGATTCTTCAACTCATCAAAATGTGGTTTCAGCAGCTCTTCTCTCTCCCAAAGTATTCCCTCTCCTTCCCAAAGTGATCACTGCAGACAGTTCATATGCAAATCTCCTTGAAATGAAGTTTTTTTTTGTCAGTTTTAGCTACAACAAGAGTAGAATGGGGCATTTCTCCCATCTGAAATCCAAAATATTTGGAAACGTTTTCTCCTTTAATGTCTCTATCCTCTCTCACCTGACTTGGCAGTCTGCTTTTCCTTCCTTTGCTGCTCACATCTGACAAAGCCCTATTATCCAATGTATGATAACCATATGTCCCAGGATTTCCAGAACAGTCCTGATGTGAAATAAGCCATTCGATGATCCCCAAAAGCACATTCAGATCACATGCCCCTTTTTATGGTTTGAAAGCTATGCAAATGAGAAACACATTTTGAGTTTTTTTTTTCTTTCTAGAAGATCCCTTCCTGAAAAGATACTCTAAGTGTAAACTTGAGTTTTCCAAACAGAATAATTTAACATGCAGCAAGGAATCTTAACAGCCAGTGAGCAGTTGCATATGAAAAATCTCAATTCCGAACTTCCTTTGGGCTCTTTTCCAAGTGGAACTCCATGTTATTTCAAACAGGCACTCCTCTTTCCTTTGAGCAAAAGCGCAAATACACCCACTGCCTTTTCCTTCCATTGTTATGTTTGTCACTTCAGTTTCTTGAAAGATTTTGCCCTAATAAATCAATCCCCCATCTTTTTCACACAGTTCTCAATCATCTTCCTGGAAGGCATGTGAAGGTTTTCAACTTTCTCTTTCTAAGGGGCTCATACACATTTACTACAACAGACGCATTTACAAAAGTAAATATTAATGTGAGTTCTGTACTTGACAGCAGGAGAATAAATGGAATTATTAACAGGCGTGCCACTGTAAATTTAAATGAAGGCAGTATATAAATCAGTTAAGATTGCTTAATTAATATGCAGCAGCAGCTCGGCCAACTGCCTCAATTAGCATTTTGAGCAGCACCGCTAACTAACTCTGTCGCCCTGATGTGATTATAAAGCCATTGAGCTTAATTTGAAGACAGTGACTTGCTTTCTAATCCCTGTGTATCAACACTTTGGTTATTTGGTAAGCCCGGTTTTCCTTGGACTCTCCAAAGCATATTGTGCTCCTTCTCTTGCTTTGTCCTGTAGTCACACTGACAAGTCACACAAGAGGATTGTGACGGCTCAGGTGTATCAACACCGATGTCTAGAGACCTCAGAAAACCTCTCTCCTGCGAGCAGGTCTGAATACCTGCCTTTTGAGGAACCTTTTTAGTACCTGGCTGTAAAAAGTGGAACTCGGGCCCTTTCCAGGATTCTGTCATTCCGGATTCAAGATTGGCACTAGGCTTTTGGAAAGGATTGGTCGCCTAAATTACTCTCAGAGTCCTTTCAGAAGGGCAGAAAGTGGGCTAAATAAAGTCAGTAGGATGGACCAGAGCTAAGCAACTGCGTGGAAAAACAGAAAAGGTGAATAGGAAAGGGTTTGTGCAGAAGGCTGCTCATTCGGGAATTCTGCCTCAGGACAGTGATGTTCCTGGAAGGAAGTAGGGGACTCCAGAGACTGGGTGCTAATTCTGTGGTTGACTGTATTTCATGTGAATAGCCCTGTGACTTAAGTATTTATTAATACTGATAAAGCAGTGTTAGAGCAGCTGGTGTGTATATGTGTGTGTGTGTGTGTTTTATTAGCCCAGAGAGCCAATTATACACACCACGATCTGTCATGTGCTACCATGGTATGTGTGTGTGTGTGTGTGTGTGTGTGTGTGTGTGTGTGTGTGTGTGTTTCCATGACACTGATTGTTTACTGTTACCTGGTTGGTATTTATGGCATTCTAACTGGATGATGAACTCTGATATGCACTGGGCTTTCTCAAGCACAGAATCATTGATTTGGGGAAAAGTCGCATCAAAATATGTCCCTCACTTTAAAGAATAGGAGATTGCTTTTTGAAATTTTGACCAAAATGCAAATATTCGTGACAGGAAGCCAGAGAAGTCCCTCTAGGCAACAGGCGCACAACCAGGCCTCAGGTACCAGCTGAGTCTGGACGGCGGTCACGGGCTGTCAGCTTTCTGAGAGCAGAAGCTGCTGGAATGAGCCCACAGAATTTGATGAGCTATCAGAAATGATATCACGTTATCTGTTTGATTTCCAGTCAAGCCTTTCTAGGAATTCTTAAAATATACACGCCTACATTGGTTTTCTCAAAAGAGATGAAAGAATAATCAAGAAGCTTATCCCCGTTTTGCTACTTAGAACTTCCCTTGAGGGAAGTTTTTTGACCATTTTTGACCAAGCCCCTGCAGCACTGGTGTGTCTTTGGGGTGTTTGCTACGAAAAATGGTTCTGACTCTTGGTAGAGGGTGGGGATGGGCCTCACCTGGCTGTGCTCAGGCTCTGCACTCAGGGATCGCTCCTGACAGGCTTGGGGGACCATATGGGGTGCCATGGATCACAAGCACCCTACCCACTTACTATCGCTCTGGCTTTAGAAAGATGCTATTTTTAAACACTTGGCTCTCACCAGTGTGAGGAGATGCCTACCTAGAGGGAAATGAAAAGTGTGACCAACTGGGGCACCAGTAAATTGCCATCAACCTTTTATTTTTATTCTGGCCCTTATACTTCTTGAGTCTGAATTAAGGAAAAAGTATCTCGTGCAAAGGAAGATGTTTCCTGTAACTCTGCCCTGGCACTTTTTCCATGGAAGTGGATTTCAGAAAGACATGTATTAATTTAGTGGCTTTCAGATATGTCTGAGTCACAGGGCCCTTGGAATTCATGACCACCACACACATTATGAACTGTTTGATAAGCCAAAAATAAAATTCATTTTCTTCAGAGAAACTGAAATTTTATTATGCTGGCTAGTAAACCAGTTCAAAGAGTGTTTTGAGACCTAATTTGGAGGAATATTTTTTCCACTTGAAAAATCTTTTTTTCTGTCATCTGAGACTTTTATTCAATACAAGGGATATTTGAACAATTTGAGCCAGGTTAGAGAATGCCCCTCTACCGTTAAGAGCTTAGGTTATAACAAATTTTTTATGACTATTATTTGGGCGGTTACACCTGACAGTGTGCAATGCTCAGGGCTTATTCCTGATTGCACTCAGGTATTACTCCTGATGGGCTGTGGGTACCATATGTGGTACCAGGGGATCAAACTCAATCAGCTACGTGCAACCCGGGTGCTCTGCATACGGTATTATCGCTCTAGCTCAGTCCCAACAAATTTAATAAAAGACCTTACTCTTATATGTGTAAGAAAGGTTTTCTTTCTGTGCTTGGCACAATTTTATGTTAAACTCTTCAAATTCTTTTGTTTTGTTTTTGGAGTCACACCCCCTTGTGCTGGGGGTTAATTCTGTTTCTTTACTTAGGGATCACCCTTGTCAGAATTCAGGGAACCATATGGGATGTTGGGGTTTGAACCCGGATCAGACTTGTACAAGGCAAGCACCCTACCCACTCTGCTTTCTTTCTGCCCCCCGATACCCTTGGATTCTTACACTCTTAACTCATGTGGGGTTCTGTAAATTCTGAAATCTTTCTTTTGTTGTACCTAACATTCAAGATAGTTTTATTTCTTTGGTTGCTTTCCTGGATTCATGGAGAATCTTTGAGACTATTTTTCTTGATCACAGTGATGGCTAAACCATGGACTGGTCAAACCAGAATCCTCTGGGAGATTTCTAGACCACCCTAGTCTCTACCCCATCCTGCACCTGCTTGGCTAAAATCATCGGGAGATCTCCTACATGGGGGATTTAAACCTCCTCCATTCAAAGATGTACAGTGCGGATTGATAATCAACTAAATTGTAAAACTACTCTGAGGTATATGTAAATGGGGGAGGAAAGAAAGGCAGGGAGATGTTGACTAAAGTCAGAACCCTCTGGAACCAAGATGAATCTAAGTTGGGAACCTCAGGGCAAGATAATGTCGGCTGCTACAAAAGTAAGATTAAAGGACATAGAAGATAACCAATATGCGTTGTTTGCAGACAAGAGTGGGTTTTTTTTTTTAATTATTTGTTCTTAGTTTGTTAAAGTGGAGGAGACGTGAGAAAAAGAGAAGGAAAAAAGGTAACGATAAAAACATAATAAGTGTGGTGGAGTTCTGTCCACTTAGCTAGAAGAGAATTGGGCCTTGATAGAAAATTGAAGCTGTATGCCCAGTGACACATTTGCGCATTTACAGAAATTTGGTCTCTAGTCCTCTGATCTCGGAATTAGAGAGAATAACTGCATCTTGGGGTGTGTAATAGTTGAAGTAGTTAGAAGCATTGAGACTTAGGTTTTCAGGGCCATGGAGATGACTCAAAAGCCTGGAACACCCACTTTGCATGCAGGAGCCCAGGTCCAACCCCTAGTACTGTGTGGTACCTCAGGTCTGCTGAGAGTAGTTCCCAACCACTGTTGGTGTGACCCCACCCCACCCCCAACAGTCCCCTCAAAAAAAATATTTTTTTCCTCTTCTAAAAAGACCTGCATCTATTTGTTATTCATGGATACTACAGCAAATCAAAAACAAAGTTGTTCATGGATTGCCCTGAAATGAGCAAGTTACAATACCGGAATATATGATACCAGCTCTGAACTCAGCTGTCTTGCCGAGGTGTTCACTCTAAGAAGGAGTCATTCCTCTTTTCAGACCCTTCCTCATTTTTCTGTAAAGATCATGTATTTGTGTTTGAATTTAAATGCTGGGGCAAGCTTGAAGGCTCCCAAGAGATTGCAAAGAGGGGTCAGTGTGGTGGTATAGCGGGCAGGGCACTTGCCTTGCACGTGGCTGACCAGGCTTCGATTGCCAGCATCCCATATGGTCCCCCAAGCCCCACCAGGAGTAATTTCCAAGTGCAGAGCCATGAGTGACCCCTGAGTATTGCCAGGTGTGGCCCAAAAACAACAGAAAAAGAAATTGCAGACAATTTGTTGTTGTTGTTGTGTTCTGTGCTGTGTGTCGGTGCCATATAACAGCTTGCTGAGTCCATTTAGACCTTTCTTTTATGGGAGGACATCCCCTCTTAGTGGGACATTCTGAAACCTGGTGTGGAAGGACAGAGTACAGTGCATGGATGTGCAGGTGGGGACAGCTGTGTCTCCCAGACATGACCTTTACCCTGGAGCTCTGTCTTCTCTAGTTATCACAGAGCTCTTTTGCTCCAGGGAAAATCCATTATACAACAGCATATGGGACACTGGAGTGTGATTTGCTTCAATACACACTGCTTGTGGGGCGGGGAATG
The DNA here is from genome assembly GCF_029834395.1 of Sorex fumeus. Classification (NCBI taxonomy): domain Eukaryota; kingdom Metazoa; phylum Chordata; class Mammalia; order Eulipotyphla; family Soricidae; genus Sorex; species Sorex fumeus. The sequence continues at coordinate 63,189,590 of NW_026606129.1, forward strand.
TGGTGCCTTTAACTCCACATGTAGCTGGAGACAGAACAAACTGTCTGCCTACCTCCTTGCAGGCAAAACAAAAACAAAAAAAATAAAATAAAATAACCCTGATATGGTCTTTCCGAATCACTTGACTTTAATAAATGGCCAATAAAGTGTCTTTTAAAAAAAACAGCTATATAATTAAGAAGTAAGGCATAGTAATTAAGGTCTTGCAATAGAAAAACAATTGGTTTGGCTCTTGGCAAGATTTTTTTTTTCCTTCTACTACGTAAAGTGACCTGAATGTGTATCATTTATTTTAGGCCCTTTCTGGGAGGCTGCTAAACACTTGATAGTCCACGGTCCCAACAAGAGCTGCTTTCCTTAGGTGTATTAAGATCAAGTGGTTAATGTTCTAGTTCACTTTTGTAGCTCATAACATTTTTATTTTGTTTTTTTTTTTCATTCTGAAAATCTGCAAACCCACGGGGGGGAGAGAGAATCCAGAATCAAAAGTTTGATAAAAAGCACACGGAAGCTTTTAGCATGAACATGATATATCTTTTTTTTTCACCTGGATTTCCATCTCTTTACATTCAATAGAAGATTCATATGCCTCCCAGGCCCTAATATATTTTGCACTTAAGTCATTAGGCCATCTTCCATGATTTCCAAATTTTCGTAAAGGCAACTAAATGAGTGGTTAAAAAAATTAAAGAAAAAAAAAAACCAGTGTAAATGCCAAACGATTCATAGAAAGAAATCCTTTTTCTGCGGTGTCTGTCTGAGAACCATGTGACATGTGTGCCAGGAGAGGGAGTGATTGATGTCCAGAAGCCCTCCTGGTACAGAGCAGCAGTCCAAACTGCGTCCAGATAAATGCCCCAATGTCCGTTGGGTCAGAGCTCCTTTCCACTAAAAATAGGCACCGCTTCAAGACAAATACTGCTCTGTGACATTTTGGACTCTGGTTCTAGCTGCTGTGAGCACAGCTGAGGTGGCGTTATCTGTACAACTTAGAGGCCTGACTTTCATTGAAATCTCCTTTAGTTCATAGAGTTGCTTGATGTTCCTAAGGTCCCCCACCCCCCGTCACTGGCTTTATAGCATCTTGGTATACCCACCAGAATCATCCCAGGATATTTGGGAGTGGAATAGCAAAGACAGCTCCGAAGAGAAGTTGAAATATAAACTCCCAGACAAAAGTGAAGCAAAGCTGAGGTGTGCCTGGCTGGGTCTCAGGGCGGGGGGGTGGGGGGGTCTCCGGCGGAGTGGGACAGATCCCAGTGACACGGGGCACCAGAAGGATGCCGCCTGCTTGGCTAAAAGACCCAGCAGTAGGGCCAGCTATTGTGAAGCCCCTCTGCCAGATGAACAGGGACCCTTCTCTGGTCACAATAGCCATTCATGCCGAGCAGCCTCATTAAATATTCAGCCTGTGCTTCCGGCAGCTCATTAGGGCCGCAATGAGTGGTGACGTTGAGTGCTGGGAAGCTGCGGGCTGGCCCGCATCAGGAGGCAGAGGCTGAGCGAGCTGCTGATGGCTTTTCTGTTCCCTGCCTGTCCTATGATGACCAGTGTTTGCTCCCTGCTTTGCCTGAAGTACAGGTAATAACCAAACCAAACTGAAAGCAAAGGAGGTAACACTGGAGGGTCCGTGTCATCTCAGATGTTGTCTGGCAAGGGCCTTGGATCTTGAGTGTCTGCCCCCTTCAGTGCCCTCTGACCCTCCTTCAAGAGCAGTCTACAGTTTGGGGATTGAGGGGCGGTGGGGCGTTGCTCAGAGCTAACAATGTGGTGCTATTGTGGAGTTGGGCTCCCAGGACTGCTCTGGGGAGGGGTTGAGGTATAGCTTTGAACTTGGTTTTGGGTGTTTAGCAATGAAGTCCTCTGTAACAGGTCAAGTTGAGAAATACTGCAGACTACTCCTCGGGGTTTGTGCTGCAAGTTTATTCAGTCCATGACAAGTTTTCAGAGGTTTGAGTAGTGCCTTACCATGCCTTTCCCTTTTGATTCTCTGGAAAGGTGTGGCATCATCATATATGTATGTTCTGGAGCTATTTGTGTTGAACTCAGTAGGCTGCGTGTTGTCCCTCCTGCATCTTGTCACTTTTCTGTGGATGAGCACCGTGCAGTGGGTTGGAAAAAACTGGGAAAGTCTGTGAAGACTTGAAAAATGGTGAACTCCGACAAAGTATAGTTTGCTGGTCTCACTGTTTTGCCTGTTTTCTCTTTCTTGCACAGAAAATGTTTTCAGACAGCTCATTTCTATGTGGAAGATAGCAGCTCACCTCGGGTGGTCCCTAATGAAAGTATTCCTATTATTCCTATTCCGGGTAAGTCAGACGCTGCGCTTATTTACAATGGACTAATTGTGTTCCCCTTTTGTGCTCAGTTTTATGTGACAGCCATGACAAAATATTATTTTTATAGTCTCTTAAAGCTTTCCCAGTCTGAGACTTAAATTTCACAGAATCTTCGCTCCTTTGCATATCTGCAAAATAATGAAATCCTGTTAAAGAGAAACAAATAATTGAGTTAATGGTTATAAATTCATGTGCAAGGGAAAGACATAACAGTGAAATAAAAGGTCAGCCATGCATATCTGTAATCCATATGGATTATGTAGCATTTCAGTTCTTACCCCGTGCTGACAAATGTTTTAAAAATTACAGTTTGCTATAGATTCAAAAGTGAATTTCTTCCTAAGATCTTTTATCTGAAAATAATTTCTTTGTGCTGCAACTTTAGTTCTTGGGAGATATAGTTGGAAGTAAAGGAACATATTCTTGATCTGGTGAATATTTCTTTTGTCCTCTGCTAAAAAAAAAAAAGAGAGAGATAGAACACCCAGTATTGGGGGGAGGGCTTGGTGACACAGTAGTAAATCTTAGCAAAAGTCATAGACATATAAGATAAAAAAGATGTGGAAGTACAGTGGCATTTAGTCATGGTAGATAGATGTCACTCCAACAATTTTGATTTTATTTTTTTTTACTTTTTTGCCAGTTTGAAACTTTCTTCCTTTGGGTTCCATCAAGTAACTAAATACGTATCTCAGATTTAGCATATAGTCATCGCCTCGCCATGAATTTTTTGCAGGCATATTTCTGTTCTAACTCCTCCCTCACAAACAAATCTGCAGCTCCCCGCACTGTCCTCCTCATTCTTTAAAACAGCCTTCATCACCTCACATACCATTTGTTTTACTTGTTTGTAGATGTCTCACTAAAATAAGAGCTTCAGAAAGAAAAATAGGGACTGGAGGAATAGTAGAGTGGGTCGGGCACTTGCCTTTCATGTGCCCAACCCAGGCTTGATTCCTGGCACCTCATTTGGTCCTCTGAGCATTGCCAGAAGTGATCACTGTGCAGAGGCAGGCGTAAGCCCTGAGTGCCACGGGGTGTGGTTCACAAACATACAAAACCCCGATAAATAAGTAAAGGAATGTCTGTGTCTCCTTGGTGCTAGTTTAGTGCCTGGTAAGTAGCAAGTATTCAACTCTACAACCCTATAAATGTCTTCCAGTTCTGAGCTTCACTACTGTGGTTTTTAAAGAAATGTAAGTCATTCTCTGAGAACCAGTAAGGAATACTTAATTTGTTGGCAAATTGTTACTAGTCATAGCATGGTTAGGGACTGTATCGCTCCAAGTGAAGTCATTAAACAGTGCTAGGATTCTCATTCTCACCACTCAGGTTATCTCTCTAGAGAAGCTTCTTGAAGTTCTGCCATAAAAAGTAAGGTAGAAGGGCTGGAGTGATAGCATAGCAGGTAGGGCGTTTGCCTTGCATGTGGCCAACCCAAGTTCGATTCTCAGCATCCCATATGATCCCCTGAGTGTATGAGCCAGGAGTAACCCCTGTGCATCGCTGGGTGTGACTCAAAAAGCAAAAAATAATAATAATAATAAGGTAGAGGAGCCAGAGAGAGTGCCCAGAGTGTTAGAACACATGCTTTTCCTGCAGATGGCCAGGGTTCAATCCCTTGCACTGAGCACTGAGCTGGGAGTAATCTCTGAACCCCACTGGGTATGCCCCCAAACCAAAAAAAGCAGGGGTCACAAAGAAATAAGGTAGCATAAAAATCTCATTGGACTGTTTTATGCTTGCTAAATGATTTTCACACTAATGGCAAAAGTTTTGTGTGAACTTCTATCCTCTACTTGCTCTCCTCCTTTATTTTGGGTGGAGGAAAAATTTGACTTGATTTAATGAGGAGACAGATGGCAATCACCAGTTTTCCATTTCCATAGAACAAGTAGTTTTGTCAGATCTACGGGACTTGTGCAATAGGCTATATAGAGCTGTTTTCTTCCAGCATCACCTAGAATAAGTGTTGACCTCAAGAAATGCTTAGGCCAGAGTGAAAGTACAGTGGATAGGATGCTTGCATTACATCTGACCTACCTGGGTTCAAGCCCCGCCACCCCAGGAGGCCCCTAATTTCCTCCAGGGGAGATCCCTGAGCACAGAACCCAGAGTAAACTCTGAGCACTGAGCACCACTGGGTGGGTATGGCTCCAAAAAAAAAAAGAAGAAGAAGAAGAAGAAAAAAGAACAAAAAAAGAAAATGCTTCAGAACCTTTCTCTCTTCTGATTAGATTCATCTATCAACACAACTGTTGGGTATGTTGCAGCTATTCACATTTAAAAGGGGGCATAATGTGAAATACTTTTTGTCAGTTTCTTGGGGTTCTACACCTGACTTTGCTCAGGGACTACTCCCAACTGTGTACACAGGGATTACTTCTGACATATGCTTGGAGGGTCCTGAGATGCTAGAGACTAAACTCAGACCTCCTCCATCAAAGCATTAAGCTATTTCTGCGGCCCATGAGGCAATTGTTGAGCTGTTATTCAGGTGTTATTTTATTACATTTATTTTCCCACTGGACCAAAAATCAAAAACCTAGGATCTTGCCCTGGCATCTACCATGAAACAAACCTTTGTTCACTGCCATGACCTCTCTGAGCCTTAGTTCCCAGAATTTTACTGAGTAAGAGAATGTCTGCCTTCCTCTAAGAATCATATCAAGCACTCTGGGGGTCTGAAGTGGTAACTGTTGGAATCATGCATTCCGAATGCTGGCAATCCTTATCCCAGCAGCCACAGACACCAGGCAGTTTTTGGTTCTCAGGTTAACTATGGCCTCTTGTTATCAGACACTTTCATTGCAGTGACCTGTGGCTCACTGCAACTAGTCACTGAGTTGGGTTTGAGAATTTTCAATCCACCAGAACCCTGTGCTGACTTGGAAAGTTTCTTGTTTCATTTTTAATCCATTGACTTAATTACCAAGTTAAGCATGCACAACTCAGAGGCGTTTCTTTAAATATGTTATTTTCTTTTTAAATGTGAAATCCTCAACTGTGAAATTACTACAACTGTATCTGTTCATTGAAAGGAAAACGCTGTAAAATTCTTCACTGAGAACTCCATGGTATTCAGTTGACCTCACCTGGCATCATAGCTGGGTCCCTGAGAAGTTTTAGCATGTTTATAAAGATAATTTCTTTAAATATTTCAAGGAAGTGGGGCATCATCTTAACTGGAGGGGATGCCCAGATAAACAAATTTACTTCATCCCATAACAGGGAACTGTTAAGTTTTTGTTTTGATGCCACACTGGGCTAGGCTCAGGGCTTACTTATGGCTCTGTGGCCAGGGATCACTCCAGTGAGGTGCAGGGTACCAAATGGGGCTTCAGGTGATTAAATCCAGTGTGGCTGAGTGCAGAGCAAATGCCTCTCTTGCTGTGCCATCTCTCTCTCCAACCCTGGGAGCTGTTACCCTATGTGACCTTTTTAAAAAAGCATTTACAGCTTGTTCACAATCTCCTCTTAAACAAAAACACAAAATATTCAATTCATTTCACTTATAAAATAGTTTATAATTTTTAAAATATGTTTTGGGCTGGAGCCATAGCACAGCAGGTAGGGCATTTGCCTTGCACGCGGCCGACCCAGCCGACCCGAGTTCGATTCCTCTGCCTTCGATTCCTCCACCCCTCTTGGGGAGCCTGGCAAGCTACCAAGAGTATCTCGCCCACATGGCAAAGCTTAGCAAGATGCCCATGACGTATTCAGTATGCCAGACACAGTATCAAGTCTCACAGTGTTACTGGGCCCGCTGGAGCAAATCGATGAACAACGCGGGAGTACAGTGATAGTGACAATGAAAGTATGTTTTAAATCCCTTTTTTTCCTTAAATTTTCCAGGGGGTTCTTCTGATTATTACATCATAACTTCAAGAAGAAAGTTCAGGGGCTGGAAAGATAGCACAGCGGGTAGGGCGTTTGCCTTGCCGACCCGAGTTCAATTCCCAGCATCCCATATGGTCCCCTGAGCACCACCAGGAGTAACTCCTGAGTGCAGAGCCAGGAGTAACCCCTGTGCATTACCGGGTGTGACCCAAAAAGCAAAAAAAAAAAAAAAAAAAGGAAGAAAGTTCAGTATCAAAAAACCAGAAAATTTTAATAAAATTGTAATGTACTGTACTATTAAAGTTTCCAAGAGAACTTTAATGGAGAGTTTGGGGGGGTTATTTTAAATGATTGCCTGAGGAGTTAATCTCCTCTTACTCCCCAAAATAGGGCATTTCAAGATCCTGGAGTGGTTATTTTACCCACTAGATCCCAGTTATTCTTTGTTCAAAACATTGTCTGATCACCAGACAATCTTAAACCCAAAATTCATCGACTTTTAAATTATTTAACCTTCTAATTTTCTATATTAAAAAAATTTCCTAAATGAGTATGATGACATCTCAGTATCTGTATTACTTACCATCATGCCCAAAAGGTGAAAGAGGAGGGGGAAGGAGGAGGGGCAAGTGCCTGCCATAGAGACAGTCTGGGGGGAAAGGGGAGGGTAAGGGGAGCTGGGGACATTGGTGGTGGGAAATGTACACTGATGGAGGGATGGGTGTTGGAACACTGTATGACTGAAACCCAACCAGGCACAGCTTTGTAACTGCATCTCAGGGTGATTCAGTTAAAAAAAAATTATTTCCAGATAACAACCAGCAAACAATCATTTTACTGCTTAAAATAATGTACAATAGTGTTGAGATTGGAAATTCCATTCCCAAACTCTTATAAAAATAGCACCCTTAAGGGCTGGGGAGAGAGTACAGGGGCGGGTAGGACGCTTGCCTTGAACACTACCGACTTGAGATCCATGTGGTCCCAGAAGCTCCCTGGGACATCCACATGATCCCCCGAGCCCTGCCAGGAGTGATCCTGAGCACAGAACCAGAAGAAAGTCCTGAACAACGACAGCTGTGGCCCCCCAAAATAAAACAAAGCGGAAAAAATAATAGAGCTCCTGATTCACCAATGTAAAATATATAGTATGCTGTCCCTAAAATGTAGTTCATGTTGAGCCTTCTTATTCCTCATTTAATGTCAATGGGGAATTTACCAACCGCATGCTCTGTTCATTTTCCCTGCAGACTTATGGAGCCAGATGCAATTGATATGCAGTTGATGGGGAAACTGAGGATCAGATGCATTTAATTTACCCAGGGTTACTTAGATAAATGGGGGAGCTAGCTTTGGAATTCTCTGTGTGACTTCAAAGCAAGAATGCTGAGAAACGGCTCCCCCACCTCTTGGCATCTGCTCTGACAGTTCTGATAGCTCAAGACTTTAGGCTCTTCATTTTGGTAAAGCGTCACTGAAAGAAGGTGGTTTTTAAATGTGCATCTTCTCTTTCGTTTTTTGTTGACTTGTTTTTGTCATTATCACCTTCCACTAGTATTGACTGTTTGCTTCTTCGTGAAATTCTCTACCTTCTTGGAGGAAGATGTTTATTTCTTGAAGTTTTTTTTTTCTCCTCAATAAAATGGCTGGAGCGATAGCACAGCGGTAGGGCGTTCGCCTTACAAGCGGCCAACATGGCCGACCCGAGTTCGATTCCTCCGCCCCTCTCGGAGAGCCCGGCAAGCTACTGAGAGTATTGATATGCCAAACACAGTAACAACAAAGTCTCCAGTGGAGACGTTACTGGGCCTGCTCGAGCAAATCGACGATCAACGGGAGGACCTTTACCTTAATAAAATGTCTCTGTTTATTCTCTAGTTACTTTTCTCCTCCTTCCCAATACTTTCAATTCATCTGTACTTCATTCCCTGTGCAAAATTAGGTCTGTGTGATGGAAGTGACTTGGGGGTTAACTGTTGCAGAAATCTCAACACTAAATTGGCAACTTAGGAGTGATTCTGTTAAAGGTAAAATCAAGAAAAATCTCTGATCTTTAAATCTCAAACAAAAGTAGAATCAGTAAGTTAGTCTGACTTCTAAAATGTATTATTAAAAAGGCAACTGGTTAAAGGTAGTTTTGCTACTAATATTTTCTTTGTCATTTGTTTTGTTTGGGGACCACACCAACTGTGCTCATGGCTTACTTCTGGCTCTGAGCTCAGGGGTCACTCCTGGCAGCGCGATACCATATGGGATGCCAGGGATCAAACCCAGGTAAACCGTTTGCAAGGCAAGCACCCTACCTGCTGTACTATTCTCTGGCCCCCTGCTAACCCTTTTATATTCATCCTTTGGAAGAGCAATTATAGGAATGTTTGGGGAATTTTGAGTTATCAGTTTCACTGTCACTGTCACTCTGTCATTGTCCTCCCATTGTTCATCGATTTGCTTGAGCGGGCCCAGTAACATCTCCATTGGAGACTTTGTTGTTACTGTGTCTGGCATATCGAATACGTCACGGGGAGCTTTCCAGGCTCTGCCGTGCGGGCGACATACTCTCGGTAGCTTGCCGGGCTCTCCGAGAGGGGCGGAGGAATCGAACTCGGGTCGGCCATGTTGGCCGCTTGTAAGGCGAACGCCCTACCACTGTGCTATCCCTCCAGCCCATCAGTTTCACTAATTAAACAAATTTGAGCATGTAAATTCTGCAGTGTATTTTTCTGGTTTAATATAGCAGAGATACTCTTCTAAAAATCAAGATATATTTTCTGGTCTTGTACACATTATGTAAAATATGGAAATGCAAGGGAGTGTAAACTTGGAATAAGGTTAGTCCCAAGAGAACACGAGAGTCATGACCAACATGAACGAAGTATTTTTGATGTTAGATTTTAAATATGATAAAAAAAAATGAATTGCAGTGCCTACTTCTCAGGCATGGTATATGAAGAAAATAGAATTTTAATTTTTTGGTAAGTTCAACTTCAACTATTACAAAAGAAAAAAGTGGCTTCAATTCTTAATATTTTCCACTAACACCTTTTCAAAATGACTTTCCACCATTTCACTGTAATGAAGCATAATTGTAGACAGTCATCTCTTTGTCCCTTCATCTGCTTTCCTTCTAAGATACAGTGCAGTCACAAATTTGTCTTTGAAGAGTCACATTACCTTTAACATCACTGTCACTGTCACTGTCTTCCCGTTGTTCAGTTGTTCATTGATTTGCTCGAGCAGGCCCAGTAACATCTCCATTTTGAGACTTGTTGTTACTGTGTTTGGCATATCGAATACGTCACAGATAGCTTGCCAGGCTTTGTCGTGCTGGCGAGATACTCTCGGTAGCTTGCCAGGCTCTCCGAGAGGGGCAGAGGAATCGAACCGGGCTCAACTGGGCTGGCTGCATGCAACGTATACAACTTTTTAATTTTTTGGTGTTTGAGGCCACACCCAGTGGTCATCTGGGCTAATTCCTGGCTTTGCATTCAAGGGTCAATCCTGGGAGGACTTGGGGGACCATAAAAGGTGCTGAGTTCAAACCAGGTTGTCTTCGTGCAAGGCAGTGCCTTACCCACTGCACTAACTCTGCAGCCCTATAATAACTTTTAAATCTGGTATTTTCTCTGGGAACATTCATTGGCACCAATAAGCTTAAATAACATTTCATTGCCTCGCTTATTAATAAGAATCACATATGCACATTCCCTCCTAATTATATTCACTGTATATTACTTTACTCTTTGAGACTTTCATTATATATCTTATCAAAATCAGAACTTAGACTCATGAAAGGAACTTGCTTACCGAGCATATCGGAAGGGCTTTTCTGAATGTGCATGTTGTCAAATACTAATGTCCTTATAAATGCTTTTCTCTGGAAATTAGAAAATCTAACTTTCTAATAAGAACGTTACAAAATAAAATGTTGCCACTAACGTGCAGCTTAGAAATTCAGAAATGATTCATGCTTTTCCTACAGTTAAACTGCATCTTAATAATTTGAAGGTCACTGGCTTCAGCAGGGTGTAGCATATAAAGGATCTTTAAACATGCAGTTTTAAGCCCAGGGGATTAAACCAACCTTGTTGGCATATTTTATTTATATAGAGATTATTTCCAAAGGAGACTCATTGGTCTTTTGACTATAATGAAGCCCCCCTTAATGGACTTCATTGTGTCACAAATGAAAAGAGATTTCTTGTTATGGCAGTAAATAAAATATTCTGATCTCCACAGCATTCCCTGCATTGTAAGAGTCTTAGACAGAAATCTATTTGTTGTTCTTTCTTTTGTAACTAAAATCTTGATAATGTTCTTTGATTTCGTATTGCTTTATCTTCCTAAGTTGACACAAAGGTATGACCAGAACAGAGAAATGCCTAACTCTGGTCTGTAAAAGGCTGAGAGGGCAGGCAGGAAGGGGACTGAGTTTCTGAAGCAAGAGTTTGTCTTCTGGTGGGGGCTGGTTAACATAAACAGCCCCTGTCTTAAGACTTGGGGACAGGGAGAGAGGTGTGAGCAAGCTCAAGTCAGTAACTGTGCTGGGGCTTTATACATTCTTCCTGGCCATAAACAGATTGGGAATTAGAACTGAGGGAACTACCATGGAAACAAAATTTACAGACACTGATTGCAGAATAACTTAAGGCCCTCTGGAATCCTAATAGTGATTGTATATAAACCCAGGCACTGACACAGTAAACAAATAGGATTATTTTCTCAAGGTAAGCCTTAACGGAGCTGGAGAGAGAGTGCAGTGAATAAGGTGTTTGCCATCCAAGCAGCCAACAAGATTTGATCCCAAGCACCACATTTGGTCCCCCAAGTCCTGCCAGAAGTGACTGTTCAGTGCAAAGTCAGGAGTAAAGCCCTGAGCATTGCTAGGTGTGGCCCGAAAGCAGGAAAAAAAGGTGGTGGTGGGGGGGGGGGGGGGAAGTCCTTGAGTTAATCAGCAATCCTTCCCACCACACACATATAGATACACTACCAACAGATAAGTATTTTGGATTTTGCATTTTGGCTCTTTGCACAGAGGTCTCTCGATTAGGATTGGGGACCATATTGGGGTTCTGAGATCAAACAACAAGTTAGTCTCGTGCGAGACAAGTATCTTACCTGCTGTACTCTTCTTCCAGCTCCTAGCTAAGAATCTCAGGCAAGGGTTAAATGCGAAAACACTTTTCTTATCTCACATCATCAAGATGACCAGTCTACTAGCATGAATTTTCCTGGCACTCAAAGTTTATAATTAAAGCTAAAGTGTAACTTTCAGCCATTTTTTTTTAATGAAACACTCTCTGAAATATATTATTCCTACCTTTTCAAAGAGCATGTTCAATTTAAGGCCTAGGGAGGTCATAAGGAATCTGTGGAGTCAGCCTTACCCTGCTTTATAATGACAGTCAGCCTTAGCCAGGCTCTCATGCCCACCCACACTTTCCCCCATCCAAAATTAGGAGCAGTCACATCCCCTAAATCACTGTTAAATGAGTAGCAAGTTAAATGAGTGGCACCTAGTCGTAAAGCACAGCTACTAGGCATTTACTGTCAAGCATTCATACAAATACTTAAAGCATTTTCCATAGTGCAGTGTGAATAAGGTTCCCACTTTATTGATGAGGAAAGCAAATATGGAGAAGTAGAATCACCCCAATGAACAGTCAGACTCTGTCAGTCGCACTCATACCATTGCTTCCGGATGCTCAGTACTCAGTAAACCTATCAGGGGTGGTGGTAAGAGTCACCGCCACCGTTGTATTGAATTAACGCTAAAAACTCAGCTACCACTACCACTGAGCAGTGCCCCCTGCAGCGCCACCCAGTGGGGGATATCTGCAGACAGCTGCCAGTGCTGATTTTTTTCCTGCTACCAAACCAAAAATAGCCAGGAGAGCTAATCGTGTGCCTTTTTGTGGATCTATGATGTCTTAATATTAAGAGAAAGTAAATTTAACATATTTGAGAAGTTTGAACAGAGTACAGATGACTTCATTCTAATGTTTCCCAAGATTCAGGAACAGTAAAGACATAATCATGGATTTCAGAAACAGCTTTTTATTATTTTTTTATTTTACTTATATTCAAATGCATTGTTCCTTATTTTCTGCAATCTTTCATTGGTGGTCAAGATTTTTGAAGTCATTTTCTTCAGAGAGAGCCTGTTATCGTTGATATATTATTCCCCAGAGCTAGATGGTCTACTTCTGTTTGGGGGTACAGAAAGGCTAATTTTAACTTTCATCAAAAAATGGTGAAAAGGCCTTTGACTAAAATAAAACACCCCAGGGTGTAGTTCTAATGACTAAAGATAAAATCTAAGAGTAAAGCAGTTATAATATTTTAATGCCAATATTAATAATTTTAGCCGTTGATTCTCAGCTGACAAGTGATATTATAGTGATAACAGTTGTATGCCCATTTTTGCCTTTACATCTCTGGTACCTGAAAATTCTGTAAGAAAAAAATACTAGCACAAAATAATAAAGTGATGTGTTTTATCAGGAGTATTCTAATTAAAATTAGTTAAAAATAATTTTTAAAATATTTTAATTGTTTTACTCTGGTTAATTCTGTGCTTTTTTTTTTTTCTTGAAATTGTGGTGCTTTGGAAATGAAGATACCCAGTTTTCCAAGTAAACAGGAATTCCAGTTTGGGGCTCAGCACTCATTTTATATTGCATAATGGCCTCAGAATCCTTGTGTGTGATGTGAGGCCAGAATGTCACTCTTACTGAGTTCTTATAATGATAAGTATATGAAAGCTTCTCAGCACAGTCCCAAGCTCCTTAAAAAGACTTGATAAATAGTGGCTCTCTTCTCGCCAACTCTGTCCTTGCTCTGCTCTCATTATGCCATCATAGTCTCTATCTAACTGGTGCTTAGTGAAAACACCTTCACTTTGATTCTAGTCAATCTTTTGTTCTTAATGCTTCTCCCTCATCACCACTCCATCAGTGACGTTGATTCTCACCTAGATCATCCAAGGCTTTCCTTTTATGACCCTTGTAGTGGTCCCCATGTAAATTATATTATGCCCCATACTTCCTCTTAATGTCTCAAGTTCATCACTTCAACAATAACAACAAAAATACTGCCCTTGGGCAGAGACCTGGTTCAAGTCAAGGTGCTCCATAAATGCTTCTCCCAGTACCTTCCCCTTCACTCTGACCCAGACATGAGCAGCTCTCTCCAAATCAGAATGTCCAATGGCTTGGTTCTGCAGCCCACTTCTGCTGCCTTACTCCAACCTTCAGTTAATCTTTCCGAGCTCAATTTCTCAACAAGAGTGAATATGAAAACATATGAATGTGAGAACCTTTATCTTTGGAGTACAAGTTAAGGTATATGTTTCCCTCAATAAGTGCCTGGCCCAGACTTAGTGCTGCTGATACTTTCTGCATCTGGGGATGAAACTCAGGTGTGTGGTGAAGTGACATCTGCAGATAGAGATCTCATAACCCAGAGACTCTTCAGACACAGACCGAGTGGATGAGGTCTTTGATGCTCGCCTAATTGCTTGGCCTTCTGCTAGTTACACTAATTTCATAATTGGCTGGTTCATGTTGAGAGAAATTTAATAGAAAACTATGTAAGGGGAAAACAATTAGGACTTCTAATTAGTCATAACCTTATCTTTAATCTCACTACCGAGGAAAAAGAAGATTTATGGCTACTTGGCTCCATTTATCTTGATTAAAAGACAAATGATGTGCTATCTGGTTAGCTGCTGGTGTTCGGTACACGCGTGCAAGTGGATGCCTGTGCCACGTGTCTGAGAGTTATATGGCATAACTGGTGGTACCAATAAAAGCAGAGAGGTGTAGCTAGAGTTCTTGAATAAAGAAGTATATTAGATTAGTAAGATAAATTTCCATGATTATCTTACTGACTTTCCTGATTTTTGCTGCATTTAGCCGTGGATGTAACCTGACAACTGATTTCTGAGCATGTGTAGCATTAGGTGGATATTAGAGTTGAGTACTTTGGAAGGAAAAGAAGTTTTTAGGAAAACTTGTTTAGCTAAAGCTGTAATGACTTGAGGTCTGACTTTTAGAGTGCTGTGGCTTTTACTTTGCAGAGTTAAACAACTCTCAAGATGTTTCTGAAGTGTCCATTGCCTAATCATGGCACCGTAAAATTCAATAAGAATATCAATTTTTGTAATGGTCATAATAGAATAAATGTGGCCCTTAACTTATCACACTACTAACATTATCACTCTGTCTTTGGAAATAGTATTTTGTCTTTCTAGCTAGAAAGGAGAGAAATGCTGCCATCTGTATGTTGGAGCAATTGTGATCTGCTCGGTTGTGTCCCGTTTCATGCATTTTTCCTCTTGTCCAAATATGAATTTACCCTTGAGTTAATCTTTTAGAGACTCTCCAATTCGTGTATATTAATCCTTTTCTCAATTTCAAATTAACTGCTCTGCCATTTGATCATTGCGTACTTACTTATCAACATTTTAAGTGAGGTGATTGGATAATTTTGGAAATTTTTCCTGAACTGTGCATTATGCTAAATCTTCTGGCTCTGCTTACATTGCTAATGCTAGTTACATCATTACGGGAGCTATAGATTTCTTGGGCATGCAAAGTGATTGCATATTCATGAACATCTTCAATCCTGAAATATTTGTAAATAACTTGGCAATTTTTTTTCATAAGGTGGCCTATTAAAATGATTAGGTCTTTAATTGTTCACACAGAAATAATTTGTGCTTACATAGTACCATTTATTTGAAAAATAATATTTCCATGCTAAGTAATTTGGATGATGAACGTAGAAGTCACCTTCCTTAAACAAAGTATAAAAGATGCTATTTTCCACTTAAGAATGATTCAAGTTTGAAAATGTCAATAGATGCAAAAAGCCACCCTCGAGCTTTGCTCTCTCGAAAGAAAGTAAGAAGGAATGACATAGTCAATGTTAACTGTCACCAGATGAAGAGAAATCAGATTGTCAGGCCTGGATCTATAACATTCTTGCCAAAGTAGGACCTCATTTACACATACAGATCTTCATACCCTTTGCTAAGAAAAGCATCTGTGGCAGTTTAGATGTTTGTGCGTTTGCCAAAGATCTTTCACTCTGAATAAAGTAAATGTCATGTCTGTTGTTTATCTCAAATTCAGCGAAGTATTTTTAAAAGGAAATATTTGCGGGGGAGGGTCGAGGGAAGAAGGGAGGAAGGAGGTTGGGAGCTCTGCTTAGTGGGGTGTGGCCGTTTTCTTTCAGTACTCAGTGTCAGTTGGATTTGGATAAATCAGCTTATAACATAGTGTGGTCCCAGGATTGGAACATATCCTTTTGAAGTGTCCACACTATAATAAATTGGGATGTGTAATCTTTCTAACTCTATACCTAGTCTGTCAGCACCAAAACATTCCAGTTAATTCAGTCTGACTGATCATTTGGCATCATGTAGACACAGCTGTCTTGAACTAAAATTCTGAACATTTAAATGGAGAAGGTACTGAAACTAAGCCACTGGCACAGTGGCCTTTACCTGTAATTTTGTCCAAAGATTGCTCAGACTTCAAAGAGTAGACATTCAATTGGATTCCATTGAGTGGCTATCTCTTAAAAAAACCTTAGTTGGTCATACAATTTATACCCATGGCATATTTGGTTAAGGGTACAAAGGGTCATTTAACCATGTAAATGGTCTGAATATATAAAAAAAGCAGTTATTCTCATGCCTTAACAACTGCTTAACTCAACTTGTACCATTTGTAATTATTATGAGATCCTAATGTAAAATAGATGTCAGGACCGCTTATGGAACTCTCTTTCAGGTAATACAGTTTTACTGCTCTATGCAAAATGCAAATATCTGTGCTCAATAAATAGGTAAATTATCATACAGTTTATACCCATTATTTGTTTTATGGAAGAATTTGTTACTGATCTTATGGAAGAATTCTCTGTGACTCTGAATATTGTTTTATTCCCACAGATGATATGGAAGCCATTCCTGTCAAACAGTTTGTCAAACACATTGGTGAGCTTTATTCTAATAACCAGCATGGGTTCTCCGAGGATTTTGAGGTATGTTTCAAAACTGGAAATTATTTTCCAGAGACTTAACTCTTGGGAAATTTGAAAAAGATTCGTTATAAACATACAAAAGGATAACTGAGGCACAGGCATCTGAATTCTAGTGTTTTGTTTGCTTATTCTTAACCCTTATCATTCTAATAGGTGTTTCCCCCCCCCCCCCCACCCCTTCAAACTCCCATCTCCCTCGGTATCAGTTGCAAGTATCCTGAATCTGCCCTCTGGGACAGTCGCAGGGTTAGAAATGGCAAACTTGGGTTCTCACTTCTTAATTTTAATTGCTGTAGCTGTCATAGAATTCAATTCTAGGGTACACACCAGTACAGCAGGCAGGTGCAGGGCATCGGAAGTCTGAGTTAGTGGCTAGAGACACCATATTGGCAAGCTTTGTTGTCCTGACTTTACCTGTGATCCCCAGTTTTTGTCATGGAAAGCAATGGTGTTAATACCACCTCCCTGCTAAACTTGTTGGGAAAAGTGCTTGAGCGATGTCCTTGAAAGCCTGAGAGTAATTGTTTAGCCGTACAAATGTTGATGGTGGTTGTATTTTTGATTATTAATCCTTGGAGCAAAGACATGGGTTAGCACAGCCTTCTGATTTGAAGAACTGGTATGCAGGAAACAAGGTAGAGAGCGGCACACTCCACCCTGCCAGCTCTGGGTTCTGTGCCAGTTCAACAGTGACAGGGTGTCAATGAGGAGCTATTAAACAGACTGCCCTTTTCTTCACTGAGGCGCTTAACTAAGGCACATCTCTGGCACCAAGAGTCGTGTCGAGGAGGCCAAGTTTTCATGGCAGCTCAGCTGTCTTCTAGCTTTGTGGATGAGACGGTTCCTTTCTCAGTCTTCTTTCTAGTTTAAGATGGAAAAGATGATGATGATGATGATGATAACTTGCCCAATCTCTTTTCACAAAAGTGTTCATGGGTAGCAAATGAACAACAGAAGGGAGTACTGTGGCATCCACTAGAAACCATTCGGCTGGGAGGTGCACTTATTTTCATGAACAATGAGAAATAAAAATAAAGCCCGAAGTCTCTGGCTATATGCAATTCCAGGGTCCAGAAAAGCCATCATAAAAGCAATTACATCAACAATTCATTTGAAATAGAGTCTTTCTCTTCAAGTTTTTTTTTTTTTTGGTGTTCTTGGGTTTTGTTGTTTTTTAAAATTGTTTTGAGCTGAATCAAAGCAAAGGTGGTGGAAAGAAGGAATTCTGATTTATTCAGCAATGTCATATGTTTCATGGAACAAACAAAAGCATGCCAGGTACTTAATGTGGCTATTAGATGCTTACCCAAAAAAAAAGGTTTCTGTTTAACTAAAAAGAACATGGTTTAAAGTCAAACATTTTATATTCATGAGGACAGCAAATGTGTGTGGTGTTAAAGTGATTTAGTTCAATTGACTGTTGGCTGGATGACTGAGCAAGAATATTGAGGCGTTTAACAATGTTGATGGTATTCAGGACAAACATTTATCCTCTAGAGAACAGAATTTGATCAGGATGATCAAATGCAACTCCAGTGTCTCAATTATTTATGATTTGAGACCCCAGTGCTATTCATCACAGCTGGTTTTGACACCATTTAATTATTCAAAATAATCGGCTACACCTCTGTAAACTTGATCTGACTTAAAATGGGCTTTGCTGCATCAGGATCATGCCTGTTAACAAATCCTGGTCATCTGCATCCTATTTCTATTTTGTAAGAAATACCGTGGCTAGAAGCTTTTGTTGGCCCGCGTTGAACTTTATAGCTTAAGCATTATTAGCTGGTAGTTCTGGCAGTGGAGGGTGGAGAGGCAGGGAAGGGGGAGGCATTGTTCTAATTTTGTCCCTTCCCATCTCTCCTGGTTTGAAAGGTTTCAAATTAGAGCTATTCAGATGGATGAATAGCCTTTTTTCCCCTAAAATAACAGTAAAGCAGTAACATAAAGGGGGCAATAAGATAATAGAATAGTTTCCTAATATGCTGACATTTTCTAATTTAGGGAAAATGGGAAGCATTATAAAATAGTGGTGTTAATTCTTTTTGGTGACTCTGCTGAGAGAAAAAAAATAACTGGTAACAGGTTACTACATTTTTAAGACTTTCATAGAGAGTAATAGGTTATCTAAGGAAGTTCAGGAAAAGAGATTTTGTATTAATTTTAAAAAGAACTGAAGAGGCCAGATAGTACAGCGGGTAAGATGCTAGCCTTGCATGTGGCTGACCTGAGGTATATCCCCAGCCCCCTATTTGGACCCAAATTCCTGCCATGGGTAGTAGAGCCAGGAGTAAGCCCTGAGCCCTGCTGTTGTGGCTCAGAAACAAACAGAAAGAACTGATGAAGTCACACCCACTCTAGCTGGCCTATTTGCCTCTACCTTTTGCTTTGTGAGGCTAAGTAAACTAAAAGATTTCTAGATGTAATTTTTTTGTGTTGGATTGTTCGGCTTAATGGCCAGACAGTAGATCTCGATGTACTTTTGAATCACCTCCATCATCAGTGACTCCAGGCAGGAAGCGAGCGGTTCAGGCTGCTACACTTTTTCCACCTGTGACCTCTTCTTGCCCAACAAATTTTTATGTGACCACAAAATATATAAAATGAACAAGTCAAACATCTACTGACGACCATAAATTTATTTTAAAACAAATTTTTTATAACGGTAACCTCGTACCGAATTTGGGATCACCCCCATAGTTTAAGAAGTTATGAGTTAATCTAGGCCATCTCCCAAGAATTCTGAGTATAACAAATTTTGTGCCTTTCTTTTTTGAGTCTTTGTAACTGTTTGCTTTTAAACTGGTGGGTTTTTTTTCATGACTATGTGTTTATTGATACGCACAATGTTCAAATTGAGAATTCCAACTTATAGACAGGAAAACCCAAACAAGCTTATGTCCTCAACTGTTTGTCAGTGTTGAGTAGATGACTGACTCTGCACACCCTATTGGCTAGCAGTACCTTAAAGGGTTTTTATACCTATTAAAAGCACATTACCTTTGAAATGAAATGCCAGTTCTGATGGAGAAAAGCCACTCCAGGATCAAATGATATTATCAGCATCTAAATGAACCAAGCAGTTCTGCAAGGAATTACAGATGACATTATTATCTACAAGACAAAATTAGAAGGCCTTAGGCAAAGCCCCTGGGTTCCAATAAAATCAGATTTAACATTATTTATGACTATTCTTTGTTTTCCTGTCATTCATATAATTGGAAAAGTGAAATAAAGGCAAATGGATCATATCAGACCAAGGGCTTTAGATAACAAAGAGTTTGATTTGCCATATTGAATGACTGCTTTAAACAGTGCAGACAGCTACTCCCACAGACTCTTGCTTGGTTGCATTATTTTATTACAGAGGGCCAACCTTGGTCCATAACTAGTGTGATCACAGCCATGCAACACGGAGAAAAGTAATAAAGTGAACACCACACTGAAGTATTATAAAGCCGAGTACATGTCATGGATATGACCTTCAAAAACCAAGAAATAAAAGGGTGTTAACTTATTTCAGGGATTGGTGTGTGGATTGATGTTTTCCAGAATACAAAGCCATTTTCACATATTTTATGCTCCTGAAACTTTTTAAGGGCACATATGCATTAGGCTTTTGAGTTCTTCTTAAAAGTACCCACCCTGGAAAATGGGCACTGGTGGAGGGATGGGTATCTGATCATTGTATAATTGAAACCAAAGCACAAAAAATTGTAAATCTACAACTTTAAAAAAAAATAAAATAAAATAAAGGGAAAAAAAAGTACCCACCCAAATGTTCTGAGTTTTGCTCATGTTCTTATCACTGTTGTCAAACATACATAGTGCTTATACTTTGTTCTCATTTTAGAGAAAAGAGTCAATGGCAACATTAAGTTCCCTTAAAGCAGCATTTTCCAATTCATAGCTTATACACTAATTTGTAATAGAATGGAAAATAGGATTGGAGAGATAATACATCAGATAGAGATAATGCATCAGATAAGGTCCTTATCTTGCATGTGGCCATCCTGGGTTCCATCCCTGGCAATGCCTATGATCTCCCAAGCACTACAAGGAGAATCCCTAAGTGCAGAGCCAGGAGTCAGCCCTGAGCACTGCCAGGTATGGCCCAATCCTTTACTCCATTAAAAAAGAAAAGAAAAGAAAATATCAGACTTTATCATATTTAAAAAGAAGAAACACACTTCTTCCAGAAATGTTTATTGTAATAATGGCTATAGTGGCATTTTTATTCTTTGTGTGTGACTCTTGTATTTATGCTTCAAATTCTTTGATTACAACAAGTACCTAGTTGAAGAGGATTGGGGAAAGTCCTAGCTGGGAAGTACTTGGTGACTATAAAATAAAACTAGTTCCTTGTTTTCCTCCTCCCTAATGTAAATGCTCTGCAGACATCCATAGTCACGTTGCAACTCCTTTGTGGAACAATCCTGCATGATTCTCAACTCTGTTACATCTGTTCCATGTAAAACATTTCTCCTGTTAATTTTGTGTCACTTTGCTTCTGCTCTTGGTAGCAGCTGTGCACTGCTAATGACTTCCCTTATTAGTTAACTGCAGTACTTTCTTGGGTTTAAAGCACACACTGTAGAAAAATTTGGCTTTTCAGCAACCTTATGCTGAGAAATGGATGATGTTTATATCCAGGCAGAGGTAGCCAGAAAAAGTTGCATCTTTCATTGTTGTTTTTCTAAAGAAGGATCATTTGAATAAACTCCAACTGACGGATAATTCTTCAGGTTCTACATTCCTGTGCCACATGTGACAATTAGTTGAGCTATATATCAGTGTCGTTTCAGGAGTCTTCATAGTCTGGTGCCTGATCTGAAACAAGGCTAGAATGCTTTATAGGCATATTGTAAATCATGGTGGAAATATACTACTTCCTGGAATATTCCTGCTCATCCTTAAGACTTGAGCGAACCATCTCCTGTCTGAAGTCTTCCTCTGCTCCACTAGGCTCCCATCAGTTACCTCAGTTCTCATTCCCGTTAATCACATTTAACTGTCATCTACTTGCATACTTTCCTCATTCATCAGACTGTGATATATTACCAAAAAAAAGGCACTGTTTCATAATCACCAGGCCTGGTTGGAAATCTGGACTAAAGTAGATGATTAATGAAATGGAATCCTATTATTTACTTCACATCTTTCACACATTTGCTAGCAATATGCCAGTGATTATATCTGAAGTTGACTTGGGAGGTAATGATGACTGTGGAGAGGGAGTGTAAATGCTTAATGTCTTTATGTGTGCATATAGTTCCTATTTTTTGCAACCTTGTTTTCTAAAATCATATAAATCTTTGTTTTCGGGCCATACCCCATAGTGCTCAAGGAGCTATGTGGTGCCCGGGATCACTCACATTCAAAGCTTGTGCTCCAGCCTTTTGAGGCCAACCACACATACTAGGGGAAAAGGGAGCTCAGATAAAGAGGGGAGCACCAAATAAAGGTGTTGGGAGAATCCTCCCAGGATGGGAGAAGCATGCTGAAAGTAGACTAAAGACCAAACAGTATTGCCACTCAATGCCTCTTTTGCAAACCACAACACACAAAAGGAGAGAGAGAGAGAGAGAACAAAAGGGAATGCCCTGCCACAGAGGCAAGTTGGGATGGGGTTGGGAGGGATACTGGGATCCGTGGTGGTGGGAAATGGGCACTGGTGGAGGGATGGGTGTTTGATCATTGTATAATTGAAACCCAAGCACAAAAATGTGTAAGTCTGCAACTGCACCTCATGATGTCTCACTATTAAAACATTTTATAATAAAAATAAAATTTAAAAAAACAAAGCTTGTGCTTCAGCCTTTTGAGCTTTACCTGGCCCCTAAATTCTTTGTAATGTTGCTGCTTGTTTTCTTCACTAGGAAGTCCAACGCTGTACAGCTGATATGAACATCACGGCAGAACATTCCAATCATCCAGATAACAAGCACAAAAACAGATACATCAACATTTTAGCATGTGAGTAACAAACTTCTCTCATTCTTCAACCAGAAAGTGAAAATTATGCCATGTATAACCTAAAATCCAATCAGAATGAGGATGTCAAGAAAGAATTATACCTAGAAGTTAACCTTTCATTAGCCAGTCTGCCCCCCTTTCTTATTCACAAATTTATTGGATCTCAGCTTAATAATAAGGTGATTGGAAGGAAATGTTCTGAGTGTCACTGAAACACATCACGTGGTTTCATGTCAGATACTGAGAAGCAGAACTTGAAGGTCACCTGACTATATTAACATTGTTTTTCACTGGTAAGGGCTGAGTTGGGGGAGGGAGTTTCTTTAGTTGTGGGGGTTGTGTTATTTCTGTTTGTTACTTGGGGCATACCCACTAGTGCTCAAGAGGCCATGCAGTGTTGGGAATCAAACATGGGGCTCTAGCATGTAAAGCATGTCCTCCAGCCCTTTGAATCATCTCCAGAGCCTGCGAGCTTTATCCAGTATAAACAGAAATACTAAGAATTGAGAAAGTAAACTGAGTTTAAAAGCAATCTTTCTAAAACTAGAAAATCTGTTCCTTCCTTAGATGAAGGATCTCCTATCCTTGCATTCATGTCCTTAGTTCTGTCCAACATAATCCCAAGGTCACAAGTATGATGAAAGTGGAAATGCTTCCATGCTAGTGCTGGATTGGCTCATGGGAGTGATTGCCGGTGCTTTCTAGATCAGAAGCCACAGTTAATCTGGCTGTACAAATGGGGTACACTGGGGGCTGGTCAGCCTGGTGCCCACCCAAACAGAGCCCCCTGGCAGCCACTTGATCCCACAATGTAAAATTGTTGCCATGTCTCCAGCTGCACACCACCGTCCTGGGATGGACCTCATGGAGATATTAACCTGCTGAAAATCTGGGTATGAGGGTTTTGTGAATGAAATCTCCAGAATTTTTTGGATTTGGGATGGGCTACCTCTCCCCACTTCTCTATACTTTTGAAAGCAGTAGCAGTCACTGCCATCAACCAACTCCAGCACTACCACAGAAGCTCTTCCACTGGCCACAACTCAAAGCCACCACAGTTGCAAACCATAATGAGAGAGAGAGAAAAGGAGGGGAAGGGGAAGGCCCACCACAGAGGCAGACACTGGGTGGGGTGGAGGTGAGGATTGGGGGATGGTAAGAGGAGGTAGGAGGCAAACTGGGGGCACTGGTGGTGGGAAATGTACACTGGTGGAGGGAGGTGTTGGAACGTTGTATGACTGAAACCCAATCATGAATAGCTTTGTGATGGCCTGTTTCATGGTGATTCAATTTTAAAAATGTTCTAAAATTAGAAAGCGGTAATAGGTTTGCAACTCTCTGATTACACTAAAACCACTGAAATTTAAATAAGCTTTAAATTGGTGAATTTTAAGTGCTATAGGAATATCTCACCAAGATTTTATTTTAAAAAGCTTGATTGTAGTATTTAAATGTGGGTGACTTAATTGAATGCACTATTGTATATATTCCATGTCATACAATATCACTTAGCATACTGTCAGGAAACATTGGCATACTGAAAATATTGCAGCATATTGTTGTCTGTCCCAATGTCTCTATAAAGTAGTGTTCTGGTCTCAGAACTAGTCTATGTTTTGGGTTTTTTTTTTTAATTTTCAGGAACAATTCGTTTATGTACAAGAGCATTTCAGGACAAGGGGCAGCTCTGCTGCCTTTTACAAAGCCTCCATCCACACCACCCCTCCTTGAGCACGGACTCCAGGACACTCAGCCCATTGGGGCCCAAGAGTCTGAAAGGCTGCCTGCCCCCGTCTACATGACACAATCATGTCCACATGACACGGCTGCCTCAGCTGTTCACCAGAGCAGACTGGAAAATCATAGCCTCTTACAGTGGTCTCACTGGCAGAGGGGGTCTGCTGGACTTGTAGCAGGCTTCGGCCTGGCTTATCCCATTGGTCTGAGTACCTAGCATGGAGCTGGTGCTCAGCTCAGGGCCCTGCCTGGTGCCAGCTCCTTCCATTTTGGTAAAAAGAAAACCCAAAGAGAAACCATGAAAACAGTGAGAGGATAGTAAACACAAGGGACTTCAAGAGAGGCACGGGGCAGGCTATCCTAGGAGGGCGTCTGGGGACAATCACTGGGTCCCAACAACTCTTGATGATCGTGGTCAGGGGGCATCCACTCTCTACAGTGATAGGACCCCACTAAGGACTGGGCACCCAGAGGGCATTGGAGGAGCAGGTAGAGGTCCACGGTTGAAGTATGCGGGGTTAGCAGGGTCTGCTGGATGTAGGAACATAGGTTGGGAGGCGGTTGATTGCCCAGACCCTTCTTGGGCCCTCCCATTTTGTCCCTGGTGGCCTCCCCAGACCACTGAGGAGAGGCCTCTGGGGATCTGGAAAGGGATAGTCCTAACCCCCACGGAAGCACAATGCACACACTTGGATCTACAGGCGTCTGTTGGCCAGCTCCTGTTCACGCCTGGGGGATCAGGGGACGGGGTGTCTGTGCGTCCACAGCTGACTGGCTCAGAGACATGGGAATTACCCAGAGACATCAGAAGTTTGTGTAGTCACAGTGACAGGTGCCCAGTGTGGGCACACAGCAAGGCTCCAGGCTGACAGGTGGGTGGCGATCCAAGAGGCCATGGTCAGCAGAAAGGCAGGTGCGACCGCCCTCCTCCCCTCCAGGTGGAGGGACGCCTAGTTCCTCAGGGCGGCCGGCCAGCCTCCTTGACAGCTGGTCCTCCTGGCTAGGCACGCCCATGGCTGAGGCACACTCAGGCAGCTGCCTCAGCTGGTCTAGGACCTCGAGGCCGTTCTCCTCAGCGATCTGCATAATGAGGCTGTCCACTTGCTCCTGTGGTGTGGTCAGTGTGGTGACCGAGCTCATGGAGTCTTCCGTCACCGAAGTGTGCACATTCAAGTTCTGCCCCTACTGTTCAAAACCTGTCCATCACCGCAGAGACCTTCTGCAGGTCCATGGCACTCAGGGCCCCGTCCAGGGCTTTGGTTCCCCACTTCATGGTCACAGCTGTCTGCACTTTGGAGGCCCCAACATCCACTTAGGATGCATCCACTTAGGATGCTTTGTGGGCCAGGTTACGCCTTTGTTATTCTTGAGGATGGCATTCTCAGCATACACTCACACACATACTTCTGCTGCAGGGCCTGCTTCATTTTTGCCTGTTCAGCCTTGGAGTCCTTCTCCACCTTCTCTGCCAGCTTCTCTACTTAAAACTTTAACTGAAAAAGGAGAATGCTGCTGAGCCAAGTACATGGGAGTTTCTAGTTAGATCCCTGAAATCAGATGGTCCCTGGCTCCCTAAGCAACAGCAGGAGTGACTCCTGAATCCAGAGATGGGGCAGCCCCAAAGCACTGACAGATGTGTCCCAGCCACCCCACATAAAAATACTGCTACTGGGGCTGGAGCGATAGCACAACGGGTAGGGCGTTTGCCTTGCACGCGGCCGACCCGGGTTTGATTCCCAGCATCCCATATGGTCCCCCAGCACCTCCAGGAGTAATTTCTGAGTGCAGAGCCAGGAGTAACCCTTGTGCTTCGTTGGGTGTGACCCAAAAAAACAAACAAAAAAATACTACTACTGTGAAAATTTGTGTACAGGTTCTATGTGAACCTACATTTCCAGTTTCTTTTACATACTTTGCCATAACTAGGTAATATGGTAATTACATGTTTAGCATTTTGTGAAGCTACTGAACCCTTTTAAATTGCCTAGAGCATTTTACGTTCCCACCTGCAATATCTGAAGGTTCAGTGTCTCCACATTCTCGCCCATACTTGTTACTTTATGTTTCTGATATTAACAGTCTTAATGGGTGTGAAGTGTCATCTCATTATAGTTTTGATTTGGATTTCCCTAATGGTTAGCAGCATTGAACATCTCTTCATGTAGTTATCAGCTGTTTGTATGTCATCTTCAGAGAAATGACTATTCAAATCTTTTGTTCAGTTTTTAATTACGTTTTTGTTAGTGACTTGTAAGCACTGTTTATACATTCTAATACAGGTTCTTTACCCGATACATAATTTCCATATATTTTCCTGTGTTTTTTTTTAAATATAGGAGTACCACTATTTATTCAGCCATTCATTAAGCTGATTGAATTAGGCATGAACTCCACATTAATTTTCTTAATTGAATCACCGTGAGATAGTTATAAAGCTTTCATGTTCAATATTCAGCTGTACAATGATCAAACACCCATCCTCCATCAGTGTACACTTTCCACCACCAGTGTCCCCAGTATATACCCCCTGCCATCCCAATCCTCCATGGCAGGCAGTTTCCCCAACACTCTCTACTTTAGGGCATTATGATTTGCTCAAATTTTCCCACAACCATTTAAGCCTGCCTGCCAGGGGCAGATGCTAGATCATTTATTGTCCATTCCTCATTTTGAATATCTTGGGTGCCACGGCTGCGTGCTTCTGGAATCCTAGATTGTAAATAGTTGGGTTCCAGAGACATTTCTGTAGGGTACTAAACCACTTTGTGATTCAATTAGGCATCTCTAGACCAGGGCTGAGATGGTGCCCAAAGGTACATTGCGGGCATGACAGCCAGGCCAATGAGCGATGGGGAGCCAGGGAGGGAAAGCCTAACACCTCTGCCACCATGTGGCATGGAGATTTAGTCCTGGAACCCGCATACCTGGGCCTTGCTTGTGGAAGCTGTTGGTCGCCAGGATTCCATCTGGAGTAGGTGGGGAGACTGTGTCTGCTCCATCTGGGGTGCCCCGGTGAAATTGGCTTGGTATGGGGCCCAGAGAGATCTCCAGTTCTGTGATGTCTTCCAGAACTCGCTGCTGTGTCTCTGGATTTTTATCTCTTTCGAGATTTATGGGTCTCTGAAGCAAGGCCAGTAATAGAGTTTACAGGGTGGCACTGGAATTGGTTTGTGGACTGCCAGTGCTTCCATGTGTATTATTGGAAAGTGGGGGGAAGTAGCCCACCCCAACTCTGTGAAAGCCTGGAGATTTCAGTCACAAAACCCACATACCCAAATTTTCAGCAGATTATACCTTGGTGAGGTCTGACCTAAGACGGTTGAGTCAGGCCAGGGGTATGGTGGCAATTTTGGATTGTGGAAGCAAGCAGCTGCTGGGGGCTCTGTTTGGGTAGGCACAGGCCAATCTGCACCCATCCGATTTACCCCAGTCTGTCAGCCATGCGCAGGTCCAAGATTAACTGTAGTTTTTGGTCTCTTTTGAGATTTTTTTTTATGGGTCTCTGAAATAAGGCCAATAAATGAGCTTGTATAGCTGAGCTGGAGGTGGTTTGTGGGCATGGCTCCCACATACCTAACTTTTGGCCACTTAATTTCTTGGTAAACTTGGTTCCAAGTTGTTGGGGTTCGGCCAAAGGCACAGCGGCAATTTTGGGGTGTCAGAAAGCCTGAAGGCACCATCAGGCTGCTGATGCACTCACCCTGCAGGTAGAGGTTTACCTGTTGGTGGCATCATACCTCACATTTTCACTTCTTGATGACATCCTTTGAAACATGAGTTTTTCAAGCTGTTTGCTGATGAAAGGCATTTGCTTTTGTTACCTGTATTTTTATATCATATATAAGTAACCTTTACTCAATTTAAGATCATGAAATATTATACCTATGTGTCAAAATAGATTCATTTTAGCACTTACATGTAGATCACTGGTACATTTTGAGCTACTTTTGTGTATGTTGTGAGTTGAGGCTCCAACTTCACATTTGGCATGTTTATATTATTTTTTTCAGCATGATTTCTTGAAAATCCTTCTCTTTTGGTAGGAGGCCTCTGGTGGTCAGTCCTTGGTGTTCCCTGAGATAAAAGCAGGGGCTCCCACATGCAAAACATGCATTCTAGCCCTTTGACCATCTCCCTGAAAGTAATTACTTGCCCCCACTGAATTCAGCCCTTATTGAAAAATCAACTGAGTAAAAGTTTTTTTCTGGATCATTGGTTCTGTTAATATATACATACCTTAATATATACATCTAACTTTATGGTATATATGAATGTTTATACTATATGAATGTTTCAAAATTGGAAAGCTATAAGTCCTTCAGCTATGTTCCTTATCAAGATTTTTTGGCTTTCCTGGATCTCTTGTATTCTTATATGACTTGTAAGATCAGTTTACCTAGTACAAAAAAAAAAGAGCTAGAATTTTGATATTGATTGCCTTGAATCTGTAGATCAGTTTGCAGAGTACTGCCATTTTAGCAGTGTTCCATTCTCCAGGCCATAAAAATGGTGTCTCTGTCATTGCATTGAGATTATCTTTAGTTTCTGTAAATACTTTGGGGTGAGGGTTTTGGCCACACCCAGCAATGCTTAGAGGTTACTCCTGGATTTGCACTCAGAAATTACCCCTGGCAGTGGTCAGGGACCATATAGAATGCCAAGATTGGCCACAAGCTTGTGCCCTACCCACTGTACTATCGCTCTGGCCCATGAAACACATTTCTAAAAATTTTTTTCAGTGCTATTTTCAGTGGAATTGTTTGCTTAAAGTTACTTTCAGATTCCTGCTAGTATCAGAAAACACAATTAATTGTATTACTCTTGTATCTTGCAACCTCAGATAAACTCATTTATTAGTCCTATTATAGTTTATGATTCCTTAGGATTTCTACGTATAAGCTGTTACTTAAGAATATAGTTTTATCTCCTCCTCTAGATAAAGTTGTTAAAAAAGAAAGGAAGAAAGAAGAGAGAGTTTTCTCTCCAGTCTTTAAATAGATTGCTTTGGCCTTATTTGTTGGCCAATCCAGGCAAGTCCCATCTTGTTGTGATTTGGTTGTGAGAATTTTTCCATCCTTAAATGCCATTTTTAACGATACAATAGAAAAGTTGTGTACAAGTGTATACCTGGTGCCTGTATACATTCACATACGTCATTCCCTCCGCCACAACAACCTCCATTATAGTCAAGGAACTAGAAATAAAGTTTACTCCGTTCTCATAGTTTCAGTAAAAGTATGCGACAGCGACGAGGAAAGACACACATAGAAGCAGCTGCTGTGTTATGTGCCCAAGGCTCGTGGCATTTTGCTGGAAAATTGTCATCTCTGGTTATGTTATACATTCACAAGCGCAGATTACATGACACCCCATTTCAGAGAATTGAGTTAGTGTTTCCTCGGTCAGGTTCTGGACATATCAATTTTGTCACCTTGGTCTTTTTACTGCATTAATGCCCTTAAGGGAGTAAAGTAATATGTAAGTGTCTTGGGGCAGGCACAGTTGTTGTGTGAATGTATTAAGAAATGCAACGCAGGGAAAACCTTTTCTCAAGGCACCATCACAATTTTCTTTTTTGGGGGGGTGTCACATTGGCGATGCACAGGGGTTACTCCTGGCTCTGCATTCAGGAATTACTCCTGGCGGTGCTGGGGAACCATGTGGGATGCTGGGAATCGAACCCGGGTTAGCCACGTGCAAGGCAAACACCCTCCTTGCTGTGCTATGACTCCAACCCCACCATCACTATTTTCAAGGTATATGTAGACACCACCATGATACTCCGTCACTGATCTCACTATAGGAATCCAGTCTTTCACATTTCTAAGTCAGATATGGATCTTACAACTTGCAAAAGCATGTGTGTTTTTTTTAATTTTTAATTTAATTTTAAAAAGTAAAAATAAATCACAATGTTTGATTACATTTAATATTTGGACACCAATCCCACCACCACTACACCTTCTCACAACCGTTTTTCCACCCAAACCCCAAACATTGCCCCCAAAGCAGAACCAAAATGATAGGTTTTGAATTGCTTGTTATGAATAATCTGCTAAAAATGAAACAAAAAAGATTTTTTAGACAAAAAAGTGTGAAGATTATTAAATTTCACCCAGAAGACATTAAGCCCTTTTATAATAGATTAGTAGTATGTTGTTAAGGTTGAGCCTTTAGTGCCAATAACTGTATCTGTATAAATATATTTCCCCTTAAGAGTGGCTTCTACTTTAAACCCTATCAAATGTGGTGTGCTACTCTTGGTATACTGGTGATGTAAGTACGAAATGGCGCGGTCCAGGAATAGATTCACTCGTAGGTGAGGCTCGTACAAGTGTGTGGAGAGCGACCGTGAACATGGTGTTGGTTGAGTTCTGGAGGTTTTCAGCTGTCAGGGCTAGCTCTGTTGGGGCAGGGAAGGGCCTCACCCGCTACCCTCTAGATTGCCCACATGAAACAGCCTGGCGCGGGGTCTAGAGGCATAGCTATGGCATATCCTGTGTTCTTATTTCCTGGTCTAAGAAATAATACATAATACAGTGCTGCTACAGCATAACCATTCTGCATCCAAGTGTAAGGTAGTCCACATTCACATTAGTGAGAGGTTAGTTAGCCTTGCCTAGGCTAATCCAGTCATTGGGCTACTTTTTGAGCTAGACTTTTATAATCAGAAAATGGCTTTTGCCCTTTGTGTTCCTAGATAAGGATAATAAAATTATGATCTCATCTTTCTTTCATTTAATTTCTCATCCTAAAAATACCAACTTGCTTGGTTGCTCCACTAGATGCAGTTATCACTACCACAACACTTTTGTTCATAAGGTTAAGTGAATTCTGAAATATGATCATTCCTCAGACTCCTGCAATAAGCTCACTCTTGAATTAGCTCTGGTTTCCTTAATCACTTTGGTTGTTTGGGGAGCAAGGAGTCCTACAGCACTTAGCAATAGAATCTCCTGAAAACAGATGTTAACCTTTTAATATTTGTTTTAGTAAGGAGGAGATGAGGCAAGGGTAATCAAAAGACTTAGAACTTAATTTTAAATTATAGGATGGGGAAATTTTGAAGGACTGCACTTGTTTTACACGAGCTAATGAGGGTTCTGTTGGCATTTCTTGGGCACTTACAAATCAAAATGTAAGGTAAAAGTGAGCCTTTATTTTTGAGATGGGTTGGAAAGCTGTATCTTTGAACTTTATGTTGAAATTCTGCCATAAGGTTTTTCAGGGCACTGTGAGAGATGCCACATCACCAGTCTGCCTTGTTTTATGCTTCAGGGTGCTGCTGGTTTTTGAATTATACATTTTGTTTTTACTTTGTTTTTCCCCTTTCATTCTTTATAGATGATCACAGTAGGGTGAAGTTAAGACCTTTACCAGGAAAAGACTCTAAGCACAGCGACTACATTAATGCAAACTATGTCGATGTAAGTCAGAAATGTTTCTATAAACCTTTTTGTGATGATTGAAGAGTGTTGCAGAGACTGCCGAATGTGTTTTAATACTGCACAGAGCTCTCACTAAAAACATGGCCTATTCAATATGGAAGGCACTTGAATTATTAACTGTTCTGTGATACTGCTTTCATCTTCCTTTGTGCTGTGTCATCTTTGAAGGGTTACAACAAAGCGAAAGCCTACATTGCCACCCAGGGACCTTTAAAGTCTACGTTTGAAGATTTCTGGAGAATGATTTGGGAACAAAACACTGGAATCATTATTATGATTACGAACCTTGTGGAAAAAGGAAGAGTAAGAGCCTCTTGACTTAATATATAATCATGTATCTCCATGTTTAAAAATTGTGAAGTATTATTAAAGTATTAAAATATAAAGTACCTGCTTCAGGATAAGACTTGACCAGGTATAAAGAGCTACAGAAATTAAAAGTATTCAACCTTTGCATGTGGTCTAGTGGGACAGCTAAGCACAGGTAAAGGTGGGTAAAATGTGATGAAGGATGAAAAGGGCATTGTTGGGAAGTTCTGCAGAATGAATGGATATATCCACTAATAAGGAGATTGTAGAATACAATAGGATATTGTAAAGGGGATATTGTAGAATACAATAGAGATATATTGTAAAGGATATTGTATAATACAATAGAAATATTGTAAAGGAACTGATACTTGATGTGAGATATGAACAATGAGAAAGAACATTGCAAATATAGTAGGAAGGAAAAAAGTTACTAAAACTTTAGATTAGGAGACATGAAACCTCACTTTAACACATTCATTACTAAAACTTTTTAAAATAAATGGTTAATATATTAGAATGTATTAGATTGTACAGGGCGCTAATTTAAGACCCAGGTTCATTATTTAGAACACGCTTTTTCTTCATGTTAACTGGAGGGTTCTATTTGCCTTTGGTGACCCAAGTTTAATTTACAGTGATTACAGCTAAGTTTCCTAATTGATACTTAAGTTCCCTTTGTCATATAATCTATGCTCCTATTTTACATATTTCACAAATATACAGGCTTCTTTCTTGGGTCTCTGTAAAGCTCAGCATGTGTTGAAAGACGATCATGGATCTTAGGCCTATTTCCAAAATGATTTTGGTCCAAGTTGTCCAAAGATTACTTCTTTAGGGATGATACAGTCCCGTAAGCAATTTTGCCCTTTTTGGGTCAACTGTGTAAAGAAATTACCTTTTTTAAACAGTCACTTGAAATTACTGTATCAACAGAATTGTGTCATAAATTGCACTTGCAACTTTTCTTTTTTATAGCGAAAATGTGATCAGTATTGGCCAACCGAGAATAGTGAGGAGTATGGAAACATTATTGTCACACTGAAGAGCACAAAAGTACATGCCTGCTATACCATTCGTCGTTTTTCAGTCCGAAATACAAAAGTGAAAAAGGTAAACTCATGAAAGAGAGTGCGCGTGGTCAGATAGTTAACTAGGGGACTAGAGAACTGCTTGGTATGGAGGAACCCCAGATTTGACCCACGGGGCTGAATCTGAGCACTTCTGGGCATGGCTCTGAAATAGTGAACTGCCAGGGTGTCAGCACTGCACTGAGATTGGCCACAAATGGCCTCCATCCTCACCCTTTTAACTGGCATCAGTGTTTAGTAGGAAAGATCCTCACAAAGCACCTAATAAAATGTATCTGACCAGATTGATTAATTTCCTGAAAGTTTTAAAGCATTGCTTCCCACAGCATATTTCAAGGAATACTAATCATACAATATGCATGTAAAAATCATATTCTGCCATTGATTACAAGAAGTTAATGCTACATAATATGTATTTCCCCTGAAAATTTACAACTGGCTAGACAGTGCTAGAGGTAGTAATCCTAGAATTGTATCAACAGTTGTGGCTTTTGTTTACATTAAAAAATTAAAAACAACAAAAATATGTTTAACAGAAGACTTACATTCTAGATAATAGTCTTTAAAATTGGGCCAAACACCCCACAAGTTTGAATGTTGACTGGTTAAGGGCGTTGGGTCATCCCACACCCCTAAGTTAAGCTTTCAGAGGTCTTGGAAGGAAACATCATACCAGGTGGTTTACTTGGGGGAGATTTTCACCCAACAAAGTTAAAATATAAATAGTTTAACCACTTAAACTACATCACAAATTTCACTTATGAATATGAAATGAATTCATTGCTGATTTTAGAGATTGAGGCAGAAACTTGGAGGCTTTGTAGACAAATCACAAAATAATTTAGATGGTTCTAGATGCTACCTGATCCTACTCATCCTTGTAGGTAATCTCTTTCATGGGATGAGATGGTCACATAGAGGACATAACACAGCCGGCGAAAGTAAAGATCATAGGTTACGTGTCCCACCAAATTCATGTCATGCACTCTAGTCCTTGTATTCCTTTGTCCAAAATAGAGCCCCAATTCACAGATACATGTTTTCACCTTTTTCATAGGGTCAGAAGGGAAATCCCAAGGGTCGCCAGAATGAACGGGTGGTGATCCAGTATCACTACACACAGTGGCCTGACATGGGAGTTCCAGAGTACGCCCTCCCTGTCCTGACCTTTGTGAGGAGGTCCTCTGCAGCCCGCCTGCCAGAGATGGGTCCCGTGTTAGTGCACTGCAGGTAAGGCTGGCCTCTTCTTCCGTTTGGGATTCAGGATATGAAGTGAGCATGCCCACCCCCTCTCCACTCTTTGCTTCGGGGTTGAAGAGATAGTATAGTGGGTAGGGCTTGCATGTTGACTAAGAGGAATTTTATCCCCAGCATCCAATATGGTCCCCCAAGCCCACTAGGATTAAGCCCTGAACACCACCAGGTGTGTCCCAAATCCCCTCTTCCTGGAAAAAGAAAACAAAAACAGAAATTAAGTCTTCTACTATAACTAGAGGGCTGGAGTGATAGCAAAGCGGGTAGCACGTTTGACTTGCACATGGCCGACCCGGGTTGGATTCCTCCGTCCCTCTCAGAGAGCCCAGCGAGCTACAGCCCACCTGCACAGCAGAGCCTGGCAAGCTACCCGTGGTATATTCAGTATGCCAAAAACAGTAACAGCAAGTCTCACAATGGAGACGTTACTGGTGCCCGCTCGAGCAAATCGATGAACAACAGGAAGACAGTGCTACAGTGCTACTATAACTGGAAGTTATTCTAAAATAGGAATTTCTATAAATTTTAAGAAAGTGTCTGTGCTTCAGAGGAGGAAATTAAGTCTGCATTTGGAATGAATTCTCTACTTTTTTTTTATAACATCTATCAATAAAACCCCCACTGTAGGAATTATCAGCTGTACCAAATTTATAAAAATCTCATCTCAACCACAAATTTTCGTACTTGGGCTTGAAACCACTGCTTCAAATAACATGTATTGCATGTGTAAAAGACGTTTATTTTCAGATTTTTAGCCTGTACATACTATATTTAAAAATGCACAGGGAAGGCTTGTTTCCCTTCCTAAACTAAGTATCTTTAACCGGCTGCTAAAAAAACTGCTTTTACTTGAAATTGCATTCTTGGCTAATTTTCACTTTGATATTCAAATAGAAATTGCTTATTCCATCTTTTATGCTATATAGCTGTACAGCATTTTCTAAGCATTTCTTTAGGTTGTTCTTATCTTTTCCACAAAGAAAGCTCTTGCAGAATCTGGAACCCATAATCCGTTTAAAATCCCATGAGAATTGTGCATTTTTTGCTAACACATTTAGGAATTATTGAAATTGTCTATCAAAATGACTTAGGTTTTGTTGAAGTTGTGGAACACTTATTTGCAAATTCTTCCCAAAGAAGCTTGTACTCTAGAACTTAGCTCTGAGTACTTTTAAAAAAAAATGACTAAGAAATGTGATTCTGATATTATCCATGGTGGTGAAAAATGGGCACTGGTGGAGGAATGGGTATCTGATCATTGTATACTTGAAACCCAAGCACAAAAAATTGTAAATCTACAACTGTAAAAAAAAAAATTAAATAAAGGGGGGAAAAAAAAAAGAAAGAAATGTGATTCTGTTGTGAAAAGAGTGCTTTCAAATAAGGTAACTTGCATCTTTATGTAAGTTTTCCCCTGTTCCTCACATAAAGGTAGTCTCTGCTCCTCATTGAGACTCAAGAGGTAAGAAATGTCCTAATAAAGTTGTTAGATTCTATAGCCATGACTAGTTTGTGTTGTTCAGGCACATTATAAACATTTGGGTTGTAATTATTTTTCAATCCACAGTCTCTGACATCATAAAGCAAAAGGTACTAGTTGAGTATATTCATTTCTTCCAGTGCTGGTGTGGGCAGGACAGGCACCTATATTGTAATAGACAGCATGCTTCAACAGATAAAAGACAAAAGCACAGTTAATGTCCTGGGATTCCTGAAGCATATCAGGACACAGCGTAACTACCTCGTCCAGACTGAGGTAAGGAGTAGCTATTCCTGTTCTCATGAGATTCTACATGCTTTAACTGAAAGTCATAATATTGAGGACGCAAATTCACTCTATTAGGACTTGAAGTCACATGCAGATTTAGAACATATACTGACCATAATCTTGGGGGTCTGCTAAAGTGCTGGCCTTGCACATAGCAGACCCAGGTTCAGTTCCCTGAGCATCAGTCTGCGTGTGGCCCCCTTCCAAAAAAATTATGTTCTTTGGCTCAAGTTTTTAATACTCTATAGTCATTGAATCTGTATTTTCTTCAGTAAGCACTTACAAAGAAGTTGCAGTTGTATTTGATGATTTGGGGACCTAAAACATGCTGTTTAACCTCAAAAGTTTAAGTGAATGGTTCTTAAGCCCTTCACTGAATATACATCACTCACTTGCTCTATCCCTAGAATAAATTAAAAAGAATAAGCAACAAAATACTGAAGCAAATCCCCCAGCTGAACTCTTTGCAGGACGTCACATCTACATTGGGGAGTGGGGGAGGGGGCAGCAGGAAGGCCCTTACAGGGAGAGGTAATGAAAGGAATACTTTAGGAAGGATGGATTGGTTACCCTCTAAGAACTCTCCTTGACTAACTACCAGTATCATCCCTTTCAGGAGCAGTACATTTTCATCCATGATGCCTTGTTGGAAGCCATTCTTGGAAAGGAGACCGAAGTATCTTCCAATCAGCTACATAGCTATGTTAACAGCATTCTCATACCAGGTGTAGGAGGAAAGACAAGACTGGAAAAACAATTTAAGGTTGTTCTTTGTATAATTGTCTTTGCCAACAAAACAGGGAAGGTGTTACTGATAAAAAGAAATCTCCATGAAAGCTGGAGAGATAGTGCGGCCAATAAGAAAATTAACTCGCTCATGTGGGATTTGATCCCTGGCACACCATATGGTCTCCAAGCAGTGCCCCTCATTCCTCACCAAAGAAAACATAATACATCTAACGTGTATTTAGGTAATTCTTAAGATCTGAAAAATCCCAAAGGAATTAATTTAAACGCTTGTCATTTTTAAACACTAAGTACTTCTCTATTTTCTATTTTTCTTTTATGCAGTGATGGAAATGAGATTAATCTGTGCTGTTTGTTTTTATGGTACAATTTTCCACAAGCTCTGAAACTTCATTTGACTCTAAGGTGCAAAAATTTCCAAGCAAATTTTAACAAGTCATATGAAGTGAAAGATAGATTACTGTTATGATGGAATTCTTAAACCCTCTTGAGATTATTAGTAGTGAAGGTTTGTGTTTGTTTTAAAGTGAGTTTTTGAAAACAAACAAACAGAGTACCAGGACTGGAGAAATAGGACAGCGGGTAGGGTGCTTGCCTTGCACACAGTGGACCCAAGTTCAATCCCCAGTACCCCATAGTGTCCTGTCTGCAGAGCCAGGAGTTGCCTCTCCCCCCAAAAATTATATATATACCAGTATTTCCTAAAATTCTGCCTTTTCCATTGCCACACTATATATTGATGCATACTTCTTAAAAACCTACATTAGAGAAAGCAGTTCGTTCCATGGAAGCCACATTACTAGTTTAGTGGGGTTTTTTTGTTTGTTTGGTTGTTTTTTTTCCTATAGGCATAACCACTTTACCAAGGGCTTTGACACAAATACTGAAGTATTTGGAGAATACTCTTCCTAAATACTTTGATGAATACACTGTTTTCCCCATTACTAATAGAAGTCAGGAAGGAAGAGTCACCCAACTCCTGGGCTAATTATGTATAATAGACAGAATAATGTTATTTTGACAGAAATTTCTTGAGAACCTAGAATTTCCTTGTCTTCAAAAAAGTGATAAGCTTTTATTGCCATTGAGTCTTTTCTGGTGTAGACCTACCTTAGTCTCAAGTGCTTGTGAGGAATTACAGAGAAAAAAAATCACAGAAATATTGACAATCAACAGGAAAATCCTTATTATTTATTAAGTGGGTTTTCTCGCATTACCATATCACAGAGAAGCTAAGACTTGGTAATAAAAATAAGCATACAACCAAGGCAACTGAGAGATATATGTCTACTGAGATACACACAAAAATGCTTGTTCATCAAGCACTTGATCATTAGGTTTTTTAATTTTCCAGTTTTATTGTAATAATTCACATTAGAAGTTGATGTAAGGTATATGATATATAATATATAATTGATATAGTGTAATGATTTAATATTCTATAAAAGAAACGATTGTCAGAATAATACTGGTTAATACCAATCCACTTTTGAGTGAAAAACTAAAGTCTTGCTTGTTTTTTTAGCTGGTCACACAGTGTAATGCAAAATATGTGGAATGCTTTAGTGCTCAGAAGGAGTGTAACAAAGAAAAGAACAGAAATTCTTCAGTTGTGCCAGGTAAGATCTTAAAATCAGCTCATGTTAGTTGAATGCACTAGTTTGTTTTTCATTGGATCATGTTATGCAGAGTGAAGGAAACTACACTAAAGACCACTAAA
This sequence comes from Sorex fumeus, assembly GCF_029834395.1. Lineage (NCBI taxonomy): Eukaryota > Metazoa > Chordata > Mammalia > Eulipotyphla > Soricidae > Sorex > Sorex fumeus. The sequence continues at coordinate 63,227,869 of NW_026606129.1, forward strand.
GCAGCAGTTACATCAGAGTAACAAATCTCTGTATTTTTATGACAGAAGAGCTAGTAAACTTCAAATTCAAGAATTAGGTTTCTACCCTGTGTTAATGCCACAGTAACAGTTTTTAGCCTTCTCTTAAATCACAGGCATGGATTATTCGTTGTAACTGCATCATTTTATCATTCAGGCTCTACAGATCAAGGGCATCAGTGACCTATGTACACGTAACTTAAGACACAGAAGAGGAAACTCTTTGTTTAGACAAGCAGGGGTAATCATTGGAGAGATAATCTCTACTGAAAAAGGCCACTGTATCTAAGCCCTTTATGGAGAGAAATGGACAAGGGGTTGGCAAAAGAATATGTTTAAATAGTGGAATAATATCAAATCAGGCTAAAAAATTTACTAAAGTCCTGTCATCTCTGTACAGAGTATTGTCAGTTGTCTGCTGTGAAAACCTCTATCACAGTAAAAAAAAAATTATTCCTATAATGTCAGTGTTCTTCTGAGAATGTGTGGCAAAATTTCATTTTACGTTGTCTTAGCTAACACTTTGACTTGGGTAAAAAAAATATAGTGTATCCTAAGAAGAAAGGAGCATCAGGGAGATCTATTACTCCTCAGGTCAGTCTCAGAAAGCATGGTTGGTTCTGTGTATTTAATAAGGCAAATGTGATGTTTAGTTGTTTTTTTTTTCCCCGTAATAGCCGAACGTGCTCGAGTGGGCCTTGCACCATTGCCTGGAATGAAAGGAACAGATTACATTAATGCTTCTTATATCATGGTGAGAGTCAACAGTTAATTATAAATAAAGACAATTAAACTGAAAGGTGCTAAAGATCAAATACCACCTAGGTGGCTGATTGCATTTTTTCAAATAATTTCTTAATGTGTAATATCAAAATTACAGAGAGTTCTGTATCTTGAAACCTTTAACAAAAGTCACCTAAGCAGTGGGAGAACAAAAATGCTTGTTAAGGAATTAATTTTATTGTTAATTTCACCCATGTAGTTTTTGAATAACTGTTGAAATTACTAGTAAGTAAAAACAGCAGGGGTAACTAGAAGTGAATAGCATGTGGAGAGAAGAAAATTGTCTGCACTGGCAAGCACATCCAAAAAAATATCCAAATGTACTGTCTTTTTTAACTGTTTTAGGGTGAATCAACATATTACTGAATTATTTTGCAAATATGTTTTATTAATACAGAGTTCATTAAAACAAGACTCATAATCACTATTTTATTTTCCTAACTGAAGGGCTATTATAGGAGTAACGAATTTATTATAACCCAGCATCCTCTGCCACATACTACGAAAGATTTCTGGCGAATGATTTGGGATCACAATGCACAGATCATTGTCATGCTGCCAGACAACCAGAGCTTGGTAAGGAAAGCATTCTGCTATACATTAATGAGATCTGTGAAGCCATGAGTGGAAATTACTTTGACACCTCAGTCCAAGGCTATATAATGGCTGTGGGTCTAGGGATGGAATTTAGACTTTACAACTTGAAGTCTGAACCACTCTCACAATGGCAGCATAGGAAGGTAATAAGGAAGGTCTATGCCAACTTAGAGGTCCTTTTTAGACTTAGCAACTCTTACCTCTTTTTCTTTCTCTGGAACTCAGGCTCTATAGAAGAGAGTGATCAAGTGTATAAATATATGCTTAAATATTTGTGTTTAAAGGGTCAGAGTGATAGTAGAACAGATAGAACATTTGGCTTGCATACAGCTGACCCAGGTTTGATCTCCTGTGTCACAAGCCCTTGCAGGAGTAAACCCCAAAAACAACAACCACAACAATAAAAATGCGCTTAGATCTCATTGCATGAGTTGGGTCCTCCAAAGTTACAGTGAGAACACTATAAGCGCACAATGTAAAAACAATATGGACGTGCCTCTAGGAGTGTCAGATTAGAGCTTTTGAAATTTGTTCCAGTTTAACTTCTTTATGTAATTTATATAAATGACAAAGTTATTCACGAATTCACGCATACAGTGTTCTAACACCAATCCCTTCACCAGTGTCTCCAGTTTCTCCCCCTCCCCCCCCCCCCCCCGCCATCCCCCAGCCTACCTCTGTGGCAGGCACAGTGGTTTATGTTACTGAGAGAGTATCATACATGTTACTTTACTGTATCCTTTCAGCACCCAAAGTGACCACTACCTTCCATTGTTATCATAGTGGTCCCCGTCCTGACCTGCCTCCCCTCCCCCTACATTGGCAAGATTCACACTAAGGGCCAGTTCTCCTGTCAATTAGAGGGTTTGTTTTTTTAATTGGGAGAGAAAGGCTGTGATTGAGCCCTTAGACTCGATGACATGCATTTGACTGTGTGCCCAGTCAACAGGAACTTCTTCACTGTGTCGCATTTAGCTTCGGAACACCAAGACTGTTCTCTATGAGAGAGTGGCAATTAAGTTGAAAATATTAAACTAAAAACTGGAGTGTAAATTTTCAAAGTAGCTGGCAATAGAGGTCTACTCTGTTTGGCACATGGAGGCACTTAGGTTGTTGAAATAGTTCATTTGTTGGGTAGGTCAGTATTTTGCTCTTATCACTTAACAGAGAACAGTCACCAAAAGCTCCTCTGTATGGAAGAGACTGGATTTCTGGTGTCTGAGTCATGAGAGTGACAGTCTGCAGATGGAACTCCCTGAACTATGCCCCTCTAAGGCCCATCAGTGCTAGGCTCTACTTATTCCCATTGGAGATCACAAGTCCAGGACTGAAAGTCAGATTGCTGTGATTTCTCTACAATTCTGTTACTAGTCCAAAAGTCACCAGTCTATATTTCAGAAAACACTGTAGTACATGCCTAGGGATCTTTTAAATAACAATCTGTAAGCAAAATAACTATGAGTCCAGAATTAACAGAATAGCATTCATAGTTCTTCAAAATGATCAGTTATTCCTTAATTTAAATCTATATTCAATATATGTCTCCCTGACTAACACTCAAGAATAGCAGAGTACCAAGCTTTAAGTACCAAGAGCTTTCTCCATGGTTTGGAGGCCAGCCACACACGCTGGGGGAAAAAGCAGCTCAGATAGAGAAGGGAGGACCAAATAAAGGGTGTTGGGAGAATCCTCCCAGGATGGGAGAAGCATGCTGAAAGTAGACTTTAGACCGAACATGATTGCCACTCAGTGCCTCTTTTGCAAACCACAGCACTCAAAGGAGAGAGAGAACAAGGGGGAATGCCCTGCCACAGAGGCAAGGTTGGATGGGGGGACGGGGGTGGGGGGGAGGGATACTGGGATCAGTGGTGGTGGAGAATGGGCACTGGTGGAGAGATGGGTATTTGATCATTGTATAACTGAAACCCAGGCACACAAATTTGTAAGTCTACAACTGTACCTCATGGTGTTTCACTAATAAAAATCTAAATAAATATATATATATGTGTCTCCCTTCACTTACTAAAATATTACTTAAATATACCCTTACTAAAATATTCTTTATTATCCCACTTCTCAGATATGGAAATGAAGGCATACTATATTAATTTTAGAATTACATCTCATCCCAAGCTTAAACTTTGCATATACATTAAATTTGGAGGTCAGGTCCATTAAAAGGGCCCCACTTCCTTGGACAAAATATATTAAAACCTGACAGAAACTGCTTTTGTATAGACTAACCCAGTTGCTAATCTGTTTCCCCTTATGCTGAGCTTTAAAAATAAAAATGTACTTGGCAATAATGTGCACTGAAACTTGAAAGGGTGATAAGTCTTATTGGACTCCTGGCTCATTTCTAATGCAACAATGTAAGATTAAACAAAATCATCTTTGTTTTGAACATTATCTGAATTATTTCTGACTTAGTAGTAGTAGTAGCAAAGCATTTTCAGGGTAAATGCCTCAAGTTTACATATATATAAACGAAGTAATTGCCATTTGAATTTGAAAAGGAGTGAAGTTTTCTATGATCATTATTTTTCTCACAAAAGTCACCACGCTCCTCAAAATTAACGCCTGCATGATAAAAGGCCGAGTGATTTTCAATGTATCCTTCTTTAGAAATGTTGAACACATTACCTTTTTAATAGCGCTTTATACTTTCGCACAGCTCCTTTCCAAAAGGCTCAGTTAACATTTATTAGCAGTGTTATTTTAAGCAATATAAGATTTTCAGCCCTTGTTATTCTCATCTGTAAAATTCCAAGATAAAAAGTCTTTAATTCCTTACTTTTCTAGTATGTTGTATCACACTAAAATAAGGTCTGTGAAAATTTTGTAAGATGCTAATTAACTATGGAATTGTAACTTAGAAATCATAGGAAACAATTAGCTTGTTTTGGATCCGTAAGTGATTGTGAAACAGAAGAAAATTTACTCTTCTGCCACTTTTATTACTTTGTTTTGGTCACATCTGGCTTCAGGGCTACTGCTTGCTTGGGGGTCACCTCTGGCATTACTCAGGAGAATGTATAGAGCCAGAGAGAGAAACATGGGCCTCCACATCCAAGCATTCACTGTACTGTCATTTCTTTTGCTTCACAATTGGTTTGTGTATATATATATATATAATCGCCCCTGTAGAAGAAATATTTTTGGTAGTTACAGTAGCATAAGTGCAGAGTACTAACAATTATGTGTGAAGTCTATTTTACAACAGAATGTAGTAACCATTGAACTCCACATGATTAGATTGGAGATATACTTCTATAAAAGGTAAAGGTAAAGGCCCTCCCGTTGATCGTCGATTTGCTCGAGCGGGCCCAGTAACGTCTCCATTGGAGACTTTGTTGTTACTGTGTCTGGCATATCGAATACTCTCGGTAGCTTGCCGGGCTCTCCGAGAATATGGGAGTGCCAAGTGATGGTGATTAGATCACATGCTTTGCATGTGGGGAGCCCCAGATTCCGTGCAGAGCATGGCCCCGGGAACCTCAGGGTGTGCCCTCCTCCTCAAAGTGGGGGAAAATGAAAAAAAAAATGAATCTCAAGAAATTTCCAAACTAAATGTGACAGCAAGTGTAGAAAAATTCTATTTTTGTTCCTTCCAATAGGCAGAAGATGAGTTTGTATACTGGCCAAGTCGAGAAGAATCCATGAACTGTGAGGCCTTTACTGTCACCCTTATCAGCAAAGACAGACTGTGCCTCTCTAATGAAGAACAAATTATCATTCATGACTTTATCCTCGAAGCTACACAGGTAACTTAAACCTCACTTCCTCAGTAATAGCCTAAGCAGTAATAAAGTAATTTACTATCCTGGAGAAAGACTCAGGCATTTGAGTCTCACTAAATTTTAAGTATGTACATTTCTTTCCCTTTCCTTCAAATATTTGCTTTTTCAAGATGGATAGCTGAAATATAACAGTTCCTCTGAGCATATGCATGCAAATAGGCCTGCTGACCTAATTATAGAAGCAAGATTTTTTTTTTCTTTGCCATCAGAAATGTAATCCCTGCAATGTTGCAGAGGTGATTTTAAGGGGTTTTTTTTTTCCCCCCTCAGTGAGATAGCTCAACTATTTTATATTAACCTCTTTGATGCTTTTGGTAGACTCAAAAATAGACTTTTCTAGTTCTCATCTGAAGTTTGTGCTTGAGCAGGGTTCTATGTTACTACCATGACCTACTATGTTCAGTGGGCCTCCCTAGTATTTTACTTCTTACCAGCCACACTTAGCTAGATTCGCGGAAGTTATGCGTGTGATAACGAATGGACTGTGATGACTCGTGTTGTTGGTTGTAGGATGACTATGTCCTAGAAGTTCGGCACTTTCAGTGCCCCAAATGGCCGAACCCGGATGCTCCCATTAGCAGTACCTTTGAACTTATCAATGTCATCAAAGAAGAGGCCTTAACACGGGATGGCCCCACCATTGTTCATGATGAGTATGTGCCTTTTTCTTAATTTAAATCTTCAGTTATCCTTGTATTACTATAGAAGTGGAAAGGGTTTTTTTGTTTGTTTGTTTCAACAATCTGATGAAGTAGTTGCACATTCAAATCACACTGAATTTCAGGTAACACGTATTATAAAAGGAACTATTTAAAATATGCACCACCAGTTCAAACCTTAGTGCTGCCCACATAAGGTGATCCTGACTGTCTCAGAAGATATTTTACTCAAAGGAAAATTAAAAATCAATAAATATGTGATTGAGATCATTCATGGTGGAAAAGAAACCTTGAAAGAACAAAGCGTCTCTGTGAATATTGTTCAAATCCAAACTCTCACATCAGCAAGAGACGAAGGTCTTAAACCTACAGTGTATATTTGAATTCAAACTTCATGTTTGAAATTGATCTATAATTTCTATAATACCAAACATATAATTTCTATAATACCAAACATTTTTGCCAATACATCACTGGTTCTCCCCTCTCGGAGAGCCTAGCAAGCTACCGAGAGTATTCGATATGCCAAACACAGTAACAACAAAGTCTCCAATGGAGACATTACTGGGCCCGCTCAAGCAAATCGACGATCAGCGGGAGGGCCTTTACCTCTTTGGGCTGGAGCGATAGCACAGCGGGTAGGGCGTTCGCCTTACACGCGGCCAACATGGCCGACCCGAGTTCGATTCTTCCGCCCCTCTCGGAGAGCCCGGCAAGCTGCCGAGAGTATTCGATATGCCAGACACAGTAACAACAAAGTCTCCAATGGAGACATTACTGGGCCCGCTCGAGCAAATCGACGATCAACGGGAGGGCCTTTACCTTTACCTTTACATCACTGGTTCTATACATCCATTCCTGTTTTATTTACAAGGTAGCTCGCTTAAAAAATAACCAGGAGATCAGAGAAATAATACCATGGGTAAGGCATTGCCTTGCATATGGCAGACCAGTTTTGACTCATGGATGGCATACATATATTTCCCCAAGCACCGCCAGGGAGTAATTCCTGAGCATCTCTGGGTGTGGCCCAAAAGCCAGAAATAAGGGGGAAAATTATCTGTGCATGCATTGTATATTATCAAATTATCAGTATAAATAATAATAATTGGTGATAAAGCATTGCCTTTAAAATTCTGTATGTGTGCAAGACTCAACACCAAAGTTTCAGTGCCAACCCAACGGCTCTGATCAGCAGAGTAGTATCCCGTTGAGTAATACACCACAATTTCTATATCAGTCATTGATTGATGGCCATTGTGAATGATTTAGAAGCAAAGTATGCACATATCCTGTGGATAAAAGGCTAGGAGTAGTGTTGCTGGACCATAATGAATTACTCTCTTTCATGAATGTAAAGCCATATTACTGATTGTTTCTAAAGCATTGTGTGGTCTTTCTTAAGAAAACAATGGTTATTTCAACCTTCAGGCCTGACTATGAAATTGAATAGAAGAACATTACATTTAAGTGTAACACAGTAATAACCTTGGAAAGACAATAGCATTAAAACAACTGTGAGTTGTTACTAGTCTATGAAATTTCAGAGTAGGAAGTTAGGGCTGATTCTAAAGTTTTTTCTCCACTAATTCAAATCAGCTTCTTAAGTAATTTCTGAACATCACTATCTTATCAATTCGGACTGATTCCAATGTTAATGATAGCATTCCAGAGAATTTCTTCCAAAGCTAGTGATGCAGTTACATTGTATTTCATGGTAATATGTGGGAAGATAAAAACAAAAACAACTAGTTAAATGGAACTGTTTTATTTAATTCAGCTATTAGGCATCTTATGCTAAATATGAGAAAAATCATACTTACGCAATAGATTTGCAAATATCTTTGGAGCGCATCCCTTCCTGAAAAACTAATGTATATGTTCCTTAAATTTTCCAAGACCTGTTAGTGTATTCTGTGCTCTGAATGCCATTTACCTTGGTTTGCATTTTACCTTTCCTAAAATCAAATTAAACAGTTCCCACCTGCCCCATTCACACAGCTACAGAAACCAGAAACATCACATCTTTCTGAATGCCCCTCCCACCCACTACCACGTCTTGTTTAGAGTACCATTCTTTCACATTCTGGTCTGAGTTTATGTTTCGAGCTACCCTTCCAATCTGTCCCCTTACCCCTGCAAATACCATTTCCTCTCTTCTCTCCATGCCCTTTCATTCAGTGCACACTTTAAAAGTCACTCCCTTTGAAACTGTCTCTAACTCATCCTAGAGGTGAGCGGCAAGCAGGTCCTTGCCAGTGTCATTCCTATTTGTCATGTCCCAAAACGACTTGTCCACATGACTGTGTCCAGTAACTAATTGGTAACTTGTTGTAATCTCAGGGGTGAAGCCATGCCTAACACAACTTAGTTCTGTTTCATATTGTTTTGTTGTTTTTGGGTGACAACCAGCAAGGCTGACTCCTGACTCTGTGCTTGGGAAACCATATGGAATGATGTGAATTGTACCCCGTGTCTCATTTTGCCTGCTTAAATTTTGTTGTGAGAACCAGAAAAGCAATTTACAGGGCCACGGATATAGCTCAAGTGGTAGATTTCTAGTATGTCCCAGCACCACAGTTTTTTTTAAATCATAAGGTTTTAAGAACTGTAAGAAAATGTTAAGTGAACTTGAAAAAATTTCTAGCATTTATCTATTGGGAAATAAATGATGTCCGAATAAAGCAATTCATTTACTTAGAGCTTTTCCCAACTGACTGACTACAAATAACATAAAACACTTGTTCCAAGGTACCCTGTTAGGAACTTTTTAAAATATGCCTATTTCTTTGCTTCTAATATTTTTAATTATAGTATTAGAAAATAGAATGCATTTCTTGAAATTATAATTTAGCTTAACATTTTGTACCATGGAATTTAGCTGTTTTGAAATTACACAGAAGATGCCATATGTCAGGGTTTCTTAAATTTTTCCACTCGCTACCCCGTTTTGTCAAAGGAAATTTCTTGTGAACCCATAAATGAGTATATAAATGAAATATTTTACCAATAACAAATACAGAGAAGTTTATTTTAAGGAAATGTTTCAAGATTGTTCATGACACCCACTTTTTTTTTTAACTGAATCACAGTGAGATACATAGTTACCAAGTTGTTTGATTGATTTCTGGTATGATTGGTTTCTGTCATACCATGTTCCAACACCTATTTCTCTACCAGTGTACATTTCCATCACTCACCCCCACCTCCCAGCCTGCCTCTTTGGCAGGCATTTTCCTTTATCTCTCTCTCTCTCTCTCTCTCTCTCTCTCTCTCTCTCTCTCTCTCTCTCTTTTTCAGGCAGTATGGTTTTCAAAAACATACTGAAAGGTTATCATGTATATCTCTACTTTCAACACTCAGTTCTTGTCCAGAGTGATCATTTCGAACTATTATTGTCATACTAGTCCTTTATCTGTGTATCCTAACTGTCCTTTGCTCCACACACACACTTGTGACAAGCTTCCAACCATTGACCAGTCCTCCGGGTCCCTGTGTTTTCTGGCCTTGGTATTAGTCTCATACTTTACTCTCCATTTCCATTCATAAGCAAATTTCATGACTTTATTTTTCCTAACAGCTGTGTAATATTTCGTTGTGTTGATGTACCATATTTTCTTTATGCAGTCATCTGTTCTTGGGCACTCGGGTTGTTTCCAGATTCTGGCTATGGTGAATAGTCTGCAATGAACATGGAAGTGCAGATGATGTTTTTACTGTGTGTTTTTGGACCCCAGGGTAGAAGTGAGCAGGTTTGAAGACCTAAGTCCTCCCTCTGTAAATCATAGTGTTGAACATTCAGTAAACAAACCCTGTTGATGCCCATTTTGATGACATATGATACTTTTAAAAGCAAACTACTTTTTTTTCTCAGTATCCCACATGCATCTATTCAAGCTGATTCTGTTCAGAAAAATATTCATTACTGAGGGTAAGGGTGGGAGAGGGTAAATGAACCCAGTGGTAGGACTGGTGATAGAACATTGTATGTCTAAAACTGAACTATAAATAACTTTGTAAAACATGGTGCTTCCACAAAATAAAATAAAGGGAAAAGAATGTTCATTGCTGTCAAATCTTGAAAATGGAGCTTGTGCTCCTACAGAAAAAGTATAGAACATAGGGATGTTCTTAGGTAGTCTTAGAAAAACTTTGATTCACGGCTGGAGCGATAGCACAGGGGCTGGAGCCATAGCACAGCGGGTAGGGCGTTCGCCTTACAAGTGGCCAACATGGCCGACCCGAGTTCGATTCCTCCGCCCCTCTCCGAGAGCCCGGCAAGCTACCGAGAGTATTCGATATGCCAGACACAGTAACAACAAAGTCTCCAATGGAGACGTTACTGGGCCCGCTCGAGCAAATCGACGTAGTTTCATATGCAAATACTTAATGTTATTAAAATTAAAATATTCACCACCATTATTTACTTGACAAGTCAGATACTACAGTAAGCTTCTATCATTTCATCATTCTCAGAGTATGATCTGAGGTTCCCTGTTTGGGAAGCCGTTGATGTTCCCAAGGTCCTTGCAGGGGTTCCCAGAGGTCAAATCTATTTTCCTATAAATTGGAGTATTTATCTGTTCGATCTTATTCTGACCTGAGTGTACAGAGCTCAATGACATGGAAAGATACCCTTACTATGACAACTAATGTAATGTGTGCTTAAACAGTTTTGTTTTTAAATATCTCCAGTTCTAGTTCTGATTTAAAGTATATATGGATAAAGATCAAACAAACAAAAGTTCTGTAAGGATCCTTCATAAGTATTTTAATTGCTGAACTATTCTGTAGGAGATACAGAAATATATCCGCTTTTTTCTGTAAAAGATGCCCTCAGAACGAAACTAGTTTAGCTTTTTAATCCTTAACCATCTCATTAGGCTTGTAATTTAAGGATCCTTGTTTCTCATGAGAAAAATAGGCACTGTGAAAGTATGTAATTAGTGGGATCCAGTATAAGATGAAAATGCAAGTTCCACTAATAAAAAATATGTTCAGAAGGCAACAACAGAGCACTTCTGAGTAAGGGAATCACTAAGTGCAGCCAAACAGCTGGCCAGTCAGGAAGTGTGTCCTGTGCAGTATCCATCCCAATCTGTCTGAGCTTGATGCTTCACACTGGCTTAAACATTTCCCACCTCAGAATGGGCACTGGTGGAGGGATGGGTACTCAACCATTGTATGACTGAAACGTAATCACAAAAGTGTGTAAGTCTGTCATTGTATCTCACAGTGTTTCATTAAAAAATTAAACAAAAACAAAACAACATTTCCCACCTCACATTTTCTTAGTCCTGGGGAAGGCTTTGTGTTGTGTTGTTAATCTTCCTGAGATGGGGTTTTCGTTTCTTGTTTTAATTTTAGGCATAATGATTTACAATATAGCAGAGTTTTGTTGTTGTTGTTGTTGCTGTTGTTGTTATTTTATTAGTGAATCACCGTGAGGTACAGTTACATACTTACAAAGCTTTTGTGTTTGTGTTTCAGTCATATAATGATCGAGTACTCTTCCCTCCACCAGTGCCCATTCTTCATCACCAATGAGCCCAGTATCCTTCCCACCATCCCCCCAATCCCCCCATCCCCCCAATATAGCAGATTTTTATGCATAAAATATTCCTCACCTGTGTCCCCCTACAGTGATATGCTTCCTACTAGAGGCCTGCCCTAATGATTCCTGGGGGGAAGCTGCCCTGTATTCCCATTAGCAGGATTCTAACTCTGGACTGTATTCTTAGGAAACAATAAAAAGTAATTAAATGGGAACATATATTATCCACTGTGACTACACACAAAGAACCCTGGAGTGTGTTTTTAAATGTATGTAAACAATACTCTGCACCAGGTACTTAAAGTATGAAAGAAATGAAAGTGCTTTCTTAGGTACAGACAAGGCCATCTGAATACGTTTAATATTTTTTTCTCAGTAGAACTTGTTAACAAGCATTGCTTTGAACAAAGTCCTTTGAGAAAGTGGGAAACTACCAAAGTTAGTGAATTTATATGATATTTGTGTTTTATCTAGGTTGTAAATTACTCGTATCCCCAAGCCCCCAGAGTGTTAAGTGCAAATCCATGAAACTTGACATTCTTTAATCCTACTTAATTACTAAACTTCTAAGAAAGAATTGCCTTTATTGTTTCAGTCTTTATTCCTTCATTGAAATGCAGAATATGCAGAAAATACTTGAAAGTATTTGTGCATTTGACAGATTTGACTTAGCTTCTTAGTCATTGTAAATCTTGTTGGGTACTTCCTTTAAATTTAGTTACTTTTTAAAGAGTAGCTAAGAAAGGTAAGGCCAGCTATTGTTCTGTTTGTTGGGGGGGGGGCACACCCGCTAGTGCTCAGGGGCAGGCTTGGTGGGGGGATCAAATGGGATTGAACCCAAGGATTGAACCTAGCTGCACTAAGGCAAGTTTGCTCCCTACCCAACCAGAGGATGTACTCATACTGGCCCCAAAGCCAACTTTTTTCTGCATCATGGTTTTTTTTTTTTTTGAGTCACTGTGAGATAGTTAAAAATTTTTCCTCATGATTGGGTTTAAGTCAAACAATGTTCCAACACCTGTTCTTTCACCAATGTACATTTCCTACCACCAATGTCCCTAGTTTCCCCTCCCACCCACCCCCACTCCCATTCCCCACCTCCCTCCATGACAGGCACTTTTCTTCTCTGTGTGTGCCTCTCTCTCTCTCTCTTATTAACCATTGATAGTAAGGGGTGGGGAGGATCCTGAACCTGTTTCATCAGTTTAAACCTTTACCTCTTTAAAAAGTTAGTACATATTTGGAAAAAAAAAACAAAACAAAACACCAAATGCCAAGCTAGAAGTAGAAAGAAGGTAAATCCAATATCATTCAAAATCTAAGGAAAGATAACACATAAAGAACAAAATACGGAGCATCAGAGATCTCAGATCATAATATACTTTAATGGTATTATCTAAAGGAAGACTAAAAATGAGTCAAAAATGAATCTGAAAAACAGTAACAAATCAAAGCTCAGGAAGACATGAGCTGGTATACAAATGCATTGCAGAAATCAAAGTAGGATATGAAAGTTATTATGATCCATAAAGAGAAGAGATTAAAGAGAAAGAAGTAATGGCTGAATGATTAGACTACATCTGAACAATAATGTTTAGGAAAATATTTGAATGGCACAATTAGTCTGTTCTGATAGTGATATAAAAAGCACATTCCAAGGGCCAGAACAAAAAAAAGTATAGTGGGTAAGGCATTTGCCTTATACATAGCCAACTGTAGTTAGATCTGTGACACCCCATATGGTCCTCCAAGCCTATCAGGAATAATCACTGAGCATAGAGCCAGGAATAAACCCCAAGTACCACCACTGTGGCCCCAAAACTGAAAATAAATAGATAATAAATAGTATATTCAAGAAAGATTATCTGGAGAGACTAGACTTTATAGACACAAATGGTTTGCTCACATTAGCTGACCAGAAATGGAATTTTAGTATATCCCTCCTCTATAATTCACATTAATTACAGTGCATTATTGGAACTGAACAATGCAGTGAAGACCCCCCTAAAAATTATGACACCCAGATAATGAAATCCTTACACCAAGATAAATTCATACAGCAAGGAATTATAAGATCAAGGAAAATAGACAAGATGGTAGCGGCACTGCAGTAAGCACCTGAGGGAGGCCAGCTCTCAGCACTATGCACAGTTGATGGGGCCACAGAATTTCTGTGTGACTGAACATGGGTGCCCCTTGCATATTCTGGCTCAGGGATACCCATTAAATGAAACTGGCCAGTCATCTGCCACAGAGTGCGGGCCCAGAGTGAGACACATGAGGATAATGACAGAGTCCCTCAGCTCTTGGTGCTACAGGCAGCAGAGGGATTGAATAGGGTGCTTCTGGTCCAACTCAGCACCGCTTCAGAGCACAGGGGTTGAGGTCCCGAGGTTGAAAAGGCGCTCAGGGTCCCCACCATGGGGTCCTGGTGATTTGCCATCATTTTCACCCTAAGCCAGCCCGTGCCACCTGCAGCATATTATGGAGGAAATCCTCCCTGAGCACCAACTATCTGGAGACCAAAAATAAGATGTGTGCCCCCCTAGTCAGGTTCTGCTGGGCTGGTGGCTACAGCCCACCCAAAGTGCCCAAGCTGCATGCTGCAACAGCCCTGGAACCAGTTATGGTCTCTGCCGGGGCGACTGCTGCTGTTGTTACTGGGCCCAGGGGATGTGGTGCTGCTGGCAGGTCAACCTAGACCCCCAGGTGAGTGCATCAGTAGCTTAATGGTGCCCTCAGACTTACTGATACCCCACTTTGACTCTGGCTGGACTCCCAACAACTCAGGACCAAGTTAGCTATGTGGAAGCCACGCCCACAAACCACCTCTGGCTCAGCCATAAAAGCTCATTCATTGGTCTTGCTTCAGAGACCCATAAATAAATCTCAGAAAAGATCAGAAGGTGCAGTTAATGGAACTGGAGCCCTACCACAGCAGGTAGGGTGTTTGCCTTGCATGTGGCCGACCCGGGTTCGACTCCCAGCATCTCATATGGTCCCCCGAGCACCGCCAGGAGTAATTCCTGAGTGCAGAGCCAAGAATAACCCCTGAGAAAAGGCAGCTCAGATAGAGAAGGGAGCACCAAATAAAGGGTGTTGGGAGAATCCTCTCAGGATGGGAGAAGCATGCTGAAAGTAGACTATAGACCAAACATGATTGTCACCCATTGCCTCTTTTGCAAACCACAACACCCAGTAAGAGAGAGAGAACAGAGGGGAATGCCCTGTCACAGAGGCAGGGTGGAATGGGGGGGATGGGGGGTGAGAGGGATACTGGGATCCGATCCGTGGTGGTGGGAAATGGGCACTGGTGGAGGGATGGGTATATGATCATTGTATAATTGAAAACCAAGCACAAAATTTGTAAGTCTACAACTGTACCTCATTGTGTCTCACTAATAAAATAAAAATAAATAAAATACAATATAGAAATAATAAAACAATAAAAAAAAAGAACCCCTGAAAATCGCCAGGTGTAACGCAAAAAAAAAAAGTGCAGTTAATCTCATATCCATAGAAGGCTGAACAGCTGGAGAATGCCAGAGGGGGTAGGTTTGCCAGTACCCGCCCAGGTAGAGCCCAAAATCGATAATCCCCACTATGCCCCCATCTGGATTCCGCTGTCCCAGGACAGACCTCACTGAGACACTAACCTGCTGAAAATTGGGGCTTAAGGATTTTCTCCAGGCTTTTTCGGAGTCAGGATGGGCTACCTCTCCTTACTTCTCTGTACTCCTAGAAGCTTCCGTATACTCCCTGTACTCAGACAGTCGGCCCACAAACCAACTCCAGTGCTACCATGCTCCAGAGACCCATAAATAAATGGTTCCCTATACTTCTGGAAGCACTGGCAGTCATGTTCACAGCCCAAAGCTGCCACCCCTTGCAAACCATAATGCACAAAAGGAGAGAGAGGAAGAGCAAATAAAAAGAAAATTACCTACCACAGAGGCAGACTGGGGGAATGAGGGAGTAGGAAAGGAACTGGGGACATTGGTGGGGGATATGTACACTGGTGGAGGGATGGATGTTTAACATTGTATGACTGAAACCCCCAAAATTAAAAAAAAACACAGACCAGCACCAAAAAATATATATATACATATATAATACATATAATACATATATACACGGAGCGATAGCACAGCGGTAAGGCATCTGCCTTGCACGCAGCCAACATGGCCGACCCGAGTTCGATTCCTCCGCCCCTCTCGGAGAGCCCGGCAAGCTACCGAGAGTATCTCGCCCGCACGGCAGAGCCTGGCAAGCTCCCCGTGACTTATTCGATATGCCAAACACAGTAACAACAAAGTCTCCAATGGAGACGTTACTGGGCCCGCTCGAGCAAATCGATGATCAACGGGAGGGCCTTTACTTTACTTTACTTTACTTTACTTACATATTTATACACATATATGTGTAAAGTGAAATAGTTATGAAATGGTGGAAACAAAATTTAAGCAAAATATGGAAAATATTTTTTAAAATTACCATTTATCTGTAATTTAAAAACCTTTTGAAAATTGTTCATTTGATATGATAAACAGTTCTTAAGCCCCCTTTTGGGTTTTATACCAGAATAAAAATGAATGTGATACCAACTTTTGCTTCAGAATGTTGGAGGAAAAAGAGATGAAATGAAAGGTCATGCACTGATGATTCTGAGTCAAGGACATAAACATTTGAAACTATACTTCTATACTAATAAACTATTAAATCTAAATACTAAGCATAGTACATGATATATATAGCAAACACATAGTGAGTTATTTGCATACAATAGCTCTAATAAAATACAACAGCATGAGACTACAGCAGTTATTTCACTTAAATGTGCTGTGTCATTACTCTCAAAATAAAAACAGTACCTGTATCATAGCAGTATTGAGAAGACGAAGTTGATGTGTGCATCTGTGAGAAAGCCTGGCATATACCAAATTTCATTGCTTAATGGTTGCCAATCTGATCAGGCGACATTTTAATACATTTTACATTTTAATAATAACATAAAAGATTCAGTGCAGAGATCCCCAGAATTTTGGGGTCTTTCACCTTTTTTGTGGGCGGGGGAAGTGATTGGCATCCTCCTGGAAATTATCTTGAAGATAAACAGGAAAGCCCTTTCTAGCTGTACCCAATACATAGGTGGATCACTAACAACATCACCCCTTACAAGTGGTGGGGTTGGTATCCCCCACTTTGTGAAATATCAGCAGTACATCATGAAATGTATAAGATACACACTAGGAGTATGACTGTTACCCCCAAAAAAATTTATGAATTCAGTACGATTAAAAGGAATTTTAAAATAATCTATAGAAGACCAGAGAGATCATCAAAGATTAAAGCACTTTACCTTACACGACACCTGCCCTGGTTCAGTCCTGACACCCTCATGGTTCCCTGAGCACTGCCAGGTTTTACCCAAAATCCAAAAATAAATTAGAATAATAGATACTGGGAAACATAAAACGAACACATTGTATTCCCCCTTCCTAAAGAAAATCTCACTAAGTAGAAAGATCGTTATTTCACTTTTCTACTTCTAAGTCAGAAACTAAAAGCTTTCTAAGTAGGAGCTTAAAGTAAAAATAATCTTTTTGTTAGTTTTCGTCCATAGCCAGCCATACTTGAGGCTTCCTCCTGGCTCTCTGATCAGGGAGCCATGTGAACCTGGGTTGGCCTCATTCAAGGCAAACATCTTAATCCCTGTGCTATCTCGTTAGCCTTAAAATATTCTTGTTAACTTGATAAATATGACATTCATTGCAAATTTTATAATGTTAAAAACATGGAATCTTTAATGAATTATAAAGTATCAAAATTAAAGAGGCAAAACTTACATTTTGCTGGAAGACTAAGATGCAGTCAACTGCCTAGAAAATCCACAAATTAGAAGAAGTCCAATGACTTCTAACACATTTCTACATACAAGTTGACCATGTGAAAATCAGTACCTTTAATAACAGAATCCAAAGGGAAAGTATCCTAGGTATTCTAAGAGGCTACTCATAAAATCAATAAACTCTAAAGTATCCAGGAATTGGCCTAAAATAAAACTAAGAACAACTTACTGCTGTTAAGGACCAGAATAAACTATTAAGGCCAGAATAAAATAAAAATACATCATGTTCATAATAGAAAAACACGGAAAATGTTAAATTTCTTCCAAGCTAGTAACACTTTGGCTCCTTGACAATCTAGTTTCGAAATTATGTGAAACTAGCTAAGGTAGAGGAGTGGTTTCCTGGAAATGAGGGCACATATGAAAAAAATGAAAATATGTTTGAGGAACTAAAGCATGTTTGAGGCACTAACTCTCATGTTTGAGGGGCCTACTGATCATACAGCAGGTAAGGCACTTGCCTTGCGTGAGGCTGAACTGGATCCAATCCAAAAAAAAAGAAAAAAATTATTGTGGAGAATTGCTTTTTTTCAGATATCAAAACTTACTAAATCCTATAGGAATTAAAATGTGAGAAAATGTAAGGAAACACTACAAAGGTAAAATTAACATTCTCAAACAAGGTTTCCAAAATTCCAAAAACAAACCATCAGTAAATGTTATTTTATCTAAGCGATTTTTCAGTATAACAACCATAATGTTAAGAAAAACTAAGTAGTTGAAAAAATGCTTGTAACATGTACAACAGATACTACACCTCTGATGAATTCACTTGAAAGAGACTAAGTAGAAAAATGATCCAAGTATATTAATAGACAATTTCAGAAGACGAAATACAGATAACCCATACATATAAAAAAGATGTTCGGCTCCCCAGGTAATCAAGGAAATACAAGATAAGACACAGTTTAAAAAAAATCTTTTCAACATCATAGTAGTAAAAGCATAAGAAATTCAAAACAGTGAGAAAAAGAAACTACACCCCACTCCTGCCCCCGGGTTTTTGGGTCACACTAAGCAGTGTGCTCAGCTCCTATTGGGAACAGGAAGAACATATGGGCTTCTGGAGGGTTGAACACAGGTTAGCTGTGTGTAACATGGACAGTCTACCTGTTGTAATCTCTCTTCAGCCCCAACAAACATCCTTTCATCCATCTATCCTTCCTTCCTCCCTCCGAACTTCCCTCCCTCTCTTCCTTCCTTCCAATCTATGAGATACATAGTTACAAAGTTGTTCAAGATTGATTTCAGTCATACAATGTTCCAACACTCATCCCTTCACCAGTGAGTATTTTCTACCACCAATGTCCCCAGTTTCCCTCTTTCCAACCTCACCCTCAGTCTACCTCTACAGCAGGCATTTTATGGTGAAGTTTGAACTGGTAAAAGCCATTGTGAGAAATACATGGCATTTTTTAACTTTAATTTTTTTATTAAATTAATTTTCTGATTTTTTATTAAATTAATTTGTGACTAAGGGCTGGAATGATAGCACAGCCGGTAGGGCGTTTGCCTTACACATAGCCAACAAGGCTGACCCGAGTTTGATTCCTCTGCCCCTCTCGGAGAGCCTGGCAAGCTACCGAGAGTATCTCACCCTCACGGCAAAGCCTGGCAAGCTCCCCATGATGTATTCTCTATGCCAAACACAGTAACAAGTCTCACAATGTTACTGGGCCCGCTGGAGCAACTAGATGAACAAGGGAGGACTGTGACTGACTGATAATTTTACTAAGTTATTCATGGGGCTGGACCAATAGCACAGTGGTAGGGCATTTGCCTTGTGCACAGCCAACCTGGCCGAGCCGGGTTCGATTCCTCTGCCCCTCTCGGAGAGCCCGGTAAGCTACCAAGAGTATCTTGCCCGCACGGCAAAGCCTAGCAAGCTACCCGTGACATATTCAATATGCCAAACACAGTAACAACAAGTCTCAAAATGGAGACGTTACTGGGCCCGCTCGAGCAAAAAATTATTCATAGTTGAGTTTTAGGAATACTATGTTCCAGCACCAGTCCCATCACCAGTGTTAACTTCCCATCCCAGGTTCCCTCCCAGCCCCCTACCCCACTCCCTGGCCTCTTTGACAGGCACTTTTTAAGTTTGATTGCCGTGGTTTGATCTCCTGCTCTCATCGTTACTCTGTGGTTTGGATATGTAGCTAAATTCGCTTCTCCACACTGCTAATGTTCCTGAGGCCTTTGACCCCTGCACCCCATTACTTTCCTCCCTAAAGTCTGGGGTCAAGGGTGATCTAGGCATCTTCCTCTACTAGAATGCATCTTTAAAACTAAAACCGACTTGGCTCTTCTAGCCATGGTATCTCTACTGTGTCCCTCCAGTATGCATGTACATGAAAATAATGAATTGGACTGACATGTTAGCTACAGGAATTGAGCAGAATGCACCTAAATGTATCACAGGTTTTTGACTCTGCACAAAATAACTCTAAAATGGGGTGCTATAAACATCTATTAAAGGTGTAAAATATCTAATGTTGTTCGCCTTACAAGCGGCCAACATGGCCAACCCGAGTTCGATTCCTCCGCCCCTCTCGGAGAGCCCGGCAAGCTACCGAGAGTATTCGATATGCCAGACACAGTAACCACAAAGTCTCCAATGGAGACGTTACTGGGCCCGCTCGAGCAAATCGACGATCAACGGGAGGGCCTTTACCTTTACCTTTACCTTTCCTTGTAAAAATTAAAATTGTGTAATTTAAGGGGGATGCCACACCCAGCAGCTCTTAGGGCTTACCTGGCTCTGCACTCAAGTATCTCTCCTGGTAGGCTCAAGGGAACCATATGGGGTGCTGGGTATAAAACATGAGTCAGTATCATGCAAGGCAAATACCCTACGCACTGCACTGGCTCTGGCTCCCAATAATTTAACAAAATGGCGGGCAGAAGGAATCTAATTTCTCATTTTGTGTCCATCAGCAAGACCATTTGGAATATAAATACAACACTTTCCTCATTAATATGGAAAGTATGTGCCATCTCATGTTCATTTAAAAAAAAAAGAGGAAGTACCACCTTGGTCTGAAAAAGAGATCTACTAACCCCACACTTTTTTCTGTTATTTCATGTGAAAAGGAATCATATCTTCCCAAGAATTTTATAAAGGTGCCCTTATGTGGAAAGTTTCACTAATGTGGCAAAAATAATCACTGTGGAACTCATTTTGAAAATTATATGACATTTCAAGTCATGTTTTTTCCCTTTTATTCATATTTTTACAAATTCATTTTAGCTGCTCGGGGTGTTTAAAATATTTCTTTCGGGAGCCGGAGACGTTTTTTTCAACATCAGATTTTCTATCTTAATGGTAAACTTCTCATTCCATCTTAAACATCAAGTCAGGTTATCTGATAAGCCAATTTAGGGGATTTTGCATTCATAAACAAATGTCTCCTTTATCCTACTCTCTGCGTCTTGTCTCCTGTCCTGCATTTCACTTGAGTTCTAGAATAGTTCTCAGTATACAGTCCGCTTTGTATGATGGTAATGGCGATCCAGTATATTCAGTCCCTGAGACAGCACTTTCTTGTCTCCTTAAGGTATGGAGCAGTTTCAGCAGGAATGTTGTGTGCTCTCACCACTTTGTCCCAGCAACTGGAGAACGAAAATGCTGTGGATGTTTTCCAGGTTGCAAAAATGATCAATCTCATGAGACCCGGAGTTTTCACAGACATTGTAAGTACTTGGCTTTTGGGGAAACCAGCACATCCATTGAAATTCAGACTCTCTCTTTAGGACAGTGGTATGACTTAGCCCCCAAGGGAAATTTTGGTAATGTCTGAAGATATTTTTGGCTCTCACAGATGGGA
Organism: Sorex fumeus; assembly: GCF_029834395.1. Taxonomy (NCBI): domain Eukaryota; kingdom Metazoa; phylum Chordata; class Mammalia; order Eulipotyphla; family Soricidae; genus Sorex; species Sorex fumeus. The sequence continues at coordinate 63,249,015 of NW_026606129.1, forward strand.
CAGAGAGGTGTTCTAGTAGCTACAGGAATTCTACTAAACACTTGACAAAGCACAACAACAAAGAATTACCAGGTCACAGTTGTCAGTAGTGCTGAAGTTATAGAAATATCCTTAGTGAATTGTCTACACTAATAATTAGTTCCACAATAACAGATCAAATGGACATAAAAGAGATAGGTTCTGGATTATAAGAATTCCATTTTGGGGGAGAGAGAGAGAGCAGTAAGGCTCTTATCTTTCACACCCCTAACCGGGATTCCATCCTCCACGTCCCATATAGTCTTCCAAGCACCTCAGAAATAAAGGAGTAATTTCTGAATGCAAAGCCAGGAGTATCTCCTGAACATTACCAGGGGTGACCCCAAAACAGAAAGAATTCAAACAGTTTTATAATGTTTCTTAGCACAAATGTGTTCTATTTCTCAAGCATGTTTTTAACAGTGACTGATTTTTAATCAGTATTCCCAGCTTAGATAAAGAACCAAGCTGCTCTGTGCTTAAAATGTCTTTCATGGAGCTGGAGTGATAGCACAGCGGGTAGGGCGTTTGCCTTGCATGTGGTCAACCCGAGTTCGATTACCAGCATCCCATATGGTCCTCCGAGCACCGCCAGGAGTAATTCCTGAGTACATGAGCCAGGAGTAACCCCTGTGCATTGCTGAGTGTGACCCAACAAGCCAAAAAAAAAAGTCTTTTATTTGGTGGGTGGGGGGAGGGCAGTTAGGATAGAGAAGAGACCAGTATGACAGTAATAGCTGGAAATGATCACTCTGGACAAGAACTGAGTGTTGAAAGTAGGTAAACCTTACCTACTTTTAGTAGTGTTAAAAGTAGTAAACCTTACCTACATAATAACCTTTCAATATCTGTATTGAAAGCCATAATGCCCAAAAAGGGAGTGGGGGCAGAGAGAGAGAGTCGGAGGGAGAAGCCATAGAGGAAAGTGGGAGGGAAACTGGGGGCATTGGTGGTGGGAAATGTACACTGGGGGAGGAATGGATATTGGAATACTGTGTGACTGAACCCAATCATGAACAACTCTCTAACTGTGTATCTCACAGTGATTCAGTTTTTTCAAAGGAAATTGAAAAAAAATTTTAAAGTGTAGAAAGGAACAAAATAAAAAAAATTAAATTAAAATGAAATGTCTTCCTCTTTTTCTTTTAGGAACAATACCAGTTTGTCTATAAAGCGATGCTCAGCTTGGTCAGCACTAAAGAAAATGGAAATGGTCCCATGGCAGTGGACAAAAATGGTGCTGTTCTAATTGCTGATGAATCAGACCCCGCCGAGAGTATGGAATCTCTAGTGTGATTGAAATCCTGAAAGGGCACGTAATTTGTAAAACTTCGGAAGACTGAGAACTTTTTTGAGGCCTTTTTTGCCAGACTCTAGGTTATACAATAACCCAGTTACTTTTTTACACTGATAAAAGTTTTGATATTTATTTTTTGCCATTTTATGTCTTAATGGTATCCTACTGAGCATTTGCACCTCTGTTCATTTCACAGTGAAACGCGGTTTTACCTAGTTTGCACTATATGATCAGTGTTACTGCCTATAATCTAATATTAAAGCAACCCCGATGTGACATTCCATGACAACACACATGCTATTTTTAGTTCAGTACAGTGGAAGTCTTTGTTATGACAGTGAATATTGAGTTTATTATAATTATTATCATCATTTTTATTATATTGCTAAAGCAGTTGCATTCTACTAGCAGGCAATGCTGTACTTTTCCTCAGCCCTCTTCTTTACTTTTCTTTTTTTTTTTTAAGGCACTGTTCAATAATGTATGCATTCTGTATTTTAACCAAGTAGGTAAGCATTGTTCTTCTCAAGAATAGCAGGCTTCTGGGAGTTACTAAGGTCTATCAATATCATGGCCTTGAAATCATTCCATTTATGATGGAAGATATATCTATTAGGCAATAGAAGGCTTAAGAGTTGCTTCATGTAAACATCACTTATTAGTTACAAAGTTATATTCATAGCTTTTTAAAAATGCCCAATTGTGTCAAAATAAAGGATATCTCTGTGTGACAATTTTCACAGTAGCTATGTGGACAGCGTGTGTTATTTCCATTTGACTCTGAAATAGCCTCACCCCCAAATCAGGGCTATCTTTTACAGTACAGAGAAGGCAATATTTTATACAACTGAGTTATGAAATCTTTTAGTGACTCTACATGGATGCTTCCTAGTTTTATACCATACCTCACAGCAGATAGATAAAGGAAGATATTGCAGGTATCTAATTTTGAGTCTTGTCCTCTTTAAAATTACTATTACTCATATAGCGACCTAATAAAAACTACCTATATAGTTAACACTTACCAGTTTTGCCAAATGTTTCATGATGAATCTCTATAATTACATTCATTCTTCTTAAGATTAAATTGAAAATACTGAATTAGCAAAAGTCTTGGGTTTGTCTAGACTCCCACACATGTAAACATCTGATTTGTAGAAAGAAAATGAGAATCTTGAGTCAGAGGCTATAAAGATGCTTAAAGGGGAAGACAGCTTTGTTTGCTTTCATGTGCTTTGACCTGAAAAATAGGGAAACTTCTGAAAGGTAACTGATACCAATAATGATTACACAGAACCCCAAGAAGTTAATTGGTTTGGTCTGGTCATTACAGTCACCTTGCAGTACTTAACGGGAAAAGTAAAGCATTCACAAGTAAAGTTATTTCACTTAGGAAAAGAAATACATACTAAGATCAATTGCTTCTATGGAACATTTGCTTTTCAAGGGATGATTTCAATAAATCATCCCCAAAATGGGAACTGTTAAGAAGGAAAATAGCTTCATTTTTCACATTAATAAACATCAATAACAGCAACAACAAAAAAGTCCATCCTGTTGACTATCATACTACCTGGATAGATGTTAAAAACTTACTAATGATAATCAGCACTGAGGTTCTACTTCTCTTGATCTGACTTTCTCTAAAGTTTGTCAAAGTGGTGCTGACAGACCTGGGTTGCTAAGAATTGAGGCTACAGGTCAAATCCAGGAGTTTCAATGCATAGGTGACGTCAATAACATTTTCAGGAACTACACAACTTGCCAGGGTTAATTTCATTTTTCCATCACATAGTTTGAGCAACAAGCAAGACTTTTCATGAACCTTGTAAACCAGGCTTGAGAAAAGGTGTACAGGTGAGCTAAGTTTGCTAAAATGCAAGTGTTAAGTGATAGATATACTTTTACTGCCCCTCTGTTCCCACCAGAGGTGACACGAGAAAATCTTGACTATAGGATCATTGAGACTGCCACAAGGTTAAGAGGAATCGGGAAGGGAGGTTTCAGATTATTCTAAGAGCTAGATTATTTCATGTCATTAAGTGGATTACTTTACTTGAATAGAGTATTAGAAAGAGATCTTTTCAGTAGTTGGCATAGTGGATTCTCCTCTCAGAACTAATAGTCAAGGTGGACACTCAGGTAATGTCCAACTTGAGGTATCTCAGTAAAGGTATCTATTTGTGAGGTCCCCCCCCCCCAATAGAAGTAAATATTGGCGAGAAGACACAGGACAAGTATTTTCTTCTGTACTATTTACAGAGAGTTCACTTCATGGAAATGCATACCCTCCAACACAATTCTATGACCATCTCTTATGTGGGTATTAGAATAATGAAGGAATAAGAATAAGAATTAGAATAAGAAGGAAGGAAATAGGACAGAAACATTAGAAAGGTGGTTTAAGTTCTCTGAGCAATTGTGCGTCTGGAGCTGGTATGAGCCAAAATCCACAAAATCTGACCTACTGAACTAAGCAATTGGTATTTGCCTGTCTTGCCCAAATGGTCCCAAACACACTTGAACTGAGGATAGTTGTATTCAGCAGCTCATCACTTTCACCTGAGTGCAGCCTCAATAAAGGAAAAATCCTCCATCCTCAACAAAGGACAGAAACCCTTCATTTGTTATTGGCAAAAATATGCTTGCATCTTTCCAGAGGCAGCTAGTTTCAAAGATGGCATTCATTTTCTTTAAAACCTAAGCACACTGCTTAACTATATAATAAGGTTATTATTGCTTGCACTCAGGGGGAAGGGAAATAGCTATTGCAAGTTAGGGTGTGCTATTTTATGTTTTTTAGGTGTATGAAATTAGCTCTTCATTCAGAAACAAAATGCACATGTACAAAATTGAAGTGCAGTGATAACCAATTATCACTTCAATGGCCATTGATGGCCATGCTGGACATCAGAAAAAAATAACTCATTCCTATTAGAACTCTTCATTAGATCCAAAACTGCAATACTATATATATATATGTATGCATACATATATATGTATATAAGGTGACTTCTGAATTCCAAATATCAGTTGAACTGAATTGGTTTTCCCAATGTTAGGCCCTGAAGCTTTCACATTATTGCAAATTGAAGAGTTTAATAAGATCAAACAAGGTTCTAGTGTTTGAGGTCCAGATGTTGAAGCCCAGAGTGACATACTGAAATTAACAAATAACCTTAATTATTTTATAATGATACAGCACAACTGCCTTGTTATAAATTTTTCTTAAATGCATATATACTGTATTTAAATTTTAAAATATAGTTACCAACTTACCAAAGATACATATTGCTAATTCTAAGCAAAAAACCCCAAATTTATCATAATTTAAAAGATAATAATCAGAATGTAGCTTGTCTTAAGAATTTAGCAGTTATACTGAAAAATGCATTTCCAACTCCTATGTTCTAAAGTTTATGTTCAAATGGTGCCAGTGAGTTTTTATATGAAGGGAAAATGCCTGCTTTTTTTTTTTCTAAAATAGTTGTAATTCAACTTACCCCTTTGCACTTTCCCTTAGTTGCCATTTAACATACTATTGGCTTCACTTATCTCTAGAAAGAAGGCATGCTACAAATAGTAAGGAATTGTAATAATATTTGGCCTCTACTTTGTCTTAGCTGTTAAACGGTTTTTAGTATTTTTGTTAAATATTTGCAAAGGGAAGCATTTTCTACAGAGGATAATTAATTTCAAGAAAAATATCTTGAGTTTTAAAAAATAAACATCTCCAGAAAAGGAGACAGTCAATTTTATAAAATGTCGCAACTCTCCAACATTTGGGGTAGTGACTCCTTTTTTGTTAGGACATTTGAAACTAGCAAGCAGCCATTGTTTCTTAAAAAAGAGAAAAAAATTCAGCCTTCATGTGGATTCATGTTTCTTTCCCTTCATTTTGAAATAGATAAAAATCATTAAAACTGTAAATATTTTGTTGCTTAGATAAGCATCTTCTGGGAACTTTGTATCTATGGTATATAATCATAGAATTTTATATTTTCATATAAAGCTAATTTTTTTCTAGTTTCAACTCTGTCATAGTTGTTTTTTTTTTTGGTTTGGTTTTTGGGTTTCATTTTTGTTTTTTGAGGACTTTTTGGCTTTTTGTTTGAGGGTGGTTTTTGGTGGTGGATATGTGAGTTCAACTTTCTGTGTATTGAAGTAGAAAGAACCATCTTTGCATTCCAAAAGAATCCAACATGTGTTATTTCTTTGAGGCAGTGATTGTGAAAGTTGGGTTTTCTTTTTAAATTCCATTGATCATTCGTGCAATAGGAAGTAGAAAATTAGTCACTGAATACATTTGTTGCATTGACCCATTGAAAAAGTGGTGGTGGTTTTTTTTTTAATTTGTTCAGAGGGAGGGGTTTTGTAACCTGAAAATTTTCCCTTTATTCTTCTGTTAAACTATATCAAATCATTCTATTATAGTGTTATTTAATATGTAAATTGTATTGCTATACATAAAATAAAGTATGGTTTTTGATGTATTAGTGTTGAGCATTTCTATGAAAATATCTATATCAAATGAGATTGGGTTAGTTAATCTCCAATAACACATCACATTTATAAAGACTAACTTCAATTTTAGTTTTCATGATAGTAGAATTAATATTGGGTGTCATCTTTATGTAGGCAGCAACCAAAATATTATTTTCTGAGTTCTTTCTCTTTTAAGAGCAAACATAATAAAGTTTCACCTACATATCGAATCAAAATTTATTCACTATAAGAATCTACTTCTAAGTTATAAGCAGAATTACTGTCTTCTCAAGCATATAAACTAAATGCAACTTCTCCTTAATATTAATGATAAAGGATTAAGGATATGTCCAGGCCAAACTATTGTAAAAGATATATATCAGACATATAAGATCACTATAATTACTTCTATTAACAGGGAATTTTGAGATTTCCAAATAAGGATACTGAATTTGATAGCATTGATCCACTATTCACTGCATTTCTAGTGGTTCCACATCAAGAGTTAGCATTAGACTGCACTCATTTGTGGAATATAAAGTAACATAATGGAAGATTAACACCCAAGGATAATAGAGATAAGGGTCAGGAGGATGGCTCCATGCCTTGGAAGCCAGCCTCACATCCTGAGGGAAAAGGCAGCTGGGATAGAGAAGGGACCACAAATAAATGATGCTTGGAGGGCTCAGGTTGGGAGATGTGTGCTAGAAGTAGACCATGGACTGAACATGATGGCCACTTAGTACCTGTGTTGCAAACTATAACATCCAAAAGGAGAGACTAAAAGGGAATGTGCCTGCCACAGAGGCAGGGGGCGATGGGAGGGAGGTAGCAGTAGGGATACTGGGAACATTGGTGGTGGAGAATGGGCACTGGTGGAGGGATGGATACTTGATCATTGTATGACTGAAACGTAATCATGAAAGTTTGTGTCTGTTAACTGTATCTCATGATGTTTCATTAAAAAATGTTTTTAAAAAAGAGTTACCATTACAAACAAAGCCCAAATTTTTCTAATAGAGAGATAAAAGTGCAGATATTTTATTCTATCTCTGGACTGTAGGAAATGATGCATTAAACTTTTCTGTAATTCATTGAAGAACCAGTTCTACCACTAAAGAATGCATCTAGAGGGGCCAGAGTGACAGTACAGCAGGTAGGGCTTTTGCCTTGTACACAACAAATTCTGGTTCGATCCCCGGCACCCTATATGGTCCCCTGAGCACTGCCAAAAGTAATTCCTGAGTGCAGAGCCAGGAGTAACCCCTGAGCATTGCTGGGTGTGACCCAAAAAATAAAAAAAGAATAAAAAAAATACATGTAGAGTCAGAGAGTGATAGTACAGAGGTTAAGAAGCTTGCCTGCATAAGGTAGACCTTGATTCAATCCCCAGGACTGCATATGGTCACTCTCCCCTCTACTCCACCTCCCCCAACAGAAAAAAAAATAAAATATATCTCTGATGATATAACCTTAGTCTTCCACAAATTATATTCATTAGATCTCAACACTCTCATCACAAGAATACACCAACATTCCCAATTTTTTTTACCTAAAAATCATATTAAATTCCTAGGTATTTTAGCCTACAAAATCATATTCAGTTCACAGATTTTTTTTGTTTTTGCTTTTTGGGTCACACCTGGCGATGCACAGGGGTTACTCCTGATTCTGCACTCAGGAGTTACTCCTGGCAGTGCTCAGGGGACCATATGGGATGCTGGGAATCAAACCTGGGTCGGCCGTGTGCAAGGCAAATGCCCTGCCCACTGTGCTATCTCTCCAGCCCCTCACAGATATTTTATATGACTGTAATTGCATTTCTAAATTCATAGTGTTTACTACCCTCATTTAGAAGGCAAAATGTTTTACATTAAGATTCAGATTTAAACAATTTAAAATTTTGGTCTCACAAGTAACAAAGTAATAAGCTGCCCCTATTGGTGATACACACACTCTAATTCACCATAGTCAACTCTTCTGTCCCCTTATACTGCCCATTGTAAATTCTTTAAATAAGCTCCAAGGGACCTATAAATAAATTAACCCCTCTTCCTTCTCAGAATGGTAAATCAATTATCAAGAACAGCAGTTGTGGGGCTAAAGAAACAGTAGATAGGATGGAATTTGCCTTGTATCCCACCAATCCTGGTTCAAATCCCCAGTACCACATAGAGTCACCCTAAGCACAGAGTCAGGAAGAGCCTGTTGGGTATGACACATGCCCTCCCCCCCAAAAAATAGAAATATTTATAATAGAACTTTTACTTTATTATTTTTAAATGCTAAAAACCAGTATGGGCAAAGGTGATTTCACATTCCAAACTACTTCTAAGTCTACATTTAATGGTTCTGTAAGGCAACAATTATTGTGCAAAGTATCAGTCTTCTACTCCATGACTTTTACTGTCTGAGATTTAACAAAGAACCTTCATTTCTCCTACCAAGAATGTAGTGGAAAAATGAGTTCCAGGAAGCTACCCTTTATGTTTTAAGTAGTGGTGACATCTGTTTATAAGACCAAATGTTTATGTTTTAGGGATATAATATTGTTGCCCATTGTAATCTCTGAGTCAAGTTGGGCCCTTGCATGAGGCCCACTAGACACTGCCAGGAATGGCCCCAAGCATAGACCTGGGCACTGCTAAGTGTGACCCCATAGCAGACAAAATAAATTATTTGGTTCTAGAGTAGAGATGATTTTAAGGAAAGAATTAAAAAGATAATGGTGTACCAGTATAAACAGGAAATTTTCCCATTTAAGGAGCTCTACAGTGTCAAAAGACAAGAGTTTCACTGTGCCACTTTCTGATAATGATTTAGAACAAATTACATCTGCTTTCCTTTTTGATAATATAAACTAAAGTTTACCTGTAGGATTGTTGCCAGAAGTTATTCAATTAATATCTATCTTATAAGTAGCCTGTACTATTGTTTTTATTTTAAGCACAACGGGTAGGGCGTTTGCCTTGCACGTGGCTGACCCGGGTTTGATTCCTCCATCCCTCTCGGAGAGCCTGGCAAGCTACCAAGAGTATCTTGCCCAAATGGCAGAGCCTGGCAAGCTCCCTGTGGATATTCAATATGCCAAAAACAGTAACAAGTCTCACAATGGAGACGTTACTAGTGCCCGCTCGAGCAAATCGATGAACAATGGGAGAACAGTGCTACAGGACAGTGCTATAGCCGAATTTTTAATTTTGAAACCAATTACCCAAGTTCTTCCAATTGAAAACTCATGTTGAGATAATTCTTTAACTAATATAGAAGCTCACCAAGTCAAATGAGAGCCAGGGAGGAGAGCGGGAATAAAGGCAGACAGTCAAAGCAACCCATACACCTGACTGTCCAGAAACAGTGGCAGAAGCAAGAAATGAACAAATAATGTACCCAAACTTGAGTATTTCTCTTCTATTTCTCTTCTAATGGCTTAAACCTCAATATATTCCAAAGAAATGCTTTAAAAAAAAGAAGAAGAAAAAGCTCCATAATTTTAAAAAAGTGAAACAGAAGGCTTCATATAATTTGTTAATGTCAAATACCAAATGTAGCATATTGCACTGAACTAAGAAAAGATGGGTTTTGTTCACTATCACTAGCACAGTGCCCTTCCTCCACCCCCAAACCCTGAAATCTAATATAAACAGCAATTCCTTTCTCGTCAGCCAACTTTGATCATCTATATCTCTTGTTCCTTTCCAAGTATCACTGTCATTATCAATCATCATCTTCCCTCACCCTAGATCTACTGGTCTTTCTGGTCACTCATAATCATAGTGTAAAGTGGCTATGAATAAGAGATGTTTCCTATTTTATAACAGGCTCTAAAATTCTATAAAGTACGTTCTATGAGGATATCTTACTATATTAATTAGGTGATCCATTTCCTCTGCCAAAATGTCAATGAATATCGAAGAAAGAAATAATTCAAATAAAATCATAATTACTTATCTCAGAGTTCTTGCTGTTTTAAGAATTAAAATTTAAATACCGGGGCTGGAGCGATAGCACAGCGGGTAGGGCGTTGGCCTTGCATGAGGCCAACCCACTGACCGGAGTTTGATTCCTCCACGTTCAATTCTTCCGCCCCTCTTGGAGAGCACACCCCACCTTCCCACAAGCTACCAAGAGTATCTCGCCCGCACGGCAAAGCCTGGCAAGCTCCCCATGACATATTTGATATGCCAAACACAGTAAGAAGTCTCACAATGTTTCTAGGCCCGCTGGAGCAAATCAATGAACAATGGAAAGACAATGACAGTGAACCTTATCATCCAGTGATAGCAAACACTAGAATCCCTGTCACTGTCACTGTCACTGTCCTCCTGTTGTTCATCAATTTGTTCGAGCGGGCCCAGTAACGTCTTCATTGTGAGACTTGTTACTGTGCGTGGCATATCAAATACGTCATGGATAGCTTGCCAGGCTCTGCCGTGTGGGCGAGATACTCTCAGTAGCTTGCAGGGCTCTCTGAAGGGGGCGGAGGAATCGAACTCTAGTTGGCTGTGTTGACTGCGTGCAAGGCAAATGCCCTACCCACTGTGCTTTTGCTCCAGCCCTATTTGAATATAATATTTGAATATAATAGTAAAAATGCCTCAATGATTTAAGTTGAAAGCAGTACGTTAGTAAATGGCTCTTGTACTCATTCAACAAAATGTACAAATGTCTGTTGTTAAAATATACAAAATAAATTATACGTAGACATGAACAATGACAGCAGCTAACCATTATATGTTGCTGAATGAAATCAGGAACTTGATTATTGGGATTCTCTTACACATCTGCAGGCCTTTTTAAAACTCATTTCCTTTAACTGACTTCTCTGAAACTATTGGTGAAGAGTACCTGTCTTGAGCTTCCTTTCGGTGCATAAATAATTGGTAAGGTGACATGCCATTTCTGACAATTCACCCCTGCCAGGCTCCTTTTCTGTACACATTTTCTATTTTCTGTAAGTACAATTTACGCTGTAGTTGGTAGGAAGTTGCCACAGCAGCATCCAATAAAGTTGCATTTCTCAATGGAGGGCCATAAGACCCTCACTGAGCCACCGGGATATTCTAATAGCGTCACCGGTGAAAGTTACATAAGTGGGGATGTTTGTGGGCACACCACAGAAATAGCAGGGCCAATCAGTAGGACAGGTCAACCAGAGGAAGAAAACTAGTTCAGAAGGGGTCCATAGGAAAAGGTTAAGAAACCCTGGACGATGAACACCACCATGTAAGCTCATCCATCATCCCAGCTTTACAAACTCATGATTAAATATCAGAAGAAATCAACTAGTCATAAAAATTCACGGGTACACCAGCATTCAAGATAAAACCTCTGGGGTGGAAGTGCACTGAGTTCCCACCCTGCCCAAGCCCTGGCAGCCACACCTACACCCTCACAGTTTCCACCTTGCCAACGGCCCAACTCTACTGCCTCATGACAAAGCTCTGCAGAGACATCAAGCTGCCAAAAATTCCAGCTACATCAGTCTTCAGGCTGAGAACTCTTGGGGCTTCTTCGAGTGTGGGGGTACATAGCCTCCCCCTACCATCCCTCCATAGTTCTGGAGGCCTGGCAGTCACACCCACATTCCACACGATTGCCATGTAAACCTTTTTTTCGGTTTTGTTTTTGTTTTTGCCATGGAAACATTAAAGCATTGCCTGGTTAAATATTCTGGATTTTCTGGAGCATTCTACAATACTGATACCCCAGTTCCAAGCACAGTAGATTAGATGGGAAAGTAACAGTGAGCCAACTAAGCTCAATAAACAAAAACATTAACACAGAAGGCTCCACTACCAACAACAGCTTAGTAAACCTTCAGACAAGGACTTAATGATCCCATGGTGAGATACAACAATTTTCACAAGTTTTCTTTTACTGGAGTATTTTTTGATAATTCCATTAGCCATTTAGTTGTAATAAGCAATATAAAATAAATTATTTTGTGCCTGGCAATGGAGCAGATTTGGGAGGTGGTTAGGAAAATGGAGATAACGGTGGAGGGAAGGTAACACTGGTGGTGGGATTTGTGTTGGAATACCGAATGAATACCTGTAACAAATGTATTATAACAGCTTTGTAAAGAATGGTATTTAAATAAAGAGAAAGATAAAAATAAGTGACACTGCAGTATCATGCTGAGTGAAGTTAATCAGAAGGAGAGGGACAAATACAGAATGATCTCATTCATATCTGGCATATAAAGAAAAATAGTAAGGAAACAACAAATGTTCAAAATTTGGACAGAAACAGAAACTGAGAACCAGTCTTTATTAGGAAGTATCTCACTGATGTGGGGAGGCTGGCATTGTGGAGTAGGAAGGGGTCACTGGTGAAGAGAAGCTGACATGCTGGTGAAGGGTGTGGTAAGAATGTTTTATGCATATAATTCTGTCAGTATTGTAAACCAAGTTGCCCAAAATCATTTTTTAAAATGTTTTCCTTTTCTGGGGGGTTGGACCACACCCAGCTGTGCTCAGAGCTTATTCCTGGCTCTGTGCTAAAGGAAATAAAAAGTATAAATTAAGGGCCAGAGTGATAGAACAGCAAGTAGAGCACTTGCTTTGCATGCAGCCAACCAGGATTTTGGTTAGAACACATGAACTACAGAACACATGCAGTTCCCCAAACCCTGCCATGAGTGAGTACTGAGCATTGCCAGGTGAGGCCTTCACCCAGAAAACAAAATATGCATACATATTTTTAAAAGAAACACAGCAAAAAACTACTTTTTTATAGCATTATTTTATTTTTGTGTGTGTAATTGTTACTTTTATTAAAATGTCACAGTAGATAAGCTTCTCACTCAATATAATGTATGTGAATAACACATTGGCCATAACCAAAAACTGCTTATTCTTCATCAATACTGTTGTAACAGATTCTAACAAAACAAACTGAATAGGCCATCATCTGCTGGCAGTTCTTCTCTTCCTTCAGTAGCTTGAGAATCCAGGATAAAGGCAAGTTGATATTTTATATGGCAAAATACAAGCAACAACATTACAGATCTATAATCATCATTGTTTTGCATATAAAGAAACCATGCAAACTTTTCAAATATTCACCTCAGCAATGATTATGTGAGTTGAGAGGAGTTGGGGTTTTAGTCAGTCATAGATTTCATCTTTTATTGTGGTTATTGTTTCAGACGACTCATTGAATTTTTAGGGACCTGCCAGTCCTCTAGTGAATAGAAATCTCAAATCCTTAACTACCGTATAAAAGCATTATTTTATTTTATTTATTTATTTTTCTTTTTTTATTAGTGAAACACCATGAGGTACAGTTGTAGACTTACAAATTTTGTGCTTGGGTTTCAGAAAGCATACTTTAAAAAATATTAGTTGGATCAATGATTATTTTTTATATAAATAGTATTATAATTTTGTAATTTTAAGAAATGCCTCGTGGGGCCAGAGTACAGCAGGTAGGGCATTTGCCTTGTACTGGGCCAACTGGAGTTCAATCCCCAGCATCCCATATGGTCCCCCGAGCACTGCTAGGAGTGCTTCCTGAGTGCAGAGCCAGGAGTAATCCCCAAGCATCGCTGGGTGTGAACTAAAAATAAAAAAGAAAAGAAATGTCCCATTCATTTGTTAGTTCTGCTTTCCTGAGAAATTTTATTCTGAGGGTTTAAAAATTAAAGTGTGTACTTATTAATGAATTTTTGAGAGTTAACTTTTGTTAGGTTTCGGAATTAGAATTGATTACTCAGTTCTCAAAATCTAAATCAGCATTATAGAATTAATGCACAAAGTCTAACAATAAATATAAATCTAAGGACACTATTGCAAGAGAGCGATAGCACAGCGGGAGGGCATCTGCCTTGCACGCAGCCAACATGGCCGACCCGAGTTCGATTCCTCCACCCCTCTCGGAGAGCCTGGCAAGCTACCGAGAGTATCTCGCCCGCACAGCAGAGCCTGGCAAGCTCCCCGTGACGTATTCAATATGCCAGACACAGTAACAACAAAGTCTCCAATGGAGACATTACTGGGCCCGCTCGAGCAAATCGACGATCAACGGGAGGGCCTTTTAAAAAAATATATAAAAAAGGTATTTCTATTATTTATTTATTTTTTGCTTTTTGGGTCACACCCGGCGGTGCACAGGGGTTATTTCTGGCTCTGCACTCAGGAGTTACTCCTGGCAGTGCTCAGGGGACCATAAGGGATGCTGGGAATCGAACCCGGGTCAGCCCCGTGCAAGGCAAATGCCCTACCCGCTGTGCTATCTCTCCAGCCCCTATTTCTATTATTATTAAGAGAATTGTTATATACTTTTTAATGTATGAGTACTGCTATTTATCCAGCTACTGATTAAGTGCTGATTGAATTGGGCGTGCACTCCACCTTAATTTTTTTTCATAATTTTATTTATATTTTTCTTCTTATATTTATTGATTGATTCACTGTGGGAAAAGTTACAAAGCTTTCAGGTTTAAGTCTCAGTCATACAATGATCAAACACCTTTCCCTTCACCAGTACTCATTTTTCACCACCAAGAACCCCAATATACACCCCCTCCCACTCCTCCCAATGCCTTTGAAGCAGATGATTTCTACTTAACTCTTATCTACATTGATTACATTCATTATTTCGACAAAAGATTCACCATTATGGTTTAGAATTCACCGCCCCCCCCCCCCATAATCAGAATTGCTGAAAAGGCATTGTGAAATACTTTGTTTTCTATAGCTGGATATGAGAATCATATAATGATTTTGGATTTCTGCAAAGAGCCAGATAATTACAAGATTGGTTTCTATGTGTCTGGTGTTATGGCTGTGCCAGAGAGACACTTGTGGGGGGCAACTCATGACCTCAGTAGGGTGTGAAGGATGAGCTGGTACTGCCCCCCTTCCCATGAGACTGCAGTTGCCCCGTCACGGCCAGCTCATACCTGGCTTTCCTATAAGCTCTGAGTTGGTGGCCACCTTTCTGCTGGGGGTAGTGGTGGGGAAAGCGGAAGGGAGCAACACCCTTTCCCTCCCAGGGAGGCATGGCGCTGTAGTTTAACACATGGTCCATTTGCTTTTCTGCCACAAGCTGCTGGGCTCTGGATTAACTCCTTTTGCCTCTGGAGCCATGATCATGCCAGAGAGCCGCTTGTGGGGGCAACTCGTGACCTCGGTAGGGCGTGAAGGATGAGCCCGTACTGCCCCCCTTCCCATGAGACTACAGTTGCCCCATGACTGCTGGCTCATACATGGCTTTCCTATAAGCTCTGAGGCGGCGGCCACCTTGTATGCTGTTCAGATGCATTTCTGCCAAAAGCCGCTGGGTTTTGAGATTTGTTTCTGAGTCTCTGGGATCAAGGTCGTTAATCAGCTTGATCAGGAGCCAGAGAGAGTGTTTGTAGGCAGCGACTCGGGGTCTCATTGGGATGGGGAAGAAAGGGCCGGTTCCACCCCCATCTGGTGAGGCCCAACATGTCTCATCACTGCAGACCCAAACCTGACTGTCCAGTGGCCTCTGGAGGATGGCAGTCACCGGGCTGCCAGGGGGAACAAGCCAAGACACGAAACCTATTCCAACCTGGAGTGGCCCAGGCCCAGTAACCTACTGCAGGAACAGGACTCATTTCTGCCAAAAGCCTTTCGGTTCCGAGATTCGCTTCTGAGTCTCTGGGATCATGGCCATTAAGCAGTTCAATCAGGAACCAGAGAGGCCCTGCCTCCAATTATATGGCTGAGCCGGAGGTGGTTTGTGGGTGTGTCTCCCACATACCTAACTTTTGGCCATTTACTTTCTTGGTAAACTTTGCCCCAAGTTTTTGGGGTCTGGCCAAAGGCACAGCAGCAATTTGGGGGTATCTGGAAGTCTGAAGGCACCATCAGGCTACTGATGCACTTGCCTCACAGGTACAGATTGACCTGCTGGTGGCACCATACCCCCAATTGTTATATACTTTTATTCACATTGCTAAATAGAGTTTTGTCAGTCTTTTCAGTTCATGCTATCTCAGATGGAAGAAGATACAACCTTAAAAAAAATATGAACCGGCAATTCATGGAATAAATCAGAACTAAAATACACTAGGACCTTCCTGTCATAGAAGCCAAAATCCATGAGATAAAACCAAGCTTAAGATAAACAATTTATAACAAAAATTTTACTACATATAGCAAAACTGTGTGGTAGTCTAATAACACAAACATGCTTTCTCATAAATGACACTAAAATAGGTAGACTTAGGGGCTGGAGGTATTGTACTTGCCTTGCATGCAGCTGACCAGAGTTCAATCCCCGGTATCATGTATGGTCCCCTGAGACCAGTGATGTGGTTCAATGGTACAACACTTACGTGAGGGCAGGGATTTGACTGCTGACACTATGGATTTGATTCCTGACAGTGAAGGTGGGGGGGGTGGAGAGTGAGTATCCTGTGAAGAACAGAAAGAAGTCAATATTTTCCCTTTCTTGACAATGATGAAACTTAATTATTAAGTGGCAAATCTGGAACTACTTGATCACTTGCTAACCCGTTACTCATCAATTTGCTCAAGCGGGCAACAACACCTCCATTTGTCCCTGTTGCATGCTAGTGTAGCCCAATGGCATCTGCTCGCTACGGAAACACGAAGAGCCTCAAACTGTCGATGAAGGTCAGAATTCAGGATTCCTTCTCTCACTTGAGAGAAGAGTGATACTCCAAGCATAGCTCTTTCGATTCCTCTTTGGGTGACCTAAATGGCATTCTCATCCTGTTTTCGTAGGGCCCAGGTCTCTGAGGCATATGTTAGTACAGGGAGTACAGTGGAGTCGAAGAGATGTGCCCAGAGCTGTACATTCTTCGTCCTCTTAGCTATTTCTTCAACGCTCTTGAAGGCGTTCCACGCTGCTCTCTTCCTCCTGTGCAGCTCAGGTGCCAGGTTGTTTGTCGTGTTAGTTTCCGACTAGGTACACATAACTGCTGCATTTGGAGATGTTCATTCCGCTCTGGAACTACAGACTGTTCAAATATCGCAAACTGTCATTTTTACCTTTCCTTAAAGAAAAAAGAAACTTATCGTTGTAAAAGTCAAAGTTCTTTAATGTATTCTGCACTCACAGCTCATTCCTGGCAGGCTTTGGGGGAGCATGCGTGGTGCTGACGGTTGAACTCCAGTCGGTTGCATGCAAGACAAATGCTCTGCCCTCTGTACCCTTTCCCAAGACCCTGTCCATATGATTTTCAAGTAAGTAATATTCAACAACGTGAGGGCAAAATACTAAAGTAAAATAGGAAGACAGAAAATGATGGCAAGAGATGTCTGGGGGAAGAGGTCAGGTCTTATTCCTGGCTCTGGACACAGAGGTCATCTCCTGATAACATTCCTTCCTGGTGGTGCTTGGGGGATCAGATTCAGTGCTGGGGATGAAACCAGGGTTGTCTGCTTGCAAGGTCTTTACTCCCTGTACTATTTCTCAGGACTCAAGAGATTAGTTTTTGAAAGGTGGGTGGGGAAGGATTCTTTATAGCTCGGGGCAACGACAAATACAAAACTTATGACAGGAAGACTGGTGTCACAGTACATGGGTAAGATAATTACTTTGTACAAAGCCGACCCAAGTTCTATCCCCAGTGTTCCATAGAGGTACCCTGAGCCCTCCAGGCATGATCCCTGGGCACAGAGACAGGAGAAAGGCCTGAGTACTGCTGGGTGTGGCCCCCCAAAATAGCAAAAAAAATTCTGACAGACTGATCTCATCTGTGTGGATAAGGGAAACCTGGTGAAAGATGAGATGGTCCAGAATAGAGATCAAATGGAAGTACACATACCTAACATGTATGAGGCCCTGCATTCAAGTCTTGGCATACCCCCTTCCACCAAAATAAAAGGATTAGTTATTTCAAAGTATGTTGCATCTTGTTACAGGTTACTTGGAGTCAGATGAAACTCATTTAAGCTGCATTGTGAACTTTCATTCTATTTGCTAAATACCGTATCAATGTATAGTAATCATATGCCAGAGCTATCTGCAAGTCTTAAGAGCCTACCGAATGAGCTGAGACCAAAACACAAGAACCAAATGTGACCTAGCAAGTTTTTTCTTTTCCCTAAAATTACTATCAGAAATATGATCTGAGCGCCCCCCCAGAATCACTTGCAATGCCAGCATTGTGAAGTGAATAAACATAAGTAGAAGTGTCTTTTCCAAACTATATTTTTAATGAACAGTAAGTTAAAGTAAAATGCAATGTCAAACAGACACTTGGGGCTACCAGTTCCAGATTATAAAGTGAACTTTTATAGAACAATTTTCTTTACAAATATAGCCTTTGCTGAGATTTAAAAACTTTGGGACATTAAATCTGTAATAGTTTTCCCAATGGCATACTGTTTGAATTAATATTGGTAAATAATTGTACATAAAATGAAACTACACTGAATTAAATGTTATTAAAAAATGACAAAATGAGATACAAGCAACACAAACCATCACACAGGTGTATGCTCCATTATCAGCTGAAAACTACCTTGCAATTACAGTCCTACACTATTTTACTGTGCGTAATTACATTATATACAAGTTTGTTTAATAATATCAATCTAAGACATTGTTTTAAGAATATAATTAACTGGATAATAGAATAGAATATGTGTGTTATTATTTTTGTGTTTCTGTATTCAAACAAGTTAGTCTTTGTTAGCTGTGTTTAACTGCCATCTAGAGTTAAAATGAATCCATTTCTTTCCCCTTCTATTAATTTTCTTGGAATTTTTTAGGAATTTAAGACAACACATTAAGCTCCTATCTCTTATCAAACACATTCTTCAGATAACAAAATTGTAAAAGATAACAACACAATTTTCAAAATGCTACTGACATTTACACTGGTCACAAATATCTTAAGTTAGTATAAAAGTGAGGCTTATGTTTAATCTAATTTAAACACTACTTCGGAATGTATAAACAAACTCAAGAGCTACCTAATAAAGTTTGGACTTGTGGAAAAAATACTAATAATCTTAAAGAAAACTAATTTTCAATTTTTTTTCTATGGCCTCCTTCTTTACATTTTTTCCCACAGATAGGAAATTCAGACCTGGGGGTGGAGAGATACATCAGTAGTCACTTGCCTTGCATGTGGCTGACCGGAATTCAATTTCAGGCATTTCCTATGATTCCCCCAAATCCTGTAGTAGTGAACCCTGAACACAGAGCCAGGAGTTAATCCCTGAGCATTATCAGGTGTGTAAACTCCCCCCACCCCAAAAAAAGAAATGAAGACATAATATAAAATATTAAAGCGGGATCTGGAGAGATTGTACAGAGGACAGGGTGCTTGCCTTGCATGTGGCTGACCTGGGTTCTATCCCCAGCATCCCATATTATCCCCCAAGCACTGCCAGGAGTAATTCTTGAATGCAGAGCCAGGAGTAATTTCTGAAACAACTGGGTGTGACCCAAACAGTCCCCCACAAAAAATTAAACAATGAGTTCATCTTTTTTTTTCTTTTTTACAATGGGCTGGAGCGATAGCACAGCGGGTAGGGCGTTCGCCTTACAAGCGGCCAACATGGCCGACCCGAGTTTGATTCCTCCACCCCCTCGGAGAGCCCGGCAAGCTACCGAGAATATTCGATATGCCAGACACAGTAACCACAAAGTCTCCAATGGAGACGTTACTGGGCCCGCTCGAGCAAATCGACGATCAACGGGAGGGCCTTTACCTTTTACCTTTTACAATGAGTTCATCTTTATACTTAGAAAAATATGGTTGTGAAAGTGCCATTTCCCCATGCATATTATTAAGCTAGAAATGTCATTCATAGCCAATCTTGTAATTGTAAGAATAAACCATCAATATAATCATTCAGCTTCCAATATGTGAAAGTCATTACTAAATAGAATTGAAAAAAGTAAAATCAAATTTGAAAATAAGACCTAAAACGCTAAGTAATGTATTCACATCAAATATTAAAACTAGGTCAAGATTTCTCATACTGATTTCATAAACTGAAAGCTATGTGGGGTGAGGGGACGAAGAAGTGAAGGGGGGTATGTTTTTAAATTATCTGTCCTAAATAGATTAAGCCAATGTAGCCTTTTCTGATGATATTTTTACACATCATCAGATCCTGAAAAAAGAGATTGCAAATGCAGTAAATTGCAACTCCCATTCTTTCAAAGGAAAGTATAAATGCATTTGAAAGTTTTCAAGATTATACAGCAAACAATAATGATGAAAATATGACTAGAGCAATACTTACCAAGTAGTCAAGTTCCGCATCTATGAAGGTTCTTAATAGTGGATTAATGATAAAGTTGATGCAATATTATTAGAACAAATGGTGAAAAAAACTATGGAGAAAATTAAGAAACAGAAAGACTATGAAGAGAAAATGCCTATTTCAAGAAAAGCCTGGGTTAAAGCGTTCTAGAGAGACTAATGAACGAATTGAAAGCCTCTGGGAAATCAAGGAAACAGGATTGCAAAAGAAATGCCTTTGTTAATGATACACAGTTGGAAGTGTGACAATTTAAGATAAAAGGATTCTGTTCGTCTTAAATTACTGAAATATGAGGAGTAAAATGCATACCTGTTTCCTATGCACAGAACATACAAATGATTTCCTAAGAATTATCGTGTGTATTTTCAGTTTGAAAATTCCGTGACTTTCTCAAGTGAATTTAAGAGCTAGCAGATTTTTTTATTTGTTCTCTCATGAAGGAAAAGGTGTATACAACTTTTCACCAGAAATCTCTAAGATTGAACATAGTTTTATCAGCATGGCCTTGTTCTCTTAGCTAAGAATGTCTATGATGTTGAAGCCAGAGCAATAGTACAGAGTGAAGGACGTTGGCCTTGTGGCCAACCTGGCTTCAATCTTCAGCATCCCATATGGTCCCCAAGCCCACCAGAAGTAATTTCTGAGCACGAAGCTAGGAGGAACCCCTGATTGCTGCCAGGAGTGGCCCCAAAACAAAAGAATGTCTATAATGTAGGCACCAGCTGAGACAATAATTTATCTATTGTTTTGGGGAAGCACTTGTGTTGTTACTGACTTTTATTGGACTGAGATGATAGCTGATTTATTGAAAAAAGTTCCCAAAGAGGCATGTGGTTGTAATTTCTCTCTGATCAAAATCCATGAGTGAATTTAAAGCAATTCATGTTTATTTTGAGTAGCACTGTCCTCCCATTGTTCATCGATTTGCTCGAGCGGGCCCAGTAATGCCTCCGTGGTGAGACTTGTTTTTACTGTGTGTGGCATATCAAATACATCACAGGCAGCTTGCCAGGCTTTGCCATGTCGACGAGATACTCTTGATAGCTTGCCGGGTTCTCCAAGAGGGGCGGAGTACAGAATATTTTTTTCCATAGTAAGACAGGCAATAGAGTATGTGGTAAAAGATAAAATTCTAATGATTTTATTTCAAAGAAAAGAAACTGTACAAAGCAATTTGACTTATACTAAAAATAGCAGACAAACTTCTATTTTTAACTTCTCTGATACCAGAAAGGAAATCTTCAAAACTGGGGGAAATGAGAGAACCTTTTTCCCCTTAATGCTTCCTCTTTTCTATTAGTTCTCACCACAGATATACCCTCATACACACTCTTCTGTACACTGCCTCCTTTATTTAGAATATCACACCTACTCTCCTCCCTCCTGTGAGGTCCAATTACAAGAACAGATCTCCATTTTCAAACTGCACCTCAGTAACCCAAAGTATCTATTCTGGACTCCACCAGCCCTCAATGCTCTCCTTTCTTCTCTAGCACTCTTATAATCTGAAGAATGCTTGTAAATTAAACATTCTCGCTATAGCAATTTCTTAGAATATAAACATCAAACAGGATGGAATGAATTTACTAGCAAGTGATCTTAAGTAAATTATTCTCTAAGCCTGTTTTCTCGCTATAAATATTAGGAAAAGTTCAGCATTCTTCCTCTTAGCACTGTTTAAAGGATTAGGTGATATAATTATGCAAAGTGCCTAATGCAGAATGAGCACTCAATAACTGATTTTCATGTTGTCTGTTGTCATTGTCTAGCTTTTTTGTGTATACCCTAAGCCCCGCCAGGTTCTAGGTACATTAGGGCAGAAACTTATAATACAGATGTTCACAAAAACATATATACAGAACTGACAATAAGCACTCTAATCAATGACAACACTATGATGAGGCTAAGGGAATAATTAGAACATTCTCAAGAAATTTAGCTTCACTACACATTTACAGGGCTGGAGCAATAGCACAGCGGATAGGGCATTCGCCTTACAAGCGGCCAACATGGCCGACCCGAGTTCGATTCCTCCGCCCCTCTTGGAGAACCTGGCAAGCTACCGAGAGTATTCAATATGCCAAACACAGTAACAACAAAGTCTCCAATGGAGATGTTACTGGGCCCGCTCGAGCAAATCGACGATCAACGGGAGGGCCTTTACCTTTACCTTTACCTTTACACATTTACAGAACACCCCATTATGGATCAGGTACAATTTTAGTAGATTCCAATCATTTACAGGTAAACCATGAATATGTCACTAGAGAAAGCACCCAAACTTACCCAAGAAATACAGAAGCTGCATACTAACAATTTATATAATTGCCAGTGATTATTCCTCCCCAGCCAGGTGTCTTATGGACAAGTATCAGCTGTGGGCTAGATCAGGGCTCTTTAAACTTTTTTCAATCACAAGTCTTTTTTACCCAAAAAACTTTTAGACAACACTATAAAGGTATATAAATGGGTATATGCATCAAGAGTTGACTAATAGTAAAAATAAAGAAATTTATTTTTGAATAAATTTTAAACATTTTTTTCATGACTTCCACATTAAGTTATCCCTTATGGAGCTGCAACTCATAGTTTAAAAAGATGGGGCTAGGGGCTGGAGCTATAGCACAATGGGTAGGGCATTTGCCTTGCATGGCGACCGATCCGGGTTCAATTCCCAGCATCCCATATGGTCCCCAGAGTACCGCCAGGAGTAATTCCTGAGTGCATGAGCCAGGAGCAACCCCTGTGCTTCGCCGGGCATGACACCCAAAAAGCCAAAATAAATAAAATTAATTAACTAAAAGATGGGGATAGATCATGAGGGGAGCTATTAGCCGATTTCTATGTAGAAAGTACATAGAAAAGTGCTTTTCTATTTTTTAAAAATTACCATGCCAAACACAGTAACAAGTTTCATGATGGAGACGTTACTGGGCCTGCTCGAGCAAATCGATGAACAACGGGAGGGCCGTGACCGTGACCGTGACCACAGCCTAGATAAAAGCTGAGCATCTTCAATGAATTTGCAGTACTATTTAAAAAAACAGCAAGAAATTTTCCAAAGTACTTCTTGGTTTGCTGTTAAGTTTCTCACCTAAAAAAAAAATCTCAACTCAGGACCAGAGAGATAGTACAGCAGGGAGGGTGCTTACCTTCACTTGGACAACCCAGATTTGATCCCTGGCACTACATATAGTCCCCTGAGCCCTGCCAAGGGTGACCCATGAGAGCAAAACCAGGAATAAGCCCTGAGCACAGCTGAGTGTGGCCCTCAAATAAAAGTTATAAGGGGGATGTATTGGCAAACAAATAAGTAATTTTCTACTTTGAAATGGTGCTGTATTGTGGAGAAAACCCATGAAAAGGAGAATATAGAAAGACGGAAATGTGATCTTATGCATGGATACTTTTTTTAGGAAGTTTCAATGAACGGTGAGAAACTGAGTCTATGAAAGTATTTAGGGAAGGGGATTTTCCAAGAAAAGAAAGATCAAGTGCAGGGGCTGGTGAGATAGCACAGCAGGTAGGGAGTTTGCCTTGCACACGGATGACCCAGGTTCGATTCCCAGCATCCCATATGGTCCCCTGAGCACCGCCAGGAGTAACTCCCGAGTGCAGAGCCAGGAGTAACCCCTGTGCATCACCAGGTGTGACCCAAAAAAGCAAAAAAAAAAAAAAGATCAAGTGCAAAGGTAACTAAGCAGTAACTAAATTTTTCTGGACAAAATTGTGGGTTGGGACAAACCAAAAAAAAAAAAAGACCCCAGAATTACAGCCCTTACTCTGTCATTTACAACGCAGGAACCTTTAAGAAGAGAAGATGAAAAGTGCCAGCAATAGAGGCAGGCTAGGAGCGAGGTGGCAGGAGGAATATGGGGGATATTGGTGGTGGGAGATGTACACTCGTGGAGGAATGGGTTTTGGAACACTGTATGACTGAAACCCCAAAAGCTTTGTAACTATCTCACGGTTAAAGGAGGAGGAGGAGTAGGAGGAGGAGGAGGAGGACTGAGAAGACAAATAATCTATAACAATTAACGATACATTACTTCTAGTTTGTTAGAACACTGCTTTATATTTATTTTTAAAGATGGCAATAACAGGGCCGGAGCAATAGCATAGAGGGTAGGGTATTTGCCTTGCACAGAGTCGACCTGGGTTCAATTCGCGGCATCCCATATGGTTCCCCAAGCACCGCCAGGAATAATTCCTGAGTGCAGAGTCAGGAATAACCCCTGAGCATCCGCTGGGTGTGACCCAAAAGCAAAAATAAATAAATAACATGGCAATTTTAACATATAAAATGTTAATATTGAACAATTAAATGCACTGAAAATTTCTTTTTTCTTGTATCTTTTAAAGCAACCTACAGGACTACCAATAGCATAGTTTTAACTAATAAATAATGAGTTGAATACTGGAAAAAAAAAACCCCAACAACTATGTCATTTCTTCCTCAAGAGGTAAGATCATGTTACGAACCTCACACCATTATTTACAGGGAAAGGATGATGATGAAGGATGCACCTGTAATCACCAAGAGTGTATCCTGAGAGCTATGAGAAAGCCCTCAGCCTCAAACGATGACCAAATTTGGTTCTTTGTCAAATGCATCTGCCGGGACACTGCAAGGTTTTAACAACTGAACTGAAGCTAGGAAATGAACAGCTGAGAATAGGCAAACCAGAAACTCCTCGAGACAGTTGTTAAGATCCTTAAGATCGTCGTTACCGTCCCAGCTAAAAGCGAGGTGGAGGGGTTGGGTGGGGGGGGTGGGGGGGGGGTGGGAGGTGGGCGTGTTTCTGCTGCATTTTTCAGCAGAGGAATCCCTGGGAGCACTCTGTTCTGTCGGCCAGTATCTGTATAACTGCAAAATCCAACACGGGATTCCTTTCAGGAACGGTTTAACCTCACTGCCAAGCAAAGCCCTTTCCTTCTCTGAAGCCCTTTCTGCGCGTGCAGATCCTGCTTTTCAAAAGACCTGGTGTTTCACTAATCACAGATCAGATCACAGATGATCCTGTTATTCGTCGATTGCCTCGAGCAGGCCCCAGTAACGTCTCCTTCATCCTAGCCCTGAGATTATATTCAAGGCTCTTTAGGAGAATGAGACCCATCATTGTTACTGGTATTTGGCATATTTGGTACGCCATTTGGGGAGTTTGCCAGACTCTGCCGTGTGGGCAGGCTACATTCGGTAGCCTGCCAGTTTGTCCAAAGTAGGAATGAGACAATAAGATGTCATTAAAAAAAGTTCTGATAAGATGTTCCGGGATCTGGATTTTATAATCTCTGAGTCTTGGCCGCTGATGGGATTACACGGCGCCAGGGGGCCAGTTGGTGGGTGTGACCCCCGCCTACTGGAATCTGGAGGATCTGGGTGGAGGATGCTTCACTAATAAAAATCTAAAAAAGAAAAAAAGTTTTAAGTAAAAAGTGACAGAGTGAATCCTCTAGGTAGAAACAAGTTTTTATGCATACTATTCCATGCACCTTTGTTATCTTTTAAAACTTTCGTCGTTCATAAACGCAATCAATAAAAAGTTACTTAATTAAAAAAAAAGAAAAAGAAAGACCCAGAGACTGAACTCCGGGCGCTCGCATTTTGCACCCGGGGTGCTGAGGACGCGGAGCTGCAGCAGCCCGGAGAGCGTCACCAGCGCGGGAAGCGCCTCCGCCCCGGCTCGCCGCCGGGCGTGGCGTGATGACGTCACCCGCCCGCGCCAAGATGGCGGCGCGGCCCCGCCCAGGCCGGTCGGCGAGGCGCGCGGACGCGGAAGCGGAGGCCGCGGCCCGGAAGCGCCCCGGGAGGCGCTCGGTGAGTGCAGCCCCGCGGCCGCGCGGCCGGTCGCTCGGCGGGGCCCGGCACCCCGGGGTGCCGGCGGGGGCGAGGCGAGGCGGCGCGGAGCCCAGTCCTCGGGGCGGCGTGCGGGCGGGTCTCGGGGGCTCGGGCGGAGGAGGCCGCGGACGGCGGCGCCGGGGGGAGAAGCGGCCGGGCAGCCCCGCCCTCCGCGAGCCGCCGCGTCGCCTGCGATCCGGGCCGGGACGGGGACGCCCGAGGGCGCCCTGGCTGCGACCGGACCGACGCCGGGGGCCGCCGGGGGGCGCGGGGCGGGGCGGGGGCGGGGGGCGTGGCCGCTGTCCGCGGTGCTGAAGGCAGGACGGCCCGGAGGAGGACGCGCCCGTGTGTGTGTGTGTGTGTGAGAGAGAGAGAGAGAGAGAGAGAGAGAGAGACAGACAGACAGACAGACAGAATGGATGTTCTGAGCCCTCCCCAGTGTGTGTGAGACGCCCAAGTCTCGGAAACTTAGATTGTCTAACCACTCTCGTGTGTGTGTGTGTGTGTGTGTGTGTGTGTGTGTCCACGGTGCTGAAGACAGGACAGCCTGGAGGAGGAACGCCCGGAGCTCCTGTGTGTGTGTGTGTGTGTGTGTGTGTGTGTGTGTGTGTGTGTCAGACAGACAGACAGAATGGATGTTCTGAGCCCTCTCCAGTGTGTGTGAGACGCCCAAGTCTCAGGAAGTTAGATTGTCTGACCACGCTCGCGTGTGTGTGTGTGTGTGTGTGTGCCCTGAGTCGTGCACTCCCTCCTGTGTGTGTGACAGACTCCCGAGTCTCAGAAACTTAGAGTGTCTAACCACTCTCGTGTGTTAGAGAGAGAGAGAGAGAGGAAGAGAGGAGAGGAGAGGAGAGAGAGAGAGAGAATGTTCTGAGCCCTGCACACTCTCCTGTGTGTGTGAGAGACTCCCGAGTCTCGGAAAGTTAGATTGTCTAGCCACTCTCGTGTGTGTGTGTGTGTGTGTGTGTGTTGAGTCGTGCACTCCCTCCTATGTGTGTGAGACTCCTGAGTCTGGAGTAGGAACACTCTTCACGCCCATATGTGTGTGTGTGTGTGTGTGTGAGAGAGAGAGAGAGACAGACAGACAGACAGACAGACAGAATGGATGTTCTGAGCCCTCCCCAGTGTGTGTGAGACGCCCAAGTCTCGGAAACTTAGATTGTCTACCCACTCCCGTGTGTGTGTGTGTGTGTGTGTGCGCGCGCGCGCGCCCTGAGTCGTGCACTCCCTCCTGTGTGTGTGAGAGACTCCCAAGTCTCAGGGAGTTAGATTGTCTAGCCACTCTCGCGCGCACACATGTGCGTGTGTGTGTGTGTACGTGTGTGTGTGTTCAGTCGTGCACTCCCTCCTATGGTGTGAGGCTCCTGAGTCTGGAGTAGGAACACTCTTCATGCCTGTGTGTGTGTGTGTTTGTGAGTGTGTGTGTGCATGTCCTGAGACCTTCACTCCCTCCTGTGTGTGAGACTCCTGAGTCTGGAGTAGGGAAGCCCTACAAGCCCTCGTGTGTGTGTGTGTGTGTGCGCGCGTGTCCATGTCCGTTCTGAGCCCTGCACTCCCTCCTGTGTGTGAGACTCCTGAGTCTGGAGTAGGAACACTCTTCACGCCCGTGTGTGTGTGTGTGTGTGTGTGTGTGTGTATGTATGTCCTGAGACCTTCACTCCCTCCTGTGTGTGAGACTCCTGAGTCTGGAGTAGGAAAGCCCTACAAGCCCGTGTGTGTGTGTGTGTGTGTGTGTGTGTGTGTGTGTGTGTTTTGAAAGGAAGCATTCTTTTATCAATCAGCACTGACCTCTCAGAGGATCAGCAGTCATTAATAAATTTCACAAAATTTAGGAAAGCCACTGCTTCATTCCAGCAAGGAATTTCACTCCTGTCTTTTTCCCCCCCTGGGGCAGGCACCTTCAGTACCTTCATCAGACCAGATGATTTGCCTTCAGGCTCACAGCATTCAGAGCAGTTCTCTATGACCCCTGTCATCCTTGGCCCAAGCAGCGTCCATCCAGGTGAACTTGTTCATGATGTAAAGTGTAGCACCAGAATGTATTCTCCCCATCTGGAGAGATGGTACAGCAGAGAGGGTGCCTTCCATGCACATAGCTGACCCGGTTCGCTCCCTAACATCCCATATGATTCCCTGAGTTCTACCAGCAAAAGTTCTGAGTGCAGTCAGGAGTAGCCCCTGAGCATCATCGGGTGTGGCCCAAGAACCCAAAAGCAAAAACAGAAGAACGTGCATTTTCCTAAACTTCCTCCATCAAAGTCTAGAGCAGCCAAGGTAAGGCAAGAGGGATCCAGCTGTGCTTTCCCCGAGTTAACATGAAACATGTTAACTGTTTGGAAGAAACATGTAAAACTGAGCAGTCTTCTAATAAAGACCATGAGTCTCAATCAGTTCTCGTAGCTGTTTGCTTTTCTGTGTGTGTGTACACATGCATGTGCATTGTTGTTCCTGTGTTGACTTTTATAGAGTGTTTTTTTCTTTCTATTGATTCAATAAAATCTTAATACCAACTGCTTGTTTGTTTTAAAATTCTGACTAAAGTTAGACACTGGGGGAGGAGGGAGTAAAAAGAGGGGAGAATGTGAAATATATGGAGTTTACATGGTTCCTGGTATTCTTGGATCCATCTGGTATGAGAAAAACTGTGCATTATGGGAAAATTGCTCTTAAGTGCATTCTTTCAATTTTCTATGTTATTACAGCTCAAGGGTTTTTTGTTTGGGGGCCACACCTGACAATGCTCAGGGATTACTCTTGGCTCTGCACTCAGAAGTTACTCCTAGAGGTGCTGAGGGACCATAAAGGGGGCCAGGGATCAAACCTAGGACAGCTACTTTCAAGGCAAGTGCACAACATACTGTACTCTAGCCCCTAATACAGCCCAAGTATTATTTTTTTCTTCTGGGAGAATCAGTTGGTTGAAGCACTAAAACTAATCAAAAATAAAGCTGAGGGTAGGTGTAATGTTAAGTGTTTGTTACTATTTAGCAGAAAGTTTATAAGGAAGCTTTGATTAGGATGACTTCCTTGATTATTCAAGAAATTTGCCTTTCTAAGAGACATGAAGAAATATAAGTTTGCTTTTAAAATGCTGGTGTTTGTAAATTGTACTGACTTTATTCGTAGAATATTGGGTGCACAGAAAGACTTAAACTCTAAAGTAGGGACAAGAGCATTTGTATTGGCAGTAAGGCCTAAGTCGTACTGAAGGCTGATCCACATTTGATGTCCAGCAATGCATACAGCTCCCTGAGCTCAAAGCCAGCAGTAAACCCTGAGCTCATCAGCTGGGCGTGGCCCAGAAACATTTAAATGTTTTGCACTTGAAAGATTTGAGAGGTAGGGAATGTCACTGTCTAGTAAGAAGAACAAAGTTTAAAAGGTATTATTCTGTTCTCTGTTACTTTAGTTACTAATATCTTGATAAATCCATTTTTCCTTTCATCTTCCTAGGCTTCACACTGGCTCTTACCCAGGGCTTATTTCAACTGGTCACAGGCCTGTACGTGATTTAATGCTTTAATGTTGCCATCTTGAAATCCATAATTTTTAACAAGAGGCCCCATATTTTCTTTTTCCCCTGGACCTGGCAAACAGTATAACCAAAATTGCACTTATATTTAGTAGTGATCTTCTCCTCCTGTCTTTTCCTCTTGTTGTGGCCCCTTGTTTTCCTTGTCTTCAGCAACCAGGTCTTATTCCTTGGCCTTCTGCGATACTTTCCTAACCAAAAATTAACCACTCAAAGATCTAGAATTTTAATTATATCCTCAAGAAGAGCCAGGTGAAACAGTGTTTGAAAATCTCCCTATTAAAGAAATAGTTAGATGGCTATGAATACTATTTTTGATTTTTTTTTTAACCATTTAATATTTTCTTATCACTTGAAAGAACCAAAAACCTAGAAGATCAGCACTGGGCCAATTAGAAACTTCTAAGGCATTTTATAAACAAAAATTTAGTTTGATAATTACAACTTCTTACATTTTTCCTCAATTACTGTTTTACCTTGTGGTGAGTATGCATACATACACAGAGCCTCTCACTCATATATGGAACCATCATCTTTCTCTTGGAAAAAGAGGGAAAAAATATTTTTATTGCTTCTTCCAACATATGGAAGTTTAGCACAATTCTAAATGTGTAACATGAGATTCAGGGGTATTGAAGTGTTAAGCAGAAGGTTTCGTATAGCAAGTTATATCAATGTATGTGTCTGGGGAGGTATATATAAGTATGTGTACAAAGGGATATGTATTACAGTTTGCATTTTCACCAAAAAATTAAAACATACTTTCAACACTCTAAAATAATTTCAAAAGACCAAAGAAGCTGAAAAAACAGAAGCATGTACTTATGGTATGTATGTTAATGAAAATAAAAATAATTTTGCCCACTTGAACATGTACCGAACTATGTTTTTGACCATAGCGATTGGGTTTCAAAATAGGTTGAACTGAAGTGGGTTGTAATTAAAAACTCAAGTGTTTTTTTTTTTTTAATGTTGGTCAAACCCAAATGGTTTTCATACTTTATATAATCTTGATCATTTTTTGTCTCAGAATATCCCAAAGATTAATGCTACTTCAACAAATGGAGAATAAATTTGAAGATCAAAATAAGGAAAAGACATCTCAGGTGAAAGCAGCTGAGACTGCTTTTGAAAGGAACCTCAACCTTTTAAAGGTAAGTTTCCATAATTCGAGTATGTCGATTTCCCCACCTTTCAAAAAGACATTAGTAATTTCTTTTTTTTCTGAGGCATATTATAATTTATAAACTCATTAGGTGGACAAGTACCAGATAAAAGTCTTTTTAAAAAAATCTTGTTTTATAAGAATTGACTACAGTTAGTTTCTTTTTTTCTTTTTCTAGTGGTACTAATGAGCATACCCAGGGGCTGTATCTATATATTCTACCACTGAGCTACATCCTTGGATTCAGCCTTTATTTTTTAATGAAAAAAATATCTTGAATTTTGCTTACAATAAATGTTTTAAGTCTATGAGAAAAATCAGTAAGTACAGAAGGAATTTTAAGTTTTATTTTTGTACAAGAAGAAATGTAAGATGCAGCTTTCCATCTTTTATCTTTTTTTATAAGACTTAAAACACCGTGAAGTACCTATCATGCATTTAGATCCAATACAAAACTATTTAATATCATAAAAAAACAAGATAATTGAATTTTGCCCTATTGGTATCACAGTCAACACATAAAATCAATATCCTAGATAACAAATTTCCTACATTTCTTTTGATGATGATGGAGGAGGTGGTCAAAGTGTGCAACTGCGCAGGGCCTCACCATTTGGCCAATGTGCCCATTTGTAGTAAAATCATATGTGCAACGTTTTTGGCTGCTTGCTGTACTTTGCTTCCAGAATTGTATGGCTTCATCCATAATTAAAACCCTAAAGTTTGCTTCCATTGAAGCTTCCAAGAGATCCTATGACTAAAACATTTGGTAGTAAGGCTATATTATTTAAGTTATAAAGCAGTGTTTTCAGTTTTTTATTGTTAAATATTTTCATCGATAGGCATGATATAGTTATCTTCTATCCTCACTAGAGGATAAAGGAAGAGGAAAATTCAGTTATCTTCTCAGTTTCTGGCAGTTTGATCCACAGTAATTTAAGTCACAGCCATAGTGCTACCAAAGCATTCTATATTGCCATATGTCTTACTTGCCCAATGGTGTTCGCAATATTTATTTTTAAGTGGAAATACATAGGATAATCTGAAATTTGCTATGAAAAGTCATAAAAACTAAATTAGAAGATTCAACTTCAGGTAATACGCTCTTTGATTTTCAGACATAACCGTTTCAATGGGCAAACAACTGATGTGCACCTAAAGAGCTCTAACTATTGAGTTAGTTCTGGGCAGAAAATGAGGTCAACAAAATAAGTGTAAGTTTGAGTTCAAGAAACTTACAGACTTAGTCAACAATATAGGTTGTTGCACAAATAAAAAGCTTTGTATGATCAAATATTAAATTACCCAAACTATTCAGTAATTGTGAAAAAAGCACTATTGAAGGGCAGAATAGTCTGGATTTACAAAGAAGATTTAAAAAGGAAGTGAATCTGGAGCTGGGGTTGAATAGACAGAAAGCAAGGCATTCTGTTCAACTGTTATGGAAGATCAAGACCAGAAGAATGAAATAGTTCTATAAATGTTCATGAATACTAGCACTAACTTGCTTGGCAAATTATAGGAAAGAAGGTTGAATATATATATATATGTATATGTATATATGTATATATATATATGTATCTGTCTGTCTGTCCTCCCGTTGTTCATTGATTTGCTCGAGTGGGCCCAGTAATGGCTCCACTTTGAGACTTGTTGTTACTGTGTTTGGCATATTGAATACGTCACGGGTAGCTTGCCAGGCTTTGCCGTGCGGTCAAGATACTCTCAGTAGCTTGCCAGGCTCTCAGAGAGGGGCAGAGGAATCGAACCTGTCTCGGCCAGGCTGGCTGCGCGCAAGGCAAATGTCCTACCACTGTGCTATTGCTCCAGCCCATATATATATGTATATACATGTATGTATACACACACACATATATATTGTAAGACCAACTGATTATGTAGAGATTAGTATAGTACTGATAGTTTGTAAGCAAAACAAAAATAGAGACTTAGAACAAATATGAGTAGATATATAAGATCTATACACTTAGTATTGAATGCATGGTAAATATTAGAGAATGTAGGCAAGTAAGATAGTGGAAAAATCATCATCATATCTAGAAAATAATCAAACTAGTTTCATAGTCTTGAGAAATCACCTTGATGTGTTTCTCCTTTTACTATCAAAGTAATACATTCTCAATGCAAACACTTGAAAGAGAAAAAATGATAAAATTATATCATCCCCCACCAAAAAATAAATATATTTTTGAATATTTCCTTTCAGTCTTTTAATAAACATTGAGCATTTATTGCATACAGATTATTATTAGAGATGAGGGCTCTTTACTATCCTTCTACATACATTGAATAGTTGAATGTGTAATTTTTATCTTGTTCTCTTTAATATCACAGCGGTAGGGTGTTTGCCTTGCGCGCAGCCAGCCTGGCCGAGCCGGGTTCGATTCCTCCACCCCTCCCGGAGAGCCTGGCAAGCTACTGAGAGTATCTGGCCTGCATGGCAAAGCCTGGCAAGCTCCCCATGACGTATTCGATATGCCAAACACAGTAACAAGTCTCACAATGTTACTGGGCCCGCTTGAGCAAATCAATGAACAACGGGAGGACCGTGACCGTGACCTTGACAGTCAATAGAGCTCTGATCTAATAGTGCTAAAGGGGAAGTAGGGGACTGGGGGGAATCTTAAGATGATAGTGAAGGGAACCGGCATTTGTGGTGGGCTTGGTACAGCGGCATTGTGAGTACCAGAAAATGCTTGCCCGACTGCTGAAAAATAAAGAACTCTTTAAAATTAATTAAAGTAAAACAAACGGTTCCTTTAAAACTTGGAAGCATTCCCATAAAAACAAAAACAAGATAATGATGACCTCTTATCATCTGTTGTTTAGACATTCTGACCAATATAATATAAACTAAAAGGGAAACTAAAAGGGAATAATCTTTGGCTTTTGGAAAGGAAGATAACAGTATGATTTTTAAATCATATGGTTAAATACTTAGAAACAATTGTAAAAAAGTTTAAAACCAGTAAAAAAAAAAGTGGGGGTGGCTGGAGAGATGGCACAGAGGGTAGGGCATTTGCCTTGAACGTGGCCAACCCAGGTTCGATTCCCAGCATCCCATATGGTTCCCTGAGCACAACCAGGAGTAACTCCTGAGTGCAGGGCTAGGAGTAACCCCTGTGCATCACCAAGTGTGAACCAAAAAAAAGCAAGAAAAATTTTAAACCAGTCTATTATGTATAGCGATGGGGTGGGTAAGGATAAAAAAAAAAAGTTGTAGTAAGCCTGTAGTAAGAGAGCTGAAAGATATGTATTCTCATTCATATTAGCAATACAATTACTAAAAATACAGGAATGTTTTAAGGTATGTGCATGATTGATATAAAGTCGTTATACTACAGTGGGAGATTTTAGAGAAAATTTAAATGTAAACAGGTTATTAATTCTGACTGGGAACCACGCTGCTTTTCTAAGCCTCCTCTCTCACAGTTACTTTTAGATATACTAAAAGCCCAATAAAATATGTATCTTACAATAAATTTTCTCTACATGTAGAAAACTAAGCAGAGCAAGAATGTGAAATAAATACTGTTCTGGGGACTCACTAACAATGCTCCAAGCCCACCTTGGTGCTCAGCAGAATATGTGGTGCCGGGATTGAACCCAGAGCTTCTGCATGTAAAGCTTGTACTCCAGTCTGTTGAGCTATTTCTTCTGTTCAAGAAACCAACTAGAATTTTGAAAAAAAGAATAAGAAGGAGACTAATTCTATCAAAGATTTAAGTTTAATTAATAGATATGAATATAAAGTGAGGATTAAGTAAATATGAAAGGTAGGAGACTTTGAAAACAAGCTCTTTTTGTATTAGTATTAATAAAATGAAATGTATCCATTTTTATTTCAAAACATACACAGTGGGTATAGATTTAGAAGAGTCGGAGAAAATCTTTATCCTCTAAGTTTTTTCGGGCTATACACTGTCATATCTACCACTATCGTCCCCATAACATTTAGTGTTTACCCAAAGCAATGTTGTGGTAACAGACACCTGGTAAGAATAATGGGCAAATACTACAGACTGAGAAAGAATGGGAAAGTGCTAGAGAAGATTAGAGAGACCGAATGCCTGTATCAAAGAGGTTCATGCATGTTTTCATGGAGAGATTTCATCAGTAATTTACAGAAGCATGATGACTCCTCCTCCCCCAGGTCTCATTTTCTTCTTTAAACTGTAACTTTCCTGAAGACCTGTGTTCTTTGTACTAGTGAACTGTATGTCATACTTTAGTTGTTATACTTTTCTGTCCCAGAAATTGACCCTCCATCAGGTAAAATTATTGAACACCAAACCTTCTTTAGCCAGATTCAAAGTATATAAATTTACATATATAAAAGATATTTATTACTTGGTTAGGAGGGAGGGTTGTGTACAGGGAGCTGAATGAGAGAGATCTCAGTATCTGTCTTCTTGTGTCCACATTTTTTCTAATCTTGAGTCAGTGCATTTTTATAGGCTATTACTATATTTTGCCATAGAGTAACATTTGCATCATTATCCATATTGGATGTTTGTTAATTTTAAAAATGTCAAGCTTGGGCTGGAGAAATTATTTCAACAGGCTGAACACATATACAGACCTGGATTCCATCCCTGATACAACATATGGAACCCCCAAGCAATACCAGTAACTACTTCCTAGTACAGTGCCAGGTAAGAATAATAGACAAAAACCTGGCAAGAATAATGGACAGGTCTAACCCTTGAATACCACTGACTGTGGCCACAAATAAAAACCAAAAGGTCAAGCCTAAGAGCCTGGGCTGGATCCCCAGTACTCGCTTCTCCCACACACACAATATCAAGCCTATGTTAAAAAGACAGAATGAACTTCCTTATGTTTATCAAGATTATTCATTAATTATTAAGCACAGTGAGTCTTGGAACTGAAAAGATAGTACAAGAGGCAAAGTGCTTGCCTTGCATGCTTATGTGGTTCTGTCCCCCGCACCACATATGGTCTCCTCAGGCACCATCAGGAATCACTCCTGAACATAAAACAAGGAATAGCCCTGAGCATTGCACTTATAACCCAAATCACACCCCCAACGGTGAAAAAAGCAAAGTGAGATTGGTTTCATCTATTCTCATCTCCAGCTCCATTCCCACAGAACCAGGAGCAATCCCTGAGCACTGCCAGTTGTTGCCCAAAAACAAACAAAAAATTCTCCATAGTAATTGGTAGGTCTCCTTAATCTCTCAAATTAAGTCTCCTGGGGCTGGAGTGATAGTACAACAGGTAGGGCGTGTGCCTTGCACACAACTGACCCAGGTTCTATTCCCAGCATCCCATATGGTCTTCCAAGCATCACCAGGAGTAATTCCTGAGAGCATGAGCCAGGAGTAACCCCTGTGCATTGCTGGGTGTGACCCAAAAAGCAAAAAAAAAAAAAAAAAAAATTAAGTCTCCTGCACTTTTCCCTCATGTCTTGGTAGTTTTTTTTTTTTTTAACTTATTGGGGGAATGCCATATCTGGCTGTGCTCAGGGCTTACTCCTGTCTCTGTGCTCAGGTATCACAACTGGTGGTGCTTTGGGAACTATTTGGGGTGCTGGGAATCAAACCTGGTCTTCCACATTCAAGGCAAATGCCCTACCCACTTTACTATTGTTGTGGCTTCCCGTGTTTTAGAATTCCTATAAATTGATAGATTTACAGGTGTGCTGTGCAACAAAATGCAAACCAAGGCACTTCAGTAATTAAAATTTGCTAGTAGCAAACAAGTCAAACTTACTAAAATAAAATTATTTTAATTGGAACTGCTATAAAATTTATAATTAAATCTTCAAAATCAGTATTTTACACTTAGAATACATCTTCAGTTTGAATTTGTCACATTTCACATACTTAGCCACATGAGATTAATGGATATTGCATTAATAGTGCAGATGTGGCCTCTGAATATAGATTCAGATCTAGTGCTTTGGAGAAAAACACTTCCATAATGCGGGGTTCTCTCTTTGGAAAATGTTAGTCACCATTGGTCACCACGCTACCAAAATGTATTCTTTAGGGCTTGCATAAACATGGTTAGTCTTTTATTCCTTCACATTTGTATCCTGATAGAGTCAGAAATTTCTCCTTCTCAATTATCTGGCTATACTGCAGTGCATTTCAGGAGGGGGAGAAAAGTGTACCTATTCATATAAGAAATGCAGGATACGTTCCTGATGATTTAATTGGAGGAGGGCAGGCGGTGCAGGGAGAGATATCCAACTATGCTTGGGACTTAATTCTGACTGTACTCAGGGATTACTCCTAGCAGGCTTGGAGTACCATAAGGGTTGTTGGGGATCAAACTTGGGTTGACTGCATGCAAGGCAAGAGTCTTAACCCACTGTACTATCTCTCCAGCCCTGCCTTTTTCTGTATTTATTTTTCAAAATAATAACCCATTCTCTAGTATACTCCAAAACTGATCAACTGTATTGTATTGCATTTTTTTAAAAAGTATATATTGGATTTGAAAAATTTTTTAGTCCATTTCAATTTTTATATTTATTTAGGTTCAAATTGACCTGTTTTTACCTAGTAAAAGCCTCCTCAAATTACCTTTTGAGTGCCTTTTGGTAGCTTCCTTTCTTTCTGGCATGATGAGATATTCCAGGCTTATGACTTGCATTTGCTGCTTAGAACTGACCATTTCTCCAAGGAGCCCTATATTCGTTGGGTAGGGATTATGTTTAAAACCCACTATCTGGACAGTAGAGGTGTTTATGGCAACTTGAAGATAAAATATATCAAGAACTCCTATCAGAAATTCCAATTCAGTTGCAAGATTTCAAGTACTTCATTTAAAATTCACCTGGGGGTGGGTTTAGAGGCAGAGAGATAGTGCAAAGGGTAGGGTATGTGCCTGGCTCAGTGCTGGAGAATCCCTCCTGGTGGCACTCAAAAGGACCATATGCAGTGTCAAGGAATGAGCCTTTGCCTTTTGCATGCAAAGCTTGCACTCCAGTCCTGTGAACCATCTCTCTAGGCCAAATATGAGAAACGTGTTTTTGTTTTATTTGTTTGGGGTCACACCCCTACTGTGCAAGGGGCTTACACCTGGCTCTGCACTCAGGCATTATTCCTAGCTGGCTTAGGGTCCCTGAGCACCAGCGGGCATAGCTTCCAAATAAAACAAATTGATCAACTTTCCTGTAACCTCTTTTTCTAAAACCATAAATATCTGTTACTAAAGAATTTTCCATTCCCAGTATACTATTTTATCCTGCCTTTGGATAAAATAATATTTTATAAGATACTGAGAATAATTTTCCATGAAACACTTTTTTATCTGAGCCAATCTGGTGATGCTGGGGGGGTCTCTTGGGCTGCACCCATCAATGCTCAGAGGACCATGTGGTGACAGGAACTAACTGGGATTGGATGCATGCAGAGCATGTGCATAATGATTTATGCTGTAATGATTTCCCAGCCCCCTCTTGAACAAAAATTTTAAAAATCATCCAAAATTGAACAGAAAGTGAAACAAATCCAAGTGCTGTCTGGTTTGTGTTATAAAAAAATACATTTTTTTGTTGTTTCTTTTAGCATTTCCTGTTAAGAATGCTCAGTGAGGTGCTGGAGTGGTAGTACATTTAATGGTAGGGCATCTAAATGCCTTGCACGCAGCCAACCTGGCTTCAATCCCTAAAGTAATTCCTGAGTGCCAAGCCAGAGTAACCCTTGAGCATCACTGGATGTGATCCAAAAAGGGAAAAAAAAATGAAGAAGAATTAAGAATGCTTAATCATAATACTGGGTTCCAGACTGGAGAACTAATCAGGAACGAGGCTCTTGCCTTGCATGTGGCAGACTCTGATTCAATTACAGCACACACGATCCCCAAGAGCCACTTAGAAAAACCAACTTTCTTTTTTTTTATACTGACCCTTGAGCACAGTAGGCACTGAGCACTACCCTGCGTGGCCCAAATACCCTCCACCACAAAAATACTGTATTCCAAGAGCACTTAATGTATTGTTTCTAGTGAATTTTTTATTAAACAATCTAGAGAGCACTTGGATTTGTTTCATTTTCAGTTCAATTTTGGATGATTTAAAAAATTTTCATTCTAGGGGCTAGGAAATCATTACAGAAGTTACAGCACATGCTTAGCATGCATCCTACTCCAGTTTAGTTCCTGTCACCACATGGTCTTCTGGGTATCTCTCAGGTGCAGCCTGAGAGACCCCCAGCATCACCAGGATGGCCCAGATATCACTGGCACTGCAAGGCCCTAGCAGTATTACACCCTCGGGTCCTTTTAATGAACTGTTGGCTTCACCCCATTATACCAGCTTTTCTGTACAGGTTTTTGTTCACCGACCTGAACCTTCTGAGCACAGGTTGGGACCCACTCCCAAAATTCTTTCTTTGAAATGAGCTAGTAGTGTATCTATGAAACTAGATAATAAGACATTTTTAGGTAAAACTAGTGTCTTATCTATAAAACTAGATGATAAGACACTTTTAGGTAAAATTAGTGTCCTCTCTATTTCATTTTCTAAGTCAACATTTTTGGTTTTGTTTGTTTTTTAGTGAAGCAAAAGAGTTTTTATTGAAAGAAATTTACTTAGATCAGTGTGAGGGTAGAGAAAGAGAGGACTGTATGTTCAAGAGAGAACATGACCTTCTCCAGAGTAAAAAAAGCCGAGGAAAGTGTTTAAGAGCAAACACGGGCTTGGAAGAAAAGCAACCAAACCTCTTCCTGTCAATTTTTAAACAAATGTATTTTGTTTATACTCAGGAAACCTCCACAACAGTTATTTATTCATTGAATAAATATTGAATGAATAGTATATGCCCAACGTGTGGGTAGTTTCTTGGTTTAAAGGTTTTATGGACAGTAGTCTTTACCTTCTGGTAACTGCTAAGGACAAGGTCCTCATATAGAAGTATTAGGATACAACTGCTACAAAAGTCTGATGTCAATAGCCATAGAATTGTACAGCAGGTAGAGCAATTGCCTAGCGTGCAGCCAATCCTCGGTTCATCCCTGGCGATCCATATGACCCTCTGAGCACCACCAGGAGTGATCCTTGAGCTCAGAGTCAGGAGTAACCCCGAGCACAGCCAGGTATGGCCCAACAACTCCCACCAAAAAGTCTGATAGAAAATTGCAGAGATTTTTCAACTGGGCTAAGAAATTCATACCTCCTCTTCTATGTAGTGCAAGATCCTTTTTATTTTAAATCTGGGAAGGACATATTTAAAACTCTATTTTAGCCAAATGAATCAATTCTATGCTAAGTATGGATGAAAGTTGAGAGCTAGTCTAGGCATGAGTCAAAGTATTCAGTAAATATTTGAAGTAGTAAGTGAAATAATAAGGCCACAGTATTGACAATGATATGGAAGGCTAGCGGAAATATTCTGAAAGGGTAGCCAATAGAACTTTGAAATTGAGATGACCAGAATGAAGAGACTTGAAGATAAAGGATGCAGGCTAAGTCTCTGAGGGAATAGAATTGCCACCATTTTTCATTCACTAGATTCAATAGGAAGATGAGCTCAGTTTCATTAGAATGAGAAAAACTAGAAAGAAAAGTAAATCCATCTCTCTTACAGTAATATCTGAAGCTAGAGGGGGAAATATCCTAAAGGGATTAAGAAAAGTAAAAAATATGAGGAGAGGTATCACAATATTTTAACTTTTATCTATTTAGTTTTGCCTTACAGTACTATT
Source organism: Sorex fumeus (assembly GCF_029834395.1). NCBI lineage: Eukaryota > Metazoa > Chordata > Mammalia > Eulipotyphla > Soricidae > Sorex > Sorex fumeus. The sequence goes on from NW_026606129.1 coordinate 63,289,278, forward strand.
ATCAGTGGCATCTCATGGACATAATTCCAACACCATACACATCACAAGTGTACTTGTTTCCCTCCCCTCCCTCTAACCCTTCCCTCTCACACACCCCAACAAAATTGTGTGTTAGTTTTCCCACTTGGATCTTTGTTGCTGTTCTGCTGTGTAGCTTCAAGTCCCACATAGGAGAGAGATCATTCTGCAAGATGTCACAATTTTTAGAAAGCCCTTCTTTCGGATTAAGAAGGAGAAATGAAGAAGTAGGAATCAGAAAGGTGAGCAAAGCATCTAAGAATGTGAAGTATCACTTAAGCTAAAGAGAAAGTTCTCTGAAGAGGTGATAATCTCTTCGTGAATGGCTGCGGAGATTACAGTGAAGTTACTAACCACTGGCCTGCTCTATCAGGCCATGAGTCCTGACTGGTATGTTTTCTTCTGTAGGACCTTATCCTCATGCAGGGATCTTTCACTGGAATGGGGATTCCCAAGTGGTGCTCAGAAGTCTTGGGGGTCCCTCTTGAAGATTCTCAGCTAACCGGGCTGGTGGTTCAATGTTCAATGCAAGGGCCCATGGTTGCAGTTCAATGTAACCCCTGCAGTTTCAACCTGGGGTTGCTCAGGGCCTCCCAGACTGCACTAGGCAGTGCGTGGGGGACCATGTGGTTTTGGGATTGAACCAGGATAGGCAGCTTGCAAGGTCTGGACCTTAACTCTGCCCCTAGTTAGCCATTCATTCGGAGGACACAAATGTTTGTAATTTAGTAGTGTTAGTGGCATCCAGATCTGCCACTAATAACTTATAGCTATTCTTAGAATGATGGTATAATTGATTTTGTTCTGTGTGATTTATAAAAGTAAAATCTATTTTGTAAGATCATAAAAATCTCATTGGAACCACAGAAGATTTATAGTCATCTGTAATCTGTTGTAGCATCAGCACCAAAAGCTCAGTCACATGCATCTAGCTGTAAACTTCTGGTATGGGAGAGACATGCTAATAGACTAGCTTTTAATCCCTCAATTGGTGTTTTTCCCCTTCAAATCACCTTCTCCTAGACAGCAGGTGCATTAATGGTCGTGCAACTTTGGGGAGTCCCTTTAGGGAATTTCCTGTTTTTCCCTTTTACATTTCACACCCGTTCCTTGCTCCTGCTGCTACCATCTGCTATCTCTTTTCTCCTGTTCAGCATTGGCTTCTTCACACCCCACTCCCACGCCCTTTTCCATCTCTCTCCGTCTGTCCAACAGCCCTGCACTTAGACTGCTCCAGTGCTTATACATGGATCAAAGAACTTTCTCTTTCGTATCAACTTACTAAGCTCACAGGAAAGGGAATTTGCATGGCCTTCAACCAAGGCCTCTGTGAACCTGACAAACATACGCAAGCTCAAGACCACATCGGTGCTGACTTGGGGAACATTTAAAAGGGCTCAGTTGTTGGGCTGGAGAGACAGTACAGCAGGGGGCTTGCCTTGCACATGGCCAACCAGGGTTCAGTCCCAGGCATCCCATATGGTGCTCTGAGCACAACTAGGAACAATTCCTGAGTGCAGAGCCAGGAGTCAACCCTGAGCATTGCCAGGTATGGCCCCAAAACAAACATTTTTTAAAGGGCTCAGTTGTTTCAGTGACAACTGAAGAGCCTTGCACTTCTGGGCATGTGCTTGATAATCAAGGTGAACTGCTTCCCAGGACATGAATTAAGTTCAGTTACCCAGTGTTAGGCGTTTGCCTTGCGTACAGCCAGCCTGGCCGAGCCGGGTTCGATTCCTCCGCCCCTCTCGGAAAGCCCGGCAAGCTACGGAGAGTATCTCGCCCGCACGGCAAAGCCTGAACAATGGGAGGACAATGACAGTGACAGTGACAGTGACCCAGTGTTTGTAAAACTGTAAGATAAAATTCATACATCTGCAGGTCAAAGTACAAGTTCAAGCATGGTGCTGGAATGCCACCAGCTAAATGGATTCCTACCTAGCATAAAACATGCCATGGAAATTTCTTAGAAATCTAGTATAGCGGGAGTGATAGCACAGCGGTAGGGCATTTGCCTTGCACGCAGCCAGCCCGGCCGAGCCAGGTTCGATTCCTCCGCCCCTCTCGGACAGCCTGGCAAGCTACCGAGAGTATTCAATATGCCAAACACAGTAACAAGAAGTCTCATAATGGAGACGTTACTGGGCCTGCTCGAGCAAATCGATGAACAACAGGAGGACAGTGACCTGACAGTGACCTAGCATAGGCCCGACTGACCCGGGTTCAATACCTCCGCCCTTCTCGGAGAGCCCGTCAAGCTACCGAGAGTATCTTGCCCGCATGGCAAAGCCTGGCAAGCTATCCATGACGTATTCGATGTGCCAAACACAGTAACAATAAGTCTTACAATGGAGATGTTACTAGGCCTGCTCGAGCAAATCGATGAACAGTGGGAGGAGAGTACTACAATGCTAGTGTAGAAAAATGGAGCTAGTGCAAAGATTTTTGTCATGTAGTACTTCAGTGTCTGACTGAGCTTTTAAATGTATGATGTATTATATTAATACAAAAATTTTAAATGGAGGGGACAGAGAGGCAATACAGTAGGGAAGGCACTTGCCTTGTATGCAACCAATCCAGATTTTACCCCAGCGCCCCATGTGGTCCCCCAAGTACTGCCAGGAGTGACACCTGAGCATTGAGCCAGAAGTGTGCCTGGAACTCTGCCAGGTGTGACGAAAACAAACAAAATTTCAATTTTTGAATATTCAGCAAATGAAACCTGTGGTCCTAATATACGATGACATGGTGTGGACATAGTGGAACTCTTCACTTTTCCCCCCTTTTTTGTTTGGGGACCTTGCCCAGCAGTACTGGGTGAAGGTGGAGGCATGGGAGTACCCTTATTTTGGCCCAATGCTTTGGGGACCACACAGTGTGAGGATGCATCCCAGCCTTTAGAGCTGTCTTCCTGACCCAAACTGTTCACTTGCAAGGTTAGAACAACATGGGCCTGCCTAGATATGTTTTTATTATCGAAATTCTTGACTATACTTAATCCATCTGGCTGTTCATAGGTGATATTAGAGCTAAGTTAACACTTTAACCAGTTTTAGAGAAACTTCTTTGCAAAAACTACTGGCAGTTATCAGCTATTTAAAACAAAAAGGCAGAACTTAGGAAAACTACCATCACCACCTCACATATATATCTTTTACTAAAACTAAAAGAAACTCTGTACTCTCCTTTTTAAACTTAATGAATCATTGATCAGGCCTCGTACCTTCATCCCCCTCCACCAGTTCAAATGGGAAGAGTAAAGAAAATTGGGATACAGATATTGCTATTTCAACTGACATTTGTATGTATATTATGTGATTTATGTGTTTTAAATGCTGGTATCTGTTACAGGATATAGATGTAGCAGAAAAGTCTCTACAAACCAGGATTCACTCATCTATACCACCTGAGGTGGTTTCTCTTGAGGTGAGAATCTTAAGGAACAAATGTAATAGAAGTGATCCCATTGTGTTAATAGCGTATTATAAACCAATGATCCTATATGTGCATTTCCCAGATTTATTCAGTAAAATAATTAAATCTGTCTGATGTGTCTATGTCCACAGTATCATGTAAGACTCATTTTTAAAGTTATTATCCAGTGAAAATTTTATAAAAATCCTGCCTCTTTTCAGCTAGTCAATTAAAAGCAACTGTCCTGTGAAGCCATAACAGACAATCTGCACTAAATCTTAGGATGACAGAGTGCCGTACCAAATTGCTTTTTCTGCTGTCTGCTGTTAGAAGTAGCATTTTAGTCCCTTCACCAAAAATTTAACCAGCACCATATAAATGCCTACTCTCACGAGCTACAGTGTAGCTTTTGTATGTTTTGTTTTGCCCAGTTCAAGAAAAGACCGAGATGATGGCTGACAAAAATGAACTGTATTTGGTATATGAATATGTTTAGGATGAAAGGGAACATATTACATACAGAATAGTTTGCTTTTACATTTTTAATGTTGTTTTTCAAATACAGCTTTTTCTTCTTCCCTAACCAGAGATGTGAACAGACTCAAAATTAAAGGCTAAGAATGTGTCCCTCGATTTTCTGTGTCATCTAGAGTAGTAAGAAAGGGCAGTCATCAAGGACAGAAAAAAAAAATCTGGTACAAAGTTGTGCGTTGGGCATGTCTTTTTCTTTGTTGAATTCTCCAAAACCTTGCTCTGGCCTGTACAGGGCCTACACAATAGGAGTTAATCCAGCTATGAATAGTGGAGAAACTCCCAACCACGGTCCTCGGTGGGTATTTTTTCTTTGCTAGTCTTGCACAGTAGGATAACCTTTATTTTAAGTATGTTGGGCTGTTTCTCAGACCACATGCACAGTTGTATAGATAAGTAAAATCTCTCCATTTCCAGCTCAGAAGCCCTGAGCCTTTTAAAATGCTCTTACAAATAATCCATCAATCATGTTTTCACAACATTACCTAATTTTTCAAATATTACCTACCTTTTGCACTGAATTTCCAAAAATGAGATTGATAATGGTGATCTAATAGAAAACACTTTCCAGTCTCAAGAGTCGTTTGACAACTTGGTTTTCTTTGGCTTCCATAGGGAAGTTATTCAAGAAACCTTCAAAGCCCACAAACGTAGTATGGCAGTGATAAAAAAACGCTTCTAGCTCTTATAGACTGCTCTAGTCAGTTCAATAGTACAGCACCTTTAAAATTTATTAGACTAAGTGATATCTTATTCTCTCATCAGAAAAAAACTCTGAGAATTACGAGTTGTCATATCAAGTGATCTGAAAGTAAAGGACATGGTAGATGTAATTATTTTGTTGTATTTTATATTCAAAATGAAATGTCCAACCACCTAAATCCTCTATTATATTCAGTTCCTGATCTCATTCCAGGTCAAAACTTTATATTAATTTAAATCAGTTGTTTACATTTAGCCATTTTATTCACATTTCATAATCATTTCGTTATGGGTAATCATTTGGTCTAGGGAGTTGGAGCCTTAAATAAAAACAGTTAATGATCTTACGTAGCCCTAAATTATACTACTGGTAATAATCACAAGGTTGGCCACAAGAGGGCGTGTAAAATCACAATAAAATTCTAAAGCCTGTCATTCTGCCAGATTCTAGTTTTACTGAGAAATTTGAAAATTAACACGAGTAAGTAGCCAGAATTTTCTCTTAAATTAACATAAAATATTCTGTGGAGGAAGTGCATTTTATGTGTATGTGTGTACATGCACACACACATGTAAGTGAATAAACATTGAGACTATTATGAAGAGCCAAGTTCAATTGCTTGATACGCTTTTTACTTTTGGATTTTTTTTCCAGACTCTTTACTGGGCATCAGTAAAAGAATATATTCCCAAATGGGAACAATTTCTTTTAGGAAGAGCACAACATCCTATGGTGCTGAAAATCAAAATGAAGCACAAAGTACCATTTAAAACGAGACACGGCGCTAACTTCACATGCTGGTTTGAAACAATAAACAACCTGTTTGGCAAATCTTAATAATAAATATGTAGGTCTCTAATATGGGAGAATGAATTTCTTCATATTAGCCCCTTAATGAAGGTGAATATGAGAGAATCTATTCAGATATTTGAGCTATCACTTAGATTTATTATTAATTCATGAATTTGCCTTCTGTTAATGTGATGGAAATGTTTAAAAGTACTGAGATGTGGAAAGTTTATTAAATAAACTACAAAATGAGTACTGTGTGTGTTTATTAAGATCATCTACAGTCATTCTCCTAAATAATGACAACCAGTTCTTAGCTTTGATTTTGCATTTTCTAATATCTTTACTTTCTGGGTATTTCATTATAGGAACAAGGTTTATGATCAAAGTGACTTTTTGCTCACTATTAAGGTTTGTTATAATAACTGGGAAATCAACAACACTTAAACACTTTTCATTAATAGCAAAATATATATGAGGCCCAACATGCTATGAATATAATGAGATTTCTAAAAGTTATGGGAGGATAAACTGAACTGGTGTTTTAGGATAACTCAGACATGGTTCTGAAAATAAATACCTAGTAGATCTGGGAATGGTTATTAGATTTTTAATGTTGTGATTTAATGATCATCAACCTTGTGAATGTAAATAACTTTTCTACCACCATTTCATCTTTAAGCTTGCCTTTTCTTTCTCCCTTTTATTTTCATTACTTCTGAAACAGCAGTCAATAATAAAGCTTTGGGTCAAAACCCTAAATAGCATAGAGATTCCTCAGTTAACTACTGCATCAGAAAAGAAAAATTAGAATTTTTCTAATAGTAGATTCTGTCATGCTAGTAAAGAGAATCTATAATACATTCATTGCAATTTAAGATTTTAAATGTCACATTTTGTGTTTTTGAAAGACAATAGAACAAGCTAAAAAAACCCTGAAATGTCCATTGTACTGATAAGTTCCTTTAAACTATCATCTTGGAAATATCCTGTTGAGTGGGTGTTGGTGTGGGTAACAATAATGTTGTTTTCATAATATGCGCTGGCACATTAGCACACTTCTCTACAGTGTTAACAGTTGTAATTAAGGAATAAACAGCACAGAGTGTCAGTCCGATGACAATTTCATCTATAGTGTCACAATACAAAATGTCACAAAATATTAGAACTGTTACATAACTATAAAAAGTATCAGCTTAAAAGCTGAAAGCCCTTTAAAAAGGAAGACAGAGAAAGGAAGAAAAAAGAGAACTGGCATAGAGACCACAACAATTTTATACCTTCTCAAGAATGTTCTGTCACAAAAATAAATTGATAATTTTTCCCCTGTTACATTACAGTTTGGTTTCTAGGCATCCAGTTGATTTAACAGGAGAATGCAGGGCTTTTTAGCAGCTTTGAATTGGTAAACAGATTTAGATGTAGTCGAAAAGGAACATGAGGAAGGTTTCTTTTTTTTTTTTTTTAACATCCAATCTTTCCTAGCATATGTACATAAGAAGGTGAATGAAGCAATGTGAAACTTATTTCTCTTTAGTCGAGTGAAAAAAAGGCTAAACATTTGTTGAGATGGTAAAATATTGTGTCAAGCAAGTAGGCACATTCCAAAATTAAACAGTGGTTGATATGTTAACGTCCTCAAATATTTGAGTGTACACTTTCTTTGAGTTCTGTAAATTAAATCACGAGTAGATTAGATTAAAATATAAAACAAACAGGAATGTAATCATCTCAGGAAAGGTTCAGGATTTTTCTCCCCTAAATTAGCTAACTTACCAGTAATTTTTGGGAAAAAAACAAAGAAGGAAAAAAAACATTAGGGTCCATATACCATAGATTCTGATTTCGAGAAGAAGAGAAGTTATTTCCATGCTTTGGCTATACTGTTTCTCTCATTTCTAGTTAATACCACAAAAACTTCTTTCCCCACCCACCCCTCTCCTGAAGAAATTTTCCTCCCTTACATGGTACTACATGGTTTTTTTGTTTGTTTGTTTGTTTGTTTGGGAGGGTTCACACCCAGCGATGCACAGGGGTTACTTCTGGGTCGTGCACTCAGGAATTACTCCTGGCGGTGCTCAGGGGATCATATGGGATGCTGGGAATTGAACCTGGGTTGGCCGCGTGCAAGGCAAATGCCCTACCCGCTGTGCTATCACTCCAGCCCCAATACTACATGTTTTTGTGGGGCTTTGTGTGTTTGGTAGGGCTAGCATGACATGCTATGCTCAGATTGTACTATTGACAGTGCTCAAGGTATCAAGGTACCATATGCAGTATGGGTTGATGGGGGCGGGGATGGTAGGGGCGATCAAAGGTATATGTTTTGTTTTCAAATCCCCATAGGGAAATTGGTACCCCAATTAAATATCATCATAGTCCTCATAATAAATTATCTTCCTTTAGGAATTTCCAAATAGTCTTTTCTATAAGGAAGGCTGAAGAGCCACCCTGATATGTATCTTTGTACACAACATAAAGAGGAACTAGTTATACTTTTTTATAACTTTCAGGGCCCAAATAGTCTATCTATCTCTTTATGAAAGCAATGAATTCGTATTTTCTTTGGATAATAGAACTTTCCAGGTAAAGGTGGCTTCAAAATGTTTCTATAGTCTTTATTGAATTACTGAAAATGCTTACGTATCCACAGTACTTTTGGGCTGAAATTTTTGTACTAGATTTTTATACTAAGAGGTTATAAAAAGAGGTTATTATACTAAGGTGCTAAGGAGTCAAAGGAGCTACTCTCTAACATTAAAAAAAAAGTTCTAAGTACTCTGGGAAAAGCTTATCTACAAAGTATATTCTCTGCATTCTTGGTGTATTCATTTGTCTTTTTACTTTAAGCCAATTCACATTTTCCACTTCACTTGTGTTGTTGTCTTATTAAATAATGTCTTGACTAGGGACAGCTCAGTGATAGAGGACTCTCCTTGCACAGGTGAGGTCATGGATTCAAGTCCTGACACCGCATTGAGTTGGGACTCAAATTTTCCCCCTTGAAAAGAAAGGAATTTAACTTAAGACAAAATTAAATTTTAAGTACCCCAAGCCCAAGAGATAGTACTTGGGGGGATAAGCTACTTGCCTTGCCTTAGTTCAATACACAACATCACACATGATACTCTAAGTCCTGCCAAGAGTGACCCCTAAGCACAGAGCCAGAAGTAAGCCCTGAGCATTTCTGGGGATGACCGCAAAGCAAAAAAAAAAAAAAAAAAAAAAAAAAAAAAAAAAAAAAAACCAAAGAGTTCCCTGTTGTTTTCTTTTTTAAAAAGAACTGTCTAAAAAGAGCTATATGACTATATGACTTAGAACACAATTTCAGCAACCTATTTTGACCTACTTAAATTAGGAAACTAAAATATATATACATAAATATGTATATATATAGTATATATAGGCAATATTCAGGCTGTGAGTTCAAATGGGGGAAACAAGTGGAAAATGTGAAGGTGAGGAGAGGAGAAATTAATTTGAGAAACCTTCAAGTTTAAATAATCCAATAGCTGTGTGAGTGTGTGTGAGAGAGAGAGGGAAAATAAGAGAGAAAAAGGGAAAATTTAGAAGTTAATTTTTTCTGAATAGGAAATTTAATTCCCTACCATTAATCAAAGAATGTTTAGAGTTTTCTGAGACAAACATGAGGACCTGTCAAACTGTAGTCATTAAGGAAAACTGATTTTCAGATTTGACACTCTGGCATTGTGATCTCCCTTTCTTGCTGGAACTGAGATTATATCCTAAGTAAAATCTAAGAAAAAGAAAATGACTTCAACAAAGAGGCTAGGAAAATGCTTCCGGTCATTATCTAACCTCTCGGAGTCAAATTTCCTTGCTTACAAGAAAGAGAACCTGGTCCCTACACTATGGAGTGTCTAAAAATTCTTGCTTTTTTTTTTTTAAAGAAAGCTAATTTATGACTCAAAAAACAGAATTAGAGTCTTTACAAAGTAGTCATTAGACTTTTAGTAACTAAACCAACATTGTTTCCTCTCTGCACTGAGAGGAAACAATGAAGTATTCTTAAAACTTTTAATGATAATTGGGCATTTAGTCCACGCTGTTAAAGTCAAAGTACTTTTTATTATACCTCCTAAATTGAGGTTATCAACCTGGGAGTTTTTCGGTTGTTGGACAAAATAAAACATTGGGACAATACCATCAAATTAGAGGGAGAGCCTAATGTAGAGATTTTAGAAGTGAATGTGGTAAACACAAAGGTGCATAACATTTGAGTGCTTCGAATGAAGCACATTCATACATTCATCAGCCCTTCTGACTTTCTTTTGTGTCAGCAGACACAGTTCTAAGCACAAAGAATAGAGCAGTAAAGAGGCAGCCCCAAAAAATAAAAGTGCGTGTCCTCATGGATCTTAGATTTTGAAAGGCACAGGGGAACAGTGGGGGCGGGGTGTTAATGATTTTAAAATGTAATAGGTAATAAGACCTAATGGAGTATGAATTTCTAAAATGTCTTCAATGCAAGAAAACAAAGCTGATTTCATAACTTCTCAGAAAATGTCTAGAACAGTTTATTTTTCTCCAAGTTGAAAGATATTAAGTTGAAATTTTTCCAGTGAAGCAACATTTTTACCATTCCTAATATGGAAATTGTGTAAGTTTAATGGATCAGTTAATGATAAATAATGCAAAAAAGTTCTCATTACTTCAGCAGATATTTGTACATCAATACTCATAACAGTATTTGTTCATAATACTCAAAAGGTGAAAACAACCCATATGTCTATCAGCGAAGGAAAGAATAAAGAAATTTGTGGGGGGCTGGAGCAATAGCACAGCAGTAGGGCGTTTGCCTAGCACATGGCCAACCTGGGTTCAATTCCCAGCATCCTATATGGTCCCCCAAGCACCGCCAGCAGTAATTCCTGAGTACAAAGCCAGGAGTAACTCCTGTGCATTGCCGGGTGTGACACAAGAAGGAAGCAAAGAGAGAGAGAGAGAGAGAGATAAGAAAGAAATTTTGGCATATAAAAAAAAGGGTATTGGTGGTGGAGAATGGGCACTGGTGGTGGGATGGGTACTCGATCATTGTATAACTGAAACCCAAGCACAACAACTTGTAAGTCTACAACTGTACCTCATGGTGTTTCACTAACAAAAAAAAAATTTTTTTAAAAATTAAAAAAAAACAGGGTAGTTTTCTGGACATACGTTGGGCTGATGAATGTATGAATGAAGCACTCAAAATTAATGTTAAGCTAAAAGTCATAGAGATTTAAAAAACTATTATAAAACAAGGTGTCAATTTACAAAAAAAAAAACTCATAAATACATACAAACCATCCCAGAGCAGAACATACTGGACAAATACTAAAACATCTAAAGGGAGGAATAAAACAGACACGTATAGTAGATTTACATACCCAAGCATCTTATCCAGACCAAAAAAGGAAACAATTGCAGATTTTGGTCTGAGCCACTGAGTCCAGTGGGCAGAGTGTTTACATTGCACACAACCAACTCAGGTTCAATTCCCAGCACCCCATATGGTCCCTGGGCTTACCAGCAATGAGCCCCAAGCACAGAGCTGAGAGTAAGCCTTGAGCACCACTGGGTATGCACAAAACCAAAAATGCTGGATTCCAATCATAGATTAGACCACCGTTTCTTAAACTCTTTATACCTGCAGACCAACATGTCCATGAACCAGTAGCTAATAAAACACTCAATTAGGCCCAGTGGAACTAATGAACATTCATAACTCATTTCATCTAAAAGCAACAGAATGCCACTTTTCTCAAAATGCTCGTAGACTGGGGGTCTGGTGCTGCCAGCAGGTCAATCTGTACCTGTGAGGTGATTGCATCAGCAGCCTGATGGCGCCTTCAGACTTCCAGATACCCCAAAATTGCTGCTGTGCCTTTGGCCAGACCCCAAAAACTTGGGGCCAAGTTTACCAAGAAAGTAAACAGCCAATAGTTAGGTATGTGGGAGACACACCCACAAACCACCCCCAGCTCAGCTATACACCACTCACCAGACATGGCCTCTCTGGTTCCTGATCGAACTGCTTAAAGGCCATGATCCCAGAGACTCAGAAAAAAATCTCAAAATCCAATGGCTTTTGGCAGAAATGTGTCCAGTCCCTGCAGTAGGTTACTGGCTCTGGGCCACCCCAGGTGGGAATGGGTTTCGTGCCTTGGCCTGTTCCTCCTGGAGGCCCAGTGGCTACCATCCTCCAGAGGCCACTGAACAGTCAGGTTTGGGCCTGCAGTGACGAGACACATGGGGCCTCACGGGATAGGGGTGAAGCTGGCCCTTTCCTCCCTGTCCCTACAAGACCCTGAGTCGCTGCCCACAAACAGCCTCTTTGGTTCCTGATCAAGCTGCTTAATAGCCATGAATCCAGAGACTCAGAAACAAATCTTGAAACCCAGTGACCTTTGGCAGAAATGGGTCTGGACCCTGCAGTAGATTATTGTTGCCAGGCCCCAGTGGGGAGAGGGTGCTGTCCCTCCACCTGCTCCCCCTAGGCAGCTTGGTGGCTGCCATCTTCCAAAGACCACTGGACAGTCAGGTTTGGGCCTGCAGTGACAAGACACATGGGGCCTCACGGAATAGGGGTGGAGCTGGCCCTTTCCTCCCCACCCCAACAAGACCTCGAGTCGCTGCCCACAAAGGCCTCTCTGGCTCCTGATCAAGCCGCTTAATGGCCATGATCCCAGAGACTCAGAAACAAATCTCGAAACCCAGCGGCTTTTGGCAGAAATCCCTCCAGATTTAATTGTTAAAATTTTGGAATTTCAAAATCATGTGGCCACTACTGCAGCCATGCTACATATGTTATTCATAACCAGCAATAGAAAACAAATTGTCTACTGTTGCCTTTTTGGCAGATCTGAATGTTGGGTAAAATCCCAAATAATAATGGTGGGTCTGGTGTCAAAATATTGAATGTAATCAAAGTAGAGAGAGAGTAATGTGGAAATCATCTGCCACACAGGTAGAGGGAGGGTGTGGGGTGGGGTATACTGGGGTCTTTGGTGGTAGAGAATTGGCACTGGTGAAGGTATAGGTGTTTCTTGTATAACTGAGACTTAAACCTGAAACTGCTCTCATGGTGATTCAACAAATAAAATTATAAAAAATGAAAAATGCTCATGGAACATATTCCTGCATATATGTGATACGCCACAAAATAAGTTTTAATAAATATTAAAAGATATTTAAAACTGAGCTCCCTGTGAAGTATTCCATATGCCAAACACAGTAACAAGTGTCACAATGGAGATGTTACTGGGCCCGATCAAGCAAATCGATGAACAAGAAGAGGACAGGGACAGTGACAGTTATTTAAAACTGATTTTTAAGAATACTAAATATATTTTAACCCCAAGGGAATGAAACTAAAATTCAACAAACAGCTGAAATTTTTACAAACGTGATATTAAACAACAGACTCCTGAACAACCAGTGAATTAACAAAATCGTAAAGGAAATTTAAAAAATCTCTTGAATGAAAATAGAATCACAACACACAAAATCTATGGAATGTTGCAAAGCAATTCATAGGGAGAACTGCTTCTGCATTTCTATTAAGAAAACTGGAAATTCTCAAATAACCTAACTTTACACCTTAAGAAGTTAATAAAAGAACAAACCAAACCCAAATATAACTGGAAGAAGGAAATAACAAAGATCAGACCAGAAATAAATGCAACAGAAAAGGGTTACAAATTAAGAATTTTATTTTAAGAAGATAAAGTTAACAAATGTTTAACTTGACTAAAAAAACCCTCAAAATTCAAAATGAAGACATTACACCTGATAATACAGAAATTCACAGGGTCATCAGAGACTATGGACAATGATGTGCCTACAAATTGGGTAATCTGAAATAAATGAATAAATTCCTAGAAAGATACAAGATCCAATCATGAATAATTAGAAAATCTGAGCAGACAATAAAAAGGAAATTAAATCAGTAATCAAAAACTCCTCAACACTAGATGGCTTAATAGATGAATTCTACCACACATTTATAGGGAAAAAAAGTCAATTCTTTTCAGAATCTTCCCCAAAATTAACTCATGAAGAGGCCAGAGAGATGCGCAGTGAGTAGGATACTTGCCCTGCATTCAGCTAACCTGGGTTTGATCCCTGGCTTCCCATAGTGTTCCCTGAGCCCTGGCAAGAATGATTCCTGAGTGTAGGGCCAGAAGTAGTCAGCCTACTTAGATGTGGCCCCCAAACAAAACAAACCCACTCATGAATTCATTTTGTAAGGTCAAATTTTCCTGTTACAATAAGCAGGTAAGTGTACTGCAGAAAACAAAACTAGAGCACTTACATGATGGATACATATATGCAAACATTCTAAAAAATAGTGGCAAACTGGGGCTAGGAAGACAGTACAGAGGGTAGGTTGCTTCCTTTGCATGTGGCTGACCTGAGTTCAATCCCTGTTGTCCCACATGGCTCCCGAACACTGCCAGGAATAGTTCCTGAGTGCAGAGCCAGGAGTAACCCAGGTGTGGCCCAAAAACCTTAAAAATAAAATTAAAATAGTAGCAAAACAAATTCAACAACATAGGAAAAGGATCAGTAAAAGTCCATGATCCAGTAGGATTTATCTGTAGGAACCGAGAGATAAAACTTAGGGGGGAAAGTAAGATAACAAACTATATCAACAGAGTGAAATATACTGTTTTGTGTTAGTTACATATTAGAGATAAGATAAAATTAAGAGAGATGAATCTTAAGAGATTTCTTAACCCTGGTAAGAAGAAGAAATGTACTGCCACAGCCTGGCTTTGAGGTTCTTGGTGGGAGTGACAGGGACCAAGCTCTGGATTTTTAAAAAATTTCTGAGACTGCCCAAACTGAACTTCTTCCCAACATTGGAAATATAGAGTTTTTATCTTATAATCCTGTAGAGCTGCTTTTAGTGACTACACAAGTATCCCAGGCCTTATGCTCTCTGTCTAATGTGACAGTGACACTTCTTTGTTAAGAAAGAGGAAGGCAAGGTTGCAAAACACAATGCCCAAAAGGAGAGAAAGAGAGAAAGAGAGAGAAGAGCACCTGCCGGAGAGGCAGACAGGGGGGTGATGGGACAGAACCTTGGGACACTGGTGCTGGGAAATGTACACTGGTGGAAGGATGAGTGTTGGAATACTGTATGACTGAAATCCAATCATGAATAGCTTTGTAATGCTCTAAAATAAATAAAATTTAAAAAAGAAAGAGGAAGGCAAAAAAGGAATGAAATATAAAACCAAATAATCATCTCTGTAGATGCAAGAAAAATATCAACATATTTTTACTATAAAAACCCTCAACGCATTGGATATAGAGGGACTGGAAAGCTGAATTTTGAGCATATGCTTCCCGCACAGGAGGCATGGATTTGGTCCCCAGTACTTCATGGTGCCCAGAGCAACACTAGAAGTTACCCTCCAGCTAAGATACCCTGGGGACCAGCAGGTAAGGCCTCAAAGCACAAAAACAAAAACAACCTAATTGGGTGTTGAAGGAATGTGCATCAACAAGATGAAAAATTGTACGCTTGGGGTGGGAGAGATTGGAAAACAGGTAAGGTACTTGCCTTGCCCACAGCTGACCTAAGTTCAATCCCTGGCACCTTTATGGTACCTCAAGCCCTGCCAGGAGTGATCTCTGAACAGTGAGCCAAGAGTAAGCCTACGCACCACTGAACTGTCCCCTGACCCTCTGACTCCCCGCCCCCGCCAATTGCATCCTTTAAACTTCTACAATATTTCATCAATGAGACTTTAATGTGATAGACAATTGTTCTTCAAAACATATGGAAATTCTAATGCATACTTTAACATGGATGAACCTTAATATTAAGCTAAGTGAAATAAGCCTGGCAATTAAATTATATTGACTCCACTCATATTAAGTGTGTAAAGTAATAATAGTAATCGACAAAATAGAATGGTCTACAGGTGCTGAGAGAGATGATCACAGAGTCATTTTGGGAGAAGAAACAGGTTTAGAGATGGGTGGTGATTATAGTCTCAAAAACCTTAGAGGTGTTTAGCACTAAAATGTATACTTTAATAAAGTTGAAATGGTAGATTCTATGTTACCACCATCACAAGTTATTGGATTTAAATCTTGTTTATGACATAATAAAATTACGCACAGTACTGATCAATCAAGTTACTTCCTCTTGGAAAATTTCTCTAGCAGTAAACTGCATTATATTCCGTGTTCTAATACATTTAATCATCTATCTTTTAAAAGATTAGTGTTAGCATATTTTATATTTATTTTTGTTTGGAGTCACAAGAAGTGGTGCTCAGGTCTCATTCCCAGCTCTGTGTTCAAGGATCACACCTGGTAGTTGTCAAGGAACCTTATGTGTTGCCAGGGATGGAACCTGGGTCAGATCCTCTCTCTGGAGCCCCTAACCACCACCGTAATCTGTTAGCTTTTTAGAATGTCTGTGCAAGCTCATAAGCTTTGACAAGTATTACGTTTTAAATGCTGTGTTCTATTAAATTTTGAAATAGAGTGAAAAAAACGTTCCAACTCTGAGTTCAAATTATACATCTCTAAATTCAAAACGTGCGGATTCACTACCAAGATCTCACCATTCTACAAAGAAGTAATCATCCATATCAAGAGAGGGGTTCGGCAGGGTGATACCATTTCACCAAAACTCTTCAGTGCCACCCTCGAGAACATCATGCGACGACTAGAATGGGAAAACATGGGAGTGAAGATAGATGGTCGGCAACTACACCACCTCCGCTTTGCTGATGACATCGTTCTAATAACACCAAACATCAGCCAAGCGGCACAAATGCTTGCGGACTTTGACCGTGAGTGTGGAAAGGTCGGACTACAGCTGAATCTTACGAAGACAATGTTTATGAGAAACAGCCTTGTTCCTGACGCTCCATTCGCTCTCAACGGAACCACCATCTCCGAATGCAACAGTTATATATACTTAGGTCGAGAAATCAACATGATGAATGACCTGGCACCTGAGTTACGCAGGAGGAAGAGAGCGGCTTGGAATGCCTTCAAGAGCATTGAAGAAATAACTAAAAGGACAAAGAACCTCCAGCTACGAGCACATCTCTTTGATTCCACTATTCTTCCTGCATTAACATATGCCTCAGAGACCTGGACCCTACGAAAACAGGATGAGAACACTATTCGGGTCTCTCAAAGAGGAATCGAAAGAACTATGCTTGGAATATCACGATTCACTCAAATGAGAGATAGAATCCGGAGTTCTGATCTTCATCAACGCTCAAGAATCAGGGACGCTGTCTCATTTGCCAAGACATCAAAAATCAGATGGGCTGGACACGTAATGAGGTTTACAGACAACCGCTGGACTAGAGCCATTACTGATTGGATTCCACGAGACATCAAAAGATCACGTGGACGCCCACCTATAAGATGGTCAGACTTCTTCGTCAAGACCCTAAATGATCGGTTTGAGGCTCTACATGTTCCTAAAACGAACAGATACCATTGGGCTACACTAGCACACAACCGGGATGAATGGAGACGTTACTGGCACCCGCTCGAATAAATCGATGAATAACGGGGATTAAGTGATTAAGTGATAAGTGATTAAATTCAAAACATCTATATTTCAGTTCAAACATCTATATTTTAGTTCAACAATTCTATAAAAATGTTAATGAAACAAGTGTTGTTCAAAGTATGTTTTTTTTCCTTTTGGGAAGGTAATATATTAATGAAATATGTCACTTTTATTTAAAATTAGGAAACTTGGGGCTAGAGAAATAGTACAGCAGATAAGGTCTTGCAGGCAGTCTAAGCCTGGGTTTGGTCCCTGAGTATCATTAGAAGTAATTCCTGAGTGCAGAGCCAGGAGTCAACCCTGAGCATTGTTGGTGTGGCCCCCAAAATGAAACAAAATAAATAAAATTCAGAAGTTCAAATTCGTATTTGAAGCTATAATTTGAACAGAATCCTACTTACCAACCATGCATTCTCAATCTTCACTTTTTAAATACCTAAGTGCTGGAGTGATAGCACAGTGGAAGGGCGTTCGCCTTACAAGCGGCCAACATGGCCGACCCGAGTTCGATTCCTCCACCCCTCTCGGAGAGCCCGGCAAGCTACCGAGAGTATTCGATATGCCAGACACAGTAACAACAAAGTCTCCAATGGAGACGTTACTGGGCCTGCTCGAGCAAATCGACGATCAACGGGAGGGCCTTTACCTTTACCTTTACCTAAGATTTAATACCTGTGTGTATTAAATCCTTTTTGCAACCCCAGCATCATTTTTACGTTATATTTAGCACTTCAATTTCCTCCAATAAAATATGCTTGGATTGTTTAAAACTCAGTGAATTATTGTTTCTTCAGAATTCTTCTATAGTTTTGTTAGTAGAGAAGCTAAAAACTAGTATTAATAGAAAATCTGAAAACTAGTATTAAATGGAGGGAAACTATTCTTACAATTTTATATGCCTTCTTTTGTCACTGCACCTTTAATCTTAAATGATTTTCAAAAATAAAGGTAGAAACAGTTGGAGTTTGTTTTGTGCACTGTACATTAACCTTTATTGATTGAACTTTTAATATAGCATTAGGGATTTATTCTGCATCTCCTGCTTTTTAAAAAACAAATCATAGCACTGATGACTTAAATGGAGCTGGAACAACTGAGAACAACTTGAAACAACCTGGATGTGTGACTCTTCATTTAATTATAACTTTTATGAAACCTAAATCAAAATCAAGTAGTCCAATGAAAATTAGCTAAGATATGTTTGATTATAAAATACACATGACATTGTATGACTCAAACTCAAACATGAAAGCTTCGTAACTGTATCTCATGGTGATTCAATAAAAAATAAATAAAAATAAAAATAACATGAGGTTTTAAAGACAGTATCAACTAAATATTATTGTTTATTATTTTCATTGATTACATATTAACTTATATTCAATTTATAGATAACGGCAGTTCACTTCTTTTTACTTTTTCTAAAGCAGTTACTAAAAAATTCAAAATATACTGAACAGCATTAATCTTGACAACTCCTAACAGCCTTTGCAATCCGTTCTATGAGTAACTTTGTAAGATTTTTTAAAAAATTTATTTTAATTTCATTTTTAGCAATGAATCCTATGATTACTAAGTCTGGGGAAATTTTTAGGATTAAATAGTCTGCTGACATGTTCATACTTTCAGTAAAACAACTTTCTGAACATAACAATTTAAAGATCAGAGTAGAATGTTGTTTTGCCTGTAGAGTTGTGTTCAAATATTTGTTCATTTTTAGTCAATTAAATCCTAAATCCAAGCACCTGCTCAAGGAACCCTTTTTAATATTTTAAAAAGAAAAACTTAGATTTTTGATCAGACTCTTAATTAAAGTACATTTGATGAGAACATTTATTCAAGATGAAACAGCATGAGACTGCATGCCAGATAAAATAATTTGGCATTGGTTTTCATATGGTGCAAGATTAAAAGAAGCTCAACATTGAAATCAAAGGTTTATTTTCCCTCAGAGGTCCTTGCGAATCATCGGAAGTAGTGTTAATATGTGGTGACAAAGGTACTTTTTATAGGAAAAATACATTACACACTGAAACTATTAATCATCAAATGATAATGAAATGGAAGCAATGTGACATTAAGTGACAGTTGAAGTCACACCACAGATTCCTCTCATACCTGAGGACCGACTCAGTATCATCATTTGTTTCACTCTTCTTCCCACTGCCTCACTCACAAGTTCTCCAGAGAAGCCAGAGAGAAGCAATTACTGGTAAAAATAAGGTTGAAAGAAGACACTTTCCACAAAGTATGTATTTTAAATTCAAACTAAATAGGATGAATCCAAAGTGAAATTAACGTTATTGCCATTCATTAGGAAAATGTCTTAAGCAAAGACTTTTGAATTAACATGTAGTCAAAATTAGCTTTTCCACAGAGGTAGGGCATTTGCGTTGCATGTGGCCAGCCTGGCAGAGCCGGGTTCAATTCCTCCGCCCCTCTCAGAGAGCCAGCAAGCTACCGAGAGTATCTCGCCCGCACAGCAAAGCCTGGCAAGCTACCCATGATGTATTCGATATGACAAACACAGTAACAACAAGTCTCACAATGGAGATGTTACTGGGCCCACTCAAGCAAATCGATGAACAATGGGAGGACAGTGCTACAGTACTAACTTTTCCAGAGTGAGGGACTGGGTTTTTTGGTCACACCCAGCAATGCACAGGACTTTCTCCTGGCTCTATGCTCAGGGTTCACTTCGGATGTATTCAGGGGCTATATGGAATGCTAGGAATTGAGCCTGGGTCAGCAGCGGGCAAAGCAAGTGCCCTTCACATTATACTATCACTCTAAAATTAATTACCACCCTTAAATTAGCTTTAACGACAAAAAATATCAACTTCCTTAAGTGCCGTAACCTGTAGTCATGAGAAATGCTGTTTTGGAGCAAATTACATAGTTGCTTGCCAAAAATGCCTCTTAACTGGACAAAGACTTCTTTTTAACTCATTCCCCCATTTTCAAGTTGAATCAGGGAAAAAAAAAGTTCAATTTCAACAAATAATGTATTACTGAAACCAGAAGGGCTCAGAATTCTGGATGAGATGACTGCCTTAGCAGCCCTTGTTCAGTGGGGCTGCAAGCACAAAATAGGATGCTTACAAAAGATACAAAGCATGGAATTCTAACACCCCATGCAAAACAGATTGAGGGGAAAAAAAGAAAAAAAGAAAAACTTTAATTTGCTCTGAGTAGAAGAGGACACTTCTGATCTTACGATGGCAAAGAAGCAATACTGACATGTGTGCACTGTGTCCAATCCTTACAAATAAGGGGCATTTTTACTTCTTCACCTCTGATTTTTCTCTACAGTTCAATCTCCTGAGACAACCCAAATAGAGGTCACCAGGCTTTTTGTCTTTCTAAGTGTTGTGTTTGTCCCAAACATTCATCTTTCTCAATGAATGACGAGGGACCTCACATCCTTTGGCATCTCTGAGACATTAACTACTTTGTTATCTAAGTGCTTCTATACTTGGTTTCCAGAGTCTTAAAAACTCCTCTCCACTGGTTCCTTTCCTAATAACTAGGTACTGGAGGGGTATATTATTCCGTCTCTGACTTTAGGCACCATTTTAGCAACTCCATCAGGGATATCAACCAAGTGTAGCTCTTGGTGTTAAAACTGATCCTGTCAAATAGAGTTCCTTAATTCCTTTGACTTACCACCCCTTTTCAAAAATCACTAGCTGCCCCCTGGAAATCTTTCTTTTAGCAAGGAGAAAGCATGTGTGCGCACACTCACATACATACACACTTGCACCTGTGGTTACAACCACTTGCTCCTGGTCAGCACAGCATCCTACAGGAAGCAATATCACCTTACTTTGGGAAAACAGTGCCTAAGGGGATAACCACAAATACCTCTTTTTCAATTCTGGCATTTCCCTCATACTATTTCAGCCCAAATCCCAATTTGTCCAAAAACAGAATTAAAGATATCCCTCTTTCAAAACTACCCCTACCACTTATATGTTCTCTACCTCTCCACTTATATGTCAACACTACCTCTTCAATAGGTCAGGTCAAAATCTTACTTCCAACACTTCTTTTCCTCCACCCCCTACACATATAATTCAGCTACCAGTCACACTGTCTCTACCTTCTATGTAGTCTCAAATCTTGACTATTCTCACCACTTCCATCACCATTTTCCTGAACATACTTGCTCCAAATCCTGTTGGGGCTCAGGAGACCATGTGTAATGCCAGGGATGCAACTGGGGTCGATCATACCAGGTAAACACCTTAACCTCTATACTGTCTGGCTATCAATGAATATGTTTTTAGTAAATCTTAAAAAGAAGTTAATGCGTATATAGCACCACCACTAACAAGAGGAGAAGCTGGGGAAAAACATAATAACAACAGCAACAACCAACCAGTGACAGCAGAGAAACCCAGATCCACAAGACTGAATCTAAGTCCAAACAGAATAAGATCCACAGGAAAAAAAATTACCACCACCTTTCACAGGTGGAAGCTTATAAGAAATAACACTAAGTAGCAACAATAATCAGGAAAATCTGAATTAGACCAACTAGACCAACGTATCATTTCTCAGTAATAAGAGTGGAAAAACGTAAATTTATATTAAGTTTTGGTTAAGATAAGATGGGCTGTAGCGATAGCACAGCGGTTGGACATTTGCCTTGCATGCAGCCAACATGGCCGACCTGAGTTCGATTCCTCTGCCCCTCTCAGAGAGCTCCACAAGCTACCGAGAGTATCTCGCCTGCACGGCAGAGCCTGGAAAGCTACCCGTGACATACTCGATATGCCAAGCACAGTAACAACAAGTCTCATGATGGAGACGTTACTGGGCCCACTCGAGCAAATTGATGAACAACGGGAGGACCGTGATACCCGTGATACCCGTTGGTTAAGATTTGGGGAAAATAAAATAACTTTATAGGCAAACTTTGCAGTATCCCAAACTCCCAAAATGTGTTGCCATATCCCAAAATTTTCAATGCTATTCTAGAAAAGAATAGTCTCATTCCGCTGACCCTGAATGAGCCACCAATTACAGCAGCTTTAAGAAGGATGAGGAAGGAGAGGCTGATAAAATCTCAGGGCCGAACTAGGCTGCCAAAATGAAGAAGGACAAAAATGACTGGTCTGTACTTTCAATGCACATAGACTGGCATCAGATACATCCTTTGAGGACCTGATGGTGCAAGCACAAAAGATTCAATACGACATCACTGGTCTGACCAAGACAAGAAGGCATCAATCACATCACGCCGTTTTTGACACTGGAGAAGAACTGTTACTCGGAACATGCGACAAAAGAGGCGTTGGTGATGTCGGTGTCCTTGTCAGCACGAACTTGGCCATAAACATTGATTCATTCAAATGCCTAACACCCAAATCGGACGATTACGCTTGAATAGATGTGGCTCACCACTGGCAGTTTCTATCTTCGTTGTCTATGCACCAACATCCAATTATGATGAAGGAAAAATTGGGAAGTTCTACATGGAACTGGAGAAGTTCTATAAAGAAGACCACACCTTCTACAAGATCATTGTCGGTGATTTTAATGACAAAATAGGACCGAGAAGATCAGCCAAAGAACTCCACATCGGGACCCATGGCCTAGAATGGAATGAACAGTGTGAGAGACTGTCTGAGTTCATCATGTTGGCCAAGGCCATCCATGGTAACACAGTTCCAGAAGGCCAAATCTAAACGTTGGACATGTGAGTCTCCCGGTGGATGGTTCCACAACGAAATTGATCACATCATATTCAATCGATGGTTCTGCCTGACCAATGTTGCTGTTGTCTCAAAATTCCAAATGGGATCGGACCACCATCTCCTTCGTGTAAAATTCTACTTCACAGAGCGGGGAGAAAGGGCTGCAAAGTTTAAGAAGAGAACTCCCAGAACAACCACCAACTGGCAGATCTTTGGCACAACTGGCAGATCTTTTGCAGCAATATGGGAAGATGCCGTCATTGACAACATTGATGAGGAATATGATCGACTGGTTCAGCACCTCCATGATTGTGCGAAGAACGCTGAGAGAGAGATAGCCACAAAAAGAAGTCTGTCTTCAAAAACTCTTGAGCTCATTCACCAACGTGGCTTAGCGCAAGCCTCAGGCAACTGCAAGCCAAGCGAATGTCCGAGTTCACATACCAGTGCAGAGGAGCAATAAAGGAAGACCTCAAAGAGAGAAGAGCAGCAGTACTGGCAGATGCGGCAGAAGCCGGGAAAAACATTCGCAATGCTCACCTGTCTTTCACGAACTACAAGACCAAGATGACTGTCCTCCAACGTCCTGATGGATCTCTCACATCTTCCAGAAGGGCAATGGAGAAGATTATACATGACTTCTACTCAGATCTGTTTGATAGCCACGTCCACTGCCCACATATCAAATTCCGCAGGATGGATATGTTGTTCCCAACATTCTTCCTTCCAAAATCCGACAAGCCATTTCATCGGCTAGGGGACAAGGGAGCTCAGATAGAGAAGGGAGCACCAAATAAAGGGCGTTGGGAGGATCCTCCTAGGATGAGAGAAGCATGCTGAAAGTAAACTATAGACCAAACATGATTGTCACTCATTGCCTCTTTTGCAAACCACAACACCCAAAACGAGAGAGAGAACAAAAGAGAATGCCCTGCCACAGAGGCAGGGTGGGATGGGGGAATGGGGGGTGGGAGGGATACTGGGATCAATGGTGGTGGAGAATGGGCATTGGTAGAGGGATGGGTATTTGATCATTGTATAATTGAAACCCAAGCACGAAAATTTGTAAATCTACAACTGTACCTCATGGTGTCTCACTAATAAAAATTTAAAAATTAAAAAAAAAAGAAAGAAAGAAGTGAACAGCATCTGACCCAGACAAGGTCAGACCCAAACACCTGAAGAACCTGCCATCAGTACTCATCAATACACTGGCTCGGCTCTTCACATGCTACCTATCTGAATGTAAGTTTCCATCCTAGTGGAAAACCAGCAGGACTGTACTACTGTACAAGAAGGGAGAAATCCACAACATTGGCAACTATTGCTCGAACTGCGTGTTGTCTGTCGTCTACAAGCTGTTCGCTCGAGTCATCCTGAATAGGACTGGCAGAACACTAGATGAAGGACAACGATGCGAGCAAGTCGGTTTCAGAAAAGGATTCAGAACAATCAACCATATCCACACGATAACCAAGCTCACTGAGGTCTCTCGGGAGTTCAAGATGCTGCTCTGTCTAACGTTCATTGATTTAAAGAAGGCCTTTGATTCTGTTGAGACTGAAGTGGTCATCGAAGCCCTAGCCAAACAGGGCGTTCAAACTCATCAGGATCCTCCATGAGCTGTATTGCGGATTCACTACCAGGATCTCACCATTCTACAGGGAGGTGATCATTGACGACAAGAGAGGGGTTCGGCAGGGTGATATCATTTCACCGAAACTCTTCAGTGCCACCCTCAAGAATGTCATGCAACGACTGGAATGGGAAGGAATGGGAGTGAAGATAGACAGTCGGCAACTACACTACCTCCACTTCACTGATGACATCATTCTAATAACATCAAACATCAGCCAAGCAGCACAAATGCTGTTCAACTTCTACTGTGAGTGTGGAAAGGTTGGACTACAGCTGAATCTCACAAAGACGATGTTTATGAGAAACAGTTTCATTCCTAACATTCTATTCACTCTCAACGGGACAAATATCTCCGAATGCAACAGTTATGTGTACCTAGTTTGAGAAGTCAACATGATGAATGATCTGGCACATGAGTTGTGCAGGAGGAAGAGAGTGGCTTGAACACCTTCAAGAGCATCAAAGAAATAGCTAAGAGGACAAAGAACCTCTGGCTCCAGGTACATTCTTTACTTCCACTGTTCTTCCTGCATTAACATATGCCTCAGAGACCTGGGCCCTATGAAAACAGGACGAGAATGCTATTTGCATCTCCCAAAGAGGAATCGAAAGAGCTATGCTTGGAGTATCGTGCTTCACACAAATGAGAGAAAGAATCCGGAGTTCCGACCTTTGTCGATGGTCAAGAATCAGGGACTCTGTCTTATTTGCCAAGGCTTTGAAAATCAGATGGGCTGGACATGTAATGAGACTTGGAGATGACCGCTGGACTAGAGCCATTACAGACTGGATTCCACAAGACGTCAAAAGATCGCATGGCCGCCAACCTATGAGATGGTTAGACTTCTTCGTCAAGACCCTGAATGATCAGTTTGAGGCTGTTCATGTTCCTAGAACGAGCAGATGCCATTGGGCTGCACTGGCATGCGACAGGGATGAACAGAGATGTTACTGGTGCCCACTCGAGCAAATCGATGAGTAACGGGATGTCAAGTGATCAAGTTCAACAAGTAACATGTAAAAAAATACTCCTCAAATACTGATTTGCATATTTTAAAATTAGGAGTAATGAATATCAATAACAGAAAAACAGATTTTAAACCCCTATTATTTATTCATGCTGGGACCACTCTCCACACACTTGGATGAGCCTCACGCATAAAAGAACTGACAGAGGAACCCAGGTGTGTGGGACCCGGGGCTGAGATCTCCAAGCCTACACAGTTTGGGACTGGACCTGCCAGTAACTAGACAGTTACACCCACCAACTGCCGTGTAACTCCAACAACGGCCAGGATCCAGAGATTATCACACTCAGCTCCGGAAGCGCGGCCGCGCGACATCTTATCATCTCATTCCTAATTTGGTCAAACTGGCAGGCTACCAAATGTAACATGCCCACACGGCAGTCTGGCAAACTCCCCGTGGTATACCCAATATGCCAAATACCAGTAACAATGATGGGTCTCATTCTCCTAACCCTGAAAAAGCCTTGAATATGGCACTTTAAAAAAAAAATCTCAGGGCTAGGACGAAGAAGACGTTACTGGCACCTGCTCGAGGCAATCGACGAACAACAGGGTGGTCGTGATCGTGATCGTGATTATTTATTCATACACTATGATAATATAATTAGAAGTCATGAAATGGATCCATGTGTAATAATGGAATATCTTCTCAAGACAATTTTACAAATATATTTTACAGAATTATTCAGTATTTTTTATTTAAAATCTGTAGCTAACATTATTGTACAACTATTTGTCTTATGAAGAGGTAATCTGCATTTGTATATCAGAGGACACAGAAGCAAGCAATTATCAATGGACGTTATCTTTAATACTTTAATGTTTCACGGGCAATATATGAAAATATGTAGGTAAGGAAATTAGAAACAGAATTGGGACAAGGCTGGTATTCAGAAGAGAACTGTTAAAAAAAATAAAAGCTTGGAATATTTCAATAATAAACCCATACTATTAGAACATAAAGTTTGAAGCAAGAAGTAGACTGCCTAGGTCAATGTGCACAAACTTATGTACCACACTAAGTATTAAGGACTTCCATTTTATGATTAATTTTTATTGATGTTCTATGATTTACAGTATCCTTAATAATTATTCCAGCACCACTCCCATAACCAGTGTATCCATCACCCTCTGGCAAGTACCCCAACACTCCTCCTTCTAACCCACCCCAACTCAACTGTGTGGATCAATTCTCCCATTATATTGCCTTTGGACCTTTGTTGCTGCCTTGCTGCCTTGCTGTGTATTTCCCACATATGAGAGAGATCGTTCTGTATCTGGCCCTTTCCTTCTTGCTGACTTCACTCAGTATGATACCTCTAGTCCATCCATGGTGCTGCAAATTGCCTATTTTTGCTTTTACTTAAAGCTGCATAGTACTCCATTATGTATATATACCACAGAGTCTTGATCCATTCATCCACAGTTGGACATCTGAGTTATTTCCATATCTTAGTTATTGTACTAAGTGCAGTGATGAACCTAGGTGTGGTTCTACAATGATTTCTACAATGATTCTACACCATTCACCTATTTCTCTAATATAAATTGTAGCTTTGAAGACAGTGGGAAAATTCTCAATAGCTGACAGCTTTACACATATTTTTTCAGGGTCTTTTTTTAAAAAAAATTTTTATTAGTGAAACACCATGAGGTACAATTGTAGACTTACAAATTTTTGTGCTTGGGTTTCAGTTATACAATGATCTCCCTGATCCCACACTGCCTCTGTGGCAGGGTATTCCCTTTTGTTCTCTCTCTCTCTCTCTCTCTCTCTCTCTCTCTCTCTCTCTCTCTCTCTTTCTCCTTTTCGGTGCTGTGGCTTGCAAAAGAGGCATTGAGTGGCAATCATGTTCTGTCTATAGTCTACTCTCAGCATGCATCTCCCATCCTGGGCAGATCTTCCCAACACCCTTTATTTGGTGCTCCATTCTCTATCTGAGCTGCCTTTACCCCTAGAGTATACAGCTGGCCTCCAAGCCATGGAGTAAACCTCCTGGTATTTATCCCAGCTATTTTTGGGTGTTAGTCTCCTATTTGTTACTTTATGTTCCCCAGATGAATGCAATCTTTCTATGTCTGTCCCTCTCTTTCTGACTCATTTTGCTTAGCATGATACTTTCCATGTAGTACCACTTGTATGTAAATTTCATGACTTCATATTTTCTAACAGCTACATAGTACTCCATTGTATAGATGTACCAGTTTCTTTAACCAGTCATCTGTTCTTGGGCACTCAAATTTTTTCCAGATTCTAACTATTGTAAACAGTGCTGCAATGAATGAACAAGTGCAGATGTCACTTCAACTATACTTTTTTTTTTTTGCTTTTTGGGTCACACCTGGCAATGCACAGGGTTACTCCTGGCTCTGCACTCAGGAATTACTCCTGAAGGTTCCTAGGGGACCATATGGGATGCTGGAAATCAAACCGGGGTCAGCTGCGTGCAAGGCAAACACCCTACCCGCTGTGCTATCACTCCAACACTCTCAACTATACTTTTTTGCCTCTCTGGGATATATTCCCAGGAGTGGTATTGCTGGGTCAAATGGGAGCTCAATTTCTAATTTTTTGAGAATCGTCCATACTGTTTTCCAAAAGGACTGAACCAGTCGGCATTCCCACCAGCAATGAAGGAGGGTCCCTTTCTCACCACATCCGCGCCAACACTGGTTGCTTTTGTTCTTTGGATGTGGGCCAGTCTCTGTGGTGTGAAATGATATCTCATTGTTGTTTTGATCTGCATCTCCCTGATGATTATTGATGTAGAACATTTTCTCATGTGCCTTTTTGCCATTCATATTTCTTCTTTGAGAAAGTTTCTGTTCATTTTGTTGCCCCATTTTTTCATGGGATTGGATGTTTTCTTCTTGTGGAGTTCAACCGGTATTTTGTATATCCTTGATATCAACCCCTTGTCGGATGTGTATTGGGCGAATATCCTTTCCCATTCTGTAGACTGTCTTTGTATTTTGGTCACTGTTTCTTTAGAGGTGCAGAAGCTTCTTAGTTTAAGATAGTCCCATTTGTCTATCTCTGTTTTCACTTGCTTGGCCAGTGGTGTGACATCTTGAAGATACCATTAGCTTCAATGTCATGGAGGGTTTTTCCAACTTTGTCTTCAATGTATCTTATG
This sequence comes from Sorex fumeus, assembly GCF_029834395.1. Lineage (NCBI taxonomy): Eukaryota > Metazoa > Chordata > Mammalia > Eulipotyphla > Soricidae > Sorex > Sorex fumeus. Next base: position 63,317,798 of record NW_026606129.1, read on the forward strand.
ATTCCGGTCTGATGTTGAGGTCTTTAATCTATTTTGATCTTTTGTACATGGTGTTAGGCAGAGATCTGAGCCCTTTTTTTTCATGTAGCTGTACAGTTTTGCCAGCACAATTTGTTAAAGAGGCTTTCCTTTCTCCACTTCACATTTCTTGCTCCCTTGTCAAAGATTAGATGATCATATGTTTGGGGGGAGATGTCAGTATATTCAACCCTGTTCCATTGGTCTGCAGCTCTGCCTTTGTTCCAGTACCATGCTGTTTTAATTATTAATGCTTTGTAATAGAGTTTGAAGTTAGGGAGGTTGATTCCTCCCACTTTCTTTTTCCCCAAGAATTGATTTAGCTATTTTCGGGGCTTATTGTTCCATATGAATTTCAGGAGTGTTTGCTCCATTTCTTTGAAGAATGTCATGGGTATCATTATAGAGTTCCCATTGAATTTGTACAATCCTTTGGGAAGTACTGCCATTTTGACAATGTTAATTCTCCCAATCCATCAATAGGGGATATCTTTCCATTTTCTCATGTGCTCTTTTATTTCCTGAAGTAGCGTTTTGTAGTTTTCTTTGTACAGGTCCTTTGCTTCCTTAGTTAAGCTAATTCCTAGGTAGTTGATTTTCTGGGGCACAATTGGGATGAGATTGTTTTTATGATGTCACTTTCTTCTCTTTCACTATTTGCGTATAGAAAATCATGGACTTTTGGGTATTGATGTTATAGCCTGCAACTTTACTATACAAGTCTATTGTTTCTAGAAGTTTCTTGGTAGAGGTTTTAGGGTTCTCTAATTATAGTATCATATCATCTGAAATAGTGAGAGCTTGATTTCTTCCTTTCCTACCTAAAGGCCCTTAATATCTTTTTCTTGCCTAATTGCTACTGCAAGTACTTCCAGTACTATATTGAACAGCAGTGGAGAGAGTGGGCATCCTTGTCTCGTCCCTGATCTTCAAGGGAAGGCTCTCAGGTTTTCCCCATTGAGGATGATGCTTGCTGTAGGCTTGTGGTAGATGGCTTTAACTACATTGGTTTTAACTTTCCTATTATATAGGAAAGTCCCCTCTATACCCATTTTGTCGAGGGTTTTTGTCATAAATAGGTGCTGGATCTTGTCAAATGCTTTCTCTGCATCTATTGATATGATCATATGGTTTTTAATCTTTTCTTTTGTCAATATGATGGGTTATGTTGATTGATCTCTGAATGTTAAACCATCCTTGCATCCCCGGGATGAATCCCACTTGGTCATGGTGTATGACCTTTTTGATGAGTTGTTGAATTCTATTTGCTAGTATTTTGTTGAGAATCTCCGCGTCTGTGTTCATCAGGGATATTGACCTGTAGTTTTCTTTCCTTGTGGTGTCTTTGTTTCCTTTTGTTGTTAGAGAGATATGGGCTTCATGGAAACTGTTTGGGAGAGTTTCTGTTTCTTCAATTTCCTGGAAAAGCTAGAGAACTGGAAATATGTCCTCTTTAAATGTTTGAAAAAATTCGCTAGTGAATCCATCTGGACCTGGGCTTTTGTTTTTGGGAAGACTTTTGATTACAGTTTCAATTTTCTTGATGTTAATAGGTCTATTCAGGTACTCTAGATCTTCTTGATTCATCTTTGGGAGATTATAGGAATACAGGAATTTAACCATTTCTTCTAAGTTCTCTTGTTTCGTGGCATACAGACTTTCAAAGCAGTCTCTGATGATCTTTTGAATTTTCTTGGTTTCTGTTGTGATATCCCCCTTCTCATTTCTGATTCAGTTTATTAGGTTTCTCTCTCTTTCTTTGTGTGTGTTGCTAGTGGTTTATCAATCTTATTTATTTTCTCGAAGAACCAGCTCTCGGTTCGTTGATTTTTCAGATTGTTTCGTTGGTTTCCATGTCGTTGATTTCTGCTCTAACTTTTATGGTTTCTTTCCTCCAGCCTGATTTGGGCTTCTTTTATTGGTCCTTTTCTAAGATCTTGAACTGTGAAGTCAAGTTGTTTATGTGGGCCTTTTCTTCCTTCCTGAGAAATGCTTGCAGAGCTATAAGTTTTCTCCTTAACATGGCTTTAGCTGCATCCCATAAGTTCTGGTAGCTCGTGTCTTCATTCTCATGCTTCCAGGTATCTTTTTTTTTATTTCGTCCTTGACTTCCTTCCTGACCCACTCATTGTTCAACATTGAGTTGTTTAATTTCCAGGTGTTTGATTTGGTTCTCCGTGTCTGTGTGTGATTCACTTCTATTCTCAGTGCATCGTGGTCTGAAAAGATTGTTGATACTATTTCTATCTTCCTGATTCTATTGAGGTATGTTTTGTGTCCTAGCACATGGTCTATTTTGGAAAATGTTCCGTGTGCACTGCAGAAGAATGTGTATTCTTTCTTTTGGGGGTGTAGAGCCCTGCATAGGTCTATAAGCCCTTTCTCTTCTATTTCTTCTTTCAAAGCCAGTGTTTCCTTGCTGAGTTTTGTTCTTGTTGATCTATCCAAAGGTGATAATGCAATGTTGAAGTCTCTGTCTACTATTGTGTTGCTAGCAATGTCCTCCTTAAAATCTGTTAGAAGTTGTTTTAAATATTTAGCTGTTCCCTCATTAGATGCATATACATTTAAGAGTGTGGTTTCTTCCTGTTGTATGTATCCCCTGATGAATAGAAAATAGCCTTCACTGTCCCTTCTAATCTTTTTCAACCTGAAATTTATGTTGTCGGATACTAGTATGGTCACCACAGCTTTTTTTTGTGGGGGGGGATCACACCCAGCGATGCACAGGGGTTACTCCTGGCTCTGCACTCAGGAGTTACTCCTGGCAGTGCTTGGGGGAGCATATGGGATGCTGGGGATTGAACCCATTGAACCCGGGTTGGCTGCGTGCAAGGCAAATGCCCTACCCGCTGTGCTATCTCTCCAGCCCCGCACCACAGCTTTTTTGAGGGAGCTGTTTGCTTGCAGGATTGTTTTCCATCCCTTAACTTTGAGTCTATGTTTACTCTGACTGTTGAGATGAGTTTCTTTTAGGCAGCAGAATGTTGGGTTCTGTCTCTGAATCCATTTTGCCACTTTGTGTCTCTTCATTGGTGAATTTAGACCATTGACATTGAGAGATTATTGTTATGGGGTTTTGTGTCATCTTTCTTTAAGGGTCTGTTGTGCTTGTAGGGTCTGTTGTGCTTGAGGTCTCTTGTCATTGTTTGTTGTTGCCTATTGGCTTGGTGCAGCTGATCTTCCAAGTCACTGATTCTGTCTTCAGCTGTGGTCATTCTACTGTTCAGGGCACAGACTGAGTTTTTTTTTTTTTAATTTTTATTAGTGAGACACCATGAGATACAGTTGCAGACTGAGATTTTTATTTCATCTACGGAATTGTTTATGTTTGTCTTGTCTTATAGTAGCCCCTTTAGCCCTTCTTTTACATTTGATTTTGAGTCTATGAAGTTCCTGAGCTGCTGTTTATCTAGAAAATAGTGTACTTTGAGTTTGAGTGAGAGTTTAGCTGGATAGAGTATTCTTGGTAAAGCATTCATTTCAGTGAGTTTTTTCACTATATCCCACCATTGCCTTCGGGCTTGGAGAGTTTCCTCTGATAGGTCTGCTGTGAATCTAAGGGGTGCTCCTTTGTATGTGATTTCCTTCTTTGACCTTGCTGCTTGCAGTATTGTGTGTCTATCAGTGGCATTGATCATTCTAACTATGATATGTCTTGGAGTGTTTTTGTTAGGGTCTCTTTTAGCTGGCACCCTTTGGGCTCCTTGAATCTGAATGGCTGCACTGTCCAGCTCTGGAAATTTTTCAGCAATGATTTATTTAACTGTGGCTTTTTTGTTGGGATTGTTTCCCGAAGATTCTGGTACTCCAATGATTCTTATGTTGTTCCTCTTGGAATCATCTCCCAGGACTCTGATTCATTCTCGAGCTATTTTGAGGTCTCTTGCCATTGTTGTTTCCTGTTGGCTTGGTGCAGCTGATCTTCCAGCTCACTGATTTTGTCTTCAGCTGTGGTCATTCCACTGTTGAAGGCACAGACTGAGTTTTTTATTTTATCTATGGAATCTTTTATTCGTGACATTTCTGTTCTCATTTCTTCCCGTAATTTCTCGATTGTTTCTGTCATGTTACTGGTCTCTGTCTGACTGTTTCATTGAGTTCATTGAACATCTTCATGACTTCATATCTGATTTCTTTCTCTGAGAGGTCCTTTAGGTGAGTAGCATCTACTGAGGCTTCTGTACTCTTTTCATCGTCATCCCCACGTTGTGGGGATTTGCATTGTTTCTTAATGTTGGTGTGTAGGTATGGGAACTAAGATGTTACACTTGATTTCTTGGTATGACTCAACTACCTGAGGCAGCATGAGTGTTGGCTGCCCAGAATTAGGCCACGCCCACTTTTGCAGAAGCTACGCCCACTTCTGAAGAGGCCACACTCCCACAGGAACCTGGCGTGTGGGGGTGGTACTAGCTGGGAGGGGAAGAAGACCAGCATAGCTTGAGGATGAAGAGGAAGAGGCTCAGGGGTGCTCAGGGTCCTAGAGGATGCCTGGGGCGCTCACACAGAGAAAGCCAAGTCCTGGGTTCGAATACTGGAGGGTTAACTGACCTAGGAGGGGAAAAAGACCAGCACAGCCAGCTTTACACATTTTTTAATTCATCAAAAATCACTAAGGATTTTTTTGCCTTGAAAGAACAGTCATTATCTTTAAGTCACTCTCACAATTTATAATCATTGTTTATAAAAATCATAGAATTATGGGTCAGAGCAATAGCACAGTGGGGAGGACATTTGCCTTGCATATGGCTGACCCAGATTCTATCCCTGGCATTCCATATGGTCCCCTGAGAACCACCAGGAGTGATTCCTGAGGGCAGAGCCAGGAATGAGTGTGGCCCCAAAACAAAAAAAATAAAATAAATTCATTGCATTATTTTCAGATATTATTAAAAAAAACATACTATGGCATCTCATAAATTACTTAAGCTCTACCTTCTTTGAAATCCCAGAGAAAACTTTAAATTGAATGAAAGTCACATAAATAACTATAAAGAAGTTTTCAGTCTACGTATTTAACTACTTTCAATTCCTCGTTCTTCATTTTTTCATTCACCAAATATCTGTTGAATTCAACTGTGTCAGGTGTGAGGTTAAAATAAAAGGGCAGAGATGGTACTGTGACTACAGCAAATCTACATCCAAACCTGGATCAGTTTACCTGAAATTGACCAAAAGGGCTCTGGGATCACTCAGCAGTATAGCGTCTGCCGTGCAAGCAAAGGACAGTGAGAGTACAAGTTTGATCCCTGGCACCACCCCACATGCCTGAAGTGATGGCCACCGCGTTTCTGTTTTTGGATCCTGTGACATCACACAAAGTGTGTGATGTCTGGTGCAATGCAACTGAGAATATGCTAGCACTACTACTAAAGCCTACAACTCCCAGTGAGCACCACAACAAAAGTGTGCAATGCCCAGCTAGCTCTGCAACCAAAATTAGTGACACTTGGCAAGCATGATAACTAAAGTATCTGAGTACCTCAGTCAAGCATGGTGACATCTGGTCATGATAGAAACAATACAAAACTCGTGTGGGGCAGTGGGAGATCAATAAAGGGGTAAAAAGGAATGAAACAGACCTGAATTCTACCTGAACAGAGCTTCCACAAGGAACGAAGGGACTGTATTCAGATAGATGAGAGAAAGAGACTGAGGAAAGATGTCCTCTTCCAGAAAGAAACCCCACCACAGGGCAATAAGCCACAATCAGGAAGACATTTCTCAGGTGTGGAACTGCATCTAGGGAATGTCACCTGATTTCTACACCAAAAAGCGTCTCATAGTTGTCAGAACACACAATGGGGAAATATGACCTAGTGAGGTGAGAAGGTTTTGCTGAAAAGGCACTGAAAGGATGGAATGAAAAAGTAGGAGATGTAGCAATGGGTAGGGAATTTAAATTCTTCTAGACAATTGGAGTAACATATGCAAAGGCCCTCTGGCTAGAGAGGTAGTGTTGATATTTCAATGAACCTTTGAGGATAGTTGCTTTAAAAAACTTCCTGCAACTCCCTAACTTTTTAACATGGAGAAAATAGGAAATATAAATATATAGCATAGCTAAACATTTGCTCTTGCCATTGTGTCCTTTACCTTAGGATCAGACAAGGTTCTAAAACCTTTTTTTTTTGAGGAGGAGATATTTATTTATTGGGGTTATTTTTTGGGGGGAGGGGGCACACCTAGCTGTGTTCCAGGATTATTCCTGGGGTGCCTGGGATTGAAGGCAAAATGCATGAAACCTGATGCACTATCACTCCAACCCAAGGAGGCAACTTTTAAAATCTGAGGCTGGGGCCAGGAAGATAACTGAAGTAATAAAACACTTAACAACCATGTGCAAGGCCTCGGATCCTGTCTCGAGCACTACATAGCCCCCAAACATGGCCAAGTGTAACCCCAGTGGCCTGAAGCACTGCCTGAATACTACACTGCCAAGCCCAAGCACTGGTTCCCCCATCCACAAGCAGATCATCACTGGGTGTGGACCCTGCTTCCCCACTATTTAATACAACTCTATAAAAATAAATGAAACAAGGTTGCATTTCTTCTAGTTTGAATTAGCCAAGAACCCAAAGTGATTGAATTAATACCCTTTGAAAAAAGGAATAATTTGTATATCCAAAATAAGGAAAATCTGACACTTCAGTTAGAAAAAGGGAATCAACACTTTTCTGTAGTTCCACAAAGGGGATAAAAGTAGCTGATTGCTAAGATGTTTATTAATTTTGTTTAGCATCTATAGAAACTGACTCTCCAGTCTGAAGAAAAGTTTGCTGAATCTCAAGCAAAAAATTTGTCAGTGCCCTCAGCAATAAATTCCCAAAATGTTGTTGATTACAACCCACATTAAAAACTCTATTTCACATTGTGATTACCAGAAACATACATAAACACATAAACTAAAAGTTCTGAATTTGAAATAACTGTAAAGAGTTTTAAGGTCTGCTGAGGAAATGGGCATATCTGAGTATTTTGTAGATTGGATATTACATGATGCCAAATAATTTTCAGCCTTACCAGGATTGGTAACAACTACATTGTGGTTATGTAAACATTAAATTATGGCAATTTTATGTTTACATAAATATAAAAACTAAAATGCATGTGATAAAATAAAATAATGTCTGAGATTTACTTTAAAGTATATCAGAGGGTCCAGAAAAAGAGTACAGCTTGGAAGGCACTTGTCTTGCATGTGACCTTGGTTCAATCCCAGGGATCATAGACAATAACCCAAACCCTATCAGGAGTAAATCCTGAGCACAGAGCTAGAAGTAAACCCTGAGCACCTCTGGATATGACCCCCAATCCAATAATATCAATAACAACAACAATAATAATAATAATAAAAATATTTAAGAGATAAAGTTGGTTTTGCAAAATTTTGATAGTTGTTGACTTCAATGAAATATGGGATTTTATTATACTATTCTCTACTTTTGCACACGCTCAAAATGTTTCATAGTTTAAAGAGATTCAATTCAAACTAAATGAATCTATTTTTATTCTTCTATGTATAATGCTTTTCTAGCTTTCCTATTGGGTTTTAAATAGCTAAATAATAAGGATAAAATAATGCTAGTGGATGACTCCCTAAGTTGATCTCCTGATGCACGAAAGACTTGTAATGCCTGGCTTGAGATTTCCTGGATATCTTATGTCTTTGCTTTTCCCATACAGAGTCATTCTAGCACCAAAGACACTTTTTGGTCACTTGAATGCAGATTAAAAGCAAAAAGCCTATTCTCATCAATGTTTTCAACTTCCAAAAATGTAATGCTTCTTGACATTTCCATAGTCATCTATTTAAGTTCAATGTAAATAGCTGCTGCTAGTTTGAGAGTGCCTGATAATGTCTATCACAGTACAAGAATGTATGTCTCTCTGGTGACATCTAAATGTTGATCTTGTAAATTCTACAGCAACACATAATGTAGCATAAAGATATGCCAAGTACCATCAAAAACATTTTTTTCAAAATCTGGGTTTAATATAAATGTCAAATCAAATTTAGAGGAAAACAAATCAAGACTGTATTCATATTATTTCAGCTAATTAATGCTCCACATTGATAATATTTTGAACTTTGGGCATAAAGGTTATTAAATGTTCCTTCTCGTTGTAAATTATGTTACTAATTTATAAAGCACAATAACCGTATAAGCAGCTAAAAAAATGGAGGGGGAGGGGTAGTTTGGGCCTCACCTACAAGTGCTCAGTGTTCATTCCTGTGCTCAGGGATCATTCATGGTGGTGATCAGGGGTGAGCACCATAATATAGTTTGGGCATCAAATCAGAGTCAGCTGCATGCAAGGCAAGCACCTTAACCCCTCCAGCATCTCTCTGAGCTTGCTACAGTTGTTTAGAGACAAACGATTTTTGTACTTAACTGTAATTCCCAGCATTAAATATCTATACCTGGTGCATATATTATGGTGAGATGTGGATTTAAAAACAACAACGTTGATGCAAAATAGTATTCTACACTCTATCTTCCTTTTGCTAATCTGGGAGAAAGCATTCATCTGTTCAAAAATGCCACTCTCACTTTGTAACTACCTCTCTTGCCTTCTTTCCCAAAATTATGTGCGGCAGACACTTGGCTGGCGTTCAATTATATTGCTGCTTCCTCCATTCCTTAACTGCAACTTCATTTTAGCCAGAGTTTACCTTTCTCCAAATTTGGAGTGCTTCCAAGAAGCTGCCCTACCTCAAATGGCAGCTCTAAGAAATAGACTCCAATTTATTTTAGCCAGTCATGCTTGGCCCCTGTTCCTTGCCAGTGACATTTTAGGACTGGAACAATATTGAAGCCCTGGCTAATGAAATCAAGTCAACTAGGAAGAATTCTGGGAAAGAGTGTCATGCTCCTAAGGATAAAAACAGTAATTCTTAAACAGGAACCATTGGCCAACCCCAGGATATTCCAAGGGGCCACAGGTGAAAAATCACTTAAACAGGGGAACTATCCAGTAGAATGTGGGAGAAGGGGGGGTCGGGCAGTCCACAGGAAGGAAACAAGGTTAGTAAGTGGCTGTGATGAAAATCAGGTTGCAAAAAGTTGGGAGAGAAGATTATTCATTTGTACAGGGAATGGGCTATGTGCCAGACTAGAACTCACAGCATCTACCAGCCTCGAGAAAACTTCACACAAAGGAGGCTCAATCTAAAAGAATCACACAAAAACAAACCTGAAACTCCTGCTTCCAAGCTTCTTATAGTGTGAAGTGATCCATTTCTTGTTTGTTTGGGGTCAGGGACTCCAAAGCTTCCCGCAGGAGGCACAGGGGAAAGGGAGGGCAGTGGAGTCCATGCAAGGGCACAAGGAAGTGATGCTTTTTCAACTCTGTGGATTTAGAAATAGCTGGGCCACCCAGGTGACACTGTGGTTCTCCAGGGTCACACTGAGATGTACTTGGGGGATTCAGCCACATGCTAGGTATGCAACTTGTCTCCCGGTGCCTAAAATGATCTATTTCTTTACCACTTAAGTCTCTTCCAAGTTACCTGCAGCTACGAGCTTGAACTAACATTCGTTTTTCAGAATTTAGGGCAAAATTTTATATCTACTCTTTGTTAACTTACAACTAAAAGTGTGTCTGTGTGACGAAAGTAGCTAATCAGCTCAAAAACAAAAACTTAAGTGTGCAGTTTGATGTGGTATCAAAAGAGAATCCTAACGGCACAAACCACTGAGAAGTTCAAGGTACTCTGACAAAGAGCATGAAGTTGAGTAGAGAGAAAGAAAAAGGTAGACAAAGAAAAAAAAACACGATGCCTGAATTAACCCTATTACAACAAAGGGTGGGGGGGAAAAAATCTCACACATCTGAATTTCACACATCGTTATCCCCAATACATTTGGAGGCATGACTATAAGGTGTCAGCTGTTACTGAGAAAGATTTTAGCATTTTGGCTAATTATGAGACAAGCTGTACACGAAAAAAGATGTCCAAATGGCTAAAGTTCTGAACACAGACCCAAGATGAACTGACCTATTTTATTACATACCACCGCACAGGATATATAAGCAGGTGGCTTCTGAGCTTGAGTATCAGCAGAGGGAGAGATGCTGATCTAATCGAATACTTGGAGAGAGAAAAGAGAGAGAGAGAAGACTGACTACAGATCTTTGTTATGGGGAAGGGTAGCACAGGCCATCCTTTTTTCTGCAGTTGATGAGTGATTGCAGGTCAAAGAACTAGCAGAATTGCTGTTCCACCCTGTCTGCCTTCACCAAGGAATGTAGAATCACTACTTCCTGTTTCCAATTTTTAGAAAGACATGCCTGGTGCAAGAAAAGGTAGGTAGGACTTGATTTCCATTAAGTTCATGAGGGTAATATGAAGGTAATATGTTTTAACTCATAAAAACATCATGGGCTCCTTGAAATAAAGGGACTATGTAATTTTATTTATTTATTTATTTATTTATTTATTTATTTATTGCTTTTTGGGTCACACCCAGTGTTGAACAGGGGTTACTCCTGGCTCATGCACTCGGGAATTACTCCTGGTGGTGCTCGGGGAACCATATGGGATGCTGAGAATCAAACCCGGGTTGGTCGCATGCAAGGCAAATGCCCTACCCACTGTGCTATCGCTCCAGCCCCAGGGACTATGTAATTTTAAAACAAGAATATTTACTTTATGGGAAGGATTTATATGTGTGGCTTATGATATTTAAAGCAAAAGGACCATAGCCTATGTTTAATATTATTTGAGAAGTGGCATTCCATTTTAAAGCACTGACTTGCACATAGTGGACATGCAGATATGGGTCGAAGGATTACTTCTTGACTAACTGGAAAACATTTCAAAGAATATTTATTATTTAATCATCTGAATAGTGGGAAAGGCTTTTTTAACTTCTAAAACTTCTAAATAAGTTTAAAGTCTCTTTGACATGGTATGCTTTTAGAATAAGTTATTTCTATTATTACCTTTGAAGTTTTTTTAAAGCTGACAATTTTTTAAACTAGCAAATATATTTTTAAACAGTTCCTAAAACTAAATTAAGCTTGATAATTAGGTGTAAATTGAGATGTGAGTGGCAATTCTATTTCAGCTCTTAAATCCTATACTTGTTAGTATTCTTAATACAACATTTGAATTTTATAAGAATTTGAATGGAGCTATGTCTGTGCATATTTGCCTGCTATGGAGGATTCCACAGATTTATTTCAAATACATTTTTGGTAATTTTTAAAAAATCACATAAAATCTAATAGCTCAATTGGATTTTCATTTATAGTGTCAGAAACAATAAATCACATTTCAAAGTATACAAAGTACATTTAATTCTAATATGACCCATCCATGTACTATTTCTTAGAAGCTTATCAAATCCAAGCCTTTCAAAATGCACACACTGTAACAGATTTTTCAAAAACATGATGGAAAATATATACCACCCAGCTAAACACTCTCTTGATTTAGAATCGAGGCCTATATGTTTCTATTTCCATAGTGACTATTGCTGTGGAATCGACATGTTTTAATTTAGATATGAGATTATAAACATCATTTGGAGACAGAATTTATTTTCTTCTCCTACAACTTCTGAAAATTGATCAGTCTAAGTGCCACAGAACAGAAGCAAATTCTGGAGGATTTTGAATTATTTGGCTTAAGGGGCATTTTGAATGAACAAAAGGTGAGTTTTTACAGAAACTCATGAACTTTTAACTACTTTTAAATTTTGTGATATTTCTTACTTTATAAAAAAAAGAGGGATTTCTAGTCAGGTCTCCCTCAGAAGCATTCAAACTATTAATAGTCCTTGTTTAAAATTCAGGGCGATTAAATACGTTATAGATTCTGCAAATGTGTTTGCCTAATTTTAAAAATATTAAAACGAGACATTTTATCATCATCAATTATCTATGATCAGTAATTAGAGTTTGGCTCACATTTAGGTCATATAGGTCTACCCAATTGGTAAAGAAAGGGAAAAAGCAATCAAAATATTTTGATCTCTTCACTTTTTCACCAAACTTTCTGGAGAACCCCCTACAATTCCTGTTCTCAAGGAGCTGGAAAATAAGGGTGGGCAGTGACAAGAAAATGGGCATATGCAGCAGAGACTGCTAGATACTAAGGAGCACACAGAACACAAAAGGAAGGATGAAGTGTGCCAAGAAAATACTCTGAGATCTCTGCTAAGCAAATAAGTTCTATGCGGTGAAAGAAGAAACTTGTTAAAACAAAGGAAAAAATCAGACAACTCTATTGAATATTGAGGAATCATACAACCTGGTGAGCACACAAGCTGATCCCAGCCCACATCATACAACCCAGTGAGCACACAAAATGATCCCAGCCCACAACTCCTGACCTACAATCATATTGCTGTAGGATCAAGACTGAGTTAGTGGGTGGGTGGGGGGGGGTGTTATGGTGCAAACAACAGATCTACCTGTAGCTGCAGGGTGAGACCATCAGCAGCCTGATGGTGTCTTCAGGCTTCCTGATACCCCAAAATTGCCACTGTGCCTTTGGCCGGACCCCAAAAACTTAGGACCAAGTTTACTAAGAAATTAAACAGTCAAAACTCAGGTATGTGGGAGCCATGCCCACAAACCACCTCCAGCTCAGTTATACAAGCTCATTTATTGACCTTATTTCAGAGACCCATAGATAATCTCAAAAGAAATCAAAAGCCACAGTTAATCTCGGACCCGTGCATGGCTGAATAGACTGTGCCTGCCTAAGCAGAGCCCCCAGCAGCTGCTTGCTTCCACAATCCAAAATCACCGCCATACCCCCAGTCTGACCCCAACTTCTCAGGACGGACCCCACCAAGATAAAATCTGCTGAGAATTCGGGTATGTGGGTTTTGTGATTGAAACCTCCAGGATTTCAAAAAGTTGGGGTGGGATACTTTCACCACACTTCCCAATACACATGGAAGCACAGACAGTCACCCCCACGAACCAACTCCAGCACCACTCTGTAAATTCTGTTACTGGCCTTGCTTCAAAGACCAATAAATAAATCTTGAAAGAGATCAAAAGCCAGAGACCAAAAGACAGAGACACAGCAGTGAGTCCTGGAAGACACTACAGAGTCGGAGATCTCTCTGGTCCCCATACCCAGCCAATTTCACCAGGGCACCCCAGAAGAAGTGGGTGCAGTCACCCCACCTACTCCAGATGGAATTCTGGCTATCTTACCACAAGCAAGGCCCAGGTATGCAGGTTCCAGGACTAAAAGTCCACGCCACATGGTGCCAGAGGAGCTGGGCTGTCCCTGTCTTCCTGCCCTCTTTTTGGTCTGACTGTCACCCCCACAATGTGTGCCTCTGGGTGCCATTTTAGTGCACCAATAGCCCAGGTCCAGAGACGCACAACTGAATCCCAAAATGGATTAGTGCCCTACAGAAATGTCTCTGGAACCCAACCATACACAATCTAGGATTCCAGAAGCGCGTGGTCACAGCACCTATTATATTCAAAATGAGCAGTGGACAATAAATGATCTGCCATATGCCCCTGGCAGGCAGACTTGAATAGTCATGGGGAAGGTAAAGGCCCTCCCGTTGATCGTCGATTTGCTCGAGCGGGCCCAGTAACGTCTCCATTGGAGACTTTGTTGTTACTGTGTCTGGCATATCGAATACTCTCGGTAGCTTGCCGGGCTCTCCGAGAGGGGCGGAGGAATCGAACTCGGGTCGGCCATGTTGGCCGCTTGGAAGGCGAACGCCCTACCCGCTGTGCTATCGCTCCAGCCCTGGGGAAATTCGAGCAAAACATAATGCCCAAAAGTAGAGAGAGAGTATTGGGGAAATTGCCTCCCATGGAGGCAGGGTTAGGTCTGGGATGGGGGGTGGGTATCCTGGGACACTGTTGATGGAAAGTGTGCACTGGTGGAGGGATGGGTGTTTGATCATTATATGGCTGAATCTCGAACATGAAAGCTTTGTTACTGTATTTCGTGGTGATTCAATTAAAAAAAAAAAAAAGACTGGAGTTAGCCTTTACTGGTCAATACAGCTGGTAACTTTAAATGATGTAAACCTGAGGTCTATGTACTCTTCTGAACCAGTTAAATGAAAGATTGTTTTAAAAGGTTTAAAATAATAGTCAAACAAATTAAGGTAACCCTGAGCTACAGTTAATTTTTTTTCTTTTAGATTGGAAAATGCTCCATAAATTCAACACTTTGGCTGTTTCTTCTGTTTCCTCTCTTAATATCAGAGCAAAGGGACCAGGGGATACTTGATGGTTTTAATACCCTCCTTGCAAACACACGTGTGCAAAGTTCAATCCCTAGAGTCACCACATGCGCTGAGTATATTCCTGACACATCTGCTTTCTGAGCCTGAAAACTCGACTTGCTATGACACCTGGTATTGTGGACAATTTCCAATCCACTGTATGCAGTCAGATGTATTTGAGCACCTCAACTGAAAGGATATAGCCCCATGGAGTACCCCTAAAAGATGTATGAGCATCATAGTCAAGAAGTAAAACTCTTGAGAGCACATGTGTGTGCACCAGAGTGATGACAATCATCCCACCCCCCTGCCCAATGAGCACTACAACAAGGTGTTTTTAAGTATCACAACTTAAGTACGGCCACCCCACCCTTGGACAAGCAGGCAGGGTGTTTGCCTTGCACAAGACCAACTGCAGACCACATATGATCCCTGGCACAACACAGGGTCCCCTGAACACTGCCAGGAATATCCCTAAGCACAGAATCAGGAGTAAGCCATGAACACAGTTGTGTGTGACCCTCACTGCTGCCAAAAAAAAAAAAAAGAGTAATCCCCAGTAAACATGTGACACCACACAGAATGAGTACAACTTTTGGTGCATGCCCCAATAATTACAACATCAATAGCAATGAGAATAAGAGAAGGGGGAGAAAAAAGAAAAAATAAAGATTAAATTAAATTAAAGTTTAATTTTAAAGGGGCTAGAGCGATAGCACAGCGGCAGGGCGTTTGCCTTGCACGCAGCCAACATGGTTGACCCGAGTTCGATTCCTCCGCCCCTCTTGGAGAGCCCGGCAAGCTACCGAGTGTATCTCGCCCGCATGGCAGAGCCTGGCAAGCTCCCCGTGACGTATTCGATATGCCAGACACAGTAACAACAAAGTCTCCAATGGAGACGTTACTGGGCCCACTCAAGCAAATCGATGAACAACGGGAGGACAGTGACAGTGACAGTGAAAGATTAAAAGGTTAAAACATTTTTTAAACCAAAAGTTCATGCAAGCCAGTGGTGCTTTATATTCCACTTCTGACCCTGAGATGGACTGCAATAGAAAGGAATGGAGTCTGAAAATGGGAAATCATGTGAAATGTCAGCAGTGAGAGGAGAAAATACTAAGAGGATTGGAAAGGGCTAGAGTGATAGCACAGCAGGTAGGGCGTTTGCCTTGCACGCGGTCAACCCAGGTTTGAGTCTCAGCATCCCATATGGTCCCCCGAGCACCGCCAGAAGTGATTCCGGGGTGCCTAAGCCAGGAGTAACCCCTGTTCATCACCGGGTGTGACCCAAAAAAGGAAAAAAAATAAAAGCAAGTAAGAGGATTGGAGAGATAGCACAGCAGGTAGGGTACTTGTCTTGCTTGCGGCTGATCCAGGTTCAACCCAGGACACTCCATATGGTCCCCCAGACCTGCCACAAGTGATTTGTGAGTTCACAGCCAGGTGTAACCCCTGAGCACCACCAAGCGTGGCCCAAAACCAAACAAACAAACAAAACAAACACATTAAATTTACTTACGGCTTGGTTTGCGTAGAGCACCTGCTTTGTATATATAAGGTCCTGGGTTTGAACACTCGACTCTGCATATTCAGGGTTAGGGAAATGAGATCCATTTATTACTGGAGTTGGCATATCAATTTGGTCTATTTGGCATAGACCACGGATAGCTTGCCAGGCTCTGCCACGCGGGTTGGATATTTAAGGTACCCTGAAAACTTAGAGAAAAGTAAATAAATAGTCGCGTGGCCGCATTTGCGGCCGGGAGCTTGTTGTGATAATCTCTGGATCCTGGCCGTTGTTGGGGTTACACGGCAGTTGGAGGGTGTCCAGCTACTGACAGGTCCAGTCCCAAACTGCCAAGACATCAAAAATCAGATGGGCTGGACACGTAATGAGGTTTACAGACAACCGCTGGACTAGAGCCATTGCTGATTGGATTCCATGGGACATCAAAAGATCACGTGGACGCCCACCTACAAGATGGTCAGACTTCTTCGTCAAGACCCTGAATGATCGGTTTGAGGCTCTGCATGTTCCTAGAACAAACAGATACCATTGGGCTATGCTAGCACGCAACCGGGATGAATGGAGATGTTACTGGCACCCGCTCGAATAAATCGATGAATAATGGGGATTAAGTGATTAAGTGAAGAAGTGAAGGGTTTGAACACTGGCTCACATGCACACACACACATAAAAGACAAGGTGTGTAATTAATGATTAGACAGATTGACCAATGATGGCAGAGAGTAAAAATTGAGACTTTGAATATTACTTTAGTATTTTTTTCTTCAAACAGCCTGCAAATGCTTGCTGAAGACCAGCACTTTGTTCTAATGTCTTAGGCATGCTCTTTGAAGGTACCTATTTAGTAACAAGTGACAGACTGATCCATTTTCCAAAGTGATGGTCAGTGAAGACTTGCTGGGAATCTGAGGCCACGAAGAATCAGAGAGCAGATCAGAAGGGGTACTAGCTCTTTGTTCCCTATAAACTGAGCATGCACTATGTATTAGGTGCCGTTCTGAGAACTGAGGAATAGAGCACTGAAGAAAACACATAAAGACTCCTGTTGGGAAGCAGAATAAAGAGTGTGAGTGTTGAGTGTTTGTGTGTAAGGGAACATTTCATACTTGAGCTGACTGGGAGGAAAATAAAGAAAGACCTGAAGGAAACAAGGGAACAAATACCAGATGAAAGGTTCCAGAAGGTAGAGCAAATGCAAAGGTCCTGGGACATAAGTGTGCATAGTCTGCGTGATGAACAGCAATGTAGTCAGAGTAGCTGGAGTATGGAAGAGAAGGATGGTAAGTGAGCCCAGAAATAAAAGTAAATGACCATAAGCCTCTGACTGAGTGTTAAGTGACAAAAGCAGTAGTGTGCTTTGAGAAGTGCTTTCTGAGGAGACTGACATGACATGCTCCAGTAATTTTCAACAAGTTTCTGCTGAGCACCTACTATGGGACTGTGCTGGCTCGAATAGCTGAGTGTTGGATATATACAAATGTACATAATAGATATGGTCACTGCTCTCATTGAAGATAAATGCTAGTGGGCAAAAAAAAAAAGCAAGGAATATGGCCTGCAAAAATAGCTGCTAAGTGTAACAATGCTGAAAATAAAGGAAAGGACCTGGCAAGAAGACGAGCAAGCTGAATACACTAAGAAATCTATTTGTGTCTAGGAATCAAGGAAGACTTTTTCCCCAGAGGAAGTGATATATTTTCTTAATGTTTATATGTTTTATGGGTGCAATGTTACCATACCATACTTCTGACCAATATGCAGTATGAGGAGGTGATTTTTCAAGTAATCTTAGAGGGGGCCAGAGAGATCATTCAAGAGCTGAAACGCTGGGCTGGAGAGATAACACAGCAGGTAGGGCGTTTGCCTTGCACAGGGCTAACCCAGGTTTGATTCCCAGCATCCCATATGGCCCCCCGAGCACCACCAGGAGTAATTTCTGAGTGCAGAGCCATGAGTAACCCCTGTGCATCGCTAGGTGTGACCCAAAAAGGAAAAAAAAAAAGAGCTGAAACACACGTTTTGCATGTGGGAGCCCAGAGTTCCATCTCTGGCACCACCTGGTTCCCCAAGCACCACCAGGAATGATCACCAAAAAATTACGTGGCCTAGAGGTCAGAAACAGTTTAGTGGTAGTGTATCAGTCTTGAATGTGTGAAGTCCTGAGTTGAATCTCTGAGACCGCCAGCAAAAAACTAAATAAATAAATAAAAATATAATGTCATGAAGTAGCCTTAAAAGAGAACACATAAGTTAGCTCAACATAATGCTGGTGAAAATAAAACACGGCATTTAAGCACATTAACGGCCATGATCCAGAAACTCCAAATGAATCCCAGAAACAAACGGCTGGCCCAGAGATGTCTTTAGACCTTGAGCCAGGTTGATTTCACTGGGGTGCCTCAGACGGGAGCAGGCATCAATCACTTCATCAGCCCCCAATGAATCCCTCAGTCTTGAACCTCTAGAACCCAATGAAAAATCCAGGTACATGGGACCAGTGAATGAAAACTCCAGGCCTCAAGTGATCAGGGACGAGCAGTACCTTCCTATCTCCCCACCCCTTCAGGGTCCTAGCTGTCACACCCACTAACTGCCTCCAGGTGCCATTTAAGCACATTAACGGCCATAACTCAGAGACTCACAAGTGAATCTCAGGACTGACTTAGCTTGCTCCAGAGATGTCTCTGAACCCCAGTTATTTAAAATTCTAGAATCCCAGGAGTGCGTGACCACAAAAGCGGCCACACTATATCTCAAGCTACTCATAATAAGCAATACAAAATAAATGATCTAGTATCTTCCTGTGGCAGGCAGGCTTGAGTGGTGATGGAAAAATTCAAAATAATGGTGGTGGGATTGGTGCTGAAAAATTGATGTAAATCAATTTTGTGTACAAACTTTATGAAAATAAAATTAAAAACAAAGAAAAAATAAGAAAGCACCAGGGAGGAAGCATATGTTCAAGAGCAAAAAAATGAAATTATAGATTGAACAAACAGCAAACAGCACCCAACAGATCTAGTTTCCAAAACATGAAGGAGAGAATGACACAGGATGCAGCTTCAGCTTTGGACTGGATCATAGCAGGCCAGCCGGGAAAGCCCCGGTGAAGAGACCAGCCAGAAAAATTATTGACCCAAGGCAGAAAACCACCAGACACCATAAGAAAGTGAGAGATACAAAGCTGCAAGAGTACTGAAGATGATTCACACTGGGCATTTGGAGGAAGACAGCACGTGGACTAAGCTTTGAGGAGGCGTGGAATTTGGTCATGTGCAGAAGAAAAGACCTCCTGGAGACGAGGAAAGGGCACAGACTGGGAGATGGATCTGGCTTCAAATGCCTGCTCAGCCTGTAACAGCTGGGGTCCAAATGAAACCTTTGCTGCCTCCTTTATCCCCAAACAAAGTGGCATATGCCTTGCAAGTTTGAGAGAAGAAAAACAGTATCAAGAGGCAGGGAAAGAGCTGTGCAAGTGCAAGTTTTGCATGCAAGAGGTCCATTGCATCCAGGACACCATATGATCTCTTTTTGAGCAGGACCAGTAGTGACCTCTGAGCACAGAATTGGGAGTCTTCTTTGAATATCAATAGCATTGTTCCAAAACTAAAATAATAGTAACAATGATAACATGGATAAAATTCCCCCCTCATAATACCAAAAGAATAATCATAGTAGAACATGAATTCTTTTGACTTGAATTTTTACTCTTCACTCTGATAGTATGGAACCAGCAAAAGTTACAATCTGAGACTTGCATATCATTTTCAACACAGAACTATTTTCAAGAGGATCACACTCAGCAATGCTCAGGAGTTACTCCTGGGTCAACATTCAGGAATTACTCCTGGGGGTACTTAAGGGACCTTATGCAATGCCTGGGTTTGAGTTGACAAGAACCCTACCCACTGTAGTATTGCTCAACAGCCTCAAACTCATGAATTTATTTCAGAGATGGGGGTCACACCCACCAACTGGCCCCCTGACGCCGTGTAATCCCATCAACGGCCAAGACTCAGAGACTATAAAACCCAGCTCCCAGAACTGCGCGGCCGCATTCGCGTACGCGTGACATCTTATTATGACATCTTATTATCTCATTCCTCCTTTGGACAAACTGGCAGGCTTCCAAATGTAACCTGCCCACACGGCAGAGTCTGGAAAACTCCCCGTGGCGTACCCAATATGCCAAATACCAGTAACAATGATGGGTCTCATTCTTCTAAAGAGCCTTGAATATAGCACTTTCTTAAAAATCTCAGGGCTAGGATGAAGGAGACGTTACTGGGGCCTGCTCGAGGCAATCGACGAATAACAGGATGGTCGTGATTCATGATTCGTGGTGCATAATAGATTCAGGCACACCTAGATTTTTGGATATTATGATGCTGGACATAGCACACATACTGATGACACAATTCCACTCTGTGGTATTTTCAGGGGTACTTGGGGAGAAAATGATACACATGATTGTGGCACATACTTTGAGGAAATATGGAGAGAGGGAGAATAGGAAGAACATCCAGGATAATGAAGTAGAAATGAGAGAAGAACGCTTTTTCCAAGGACAAGCCTCTTTGTTGGCCAAACCCATCCCAAAGGATGCTACCTTTAATTATTTAACTCCTTCCTTTACACACAGACCTTTATAAAGTAAGCCATACTCTGTAGAGAAGAAGGAACCAGCAAGAGAGAGGTTGAGGAGGGAGCAGGGGCCGACATTCTGGGCTGAGTAGAGAGGAGAGTTGTGTAAGAGGCCAGGCGTGGGAAAACTCAAAAAACTCAAGTGGAGGAGACATCAGTTTCTGTTAAAGAACACCTGGGACCATTTAAAACTTCCCAAATCTCTTCTCTCTGACATTATTTCCCCAGAGGATGGAATATATAACACTAACTTCCAAAGCTATTGATTTGCCATAATCTAACCAGAAATGATGTGATAAGTACTTTAACTTAAAACAGCCACTTGTGAGTTCTACAAAGCACTCCTCAAGAGATGCCACTGCAAACATCAGTGCCTACTTTTCCTAATACAATATTGCTTTGCAGTAGATAGCCAGTGGTCTTGTGTCAATTTTATAGATTTGAGAGAAAACCATAGAGGCCTTGTACATCTTCTTCAAATTAATTCCACACCTAGAGTTAAAATCGCATGTTTACTCTGGCTCACTCAAGACATCCAACCCTGTTCTGCCCTAATTCCCAGAGAAAACCTGCAAATTTTATAATACTAGTAAAACATATGAGAAATTTTTATGAGAGAAAATTCTGGCCAAGAGGACATTTTTACTAAAAGCCATGCATTTTCATGAATCAGCCACAACAGTCAGGGAGCTCTGGCTCCCTGCATTTCTTTTCCCATTAACTCTGTGCCATGCCTGAAGTTGGCTAGCACCTTCTAGTTGTTACTACACAACCCAACTGGTGCTAACCTATAAGAACTTGATCAGTCTGAGGGCTTCTGAGCACATACTTCACAATAGCCAAGGTTGAAGGAGGTAACAAGAAGGGTATCTCCAAGGAAATCTGATCAAGGAAGCTGTTCTTTTTATTTTCTGGTGTCTCTGGAAGACTGACGGCTTTGTATAGCCCACTATTCTTCTCTTTAAGTCTTAGCTCTTTATCAAAGCCTCATTTCTCTTAGTAACCTCTTTATAAACCTCTTTACCATATTTGTGTTACCTCGTTACTCTCTTTTTTTGGTGATGGGGGGTGGTCAGTCACACTGGCAGTTCTCAGGGAACCCTATGTGGTGGTGAGGGTTGAACGAGGGTCCAGAGAACGGAAGTGCCTTACCCATTTTACGATCTCTCCTGCCCTCTCTTATTTTTTCCCCTTGATCTTAGATTTATATTTACTGGCCATTTTATGGAGCATACAGAGTATTGGGGTGAAATTATATTAATTTGGAGGGGGGTACACCTGGCAATTCTCTGGCAACCGGGGCCAATCAAATCAGTGCCCAAGAAGATGAGTTGGTCTGGCTTTGTGGAGCTGGTGGCACCAGGGATACATCTGGTGGTACTCAGGGGCCTCCAGTGAAAAAAGGACACAGTGATAGAGAAATTGACACTCTCTGCCCTCATTGTGGGAGATTGGAGAATCTGTGTTCTTCTAATTGAAGAAAACTTAACTTTCAGGTTCAGAGGCTGGGGAAGGAGAGCAGCCTTCTTCCTGCCTCAAGAGCTGAACTTTTTTAATAGAATTCCCCACAGTTGTTCCTACAGCTTGTGTGGGGGGGGTTATGCTAGACTATATCTTGGGTTTTTTGATTTTTTTAGGAATGATGGGAAAGGGAGTTATTTTATTTCAAAATTTTCTCCTTAGTTCCCCATCATCTCCTCACTTAATTGAGATATAATCAACATTAAAGTGTACAGCATGTTGATACACAAAACATACATTGTCACATGATTATCACCGTAGTGTAAGCTAACAGTACCCTCCCCTAACATAATTGATTTTGTGTGTGTTGCAAGAACATTTGAAATCCATTCTCTTAGCAACTTTCAAGTATAAAATGCAGTACAATGCACTTATATTTACGATGTGTTTGGAAATTAGCATTTAAATTATTTAAACCTTATATTTGCTATGCTGTGTACCATATCTCTGAGCTTACTTATTTTCCAAACAAAAGCTTATACTTTTTGTTTGTATCTCTTTATTTTATCCCTGAAAGCTCTCTTGAGGGCCAAACAACTGGAAAAAAATCTCACCACTGTTATGTTTTTTCTCTCTTCTTTGAGTTTAACCTAGTCTCTGCTCCCTTGCTTGCTTTTTTTTTTTTTTTGACTGTGGCACTAAGGATTGAGCCTGTGGACTCACCCATGCAAAGCAACTGCTCTACCTCAGAGTTTTACACCCATTTCCCACCCACCCATCCACCAATCCCCACCCCACTTCATTCTGAAGACATTCTATTCTGAATGTTGAGTCTAGGGTGTGGATGAATGATTTTCTTCCTCCATGAAGTTTTCATTAAGTAGAGTAGTTCGTACATGCCTAGTTTCTCGTAATTTGAAAAAGGCATTTAGGAAGACAAAAAATGCAAAGCAGGAAAACCCAAGCTTAAACCTTAGTCCTGTTTTGCTCACAGGACTTTAAATAGAAGGTGGTCAAGAATGGTAAAGCCACCCTACTATCAGTATCTATGGTGCAACTCTCAGAAAAAATTCTGACCAATTTATGTGGGAAGGGAAGTCACAAGAATATTATTTGGGGGAGGGGTTAGGGAGAGGGGGTAAGCTAAACAGAAGAAAGGTGAAAATACTAGGTTTGAAAGGACAGGAAATAAGGCAATTCTGGATATGCAAGATTGATCCACAGTTGTGTAGAATAAATACGCATCAATTATTTCGAGTTTTATCTCACTGCGCTCGGGGGGTTAACCCGCAGAGAAAGCCTTCTCTGCAATGGCATGGAGGCCTATAGAATTTTTCCAATAGATCAGTACTCAGTAGAGAGAAGGGTAACTCAGAGAAAAATCCCAATACCTGTAAGTATAAGAGGGAACGTAGAAGCTTGTCAGACAAAAGTAAACTGAGCCATCTTTCTGCTCAGGAGTGGGGCCTGAGCGGAAGTCATTGGCACTTAAAGACATCCGACAAACCTCATCATCTTATGTGCTGGGTAACAGTCACTCTTGTCATTTCCTTTCCTGACACTGCAGCTAGGTCTCTGACTTCTGTGACTTCAGGAAGTGTGAGAGAAAGAGTGGTATCCTGGAAAGCTCTCACCCAAAAGTCTGTTAAGAGTCTCAAGTTCCTAAGACAAGCAACCACCTCCTTGTGGAAAAATATGGCCTACCCAATATAACTGTTAAACAGTCACATTTAAGTCAAGGATGTGTTGCTTCGGTGATTCCATCTGGAGACTTGGCTGGGAAATGCACGCTTTAAAAACATGGCAGCAGTATCTCTTTCTATAAAATTTTTCACTTTGATCAATTCCTGTGTCATTCAGTGGGAACGTGATCTGGGTCAATGGCCAGCAGCAGTGCTGCCTAAGAAGGCTGGTTTCTGAGGCATACCTTAAAAAAAAAATCCTTTTGTGAGTCCGAAGCAGATTTGAGATGGTATGACCAATGGAAAAATGAGTGCCATAAAAGAGGAGAGTTTTTTTTTTTGGAGGGGGGTGTTTTGTTTTTTATTAAGTAAGTCCCGGTGGATTAGTTCCAGAGACTGACATAAGTCCTGTTCAATGCTTCTCTTAGTTTCTGGGACTTTGTACTTGTCACCTATTTCAAGTAGCCTTCTTCCACATACATCTTATTAGGTCATTCCTGTATTTCCTTTCTCCTGCTGCCCATAATCTGAAATTAGTTCTTATTTCTGGCTTGTCCACTGTCTCCCATCAATAGGATATAAGATCCACAAGGCAAAATGTGTCTTTCTTATAGTAGTATCCCTACTGTGACACTTTTCACATAGCAGATAGACCTTCACTCATTATTTATGATGGCATCACTACAGAACAGGAGTGCAAGTGACTACCCAGAAGACAAAAATCAGGTAATTTTCTAACTATAAGGGAGTAAAGTGGAAGCCATAGTCAACTACTGACTCCAGTGTACCTACTCTGTGTCAAGGACTGGACACACAGTAGTGAGCAAAGCACAAAGTCCCTTTTTTTTTTTTCCTTCTTTTTAGGTCACACCCGGCAATTCACAGGGATTACTCCTGGTTCTGCACTCAAGAATTACTCCTGGCAGTGCTCAGGGAACCATATAGGATGCTGGGAATTGAACTCGTGTCAGATGCATGAAAGGCAAATGCTCCATCCGCTGTGCCAAGGTTCCAGTCCTCACAGTCCCTTCTTTTGTAACATCCATAACCACTTTGCCAAAAAAACACCGCAGCCCCCTATTTTTAATTAAGTGTCCCCAAATTATAATTTACTAAACAACAACTATGTACCAGTACTTTACTTACATTATTTTCTTTAAATCTATTGTTAAATCTTGTTGATAGTAAAGATTTAAAAGTCACCTGGGTCTTGGAATGTTAAGAGGAGACACCTGTGGTCATATAGAGGCCAGTGTTGAAAGCAGCTGGTCTTAGCCAAATTGGTCTTTCCAAAGTCTATCATGTATCGAGTGCATCTCACTGGCTCACAGACAGGATACTAATCTCTGCCCAAGACAGGTCTAGCTCCAGAAGAGCACTCCACGTGAGCGTCAGGAAATGTAGAAGCCTTGACTTCCGGTGTTAAGGACTGCACTCATTTACCAGCAGCTGATTAAGTATTTGCCTAGCCCCACTGCACTGTGTCATAACAACCCTGTTTAGCAAGCATTATTGTGCCTATTTTCAGGAGGGGATTCTAAGGCTTAGAGAAGGCCAGCCTTCTTCGTTTACCTCCAAGGCCCACACCTGCTCAGAAACAGAACCAGGTTCCAAAGTCATTATCTGTTATTATTAAAACCAGCCATACCAAACTGCAACAAACTGCAACTCACCTTCTTCCTTTGCTTCTGGGTTTTCAAGTAGGCTGCTTGATCCATCTTTTCCTCTTTTTTTCTCCATAGCCACACCTCCTAAACCTCAGGCAACACTTCCTGCAGAGCCGCACCTCAGACTCCTCTCTCCTCTACTCAGGCTCAGCCAGGAGTCTTAGAGCCTAGAGGACCATTAGAACAAATAGCTATGAACTCTGTGTGCTTCAGTCACACTAGCATCCAGTGAGGTCTTGGGGCAGGGGTGTGAGTTTCCAAGCTGTGATCACCAGGCTTGCCCCCTGCAGTTCCAGTGCGGCTGCCCGGTTAAATGTGAGACCGATCTGTTTAGAGCAGGGAAATTACTCTGGGCAACACCTCTGGTGCTCCAGTGCCTCTGAGGCCACGGGGGCACATTCCACAGTGCTTAGAGGCGTCCAGGAAGGCAGGGAACCAAGTGGCTCTAGGAATTCAACCAGGATAGGCAGCAAGAAGGTGTGGACTTACCCCTTGTTATCTCTCTGGTGCCCCCAAAATGGCCTTTAGTATCTGCTCTGCATTTCTGCATCCTTCATAGTCTCATGATAGGAAATTTTTCACTCCTGGCAATAGCAGAAACGTTTATGCTAGAGAGGCCAGACTAACAACCTAATAAAGCCTTTAGCAAGTCCTGGGTAGACTTTTCATTGGCCAGGCTTAGTTCAGGTGACCACCCTGAGCCAATCCCTGCAGTCAGAAAGCTGCTGCGCTTTCACTAGTCAAACCTAGGTCAATTGACTACGGTGGAAGGACACAGTAGCTCCAATTTAACCGTATGCACTAAGACCAACAGGCAGGTGTGGTGAAATCTTCGAAGGAGCGGTTGATACCGTCACCAGATGAGTCAATGAAGATCAGAGGCAAAAGTAATAAATGTCCGCTAGCCCATCCCAAACTACACTGAATTGAATGCCTAAGTTTATTTTCATAATCAAGTGTCCTGGGGATATTTGTTTATTTGGGGTGGCGGCCACACCCAGCTGTGCTCAGGGTTTACTCCTGGCTTACTCAGGAATCAGTCCTAGCAGCAATTGAGGGACCATATGTGGTGCCTGGGAGTAACCTGGGTCACAGCTGTGCTGCAAGGCAGGCTATACTATTTCTCCAGTCCCCCTCATGGGTTTTTTGGGGTGTGTGTGTGTGTGTGTGTGAGAGAGAGAGAGAGAGATAAAGAGAGAGAGAGAGAGTCTTTCCCACTAAAGTATATTCTTGGGATAGAGATTTCAGCCTTATCTTTCTTACATCTCCAGCTCCCAACATAATGATAATGTCTATCATGTTAGAGTTGCACACATATTTGCTGAGTGAATGTACAAATGCCTGAGGTAACTTACAAAGAATTTGTTGATGCTTTTGTCTTTCAGAGGCTATATCATGTGGCGGTTGAATGCACAGTGCTAAATCAGTATCTCCTCGAAGTGTGGTCTGAGGAACCAACAGCTTTGGGTCAAAATTCCAATTCCAGACTTCGAATTCCAATGCCATTCACTGACTTGGCATCTGAGTAACTAACATTCGGGTGCTGTTTTTCCCTTTTTGTATGACTTTGTGATTCTCTCACACATTAGTACAATAGTACTATGGTCAAACTGAATAATCTGTTCCCTTTTAATGAAGCACTAGCAGTATTATCTAGAGGAATTTTTCATGGAATTCTCAGAGAACTCAGTTTGTTCATCTCTAAAATGGGGACATGAAAATCTACCTAAAATATAATGAGACGACAAGACTACATAGGTAAAAAAATTTTTTAATAAAATGCCACATTAAAGTATAGTAATCAGAGTTTTTCTAATAACAAAATGTTTAACAATGTGCCATATTAAAGCATTGTAATTTAAGTAATTAGTAATTTAAGTTTTCCTAATAATAATAGGGGCTGGTGAGGCTGGAGAGATAGCACAGCGGGTAGGGAGTTTGCCTTGCATGTGGCCGACCCGGGTTCGATTCCCAGCATCCCATATGGTCCCCTGAGCACCGCCAGGAGTAACTCCTGAGTTCAGAGCCAGGAGTAACCCCTGTGCATCGCTGGGTGTGACCCAAAAAGTAAAGTAAGTAAGGCCTGGAGCGATAGCACAGCGGTAGGGCATTTGCCTTGCACCTAGCCAACATGGCTGACCCGAGTTTGATTCCTCTGCCCCTCTCGGAGAGCCCGGCAAGCTACCGAGAGTATCTCGCCCGCACAGCAGACCCTGGCAAGCCACCGGTGATGTATTCGATATGCCAAACACAGTGACCCAAAAAGCAAAAAAAAAAAAATTGGGGCTGGAGCAATAGCACAGTGGATAGGGCGTTTGCCTTGCTTGCGGCTGACACGGCTGACCCAAGTTTGATTCCTCAGCCTCTCTCGGAGAGCCAGGCAAGCTATTGAGAGTATCTCACCTGCACAGCAAAGCTTGGCAAGCTACCCGCGATGTATTCAATATGCCAAACACAGTAACAACAAAGTCTCATAATGGAGAAATTGGGCCCGCTCGAGAAAATTGATGAACAACGGGAGGACAGTGACAGTGACAATAATTGCTAACTTCTAGAATACTTCTATGTCTGATCCAGGTACTGTACTAAATTCTAATTATTTTTGTTAACTTGTTTTAGCTTCACAACAATATGAGACAGGGGAGGAGCCTGGCCAATCATAATACAGCCAGTTTTAAGACCCAAAGGACAAGCAAAGGCACTGACAGCTTCTGCTTCACAAGTGCCACACTTCAAATTCCCAGAATCCCACTTGTCCTGAGCATGTCCACACGGCCCTGTAATTTGATCCCTGGTGCTGCAAGAGATTTCCGCTCACACCACAGCTGGGTGTGTGTAACCACTGCTAGAAGATGCACAAACCTTTTCAAGTACCACAATTAAAAGATGTCTGAGAACCAGGCTCAGGAACTGCAACCTCTGACCAGCATGTATGAGCACTGCAATGAGCACTGCAGGTATCATCAAACATGACGTGGTTGCCTCAGCTAAGAGTGTGACCCGTGGTGAGGCGGCATGCAAGCACCATAACAAAAAGGAGTGCAAATCCCAGTGCGTACCCAAGTGTGTTTGCACTGCAGCCTTATATGTGAATTCCAATCCTAATCATCACTGGAAAAATGTGCCAGAGAAGAGCTGGAGAGAAAGCAGGTAAGAGCTTGCCTTGTATGCAGCTGATCTGGGTTCCTTCCCTCACACCCCATATGATCCTCTGGAGCACTGCCAGGAGTGATCCCTGAGCACAAACAGTTGTGTGCACCCCCACCCCCAAATAAAATTAAATTTTAAAAATGTGCTAGCAGCAGTCAGGCATGTGTGCAAACCCTGGTCATCATGAATAAGAATGTCACAAAAATAATGAAGGGAAAGGAAAGGAAGGAATAGCATACACATAAAAGTGGCGCGCGCGTGTGTGAATGTGTGTGTGTGTGTGTGTGTGTGTGTGTGTGTGTGTGTAGTGCTGTTTTCCGATAAGGAAGCAAAAAAGTCAGTTCCCCCACATTAGGCTAGAATCTGAACTTGACCTCTCTGAAACTGTACTCCAGGCTTTACCCCCGTCACTCAACTTCTAACTGATGTTATCTTACCTAGACATTTTGCGACCACCCTCTTTGAAGGACAAACCAAGGGCATTTAAGCTCTGGGGAAAAGCATTCCAAATACGACTTCGCACTATAAGAGTGTGTGGAAAAGAGAAACAGCGGTGATCACGTCAGCTCATGTGGCCTTAACAGGTGCCGTGGTGAAGAACTAATTATATCAGACTGGTTTATCTGCAACAGTAAAGCTCATTTCTTTCCTCTTTCCGGAAACGTACCTTGTGAGATTTTATAACACCTCTGTGCTTTGAAAACCAGAACTAGTCTTTAATCTCAGGTGATGGTTTTTATTTTGAATTGGTATGTTCCTTTCCCCCCATTCTTAACTTCTAGTCACCAATATTTCTTTCCCCCAGGAAGCATGAGCGAATCCCGAGGTGCAAGCCAAGCCCTCAGAGATGTGATAGCTGTTACCAAGGATTTGAAAGACTACAAAGCCTAGAATCAAGATTTAAATGCTGCACTCTAGTATCTGAGATGGCACTTGTCCCATATCAAAAATAGGCTAAATAAGGCAGGAGAAGCCACAGTCTTTCTTCTGAGCGCCTTAGTGGTGGACTGAGCTGAATACCCCACCACATCCTTAGATTCCATTGACCTGGCACTCGCTCTCCAAAACGCTTCTGCCATTCCTGGATGTTCACATTTCGTATGATATGAGTCTCATATGGACACATGCTGCTGACCTGCTTTGTAAAAGAAAAGAAACATTAAAAGGCGTGGTTTCTTACAATCAGATGAACAATAACACATACTTTAAATTCTTCCTCTGGAGAGACAGTGTAGAGGTTAAAGTGCTTGCCTTGCACATGGGAGATGCCGGTTTGATCCCTAGCACTGCATGTGGTCCCCTAACCATAGAGTCAAGAGCAATCCCTGAGTACCACTGCATGTGACCGAGCATTCCTCCCCACAAATACTTCATGACCTGTTTGTTCCACAAAGTCTTATGCCCTCAGTGTCTGCATTTCCTTGTCACCTCCACTCCTTGCAGAACTACGAAGATATGCTGGGGTGGTCAGTAAGAGGGAGAGTAGGAGGGTGTGAACTACAACACAAGGTGCTCCTGAGGGGACCTATGGCTCTAGAACGGAGACGAGTGTTTGATGATTAGCAGTGGCTAATGACCAGATTACAAGATGCTTCAGGGGATGCTCAAAGGCTAGCCCCATGCATTTCGGACAAATGAATGTACCATCCAAAGTGGTCGGAGTGTACCAAATCAGCACCTCCAAAACCCTGGGGCGGGATTTTGCTGGGCGATTAAGTGTCCATTTTCTGCCCATTTCCTAGCCTCTGGTCTACTGTGTTCTGCCTCTCTCTAGCCAGTGTCCACCGAGGGGCCTGGCTGTAGCTCTCTTTTCCCGGGCGATGTACTTTCAACCAGTTTTGAGCAGCCCCATTTCAGATTGGCCTTTTTATGTTTGATATAAAGAATAGTTGTTGGCCAATTTCATCTTTTCATCGCTGTTCTCTAGGCCTGAATCCAAGCAGTTTGTCAGATGCTCATTAACTCCCCCTTTGGCTCTTTCTAGTGTGTCTCCTAAGCTCATTGTGCCAAGAACTAACGCTTTCTTTTACACGATTCTCTTTCTCTGCTCCATCAGGGAGACAAATTACTTTCCAAAAGGGATCGCCAGGGATGGTTTAATGAGAATTTCTTTGGGGCTAGGCATGGAACGCAATGTAGTTAACATTCGGTGGACTTAATTGGACTTTTCTTTTCTGCCTCTTTTAAAAAAAATCTGAAGCTATCCTGTTAATCTCTCATTTGTAATCAATTGTGTTGACTAAACAAAAGTCTAGGTCGTCTTTTCTTCCTGTCCCAGACAATCCTTTGTTGCCTCTAAATGCCTCATTCTTGAGTGATCCTGGTCGCATAGATGGGCCCGATTGTTGACAGTTCATTATTGCGCTTTTGTCCATTTAATCTTTCTTGCTGTGTTTTGCATGTGCATGCCTTAATGAGCTCCGTTGGCAATTAACATGTTTCTAGGAGCAAACCGGTTGCTCAGACGTTTGAGAGGGAAGTGCAGGGAAAAGGGCAACGCAGCTGCCTTGAGGTTGTTTATTTCCCAGCGTTTTCTCAAGACTCGGGTCCTCTCTTGGGCAGCCCCTCCCCCACCTCCCCCCCTTTTCCTCCTTGAGCCCATTCACCGCCGACACACCTGGATGGCTAGTTGCTGTGATTCTTGGGTCTAGCTCGGCCAACTTCCTATCCTCTTGTGAGCTGAAGAGTGAAACGGGGACTGCATAGATCTGCTTCTGCAGCCAAGGCAAGAATGAGCACAGTGCTCCCCAAAATGTGTCTGGATGCTGGCAACTTCTCTGTGTCGCTCTTTGCAGAGAGGAACCTCTAACCCGCCTAAGGCAATAGGACTGTACAATCTGTTATGTACAAGGCTGTGGCTTTGGAAGAAGGAGGGTTTTTTTTTTTTTTTGAGTCTTGCTGGCAAGATTGCTGAAGTGTGAGCAGTCATGGACAGAACAAACATCTTGTAGGGGAAAAGATAATTGGAGCCTTTTTGTGTCTGTGACAGAATTCCCCTCCCCCGCAATTTGATTTTTTAAAAAAAAATATTTTTTCAGGGCGGCCTCTTCAATTTAATCAAGGTTAGAATATTATTATGCAGTTGATGACTACCTTGTTTAAGTCATTTGTGAATTTTGCAAACTAAAAGTCATGTTTAATATGAAAAGGGAGAAATAAAAATCAGAAAACAAAACCTTGCACCCATCAATTCCGATGCATGGTGAATAACTAAGAAGCAATCCTAGTTAATGTGGTTACTGAAAAGGCTTCGTCTTGGCTCCAGGACATGCCCTGGCTGTGAAAGGTGTTTAGTAATTCAAGCAGAAGTTTCCTTTTTCCTTTCGTACTACTTTTCAGGTGAAGGAATCCTTTCTTGCGGCCACCCCTGAAGGAAGCAGACATCTTAAACCTGGGAGGAGTGACTTCAAGTCGGTGGTAAGCAGAGATAAACCTATAGATACTGAAGAACTCTGTTTATCTACAATTACCACCAGATGTGAAATGACACCTTCTCAGGTGAGAGCGATTGACAGGAATGAGTGTGAAGGTTAAGTAACAATCAAGTTATGAGGAAACAACCCCCATAGAGGTTGGAATATGCAAGAGATTCTGCTCTCCCCACCCCCCCAGAGCCAGTTATCCAACCCTTTGCTCTCAGTGCCTTGGCAATGAGCAATCCCTGAGGGAGCTGCCTCCTGCCCCGCCCATCAGCTTGAGTTCCCCTGCCTTCTAGTACACAGAAACCCTTGCCCCTCTCCCAGACCCATCCCTCCAGTTTCCAGAGACCGGTGTCCTGTGTTTCTCTTGTGATGTTATTATACAAAAGATTCTTAAGAGTCCTCTTGATTTAAAAAGTTTTCTCTGCGGATGGGATATCCATCTACTTTTTTTCCCCCAATGTAACTTTTCTTCCTAATGACGAACATAATTTTCACAGCAGGCCAATTATTTAATAACCCAAGTCTAGTATAGAAGGAAAAGCACTTGTGTTGCACACGGCGACCCGGGTTCAATCCTCATTTGGTTCCCCAAGCCCTGCTTGGAGTGATCCCTGGTCTCAGAGCCAGGAATAAGCTGAGCCACCACTAGGTGTGTGTGTGTGTGTGGGTTCGGGGGGAGCAGCAAAAACCAAACAAACAACCCAACCCCCAATTCTCTAAGAGGAGGCCTTTCCACTAAAGTTTGGGGATACTTGTTCCTCGTTCCAAAGTTCTGGAACTACTTAGGAAGGGAGGCTTACCCTGACTATTGATTGTCTCATCTCAAGAAGTATATCTAAGGAGGATCCGTTCCAAAAGGCATAGAAGAAAGGCTTCAGGTTAAGCTGAGTGTCCTCAGGGCACCCAAGGTATCCCAGAAACGTGGAGTGGGCTAATAAAACCCAGAAAGAAGGAGAACAAGGAAAGGAGCGGAGTCTGCAAACCAGTCATGTCCCCAGGGGCAGCCAGATGGGCGGGACAGCAAGGTGACAGTTCTATATCTTAGCCTGGAAGGCCTCCTCATCTATCCTGGGGGTTCCTGGGGTTTTAGCATCCACCAAGTTTCATCTCTCTCGCTGGGTTCCTATCTCCCCTCAGCGCACTGCAGCCAGCTCGAACTAACATTTAAATTCCTTCTCGCTTCCTAGTCTCCCCCCTCCCCTGGCTGTGTCTTCCCAGACTTGGGGAAGGGGGCGGGGAGGGAGGAATACAAAAAAAAAAAAAAAAAAAAAACGAGGACGCTCTCCTTTCAGGAAACGGAATTCTAATGTACACGTTCCTATTTCTGAATCGGAGGTACTAAAAATACCCCGCGACAGCCTGAGGAAGCTGTCGCCGTCCTCTGTGCAAACAAAATCGACAATTCTCTTTCCCCGCGCAATGGGTCTGCTAGTTGGGTGGGGGCCAGAGATTGCAACCTTCGGCTGCGACCAGGACAGAGCTGCCCCGCCAACAGTACCCAGCGAGGTTCGAATCCCGGCCCTCGCTTGTCTGGGGGGCCCCCGAGACTTGCCATTCAGCTGATCTCTGCCACCGTTTCCATTTCTCAGTCCATCCGCAAAGTGGGAGCAATCACCCCCCGTGCGTGAGTGGTGTGTGAAACGTTTAGCGATACACTGTGTCGAGCGCTCGACTCGGAGCAGACGTTTGAAAGGAAAGGCGAGCTTTGGAGACCGCAGTGGCCCTTGCAGCTGCGCGCCTACTGTGCGCTGGCCACTGGGAAAACTCGACCTCAAGTCGCTTTCGGAACTTTCCTTCGGTTCCGTTCGCTCGGACCAGTCCCCCCCCTCTACCAGACCGCCTCCACTTGCCGAGGAAACGCGCGTGGGGTCTCTCTGCCCCCTGCCCGCCGTCGCCGCCCTCGCTCCGGGGGGAAGCGCGCTCCGGACCCCGCGGCGCGCTTCCTCCCCGCGCGCTAGGAAGCAATTTTCCAGGAGACGTGGGCTGAATTGCTGCGCCAATATTAGGAGGGTGGGGTGGCGGGAGATCGAGAAGCGGGGGGTTGGGGGGTGTATGTGTGTGTGTGGGGGGGGGGGTGGGGGGAGTTAGGAGGCGAGGGGGCTTGGGGGTGGGGTGGGGTGGGCGGCCGCGCCGCGCCAGTAATCCGAGCTCTTGATTATCCAGATTCGGATCAAACGGGGCGGCGACGGCGGCCCCCTCCTGGGAATGATTAGATGATTAATGTAATGCTGTTTGAAGAGTCTCTGTTTTCTCTCTTAATTTGGGTCATTACTTAGAAAGCAAGCGTGAGATCATTTCATCAGCGTGCTCGGCCGCGGAGAGAGCTATTCAGGAAATGGGACTCACCGCGCGCCCCTCGGGGAGCCCCGGGGGCCCAGGCGCGCCCTCCCGCGGCACCGCGCACCCGAGGGTGGGGGCCCCAGGGTGACCGCGTGGATCCCCGGGTCGCAGAGGCCGGCTGGGCAGGGGGGCTCTGGACCTCCAATTCTCCAATTCCAAAAGCTGTCCTTTCCCCCACCCCCACTCCCACCCCCACCCCCCGGCTCCCCGTTTGGGTCAGCCGGGAGGGAGACAAGCTCAGAAGCGCCAGAGCGGGCCCTCTGCCCTAGAACTGCACGCTAAGCTCGAGGAGGGACCCGACACGGCTCTGGCAGCACCCGGCCACTTTTAACCCCTCCTATTGAAAAAAAAAAATCTTACCCAAATAAGGCAACACCCAGAATCCCAAGCGCCGGAACAGTCACCAAATAGAAACTTGGCACCACGTGGAGGCAGATGTAGGCCTTTGCACCCTTGCTCCTGCTGGTGGGGGAGGGGTTCTGAACAGGCAGGCGCTATTGGAACACCGATTCTTTTCTCACCCTGATCCCTGCACCCTAGAGGAAGTCGCCTTGGAGAAGGAAAATGCTACTAGCATCTCTTTCCTTTTTTTTTTTTTTTAATCTTTTCTTTCTTTTTTTTTTTTTTTGAGGGGGTGCGGAACTGACCTCACGGCGAGGGGAGAAGGGGGAAAGAAAACGCTCACTAATGATTCCGTTTATTGAGTTATGTAGGTATATTATATTCCTTGTCGGCTTGTACAGGAGGATTTACATGGCTGTATAAAGGCGGTTGGGCGCGCCGCGCGCTTCCGGGGCGCACACGTGATAGCTGGGGGTCCAAACCGGCCTCCCCAGGAGACGCCGAGGCCCGGGAGGCAAGTCACTATGTTTCGGCGCACTGGGTTTAAATAAATTTCCCGAATATACAAAGGTGGGAGCCACGCGTTTGCTGCCAGTCATCGAGGAAACGTGTAGCTTTCCAAAAATACGCTGGTTTCGATAAATAGATTTTAGCCTCTCTGCTATAGTGGTTTTTTTTTTCCTTTCCTTTAATTTCCGAAATAAGTTTATACGTGTGATCTGTTTTAGGGTGGGAGGGGTCGGAAGGGAGGGCGAGGCAGTAGCTCTCAGCTCTGCACGGTCCGAGTCAGGTCCTTTGTGGAGGGGGCGGCGGGGCTCACGCTGTCGTGGAGTTTGCGCACGTGTTTCTTCAAGTCAAAGTTTCTGCAAAACCCTTTGCCGCAAGTGGCGCACGTGAAAGGCTTCTTGTCGTTGTGGGTGTGCATGTGGAAGGTCAAATTGTAGACCTGGTGGAAGGCCTTGTTGCAGATGGTGCATTTGTACTGCTTCTCGCCGCTGTGCGTCAGCTTGTGGTTCTTGTAGTTCCCTAAAGGAGACCAACAACAAAACAAAACAAAACAAAAAAACCCAAAAGTGTGGGGAGGGGATGAAGTGGAATGCCAGGAGGGGGGAGCGGGTCCCCGATGTGGAATGAAGGCGGGGGAGTGGAGGTGGGGGTGACAGGCGTCCCGGGGGCGTTAGCCTAGGAGCCCGCTCAGGGAAGGCAACGCTTGGCTACGCGGGCTTGACCTCTTCGAGTGAAGAAGTTGTCAAACTTGGTCGCCGTCAAGCCTAGGGGCTCAGGCGGGGGGCAGAGGAGTGCGGAGACCCGGGAGCCGCCCCGGGCCCTGCCCCGCCAGATCCGGAGGGCCTGCAGTGCGTCACTCCCGCTGTGCTCTGCCGGCCTGGAAACTTTGGCAGCCCAGAGTCTCAGCAGCAAATCCCGACTGCAGCCTCGCTCCAAGAAATTCGCACAAACCCGAGCTTCGGCCCTCCTTTTTTTTTTTTCCCCTCTAATTTCCTCCTCGGTTTAAAAGTTACTACGTTTAGTATCTCCCCCTCTCACCCCCACCACCACCACCACCACCACCACCACCTGGAGACCCGAAAGCGCCGTGGAAAATCCCAGCGGAACACCAGGGCTGAGGACAGCAGCAGACCCCGGCCCCCAGTCTTAAGTTGTTCCCAAGAGGTGCATTTTGCCTTGATATATATATATATATATATATATATATATAATATTTTAATTTGGAAAGAGAGTCCTAGCTACAAAGAGATGCCTTTGCTATAGGGCGCTACGAGTCCTCCCTTTCCCCACTTCACTTGCCCTCTGCCCTCTGCACTGACTTTCCTGGCCCCCTCCCCAGTTCGGAGTCATTCCGCCCCCCTCCCTCCCTGGGGGCAGCCAGCCCGAATGCGGGGAGATCTATGAACCCAGCCCGGAGAGCGGCTACCCAAAGCCCGGCACAACCCGATTCCAAAGAAAAGCCGAGGAGCGGAGCCCGCCGCTTGCTTCTCGCGCGCCCACTCTCCGGATCCTTTGCCTTCCCGCTAACCGTGACCCGCTGAGTCCCGAGGTGAGGTGAGGAAAGGGCCTCGCCCGGCACGCGTTACCTTTTTGGTGAAAGCCTTTACCGCAAAATTCGCAGACGAAGGGCTTGTAGCCCGCGTGGATGCGGATGTGCGTGTTGAGCGTGGAGCTGCGGTTGAAGGCTTTGCCGCACTGGTTGCATTTGTGCGGCTTTTCCTGCAGAGAGGGGCGCAGGCACGGTGAGGCCAAGGCCCTGGGGAAGGGTGCGGGGGAGAGGCCCTCCAAAGGGAAAGGGAGGGGGCGCTTGGAAAGAAGGACCTGAGTCCACTGGAGGGTTAAAGGGGCACGCCCGGCCAGCCTCTCCCCAACGCCTTGGGCGCGCGGGTCGAGCCCGATTCGCGGGTAACGTACCTGGGTGTGGATGATTTTGTGTCTGCAGAGGGTGCTGGCCTGGCGGAAGCCCTTTCCGCAGACTTTACACACGAACGGCCTGGCTCCGGTGTGGACTGGCATGTGGCGGGTGAGGTTATAGTGAGCGTTAAACACCTGGGGAAGGACACGAGGGGGACCTTGTGGTGCTGCGTTCTGCCCGCGGGAGACCAGCGCTGCCTTCCCCGTGTCCAACCAGGCCTCCCTGCCCCTTTTCGAAACCTGTGCCCCTTCCGTTTGGAAAGCGTTCCCTGCCCACTCTCCACGCCAGTCCTTGCAGCAGCCTCAGACAACCACAGCCCCACTTTACTGACTAGGAAACTGAGGCCCAGCTAGGCCCCCGGCTGGAGAGGGCAGCTCCCCAAGGCGCTGCGCAACTGGAAAGAGGGGACTGATCTGGGTGGCTGGACGGCAGTCCCCGCCGCGCCCCCTCCCTCGCTCCCTCCCGCCCGCCCCGCCGGCCCAGGCCTCACCTTGCCGCACACCTCGCAGGTGAAGTTTTTGGGCTTGCCGTCCGCCGAGCTCCCCGGCAGCTTGCCGTGACCCTTGCCGCCGCCGCCGCGCTCGGCCGTCAGGGCCGAGTTCTCCTTCAGCACCTGCTCCAGCGGCGCGGACAGGCGCTCCTTAGGGCTAAAGGGGGCCGGGTGGGCGAACTTGTCCGCGGCCAGGCCGGCCAGCTTGGCGTTCTCCAGCAGGAAGAGCTTGGGGTGCGCGGCGAGGGCGGCGGGGGCCTGCGCGTGGAGGAGGCCGGACGGGAAGAGGTGGCCGCCCAGGAGCTCCGACGGCGGGTACGCGGCCGAGTCCAGGTAGTTGAAGTAGTAGAGCGAACCGCTGGCCGGCAGCCCCACGGCCTGGTTGATGACCTGCGGCTTGATGACCCTGCCCGCGGGCAGCGCAGCCGGCGCCAGGCCCAGCTCGGCCTTGCAGCACATGCCACAGTTGGTTTTGCACAAGCCGCTGGCGCCGCACACCGGAGCCCCCCCGCCCCCGCCGCCGCCCGCCCGGAGGCTGCTTTTCCAGAGCTCGGAGTAGCTGAGCAGCGTCTTGGACGGCACCTCGTAGCCCAAGGGCTGCAGCGGGATCATGCAGGGCAGCGGCGAGCAGAGGTTGAGCGATTTCTTGCCCTGGCCACCGTCCGCCTCCAGCGCCCCCGGCCGGGGCTCGAAGGGCGCGCGGGGCTCCGACGTCGTCTTGGCCATGATGCGCTCGATGGAGAAGGCCAGGGTCTTGGAAGTGGCCGGCGACGCTCCAGCGCGTGGGCAGGCCGGGGGCACCATGGTCTCCAGGGAAGCCGAGCTGGCCATGGCGCGCCCAGCAGAGCCGTGCCGGACTGGGCCAGGGTGCTGCCCCACTCCTCTAAGTCTGCATTCCGGAAAAGGCAGGGAGGGAAACCGCGATTTAATAAGCACCTTGCCGGGTCCGGGTCACCCATTTGCATTCAAATGGACGGGGGGGGGGGCAGAATAAAGTGCACCCAAGGGTACCAAATTACCACCCATTAGCCCGTGCGCCAAGGAGCCCACCGGCCCCAGCTGAAAGGGGAGAGAAGAGAAGGCGGGGGGCGCGGGGGGGGGGCTTACAAAGAAAAGGGAGAAAGAGAAAAAGAGAGAAAGGAGCCTCGAGTTAGCCCCCACTCCCACCCCCTCCGCAAGTGGCTCCCTGGACCCCGGCCTCCGCCACTCGCGCGGG
This sequence comes from Sorex fumeus, assembly GCF_029834395.1. NCBI lineage: Eukaryota > Metazoa > Chordata > Mammalia > Eulipotyphla > Soricidae > Sorex > Sorex fumeus. The sequence continues at coordinate 63,356,408 of NW_026606129.1, forward strand.
GAGCCGGGCAGGGAGCGGGGCGAAGTTGCCGCCGACGCGCCAGGCCGCCGGCCCGCGTTTACCTCTTTCCCCCACCGCCAAGGAGACGCCTTCCGAGCCATGCAGCGCGCCTCCTCTGTCACATGTTGACGGCAAACATCTTCCCCTCCGCGTGAGAGCACTGTCTTTTACATTCGGCTGACATCACACGGAGTCACTTGCAGGGGAAGGACAGGGGCGGCGGCGCGGCTCAGCCCGTGGCCCCGCGCCCGCCGGCCGCCGCCACCGCCCCTCAAACTTTAAAAGGAGGCAACTGGCGCCCGCGCTCCCCTCGGGAAAGTGCGAGCGGTGCGCGAGTCGGGAAGGAGGGAAGAGACGGGGGGAGGGGGAGGGGGAGGAATCGTGATGGTTTTGCCGGTGGAGGGGGGTGGGCGGGTGTGGGGGGGGGTGGGAAGGAGCAGGAGCCCAAACCCAGGCGGAGTTCCGTGCGTGATTCACAACTTTGGGGGCCTGCAGGTTTGGGGGGAGACGGGGAGGGCTGGAGGTACCCTGCGCGCCGCCCCCCACTTCCCTTTAGGCGTCCGTCTAGTCGCCAAAGTATCCCTTAGCCCTCTGCAGCCGAGCTGGGCATCGTGCTAATAAACTGCCACTTACCCACGGAGCCGGCGCCAGCCCCGAACACGCGCAAATGATAATTACCTCATTAGGATGTAGCGCATGGACGCGGGCGACGCGTTCGGAGGGGGGGACTTGTTAACGGGCAAATATTAAGGGATGCGACACCAAGCTGGCCGGGGCTGGCGTCAGAGGTCGGGAGAGGGCTCCCGCCGCCCAAGGGACGACCCCGAAGCGTCCCCCAGGTACGTCCGGAGGAGCCAGGCCGCGCGCCCAGATCCCCCGTGCGCCTCGGCGCCCGCCCGGTGCGCCTCCCCGTCGCTGGCCCGCTCCCCGCCGGCGGCTCGGGGAGACTGCACCGGAGTTGACTGCTTGCGATCCTAATCGATCAGAATCGCTGACTTGTGATCGGGTTTCTGAGGCCAAGCCTGGCTCGCTCTGCTGCTTTTGAGCGGCGTGCGGAGAGGATGCGGAGGGCAGCTCTCCCCGCTGATGGGTACTTACTGTTTGTATAATTGAGAAGGTCCAATCTCCACCTGTTTAAGGAGCAGATTGAAACAGCAGAACCTCCCCTGGATCCTATTAAAACGTTTTTCCTCCTAAGGCCTTTCAGTCGAACCAATTTTCCGAAGTGATTCATAGAGCTGAATTCTGCCAAGGCAGCTCTTTCACTTTTAGCCACTAAAGCACCGCGTGGAACCGGGTTTTGTGTTTTTCTAAAATAAAGAGAAGGATTATCAGAGGGGAGAGGGAGGGGGGTCTGAAGGGGGGCGGGCGGAGACTTAGTGTGGCCAGAGGTACAAGCAGAGGGAAGAAAGGCCCTTTTCTAGACAGGCCCCAAGTAAGTTCGGAGGAATTCAGCGTTTTGTGCCTGGCGCACAAAAGCAGCGCGCTCCGCGCTCCGTTTGGAGGGGCTGAATTCATCTGTTTGCAGACCATTCCACCTGCGTATCACAACAAACTGCTCAAAGACGCTCCAGCACTTTCAACAGGCCGGGTGCTCTGGGCCACAACAAAAGTGGTCCAGGCTGAGGGTTCTTATACGGTGGGAGGGGGGCAGCTACCGAGAGAGCCAGCGAGAGAATTAGGTTTAGGAAAGGGGGGGGGGTGCGTTTTTTTTTTTAACTTTCAGGCGGTTTTGTTTGCGGGACAATCATATCTTGCCAGCCGGCTTTTACAAGACCTCGAGCTTTGTAGCTGCAACCACAGTTTAAGAGGATTACAATGGGTATAATATGGGCAAACAGGGCTGAGGATTTGATAGTGAATTCCATCTCCGAGGACTCATGATCTTGTGGAACCCCCCCCCCAAAAGTGCTAGTGGACGCAAACACTTCTTTTTCACTGGGAAAAGGGGGTGGTGAGGAGCAGAGCATCTGTTTCCGGGCACTGAGCTGCAAGCATACCGTGAACGGGAAACATCAGAGAAAGGAGCAAGAAAAGGTGTAGTTTAAACTTCAGGCAAATCACTCCTTTTTCAGTCTCAGAACTTCTCTCTCTCTCACTCCCCCTCTGAAGTGAAATTTCAGACAGGATATTGACAAGGCAGGTAAAGGAAAGAAAAAGTGTCCTTGGATAACAAGAAGAAACAAAGAGATCTCTGAGGGAAAGTGACCTGGACTGCGCCAGCAGTGGGTTAGTTTTTTCACTTTGCCAAGCTAAAACTGCCCTTAAATTCAGCAGTCAGAAGTATGTTCTTCAACAACACCCCCCCCCCCCCCCCCGTCACACACCACACACACACACACACACACACGGATTTCAAAGCTAGAAAGAGGCTTTTTCATCTGGAGGACAGTATTTCCATATAGTCCAGAGAAGCAGAATTCCAGATCCAGCACACTCACCCCCCAATTCTGTGCTAATGTGGAAACAAAACACATATGAAACACATCCCGCATCCCCCCCCCCACACACACACATCAACCATGAAACAAACCCACAACTCACCCTGACACTGAAACCGTATCATTACACCCGAAGAGGCTCAAAACCCAAATTTCTATCCCGACTTTCTTGTGAATCCTGTTCAGCCACCAGCACTGCACCCCAACCCCCTTTCCAAATTGGATATTGTTGATCTCGGCAGCAGCTCCAAAGATCTGCTGGTTTGAAAGCTCCATCAGGCTGAAAGGCTTCCAAAGGCTTCCCGTGAACCTGCCTTGCCATCCCCAGCGCTTTTTGTAGCTGCATAAGCCACCTCTCTCTTCCCGGCATCACAAAGGAGTGCTACCTCCACAGAAAGAAAACATTTGGGTAAAAACAAGTTGCCCCTAATGTGCCTCTCCTTCCAAATGTTGGGTGAATACACTGGCTTTTATGAAAGTATTTAATTAGCTTCCACAAACTTCTCCTTCCCTCGCCTGCAGATTATATTGAAGTGGAGGGTTGGAAACTATTTTACACCTTGCCACTCACATGTTAATTAATCTCTATCTAACCCTAATTGCAGTTTATTCAAGCACCGCTCAACAGCTCACCCACACAATAAACACTGATCCTACTTTTATACATATTACTTCACGTTAACACATTGAGTAATTAACTCCAGTACCAACTAATAGTGCAAACAAATATTTTCTGTAAACGAGATGATTTCAGGCAGAATAATAGAGGACTCAGGAAATGTGGTTCATGGTGAAGGGGATGGTGAGGTCTTGATTCTCTGCTCCCCCACTCTCCAAATTCTTGCTCATACTCCACATCAATCCTTTCTTTCTTTCTTTCTTTCTTTCCTTCCTTCCTTCTTTCTTTCATGCTTTAAAAAAAGAAGTGTTGAGAGTTAAAATTTTATCATTTTGAAGGACTTGGTGGAGGGGGTTTGTGAGATTAGGGATGACTTTTTTTTCTACCCACACATTTTTAATGTGGGAAAAATCCAAAACAGTAAACTGAAAGGGAAATAAGAGGCTCCAGTGATAAATGGCAGCTTCAGGGATGTGGATCATGGAAAAAAAAAGTTTCCCAAACCTATTCTAAAGAAGTCCTGTGCCTTGAAATCAAGAGTGGAGACTGGCAGAGACAGACCGGAAGTTGCAGGGTCTCTCCTGCACACACTCCTTTTATAAGCTCCACCTGCAGGTGTGTTGCCTGGGGTTTCACAGTCATACCTAGGGGACCATCTCACCTGGTTCCACAAAGTCATGGCCAAAGAGAGGCCCACTAGAGCTCAGCATGGACTTGGACCCAGGGGCTGGATTCCTAGATTGCCCTGGGGAAATCTGCCTGGCGCTGATTCTTGGTGGCAGTCTGGCTAGATGGCATGGGCAGCAACCCTTGTACATCAACTCTGGGGCCTCAGGCTCCCATGCAACTCTTTCCTGGTGCCAGTGCCCATGGCTAGAACTTTCGCCTGGGTCCCTCTGGTCACCTGGAGCCTTAATGCCTCATATTCTGTGGAGAAGCAGTGCCAGGTCGCAAAGGCCGCGGGAGGCCTGTGTTCATCCCACTTTGCGGAGTTGGATGCCAGGGCCTGAACTTCTCCAGCTCCACTGAGCCTGACCTGGACCCCCACCTTGTTGGGGACAACATCCATGGGCTGTCATATCTAGACCGGTCCACTCACACACCAAGATTGGGACATCCCGACTCAACCTCAATGCCTGGGACGCAGTGCTCATACAGACTGCACAGGTTAGCACTGGTGGCTGTCTACTGATTTCCCAGGGATTCCCTTGTGCAGACATACTAAAGACATCAAATATAGTCGACTAGAGCTGCTTGAGCCTCACCCCCTTTCCTGTCCCCCACACCCACCCCAATCTCTGGTCATTGTATGGGCACTGACTCAAACGCTGGGATGATGACTTTTGTTTAAATTTCTTTTAATGCCAGCACCAATCGCTCTTCTTAGGGCAAAATACTTAGCAGGCGCCTTCCCAGGACGTATACAGCCTCGGAGGAAAATCCTGCTCTTAAGCCCAACACACACATTAGCACTGCTCCTGGGATCAAGGAGGGGAAAGTCAGCCTTTTGGATCTTGCAATTCCAGCTCTGGGGGGAACTCCTGGGTCTCCTGGGTCTAGGCAAGCAGCGTCTTTATTTTGAATTCGGTTATTCTCCTCTCACCTGATTGCCGGGTTGCGCCACCGCCGACCTCTTCTTTTGCCAGCGCCCTCGGGAGTCAGGCCGCGTGGGGGGGGAGCCGGCAAGCTCAAGGCTGCAGTTTGGGGAAACTCCCAGGCAGCGGAGAAGTCCTTTCTCCCTACACCCTACGACAACAAACAAACTTGACGGAGTCGTGAATCTCTCTTCCTCTGTCCCTTCTTTCCAACGGGACTTTTAGGATCTGATTTACAAGGTGTCAGTCCTTGCACTACTGGTAATAGATTAATTTCTAAAGAGATTTTTATTTTATTTTATTTTTTTGGCTACCTCTCCCCTCCCCCCTCCCTCCCCGCCGCCTCCTAGTTTTCCCAGGAAGCTTTTTTCTGTTTTTCTTTTTTCTTTTTCTTTCTTTTTTATTTTTTTATTATTGAGAACAGTCGAACTGGCTAGCCAGTGGCAGGCTGGTTCCAGGCGCAGGGGCCTCCGCCTCCGGTGCGCGCGGTTTGCAGGATTAGTGCGGGCGGCCGGGAGACAAAGAGCCCCAGATCCCCGGGGCAGGCGAGACCAGGCGCTTCCAGAAAACTCCCGGTTCCGGATCCCGGGCCCGAGAGCTGCAGCTCCGCACCGGCCCGGGCCTGCAGGGACTGATGGGCCACAGCCGCCTTCATCTGCCGGCGTCGCGTCCTTGGGGAGGCTGCGGCGAGCGCAGTCGGGGTGACCGCGAGCTCGTCCCGCTCCCCCCCCCCCCCCCGCGGCTGTCTGCGACCCCCATCCATCCCCACCGCCCTGCCCCGTGGCGTTCGGGACGTCGTTTGCCAATCTCGGTGCCCCCGCACACTGGTTGTCACCCCCGAGCAAGAAAGGCAGCCAGTTTGGTAGATCTGCGGGGAGAGAGGGGTGCTGGTGCGAAACTGCCAGGATGTCCAGGATCTTCCCCAACCCCTTGCCGCGATCACCTCGGAGGACTCCGACCGCGGTTTCGGAAATCGGAAATCTGGGCAGCTCGTGCGCGGTCTTAGGCCAGAGCTGAATCTCCCCAAAGATCAAATCCACAGTCTCTCCCCGTGCAAGTTTGGTGTGCTCTCCTCTGCCTTGGACGAATATGTAATCACACATATATGCATACCATACATATGCATGCACGCATATTGCGTATATATGTATGTGCATATATGTCTGTCTATCTTTCTATCTATCTGTCTTCAGTGCTATATTCAGCCCTTCACTAGAAATGCCTGTTAATTAGCAATCTGATCCAATGCTCGCACACAGCACATTTGCCAGGGGGACGCGTCATTTTGAGAGGTGCATTGGGATGAAGGAAGTAATCTTGTGGAAAAAGCATTTCCTATTGACACACAAATAGAATTCGACCCGAAGGAACAATTGTTGATAATGAATAATTGCATGTTATCTATGTATCACGTAGTATGCACATATGAAATGTGAGCACATATATAAATATTTGAAATACGTGTATAGATCTCTTTGTGTGCGGATACAATTAAAAGGTGTTTTTGGGGGATGACCAAAGCTATGCATGTAGTTCGAGTGATGTCAACTTATAACTCTGGGAAGATGGCTTAGGATCTGTTTAGGATCCTCTGTATTATTTAACTTGGCAGTTAAACTCTGGTGGTGCAGCCTTCCCAAAGGTATCAGCATCAAGTGGTGAGAGTGGGAGCTAAGCCTTTAGGGAAAAGGAGAGATTGGGAGGGCAAAAGGGTGAGGGCAGCTGATTTCATATTCACTCAAACTTCTACAAGTTTGCTGGACACTGTAGGCTGGGTTGAAAGGTCCATTGGATGAGAACCTGAAAGACAGGCATTGCTATTATGTTCGGTTGGTTCGGTTTGGTTTGATTAGATTTGACCTTGATAGGAGCTTTCCAGTTATATCTGTGAACCACAAAGTTCTTTACTGATGCTGTTTGTTCACTGGGCTCTCACAGACTCCAAGATTCATTTTCTCTTTATCTAGGTGAAGAGTTTGGTCTTCATCCTAATCCCCAGGAAATGCATAAATGCGTAATAGAGAACCCACCAAGAATCATTCTCTCTGGTTGTCTTTTTTCTCCATAACACATTCAGATCTCTTTGGGGATTAAAAAATGGAAACAATCAATAGATGATCATTTATTACTGTGCCTGTTACATGCAGAACATAGCACTAAATTAAGTACCCACTCTATTTAGTTCTCACTTCCTCTAACCTCAGTGCCCATTATATTGATGCAAACATTGATACTCTTGGATTTATACAAACTCCATATAACTGTTAAGAGTTTTCAGAGTCTGTTCTTTCGAACAACATGCTAATACCCAGAGCTAAACAACTAGCCCAAGTGTAAATCAGGACACTTTGAAAATTGTTTGGCAGTGTCAACTAAAGTAGAATATTTGCTTTGCTTTTAACCTACAATTCCACTCTTTACATATGTATCCAACCAGAAACTTGTGCCTATATTAATCAAATATCATGTAGTAGAAAGTTCACAGCAGCAGTATTTGTAATAGTTCTAAATTGGAAATTGGCTAATTCTTGAGTGGAACCATAACTAAATGATGTGAAGTTCACAAAATTTAAATATTATGCATCAGTAAGAATCACTAAAGCAGTACTCAGCCAAATAGCATCAATAAAACTCATAATTATAATATTAAAGGAAAGAGCCAACACCAAAAGATTACATATTGGGTAATTTCAATAGATAAAATTCAAAAATGCACAAAATCTTGGGGCACAAAGGAGATGCTCCTGGGGTTACTGGTTAGGTACTGTTTCTTGATCAGTGTTCTGACTTGTTAGATTTCCTTTGACTATGCATAATAAAATTTAACAGTAATAGTGATTTAAATGCTTCAATACCTTTAATAATAATTTGAATACCTTTCTTTGTACTTCTTTACCTCTGTAAAATACAATGCACTTATTTGTTAACATTTTTGCATATTAGTAACAATATATACTTCTATATATCTCTTAAATGAATAAATCAGCAGCATGAGATTGTTTGACTTGCCCTCTTTTCTAGTTCTCCAAAGAGATTCTTTTCCTCACCTGCCTCTTGAGAAATGCCCCTTTCATTTCCTCCTCTGGACCAGATGATTTATCTCTCATCTAAACTTTTTTTTGGGGGGGATCACACCAGCGATGCCCAGGGGTTAGTCCTGGTTCTGCACTCAGGAATGACTTCTGGCAGTACTTGGGGGACCATATGTAATGCCAGGGTCCAAACTTGGACGAGCCATATGCAAGGCAAACACCCTGCCTGCTGTATATCGGTCAGGACTTCATCTAGACTTTTAAAAACAAGCTGCATCCAAACTTTTAATACAATTTTTTTGGGGGAGGGGAGTACTGGGCTGATGATTCAACTTCCCAGAGTAGCTGTGATGTATTCAGGAATGCTTAATTGGGGAGCTATTTTGAAGGATCCTTCTCAGCCAAGACTTAAGCAGAAGATGGCTGTTTTGAACTTAGATCTATATGTTTTGCCTAGGCTCCAGGTGATGAATTTTGGGTTAGAAATGACCTGAAACTTTCCAGATACAATCTAGCCACTCGCTTTGGGAGCTGCAGGTTCTGGTTGAAGGCAGAAGGAAGAGAGTATAGGATGTTGGTAGGAACTGACATTAATAGAAAGCTTTGGCAGGTCCTTAGAGTCCAACTCTAAGGTCTTGGCCATTGACAAAACTGGGCGTGGTGTGGGGGTGGGACTGGTGATGATGGGGAGAGACAGGATCTTGACTTCCTGGCAAGTGACCCAGTTAGCAGAACTAGCAGTTTTGCTTTGGAAGAGGGTGGAGAAGTTTATTTTAGCAGAAAAAAGCTTTGGGATATAGAACTTAATTCAAATACTTGACATTCCCTTTGTGCAAATCCTTGGTGAATTCTATGAGTAGCACTAGTTGCAAATCTAATCTTATCACTTAAAGATAGCAAGAAACTACTACCAAAATATTTAAGATAGAAGAAGACATGAAGAGCTAGTATTCTATTTAGGACTAAAAATATAATAATTTTTTTGAAACAAGAGATTTTTTTACTGAAATTTATTTAGAAAAATGTGAGGGGAGAGAAAGAGAGAAGTATGTGTTTGAGAGAGAATGCAGGCTTCTTCAGCATGGAAATAAGCAAGTAAAGAAACATAGATATGAGCCAGTGTTTAAGGGAGAATAAAGGCTTGAAGAGCAAGCCATAATAAATTTAATATTATTTGCTATTTATTGAGGTAATATAGTTATAATAATTTTACTGTTTATGCTTTGTGTATACAAAGTTACTATGCACCCAACTTTTTTGTTTGTTTGCTTTTGGGTCATAGCTGGCAATACTCAGGGATTACTTCTGGCTCTGCATTCAGGAATTACTCCTGTCACTGCTTGGGGGACCATATGGGATGCCCTGCATTGAACCTGGGTCAGGCACTTGCAAGGCAAGTGCATTACCCAGTTTTGTATTACAGCTCCAGTCCCAAATCATCCTGTATTTGTCCTTCTTCTTCTGACATATTTTACTTAACATGACTGCATGACAGACTCTAGCTCCCATCAAGTTATAGTAGAAGGCAAGATTTCAAAACAATAAGAATTTTATTGTCTTAGGGAGAGAGGGGGGGAGGAGGGAGAGAGAGAGAGAGAGAGAGAGAGAGAGAGAGAGAGAGAGAGAGAGAGAGAGAGAGAGAATAAGATTTTAGGTGGTGTATTTCATGATTTGTTAGCGACACACCTATCTTAAGACTTTTTGTATTGGACACTATCATGATGTCATGGATACTATGTCTACCAAGAAATATAAAAATCTGTGACTTTATGCAACTTACATTCCATCCTTCAACCAACTGGCATGCTCAAATATTTTTTTGTAAATCAGGCTATGTGCCTAGAAATACATTAACGAATACAGGCATGGCTAGGATGGTCCAAGACTGAAAGAGAAATATCTCTAATAGAGGTCAGTAGGCTGAACTAATAAATACAGGCTTCTGAAGAGATTCCCTGATGGGCAGGCAAACTCTCTCATTAGCAGCTCATTAACCTGGTGCTTTTCCTGGAGACTGAATTTCTGGTGTGAGTGAGTTTAGGTCTCTCTGAAACATGGCATTTTGTAAGATACTGTAATACAATATGCAACTTCTTTCTGGGTTTTGAAGACGGGAGTATTTAAAGCAGTTTGGGTTCTGGAATCCCATCAAGTTAGAAGCCCTGTGTACACAGCAAACTAATCAAGTTCTACAAGTCCCCGTTGCTCATATTTTGATAAGAGTTGAACTTCTACTTCCTTACTGAGAGGTGAGGACTAATGAGAACTTGCACAGAAAAGAACTCTGCACTGTCAAGAGACTGACTAATGGAAAACCATCAATGAACAGTTAGCACTATTGTTATACTGATCTTCATAGCCACCATTCTTCACCTGAGAGGAAGAAGAAAAAGGGAAAAACCTAAAATTCTTATTCTTCCTTTACTTGTTTTTGTAGATTGAGGAAGGAATCCCCCTGCCTCCACCCCAAGTTAAAAAGTATCTGTGGAAACATTTTTGGGGAAAGCAGAGAAAACATTTTCTTAAGAAAAATGTTGGAATTGAACAGAATACTACTATCCAGAAATCACTGCAATCTGGACAATGCTTTGTAATATATTCTTTCTATGCATTTGCAAGGTTGACCTCATGTAATATTTACAATTTTCTAAATATCCTTCCCCCTTTTAATATCATGAATATCTCCCCATATTTAAGATGTTATGAAGAAATAATTTTAGTGTTTCTAGCACTCTACTAAATATTTTCTTTTAGGAGGTGGGCAGGTGGGGAAGGCCACGCCCAGAAGTGTTTAGCAGCTGTTCCTGACTCTGTGCTTAGGAATGACACTTGGTAGTACTCAGCTGACCACAAGTGGTACCAGGGATTCAAACCACGATTATGGTCACAGCAACTGGATGCAAGACAAGTGCCTTTACCGCCTCTATTTTGCTCCAGCTCTGTTTTATAATGTTGATTATTTTATTATGTTTGAGAAATTGTAGTTTATTATATGTTATTGTTATTATAATGTTAATGTTTATGCTTTGATGTACAAAGTTACTATACCTTCACTGCTACCACCAAAGTTTCTATCTGGCTTAACATGCATTTAAGAGTCTTTAGTCCTTTGATATCTAAGTTGTTCACAATTATTTTTTTCAATAGTTTCATCAGGAATATTCTCACACATAAATGTTGTACATAGTTAATTCCCTAAAGACAAATTCCCAGAAGCAGAATTACTATAGCAAAAGATCTGTACATTTTGAAAGCTGTGGATACCATCTGACAAATGTCCCTCTAAAAAGAGGGCACAATGTCTTCCTCCCAGAACTTTCAGTATTTTTGAGGCATTATCATTTAAAAATATTTAAATTATAAATTTTGATAGGTCCCAAATAGTAGCTAATTACTATTTCTGCCCTTATGTTCTTACCTGAGAAGTCCTAGGTGCTAAATTATGGAGAACTTGGACTATAGAAATAATTGTACAGGCCTATGTGACAAAATAGAGGAAGGAATATAGCGAAAGTAGCAAAGGGAGAATCGGCCAGAAAAAGGGAGGGCCAGGGTCATATTTTTTTGGCATCCAAAATAATTCAGGTTGATTTCAGATTGCTTTAGATTTTGAGCATTTCCTTGAAACCTCGGTCTCATCCCCTAGTCCTTAGAAGACCCCAGTCAAATTAAAGGAATGACACTTGGTAGTACTCAGCTACCTAGTACTCAGCTGCCTAAGGGCCAGAGAATAGTGTAGAAGGGAGGAAGGTCCTTGATGATCTGGGTTCTATCCCTGGCATCCTATATTGTCCCCAAGCACCACCAGGAGTAATTCCTGACTGCAGAGCTAGGAGCAAGACCTGAGTACTGCCAGGTGACCCCAAAACAAAACCAAAACCAAAACCAAAACTAAACAAAGATATTAAACTGCTTCATCTCTGTGTGTCTTCTAGAAAGATTCCTTCCTGAACCATGTCACTCCTAGGTCCCCTGTAGGTGCTGATCTGTAACTGAAGGTCTAGCCCTCTTGAACAGGAGCCTCAGGCTAATGAGGCCATGGTGGTCTGTGCTATTCCCAAGAGCTCTTAAAGAACTATGCTCTGACCATGGTCAGATGTACTGGAAATATAGCCTGACTGGCCAGGAAATAGACACTGACAGATTAGCTTGAACATTCCCAATCACATTCATACCGGGGCTGGAAACACAATAGACTGGGTACAATGCTCACATTATACATATCTGACTTGGGCTCAATCACCACACCCCATATAGTCCCCTGAGCCCTGCCAGGAGTGATCCCTGAGTTCAGAACCAGGAGAAAGCCATGAGCATCAACAGTGTGCTCCCTGCCCTCAAAAAGTAAAATCTCATCCCTACCTAGTAAAAGAACCAGAAACTCTAGGCAAATGAATTACTAGAAATGAGATGAGAGGCCTTGCCTAGACCACACTAATAGGTGAGAAGGCAGAGAGAAGATGATTTCCTTCAAGTGCTAGATTTTCCTGCAGGTTTTAAGCTCGTCTTCAGTCAGAGAGTGCAGGTTTTCTATTGATTTCTGTTGAATTTCTCTTGGGTATTGAAGCAAAAACAAGTTAATTTTGGGACTGGGGAGGTAGCTTAGGGAACAGAGTGCATGCTTTGTATGTGTGAGACCCTGGGTTCCATCCCTGCCACCAAAACTCAGACATATCCAAGCCTTGTTAAGAGGGATTTTGGACACATAAAAAAAGACCCATATCTTATAGTGCAATAAATCCACATACCACTTAAAATATAACAACTCCCTACTAACACAAAACCCCAGTATTCAAATTTCTAATTTTCTGCTAAATGTGATCATTGTAAATAATCCTTTGTTTAAAGCATGATCCAAAAGAAGTCCACTCATTATGATTGTTATGTCTTTAGGGTTAAATAACATCTTCCTTCCTTCCTTCCTTCCTTCCTTCCTTCCTTCCTTCCTTCCTTCCTTCCTTCCTTCTCCTTCCTTCCTTCTTCCTTCCTTCTTCCTTCCTTCCTTTCTTCTCCTTCCTTCCTTCCTTCCTTCCTTCCTTCCTTCCTTCCTTCCTTCCTTCCTTCTCCTTCCTTCCTTCCTTCCTTCCTTCCTTCCTTCCTTCCTTCCTTCCTTCCTTCTTCCTTCCTTCTTCCTTCCTTCCTTCTCCTTCCTTCCTTCCTTCCTTCCTTCCTTCCTTCCTTCTCCTTCCTTCTTCCTTCCTTCCTTCCTTCCTTCCTTCCTTCCTTCCTTCCTTCCTTCCTTCCTTCCTTCCTTCCCCTTCCTTCCTTCCTTCCTTCCTTCCTTCCTTCCTTCCTTCCTTCCTTCCTTCCTCCCTTCTTCATTCCTTCCTTCCTTCCTTCCTTCCTTCCTTCCTTCTTCCTTCCTTCTTCCTTCCTTCCTTCTCCTTCCTTCCTTCCTTCCTTCTCCTTCCTTCCTTCCTTCCTTCCTTCCTTCCTTCCTTCTTTCCATCCTTCCTTCCTTCCTTCCTTCCTTCCTTCCTTCCTTCCTCCCTTCCTCCCTCCCTCCCTCCCTCCCTCCCTCCCTCCCTCCCTCCCTCCTTCCTCCTTCCTTCCTTCCTTCCTTCCTTCCTTCCTTCCTTCCTTCCTTCCTTCCTTCTTCCCTCCCTCCCTGCCTCGCTCCCTCCCTCCCTCCTCTTTCCTTCCTTTTTCCTCCTTCTTCCCTCCCTTCCTCCATCAGTTCATCCTTTCCTCCCTCTCTTTTTCCTTTCTTCCCTTCTTCCTTCCAGAGTCACAGGGCCACACCCAACAGCTCTCTGGTGGCTGAATGTTCGAGGGATTGCATCCAAAGCCTGTGCAACACCACTTGAATCACATCCCAGCCCCCACCTCCTCTTAAAAATCTGACTTGTATACCCTTGAACTCAGCTAGATCATTGCACTTTGAACAATTCTTATTTTATTCGCTATTGTTTTTCACATTCCCCCCCCATATGATTAGTGCCTAAGGAGAAAGTAGGTCTTATGATTAACAAATACAACTGTTTTCCTCAGTTGCCATCAAGCAGTGGTCAGCTTGGGTTAAGGTTCTTAGTGTGAGTATAGCTAATAGAAAGACACTGACTCCTTGTTTTCTTTGGTGTAAGAGTATGCTGGTGCTTCTGTTATGTATTATTACATTTTACATATACATTTACTACTACTATTTTCACCTAAATTTATATCTACATATTACTACTACATTATTCTTTCCACCATTTTAGAAGGTACCTACTTTTCAGCTGAATAAAAAGACTCTTAAAACTTTTTGTTAAGGGGGTATGGTGCTGCCAGCAGGTCAATCTGTAGCTGTGTGGCGAGTACATCAGCAGCCTGATGGCGCCTTCAGACTTCCAGATACCCCAAAATTGCTTCTGTGCCTTTGGCCAGACCCAGAAAAACTTGGGGCAAAGTTTACTAAGAAAGTAAACGGCCGAAAGTTAGGTATGTGGGAGACACACCCACAAACCACCTCCGGCTCAGCTATATAATTGGAGACATGGCCTCTCTGGTTCCTGATTAAACTGCTTAAAGGCCATTATCCCAGAGACTCAGAAACAAGTCTCGAAATCCAATGGCTTTTGGCAGAAAAGTGTCGAGTCCCTGCAGTAGGTTACCGGTGCTGGGCCACCCCAGGTGGGAATAGGTTTTGTGCCTTGGCCTGTTTCCCCCCTGGTGGCCCGGTGGCCACCATCCTCCAGAGGCAACTGTACAGTCAGGTTTGGGCCCACAGTGATGAGACATGTGGGGCCTCACGGAATGGGGGTGGAGCTAACCCTTTCTTCCCTGTCCCAACGAGACCCTGAGTCGCCGCCCACAAACAGCCTCTTTGGTTCCTGATCAAGCTGCTTAATAGCCATGATCCCAGAGACTCAGAAACAAATCTTGAAACCCAGTGGCTTTTGGCATAAATGTGTCTGGACCGCACAATAGGTTACTGTCTCTGGGCCACCCCAGGGGGGAAAGGGTGCTGTCCCTCTGTCTGCTCCCCCTTGGTGACTCGGTGGTGGCCACCATCCTCCAAAGGCCATTGGACAGTCAGATTTGGGCCCACAGTGACGAGACACGCGAGCCCTCATGGGATGGGTGTGGAGCTGGCCCTTTCCCTCCCACCCCAATGAGACCATGAGTCACTGTCCACAAATGGGCTCTCTGGCTCCTGATCAAGCTGCTTAATGGCCATGATCCCAGAGACTCAGGAACAAATCTTGGAACCCAGCAGGTTTTGGCAGAAATCCCTCCAGATTTAACTGTTAAAATTTCAGAGTTTCAAAATCACGTGGCCACTACTGCAGCCATGTGACGTCATATGTTATTCATAATCAGCAATAGAAAACAGATTGTCTACTGTTGCCTTTTCAGCAGATCTGAATGTTGGGGTAAAATCCCAAATAATAATGGTGGATCTGGTGTCAAAATATTGAATGTAATCAAAGTAGAGAGAGAGCAATGTGGAAATCATCTGCCCTACAGGTAGGGGTAGGGTGCAGGATGGGGGTATATTGGGGTTTTGGGGGATGGAGAATGGGCACTGGTGAAGGAATGGATGTTTCATTGTATGACCGAGACTTAAGCCTGAAAGTTTTGTAACTGCTTTCACGGTGATTCAATAAATAAAATTATAAAAATAAAAAATGTAAGGTGGAGTTCATGCCCAATTCGATCAGCTAATCAGTGGCTGAATAAATAGCAGTACTCCTACATAAAAAATAATATGCATTAAATTACAGATCCCAATATCTATTTCTACTGTCAAGTAATTATTCTATTTTTCTCATAATTAAAAATATTTTAGATTCAAAAAAAAACAAAAGAAAAAAATTTTTGTTAGATATTAACTTTAATTCTAGAGTAAAGATTTTCTAGAATTTCTCAAAAAGGTATATGCACACCTATGTTCACTGCTGCACTGAGTACAATAGCCAAGGTATGGAAACAGCCAAAATTCCCAGCTATAGATGAATGGATCAAGAAATTGTGGTTTATACCCAGCATGGAACGCCGCATAGCTCTAAAAAAGAGCAGAATCTTGTAATTCACAGCAACATGGATGGAATTACAGTATATTATGCTGAGTGAAGTCAGTCAGAAGGAAAGGGATGAATACAGAATGATCTCTGTCATATATAGGACTTAAAGATACACAGCAAGAGAGGAATAAATGTCCAAAGACAACAAAATGGTAGAAGTTATACACACAACTGAGTTGGGGAAACTTGGGAGGAACTTTTGGGGTCCTTGGGAGAAGAAGGGGGTATACTAGTGGTGTGGTGTGTGAATTATGAACATGAGAAACCGTAATAACATCATTGTAAACCACAGAATCTCAATAAAAATTTTAAAAAGAGAATAAAATACATTGTAAATAAAAAATATTTATAAATAAAATACAGAACTTCTCTCATCCACAGTTCCATGGGTTCCTGGATGTGGAGGCAGGTATAGTATTAATAACATACAAGAGAAAATGAATATTCTATTAATAAGACTTTGTTGGATAAAAAATTATCACAAATAAGTTTGTCCTTATTGTTAAATTCAAACATACACTTATTTAACATACACTTATAGTTAATATGGTTAAGTATATTCTTTTGATTTATGTGTATAGACTAAGTTTTTACTTACAGAGCATAAAGGACTACATAAATAAATGTCATGTATATGATTATCAATATCCTTTTGTTTCCAGCTCATGACTTTTTAAATTTATTTTTATTTTTTCTGGGGGGGTCACACCCAGCGATGCATAGGGGTTACTCCTGGATTTACACTTAGGAAAAACTCCTGGCAGTGCTTGGGGGATCATATGGGATGCTGGGAATCGAAACCAGGTCGGCCACTTGCAAGGCAAATGCTCTACCTGCTGTACTATTGCTCCAGCCCCTCATGATTTTTTAAAATGCAGTAATAGTCAGAATCTGGAAAAAAAACTGAGTGCCCGAGAACAGATGACTGGTTAAAGAAACTTTGGTACATCTACACAATGGAATATTATGCAGCTGTCAGAAAAGATGAAGTCATGAAATTTGCATGTAAGTGGATCAAAATGGAAAGTATCATGTTAAGTGAAATGAGTCAGAAAGAGAGGGACAGACATAGAAAGATTGCACTCACCTGTGGAATATAAAGTAAAAGAATGGGAGACTAGCACCCAAGAATAGTAGAGATAAGTACCAGGAGGTTAGTTCCACGGTTTGGAAACTGGCCTCACATGTTGGGGGAGAGGGCAGCTTAGATAGTGAAGGGAATGCCAGGTAAAGGGTGTTCTGAGGACCCACTCGGGATGGGAGCTATATGCTGAAAGTAGACTATAGACCAAACATGATGGCCACTCAATAGCCACTCAATACCTCTATTGCAGACCATAACACCCAAAAGGAGAGAGAGAACAAAAGGGAATGCCCTGCGGCAGAGGTGGGGAGGGGCGGGGGGGGGGGGGGAGGATAGGGTAGGGATGGTTGGAGGGATACTAGGATTATTGGTGATGGAGAATGGGCACTGGGAAAGGAATGGGTACTTGATGATTGTGTGACTGAAACGCAAGCACAAGTTTATAACTCTGTAATTGTACTTCACGGTGATCCACTAATAATAAAATAAATAAATGCAATAATAACCATTCATAACCCTGGTGAAGTTTAAACAACATATCATAGTATGAAGTACAAAAATCAAGACTCTGAGGAGGAGGAGGAAGACTTCCGTCTATCCTAAGTCTCTTACTTATGATTCATTGTGTTACTGTTACTAGTTTCCTCATATGTACCAGCCCTTCTAAGCATAATCATTATTAGTATTACTGTTGCAGCATCAACACTATGCGTATAAAATAGGTAAACTAATAAGTACATATAAAGTAGGCTATCCCATATGCAGATTCAGTAAATGAGACTTGATGGGTTTTAGTGATTATTCTAAGCCCATGTTTTGGGTAAGTAGAGCCAAAACTCATACCTGGTCTGCATGGGACCCAACATACCTTACTCTTAATGTTCTCAGTCTCTCCAGAAACACAAAATATGAACAATTATTATCCTTTGACAGTGAAGCTTGTTAAATTACTTTGTCAGATTGATGATTTTACTTTATTTTAAGTAGCAATAGTATATAATTTATGGAGTGTACTAAAAAAGGAAAAAACTATAGCCCCTGGTGGATAGCAAAAAAAATGAGGAAGAGAGAAACAATGAATAAAACAAGGAATGGAATAAGGAGATAAAGGATGAAAAAATTTGCAGAAGTTCTCATTGTGTGTGTGTGTGTGTGTGTGTGTGTGTGTGTGTGTGCGTATCTTTGTGTAGTGAACAGTCAGTCACCATGTAATTCTTTGGCACTTTTATAAGTCTGTGGACCCCTTCTCAGAATAATGTTCTAAAACAAATAAGATAAAATACACATGATGCCACAAAAAAACAATCATTTGTTCTGATTATGGTTACCAAAGTCTTTAAAAAATGTTTTATACAGGGCCTGGAAAGATAGTACAGCGAGTAGGGTGTTTACTTTGTATGTGACTGACTTGTGATCAATCCCGGCACCCCAAATGAGCCCTTCCAGGAGTAATCCCTGAACTCAAAGCCAGAAAGTAAGCACACTGGGTATGACCCCCAAACAAAACAAAATGTGTTATACATTTATATGTATCTTTTCTAGTGCATTAAATAATATTGAGTGGCAGGTTTAATAACAAAGGTAATTAAAAAGTACTTATGTGTTGGTCTGGAATGATAGTACTTCAAGTAGTATTGTCTTGCACACAGCCAACCTGGGTTCAATCCCTGGCATCCTAGATAGTCAACCAAGTTCACCAGCAGTGATCCCTGAGCTCAGAGCCAGGAGTAATCCCTGAGCACTGCTGGATATGGCTCAAAAATATATAAAAAATAAAAAGTACTAATGAGTGTAAACTATATTTTAAGATATTACAAGCACTGTTCATAAAAAATAATTGATTTCTTTGGGTGACAATATCAAAGATAGTGCCAATATGGTTATGGTTTCATGGTTTCCCCATCTTCTTTTTTCCTATTCAAGTTCACGGACCTCTTAACTTCTAGCCAAATACTCTTACTACTCCCTTCCCCCTGGTATGAGAACAGGAGCAGAGGGGAGAGGGCAAGTCTTCCATCTTATAACTGCTACTGAAATCCTGCTTTAACCCTCATTTTTCTCAGAAGCTGCTCTTTGGAGCATTGATTATTTTGTTTTGTCTTGTTTTACGGTCACACCCAGTGATGTTTAGGACTTACTCCTGGCTCTACACTCAGAGATCATTCTTGGTGGGGTTTGGGGGACCATATGGGATGCCAGGGATTGAATTTGTATTGGTGACGTGTAAGACACTGTACTACTCACTGTACTATCGCTCAGCCTCTATTGGGGGCATTTTAGAAAAGAAACTTACTCAAACTGTTTAGAATCCCTTAAAATGTACATTGTTTTAATTTAGAAAATCAATGTACATCATTAAAAGTTATGCACCGACGGGCCAAGGAGATCATTCATAGGACTGGTGCCCGTACTTTGCATGTGGAACCCCTGGTCTGATCCTTAGTGTCCCACAACTGTGCTAACTGTGCCTACAGACACCCTGAGGTCTGTTAGGTGTGATTCTTCCCCAGTAAATAAAAAGTCATCACAGCAAAACATTCTTCTGCTCTGTTTCCTTCCTCAGAGGTAGCCACTGATATCAGTTTCATTAAAACTCCTATGATAGTGCTCTAGATCATAACAGTAGGAATTAAGAGGAGAAAAGGAGCTCATAGAATCTCCTGGAGGGTAGGGAAGCAAGTCAGTCAGGCACCAAGGGACCAAATGAGTTGAGACACTACCAAAACAGTCACAAGGACAGTTCTGATTGAGATGTTGCTTCAGCTATAGTCCTGTCACAGGATGTCCCTGGAGTATCCCAGCAAAAGTCCAACAAGGCTGCCACTCTTAAGAGTGATGGATATGAGCTAGGACAGTTATTCATTAGTTTCATTGTAGCAGGTGGGGTCAGGGAGAGAAAATATCCACTTCCTCTTAATTTCCAGGGATTTTGAATCTGGATTCTGGGAATACAAAAATCTAACTAATCTCTTGAGGAAAATGTGTATAGAGATAAACATTTGTACACACAGAGTTATATAGTTTTACCTCAATTCTTGTAAATGCTGATGTGCCTTTACAGATGCCAGAATGTATCCTGGACATTTTCCAGCGCTAATATATATTTATATTTATGTATATCAACTTTATTCTCTTTTCTTGCTCCATTGTATTCTAGTAGAGTGATATGTTTTACTACCCTTGATACACTTCCGATTATAGTGTGGTGAGGAAATACTCATGTTCCTGCATGAGAAATGCTGGTTCTGACTCGCTGTCCTCAGGATATGTGAACCACAGACTCTGCCCTTAGTTGCAGAAGAGTGATGGCAGCATCTAATGTTGGTGCCCCACGGACCTCGCCTCCCTCTCACCCCCAGTACCACTTCACTGCAACCGGTTCTGATTTCCTACTGTAGTTCTGTTAGTTGTCAGAGGTCATTCAGTTATGACCAGAGTTGTCTTGGTTCTCCTTCCCCGCAGACCTGAAGAGCTGAAAAATTAGCTCTCCTGGTCCTCACCTCTCATCTGCTGTATCAGTGAAAAGAATTTGGGAGATACAAATACCCCATGGAGTTATAATTTTAAAATTATATTGTTTACTGAGATTCACAGTCTAGGAAAACAAAGAAAATTACAAATAAATGTAAACAAGGGTAAGACCTTCTTTCCTAAGACACAAAAGTAAACAAAAAAACTGAAGTATATAGCAAAAGAATTTTGTTAACACTTTCCTGCCTAGTCAATCCATAGCTCATCATAACTTTTTTTTTGTTTTTTTTGAGAAGAGGAGGAAATGGATTACTAAGAAGCAGAACTCAGCTTCTAAAGGTTAGTAGTCTCTGTATGTTGTATCTGTGATTTGTTCAGCATCTAAAACATGTGGCAGACTCTTAAAAACTTAATAAGATAAGAGCCAGAGTGATAGAATAGTGGGTAGGGTGCTTTCTTGTATTTGATTGACTCGGATTCTATCCCCAACATCCCATAAGGTTCCCAGAGCTGTTCCAGGAGTGGTTCCTGAGAGCAGAGTAGGGTAAGTCCTGCTGGGTGTGATCCCCCCCAAACTTAAACAGTCAAATATTAATAGTGAAATATTAATAATATTTATCTAGCACCTTATAGATATATTTTTTAAAAAGCACCTTACATTTTATTTTGATGATAACCCAGGGAACTTAAGACAATATGGTATTATTCTGGTAATTTCTATCTTACAGATGAAAAAACTAAGGCCAAGCGAAATAAAAGAATTTACCTAAGGTTACATGGGTCAAGATATGACTGATTATCTGAAATCTGACCCAAGGTCAGCTTAACTCTAGAGTCTTTTTTCTTAATCTCCTTACCTCCTTTCCTTCCTAGTTGTCTTTTCACAATTTTGTTGAATCCTCTTCTTTTCTTCTAATAGGATCTAGTGAAATTATTTATAGTGAAATATTAATGATATTCATGAAGCACCTTATAGGCATAGTTTTTAAAAAGCACCTTACATTTTTTTCCCTTTATTTTATTTTATTTTTTTTTAAAGTTGTAGATTTACAATTTTTTGTGCTTTGGTTTCAATTATACAATGATCAGATACCCATCCCTCCACCAGTGCCCATTTTCCACCACCATGGATAATATCCCTCCCACCCCCATCCCCCCATCCCCCCTGTCTCTGTGGCAGGGCAATCCCCTGTGTTCTCTCTCTCCTTTTGGGTGTTGTGGTCAAAAGCACCTTACATTTAATCTTGATGATAACCCAGGGAACTGAAAACAATATGGTGTCTTTTCACCATTTAGTTGAATCCCCTTCCTTTCTTCTAATAGGATCTAGATCCTCAAGTCCCAAGAATTTTCTCTAATATATTAGGGGAAAGAAGTACTTCTTTTTCATTGTCTCCTGAGTTGGTTTCTAGCTCTGTTTCTGTTTTCAGATCACTATATGGAGAGCACTTTTGTGAGACATAGACTTCCTTTCATTGAATTCTCCCAAGTGTTGTCTATTAAAATTGAAAAATGTTTTTGTCAAAAAATCAGTTAAGGGGACTGGAGCAATAGTACAGCGTGCAGGGCATTTACCTTGCACGTGGCCAATCCGGGTTCTATTCCCAGAATCCCATATGGTCCCCTGAGCACCGCCAGGAGTAATTCCTGAGTGCAAAGCCAGGAGTAACCCCTGTGCATTGCCGGGTGTGACCCAAAAAGAAAAAAAAATCAACTAAATATGTAAGAATTGAGCTTTAGGTGTGGAAGAAACAGTTCGGAGATGGTGTGACATTTTTAGAGTAAAAAGAAACCCATTTTCTTGAATTGGAAATCATTATGAAACTAATAATTTCCTATCTACTCAGAATTATTTTATCAAAACTATTCTGTGAGTTTTGGAGGAAAGACATCTCTTAATCCTGCCAAAAATCATTTCATAGGAGTTCAACTTTCAATATCACGAAACTAGAGATTGTCATTTAATTAAAGCATCCTCTGAAGAGTTCAAACTTTCCAAATACATTGAGATGTCAATACTCTCCATATGCTCTGGAATTTTTAGTCTATATTCTTGATGTTTGATTTTTTTTGAAGGGTATTTTTTTCCAATTCAAAATGGAAGTAATTATATTGAAGAATGCTGTAGAAGAATTTATTGTGCTCAAAGTTCTATTCCTGGGGTGATAGAAGAAAGTGAGTGAGCTCAGTGTTGCCATTTCCAATAATAAAATGACATGAGAATTTGGAACCTACTCAGAGCTTCCTCATAAAACACACCAGATACCTCCAATATCTGGGTTAGGTTGCCTTTGATTTTAAGTACCTTCCAAAATTTTCAACACTTTTGCTGAGATTTGTACTATCTTCAATCACATGTTTCTCCTGCTTGGAGATTTATTTAAGCAAAGCTTTGTTTATTCTTTGCAATGGTATTCACCACTCAGGAAACAAGCCAACTCATTTCTGATGGACAGAGGGAAGTATGCCAACTTAACCATGTTTACAATTGCTTTTTTGCTATCGTACCACCAATTCCTAGGACATAAGAAAAAATTTTTGTGTATCTCGAGCTTATTCTTGCCTACGTCTTCCTATCATTTTGTGTGTAAATTGTGATTATTTTAGTCCTCTGTTAGCTGATGACTGTGATTAATTTGTTGTGTAGTGTTTTTCTTTGACCTTCAGTGAATTGTCATCAGGGCAGAAGACTCTGCTGGCAGATCTTCCCATGGCTGGCCCTTATCTCATGTATTGCTTAGCTATAACAAATGCAGATTTATAACTTTAGATAAAATGCATGGTTTTATAAGAAGGAAAACAGATGATAATTTTAGTATTTAGATGAAGCAAAACAACCTTGATAAAAGATGAATATTGATTTTTAAAAAATTTGTTTACCACGAATTGCAGAATTGTGCATAATTTGATTCCATTTCAGATTTGTTAATCATGTGCTGATGGAAATCGGCCACAAAGAACACACTTCTTTTGAATTTTTAAAATTTAAATAAAAAGAACTGATTTATGCTAAAATTTATGCTGAACAATAATGAAACAACCTCTGTTGGTTGATTTCCTAAAATCATAGAAATTCATATGGATGACAGCATAATTATTCACGCCTGCATAAAATTCAAGTTTTTTTAGTGGTGAGGGGATGGTTTTTATAAGGTGTTGTGATTCTTTGCTTTATGTAAAATACATCTCTATACAAGTGGAAAACATTGTAATAAATTTAGTGTACGCTTTCTCATTCGTCATAATATTCAGGTGTGAATCTCTGATGTGTATCCATTCAATTTACCCAACTTTTATTGGATTCTTACTGTCTTCTAGGCCCCACATTGGCAAACACAAAGGGATACCTGGTCTCAGACCTCAAGAAGTTGGCAGTCTAGCAGGATGACAGACACATACACAGATCATTATTATACAGTGCTGTTAGACTATGATTGGATTTGGGGTGTTTCAGAAATTCTTTACTCACACATTTCAGTCTCTTGGGTCATTTCCACAGATGGCTCATTTCCTCCATTAAGTTTTGATCTTTCCTAAATTCATCTTAAATTTTCAGTTTACCTTACTTTGCTCTTACTTATTCTTTGACCAGAGTCTCGCCTTACATACAGTGCAACCATTAAAAGTTATAGGGAAAATGTATATATAGATATATATCTATCTGCAGACATGGAAATGATCCCACTGATCATGGAAAAATGTGACTTGTTTTAGAAAGCCCAGGATGAATTCCATTTTTGAAAATATATTTAAAATATAAATATATCCAATTGGATATTGGATATATACTTATAATATATATATCCAATACATTTGTGTATGATTTGAGCATATTTGGAAGACTGTATGCCCATCTGTTAGCAATGGCTACTTTGGAGGAAGGGGGTGAGAAAGAGGATTTCATTTTTTGTTTCATATAACTGTTCTATTTTATTTTCTTAAAAATTTCTTTAAATATTTTGAAAAAATTAAAATACTGGGTCACTTTCTGATGTGCAAACCAACAACCCAAATTAAATGAAATTAAATGTCCTCTGAAACTTTATTCTTCCTGTTTTGATACTTCCATCCTCTGGCATAAATCCTTCCCTGAAGCCAACTGCAACAATGAGAATTTTCCTCAATGTCTTTAGATGTATCTGTTGACTGTTAAATTATTCATTATAGAATAAAATGGCTTTAGTGAAGTGATACAACTTCTCACAGAAAAGAAAAGGTCTGTTTCCTTTTCTGTTTTTCTCTATGCGGTCTTCAAGGTACACCTCCTCCATAAAACCTTTCTTTCTTCTCCTTTCTCTGAATCCTACACCATTTAAGTCTTTTCAAAATTCAGACCACCTAGACTAATTTTTCAAAGAGAAGCAATCATATACCTATGTTTTTATAATTTCAAGCTTCACTTACTAATCATATATTTAATAAGTCCAATGAGATTAGAGCAGGGAAATTAGTGCAGCTCCTAGCTTCCTCAAGTGCAAACAGAACTAGACAAAACATTTAAGGATGCAAATCATAGATTCATCAATAGTGTGATGAATATTCTAAAGAGATAGAGACTGTTATGAGGGAAATGGGTGCTGAAATGTGGGTGGCATTTGAAAAACATTCCTTGGGGAAGAGAATTTTGAAGCCTGGGATTTGGAAGATGCGTTAAGGTAATTAGGAGGAGGTCCTCCAGGCACAAACTATGGAGCACAGAAGAAGTGAAAGTTAATAGAGGTGGCTGAATCCTACAAAGCACAGGAAGAGTTAATAGAGGCTGGTGTGGTAGATGAGGTGGGGTAGCTTAGATCACGCATGGCTTTGCCTGCCACCTGAATGAGTTTGGGCTTCATTCTCTTCTTAGCAAGGGAGCCTTTGAGTACTTTTAATTATAGGAGGAGCAAGCTCACAATGGCTGTTTTAGAAAGGAACTGCTGCCTGATGACAGAGAATAGATAAGATCAAATATGGAATTTTCCAGCAATGCCCATTGGTATGTTCTCAATGGTATGTGAACTAATAATTGAAAAATCAATGCTTTTCCATTTGGTGAACATTCTTGAACTCTAAGTCTCACCATCCATATGGCGCTTTTTCTTATATACTCTATGCTGTTTATTTTCAAATGGCTCTAGAATTTTCCTCGAAAAAAGAGAGTGGGTGGGGCTGCAGAGATAGTAGAGAGGTTAATGTGCTTGTCTTGTATGTATCAACCCCAGTTTGATCCTCAGCACTATACATGGGTTCCTGAGTATCTTTAAGAGTGATTGCCACACATAACCAGAAGTAAGCCCTTGGTGACAATGGGTGTGGCCCCAAAACAACAAAACAAAATGGGAAGGGAAGTCTTAAGCATGTACGTCATATAGAGGCTATCCAAATGATCAATTCTTACACTAAAAGACAATTAACTCCATTTTTCTTATCAGTGAACTAAGTAATTTAGCAGTTCACTACTTACCAAAATGTTGAATATTAAAAGCAATACCTAGAGATATCAGGGACTTGGATGCTCTTTTGGTGAGACTATAATATTGCTCATCCTCTGAGAAACTGGAGGTATCTCCTAAAAAAAGAACATACCAATGACCCAGCCATTGCACTAGAAGACACGTGGAGTGGGTTGGGGTGAGGAATCAGCTTAGTGGCTAAAGTAAGTGTGAATGGGCTAGAGTAAGTGTGAATGGGATAGTACAGTGGGTAGGGCATTTGCCTTGCATGCAGCCAATCTGAGTTTGATCTTTGGCATCACATATGGTTCCCCAAGCACCGTGAGGAGTAATTCCTGAGTGCAGAGCCAGGAGTAACCCCTGAGCATCGCCGGGTGTGACCCAAAAAGCAATAAATAAATAAATAAATAAAGTGTGAAGTGATAAGATCAAATTCCTGGTGCAGTTCGCATAGTCTTGAAAGTTCAAGACTATGCCTGACAGCCTTGCTGCCTGTGACCCCAGCACCATCACCGATTTCTGGATGCACTGCAGTTAGGTGTGTGATAGCACCGCAAATACAGAGTTTGACTCTCCACAAACCAACTGCAGTGTGTGAGCCACCCTACTCACAGGCGAGTGAGTGTTCAAGCATGGAACCCTGATGTGTGAATACTACAACCGATGTGTGTGTATTTGTGTGTGTGTATGTATGTGTGTGTATAATACTCAGTTTTCACAACATCGAGAGGGAAGGGTTGAAGGAAAGACACATACAAAGAAATTCTTGGGCAGCATTATTCATAATAGCCCAAAATTAAAAACAGCATTTTAACCTGAATAAATTGTGACTTAGTCACACATTGGCATACTAATGATTCACAGATACACCAACAATATAAAGAACAAAGAGAAGGTCCATATAGAAGAGTAAGCCTGTGAGTCTAATTACACAATGGCTTGAGAAGGGTGAATTCAGAGTGTGACTCTCCACAAACACAAGTACAGTGTGTAAGCCACATCACTCGTAGGTGACAGTTCAAGCATGGCATCCTCATGTATGAACACTGCAACCGATGTGTGTGTATGTGTGTGTGTGTGTGTGTGTGTGTGTGTGTGTGTGATACTGTTAGATACTAGGAGAGCAAATCTCTTTGGTGAATGAGAAAGGAGGAGGCACTGGGAAGGTTGTCTAGGTTGTCCATTAAGTTCTACTTTTTGACCTTCTGGTTGTTCTGAGTCTGTCTATGTTATGGTCATCAAAAGATTCTTGATTAAAATTGTGCACCTTCCATACTGATTTTAAGAAAAGGGAAAGAAGAGGAAATGATAGATTGCATTCCAAAGACATAAAAAGAAAACTGAAGAAACCAAAATAGTCTTCTTAGCTTTTTTTTGGTGCAAGAGTATCCAAACACTTGACTTTGGTTCTTTCTCTCTGATCTTTTCTATGTTGCTTCTTTATCCCCATTCCTCTTCCAGTTCCTTCAGTGGGGGATGCTATTCAAGGACTTATGACCTCAGTGCTAGGATTCAGTTAATTTTCTTTTTGAAAGATTCCTTTCCTTTCCTCCTTCCCTAGTTCCTTCCTTCCTTCCTTCCTTCCTTCCTTCCTTCCTTCCTTCCTTCCTTCCTTCCTTTCCTTTCCTTTTTAAACCTTGGTTTTAGAGACACCATCTTTTCAGTTTATGCCTTTTTGATTATGTCTTTTAGTTATCTAATATGGTCACTTAGCTTATTTCAGGGCTTCTGATCATTCCCCCCGCCCCAGCCCCCAACAGTTCCTATACTAGAAAAGTACTGGGAGACACTTCCTACTTACCTGTGTGTGAGTCTTTGTGTGTGTACTGCTGAAATAAAATCCAGAAATTCACCCGTTCAAGTCATGCACGTGCTCTACCAATGAGCCACATTCCTGTCCTCTGCCTTGTTCATAATTGTTGCAAAAAGTGTGCCTTAGTTTTGCACCTAAAATATAATATATATGTATTTTGAATCCCAATTTTGACACACTGACTGAGCTGTAAGATGTTGGGTGATGAAAGAAAGATGTACCCCCATTATTGTTACTATCAATTTTATGCTATCTTCTCTAGTGTTTCTGCATGGAGTTGTGTAACCAGGGGGTAAGTTACCTTTGTCTTTCTGACATCAATGAGGTTAATAACAACTCTTTCTCTTTCTCTCTCTTAATGGCTATTGTGAGATTTAAACAAGGCAACATATGCAGAATATCTGACACAGAACAGTTGCTCAATAAATGAGGGTTATTATAGAAACCTTGTCAAAGGCAGGGAATAGTGATTTGTACCCCAAAACTTCAAGGACCAAAGAGACTGGGATGTGCTATTATATTTAAAGAGGCTGGTTTGGAAAGAACAACTTCAGTACCTAGTCTCCTGGGAAAAAGTAGATAGCTCTATAAAACCCAGGTCAGCCCTTAAGATAAGGTCAGCCTAATTTTGAGACACAAACAAATAAAACAGATAAAGGGACAAAACGTTTGATTTTGCATGCCTAGGTGATTATATTGGCAATAAGGACTGGGGAGCTAGAGGAGTATTCCATATCTTAGAGAATCTTGTAAAATGTTTCAACAAATATATAAGAATCATATATAATTGGCACACACTTTGTTTGAATGCAAACACTGCTGTTAAAGTGGTGCTTAAAAACAGTTTGTTGGCCTTCTCTTCTTACAGGAGAAACATTTCTCTCGTTTACACCACTTTCTTGCTTAGCAAACCCTTATTTATCCTATAATGCAAGCATAATCTGCCCAACATGTCCAAATGCCCACAAAATTCTGAATTAGTGGAGTGTGAATTAGCAGAATTTTAGGCTATGTCTCCAAGAGACACACAGTTGAAAATGACCATCTTCTGTCATTTCAAAGCCACTCTAGGAAAATGATCAATTTCCTCCTTCCTTCAGCTTCACTTTTGAATTCTGGCTGTCAAAAGAAGATAGAGGGTGAAAGAACTCAAATATATTTTCTTAGGACATTGGAATAGTTATTTATTGAGAAGCCACAGTTTTCCACACTTTCTTAACTGTAGGCTTACTATAAGGCAAAAGCAAGATGGATCCACTACTTTACACAGAAAGAAAGAGCTCTGCAGAGGACCCCAGGGTCATGCAGTTACAGATCAAAATGCAATGTACACAGACAAATATAAAAAACAGTATGGAACAAAATAACTTAAATTATGATTACAATCTACGGAAGGAAATACCCATATCTTATTATAAACACATTTGTAGTCTAAGATTGCAATTTAAATATTTAGGTTTTTTTACATACACGGTTATTGAAACAAGAACGCAAAATGTAACATTTAATAGGATAATCTTTGATAGAAGACAGTTGCTCTGAACTGTGCTTGATATTAACTCATGATAGATCGCCCTTGCTGTGGCAATGAATAGGCTCAATCCGTTGGTAAGTAGCCATCCTTTTTTTGGCTAACTAAATGGAATAAGTGAAGGATGGGTTAACAAGGATACCAGGGATTTAATTTGTCATTATAAGGGAACATAAAGAACCAAAATTGGGTTTTGGAACCTTAACTTTCATTTTTCAAAACCAAAGTAGACCTATGTGCTATAATTAATTTATAGTACTTAGTTATATAACTGGCATCCACATACGTGAAACAACAAAATGAAATTACTCGGTGTACTTGCCCTCACAGCCATTTACCATCAGTGCATACACAGTACATTAATGAAGCATCATTTCACTTTGCTGATACAGGGACACCTAGCAGTTAGACTATGTATTCTTCAGAAACGGTATTTAAGGAATGGTGCTCCATATTGCTTGTAAACAGATAGACATGGAATTGGGAAATTGTGGGATTAAAGGTCATTTGCTAATAATCTTGGTATCACAGAGCTAAAATGGCAATTGTATTGGTAAACATCTCATGGGCATGATAGTTGACAGAAAATTCCCTAATGGGGTTAACTAACAGACTAAGGACATGCATTGATTACAGGACTCCGTCCTACTAGACTTAGGCCTAATCATTCTAATCATCTTCTTCATCTTCCTCATCGCTGTCCTTCATGCTGATCCCTTGCAGGCCACCTCCCTCACTCACTGATGCTGTGGCTTCTTCTACAGTAAGACGATTCCGGATGGTTTCATAGGTCTTGCTGTTTAAGGTAGAGTCCAGGACTCCTTGCAATCGGAAATCTCTATAGGTTTTCTAAGAAAGGAAAAGATGCAGTGGTGAAGGCAACCTCATCTCCAGGAAAGGAAGGGGAAGATACAAAGCACACGTGGGTGTGAGAACACTGACCTTCAGCTATGTGCTAAACTTTTGCATTGTCAAACGAAAAGCCACTATGCTTAGATCTCCCTTGTGCTGAAAACTGAGATCCGTTGAATGACAGAAAATGAGAAATGGTGACAGGATAAACTGTATTA
The DNA here is from genome assembly GCF_029834395.1 of Sorex fumeus. Taxonomy (NCBI): domain Eukaryota; kingdom Metazoa; phylum Chordata; class Mammalia; order Eulipotyphla; family Soricidae; genus Sorex; species Sorex fumeus. The sequence goes on from NW_026606129.1 coordinate 63,386,502, forward strand.
GATGAGACGAAGCAAAGAACAGAAGCTTGTGTGTTTATTCAGTTCCATAAAGGGAAATGTTCCATAATTGTTTTGGTTTCTCTCTCTCTCTCTCTCTCTCTCTCATTTGGTTTTTGTCTCTTAGGTTAATATAATATGATAGACAGTATAAGGGACTATAACATACAAATAATGGATCAAACAATTATGGTATTTTGTGATTTCTGTTGCAGTCTGGTCTTTAGTAATTTTGAGGCTTTTAACTGCATATTCCTCTGCCTCATTCACAAGACAGACATATGTATGTTGGTATATGAAACCTATTACGGGCAGCAACAATTATGGGGAAGATGGAGTGCTAATGCCTCATCAATATGTCGCAGGCATGTGACTCATATCTCATCTCCTTGAGAAACAAATGTATCAATTTTGTTCACAACTTTATGGTCTCAAGGAAAAAAATTGGCTCTTTTTCAAGAACAATGGTTTGGTATTACAGTACCACAAGTTCTTTCTTTGTTCCTTCAGGCAATTTCTCTCGGATTTCCTAGGTATCCCAGGGACTGTTTTTCTCGAAATGCCTCAGCGTTAATTGAACATGACCAGAAGCATCTGACTGTTGTCTACTTCATGATTTTTTTTAAAAGGTCTTTCTCTGACTAGAATTCTTTTTATCACACTGCATATCATTTCAGCTACTTATTCTGCTGTTTATTTCTCTTATTGATAGGGGATACTTGCTAACAGGACAAGAGAAGAAATATTACAGACTTTAATACCATTTTTTATCATGAGTTCTAGTTTTTAAATAGTGCATTTAATGTAAACATAATATCAGTAATCACAAAGTCATAGGCTCTTGAAGGTCATATGTCACAATGATGGCAGATGTAGTTCAGCTCAGTGAAGTCCAGCAATGTTAAGATCATGGGTAGGATGGATCCCCTTTGCATTTGTCACGTGTTCCAACATAAATAGCTATAGTCCCTTTTTTCTCTTGGAAAAGGAATCGAGTTTTGATTCTAATTTAAATGGTTTTCCTAATTATGAGTATATTTGCAAGGTGCTTCTAGAACCTGAACTCTTCTGAACTGTCTTCACTTTGATTTTTTTTTTTTTAATGAGGCTGTGTAAATGCTACATCTCTGGGGCAGACCAGAGATGCAGACAACTTGCAAGTTCTGAATTTTTTTTCTAAATCAATTATTCTGTTACTAATTAGAATAACAATGAGAAAATATGATGGGCTGGGAGGTGGGAAGAAAGGTAGAAAGCACTTGAGTATAATCTTAATTTATTTAAATTCTAGAGCAGTGTACCCTAACTAGATTCTTAGTAGGGACCACAGCTAGTCTTTATTAGGGGGGACGAAGGTAGTTGGGCCACAACCAGCAGTGCTCAGGACTTACTCCTGGCTTTGTGCTCAGGGATTACTCCTGGTATACAGGGGAGGTACCTGTATGCAGTGTTGGGAATTGGAACTGGGTCAGCTATGTGCAAGGCATGTGCCTTAACCTCTGTACTCTCTCTCTCTCTCTCTCTCTCTCTCTCTCTCTCTCTCTCTGCCTCACAGCCTCTCTAATCCTCCATTTTGTAATCTTTAAGTAGGGGCTCACCAAATATTTATACAGTGTCTGATGAACGAATAAATGCTTGCTTAATAATGAAGAAATTGAGATATAGAGTCAGGAAAGAAAGCCAGTATTTTTGGAAACTTATCTAGAGACAAGAACTCTGAGTAATGTACTCATTGCAGAGGTGGGGAATTCTGCTTTATTCCCTATATTATGTCACGATTTAAACCCAACCTACTTTTGGCAAAAGTAAAGCATCATTTTGGAAATGAGGCTCTGTCCCCTCCCTGAGGTTCACGTCTCTGACTCTGTATCTCTCTCCCTGTTTCCCCTACCCTGCCTCCACCAAGGGTAAGAATAACCCTCCACTCATCCGTTTCATTAATAAAATACTGCGAACTCAACGTTCCTAATATAGATCTGAGACTATCAGCCATGGAAGGTTAGTTAAAAAATATTAAAATGAGCGATTTTTAGTAAGGTTTATCCAGTAATGGTCAAACAGAAAAATTCTTCCAAGGAGTATTTGTTCCCAGAAAAATAGAATTTCAGTGGCTAGAGGCAATGGCGAGTGAGCTTGCCTCAAGGAAAAGAAGAAAATATGCAAATCAGACACAATCCAGAGTCTGAGCACAAACATTTCTTCTTTAAGTACTACAATACACCGCCGCCTGTAACCTTCCCTGGGCGCACTCTTTGTGAGATCAAATACAGATGATAATAATTGTTTTTAATTACAGTCAACGGAACAGTAATTGGTTTTAAGTTGGCGCTAGGGTAGAAGAGTACCTTCAGTGAAATGCCGTGCTAATCTGCAAAAGACTAAGAGATCGGGCAGCAGTGGGGGTGGGGTGGGGGTGGGATACTGGGAAGGGGGAGGGGGAAATTTGGCAAATTGTTAAGAAATAGAAATTCAGCAACTGGTTATTGTTAAAAAAATTTTTTAAAAGAGACTGTTTCGAATGAAATTTTGCATCCAGAATATTTTTAAAAAATCCGCTATGGTGAAGCATCAAATGGGAACTGAAATGATCAAAAACGTATTTACCCCCTTCTGTGATCTTATTATTTCATGTAAACCACTGAGATTTCACGCTGAAATAATTATCATTAGTCCAAGGCGCACACACAAGAATGGGGGGAAAAAAGCTACTTTCAGGGTATGTTATCTCACCTTTGTGATCCTTTACATTTGATTGTATACAGGCATTGTAAAAGAAACTACTTCAATTAACGATGAGAACAATATTGATTTGCATCCTGATAATGATCACAGGACATAGTTGGATATAGCTGGAGGTAAATATTTTTATTAAATTAGTTGTGGCATATTTTTATTTAATTAAGCCAGAAACAAAATTGTAATTGATGTGATTAGCATGGGGAGGGGGGGTGTGTGTACCAAAAGCCAGCTTTAGAAAGTCTGATGCAGAGGACACAATGACCCCTGCAGTCCTTTTTTGCATCACAAATATAAACAGTATTTTTCAGCCTGAATAAAATATTGAATTTCTTTTTATTAAATTTCCATTAAATACTTGACTAGTAATTTCACTATGCACCCCACAGTGATTTCAGAGGTTTTTCTTGTGTGAGGTACTGTTTTAGAACTCATCTTGTTTTATATCCAAATGAATATTTTTTGTGTTTCGGAACTTCGTAAGTGTGCCAGTAGGTTACTTGCAAAAAATAGTAACTATATTTTCTTTTACCTTTACCATCCTAATTAGTGTTTTCAACTGATAAATGTGAAGCTGTAAGTCCATTCGGTCCGTCAACCAGGTGCAGATCACATTCATGGAGCTGTTGTACCATTGCTGAAAAAAGAGACAAAAGTTCTCCAGCCAAGGTGTCATGAAACATTTACTGAGCTGAGACCGCACATTTGGGGAGCACCCTGCTCTCATCCAAGAGGAAGTGAAATGGTTAAAGAGAATTCAACAGCATAGAATTCAAGAACATGAACTGATACAAAATCACAGGAAATCAAATCAGCAACAAGAGGTTATTCTGAATTTTGGACCTTGTCTTTGATAAAAATCTCAGATACCATCCCTAAAGACCGCCTTTGGCTCCTCTGATTCTCCTTTTTTTGCTAATTAGACTCACTAGGGGCGAGTCAGTTCACGATCTCTGTTGATTTTCTGTTGCTCTGGTTGGTCTCAGGTGACCAGGAAGATGAGGCTTCTGGATGGAAGCAGTTGGTATCACTCACTACTACTTACCTTTTGAAAGTGCTGGGTCCTGTCTCCTTAGGACGGCTAAAAGCTGTAGGCATCTAGGATGAAGTTTTAACTTTGATTATTCTATTGGGGGTATTCAGACCGAGACAAAGAGTGAGGGTTTCTCTTTAAGGGCCAAATTATACCCTGGGCAGCTTATGTGCCCTTATGATGGCTATGCAATCTGTTTTAATCTTAACACCAAAAAATTATGAAAGATGAGAGAGGGGGGGAAAAAAACCATCTACAAATGAGCTCATTTCAAGCTGTTGAAATCATACTTCCCCTTAAGGGGGTTAAATTTTGCTTCTTGTCTGTGAAAAATGCTTGAAGCTGTGTCACTTCAGACTGCCACCCCTGCGGTGCAGGAAGTCTCTGGTGCGGTATAATTTTGCAGTACTGCTCATATATTCATAAATCTCACTCGGAGACATATGAACAGTGTTATGAAGTGTCAGTATGAAAAAAAAAACTAATCTTTTAAATTTCACCAGGTTTCATTACGCATTGCCGCTTATACCAAACAATTTACAAATAAAATGAAAAGGTGTGGATGGACCTATATACTTTTTTTTTTAAAAAATGGGGCATCTATACAAACTGTGCAGAAATGATATAAAAAATAAAAAGGAATGGTTAGAGAATGGCGGCGACGCATACTCACCAGCTCACCAGCCCGCACTCATCCATACTCACACGCATACACGCGCACACACATTGCACACCAGTGGGGATTTGAAAAGCATAAATAAAAACATGTTTCTGATAGTAACTCCACCCTTTCTCACCTAAAGATCATCCAAAATCAGTTTATGCCTAACACTCACAGTTTTTCCAAAGCCTTGTTTCTGACTTAATTTCTGGAAAAAAAAAATTAATTTGGGTTTTTTTTTTTTACTTGCAAGGTAGAACTGCCAAGTTTCACCTTGCAAGAAACGACAGAGTCTCAGCCATGGTGTGCAGAAGCCCTCTCTTTGCAATCTTTCATTCCTAGGTTCTCTCCTCACCAGAGCCAACTGTGGCTCTGCTTGGAGCCCAGCCGCAAACAGGGACCACGCCGCCCCAGTGGAGGCAGCACTGCAGCCTCACAGCCAACTTCTGCTCTTTTAAAGATCATGGAGGCGAAACTGTCAGTTTTAGGAACCTTCTGTCCCTCCCCAGAGAGCAGGCGGGGTGGGGGGTGGGGATTCTTCTCTTGAGATTTGCACTTCTCTCCATGCAAGCGAGTGCGGTTGCCCTGGTCAAGTTGCTTCAGGCGTGGACAGGTTTTTCTCTCGAGGAGTGAGAACCTCACAAGGAAAGTTTTTCCTTTTTGGGGGGTGCGGCATGGGGAGGTAGTGGTGGTTGGGGGGCCGGGTGGGGGTGGAGGGAGTTGGGGGTGGGGTGGGGAGGGTGTTTTTGGCACCTCCTGCTTTGGGATTCTGGAGCTTTTGTTGTCTCGGTATCTGGATTTGTTCAGGAGTTCAGGGTCAGGAATGAAATTGGGACATTGGGACTTCTGCAGCCAGACCTTCCTTGTAGCATCAGGGCGCTCTGGTGTGTTCACCCCTGGCCTTGACTCACGGATTTGCTGGCTACAATGGAGGGGCTCTAGTAATTTGAGTGTCACAAACACAGCCATCCATCTCCGTCTCCACTTTCTCGGATGGAAAGTTGACCTGCCAGGAACCTGGATGACATCCTGGCCGCATATCCAAGCCTAGGACCTCCTGAAGGGTGCATCTCAGGGACACAAAAGAAGAATGTGGCACTCTGGCTTCAAGGCAGAGGTGGCATTTTGCTTTGGCTGTGACAACAGGCAGACCAGTGCTGGCTTCACTCACTGCCAGCAAGCTTGTGCAACATGCCTTTTTCTTTCTTTCTTTCTTTCTTTTTTTTTTTTTTGCTGAGAGACGTGCCACCTTTCAGGGGAAAAAAAAATAATGCAACCCTGCTCTCCTTTTTATATAAATAGTTCCCTTTCTTATGAATGGCTCTTGGAGAGAAAAATAAATAAATAAATAAATAAAAACACAAAGGTGGAAAGCCGTCAATACTCTTCCTGCTGCTGAAAGGGTGGGGAGGGAGGAAATGTATCTAGCAATGGAGCAGCGAATCACACGTACAGATTTCCACCCCAGGAGAACAAGAAAGCCCTGGAACATCCATGCTTTTCCTCCTGGATCTCACATCTAGCTAAAGAAGTGTAAAAAATGTATGATGCCCCATTGGCTACACATTTCAAGAGGCAAAAGGGAGTAAGTCACTCCATTCCAAACCTTATGCTCAGTAGATGAAATTGGAGGCACTTTTGGATGCTGCTGAGTGCTAACTTGGTTTTCCAGAAAGGCAGGCGCTTAAAGGCATTTGGATGTCAGAGAAAGCAGGAGTCATTGCCTTCTAGAACTTTAAAATGTTAGAGGCGACAGGGATCTTCCATGTTATTCTTTGCTGAGGAAGAAACAAAGGCCCAGAGACAGTAAGTGACTTGCCAGGGTCACAGAGCTAGAATAGATAGTGGCAGTCCTTCAGGATTAGGCACTGGATTGAAACAGCTGATCATCTATTCTTCCCTATGATTCTACAGTAGTTTGCTGGCCACAAGAACAGATCTTATGCATCTTTGCCCAACTCCAAATGCAGGGACATCACATCGATAAGAAGAGATCACCCTGGGAGCTTTTACACCATGGAAATTGGCAAATGTCACAGGCCAGAAAATTTTCCATCCCAGAAAGCCAGTTAAACACTTGTCGGAACACTAAAAGGTATCTGGGTGATTTTCGCTTTTCCTCATGCTGTTCACAGAGCTTAATAATCATGTTTTATTTCTTTAAGATCAGTGCTCATATAGGATATTTGTTAGTATTCTTCAATAGAGAAAATTTATAAAACATTTCAAGTTTTCCCTATTTTCTTTTCTCTTCGGTTAAAAGATGCCACGTCCCCTCCTTCTTGAAGAGATATTTTAACCCCAGGGTATTAAAAGCTTGACTTTTTTTTACTCTAAACCCTAGAAATAAAAATGAAAATGCAGTGATATGAATTAAGTTTTTATGTTTGGTCATGATTACTTGACTGCCTGCCTTATTTCAGGTATAATAATTGGAAGCTTCCTAAATAAGTTTACTTTAATCCTAAGGGAGGAAAATGAGAACAATAAAATCCCTAGTATCCTAGGAATCTTTAAACTATGCTCTTTGGGAATAATTCTGTGAAGGTTTTGGAGTTTTAACCCAAAATATACCCATTACTGCTATAGCCAACACAATAATAGGGGCCCCTGAAAAGTTAGAAACTTCTTTAGTATTTGCACCCAGATCTGAAGGTTTGTTTTTAAGAGAAGCTGGAAGAACTAAGCTAAGCCTTTGTCATTGAATTCTTCTTTCTTCTTTTCCACAATGTTTCCGTTAAGAGTACCACCTTACTTGTCTTTTACTAGGATTTGTGATCTTGGGTCAGTTATTAACATTCTCAGAAACTCAGTTTCTTCATAAGAAAATGGGTATTAATCAGTTTTTTCTAGATTTTTTGATGACTACCTGAAGTAGGACTCAGAGTATTTGACCCAAGAATGGCCTTAAAAATGTTAGCTGCCACCATTACCATAATCATCATGATTATCATCACCATTGCCATTACTTCTCTTTTACTCCCTCAGCCTAAGAAATATAAGAAAACAAAAGAAAAAGCAAAGCAAGTAACAAGAGAAAACCATGAAGAGTTTTAAACCTCAATAGAAATTTCTCTGGAATTGTGTGTGGCAATTTCTAGGACATGTGACTACCTCTTAGCAATGTAAATCAATGTCATTGCTTTGTGGTAGTTCATCATCCAAATCTATAAAAACATCCTGGGTACATAAAGCACAAGGTGAACTGTATTGATCTAGATTACTGGATTAAAACGAGTCAGACAATGAGATTTTTCTCAAACAAATATTGTTATACCTTCCGTTTGGTTTAGATGCCAAGTGGATAACCTTAAGTAGCTGTTTTTCTCTCTGACCCTTGGTTTTCTTTTTGGATAAGAGACATGGGCCAGAGCAATAGCACAGTGGGGATGATGCTTGATTTGCATGCTGATGACCTAGATTCCATCCCTGGCTATGGTGCCCCAAGCCCTACCAGGAGTGACCTCTGAGCAGAAAGCCAGGAGTAAGCCCTAAAAACCAAAAGCCATGACCCCAAAACCATAAACTAAAAGGGAAGAAAGACCAAAAAAAAAAAAAAAAGAACAGTATCTACTTCATAGGAAGATTGTGAACGTTAAAAGGTATGATTATGTAAAGTACTTAGCTGAATGATTATTAATAAGTTCTCAAGAAAACTTGTCATTAATTAATGTCATATATATAAAACACATCTTTTATATATTATAAACATTATATCACTGTCACTGTCCTCCCGTTGTTCATCGATTTGCACGAGCGGGCCCAGTAACGTCTCCATTGGAGACTTTGTTGTTACTGTGTCTGGCATATCAAATACATCACGGGTAGCTTGCCAGACTCTGCCGTGCGGGCGAGATACTCTTGGTAGCTTGCCGGGCTGTCTGAGAGGGGTGGAAATATCGAACTTGGGTTGGCCATGTTGGCTGCATGCAAGGCAAACGCCCTACTGCTGTGCTATCGCTCCAGCCCAAACATTATATATATACACACAAAACATTTTATATATATATATATATATATATATATATATATATATGATTATGGGCCACACAGGCTGTGCTCAGGGCTTACTCCTGGCTTTGCATTCAGGAATCACTACTGATGGTGCTTGGAGACCATATAGGGTACAGGGGATCGAAGCTGGGTTGGCTACATACAAGGCAAATGCTCTAACTGAAGTATTATTGTTCTGGTCCCTATATTTTAAATATTAACACAAACAAGTTATTTTCTTGGGTCCACTGTTCTCTTAAAAGCTTTATTCCCTGAAATCTTTTAGAATTGAGAGATAAGATGATTAGTCCATACCTTTTCTCATAACGTAGGGTTCAAAGAAAATTTGGGCAGAAATCAGCAAGTCAGAGTGTTGCTATAGTGATTGTTGCTGTCTTTATGTCTACCCCCATCATGACGGCCTAGATGAATTTAAATTCCTCAGTTCCCACCTCTATCTAGATGTTAACTTGATGGCCTAAAGAGATCTTGCTGATAAGATTTATTTGTTGTCAGATTTATTTGTTCTCAGCCACATATCACACATGAATGGCAATGGAAACAAAGCACTGAGACTGAAAAGAGGAAGGACTATTCACGGTTTTTACACACTAATCTCAAGGGTAATGTTTCTCTTCAAATTCCCCAGTCCTCCTCCCATCAGACCAGACCATTTTGAGTCTTTTCTTGATGGTTTCAACCAAAGTACTATTTGGTACAGGATTCCCTAACTCAGACAATTAAGAAAAGTGATTGTCCCCTCGCCGAAGTCTTATAGTGTGCAAGCACTATGCACTGCATTCTTTAAGGATTATATACCTTGATCATTGAGTTGAACTTGTGAGAAGTTAACAGTATTAACAACTTTGTTTGGTAAATGAGAAAAAGGGGTACAGATAAGCTTAAATAGTTTTCCATCACATAAGTAGCAAGAGGTAGGACAGGATGGATGGATAATGGTACTTTGGTAGCAGGCATGGTGTAGTAACATTGTACCCTTAAGACATATGAACACTTACACTCTTATAAACCAAAGTTACTTCAATAAAGCTTTTTTTTTTTTAAAAAAAAGTACTACTTGCTTATCCAGGGCTGGAGCGATAGCACAGCGGGTAGGGTGTTTGCCTTGCATATGGCCAACCTGGATTCGATTCCTCCGCCCCTCTCAGAGAGCCTGGCAAGCTACCGAGAGTATCTCACCCGCCGGGCAAAGCCTGGCAAGCTACCCATGACGAATTTGATTGCAAAACACAGTAGCAACAAATATCACAATGGAGCTGTTACTGGGCCCGCTTGAGCAAATCAATGAACAGTGGGAGGAGAGTGCAACCATGCAACCGTGCGACTTGCTTATCCAAACAACTGTAGGTTTCTCCTCAGCAAACTCATTCACCTCAGAACTGAAGGAGAAGTGTGTGGGAGAGGACCCTGTCTATTCAAAGCTCAGAGTGTCGCTGAAGAGTCCAGTTCTATTCTCTTAATATGTTTTCTAAACAGATCGTGGGAAGTTATGGATCTTCCCCTAAAAAAACATTAAACAGCTCAGAGATAACCATTATTGGGATTAAGAGAAAGATTAGAAAAAGTTTGATGGAGATGTGAGACGCAATTTTATAGCTCAAATAGACATTTTTGTTTTTCTACCTTATCGTGCTTCCTGGCCTCATTTTAACTATCTTTTAGGTTGGTAACACAGCCACTGTTAGTGGGAGAAAGTTCATTTAGTGTGGGAAGTTTGATTTTTCAAGAAGAACTACAACCTGGAAAGCTAAATTTATCACAGTGTACTAAATTTTCCTAACCGAATTTTTGGGTTTCAAAAGTGATGACATTGGCCAAAATTTTAGTTTTAAAGAATAATACAACACAAACTTAAAAAAAATCAGTTAATGGGCAGTGTAAAAGAACCAGGGAGAAATCTGTTTTCATTTGAGATTAAAGCATATGTCATCAGGAAGTAAAATAAGAGAATGATTTTAGGTAGAATCACTTAGTCAATGAAAATAGTACTCAAGTCATCTCTTCCTGTATTGATTTTTCTTAAAAGAAAATTTTTACTGAAGTGTAATATGCATGTAATATCACTCTTAGCAACACACATACATACTTCAAACAGCATAAATTGTTTGGGCCAGGGAGACAGGTTCAGGGATGGGGCACCTGCCTTGCACGCACAAGACCCTGAATTTGATCCCTGTACCCACAGCACTGCAGGGAGTATCCCTGATGGCTCCAGAGCAACCCTGAGCCCAAGCAGCACTGAGCCATCTAGAAGTGGTCCCTAGACCCCTGAATACTGCTTGGGAGGTGCACCCACTCCATCAAAGAAAGACATGTTGTTCCATGCCCGTAACAAATAAGCATAAGCATATATTAGGAAGGATGGTTTTTAACTTAAGGCCCAATATCCGAAGCACATATCAACATAACTTTAACCATTTTTAAAATTAAAATTTTGTGATACAGGGCCAAAGAGGCAGTACAGCAGGTAGGGTGCCTTTCTTGCATGCAGTCAACCTGGGTTCTATCCCTGGCATCCAACATGGTACGCTGAGCCTACCAGGAGTGAGTCCTTAGTGCAGAGCCAGGAGTAACCCCTGAGCACTGCTGGATGTGGCCCCCCCCCCCAAAACCAAAAATAATAGTAAAATAAAATTTTGTGATACAGTCCAATATAAATTAAGCATGAATGAAAACCAAAATTCAGAAGGATCAAATTCTTTTCTTATTTTATTTCTAAATATGAATTTCTCTGAAACTGGCATGTTCACACCATATATGCCAGTTAAACAGAGCACTAAGTCCTGGACAACTCATAGGTAAACTCTCAAATATGTTGTGGTTTGGTATTATTATCTATAGTCTTATTTCATAGCTGAGAAAAGTGAGAGTGGTCCAACAGCTGTAAGAGAGAAACTGAAGTTATGGTGCCTATCATCAAGGTAATGGGTATGAACCAGCTCTCTCATGTCTTAATCTTGATAACCCCCCTCACATTTTTGTGCCTCAATTTTTCCTCCTGCAAAGTGGGGAGAATAAATGTCACTTAGAGTTGTTGGGATTAAATGAACTCTGTCATATAGTGATACTGTCTGGAGCGATAGCATAGTGGGTAGGGCGTGTTTGCCTTGCACACAACCAATCTGGGTTCAATTCCTCCATCCCTCACAAAGAGCCCGGCAAGCTACCGAGAGTATCCCGCTCGCTCAGCAGAGCCTGGCAAGCTCCCTGTGGCATATTCAATATGCAAAAAACAGTAACAACAAGTCTCACTATGGAGACATTACTGATGCCCGCTTGAGCAAAATCGATGAGCAATGGGAGGACAGGACAGGATAGTCTTAACTGAACCATATCTCTACCTTGCTTCATAAATCAAAAATCACATCTCCCTAAGAGTAAGCTATTCAAGGTTCTGGAAAAATTTCTGATTAGCTTCCGTTCTTCTAAAAACAGATAATTTGTAATGTGCTAGCAATCAACCTATATTTCTGGACTGAAGAGACTCAGTGATTGCTAGGAGGAATTTCTCTTTTTCTCTGGAAAGTACCCTTTCTCTGACTCAGCTCAGGCACACAAGAGAACTGCTTCAGCATATTACTGGGAATGTTTCAGGAAGAAAGAACATATTATTTGCTGGCAAGTGGTCAAAGAGTAAGATTATAATTCGACCACACCCATCTGACTAAGTTCTTTACTTGGCTTTTTGTGACAAAAGTAGGCTATAATTAATTTGGGTGGGGGGAGGAACCCACAACCTATTTAAATTGTTGTATTGAAATACTGTAATGAAATCTTTTACATTTGAAACATTCAATGCCTATTTCTTCCTTACAATTTGGGTAATATAAGAGCATGTGAAAAGCATCATCAAGGGTTTCTTTACACTGCTAAGAAATTACCTATTGCTTTGTTAACTTAAGAGACAATTCCACATCCCTAGGGGTCTCTCAGCTCTGTGGATCATCAGGGATCTGGTGTATTCAGTGTTCTAATCAAAATTCATAGAGGGTTTGACAAAGAAACCTTGGTTTGCTCAAGTTATCTGTGCCAAGTGGGCAAAGCACTAAACAACTTCACGCAAGTTTCAGGAGTTGTCAAAGCTCCCCACGGGCTGAACAAACACATTCTAAAGGGGCATATGGTCTGAGTGCTTTTAAAAATGGGTATACAGTTGAAAGATGCAATCTTTGCTTTTGTTGAGTGCTACTGTAATTTAGGATTTGATTCACCAGAGCAACTATTCCTAGAAAGGGTATTTCCCAGTCACAGCTTCAGGACGCTCATCTAAAAAGCACAAAGAAATCCAAAAATACCAGAAATCCAAATCACACACAGACAATAAAATGCACTTACAGGCTGTTGCAAGTGTTCATTTCAGTTGAGAATTATTTCCCTCCAGAGACTATAACTACCTATAACGTGGTACTAACAATATTCATCTACCCTTTTGCCTTTAGCCTCTTCTTATTAGGAAGAGATAGTGCAATTGAAATAATTTTTTATACTAGCTTTAAAGTGCTAATGATTAACATTTTTGTTTCTTCTATTGGAACATGTATAGAATATAACACTTGAAGTAATATTATTTTAACCTCTTTAGAAGTGATCCAAAGAATGCTTTAATATTTTTTTAATTGAAAGTAACTTATTCAAGATCTCAACTCTCTAAACCTGAACTGTGGAGAAAAATCTAAGAATAAGCAAATCTTTAGCATTGACATTTCAAATGAATGAGCAAAATGATAAATCTGTACTTGGACTCCTGACTTAATGCAATGCAGCCTTCTAACCCATCTGTCCTAGCACTATTAATTGCCTAAAGGAAAATGCAAGGAAGTCCTAGTCCTGAAAGACCCTTTCTGAAAGCAGATCAAATACGAGAGTTTCATTCAAAGCTTAGCTTACATGGACTATACAAGACTATACTCTCTCTCTCTCTCTCTCTCTCTCTCTCTCTCTCTCTCTCTCTAGAAGACACTCTTTGTTTTTTTAAATAGCTTGATTAACTTGTTGGCAATCTCAGTAAGCTATCCAAGCTAGCCAAAGCCAGACTGGAAACAAATTTGTTGCTTCTGAATCAATTAGAATGTATGAAATCCAATAAGTCACAAATCCCCTTGTATCCCGTCTAATTTTATTGCCTTGGTATGGTGGGTGGTCCCCTGCCAGGAGGGTGATGGTCTCTGAAAGGCTCTTTCCCCCAGTAATCATAATGCATTGCTGGAAATAGTTTGACATTGTTGAAATAAAGTTAAAGATTATCTCCTAGATATCAATCCAAAGACAGAAAGGCATAAAATTGGAAAACAGAGGCAGTTAGTGACTTTTCAACTGTGAATGCAACCAAAACTCAGATGCAAATACCTCTCTATCACCCTTCCCACAACCTAAATAAGTGCTATTATATTTTTAAGAGAGAGAAAGAGAGATATCCAACAGTAGTTTCACTTTGGGATATAGTTGCAAAACACTGGAAGCAGGATATTGAACTGCTATGTAAATACCCTTGTTCATAGTAGCAATACTTCCAATAACCAAAAGGTAGGCACAATACATTTGCACTGCCAGAAGAACAAGCAAACAAAAGGTGATTAATACAGTCAACAAAACAGTAGTCAGCCTTAAAAAGGATGTACATCTTGTCACATATTTCCACACAGAAGCACCTTCAGGAGATTATGCTCACTAAAATAAACTAGCGATAAAAATACAAATACTATGTGATTCCATTTATGTGAGTATCTGGAAGAGTCAAATCATAGAAACAGAGACTAGAATAGTGGTTGTCAGGGTCTGGGGCAGAGATAAAGAGAGTTGTTGAATGAGTGCTGCAAGACAAAAATTTTTCTAGATACTGGTGTACAGCAGCACAAATATACTTCAAAGGACAGAGCTGTATGTTCCAAAGTGGTTAAGGTGATAAACAATATTATGCTATGTTTGTTTCACCACGATTAAGTAAAAATAATGGGAAATTGAAAAATCGTTTTCCCTAACTAGAAAGGAAACTTTACTGAAGAAAGCTCAGATAGGCTCCCAAGCATATATTCTAATCTGGAATGTTCAACCCCGTTTTGCAAAATAAGTATCTGCAAGATAAGTATGGGCATTAAATAAATAGTAGACCTGAGAAAATTTCTCAAGGCAAGTTTTGAGACTGTGAAGAACAACAAAAAAATTTGATAGCATTTGCTCTATTATTTATTTGTTTTATTTAAAACATGCCATGAGGCCAAAGTTTCTAAGTCTGAAACAGAATTAAATCAAGCATAGATATGAGAACTGAGAATTGTTTTAGAGAATTGGGTCCAATAACAAAAAAAGTACATTTTTTTTTCTTGCAGAGTGACACATCATCTCATATTTTCACACAAACTCCTCATCTCTTCAAAAGCCCTTACCGCTCATTTTGTGTGCTCAGATCTGACTAAGTGGCACTACTCCGTCCGCCCTGAGCTCCAGGATTCCCTGCCCAAAAGGCCAGCAGCTACCCTATCCAGAATGATTCCTTCCACCGCAGACTTATTAGTTTGGAGTGTGTGTTCGGGAAGTCCTTATTTTAGGAAACAATTAAGTGGAATTAGGCTAATAATGTGAGCAGGCAAAGCTTTGCCCTTTGCTGAGAAATAACTCCTACGTGGAACAGTTATACTAATATAAATCATAATTTCTTAAATGCCTCAAAATGATCTTTGTGCCAAGCTTGGCAATTAACACTGCCCCACTGAGGAACATTTATTCCCCTGGCTAAGGAGGATTAATCTCCCTGTTCATTCGACCAACGTCTTCCTTTGGGGAGAATATAAGGCTATGGGGCTGGGAACAGAAATTTCTGCAAGCAGGAATTTCTCCAAAGGCTTAATTCCCTTCTCGTCTCAGAGGGTGGCCAGGTGGAAAAGAAGGCTTGGCATCCCCATGCCAAGCCCAAATGAAGGCCCATCCATGCATATTCTTGGGTCTACCTGTTCCTGACTGGGAAGACGTGAGGACCTTTCTTCATGGGGCCCGGGTGTCTTCTCCTAGAGGTCCTCCTCCTGTCTCCCCTCACCCCACTTTCATCCTCACGGTAGCCCTTAGCAGCCTTCTTCTGGGCCAGAAGCCATAGATTCTCACCTCCATGCTTGGGCAGGAAGTGACCGCTGGGCAAAAGGGGGACACAGACCCTCCAGTCAAACACTTTGTCTCCTTGACAACATCCCAGCTGGTGGCCCGAGGAACAGACTTAATTTCTTTTCTTTCTTTGCCCACCCTCCCCACCCCATACTTCTTTCCCTCTTTCTCTAGACGCAAGCAAACGTACGACATCCAACATAAAGTTGCCGAAATAGCAATCTTGTCTCTGAATATATAAATTGCAAAAATTGATATGAATAAATCTGCAAGTAGCACACTGATTGTGGCACATTTGATCAAAAAACAGCGCTCAGTTGCTCAGTGGCTGGGGAGGGGGGTGGTGTCATTACACATACAGAAAAACATCTGCAAACTCCCAGTTTCTTTACTTAGAACTGAATGGAGGCCTGACCTCCTGTTCCTTGCCATGAACCCTGAGTTCACACTCATATTTTACATGTTACAGGAAGCCACAGCTCGCCCCAGGGGTGCTGCAAACAGACACTCCGAAGCCAGATGTAGCCCCCCTTTCTGCTCCTTAATGCACCTGAAGAAGCCGGCAACTCGACATTCAAAAGCTGACATGCTCATAGCTTAAGGTCACTTCAGATTTTGTAAAGAGGAGGACAAAACCAGGAATGCTTCTAGGGCTGGGTGTCAGCGGGGAGGCGGAGGGATTACAAGAAACCTGTGACTCTGCCTCTTTCTGCCTTTGCTGGTAGTTTTTTTGTGTGTGAACAAGTGCCATACAACAGATTGAGCCTCGTATAAAGGCCTGAGACTGTGCAAGGGCCCCCCGCTGGGCCTCAGCTGTGCTTGCAATTAGCAATAGGCATGGAGTGATTATTGTTGGGGTAGGGATGGCGATGCGAAGTGACAAGTTTTATGGGGGAAGTTGGGAGTGGGGATGCTCTGCAAGTTTCTTTCTTTCTTTTTCTCTTTCATTTTTTTCCCTTTTCTGCTAAAACCCTTCCTCGGGAGGCTGCAACCTCCCATCTCGGTGAAAGCGATTGCCACTGGCCACCGTTCCCAATCTTTCAAAAGCGTCTTAACAAAATTGTTGAAAGAATATTTTTCTCAGTGCTTCAGAATGCCAGTTTTCTAGGTCAGAGCTTCCTTGCTGCCCTATTTGAGGTCAGAAATACCCATTTGCCTCAAATTAGCAGAGATCTTGGAGTTGAGGGCAGGAGATTAAGCATACAAAATTACTCAGCAGGTGATGGTGGGGTGGATTTGGGGTTGAGAAGTCTTTAAAACTGACTACAAGACATTATATACTTCTGACAAAAGAACATAGTAATCCTACCTGCTTGCTTTAACCACTGTTGTTTGCCTATTATTATGTGCTTTAATGCTCATGAGAGCAAAACTATTGCTGATACTACTCAATTACCATAGTAACTCACACCAGTGACCTCTTATCACAGGGCTCCCAGCCCAGCTAAACCAACCCTAAGAGTTTGTGTCTTTTAATTTATTTAAATGGTGACATCTACTTGGATTGGAAAGCACGAGAGAGAGAGAGAGAGAGAGAGAAGAGAGAGAGAGAAGAGAGAGAGAGAGAAGAGAGAGAGAGAGAGAGAGAGAGAGAGAGAGAGAGAGAGAGAGAGAGAGAGACCACGACTCTTTGTTTGGAATAAGAACTTGTTTTGAAATTTGGAGTCCGAGACAATTAATTCTGAAGTTTATGCATTAGAGGTCGTGGGGTGCCTTCATATGAAGGTCCAGAACAATGATCAATAAAAAGAAAAGAACAAGCATGCATCGAAGACCAGCAACTTCCCAGCTGCAGAGAAAGTTGTGTTTCCCAACTCAGGTCTGCAACTATCATCATTCACATTTTGCCATCGGGAAAACTGGAGACTCTTGCCTGTGGGATATTTGTTATTTTATCTTTTTAGCAGGGTTACATGCAGACAAAATGACTACCAAGAGGGATTGCATTGCAAGCTTTCAAAAGCAAATTAAAAAGTAATCCTAGCCTAAATGTTTCCACCTTTGTGTTTCTCTCTGGCCCGGGAATAAGTTTGTGGCCTGCTTTGTGAATATATACATGCAGACTGTATACTCTGTCTGAATACTATTAGCAACTCAGATTCACAGGGTTATGTTAACGTATTAAATAAGAAATCATAGTGTAAAGTGATATATTTCATTTTGTCTCATATTTTCCTATGAGCCACCAATTATTTTTCAGGATACTTACGTTCTGATGAATTAACTTAGGAAAAATGTTCTACTGTGATGTCAATAATAATTATTCATAAGAAGAAAAATAAAAAAATGGTAACAAACATTTATTGTGTGTCAAGCACTGCTGTAAGCAATTTATATGGATCGAATTCATTTAACTCTAATAACTTCAAGTAGTTACCTTGTCAATTTCATTTTACATTTCTATAATAGACACGAATTCATTCTTTTTGAAAGGAAACATAATAGGACATATTTAATAAGCCAGCTATTAATTTCTCGTAAGCTTTTTCTGTTTCTGACTCTTCAGAAATCCTGACTCTCCCTAAATGAAAATAATTTTGGTACCTAAATAATGAAATCTTAATGGACTTATCTAGGGAAATACAACTCTGTACCTCTCTTTGGTTAGCCTCCAATCCTTTCTTTCTTAGCCTCAAATTCTTTCTTCCCAAAAGGAAGAATGCAATTTAGATGTCAAAATTAGATCGGTGCTTGCCTGTACACAACACGATTTCTGAAACTGCTGGGCATCTAAGAAATTAAATCAAAATGTAACTAGTGGTCAAACCCTGAATGAATACTGGAGCAAGGGCAGGAGTGCAGCTGTTCTATAGATATCCGCCCCCCCCCCCCATCCTGTTGATCAGCAGGACCTATCAGAGCAGATCAAGACAAACGCAAGACAGGTTTTTGTAGCAAATGTCAGTGGTTGACACCTAACTTTCAGGACATGGGGGAGCTATGATGATTGAGAGAAAAGCAACAGCTCTCTTAGGTACCTGGATTTTCTCAGTTCAGTCTCTTTCTTTCTCCAAGAGACATAATAATGAGGCCAATGTGATTAAGCCCCAATCAGCTTCTAACCAGGCCTTGTCTGCCACCTGGGCTGTCATAGGCAGGTGTGCCGTTTGGGCATTAACAAACTGACCACAGTTAACAATACCTTTTTCTAGGGCTATTTTTCTCTGGATATATTGGGGATTTAGTCCTGGGTCTCCCTATGCATTGAGAAAATGAACCCCCGTGCCTCTCAAAAGAACTGACTGTTTTTGAGAAAATGTAAAGTGAAAACCTGAACTCACACCTTTTAGTCATCCTAATCATTTAAAGCCCAATTACGTCTAAAATAAAATTTTAGTTTTGGTGTTACGTCTTACCACTTATTATTCATATAAGAAGTATGAATAATTTTTCTCAAAAACTATTCTCTGAGACTCATACGAGGACTTAAGAGGTAGGAAAAGGACTCATCCTATGAACTGAATTCAGATTATTCACGAACAGCATCTGTCCACCCCCTGACTGTTTCTTAGGTATGGGAACTGCATTTAGAGTGAACTGCATTAATTCACAAGCAGATTGACGTAAGCAATGGAATAAGAAATTTGCATACCATATAGAAATGATTATAGAAATCATACTCTAAAATAAGGATTGTAGCTCATGTACAGAACAGAAAGATAAAGGGGAGTGCCAACTTTGCTTTTTAAAATACAGTTGGTTAATCACATTAGGGGTAATTTATAATGTGCACACAGTAAACTTTCTATAGTCATGAATCATGAGAGTTTGGGGAGTCAAAGTGGAATTGTTACCCAGAAAAATATTTACTGGATCCAGGGAGTTGTTTTACTGGACCAAAGTGGTTATAATCGTTATTCTCAGTATAGAAAAAGGCACAGTTTGCATAGTTACATCATTTCTAAGCTATACACAAAAAAGTTTAGGCAAATAGAGTTAATGGAATGATTTTTAGGTCAAGCCACGTAGTGACAGAATACGTTTCCTAGTAGATGGTAAAAGGACACCATTAAATTATCCTGAAGACACTGTTGAGAGTCATCAAATTCCAAGACAACAAAAAACCAACAGCTATTTTTGGGTCTAGAACCCTTTTCAAAGTCCTTTCAAAGCAACTTGGAAAGTGCTAAATCTGAGCTAGGAGGAAGACTTCTCCTAAGAAAACAGTATGATTTTGAGGAGTCAGAAATGATCCTGGGAGCACCAAATAAAGTATGTTTGGAGGATCCTCCCAGGAGGGGAGATGCATGTCGAAAGTAGACCATGGACTGAACATGTTTGCCACTCAATGCCTCTTTTGCAGACCACAACACCCAAAAGGAGAGAGAGAACACAGGGGATTGCCCTGCCACAGAGACAGGGGGGATGGGGGGACGGGGGTGGGAGGGATATTATCCATGGTGGTGGAAAATGGGCACTGGTGGAGGGATGGGTATCTGACCAAAGCACAAAAAATTGTAAATCTACAACTTTAAAAAAAATAAAATAAAATAAAGGGGAAAAAAAAAAAAAAGAAATGACCCTGGGTGGTGTCCAAAGAGCGTTTCACCGAGAAGGTCTGGGTGCAGGGATGAAATACTGATGCAGTCCCGGCACTTGGGAGGGAGAGTTGGGTTTCCAAGGAGAAGGCAGAGCAGTGTGAAGGAGCTCCAGGGGAGATGGACTAGGGCGAGGCAGTCTGGGTGGGCAGAGGTTTCTTAAACTTCTGGGAGGACCCTTGTGTGTGCACAGCCACTCCCTCTTTACAGGGGCCAGAAAATAGGTTGTGATGCCTGGGACTCACGGAAGAGAAAGGAAAAGACCAAGTACTATTTTTTCAAAGTTAACAGGCGCTTCCCCACATACAGCAGGGTTCTGTCTCCCAGCGCGCCCTTTCCTCTTGCTTTATTTATAATCTCTGGGAACCATATTCCCCTCTTACTATTTCTCACTGCGTGTGACTATTTTTTCCCTCTTTCTTGGAGGTAAAAAAAAAAAACCACCAAAAAACCCTCCAAACATACACTCATGCACACATTTTTGCAGATCTTTCACCAAAACCTTATCCTGGGGAGCCTGTCCCCCAATCTCTAGGAACAGCTTAAATGTCACATCCCTGTCATTAAACAAGACATGCAGTCAACCTTCCTGAGTGTTCTTGATATCTACAGCTGGGTTTGGACCCAGGGGCCAGGAGAGAACAAGTCTCGGCCCCCTGGAGCCCTGAACGGCATAGGATTTGAAGAACTGGAGTTGAACGGAAACTCACCATGAGTTAATACGGGAGACCGGGATGGCCCTGCCTTACCATGAAAGCTCCCGTCTACAAGGCTCCCTCCCCTTGTTTCTTCCCCCTCTTTTTTTTTCCTGAGGCGACAGAATAAGAAATTAAACACTTGTGGGTTCATTCGAAAGAGTGAATGAAATTGAATAAGCTCTCAGTACTTGAGGCGCACAGCGAGCGCCTGAATGGGGCAAACCTCCTGAGTTGAATGGAGTGTCTTTTGGGACCAATTTGTCTCTTTTCACTCTTTATTCTTCCCTTTTTGCTGACAGATGTACAAAGGCGGAACTGCGCCGTGCAGCTTATCCGCATGCACCCACAGCAGCTGTCACTTTTGTCGAGCAAGTTAATCAAGCAAATGCCACCATATCCCACTTTCTATAAGGAACAACATGTTATAGACAGTAGTCTTGCTAGAAAGAGACTTTATTTTAACTTTGATTGGCTTGGTTCCCCCACCCCTCCCAACATGTTCCCCTTCTCCCCCCACACCCCCCACGAGGGAGGGGCGAGTTGGGGGATTGTGCCCAAGCCAACGGTTTGTCTATGATCGTGTTTAATTTGATAATAATATTGGTGTGTACAGCTGAATCATTTGGAGTTGTTTCCTAGGGACCGAGGGATGCCCTGGTTCTGAGCTGTTTTGAGAGTGCTATTGTTTTGCCGGACTTGCTGGTTTGCCTATCTCAAGTCTGAAAAAGAAAAGCTCCCGGCAGAAAATAGTATTACGACACGGATGCCTTGGATTAATTTTACGCAGTTTTCTTTTGTAAAGCAGGCTATGTTATTTACATATTTCTTTTGATATCTCCCCCCCTGCCCGGCTAGGCTTACAAGGACTGTGATAAACACATAATAGTATTCTTTGTGTATCTTGTCATTTGTACATTCTTTAAACTGAAAGCCCACACTTATTTCTAATGTGCAACAAATGCAAACAGACCTCCAATTTCTTTACTGAAGAAACTGAGTCTTTAAAAAGAATCTCCCCACATCCACGTTGATGTCGCTATGAGCCTAGATCACCACTATTTGGAGCGCTGCAGAAAACACAGGCAGAGCAAGCTTCATTAAAGTGCAGAGTGCTGAGTCCCCACTCACTTACAAAACTGAATGCCAAAAGCAGACTTATTTTGAATAAACAAACTCTTTAGAAACAATGCCTATAGACCACTTTCCATTGGACAAGGGATTTGCCACTTTCAAGGGTTGGCTAACAGCTGATGGTCCATCTGATAAGCTCTTTAAGCTTTAAGAGAAAACTCTTCGTTCCTTTCCTCCCTTTCACTCTCTCTCTATCTCTTTCTCTCCCCCTTTTCTCCTTCCTTCCTTTCTTCCTTTCATCAACTTGTCATATGACTTATTACCAGGTTCTGTCAAAAATAAATCAAAAAAGGAACTTGGGTGATATCTGAGAGCAAATTTTCACATAATTAACAATATAGGCTTTATTGGATAATGACTGTGTAATGATTTAGTTGCAACTATAGAAGAAGTCAGCATGGATTATATAACCATGTTATTTTGTAATTTTGGATTCCTTTTCCCCCTCCTGTAAGTATTGCTGATCTGTGAAATCTCATGGAACCATTGAAAACTTAGATATGTGGGCAAGTTAAAAATGTCAACAAGGTCTTGTAGGAAAGTCATGGGCATTGTTGTTCCATAATACCACTGTGTCAGGCTTTGCTTAAGGAACCTAAACTGACACCCTAAACCACTTATCAGCTGTCTGGGATGTAATGGTATTGCGTTACCATTATTAAGCACTTGTCTCCAAATAGGACACAAAACTTTATTCTTAGAGGATGAAAGATTTAGACAGAATACAGAGGGAGATATAGACTGAAGTCTGAAGCCCACCCCTTCCTTAGAAAGTGAGGTAGAAGTGGTTTTTTTTTGCAGCACATATGGTATTTAAGTTTCTCCCTCTCTGCTAAGGATGGGGTTTCACCCTCAAGTGGGAGACAGTAGTGCTTTCGGGGATCTTCTACCTTTACATGTAGATTCTGCTAGGGTTATGGAACTCAGTGGCAATGTCCTTAGACTCAGGAGAAGCCCTACCCTGGTGGTGGTGGATTTTCACCAGGGACCTGCCTGATTATCTAGGCAACTCCCATCATTGCTGGAGCATGACTAGTAAGTCATCTTCTAATGGGGATCATGGAATTGTCATTTTTCTTGTCCACTGTTCTGGTACCACACAGGGAAGAGCAATGCCGTCACAGTGAAATCCACACTGGCTAAATTTGTGATGCAGAGCAGTAGAGTGGGGCATTTAGGAATACATATTTGGCTACTGTAGGTTTCCTCCTTCCTCTCAAGACACTATGATTAGGTATTCACTCTGCATCAGAAAGAAAGTAATAATTTCATCTAGGATTAATGACTTCCTAGGCTTCTGGCTCTGGTGAAGTCAATTTACCTTTCAGCATTCTGACTTCTTTATTTGTAAAAATCAATCTTAAAAGGAAATGTGTGGGACTGGAGAATAAGAATAGGGGTTAGGGAACTTGTCTTGTACAGGGCCAACCCTGGTTCGATCCCCAACACTGAATATAATCCCCATAGCACTGCCACAAGTGATTCCTGAGCACAGATTCAGAAGTAAATCCTACTACATGAATTATTACTTTTAAGTTTGAGAAGTATCTGGTACACAGACTATATCCAATGAATATTGGCTTTTATAAGCCTCAGTCATTGTAAATAAGGAATTATTAGGTCCCTTCCCTTTTAGGAGTTTTAAGAGGTTTTGAAAAAAAAGCCCTTTACAAGATATTATCTCCAAAGGAGAGTCAGAAAGATATACACAAAAGAATGTGCACATTCCAATAACTCCAAATGCTATTGTTATTATCAAAACCTTCAAATAATTGAAATCTTTCCCCCATTTGCCTTGGCCTTTTAGAAGAAAACAACCCCTTTTCTTTCCCCAATCTCAACCTCAACAATACTGAGTCAAATGATCAGTATTCAGAACATATTCTGGACTAATAAACATTTCAGCTCTATATTCTTGAGGCATGGGTTATGGTAGAAAGAGTATGATATTTGGAACCTGTGAGGTTATTATTGGAATACGCCAGGCTAATTCATTCTTTTTACATCTTCACGCACACAGCCGGCTCAGCTGGGTCCGATTCCTCTGCCCTTCTCTGAGAGCCCGGCAAGCTACCAGAGTATCTCGCCTGGCAAGCTACCTGTGACGTATTCAATATGCCAAACACAGTAACAAGAAGTCTCACAATGAAGTTGTTACTGGACCTGTTTGAGCAAATCGATGAACAACGGGAGGACAGTGCTACAGTTCTACAGTGCTACATCTTCACAAAAACACAGGGGACTTGGGGTCCAGTAGGGTAAAGCTAGAGTCAAGACACATCTTGGCCCAGAAATTAGATTCTATTTTCAAATGTTTAGTAAGGTGGAAAACAGAAGCAGGACATTTCAGACATTGCTTCAGAAATACTAGGGGTCAAAAAGGGAAAAATTTTCCAATGTCTCTTCAAATGAACCATTAAGTCAACTGGATCAAATAATTCCCATTAAGTTAAACAGAGCTCTATAGTTCAGTATTCCTACGAAGATCAGGAGACAACTGCAAGCGTATTATTGAAATACTTAAGGGTTTTGGTATTTTCAAGTTAGAAGATACAACAGAAGTTATCCTAGACAAGATACTTTAACTACTCCAAGGAAGCAAAGATAAAATAATTCCCCTCCTTGCTATGTACAAACATCCTATGTCTTTGATTCCCTTCACACAGAAGAAATACTGAAATCTAAAAATAAAAGATACTCTAAGGGGCATAGGGATTTATCAATTCATATTTAACAAATCGTTTTCAAGGGCTTGCACACTGCAGATGCCAGAAATGTAAAGGTGAACAAGTTAATCATAGTTCTTTAGAAGGGAAGGATGGAAAAACCTCAGTTCAGGAGTTGGGACACTGGGGTTCTAAGCAAGGTCTTCCTGAATCTCAGACTCCTCTTTTAAAATGGAGATAATTATATCTTCTCCTGTCTCTTTCCAGTGTCACCAAGAAAATAAAAATAAAAGGTTCATAGAATTATTTTTGTAGGACATGGGAGAAAGATATTGATAGAAAGAAACATGACTCCTAGTATCTTTTATCCCCTCAATCTGAAAGTATTAGCATTACCACCAATGGCATTTGGGGTCGAATAATTGTTTGTTCTGGGCTGGAGCGATAGCACAGCGGTAAGGCGTTTGCCTTGCACGCAGCCACCATGGCCGACCCGAGTTCGATTCCTCCGCCCCTCTCGGAGAGCCCGGCAAGCTACCGAGAGTATCTCGCCCGCACGGCAGAGCCTGGCAAGCTCCCCGTGACGTATTCGATATGCCAGACACAGTAACAACAAGGTCTCCAATGGAGACGTTACTGGGCCCACTCGAGCAAATTGACGAACAACGGGAGGGCCTTTACCTTTTACCTTTTAATTGTTTGTTCTAGGAGACTATTTTATGGAAAGTCTGATGTTTGTCATCTACTCATTACATGTCAGCATCACCCCACCTGATTCCCCATCACCTGCCTTAATTGCCTGCAAAAAAATGTCTGCAGACATTTCCAAATGTATTCTGAGTGACAAAAACACTTACAATGGTGGCCGCTGCTCTAAATCACTGGTTTGATCAAAATAGTTTTAAAAAGGAGATACTTGAGCCCTATTTTATTATATTCATTTTTTTTAGCATATAGCTGAAATAAATACGTTATATAAAAAAATAGCACAGCGGGTAGAGTGTTTGCCTTGCACATGGCCAACCCGGATTCGATTCCTCTGTCCTTCTCAGAGAGCCCAGCAAGCTACCAAGACTATTCTGCCTGCACGGGAAAGCCTGGCAAGCTACCCGTGACATATTTGATATGCCAAAAACAGTAACAAGTCTCACAATGGAGACGTTACTGGTGCCCACTCAAGCAAACTGATGGACAATGGAAGGACAGTGCTTAAGTGCATTGTGTTATATTATATATACATATATATATTTCATGCAATTCTGAACACTATTGGTTCAGAAGTGTATATTAAAAGATAAAGCAACACATATTAATTAATTATTTTATTTATTTTTTGCTTTTTGGGTCACAACTAGCGATGCACAGGGGTTACTTTTGGCTCTGCGCTCAGGAATTATTCCTGGCGGTGCTCAGGGGACCATATGGGATGCTGGGAATCGAACCCGGGTCGGCCACATGCAAGGCAAATGCCCTACCCACTGTGCTATCACTCCAGCCCCAACACATATTAATTTAAAAGATTTTAAGTCAAAAAAAGATTTGAAGTCTATAAATCAGCTAATATCCACCAATCAAATGTCCAGATGCCTAGAATAGTCTTCCTAAATGGATGAAGCCATGCTTACCTAAGTTCTTAAAGAACTTCTTCAAGGAGAAACTGCTGCTCAGGTTTATGAAGGTGAGTCAATGGTGCTTCTGGAAGAGCATCATCTTTTTGTTTTGTTTTGTTCCTGGGCCATACCCAGTGGTGCTCAGGGGCTATTCCTGGAGTGGCCCTGGAGGATATTCAGGGCAGTGCTTGGGCCATTTCCCACCAACTGTGTGATCTGGGGCGTGATGGGGGTAGGTTTGGTGGGGGTAGACTGAACTGGGGACTCTGGTATGCGCCATCTCTCTGGACCTGCAGTAATGTCTCTTTGGAGTGGGTTTCCCAAACCACTCCTGGTTCAGGAGACCCAGGCCCTTCACCTGCACTTCAACAATCATTCTCAGCTTTCAGTTCAGTGGAAGGGCTTGAAGCACTAGGGACCCTCAGGCCCACTCTGGTGGCACAAGAGGAAACAACAGCACTGCTTGGGAGAATATATGTGCCGAAACTGAACCAGGACTGGGTCCATTCTAGGCACGTGCCCTAACCTCTGCACTGTCTCTCAGCCCCTACAATAATGTCTGTTTGCTAGGCACAGAATCCTAACCCTTTCTCCTTCCCTAGTCCTTCATATCTGTAGATCCAGCTCAGTGCTTCCTGCTTTGGGACACAGTCTTGGAGATCTGGCCCACTGGGACATCACTCTACTTTGAAACTATATTTTAAAGGAAGCCTGCAAGAGTACTGGACTCTTTGCTATTCACTTTCATGTTCTCCAACCAGCTCATGCTTGGCTTTTAAAATTCCCTTGGCATGAATACATCACTATTTT
Source organism: Sorex fumeus (assembly GCF_029834395.1). Classification (NCBI taxonomy): domain Eukaryota; kingdom Metazoa; phylum Chordata; class Mammalia; order Eulipotyphla; family Soricidae; genus Sorex; species Sorex fumeus. The sequence continues at coordinate 63,413,488 of NW_026606129.1, forward strand.
CTTTCTCCCTGCTGCAAAACCTACATTCACAATAGGCAAGAGTTGTGTTACTTTTAACTTTCAGCCACTGGTGGTGATGACAATAACAAGAGATATTTGTGGAATGATTCCTATGGTAGAGAGGTGGTTCACGTTTTACAGGCATTGGCTAATTTAGTCCTCTGAATCCAAAGACCTAGGTGCTATTTTTACCTTTTATTTTCAGAGAGAAGGAAACTGAGATCTGGAAAGGGTTAGTTACCTTAAATCACATAGCTAGTAAGTGGTAAGTCAGAAACTGAATTTAAGAAATCTTATTGCAGGGTTTAAGCTTTGAACATCTATTTAATGTAGAGAATCTGTCCCTTAACAACTTGAAGGGGTGACCCCTAGTAGAAGCAAGTCGCAGTGATTCATTCAATTGACATGATCAACATGCTTTATTGATGTACAGAAGCTTCATGGGAACCGCACATGATCATTAAGTTCAAGCTGGTAGGTACTGGTGATTCTTTGGTTTTCATTTCTTAGACCCCCCAAAAAGAGGTTATTGGACAAAGCTTTTTCAAAAAGATTTTCTAGGCTGATTTCAGAGCTATCTGTACAGTATTCTGTAGGGACAGTCATTGGAATCCCTGGGTAAAAAAAATGAATCACAGATAAGTATTGTGATCTATATTAAAATTTAATTCCAAAGATCCCAGACCATTTGTGTAGGTAGATATGTGGAGGAGATATCCAGAATAGGACTGTTTAGCCTCCATACCATTGACTATTGGAACCGGATAATCTTTTTTTTTTTAGTGCTCACAAGTTTATATTTTTAGATTTGATAAAGATTCCTGTGTATTTACTAAATACACAAACAATTTTGGAAGTTACATACATGTCTTAGGACGCTTATACAATAATCTTTTGCTGTGAGGCTGGCCTCTGCCTTGAGGTTATTTAGAACTCCCCCGCTGGCCTCTTCTCACCAGGCACTGATAACACCTTCCTATCATGACCACAAAGATTGCCTCCAGACACCACTAAATGGTCCTTGTGGCACAAAATCATCTTCAGCTGAGAAACACTGGCCCAGAATTCTTAAAACAGGGAGACACCTACTGACATGTATTTTTTTCTTTAATAGTATGGTTCAATGGGCCAAATAAGAATTTTCTGAATAAAGCAGAGAGGTATTTCTCTCCTTTAAGAAGTGATTAATTAGAAGAAAACCTTGTGAGTTTAACTTTATATGTTACTTTTAAAATAGAGGCCAACTGGGTAGGGTGTTTGCCTTGCACATGGCTGATCAGAGTTCTATCCCTGGCAACGCAGATAGTCTCCTGAAACCTACCAGGAGTGAGCCCTGAGCACTGCTAACTTTGGCCCCAAACCCAAATAAAATAAAATGGAAGTGATAATACAGCAGGTAACACTTGTAGGTAGCTACCCCAAGTAAGATATCTGGCACCATATATGGTCCCCTGAGTACTACCAAGAGTGATCCCTGAGCACAGAACCAAGAGTCAGATGGATGAAAGGCAAGCACTTTCTCTGCTGTACTATCTCTCTGGACCCTGATTATATCTTTTGATACAGGAATATTCATACTGGAGACAAGTGATTAGATTCTTTATTAACTACATTTTTCTGGTCAACTCAATAGAAATTTAACAGAAGGGGCTGCTAACTTCTGAACTGGGAATTTGGAATGAATGAAGTATTTTTTGGAGTCTTCTTTTCAAGCTTTGATGGCATAAAAATAACTTGTAGCCACCTGGTGGAAGCAACAAGTGATTGTTTTCTTTAAACCAGGTCCAAGTGCAATTGCAAAGTGAAAAAATAAAGAAAAGCAATAAAAGGGGGCCCAAGTAGAAATCAATATTGCTGATTTAACTCCTTGTCTCACAGCCTTCCCTTGTCTTTGCTTGGAACTATTTGGGGGAGTTTTACCCCCAAATGCTGGTATCTTACAAAATTTTCCATATTGCACAAAGTCCTGCGAACATAGTCTACCCTAATCTATTTTAGACTGGTATCTCTCCTCAACTAAATCCCAGATTGCCAAAGCACACTTTGTTGTTACCATTGCTGCATCCTCTTTACCTGTAGGTGAAGAGATGGTGGTCTTTGTGGCAGAGGGACACTGATTGCCTCTCAGTCACATAATACCTATCTAGAATTAACCTGAGAGGTAACTTTTTCACCCATCCTCCCTCTTATCCTGGGGTGATTCATCTGGCCATATCTGGAGACATTTTGGTTATTACAACTGAGTGTGGTTGCTATGGGCATTGAGAAGGTAAGAAATCAGGGATGTTGCTCAACATTCCTCAACATAGATGGTATCCTATGACAAAGACTGATGACTTGCAATGTCAATAGAGTCAAGATAGCACAAGGGGATAAGGTGCTTTCCTTATATACAGCCATCTATGGTTCCCTGGTTTGAATTTCCAACACCCTACATGGTCCCCTGAGCATTGTCAGAAATGATTCCTGAGCCCAGAGCCAGGAGTAAGTTCTGAGCACTGGCAGGTGTGTTCTCCCCAAAGAAAACCAAAAACAAACAAATAGTTTCAAGGGTAAGAAAATCCACTGTTTTTTTTTAAACTCAGGACTATAATCTTTAAGTTTATGGTGAGATAATTTTATTGGTTACTATCACCATTTCTGAAACATTAAAAGGTAAAAAGGTAAAGGTAAAGGCCCTCCCGTTGATCATCGATTTGCTCGAGTGGGCCCAGTAATGTCTCCATTGGAGACTTTGTTGTTACTGTGTTTGGCATATCGAATACGTCACGGGGAGCTTGCCAGGCTCTGCCCTCTGCCGTGCGGGCGAGATACTCTCAGTAGCTTGCCGGGCTCTCCGAGAGGGGCGGAGGAATTGAACTCAGGTTGGCCATGAAACATTAAATAGGAAAAAAAATCGCTGCAATTATCTCACCTCAAATTATATATTTGAGGTATAAATAAATGTATGTTTCAGTGTGTGTTTTGGGAAAATAAACTTGAAAGTCACTGGTCTTCCTGAGTATTTCTTAAATGTATACTTGAATCACAGAGGATCTTATTAAAATACAGGAAGTTTTCGGGAGATTCTGCACCTTTTATGAATTCATGGGCGATGATGATTCTGAGGATCCACAGACCACACTGTATAATATGAAACTAAGAGATATTTAAAAGTAGTTAATTAAAAATTAGATATAAAATTTTCATTTATTTTTATATTATTGGTTTTGGACCACATATCTGGCAGGGTTCAGGATTTACTTCTGACTGTGCTCAGGGATCACTCCAGGTAGTGCACAGGGTATTGGAGATTGAACACGAGTTGACCACATGCAAGGCACTACTGTATTATTAATACTAATAGTCTGCTGTACTGTTCCTTCAGTCCTAGATATTAAAAATTTAAAGTGAGTGATTGTAAGTCTAGGTATGGTTAGTGAAATCTTTTATAGACTCTGTAGAGCCCAGCAGGGAGAGAAACAGTTACTTGTTAATTAATGGAAAGTGTTTAAGGATTTGGTACATCTTGTCTCTTGCAAAGCAATGTGATAATATTTGTTCCACAAAATGTGCCTTGAGTATGTGTATGTGTATACATGTGTGCACATGTGTGGTGTAGACAGGAGACTGTCACCACTGACTCCATGTCATAAGTCTGTCATCAGGGAATAACATCTTTTCTAACACACAAAAGCATTGGATGGGTCATTTTTTCAAGGAGACTGTGACCTTAATAACAGAGCAATCAGCCTGGCTTCTTACAATGATTAATGGAACATTCTCCTCTGGAAAAGAAAACAAATTAACTGTATTCACCAAATGTCTCCTGGAACACAGAAAGCTGTTCTGATAGCAACACTTAGCAAAACTCTTAGACACACACAAGCTCCAGGGAAAATTCAAGATTGGCTTTATGAAAGGTTTGCCTTAAAGAAAAGGAGACCGATGCCCCATATAAAGAAGATGTAAGATTAGAAAAGAACTATTTAAAGAAAGCTCCTGAAAAGTGAATCTGTAAGAATGAGACTCATAAACAAAACAACTACTCAATTCCTTTTAGATGATAATAAACATTTGGCACAATTAATCCACAGAAACCAAATCTATTAAAGCTCCTTATATTTTTTTCCAAATATAAATCTGCTAAAACCTCAAACCACCAGGCATGGGGAGAAGCATTCTCACATTTATGTGGAATAGAAGTATGTTTTTGACACCTAAGATTCCAAAAGCAAAATAATTGTTATCATTATATGTTATTCTGCAGGACAAAAGGTTTCATATGTAAAATTTCCATGAAATTCATCATAATGAGTGCATCACTTCTTTTTTTTATTCCTTCTGATTCTAAGTTGCCTTATGTCATTTCAATATCTTCTACTAGACTACCTTATTCTTTTGGCTAAATATTTTGTCAAGATTGCAAACATTCCAATAGGGCCAGTGCTGCTTCTTCTCTACCTAAATTGAAGAGGAAATAGCAAATTGGCTAAGCATGGTGAGTTTTGAGCAGTGAAAGGTAGAGAAATCATAAAGTCATAGGGTCTTTGAGGGGCTCTGGAGATAACTTTGGATTGGGTGAGTAACTGTAATTCTAGCATGGAAAGGAATCTGAGTTTATTGATAAGAACCCAAATCCCTATCGTATGTGTGCATACCTATTTTAATGTATCTGGAATTAGCACATAGATATGCATTATAGAAGTTCATCACTTCCCATTTTTCTATACTCTCTTTAGTTTCCATATCTTCTCGGAAATGACACTCCTTTAGTGCTTTAATTTATGGCCAAGGATGTGACTTAATGGCCAGAATTCAATTGGCGCTCAAAATTTGCCAAAACAATTAGGTCTCTTTATTGCTTTATTGCCTTCCCTATTATATTCTGGACTTGTTTTTCTGTTCCAGTATGTACAATCATGTGGATTTTAAAATAAGGGCTTGTGGACTGAAGGCTATGTCCTTTAGCCTCGTACTTGAAAATGACAGGGATAAGATGACAAAGTTATAGTTTTAGTTCAATTAAAATTTGATTTGAAGTGTATTAAAAACTCAGTTTCACACTCACTTGGGCTTAATTTCAGGTTGACAAATTCAGAGAAAATGCTACTAGAACATACAAAGGAATATCCTCATGGTCTAGAAGTAACTCCTATCCAAAGTTACTAGTCCAAAATGTCACAGACTCAAAGTAGCTGTACTAGCACAAGAAATACTGAAGCCTGGACCCTAGATTTACTTACCCAACTCTGTTATCAGGGCATTATTACAAAATAAAATTCATATATATTTTTCCACCTGGTAACTTGTACCCTGGTCTCTGTGGAGTTTCTGCTGTTTACCTGTTTTTCTTTTTTTCTTTTCTTTTCTTTCTTCTTCTTTTTTTTTTACTAGCTCCAGAAATTCTCCTTAAATATAGAGAACAGCTTTTAAAAAATCCTGGTTGAATTATGCTGTTACTAATTATGTCTAAAAGAACTACTTGGTTGAATTCAGCTAGATTTTTTTTCCTCCCCAAATCAGTTCTATGTTTAGATAGTAATAAACTCCTCCAGTCTACAGAGCAATTGGCACAGTTGTCCCTTTAAGAAGCCGGGATCACGAAAAAAAAGGACAGCACTGGCAAGAAGGAATTTAAAGAACATCACCAACAGGCAGGGTGTGTGGCCCTGTAATGGCTCATTACTGCACACACCTACATAAAGAATATTTTGGGAACAAGTGGAGAATTTTAAGTATGGACAGTGTATGGGAATTCTATCCACTGACACAAAAAATGAAGGTCATTTAAAGGAAAAAGCCATTTTTTTTCATTTACTCCTTTTGTTAAAAGTGCAGAATGTGTCTCAGAACACAAAAAAAGATCCCAAGAATAAAAGCACAAGTCATAATCTCTGTAATAATAATAATAATAATAAAAAACACAAGTAAAATAAATAATAAACATAAAAGTAATAAAAGGTAATAAACACAAGTAAAATCCAATTTTCTTAATTGGGCTTAATTCTATTTCCTAAAAATCTAATATATATATATATAACACCAATAATAATAAAAAGTTTGTCACTCCTCTGTTCCCCCAAACCACTTCTCAAGTTCAGAAGGTCAGTTTTGACTTTTTTGCTAATGCATCGTGGTTTTGTGGAGGGAAGAGAACCAGGTCATTTTAAAGTCATTTGTAGCAACAAAGAGTTCTACAAGATAAAGATAAGAGACTTCTGAATGTTCGACTATGCCCGTCAACATCTATCCCATTATTAATAATCACAACTGTGGTAAAAAGCCAGTTTCCTTACCAATGGGTAAACTGAGGCCCAGAGAGGCTAAATAATGCACTTGAAGTTAGATAACACAGGGGTGGCAAAATTCCTACTCCTGTTTGGCTTACTTCAAAACCCCACTCCTGATCTTTGCTCTGCTGCTGATTTCAAAACTTTATTTTATTGAAAGCAGAAACTGTAGTGGATAGCTATACATGCAGATATTGCAGGCAAGCTTGGAATGCTACTGAAATTTTTACAGTACCTTAGAGTGGACATGGAGTTTTGCTTAACCAGAAAAAAAAATGAGGGCTGGGAGTAGCGTTTCCATTGCAGGGATGATGATGATGATGATGATGAGGTGATGATGATGACGATGGTGATGATGGTGATGATGATGATATGATGATGACGACGACGATGACAATGACGACGACAATGGTGATGGTGATGATGATGATGTGATGATGAAGTGAGGGGGGTGGTGGCTAACACTTACCAAATGCTTCCACAGAGCCTGATGCTTGCAGTTTGCCCCTCATGCCAACTCCTGGAGAAAGTTCTGCATGTTATCATCTCTGCTCTACAGATGATTCAGCTGAGCCTCTGGGCGATTAAATACCTTGTCCAAGGCCACCCCAGCTCATAAGGATTAAAGGTGAAGTTTGAGGACTAAAGAGACAAGGCCTGTGCTCTCCATACAACCACTTCCCTGTGGGAGAGTCAAGCCCTCTCATCATTACAGAAGAGATAACTCACTCTCAGTGTCTGCAATGCCATCTGACTTGATTTTCTCTCATCATCTCCCCTAGAGCTGCAACTTACTTTACTCTTGAATCTTCCGCACCTTTACCTTGGTTTATACTGGTAGAAGTAGTTTCTTTCACCTGCACAGTTGGTGATCTACTTTGGTGATGTAGCCTAGTCACCAAACGCTTTTCTTTAACTTATCCTTCCGGCTTCACTTCCTGCAGAGTCTGACGCCTACTTTGATTGATATCTGTTTACGAGCCTGGTGCTTTTGTAATTTAATAAGGTTACCAAAATAAGGTTATCTGTTGGCTTCATATACAACTCCAGCAAATACATTTTAATAGGCAGAGGGTCCATTTTTCAAATTACCCTTTTAAAGGGAAATATTCACACTCAATTATTGTGCTGACACATAAAGTGGACAATATGCGATTTGATAATGGAACAGCAAATTAAAATCTGTACAAGGCAAAGCATACAGAGCAGTCACCCCATCGAAACCAGATCGTGCTGCCTGATGAAGTGCTTATGAGGTGGTGTGGTAAGGGGCCTTTTCCTGATCTGATAACTGCCACGGAGAAGCCAAATGCAGAGTCAATCTGCAAATACTTAATCCTCCAGAAGGCAGATTAAGTATATAATTGACCTATATAATCCACGTATCATCTCTAGGCAAATGCTGCCTAGTCCTGCTTCACAGGGACCTGGAGAAAGCCAGAGTGGATCCGGCATTACCACCAATGTGGATTCCATCCAAGTTCGAGATGGCTTTTTAATCACTCATCTCTGAGCCTGTGAGGTTTAAGCAGATGAATTCACCCTAAGCACATCTCTTTTAATCCTGATTTTCTTCTCAGTCTGTGTCTTCAAGAAGTACAAGGAGGAAAGAAAATAAATTAATTTTTGTTTAGACCTTGAAATCTTAGTTGCTTCTCCTGATGATTTGATTTCTAATTTCAAAAAGCGAATTTTTGTTTTGTGGAAGATGTTGAATTAATCACCAGACAAGGGGGGGGGAGCCATCTGCATGATTTATGGACACTCAGGCTTTAAATTGCTGTCTTTGAGTTATTTCTTGAAGCTTGTACTTTGCTCCTCAGCTGCCGCATCAGGAATAGGGAGACTCTTTTGGATCTTAATTCGATATTTTCTTTTAAAAGTCAGCAATAATTTTCAAGAAGGCCATGCTTCTCCTTGAGTCCAACTGCAGATTCTCTTGTAAAAATTAAGCATTTTAAAATATAATTGAAGTTCATATCTTTGTACATATTAGAGCTTCAAATCTTTTTGTCTTTTGTTTCAAAATATTATTAACTTCTACTTTGCAGCAGGGGAAACAAGTTTGCAATTGCATGCAATTTCTTTTTAGAAAAATTTCAAAAATGCACATGCAAAACTAAATAGCTGTACATCTGAGGTATTATGGGAAGCAGTTTATGGATTATTTTTTCCCTCAGCCTTTTATGTTAGACCATTCCTTAGGTACATCACCAAAAAAGGATCACCAAAAGGTGTGTCACTTATAGAAGGACTATGCAAATCAATTACAGTAATTAACAGGGAAACTTTTACTACATTAAAATGAACCAGTTAGCTGTCATATCTGAATGCATTTCTTCAATAAACCTGGAGAATGCCAATTTTCTTTTTAAAATGCTGCAGATGAATTTGGTAAGCTGCTCTTAAGTTACATAATAAAATAGATAAAAATGCAGAACATTAAATATAGAGCCCTGAATGCTATGTCGATAATCTCCCACAAGCACCAAATTCCAGCCAAAAGTACAATAATGAAGTAGAGAGAGAATGAGACAGAGAGAGAGAGAGAAGAGAGAGAGAGAAGAGAGGAAAAATGACAGAGGAGAGAGAGAAAGAGAAAGGAGAGAAAATGCTGAGATTGAGTCTGGTTAAAACTCATTAGAAGATGCACTCATTAAATGACCAGCTATTAGTCCAGATGCTCTCAGTTACTCGCTTACAAACACACATTAATGCCATCCAGTCTTTTCTACAAGGCACACTGAAAAAAAGGCATAAAAAAAAGAAGGGAGAGGGTTTAGCATATTAAATAGCAAGAACTTAAAGGACATATTAGGTAAATAAAAATGCAATTTGAAACACAGCTAAAATACAACAGGAACTCGAAGAACATGGCTTTAGTGACAGATGCCAGCAGGAACTGAAAACCAGAGAATGACACAACAGTCAGAATCAACAACCCCCAAACAGCAAACAATTTTGGAGATATATATCTTTTTTCTTCATTCAAAATGCTAATTTTCTATTATTCATTTTTGCCATTTATCAAAATGCAATTAATTTGGAAGAGAAACCTCAGATCAACAAGTTTTTTTTTTTTCTTTAGAAGATTTCTGCCAATTGTTTAGAAACCTATCCCAGAACCACTATTATTAGGAATGGTGTTTAAGGACTAAGTCATTGCGCAGGAAATGCAAGGTGGCGGCAGGATTCACAGACCCTGATGCTTTCACGTTTCTATTTCCTTGTTTAGATTGGTGGACAAGAGAGTCTTACAGGGTATATACGGAAAGAAATAAACACCATGCTTGAGGAAACAGAAGCCGAAAATAATCAAACATGTTGGTAATCTGATGTTTTGCTGCTAGATTATAGAAAAACAGTAAGTACTGAATTAAATTACTGAGACTGCATGGTAATGAAGCTTTTTGAGATGCTCTGGGCTTTTCAAATGACAAATGTTTTAAATCCATGACAGATTCAATAACTTTTTTTGTATTACACTAGTTAGGTTGCCTAGCACCAATATTCTGTAAATTAGGGGAGAAGGTTACTGGGAAAGTAAGAAAGTAAATGGCATAGAAATTCATTATCTCTAAATAAGATTTCATATTTATTTATTTATTTTTTATGGTAAGGGGTGATGCTCAGTGAAAGATTGTAATGGTTGAGTCTGGAAAATCATGTACTCAAAAGAATATAACTTCCTTGTGAAAAAATAATCAGAAAAACAGCAGTAAATTGGAAATTTCACAACGTTCCTGATGCTATTTTATGGTGGTCACTGTTCCTCAACAGGGGCTGGAAATACTTGTGAAAACATCTTCTTCATAATACTTCCATTATTAATTAACATGAAAGGCCAAAGGGCTAGAATTGACTTGTGTTCTTCAATGGTTGGACAAGTCCACTTCTACCATCTGTGTGAGTCAAGACTACACTTTTACTTTTAAAAGTAAACATTCAGTTGCACTTTCCTTAAAAAAAGAACTACAAAAGAGGACAATTTGTTTTGCTGATGGGTCTGGAGTGATAATTCAGCGGGTAAAGCGTTTGCCTTGCAGACAGCTGACCTGAGTTCAATCCCTGCCATCCCATATGGTTTCCTGGGCAAAGCCAGGAGTAATTCCTGAGTGCAGGGCCAGGAGTAAACCCGAGCATCTGCAGGTGTGACCCCCAAAGGTCAAAAAAAGGAAACAATTTATTTTGCTGCCTTCAACAAAGCTACCTTATTTTATTATTTTTTTCCTCCTTCTACTTCTAATGAAAAAGAGAAAGAGGGAAGGGTGGCTTATTTGTCAATGCCTCTTCAGACTCAACTGCAGATTCAACATCAAACTCAGTACTAGATGTTTTAAAGAGCTGGAGGCTATTCACACACACACACACACACACTCACAGAGGAGCACACACGCACATACATATACACAAGGGCCACATGAAACTGAAAATCGAAGATACTGATCAAAGGGGAAAAAAAAAGGCAACCTAGGCATTGAAAAGAACAATCCACAGGCTTCTTGAAAATTTTTGGTTAGGAATTTAATTGAGTGGAAGTGGGCAGCGTGTCCACAGTCATAACTGCAGACCCAAGGGTGCAGCCTGTCTCTGTTTTCAATGCCTATTGGATGGGTGATTGTGCCCCAGACATTCTAGGCTCAGTACTTTCATAAAGGCACGCATGCAGAAGAGAAGGGAGAGGACCCGGCTGGTGAGCTTTATGCATGTATGAGGCATTCTCAGTGGATGTGGGTCATGCTAGAAGATGTACACAGGAAGATTATTTGATTCTAATTCATGCCACTTGGTACAATGTGATAAAACATTTGACATGAGAGATAAGTTCCATTTTAATCTGAGAGAGGTCAGGTGGGAATTAAAACAGAAGAAGGGGTTTCTTGGAGAAAGGTGATGCAGGAGGAAAGAGCGAGATATTGAGCGCAAGAAAACGGGGATGATTGGAAAAGAGGACAAGAAAAGAGGCTTTCAACACACAAGGAAAGCAAATGAGCTGGAAGACAAAGGATGTAAAAGTCAGAAGCTGCAGACGACTAAAGCAGTGCCAACAAATTAGCTCACTTAGCTATGAAGCGCGTGCACGCACACACACACACACACACACACACACACACACTCAATGTACACTGCTGAACACAATCACAGAAAAAATATAGAAACATGGATTCCATAGTACACCAAAACATCAATGTTCAGGCTGGCACTAAGAATACAGGAACCTGGACAGGAGGAGCTCACGCGTCACGAGACAGAAGTAGGCTGCACAATGAGAGCCACGCGGAGACAAGAAGACCAGCGTCCATGCACTCTGGCCGGGTCTACACAGGCAAGATTCGGAGGAAACTGGAAGCAAACTATCTGGCTAAGTGAGGCACCCTCATCTGCATTGGCATGAAGAAGGCAGGAAATTTAAACAGGTTTTTTTTTCCCCCCTCCTCAGTGGCTTGCTTTGGAAGTGCAGGTGCCATCAATAGTGGGAGGAGATAAGATTGCTCAGTAATGATTAACCCCTCTAAAATCTGCACTTTCTGAAGTTCAATCTGGGTCTGGCAGCCTGATGCATTTGCTCTTTGCACACTTGCTCGTTCTCCCAAATTTGTGTGTGAGTGGCTGGGCAGGGGGCACTTCGGTTTAGAATGACTTGAATAGAAGCGCTTGCCAAAACCCAAGGCTCACTAAGGAATTCTAGTCTTCCTGAAAGGGAAGCATTTTTTAAAATTTTTTGTAGCAGTAACAATGTGGTGTTCACTGCACATCTGCATGCCACACCTGGCGGCAAGGAGGAACCACCCTCAGGAGAGGGAGCTGGTCTCCGGGCTCCCCTACAAGAACATCTTCTTAAAGCAAGGCCAGATTGCAAGAGGAGAACCATGACCAAGTAAGGTCTTTGCCAGTTAGAGGAAGCTGCCTCCCAAGCTCCTGCAGAAACCAGCCTGCTTGCTGCGAGGCTGTGCGCATCCTACATATCACACAGATTGGGACTGAGACACGGCCACACCAGAGTGGGTTCAGAACAGACACACAACAGAGAAGAGCCGAAGGCAGCAGGAGAGGAAGAGATTCGTTTGAATCAGGATCACTTGGTTTTCTCAAAATGTGACTTATCCTCCTGTCTCTTATTTTGTCACATTTTGGAGGGTCTCCTCCTTGCTCTCCAAGGAGGAGAAGGCATTTACTTACATCAAATAACCTTTCTATATACATCTCCTCATTGACCTTATCACGAAGGACATCCTGAGAGTGGCGAACGAAAGTCACATAGGCATCGGCCACGTCCATCCCAGGTTTCTGCAAAGAAACAGGAGAACATGAGAATTGAATTTGTAGACGGTGGCTCTTCCTCCATTACCCACCCAGTGAACTTTTCCTCATTTCCACTCCACTCCATATTGCCTTTGCTGGATTCTGAAGCTATCCGCAGGAGCTGGACACTCTCCATCGTGCACAGTATAGTATATTCATAGTCTGGGCTGTTGAAACTGCTATTAGAATCTGTTCTTTCCAGAAATCAAGTCTGGCTCGCTAGGGAGTTGGGAATGCAGGGTCTCAGAGATATGTTTTACTATGACTAATTTTTTTTTCTGGCCAAAAAGCTATTTTTAAAAAGGAGGCATTCTCTGCCTTTTCTTTGCATTGAAACACCCCCACCTTCGCCATTTATGATTACCAAAACATACTGTCTTTCATGCTCTGTCCGTAATACATTATTCAAAAAGGGGACGGCCAAGCCTTCATTGATCCCCTTTTCCTTTTCAAAAAAAAAAAAAAAAGACTGATGGAGCGCTAAGTAAAGAATCATGTTTCCATCTACACCCCCTCTTATCCAAGTCACATTCAGAGGGGTGGTTTAACCTGGGATGTAGTGAGTAGTTGCTAATCAGTTTACTCCTAGAAGACATTTAACCGTTTGTCTTTGCTTCTCAGTTCAGCCTCATAGGTAGTCCCAGGACTTAAAAAAAAAGGGGGGGGGGAAGGGGGGAAATACGAGAAGGATTTCATTTTTAAATAAATTAGATTTTCTGAAAAGGTAAGCAGGTGGTTTATCTAGGAGTTAGGAGATGTTTTATTGCAAGAAAAGGAGGGGGAAAAATGAAGCAGAATGCGCACTGCTTGAGATGTGGAAATCAAAGTTATCTCCAAAGAAACCTATTAAAACACTGTAATATGGGTCATTAGGAGAGCTGCCACAAACCCCTTAAATTTCCACAGTTGATATGTATGTTTGCTAATAACTAAAAAGATTAGTTTTCATTACTGTGATTTACCTTAGATCACAAAGTATCATTTCTCTACAAGACGTGACTGTCAGGCACTGCAAATTGAAGTTAGTTAACACTTCTGTGTAATTTCCAGGGTGAAAATGAGGAAGGTTTGGAAACAGTAGGACTGTATATTTTTTTTCCTGATACAAAGCAAACAATTATCAAGCAAAGGGCCAATGCTTGGCCCCTAGGATGCTAGTAACATTTCTTAACACCTGCTGAAACAATGACAAGGTATTAATTTGAAAAACAATGAGGACAATCCAAAGCCACAGTAGTCAACTGTTACACTTTCAAGCAATTTTCATTGAAGGGACCGAGCAGGCTCCGTGATGGTCCTATAATGGTCGGCTCTTGATAACGAAACAACAGCGGTTCTCCAATGAGATGTACGCAACAGCAATCAGTTCTCTCGTCCTCTAGCTTTGTAACCACATTCTTGGTAGGGATGGGGCCCCCTACCTGGGACAATGAAGAAACTTATAATGATTGCTTCTATTCCTTCCCACTTGATGTCTGTGACATATTTAGCCTTTTCCTGGACAAGAGCTGAGATCTAAAGTGAAATTCAGCAGACTTTAAGAGTCATTTTCATCATTTTATTTTCTTTAAATTTACTGTCTTCAAAGGACTTTGTATGAAGCTTTTACAACTTGGATGAAAAAAAAATAAAACACAACAAAACACTGTCCTCCCCTTGTTCATCGATTTACTCCAGCGGGCCCAGTAATGTCTTCATTTTGAGACTTGTTACTGTGTTTGGCATATCGAATACGTCACGGGGAGCTTGCCAGGCTCTGCCATGTGGGCAAGATACTCTCGGTAGCTTGCCGGGCTCTCTGAGAGGGGCGGAGGAATCGAACCCTGCTCGGCCGGGCTGGCTGCGCACAAGGCAAACGCCCTACTGTTGTGTCGTCCACCCAGGCTGTTAAGAAATTCCACCACTTTTTTAATCTTTATATTTTGTTTTGTTTATCTTCACAGCATTTACCAATATCTGACATTATATTTAACAAATGCATTTATTAAAGAAATGTAGTATATATAAATACTGTAGCACTGTAGCACTGTCCTCCCATTGTTCATGGATTTGCTCGAGCGGGCATCAGTAATGTCTCACAACAAACTGTGAGACTTGTTGTTACTGTTTTTGGCATATCAAATATGTCACGGGTAGCTTGCCAGGCTTTGCCATGCAGGCAAGATACTCTTGGTAGCTTGCCTGGCTCTCCAAGAGGGGTGGAAGAATCGAACCTGGGTTGGCCACATGCAAGACAAATGCCCTACCCGCTGTGCTATCGCTCCAGCCCTATATAAATATATATTAAACAAATATAAAAGGCCAAATATATTTCTTTTTTTTCTGGTCTGTCTCCTCATGCTTTAAAAGTTCAATGACTGTAGGGACTTTGGTCTCCTTTCTATCATAATCCAGCCCATACCAGGGCTTGCCTTATGGTAATTGCTCTGCAGATATTTGCTGAATGAATGAATCCATGAATGAATAAACACTTATTCTATCTCTTTTGTAAAGTTCTTCAGTTCTACTACATGGATTTTTTACTGTATCCCCCACAAACTGAAACCGATGAAAATCATTTAAACTTCTTTGGGCCTTCGACACACTATTAGGATAATGGGATGCACTATCTAATGGGATTAAAATAGCCCCCTTCTTATTGTCAAGGATTCTATGATCCGCTGAAATAATGTATGTTGAACCATAAAATGCCATACAAACATGGGCCACGATGATCCTCCCACATTCTCAACATATCACTTCATAATCTTATTTATTTTTAGAATCAAGAAGATAAAAGGGGATTCCAGAGAAACCAACATCAGAATAGAAGACAAAGTCTGCATGAAAACGTGTAATTTTCTCATCCACAGTTTCCCACTCATACCACCTTCCTTTTTAACCAGCTTCATGTCTGATTCCTACACATGGGTTTTCCATCCTTTAAAGGATCAAGGGTGGTGGGGGCATTGTCTACAACTGGTGCACTGACAAATGGGCACCGTCCCTGCAGAAGGCTGCCAATCTGTAGCACCTGCTGTGTAGATTCACCAACTGCTGGATTCCAGGACACAAGTAAGCTGCCCCTTGACATCTGGGGGTCCTGGAGGGAGCAAGTCACTATGAAGTCCCTGGCGAGAGACCTGCTCAAACTGATGTTCTTCAGTCACTGAGCAAAGGTTAAAGTAAATGCCCTACTTGAAATGGCAGGGAAGAAAGTCTGATGCATTCTAAAATAAAAACTATAGGTGAAGGTTTGTTTTGTTTTTTCTTAATATTTCATATTGTTAATTCTGTTCGTAATTTTGTGTTTTGGAGTCACAGCCAGTGGTGCTTGGTTCTCCTCCCAGCAGTACTCAGGGACCATGTGCCAGAGATTGAACTTGAGCTCTTGCATGCAAAGACTGCCGAACGATCTGTCTGGCCCACAATGTTGATTTTTCAACAGGATTTGGAGTGCTGGGAAGGTATGTAAATTTTAGAAAGCACATTAAACAAGAAATAAAGAGATATATGATGGGCTCCATTTAGGTGTGGAAAACTTATTTTGCAAGAGTCACTTGTGTGACTTGGAAAAGCATTGTAGCTTTCTTGTAGCTTATACCTGGTTACTTCAGAACTTACGGCAAAGAAATTCAAGTCTTCACTATCTTCAACACACCCTTATTAAGAACGCAAATCTGCTAATCTAATACTATCTCTAAGACAAAGAGAAATGCTTTGGGGGATCATGAAATGTTTTGAATGACTGGTAACAGTGCGCCTCTATTAGTGGGGATAATTAAGAGACAAATCTCTAAGGTAACTAATGACTAGTCTGCACACAGAACTAAACCAATAGTCTGTGCACCAAAACCCTCAAAGCATAGCACAGATGAAGGCAGAGTTTACAGTTAGGACAGCCGGAGAGATGATTTTTATCTAATGGTTCTTATAAATATAGAGCATATGAGCTCTATAGTTATTTACAGGTATAGATGTTTATGATCTTATGCTGTACAAGCTACTCAGGTATTTCCAACATGTAACCAGGGTAGGAAATCACTGATTTCGATCAGTGGCCACCAAACTGTTGGGAACAGTGAGAGTGTTGCAAAGATAACATGGGCTGTGCTTAAGAAAGCACACACAGTGAGTGCTGGTAAGATTCGGTGGTATTTGGTGCTATTATATCATATATTATTAGTGTAAAGTACCATATTTTCAGACACACTGCATCATCTCCTCTATCTCCGTGGAGGGCAGAGACTACTAATTCACTTTTGGGAAGCCTTAGCCAGACTTCTGATGCGGCATCATTTATCCACAAACACAGAATGAAAGCCCAACTGGATACCTTTAGGTTGTGGTAGAGCTCCCCTCTCCCATCCCTTATCATAAATCAGCACCAAACTAGCAGGAAGTAGACTGAACCACATGAAATTGCTAATATTTGACTTTAATGACTTCCTCCATCAAATTTGGTCGCAAGTATTGATTGCTAGATCAATTTTTACCTTGTCTGCTAGTCACCTTCCCATACCAGAGGTGAGGTCTCCCCTCTGCCTGGAGGCCAGAAGACAGAACCCAGCCACCAGATCCTAAGTTAGGAGCCTACACTTTTGTTCTACTGCTGTGGGGGGACAGCTTGCAAAATCAAAATCATCCTCTGCTTGTCCACATGCTTGCAATGTCTAAGTGTCCGGATCAAGGTGCTCCCTAATTGTTCCATGTGCTTTCCAGTCAATCTGCACCACAAGCCATGACCAAGGTCATAGGTATCTTCAAAGGATGGAGAAATAGGCCCAGAGAACTGGAATATTTTGAACTAAAAATTAAAACTCCAGGTTTTGGGAAATAAATTCCCTAACTTCTATCCTTAATGCAGGTATGTGAGCTTTTTCTATTCTCCATTATGAGGACTGTCTGCCTGAAGGAGTCTGAGGTCCCTCGATGAGAAGTATTATAAAAATTCAAAGCATAATTATTGATTGTACATTCCTTCATTAAACAAACAAAATATATGCTAATGCTAAATTCACTCCAATTTTCCATTTTGCCATCCTTTGAGAAATAAGCCAATAAACCATTACACACTTAGTTTCCTGGGGAAATGAATTTAAATGTTAATATAAATCCTTTTAGAAAAAAAACAAATTTCCACAAATAAGTATTTGAACAAGGAGAGTACTTAACCACGTTCAGAATGAGAATCGTTCAGTATGAGACCCTTGGTGGCTGTTGAGATAAGCTCTCTAAATTTAATATTTTATAATAGACTCACACTTCTTTTGTTAGAAATGGAGAAACAGAATCATTTTCTTTTCCCCTTTATTGCAATATATTTAAATCGCTCCAATTTTATTTTGCTAATAGGCAGGGCCAAATCTGTCTATAAATGTAGCCTGATTTATCACAGGTAATCCCACACTCAGGCATTCCTGGGTAGTACTTAACCTCAATTTAAATGTAAATTTTGGGCAACTTCTAGTGCTTTATCTGTGAACTTTGAAAGCTCTCTTCATTATTGAGGTCTGCACTAATTATAAACATTCTTTTTTTGGTTTCCTTAAAACAAGGGCAGTATGGACAGCCCAAATAAACAAATTTAGACCTTATTTGTTTGCGAAATATTGGCACCCGCTGGTCCATTTCTCACTCACAATTCAGTGCCCAAGGTGTCATGCAGGACAGGAGGGAAGAAGGGTGGGAATAGAACAGAAATCTACCCAAGGAGCCAAGGGCAATAAAATCAGGAGTGAATTCAAGTTGCCCTCACCCAAGGCCTCTTTTTCTGATGAAAGAAATCATACCCTGGTCTCATCTGAAAATTTTTATCAAGAAGTATTCTTGGCTGCCCTCCTTCTGGTGATTCAAGTCAGGAATATATAATTCAGCAACAATGAATGCAAATTGCACCATGAACATTCTCATGAAATTTTGAAAAAATAACCCCACAAAAGCAATTTTCAAATACTCACAGGTACATCCACGTATTTGGAAGCTGCCTTCACCTAAGGAGGAAAGAAAAGAGGGAAGTGAGGCTGGTGTTTATGTTTAATTGTTCACAGCTCTATGCTGTATCACCAGCAGAGTTAAAACAATATGCTGGCACATGGTGCTGACCAGGAAACACAGAAAGGTACTAAAAAATAAAATCTGTCTGCTATTTTCTTCCCAAGCCACAGAGACAGAGAGAGAAAGAGGGGGATGGGGGGAGATGGGAGAATAGAGGAGGAGAGAAAGAGAACACATCATTTTCACTGACTTGATTTCTGTAGGTTGAAAGACTTGCAGTTCTCTAAGAATAGTTATGCTTGCTAAATCCAAAGCAGTCATTAGGGTGGTTCACAGGTTTAGGTGACACAAGAGTATGGTCCAATCTCATACATTGGGTCTAAATGATTTGGCTGTAAGTTTGTTCTAACTGAATCCTTTATCTCTTGGTTTCAGTTAACTCTCAAGAGGAGGAATTATGGTGGTTATAAGTGGGGGCATCTTTAACTCATGGGTGTTATGGGCTTTGATGGCAATCATAACTATTTTTCTGAATCACACCCAGCAGTGCTCATGGGTTGCTCTTGGCTCTGTTCTCAGGGGTCACTCCTGGGGGCTCCAGAGACCACATGGGGTGCTGGGGATTGAACCCAGGTTTGCTGAGTGCAAGGCTAATTCCCCACCCTCTGTGCTATTGCTCCAGCCTCATCCATAACTATTAAAAATCCAGCAAGGAAGTATGGGACGTGGTTATGAAATTTATCTTCAGTTTTAAGAGAAGGGAGTATGACTGAGTATTCTAATGGGGAAAAGCACTGAATTTGGAGTCGGGCTCTGTGTATGAAATGAAAGCTCTATAGCCTTGGGTAAATCACTTTACCTCTCTGAGCCTTGATTGCATCCCCTGAAAAACAGAGATACTAATAGGTACCTATTTCAGTGAGCTGACAGAAGAGTTAATACATATATGAAGTCTGAGGAAGTAAGAAATGAATGAGAGATAAGACCATTTATGAATGAATGTGGATGCTGTGAAAAGCCAGCTGGGTTTGAGAAAAAAGCCTATGAAGCATATCTGATAATCTACGGTTAAATTTCATGCAGGTCACACATGTTCTTGCAGACAAGAGTGAGACTGACAGGCTACATTTAACATTTGGGGTCAAACAGAATTTCCAGTTTTATTGGAAACTGCAAAGAAAGATACACACAAAGCAATTAAGATGTCTTTTTGCCTCACTGATAGACTTCCTCTTGCCATGTGACTAAGAAAATATATGCAATCACAGCTCCTACCCAGGACATGTGCTCAGGGAGCATATTCCATTACTGCTTTTTTCTTGAAAAGCCATTTTTCAAAATATTTAACTCCCAAGGGCAATAGGATGGGGAAAGAAAGAGTTCAGAAAAACATTCTAAAATGTGTCCTCTGAGTTCTGCCCGGAGTGATTCCTCCTTAGTCAGGAGTAAGTCCTGAGCACTGAAGGTGTGGCCCATAAAAACAATGACAGCAACAGAAAAATTTTAAAGTGTCAGGACTACTTCACCCAGGGATAATTACCTCAACTTCTCTAGCATTAAGTTCTAGATTTCTAGAACAGGGTGATACCAAACTTTGCAAAGCTGGTAGCCCAATGAAGTGACAAAATATGAGAAAATGCTGCATAAACTCTAAAGAGCTGAGCATATATCTATTAACTACTGAGAAGGCAATGAATTCTTTCTATGATTTTTGAAATCGAATCACTGGGAGATAGACCCTTACAAAGCTGTTGATGATTAGGTTTCAGTCATACAGTGTTCCAACACTCAACCCTGAACCAGTGTGCATTTCCCAGCACCAGTGTCCCCGGTTTCCCTCCCAGCACCTGCCTTTTAGGTATTGTGATTTGCAATACAGATACTGAAAGGTTATTTTGTATATCCCTTTACCTACTTTCAACACACAGTTCTTGTCCACTGTGATCATTTCCAGCTATTGTTGCTATACTGGTTCCTTCTCTATTTTACCCACCCTCTTCCCCACACACATTTGCGGTAGATTCCAACCACTGACTAGTCCTCCTAGCCCCTGTTTTCCCTGGCCTTGGATATTAGTCTTCTACTATATATTTTTTTATATATTACGAATGAATGTGATCATTATATATCTGTCCCATTCCTTCTGACTCATTTTACTCAGCCTGATACTTTCCATATCCATCCATCTATAGGCAAATTTCTGACTTCATTTTTCCTAACAGCTATATAGTATTTCATTGTGTGGATGTGCCATAGTTTCTTTACCCATTTGTCTGTTCTTGGGAGGACAATGGATTCTATCTTCTTGTATCATTGCCAACACACAGGATATTCTAGATTCTGTTGTTACAGATTCTCTTAGAATCCTATCTTTTTCTTGCAACACTGACTGCAACTGCAATTCAGAAATTTTGTACAATATTGTACAATCATAGAATAATGTGTCCTATTCATAGCTGTCCTCCCAGTGACTCACTTGGTACCTGGTTTAGAAAGAGCACTCAGGAGACATGTGCAGAACATGTAATAGAAGAAAGGGGTGGAGAAAGGAGGAAGAGAGAGAGAGAGAGGGAGAGAGGAAAGAAAGCCTGTGATTAGTGCCTCAACTATAAGATAGTTGAGGAATAAGCACAGGATGAAGCAGATTGGGAAATTATTGCATGAGTCAGCCTAAATGCCAATGAAGTTACCTATGAAGCTCACTGCCTACAAAGGCTGGTGGATGAAGGGAACCTCGGACTATTAAGAGGACTTTAGGAAGGCTTTCCAGATTTTGCACAATTAACTATTAGAGCGGTAGGGTGTTCGCCTTACAAGCTGCCAACATGGTCGACCCGAGTTCGATTCCTCCGCCCCTCTCGGAGAGCCCGGCAAGCTGCCGAGAGTATTCGATATGTCAGACACAGTAACAACAAAGTCTCCAATGGAGACGTTACTGGGCCCGCTCGAGCAAATCGACGATCAACGGGAGGGCCTTTACCTTTACCTTAACTATTAAAGAATTTCCTTAATCTCGCCACTCTGCTCTTTTTCAGAATTTAGCATGGGTAAGAAAAACTAGCCTTTCTTTCTTTCAAGTCTCCTCTATTTATAATATTGAACACTTAATGTTTTTCAATTTGTAAAGAACTGTCACAGTTTCTTCTTTAAGCCACTCTGTAAAATGGGCATTTTTGATCTTATGTATTTACAATTAAGAATACCCACACCCTTAGATTTCAAGGAATTTATTTGTTCATATTGTCAACCAGAAGGCAGAGACATCAGTATTCACTGGGAGATTTCCAAAGCTTAATGTTTCCCTTGGAATTTCTGATATCCTCACCAATGGTAGAATAGTACAAGGAATTCAGACATAATGGACAAAGTATATACTCCAAAATAATTCTTCTAAGCTAGAAATTGCCTCCTTTGCTCCATAGAGTTGGTGCTTGGCAATTGGTAGGAGTTTTGCTACAGCTGAAATGATCAACCTTTAAACACGCCCACTCTCCATTTACCACTAACATGCAGTTCCAATCTGGAGAATGACACCAGTCAAATTCTGTTCCTAGCAAGGCAGCTTGGAAAGCTGTGCCAAGCTCTATGTCATGAATGAAAACCATCCATTCTCTTACATGCACCTGTCGTCCTTAGCTTTATCTTTTTATCTGATAATTAAGTCCTGACTTGTACTTAGCCTTATTGATTTTTTTCCCCAATCCATAATAATGGGAGGGGGAAACTCAATTCAGAGTAAATGGCAGTTCTGTGTTTCTTTGCAAATATCTAGAAAATCATTTTTTTATTCTGGTCATTAAATTTTTCATGAAGAAATTTTAATGATGAGATCAAGAGCATCTAAATGTCTCTTCTAAAAGGAAAATAAGGACCAGAGAGATAGGACAGAGGGTAGAGCGTTTGACTTGCTTACAATGTAGCACTGTACTATCATCCCGTTGTTCATCAATTTGCTTGAGCGGGCCCCAGTAACATCTCCATTCGTCCCTGTCTCGTGCTAGTGTAGCCCAATGGCATCTGCTCGCTCCAGGAACATGAAGTGAAACTTGTTGTTACTGTTTTTGGCATATTGAATATGCCACGGGTAGTTGCCTGTCATAGGTAGTTGCCAGGCTCTGCCATGCGGACAGGATACTCTCAGTAGCTTGCTGAGCTCTCCGAGAGGGACGGAGGAATTGAACATGGGTTGGCTGTGTGCAAGGCAAACACCTTACCCGCTGTGCTATTGCTCCAGCCCATGCTTACGATAACATCAGTTTAATCCATGGAGCTGCATATGGTCCCTTGAGGACCACAAAAGTTCACTTGTGAGCACAGAGTCATGAGTGGATGTATTCCTCCCACCAAAGGAAAATCAGAGCAGAGACAATTTACCTGGAAAAGTTCTAAGGGCAAGAAATGGCCAGTTTTTTTTGTAATAATTAAGGAATTTTGGTATAGAGGAATTGAACTTGTTCTTTGCATTCTAAAGCAGTCTTTCTCAACTGGGGGCCCAAATTATTACAAGATGATCAGAGGTCAGAAAAAAATCATGTAAACAGGGGGCTATTATACGAGATTGAGGAGCCAATTGGGAAATGGGGCCACAGGGGAAAAAATAGGAAAGAGGCCAAGGTTAGGAAAAGGTTAAAACTCTGTCCTGGAGCAGAATCAGAATGAATAAATAAAATGGCAGGACCCAGGAGGAAGTGCCAAGGTAGCTCACAGATCAGAGTGGCACCAGCCAGCTCTGGGAGCCAACACCTCCTTGTTGCAATAGCTCAAACAGAGGCTCCCTTGGATGTCCCTGCTGTGAGGCTTTCCCTATATGAGAGGCTACCTCCAAGGCTCTTTCCTTTCCTCTAACCCTAGCCTCTCCTTAAGTGGTAGGAAGCTGTCAAATCTATCCAAAGTAGACTTGTGGAGATATGGTAGAATGAATGCTTATACAGAATCAGGGTCAGAACTCTTGTATCTGGATCTCGTTCTGTCTGATAATAGAGTTACCTTTAACCATCACTTTTCTCTTACGTATTCATAGGGAATATCTTTCTTGCCAGATGCACTCTAAGTGGACAGGAAAAAGAACCAAACCAAACCAAACCTAACCCATTAGGGCCATGAGTCGGGAATTCAAGTACACACCAGGTATTATCTGTAGATCTATAAATAACAGGCTTATAAGCTATGTAAGATTATTCCCCAATAGACATAAAAGTTCCATGAATGACACTTATTTCTTAAAAAGCATTTTTATTATTATTTTTTAAAATTAAAAAAATTTAGCTTCCTAGTGAAATGATAAAATGATAAGATAGGCACAAGATTGCCACGATTAGATGTTTGACCCTGCCTTTTCTAGTTTGAAATTTTTTTTGTTTGTTTTGTGGGGGTCACGCCTGGCAATACTCAGAGCTTACTCCTGGCTCTGCAACTTAGGAATCATTCCTCGTGGGCTTAAGGAACAACACGAGATGCTGGGGATCAAACTTGTATTGGCCACGTACAAGCCAAGTGCTCTACTTACTGTACTATCATTCTGAATCCTAGTTTGATCATTTTTTAAAAAGTTACCTAATGTCTCTGAGCCTCCTCTGCCAAGGAGATAACAGTAATGTTACTCAGTGGGAGTCTGTGAGGATTGAAAGAAGTAATCTAAGTTTACAGGGCTGGGCAGAGCTACTAAACAGAGCTATTCTCCCTGGGATTATAGCAACAACTAGCTTCCTAGATTGACAAACACATACAACTTGTATCGGACACTGGTGACAGTTTCACCTGGAGCTCGTGGACAATTTCTTGCCATAAAATTGTGACTAGAATCTTCTCAGATGACCAGTAAAACCTGAATTGTCAGTCTAGCATACTTCTTGCTGGTTTTGGGAACACCCTATCCACTGGAGAAGTCACCCTCCAAATGTTAAGGCAGGCAGCAGAAAACTCCGTTCCTTCCAGCAGCATAGATGAGTTTATGTATGAGTAAGTGATAAAGTAGTTCCCTGAGCTAGTGCTGCTATATCCTATAATAAAGACCTACTGCTCTCTTGGAGCAAACATTGCTCTAAGGCATGAGTGATAATTTTCCCCAGACACCCCTCCCTTCCCTCCCTCGCTCTCTTCCTTCCTCCCTCCCTCCCTTCCTTCCTTCCTTCCTTCCTTCCTTCCTTCCTTCCTTCCTTCCTTCCTTCCTTCCTTCCTTCCTTCCTTCCTTCCTTCCTTCCTTCCTCCCTCCCTCCCTTTTTTCCCTGCTAATATTTGTCTTTAGGCTTTCAATGTTATTGTATCATTATCACTATCAAACTGCCCCAAACACTGAAACATTGTAACAGATACTTTCTCTACCCTGAATGGGTATTCAACTGCTCTCAGAAGAGGCAAGAAAACCTCTGATTTCAGTCAACTTCATTTCTGTACTCTCCTTGCTTTCTGCACACCCTTCTAGTGGGATAAAGAATATACCTTTTCAAGCAGAACTCATGAACACCTCCACTATCTGGGTCTCCCTTATAGGCCAGCTCTGAGAAAGGAAATTAGGAAGAAACACAGAGCAAAAGAAACTGATTGAGATGGAAGGGGAAAGGTTTTTTTCAAAGAGTAACTTGTTTGTTTTCTCACACTGAAAGAAAGAATATGTGCAAGGCACCACAATAAAAGGCTGTATGATGAAGATGTTTGCTCCAGGATTCCTGGTCCACTTTTGGAAATGAAGTCCCAATGTAAATCTCTCCAAATACTCAGAATGAGTGATGCCCATTCAAAAGCTAGTAGCTATAAGTAACTTTTTTTTTTTGACTGCTTACTACTTGGCAGCGGAGGGGTCAGTAATAACAAAAAAAAATGTTAGATTGAATCTGCACAGCAATCTTTCCATTTTAAAGTTGAAGAAATCAAGGCTGTGAGAGATGATATGACTTGGCTTAAAGTCATGTAACTAACATGGTATAGCTCCAGACCTCCCATCTCCTAAGAGGCTGATTATTCAAATATAAACATGAAATCAAATACCCCTTTTCAAACCACTTTTACTGACCAAAATACCCTAAACATGAAATCAAATACCCCTTTCAAACCACTTTTACTGACCAAAATACCCTAAATACTCTGCCATATTTGTTGTGTGTTTGTGTGTAAACCACATACATTTTCCCTAGCTTCTCTAGGGGAAAATGTATGAGGGATTTAAATAATTATTTGCGCTGACTCAGTCAGGGCAGAAGGTCTGGAACAGTTTCTCTGAACTGAATGTCCCAGCTAATTACCTCGACCCTCCACCTGACTTAGCCTGTGTAGACAGGCTTAATGGTTTCTCTATTGAGCTCTTCCATTATTTTTCAGGTGCCCAAGGTAATCTTTTCATTGAACACTCACCATTCTGGGATTTTCACAATGCTGATGACTAAGGGATTTTCTTCTGCCTGGTCCTAATAAGGGGACCTGAGTTAATCATTGTGTAGCTTTGATAGGGAGCACGGCAGGGGCTTAAACCACTTCTCTTGCTTCATTAGGGGAAAAAGCAACCCAGGTGCAGACCACGAGGACCTCAGGGTTTGATACTATTAAATCAATGCACAGACAAAAAAAAAAACCCCAAAAAATCCAACCACAAACCCAAAACAACAAAACACCCAATGGATTAGGCCCTTTTTGCAAACTGAAATCTGGTAAGACTCAGATATGGGAAAAAAAGGGAAGTTTGAGCAGATACCTACCCCTGCGCTAGTGACTGCCTGCTTTCCTCTTTCTCCACCATGGCCTCTTGGGAAAAAAACCAAACCAAACCAACTAGGAAAATGATTTATCTCTGCACAAGCTGACTCTAGCCCTCCCTGCTTCACTTCACAAGAGGGTTGAGCCTAGAAAGTGCCGACCTCACCATTATTTCAAGGGGCTGGCATAATTTGCTTCAATGTTTGCCTTTTTGGACTTCTGCTATTTGGGATAATGCTACTATCCACTCCTTTCTCTGCTTCCTTAACACAGGTAATCTTAGAGATCTGAATTTTTGCCACCATTCACAAAATAATTTTATCTCTTTATGGTTGAATATTATCTTTACTTTCCTCATAAGCAGACTGTAGGGGTTTTTTTTTGGGGGGGGGAGAGGCATACTCAGTGATGGTCAGGAGTTAGTCCTTGTTTTGCACTCAGTTTTGCACTCAGGAATCACTCCCGGCAGGCTTGGGGAACCATATGGAATTCTGGGAACCCAGACTGGCTGCATGCAAGGCGAGTGCTCTACCCACTGTACTATTGCTCTGGTCCAGACTAGGTTCTTTGATAAATAAGAACTTCTCTACTTATCCCTCTCTTCTTCTCAGGGTCCACACTGCCTCAATAACAGTATGAACTCAATAAAAAATGTGGTGAGGTGAATGAACTTCTGAATATAATACTGGAAGGAAGAAAGGAAGGAAAGAAGGAAGGTAGGAAGGAAGGAAGGAAGGAAGAAGGAAGCAAATAAGGAAAGGAGGGAAGAAGGAAGGGAGGGAAGGAGGGAGACCATTAACTTCTCAGGTTAATACTCAGGTTAATAGTCTTCTTCCCTTTCTTTCTCTCTCCTTTCCTCCTTTTCTTCCTCCCTTCCCTCCATCCTCCTCACATTCAACACTTCTGATGATGTGTAGAGGACCATGTGGCACTGATCAAACCCAGGCCTCCCACAAGCAAAAGGAGTAGGAGTTTGGGGTCAGTTGGACATCTGGACTGATATGTGGTTGCATAATTCACATACTATGGTCAAGGTAATTAAACTCTCTAAGCATAAATATCCTCCGTAGAGGACAATGAAGACAATGAGAAGAATACCTCTTAGGTGCTTGCATGAATTACTATTTTTGATTTTTTAAAGCCAGCATTCTTAAGTATTTAACACATGCAGGACACTATTCTAAGCATTTGATCCAATCAATTAATTTTGTTAAAAACCTTTATACAGAGCCTGGCATTTCATATATGCTCAATAAGCGTTGACTATTATTATTATTATTTTAAATACTCTTTTCCCCCTGTCACTTCCAAAGGGACTGCTTTGATTGGTCAGATTCCAGAATAATGATTGGATTATGTGGATATGGTCATTAAACCTTAAATACCTTAGCCCTCAGACGTGGTGCTTTTGTTTCATGGTTAGAACACTTCAGGTGAGAGTGTGATATCCTGTGGCCTGAGGTCTGTGTTACTTTCACCCTTCTCTGCTGGCCAGAGGCCAGATTGTTGTCTCATCCTTCTCTGATCTATTTCTCCCTTGCTTCTCGGCCTCACCTCTTAGAAAGAGGCCAGCATCGCTCTGAAGAGTTCTCTGCAATGCAATGTGGATGCCAGCCCAGTTCACATGGTGGCTTATTTCCAAAGATGCTTGCCATCAATTATTTTGCTCCCTATACAGGCATGCCACTCCCTCGTTGAGAAGCGGAGTCTGTTCCTCCATCCCCCTGGAGTCTTGGCTGGCTTATAACTGCTTTCATCAACAGAATATGATGGAGGTAACACCAGGCCAAATCTAAGCCTCGCCTTGAAGAGGGCTGGCAGCTGCCACTTCCTCACTCTTGCGAGCCAGCTGCCACATAAGTTTGACTACTCTGTGACTCCCATTCTGCAAGAAGCCCACGTCATGTGGAGAAGATAGGCAGGATGGGACCCCATATGGGTGAATGAAGCCACAGTTATTAAGTTATCCCACATACAGCCACAGCTCAGTTCAGCCACCAGCTGAGTGCATCCAAGTGAGTGACCTTCCCCCTTCAAATCTCAAAACTGAGCCCACCCCAAATTTCTGACTCACAAAATTGTGAGGAAAAGAAACAAGACTAATGTCCCTAATTTTGCTATAGTTATGCAGCAATAAATTACCAAGAAGATAAACACAGTGATATTTTGCCTTTCTAACATCTACTTCATATGCAGTTGGCCCTTGAATATGGTTTGGATTGTCTGGGTCCAAAAGGTAAAGGTAAAGGCCCTCCCGCTGATCGTCGATTTGCTCGAGCGGGCCCAGTAATGTCTCTATTGGAGACTTTGTTGTTACTGTGTCTGGCATATCGAATACTCTCGGTAGCTTGCCGGGCTCTCCGAGAGGGGCGGAGGAATCGAACTGGGGTCGGCCATGTTGGCCGCATGTGTAAGGCAAACGCCCTACCCGCTGTGCTATCGCTCCAGCCCTTGTCTGGGTCCAGTTAAATGTTTTTTTTCCCCCTATTTATATGTCCCATTTACACAGATTCAACTCACTGAAGATGTCTATTGATTGAATATTCAGATGTGGAATCCACATGGACAAAGGGAAGATGGTAGATTTTTATTATGTTAGAGTCACTGTGTTATTAAGGGTCAACCCTCAGCTCTGTATTTTTTGAGGGTTTAACTTAGTTTCATTGGAGAATGGTATGGGAAGCCTATGATTATCTAGAAAAATTGGGGGATTTAAGAGTCCCCTGGCTAAAAGACATTAAAGAGAAACCTGACTTTCAACAGAGCCTAAAGGATGTTTATTGAGCCCATATGTAAGGGCACTGTGCTAGGAGCCTTATGTACAATTAACTCATTTAACTACAAGGAGAGAATCTTGCATGAATCATTTCATCACCCCCCATGTACAAACAAGGATGCTGTAAGAGATTGAGAAAGTGGGAGAAATGAAACAATTATTAAGAAACAAACCAGTAAGTGATGGGGGTGGTTATAATGTGCAGGTTCATTTACCTTACTTTTGTGAGCCAGCTGCCACATAAATTTGACTACCTTTTGACTCCCATTCTGCAAGAAACCCACATCATAAGGAGAAGATACACAGGATGAAACCTTTTTAAACACAAGTTGCTGACACTATAAAAATGATACGTCATTATAAGGTTATTTTGGGGGCTATGGGGACAGCCCAAAGTTCCGGCCTCATGAGTGTGAGGCTATGGGTTTGATGCCTGGTACTACTCACATGTGCCAAGCATATTCATGTTGACTCTCCTCTTGAGGTCCCCAATGCCACAACAGAGCGCGTGATCTATGCTGCACAGCCAGATGTGTATGTGTGTGCATGTGTGTGATCACTGCAACTAAAACTGTGTGACACTTAGCCTAGCAAACTTCACAATGTACTCACTGCAAAAAGTGTGTGAACACTGAGGTCAGGATTTTGACTCCCCGTGTGTCCAAAAGCACACTCACAGCCACATTAAATACTACAACCAAAAGGAAGCACCACAACTAAAAGAGAGTGGCTCTCAGTGAGCACGAGCAGGAATATTGCAACTAAAGCACACATGCCCCAGAGTCCAGAATGGTAGCACCACAATAAAGAGCATACAACCTATGGGATAGATTTATTTCTTACCTACATAAAAACTAGTTTTTAGTAGGGGTGAAAAATCTAATCTCTGTAAGAAGGGAAATCATATCAGGTAGATATTGGTAAGATCAATTATTTACCAGTTGAATGACTTTGGGAAAATCAATCAATCTTCCAGTTTTTATTTTATCTATATAGCAAAGAGAACTACATTATCTTTTTTTGGAGCTTTCTTTTTCTTTCTTTCTTTCCTTTTTTTTTTTGCTTGTTGAGTCACACCTGGCAATGCTCAGGGGTTACTACTCCTGGCTCTGCATTCAGGAATTATTCCTGGTAGTGCTCAGGGGACCAGATGGGATGTTGGGAATTGAACCTGGGTTGGCAATGTGCAAGGCTGCTTACTTAAACCTGCTGTGCTCTCGCTCCAGCCCCTTCTTGTAAGGTTTCAAAGGCTTACAGCATTTCGAGTGCTCAACACAATGCATGGCATACAGTAATGGCATACAGTAAGGGAGCTCAATAAGCATCAATTAGTATTATTATCAAAAGAGTAACACTATTTCCTCACAGGTAGAAGTGGCAACAGAACACTGATATTTCTGTATCCATACATAAAGTTTTACTGGAACACAGTGATTCACATCTTGTCTGTAGCAGTTTACAGGTTATAAAGAACAGAAGTTGAATAGATCTGACAAAGACCATGTGGCTTATGAGGTTAAAAAAATTATTATTTGGGGCTGGAGCGATAGCACAGCGGGTAGGGCGTTTGCCTTGCACGCAGCCAACATGGCCGACACAGGTTCGATTCCCAGCACCCCATATGGTCCCCCGAGCACCGCCAGGAGCAATTCCTGAGTGCATGAGCCAGGAGTAACCCCTGAGCATCGCCGGGTGTGACCCAAAAAGCAAAAAAAAAAAAATTATTATTTGGTCCTTTTCAGACATTTTCTGAACTGATTAGAACAGTGGTTCTTCAACTTATTTACACCTGAGGACCACCACTTTCTAAGGACTGGTTCATGGCCTGCCAGTGAGTGACCACTGTGGAAGACCTGTGGTTTCCAATCTTTTTGTGCCTTTGGACTGGATTGGTCATTGAAAGACACAAGACATAAGAGAAAGGCAGTGAGGTGAGAGAGGAAATCAGAAAATTGTAAATTTATCACCCCCTTCCCCATTATCACCATCCTTAACTTGTCAGTTTTGACCTTGGCTACCTGCCTACCTTGTTTGTCTCCTGTCCTTGTCTATTATTAAAAAGGGGCTGAGCTGATTGTTTTACTTGATTCCTTTCAGAATTAAGAAAATGTCTGTGCCTCTCAGAGGGTGCATGATGCTAGTTCTAGGAAGAATGTCAGATAGAAAACACTCTCCACATCTTCAAAAAGTTGTAGAAAACGCTACTAATAAAATAAAAGACTTAATATTTTAGCATGAGTAAGAAGTCTGAAAATGGAGCTCTAGGAGAAAAATAGCTGTAGTAAGAGGGAAAGGGAAAAAAACCCAGAGATTAATAAAGATCATTTGCACAGGTACCAGACAATGATGCCTCGCCCAGTGAGGGGTTTGGCAAGGAGAAAAAGATTACAATAGGCAGCATGTGTTGAATTTACCCTATGCCAGGCACTGTTTTTGATGTTTCTTATAAACCATCTCATTTAATATTCTTTGCTCCCTCTAATCACTATTTCTCCATCTGTACCTCTTTTAAGGATGACACACATAAAAAGGCAAAATAAAGGGACATTCCAGCTCTCAATATCTGCTAGCTTCTATATCTACTACTCTAAATGGAATTTCTAGGTCAAAGAGCAAAGTTGCTCGGGACTGGTGAATCCCTCCGCTATTTTGCCTGAGTTCCAACATTTGCATGAGAGCACAGCCTCTCCAAGCTCTACTCTTGTAATAGAAATGAAATGGGCAGGATATACATCTAAATGCATGCAGTCCCTACAATAATGGTTGCTCAGACCAATATTGGATAGCCATGTTGTGACCAGATCATTGATCAACAGTTGGAAATATTTGAAAATGGATGTGTGAATTAGAGATAGTAGAGAAAAGTGACTCAGAGTAGTGTTTCTCAACCATTTTCTGACTTTTGCTTCCTTCTAACCTTGCTTCCTTCCTGTATGATTCCCCACCCCTTGTCCTACTGGTTGGTTCCTAATTCTGGGCCATGACACACCATTTACATGTTATTGTTGTTTTTAACCTGTGATATTCCCTTGGAATATCCTGGAGACCTAAAAGGCATACGGTTAAGAAATGATGGTTTAGAGCAGAGACTGAAGCTGAATCTTACAGGGTCTAATTCTAGATCTCTCATCTCTTAGATAAGAGTCTTAATTTCCCAAACCCCATTTTACTAATCTACAAAATGGGTGTCAGAGCACTCTTCAAAAAATTCTTGGGTTATTAACTGAGTTTCTAACCCAGGACATAGTAAGAACTCTCTTTCTGCTTATATTGTGACAATTTCTTCCAGAAGATCAGGCTATTCCAGGTAATCGGACTTATATACAAAACTTGGCTTGATCCTGTACTATCCAGCAGTTACATAAGACTGCTTAAATTTAAACAAGACAAAATATAATTGAAAATTCAATATTTTAAGTCATATTAGTCACACTTTATGTATTCACAAACTACAGTGGTTAGAGTTGCTATACTGAATAGTTTAGATATAAAATATTTCAGTCATTGCTAAATGTTTTATTGGATATTACTACCTAAAGAAACACTCATAATTATATTATATATATATTTTTTATATTAATAATAAGATGGGCTGGAGCAATAGCACAGCCAGTAGGGCGTTTGTCTTGCACGCAGCCAACATGACCGACCCGAGTTCAATTCCTCCGACCCTCTCGGAGAGCCCGGCAAGCCACCAAGAGTATCTTGCCTGCACGGCAAAGCCTGGCAAGCTCCCCGTGACGTGTTCAATATGCCAAACACAGTAACAAGTCTCAAAATGTTACTGGGCCCACTAGAGCAAATCGATGAACAACGGGAGGACAGTGACAATAATAAGATACCTAGTTCAATTCCCAAGTTTGACCCAGAGATTAAAGGAGAAAATAGGTAAAGAAAAAGAACATCTTATGGATGTAAGGAAAAGAACATCTTGTTGATGTAAGAACTAAGTTCTTAAAAGTTAGAAAAGTGACAGAGAGAAAACAATACAGGCATTGTAAGAGGAAGGGATAAGAAAAGAAAATGGTAAAGTGAGCCACTATCTATTAAAGCAGGAAATTAATTTTGTCAGAATGATAAATCAAGAAATAGCAATGGAGGGTTACTATTTCATGGGTTAAAAAAGGCAAAACGAGGAACAGACAGCCCTTTTGGAAAACAGTATGGACGATTCTCAAAAATTAGAAATTGAGCTCCCATTTGACCCAGCAATACCACTCCTGGGAATATACCCCGGAGAGGCAAAAAAGTATAGTCGAAGTGACATCTGCACTTGTTTGTTCATTGCAGCACTCTTTACAATAGCCAGAAACTGGAAGAAACCTGAATGCCCAAGAACAGATGACTGGTTAAAGAAACTTTGGTACATCTACACAATGGAGTACTATGTAGCTGTTAGAAAGGATGAAGTCATGAAATTTACATACAGGTGGTACTACATGTAAAGTATCATGCTGGGCGAAATGAGTCAGAAAGAGAGGGACAGACATAGAAAGATTGCATTCATCTGGGGAACATAAAGTAACAAAATAGGAGACTAACACCCAAGAATACCTGAGATAAATACCAGGAGGTTTACTCCATGGCTTGGAGGCCAGCCGCACACTCTAGGGGTAAAGGCAGCTCAGATAGAGAAAGGAGCACCAAATAAAGGGTGTTGGGAGGATCCTCCCAGGATGGGAGATGCCTGCAGAAAGTAGACTATAGACCATACATGATTGCCACTCAATGCCTCTTTTGCAAACTACAGCACCCAAAAGGAAAGAGAGAACAAAAGGGAGTGCCCTGCTACAGAGGCAGGGTGGGATGGGGGATGGGGGGTTGGGGGGGTGGGAGGGATACTGGGATTAGTGGTGGTGGAGAATGGGCACTGGTGGAGGGATGGGTACGCGATCATTGTATAACTGAAACACAAGCACAAAAATTTGTAAGTGCACAACTGTACCTTATGGTGTTTCACTAATGAAAATTAACAAGCAAAAGAAAACGGGGAACAGAAAGATAGTACAGAGATTAAGGTGTTTGCCTTGCCTGCAGCAGACTCTGTTTTGACCCTAGCACTGCACTTGGTCCCCTGAGCACTGCCAGTAGTCATCCCTGAGCACAGAGGCAAGAAAGTGGCAAAAGGCACATCTTCCATTAAAAAAAAAATGAGTCATGACAATTTAATGTATGACATGGTGATGGCAACTAATACTATATTGCATGTTTAAGAGTTGCTAAGAGGGTAATCTTAAAAGCTCTCATCATCAGAAAAAAAAATTGTAATATGTTTGGAAAGGAATGCACAGTCACTAAATTTGCTACAGTGATTATGCCTGCAATAAATACAAATATCAAATAGTTATGTTGCATACCTATAATTCATTTGATAGTTATATAAAAATAAAAATTTAAAAATATTAGAAAAAAGATTTGTACTCAGATAGACATAAAGATAATCTCAAAATTATTGGAAGGGATCCTTCTGGGGTAAGTGCTTGAAGGTGGAAAGGAGCATGAAAGAGATCTGTGGCTCTAAAAATTATTATTATGAGTTTTTCTGAACACTTGAAAACATATACATAGATTTCTTTCATAAAAATTATTTGAAAAAAATTGAATTTGTAACGCTCAAGCATTTTTCAGGAAGAACGTATCTTTTCGAGGGTAATTCCTTAGAGACTTCTGGTTGACAGAAATCAGGATTTTGAGACGTGTCCTCTACGAGGCAAAAGAAAAAACCTAGCAAAACCTCCTCAAACATAATCTGGATGCTCTAAGTGCATCTTGGGAAGATGAATAAATTGTAAGTGCCAACTGAGGGACCGACTGCTTGGGGGAGACAGAATGTGCCAGTGGGTGGATGTACTGGGACTGTGTGTGCGGGTGAGCAATTGAGCAAACCCCAGTGGCTCCTTCTTGGGGCCAAGTGACAATTACAGTGAAAACCCCTCCCAACGCATTCTGAGGACTAGAGAAAAACACAGCCTTTGAAGAATATCTGGAGTCACAGACAATTCGATGGCATCCCAGAGATTTGTCACCAGAGGGCTGAAACATCTACATGTTCGCTGGAGATCAGTGGTATTTCCGGCCAATTGTGAAGCAGTGGACCCATATAAGCATCATATAAATGTGACAGATGTACAAATGTCTTGAGGCCATATTGATTTCTTCTCTTTTTTCTTTTCAGAAAGGCCAGAAAACATAAACGTTATTTTACAGATGTGGGAATTGAGACACCAAAAACATACTGATACGTAGCTTCTGGTAAAGCCATTGCTCAAAAGGAAAAAAAATTATTGACTTTAAAAATCTGTTTCATACTTGAAAGGGAAAACTATGCACTGAAATGTTTGAAAATAAAGTGCTATCAGTGGCACAAATTTTCAACATTTTCCGATAATGAAGAGAGGATTTGGGATTCCGCGTCTGTATTCTAATTCCTGCTTCCCAACAATTGGCAATATGACTTTGAGAAAAGTAATTGTTCATTTCTCTCATGAAAAACACAGACATACTTAGACTGAATACATAGAGTCAATGTGCAGTTGATACTATTTTTTTCAATCTGTATAAGTACCTGTAGGTTAAGTTGCTTTCCCCAGGGAACATGATTAAGAAGTAGAAGAGCTAGGATTTAAATCAAAGTGGGTCTGACTTTAACCAAATGACTGATCCTTCAATGCAGGATGCCCTATTTTTATTTTCACAAGATAATTCACCAACATCTAAAGACAAAATCCAGGTGATAGCTGTGGAAGTACTTTGAAAGTCAATATTGTGCTCCTGTCTAATGATATTTCCCTCTTATCATAAATGAAGGCTATAACAGCCTCTATACCATCATATATATTCTGGAATAACCTCTGAGGACCACTGTAGTGTTTCAGAGGGTTGGGGGAGGTGGGAGCAAGTCCAGGCTTTCTTGGAAAGTGTCCATCAGAAAGGACAGAAAAATCCTGAGTTGCAGAGCTGTTAGTTGATTGCATGGCTTCTGTGCATGTTCATAAATATTGATTGTGATTAAACTATTATCATAGTAATGAGAATAATAATGCCTCCAACAGCCCATCCTACCACATTACTCAAAGTCCCTACCTTTCATTAAACAAAGTGCTGCTGGCACTGCTGGGGCATTGGGCATGAGGCAGGGAAATGATCTCTATTAAGGAAAAGCATTCTGTTCCATGCACCGATTAGAAGCTACAGCCTCATTAACGATGAGAATTGTTCATGTCTCCTGTTGCTCAGGGTACTGTGCATTCAGACTGGGTCCAGGAAGTGTATGTTCTCATCTCTCTCCCCCCCTGGGGCTTCTGAACAGATGCCTCAATGAAGTAGACCTGTTTTTCCTTCCAGTTTCTCTCATTTCTGTCCCAATCCTTCATTCTTCGAGAGGATTTCTGCAAGACTGAAGAGCTCTTTCAAACCCACCCTTTCAATGCTCTCAAGACTTAACAATGGTTGCGTGCTTACTATTTGCCTGGTATAAGGCTAAGCAATTTAGTAGTAATTAACCCTCATAATGGAGGGCGTGATTATAATCATCAATTGTGGATGAGGAAACTGAGGCTCAGAGAATATCTTTCCGCCTAAAAGATCCCCAGCTGGGGGCATCATGGAACTGGTGTTTGGACACAAATCTGTTTGACTCTGGGGTTTGCCCTCTTAATGATGCTGTACTACTTTCCGAGCAGTCTGTTTATGTGGCAAACTCTTATACTCTCATTCTAGGACAGACTCAAAAGTGGAAAAACAAAAGCTTAAATTTTGTGCAACCTCCAAATAGGCTTTTGCTTGCATGTGAGGGTCTCTGCCTCTGAACACATTAAGACCCGAACATCTCTTAAGATCAAGAAACACAATAGAACGCAAGCAGGAGAGGGCAAGGGTCCTGCGTTGCATCCCTGCCATTTGTATATGCTTATGCTGAACAAAAGAGGGCAGTCTTGGCATTTCTGAATGGTAATGTTTCTGCAAAATGGGATCACGTACACCTCTGAGGCCTTCTCTTCTGCCCTATCTGACCCAGCCTGAACTGAGAGCATAGGTTGCTCACTGCTGTCCATGGCAATTTACCCCACCTAGTTCAGGACTGCTGAACTCTGAGAGGTGGTTGTCATTGCTTGTTCCCTCCTCACACACTTTTCAATTCAGCAAAAAGTGCGGAAAACAAAAAAGTAGTTGCCGGGTTGGAGAGATAGTACCATGAGTAAGGCGCTTGCCTTGCATGTGCCCAACCCAGGTTTGACTCCCAGCAGCCCATATGGTCCCCTGAGCACTGCCAGGAGTTATTCCTGATTGCAGAGCCAGGAATGACTCCTGAGCATTGCTGGGTGTAATACCAAAACAAAACAAAACAAAACCCAAACCAAAAAGTCTGACCCAACCAAACAAGTGGCTGTGCTGGGCTATAATTAAATTAGATGTTAAAGTCACTTTTCTTCTCTGTTCAGTTTACACACTGCAAAGTAGGGTGGCTAGAATGAATCACTGCTTTTAAAATTTCCCACATCTATACCACCTCCCTGATTTTGACTATTGGCCACATGTCTCTGTGCTATGTTTACTTAGTCACTTAATTTTCCTTCTGTTGGATCATTTTTAAAATTCTTTGTTATAAAAGGGTAGTTTATAGCACTACCATAAATGAAAAAAAAATCACTGTCACTTCCAATCAAATAAAGGTGAAAAGAAATGAAATATAAATAAAACAATTAAAATAAAACATTTAAAAGTAGGTGGACCTGCTTTCCTGCTGTCAAGACCTGCTCATTCTTTCTCTCCAGTCCTTGTTGTAGAACACTGGGAATTTGAGAGATGTTTGAGAGCCGTGAAATACAAATGGAAACTTACTCTGTGATAAAAAGAATACAGATGAAAATAAAACAAGAAAGGGAACAACCTCACCATGTGATTGATGTGATTGAGTACTGAATTTTTGTAGCATCTAACATCATCTAAGTTCATATTCTATTTTTGGAAAACAGTGCTGAACTATAAAAATAGCTGAAGAGAGGGAGAGCAAAGGAAGATGAGGCATGAGGGAGAGGAAAGGAAGGGAAAGGAAATAAAATTAGAATAAAATGGAATAAAAAATAATATGACTGGGGCCAGATTGATGGTACAACATGTAAGGCACTTGCCTTGTACATGGGTGACTAAGGTTCTATCCCCAGCATCACAAATTGTCCCTTAAGTCCTGCTGCGAGTAATCTCTGAACACAGAACCAGGAGTCAGCCCTGAGCACCACTGGATGTGGCCCCAAGTCCCCCAAAAATATGTCTATAAGGAAGATGACAATGAATATGAAAGAACAGCACTGTTTGGTAGTGTCTTCTGATTTTAAGTTTCATGTCCAAATACTTCATGATGATAGTTGATCCGAGCTACCAATGTGACATCACTGAGTGCCATCAGGTAGAGAATTGACTCTCACCAGCAGACAGAAAGAGAAAGAATGAGCATATCACTGGAAAAAATGGGCCAAAAAAACTTCAAAGGAAATTAACATTTTGTGCATTCTAGAGCTAACTTACAAATAATAAAGATAAGACACTGTCTGTAAATTATTATTATCTAATACACTAGTATTATTATTGTAGATTTTCCTGTGGTCATATCACAGAATTTTGAGTTTCTAATGTCTCTTTAGCCATCATGTTTTATTTTTAATTTTTATTGATTGAGGTTCCATGGTTCATAAATTATTTTAATAATGGTTTCCCATGGACCTAATTCCTATGCCACTCCTGTTACCTGTGTACTGACATCCATCTCTCAATGACCCCTTCTCAGGTCCCCACCTCCCAAATCAAATATGTGGATCAGTTCTCCCATTATGCTACTGTTAGAGCTATGTTGCTACTCACTGTGTATGCTTTAGTCCCATGTCTGAGGGACATTATGCTATATCTATCCCTTTCTTTCTGACTGACTTCAGCTAGCATTATATCCTCTAATTCCTTCCATGTTGCTGCAAAGAACATTATTTTGTTCTTTCTTGGAGGTGCTTAGTATATTATTGTGTATGTATACCGCAGTTTCCTGATCCTTTTATCCATAGTTGGGCATATGGGTTGTTGCTCTAGCTTGGCTATTGTACTAAATGCAGCGATGAACATAGGTGTGCCTTTATCTTTCAAATTTATGGGTTTTTTTGTTTGTTTTAGGGATAGATGCCAAGACAAGGTATCTCTGGGTCATGTGGTAGTGCAATTCCTGTTTTTGGATAGATTTCCATTAAGGCAGAACCAGAGAATATTCCCACTAACAGTGCACGAGGGTTCCTTTCTCACCACAACCTACCCCATGTTTTGTTTTGTTTTTAAAATTAGGAAAACAATGGGTGGGATGGTATTTAAATTGAATCACCATGGAGATACACAATTAAAAAGTTTTTCATGGTTGAGTTTCAGTCATACAATGTTCCAATACTCATGCCTTCAACAGTGTACATTTCCCACCATCAATGCCCCCAGTTTTCCTCCTGACATCCCATCCCCAGCCTGCTTCTGTGGAAGGCACTTTTCTTTTCTCTGGCTCTCTCTCTTTGTCTCTATCTCCCTCTCTCTTTCTCTCTCTCTCCTTTTGAAGCCACCATATTTTAAATGACTGCTGTATATAAGGTACTGAGCTGGGAGTTGTAGAAATAGGAAGACTTTTTCAAGGCATTCCTCATCTTTGGACTGGAGTGATAGCATAGTGGGTAGGACATTTGCCTTGCATGTGGCCGACTCGGATTTGATTTCTCTGTCCCTCTCGAAGAGTCCCACAAGCTACCGAGAGTATCCAGCCCACACGGCAGAGCCTGGCAAGCTCCCTGTGGCATATTCAATATGCCAAAAACAGTAACAACAAGTCTCACAATGGAGACATTACTGGAGCCCGCTCGAGCAAATCAGTGAACAACAGGAGGACAGTACTACAGTGCTATAGTGATGTACAGTTATAGGCACCACTCTCCACCAAATTGTCCAAGATCCTCTACCACTGTTTTCAAGTCACTTCTAGTCTATCACATAGTTCTTCACATACCTTTACTCCCAAACTGCTCGGTAAATTAAGTTTTGTGATCCAGAACCAATATTTATCATTGATATTGTCTACCCTTCCATTTTGTCTTTCTATATACCATGGATGAGTGCGATCACCTGGCATTTGTCTTTCTTCCTCTGACTTATTTAACTTAACATGACATCCTCCAATTTCATGTAGATTATAGCAAACTGTAAAATTTCATCTTTTTTTTATACTCAGGGATGGAGTGATAGCACAGTGGGTAGGGCGTTTGCCTTACAAGCAGCCAACATGGCCAACCCGAGTTCGATTCCTCCGCCCCTCTCGGAGAGCCCGGCAAGCTACCGAGAGTATTCGATATGCCAGACACAGTAACAACAAAGTCTCCAATGGAGACGTTACTGGGCCCGCTCGAGCAAATCGACGATCAACGGGAGGGCCTTTACCTTTACCTTTTTAGGATTCTATTGTGTTTATATACCATACTAAAGCAAATATTTCAATTAATGTCAAGGTATTTGAGACATTATGTCTGAATTAAAAATAGCTGAAGAATCAGTGGATGCCTTGTACTACAGAAAATAGAAAAAAAACCCTTGACTTATGTAATTTTTGAATATGAGAGAGTTTTGGAATCAAAGTTATGAGAGTTTTGGTTGATCCTATAAGGAAAATAGTTGAATTTACTTAGAAGAAATTATTACCATGATAAGAGTTGAACAGATAAGAAAATATTTGGTTCAAAGCAGTAGGGTCATTAAGTCTTTCTACATTTTTTTGTGTGTGTGTGCAGGTATGCAAGATAGTTTCTATTGAACAAAACTTAGAAAGGTGTGGCGGGGAGAGAAAGAGAGGTGTACATGTTCAGGAGAGAACACGGGCGTTTTCAGAGTTGAAATAGAGAGATATGTGTTGAAGAAAGAACATGGGCTTGATAGAGCAAGCTGCCTTCTTAGACTTTTGAGTGAGCTAAACACCAGACTAAAAATGGCTTTTTATGGACCATCTACCATCAACTGCATGTTATGCTATGTCTGCAGTTCATTATCTCTTATTTTACTGTCTGTTCTCTGATGTAGCCATCAGCATTTCCACTCTGAACAGATAAAGAAACTGAGACTCAGTGATGACTATTAACCTGCCCATATTCCTTCTGGTCTGGCCTTCTCAATGACATCTCTCCCTCTAACTTTCTAGAAATAGGTTTCCCTGTCGATGGGCCCAG
Organism: Sorex fumeus; assembly: GCF_029834395.1. NCBI lineage: Eukaryota > Metazoa > Chordata > Mammalia > Eulipotyphla > Soricidae > Sorex > Sorex fumeus. Next base: position 63,454,731 of record NW_026606129.1, read on the forward strand.
AGGTTAGGTTAGAACAATTAATTTCTGTTTGAAGTCATGTACGTGTTCATTAGGTATTCATTTCATCCCTGACATTTCTGTGACCTGGTTGCTCAGCACCTCACAGGCTGAAGAAAATACTGTGTCTGTGTTATGTTCACTTTGAACTACATTTGTCTGTTGAAGAGTATTAAGGGAAACTGTTAACTTTGGATGCTTTTTTTCCTTTCTTTCTGAAGAGCTTCTGAAATGTTGCTTGGACAGCAGGTATGTTAATTGTCAACTGTGTTTTCAAGGAAATAACTGGAAATGAGGGTGATGTCCTACTAGGTGATAAAATTATCTGTCATAGGCCCCAAAGTGAATGTCAAGTTCTGAAACACTGGTGAGTGGCTGATGAAAGAAGGCAGTTGAAGCCCTGGCAGATTAGGCTCTGTCATTCTGTAATGTTTGGGGCACAGCAATTCATTTGGTCCATATTAGGAAAACATACGAGAGGAAATCAGAAATCAGTTAATTTCTTACAATAGTGGCTCAAAACTGTAAAATCAGAAGACCACAACCTCAACACTGGCTTGCAACTGATAGCTGATCTCTGTAAACATCTCCTAACTTCTGTAACTGAATTAAGTTTATATCGTCCCAGTTTAACACCCTTAAGTCACAAATCATGGTAAAGCTCCGTCAGCACCAGACTCCTCACTAGCTTTCTATTTCCATCTCTGCCTTCACCGCCACCCCCCATTAAAGTCTCTGCCTCTTCCTAAATAATAATGAACTTCTACTTCCTAGAATGCACTAGATCTTCTCTTTCTCCTCCAAGTTTCTGTATCTCAGAACAGTCTTTGTTCTTTTCTTTGCCCAGGGAATTTTTACTCATCTGTTAGATCTCAGCTCAAGAGTCATTTTCTGCTCAGCCTCCCAGCTGAGGTTGGGTCCCTTTGGGCTATGATTCCAGGGCACTGGCTACTTCTCTCTCTCCGCATAATTGCCACTTTTATAAATTGCTTACTGAGAATATATCTCTCTCATGCAAATACACAGTAAGTGTCATTGTCCCACTTGTTTATTGCTAGGCTTCCTCTAGTATATATTCAATAATCGCATGCTGAATGAAAATAACATGAAACTGGAGATTTAAAAAGCACATAGGAAGTGGGGAGTTTTAAATGTTGATTACTTTGATTTTATCAAAAACTGTTAGATAATTGATATATTTAATTTTTTTCTGGTTAGATAAAAAAAGAAGGGTCTTGCGTTTTTGAAGTGATATTAATGAGTGAAATAGGTTTGGAAAGAGTCACCCATTGACTTCATTTATGGGTTTCTGTATTTCGATGGGGAAGAATGTTCCAGAAACAATAAGGGACTAAATCTCAAATGAAGTCGTAGTAGCTGCATGCTTTTGGAAAAAAATTATTCAGCATTCCTTATCTATAAAATGGGAGTAATTATCTAATATATTGCATTGGATGATTGTGGGAATGAGACATGAAAATTCATGTAAGTCACTTAGTAAAATGTCTAGTACATAGGGATGTGCTCAATAAAAGTCAGCGAGTTCTGCTACAGTTGTTGCTTTTATCCAAGGCAGCATCTTCACTCTGAATCAATGGACTTGATTCATGTGAATTCAGCATTTGAACTTGATTCATGTGAATTCAGCATTTGATAATTTGATGTTGTGAGAGTGGACCAAGACCTCTCCACAGTAACATCATTAGTACATGACTATCTCTTTCCCTCCTGTACAGGAAAATCCCCAAAGCCAAAGCCAAAGCCAAAGTGAAATGGGATCAGAGCACTTACAAATTATTATGAACACACACTCCCTCTAAGGTTTAAACTGTCTCCTGGCCCAAATACTCTGTGGATATAAGTGAATTCCCTTGTTCCTCGGCATGACATCAACGGCATAAAAGCAGTTGATGACACTAGCCCTGGTCCTGAATTCTAGCAGGAAGGAGCATGTCTATTTTTATTTCTAAGTACTAAACAACATCATGGAAAAGGGAGTGAGTGAGGTATTTTGACTTAGACATTGGACATATAGTACATATAGATTGAGTTCTTGGCAGTCAAAATTTTCTCCCTATGTCCTATAATCTCCAAAGGCTTTTTTTTTTTTAAATTTTGATCTATCCGTGGCCATCAGCATCCATGCAGGCATCTTGATCCTGTTACTATCTCTCTGGCCTCTATAATGACTTTTTAAAAAATTTTTATTAGTGAAACACCATGAGGTACAGTTGTAGACTTACAAATTTTTGTGATTGGGTTTCAGTTATACAATGATTAAGTACCCATCCCTCTACCAGTGCCCTTTCTCCACCACCACTAATCCCAGTATCCCTCCCACCCCCCCATCCCCCCATCCCACCCTGCCTCTGTGGCAGGGCATTCCCTTTTGTTCTCTCTCTAGCTTTCTTGTCATGTATACTCTTCCCAAATTCAGTAGGAAGGGGAGCACCTGGGATAAAATCTAGGGGTTTTTAGAGGATTTAATACAGTTGTCTGTCTGCTGGGTAGAGCTGGGCTTTCCTATGTTTACTTTCCTCTTGAGACTCTGTTCTACTTTGGTTCTGGTTTGGGGGCCAAACCTGGAAGGAGTTAGAGCGTACTCCTGGTTCTGACTCTAGGCGGTACTGGGAGGCCAGAAGAGGGAAATCTGGATCAGCAATGTACAAGACAAGTGCCCTGTATTCTCTTTCCAGACAGACACTCTGAATTTTAGAGGGAGATGCTAGTGTACCTGGAAGATTTGATCATCTGTAGTCCTCAGTTTGATCATTGGCAGAAGAGTGCTGTTGGAGTGGTATTGTGCAGAGGATTCAATGTTAAAAATACAGAAAAATTTGAAGAATTAGCTCTCTCTTCACACTTAGCAGGTACATTAAAATATAGGAGCTGAGGCTCTTGTAGTAACCTTCGATTTCTATCTTCATCAAAAAAACCTTCATTGTGATACACGGAAGATAATTCAACACAAAGGTTTGATCCTGTGTTCCAGATTCTACAACTCCTGGTGATGTGTAAAACCAGGATGCCAGCCCATATCTATTTGCTCTTGGCCATTATTCCCCACCTCATATCCCACTAACTCCCAGGACTCATTTTGCTCTCTTCAGCTCTTCAATATACATAGTTCACAGGCATCCCACATCTGTCTATCTCCATCCCAACATCATCTCGATACTCTAAAAAAATCATGTTCCCTCCAAATTACCCTGCAAAAAAACGCCTCATACTTTCCTGTCTTGTGGCTATTACAGATGCCAGTCTGTCCAGAAGAGCCTCTCCTCTTCCCCAAGGCTACCCTTTTTAGTTACTGTTTGCCTGACTGTCTCAAAGACACCTTCCATCATGCCCATTCAAGCTAAAATGCTTCCATCCCTGTCTTTTCCACCCCTCCAGATTATGACCTATAAAGCATTAATCCACTAGATAATTTTATTTCTTTTCCCCAAAAATGGCCCATCTCCTTTTCGAGGCTCCAGCAGAACAGAGAGCATGTCTTCTTGGCTTAGTGCCGTGTCCCTGGCACCTGATATAACTCGTAACACAGAGGTGCTCTTCTATTATGTATCAGGTGGATGAATGAATGCATGGGTACCAGGGAGGAAAAAGAGGTAAGCATCTGGATAAGACCAAAGGAAAAAGATTTCAGTTTGCTGGGAGAGGGATCTGGCCACCTGCTTGTCCCTCTTTTGGCTCCTGAAGAATGCCAGCTACCTATGAGGCAGGGACCCTTTCAAGCATGCAATCCACATAAAAGCACATCTTGTAGGCAGGGGAAATGGGCGGATAGTTGCTAATTGCGACTTCCAACTGGGCTGATCTTTCAAAAGTTCGAAAGGCGCCTGCCTCCAGAAATCCAAAATCCGAGGCTGCTACTGCTGCTGAGACTGGTGAAGGAGGGTGCGCTTGGGCGCCTTTCGGGCTGGCACGGAGAAGCCACATCTCATCCTCCCTCCTCCCCCCAACTCCTCTCCAAGAGAGGAAGCAATGCAGATGGAGACGAGAAATAAATATTCCTGCCTGCTCTGTGCCACTGCAGACGTTTTCCAAAATGTCTGGCTTGGACCATGAAATCAAGCCCACCCAGGAAAAGGAGGCGCTCAGCGGGAGAAAGAGGGGGAAAGGGTGGCATATTTGTCGATACTTGTCAGCTTTCTGGGGGGCAGAGCACATGGCTCAGACTTGGCAGCCCTGCTGAGGTGGGGATGTGGTAAGTGCACAGTAATACTTGAAGAATCGAATCAAAAATGGGAACAGAGTGAGGGGAATCATGCCAGGGTGTCAGCATTCTCCCTACACCGTGGTCTAGGTGCCCAGGATACCTAACTGGCTCTCTCCTGATTGAGCCTAAGGGTCTCTTCACGGCACCAGTAACCTCTGCTCAGCCTCTCTCCCTCGAGGCTGCTCCTGGGTAATGAGCACAATTGGCTGCAGGAAGTCATGAAAGGCCCTTTGGAATTTGGGCAGGAGCTCAGAATCCGTGCGTGGAGAGATTCCTGCCACTGCTAAGAACAGCTCAGGCTCTCCAATACTGGAATACCAGCAGGAGATGAGAACACAGGCTGCAAATGATAAGTGGGTGCTTTTGGCCTGGGGATGGCCAAGTGTGTGGGAGAAGTGTCACTAAGGAAGGGAAGTTACAGGCACCAGCAACAGGCACCAAAGTGTTCTTCAGTTACGGTGACTTCTCTAGTCTGTGCGACTGCAAAATGTCTTCGAAAAAGGAGACGAGAGGAGGGAGAGTTTCAGCTTGAAAACTGCACAGGAGAAGCTAGGTCTACTTTTTTCCTAATCCTGCCATGACAATCTTCCCAATCTTCCTCCTGGTGTGGTTTTGATATGGCTACCACTGAACTGGTTCTCTGGGTAAGTTAGGAAGGAGGTGGGCCCTTGGGGGAGATGGACTTCAGTTCAATGAAGAGCAAAGGGACTTTCCAGGTTTACACTGGTTGAAGTCCAGTGCAGTAAAAGTACTTGCTCAAATGAAGACTCAGAGCAAGTGAGAGATTTTTGTGGGTGTCAGAGGAATGTTTCACTGAAATGTTGCATTTATTTCTGCCTCTTTTTCATCATTTCCATGATTTCACTGAGGAATGAAGATTATCAAGTATTTCCTACTCATGTGCTGTGCCTAAATCCTTCTTGATGAATTGTCCCTACTCATTTGCCCATCTGCCTTCTAGTGCCAGGCAGTTGCCAGTGAATCCCACTTGCTCCAGAAAGCCATTAAGTGGGGGCGTTTGCACAGAGGGGAGCTTCCAGAAGACCAGAGTTCCTTTCCTTACTCTGTCCCATTGCTGTGTGACCTTAGTCAGATCACCCTTCCCCGATCACTCTTCCCTAAGTCTTCCTTTTTTTTTTTCAAATAAATGAACTAGAGGGCTAGGGGCTGGGGGTACAGCTTAGCACCAGTGTGGTTGTCTTGCTTATGTGAAGCCCTGGGTCGCAAAAATCCCCTAGCCCCCAAAACAAAAACCAAACAAAAGCCAAAGTCCAACTAAGGTTGGGGTTACACAGATATCCTTTCAGGTATGACACATTATGGATGACTCATAGAGTGAAGTCAGAGAGAATTCCAATTTTCACCATGCTCTGCTTACCCTGCATTTTTCCAATACATTATGGGACCAGGACCATCACACGTTGGGAAGTAGGTATAGTCCTTCTGCATAGGAAAGTCAGTGCTTCATATCACTGTGAGATGGGCGTGGAATGATGTGAATGCTATCTAGAAAAGGTTTTAAATGTTCTCGCTCTACAGTCCCTTTATTCCCAGGAAGCTAATGTCTGAGCTGAGAAAACTTCGGGTAAACTTGAACTTGTGTATGCAATCTAGCATATAATAATTATGACAACGATGTTTTATTAGTAATAGCTGCCATTTCACTGAGGTCTACTCTGTGCTAGGCTAGCGTCAGATGAAAACACTGAGATCTGCCCATAATCTTCACTCTAGCACACCAATGAAGTTCCAGCCCCTGTTGCCATACAATACTGGTGCGACCACAAAATGCAGATACGCTCCCAAACCAAAATGGCATGATAGGCCCCTCCCCCAAGCCCAAACTAAAATCCAAAGGAAATTCACGTTAGATAGGACGAGTCACCTGTTCATGCTAATTCAGGTGCAAAGATTTAAACGTAGTTCTGGCGAATGCCAGGTACAATGATGAGCTACTTCCAAACCTGTGTTTGGTCTTTCCCTGAATGTTAATGTCTGTTTTAAGGCACCTTAAATAGTGGGTTCTAAACTTGTTGCCTTTGGAGTGGTCTAGTTAGAGGGAAACAGCTGGTCACAAGCCAGCAAGCACACTGCTGCCCAAAGCACCCAGAGCAGTGCCCACCTAACTCCAGCAAAGGTGGGAGAACCAGGCCTGAAGCAGAATATTTATATTGACCCTCTCCATGGGTTCTTTAGTGCTAGAGAATTATTTTTTAGAGAAATTTTATTCAAAAGAAGAGAAAAGAAAATGTGCTCAAGAATCAGCTTCTCCAGAGAAAAGAGAGTCCCCTCCCCCACCTCCCATGACTTCAAAAAAAGGAATGTCACAGTCAAGTGAGTTCACAGGAAAGTCCACAGAGGAACATGATACCTACTTAGAGAGAATTCAGTTGATTTTTGCCCAGGGTCCACTCAGTTTTATACCCATAACCTATTGTAGTGCAGAATTTGGGTCTCTGATAATGTTTTGATTTGATCATCTACTCCACAGATTAGAAATTAAGTGTACATCAGCACCAGTGAGTGAGTAAAGCATCTAAGGGACAGGCATATATACCTGATCAGTGCAGAGCTCTAGGGACCTCTCCTGCTGACCATTGCTCTATACAGACATATACTCTGTGTGGCCATGTGATAAGGAGAGCCTCAGAATATGAGTGTCTCTGGGAGTGTCTTCCAATTCTTAGCTAATCCATTAAATCTTAACAAATCCAGTAAAGAAAACTGTACCTGCATCTACACAATAGAGTACTATGTAGTAGTTAGAAAGGATAAAGTCATGAAATTTACATGAAAGTGGTACTACATGCAAAGTATCATGCTAAGTGAAATAAGTCAGAAAGAGAGGGACAGGCATAGAAAGATTGCATTCATCTGGGGAACATAAAGTAACAAAATAGGAGACTAACACCCAAGAATACCTGAGATAAATACCAGGAGGTTTACTCCATGGCTTGGAGGCCAGCCGCACACTCTAGGGGTAAAGGCTGACCTCCAAGCCAGATAGAGAAGGGAGCGCCAAATAAAGGGTGTTGAGAAGATCCGCCCAGGATGGGAGATGCATGCTGAGAGTAGACTATAGACCAAACATGATTGCCACTCAATGCCTCTTTTGCAAACTACAGCACCCAAAAGGAGAGAGAGAACAAAAGGGAATGCCTTGCCACAGAGGCAGGGAGGGATGGGGGGGGGGGAGAGGGATAGAGGGGGAGGAGGGATACTCAGATCTGTGGTGGTGGAAAATGGGCACTGGTGGAGGGATGGGTACTGGATCATTGTATAATGAAACCCAAGCACAAAAATTTGTATGTCTACAACTGTACCTCATGGTGTTTCAGTATAAAAAAAAAAAAAGAAAACTGTACCTGATAAAGTAAGGAACAAACAGAACATGTTTCAAACTCCATCTGACCTGTAAGTTGCATTAGCAACCTCTAAATTAATTTTATACATTTAGATGCAGAAATGGTGGCTCAGAACTAGGAACTGTTTTATCTAGCAAATGAAGGTGGGCTCAGACCAGGAACTCTTGGGATAGAAGCCCAAACAGACGTGTGTGTATGTACATGTGTGGGCATATCCACATACACATTTTATATTCACAAATTAAATGGCAATAATTTTTTGGGATTGCCTGCTGTTAAGAAATGCTACTCTTCTCTTGGTGTTACTGTCATCCATTCGTTGTTGACCATATTTAACATTCATACACACAATATAAAACCAAAATAACATAATAACATTCCTCACTCAAGAAAAAAAAATCCAATCCGGGAAAGCTCTTCACTTACCGTAAATGACAAAAAAGAAGAAAACAAGGTCCCTTCATCATATCTGGATAATTTTGCCAGTACTCCTTCCAAGATAGTAACAAACTAGTAAAATGGCAAAAAAGAAAAATAATTATTGTTTCAAATGATAATTGTTAACAATATTAAACAACATTCCCAATCAGAGGGAAATAAGCATTGAGTTCCCTGCCCATTTTTGTATTCTATTACTTGATTCCCGCCTTTGGGGAGAGGAATAGAATCCCTTTACATGAAAATATTTGACTTATCCGGCTTTCCCTTCATTATTATGTGATTGCAAATATAGAGTGTTACAGAAGTGCAAAGTGACAAAATATTATTGAGTTGCATATAGCATGCGATAATATTAAATGCACTTTTCAAAATCCAAAACTGCGCAAAGCAGTTTTTATGTTACATATTAGCACTACATTTAATCCAATCTATTTTTATTTGTATTTTATCAGTAATTTGGGGAAAACAGAAGCTAAGCACTGGCAAATATAAATGTCTTCCCATTCAGCATTACTTAGTTAAAATTCTATAATTCATGAGGGTGACTGAAATAGCTTTATCTGACTTTTATGTTTTATTATGACTCTCGCTGCATGTAAAACTAGAGGAAAGGGGGTTTTCATGATGGCAGAATTCCTTATTACCGTTTAACTTTCTGTATTTTAAAACCTAACTTTGTCAGTGCTGAAAACAAAACAAACATTCCCTGCACAACCTAGTGCATCATTTAGGGACAAATTCTTATTAAGCTAACACATGCCACCTCATCAATTCGTCTTCACACGACTCAAAATCATCAGAAAAATCATTCTATGTGAGGCTGGGTGACGTACAATCTTGTTTCGTGAGAAATACAAGTATCCAGCTCAACTTTTTAACGTGTTACATTTTAATGGAAATGTAGACATAACAAAGCAACATTCACAATCAAACATTTCACCTGAAGTTGAAGGTTACCTTTGCCACCAAGAGTGTTATCATTTCTTTAACAGTTTCTTCAATTAGTTCATCTATTTTTGAATGGTACTGATGCTGAAGAACACAGAAAGACAAATATTAGCATGTTTGGGAGGTGATGGCATTACATTCGTCAGTAATTTTTAGACAATGCAATTTATAAATAAAGCCTGGTCTGCAGACCTAGTTTATTTCCCTCATCCCAGAAGCATCTGTAAGATTATGACTCCAGGCCTTTGATGAAGAGAGATCTGAAGCTCTTAAAAAAATTACTAGACACATTGTTCTTCACCCAGGGCTTTCCTTGATAGCTTTGATATGTGTAGACACAAACACACATTTACAAATAGCATGCATGGATGGCTTAATGGCTTCTCAGTGTGTTGAGCTGGGTTTTATTTTTTTTGCAAGAGTCTATAATAATTTAATACAGGGGGTGAAAAATTATCTGTAGAAAACTGCAGGGGAATGAGACTTAAACTTAGAATTCGTTTAAAAAGAATCAAAGGCACTGCGACTGATTTTGCAAAACTGTTCTTAAAACCTTCAGATACTTTCACTAATTCCTCAGAGCTCCTCCTTTATATATCCAGGTGTTGATTCAATCTCAGGCAGTGTCTCTATTTAGACCCTTGAGGAAACCACTCTTTTTCTTCATTTCTGAATAAGCAGACGCAGGCGTAAAGCCTCTGCTTAGAGATGGCTTCAAAGATTTTAAATTTCTCTAACTGCTGCTGTTGATTAAATTTAAATAGTAATGCAAAAACAAACCCCCACACAAACAAAAATCTGCTTTTAATGCCAGAGAAAAAGGAAAATTGATTTCAACAGAAACTATTATATGCCAGTTTCTTGACATTTATTAGATCATTTTAGTATCCATTTGAATTATTCCTAATTTTATTAATAAAAAACAACAATGCAAAACATTGCTATTTGGAAAAGAAAATGAACTTACCCACTCTTTAGCAAACTTTCAGAAGGATGGTTAATTAGGAATAGAAAAAAAGGAATAGTGCAAATAAAAATTATGACAAAAGGACATATGAGAAAACAAAAATTCACATATCACCAAAAAAACTATGAAACCATAAAGAAATAATAAGCCATCATAATATGATTGGACATTCTAATAACTGGTGATTAGAATTATTGAGAGAAAGAAAAGGAATGTGAATTAAGTTAAAATATTTAAAGTCTCAAGGAAATTTGATCTGGAATTAAAATACCTACATAAATCTCAGCACAAAGCAGGAAGTAAAGTTGCCTAAGAAAATATGGCTCAGAATTTTCACATGAAAACAGCTGAAAAAAGAAAATCAACAAACAAAAAAATCCATAATAATACCATGGACCCAAGACCAAAGAGAAGGAAAGATTATGAATTGTGGAAGAGGACTGAACTAAATTCTGTAATAATATTTAGGTCTGTTGTTACTCGATGATGATGATGTTATTTAAAAACCAGGTCCCAAATCTTTCTCTTATAATTTATTCTTAGATACACAGATTTATTATGAAGATCAAGTGAGGAAAGGGAGAACACCATAAAATATATGACCCTGTTGTACAAACCTAATGAATCTTAACCCATATCAGCATACTGCTAGAAGGATTAACTGGGAAGTGGCATAAACCTGAAGCTAAATGCAAAAGCTATTGGCAAATTTCTCTCCTAGAAACACAAAGAAAGAAATAAGAGAAAAAAGAATTCAGGAATATTGACAGGGCTCCAAATTCATTTTTAGGTCTTGAGATAAGATCCAGCATCACACACTCAGTTTCCTTCCTCATGTGACTGCCTCGCTCTGCTAGATTTTCTTGGGATTGCTAGAATGATTCAAATCTATTAAATTAATTATGAGATTGAGCTAACTCGAAAAAGCTGGTTGTAGGCAAGCGACAAAAGTTATTAAGACTAGAAATGCTTCCCTGACATATTTGGATGAAATGGCAACCAGCTAAGAGCAATTTGTTCTTTACCTACAAATATCTGGGCTCTTGGTATCAATCAGCAGTTAACAACGTCATTCTTTTTCAATGGACAAACAAGCTTCCTTTTCTGAAGGAGGGAATTTCAAATGTTTTCATTCTATAAGGAGTGAAAAGGAAACTGTTTGCAGACACGATTTAGAGCAGTGTTTTTCAGTGGCAGGTCTGCAGACAAGGGCTGGTCTGCATAAAAGGCTGAAAAACCCTAGTTCAGAGAGCCTCTTCTCACCATCAAGTTTGCCATCCAAAACTTGGGTCTGACTTCTCTCCAGGGTGTCCCACTGTCTGCCCCTTTCACTATATGCTAATAAAAGTGATGTAACCTTTTCACTATATGCTAACAAAAATGATCTAACCTCCAGTCCTCTCCACATTTTTTACTGTGTTTAGTTATCTTTGTTCCAGAGAAATCTTGAACTATCAAACTCTTGTAGTTCTTATTTCCACCATGAGACTAGAATTTTCCTTTATGTGATTATAGCAATTATCTTTACCACACAAAGTAATGAAACAGTCCATATGAACATAGTTTAGAAACTTAGAAGTGATGTATGATACAATGCAATTACTAATACAGTTATCAAAATGATTATCATTGTGGTTAAATGAGTACATAGACTTTCAAAACTCATGTCTTTATATAATTTACTCTATGTCAGTTACAATATGAATTAAGCAAGATATATTTTAGGAAAGGTAGTAGGACAGGGTAAAAATCTATTCTATTTATTATGGAGTAAAGATGTAAATATTAAAGAATCTCCAATTCTTAATCAAGTAAGTACAAAATACACAAATCCATTTTATCAGATTCTCCTGAGGCTGATTTGATTAACTTGCTTATCTGAAGCAATAGTGAGTACTCTGTCCTCACTTTTTGCTCTATCTTGAGAAATATATAACTCTTTGCATATGTAAAACTTCAGAGAGAGATCTTTTAATTACTTTTCTCTCTACAAGTGTATCTGGTCACCTAATCTCTTGTGGCCAAATGGATATCCTAATATACATACAAAGAAGCATCCTTCCAATTGTTGTTTATCACAGACTCTTCTTCTGGTCACCTTGTATTGACCTGGTACATTATATTTTGATGGGGATGGGAAGGAAACTACTGAGCTTCAATGACACGGTAAGTTCACTTTAGCTTCTTCTGCTGAGCTAAATAGCTGCAAATTCACAATCAATTTGTGAAAATCATTCCACTTGACTTCCTGTGCTGCACATTTTGCCTTGTCATGGAACAGATTGTGTGTATGTTGTCTTTCTGTTAAGACCATCTGACCTTGGAAATGAGATGAAAACACACTAGACCAAGTGAGAAACTACTTAATACACAATTTCCTGTCTAGTCACAAATTTTAATGAAAAAATAAATATTTAAGATGGAAAAGTATGGTTAACAAATGTTTTAGCAGCTGCCTTTAGATAAGACTTCATTGCAATGATGAAATTTAGGAAGTGGACTGGAAGTTGAAGGGGATTGTGTCACCTGGCCAATATTTAGTATTTAGAACAGACAGAAGGAATTGGAATTTAGATAGACACAGGTAATAGTAGTTAGATCTATATGCACTAACTAGCACATACTCACGAATAAAAACATTAAACATTAGTCTGTTCTCTAGTTTCAGGATATTTTTAGTCATCCTTGGCTGATTTAATTTGAGCAATTCAGTTTTACTCTGGAGATGTATATTCCATTCCACAAAGGGGGTAAAAATAACAAGAAAAATTTGCATGACTGAGACTTCCCACTGAAATTGTGTTCAAGGTCACAGTCACAAAACAAGACCTTAGAGAAGAAATGCAGCCGAATGTAGTCATTTTGTTCAGTATGGTTTCTTTAATAACACTGATGAGGAAAAGCAAATCCTGGCTTGTATTAAACAAAAGGACACTAAAGGAACTGGCATTGTTAAATGTTGTTCCTTTTTTGTTGTTGTTTTGGGGCCATACCTGGCAATCTTCAGGGATTAATCCAGGCTCGGTACTCAGGAATACTTCCTGGCGGACTTGGGGGACCATATGGAATACCAAGAATGAAACCCAGGTCAGCTGTCATGTAAAGCAAGTGCCCTACATCTACACTATTGCTCCAGCTCAATGTTGTTCCATTTAAAATTTAAGTTTCCTCCTTTCCTTAGTACCACCAAGGTGGTCCAGATGATCCCTGGCACCTCAGGATTCGAGCAACACCATATCTATGGGTCCTCACATTCAATTGCCATCCTAGCTGGGAATGGTTCCCTTTATATCCTGGCCCCCTGAGCAATGCCTGGGAGCCGCCCTCTGCCCCCCAGATTAAAAATTTTAGTTTCCAAATACCTATCAATAACATTACACGGGGGCCTGCAATATGTATTTACAGATATTGGTTATCTGGCTTTATTCTAACTATTCTCAGATATTTGTCATTCTAAAACCAGAGGAGGTCTCACTTCCTACAAGTTGGTCACTTAGATGTCTCTGAAAGAGACATACTAAAGGTAAATGGCAGAGCAGGTCTGTCTCTCTGGTGTGACTTAAGAAACAAAGGCTGTTTATCTTACCCAGTGTTGCTTGGGGGCCTCCAAGGCAGTTTCTAGCAAAGTCAGGGGTGGGGGTGGGGTGGGAAGCAGGCTCTATTGAGTATTGAACTAACATTAGCTGCATGCAAGGTATGTCTCTCAATCACTCTACCATATCTCTGGCCCCTATGTGCACTATTTTAGGGAAAGCAATCGTAATAGTCTTTAATAAAGCTCAAGTTGCTGTATCTTGTTACAGTTTGAACACCACATTGGAACTGGAGACTTAGCAAAGAGCTATACTTTTAGTCAGGGCACACTCACAAAATTAGCATACATGATGATTACTTTTGTTGAAAAAGTAACATTGAATCATTCAAAGGGCGAATATATAAAGTATTTTCTACAATACTTTATCAAATTAAACAATGCCCAGGATTGGGGATGTAGGCTCAGTGATTGAGTATATATTTTGCACGTGTGGTACCCTGGTTTTAACTCTGGCTTTACACACGCATACAAAAAAACAAACCAAAAACTGTAGCACACCTGTAGCACTGTCCTCCCGTTGTTCATCGATTTGCTCGAGCGGGCACCAGTAACATCTCCATAGTGAGACTTATTGTTACTGTTTTTGGCATATCAAAAACGTCACGGGTAGCTTGCCAGGCTTTGCTGTAAGGGCGAGATACTCTTCGTAGCTTGCCAGGATCTCCGAGAGGGGTGGAGGAATAGAACCCGGGTTGGCTGTGTGCAAGGCAAACACCCTACCCGCTGTGCTATTGCTCCAGCCCCAAACCAAAAACCACAAGCAAAATAGATTAATGTTCAGAAAGAAAGACACAGTTATTTAAACTAAAAGATGTAACTGTTTGGGTATGTTCAAGACAACTTTCTCATCTTACACGTACTCTCTAACTCTGACAAGCTACATACTTCTCAGGCTGTATGTTACATACCCTGTCCTTAAGTTGACAAGGACAGCAAGGTACTAAGTGTAAGTAAACTGCTGACAGTCACACATTTTGGTAGTTAATATGCAAGGGTCCATACTACACAGAACTTTTTCTTCTAGAAAACCAGAACTTTTAAGGTTTAGCCAACATCATTCCTCTCTAACACAGGTAACAAACATGTTACTTTCCGTCATGTATTGCCAACTGAACTTGTCAGTTTGACCTAATGAGGTTTATAAATCTTTTCAAATTTCCAAGTAACTTTGTGTAATAGTATTTGTTTTCTGGGAAATGGCTCTATAGTTTTCATCAGATTTTCAGGGGAATCTCTAAGAACAGCAACCCTGGATTCTGCTCCTTTCTACTATAGTTCTCATGCATCCAGCTCAAATAGGAAAAGTTAAAAGCAGAGTGAACTAGATTATTAAGGTTTTTTAGCTGCCTAACCAGATTTGTGGGTGTTCTTTCAAGATGACCACAAATGAATCAGTGTAAAAAGGGATTATAAAAGTTGCTGGGCAGGGGAGTTGAAACCTGAAGTCAATTCTATTATAGAAAACCTACCTAAACCCAGAATGGTGTCATCTTGGAGAAACTGTTACAATGGGAATTTTGAGGTACTTTAAAGGAAAATGGATAATTTACATTCTATAAAACTTAAAATATCTTTTGTTCTATACAGGATATTACCAAGAAAGAGAACAAAAGAAGTATTGGTTAACATATGATGATGGCTTAGTATCCAGAATATAATAGGAACTGTTACAACTAAACAACAGACAGATGACCAAATTTTAAAATGAGTAAGGAGTTTGAATGGACGTAACTTCAAAGAAAACAAACAAATGGTCAGTAAGCACAGAAAAGATGTCAGCATCACTGAAAACCAAACTCACAATAGCGTATCATTTTATGTGCACTAGAAGAGTCATAATAAAGAAGGTGACAGGAACTACTGACAAAGTTGTAGATAATATGTTTTCTCATTTGGTGAAAATAATATAGAATAGTGCAGCCACTTTCCAAATCCTGGCAATACTTTAAAAAGTTTAACATCGAGTAACTATGTGACCTACCTATTCACTCCTAGTATAAAGTCTAGAGAGTTGAAATCATGAGAAATTGTACATGAATATTCATGGTAGCATTATTAATAACAGCTAAAAAGATGGAAACAACTCAAATGCCTACCAGATGAACTGATAAAATGTGAGATAGAATAACTCTTACAGTAGGATATTATTTGGTCACTAAATAGAAAGAAACACATATGCTACAATATGTATGAATCTTGAAAACATTATGCCATGTATTTAAAGGCCACACATTCAACAACTCCATTTATACAAAATGCAGAAAATAGGCAAATCTTAGTAGGAGAAAGAAGAGTGATTACTTGGGAGGTGAGGAGGGACTGATAGGAGATTACTAAAGGGTATGGTTTAATTTTCAGAGTAAAGAAAACACCCTGTAATTGATTGTGGTAATGCTTGCACAATTTTGTGAATATACTAAAAATGATTAAGTCATGGAAAGGATTGATTTTACACTATATAAACTATATCTCAATTAAAAAAGATAGTCTGAGCAAGAAAAGGTCAAAGGGATTAGAACTCTGGAAAGCTTGAACTTAAAGTAAACTTAATAAATTTTGGAGATCACAAAAAACACAAAGTTTGCTAAGTGTGTTCTGCGAAGTCTATAGCACTGTGCAGAATCCCCTAGAGGAGATGGATAGTTGGGTGGAAAATAAAACACCAGAAGTGTTGAATGTTGAGAAACAAGGTAGTTTGGGCTCTGAGTATCCTCTCTCTTGGGCCCCGTCCCTTTAATTCATTCACAGAAGTTCTACTTTTATTTGTGTACCTGTTAGCCTTTTTGGTTAAGTGCTAAATGTAAATGCTGCAGCTGAAAATAACTTGAATAAAAGCAGAATGTGCTCTCTGTTTTTATTTGCAAATGAGAAAACTAAGGACACAAGTAGCCAAATAACTTCACCAAATTCAGTTTGCCAAGTCAGGACAAGAACTCAGGTATCTGAACACTGAATCCAAGCCTTTTTGCGGGAGCATTCTTTCATGCCCAAGCCATGTCCTTAGTCTATAACTGCACCCTCATATCAGTTGTTTGCAAAGTGTGGTACCCAGACTTGAAGACCCACATCACAAGGATTTTGTCAGAAATGCAAATTCCTGGACCACACCTCAGACCTAATCAGAATGGCTAGGGTGAAAAGCCAACAGTTGGGTCTGATGCATACTGAAATTTGAAAACCTCTGCTGCAGATTATTCATAAGCAGAAGCTGAGGAGGACCTGAGATCCCTGCATCAGAATACAATGCCTAGAAATGAACCCTCAGGGAAAGGTCCTGACAAAAACAAAAACAAAAACAAAAAAAACCAAAACCACCACCACCAACAAAACAAAACAAAACAAAACAAAACCAGTCAGGGACAGAAACTAGCACGGATGGCTGAGGAAACTGAGTTGGGGGTGGGAAGGAGAAACAAAGTTGGAGATGATCTTGCCAGGAAGAGAATACCACCAACCCACATTTTAAAATGGAAGGTGCCGAAAGAGAAAAATAAATAACGAATAAGGAGCAAATATAATTTAGTAAAAATTCTGAACATATAAGGCTGGTATCGAAAGATCTGATTTAGGAGCAATTTATGCCAATTGGCAACAACATGAGAGTTGCCAGAAATGTTTCTGAATTAATTCTAAATTGGTATATGAATATCTAGCTGGCTTGAGGCCATCAGAGAAAAATGATCATGATAGTCTTTAATCAAGCCCAAGTTGCTGTTTCTCTCTCCTTTACATTTTAAATATCACTTTGGAATTGGAAACTTAGCAAAGGACTAAACTTTTGGTCAGGGAACATTCACAATCAACTCAGTGTAAGGAAAATTAAGGTCTGTGAGTTTTTGAAATTCAGAATCTGCTGGCGGAGGACTGGGAAGCAGGGTGATCTAACATTAAATATCCTGGCGGTTGCTTGATGCAAGAAAAAGAACTCTCCTGCTGTCCAGATGTTCAAAGTGCAAAGATGCACTTCAAATGTGAGAATAACTTGCATTCTGGCAAACAGATCTGCTAAAGATACCAGCCTAATAAATAAGGTCATCAAATGTCACTTAACTTAAAGGAACTTTATGGCAACCCCAACTGCAACCTAGAATCACTTCCAAGTGAATGATATTTTTATCAGTATATGACCTGGAAATTTACTTAACAAACAGACACCAAAGAGTCATCTGTGGCCTAATCCACAAATGTTAGAGTATATTTCTGAAATTAGTAGACTTATGTAGATGGAAGGAATTGTGAAGTTTTCTTCTACATGATCAATGGAGGGGAGGGGGTGGAATCTGTATTTTTTTTTTACCTCTTGGCCCATTTCCATGCTGCAAAGTTTTGTTGATTGAGCTTTGGCATCAACCATAACATTAAACATGGTGCATATTGACTGTGGGACTCGAAAATCTGTTGATCGACTGGTTTTTTGCAGCTTAACTTCAAATGCAATCCTGGTTCTATTAAAACAAAATAGGAAAAGACCAATTCAGCATTCAGATGGCAGCAGGTGGAGGAGACATTTTCTGAGAGGTCAGTGAAAAAGAAAATTGAAGGCTGTAATCAGTTTCAATCAACAATGACTTCACATGTGTTCTTTTTTAAAACGAGTTTCCCAACTAAGGAAGGTCTATTCATGGGTACAGCCAAATAAACCCTTCCTTTCTCTTCCAGTACATGGAACACCTGTAGCTTGGTATATTTCTGTCTATAGTTTACATGGTATGGAGAATTCTAATTGCAGGAGAATGGAGAAATGAACAAAAACCCAATAATAGTACTATTGCATATATGTTTTCTCATATTCGCAACCGTCTACCTTGAATCGCTGAATGGAAAGAACAAAACAAAAGAAGTTTCTAATCTTCAAAATCTGATGATTGAGCATAATCTTAAAGGACATTTCCCCATGCTATTTTTTTTTAAAAAAAAGACTGAAGTGAAAAACAACTGGCTTATTAGAGAACAACAACAACAAAACATAAGACGGCTATCTTTGGGGAAGAGAGTAGAACTAGAAAGAGCAATATTGGGGGAAATTGACTGTGCTCGTTTGTCGTTGCTTAATGTGTTCCTTTTGCAATAAGAAAACATTAGCTTAATGATTTAAATGGAATAATGTATTTACTAATTTAAGAATAGTGTGATGATAGTAACATAATTCTGGCATAGGTTAAATTATGATCCCAACTATTCACCAATCGCTCACATGAAAAATCTCGTTGAACATGACTCTCTAGTAAGGCAGGTGCAAGATCTAATCCTTGGTATCAGAATTACAGGTCTTATTTTAAAGGTCCCAGGGAAGAGGGTCACATTATCACATCATAAAGAAAAGCACCTGGTTACTGAGTAGTTTGTCTTCAAGCTCCTTTCAGCATCATTCACTGTCAGGGGTTTGAGATCATGCAGCCACCAGGAAAGCACTGCTTTAAGAGGTATTTGTAGCAGTTTTCTAACAGTGCATAGGAGGACCACACAGCTAGTTAGCTCAGGAAATGATGCCAGCTTGCTAACACACCCTGGGTGCATGCAGGGAAGCCAAGTATAATTTCTAAGGTTGGAAGCCCAGTTCTTAAGAAAAAAAAAACTTAAAAAAAATAACACTCCTATATATTATATGATCATGTTAAAGATAAATGTATCTTGGCTTCTAAAGACTCCATGCACCGCAGTAGCTTTCTAATCATGATGATCATTTTAAGCTCCGCTGAAAATACATCCTTTTCTGGATTTATGAAAAGGGAGCCTAGTGGGGACAGAGTTGGATCGGTCCCTGAGCTGATCTTTGGAGGTTTGTGTGCCAGTTCCGGCCCCATTTGAGAAATGGAAATGCTAAACCGCTCCTTTAGGATGAAGTAGTCATCTTCTGTTTTCACAGGAGAACTGTTCAAAGCCCTTGGCGCGTGGGGCTGTGAAAAAAGGAAGCCGAATGCTGAATTATTATGCCTGAGGGCTCTATGGGACCAAAAAGTCAAGAACAGAGAAGTCACTTAATCTAACTCACTCTCCTTGCGTTGGGATGCCTTGTTTTGTGAGAAGCATGGTAGCCTAGGTACTCGCAAGTCGATTACCTTTACTAAAGAAATGATTTACCTTTATGCTGCTTGGAATGTGCAGTGCATTATTCTTAACATTGCATAGTCACATCTAGGAAACAGAGTCCTACTCTATTGTCCTTCTAGAACAAGAGTCATTCATTCTGTTCCAGAGAGGAAAACAATGATTCTAGGATTACTTAAGTCAAATTCTATGTCCAAGAACTTTGTCATGCTTTACTTTCTAAAGCTGGGAGTCTGGAGGTAGTATTTCTACCTGTATTTGCTTTTCCACAGAAGAGCACAACCACAACCACAGTTGTATTATGTCAGGGGTTCTGAATGAAGAGGGTGTCAGGAACTTCAATGTCTAGTGCCAGTTTCTGTGTGCAAAGTTCTACTAATAAGAGATTATTTAAAAACGCTACATTTTTGGAGCAGGGAAGGACTAGGAGATCAAAATAAACAAGATATACACCCTGCCTCAAGAAGCTCACATTCTTTGAGCGGAGCATGGCCAACTTATATTAGAATACATGATAAGGGATCAGATATACTCCATCTTCCTCTCCAGGTCTTTTTCGCTGTGTATCTAGTTGCTTTTCTCAAATGTCTGACTACCCAGAAACAGCATCCATATCTTTCTGCATAACTGTGTACACAGATCAGGAGCCAGGAAATCTTAATTCCCCTGGATTGCAGTCCCTCACACAGATCAGGGGAGAACTTTTCACTACAGAGAAACTGCCCTGCCAGAAAATTTTGGTGGAGTGACTTGACCCTGGGAAAAGACTTCCTTTTCCTAAAACTGATACAGACTCTGTAAGAAAAGGTGAAATTTCCAACCTGAGGAAACATTTGACCTTGAGTTTTAAAAAAGCACCCCCCCCCCCAGGTTCTAAGAGTATGACAAAAAGAGCAAAACACAAAATCAGAAGAGAGTACTTCCAGAAGGACTATCAGTGCCTTGCCTGGATTCTTCATAGCACCCAGTTCCTCTCTCAGTTCCTGCTGACACACTCACCTACCTGGGATTGTGTTGCTCTTTTGCCCTTTTGGTTTCTGGTTCTGGTGGAATGGCTTCTCTTTTCTTTTTCCAAGCTATAAAATGATGAATTCGGAGCACACCCCGCCAACCCCATCCTCCATCACCCACAACCGATCCATCAACTAAACTACACCACATCTGGAGACCTGTGGTCGTTTTAATTTTTTATTTTTTTGAATGAGGAAACATAATGAAACAGTTCTGAACTGGAAAAGGAACTTGGATGTGTGTCGGAGGATAGACAGGGTGAAGATAATGATGTCAAATCAGAAGAATTTCACTTCTGTCTCTGATATACTAATATGGCTACTCCATGAGGGAAGGGCTGTGTCTCTCACTCTGCATGGAATGCCAAAGGACTTAGCATTTTGTCTGGTATTGTAGGAGGAATTTAGTTTTTCTTGAATGGATACATGTAGATTTCATCTTTTCCCCCTCCTAACCTTCTCAGAACAGTCTACCTGGGAACTCCAAGTGCAGAATTCCCATCTTCAGTTTTACATGCCACACTGACAAAAGAGGCCGCTTGTAGGAAGTCAAAATGTACATTTAATATCACATATTTGTTAAATGATTAATTTAAATTTCTTAGACACTTTGAAATAAGCAATGACGTTTTTGGCATTGTGTAATCATATAGATATAAAATAATGTTGATGATACTAGACTTTGGGTAAATTAACTAATAGCTGGCACACAGTATATATTCACTTCATAGTTACAGAATAAATGATGCTTCGAGGTTCTATTTATATAGGAAAACCATGAGATTCCAGATACCTATAGAAGATATAGTGGTTCTAGATCTGTGTGTATCTCTCTCAATCCAACTACTTATCTATGTATATAATCATACTCAACCATGTATTTACTAAACCATGTATATAGCCCTGTAGCACTGTCCTCCTTTTGTTCATTGATTTGCTCTAGCGGGCACCAGTAATGTTTACATTGTAAGGCTTATTGTTTTGGCATATCAAATACACCACAGAGAGTTTGCCAGCCTTTGCCGTGTGGGCGAAATACTCTCGGTAGCTTGCTGGGCTCTCTGAGAAAGGCGGAGGAATTGAACCTGGGTAGGCCGCGTGCAAGGCAAACGCCCTACCTGCTATTCTATCCCTCCGGCCCTACTATTATTACTACCATTATACTATCTGTTAAGTAAAAATTATATGCCAGATACCATGCAGGCAGTGATAAATAGGAATGGACATGAATTCTTTAATCATGTAGCAAAATAAAAAAAAAACTTCAATATTATGTTGAGTTAGGGGCATATGTGTGATTGGTGAAGAGTCTTGCTTTGGTGGAGGTCACCTTCTAGTTAACTTAAAGAAATAATCAACTTCTTCCAAAGTCTGCAGATTATGAACAATCGAATCACTCCAGCAATTTTATTAAAAAGTAATCTGCTTCTCCCCATATCTTCAGATAATGACCAACTGAAAAAGTGGCTGTCAACCCTTCCCTGAGTCAGTATAAAGTGAGAAGGCATATAGAGTCTACCCAGAAACCTATGCTTACCTTTTGACACAAGATTCAATCATGTCGCTCGCCATCAGCTTCAGCCTTTGTTCTAAGTGCTTTCCAAACTCTTCTTCGGGCCAGTGTAAGTCCCGAATGAAGGTCTGAAGGGCATCGAGTTTCCAGAACAGATCTTCTGAAGTGCCTGATCCATTACTAGCAGGATAAAAATTAGAAATCAACAGTCACCACCAGGTTTAGTTTTTGAAAAGACTGACACAAAGACAACTGGGGGTTAGAAGGCTTAAGGCAAACAGGAGCTTCAACATACAAACGACGCATGTTGGTGGTGGAGGTGGGGGGGCAATCTCCACCTGCAGATTTTGAGTTTTACCATACATGACTTAGTCTGTTTTGTTCTGCCAATTATTTCAGACTAGTGAGAAGTCTGAGGAACATAACAACTAGGATAATGGTGTATGGTAAAAATCAGCCTTCTTTTAATAACCACATTAACACATGTGATGATTTGAATGAAGGCCACGCACCAGGAGAAATAATCTCAACGGATAATAACTACATGGCAACATGCAGTTATTAAGATTCAGGGTTTCATGCATTTCCCCAGCTCCCCAGCAGAGTGGAGGTCTCTTGGAGATTGCACAAGACTTTCAGTTTTAAAAGGACAGTGCTAACAAAGTGGTGAGCGAGGACCTGCTTTCTCTCTTGAAGAGCTGGAAAGAAATTGGTGTGACTCAAGTGGACACAAGTACACCCTGATATCTCAAACCCAAGATTCTTGTTCGGTTTGGTTATTATTCCAATTTTCATAGACCAGCCCATTGCATAGGCAGCCCCAGGATGAGGTGAAGGGGTGGGGGTGGGGGAAAGTGAGTGCACAAGGGATATTTGCAAAACATTAGGGCTCAAAACCTGAGCTCTTTTTACCATTGCACCATCTTACCCAGTCCTCTGTACAGATGGAGAAATTGATCATGATTCCCTTCTGTACAATGACATATAAGAAACTTTTACCTGGGGCATCCATGGAAAGCCTGTGTATAGGAAATGCTCCATTTCTTACCCTCTTGCCCTTCTCTGGCTGGCTTTCTCTTTTGTAACAATTCCATTTGGATCTCTGAGGGGTGGCCACCCCCTACCCCCTTCCTCGCATACCACTAATGCTAACACGGTAATTTATAAAATGTCCAACACACCATGCATTACCACTTGTTCTGACATCGTCTATAGAAACAGATGAGAGTGGGTGTTTCTATTGTGACAGATGCCAGCTGCATTGAATTAATGCTTCAGAGAGAAATATAGCTAGTGCATAAATGCATACACAGCTACTGCGGGGTGGGGAGGAGGACAAAGTCCCAACATGCCAAGAGGGGAGCCTATGGCCTGGACCAACAGGATAATGTTTTCAAGGACAGACCAGTCTGAGGTCAGTACGTGGATGTATCTGACATGAAGGAGCAGGTAACATGGAAACACGTCCTTAAAATGAAAGGTGGCAAAGGAGGAAACTGGAATCATGAAAAGATATAGAATCAGGCATTTCCTGGTGGGCGGTTGAGCATCTACGCCTTCTTTTCAGATACTGCCCTAAGCATCATTAAAAAAAATTGGGGAATGCATTGTTTTTCTGTGAAAATTCAGCCTTCCCCATCCCCTTCCTAATCTTGGGAGAAAGAAACCCCAACTTTGTCTAGTCTAAACCCCGTTTTGGAACTGCATGGTTGTATGTTTTAAATCATTAAGTACATATGAATGCAATAATTGGTATTTATTACAACAACATTTTGACACCCATCTGGTTTCAGAGTTTCAAAAAATTCTTCTGGGTTTTTTTTCTTTGAAGAGCTTATTATTAAGTTTTGACATGAGGAAAAGAATATTTTCTTTTTATTTTTAAGATAAACTGTTAATGTTAAGGCAATAGCACCAAGATTATTTTCATTGCTGAGCAGTTACCAAAATGTGTTCCCACTCATGCCTTAATTAATTGAATGGAGACCATTATCTGCTTTATTACAATGTCTTGATTCATATCTTTTCAAAAACATTTTCACAGAGCATGCACAGAAGAAGGTAATAGAGGCTTTCAAATATATGTTTTAAATTTTTAACAGCTACTACCTAATCTAGCTTTTGCTATAGTCATCTTAGCATGAATATGATTTATGCAATTTTTAGAAAATTTATTTTCAGCTATAAATTTTTGGAGGCTTAAATCATCTTAAAAAGAGAATCAGACACACTGACCATAAGATTTCATTATGAACTTGTGTGTGAATATAGATTTTTTAAAATATTAGGCACCTTTGAAGGAGCCAAGTAGAGCAATCATTTTAATACTCTATCCTCTACCTGTATTATTGCAAAATATAAAAACACTGAGGGCCATCTTGATGAATGTGATTTTGAGATTTCAAAACATCACTGCCTGTTTCAGATCATTTTTTATTCCTTTGATAATAACACTTCCCTTTGAAAATGTGCCAATTTAGTCTTTCAAGAAAAAGCTTATCTGGCCTACAATTAGCTGTGGTCTAAGAAAAGGATCAAAGGAGGGTATAGAATCGCTAAACCTTATTTCACTTATTAAATCATGCACGTGGTTCTAATTTAATTTCTCCGAGGTAGAATGTAGGGATGCTGAGTCTTCTTCTTGCTAAGGCAAAGAAGAAGGATTCATTTTCTATGTTAGAAGACACGGTTACTCAACCTCCATCCCTGCAAATTGCTAACTTTAAAGGGTGACCCAGATTCCAAGAAAAACAAACCCCACACACTCCTGACATTTGCATGGATGAATGTTAAAAAAAAAAGACTCTGCTTAGGTCACAGAGAAGAAGACTACTCAAAACATTTAGTTTTTGCTGTTCTAATTTTACATTCTCAAATTCAGAAATCTTCATGCTTGACCTCAGTATACTGTGTTATGACCTTGGAGTGCATCTCGACAAAACATTTGTGAAGGCCTCACTAAAGGCCTCATCCATTCAAATATTTTCAGCTATTCCTGAATAGACTGATACGTGGGCCTGCCATTTTGACACTAAAATTTTCTCTTTGGTTTAAATATTTAGAAAATTAAAAAAAAATTAAAATAACAACAACAAAAATTTATGTAGGTGTGCTTCTCTCTTAGATATGGGTCAGAGATGACTGGTTATCTCATCAAAGACTTCCTGAACTGTTTTGGATGAGTAACTTCTAAAGCCATGTCACCTGCCTAAAGAAAAAAAGGGACAGAATCTTTTTGCAATATAATCCAGGAAGCAAAACATAGTCCTCAAGCATTCAGTGGGCGTTAGGCAAATTGTTAGTGCTGTATATATAGCAAATATCTTACAAACACACTGTGTGCCAGAAATAAACAATATTGTCTCTGTATGATCAGCAAAATATGTCTAATTATCCATCTCCATCTCTGTTATATAGGATGTATAGAAATAAACAATACATATCCATGCCAAGATCACTTAAATTTAAATCAGATCTAATGTGAACTGAATACACACTCAGCATCATAGATAGCAGCCATCCATGACGGTGCCGAAAAAGTAGGCATTTGTGGGATGCCTAGAGGGATGTTAACTGGTAGATTTGGTACTTTGGGAAGGTTCACATTGGGTAGGTTCACATTGGGTAGGTTACTGGTTAAACTCCTGTGGAAGAAACAGACAGAAAGAAAATATACCATCACAGTGACAATGCAGATGTGGCTGAAGCAAATAAGAGTTGTAAATAAACTGGCTAACTCCACAGCAAGACAACAATGAAAACTCAAGTCACGCACTTCAGAAAGCAGTTTATGGATAGGAAGTTATGGGATGGATCAGTATGCAGAGAAATGTGACAAAAGCTAATGGAAAAAAAGATGAATCACACCGAAACTTAAAAACACGTTCCTGGAACACTTTGACATAATTGATCACATTATTTCAATGCCTTCAATAAGGAACCTTCAGTTTTCAAATCCATTGTCCTAGGTGTATAGAACTTGTCTCATACAAAGAAGTTGAAGTACATGAAATTTTTGGCATGCGTAGTGAAATATGCTAGGAAGTAGGGGCTAAAAAGAGGGGTGCATTTTCTTTTTCTTACTTTTATCCTACTGATGGAAGCAGACTTAAGTCAGACATTAGGTACCAAATGTAACTGGAAACTCACCTACTTTAATATGTATGTAATGGTGACATGCAGAAATGGAATTCTTTTTAATGCTACTTCTGCAGGTGTATACACAAGGAGTGGGGTGTCGGACTTGAATGCAAAGATGAAGGAACTACATCAAGAAGAAAAATGAGCTTTTAATATTCTTACAGAGCACTTAAAGAAAATGGGCAAGCTCTCACAAACTGTCTCCAGTTAAAATGAAGAAATATTTATGCACACAGAAAGACACTCTGGTGAGGGAAGAACCCTAAATTCAGCTCGCGTTGTAAATTCTGTGACCATCAATAGATTTAAAATCTGGCTACATAGTAGTTACCTTGGGAAATGGGATAGACACTGGAAGAAAGGTTGAGAGGGCATGTACGGTGCTGGGGATGTTCTATTTCTTGATCCAGGTCATTGTTACATGAATATGTCCCATTTATGAAAAGCAATTAAGCTGTGTATTTTTCTGTAAAATGTCCAAGTGAATTTAAAATTAATAAAAAGTCTAGTGTGTGTGACCTTATACGAGCTTTTTACTTTTGAACAGAGATTGATCAACTGATATGATGAAAGAGAAACCGATGACTATATGAATAATGAGAAAAAATAAAACAAACAAAAACCCCAACTAAAACCATATCTCCTTGGAGGGACTATTCCATATACTGCTCCACAAGCTGGCACTGCATAGTGGCACCGCTGTCTCTGTAGTGGCATTTTAAGGGTATTCCATCCAGCCAAAGTCATTGGCACGGTAGAGCCCAGCTTAACTCTGCATCTGAGAGAAGCCTTCCTATTTAAGTGGAGTTGACAGCACTTTGGCAAAGGAGTTGAAGTTTTCTTTTTGGATCTTGCAGAAGAGCAAATTTTGCCAAAGCAGCTCTGCCCAGGGCAAGCTGTGTTTGACTAACAGAACTCTTGCAGGGGCTAGAGATGCCTCTGGGCTTGCTTAGGAGAGCAACAGTCAGAAATTATGAACACTTTAGATAGCCTGGACACTTCTTTTCTGGAAACAATCTACCCATCCACAATGGCATTATAGTGCCAACTCGTAATGGGAAAACCTAAAGTGCAAACTTACCAATCGTGTCATTCTCTTTCTTACAGGTGTCTCACAGGCTTGTCTTTACACTTACATTTTAGGAAAGTCAATCCCCCTCCCTTACACAGGATTAAATGCTGCTCTTAGTGGCATGGATAAGAGAAGATCAGCTAAAAATGACTATTAGGTAAAAGGGAAAAATGGAACTTTTCCTTCCATGTTTCTCTGTTTAACTGGGGAATTTGCCTTTGAATTCGGTCCCTGGAGGTTCTCAGTCTTAAACACTGCCATGTAACAAAACCGTTGGCGATTTCCACTGAGACATGTGTAAGCCTATATAAGCAAATGTGATCATTAAATGATACACACACTGAATAATGATCAAGGAATTAGGAGATCTTTAGCGATGGCAGCCTGGAAAGTTAAAATGTCAATTCTGAGCAAATTAAAAGTAGCTAGGAATGAATAACATACAAATGTATGCAAAAGCAACTTCATTTAAACACATTAGTGGATGATGGGTACACAAATTAGAAATGAGCTTCATTTTGAACACAAAAAATTAAAAATACTTATCTTAGTCAAAACATATTGTATTTGTAAAATATGACATTTTGGCTTGACTACTGCACCGGATTCATAGAAACATTTAGTTCATGTGATATATATAAAGTCACTCTACTTTTAAAAGCTGAAGCATGCTTGATATTTCTGCTCTTAGCAAGGTAATATGGTATTATTATTATATACTATCCTTATATTACAATGTGACTATGCTACTAACATCTCATTTGGCTATTAATGACATACTAACAACAAAAGAAGCAATTCCAAGCATAGTATTTCACTCATATACATGTTAAAAGAGGGCATTTCTAGAAGCACTCAGATCAGGTGTCTGAAGCTGCTAACAGATGTAACCAATTATTATTTTAGAGGGCCCTTTAACAACTACCCCAAACCAAGTCCATCATACTACTCTGTGAGAATAATAATTGGATATCTCAGAATAGTTATAAGATGTGTCATTTGCAATCCTAACAACTAATATATGTTAAGAGTTAACTCATTCATTTTGGTGATTCTGATGAATAAGGACAGCTCCCTATAAGGTTGAAAGACCCATCCCTGGAGTAGGGGATTAAAAAAATGGTTTACTCTCACATAGATGATTGTTACATGTGTTTATATAATTTCTCTTTTTTGTTTTTTTGCTTAGGAGAGCAATAGTCAGAAATTCTGTATTATGGTTCATGGGGTAACATGTATTAATATTTATAACAGAATTAATATTTATTCTTTAGACAGATAAAGTTACTGCAACACACCCAGCACCAAGGTACCAATATCCCACCACTCTCCCTAGGTCACTTACAATTCACCTCCTCCATTTTCTTTCCACTCCTGGCTTGGTAAATTCAGTTCTACCGAGAGTCTAAGGGTTTGTTTTCATAATCACTTGCTCTGTTTCTTTATATTCCATATATCCATGAGATCATTAGGTATTTAGATTTTTCCCTTCTGATTTAGTTTGCTTAATATGTCACCCACTGATTCCATTTGAGTTGTAGCAAAAGGCAAATTTTCATTTACTTGTGTACCTGAGTAGTATTCCATCTTGTTCATACCACAATCTCCTTACTTAGTTGTTGTTAGGCACTTGGGTTATTTCTAAATCTTGGCTGTTTTAAGTAGCATTGCAACAAACATAGCTAAGCATACATCCTTTGATTTAGCATTTCTGTGGGTCTGGGAGAGATCGTTCATGTGCATGTCTCATTTCTACTGTACACATTAACTAGAGATAGAGTCATTCCTTACTTTTAGAATAAATTCTAAGCTAGATTGTGTAACTGCAGAGAAGACATGTTTGAGTCTCCTCTCAAAAATATGATATTATTTATGGAGGATGTCATACTTATAAACAAAGAACATTTTGACCCATTTGTTGCAAGAATATATACAGTGTTTTAATATAGCCTTTAAAGCCTCTTTCAGTGCTTATTCTTAGTCTAACCCTCACCTTGGAGCATGCGCAGTCATTGATATTTTTCTAGAGTTTATGGTATTGTTTATTAATTGTGTTTATCATCATTACTAATTCCCATCCCAATGAAAATTTAATGCCATCAATGTACTGTATGTTCTCTCTGCACTTTATATAGACCTGTGTTTTCCAGTGTTTTCTATATCTACCTAGCAAGGATGAAGTATTTCTTCTGCTCTCTTCCATTCCAACAGACAATTTTTTTCCCTGAATGGGAGCTTTAGAATCCAAGATGTACTGAATAAAGCTCTAAATTTCAGGTGCTGTTAGGTCTTCCTAATCATTTTTCATGACTCATCTCCTTCATAATACATGCCGTATGAAACCAAGCATCTCTATTTATAGCTCAAATTCTTTCTCCCGTACTTCTACTTCTGTTCATTCTCTTTCATACTACTCCTTGTTCTTTTGAAATTTTACTCTATTCACATAGCTCTTCTTTATGTAATTTGTATATCGGCAATATTTAAAGTTACTTTTTCTTTGTTTATGTTGCTCAGATTAACTAGAGCAAAATCATGACCAGGTAATATATGTTTTAATTTCCCTTTCCAATAGTTTTCTTATTACATCTTTACAATTTGTAGCAAGTATGGGTTTCTTCAGTATGTATAAATTAATACATATTTACTGAGCACCTATTGAGTCTCAGGCCCTTTTTTAGATGCCTGGGAAAGCAATCAAATGCGTGTCTGGGGTAAATGAGGAAATACACTTATGTTTTGGTTTGGGGTTATAGCCAGAGAGCTTACTTGTGGCTCTCTGTTCAGGGATCAGTAGAACATAGGTGGTGCTGGGATCAAACTGGGTCAGCATATGCACCCCCTTTTCTATGTCTCTGATCCAAATCCACATTTTTGAGAGCAATAATATTTGGAAAGTCATTGGTATTTGAAGTTCTTGTTTTACAAAGGTGGAAATTTTGGAGTTTAATTATTCCTTTGCTTAGCATTTTCCCAAAGTTATCCACTGGCAAACCCAGGAATTATGACTCCAAAGCATAATTTCATGTTAGACTACCTGCATATTACATGTGTGTATTTTGTCTAAAAGTTTTTATTCTTATTAAAATGTCAATATCCTTGACATTCTGCAGAAAAAAATGTTTTAAAATATGTTTTATATGTATATCTTAAGCAGAGAATGTGCCTTTTAAGAAATAAGAAACTCAGATTTTTCACTGAGCATGTATCAAAGAAGCAATGTTTAGTTCTAATATTTAGAGTTGTCCTAATCTGAACTGTGCTTGGAGGTGTTGAAGCAGAGGTAAAAGCTTCACTTTTTTCAAGGAAATAGCAGAATGACTACTGAGTAGCATGTGTATGTCAGAGGTGGGAAGTGTCCCATGGACTATATTTAGAAAGCTTTGTACGAGATGTTTTCTAAGTTTTCTTCCATGAAGAAGGCTATGATGACTTGACTAGCAATGAGTCATCACCAAATTGCTAATCAATTTGCGGTCCCTTTGCTAGGTAGAACCAGTATCTCATATCTAAGGTGGGTTGGTCTCACCCTGTTCAGCTATAGGTAGCAACTCTAGGGTATTTTATAATAGAAAACTATGACAAACCTCTGGGCCATGTCTTCTAAGTCTGTCTTCTAGAAGGCGTATGGTGACATATCTTCTCATCAAGGCACAGTGATAATAACTGCAGCTATCTCTGGCTTAGTGGAAGTAGGTATGGCTTCCTTTCCTTCTCCATGCAAAGATGACAGGTCACTTTTGCACAGAGAGGGAGTCAGTTTATTCCCTTTATAAATTACTCAGTTACATTGAAACTAAATACTGATTAAATCCCTATTTTCTTTAAGGTCCATATTTTGAAACAAGAAAATCTGAATAATAAAGAACTTTAATTGCCTTTAGCAAAATCTATATATTAGTAGTATAGTCTTATCAGCATATTGTTTAACATTTCGAATTATAGCTTCCCTCCCCCCTCACTCCCTTTTTTTAAACGTAAGATTTACAGGGCTGGACAGATAGTACAATGGGTAGGGTGCTTGCCTTGCAAGAAGCCAACCTGGATTTAATTCCTGGCACCCCATATGGTCCCCAGAGCACACCAGGAGAGATCCCTGAGTGCAGAATTAGAAGTAAGCTCTGAGCACTACCAGGGTGCCCCCCCCAACAAACAAATATCAAAGATTTTTTGATATTTGTTATAAAAAATGCTAGTTTTACAAAGCATTTCTCGGCATTTTACCTAAAATCACTTACCTAGAATCATGACTTTGGAAAAGGAGAACTGAATTATATGAGAACAGTGATTGTGGGTGTGTGGTGAGGATCATATAAAAAATGAACGAAATCTTTCTAAATCAGTTTTTTTTTAGTAAGCATGATAAAAAGCATTAAAAACCATTCTTTAGGGGAAAATATTAAATTCAAAAGAAATTAATCTTTGCTACTTTATCAACTCATTGTATCAGATAAAAGTTCTTATTTCATTTATCTTCACATAGCTGCATTCCCCTTTCACGCACAAGCACTTCCCAGGCTCTTGTTCTCTGTTTCATGCTGGCCATTCTGCTTCTCTATCCCAAACTCATACCACATTCCATTTATAAATAAGCTAATAAACTGTGCCTGGTTCCAATTTTTTTTTCCAATTTAGCTTATGGTTTAGTTGGCACTTTCAAATATCTTCACATACATTGATATGCATGTATTAATTAGTATGAATTGAAAAATCACAATCACGACCAATAACATAGTTTATGATAGAAAATACTATTAGAAATACATGTAAATGAAATATTCTAAGTTATTATTCACAATGATTAATTTTTAAATCCTTAAATGTCAGTTCTAAGAGTTCACATTTTATTTATTAATTTTATTGGGGCTATTCCAAGGTATTCAGGGAAATTGGGGCCACTGGTGATACATGGGGGCCTCCAGGCTATACCCAATGGCGCTGAATGACCAGGTAGTGCTGGGATGAAACCTAGGATTTTACTTCTGATAGTATTAAGAATGTTTAATGCTTCAAAGGGAATAGCAGTGGCCCTATTTTTGAATAATATAACTGGCTCCGAAATGGTGTCGTGAATTTACTGCAAATCTTCATAACAGCTCTCAGACACTAAGACATTAAAAAATAATTTTGTAGATGAGAATGCAAGTTCCTAGAAGTCAAACCTCTGTATTCTGGCTAATGTGGAGTATGAGATCCTAATTTTAGATCTCTTCAAGAAATTATGAATGACATCAACCATTTCTTCCCAACTGTATTGGTAACTATAGTCTCCCTAATGGAACTTTTGACCTACTGCTAATTTCAAAATGTTGGATATTACTCATGTTAAACTTTTCCTTTAATTTTTTGGGAAATTTTATTTATTTTTATTTTATTTTTTAAATAGCTGTTCTTATGATTTTGGTTTTTGGTTTCTGGGTCATACCTGGTGGTACTCTGGGTTAACTTCTGGCTCTGCACTCAGGGATCACTCCTGGCAGATTCAGGAAACCATATGAGTGCCAAGGATTGAACCTGGGTCTAGTTGCAGCCCTGCCCACTGTACTATCACTCCGGCCCCCTCAACTTTTCCTTGTAACAACTAACAAATCTCTGGAAAATAATAAACATCTGAAAACACAGAATTCAGAAGATATAGAGTTTTCCCTACTGAGTTCAATCCCTGGCACCACAGTGTCTCTTAAGCACTGCTGGGTGCTAGCCTTGGAGACTTGCAAACTTTGCTGATGTGACCTTGGTGGTCCCTATCACCATAGGGTTAGAGAAGTACCACATTCCTAGGCCCTAGCACTGAACTGCTGGTCCAGTTGGCTATGTAACATTGGGAGTAGATGTTGGATCCTGTGAGCAACACTTGAGAGGTTCAAAACAAAACCCAATCCAGAATACTTTGACAATGGTTCCTCATTCAGGAGCTGTATTTTCCCGCGTTAGAAGCAGCAGAGCCGTATTGAGACTGGTCTAACCTTGATAACAGCCAGCTAAAGATGCAGATACCTGCTAAGTGCGAAGAAAGGACTATTACCAGGAAGCTGTTTTCAGAAGGGTTAGTCCAGAAACTTCATGCTTGGTTCAGAAGTGGGCAGGGAGGGGACAATGTTGGGATAGCTATTTTCCTTATCACTAATTTGTCACAAATACTGTAATGAATTAAAACATGAATTTCTTTATCAGTCAGAGTTTCATATGGGGGGGTTCAACTCAGAAAACCCTTAATTAGTAGGCATAAGTCAAAGCTTCTCCATTGAGGAAGAGTCCACGCATATTTGTTTTGAATACCTTAGAGTACTCATAACATTTCCCCATTTTGCTCTACATAGGTTGCTACAACCTAATAATGAAAAATACTTGAAAGAACAAATGATTTTCTCATAAAATTAAAAAAGTGGTAGTATGAGCTAATACTAGGCTTTGTTAATTTTATTTTTTTTCTTTTTGGGTCACATCCAGCAATGTTCAGGGGTTATTCCTGGCCCTGTGCTCAGGAATTACTCCTGGCAGTACTTTGGGGGACCATATGGGGATTGAACCCAGGTTGGCCACATGCAAGGAAAACGCCCTCCCTGTTGTACTATTGCTCTAGCCCTGCTAAGGTTTTTCAAGTAATACCAGGACATTCTCTCCAACTAGGAATTCTTTATTTCTTTGGAAAGGGAATACTGATCAGGAGGCTATGAACCATAGTCCTCCTTCTTGCTAAGGAAGGGAGGGTGCACTGAATCTCTCAGGCAATTTACAATAGGATCTCAGATTTGCCAAGAAGCTATGGAAATTGGCAATTTATAACCTATAATTTTTCTTATAGAATATTAAGAAATAAGAAGCAGGATGTCAGAGAGATAGCTCAATGAGGTGAGCACGTGTTTCGCATGCATGACAATTGGGTTCAATCCCCGGCACTGCATGGTCCACTGAGCATCTCTGGGAATGACCCATAGTACCAAACAGAGAAGAGCATTTGAGAATCACTGGGTCTGGCCCCCAAAGCTAGGGGAATAAAAAAGAAGAGCAGAGCCAGAGAGATTACAGAGGTAGATGCTTGTTTTGCACATGGTCAATCTGGGTTCTCATGTGGTCCCATATGGTCCCGAGCACCATCAGGAGTAATTCCTGAGTGCAGAGTCAGGAATAATCCCTATGCATCTCCGGGTATGGTCCCCAAACAAAACAAAACAGCAACAACAGAAAAGAGGAGTATAGTTAGATACATACAGAAGTCCTGAGTTAAGGTTCTAAATCATTGTATTCTCAGAATTTTGAATGTGCAGGTATGATAAGTTGCTCCACAGGAGACAGGGTGTAGTGGGGAGGGGAGGTGAATACAGTCAAACTCTGTATAATGACCTTCTTGCCAATGGCAAACCACATGTTCAACAATGGTCCCTATATACAGCGCACAGACTTATAAATGTGGAAAAAGGGCCACCATCTCGATTTATCTAATTACACTCAGTAACACTTGTACAATGACAACATCACCTAAAGATGCATTTCCCAGAATAGGTATGCTTAAAGTGATGCAAGACTGCATAGAGTTTACTAAATTCTGGGTTCAGACAATGGCAAACTATGACCCAAAGGCTAGTTTCTAGATTTTATAAATAAAAGTTTATGGGAACACACACACACATTAATTCATTTTACTACTGTTTTTAGCTGAATCTGTGCTATGCGGCAATGTTGCATAGTTATGATAGAGATTTTGCAGTCAAAAGTCTAAATATTTTCTCTCTGTCCTTTACATAAAAGCGTGCTGACCCTTTGCCTCAATACCTATGGAATACAATTTGGGAAACATCAACACCTAGAAATAAACAGCATTAGAGTAAGATACACAGGTCAGATATCACAGTCATATGTATATCCCCTTATTTATTTTATCTCACGAAACAAAGGTTTAATTTCACAAAACATTTCTCTCCTTCCTCGTGCTCCTGCTTTTGGTGGAAACTACAACTATCATTGCTGCAAACATATCCATATCTGCAGTATGTCAATGCTAACAATGAAAACTCTGAGACACCATTAATCCAGATCTGATTGACTCTCCAGCCAATTGCACCCAACCTCCTATTGTATCAAAAGAGGTTTCCTTACTTGACTGGTTCCCATGACTCCCGCTCAAAGCCCCTGTGAATGGATTGTGCAATTGAGGACTCCATCAAATCCACATATCTAACCACCAGCGGGGCAAACAGGTCTTGCAGATGTTTGTGAAATTTTCCATTGCACAAGTTATCTGGAACAGATAAGCAGAAGCATGATAAGAACCCACAGTTACTTTAACAACTATCAACAGATGCACTGGAGATTTTTATTCTATCTCAAACAAACCTCTTAAAAAAATAATAAAAAGAAAAAAAATATGCGAGTAGAATTGAAATTCATGCTTAAGTCCTGCATGGATGGGAAATGGAACTTATGAACCTTGAAACTATCTGTGTCACTCAACAACAAAATTGTTTCCTTAAAAATAACAAAAATAACAACGGACACAATTTTCTTTTAATCTCTTCGTTGCACCTACTCTCTCCTGCTCATTACCTACTAGGAAGTAAGAATACGGGGTCCTCTCCTTGTTTTTTTTTTTTTAATCACTGTCCCTAGAGAGGGAAGTATCCATAGACATATGTTGCTGTAAGATACACTGAAATGCTTCGGGTGTTAGCTAGAAACTGTTTTCAACCGGAAAGTGTCTTTTGAGGAAAACTGCAAAATGTGAAGAGGTTAAGTTAATTAACTTGTTCAAGAGCAAATAAAACACATGAGCACAGGCACCACTTCTCATTGCTCTTGGGTTCTTCTGCCTCGTTAAGAGAGGGCTTCCCTGAACAGGGCACTCATTGGAAGAAAAAAAACTGTTGATGAAAGTCCATCTTTTTTAAGAATCGTAAAACAACAAAGAGCTGTAACTAGCCTGTATTCTGCCCATGATCGGGGTGCTTTTGCAATTGGTTTATCTGGACACTACTTAGAAAAGTGAGCCAAAGGCAATACATACAGTCTGTACGGAGAAAATCATTCAGCAGCTGAAACACTGGAAAGCTGTCCCATGAATCAGGGGGCTGCACCTCCAGGGCTGCATCCATGTCCACAGCAAAGAGTGAAAGGAAGGTCTCAGCGTGCTCCACCATCAAGTCCGACCACCACGCAAAGGCCTTTGAAATTCGGCAAAGAAACAAACAAACAAAGCACAGAAAAAGGAGGCAATGAGTCTCTCCGACACTTTCCATGCAAGCTCAAGCCCTCGCTCTTCAAGAGTAATTGTGCATCCGGCAGGATTTGGTAATTTTATTGTAAAGAGAACAGCAGTTCGATATAATTGGGCCTCTGAGGGTCCCAAGGCAATTCTCTTCTTGATTCTAGGCCTGACTTATTCTGATACAGCAGCAGAAAGACAGGCATGGACGTCTCTGTTCAATTTACAATAACTCACTATGTTTAGAGTCATGCTCTTGATTACTATTAGCTAGTTCTTGCTCAAAGATATTAGAATTTGGGAGTTTCTTCACTGTGTTTATGGGTTTTCTGCCGGTCTAGCTTGAAATTTTGCAATTATTTTCCACCAGTATCTATATATCTGCGGCTCATGTTTGTGGACAGTCTCACACAAGCTCAGTGACTCATGTTTCCCTATATATTGGAAATGTTACTCCTCTTCCCTAGCAAGTTGAAGAAAACCATTGGTGCCAATGACACAAAACTTTAGAGTCAAAATCTCTTAACACAATGGATACTCTGGTTTTGTATCATGTCTGTGGGGGAAGATCAGACTTAATCTAGGAGATACTCTTTAAGATTGTAACTTAACTTTTCTAGGGATTTGACACATATGACTGTTGAAAACCAAAAAATCTCAGTGAAGTAACTCATTTTCATGCACATTTGCTCCTGGGGAATCACTGTGCAGAGTCTCAGGGACCACATTCACATCGGACTGGGCCAAATGTGAATGCAATTGAAAGGCATGCATGCATGTTGACTAATCATTTCTGGCAGGGAGCATGCAGAATGAGTGGCGGTGTCAACAGGCTCCCACCCCTTTTTAATGCTGATTCTGAAGAGAGCAGAAAAACAAAAACAAATCCTTTCTCAACCACGCCCCTGACACCACCTCCCCTCACCCAGACCTCTCCTCCCCCCACCTCTATCCCAGGCCGTAAAGTATTTACATCAGAAACACTTTCCGGAGCATTCACCAAAAAAATAATAATAATAATAATAAAATAATAAAAAAAGTAGAAAAAAGGAAAAAAATGATGGGAAGGTGTTTGGAAACATGAAAGATGATTATGGAAATAATTCCATAAATGAAAGAGTTTGTTCAATGGCCAAGCTCTTCTGTGATCGATTAGTTATTTGGGGATATTCTAACAGCCACTAGGAGGTAGATTAAGGGTACACCTCTCTTCTTTCATGAGATTTCATTTTACTTACTTCTCCTTTATCAACATGTGGCTGGTTTGCAAATTAAATGGAAAAAATCAAGTCATGGACCATTCTGCAAGGTCAGGTTGGCTGGAAATAGACACCTGCTGTTTCCATTTTAATTTACAGTAAAACTTCTCTGATTCAGAGTAATGAGAAAAGTGGAGTGCTACATTTTCCACAAAATAGCCTAAATTATTAGGATTTCTGGAAAGAGATATCATTTTGGTGCTCTTAAATGCAGGGAACCCTTGAGCACCAAAAAGGTATGAATTGGTCATCATATTGGATGGGATTATCCATTTAGAACATTTTCTTTAAGCATTTATTTTTTGTTTTGTTTATTTATTGTTAAATTTTGAGTAAATGGGTCTGAATCAATGAAGTTTTATTGTACTTTGATAACCTGAGGGTGGGGCCCTTGGGACTTGGGGTTCTTCTACTTACTCCCTGGTTAAATACAATAGAGTAAAAAAATATTCCATCCCACCCCAGAGTTCTCCCAGACACCTGCCTTAGGCAGAAACTTTCTAAATAGTATAACCTGGTGGATTACCACTCCCACCCATCCCCAAACAAGGAGGATTGATTGGCATTAA
The DNA here is from genome assembly GCF_029834395.1 of Sorex fumeus. Lineage (NCBI taxonomy): Eukaryota > Metazoa > Chordata > Mammalia > Eulipotyphla > Soricidae > Sorex > Sorex fumeus. Next base: position 63,493,076 of record NW_026606129.1, read on the forward strand.
TCTTGAGGCAGGCTACTTCTCAAAGGCACAGAAATATCTAATACTTTTTCTTTGTTAACTAACTTTACTTCTTCAGACTTAGTCCAAGAAAGTTATTGGGAAACTGAGCTGCCTTCCCACACATAATTTGCTTCAGAATGATGAGAAATAATACAGAACAGAAAAACCAACCCAAGCATTTATGCCTGAATGTTTCTTACCCAATATCATACCTGGCTCTTACCAGCTTTATTTAAAAATTGCAAATCTGAAGCCATAAGAAGCATCCACTTTTACTATCTATAGAGAACTCGGTTCATAGTTGCAATTGCATTTTTAATAGATAAGTAGCCCTACATGGAACAATGATTACTTATCACCACTGAAGTCAGAGAAATCTGAGATTCTAAGAAAGTGAATAGAATGTCTGTAGTGTAGGAGTGAAGACGACCCAAATTATTCTTTCAGAACCCCTGAAGCAAACTGGAATTCCTGAGGAGAAAAAGATTCTGGCAAGGGCAGCAACAACCAAAAACTACCATCATAATTTTAATCAAATAAACAGGGTCTATGTGATTGGGTTGATCGAGGGAGAAGTTAAAACACACACGCACACACACAACTTTGTTTCTTTTGTGCCTCCTTATACAGGTGAATGCTGTTTGTATATGAAGTCAGCATAAAATTCGTGGGTATTTGAAATCTATAGAAATCGTTTTCAAAGATAATAAAGTGATAGAACTTTAAATACTTACCTCATGCTTTTCATTATTGAAAGGTAAAGCTGTATGCTTTAGGGGTATATTAGACCACACTGAACACACCGTATATTCTGCACACAAACTACATGTATATATGTACCCCTTTGTATACCACAATACATATATACATATACATACATATACATAGAGAGAGATTAGGATGGTGAAGCAACAGTGCGTGAAGGCGTTTTGTGTGTGTGTGTGTGTGTGTGTGTGTGCATGTGTATGTGTGTGTGCTTGCACACATGCGTGACTAACAAAACCTCTCCGAGCAGAATTAAAAGATCAATTTGAGGCCTGGCATGTAGCTTAGCAGAAGCATGCTTGCCTTGCCTGCAAGTCTCTGGGTCTGATATTCAGCACCACACACAAACACACATACACACACAAGATATGTGTGACAGCTATTGCCATTTACTGCATGTGTGTATAAATGATGAATTCTAGTCGATGGGATTTTTTCCCCTTCGGCACATTTACATTAAATGGATTATTATTTTCTGGCAGAAGAGACAGGTCTACTCATCTCTTTCATCTGTGTGGTCCAAGGCTGTACAATCAAGGTTCACACTTAGGGTTTAGTGATTTCCCAGAATTTATTGAGCTTCCAGGGAACATGACACCAAGTGTTGATGACCAGAAAAGCTTTTTAACATTTCATTATTTCAGCAGTAAAAAAAAGAAAAATCCTATCTTTGAGTGCTAGTACATTCCCTCTTCAGTTGCAGCCCAGTGGCTCTTGAACCATGTTATGGTCTGGAATGATCTGAGAAATTTTACAATTTACTGATACTTGGCCCTGCCCCATGAAATTTCAGTGAGTGGAGTTGGGGTGGACTGGGGCATCAGCGGCTTCCAGGGGATTGAATCTGTAAGGGAACTTGAGAACAGGGAGCAGTATAGTGAAATGACCCTCTCTCCTTTTAACACAGTCTTCAATACTTCTCATTTGTACCATGAGAGAATTTCCACCAGATTTTATCTGATCTATGATGACATATTTATAAGTTTTGCATCCTTAGATTATTCCTAATAATAACAGTCAAGATTTTTTGAGTGCTTACTATGTGCCTGGCATTATACCACATGATTCATTTCATTTAATCTTAACAATGAACAGTGGAGATTGGGTGTCTTGTTATTTCTCATTTATGGGATAATTTTAGTCTGCTAACTAAATTGATATAACCAAGCAAGAGAGTAGCAAAATTGGAAATTAATGTAGGCTTCTCTGGCACAGAGCCTGGGCTTGCAACTACTGCCACTTCAGTGTCTGAAGGTCAAGGCTGCCCAATGCCTCCTTGTCTTTTAGAAAAGCACAAGTGGCCACAGTGCTCAGCAGACAGGAAGCTTTTGGTTGATTAATGGTATTGTGTGATGGGGTGAAATCAGTAGTTTGGGAATTAATCCCACATATTTTTCTGAAAGCAGACTGGTCTGCCAATTCCAAAGTAGACCTTGGCTCCCTTTTCTTACTCAGAAAGTTTGCAAATGGGAACAAAATTCAATTGACTTCCACCTTATTTATGTGTCTTGAATGACTTGAAGTATGTGAGATTAAAATACTTCTTTGGTGATGCTAATTAGTTTCGCAATGATCAGCTCTTAATGGAAAAGTGAGTTTTTGAAAAGGGGTAAATTTCTTCTTTGGCATATCTACTTCGGTACCTATTATAAATAATTTGGAGAAATGTGCAAAATTTTTTTTAGCCTAGAGTAGTCTCAGAAAATAGTGTGATTAAGTCAAGTATATTTGTCCTTTTCCTATCAATCACACCTGTTACTGAGAAAATCATGCTTTCAAAATGTGTTGATTTGGCTTAGTATTGTAGGAAAAACCTTACATACCCAATCCAAAGACAACAGTTCAGAATCCCTCTATCTCTCTGGGGACAAATTTGGTAAGAACATTCTTAAGAATATACTTATCACTACTCAAACCCCAAGTGTCTTTTATCTGAAAAAGAACATTATAGGGGATAGATAGAGGATAAATAAAATTATAGCCTAATTTAATTTTATATGACTGGAAGCTAGTTCTGTATTTCAATTTTTTTAATTTTAATTAAAAATTTTTAAATTTGCATTTTAATATTTGAAGGTTGTTGATTTGACCTCTCTTCTTTCTCCAGGTTGTGCATTTCTGGGTGCTGCTATAGTCAGTCATACCTGCTTCACGATGATTTTTTTGCATTCCATTCTCAGGGCCTTGTGGGGGAATGATCATTCCTTGGTACTCTCTCTCTATATAAATGCTGTATATATGGTTCACATACAGACAGTTGTAGAGAAAGATTAGTATCACTGTGGCTAGCTACTGGTTACTATGTTCAGTACTCATCTGCTCTAAGAAAGTACAGACGGACATAGGAAAACTATGACAGGCTAAGAACAGAATCAAGGCAGGTAGTAGGCATGTGTCGGGATGTAACTGCAGTCATTAAGTTATCAGTTGCTTCATGCACGCACAAGAGAATTACCCCCACATTTACCCTTCTGTGGAAGGTCACCCAAGTCACAGGCAGTCCACTGGAAATTGCTGTTACATTCCGTGGGTCAGTGTTAGAAAGCAGGAGCACCCAGGAAAAATCCCGCTAGAAGATATGGTACTAGAAGGACATGCATAGACTCTGACAACAGGTGGCTGGCTCACTGGGTTTAGTCACATACCTCTTTTCCCTGCCATGATCAGCCACGATTCAGTGGAACAGTAGACAAACAGGGAGGAAATTTAAATATGCAATCAGGCATTAGTTGGGATGACTTGATTTAAGGTGTATTTATATTATTGAACTACACTGTCAATTTTCAGTTAGCCATACGAATGATCATTTCAGGTGCCTGAGAATAACCCCACCCCCCACTTTTTTTTCTACCCTTTCACTATAGTGGAGAGGAAGAAAGAAGCAGTGCAATTTTCAAAAGGTGACTTTTAGGGTTATGATTTTAATTTTACTTTTGAAACAAGCAATGATCAGTGATCCCAAATTGTGTGACCATAGTAAAATCTTGGAATCTTTACTTGGAGGAGTTGAGATGTTTGAGTCCTTATAAGTTGGAGATTTAGTTAGCTTTAAATTGCCTTGGTTTATGATGATCAAAGCGATCATTTGAACTTTTTTTTTTTTTTGCAAAAAAAAGAAAAGTGAGTTGTCTTTATTTAGATGGATGCTGAAGCATTGACAAGTTGAACAACATAGACTTGTTTGTTTCTTTCATTGTATTTAGCAACCCAGGTCATTGAAAATTAACAAATGGAGACTCTGGCACAAGCAAATTTACAGAGATCTATTTTAAAAGATGGCCCATGGTCCACACACCAGTAAAATAAAAGCAACAGTAGTGGCAACATAAACAACCACAGAAAAAAAACTAAAAAATATTTTGTGTTTTGAACAACAACCATATGCTCCTTGAGTACATCTTTGAAATATACTTACCTATGAGGCTCGTTGTTAGAAATGTTTGAAAATTTAAGATTGTATAACACGCAACCACCTTTTGGTTGTTCTAAGTAACTGTCCAAAGTCTCTTTCTCGCAAAACTTCTCTTTCACACTCTTTGCAAGCTCAGTTGAAAGAAAATGGGTGTTAAGGCATCTTATTCATGTCACTGGAAGAATCAGTTCTGCAACCTCATACGGGAGACCAAGGGAAATTTCCCACCTCGCTTGCTCACCTCAGCGTGGTGTTCCTCATTTTGTTGGAGAACTTCAATGACTAGTTCAGCAAGACGTATTGTATCTTCAAGCTTTTTGGCAGGAGTGATTAACCGGCCTACATTTTCTGTAGTACAAGAATTTGTGTTAAAATTCAGAGAAAGTGGCGGTCTGCTCTTGTGACCATTAGAACTAGTGGATAAGGAAATCTGAATAGTTAACAAATTTTGAAGAAGTGTCATGCAAATGTTAAGTGCCACATAATTAGTAATGAGCAAACCATAAAGCCATTTTATCATTATAACCATCATCATACTACATATTAATAAAAAACAGTGCTCCAGCTTCAAATTTGCACAGCAAGCTACCAAAGAGCCCATTTCTAATTTAGTGATATTTTGTACACATATTCTTTAAAGACAGCATAAATGTACTATTGTAGTCATTCTCTAGCCTTTGTTCTTGCTACCTGAAGTGGGAAGACACAAAAGAGAAACTTCATCTTGGTTGCTGCTGCATTTGTTTCCTAGACTTGTCCCTAAACAATTGACACAACAGCATGATTTCTTATTACATGATTTCAGGTTTAACATGCAGGAATGTTTGTTAGAAAAAAGCAACTTCAAAGATATGTTTTAAGTTGCTCAGGCAGGAGATTGACAATTAATGGGCATTCCTGAGCCACAAGATAGAAGAAAATAGAAAATTATTAAAGGATTGTTGAAGGTAAAAATTGGAGGAAGTTGTATGAATTGGTGCCACTGGTTGATAAAATTAAAATTTTGGTTTTGGTGGCAACAATATACTTAACTATTTTTGTTTTAAAATTTTCTATTGTATTAAAAGGTTGTATATTTTATAGGATTCAAAAACATTCTGAATGCTGTTTTCTGGTGCATCCCTTACAATCTGGCCTTTCCAAAGTTTGGCAATGCCAGTATTTTGCCATACATAGAAACTTTTTTTTCTTATGGGGCAAGTCAAGTATAGGTTTCATTTGTAAAGTCCTTGTTATAAAAATGGCATAAATTTAATTAGTCTCACAGGGAAACTTTTATTTCATGCTCAGACCTTTTTAGAGTCATTTAGAAAATGAGGCATAAAACAATAACAATTAGTTGGCACATGGGGTTTTGTTTATTTAAGTTTAGAAGGATAGTTTGGAACATACCCCGTGGAGCTCAGGAATCATTTGTGTCATGCTCTGAGACCGTTTGCAATAGTGGAGATTGAACTGGGTCAGCCACATACAAGGCAAGGGCCTTACCCTTTGAGTATCTCTCTTGTCACTTACCATAGGTGTTAAAATCATGGAAGTTGCTGGTTTTCAAGAGAACAGACACTTTATTTATGAATTTGTGAACTGTCTGTATCTGATAATTAATGATTGACTATTCACTAGTGGAATTAAATTCAGTGAAATGCTGTGAAGAATATTTTCACAATGGAAGCTAAGAGCAATAGATGGGATTACATAAGATTATTAAGGTGTTGAAAATTTCCGCCCTAGAAGTTCTGATCACTAGTTTGAAAATGTACTTTCTGGATTCAGGCCAATGGAGAGCTCTATTGATTTCCATCTGAACATTGCATTCACATGAAAATGTAGCTGAACATGAGTAGGGAATTCAGGTAGAAGCTAAGGGAATATAAGTATGCAGATCATCAGTGAAGATCCAACACTCAGCTATGGGGACCTTGGAACTGACAACTCGTTACCAAATACAGAGCAATGACTATGAGAAAAAATTAGTGACAAAATTGATTTCTGTTCTTCTATGGTATCTGGACCCTATTTATAATTTAGTAAGTAGACTACCGTAATTTCAGTAGACTTTCAGTGATTTCTACAAACATACTGCGTATATATGTTTGGGGTAACATGTGTAGAATGAGGTATTTGCATTCTGACAGTAAATATGCATAGGGCACTATCTTTCATTAGTTGTTACTCACATTTACACATCAGTTTGCAAATTCCTCATCCTATGCTTATTACCCGTTAGACAAATACACCTACATACACACATCACACACTTACATACATTTCTCGTAAGCAGACAAGCCTGCACATTAATACAAATCTGCAGGAAATCCCACCTGGGGGCACATCTTTGAAATCTCTTGCTTTACAAACTGAGAGCATTGTCCTTTTGGGTGGAAAGCTCCCCAAATGTAGGGGAATTCTAGCTGTACAATATATGCAATGTAAGCAATTTTTTAAATTCCCACTGATACTTTAATTGAATTTTATTTTAAAATGGAATGATTTTTATATTTGGAGAAATTCAAGATGTTTAAGCTAGGACCACCTGAAGATTTGTTTTAATATGCAGTACTCTCAGATTGACTACAATATATATATATCAGTAGATACACATAAAATGTATATGTGCACGCAGTCATTTTGAGTATGTGCACACATACACAGATATGTGTATGCCTAATGTATATATACAGACAGTATGTTTAATAAAACCTTTTTCAATTTAGCTTTAGCATGACACCATTAAAGTTAGCAGGTTAAGTATTCTTTAGTCTAGAACACTTGATCATCCAATTACCCAAATTAGCTTTTATTTACTCGTGATGAATCAGCTGCAATTCCATCATCTGTTGACCAAACCACTTTCTTGAGATACAGCACTATGTTCCTCCTCATTTGCCTAGCTAACTTTCTAGATAAATGGCAAAGAAATGCAAAAACTGACTTCACTTAGATGTTGTCTTTAAAGAAAATATTGTGCAATATCTTCTAGCACCTCCTTCCGTCCCCCAAGAGAGGCCGAGGAGAAATTTGTGCACAGAAATGAATTGGGCTGGGGGGGGGGGTGACTTATGTTGTCTTGAAATGTACAGTAACATTTTTCTCACACAATCTTGGATTAGCTGGAGCACTGAATGAAAGGGAACTAAAAATACAATAGACTTTGTAAACATTTCATACAACAGAATTGTAGCTCATAACATAGAAAAATCATCATGCAAAATGTTATGCAACAACAATGTTATTTTGTGCTGACATTGAGATTTGAAAATGTTGCATATGTCAGACATAGTTAGACGGAAAAAAAAATGTGGACATTTGGAAATAAATGCTCTCTTTCGAGTCTCTTGAAACCTCCAGTGTCTAACTTGAGAGTCTAAGCCTTAGTGCTACCTTCTAAACCGAGACAAATTTTAAGAAAAATGAACAGAAAAGCAAACTAAACTATAAAGCTGCTGAATAAAGGAATGGTAAGAAGTTTACAGTACTTGATTTTGGCCTAGGCATGCCTTTGAGTCTCTGATATAACATGCTGGTCTGCTTTTGGGTGGGTGGAGAAGGCCCAGGAGATGGCGGGGAGGCTGCTCAGGTAGGTGAAAGGGAGACAGTAAAAAAGTAAAGAGACAAAATGACTTTAACATAGGATGGTGAGTAAGATGATGAATTCTCCAAAGAACAACTGAAGAAGCAAAGATGATACAACACAAATGGAGAGTGGCTGCTTTCTTAGCATTACTAGACATTACAAAAATGTGACATTGTTTGACAAGGGTGGGACTCTTACCAGTGTCACCAGCCCTACCACACTGAGACACTCAGAGGCTGACCGCAAAGGCTGATGTCTTTATCCAGATGGATACACGTGACTGATGGAGGCAACAACATTGACCAGAAGATAGACTTTTGAACAATAAAGAACTCCTAGATGCCAATAGCTTCTTCCTCCTTTCAGTCGACCAGATAAAGGGCTTGATGTATTCACAGCTGGAAGATCTGGCTTCTCATCCTAATGTGCTATTTAATTTCCCAGGTAATTTTGTACATTCACCTTCCAACTCTCTACGCTCCTGATCGATAAGTTTCCTTATCTATAAATTGAGAATAAGAATCTTTTTCTGTGTTTACATACCTTGCCAGGTTGCCGATAAGAGCAAATAAAGTGTTGCATGGGGCAAATCTCCATAAAGCTGAAGGTGCCTACAAATGTTTATTGTTATCCTCAACATTGTGAGAAGGCAATTAATTGCTTTGCAAAAGCAGATGAAGGGCCATTATTAGTTAAAGTGAGCTAGGGAATATTCTTGCTCCCTTTGTGGAATTTCAACATGTCAAAATCTGTCATTTTGGGGGAAAATGTGTGGTATCTGATTGTTTCCAGCTCATTTAATTATTTTCAATTTGGAATTCTCATGGCTTTTATATTGTGGGTTGAATCATATATAAAAACTTGCCAGCTTATCAAATATGTTACTTGCTATTCCAAATGTTAGAATACCGTAATCAGCACTTGACCCATCTGTCATGTGGTTTACAATATCATCACAGCAAACATCCTATAACAATAGCCTCTCCTTCAACACAGGCACAAAGCACTATCAGCTTCCATAATTCTCTCTCTTTAATGAGTGTCTCATTAACCTTGGACCTGCTCCTTTCTAGTTGTTCTCATGCACAAAGCAGTCTGTATGGCGAGAGGTACATATTTCATTGCCAAGTTTGCGTCTTGATTTGCTTGAATTTTCAGCTGGGGAAATGAATTTTTCTTCGGAATTATAAAAACTAAAATTCTAGTCCTATTATTTTTTAAAGATTTAGAAAAAAAGGATAAATATAATATTCTGGCACATCCATCTATTAAAATCAAAAGCTAATGAGATCCCTTTTTTTCAGGAGTAACTGAATGTTTTGAATACAGGACAAAATTAATTTACCAGTTTCCTCTTATTTAAATGTTTTGTTTGGGAAAACATGCATATATGGAGTTTAGAAAAACAGTTTAAGTGATGAGTATTTAAATGAAGGCAAATTCTCATCTTTTCATTATAAAAACATATTTTATATTTTATATTTTGTTAAAAATCAACTGCCCATCTAGAGCTGTGGCTAGAGTTACATGTATCTCCTGACTCTTTTGATGAATATGTTTCACCTGAGTGTGTGATTCTCACGAGAAATTTCTTGCTCATTCTTACCCAGATAACTGAACCTGTGTAGAAACACACTCAATCTGGTGGTTCATAAAAACAATGAAACGTCTCCAGGCTGATCCATAACCCATGAGACAACAGATACATGTTTTAGCTCAATGGGTCTTGATGAGAAATTCATAAAGGGATTCCCTCCTGCCAAGTGGCTGTCCAGAATTCTGACAGTGAGGTTTGCCACCACAGAAAAACAAGCTCCCTTTCCCCCCCAACAGAGCAAAACAAAAACATCATACCTTGGTTTCCAAATTCATTTTCCCAATTACCAGTGCTCCTGTTTACACAATTAAATCTGCTTGGCTTCCAGAGAGAGAGTTAAATTTGACTGCCGAAAAACAAAAAGAGAATTCCTCTACATGTTCAGCTAAGCCAAGGAAAAAGAAGCATCCAGGAGACAGAGAGACTCCAATGAGCCCTTAAATAACTTGACCATTTCTGGTTCAAGTGAGTGAATTGCCGGTCCATGAAATATCATATGAGAGATGGATATGATTGATGGAAACCCAACTTACTAACAAATACAAACCTATCTGATGTGTTGCTGAAGATTCACTTCTTAGTATTATGCCATTACTGGAAATAGCCTGTTATAATCTGCTATGATCTGGGTATGAAGGTGAATAAAAGCTGGGTTAGGAACAGATAAGATATCTATATCATCATGTGTTGAGTATCTGTCTTATTAAAAATGATGGCATACAGATCATGTATCTTATGCAATATTCAAATTCAATATAACTCCTGTAGTGGGGTTATCATTACATATTGGATTCCTTATATCCTCATCACTTTCTTCTGGAATAATCCATTTTAGGACAATAAAAATACTGATAACAAAATGGCAGAAGAAACTATGAATTATTTTCTCTACTCTTTTAATTGAAATCATGTTGGTCTATTATTTTTTGCCACAACCAGCAGTGTACAGATGCTGCTCCTGACTCTCTGCTCAGGATCACTTCTAGTGGTACTCAGAGGTCATTCATAATGGTGCTTAGGGGACCATGTGGTGTCAGCATTGAACCGGGCCCCAGCACGCAGCACATGTGCTCTATCCCTTTAAGCTATTTCTCTACCCCAACTGCAGCCATATTTATACCTCCTCCATAAGACCATGGGTTGTATACAGAGCTTAACTATTATATCTCCCAAACAACTCTTGATATTTGTTGCTGCTGTACTATTGCCCACAACCTTGCTAAGGGCGTTTGACCTGTGAATCAAATATCACACTCTCCACCTCAACTACTGCTAGAGATGCCAAGTCATCCCTAAACTCTTTCTTCCTCTTCTCTGTCCATACAGCAGTCAATATGATGTACAAAGCCCACATAAGAACCTGTTCTATTCCTGCTTAAAAGCCTTTAAGAGATCCCCTTAATAACAGGAGCTATTCCATTATGTGCCTTCCAAACAAAGGTGCAACTCTTCTATTGATGCCTACATTTGAGCACGTATGACCTTACTAATACATACATACATATATATGTATACATATATATCGTCCCCTATGTCTATTAAATTCTGAAATTAACAGTTATTACTCAGGGAAGGTTTTCAAATATTTCTCAGTGGACCCTGCCCAGTGCAATCCTTCATTGACCTGTCCTCTCTGGTCAAAAGTTTTCAGTCATATGTTATAAGGTTTCAGTCAACAAGTCCCCACACAGTCAATGATGTGTACCCAATAACCTTGTACCATACAGTTTAGATGTGTAGTAGGTTATATCTACTATAGTTTGTGTAGCTAAATGTTTTACAATTATGAAATTGCTTAACAAAGTATTTCTTAGAATATATTTGTGTATTAAGTGACACCCAACTGTATGAATATCAACTATAAAGCAACTTTTATCTCGCACAAGTTAATTAACAAATGTATTAAGCCATTCTGTTGAATAGAATACATTGTGAGTTACACTTTCAAACCAGAGAACAATTTCAGATATCTCAATACACTTGAAAATGACTTAAGATAAAGCATTTAAAAATTAGATTAAGCTGCATTTCACAAGAGAGAAAATAATACTATGCTACTGTAATGTTTTCCTTCCACATTTTTTAAAAAAAATAATTGTATCTAGATTAGGTTTTGTTCCTCAGATTCAGCTGTTACACCTTAGAAAAGTGATCTGGATAGATACAGTAGTCACCATCTGTCATGCTTATAACAACTTTCCTTGGGGGATTTTCCTTTTTTCTCGGGGTTCTGGTACAAATGCAGAATCACATTTCTTATGTGGATGGAATGGAGGATACTCATGTGAGCCAAGTCAGGCCAATTACACCACCCCACATTATCATGGGTATTATGATTGCTGCAGGAATTAAGCTTATTGATGAGCCAATGAAATTGTTCTCTGGTTTAGATTAATACCCAAGAATAGCTGAGATCAACACCAGGAGGATTACTCCATAGCCTAGAGGCCAGCCGGGTATTCTAGGGGAAAGGACAGTTCAGATAGAAAAGGGAACACCAAGTGGAGGGTGTTTGGAGGATCCTCCCAGTAGGGGAGATGCAGGTTGAAAGTAGACTGGACTGAACATGTTTGCCACTCAATGCCTCTTTTGCTGATCACAACACCCAGGAGGAGAGAGAGAACAAAAGGGAATGCCCTGCCACAGTGGCAAGGGGGGATGGGGGGGGGTGGGAGGGGAGGGATATTATCCTGGTGGTGGAAAATGGGCACTGGTGGAGGGATGGGTATTTGATCATGGTATGACCGAAATCCAAGCACAAAAATTTGTAAATCTACAACTGTACCTCATGGTGTTTCACTAATAATAATAATAAAAAAATTGTTCTCTGGTTTTATACAGTTGTTTAGAAAGCAAGATATTGTTATTCGAGGGTCATTAAATAGCATCAAAATATTGTGCATCTGAGGCCTTTTTCTTCTCAACCCCTTTCCATGAAAGAATCACATGAAAGAAATCTGTCATTGTGGCCCAAGTGATAGTACTGCGGGTAGGGCATTTGCCTTGCATGCGGTGACCTGTGTTTGATTCCTGGTAAAGTCCACCAAGAGTAATCCCTTAGGGCAAAACCTTGAGTAAGCCCTGAGCACCGCTGCACCACTGGGTATGGCTCAAAAACAAAACAAAAAAAAACAATCAAAAAAAAAGAAATCTGTCAGCAATTGGAAATAGTAAGCAAAATAGACTTAAATTTTTTATCCCCAAGTCCAGTTCCTCCAGGGATTTCTTATTTTCATGAGGCCCAAATTATTTTTTAAGAGGATTTGTTTTGCCTGTGACTTTGATAATAGGAATTCTGGCATAATTACACTATTAAATAGCCACTCAAACCTTTGTGTTTTGGGGCATCAGGAAGGATGATACTGCAAGAAATCCAAGTAATACTCCAGATAGTTCTCTTTGGGGGAAACCAGTCCTTTATTTCTAAACCGTACCACAGCCTGCAATATATCAAAGATCTTGCCCTAGCTGAAAGCCAGTTGTGTTGCATTTCCATTTACCATAGTGTTTACGGGCTGGAGCGATAGCACAGTGGGTAGGGCATTTTCCTTGAACGCAGCCAACATAGCCGACCCGAGTTCGATTCCTCCGCCCCTCTCGGAGAGCCCGGCAAGCTACCGAGAGTATCTCGCCTGCACGGCAGAGCCTGGCAAGCTACCCGTGATGTATTCAATATGCCAAACACAGTAACAAGTCTCACAGTGTTACTGGGCCCGCTCGAGCAAATCGATGAACAACGGGAGGACAGTGACAGTGATAGTGTTTACACTGGAACAATCTGTATCATATCTTTGGTTTTCTCCTGAATTGTAAGCTCCCTGAGAGTAGGGACCATGGCTGCCTTGCTCACTGCTCACTCCCATGGTTCCTTTAATTTTGAAATTGATGACACAAAGATGTCTTACTACCTCTCATAGTACAGGGACATAAAAAACATTCAACACCTGGATTGGTAGTTTTAGTCTGAAGTGGGAACTTTGTAGAAATGCAGACTTCCAGGTTCGACCCCAGACCTACTAAATGAAAGTTTACCTTTCAACAAGGTGCTTAGAAAATTGCATGGACATTCAAGTTTGGGAAGCATGTTTTATATACCATGTCAGAAATCAATACTATGTCTTTATTATATACTCGGATTGTATACTTGGGTTGGAGGTTTTATCTTAACCAATAACAAATAATAATAGCTAGCAGACAATCAAATACCTGCCAGACACTGTGCTAAAAGATTTATTTGGAATATACATTTTAGTCTCTGTCACCATCCAAGCAGAGGGAAACTATTATTAGCACCTTTTTTACAGATAATAAAAATGAGCTTCGGAGAGGTTATGGAACACACTGGAACAAGATGATGATTTAAAGTTTTGGTGTAACAAATCCTGAGTGCTCAGGCTGGTTCTGAGGCAATGTTTTCTCAAAATTGTACAAAAAAGTATTCCAACATGTGGGCACTGGTTGTCATCAGCTATCATATTGGGACCTCCAGCCAGTTGTGGCTTATGAGTGAGACCATTATCTTCTGAATGAAATGTAAAACATTTATGGTAAAAAGTATGAAAATGTTTATCCTACCAGGTAACAGTAATTTATTAATCTTTATTATTAATAATTACTTTTTATTTCTCTCGTTGTTTCTTTCAAGGAAAGGGGTTGGGTAGCAATATGGCACAACATTTTCATGCTTTTCATTACCCTACTAAGGTAGGGTAGTGAAGGCTTCTGAATACATGCAGAATCCCCAGATTGGATTCTCATCTTATTTTGAAACTGACTTTTGTAGGCCTACTTCACTGAATGTCAAGGGAAGGTTTGAGGTAAGATGATTATGATAAACCTCTTTTTGATCTTATAATCTTATGATTAAAATAATAAATGTTTAGGGCTGGAGCGATAGCACAGCGGTAGGGTGTTTGCCTTGCACGCAGCCAACATGGCCGACCCGAGTTCGATTCCTCTGCCCCTCTCGGAGAGCCCGGCCAGCTACCGAGAGTATTCGATATGCCAAACACAGTAACAACAAAGTCTCCAATGGAGACGTTACTGGGCCCGCTCGAGCAAATCGATGATCAACGGGAGGGCCTTTACTTTACTTTACTAGGGCTGGAGCGATAGTATACTGGGTAGGGCATTTGCCTTGCACGTGGCTGACCCAGGTTCGATTCCCAGCATCCCAAATGGACCCCCGAGTACCGCCAGGCATAATTCCTGTGTGCAAAATCAGGAGTAACCCCTGAGCATTGCTAGGTATGACCCAAAAAGAAAAAAAATGTTTAAGAGTACATAAGTTGGAGGTATGGACTTTGAAATTAAATTCATGTTCAGACTCAATCTCTGTAACTAAAAAATTGTGTAGATTTGGGCAACATTATGAGAGCATTGTTTTACTTTAGGATTTCTATATGCAAAAGTGTGTATTTTTGTTTGTCTGTTTTGTGACCGCCCCTGTGGTCCTAAAGGCTTACTCCTGACTCCAGCCTTGTGCTCAGGGATCATATTTCCGGCGATGTTCAGGGAACAAACCCAGGTCAGACACATGCAAGGCAACTGCCCCACCTGTCATACACTCTCTGGCCCAGAAGAGTAAATTCTTATCTCACTGAGTGTAAGAAGCACAATTTAATATTTATAAAATAGCTGATCCTTGGCTGACGAGGTAGTATAAATGTTAAGGCACTCGCATGTGGTTAGACACCAGTTCAATCCCAACACTGCACAATTCCAATCCCTGAGCACTGAGAAAAATCTATCCTTGAGCACAAGCCAGGATTAAGGTGTGACTCCAAAACAAACAAAAGGAAAAAGAGCAAAAGAAATTGGGTGATCTTACATATAAAGGCATCATAATTCAATTGCAGTACTGATGTCATTTCCTAATAACAAATTCATTTTAAACTTGATGGATTTTTAGATTAAAATATGATAATGTTTTATCTCAGAGCTGTGCAAATTCAATGAAAAATGAATGTGACTGTATATCCCATGGTAACTTCTCAATAAATGAGTTACTATCATGATCATCATGATCATCATGATCATGATCATCATCATCATCATCAAAGCAGCATGTCCCCCTTTTTGTAGAAGAATAATGATTTTTATATTTACTGGTTCAGGGCATATTTTTAACATATCTTTCTTTCCCTCAGGAGATCTCCCAAATTTCCTGTGCCAGTGTTTGAAATGTTTCTCTTCGCCCTGTTAATAGATGAGCCACTAGTATATGGAATAGTGTGGGCTTGGAAATCCTGATTGATGTATCATTAAAACAGGAAGAATATTTCTTGTGTAGAATCTAGAAAACATGAGCTGATTCTTATTTTTAGAACAGGGATTGGCTCTGTCTTTTGGATAGATGCTCCACATCATACTTTCTAAGAATACCAAGTTTGAGTATCTATTTTTCTCCTTTCACAGGTCTTTTACCTGTAAGAAGTTTGAATAGAAACAGGGAAATATACGTCTAATTGGAAGTGCTCTGGATAGATTTAATTTGCTCTAGAAAGTTTTTGCCAATGAGGGAGAAAAAATATGATTGTTCTCAGTTCTCCAGAAATTTTAGTGAATCTCAAGTATTCTCAGGGAGAATTCAGTGGAAATATTTTGACAATTATCTGGTCGCAGAAAGGAACATTCTGTTCAGTGATGGTCTTCCTGGATAAAAAAAGTTCGTAGCTATTTTAGAATTTATTCACTAAATGAATAGTGTCCAATTACATAGCACAAAAGTGGAAAGGTTGCATTGTTAGAAAGAGACCCCAGAAAACATGGTGCTTGAATTTAGAAATATCTGTGTTCAGTCCTGCTTGAGAAAATCACTGTTTTTGTTCCCCAAAATTTAGCTCTCTCATTCACTGGTAAAAAGAAGGGGAAAATGTCTTCTCTTTGAGGCTAAAGTGAAGACTGAATCAGACCCACCATGCAAATTCCTTAGCACAGTGTCTGGGTCTATTAGTGACTGTTGCTCTGTCTGCCTTTCTCATTAATCTGTATATCTATCTAAGTTTATATACTTTGGGCATATTTGAAGGAAACTGGTTTATTTCAAGTACCAGTAGAATCATTATGATGCTCAGAAAATTATGCAAGTATTTAGCCAAGAACTGAGGCAAAACTGCAATAGTAGCGTAGACTTTCTCAGAGTTTGCTGGGTTTAGAATGTGTGATGGTTTAAATGGAAATGTATTTAAAATAATAGAATTCATTTGCAAGAGTCACAGCTTTTCTTTCATAGAGTAGCAGCCCTTTGCATCTGTTTTTGAGATGATGCAATTAAATAGAATATTTAATTTCTAATAATGCCACCAGACAGAAAGTTAAAGTCCACCAATATACCACTTGCAGAGTCCCATAGCCTCTCAAAGTATAACCTGACTAAAACCTCTATAGCTGTTCCGATTGCATGCCAATATGTACATGTAACTCCTGTTGTACCTTGCAACCTCCATACTGTTGGTTTTACAAACCTATTTGTGTTTGTTCTTTGTTAGGAGAACAAAAGGAACTGAAATACGAGGAAGGTAAGAAAAAAATATTTAAAGGTCAGGAAAGAAGTAACTATGATTATAATATTGACTATGATCTCCTTAACCCAGAAGAGTTCTTGAACATATCAAGATTTAAACCTATCTCTATTGACCCTTAGATCGAGACTCATTCTATTTCACCTTCTTAGTTCTTTCTTGCGTCTCTGACATCTAGTTTGCCTGGATTGCAAATAACCAAACAGTCCCTCGTTTAAAGAAACTTCAATGTTTCTCTGCTACTTTGGAAGTGATACCCCTGTAATTTGATCATGCAAAGGTTGGCATGGCTTCCAGGTTAAGGACTTTTGGCTCATGAGATAGTGACTGAACTAGATGACTTATTAAGGTATTTAAGGCATTTTGAGGTTTTGCTTCTTGCATACACGGACACCACCAACAATTATTATTATTACTTTTATTCACATTTTCCTATTGAATAAATAAGTGAATGAATGAGTAGATGAATTAAAATCTCCTTGCCAGAGAGATAAAGACTTGTAAGTCTCGAATATAGGACTGTGAGTCTTCAAATACTAATTCAGTACTAATCTAGTGCCTGGCATGTTCAAAAAAATAATCTGAATACACTCAATTTTAATTCATGGGGATACATTAAACTTTAATTAAATAATATTTTAAGCATCCTTTAAACATTAAGGACAATGATCAATAATCAATACTATCTGAAGTTAGAAGATTTTATGTCATAATTCTCCTTAAAGTATGCTCATAGGTTTTGGGACCAAAGGAAAAGAAAATTTTCACAGCCAAAAAACTTACTAAGAGCTTTTACATTGTGAAATATTCCACAAAGGCCCCTGTTCAGTTATCTATGTGTGCATCCTGCCTTGTCACACAATATACACAAGAACAACATGGACACAACTTCTCTCTGTCTTGGCTAATAAACATTCATCAAAAAACACAAACTTCTCGATAGGATATAAAACAAGAAAAAGAAAGGAAAAACAGAAAGGAATGTTAGTTTTGGTTTAGTAACTATTTTTAAAAACACCTGAGGCCAAATTACTGGAATCCCGAACCAAAACTCTGCAGCAAACCAGAATTCTGTTCCTTCAAAGCTTATGCCTTTGTGAAAATTCTGCTCTATATAGGTCAACATCTACAGGGCATGAGAAATATTTAGACAGCACAAATTAACTCCTTAAGTATTATTGCAACTCCACATCAGTCTTTGGGAGTACATACGTTAAGGAGCTATTAAACAAAAACAAAACAAAAACTGAATATTACTCAACAGTCCTGATAGTATATAATGCATATACAATTGGTTCACCTGCATCCTTTTGATTCTCTATTTGAAAGAGAGAGCACAACAAGGAGAGAAGAGAGAGAGAAACAAGAACACATATGCAGGATTAATGAGCAAGTGGATCAAAATGCCCCCCATTTATGTGTGATACATGATAATTGGAAAGAAAAGGTTGCCCTTGGGTTCCCACCGCCCCGAAGTGTGGGGGCCAGCAAAAAAGGCTCCTTCACAGAGGTGGAAAATGCTGCACAAATAGAAAATTAGTAAAATTAAGTTTAATGTGTAATCAAGCTATGAAACATACATGAATTCTCCAAGTGACAATTAAGTCATATGTTCTAGCCAGAGCTTAGAGGACAAGGACAAGTCAAAATCTCCAGAGAAAACAAGGAAAAGCTTTCCAACTTGAGAGAGAATAGACAGAAGGCAAATAAGATCTAATTTTTACAGAGAATAGACCACCTTGTGTGATCTTATACCCAGATAGTTTGACGTTTTAAACATGGAACGGAAGGCATGATTTTGTCCCGACTGTCCTTTATCTGACATCTAATGCATTGGTCCCAGCCTAGCTGCTACCTTTTGATTGTGTACCAGTGACAAGCACTTAACAAACTGGGGTTACACACAAGCAAAGTAAAAATGCATTCAGGTCACAGACAGAGAATAACTGAAAAACTTACAGACAAATCTGAGTTTATCACAAACAAATGGCTTAATTGTCTAACCTGTTTTAGGTTGATAAAAAGTGACTGGACTTCTCACACTGGGTTTCACAGACAGAATCAACAGACAAGCCAATGCTAAAAAACTTGAAGCAAGGAGAGTGAGTTGGTTTGGATCTGGATTTTCTTGGAATAATGAAAACAGAAAGAGTGAAGACAGCATGGCGAGGAGGTGGTAGGTACTCACGAATGGTTAAATCCATCACTTGGGAGGCCAAGCAGAAGACAGGATGCTCATACATTTCTCTCTTTTTCCCTATAAAAGAGGATTTGGGCATGCAAGAGGCTTAGGTCAGAGGTAAAGAGGTTAAAGGTCATAGGTTAGAGGAAAACGTTACATTAGCTCAAAGGAAAATAGCCACAGAGTATTTTGGGATAAACACAGGATAAAAGAAAAAAGGAGCTTCAAAATTGGAGATCTACTGGATTAACCATTCAGCATGCCGTGAGTCACGAGAGAGATTGTGACTATGATTTTACACGTTTCTTTAGAATTGTTTGCAAGAATACAATGACCAAAAACATCATGAGTAAAGGGAAACAGAGTCTCATTGATTTAAGGCTCCAAGATACTAAGGATTTCAGACTTTAGTATCTAAGGCTCTTGAGGTATTTCTTCATAAACATAGTCTCCGGCAATATTACTACTACGTCTTTCCAAAATTCTCAGAGAACTAAGCCATTAATACTCACATAGGGGCTCAAAAGTAAAAAATGGAAGGCTTCTTTTCTGAGAGGATAGAAACCTTGTGAAAAGAAAGTTGTCTGGTAGTAATATCTTTAAAGCTGCAATGCCTCAGCCTATGGTGGACTATGTTCATGAGAGAAAACCTGATACATGCAGCCAGAGGATGTTGGGTTGTCTGAATTAACAATCCCAGCATGCTTTGAAATTGGTGTCACAGCCACTTTTGCAGAGATAACATCAAAAAGTGGCTGAGCCAATCACGAACAAGGAAGGAAAGAAGCAGAAGAGAGCAGGTAGTGTGGAATGAGGTACTTCTCTGAAAAGAGAGTTGGGAAAAAAAAAAAAGATTGGTTTCTTCAAAGAATCCCCAGACCTAAAAAGTCACAGTGCAAAAGATAATTAACACAACCAAGAAGAATTGAGGCACAAAAGGAAATTACAGACCAGCTGATCTACTTTGGAAATGAATGCATTTTTACTTACAGATCTTAAAGTTTGTTTTTGGATTATTTATCTGAAAGAAGAGAGCAGATCTTACCAAAAGACTAATAGTAGCTAGACCAAGACCTAGGAGGCAGCAGCCATAACAAAAGATCCCATCCCACCTCTGGCCTTGCCTAGACGTATTAGGTACCTGGTTGACTTTACCAAATACAATCATTATTAAGTCTGGGAAGGTTAAGACTGGAACAATTACTTGCTAATATATATAGCCCTCTAAAGATCTTCTTGTTTCTCTATTTTTGTCACTCATTACCAAGTCAAGAGTTGATAAACATCCTTTTAGTGCCCAATTCTTAAGTGTTTCTCCCTGGATGCATAACAATGAATTCATTACCACTGGTACACAATTTGCATTGTCAGACAGACAAAATTGAGAGAGGGAAAACATGTAGTATACAGAACACCGTGAATTTGACATGATCTTAACCTAATTCTCTAAGGAAACAAGGACTTTGGCAGAGTAAGCGATGAGATTTTGGTAGTTGGTTAGGTTCTATTTTTCCTTCCCAGTCATGTCCTGAAGGCAGACAATGGGCACTGTTGGTTTTAGTCAGGAGTTTCACATGTGAGAAAACATCAGATTCCAGAATGCGGACACATTGAGTTTTAGACACAGAACTTCCACATTTATACACTTACACCACTGGTCAAGTTGGGTGTGGTTTTCAAATCACCCTATAGCAGCCAACAGGGTAACAATGAAAAGTGATTAATACCTTTGCAAATGAATAGGTCCCAAAGAACCATATCTTCTCAAGTAGAGTTTACTCAGTGATTTTGGGTGGTCAATGGTTATCAGTGACCACTTCCTTAAGAGGATAGTGGTACCCTCCATCCTCTGTATGGTGCAATAAGAATGAACCAAATCTAAAACAAACTAGGAGCCAACAGAGATGGCTGGAAACTAACCTGCCATCCACTTGGAACCCTACTAAAAAACAAGATACTTTCAAGGGGCAAGAAGAAGTTAAGCAAAATCTTGATGTTCCTTTATTCAATTCTTGTTTACTCCCAAAGCTATCAACGGTGGCTAACAAACTCTTGAAGGTAGCATTCCTATAGAACTCTTTTGAAAGAAAACATTAGCTATGGAGCAAATTTATGGCCAACACAAACTCTCAGAAGGACCTAAAGTTAGAAGATAGCTTCCTATACTCAATATTCTCCCCTTACAAAGTTCCTTGTTCTTTAAATAACTTATTTGGCCACAGTAAAGGAAGCTTTCATAGTTCAAGTGCTTTTAAATTTTAGCTTAACATACTCAGATGGATCTCGGTTGCCTTGGTGGCCATCAGAAAAGAGAGTGCTCCCCAGGAAGGAATACAAAATTTTAAACAAAAAACTGGGGACAGATGGGAGTCTTACCTTCAATTTTGGCATACTCTGAGAGCCGAGAATAGTTGACTAAAGCAGCCTGCTCTAGACATTTACGGATGACTGTTTTTACCTCCTCTTGTGGCACAGGGGTTACGATATCTTTCATTAGAACCTTTAGGTAGAAAAAATGATTAGGATGGTCCAAACAATTTGTTAATCATTTATACTTTCAAAACCTGAAAGTTTTTGCAACAGCCCCCAGGGAGCACTACAATCATATTGTGCATGAATACCACGACTAAAGAGTGTAATCCCTTGGTGAGGATGTGTGCAACTAGAGGAATGTGACCCTTAGCAAGTACTACTGTGTGAGTACCGCAACCTAGTGTGGAACTCCCAGTAAGGAATAAAACTAAATGTATGTAATCTCTTATTGTTGTGATCCTCAGTCATCACAACAATAAGTTCAATAGCAATAACTAAGGGGAAGGATAGGAGAGGTCAGGTCAAAAATGAAGTTTAGAGTGAGTTGTGGATCCTTTTCTGAATTGTGAATATTGTGACTAAAACAGACAAGAACCATTGTTGAAGACCTGAAATGTAGTTTAGAAGAAAAAGCTCTTTCATGAATTAGGAGAGTGTTAGAACATATCTTCAACATATCCTAACTATTTGGGAGTCTGAGATACAAGAACTTGAATTTTGGCAGCTTTACCATGCTTATTCTGATACTTGGTGAATAGTGGCCAAATTGTTAAAAAAAATTACAAAGTGGGTCATTCAACAACAGTATTTCATTGCAATTATATTCAGGTCTTTGAATACAAATATCTGACCTGTCTATGACTTTTACTCTTACCCTTTCCAAGAGTGAGAGAGTAGCTTTCAAAGCACCTTCAGGTCGACCAAATGGGAAGCAATACCTAAAAATGACAGAAAATTCTTCAGGTTGCTCAAATACATTACATTTAGCATGAAATATGCTGAAACTTGATTCCTATAGCAACTCTCTCGGAGGAACAGAAAATGCTTTTTATTTTGTCACGTTGTGTTATGTTAATCGGAATTCACACCATATATGTGTATATATAATGTATATATGTGTATGTGTGAATAATAACTAAAGAGAGACTCTGCAAATGTCTGCAGCAGGAAAGAATATTTCAAGTGATGACACAAGGCTCTGTTTGGATTTCTATTGTAAAGAAGAATCACTTTTCAGCTCAAGTGTAACCTTATAAATTCTTTGTAGAGGCAGGCTTTTAAAAATTAGTTGAAATAGAGTAAAAATCAAATACTTACTTAAATACCCAAAACATTCATATAGGGGGGAAAAAAAGGGATATATTCTGAGCCAATTCAGGATTCTGCTAGCTACCCCTCCATCGACTTGGCTTTTAGGTGGATTCCTCATCTTTGGCAATGCATCTTGCGTAAAATGTATGACCAATACAGATTTAGCCAGAAATATTTACAGGTACCATGAGAGGAAATATAAGAGTTCTAGGAACTATTTCAGACTGACATGACCATTTTAGACTCTTGCTTCAAGGTACTGAGGGGGTCAGTATAGTTATCTAAAGTTAGACGCCTATGTATGTTTTTCTTCCATTATTGGCTGCACTGCCTGGAACAAGTAACCTCTCTCAGCCTGTTTACTCCTTATTTAAAAGAAAATTATAATAATTACCTCATAGAACTCTTCTGAGAATAAAACAACATGTTAATGTTTATTCCAGCCTGTAGCCCTGCATCTGGCACCTAAGGAAGTGGTTAAAAAGTAGGAAATGTTTGTTACACTATTATAAATGCTACCACTATATCAGGCCCTCTGGTCCAAATTGCTGGTTTAGAATTATTTAATTTGCTACAAAGGAGAGGGGGGCTGTGAAGAAAAGCTCAAGGTTCAAGCATCAGACCTGCTGGGGGGCTCAAGTATGAGGGGAAGAACTTGACAAAGCTGATCCAGTTCCTTTCCTTCTTTGGAAGGCCAGCTTGCTTGTTTCAAAAGTAATGAAGAAGGTGGAGTCTCTCTGTAACCCATGCCTTCCTTCCTTCTGTTTAATCTTTCCCAAAGTGGGTGACACTGTTGCAAACGGTGTGTGTGTGTGTGTGTGTGTGTGTGTGTGTGTGTGTGTGTGTGTGTATGTGTTCTTAATGGCGGCAGTAGGCTAAAGTCCAAATAAATAAGTATGGGAACCTCTATCCGTTTAGGTGATGTGATTCACAGGTTTTTTTTCTGTTTTATTTAGGCTCCTTCGAGAAGCTTTCAGTTCAATTCATCTTTGAACAGATTGATGATGAGGGTCAGCTTGTACAAGGAAGTCTTTCTTTTAGTAGAAATAAAATGTACTTGAGGTTTCAAAGATTATGTCTGTTCTTCTCTGCTTTTCTATTATTTCTAAATATCCAGTGTGTCTCTGGGAGATTTAAAGTTTTAGAAAGCCAAACCCCCATATCCCTTCTTCAATTTTCCTCTTCAAATAAATCCCTAAACCTCAGATGCTTACCTAAAATGTGTAATCTGATTTTCCAGCAGAACTCGGAGTCTCTCTTTGATTTCTTCAAAACGTTCCTTTTCTTCCACAGTCACAGTTCCAATTCCATCGGGCCTGAAAGAAGTGATAGAAACTTCATACACTGACAACATCAAATCGAATCTTTAGCAGGAGAAAGCTGTCCATTTTTTAAGAACTCCAATGATCGGCATGCCCTGAGAAGTCCTGCTTTTCTGTGCCAGTTCCCAAAGGGGATGGGGTTTTTTGAGGTTATCATTTGGGAGACATTTGCAGAACTGTCGCTCATTTGTTGTGAAATGGTAAAATGCACAAACGGGTGGTTTGAAGTTAAATCCAGCTTCCATGCCTGTTCTGTTTGGCTCACAGCTTCTTAACATTTTGAATTACTTGCCAACATTTTTCAAAATTAGTAAAATTTTATAATACAAGTCTTATTTCTGGTTTCTTTTAACAGTCTGCAGCAGCTGGTTTTAACTAGCAAGTATTAATGGTTTCTTATCTGGATAGTCACTCACCTGGCCTACATTGAAGTCTTATTTCTTACCTCTCTTGTAGGCACTCAGGTTTTGTACCTCTGAATAACAAACACAAACTCCTAGGAAAACTAAGTGTTCAGTAAATGTCTGTTTTTCCCAATGTTAAGTGGTCTTAAGTGCCTCTCAATTTCTGGTCTATACTTATATAGATGAGAAGATTAATTTATTAAACTCCTACTAGCTGAATTACAAATTACAAAACAGTGGGAAAATTTCAAGACATTTATAAAAGAAATTGCAGAAAACACAAATGGGAAAATATCTTATATTCATGGACTATAAGCATAAATTTTCTTAATATGTACATACTACCCAACAATCTATAAAATCAGTGCAATCCCTATCAAAATTTCAATGACATTTTTCCCAGAAAAGACTGTCCTAAAGTGTATATGAAACCACAATAAATTCAAATAGCTGAAGCACTTATGAGAAAGAAAACAGAGTTGTAGCTATCACAATTTCTTGTTGCAAAGCTTATTACAGAACTATAGTAATTAGAACAGTATGGCAATAGCCTAAAAAAGACATACTAAACATGATATCATATCAAGAACCCAGAAAGAAACCTTCAAACACACAGTGAACTAGTATTTGACAAGAGAGCTGAGGATAATTAATGGGAGAGAAAACAGTTTTTTCAATAAATAATGATTGGAAAGTAAAGTAAGGGCTGGAGCGATAGCACAGCAGTAGGGCGTTTGCCTTGCACGCAGCCAACACGGCCAACCCGAGTTTGATTCCTCCGCCCCTCTCGGAGAGCCCGGCAAGCTACCGAGAGTATCTCGCCCGCACGGCAGAGCCTGGCAAGCTCCCCGTGGCGTATTCGATATGCCAAACACAGTAACAACAAAGTCTCCAATGGAGACATTACTGGGCCCGCTCGAGCAAATCGATGATCAACGGGAGGGCCTTTACTTTAATGATTGGAAACTGGATAACCAAGGCAGAAAGGCAAAATTAGATTTCAATATTATAGTACTCATATGAATAACTCAAAATGGGCATAACATTAACACCTGATAGTAATAAAACTCTCAGAAGAAAATATGTGTCGGAAGTGGCTTACTATTGCTTTTAGTAATCATTTATAAAAAATTATTACCAACAATGCAAGCAACTAATGC
Organism: Sorex fumeus; assembly: GCF_029834395.1. Taxonomy (NCBI): domain Eukaryota; kingdom Metazoa; phylum Chordata; class Mammalia; order Eulipotyphla; family Soricidae; genus Sorex; species Sorex fumeus. The sequence continues at coordinate 63,518,639 of NW_026606129.1, forward strand.
AAAGACGAGCAGTGCTTCCTGAAAAGAGAAAAATTCTAAACAGCAAAGAAAACATAAAATGGAAGCTTATGGAATAGGAATATTTGCAAATTTTCTGACAGGCAATTAGTATATAAAATATAAAAGGAACTTATAAAACTCAATAGCAAAACATCAATTTGATTGAACTGGAACATGTTTTCCAAAAAAGATATACAAGTATTCAATAGGTGAATGAAAACATGTCCAGCGTCACCATTCATCAAGGAAATGCACATCAAAGTCACAATGAACACCTCACATTTGTCAGAATTGTTAATATCTAAAAAGACAAGAAACAAACAAACAGAAAGACAAGAAACAATCAGTGTTGGTGAGATTGAGAAGAAAAGTTTATGGTGGTGAGAATATAAATTGGTAGCAAGTATGGAAAATGGAATGGACATTCTACGAAAAAAATTAGGTGTGGAACTACTGTATAATTCAACAATCTGACTTTCTGGGTGAGATTGAAGGAAAGGAAATTGCTATCTTGATGATATAGCTGTATGTTCATTGCAATATTACTTATAATAGACAAGACATGAAAACATGTCTGTCAATAAATGAATGGATAAAGAAATGAGGCTGATATATACACATATTATTCCATCATTAAAATGAAGGAAATCTTGCCTTTTGAAAAAAGAATACAACTTGAGGGCGTTACTCTAAGTGGAGTTGCTGGAGAGAGGCAGGCATTTCTGATTTCACTTATGCATGGACTACAAAATGCCGAAGTTACAGAAGAAGAGAGAAGAATGTTAGTTATCAGGGTCTTAGGAAGGGGAGAAATGGGGAACTTTAGGCAAAGGCTATAAAGACAGCTAGAGGATGCATAAGTTCAAAGATCTAGCAGGGTACCTTGCCTTGCACTTGACGAACCTGGATTCAATTTCTGGTACCTCATTTGGTCCCCCGAGTTCATCAGGAGTGATCCCTGAGCACAGAACCAGGAGTAAGCTCAGAGCACCGCTGGATATGGTCCCCAAACAAACAAACAAACAAACCCACCAAAACCCCAATCTATAATTGAACATCACATTGTATTCCTTAAATTTATATATATGTTGAGATTTTTTATCTCAATACAGCTGGCAAAAAAAAAAAAAGCAACACCGAACACATTTTTCAGGAGTGATAGCACAGCGGTAGGGCGTTTGCCTTGCACACAGCCAACATGGCCGACCCGAGTTCGATTCCTCCGCCCCTCTCGGAGAGCCCGGCAAGCTACCGAGAGTATCTCGCCCGCACGGCAGAGCCTGGCAAGCTCCCCGTGGTGTATTCGATATGCCAAACACAGTAACAAGTCTCACAATGTTACTGGGCCCGCTCGAGCAAATCGATGATCAACGGGAGGGCCTTTACTTTACTTTTTTTTTTTAAAAAAACAAACTTTATTAAAGCTTTGTGATTTACATTGTTATCCATAGCTAAGTTTTAGACCCATATTGTTCAACACCAATTGATCCCACCAACAATGTCAACTTCCCTCCATCAATGTTCCCAGTTCCCTTCCTCCAGCTCTTGACAGGTGCCTTTTAAAGTTTGGTTGTTAAAGTTTGGGTCTCCTGATTTCAGTGTTGTTTAGGTATTTGTCTCTATCATTCTTTAATACCATCGATGATGGTATTTTTCACTCTTAGTGAACTGTTCATACTAATACAAAAAGAGAAGGATGATAGCACAAATGTGTGAATTTGAGTTTAATCATAGTATCCTTGTGTTTCTGAATGATTAGCTTTGCACACATTTCTCCCATTTGTTTTGAATAAAGCAAGTTGAAAATATAAAGGAGGCTGCATAGTTATGGCTCAAATTTATCTGTGCCAAATTAGATGTAGAATAATCTGACCCATTCAAAGATTTCTGCTTCCCAGCTCCTGCAGTGACTTGTTTTGACTACTGGCTGAGCCAGTTTGCAGATTGGTGCGTCACCATAAAACTTCTACTGGAACATTCTTCAGTTTGCAAATGCAAGTCATCTTGAGACCAAACAAATGGTCTTATTTATAGGCCTTCTCAAGGATCCAGCATAAATTGGAAAAATCCTGTATCTTAGACCAGTCTGACTGCACAGACTTGGCAAGGGAGAGTAATGTAACACTGTGAGGGGTTAATTGGTCAATTTCCTTTCTTTCCTTTTTCTATCTTATGTTTTTTGGACCACATCCCCATTGTGCTCAGGATCTACTCCTGATCAGTGCTTTGTGGGGAAGAGGGGTGGGGTAGTGGAGGGTCACTTCTGGCTATGGGTGTTGCTCCAGAAGTAGCTCAAGGGTCCATGAGGTGCCAGGGATTGAACCTGGGCCCCCAAATGCAAAATAGTCCATTCAGCTATACTTACTTTAAATTTTATTTATTTTTTATTTTGGGGCACACCTGGATGTACTCAGGGTTTATTCTTGGTTCTGCACTTAGGGATTACACCTGAAAAAGTTCCGGGGATTATAAGGGGTGTCAGGGATTAAATTTGGGTCACTTTCATGTGTGGCAAGTGCCCTACCCACTGTGCTATCACTGTCACTCTAGCTTTCTGTCTTTGTTTTATAATTTTTTATTTATTCAAAAAATGTAGGGGGGAAATACCCAGCAGTGCTTAGGATTTACTCCTGGCTCTGGGGTATCTCATACCATATTGGGTATGAGAGATCGAGCCTGGGTTAGCTGCTGCATACAAGGCAAGCACCCGACCCACTAATTATCACCCTGTTTGAAAAATAAGAATGCTGTTCACAACACTATAAAAATGAAAAAGCACTACAGATTCTGTTTCACCTGAACTTAAAGGAAGAGAAAAAATACGGACAAAATAATAATTATTAGGTACAATGTTAGAATTTGTGATTGTCTTTAGTTCAAAATATCGTGGGGGAAAAGCCAGAAAGTTTAATTTACTATATCGGTTAAACACCTTATTTTTGACATGAAATTCCCAGGAATATGGTTAAATCTTGGGATTGACTGACCCACATAAAATACAGGTATACTTTTTTTTTCATGTTTCTGTTATAAACAATTACTTTCCTGAACTGTGACTTTTGAATTTTGTTTATACAGAATTCAACTTGATAATATACTGAGCGCAGGTTTACATGATGGGCTGTGTATTCATACTCTCAATTTGGGGAGAAGAGAGACATCTGAGGAATTTTTTTCTTAGCAGGGAATTGATCCATAGAAAAATCCTACTGAGGATAATTTATAATTTAGAAGAGGGTTTATAGATAACAAAGAAAAGCACAAAAGCCATTTAACAAGGGCAACTCCGAGCTGGCTGTGGTCATTATTGGATGATGCAGTTCTCTGTGAAGAAAATCACTTGTCCTTAACACAAGAAGCCTTCTAAAGCAATTAGGCAATTAGAAGACAGCAGTTAGATTTGTGTTTGAGATGATAAAAACTCACTGAATGCTCATTAGTTGACCTTAGTTAATTGCCACTAAAGGGTTTTATCACAAACATAAAATGGTATTATGTTTTCCCCTGTTGTAGTGATTTTGTATTTGTAATTATCAAAGGTATCAGGTAGTAGCTTAGTATCCCTGAAACCTTTCTTGGGCTACACTTTGAACACGATCTCTCTAGTCCACAAAAGCAAACAAACAAAATTGTAGTGTTTCCTGATATTTTGCTTTATCATTGCCTATGTCAGTGTGAACGGTTTGATTTTTAAGTAAACAAACCAGCCAACAAATCTGACATTTGTAAGGCATATTATATAGAGTCAAAACAAAAACAGGTGATGAAACAAATCGGGATTTTGACATCCGATGCAAATTTGTTTGTAACTGCCCTAATTGCATGCTCTGAAATAGAAGTAGTCAAGAGATGCTATTTTGAAAACTGAGAAAGAAACAAGCGGGAATAAAATAAATTGTCAAAAATCCCAGTAACGGAAAGTGTCTTCCCTGTAAGCATGAGGCCATGAGTTTGAACCCTGGTGCTGCCTATATGTTCTGAGAATTTTCTTAGCAGTACTGCTGATGAGACCCTGTACTCTAGCAGAGTGGTCTGGCAAATAGCTGTGTATATGTGCGTGTGTGTATCTTTGTGTGTGTCTCTGTGTGTGTGTCTCTCTATGTGTGTGTCTGTGGGTGTGTGTGTCTGTGTTTGCAAACCCCTTGATTACGAAGTATGTAAGCTACCAGCAAGCACCACAGCCAGGTAATGAAACCTCATTCACTAGTAACGAAAAACAACAGCAAATGGAATGCAAGGGACAAAAATCACAGGTATACTTCTACCAGGAACAAAGAGCAAAAACAACATTTTCAAGCCCAGGTTTTCCTTGAACCTATTTTTTCTCTCTCTTTCCCTCACTCTACCTTTCTTTAAATAGAACTATTTTGCTTCAGTTAAAATAAAAAAGCAAAACCAATTTTTTTTTTATTAGTGAAACACCATGAGGTACAGTTGTAGATTTACAATTTTTTGTGCTTGGGTTTCGATTATACAATGATCAAATACCCGTCCCTCCACCAGTGCCCATTTTCCACCACCATGGATAATATCCTCCCCACCCCCATCCCCCCATCACTCCCTGCCTCTGTGGCAGGGCAATCCCCTGTGAGCAAAACCAATTTTTTAGTTTGATTCCATATAACTGTTTTTGAAAACTCTGTAACACATTATTTTTAGTTTATTCCCCTAAATTGCCATTGTTAATAATACAGATTAATCTTACAGACTCGTCATCTGTGAGTTTTTGACAAATTATAATATTCCTTCACGTCTCTTCCTCAGTTTGCTAAATAATATTTCCTCTTATTTCCACCACAATTTCAGAGCAATTATAATAATTACAAATACATGTTGGGCTGGAGCGATAGCACAGGAGCTGGAGTGATAGCACAGTGGGTAGGGCGTTTGCCTTGCATGCAACCGACCCGGGTTCGATTCCTCCTTCCCTCTTGGAGAGCCCAGCAAGCTACCAAGAGTATCCTGCCCACACAGCAGAGCCTGGCAAGCTCCCCATGGAAAATTCAATATGCCAAAAACAGTAACAAGTGTCACGATGGAGACGTTACTGGTGCCCACTCAAGCAAATCAATGAACAACAGGACAGTGCTACAGTGCTACAAATACACGTGCACTGGATGTCAATATCTTCCTACGGAATTAAAAACCCTGGCTCATTTTTTTGGGCAGCACTGACCTCATATAAATAAATAACAACAGCAATAACAACAAAAACCTTTCAGAGCATTTTAAACTATGAGCATATTTTACAACCTGAGATTGTAAGAATCTAAATCATTGAGGGCCAATCCCATGGTTTATGATTCAGTAGACGTGGGGTAGAGGCTGAGAATCTGTATTCCTACAAAGTTTTTTGGGGCTGATAGTTTAGGTGCCATACTTTGAAAACCATAGTACCAGACCAAGAAAAAAAAATATATTTGGTAGGTGTAGGTGGTTCTCCCAATGGAGAAAAGGGTAGGTTTGATTTAGGGCTTCCAATTTCCCTTGAATTGGAATGAATTTGGAACCAGACATCTTTCAAAAGTGAGTACAGGGTCCCCTAATCAAGCTAGTAATTCATTCCCAAAGTGGTATTTGCACCATTTCCAAGGTGCCATTCCAAGCAGTACTGGTTGCAAAATAAATAGAAGAACTGCAGCAGTGCCTCCCAAAACCCATGTTTTTTTCCCCTAGAAACATTTAGGGGGTGATTCTTTGGTTGTCATAAAACTGGCTCTGCACCTTGTTCCTTTCTCAATACTTTCAACACTTGACGAATAACAAAGAATGAGAGAAGAGGAAAGAGCAAGCTGAGTTTTAAACTTCCAGTTATCAAATGCCAGGCTGAGACATGCCTTCACAGAAGCATGCTTAGAAGCCTAAGTCCCTAGTCCTCTCAAGTCCCAGTTGGTCTACTTGCTGCCCTCATGCCTTCTGACTTATCCAAGTTCATATCTACTTCCCACAGAGCCTATTTCTTCCCGCTAACTGCAGAAAATTACTGTACTATGGAGATGCTTGTGAAGAGGATACATTCAAGTGCTTGTTTTCCCACTGCTTAAAGTAATGGAATTCCTGTAGTGCTCTTTTTCATGGCCACTGCATGGTTAAGATGGTTCTCTAGAAGAACTTTTTGCACTAGGTCAGTGAGGCATGGGTAGAAAAGCCAGGTGGAATTTGCTTGCTACTGAAGTCTGACATCAGAGTTGGTAGTGCTAAATCTTGGACTGTTCATTAAAACATGTTTTTTGAGAGGTTCCAGCCTACTACTCAAACTCTGGTTCAAACTGTCTGCAGAACAACAGATTAGCAAACCTTCAGACAAGGACTTCATGTCCCCATGGTGAGACACAAAAATTTTCACAAATTTTCCTCTATGGAAATATTTTTTGGTCATTCCATTAGCCATTTAATGGTAATAAGGCATATAAAATAAGTTAAAGTAAGTAAAGTAAAGTAAAGGCCCTCCCGTTGATCATCGATTTGCTCGAGCGGGCCCAGTAACGTCTCCATTGGAGACTTTGTTGTTACTGTGTTTGGCATATCGAATATGTCACAGGGAGCTTGCCAGGCTCTGCCGTGCGGGCGAGATACTCTCGGTAGCTTGCCGGGCTCTCCGAGAGGGGCGGAGGAATCGAACTTGGGTTGGCCATGTTGGCTGCGTGCAAGGCAAATGCCCTACCTGCTGTGCTATTGCTCTTTGTGGGCCAATTATGGGGGAGGTTTGAGGCGTGGTGGGGAAAATGAGTACAATGGTGAAGGGAAGGTGATAGTGGTGGTGTGATTGGGGTTGGAATATTGAATGTCTGTAACAAATCTTCACAAACAACTTTGTAATCTACATTATTTAAATAAAGTGGGGAAAAAACCCTAAATTGTCTGCAGAGAGGTGTAGATGTTATCATGCTGAGTGCTCCCCGGGCTAATCCAACAGGGAGTAAGGGGTTAGTTTCATTTCATACTTTCTTGTCATTGTCCTGACATAAGCATTCCGCTTCCTTTCTTTGACGTTTCTAGAATTGCTCCGATTGAGATTGATTGCCTTTTGCGTATCTTATCCAGAGTTATTTATTTTGCTACTGATATGAATAAGTTCAATTACGAACATAGTCCCTCTTTTGTCACACTTTCAATTTTAGTGGAAGTATTGGTACCTTCTAAAGTTACTTTAGACACACACACACATGCACACACACACACACACATTCACTCACTCAAAACACATACCTATGACAAGGAAATATGTGGTTCGTTGATATCTAGTTCTACCTAACTGCATACTAACTAGCATATCATGAACCTGCACAGTTGAGATAATATACAGGTTACGTGCAGTCATTTTTGCAATCCATTTAGAGACTGGGAACTCTCCCACCTGCAGGCTAGCAAATGGTCCAGACATGGGTCTCTGGGGCTGGAACAGACTATATTGTATCTGACACAGCAGGCATATCTGGATTCCACCTTTCCAGTTTTCGGCAAACCATTTTCTCACTGTCCTTCACAAAGTTGACATTTTCAGCAGCATGATCAGAAAGATGTCATATCGGCTGCTCTTCAAGTTCTTGTCACAGTGGTTAGCACCAGTTCTGTCATCTTCACTCTCCTCACAGTCTCCCATCTTGAGCCATGTCACAAATAATAATGTATCTAGAGAGTGTCTCCTTCCTTCCTTCCTTCCTTCCTTCCTTCCTTCCTTCCTTCCTTCCTTCCTTCCTTCCTTCCTTCCTTCTTCCTCTTTCTTTCTTTCTTTCTTTCTTTCTTTCTTTCTTTCTTTCTTTCTTTCTTTCTTTCTTTCTTTCTCTTTCTGCTTCTTCCTACATCTTCTTTCCTTCTTTCCTTCCTTCCTTTCTCTCTTTTCTCTTTCTCTTTCACCCCATAATATAGTTGTCCATTGCTTCTGTTAGTAGTTATGCAATTGTTCTCTATTTCCCTAAGTGCTCTGAGCTATAGCTTATTAATTAAGGTCCATTATCTGATTTCTAATAGGAATAAGGACTGGGATTTCAACGTAAAACATATTTTGTTATTCAAAATTAAATGTGAACAACTTAATCAAAGAATTCAAGCTGCAGTACATTTAGTGATGTGAATTAACTTCTTTGATGTTGTGAAATTGTTCCTAGCATTTAATTTTCCTGGAAGCCCTGTTGAAAGCTGGACTATAAAGTCTTTGCTTGGATGGTAAGATATCTTTTTAAGGTTAGGCAAATAAATTAAGTCAAAGCTAACAAAGATGCATATATTCTGATACTGTGTTTATTTGGTTATTAAGAAGTATAGCACTGTCGCACTGTCCTCCCGTTGTTCATTGATTTTCTCGAGCGGGTACCAGTAACATCTCCATTGTGAGACTTATTACTGTTTTTGGCATATCGAATATGTCACGGGTAGCTTTCCAGGCTTTGCTGTGTGGGTGGGATACTCTCGGTAGCTTGCCAGGCTCTCCAAGAGGGATGGAGGAATCAAAACCAGGTCGGCCAAGTGCAAGGCAAATGCCCAACCCTCTGTGCTATCACTCCAGCCATATTAAGTACAGTATCCAGATATATTTTTTAAACGTATAAAATAGACAAAAGAGGTCCACCTCTCCATATACAGCCAACAATTTTTGGTGGGGGGGCATATCTGGTGTTGCTCAGGGGTTACCCCTGACTCTGCACTCAGGAATCACTTCTGGTGGTGCTTGGGGGGACACATGGTATTCCCAGGATTGAGCCTGGGTCGGCCATGTGCAAGACAAGCACCTTACCCACTGTGCCATCTCTCCAGTCCCACACAGTCAGCTTTAAGCTCTGATCACTACCAACAAGGGGTAAAACTTGAGCTGAAGTAGAAATATAATTTCTCTCCAAATGCAAATGTCCACATATGCCAGTACAGGCACCATAAACATGATATATTCTCTCTCTCCAAATGGATGCATGCCTGAAGACTGCATTATGGAGCCACGAAAATGTCCTTAAACAAGCATGGTAACTGAATCCTACTTGCTACTAAATTGTTCCAGCCCAGAAACATTAGAGCTTAAAGGCTAGAGTGGGTCAGAATATCTTCCCTAATGTTCTTCGCAGTACTCCCTAAATAGAACATTTAGACCAAACATTCTTTACCTTTCTGTCTCTATAAAACTGACACTTCAAGCTATTCTTTATCCTTCCAACGTTTAGTCTTCTGTATTTAATCCTAGTATGGAATTTTTTCTTTGTGTTCACAAGTGGTTAGTAACTCCAAAATCAATATAGTACCAAAGCATTATTCTTTCAAAGGGAGACATCGCTGTTTGCTCATCTGGATGGTTTGTATAATCTCTAGGTTAATTACACATTGTAATTAGGACTCTCATAGAGCTACTGCTTCATTATTGAAAGTCCAGTATTACCCTTTTCTTCTTTTCTCCCTCCAGCCCATGCCCTTTTCTAATTATGCCCCGATGCCCTGGGGCTCAGACATGCTGCTAAAACAAATATATCAAAGTGTTTGGGTCACAAAGAATAAGCCAGGAAGCAACAACAAACAGCTTCTACACTACAATGGTACACTGAAGCTTCTTAAGGTTGGCTACTAGTCAATTTTGAAAAAGTCTTGGAAGAAGCAAAAATGTACTGGTGAGGTCATTTCCAGTTTTCTAAGCATGCAGGTAGAACATACAATTGTGTCTTTACTAAAAAAAAGAGGTGACAGAATTCTTTTTACTACACAAAAATCTCAAAGAATATGTCTGACAATGGGAAAAGGATATTAGTCAAAGTGGCTCAGGCTCTTTTCACGAACTCAATGAAGCAATAACCCAATAGAGCAGTGGTATAAAATATATTTACTGCAAGGGGAAAACGTATTATTTCCTTGGAGAAGAATCAATTCCTACATAGGCACTACATAGATTTTTCCACATGAAGAATAAGAAGAGAAGGGCTTCTTTATTTTCAGACAAACATAGGCAGTTAGGCTTTATACTCTAACCTGAAAAACTGATTTATGATATCCTAAATGGTCAGGCATAAAATCACTGTCACTGTCACTGTCATCCTGTTGTTCATTGATTTCGTTGAGCAGGCACCAGTAACATCTCTTCGTCCTAGCCCTGAGATTTTAGAAAGTGCCACATTCAAGGCTCTTTCAGGGTCAGGGGAATGAAACCCATCATTGTTACTGGTTTTTGGCTTATTGAATTTGCCACGGGGAGTTTGCCAGACTCTGTTGTGCGGTCAGAATACTTTCGGTAGCCTGCCGGGTTCTCCAGAGTGAGAACTAGATAATAAGATGGCATATAATATATATTTGTTTTGGAAACATTTTCGAAGCATGTCACATTTGAAAATTTGTATTTTGCTCAGACCAGCTAATCCAAAAACCACAGGATAAGGGTTGACTGTATGAATTTTGGACCAAACATTCATTATTTGATGGCTTGTCATGAGCCAGATTTTATTGATAAAATTGATTATCTGGAACATTTTACAAAATATTATTTGTGTTGTAAAATATATTATTTATTCTCCATCTTCTCCAGAAAAAAAGTCATTTGGGTTACAATTAGGAAAAAAGCTCTAAGGAATATATATTAGAGAATATATAGAGAGAACCATAACACAGCAATATGCCAGGTCAAGAACTATTTAAAACAAGAAGACTAACCAGCCCGGTGCTTATGTTCACATCTGAAATAAGTTTCTTTTGTCAATCTGTAATATGAGGATAAGAATGCAAGGATCATTATCATCTGCATCCATCCTTGTCTATCCTAAAGTGCTCTGTTTCTAGATTGGTGAAACAAAATTCTTCCTGCTAGAAGGTTGTAAGGTTGTTGTGCATGTACTCTGTTCTCTCTTCTTTCCTTCTCTCTCTCTCTCTTTCTTTCTCTCATTCTCTCTCTCTCTGAGTTAAAAAGAACCCAACATAGGATTGGAGAGATAGTATAGTGGCTACGTCTCTTGCTATGCATGTGACTGACCTGGGTTCCATCCCCAGCACCAGACCTGGTCTCTTCAGCACTGCCAGGTGTGATCTCTGAGCACAGAGCCAGGAGTTATCTCAGAGAAGAGTTCATTATAGCCCTCCCCCAAATAAAACAAAACACCCAGCATAACATCAAAATGAGAAGAAGGGATAGAGTTCAGAGGAAAAAAGAAGAAAGGCAGAAGTGAAAGGAATATACATATGCAAAACTACTCATTCATGAAAAAAAAAAGAAATTATGCTGGTGGATTGGGAGTGAGGGACCAAACACTGAGGGTAAGGAGTTGAACAGTGAGAGACTGTTATGATTCAAAGGAAAGAAGATGGAGATGTAGTACTGAAGAAAGAGAAATTAATGAGAACTTGAGAGATATTTAAGTTGACAGGGTATAGTAACTGAATTATTGTGATGTGCAGAGAGAGGGGTACATAAGGACTGCTCCTGTTGTTCTATCTTGGGCAACAGAATGGTTGGAACCACTTCCTGACTAAAGGAAAGAGATGGAGTAAGAGAGAAGCAAAGTGTGTTCCATCTGATTGATAGTTCAGCTATTCGAATCTAATCTACAGGGATCACACAGTATCTGCATGCAAGCAGCACCTTAGCTCCAAATACATCTGCCAAATGAAATGTTGGACACAATTTCAAAGCTTTTTAGGACTCAGGCTCCCTTACATCTGCTTGCAGACTCATTAATCTATGCAGCGTACTTTGGATTGGGGAGGTTGGCATTATGGATTTGTTAATTGCTGATACAATGTACTTTCTACGCAGGCCATATGTGAAGAGCAGCACTGGCATTCAAGAAATGTTAAATAATAATGTAAATGAGAAAAATTTCCAATCCCAATAATAAAGGGATCCAAGGAACATTGACGCAACTTGCAATCATCGGAGCTGTTTGATTGCCTTGTCACTGTGGGACAGTGACCAAAGTGATGTTAATCTAAATGTCATCTAGAAAGAATACTAAAAATATTATGGTGAAAATTAAGTACTGCAACCTTAGTAGCTGATTTGAAAATTAAAAGATATAGTGATTTACATCTGTGGATCTAACAATCGCCAAGTGCAACCAGCTGAACATACTTACATTTGCTTTTTTCTCTCTCTGAAAAAATGGGTTCAGTTTTAAAAAGCTGGCCCAAATATATATTTTTCAATCAGTGGTTGTTGAAGATTGCTACATACTAGGTTCACCAGAGATTTAAACATATATGATGCTTAAGCCATGTCCCAGGTTAACAAAATCTCTGCAGGTTCTGGAGACATCATTAAACATATCAGTATTTTTAGGCTCCCTAATGATTTCAGTGTGCAACCAACTTTGATAACCAAAATAAGTGGCATAATACCAAGAATTAAGAAGAAGACCAATTCTGGGTACTTTGGTGGTACTGGAGGTATGCAGTAAACATTGTGCTTCAATATCATAAATGTTAGCATTGTTGTAACCATTCATTCAAGTTAAGATAATGAATGAAAAAAATTTTAAAAAGAGAAATTTCTGAGGAAGAACTGATAGAAAGTACAGATACTTGGCTGTCCATGTAAGGCATGCCAAATTAAATAATTTGAAGTTGGGACATTTTAATAAACTTTGTATGTGATTTACATAGTGAGAGTACTACCATCTTGAAATTCAGTACGAAAATTAGTGGTTAACTTACTATGCTTCTAGACAGAAACTGTCACTGTCACTGTCCTCCCGTTGTTCATCGATTTGCTTGAGCGGGCACCAGTAACGTCTCCATTGTGACAATTGTTACTGTGTTTGGCATATCGAGTATGTTACGGGTAGCTTGCCAGGCTTTGCTGTGCAAGCGAGATACTTTCGGTAGATTGCCCGGCTCTCCAAGAGGGGTAGAGGAATTGAACTCGGGTCAGCCATGTTGGCCACTTGCAAGGCAAATGCCCTACCCACTGTGCTATCGCTCTAGCCCTAGACAGAAACAGGTTATGTAAAAGAAACAAAAAATACAAGTGAGACAGAAAATTTCATTCCATCAACTAGGAATTCCATTTCTTGGAGTTTATTTTCAGGAAGCTGTCCTGTGCACTGTAGGATACTTTAACAGCATCTCTGTCCTCTGCATTTTAGATGGCAATAGCATGCAGTATGACAATCAGAAGTGTCTCCAAGATATTGACAATATTTCTAGGGGAAAAAGCCATTCCTCCCTTGAGAACCATATTCTAAAAGATGCCAAATATGTGAATAATTCTGTTTCTTTCGATGCTTGTCATGAGCAACAGCCAATACCTTCCTGATTGACAAGATGCATTTACATGGGATGAGATGTTTGGATTCACAGAGTTTTTCTCAGAGATAGAGTTTAGGCTCCCAGAACAGGTGGGAGACACTCATGAGTCCTAGAGTGGACCCCACTTCTTTCTAGCCACAGTGGGTCAAAGTTATGCCTCTTCCTTTGGAGAGGCTGAGTTCATACTAGCAGGTAAAGGGTTCAAAATAATACATAAACCTAGTCAGGAGCTGATTGGGAGAGTACAATAGGGACTCCATCATAACGTTAACAGGTATTTGTTTACGTGAGTCACAAATTCTTTCTTCACTCTGGTTAAAGAACAGATAACATCTCCACATGGAAATAGTTTTCATGCTGGTGAAAGAACTTAGAAAAATTACGTCTGCAAAATCAATGGCTGTGAATCAGGGCTTAAAGAAGATGCTGCACTCAGAAGTCTAAAACTCCAGATATACTCTGACTTTCACCACAAAGTCAAAATTACCAGATAGGGCTGGAGAAATGGTACAGCAGATAAGGCACTTGTCTTGTAGGCAGCTGGCCCAGGTTCAACCCCTGGTAACCCAGATGATCCCCTGAGCCCTGCTTGGAGTAATACCTGAGCCAAGAATAAATCCTGAGTGATACTAGTTGTGCCCTCACCCCAAAATAAATAAATAAATAAATACATAAATGAATAAATAAATAAATCACAAAGCAGGTTATGCCTAGTTTAGCATTTTAAGGATAAAACTGAAACTTTTTTTTTAAATAAAGATGGCTGCTGCTTCATATCACCTGGAAATGTTGAAACTCATATCAAATGACCGGATTTGGCATCTAACATAATATACATGTTAAATCTGGGCAGGCAATAAGGCAAAGATACTACAAATACAAACACCAAAGATAGTATATCCACATTGATATCAAATGCTGACAATTATCTGTTACCATACAGCCTGTTCTTAATTTCATCTGGGTTAACAACAAGGACTGGGAAACAATAAGATAAAGATGGCAAAACTGCTTATCTTATATGGATATACTAGGAGTAATATGAAGGAATATATGTAAAAGTCAGTCAGTCCCTGGAATCTAGCAAACACCCTTCCAGTAGAAGCAATTATACTTATTTTAATAAAAACTTATTTACAAAATATAACAATGGGTTCGTTCACTTGTCATTGTATCTCATAGAAGATAATTTTAGATGCTGATGGACTATTACCAATGCTTTGATTCTATCTGCTCATTTGGCATGTGAGAAAATTGAGGCACAGAAAAGATATGTGATAATCCTAGATTTATGTAGAACAGGCTCTAACAGACCTTCAAAATTTACATGCATTGCTGATACAGTGCAAAGAGGAAGAGCTTTAGATTTAGGGTATCTGGGTTTGTCATTTAAATTTACAGACATTCAATTTCATCATATGCAAAATGAATGCAAAAATAGCTAACCTAAAAAGGATCATAAGAGACACTGAACATATATATGCAAACAAATTGGACAACCTAGAAGAAATGGACAAATTTTTAGAATCATACAACCTTCCAAGACTAAACCAGGAAGAAATGGATAGCTTGAACAGACCAATCACAAGTACTAAAACAGATATCAAAAGTCTTTCTAAGAACAAAAGCCCAGGACCATATGGCTTCACTAGTGAATTCTACCAAACGTTCAAGGAAGACATAACATCTATCCTTCTCAAACTATTTAAAAAAATTGAAGAGTGGGGAATTATCCCAAACACATTTTATTTTATATATATTTTTTCATTCAGGAACTACACCTGGCAGTGCTCAATGCTTACTCCTGGCTTTGTGCTCAGGGGACCATATGTGATGCTGGGGATCAATGCCAGGTCATCCACGTGCAAAGCAAGTGGCTTACTCATTGTACTATCTCTCTGGTCCCCAAATACATTTTTATGGTGCCAAAAACAGACAAAAGAAAAACAATATGTGAACATCTCTGAAGAACTACATGCAAAAATACTCAGTAAAACCTAGGCAAGCCAAATCCAACAAGACAGTCATTCATCATGACCAAGTAGGATTCATTCCAGGGATGCAAGACTGGTTTAGCACGTAAAAATAAATATCAAGGTTACATACAGATGTTTTGATGAAATTAAATCATACAGATGATTTGATAAAATTCAATGCCCATTTGTGATAATAATTGTCAATGAAGTGGGAACTGAAGGAACATTTAAACAAAAGTCATACTATAAATGACAAATCCATAGCTAATATCATACTCAAAAGAGAGAAATAAAAGTGTGTTTTTCCCCTAAGATCATTAACATGACCAGAATGTCCATTCTTACCACTTCTTTCCAACAGCACTGGAAGTCCTAGACTAAGAAATTAGGCTAGAAAAAGATATTAAACTAATCCAAAGTGGAAAAGAAAGAAAAACCCAAGAACAAAAATAAGAAAAGGGAGGGAATGCAGGCAGGCAGGAAGGATATTTAAAAAACTAGAAACACATACTATAAAGGGTGTGAAGAAAAGGGAACTATTGTGCACTGTTGGCAAAAATGTAAATTCATATAATTTCTATGGAAGACAGTATGGAGTTTGAAAAAAAAACTACCATTTGACACAGCAAAACCAGGTAGGATACATACTAGATATTTTTCTGGAAAATACAAATGTAAAAGTATGTGTGTATCCCTATAGAAGCATACAATAGCCAAAGTGCAGTAATAATCAAATACGCGTTAACAAAAAAACTGAATAAAAATTGGTGGTATATATACCCAATGGAATATAATGTAGTTATTTAATAAGATAAAATCTTGTCTTTTGTGATAACATGGATAGAGCTTTATATGTTCTTGCTGAGCAAAATTAATCAGAAAGTAGAAAACATTATTTAATGGCATCTCCCATAAATGGAATATGAATAATCAAATGTACTAACAATCACAACAAAAAATCCTCTTGAAGTCCCAAAAAATATGATATCTATCAGAAAGGGAGGGAGTGGAAGAAAAGAGTAGAAGGAGTCAGTCTGATAATGAGAACGGCAACTGAACTTTGGTAATGGGTATACTAATGGTTACAGCTTGGTGTGAAGCTATATTCCTGGAAGTTAAATAGTCTTGTAAAACAATGACTGAGATATAAAATTTAATTAAGGAGTCATTTTTAAATGTTATAGGAAATGATACAGAATATATGTAAGTTCTTTACAAACTGCATATTTATTAATAAAATCACTGTCAGATCACTGTCCTCCCATTGTTCATCGATTTTTCTCGAGCGGGCCCAGTAATGTCTCCATCGTGAGACTTGTTGTTACTGTGTCTGGCATATGGAATACGTCACGGGGAGCTTGCCAGGCTCTGCCCTGCAGGCGAGATACTCTCGGTAGCTTGCCGGGCTCCCCGAGACGGGTGGAGGAATCGAACTCGGGTCAGCCATGTTGGCTGCGTGCAAGGCAAACGCCCTACCTGCCATTTATTAACAATTGTTACTATTATTATGACTCTTCATCAAGCAAACAATTCAATAGATCTTGACAGAACAGATTTTAGAACATATAAAATTCTCTCAAACTACCATGAAGATCCTTGGGGTCGTTTTTCATAGGACAGAGAATAGGCCAGGTTGGAGCACGAGTGTCCATTTGTTCTCTGCTCTGCTTCAATGCAAATTATGCCAGAAACAGAACCTTGGAGAGCGACCAGGGAGCGCTGTTTCTTTGAAGTTATCTTCAGATCCCAAACACTCGCTCTATGCACTTAGTGGCTTCAAGGTACCTTGACGTCTGACCCTAACAGGGCAACATTTCTATCCTTAAGTACTGCAAGTTCAGATGATGTGTGTCCACAGAGAATCAGGACTTCTACAATTCGAGCAGCATACCCTGTTAAGCAGCCACTACTGTAGGAAGTGAGAGTTGGCATTTTCATTCTGTCTGCCTACAAGGAGCAGGAATATTTGAGAAATTAAAAATATTCCTACTGAAGCATAAAGCATTCTTGCTTGTGAACTTTGTGTCAGTTGGAAATGTCAGGGTCAGAGCATCACTTTCAAGACCACAATAAAACTTTCAAATGTCAATGTTAATTTGAGGCAAGAGTAGGGAAGGACATAAGGATAACATTAGAGATAATTAGTATGTCTTTTTAAAAGAGGAAGAAAACCTCACCAATTTGCTAATTTATCAGTTTACAAGGAGAACATCCCTTAAAGACACTGAAAAGAGAAGAGGCGAACCATAATTTTAGAATTTTTAAAACTGTCTTTAAGGTGACCTCATTATAAAAGTGATTCTACTAAGAGATGTTAATTAGTGATAGGCATTTTGGCTTTATTATAAATAGTTATCTGAAGACAGATTTCTTTGATGAGATAAATGTAGAACTGAAGGAGATTGGCTGAAAACAATACGGCTGCTATAAATTTATAGACCATCTTATGCTAACTTATTTTATTTGTTCCTTAAGCATAATCCCAAAGTTATAAATCATGGATTGCTTAATATGAATGACTTGGTAAGGTACCAGGCTCCTAACTAGATACCACTAAAAAAGCAATCTGACTCATGATTCTATTTACATATTGCTCAGTTTTTTCAGTCTGAACATGTTTTAAGAGTCACTTACTACCTGACTCAAATTCTGCTGAAATACATGTTTTTGCCCATTGATAAGAAATTTTCAAGGAGCTCACCTCTGAAAAGAACCTTATAAAAGCAGACTTCTGAAAACACAAAGCTTTCGGTTTGCTCAGGCAGCAGTGATAGGCAATAAGGAGGGTCACAGATGTCACCAAAGACAAGCCAATATAAATATATCTTCTTACCTTTTGGGTTCTGCATTTGCTTGGGATTTGGGATCTTTTCTTTTTTTGGATTCCTTTTTGGTATCTTTTTTAGCCTCTGGTTCGGATGGGGAGGGAGTTTTGTTCCCTTCAGGGTCTGCACGGGGTAGCAGCCCACTAATGTACACATGCACTTGTTGACTTTGGAAGGGGGTGTTCAGATGGGGCATGCACAGAGGGTGGCCAGCCACAGGAGAATCAAGAGCATACATACATGCACAAACAAAAGAAAGAAAAAAAAAGGATGCATCAAATAGCCAGAGCAAATGCATTCAAAGTAAAATAATAAGCAAAAAAATAAAAAAGATGCAAACTTGCATAAGGAAAATCAGAACTGAAAAGAAAATAAGAAATCCAAAACTGTTTCCATGACAAGATGTATGAACCTAACTGTGAATCAAGTGGCAGTCTTACAATATGAAATCCAGACAATGTGTATCATAATTCATGATGATGTTTACCAGGGAGTTTACAAAAACACTTCATTATTTTATAACACTTTCTTATTCAGTAACATATGTAGAATACAGTGTGACAACCCAGAGACTATAATGCAACTTCTCTCTCTCTCTCTGTAAAGAATTCAGTCCAAGAGGCTGTAACAGATAGTCATCAAAGTGTACATATTTATAAAAAGCTGAATTATGAACAGTTACTCCCCAGGTATCAGCATTTTCAGGAGGATCTTTTATGCAAATAAAAGGCCATGTGCTGGGTTATCGGACTTATAACAATGGGATGTGATAACTTTCCCGTCTGTTAAAATATTCAGACTTACAATGTTATTGTTAACTAGTTCCAAATGTCAAAGTTGCATTTTATTAAATCTACCTGCATTGGAGAGAGAAAAGGCATGGAACTCTACAGATATTTCAGAGTTGCATAGCTTGCAAATATAAAGATGACTGACAGTTCTGTTTTAAAATAGAGTAGTCAGTTGCTGAGTCTCCAACATGTGGAATTTCCTGGAGCTGCAACTTTTTCATTTGAGATCGAATTTCTAAAACAATGTATCATTCCTTGACTGTGCCTTTTGTGGATATTGGGGTGCTTCTCTGGCATGAGGTTGAGGTACTTTAGGGGTAAAGTAGGTTTGTCTTTATTGCAGAGTATGGCTATGTACACTGGGATAGTGAACTGGCTGTGGAAATTTATGCCATGCCTTCAGAGCCAAATGCTAAATGTTCTTAACTTATTTGCCGCTTTGCATTATTCAGAACATGTCATTTTTCCTCTAGGAGTTGGGCAACATCTAAATAAAGAATATATTTAGCATGGAGTTAGGACAACTTATGAACTGGTCTTATCTATAAAATCTATAATATTGGGGTCTCGTTACGTTGTGATCTCTAGACCTCCGGAGATTTATGATTAAACCTCAAGCATTATGATCATCTTCGCCTTCCAGCTTCACCTAGCTTATTTCAGCTCCTAAAATGTGTTTGGCTTCCTCCCTCTGCAAAGTATTTGTACATGCTGTTCCTTTTGCCTGGAACCACTCGACTCCTACACAGGCTTCAGTTCTCATCCCAAGCATCACTTCCTCAGGGAGGGCCTCCCTGCCAGCCCATCTGAGTCATGTTCCCTTATTAAATGCTATAATGGCATAGAATTTCTTTTTCACAGAGGACTGATCTCTATATAACTCTGCTCCCATTGATGTATATATCTTGCGCTCATCATGTATGCTGAATGTGTATCGTAGTGATACTTAGTAAGTCATCATTGCATGTTGATGAGATAAATTATAATAACAACAACATCAAATATTTATTAAGCTCTTGCCATGTTCATACATCATGTGGAGTTCTTTATATCCACTTGCACCCTCTCAGAAACCCCATGACTGCACTGTCATCATTGTTTTATAGATGAGGAAACTGTGCGCAGAGGGTTTAATTAACAACCAGAGTCACTGCTAGAAAATGGAGGCGCCGTGATTTGAATTTAGATTATTCCAACTTTAGAGCTTTTTCTATAAGTCCGATTTGTCATTTGCCTAAGTCTTTAAAAGGAGAAGAAATTAAGCTAGACCCCTATGTTCTTTGCATCTGTGTCTCTGCATGGCCGTGTGTTCCACTGAAAGACGGGATGAGAGTTACAGATGATGCTGAAAGAATGACCAGCAGTACGGAGTAACAGGTGCCTTCGAATTTCTTTGGAGGGACACCTCCAGACATATGCTTACCTGTTCCCGTGGACATGGGATGCACAGAAGGCAAAGCTATAGTGAAGGAGGGTAGGGTCAATCATGGCGCCGTTTTCTGCTCGTTCAAGCAAGTCTCTGAGGTAGCAGAGATGTCGGTGACACCCTCGAACTCCATTTCGGGCACAGTACTCATCTAGTACAAACACCTGGCCAGGACTGAACCAGCCCTGTTTGGAGAATAAAGGAGAGACTTTCTTTTAAATACAGTTGTTTTACTAGATAGCTGCTAGCGGGAGGATTGGTTGTATTTGGGGAAGGGGATTAAGCTATCACCAGCCCTAACGCTTACTGACTGGTGAATAAGTGCCAGTTCCTAAACTAAACATACTTGCATATGTGACATGTTTTATCTTCACCAGAGCCCTCAGAGATAACTATCAGTACCCCTGTTTGAGGAAGAGGAAAGTGAACTCAGGGAAGGCCTGGTGTTTTCTTGTGGCAATCTTAAATGGTGACTTCTCAGCAAGCAAGGTGGTTCTCTAAACAGTCTAACCCATAATTCTAAGAGTGAACTGTGCCACCAAAAAGAGCCTTGGTTGCGGTCACTGGGCAAAGGCTTGATTATGCAGTTACTTGGCTATCTTTTAAATTAAAAGATAAAGCTAAGAGAAAGGAAAATAAAATAATAATGATCAACTTACATTGGTAGGGTGCTTAGAACTAACAAAGAACATTTCCTTAAGACTGGTAATAAACTTATAAAGCAGATAGGGCAGGTAACCTTTCATTTTATAGATAAGAAAATAAAAATGCAAACGCTTAAGTGACACCCAGCTAGGATAAAACAGAAACAGCATTCAAATCCAACTGTCTTATTCCAAGTTTTCTGCTTTTTCTATTTTGAAGCATTAAAAAATATTAGGGTTGGTATATACACATGCCAGGACTTCATAAATGCATTCTGTTTGAAAGAAAATAATTTTCAAATTAAAAGATAAACCTAATAATATAACTTTCCAAACAGAATAAATAGTATGTTTAAGTTTCCAATCTGTGAACCAAAAATGATTCAATTAAACGGAAAGGCGCTTCTTTGCCCTGGTTTAGTATTTTGTTTTATTTCCCCCCTCGCAACTATTTGTTTTCTTCTTATTTATTTGCTTGCTGAAGGACCAGATGAACATCTGCTACAAGGAGAACCTGGATGGAATCTTTAATTTAGAGCAGATTGGGTGGCATGGTAGGATAGAAATTACTGCCTTTAATATATGCACTTAAGAAATTAGACAAAAAGGCCAAGTGACTGGCCACTCCAGGTTACCCATGGGCCAAGCCAGAAATCAAATTACTTCTTTTAGTTTCTGTGCTTTGGTGAAAAAATTAAGAAACAAATAAAGGTAGTACTTAAGTTGGAATTTAGGACAGTTATAAATATAAATTTTATTTCATTTTGAGGGTCTTCTCTGAGTCATCTTTTGAATATCATTTCATCTTGGGAGAAGTAAGGTAAAAGAAATAAGTAACTGGAGAACAGGTAGAGGACATAGGAGTGCATCAAGGAGGTCTCTGCAATACTCTTGTCTGGTATTAGTGATCTGGGCAATCTTCAATTGACAACATGCAGCTCAGCAATGCATCCAACGAAAGACGGCATCTTTCCTATTTCAAATGATAAGTTACTGCAGAGGGCGGGAGAGTAGTCGAGGCAGTGGGCTGCCCCTATAGGCAACTTCGTTGCCACTCCATCTGCTACCCCAAATGCTAAATCTTAGAAACAACACTGCTGTGAAAGATTAAAATATATTTTCTACGACTCAGATGACACCAAGTCTTTTGTAGATGCCAAAATAGCTGCTTTGAAAAGAGTTGAAGAAATATCAATTAGGAACTCAGTCGAAGACACAGAAAAATTTATGTATCCCTGCTGGTCGGTCTCCAAAACTAACTGAAAAAAAAAAGATTGTAATAATAAAAAAATGAAATATATAGAAGCAGGAGTAAGGTCTTTTCAATTGGTGCTATTTTCTGAAATTTGGGGCTGATGATTAATAAATACAGGTACAGATATGGGAAAGGAAACTTTTATGCTATTCCTAATTAATTCTGGGTTTTGGACTATATTTTTAAGTATGTATATGACTAATAGTCAGCAAACTTCAAAATTTCATTCCTGGTTAAATTTTTTAGAGAACATTTCTCACTCTTCTGGTAATGAATTTCCAGTAAAAAAGAAAGTAGTTTTTTTTTTAAAAAAAAAAGTCTTGAAAAAAACATATCTCAAAAAATTCCCAGGAGAAAAGGAAATATACATAAAAAGGAATATCTTAGTTCAGAGCTATATCCTTACAGGTTTCCTAAATGCAATTTTTAATTATATAAATGATCACATAACCATAGAAAACACATTTAAAAAATTGCCTTATAAGGCAAGGTAAGATTTCTAAAATTAAAAAATATATAAAAGTGATATATTCCTTTCTAGTTAGAAAAGTTCAGACTGTTCTAATGAAATAATTCTAAAACTGATTTTCTCAGGTGTAGATTAATAATCAGTGAATCTTCTTTTTGGTTACCAGTCCAAAAAAAGGAATTTAAAATAAAAGCAATTCAGCAATAGACTTAGGATGCAGTCTTGTTATTTAGGAAAAGAAAGAGACTTTCATAATATGTTAATATTGCTAGTATATCAATCTGCATTCACAATATTAATATTAATCATGAAAAACTCTATTAAACTTAGTGTATAGAGTCAGGGAGAAGAACTTTCCTTTGTTTAAGTCATCGCTATTCTACCTCATATTTCCTACACATAAAGTGGGATTAATAACATTTACCTTTAACGAATATGAAATAACAGTTTCTGGTTGGCAGAAGGAAATAATCTGGATCTTTTTCTTTCAAAATTTACCATATAATGTCAAAACAAATCTTCAGAAATTCATTAAAGACACAATAGCATGATTTAAATTTAGTCATAACACAGAATTTTAGGAGATACTGACGCTCCTGCTGGAGGGTTGGACTTTCAAATGTCTAAAGCATCACAATTCCCCCCCCCCCGCCCCCCAGGGAAAGGGTTAAAAATGCTCCAAATAGAATGGAGAGAAACAAAACAAATTAATTAGTGTAGGTTACAAAAAAGTGTTTCGTGAAAATCATTTTAATCTTAAAAAAACACAAAAACAAAAAACACCACCAGAAGAATTCATTTCTGAGACAAGAACATAGGATCTTATCATCTGGGGTGGGGAGAGAGGGTATCTTAAACTCTAAGAAACCAAGGCAATTTTTACAAGTTCTCTACAAGCAGGTGCCAAACTCGATTACCCTCTTGGGAATATTTCTCATGTAGCAGCTGAAAAGGGGGAAGCGAAACTAGGGAGGCTGGGGAATTGGATCCGTGTCTAACTGATAACTTCCTCCCGCTCCGTCTTCTTTGGTAAGTAAAACTATCTCAACTCAGGAAACCAGGAACACATTTTTAATCATTACAGGGGCTCCGTAATGAAGAAAAGAGCTTCTGACACAAAGGTAGAAAAACATCTTATTTTTCAAAATGTCATCACGTTTAAATTGCTGTAGACTAAAGAATATACTTGCCAGGCAAGAATAGGAATCATTAAGTCTGTGATCCAAAGTAAGGCGTTGCACCATCTCAAAGAGGGAAGCGTGGTCAAAGTTACAGGGGTTGGAAGAGATAAATTCATCCATGCCATGTTTTTGAGCTCTATCTGCGTCTGTTCATTTATACATGTAGAGAGAGACACAATTTAGAGGAACACATCACATTTTCTTTGACATTTCAAATACACAGGAATTCACTAGGCATTACGAACGCTAGCTGTTTCCCCACTGCCTCCCACCAACATCTCCAAGATATTCTTTTTACCTCCCATTGTCAACTTGCATCACTTACTGGTGAGTTTATTGCATTTAGGCAAAAATATATTGGCATCAACATGTTTATCAAATGATCACAACTCCAGTGCGTTTATGTTGTTCTTTAAAAACTAAGCACACAACCGTAACTCCGCCTCGTTTCACCAAACACTGAAAGCAGATCGGATCTTTGCTCATAAAAGCCTATTCAGCTTTTTAGGATTTTAATAGATTCTGCCATTCCAGTGATTATGTCTACATCAATTTCTCTACAATAATTGGGATTTATCTGGGGAAGGAGTTATGCTGATTTTCAGCAAAGCAAAATTAATTTTATCTTCCCCTTTCAAATCCCTGAAAGCCAATTTGGTTTCGCAGAAGGTTTGGGTCCCCACCCTCCAAAATTAAAAGAAATAACAATAACAAAAGATTTTCATTGAAACCTGGAGAATAAGTTAAGTGGGAATTTATTTTGTGATAGCCAAGTTCGTTGCCTTATTGTGTGCTTACTCAGTTAGAAAAGCTTATGAAAGAGACAAACAAATTTACTCAGCAAGGGCTATGATCTGACATTTAATGTGAATTAATAGTTTCAATGTATTCACACTTTTCCTTACAGGGTGAAGGCTGTAGGCAAAACCTCCTAAGGGCTAACTAATTAATCTCAATATGTGTAACTAAAATCTTCTATCGGCACAAGAACTCAGAGAATTCAATGTGTGTGAGACGAAGCAAATATCGAAGAGGTAGGAATGAAGGTCCTGTATATTAAAGGAATTTGCTCATTCTACCTCATACATAATCACTCTTTTGATACACAGACTGTCAAGGAAAAGAATCTTACATCAAGTGAAGTAAGAGTTTATAATCCTGTCATACATAATATACTAGTTACTGGAATAGGGGGCCCTGCCTGGGATCAGTGGTGGTACTAGAAATGGAAAATACAAATTTCTTATTAGAGAGGGTGTCTGGATAATATTTACACAACTGCAATATTTTCATTGAAACCTGGAGAATAAGTTTAGTGGGAATTTATTTTGTGATAGCCTAAAGGCATCCTAGGCAGTTTTATTCCTTCCATACTTGGGGAATGAATGAAAGCTTGGGTTAGGATAACAGTGTGACTCTAAGATGATTAAATCTCTTCACTTTATTACTGAGTTTATGTATCATTTAAACCTAGTTCCCATGTTATGTGAAGTTATATCCTCTTATTGTTAGAATTTTTAAATATCTTCAGTTATTTTACATAGAAGCAGCAAGTGGTCAGTATTTGCACAAGATGTGTTGCTTATGCCCAAGATTCACAGAAGCAACAGCTTCCAGAAGGGACATTGAAGAAGTATATTTTAATAGCCAAATCATTCTATTAGGATGCTAAAACACCAGCTTTTGGAAGGGATATCACATGAGCAGAAAATACATTAGGGACTCTGAAAGAATTACGTTGCTGTGTTAATTGTTTCCAATCTCTTAGGAAAAGTATTTTCAATGTGAGGGTAGGCACATTCTTTTGTTTGGTAGTTTGGTCTCCAACCTACATTTCTCTTTCAACTCAGAAGTGTTAGTAAGAAAGGTGGCGAAAATATTAGTGGTTCTGCAGTTTCGTGTGTGAGTGTGCGTGTGTGTGTGTTGTGTGTGTTTGTCCTTTGGATCAAGGGAGGAGACCTTAGCCTGTTGTATTTTTAGACCTCATCTTGCAGAGCGACTCCTGACATCCTGGGGGTCACTTCTTCATCCCTTAGGACAGGCTCTGTTCTTTCATCTCCAGCCTGTCCTTCCTGGGTCCATTTAATTCAGCAAAACTACCAGTGGGGTTCCTGAATTGGTCATCCTGTTTTATGCCCAGAAAAAGCTTCAAGGCGCCCTACACCTCCCAATCTTAACAGATAGCTGAACCATTTTGGCTAGCAGCAGTCTCTTGCTCTCAGATTTCTCAGAAGAGACTACAAGCTGATCGGCCAGCGCCCGTCTTTGCCAGTTTGGCTCTGCTATTTTATTGCTCTTCAATTACGATGGTTCAACCAGTGCTTAGGCTCAGAAAGAAGGGGATTCTTTTGAAGCTGTTAAAAAATATGGCACTTATCTCCAGTCTCTTACTCTTTCATTATTTGTTACATGGCTTGAAAACTTTGTGATGAACTATTTTGCCTTGCTGCCCTCTCAGGAAATGGATCCAAAAAGGCAAGGCGACTTGGCTCCTTTGGGAATACCAAACACATGCCCCGCCTCTCCAGTTCATCAATACAGCTTTGCTGTGCTAATTCTTGGCTGAGAATATGTCTGAGGAACAATTTCATTTTTACCGAGGTTTTCAAGCAGACTTACAGAAAAATATGCCGTTTTCCTTTTTAGAAAGTAACTATGAACATAAAAATATCCCTTCTTTTTCTTTCCTTCCTCTTCCTCTATCAATCCACACATAGAAAGAGCCTGGGATTGATCTGGAAGATCTGGGTTCTCGTTTGAGCTCCATTTTAAAATAGCTGTTTTGCTGCTTTCTCGGTTTCCTTATTGTCAGTTCCTTTTTTTTTTTTCTGTCACTGTCATTTAATAGTGGTTAAGGTCCTTTTATTGCTTCTATTTGTGTAGGGTGGGAGGGACTTATGCAGTGCGAATTTTAAATAAGAGAAAAGGAGCAGCTCCTGGGTTTTGCTTACACAAAAATTGACATTTACACAGAATTAGGCTCATTATCTTAATGGTTCCAACAACTCAAGAGTGCTTAACAGGGTGTCTGAGTTCCATGGAAATTTTGAGAGTTTTGTTGATCTTATTTTATTTAGAAAAGGCTGATAATGTGATTTTACAGTATCAGTGGAAGGGAACTTATTTTTAAACTTAATTTCATAAAGGATTTTGATAATTTTGTTTGATAGATTTCCAGAGCCTAGAACAATACCCAATCCAATGTAACATGTAATGAATACATGAATTTATACAATGAATATAATACAACAAATTTATTTCACCAACGCAAATATGTCTGAGGAACATATTTACTTTCCAATAAAAATGTTCTGTTTTTTAATTTTATGGAATATCTAACTAAATTTAATGGCAATATTTGATGGGAGTCAGGATAGTAAGTAGTTAACACTGATGGGCTTAGTGCATCAAAAAGATAAAATGAATAGTGGTTCTGCCATTGGGATGTGTAATTCAGAAAGGTCGATTAATGTTTCTGAATTTTGTCTTCATTTTTAAACTGAAACGAGTGTGTGAGTCTACCCTCTAAGGGTTATTGAAAGATTTTATGAGAAGTATGCAGAAAATTAATTCCTGTATGCCTGGAACATAGTAGATGCTCAGTTAGCCTACCTTAGCTTAAAAAACCACTTTGATATCACTATCTACCTTCTATGTATCTAGGATGGTGCTTAATGAAGTGGAAAATTCCACCAAGTATAATAAATAGCCCTGTTTTTTTAAAAATTATCATTTATTCAGAAGTGGTGATCATGAGGAGAAAGCATTATAAACAGGCAAGTTACTTAGTGCTTTCTAAGACAGTGTCATCCACATTCTTATTGAGTTATAAAGCCTCGGAATTTGTGCTAATGCCAGTTAAAGAGTGCTTCTTAAACCAGAATATTCCTAGGGAGCTGGAGTCTTTCCTGCTCTCTGCTTTAGGCTACTTTGTCTCTGAATAACCAGCCCTCATGTCTTATCTCTGTGTTTTTACTGTGCTATGTTCCATTTTCTCTGTGGGCAGGGCACACACACACGCACATACACACACACACACCACACACACACACACCACACACACACCTGAATTCTTGATAGACAGTATGTTTCTTGAGGGCAAGTTTCTGATCTGTTATTTCCCCTGCCAGCTCTCAGAGGAGCCAGGTCCTTAGGAGGTGTTTATTAATTGAGTTACTCTGACACCTCAATCCCAGGAAACTTCCCATTGACTTTATTAAGGAGTCACACACATGGGGATTCAGATGGCATCTTGCAAATCCAAAAGTGGGAACATGTGTTCTTAGGGGGAAAAAAAACTTAGGGAAGGAAACAGAATTCTAGGTGCAGGTGTCTTTGGATACCATTCAGATTGTCTGCCTGTGTCTCCATACATGTCTAGGACCATATGCATTACATATGTTGCCTATTTTAAAATAAAACAGTACAGTGGTCCAGCTGTTCCAAATTCTGTTTCAAAGAACTTGTGGGTGCTTCCCAAGCAACACCATATAGTCACTCTTGCACTGTCCCAGTCTGTTCTACAGAACTGAGCATTTTTAAAAAATGCTCCTTACAACTTTTTTTCCCCCTGTACAAACAATTGGAATTGGTTTATTAAAGAAAAAGAAAACTCCAACATTGACATTAGCAGGGAGAATAGTTCAGAGCAAGAATAGGAGAAAGTCAATTCTTAAATTCAATAAAACTTAGGATTGCTTCATTTGCCAATATTTGGCATGTCAAGAGCACTGTGGCTCGAGCAGGCCCAGTAACATTGTGATACTGGTTACTGTGTTCGGCAAATTGAATATGTCACGGGTAGCTTGCCAGGCTTTGCCATGCAGGCGAGATACTCTCAGTAGCTTGCCGGGATCTCCAAGAGGGGCGGAGGAATCGAACCCGGGTCGGCTGGGCCAGCCTCTTGCAAGGCAAACGCCCTACCACTGTGCTATCGCTCCAGCATGTCAAGAGAATGAAAATAAATTTTAGCACTAGATTGAGCAAAACAGAATTAGGATGGTAAAGTGATTGCTTAAAACTCCAGTGACGCTTGGACTATTTCCTGCTTTACATACCAATGTATACCAATGCTCGTTCCCATAAATATGTATATATCTTTTGGTTTTGCTTTCTGAAATCAAAGATTGAAGATATTTGAGGCACTGATTGTAATTTTTACCTTTTTAAGTCTGGATATAGAGTTCGTAAGTTCTGTTTGGTTTGCTAAAGGCACAAAATATATTGACAATGTACTGAAAATGAACTATAGGATTTCACAGTTTCTGCAGTTAGGGCAGAATTCAACACATCTTTCAAACAATGCCACTTGTTCAACTTCTAGGGTTTAACTACATAAAGATTTTGAAGGCCTTCATAGCATGAACACAGAAAGCTGATGTCAGATCAAAGTTAGATGAATAAAGCTGATATTGATACCTAAGCTACATTAAGAAACCTGGACCATTATCAGTGGAGTCCGCGACAAAGAAGTAGGCTTATGGACATCACACAGACTTATACAAGCGGCTATACTTGAAGAGGAAACTAATCAAAACCTTTACCTGAAATGTGCTTGGAAACAATTTTGGTTTGGCATCTAAGTAATTCTGGGGAAATGCTAATTGCTAAGGCAGATTCTATTGTGGGAGGTTTATATTCTTTTAAAATTAAGTTCATTAAACTTATGTAACCACTGAAAAAAATCTATTGGTTACCCTATTCTTTCTGTTGATCTTTAATTGATCATGATATTTGGTCTCATGACATATCTCTTTTTCTCATAATGGGCAATACATGATGTTTCACAGCCTCTGTTTAATTAGCAAGTTTATTTATGCAACCTTGTTTAAAATACAAATTTTGAAAATTAATTTGTGACCAGGTCCATCATATGTAAATTTCTTAAGGGGATTAAATAGAGTTTAATTACTTGATCGTAATGAAATTTTCTTATTATTCTAAAAAATAAAAGAATGACAAAAATCAAATCTCTTTTAATTTTACAATGTTATATTTTGGAACTTTCCATAGCTAAAGAGAAAGAATTATGTAGTTGAAAATAATTATAAGCATACTCTTATAAATAATCTGGAAGAAGCTCCTTTCTCTAATGAATTCCTTTGATAATAAGCTAGTAGTGACTATTTTATCACTGAAATTTAGAACACAGTTATGGCTATTGTTATTCCTAGATATAGGATGTGACAGGCAAGGGAATAGCTAAAGTCATTGTAAACCCAAACTGAAAATTAAAAGGTGACTTTGTATCTTTCTTATATGGAAAATGCGTGCTTGTCATATCTGCTTGACAGTATAAGAGTAAATGTATGGGTTGGACAATGACGAACAATGACAGTAGTCAACCTCATCAGAAGACATGAAATAAAGAAATGACAATGATTGATGGCAGCTGGCTGTTTATGGATTTTTCTAGAAGAATTTTTTTGGTGTGGTCAAGTAACTAGGGAATGCTGAATCCTGCATGAGTTCTGCTGAGCAAGCAAAAGACTGTTTTTCCCAGTTCTCCTATCCTTGGCAACTTAATTCCTTCACGGTCTCTTTGACTCAATCAAACTAACTTTTATTGGTTTCCTTCTTTGGAAGCTATTAAGACGATATTATGTTTTGAAAAAATCTTGAACTTAAAACCAGAGCAGTAAGTACACTTAAGAAGATAAACATGTGATTTTTATTTCTCTCGTTAATGTTTTTATTCTTTAAAAGACAATTACTTTGGGTAAAAATCACAAGAGAGTTTGTGATTGATCTCAGAACAAATAATTGATATATAATTTTACCTGATATATTAAATTCCCTAATAGATAAGTGATATATAATTTTCAATTCATTTCTGGAATGCTTGACAATGCTTTTATCTCTCCTACTTAAAAATTTTTGTAAGTGACATATAGTACCCAGTTGATTAGTGAACAAGATATTGAGTGTTTCAAAAGTAGTTAACAGCAAAAAATGAACCTCTATTTAATAGAATCTACTTAGAATCTCTCTTTGTGACTTGAAAATTTTGGGCCTGATGATGGGAGTTTGTTCTCTTAAAAAGTCATTTCTTTTTACTGCAAGGAAAAAAGTGATTTACAGTGTGGCTTCAAGTCATGCAAATTTAGTTAATATTGAATCAATTCTTTGGTATTGCATGTAGCAACTGCAAGTTGACAATATAAGAAGATATTATTCTAAAAAATCTCATGAGATAAAACTATAGAAAAGAGTTAGGGAAAACCACTATCTGGAAATCTACGAGGATAGCAATGCCTTATAGTGCAAATACATGTAAATTTGCTCAGAACAAAATTCATTCAGTCATCTATGCATCCATTCTCTCATTCTTTAAAAAAATATAGCAAAGTCCTAAATTCCCACTAAGTTCACATTCTATAATAAGCTTTTTAAAATGCCTCATCAGCATTCAAAGGAAGTAAAATTAAATTAAGTATCCGCTTGGAGTGGTGAAAAAAAACAATCTGTCTGCTAGCCAGGGATACATTTATGCAAAATAAAATTTAAAAAGAAAGGGGAAAAGAAAGCAAATTAAAGAAACGAAAAAAAATCAGGAGAAAAAACTATCATTAAATGGGCAGAAGGAATGATATGACCTAAGACTTCTAAATTAGCATTCATAATATTCAAGTACATATTTGCCTGCTCTCCTTGACCAATTTTTCTAGCTCCCTCTAATGTAAAGTTTGAACTCCACATATTTTTTGGTGGGCAGTTATTTTTCTATATAAATAAAGGAATTATAAACACACTTTTGTGACGAATGCAAATAACGAAGAGAATAATTGTTCCAAGTTTTAAAGTTTCTTTTGCTCCTATGGTTAAAAGTTTTAGGAAAAAAGAATACAAACACAAATGATGTTCAACACATTATTGTGTCATTGCTCTGTGGGAGTTATAGAGAGACACTGGAGACCAGAGGTCAAAACCCTCCATGACATTGTTAGATTGTGAGTTCAAGCTTTTGTGAATAAGCTACATGACTCAATCATGTCCTTACATTCCTGTTTTTGTGTGTGACAGTCTCAAGTTTAAAGCTCTCTTTTCAAAATTAATCCTCTTTGGGGTCTTTGGAGTACACCCTCAAACTAGGTAAAATGAATTCTTCAGTATTCACATTTACTTTATTAATCATAGTTTACAACTTGAAGTCTTGCTCAGTAAATATCTTTGGGGCTCCCATTCCACATATTCATTAAAGTATCTATGGCTACCATACCATTGGTACACTGAGCATTCTAAGTTCTGGAAAAGGAAAATTTGACAACAAAATATTATCAGGGTACAAAATGATCTGTTTTCAGCCATAAAGAATCAGGTAGCTGTGAATTCCATGAAACAAAGGCATAACTCGCCATTTTTTTGGGTGACGTTGATATTCTTGGAATGAAAAAAATTAGGAAATATTAATGGTTGGCTTTACTCAGAGGATCATTTGATGCCAATATGAAAGCCAAGGAGAGGAGGCAATTATGCACACATCACATGCATCCTAGTTTCAGTATGGAAGCTTACATGTCAAACCTAAGGTCAGGAAAATAACATGAAAAGTTTAACTACAATGTCTAGACATGAGGAAGATTTAAGAGGAGAGGGAGGAAGCACATTGCAGGTGTCAGATAATCTAGTCTGATTATCTGAGCTGTGCTAGCTATAGGGGAACACTTACCCTTCAGTCCAGCTAGAAGTTAGCAGGGTAAGAAGGAACAAACCAGAATAACATAAAGACTAGCAACAAGGCTCAGGAAAGCAGACAGGAGTTCTAACCTAGCAGCTAAAGTTCTTGGGTTCGAGCAAAGATTGAACAAGAAAACTTAAACAAAACGAAACAAAACAAAAACCAAAATCAACCCCCCAAACCAACAGTAACCAAGACCCCTCTAACTGTTGAAGATTGTTCAAGTGGAAGCAAAAGTAAACAATTCTCAAACACACCCAACTCAGGGGATCAATGATGAGATTAACAGTTATTAGTTGAGAAATAGACATTAAAATGAGACTTCATTGCAAGTGACATATCAAATAACCATTTACCAAACAGCAAGGTTTAAATACCCTTTTCCCCTGACTCCAAATAAGAATGGAGGTACCGATTTTTACTTTTTCTGTAACATGGGTTGAATAGGGATCAGGTGTCTTAATGAGAGGCCACTGGGTTTATAAATTGTGGCCACACTTAACTATAAATTTGAACATTATTTCCAAAGTAAGCAAGATTGGCATTAAAATGGAAAAATTGCAAAAAA
Source organism: Sorex fumeus (assembly GCF_029834395.1). Classification (NCBI taxonomy): domain Eukaryota; kingdom Metazoa; phylum Chordata; class Mammalia; order Eulipotyphla; family Soricidae; genus Sorex; species Sorex fumeus. The sequence continues at coordinate 63,551,657 of NW_026606129.1, forward strand.
AAATTGTATAGCTAAGGAACTGACTTGATCTTGTCAAGTTTTAACCAAAAAAGTGGAAAAATTAAATAAACAACAACAACACCAAAAAGCCACAAAAGAACAAAAAAAGTTTTAAAGGTTGGTGAAACCCTCCCAAGATCTTTGTAGAGTCACATACAGACTAATGAATAGCAGGATCTATTTTTATTAGGTTTTTACAATTCCATATATACTCCACTCCACTTTTAGACGTGTCTTTTGATTTTAAAGGCTTTTGAAATTTCAAAAAATTAAAAAATAAAAACTGCATCCAGAAGTCATTAAATAGAATTCAGAAAAACTCAAATAGACACATAATTACTCCCAAGTTTCCCAAAGTGCAAAATTTTCCATTCTCAAGTTCTCTTGAGCAGACAGTGACATGACAAGACCGAAGAGTTTATTTTCCTCTACTTGCCCTGAAAAAAATTCCCCCAGTTCTCTGGCGCTTCCCTTCAGCATGTAAATGCTAATTAAATTGATTACCAAGTAAACTCATTAAAGAGTTGTTCATAAAATTATTCACTTGCAATAATGGCAAATACTTTGAACAAATGTTATAACAATTTAAGTAGATGGGTACAGAATTAAGGATTTAACAATGACCCTTACCTTTTGGAGCCAAGGAAACCCTTTTAAAATGCAATACTTGATTATTTTTACTTCTTGTGAGCTAGAGAACTTGTGACTAAACTTGCATAATGTGACTTAACTAAAACAAATTGATATATATATTGATGACTAAGTGTAAGTATAGGAACAAAGTTTGTCATTTTTCACTAACGTGTTGTTTTTATTACCTTGCTTTGTAGTACATTTGCCTAGGATGTTTGCCTAGGATGAAAGGGCTTCCAGGAAAAGACTTTCAATGCTCAAATCAGGGAAGGTGGTGGGAAAATTTGTATGAATTGGTTGCTCTAAGCATGAATCAACAATAAGTTTTTGACTGAGTTACCATTTACAAGGATTGATTTGCCACCATAAGGTGGTAGTTTAAGTTTAACATATTAAAGGTTTCTGTGAAGTAATCACAACATAACCACCATTCTGGGTCAGGGTCCCTAAGGCTTAGGGTAAAGTAACTGCTTGCACTCTATTTCCTTTTTATAACTACTAAGTACCATCACAGAATGTAAGGTTCTTGGTTTCTTTGTGAAGTTTTCTCCTGTGTTTTATATACTTCTAACTGTAAATGATCAGGTATATATAGAGTACTTAAATTTTGGCTGGTTTTCCCTGAAAGTTTCTAAACTAGAGGCACAGAAATGCCAATAACTGGTATTCCAAGGTGAATAATTGTTATAATTTGGAGAAGTGTTGAGGGCTATCTCAGTGGTATTGAAGTGAGTATGGGACTACCAGGCCTGTGGCTATTTGACTGAATAGTTGAATATGGACTGTCCTTTATTACAGGGTCATGGTGTATAGTGATGTAGGACAGGCCCTATGTAACTCAATAGGCACTGTTCATAATTAGGTCAATATGAAAGATGACTTCTGTAGCACAAGCTACATGACTTGTTCTTTCAGAACCGGGTAGGCATAATAGAATTCCATACTCCAGAAAATCTTCCTTCTTGGGAAATGATTGGGAATGATTAAAGGCACAATAGAGAAGGCAGATATTCCACAGGAACTGATAAATCCCAGTGGTATGAGATATCTGGCCTAGTCACTCATCTTTCTGTTTATCCCACACGTGCTCTAAAGATGACATTCTTAGCACATCTTCCAAATTCTAACCTTTACAATTTTGTTTTGGTTGACCATTTAATAGAAGTTCACTGATCAACGAGGGTAATGATTTAATCAAGTCTGTGTCTTCAGCTGAATCTTCCTGCTGATGCCTAAAATGACTAGCATTTTAATTTCATTGCTAAGTGAATCCGACCCATGGAAAGAAATGTAAATCAAGAACTGCTGCGTATTTCCACGAAGAGATATCTATCAATAATCTTTTTAAAATCAGTGTCTGATCTCCATTTAAATGCCTGATTTTCCTTCAACTTTCTTAGACTGGTTCTATCACAAACTATTAAGTCTTAATCTGGACAGATGGTAGAACAGAGACACTGAATGTAAGGTGAAATGATGTCATAAGAAATGGAGATTATTTGGAAATAAGAGCAAAATTTTCCAAATATCACTAGAAATACAATGTTTTATGAGGTTGATTTAGATGATGATCATAATTAGGATTCTTTCCCCATGCCCCATCTCTTCCCCTCCTCCTCCCCCCATAAGAGCTAATCCACTGCAGGGAAAGAAATAGGATGGTGTTGTTTCCAAATTTATATTTTAAAAAACCTGTCAGGTAGAGTTAAAAGAGGAATTCCATTGCAGAGTAGCCTATTTGAAAATTTAATTTAATTTCATTTTGGGGGGGGCGAGAGCTTCCATATGGTACTCAGTAGCCTCAGTGCCCTCAGTGACTCTTGGCCAACCATGCTAGTGGTTCAATGAAAGAAACTGAGGGTGTGGTACTTCTTGTGTCCTGAAGTGCTGGGGATTACCTAAGACACCTGTGCAGGGCTCAGAGTCTTCCAGGTTTATATCTGGTGATACCTGATGCTCACTCCGACCATGTTGCATCAAGGATAGAACTGAGGTGGTTTGGATGCAAGGTTAACACCTTAATTTCTGTACTATCTCTCTGACTTCTAACTGTCCTTCAAAATTAAATGACAATTTGGTATATGTTATTGCAATGAATGGCTAAGCCACTCAGAACAAAAAGTTGTTTTCTCTCTCTTGTTTTCAAATAAATCCATCATACATAGAGAAAAATATGAATGAGGAATTTAGTGGCTCTTATGTATAGGAGGATGGTTCCTTCTCCCACCAAGACCTACCTCAATGTCTTCCTTATTCTTTGCAGTCTCTCTGTGTGAAAACCCACAGTGATTGTACAGTTATTTATAAACTACAAATATGTGCATCTTCCCTTAGGAAATAATACTGAACTAGAATTACTTGAAGCACCTGATGGATAGTATCTGTCTTCTAGAAAGAATTTTTTCACATCAGCAAAAATGTTACACCATTTATGAGGTCTTGTGAGACAGAATTCTACATGTAGAATTTGTTGATAAGGGAATTTACCTCCACTTGTTGTGTTTGTTGTAACTATAGAATTATTTCACCTAGCTCCAAATTTTTTTAAGAGAAGAGATTATGATAAAATCTGTGCGAAAGAAAAAGTTTCTGGCGTGGAGCCTTTGCATTTTGCTTACTCTTTCGCTGCAATTCATTTCCACAGATATTTGTGGGGTTGATTCTTAACATTTGGACTTAAACTCGGACATCTATCTAATATTTCTTTTCCCACTTCGTGCAAATGGCATGGCATCAGCATATTTCTGTGTCCAAAAGTAGCTTACTGATTGGTTGAAGTGATTATTGGGATGTAGGTAACATGAGAGCAGAGACCTCTTTTCATCTTCCTCACTAGCACGTTTACTCACCTTGACACTTGTTCAGTGAACTAGATGAAAGAATGAGTTCCATGCAAAAATAATTGACCACTATGATTATTACTAAAAATTTCTTGTACTTGGGGGCCCAGAGTGATAGTACAGCAGGTAGGGCATTTCCCTTGCACAAGGCCAAACTGGGTTTGATCCCCAACTCCCGATATGGGGAACCAAGTACCACCAGCAGAGATCCCTGAGCGCAGAGCCAGGAATAAATCCTGAGCACTGCTGGGCGTGGCCCCAAAACAACAACAACAGCAACAACAACAACAACAACAGCAGCAGCAGCAGCAGCAGCAGCAAATGACTTATTCTTGAGCTATAACTAATTGACTTAAAGGTTAGCCAAAAGTCTTTATTTTGGGTTAGTATTTATAACTAAAATGAATTACTTTTTCTTTCTGTTACTTAAATTTTCATTTTCTTGTTTTAATAAATGTCACCAAGTGCACGACAACTTCCACCTTTCTCTGTATATCAAAAATATTTATATATTGAGATTAAAACCACGGTAAGGAGCAAGAAAATATGGCAAAGGGGCAAGAAATTGTAATGAACAAATAGGTATGAAGAGAATAAATTGGAGCATGAACTGGGACTGTTTAAGAAGATCGTTTCATTTTTGGGTACTGATATTTTAGTTCAGAATGGGATTTTAAGTACCATGTTTGTTTGTGCATGGCTATGTGTTTTATTTTTTTTCCCACTGCATGTGATAATGTCATAATTTATTTTTAAATGGTTCTAAGTAGCGGATTTAAATTTATTTCAGATCAAGACCTATTTTAACATCACTTTTAATAGAAAGAAAGGAGGCAAGAACATACATAATCTACTATATTTGAAGGACTCAAACAAATACATGTTTGGCTGTGAATTCTAAACTCTTACCAAACAGAGAGAGAAAAATCCACCTAAAATAGACTTTCCTTTGTTTAGTGCTTTGGAGAAAATGTCAAGTATTGCACTTTAAAATTACTTTCATCTAACAATGCTGTCTCAGTTTCCCCCTTCTGAATTCCCTTTTAATGCCCCCCTCCACATACAGGAAACAGGACTTTATGAATCCTTAATACAAAAGCAACTGGAATTTCTAATTGAACTCGGGAAGACAAATTTTATACATCTAGTAGGCTTTTTAACAAATGGCGTATTTACTTACAAAATTGGGAGATGGGAGCGTCCAGCTGAGGCACATTCCCTCCCTTGGCATTGAGTTTCTGGACTTGGGTTGGGGGCACAGGCTTATGTGACTGCCCTGTCGCCCGATACATAGCTTGAACCCACAGAATGCGATCTTGCTCGTCATCACTCGCAAATATCACGGTGTCTCCTTCTTTGACTGCATTGAAGAAGGCTCGGCCACCCTCCAAACCTGGAAAAGCAGGGAGTTAAAAACGATTCAGTTGAGCCTCAATGTTTCGGTAGAAGTGAGACGTGCAAAACTTTTTTGCAGCTTCTCCTGGGACTAGAGAAGGGAGGAATGATTTGCCTCTCTCTAGCGGGAGAAGTCTAGTACCCAATCGGTTATACAACGTGGCCAGCATAGGAAGAGACATGTTAAGCCTGACTAGTATTTCTTTCTTTGTCCCGCCTGGTACAGAGAAGTCAGTCAGGGTGCCTGCTAGTATTGAGAAAGCACTACTCTGCACACATACTATTACCTTTCTTACATTTAAAACTAAATCACAAATAACAAAAACATCTCTCCCTTCAGCTGTCCCTTTATTTTGCTCTTCTTAAGGTAAGGGTATAGGATATGGATTAGGACTAAAATTTAAATGAACCGGTGAATTCCTTGGACATCCTGTTAATTGCAGCATGAGTCAATATGTCAGTCTGGGGTTCTATGTTTCAAATCAACTCCCAGGTGATGTAGACTATTACATTGGTCTGAGGACGGCACTTCAATAATCAGGGTTTCTCTCTTCTTAGTAAGCCTTAAGTTTCCTTCTGTGAAACTGCTGACCCACTGAAGCTTTTATGTCAAGGTCACCAGTGACTTGCTTGTTTCTGTATCCATTAATCAATACATAGTCCTCAGTTCTTTTCAACCTGTCCGTCTAGCAGCAGCATTCGACACTCACTCCATTCACTTTGAAACATTTTCTTTCCTCGGGAAGACCCTCATTTGCTTCCTCCTATTCTGGCTACTGCTTCTCAGTTTTGTTTGCTGGTTCCTCTTCTTCTAACCTCTCAATCCAGTGTCAGTACAACATGATGTTTTGTCCGTGAACTTCTTTATCTATACCCAAATCCTTCCTTGATGGTATCCAGTCTCACTCTCAAGAATAAGCACATGATCACTACATTTCTCTTCTCTACTCTGGGCATGTCCCTCAAAGTGCAGGCCTGAATATCTAATGAAGTTTTTTTTTGTTGTGGTGGAGGTGGTTTGGTTTGGGGGCCACTCCAGGCAATACTCAGGGCTTACTCCTGGCTCTACACTCAGAGATCACACCTGGGACCACATGGGGTGCGAGGGATTGAACCCCGGGTCGCCATATGCCAGGCAAGTGACCTGCTGGCTGTACTATTGCTCCAGCCCCCATCTAATGGTTTTAATCACCTTTTCACATAAATATATAAAAAACCTCCCAAGCATATTTTATCCAACATTGAACTCTGATATTCTCTCCCACACTCCTATCCATTGCAGGCAGCAGACCCAGGTTTGATCCCCGGCATCCCATATGGTCCCTGAGCATCGTCAGGAGTGATTACTGAGTGCAGAGCCAGGAGCAATCCCTCAGCATCGCTGGGTGTGACCCCCCCCCCCAAAAAAAAGACCAAAACAAATGTTCTGATAAATTAGGAAATGGAGATTTCAGAGTGACTGTGATGCAAGAGGGAAGCCAAGGGGTGGAGTTTGGGGGCTGTTAGGGATGGGTAGCAATAATATGTTCATCTCCACTACTAGTGTCATCTCCCAAAGAGCGACAGACTCATCCCAGAACAAGTGGATGAGTTCCAAGAGTAAAGAATTTAATTATATCTGGGAGTTTCCCAGCAGCACTCAAGAGGCCACAGAACCCCTCTTGGCAATTCTCAGGTAATCAGGCCAGGTGGTCAATGTGAGGTTCAGGGTGAATTGCTGCTTGGGCTCTGGAGGACTGGGGATTGATTATCTAGGCTATGTGGGCAGTGCTTAGGGCCATATCAGACAGTTCTTGGGGCCTCCAATGCTGCATGTGGCAATACACAGGGGATGATATGTTCTGGGAATTGGACTGGGATTTGCTGCATGTGTCTGAACCAGGTACTATCTCGCTGATGCAAAAATAATAGAGTCTTGTAACTTTTAATTTTTGATGGGGAGTTGGGGCACACTTGGCTCTATGTAGGGTTTACCCCCGGCTCTGTGCTCAGGGTCATATCTGGGGGACCATATGCGGTACTGGGGATTGAACCATGGTTTGGCCCCATGCAAGGAAAGTGTATTATATCCTGTAGATCATTTAAAAAATAGAATTATTGTGAAATATAAAGTTATTCATGATTGACTTTCAGATATATGATGTTCCAACACTAATCCCTTCACCGGTATCTGCTTCCCTCCACCAATGTCCCCTGTTTATTTCCCAGGTACCAGTTTGCCTTGATGGCAGCCCTTTTTCTTTCTTTTTTTCCCCTTGCAATCACTGTATTTTATAATACTATTAACTGCTAGTGATATCATGCATATCACTTTGCCTTCATTCGGAACCCAATCCTCATTCAGAGTGAAAACGTCCCTCTATCATTGTGGAGATCATTTTTTAATAAAAGCCTTTTGGTGATTATAATTATGAGAAAATATTTAGCCTCTTTTCATATGGAGGGATTTTAAAGATCTGATTTGGATATGATGACCTACTGATTGACAGCTGGAAAAACTTGACAAATTAGATGGTGTGAGAAGAAAGAAAATTTGGAGATAGAGAAAGATGAGAGTTGAAGAATGCCTAATGTCCTGAGAAGTGTCACTGAATGTTGTGTAGTTTATACTCATGGTAAATTTTCAGATAAGTTATTTCAAAACTATCAGTGACTGCCAGTGAACCCACCGCTGCATGGGTCCTTTTTCCTGTCTCTCACCACCTTCTTTCCTCCACGGCCTGGAAATGGGGAGTGAAGGTACTATGCTTCAGGAGTGACAGTCAGACAGTACAACAGGCTCTTCTTGAGGAGAGCAGAGGCCTCTGCAGTTATTCAGAGGTAAAGATAGAAAATAAGTTTGCAGACAGTGATTTAACCTCCAATAGCCTTATGAGGTAAGTAATAGTCTATCCACTCTGTAAATGAGGAAATACACTCACGGAGGCTTCATAATCAGTCTATGAACACAAAGCAGAGATCTATTCATAATCCGAAATTCATAATCAGCCTATGAACACAAAGCAGATATAAGACTTGTCTGGCAGCTAAGTTGATAGCTGAAACCACTGTGCTATATTGCCACAAAATCTGACCAACATGGCTTGACACACAGGAAGAACTCTCTGGGGCTTGGTGATTAGCAAGAGAATGAAGTCTGGCTTTTCCCCTCTAGAAAGAAAGATGGCAGCTGCTTTGGAGCTTTATGGAAAGCCAGGTATGAGCCGGTCATGACGGGGCGACTGAAACCTCATGGAAAGGGGGGCGTTCCCAGCTTGTCCTTCACACCCTACTGAGGTCATGAGTTGCCCCCCACGAGTGGCTCTCCAGTACAGCCATGGCTCCAGAATTACAAGGACTTAATGCAGAGCCCGGCAGCTTGCGGCAGAAACTGAATGGACTATGTGTTAATCCACACCACCATGCCTACCCGGAGGGGAAAGGGTGTTGCTCCCTTTCAGCTCTTTCCCTCTGGAAAGAAAGATGGCAGCTGCTTCGGAGCTTTATGGAAAGCCAGGTATGAGCCGGTTGTGACGGGGCAACTGAAACCGTCATGGGAAGGGGGGCGTTCCCGGCTCGTCCTTCATGTCCTACTGAGGTCATGAGTTGTCCCCCATGAGAGGCTCTCTGACACGGCCATTGCTCCAGAGCCACAGAAACCAATTTCATAATTATCTGACTCTCAGCAGAAATACTTCCAGGCTTAATAAGTAAAATACCGGAAATCCAAAATCGTGCAGCCACTATTGCGGCCACGCGACATCACTTCATTCTTGTAACCAGCTGTAGAGAACAAATTATTTCACAATGCCTTTTCAGCATGTCTGATTTGGGGATGTAAACTCTAAATAATAATGTGCATCTTTTGTCGAAACAATGAATCTAATCAAAGTACATAGAGTGTTAACTAGAATTCATGTGCCTCACAGGCATTGGGAGGGTTGGGAGGGGGTGTTTATTGGGGTTCTTGGTGTTGAAAAATAAGTATTGGTGAAGGGCAATGTGTTTGATGATTGCATGACCGAGAATTAAACCTGAAAGCTTTGTAACTTTCCCCAAAGTGATTCAATAAATAAAAAAAAAAAATTAAAAAAAAAGAGAATGAAGTCTAATCATGGAGTGAGTGCGGCAAAAAAAAAAAAAAATACCTAGTGCAGCAGAGAAAAATAGTAAGGCAGCTTTTACAGAAAGCAGGAGACGCCAAGGACGCACAGTTAATGGGAGGGCAGAGCAGAACAGTGGAAAGATACATAAGTGAGGAGAAAGCAAAGTGAACATCACTGTAGACTCTAGGGCAGCTGAGTTTACAAAAAGCAGCGGTTCCTGAATCCGCAAAAGTTAGTGACAAGGCAGAGGACTCTTCACGGAAAAAGTGGAGCACAGCCCCTTAGGTTTAAGTTATCAAAGACAGAAGAGTTCTGGGAAAGAACAGGCAGGCAAGGAATGGAGGGAGAGCTTTTTGCTATTAAGTTTACTTAATTTACTGAAAGCAGACTGTACAGATTTATCTAAGAATTATATTAGTTATTCTAAAGTGCATCTTTTATTATTTCAGATGAATATTCTTTTATTTGAAGACTAACACTCGAACAGAAATCGAGAGGTTGTTACACAGTAGTCTACACTAAATGCAGGTAGAGTCCAAGTGAAGTGTTTGCATTTTTAGCCTGACTGTAAAACTCAGTGACTTACAATTTCCAAAGTTACTGTTTTAAGGGACTGATCAGGTAGAGTAATTTAGTTCTAATATATATGTGGATGCCCATTTGTCTTTTAGGTTTTCTTTTTAAGTTTCTGTAGTTTTGGGGGATGGGAGGACACATCCAGTGATGCTCAGGACTTACTTCTGACTCTGTGCTCAGGGGTCACTCCTGGTGGGACTCAGGGACCTTATAAGGTGCTGGAGATCACCCAGGTCAGTTGTGTCAAGGCAAATGCCCTACCCACTACCATTGCTCTAGCCCAGATACCCATCTGGATTCCAGACAGAAACAAAGGCAAGGACAACCATGCTATATGACTATCTACCCCTCAAACGTTTCTGCCAGTCAGTCCCACTGACAACCAGGATAAAAAGTCAAGAGTAGGAGGGGAACAGCTCGAATCAGAAGTCCTCCATTTGAACACTCACCTTTCGGAGAGAAAATTCTCCAAAGCTTTGAGGACATTGGCTAAACTGTGTGCAGCTTTAAACTCCAGCTGTCCAATTTCTGTGTACAAACATCCCTTACTCTGCTTCCATGTGAAGAGTCTGCCCTCCTCCGTGTGGTTCATATGTTAGAAGTGGGGCCTAGGAAATCCTGTTTATAACAGGCATGTATAGCTCTTTTTTTTTTTTTAAAAAAAATCATAGGAGTACTGCTATTTATTCAGCCACTGATTAGGCTGATTGAACTGGGCATGAACTCCACAAGCATGTATAACTGTTAAGTCAATCTGAGTTTGGGGAGAGAGAGAGAGAGAGAGAGAGAGAGAGAGAGAGAGAGAGAGAGAGACAGAGACAGAGACAGAGAGACAGAGACAGAGACAAAGAGACAGTGACAGAGAGAGACAGAGAGACAGAGACAGAGAGAGAAAGAGAAGAGTACAGCAGGCAGAGTGCTTGCCTTGCATGTTACTGAGCTGGGTGAGATCCCTGGCACCACATATGGTATTCTGAGCCCTGCCAGGAGTGATCCCTGAAGGCAAAACCAGGAGTAAGCTCTGAGTACCACCTGGTATGGCCCCCAAACAAACAAACAAAAAAAAATGAAAAAGAAATTCTGAATTTGACTATTCTCATGACAATTTTGTCTTGCACGCGGCCAACATGGCCGACCCGAGTTCGATTCCTCCGCCCCTCTCGGAGAGCCCGGCAAGCTACCGAGAGTATCTCACCCGCACGGCAGAGCCTGGCAAGCTCCCCGGGACGTATTCGATATGCCAGACACAGTAACAACAAAGTCTCCAATGGAGACGTTACTGGGCCCGCTCGAGCAAATCGATGATCAACGGGAGGGCCTTTACTTTACTTTACTTATAAATTTTCCATTTTCAATAAACATTGTTTTGAAAGTAAATAGGACCAAGCACATCCAAAGGCAAAGAAAAAACTTCTTAGTCTTCTTAAGAAAATAATCAATTTACTTTTCATTTAAATATTGACAAAGGAATTTATAACTTAATAGAAAAGAAACTATCATAATATACTTTCACAGCTAACTGCCTATGCATAGAAGAGCTTTCTCCCCACTCCTATTCTTCCCACCACGAGAAGCGAATTTTTCGTTCCGATGACAAAACAACAGCTATAGCTTTGCTTTTGTTACACATGTAGCTGTGTTTGACTATGCTGCTTGACATGGGTTAGATTCTGAGCACTGGTTGAGTTTTTCCCCCTTTATAGAATGGGGTGAGAGTGCTGTCTGTGGGATTGCAGTGAGCCACAAATGCAATTACGTGGAGGAAAGGGGAAATAAACTGTTTTAAAAGGAATTAAGAGTCATAATGTGATATTGTTTCCCCCTTCCATATTAGACTTAGCTTCCCATTGGAAAATGCAGATCTGAAGAGAAGCCAAATCTAGTTCTCTTAAGGGAATTCAATGCGTTCAGAATGCAAGCCATTACAGAATGTCCTGAGGTCTAGTTTCTCACGATATTGTTTCAAACTTGTAAGTTCTATTCATTAAGAAGAATTCCTAAGCACAGTATTCACATCTTATGTGGTCCGCTTTGGAGTTTGCTCTGACGAGAGGCAAAGTACCAAGGGTGTGGGACTGGTTGAAATCACTCAGGACTGAGATTTTGAATGTGTTCATTGTCCCACATGGACAAGGCCTAAGGTCTGACACACCTTCTCAGGTTCTTATCCATTTTGTTTAAAACTCTGTTTTTCTTTCATGTGTATTTTGTTGCATGTGGAAGAGCAATATGGGAGTAGAAAAAGAGGTTTTGGGCCAAATAATGCAGTATGGTTGGAAATGCTTCCCTTGTGCAGATTTGGCATAAAAATAACTGTCTCTGGGAAAGGGCTGTTGGTGCTTGTTGCTCATTAATATGCTGAAATGATTTCACCCCCCCCCCCCATTTTGAAGGTTCTTTGAGGCTGATTTTCTATTCATTTTTTTTTCTGGGAAAAAGATGAAAAATGGGTGGGGGGAGAGGTGTGAGAGAGCAGGATGTGGAACTTATGTAATGTAGAACTTAAAAGAAATATTACCATTTGTGTGGTTCTCTTAGTTAAATAAAATTTAGGAGCTTGGGTGGTTAAGCTTGTGGACTGGAATCTTCTTAGGGGAAAAGATTTTTTAGGGAGAATTTTCAAGTGTCAACAAGCTAGGAGATGGGGTTTAATTCCCAATACCACACAGCCCCCTGAGAATTAATCCTGAGGTATCCCTTGGACATATGACCCAGAAACAAAATAAAAAGTAAATCAAGTGTCATCAGCTAACCTGAAAATGTTGTTATGAGAAATGGATGTACAGGGGTGGCACCCTGGGACATGGGAAACCATTTACTGAACCCTCATTAATGATTAACAACAACTTAACAACAACAAAAACAACAACAGCACACACTCATACACACATGGGTTCCTGGTGTGTGTATATATAGGACTTCTTTTTCAGGACTTTTATTTCAGTCTCTAAGTTTGGAGTATATACTGGATGTGGGCACAGGTATCTAAGGGAAGAATCTATTTCCTTCTTGATTTAAACTAGTTTCCCTTGAGTAAAACCAAAGCCCTTGACTGGGAGTGCACTTAATCAACCAGGATGGAAATTCTGTAAGAGTGGGGGCAGGGGAGAGGTGGGAAGCAGTGAGATACACAGCAGGCAGGGCCAGCGCCTCACGTTGACCCAGGTTTGAACCTCAGCACTCCACATGGTCTCCCAAGCCTCACTCTATACTCAGAGTCAGGAGTAAGCCCTGAGCATTGCTGAGTGTGGCCCCCAAACAAACAAACAAATTAGGGGTAGGGGCTGTTATGATCACTTGGGAGAAGCCTTAATTCCTTTTCCTGGTGCCTTGCATGGGGAAAATGGCCTGCAAATATCAGTCGGATGCTAATTTGGTAGAGGGGAGGGTTCCTGTGGATTTAGGACCTTGAGGGAGGACAGGTACCTGGCTGGGGGTCAGTGTAATCCACAGTGTATCCATCCAGTTGTAGAAGTTCCTGGGGCTCTGCTTTTTTCTCCCGATAACTGCACATGGCAAATGTGTACTGACTGACCTAGAAAGGAAAAGCAGAGATTGTGAGGCTAGCCCCTCAAGAAACATCCCCATTCACCCAGGTCCCTTTCCCCAATGCTGTCCACTCAGTAGTAGACAGTTCCGGATTGAATTTTGCCACATCTTGGCTGTGTGACTTGGAGAAGATTACTTAACTTTTCTGATCCACGATTGAGGATACATCAGCTGAGAACCTCCCTCCTCTGTAACTCATGAAGATTGCATCATGGGGAACGCACTGAGAATCTACCTGGTTCTGAAGCTGACAGCGTTTGATAAAGGTCACTGTTTTCATGACTGCTGTGATTTCAATAATTGAAATTTAATGATCTTTGTAGGGCATATGACCCCAAATAGTGGCAATTTTATAGGTCGGATCAAACAGGACAATGGCCCTGGCTGAGAGTACAAAACTGCAGACATAACACATGAGAACCTTTTGGTCAGATGTCAGGAACTGGTCATTTATTTATTGATGGCTCCAGGTTTTCTTTTTCCCCCCCCTCCATTTTAAAAGGCCAATTCTCAGCATAGAGTCTCATGGTCTGTTCTCCCATCTCCCTCCTCCCCCTCCCCGCTCCCCCCAAGGAGCGCTTTGGGAAGCTTTGCAACATCTTCCTTTCATCCCAGACAAGTGCAGGAGTGACATGCTGTCATAAGCAATGAGTGCTGGATCACAAGGTGCCAGTCATAGTAGGGCCACCCTCAGCCCTGATGCGGTGGCTCTTGTCATTGCTGCCATGCTCACTACTGGCAAGTGGTATCCTTGCCAGCGTTGAATGGGAGCTTCTCGGCTGCAGGCTGGCCTGCGGGACACTGTCGCTCCAGTGTGTGTAGACGCAGCCTGGATATTCAGCATCACTACAGCTGGCTCTGCTGCTGAGAGCCCCCAGGAGAGTGAGCGCCCTTCAGCCTTCTAGCTAAAAAGCTCATGGGCATATCTGCCATCCACGGATGTCAACCGTCTTGGCGAAGAAGAGCCACATCCCTCTATTCTTAGTTTCGTTTGATGACAAGAGACATTGCTAAGTGAACTTTGATCTCTGCTGGAGACATCTGTAGTTACCTTCACCTTAGTAAGACTTGTCCTTTTGGGTTTTTTTAGGGGGTGATAAGAAATGGGTGTCCTCAGTCTCAGAACAGAGGCAAGGGGAGGCTATTGGAGAAAGCTATACTGGTTGGTTTAGCTACTGCTGCCCCCTGTTGGTTTCTTATGAAAACTTTCTGCCTGACTGGAGTTTTCTTACAAAGCAGATGGTTATTTGGGACAGGTTCACTTTATTGGTCTTGATGGGCTTCAGGGGAAACATATAGCCAGATCACTAAGGATATTCTTTTTATTTTTCTTTTTTTGGCTTTTTGGACCACATCTGACAATGCTCAGGGGTTACTCCTGGCCCTGCACTCAGGAATAACTCCGGAGTGCTTGGGGGACCATATGGGATGCTGAGAATTGAACTCAGGTTGGCCATGTGCAAGGCTAATGCCCTACTTGCTGTACTATTGGTCCAGCCCAGATAATTTTTTTAATCACTAAGTATGTATTAAGCAAATATCCTGTAAAAATATAAATAAATTCTCTCCTCCTAAGAAAGAGGGCTGAGTACAAAATTAGGGTCACAGAGGCTTGGGGTTCCAATGAAGCTCTTTGATAAGCTCTTACTTGTCTAAGTTTTAGAATTCTCAGGTGTATTTTATCTGTTTTTTATTCATTCTGGAGCAACTAATCAGAGAAGGGGTTTACAGAATGTACATAACGCTGATATAACAAATACTTTATACACACGTTTATATAAAACAATACCCTGCGTTTGGCAAGAGTATTCTAATATAGAGTAACTGTGAACAGGTAAGTATGTTTGCCTCTTTTGAAAGCAGGCCTTGAAACTTGGGCACCTTTTTATATTTCCCTCCCCATAAACAAAAGTAAACCAAACAATGGGTAATCAATCACAGATCGAGTCTCACAGAATCTAGAAAGCTGGGGTTGCATGAGCTTTTCAGAGAACCCCTCCGACCTCCACCTCCAACTCCCTCCAATGTTACCCCAAGAGCAGAAGCAGCCTTTATCAGTCTGATTCTGGGCCCAAGGATGACTGATTCCCCCCTTGCCCTCAGGCATGACAGTATTCACAGGCTTTGCTGGAGTGGTTGGGTGGTGATTTTTTTTATCAGTCTCTGGCAACACAAGAAATTGTATAGTTTGCTAATGTGATGATTAGCCAAACAAATAAAGAGCTGCAGACACTCACTCGAGATCTGAAAAATATCACAACAGAAGGGTGCGATTTCGAGATTTGTGCGTTTACTCTTACTACAGCTTTGGGCTGATTTTCCCTTTTCTAGTTTGGGCGTTTGCTTCCTGGCTTGCTGTGTGCTGCTGCCCTCTTCTGGCACGCTGTGGAAGTTGTCTGGACAAATGGCTAAAATACACCCGAGTTGGTCTAGAAGGCTTGTGGAAGTTGATGATTTACTTGAGGAAGTAAAGGAAGGGAGAGAAAAGATCTCTCTTAGAATATTTCTAATTCATGTCCCTTTGGTGGGAAGCTAAGGTGATTTTTTTTTCTTCTAGAGCATGTGAAGGGTGAGAGGATAGCAAAGCTTTGGGAGTCAAAAAAAAAAAAGTTTTTTTAAGCTTCCATAAGATAACACTAAATGAAAGCATCACACTGGAATTCTACTGAAATCATTTGATGGAAAGTGAAGGACACAGTAGTTTGAGCTGTTGTAATAATGCCACGGAAAAGCCCCAGAACCTGGACTGGAGCAACAGAAAACATTGAAACACATTGACTATATCATCAGTAGATATCTGTAAGTTTGGGTGTCCATAACTTTGGAGAAAAGGATCTAGAGGGCAGCCATTAGCATTGGAGATTTTCAGCTGGGATGCACCTTCTCAAGGAATGACAGGATGGGCTCTTGTGATTTCTGAGGGCCTGGCCTTCAAGATTTTGTCTGAAAGGTGGCTGGAGAGCTGATATACAAGGAAATTCTGATTTTCTTTCCTTGCACTTAATAAAACTAAGAAAAGGCTTGAATAATATTCCTTAAAGGCTGAAGTGAGACCACATTCATAGAGTGTGGTTATGTTCTGGAGACAGCAGGTTATAAATATCTAGAAGCTTTAAATCAGACCAATGAAATCAGTCTTTGGTTAGGGTGGACCTCAGAAAAATTTTTGTTTTTCATTATTATCCCAGGTGTTTCTTTTCTTTTTTAAAATTAAAAAAATTTTTTTTAAATGAATCACCATGACGTACAAACTTTCGTGATTACATTTCAGTCATAAAATGATCGAGTACCAATCCCTCCACCAATGCCCCGGGTATTTCTTAATGTACACTGAAATTTCAGAATACTGCTTAAGATCTTGAATTTCCATATAAGAACTGTCCATAAATTACAGCTGCCAGAGTCTAGCTATGAGACCAAAGAAGGGCCTGCCTTTTTTTTGTTTTGCTTTGTTTCAGAGTCACACCGGGTGATGCTCAGGACATATTCCTGGTTCTACACTCAGGAATTACTCCTGGTAATGCTTTGGGGACGATATGAGTTGTCAAGGATCAAACCTGGGTAGGCTTTGTGCAAGGCAAGTGCCCTGCCCACTGTACTATCACTCTGGCCCCAGAGTCTGGCCTTTTTTGGACCTTTCTGGTCTTGCCTCTCTCTTACCTTACACCACCGAAGGAAGACTGAAATGAATAGACATAATGCCAATAATAGAACATAGTTT
The DNA here is from genome assembly GCF_029834395.1 of Sorex fumeus. Lineage (NCBI taxonomy): Eukaryota > Metazoa > Chordata > Mammalia > Eulipotyphla > Soricidae > Sorex > Sorex fumeus. The sequence continues at coordinate 63,568,456 of NW_026606129.1, forward strand.
ATCTAATTATCATCATTCTTGGAGAATGATTCCATTGTCATTTTGACTGATTCCAGTTTTTTGGCTCTTATTCACAGTTCCCATGTGTGGATTTATAGAAGTGAGTCCTTTATGACGTTTATTTATTCATTCATTCAACAAATACTTAGGTAGCATATTTGGTAGTAAGACTATAAAGATGTAATATTGGATATGTTTTCTGTCCTCAGGTCTAGTAGAAGGCACACACTAGTTTCGTTATTTTATAAATGTCTCATGTTAATGGAATAAGTATACAAAAGAGAGGTTATGAATGATTCTATTAGTGTTTGGGGTATAAGTCCAGTTGGGTGGTTAGAGAGTTTTTATGAGAGGGCCCAGAGTGATAGTGCAGCAGGTAGGGTGTTTGCCTTGCACACGGCCGAACTGGGTTCCATCCTTGGCATCCCATATGGTCCTCCAAGTACTGCCAGGAGTAATTTCTGATTGCAGTGCCAGGAGTAACCCCTGAGCATCTAAAAAATTATGAGAAAATATTGGCTCGTTGGATTAGGATCTGAAAGCAGAAGAAATTTTTATTATAAAAACTCCACAATTCCTGGGCACCCAAGATTATTTTTCATTTTATCATGGCTGTGAATAAACGGTCACAGAAACTGAATCTAAGGCTCTTGATTGACACTGATACTGAAGTCACTTGGAGGAATGAGGGGGGAATACAAAGGTTTTGGAGCTATGTAAATAGAGGTGTGTTTGATTTACAGGTCCATTCTTTTCTAAATGTTGGGCAAATTGATTGAGTCCCATAAATGAACTTTGATAGGATTCAAATCTATTATCTTAAAATAGGCATGACAACATTTGTAGGATATTTCGTACACTTACATGCATTCATTTCTCTCTAGTAAGTGAATGCTCTTTTTATTTAGGGAATCATTCTTTTTCTCTAATTTCAGCTGGTAGAGTTTGTCTCTAATTTGGCCAATCAGTACTTTATTTCCTTGGCTACAGTGATGGGAACGTGCTCTCACTGAGTCAATGCAAGTTCAATCAGGATCTTTGCAAAGGACTATTAGGAATCAAAAGATTTTTTTTTCTCCCTCCTCTGAAGCTAAGCTGTTCTAGGCCCTGAACTGCGAGAGTTCACTGCATGGAAAATCTTGTTAGAGGATGATACCAGGTAGCAAATCTTCATAGACTACAATTTTCTCTAGGCAAGTGCAGCCAACAGATGTTGAGTCTTGATGACTTTGAGCTCTGGAACCATGTGAAACTGTCTTCACTTAATTGGTCATTTGGTAGTCAGTATTCTTCTATGAAAACTTAAGCCAGATTGGGAAAATTGTTATTATTTTCAATACAAATAACTGGACAAATGTGCAGTTAAATGCAAAAGATGAACATTTATTCAGTTATAAGTCATTCATCTATTTATATGTCTTATGTGCTGTCTTTTGATTTATTTTTGTGGGTAGTTTGTCCTAATATTAGTTCCTGAATAACAATTTCTATACTCCAAGATATTTTACTTTATCTTGCAACATTTTTGTGGGGTTTTGGGTCACATCCAGTGATGCACAGGGGTTACTCCTGGCTCATGCACTCAGGAATTACTCCTGGCCGTGCTTGGGGGACAATATGGGATGCTGGGATTAGAACCTGGGTTGGCCAAGTGCAAGGTAAATGCCCTATCTTATGCACTATTGCTCCAGTCCTATCTTGCAACATTTTATCTCATTTTAATTTAATGGTATTTCTGAAAATTGGAAACTTACATTGTTTGTAAGGCATGAGAAACAGGATAGGGATTTAAGAACCACATTGGTTTTTATCTTTGAAACTTAATGGTTTAAACATTGAATAAACATAAATCTCTGGGTAACCATTTCACTTAAGTACATAGGACCAGAAGGCCTATTCTAGGTTTATTTATGAGTTACCTGGAACAAATTATTTAACCAGTGTTGGCATCAGTTTCTCTAATGCGAAATGGGAATGAGTGATTCTTGTTATAGTACAGAAAAGTTGTGAAGACAAGCTTAACAATGACATTGTAAATTCTGGATATCCTATAAATATGAACAGTTAGCATTCTTACAGAAACCACAATATATGATGGTTGTATAGCAATAAAGGGCTGGAGCGATAGCACAGTGGGTAGGGCATTTGCCTTGCACGTGGCCAACCTGACCGACCCCGATTCAATTCCTCTGCCCCTCTCGGAGAGCCCGGCAAGCTACCCGGAGTATCTTGCCCGCACGCAAAGCCTGGCAAGCTCCCTGTGATGTATTCAATATGCCAAACACAGTAACAAGAAATTTCACAATGGAGATGTTACTGGGCCCGCTCAAGCAAATTGATGAACAACGGGAGGACAGTGACAGTGACAGATAGCACTAAAAGGATATTTCAGTAAAACACTAAAAGGATATTTTATTTATTTATTTATTTATTTATTTATTTATTTTTTCGGGTCACACCCGGCGATGCTCAGGGGTTACTCCTGGCTCATGCACTCAGGAATCACTACTGGTGGTGCTCGGGGGAACATATGGGATGCTGGGAATCGAACTTGTGTTGACCATGTTGGCTGCATGCAAGGCAAATGCCCTACCCGCTGTGCTATTGCTCCAGCCCCTAAAAGGATATTTTAGAAATATATTGAAGACTAATCAAAAATTTGCTTGAGCGGGCCCAGTAACGTCTCCATTGGAGACTTTGTTGTTACTGTGTCTGGCATATCGAATACATCACAAGGAGCTTGCCAGGCTCTGCCATGCGGGCGAGATACTCTCGGTAGCTTGCCGGGCTCTCCGAGAGGGGTGAAGGAATCGAACTCGGGTCGGCCATGTTGGCTGTGTGCAAGGCAAACGCCCTACCGCTGTGCTATTGCTCTAGCCCTGTAAGTAGGAATATTTTGGTCATGGAAAAAAATATTTTAAAATAAGGAGATGATGCAGGTGACACTCTCTACAATGAAAATGATGACAAGGGGCTGGAGAGATAGCACAGTGGGTAGGACGTTTGCCTTGCACGTGGCCGACCCGGATTGACCATCTCATATGGTCCCCCAACTACTTCCAGGAGTAATTCCTGAGTGTATGAACCAGGAGTAACCGGGTGTGACCCCAAAAGAAGAAAAAAGAAAGAAAATGATGACAAATTCATTATTTTCACACCTCCCTTTACATACCCAATGTGTACCTCCATGGAACTGGCAACTTCATTTTCTCTTTTTTCTTTCTTTTTAAATTTTTTTTTCAACTTCATTTTCAACATCAGCTTTCTCAGTGTTCCCAATATTGGTAATCAATGGTTATTGATCCTTTCCATGGTTTCTAGAGCGTAGCATGATTTGACCCAGCGATTTTTCCTTTGCTACACCCAACAGTGCTCCATGGCTCCTCCTGGCTTCTTACTCAAGCGGACTATGCTTTGCCAGGGATCAAAACCATGCTTTATGATGTAAAGCTTGTGCTTCTGCCCAGTGGGCTATTTCTCTGGCCCCATACCAGCAATACCTTGACTTGGAGTACTGAGGATCTGTTTCCTCTTAATTTTTGAGTTACAGTTTGCAGAAAGATCTTTCATTAGAGAAGATATTGAAATTTCAAGGAACATGGTTGAAGAAACTCTGTTATAATATTTGCATATAATCATCTGCTTAGCACCTTTGATGCAAAGTTTCATGGAGAACACAAACTCTGAAATAGGAGTGTGTAAGGGGAATGGGACCTTGCTGTGGCTGACCTTGATTCAATCTCTGGCACTGAGTATGGTTTCTAAGCTCTGTCAGGACTGACTCCTGAACACGTGGCTAGGAGTAAACCCTGAGGACTGTGGGGTGTGGTCCAACCCTCCTAAATAGATACAGTGAAAAGCCATTTTGTCTTAAAAGGGATTGTGACCTCTTTTTCTTTTTCTTTTTTTTTTTTAAATTGTGGCCTCTAAGACAATGCTTTTCTTAAAAGGTGATCTCTAGACTATTTTATCAGTAAATACTGAATTTTTAAAAAAATTAAAAAATATATTAATTTTAAATTTTGAAGCCACTGCTGGCAGTACTCTGACCTCAATCCAAGACATATTGCATCAGAGTAATAACTGATACTCTGAGAATATGGTGGTTCCCAGAGAGGAAGGGGCAGAAGATGGGGTCTCCATTTGACACAGCACTATGTGGTATGAGGTATCACAGCACAGGAACCTTGGTGGTAGGTGTAATGAGGGGAATACACATATGGAGAAGTAAGACTGTAGTCCTGAAACTTACAGAAATTAATACTATGGGGCACCGGTAAATCAAGTCTATATGCATATATGTTCTTATAAGAAAAGGAAAATTTTAGAAATAGCAGAGCTACAGATAATGGCACACACAGAGAAATAGGTACAATGATTTGTATTTAAAAACTAAAGCAAACGTAACTTGAAGAACTTGGTTATAGTACAGCGGCAGGGCGTTTGCCTTGCACGCAGCCAACATGGCCAACCCAAGTTCGATTCCTCCGCCCCTCTCGGAGAGCCCGGCAAGCTACCGAGAGTATTCGATATGCCAGACACAGTAACAACAAAGTCTCCAATGGAGACGTTACTGGGCCCGCTCAAGCAAATCGACGAACAACGGGAGGGCCTTTACCTTTACCTTTACCTTTAAAAATCTACTTGGAAAGATATATTTTAGATTATTAAACATCATTGCAGGAGTTCAGTTAGGAGTTTTTGAAAACTTCAGTCATCAGGAACGATGTAATCCTCCCCCACAGCTAATTTAACATCATTTATACTAACCAATAAAATATGTTAAATGTATAACCAAATCCTGAGTTTTCTCATATTGACTATGTCAGTGCTTTTAGAAATAGAAGGTGCTTCTAAAACAGTGCTAATGTTGCTGTCGCCCTAATGAGACCCTTGTTACTTTCCTACGTGTTTGCTTCCTCCCTTGCACCTTCCCATCACTAGAGGAGGATGGGGCAGTGTGAATGCTTACATCAAGCTTTCGTAGAGACATCTATCTTCTCGGTAATAAAGAACAACGAGCATGCATTAATATTTTAGACTTTAAAGGATGGAAAAATAAGAAAAGGAGCACAAGGGAGGTTTCTGAAAATTGCACATGTTCTATAGTCTTCTGAAAACAGGTGGTCACATAATATGATACGTAGAATTTAACTGAGTTTAAAGGTACCTTGTGCACTTTAGGTAAATCAATCCTCAGTGGGGTTTTTTTTGCGCTTTTTTCTTTTTTAAATTTTTATTAGTGAGACACCATGAGATACAGTTGTAGACTTACAAATTTTGTGCTTGGATTTCAGTTATACAATGATCAAATACCCATCCGTCCACCAGTGCCCATTTCCCACCACCATGGATCCCAGTATCCCTCCCACCTCCCATCCCCCCATCCCACCCTGTCTCTGTGGCAGGGCATTCCCCTCTGTTCTCTCTCTCCTTTTGGGTCCTGTGTTTTGCAAGAGAGGCATTGAGTGGCAATCATGTTTGGTCTATAGTCTACTTTCAGCATGCTTCTCCCATCCTGGGAAGATCCTCCCAACACCCTTTATTTGGTGCTCCCTTCTCTATCTGAGCTGCCTTTTCCCCTGGCATGTGTGGCTGGCCTCCAAGCCATGGAGCAAAATTCCCGGTACTAATCTCGACCATTCTTGGGTTCTAGTCTCCTATTTTGTTACTTTATGTTCCCCAGATGAATGTTTTTTGCGCTTTTTGGGTCACACCCAGCGATGCACGGTGGTTACTACTATTGCTCTAGCCCCATCAGTTGTTGTTTTTAAAAAGTTTATTATTTTAAATTTTTTTTCTTTTTTGAGTCACGGTGAGATGCAGAATTACAAAGCTGATCATGGTTGGGTTTCAGTCACACAGTGTTCTAACACCCATCCCTCCACCAGTCTACATTTCCCATCACTAACCAATGTCCTCAGTTTTCCCAGCCTGGCAGGCACTTTCCTTCTTTCTGTTTCTGTCTCTGTCTCTGTCTCTGTCTCTCTCTGTCTCTCTGTCTCTCTGTCTCTCTCTGTCTCTCTCTGTCTCTCTCTGTCTCTCTCTCTCTCTCTCTCTCTCTCTCTCTTTCTCTCTCCGCCCCCCTTTGGGGCATTGTGGTTTGCAATACAGGTACTAAAGAGGTTATCATGCTTGTTCCTTTATCTGTTTTCAGCACGCAGTTCTTACCCAGAGTGATCATTTCCAACTATCTTTATCATAGTGGTCCCTTCTCTATACCTCTGTTATATTTTTTAAACCATGAATTAATCCTATCAAATGTTCTATACTGAGGTTTCTTAAGATTTATATTAGTGAAAGAGTTACCTGCACCAATACAAAAAATCTTTTCTTCCATCTCTTCCATACATTCTTACCGATGGCCCATAGATACCTAGGGGGAACAAAAAGCAGAGTTTCATTAATGTGTGAAGGAGAAAATTAATTAATGCATGTTACCTGGAAACTTGGTACTTGCAAACAAGAAAATGTATGTGGTCAAGAAACAGAAAGCAACTTTTTGGTTACTATAGTGGACAATAAGAAACAAAGATCACTTCTATTTAGAGAAGAAATTGTGGTCCATAATCAAACATTACTTCCTTGATTGATTCCAGAAAACAACTTGAAAAATACTACATTGAGACTTAATTTGTATATGTGCTAAAAGTTGTTTAGGTAAGGAAACTCCTGAAAGGTGTTGCAGAAGAGAAAGAAAAAGAGTGCTAAATATCACAGCTTCAAGTCTTTCAAACCTCCTGTCAAGTCTCACTCAGGAAAAACCTTCCTGAGGTTTGATTTATTGTTAATTCTGGTAAATTACTGGAGGAATTTCAAATTGACATAGAAAGTTTTCCCTCTACCCTTCCTCCCTTCTCTGAATACTCTTCTGCTGATAGAAATTCAACGTCACACACACACAAAAAATAGTTGAGAATGACAGGCATATTTAAAATTATGTGGAGATTTTTTTAAAAAGTCGGTGTTACTCATTTATTCATGATTTATCCCATTGCTTCTTGAATTATTTCATGTTGAAAAGGGATAGATCAATGAAGTGGAGCTGGTCTTTTCAAACTCTACTGGATCAAGGAAGGAAAGATCTGGTCATACTCAAATATATCCAAATACTCTGGTTTCAAAACTGTTCATTTTATTTTTTTATTTGCTATGAAAACTAGCTGAACATCTTTCAACTCCTCAGTTCACTTACAACTAGAAAGAACTTGCATTTTGGAAAAATGAAGACTAATTAATATGCTTGACAAATATTACGTGCTCTTAAAAATGGATACTGACCAGAATCTACTTAGACTTTGAGTCCTTATAGGTCTTCCTGTCCCTATTCTTATTTTTCAGTTGCCAAGTGTAGTTGATTTTGCCTCCTGGAAAGTTCTGTTCAGTCTCTCATTTCCTATCATTGCTATTTCAGTTTCAGCCCTAATTTTTATTTCCTTGGAAAACTATAGAGGATACTTTCAATGGATTAAAAGAGTTGAAGAAAGATTTTCAAAATCCTCTTTTCCTGGAGATGAGTACTATAAACTCTACCCATGTCTTTGCCTACCAAACTCCTTCACTTATTCTTCCTTTTACTTTAAGGGTGCCTCAAATTTACCCACCCAAATTTCATTTTCATGCTTTATCTTATGTCTGTTTATTTATTCTCCAATTTTCTTGACATTTTCCCTTATATTAACTTATTTATTGTGGCCAAATTTGTTTTGAAAGAAAGCTTAATATTTTGACTTTATGCAATAATCATGTCATGAATTTCAAATTGAAATATGTAACTAGTATATGCTTGTCACTGCATCTAAAATGACCTTAAATACTGTCAGTGGTATGAACACTCAGGAAACTCTAGGATATGAAGATAAAGTCCACTTTCTTGATCTTGCCTAAAAGTCTGTTTGCTTTCTGTGACTGCTTAACTCTGTAGGGTCACATTCTGCACATTATATATTACCTGTAATCCCTGAGTGCACTGTAGTTTCATACCCCAGTAACTGCCAATATTCCGCTGTCTGTTCTTTATATTAGAATCCGTAGTCTTCATACACCTAATTTCTTATCTTGAGGGCTCTCACCTGAGCTCATGGGTAATCTACTGATACAATGATCATACTGCTATAAATTATTTGTTATCTTATTTAGTATATCCATGAAACTATGAGCTCCTGGAAGGACTCTTGTGCCAGGGAGAGGGTGTTTGAATATGGTTAAGTGTATAGTTTTCCTTGGGACCAGAAAGATAGTACTGATGGGGAGGGAATTTGCCTTGCATGTGGCTGACCTGGGTTCGATTCCCAGCACCCCATATAGTCCTCTGAGCATGCCAGGAGTGATCCCTTAGCTCAGAGCAGGCATAAGTCCCGGGCACTACGAAGTGTGGCCTATAAACAAACATATAAAAGAATAATCTTCATAGGTGGATGGTCAGTAGGCACATGAGAAACGCTCAGCATCACTATCTCGGAGAAATCCAAATCAAGATGACAATGAGATACCATCACGCACCAGTGAGAATGGCACATATCAAAATTAGGAACAATCTGTGTTGGTAGGGATGTAGTGAAAAGGGAACTCTCATCCACTGCTGGTGGGAATGTTGCCTGGCACAACCTCTGTGGAAAATAGTATGGAGAGTTCTCAGAGTTCCTGTAAACTTAGAATTGAACTATCATATGACTGAGAGATTTCACTTTCGGGCATCTATCCCTAGGATATAAATTAGTCTCAAAAGGACATATGTATACTATTATGCATATGTCCATACTCAGTACAATAGCTAAGATATGGAATCAGCCTAGGTGTTCAACAGCAGATGAATGAATTTTGAAGATGTGGTTTATCTTCATAATGGAATACTATGCAGCTGCAATAAATGATGAAACCATGCAATTTGCTGCAACATGGTTGGAACTTTAAGATATCATGTTGAGTGAAGTAAACCAGAAGAAGAAAGACAAACACAGGATTATTTCTCTTACCTGTGGAATACAGACTACTGGATGAGGAAATGTACTGTAGTAAAGGAGGATGCTGAGATCATCCTCGACCCCAGTGTTTAGAGAGGAGACAGACAGAGATGGAAAGAAATCAATGGGAGAGAAAGAGAAGAAAACAAAAAATAATGGGTTAACAGGCATTAGAATTTCAGTTGTACCAGTGATATGAGTGAGGGATATACCCATATACTCAAAACATAGATTCAACAGAACTAAAAAGATGAGATGTAAGTGGCAATCACTGAAACTTAGTAAAGTGCCTGTAAACTGGAAAACAGAGGTTACCTATGGTAAGTTATGAAATGGAAGTAGAAGGACTGACTTAAAGCGCACAGAACACAATCCATTTGAATCACTGTATTTCCCTTCATAGTAAAAGTACTGCCTGCTGCTTAGTGAAGCTCTACTCTGTGATGTGTCAAAGACTTCACATGCATTATTGTCCTCACCGGACAGAACTGAGAACTTGAATCTGGAGCCATGTTTTCTAGGTTCGCATGTGATCTTGGAAGTTGCTCAACTTATATCTACCTTATGTTTTTCACCTGTACAATGGGGAGAATAAATGGTTCCTAACTTGAGGATTATAAGAATTAAAGGAATTAATAAACTATAAAGTCTTTTTTGGTGGGGAAGAGGGCACATTTGGTTTTGCTGTGCTCAGGGTTCTGTGCTCAGGGACGTCTTGGTGGGGTTTAGGAAACCATATATGGTTCCAGGAGATATATGTGGTGTCAGGGATAAAACTGGGGTCAGCCACAAGTCAGGCAAGTGACTTAAACTCTGAAACTATCTATTCAGCCCTCAAATTGTAAAATTTTATAACAAAATCTTGTTAAAAGTACAGGCACATCAATTTTTATTATTTCTGTTCTATGATCGACGAAACAGATCTAGAAAGTTCAAGAAATGCCTGCAGACCCACAGCTATGTGATAACACAGCCAGAATTTAAATTCAGACAGACTGGTTACAGAGAAACTTCTCTCATTTTAGATGGTAATCTTTGGCTTCTTCATTGAAAAAAAAAGGCAAAACAAAACAAAACACACATTGCTAGTATAATTGAATATAGAGAATTTCTTCTAAAGTCTTCAGAATGAGAAAGCTGAGTAGAACCAGAGAAAAATTAACAATCCTCCTTTGGAAAGTATCAGTTGGTTTGTGTGAAGGAGGGGTTTTCCCTCTGAGGTTTTCCTCAGAATTTATTGCTAATTTGGCACATACCAGAAGGTGTCAAAACTGAGAAAAACTGAGGGCTGCAATGTACCATTTCTGTCTAGTCAGCTTCGACTCAGTATTTTCTGAGGTTGAAACATGCTCATGAAACAGAATGCAAAGTACCTGGAGCAGATGGAAGTTCTGTTATTGCAGACATACAGGTGGCTTCTCCCCTCCAGCATCTCACACTACAGACAGATCGATCTGTGTGGGCATTAGTGGCCTTCAACTCTTTCTTTAGGCCATCTGGATATATGGAAATCTAGATTTATGAATAGCCAAATCAGCATGTAGTATAAGGAGCAGAAGTTTAGCCTCAGGATTATAGCTTAGACTCAGGGTGGAATCACCTGGGTAGAAATTCTGACCCAATTAATGGTTGTTTGACTTCGTTGTCTGTGCCTCAATTTCATCAAATATAAATTGGGAACAACACAGGATTTACTTCATAGAGTTGTTATGAAACCAGGTGGAGATGCTGTATATCAAGTGTTTAATATAGAAATTGGGACACTATAAGTGCTTAATTATGTACATGTTTTAAACTTGCAACTATTATTATTAGCAACAGTAGCAACAGTAATAGCAATAGCAGGGATTGTTAACAATAGTAAAAAAGATTCACTTTGGGTTATTTATTGAATTCTTATTTAGTTTTTCAATCTCTCTCTCTCTCTCTCTCTCTCTCTCTCTCTCTCTATATATATATATATATATATATATGCTCCAAATAAAGTGTAGAACTCATCTGGATTTTAAACTTCAGGTCATATTTTGCATCATGATTTAATATATTCTGACTTAACATTTTTTTATAAATTCATGCTATTCATTCTCATTATGGGGATGGGGAGATTCAGTTGTTTAAGAGGCTAAGAGGCTAGACTAAATCACGGGAGACTGAAAGAGAAGGGAAACACGCATTTAGGTCATTCTGCTGGCTTTGCATCCCACTACCCTGAGACTTACTTGACTGGAGGTTCTCATGGTGATACTTACAACGGTCATTTCAAAATAATAAAAGGACAATACTTATGACTGTCATTTCAAAATAATTAAAGAACTATATTCCTCCATGTTGCATTTATGAATGCAAATAAATGAATTTCTCCCTTTAAATGTTTTAATATAGTTTAGGTAATATGGTTATATTAATGTCAACATTTATGCAATTGATGTACAAAGTTACTGTACACCACCACCACCGAAGTGTCCAAGACCCTCCATCACAGTCCCTATATCACTTCTACCCCACCTATTATCATATTCCTCTCCTCTTTCCCCACTGCATGGTCATCTGAGGTTTGTAATCTAACGTCAAGGATTTGCCGGCATTTGATACTCATTCCTTGTTTAGTCTCTTTATGCCACAGATGAGTAAGATTATCCATTATTTGTACTTTCTCCACTGATTTATGTTGCTAACAAAGTATCTTTCAATTCCATCATACCTATTTGTTAAATATCTTCTATGCTTAGCACTAGGATTGCACACAATAGGAGATCAAAAGATACTTATAAATACCCAGTTCTGCTCAAGGATTACTTGCATTTATGTTTTGGACAGTCATAGTAAGCCAGAAACCATAGTTCTTGCAAACTGCTTCCCTATATGCCTAGGGAGTGAAAGAGCTCTGGAAAAGCACTGAGATTCTTTTTGCAGCAGCCCAGCAGGATGAAACCCAGCAAGGGAAAGGGCAGAGAAGACGCAAAAGCCATGGTTAACTGTGAAAAGAGTGCTATCATCAATTCTGCTATGGTTGTAGTTCTTACCATGCATAAGAGTCTGTTCTAAATGTATTAACTCATTTAATCCCCATAACAACTCTGCAAGGAAACACTATCATTATTTCTACTTTATTCCCAGCAAAATGAGGTTCAGAGAAGATAAGTAATTTGAATCCATTTCTAAGTGATAGTATAAAGTACTGAATTCTAGGCAATTGTTTTAATTAACATTCACAGTTAATGATATATCAAAAGATAAAATAGAATAATAAATAAATTAATCTAAAAGAGGAAGAAAAAAAGGGGATGAGGTACAAAGGTCAGATGGCATATAAAGCAAATTGCAGGGTTGAAAATTGCAATTTAATTTAAACCAAATTACATCAATAATTGCATTAAATATTCCAGTTGAAAGGCAGAGAACTCAAGACAGTATTTTGAAAAACTGGGACAAATTCTATACTTCCTATGGGAACTTAAATTTTTAAAAAAACACACCCTAGAATGGCTATGTTTCTTTCAAACAAAGTAAGTACTAGGGCAAAAATGTTACCAGAGATAAAGAAAATAATTTGCTAATGCCAAAGGAATTAATTTATCAAGAAAATTAATTATTGCAAATGCTCCTACCTATGCCAATGAGATTCATTATGTATGAATCAAAACTGGGCAGAACATAAGAAGAAACAAATTTATAACAATGGTCAGAGAGTTTAATAACTCCTAGTGATTGATGGGAAATCAGTCAGCATTTAGAAGACTTGAACACTCACTACCACTCTGGATACCCACTTGCACTAATAGACATTTATAGCAAACAAATCAATTTAAATTCTAAATAGATCAATTAGTTCAGTCTAGATAGTCTTATTTGAGAGTCTATGTCTATAAATGATGTCGTATATAATTATGAAGGATAGACAAGCAGAATAATTTTGAGGAAAAGAAGTGGAGAAAAGCAGCAGAGGCACGGAAAAGGAAGAGGCAAAGGCATTTAAGTAGCCTGACCAAGACTGACCAACTGTTACCTCCTTAAGGTTTGTTAAAACAGAAAAGGAAAATAAGGATTGTTGAAAATTACTCCCGATGTGTGGACAGGAACCCATGGAATGAATTCAAAGTGGCCTCATAGGGGCTTCCTATTTTCAGGTTTCAAGTCCTCAATTAAGGTAGGTAAAGGTCCTCCCGTTGTTCGTCGGTTTGCTCGAGCGGGCCCAGTAACGTCTCCATTGGAGACTTTGTTGTTACTGTGTTTGGCATATCGAATACGTCACGGGGAGCTTGCCAGGCTCTGCCGTGCGGGCGAGATACTCTCGGTAGCTTGCCAGGCTCTCTGAGAGGGGCGGAGGAATCGAACTCGGGTCAGCAATTAAGGTAGAACCAAAAGAAATCACAATCCCAGACTTGGCTCCGAAATGTACTGTCTTGGGTGAATCTTTCCATTTCCATCTCTCTAAGCCCAATTTCCCCACAGTTCCTATGACACCTCTAGTCTGCCTATTCTTACATTGCTCTGCTCGCCCACCTTCCGCCCGATTTCACTTCGTCATCTGAGTTTTGTAATCTAACATGAAGGATTTGCTGTCATTCCAAACTATTTCTTTCTTTAGTCTCTCGATACAACAGATGAGTGAGATCATTCAGTACTTGTACTTCTTTCACTGATATATGTTAACAAGCTATCTTCCAATTGCATCCACATTATACCGCTTTATTAAATATTTATTTAATACATTTATTTATAAATAAATGTATTAAATTTCTCCTGTACTTAGCACTAGAATTGTATGTGATAGGAGCTCAATAGCTATTTATGATATATATATATATATCTATCTCAAATAACCTATTGGATTTTCACTATATGTCATAATTTATAGCAACTTTAAACAATGGAGAAAAACGAACCTCCTGAGAAGGAATTCAAAACCTAGTGAGGAAAGACAGATAAAACTAATCGATATATGATGTGTGAGATAGTGCTCTGGTGAAAATAAGTCAGAGTTAAAGAGACAAGGCAGGGCCATAAGCAGGCCGGGAAAAGCATTCTCATTAGAAGCAGGAACTGGAAGAAATGAAGGTGAACCATGTGGACATCTGTGTGGGGGAGAAGGGACAAAGAGGCTGAGAAAACACTGAAGGGCCACTGGGATAAAGGTACAACCTAGAGTCTTTTATGCAGAGCAAGGAGACCAGTGCATCTGGAGCAGTAATAAAGGTGAGGTAGGCAAGGAGTCCCTGTCTGGTAAGTCTCCAGCGACACTCACAACACTGGCTTTTACTCTGAATGTGAAGGGGAATCACTGGAGGGTTTTCACCATCAGAGTGATCTGACAGTGGTTTTTGTTCTTTTAGAGATTATTCTGGGACTAGGGAGGTAATACCAAAGATTGTAATACAACATGTTTTGCACTTGTAAAGCCCTGGTTTTGAACCCTGGTACCACCAGATAATGAAAGCACCATCCTCGAGGTACCTGAGTACTCACGGGTGTGGCCCTGGAGGAACCCAGCACCGATGGGCCCAAGTACTGATCTCTCAGAAGTGTGAGAACCAAGTGGACTATTGGCAGAAGTGAGCTACAGACCTCCAGGGCACCATGGGAAGAACACCCTTCCCCAATTCTTTGGCTTCAGGGTGGGAAATAAACTCTATAGGAAGACCAGAACAGAGGGGATGGCTTATAATGAGTTAAGGGGGGAAGTGATCTGGACTTGAACTTGGTGGTGATGACAAGCTAAGTCTAGATTAATCTTGAGGTACAACCAAACAAATCAGTGGTTGTATGGCAGCAGAGATGAGAGAGAAAGAGAAATGTCAAAGATGACTCCAAATTTCTTGATATGGGTAGCTGGGAGAACAGAGAGGCCACCTAAAAGATGGGAACAATAATCCCTATTCCTGGTGAGACTTTTTCAGTGAGAAAATGAGATAGTGGGTGTAGACCAGACTTCCTGGACTTGAAAATGTTCTTTGGATGTAAAAGATAAAAAATCAGAAAGCTACTCAAGCTACTAATTCTCAAGTGTGATCAGATAGTCATTTCTTCCATGCATGTGGAAGTCGACTTTTTCTATTAAGTAAAGTTGTATTCTGAATGGCTTCAATAACTGAGAGTAAAGGTAAGGTAAAGGTAAAGGCCCTCCCGTTGATCGTCGATTTGCTCGAGCGGGCCCAGTAACGTCTCCATTGGAGACTTTGTTGTTACTGTGTCTGGCATATCGAATACTCTCGGTAGCTTGCCGGGCTCTCCGAGAGGGGCGGAGGAATCGAACTCGGGTTGGCCATGTTGGCCACTTGTAAGGCGAACGCCCTACCCACTGTGCTATTAATGCATAGTAATTCTGATTTTCCCTTTAAGTTTCAATAGACATCACAGAGGATACATTTATAACTTTAATCAGACTTTTGAAAATTGTTTCCCCTCCTCTAAGCTATATATCATTTTGATACTTCTAGTCTTTCTAGCACTAGAGCACTCAATAAAGTTTAAATGAAAAAGATACAGTTCATAAGCATTTTTATTTTCCATGAGTCGTTCTTGGTTCAACTAAGGTTGTTGAGACCACAGAGGGTCTGATAGTGTTAAGAAAGCTGTTTCTCACCTTTGTGAGCTACTTTAGGACGTCTGGCATAGTTTTTGACAGAGGTGATTTTTAAAATACCAGCCTGGGAACAGGAAAGAACTATGGATCCTGTCCATAGTGGGCTATATACTTCTTCCATTGTCTGTAGGGTTAAGGTTGCCTGAAATAAGTTAATTACAATCAACCTGAACATGAAGAATCCTGATCAATGGGCTGTTTTCAACAGAGTAGATGAAGAGAATGTGGTAAGTGGGCCCATATTCCAAATAGGTAATATAACAACTATGTTGAAAGTTTTCTGTGGGGATTACATGAGAAAGCACTTGTAAAACTCCTTATAAATTGTTTCAAAGGGGCCAAGAATATGGGCTAAGCTACGGGGGTTTTTTTTGTTAGTTTTTGCTTTTGGGTCACACCCGGCAATGCACAGGGGTTACTCCTGGCTCTGCACTCAGGAATTACTCCTGGTGGTGCTCAGGGGACCAAATGGAATGCTGGGAATTTAACCAGGGTCGGCCGTGTGCAAGGCAAATGCCCTACCAACTGCACTATCGCTCTAGCCCCTGAGCTATAGATTTTTTTTTTGAAGAAAATCAATCAATCAAGCAATTTTGTAAGACAAATCCATTTTTTCACATTTCTCTCTCTTTCTGTGCTCTACCCTTTTCTCTCAATCCTGTCGACCTATGTGCTGGTTCTCTTTGTAAATATTTTCTGAGTATTTATGAATACTGCTTTGATAAAGAATCTTCTGTATGCTATGGGAACTTAATAGAACTATTAAAATCTTTCTTATGAAACCGGAATGATTTTAATTGAGAGAGGAGAGATACAAAGGAGAAATTTCCTTGAACATTTTAGAAATATAGTCCAGAAAAAAAGGAGGGAAAGCTGATCTCAGAAACATCTTACGAAGCTTCTTGCCCCGCTGAGACCATGAGTTGCCCCCCATGAGTGGTTCTCTGGCACGGCCATGGCCCCAGAGGCATACAAACCAATCTTGGAAATATGCGGCTTTTGGCAGAAATCCCTCCAGACTTAATTAGTAAAATATCAGAAACCCAAAATCATATGGTCTTCGTAACCAGCAATAGAAAGCAATTATTTCATGATGCCTTTTCAGCAGGTTTGATTGTTGGGGGAAAATTCCAAATAATCATGGTGCTTCTTTTGTCAAAGTAATGAATGTAATCAAAGTAGAGAGAGAGTTAAGTGGAAATCATCTGCCTCACAGGCATAGCATGGCGGGTATACTGGGGTTATTGGTGGTGGAAAATATGCATTGGTGAAGGGATGGGTGTTTGATCATTGTATGACTGAGACATAAAAGCTTGAAAGATTTGTAACTCTTCTCACAGTGATTCAAGAAATAAATTAAAAAAAAAAAGAAACATCTTAGGAAGCTGCTGCTCTTCGTCATGGGCAATGGAAAAGTTAAGCTCACAGCAAGAGTCTGGCTCCCTCCCTTACCTTCTCCATGGTGAACCTTGCCATAATCACATCTTTGACTCTGGGAATTGTTTGACACAAGAGAGTGCCATGTAAATTCTTCAAATACAAATGAGTTTAGGTGGAGGAATGCATCTCCAGGCTATATATATTTCTGGAAGTCTGTCTTCTTTGCTTTTTGGGATTTAAGGCTTCAAGTCTCTTTACTCCAGGCTGTATGCTGCATGTGGACTTCTTGTCCTGATCACTCTTTCCTAGACTTCTCTTGGAGTTCTGTATTTACTTTTGAAGTAGCATATGTTAATTGTTCAGAGTTTGTGTGCATCAGTAATTGGGAATGGTTCGTTTTTGGAGCTCATTTCATAGTCTCATAAATTGGCCTCCAGATCCTGGCCAGGTTGCATTCTCAGAGTTCTCAAAGAACTCATAGATCTCCCAAGATCTTTCAGGCTGTCAAGTGGAATTTAGTTACTTTTGGTTGAGTGTCTGAGATCCTCTGGATCTAGCTGCTGCCCCACTTCAAAAGCCTAATTATTTGCTTCTTCAGGACCAGGAAGTGAGTGTCTCTGACTCCTCTCTATGCTGACTTTCTGGACTCTTTTGAGTATTCACCACATTAGGTAGGTTCACCAAAGGCATTTTCTTATTCTGTCTTCTCAGTTGTTAGCTCCTGTACTGGGTTTTAGAATTCCTCTAGAACATAAACTACCTCCAGGTTTTGTGTCAATTTTACCACCTCCCTACATATGCTTCAAAGGTAATTAACACGACCTTTCTACTTGTACTTTATATTTCTAAGCAGCATGACAACTGGATGAAAAGTAGTACCTATATATGATTGTTTCAAATTGTCTTTCCATACTATAAGTTAAACATACCGTTTTCCAGAGTCTTATGTCCAACTCCTCCCTAAGTGATCTCATTTTCAAAGACAGTGGTGTCTAAGTAATTTATTTTAAACAGTTTAATAGGCTTAGCATATAGCGAGTCATCAATAAAAATTTTCTGCACATATCATTAGTTTTGGTCTGTATAACATTATTTTTATTGAATTAAATCACCTACTCTCGGAGAGCCCGGCAAGCTACCGAGAGTATCTCGCCCGCACGGCAGAGCCTGGCAAGCTCCCTGTGACGTATTCAATATGCCAAACACAGTAACAACAAAGTCTCCAATGGAGACGTTACTGGGCCCGCTCGAGCAAATCGATGATCAACGGGAGGGCCTTTACCTTTACCTTTACTTAAATCACCTAATTGTTCATTCTCAAATGTTAAGCAACTAATCAGGTGATACCAAGAAAACCTTAAAGACTAAACTAAAAAAGCTCTTAGTAATAATAAACATAAGAAATGGTAGGTTGAAAAATCAACACACAGAAATCCATTTTGCTTTTCTGATTGAAAATAACGAAATGGAAGAGAGAAAAATTCAAAAAAAAAACAAACAAGGAACAGTTCCATCCACAGTCATGTCAACTGGTCTAGCCTTTTTGAAAAACAATATGTACTCAAAACATGAGGGCTTGGTTCCCAAATGACTCAGCAACTCCACTTCTTGGCAACTATCCTAATGGCTTAAGAATTCTATTCAGAAAAGACATTTTGCATTCTTCTGGTTCACTGCAGCATTATAGACGATAGCCAAAATACGGAAACAGCCCAAACATCTAAGAACAGATGATTGGATAAAGAAACTATGGTAGATATATACAATGGAATATACCTCAGATACATGAAAGATGTTTGCTGGATGAATTTGGAGAATATCATGTTGAGTGAAGGAGAAGGACAGACACATGGGATACAAAGAAACAAAGGAGGGGAATAACCAATAGCCAAAGGCAACAGGAACTGAAAACTGGTCTTCAGTAGAAGCTTAGAGAAAGGGGGAAGAGTGGGGAGTGGGAATAAAATAGGGGGATTACTTTAGGGTTACTGTGAAGGGAAGCGGACACACTGATATTGCGATGATTTATGCAAGAAACTATCTTTAATAGTATTGTAAGCTATGGTGCCTAAAATAAAAGAAAATTGTTTTTATACATAATCCTAAATATGTTCATATATTAAAAATGCTATATTAAACATTAAAACTGATTCATTGGGAATTTATTGCTTAAAGGTCAGCTACAGAGATTGTTCTCAACTTATTGTTGTGGTTGTTAGTGAAGGTACTAGTCAGTAATTTGCATTTGGAAAGATTTGGATTCCCTTATGAAGGAACATGAAGTCAGTAAAAGTCAGGTACTAAATCAGAATAACACAGCATGCTTGTAGGAATGTTTTGAATTATACTGGAAATCCTGCCAGAAAAGGAGGAAGAAATTTTTCTATCACGTGAATTTACCTCAAAGAAAAATAGAGTAATCACAGGAATTGAGGAAGTATCAAAGTATGTATCAAAGTTAAGTATTTTGCTAGTTTCTCATAAATCATTTATATTACCTTCATGTTGATCTTTCAGTTTTTTCTCTTAAAAAATTTGGTCTTGGGCCTGGTGGTGCTCAGAGCTTACTCCTGGCTCTATATGCTAACAGGAGTCACTCCAAGTGGAACTAGGGACAATATTTAGAACTGGGGATGGATCTGGGGTCAGCTGCACACAAGGAAGTGCCTTACCCATTGTAATATCTCTCCAGCCTCTTGAAAAATATGTGAAAAAAGGTATGTGTGTCTGGAATTGTCATCTGGAGAGATACGTACCCAGAATGCTTCATGTTCTGAGGCTTATCCATCCTGACTGCGAGTTTCATCTTGAGATCTTGATCTGGACAGTTCTTGGAGACGGTCATTTTGTGCCACTCTGACTGTTTGGGGCTATTTGGAGTAGGATGGAGAATAACCTGTAGGAAAAAAAGGACAATCAGCTTGGCCAGGAAACAGAAACAATCTATTAAGAGGCAGGAAACAGGAATATTTGGAGGGCTGCTTTTATAGATGAGAACTTTGCTGCTGATAAGTTGAGTGTCTTATCCAGGCCTCACAACCAGCAGGAAAAGCCCCTGGACATAACCCACTAAAGGAACATGAATTCAATACAAGTAAAAGAGAAGTTGAGCTTGATGACCTGCTTCCAGGATAGTGTGCCCAGCTTTGTAACAAATGGGTTTGGCTTGAGTATGAAACATCTATTTTCACTAGGCACAGGGAAGTAGGCATCTTCCCTGGGTGTCGTTCTTCTCTGGATGGGGGATAATGAGGCTCAGAGTCTGGAGGTAGCACTGTTTTCCAGATGCTGTACTGGTTTTACTGCCAGCCTACAGGTTCATCCCCAGAGCAGAGCAAAGAAGCATGTGGTCTTCTGTGTGATCACACAACAATTGAACAAGCCCTTGGCAGGAAAACAAGAGTCACCAATGCTTATTTATTTGCCTTGCTTGTGTTGATTTTCCATTCCTTTGAGTCTAGACCTGACTCAATTTTCCTTACTGAATTCTCTTTTTTTGTGAAAGAACCGTTATACGTTCTTACAAAATGCAAAACTGGAACCTTCTGAATGTCTTAAGACATAATTAAAATTCAAAGAGGACTTATGTCTTGGCTCTGAAGTTGCTGATTTTTAAAACAATCACACCTAGTTCAGTAAATAATTTTGTGCAATTAGTCAAACATTTGTACATTTACTACTTCAATATATATTAGCTCATGTTACCATCCACAAAATAAGAACCATTATATTTTGTAGTATGATTGCTTTAGAGTATAAGATTTCTTAATTATAATGATTGTGTATTAGATTATCTGATAATCTAATTAGATCATATGATGATTAATATAATGCATTACATTATTACATATATAACAAAGAGAGAATATACATGTGCAGAAGTAGAGAAGTTTTAAAAAGACAGGCTAAGGTAACAAAAACTGTTTCTTAAAATATCTTGAGAACAGTGGTGTCTTTGTACTGATATTAGATACTCATTTTAAGGTACAATGTACATTTTGTACAATGACCCAGGATTTATCATCTTTTTTTGTATGATGCTGCGACCTTTATTGACCAAAAACACGCAGGATGGGCCCTTCCGCACAGGTGCAGGTGTGTGTATGGATGTGAGTCATCTACAGAATAGAACCTTCTGAAGGGCGTGTCCCTCCCCACATACATCTCAGACATTCATCTGTAAAAACAAAATGCAGAATCTACACATCAGGCCTCATGGGCGAGCTTAAAATGGGAAACTCAAATTTTTGATCCAGTTCTGACTTTACATAGCAAACTAAAAGAACCAGCATGTCCTTCTTGCCCCGCCAAGACCACGAGTTGCCCCCCACGAGCGGCTCTCTGGCACGGCCATGGCCCCAGAGGCACACAAACCAATCTCGGAACTATGTGGCTTTCGGCAGAAATCCCTCCAGACATTTTTATAGGCTGCATAACTTGAAGAAACTGCTCTGTCGGCATTTTTTTTTAAAAAAATTTATTTTTTGAATCACCGTGAGAACAGTTACAAAGCTTTCAAGCTTTTAAGTCTTGGTCATACAATGATCAAATACCCATCCCTTCACCAATGCATATTTTCCACCACCAAGAAACCCAATATACCCGCCATGCTGTGCTTGTGAGGCAGATAATTTTCTTTTTTAAGAGCGTTTTTAAAAAATTTTATTAATTTATTTTTTTATTAGAGAGACACCATGAGGTACAGTTGTAAACTTACTTAACTCTCTCTCTACTTTGATTACATTCATTATTTTGACAAAAGATGCACCATGATTATTTGGAATTTTCCCCCAACAATCAAACCTGCTGAAAAGGCATTGTGAAATACTTTGTTTTCTATTGCTGGTTATGAAGACCATATTATTTTGGATTTCTGATATTTTACTAATTAAGTCTGGAGGGATTTCTGCCGAAAGCCACATAGTTCCGAGATTGGTTTGTGTGCCTCTGGGGCCATGGCCGTGCCAGAGAGCCGCTCGTGGGGGGCAACTCGTGGTCTTGGCGGGGCAAGAAGGACATGCTGGTTCTGCCCCCCCCACCCCCCATGAGGCCACAGTTGCCCTGTCACTGCCGGCTCATACCTGGCTCTAAGCTCTGAGGCGGCAGCCACTATGTTGCGGGGGGGGTGGGGTGGAGGGGTGAGGCCCAAGAGACAGACACCCTTTCCCTCCTGGCGGGGGGCACAGTGCCATAGCTTAATGCATACTCCATTCACATTTCTGCCAAAAGCTGCAGGGATCCAAATTAGGTTCATGTACTTCTGGGGCCATGGCCGTGCTGGAGAGCCTCTTGTGGGGGGCAACTTGTGGTCTCAGCGGGGCAAGAAGGATGTGCCGGTTCTGCCCCCCCATCCCATGAGCTGACCCTGGATTTAAATCTGTAATTCATGTATTCTTGTAAACATTTTTTATAAAGTCTTAGTCTGATATGGTAACCTATCTGATTATACTAGCATTGCTTCCATCTCATAATGTGGAAGGCAGATCTCCTCCTACTGGGAATGGTGTTAAATTAATTATTTTTACATTGTGCACCAGGCCTGTGATGCAGTATTATTTCAAAATCATAGCTTTTCTTTGTAGATCTTTGTGTCATTTGTTCTTGTTGAGAGGATTAACTTAATTAAAATTCTGCCATTAAGGAAATCATACTAGTAATGGGATGAAGTATTGAAAATCTGTACACATGAAACTCAACGGTAAATTAATTTGTAAATCATGGTGTCTGAATTAAAAAAAAATTCTCCCATTAAACATACCAAGTCAGGTAATTGGCTCTGGAAAACTGGTAAAAATGGGAAACTACAGGGTGGTGGATGTTAATATAAGCCCGGGTACCACTGGAGGGATGGCTAAAACCTCTTGCTTCACTCAGATTAATTTTAAGTGTCATCTAAGAAAATGATGTCTGGAGGAACCGGTTGGGAAGGGAGATATTTGCTGAAAGTAGATAATGGACCAAACATGATAACCTCTCAGTATCTGCATTGCAAACCATAATGCCCATAAATAAAGAGAGAGTATGGGGAATATTGTCTGATATGAAGGCAAGGGGAGGGTGGGAATGGGGGGTTTATCGGGGATATTGGTGGTGGGGAACGTACACTGGTGGAGGGATGGGGGTTTGATCATTGTGTGATTGTAACCCAAACATGAAAGCCTGTAACTATCTCACGGTGATTCAATAAAATTTTTTTTAAAAAAAGTCATAAAAATTTAAGTGTTATCCCAGATATTGGTTGATAGATATACTGGGATGAGACTTTGGGAGCTGGGGAGAAAAGGCTGCTGATCTCTGGGAAGTTGGTCTTGTTACCTGACCTGTTTTGCCCTGAGAAGTACAGGGTGGGTGGGTGGGGGGTGCATATACTGGGGAGCAAAGGAGGCAGAGCCTGGTAAGAGAATCCTCAGCCAGGGCCAGAACAGCAGCAGGAAAGACTCTGGGCATTCTGCTCCTGCATTTGGCAAAATCAAAGCAGGAGCAGCACTCCGGGCGCCCGGAACTTGTTAACAGCCCTCCTACCATATGGATTCTGGGCACATTTCCCACTAGCAATATGGTGTCCATTCGCTGATACAAATGGCCGCAACTTATTACTGGCTGCTCCACAAAGGCTTCTTGTCCACGTGGTCACTCCTGGGGGAGAGCCCCCTCTCGTAGTGGATGGGAGATGAGGTCAGCACTGTTCTCTTCCATCTTCATCCCCATCCTGTCGTGTGTTGGATAGGTCAATGATTCCTTTGTGTGTGTGTGTGTGTGTGTGTGTGTGTGTGTGTGTGTGTGAGAGAGAGAGAGAGAGAGAGAGCCCTGCTGAGTTATTAGGGTCTCTTTGGGTGCACACACACCCTGAGCCATCCAGACACCTCATCTGGACATTCCAGGCTGCTAATCAAGCACTCCATCATGTCAGTCAAGGCCCATGTGTGCTATGCTTTGATGTGGTGGTGTGGATATCGGAACACAAGCTACCTCATGCAGTAAGCTGCCTGCCAGCCAGGCCAGCTTCTCTCAGTTACCAGGGCACACAGGGAATCCTGCTGGGGGATTGCCTTAACTTCATCTTTTCAGGATCCCCTCCCGCACTCAGCCTGTGCATCTCTCCCCTCCTAGGTATCCTCCCTCAGAAGGCAGCCCTACCCCTCATGCCAGAATGTGTCTACTTGTCTGGTTTTCCCCAAATCATGCATCACACTGCACTATGACTTCTGGTTTTAGGTTTATATCCTTGATGTGTTGTGAGGTGGAGGATTTTTGTCTGTCGTAATTCTTGTTGCTCTGCACACAACACAATAATAGGATGGTGGGGACACAATTGTATGCACTAACTAAAAACACAACACAGAGTTTGCCTTGCATGTGGCCGACCCGACCAACCCGGGTTCAATTCCTCTGCCCCTCTCGCAGAGCCCAGCAAGCTACTGAGAGTATCTCGCCTGCACAGCAAAGCCTGGCAAGCTACCCATGACATATTCAATATGCCAAACACAGTAACAATAAGTCTCACAATGGAGATGTTACTGGGCCCGCTCGAGCAAACCGATGAATAATGGGAGGATAGCAACAGTGATACCTAAAAACACGATATTAAACACTCTCTGGCCTTTTGTGGAAGTACCCTACAAGGGATAACTTGACAGTTTCTGTTCACAATTCAAATTCCAATAAGCACAAGTTATGTTGAAAGTTTTCCTAAATGTGTAACACATGTACTAAGCAATAATTTTTATTGTGAAGTAGTGTTTATATTGTTAAAAATGGTAAATATTCTAAGGAAATTATGAGAGAGCTCTGTAAGAGAATATTACATAGCTATGAAAATGGGTAAATTAATATAGATTAAAAAATCTTCAGGTACACTGAGATATTCCAGATAAAGCACAGGAAAGTACATGTACTTGTCTTATCACTTGTTTTGTAGGTGCACATTTAAAAAATTTTTTAAAAGTAGGTGCACATGTTCCTGTAATTTATTTGTATTACATTCCTTTGCATAGAATATTTTGCAAAGAACACACAGTAAACTGAAAAAGAAAGTTTTTTCCCTCTTGAAACAAATAATAGGGTGGGTGGGATGTACCATTAGTTTCCACTAAATATCCATTTAAAGTTCTTTTTTTTTCTTTAGAAGATAATTATTTAAAAGATTAATCAAAAAGTAACAAAGTGAACAGTGAATGAAAGAATGTTGCACTGGTATTTTGGATGTGCCAGTGCCCTGCTAAGCTTGGAAAGAATTAAAGCATAGAAATATTTGGAGGGGTCCAAGACATTTCAGAAAGACGGCACTGTGTTTAAGCAGGTGCTTCCTGCAAAGATGCTGCCAGCAGAGGGCGCTCCAGCCAGCATCAGGGCCAGGTCCACAGAAATTGGGGGAAAGTTTCTTGAGAAGGAAACCAGTACTGGAGATACACAATAAACGGAAAGCAAAGATTTTTCCATGCTTGAGAATATCACAAGTTTTAAATAAATGGGAGGAGAGGGTATTGGGGGTAGGAGGACTGTGTGCTGCAAAGGCTGACCTGTGGTTTTTATCACAATAGCAAGGCTGAGAGTTTTATTTGATGACACAGAAAACATAGGGCCAACATGGGTTAGTGAGAATAACCCTAAAAACTAGTTTGGCGTTATTTCTTTCCTCCCGTGGGATCCCTTGCATAGGTGGGAGAGTAGCTCAGAAGGTGATTCTGAGGGGCTGCCCATTAAAACCTTAGGGTAGTGACCTGGCCAGAGATTAACATGCAGCACACAGGAAGCTCTGTTGGGGTGGGCAGTGGGGTGTCGGGATGGGGGGGGTTCTTACCCTTCAGAGAATCAATAATTTTCTCTATAAACGAAAGGGTTTGACTTATCCAGTGTTTTGATTTTCTGAGTGGAAACAGCTTTGAGAAACTTGTGAATGCGTTGAACCAATGATTCCAGAAGAAAGTGTGCCCCCGCTCTCTCCCCAATCCCTTCCCCATATTGATAAGGAATTCCAAGAGCTCCTGGTTTGGGGGTTCAGAAATGGGTTCAGGCCGAGTAATCCTGAATGTGTCACTTCCAATGTGGATATCCTGGGTCTTACGACTCGAGAGATTTTTTTCACACAATGATTCATGAAAAAAGAACAATCTGAAGAATATAAAAGGTCACTGTGTGTGTGTTATGTTTCTCTCTCTACAGAAAGAAATAAATACTTGTCCTTTCTTGAAGAAAACAGCTACATCTCTCTTTCTAGTCCTTCCCTCTATTTAGCGAAGCATTATTTTGGCTCTTCACCTTGTTTCCCTTCCATCTGGAGACTGTGTCTTAGTGAGAAGTCCAATGAGTGTGTTCTCTTTTAGCTTTGTGGGCCTAGAGGCTTGTCTTGGGGCTGCACGTTCTCTCCTTAGTCCGCAGATGATCTGCTCGAGGCTCAGATTGACTAAAGAAAGTCTCACACAGCTTCGGGGGCCAGAGAGATAGTGCTGCAGGGAGGACCTTGCACAAGCCAACCTGGGTTTGAGCCCATTTGGTATGCTGAGCACCTTCAGGAGTAATTCTAGAGTGCAGAACCCCTGGGTATCACCAGTGGGCGGCCCCCAAACAAAAACAAAAACAAAACAAAACAGGTCACAAGGCTGTTCCAAGGCACTAAGTATAGAGTCAGTCTGAAGAGTACGAGTTCTGGGCTCTGATTGTAAATAAGGGAGTCAAGTTTAGGTTTCTAGTCTAATGAGAGACACAAGCTAAAATGCCTATTAACTCTTCCTTTCCTCCTCCCAAGGCTGAGGAATGTTCCATGGAGAAGCTGAACAGGAGACGGAAAGCAAAGGAAGGAGGATGGGAGGTCGGGGAAAGTGCTCTCCGAGGCGGTGCTGGCCTTCATCCAGAACGGGAGGGGACCTTTCAGAGAATCAGAGGTTGGGGGTGAATCCTCCACGCAGAGAGAAAGCCCTCGAAAGTGAGAAGGAATTTGGTCTATTTGACGGACTGAAACTTGGCAGAGACGATGAGGCCTCGTGGATGAGGAGAGAGGTGGCAGCAGACTGGGGAGGCGGCTGGAAGCCAGGTTGCACGGGTCTCGCAGGCTGCAGAGGAGAGGATGATTCTCTACAAGTGGAGCGGAGAGGGGGAGAAGTGTGGCAGACTAGCCAGTGACAAAGCCAGTTTAGGGTCTGAAATTATTGGCTGCTTGGAGCAGAGTCAATAGCTGGAATGTGGGGGTGGGGGAGGTCTCTATTATCTCGGGGGTACTCAAAAGAATTTTTTGGGAATTGGGAGCGTTTTGTTTCTGGCTGATGACATACTAGGCGCTGGGTTCTATTGGCATTGAAGTTGTGGCCCTGGGGAAACCACATATCTTTTTTTTTTCCCCTTTATTTTATTTTATTTTTTTTACAGTTGTAGATTTACAATTTTTTGTGCTTGGGTTTCAATTATACAATGATCAGATACCCATCCCTCCACCAGTGCCCATTTTCCACCACCATGGATAATATCCCTCCCACCCCCATCCCCCTATCCCCCCTGTCTCTGTGGCAGGGCAATCCCCTGTGTTCTCTCTCTCCTTTTGGGTGTTGTGGTCTGCAAAAGAGGCATTGAGTGGCAAACATGTTCAGTCCATAGTCTACTTTCGACATGCATCTCCCCTCCTGGGAGGATCCTCCAAACATCCTTTATTTGGTGCTCCCTTCTCTATCTGAACTGCCCTTTCCTCTAGGATACCCGGCTGGCCTCTAAGTTATGGAGTAATCCTCCTGGTGCTGATCTCAGCTATTCTTGAAAACCACATATCTTGCAGGGAGTGAGGTAATACTTTCTAGCCAGGGATCTTGCTGTGTATTTTTGAGACCTGTATATTTTTGCTGGAAATGAAGAAATGCAGGAAACCCTGTTTACAAAACTGAGTCTAGGTCCTAAATCCTTTTTAAAATTTTTTTTTTGTTTCGGTTTTTTGGTTTTTGGGCCACACCTGCCATTGCTCATGGGTTACTTTTGGCTCTGGACTCAGGAATTACTCCTGGAGGTGCTTGAGGTACCATATAGGATGATGGGGATCAAACCTGGGCTGGCCATGAGAAAGGCAAGCATCCTACATTCTGTACTATCCCTCTGTCCCCTCCCCGCCACTAAACCCTTTTTACATCATTTTATACATATTGTTGTGGGCCCCTTTCCAGGGAATGCAATGAAACACTGTTACTAAGACTTGCTTTCCATTTCAAGCAATCCGTTAAAAGACACCGGGATCTGAGTCCCCAATTTCTACAGTGGATGTTTTAGCTGTTACCTCTGCAGTGATGGCCTATTTGGGGTCCATAATGGGTGATGTTCCAGTATACTTGTGGCAGAATCTTCATGATTTGTAATTATTTTATTATCCATCAATTCCCTTATTTCACCCCTTTATCTTATGCCACTGTGCTGACCGAAATTGTTTTAGGTGGGTACAACTATTACATTATTTAAGGATAGCACAGCGAGTAAGGCATTTGCCTTGCACGTGGCCGACCCAGGTTTGATTCCTCCACTCCTCTCAGAGAGCCTGGCAAGCTACCGAGAGGATCTTGCCCACATGGCAAAGCCTGGCAAGCTACTCGTGACATATTTGATATGCCAAACACAGTAACAACAAGTCTCACAATTTGTTGTGAGACATTACTGGTGCCCGCTCGAGTAAATTGATGAACAACGGGAGGACAGTGCTACATACAGTGCAAGAATGTCACTTCAGGGGCCACAGTGATAGTAGAATGTGTACTGCCTTGCACATGGTTGACCCAGGTTTAATCCCTAGTACCCTAGTACCCTGAGACCACCAGGAGTGTTTCTTAAGCAGTCAGGAGTCAGCCCTCAGCACTGCTGGCTGTGCCCCTAGACTTCAAAAAAGAATATCCCTTCAGAATAGTAAGGTGCTTGACAAATCTTGGCACTGACAGTTTAAGAGTCCCTCTGTCCTTTGCAGTGCAGACTTTGAAAAGATCTGAATAGGCAAATGCCGAGACTTAGAGAGGCTAAGGGTCTCACCCTGTGATCCCAAAGGCAATGGAGCAAGTGAGTTGTGACCTATTCGGAAGCTGTTCTTTGGGCAGTGCTGCCTCCAGAATTCGGGGACCCCTAGTGCTGGCTACCCCTTGCAGGGGGGCACTTACCCGTCCAAGTTCTTTGTCCTCTAAGGCCAGGACCCCTGTGCTCTCCGTGAACAGCTTCACCTTTACAGCAGGCAGTGCATGAGTTGTCGAGAAATCACCCTGGGTGCCCCAGCTGTGGACAGAACCAGAGAGGTGAGCGTGGAGACCCCTGTCTGGACAGTATCAAACCCAGATGCCTTCTTTCCTGGTTGGGTGAATGCAGGGTTAACCGGAGGCAGCCTCGGCTGTCACATCCCCCGCCTCTCCCCACTCCCCTCCCAAAGCTGCCAGAATGACAAAAAGTGTTAATTAAGTTGTTAGGCAAATGCAAGACAGATGCTCAGAAAGTTGCCAGGGGTCTTCACAGAGGACTAGAAGGAATCGCTTGGAATTAGCATGAAATCAGTTGAGAACTTGCCCCCACGCTATACATATTTGTTATATCTATAAATGGTTCCAGGGCAGCCACTAATTGCTTCCTTGCCTTCTTCGACTTCCTACTTGGAAACTGAAGTACTAGATTTCGAGATTGGGCTTCATTTGGTCGGACTCTAAAATGATCTTCAGTAGCAGTCAGGGGTGGGGAGCCCCATTTCCACTAGCGTTGCAGGATCAGTGGAATGAAGGAACAAATGAAGCTCACTCCTATCAAAGCAGAAATACCCATCCCTGTCCAATCACTGGTCGGAGGGTCTTTGGTCTTTCTGGAGGAGAATTTGGCTTAATGAGCTGTTGGCCAGAGTGCTAAGCAACAGGAACCGTATTCATTCACTCACTGATATTCTTATGGTGCCAAACCCATCCACTCTGTACCTGTAATCAAAGTGAGCTGCAGAAGCATTAGCTAAATTCCACTGAGCCCCTTCTCTAAATCCTTCCGTGGTGCCTGTTCCATGGTATCAGGGTGTGATCAGAACAAATCACTGCAATGTCACTGTTCCTTGGCTGTGCCACTTCAGGACTGTGTGCATGCATGGTTCTCTCTCTTTGTTGGAGATGCTTCCTCCAGCCACATTCTGTACCTGGCTGTACTTTTGGGGGTTAGCTAGAACACATAGGGCCAGGATGTGTCTATGGATCTCCCAGCTTAAATTTGATGCTATTGTTAAATTCTCTTGCACATGCAGTGACTTTTTCACCTAGTAATCATTGAATTTGTAATTATAAATATATTTGTGTAATTAATGTCTCAATCCTCTAATAATCCTCCGGTAAGTGCCAGAGGGTAGAGTCTGTGTGTATTTTGTTTTTATGATAAACCCAGTACTGAGTATTGTTCTTGGTACATAGAAGACACTTAATAAATATTTTGGTACCAAAAATGATAACAAATATAGACTCTTTTATGGGATTAGGAAACAGAAATATATATGTATATATACTCATGTTTGTACAGAGGTTTTTATCACATGCTTTACACATAGCTAATTAAAAATTTATTTGAGGAGTCATGATTTAGAACACTTCTCACGACAGGGTTTCATGCATACAACAGTCCAATGCCACACCCTCCACCAGACTATCCACTTATCCCTACCATTATCCCAATATTGTAAAATATCCATTTAATATTATTTTGATAACTATTATGTATTATAGGTACATCATAATTTTATTTAACCATTATTCTATTTTTGATAGTGGGCTTAACATTAATGTTTGATTTTTATCTCTGATTATTTTCTTAGGACAGAGACCTAGAATGGAGAACATTACTGCACTCATTTATCAACAAACACAATCGCATTTTTACAATGCCACAGAAACTATGCTCATAAATGAACACATTCAATATTTGGAACAGCTATTCCCAAAATTTTTTCCATAAGCATGAAGGTGACCCTCTCAGTGGTTCCTACCCCTGCAGCCTCTGCCCGCCCCTCCCTCAATCCTCCCAGTACCCTCCCACATTCCAGGGACTAAGAGTGAAAGCCACAGGATACTTTTCATATTGGGAGTCCCTGTCCACTTCTTCTCACCAAGTTCATCAATGTAGTTTTTGTGAGCATGGTCTGAACTACTAACAGGCTTGAATAATTTACTCTGGGGTTGTTGGTTGTTTGTATTTTCTTTTGTAAATGATGGAAATCTGACTTTCTGTCTCACTATCACACTCAAACCTTATCAACTCAAGTCAAAGAGATAGCTGCTCAGAAAGCAACAGAATAATAGTGATATGGGGAGCCCAGATCTGAGAATTCAGTGCAAGAAAACCATTGAGAAAAAATAATATTTCCAATAGAAAAAGGGAGAACACAGTAGGTAGAGGACATGAGACACAAGAAGTGACGGAGTTGGAGCAAAATGGTGAGTTATTAAATGTACATGCAGAAACTTTGCATTTTTGTATTAGCAAATGTAGCAAGCTTGAGAGGGAAATATTTGTCCTAGCAAATGCTACAGGTGAAAACATAGGTATTGTTTTATTTTGGGGAGGTACCATTATATATGATACTATTCATGATAGGTTTTCATGCATACAACACTTCATCACACACTGTCCACCTTCATGCCCCCTCCACCATTATCCCAGACTCACATCTTCTCCACTCCTACCTCTCACCCTCGGTAAGCTCAGTTCTGTAGGTTGGTTTTCAGATTCTACTGCCTTTGGCTATTGATATTCCCTTACTAAAAATATAGAATTTTAAACCAGATACCCTAACTTCAGATTCTGGTTAGCTCCTTAAACTGTAGAGCATGGGGATAAGTTAATTAATATCCTGGTACCTCAAAATCTAACATTCTTTGGGTAGAGTAGTTATAAAGAATAAATAGCAGTAGGCTTGGGAATAGGATGATGACCCAACAAATTTTGCTTACCTTTCCTTTTCATGAAGAAGATATGAGATAGCAATAGTCACTTCTATTTTGTGAGCAATACATTAGCTCTGACTCATTATCTGACTCTATGCTGGGTTGGCAAGAGTGATGTTTCCCTTTCTCTTGTGAAAGGTAGGAGGTAAAATACCTATGATAACCCCCATTTTTGCACATGAAAACTTGAGATTTGTACATTTTACCCCAGGGTTTTGTAATCAAATTGCCTAGAACCCAAATCTCTTGACTCTCACCTCATAACTCTTTCTGCTACTATTGTCATAAATATAAATGAGCCTTATTAATGATCAGCATTATTATAAAATCATTAGAAAAAACCCTTTAATTTATTATTTAGGAGTAATTTTGCTGTTAATATTTGGAGCATTTATTATGTTGGGTCGTGATAAATAAGCACGATCTTTTCTTTTAATTAATTAATTAATTTTATTGAATAACTGTGAGACAGAGCATTACAAAACTGTTCATGATTGGGCTTCAGTCATAGAATGTTCCAACACCCTGTCCTCGACCAGTGTAATTTCCCAACACTAGTGTCCCCAGAAAAAAATGGCACCAAAGGCACTAAATATATTTTTCTGGGCCGGTGCGATAGCATAGTAGGTAGGAGCACCTGCCTTGCATACAGCCAACCTGGATTTGATTCTCAGCACCCCATATAGTTCCTTGAACCTATAAGGATTGATCCCTGGTAGCAGAGCCAGGATTAAGCCTCAAAAACCATCTGTTATGGCCACAAAACAAATATATGCTCTGTCCAAATATATGCTCATTTTTTTGTTTCCATCAGATTTCACGTATGCCCCCCAGATTTAGAGATAAAAATTGTTAAGAATTATGAGATGCACAGCAAAGCAAGAAAGAAAACATGTGTCCCCTGAGTAAAGATTCAGAACATGAGTGACTCAGGTAGAGAGCCCAGTGCCATCAGTTTGTTTAACCTGCACTTACATCGAATCCACCTGTTCTGGAAAGCAGCTTTCTTTACCCTGCTACCATTCTTAGACTCTGAAAATAAACTTAGTCTTCCTCTTGTCTATGCTTCCTTTTTTTGGAGGCTTAATGAGCTTGATTTATCAATACCTTTCCCTGCTCTTACCTTCTTCACAAAAAAAAAATTATGAAAGTATTATCTCTTTATTCTTTCCCAGTCATCCCACGGTGAGATCCGACTATCTTTTAAATAAAAACAGCTACTGTTTATCCAGAAATTGTGATATTCAAGGAACAAATTCCTATCTCAAAACTATTATTATCGGTCACATTATAGGATCATGCATTTTATTTTTTATTTTATTTTTATTATTTTTGGTTTCTGGGCTTACCCCTGTTATTGAGCTCACGGATCACTCTAAGGTTGTGCTCAGAGGATAATATATGTTTCTGGGGCTCAAGCCAGGGTTGGCCACATGCAAAGCAAGTGTCTTGCCCCTATACTACCTTTCCAATTCTGCATTTGATATTTTAAATCTCATTTGGTCAGCCTGTGAGGTGTTCATCATACAGTTACAGATGAGGAAACTGAGAATACAAGAGGCTAGCCAATGTATTCAAGGCTACACGCAAGGAGCCAAGGACAGTCTTACTCCACAATCCAAACTCTGAACCATGCCACTATATTGCCTTCTGCAGGTGTTCGACCAAAAGTGTCATGATCTAATTAAAGTCAGTCTTCTTTATAACTTAAAGGGAAAGTTCTGTTTCAAAACTATGAGATACTGGCTACTCAGTCTGGATTTATTTTTCATGTTTCATATAGTTCATGGTGGCTCTTAATCCTACAAATTAGCCAGCAGAGGAAGTGCCCAAAAGTAGCCTTTTTGGGGGACCATATATTGAGAAATGAACCTCTTTCTCATTGCTGCGATTTGCTGTGCCTACCAGCTTTCCTTTGTGGTGTATTGACTGGAGCTATTAAGATGAATGCTTGTTCTTACAACTTTCCCATAATTGAAATAAAATTGTGCTTTAATTTGAAAATATCAGAGGTTGATAATATTTATTGCAAGTATTGGCTGGGAAGACTAATATTGCTGAACACAAGGTATTAAAGGGACAGGTGAGGTGTCGCTCTCTATGAACCTGACTTATTTTTATTACTGTTTTCATACTTTATAGCTACTTCAACAAAAAGTGCTAAAGATGAGGACCCTTTATGAAGTGCTTATGGTTTTTCAGACCCCAAGAGAACTTCTTTTCATGTTTTATCTTATTGTACCCATGCATTATCTCATTTATTCCCTCTGACAGAAATATAAGATTTTATCTATTATATCCACATTATAAATAATTTGTGACTTTAGAGGTTTAGTATCAGGGTCAACATTTTAGACATTAGACTCAGAGTTTCTGATGGCAAAGACCATACATTAAAGTGCAGAGTTTTAATGCCTCTTAATTAGTCTTAACATAAGACAATAGTGTAGTTTGGCAATTACTTATACATCTGACTCTCTAGATGATGAAGACCTTGGAGGGCAGGGAGTAGAGCATGATTATTTCTTTTATATACCACAATAGGGACCTGTATACATATAAGATTATAATATTTTTTTTGTTATTAGGTCACACTCCATGGTACTTAGGGGACATTCATGGTTCAAAGCTCAGGGTCAGTCTGAAGGTGCTGGGGTGGGGGAACCTTTATTTTTTTTAATTTTTATTAGTGAAACACCATGAGGTACAGTTGTAGACTTACAAATTTTTGTGCTGGGGTTTCAGTTATAAAATGATCGAATACCCATCCCTCCACCAGTGCCCATTCTCCACCACCACTGATCCCAGTATCCCTCCCACCCCCATCCCCTCCCCCCATCCCACCCTGCCTCATGGCAGGGCATTCCCTTTTGTTCTCTCTCTCTCTCCTTTTGGGTGTTGTGGTTTGCAAAAGAGGCATTGAGTGGCAATCATGTTTGGTCTATAGTCTGCTTTCAGCATGCATCTACCATCCTGGGAGGATCCTCCAAACACCCTTTATTTGGTGCTCCATTCTCTATCTGAGCTGCCTCTTTCCCTACATTAAACTCTGCAGTTTAATGTATGTGCGGCTGGCCTCCAAGTCATGGAGTAAAACTCCTGGTACTTATATCGGCTATTCTTGGGTGTTAGTCTCTTATTTTGTTACTTTATGTTCCCCAGATGAATGCAATCTTTTTATGTCTGTCCCTCTCTTTCTGACCCATTTTGCTTAGCATGATACTTTCCATGTAGTACCACTTGTATATAAATTTCATGATTTCATCTTTTCTAACAGCTACATAGTACTCCATTGTGTAGATATACCAAAGTTTCTTTAACCAGTCATCTGTTCTCAGGCACTCAGGTTTTTTCCAGATTCTAGCTATTGTAAACAGTGCTGCAATGAACACACAAGTATAGACGTCTCACTTCAACTATACTTTTTTGCCTCTCTGGGATATATTCCCAGGAGTGGTATTGCTGGGTCAAATGAGAGCTCAATTTCTAATTTTCCGTACTGTTGGAATTGCCCACACTGTTTTCCAAAAGGGCTGAACCATTTGGCATTCTGGGGTGAGGGAATCTTATAATACCAAATAGCATACCTTCTGGCATGCAAAGCCTGTGCTCAGGTAACTGAGATATCTCTCCAGCTTCACAATTAATATTTTTAGTGTCTAGAAAAAGTATCGAATTCAGAACAACCAGATCACCAAATCACCTAATTCTCAGAAGTGCAGGCAGCAGCTGGCAACTGGAGACCCAGTGTACAAAAAATCGGTACAGCTTTCTGGGGATCAAGGCTTCTGACTTTAAAGGTTACATAATATTAGCTACTGAGACTGTGGCTGGAAACCAGTTGGAATTATACTGCACTATGAAGCAAGTTAGAACACAGACTATTACTGTATTTATTCCAGCCACATTAAACAGAAAAGCACAGACTATGCAATGCTATCACCCACAGAGTCCCCTTTAAATATAAAGGGACATATTTGGAGACCTGGATGCTCATTCCAAATTAAATACCTTTTGCAGGAGGGTAGAGAATTAAAATATAGTCTAGCTGAGGGACCTTCAAGCATGATCTGCTGTTGGATGAAGCACTGGCTTCCACTACCTAGGATTCCCATCTCTAATCGTTCCTTGCTCCTTTCATTCAGAATTACTTCTTGAATATCTCCCAAGGGCAAGGGACGAGTTAGTTGCTGCTGTGAATCCAAAGGTGAATGAAATACCAGCAGTATCCATAAAGATACTACACTGTACTTGAGGAGAACCTTCTACAGAAATTCTACTACTAATTAAGTATGAGTCTGAGCCTCGGTTTTCACATCTGTAAATTGGGAATAAGAATAATGTTGACCCCAGAGGATAAAAGAAAGAAAAGTATGAGCTAAGCTATTGCATATAGAGTGTTCAAATCAATCATGAGAACAAAGATACCACTAAACTCTATGTCCATGAGCTTAGGATTGAAGCCAGGGGTTGCCAAACTCTTGCCTGGGGTTCAAAAAGGGCCAACTCTTTGCTTATTTATGGGTCAGGACCTATGACGATTTTTCACATTTTCAAATATCTGAAAATAATAAAAAGGAAATAACATATTGTGACCCATTAATAGGAGAATAAGTTCAAATTTCAATGTTCACCAATATGGTTTTATTAGAAACAGCTATGCTCATTTGTTTACATATCACCTAGGCTGCTTTTGGGCTTCAAAGGCAGAGTTGAATAGTTACAGCAGAGACCATATGGCTGACAAACCTAAAATATTTACTTTCTTTCCCTTTACAGAAAAAGTTTGCAGAACCCTGATCTTTACGGTTAAATCCTCAGTGTACTCTAATGGAAATACATTTATTTTCACGTGCATATTAGAACCATGTTCACACAGATAAACCATAAACACGCCGCTTACAAGGCCAGCTCATCCTATAGTGATCCAATTTGCTGCTCTAAGTTCTTTGTGGAGAATGCTTTCCAGCATGCTCAGTGTATTGGACAACTGGGGACTGTGTATTATAGCATTTCAGACACGTGGTGTCCAAATGCTGCTTCCAGATCTATTTGAGCTGGCTGACTCATTTAGTCACACTACATCATTATTAATATCAAATAATAAACATGAGTAGCAGATAATTTATATCTGAGGGGATGGAGATGATTTTTAAAGTCACAGCACATATTTTTTTCCCTTTCCCAGAGCTGGTCCTCAGTGTCATTGCTTTGAAAGTGAGTACTTTGATCTGGGGAAGAAAATAAGGGAGAAGAATACACTTGAGTGGAGGGAGGGAGAAATCTATGGGCAGAGCCACCTTGTGCTTGCTGTGTGTTTGGTGAGCATCTGCTTCGTTGCAGTCACATCTCTGTTTACTATTTAAAGCCTCTTATTTGCGGAAGCCTCCTCAGACCATATGTTATCAACAAATGTTGCTAATCAAATACACACAGTAATTTTCATTAGAACTTTCCCTAACCACCCCCACCCCTGAACAAAAAACAACATTTGCCACAAAGGGAATATACCTCCCCAAATGACAGTAAACATCCACTGCAAACCTTTGACAACAGAACGATATTATGAATGTGTAAGCAAGTAAGCCAAGAACACATCCACTTCAGGCAAATAAAGACCCTTGGAGAATTGGATTTTGTGCAGGTTGGTGTTGGGGGATTATGTCAGTAGTTGCCATGGTAATGCTCAGCATAAGGCCATAAATCATACCAGGGAGAATGGATTTGCATGTAGCCAAGGTATATAGCTCATGTGAACTGGGTGTTAAATTGGTGCAGTTTGTAAAATTAACTGTTGGTTTTAACAAGGCAGACATGTCATTTCAGGGAATGAAAGTGCTGAGGTCCTGTTGCTAAGAGGGACAGTTAGTATTTGCTTGGAGATAACTGCATTAAAATCTTACAGCCTGCCTTTCAGGCAGACTAAAGAAAGTGAGTCAATTGTCGGGTCTCAGTGTGCCTCAGGAGAACTAATTGATAGGATGTCATTTGGGATCTTTGATGTGTACGTAGTGCAAAGTTACTGCTTATCCACATAAAGGCAGTTGAATGGTAGAAATTGGGTTTTCTGGGAGGCTGAGAGATGAAGATTCCTGTAAGTTTGTTAGACATTTATTTAGACACTGGAATAAATAAATTTAGACTGGAATGTCTTCTCTCTAGGAATCAGAAATCCTACGTGTCCAACCCTTACGTTTGAATCTCCTTCCTAGGATCTATTTTGCTAAGGCTTCTCTAACTTATTTAGCTCAAAGAACAATCAGTCACACAGACATCATTATATTTAACTTTTCACACCAAGTCTTTCATGGTTCATACAGAAAATACAAATCTTATCATTTCTAAGGAGGAAATGATCAGAAAAAGGTAATTCAAAGTGCTGAGAGGACGGGCTACGTATATAAATGGAATTGTCAGTTCAAAACTCATCAGGATGCAGTGATCACCTATAGTTTTTTCTTGAGGAATATTTTGGAACCATAATCAACATTGATCAGAGATAATTTCTGGCTCTGGGCTCAGGGGTCACTCCTTGGGAGTTTGGAAGTCCCTACCTTGTGCCAGGGATCTAACCCGGGTTGGATTCATGCAAGGCAAGTGTCTTTCCTGCTGTGCCATCTCAGTTCATTCACCTAATATCTATATTTGTTATTGTCATCTCTAGCTGAAGTACAAAGTCCACGAGGGGAGGAATTTATGTTTCTTTCATTCCCATCTCCCTGGCACTCGTACAGAACCTGGCACATGGAACATGTTCACTGGGCATCTGAATTCAATTCATTGAATTGCGAATTCATTGAATTTTGAATTCATCCACTAATATATACCAATGGGTATGGCATTCATGTTAAAAGTGAAATATAACATGTTTGATTACCATGACTATGGCACAGTTAAATGGGAAGGACAGGAAAATCCTAAACTTAAAGATTTTGAAGATTTTGAAGGACCAAGTTCATGTTTCTCACAGTAAGATCCTACTGTTGAACTCAGTGTCCAGTAGTAAGTGGGGTTGGTGAAGAGTATCTTTCAAATAGGAAGGAAACATTAAAACAAATATGCCAGTTGGTGGATAGAGAGATAGTACAAGGATTAAGGCAATTGCCTTGCATGTGGCCAATTCTGGTTTGATCCCTAGCACTGCATATAGTCTGAGTACTACTGTAGTATTATTATAGTATTATAGGGTATGACCAAAAAAGACAAAAGTATAAAAGCCTGTTTAATGAAGGCCACTGGACAGAATATATACTGTTTATGCTGAATAACATGGTTTTGGAATACACAAGTTTGTTTATATGCAAATTTTCTCATCCTATCATTCAAGTGTCAATAGCACAACACCATTTAATATCCACAACATCACTTAAAATTGTCTGTCAATCTTCATTTTCCCACTATGCAGATTTGGACAAACCCCAAGAAGAGTATTACCCAAGTAATTGGGAGAACTAATGCTTTTCAGTCATGAATCTAAAAATTTGATTTGATTTCTACTGATTCCTTATGATCCCTTTGTAGCATCTCCATATCCATGCTTATATTACCATCTGTTTTTGAATGTTGTTCACTTCTCCTGCTTCCCATTACAGGCTCTAGCATATTAAACAGTTTTAGATTCCCAGCCTGATAATGACATTTTCCATAACTAGACCTAATGTGGATTCTTGCTGTGTCTCTTCAATTTGTATGTTCAGTTTAAGTTGGTCTTTAGATATGTGAAAATCAAGAATGTCTCCTGGACTTCTGTTTAACTTGGTTCTGAGTCACTGTTCTTGCCTAATAGAATCTCTAATTTGGGGGGCACTAGTTTGCCCTGTGCACTCAGTTATTCCAGTGATCGATGAAGAAATGTTCTCACTTTGTACTGTGATATTCTTGTTCCGAGGACAGAAACTATGAATTCTCAGTACAGGCCAGACTGAGAGCTGGTTCCCTAGAACCTCCATATCTTAACAGCCTATCTGCCATGATTGCTTAGATTGTAAGTAATGTTAGTTTGACTCATTAATGAAAAAGAAGAAGAAGAAGACGAAGTACTCAATAGGAATACATACATGGGAAACCCACGGTTAGACCTAAATAACCTTGCTGTAAGACTAAGATGGGAATGGTGACAAGTAATGCTGTGGAAGTAGAGCAGGCATGAAGCTAGTGGGCTTGGAGGTAGGGCTCTCAAATCGTTTGTAACAGGGATGAGCACTTTATAAGGCTTGATTGCCAATGTTTCCTTCTCTGAATTGAAGTTTACAACATGGCCCAAGGATATTTCCTGTCACTGGGAAAAGAGGTAGAATTGAAATTCATAATTGAAATGATGGTCGTTTCCCTAGTCTGACATTCTCCTAGATCTACATGAACTTGCTGCCTTCCTCCATCTATTAATTCTCAATGTCAAGAGACCTTTAGAAAAAATAAACTGCTCTTAACATGGCAGATTAACAGAGAGGGGACTCTGCTAAGTATAGACTTAGGGAGCTCTCAAGAGGTTGCTGGGATCGCTTCATTCACTTTCTCATCCTGTGACTCAGTCAGCCAACGCATTTCATTCCCACATTGGGCTTTTCCCTATAACTGCTCTTGCAACTTGAGTGGGTTATTATGGTTGCAAATATAATGGGAGGTTCCTTTGTGTTTTAATTGTGCCTTTGGAACTTGAACCTACCTAAGGACACCTTGCAGAAATGCCAGGCAAACCACTTTGCATTACAGCCAGTTCTGCTAAGAGGGTGAGTCAAATGGGCCAAAAAAAAAAAATGAACTGAAAGAGAGAGTACAACATGTTCTGAATTGAAGAATTCTGAAGAGCACTTTGGTCATGCCCCGCATTTACAAATGAGGGAGCTGATATAGTGGGAAATAATTTTGGAGTCAGATCGTTCTATCAACTAATAGTTTTATTATGGCAGATGGACTATCTAGTCCCTCAGGTCTCAGTTTCCAAGTCTACAAATGAACACATTAACAGTATCTAGCTTACAGGGTATCTTATCTGACTGTATCCTAGTACCCCCATCCCCATTCAGTGAGAGAAGTGCTTACTACAAGTTTTTACAGAAGGCATTCACTTTAATTAGCAAGTATACTATTAAGAGAGTGGGTTCTGGAGAAGGGAAGCCTAGGAATACTGCCAGGTGACAATACTTGTGTGAAACTCTGCCCTTCTCACCACCCTCAGTGCTGTGCTCCCCGTGTGGCACTGAGAAGCTGGCTGAATCTCTTGCAGCCCCATTTTCTTACATGTCAATTGTCATCAACAGGGCTTTCTCTTAGTATGCTCTTGTTAGAATTGGATGAGAAAATGCTACAGCCTGATCATCAAAAAAGCCTCTGTAATTATTCAGTGACATCTCAAAGATGTACAACTTAGTCCAAGCCCCAGCATACTTTAAAGAATCAAACTTCAGGATATGAGCTGACCTTGCAAATGTTTTCAGAGCCATCTGAGCAAAAGCTTTTGTTTTGTGTTTGTTAGTATGGGCAAAATAAAACTGGGCTTGAATTTGGATTGATTTCCTGGCAGCTGTGACAATGGAGTAAGCTGGAAGTACTTGTTCTCATTTTCTCTAACTTTCTTCTTTGAGTGCCGGAAGCACTTCATCCCCCCAACCCTCTCCCACCCCTATCTCAATCTTCCTTGTTTTCTTCACAGCCCTTCCCTTGACCATGTGGGTGGGCACAAAAGATCAGATCATTGCTAAAAAGAGTTCCAAGTTTCACTCTCCTGCCTGTGCAAAAGAATTTTCTTCCTGCTCTATTGAGGCTGGCTTTGTGTCTGCAGAGAGAGAGAGAGAGAGAGAGAGAGAGAGAGAGAGAGAGAGAGAGAGACTTAGTGAAGCCATAATTTGACTTTGAAATCCCCCAAGTGACTTCCTTGGAGAAAGCCGATGCGATGGAAGCAGAAACTGGATGGAAATACGCTTCTGAAAGTTGGGCTTGCCCTGGGCTAGTTGGTAACTCTTCAACAGGAATCCCAGAAAGACCATGTGGAGCAGACTTGAGCCCTGTTTCAGAAGGAGCCAAGGACAACCAGCTTGAAGCAAAGCCACCTGGCTGAGCTTGGCACGAATTAGTCAATCTCAACAATGTGTAGATGACTGAATATAATTATTTTATCCCTTGAATCTCTTTCTCTGGTACTCTAAGTACTTTAAATGTTTTAAAGACCTAATCCCGGTGCGGATATTCTATAGATAAACTCCTAGTCCTCAGCAACATCCTGCAATGTGCAGACATTATCAGATAGTCCTTTCACATGATTAAAGAACTTATTACAATTACTCAGTAAACATCTGCCTAATGATCTTGTGGGTTGTGAAAAACTACTCCTAGGGCTGGTGAGATAGTATAGCAGGGAAGGTACTTGCCTTGCATATAGCCTACCTAGGTTCAATCCCCGACATCTTCCATACAGTCCCCCAAACTCTCCCAGAAGTAATCTCTGAGCAGAGTGGGGAGCAAGCTCTAAACACTGTTGGGTGTGCAACCCCCTCCCCCGCCACCCACCACCAAATACTCCCCAGGGAACAAACTCCCTATTTGCCATGTCAAATGAGATAGTCTCCTACAGTGTGAGAACTGGATGGGAGACTGCTTCTGTGGGTCAAGTCAGCTCCTCATGCTGTCTTTATTAAGTCACGAGCAGAAAAGTGTCCATGCCTCCCAGGACCAGGACAACAGCAGGCAGCAATGTCTCTCAAAGTTCATGTGGTTAAGTGTCCCCAGGGAAGCCCTGATCACATCAACACCTCTCTGGACCAAATTTCCCACATGGAAGGTGATGATTATTAAGTCAACACCAGCAGCAGTTGAGTGTTTCCAACATTTACGGCTCTGAGTGCAAAGCCAAGTTATCATGGGCATATAGATATAAAACCTGGGGTAAGAGAAGGGTATTCCAAAATGGCTATTCAGGGGTTTGGCTGACCTCCCAGTGGGAACACATCCTGTGAGATCTCCTGATTGCTTTTGGCGGAGGGATTGTGGGAACTGCTGTTGGTTTTGCTTTTGTGGGTTGGGTTCACACCATTTCCTAAAGAGGGACCCCTGAGAACACTGTGTAAGCCATGCTTGCCTCTTCTCCTGGGGACTGGTTTGCAGATTTGTCCTCTCCCCCCCCCCCCCGCCACTCCCCATTTAAATGTAAGAGACTTTTAGGGTTCAGAGGAATAGCTCCCGGGCTTAGCACATTCCTTGCATGGGGGTGGTCTAGTTATGATTCCCCAGCACTGCATGATCCCCTGAGCACCACTGGGAGGAATCCCCCAAACACAGAGCCAGGAGTAGAACCTGAGCACTAGTAGATATGCCCCTCCAAAAAAAAGAGATGTCTAATTCAATATTATCCTTTTAGAGCTGACATATTTTCTCTGAAGATTTAGTTTCCTTGGTTCTTGAAAAGCATCTGGGAGGCTAAGCAATAACACAGCAGGTAGGATGTTTGCCTTGCATGCGGTCAACCTGGGTTCAATTCCCAGCATTCCATATGGTCCCCCGAGCACTGCCAGGAGTAATTCTTGAGTGCATGAGCCAGGAGTAACTCCTGAGCATCACCGGGTGTAACCCACCCTGTGGAAAAAAGGAAAAAAAAAAACATCTGGGCCATAGGCACTGTGCCTTGTTAGGTGGTGCAGTGAATGGATAAGAAGACTCTCTGGTTGGATTGTTGTGGTCCCAAATATAACTAGAATGCCACAATGGGCACTTAGTTTTCCCTCTAAAATAATAAATTGGAGTTTCTCTAGTGGATAAGAGCCAGATTTCCATCTTAGTTTTATCCTATGCCAACTTGCACAAATTTTCCCAGTAAAAGTTATTTTCATGCCCTTTGCCCTGGCAAAGTCAATGGGCATAGAGTTCTGCCACACTTTTCTTCCCCAAAAGGTTCACGTGCTCTCCTCACCAGGGAACCAGGGAAGACATAAACATAAAGGTAGATGCGACAAAGTGTACCTGAAAAGTCTCTCACTGGGAACTACTGATTTGAGTGTAGTAAAACTTGCCTTCCTTTATAAAAAAATCTTTTAGTGCTTCCAAGGTCTTTACAAATGTTAGTAATGTTTTTATAGGAGGGCCTTTTATGGCACACTGGCCTGACTATTTATGCGACCCGTCCCCCACCTCCCTGCCCAAGATCTTCCCTTGCTTGTTCAGAAATGAGTGAAAGGCATGCAATGAAATTGGTTAGAACCTGTCCGTTTTCAGGTATTTATTTTTGCCACTCCTGCTAGTGAGGGGCT
Organism: Sorex fumeus; assembly: GCF_029834395.1. Classification (NCBI taxonomy): domain Eukaryota; kingdom Metazoa; phylum Chordata; class Mammalia; order Eulipotyphla; family Soricidae; genus Sorex; species Sorex fumeus. The sequence goes on from NW_026606129.1 coordinate 63,612,530, forward strand.
TGGAGTTTGCTCAGATTTGCTTTCTAAGCTTTCTATTATATCTGAGGCTCAGGGTCTTGGAAAATTGGGAGCAGAAAACTAAATCAGTGGTATTTTGTGAGTAAATCTACAGCTCTCCGGTCAGCAATGTGGAATCTGGGTCCAATGAGCTGCTTTTTATTTAAAATTTTTATTTATTGATTGAATCACTGTGGGTAAAGTTACAAAGCTTTCAGGTTTAAGTCTCGGTCATGCAATGATCAAACACCTTTCCCTTCACTGGTACTTACTTTTCACCACCAAGAACCCCAACATATCTCCCCTCACACCCCTCCCAATGCCTGTGAGGAAGATGAATTCTACTTAACTCTCTATCTACTTTGGAGCGATAGCACAGCGGTAGGGTGTTTGCCTTGCACGCAGCCAACATGGCCGAGCCAAGTTCGATTCCTCCGCCCCTCTCGGAGAGCCCGGCAAGCTACTGAGAGTATCTCGCCCACACGGCAGAGCCTGGCAAGCCACCCGTGATGTATTTGATATGCCAAACACAGTAACAACAAACTCTCCAATGGAGATGTTACTGGGCCCGCTCGAGCAAATTGATGAACAACGGGAGGGCCTACTTTGATTACATTCATTATTTCGACAAAAGATGTACCATTATTGTTTATAGTTTACACCCAACAATCATAACTGCTGAAAGGGCACTGTGAAATAATTTGTTTTCTACAGCTGGTTATGAGAGCCATATGATGTCATGTGGCCGCAATAGCGGCCGTACGATTTTGGATTTCTGAGATTTTACTTATTAAGTCTGGAGGGATTTCTGCCAAGAGCCAGATAATTACGAGATTGGTTTCTGTGGCTCTGGAGACATAGCCGTGCCAGATTGCCGCTTGTGGGGGGCAACTCGTGACCTCAGTAGGGCATGAAGGATGAGCCGGGAATGCCCCCCTTCCCATGAGGTTGCAGTTGCCCTGTCACCGCCGGCTCATACCTGGCTTTCCAAAAAGCCCCGAGGCGGCCGCCATCTTGCTGCCCAGGGGGAAGAGGCAGAAGGGAGCAACACCCCTTCCCTCCTGGGGAGGACAATGAGCTGCTTTGAATATGGACTTGTACCCACCTCTTAGAAGTTGAGTATAAGAGCTGTGGGCAAAAGAATTTTCATAAGCCTGCAGAGCAGCAAAATACTACCTCAAGGGATTGTCATCAGGAGCAAATACATAATTAAAGTAAAGCACTGGCATAATGAACACAATATGGTTTGACTGAATAAATAAATGCTACCCACTATTATTCACAGAGTCCTAGAAGAGACAGGGGTTCAAAGATTCATCTGAAGTCCAAGTGTTATAGGGGCTGGAAGGATAGTGTAGCAGAGAGGGTGTTAGCATTGCATGTGATCAACCCAGATTTAATTCACAGAACCCCACCTAGTCTCTTGAGTGCACAGCAAAGAATAAATCTTGAGCACTGCTGGGTGTGACCTTAAAAAAAGAGAAAGAACTCAAAGTGGTCAACTTTGGTGGTGAGTATGGTGGGACTTATATACATTTAACTGCAAAGCTGTGCTCACTAAATTTTATAATGTTGTAAAACAATAAGTTTTGATCGAACAAATCCAAGTAGTCAAATGTGAGGCTTTCTTGAAGACTATGATTAAATTTAAAAGGAAAAAAATTTGGCACAGCTTGATTTTTTTTTAGTTCATTTTATGGACTTATTTGACTTAGCCTATTACCCTCTATATTGATTCATGTTGATGTGAATGTCATGATTTTATCTTTTAAAAAATTGAGTGTCAGTGTCCGAATGAGAGTGCAGTGGGCAAGTTACTTGTCTTAGAAGCAGCTGCTTTGGGTTTGATCACACACACACACACACACACACACACACACACACACACAGACACACACACACACGTTTCCCTGAGATCTGCTAGGAGTAATCCCTAAGCACAGAGCCAAGAGTAAAGCCTAAACAGAGGTGGAAGTGGATGTGGTCCCATGTACCCTCCCTGACCTCCCCCCCACAAAAAAAAAACAACCAATAAACTGAATAGTGTTCCAGTGTGCGTGCGTGTGTGTGTGTGTGTGTGTGTGTGTGTGTGTGAGTAACGCTGTGTAGAATATGGAGGTGATTATATCTCTTTGCAACAGCAACAATAGTGCTTTCATTTGGAGGAGAGAGTCACATCTAGCAGTGCGCAAAGCAATTCCTTGCTCTGGGCTCAGGTGATCATGCAGTCCCAAGCCATCAAACTAGTGTTGGCTGTATGCAAGACCTTAACTTCTGTATTATCTGTTCAGTCATAGCACTTAACTTGTTATCCTCTTCATCCCAAATTCATATAGGCTACTACTGTTCTCTATCAGGTCAGTGACGGGTCATTCCATCATTTAGTTGCTTTGGCAGAAAATTTAGAGTCATTGAGGACTCTAGAAGATCTATTGATCTCATTTTCAAAATTTAGCCAGAATATGACCACTACTCACCATTTCCCTGATTCCACTGCAACTCAAATCAGCATCAAATGTCTCTTCCCTGAGCCTGTATAGCACAGTAGATAGGGTGCTTGCCTTGAGTACAACCAAACTAAATTCAATCCCCGGCAACCAATATGGTCCTCCAGCACCATCAGGAGTAAATCCTGAGAGCAGAGCCAGGAATAATCCCTGAGCATTGCCAGGTGTGGCTCCAAATCTAAACAAACAAACAACAAACAAAAAAGCAAACAAGAAAATCTCTTTCCTAATTTGTTGCCTTGGACTTCTGATTATCTATATTTTCCTGGGTCTCCCAAGTTCCTGGGAGGCAGAAAAATCCTTTAAAAGGTTAAACATGGTGGTGGTGGGAAACGGGCACTGGTGGAGGGATGGGTATTGATCATTGTATAATTGAAACCCAAGCACAAAAATTTGTAAGTCTACAACTGTACCTCATGATGTCTCACTAATAAAAAAAAAAAGGTTAAACATGCAGAAGCAATAGTTCAGTGGGTAAGGCACTTGCCTTTCATGCAGTCAAACTGGGTTTGATCCCTGGCACCATATATAAAACCCCGAGATTCCATCAGAAGTGATCCCTGAGCACAGAGACAGGAGCAAGCCCTGAGCAAAGCCAGGTATGCCAGACCAATCTCCCTGCACCAAAGAACAAAACGAGGTAAAAGAGTATTGTATGCAAATACTAGATAACCTCGAGTGGGAGGAAAAGACACGCTTTATAATAATACAGGCTTTTAAGACTGAATCAGGAAGAAACACAGAACATGAACCTACCAATAAAAAGAACAGAAATCAAACTAAGGAAAAGTTTCCTTAGGAACAAAAGCCCAAGAGCTGTAGTCATAGTACAAAGGATAAGATGCTTGCCTTTTCATGGCTGACCTGAGTTAAATCCTTGCCATCCCATATGGTCCCCTGAAACCACCACAAGTGATCCCTGAGCTCAGAGCCAGGAGTAACCCCTAAGCACTGCTGGGTGTGGCCCCCAAACAAAAAAATTTTTTTTAATTAAAAAAATAACAAAATACCCAGAGTCAGAGACATAGTACAGGCGAAAAGACAAATTGCTCTGCATTCTGCAAATGCCAGTTAGATCTCCAGTGTGCAGAGGCCCCCGAACACCTCCAGAAGTATCAAACCCTGAGCACAGTGCCAGGAATAGCCCCACATACAGCCAGAAACAGCCCAACACATCTTACCTAGGATATTTCCAAAGTTACCTTATCTGCAAAGTCTCCCCTGAGTGTCCCTGCATTCAATAGCTTTTCAAACCCTTATTTCCCTTTCTTGTCTTCTGAACATTCATTTATTGTCCTTCAGTATACGCTTTAGAAAAGCTGCCTGTTTATTACATCTGCTCCCACTAGAAGTCATACTCTGTGAAGGATATAGGCTTTTGCCTGCTATGTTCTTTGCCACTTCCGTATCTAGACTAATGCCTGACACATTTTAGACATTTCACAATTATTTGTTGAATAAATAACCAAAGCGGTGCTATTGAAAAGTTCTAAAGTCATTTCATTAAAAATAGAATATTCCAAATGTGCTTTGCCAACTGGGAATCTCTTCTTTGTCACTTATACGCTGTGTAACCATGGGAAACTACTTAACTTCCTACATCTCAACTTCTTTGTTGAAAAAAAACCCAGCAGAATTGCAATTCCTAGGTTGTTAGGAAATCAAATCAAATAAAAGACACAAAGTATTTGAAATGGTGTCTATAGTCTAAGCAGCACTGAATGAAAAAGAACAGAAAAACTGATAGCAATGGGGCTAGAAAGGGAATGTTTTCAGGGCTGTGCAAAAGCCCAACTAAGAAAATTTGCTCTGGCACACTGCTGACCCCAGTTCTATTCCCAGCACTGCATATGGTCCCCAGACACCCTGCCAAAAAATCAAAAAAATTACGTACAAAGCAAAGAGCCTATCCAGCAATGTGCTTCTTTAACGATATTCCTTGATAATTATGCCAGTTGACTATTTTTGTTCACCACCGCAGACATTACGTTTGTATATGTTGTAAGAGTCCACAGTCTACAGTTTTCAAAAGAATGTAGGACAAACCAGCAAATAGGCCTGCCCAACAAAGAAGTACTTTGTTATGACCAGTGTATTCAAACTGTAGACTTCTCTATAATTGGTGATCCTTGAAGAGAGGAAAAAATAAAGAAAACTTGAGACGCTGACCTTGGCAAATCACCTTTCTGATTTGTGGGCCATTAATCGGAACATTGGGCACACTGGAACAATGGCTATTAGAGTGATGACCCAGTATGTGACTACATCAGTTGCTGCTAGTAGGAAGTTACAAGTATGAAATCAACGTTCTCACTCTCCAGATAATCGTGACAATAATTACGAAGATCTGACTGGAAACTATAACAATCTTTGTTGGTTCTTCCTCTTTTTTTTTTAAAATGTATCATCTCATTTAGTAAACTAAGAATTGAGCCTAAGTTCAATAACTATTGATCTTCACTAATTGGATGGCGTTGGCAAAAGTCAAGAAGGCTTGATTCATGAAGCATTTCTGAGACTCCAATTTACAAATGATCACTGGAGAGAAATTTTAGATAATAAAAGAATGCTCTGTTTTAATGTCGTTGGCTCACAATATTGTGGAAATACTGAATAACCAATTACTATAATGAGAGAAAACAGGGAGGAGAATGTGGTGATGATGGAAAGAGGAAGGGAATGAAAGGAATGTCGGAGAGAGAATAAGATAGAAGAAAAAGGTACTAGTTTGAGTAAAATAACTAGCAAATTTGACATAAATCAGAACCTAGTCATCACTAGTTTATTTAAGCACCCTTTCAGAGCTTTCAGACTTATAAAAAAAATAATACTATACCGTGAGCTTCTGAGTACTATCACATGGTTTCCCCTCTCTTCTCAAGACTCAGGAGAACAGAATCAATACTGCACCACTTTTCAGTTAAGAAGCACCTGTCTACAACCCTCTGAAGAATTCTGTGTCTTTTTCCCTCTGACTAAACATCCCATTCATCCCTCCAACCTGGCCGTCAGTAGTTTAGGTTATGACATTTCAATATTAGCACAGTAAGATAAGGTTTATTTCCTCCATCAATCATCTAAGAAAGTCTATAGAATTGTGACAATTAATTTCATCAATTTAAGTGATGAATAATAATTGGACTACCCATTATGATTGCCTCTAAATTTTTGTGAATTATTTGCATTATTAAAAATTCAATATTTGTCTAATATAAAATGCAGAGCTATTTAGATGAGACATTTTTTTCTCTTCTCCTTCTGCTTATGTCAGGCACAATTACTGGTGATATTTAGGGTGTTGAAACTTTCTCCTTTTTCTCTTTTTTATAGCGGATGGAAAAAATAAAGTTCTGGAGGAAAGTGAATGAAAATATCAAAAAAATCAGATAACTGATACATATGTATAACTGATAAATGGTTCAGCTATTCTGAGAGTAGTGGTATTGTGAAACAGTCTGTATGTTTGACTTCTATGGATACTTCCCAAAAGGAGATAGACTTTCAATTTTGTGATCTTGTCCAATGTTCTTGACTTGATTAATAAAATAAACTATTGCAGAACAGTTGTCACTGTCACAGTCACTGTCCTCCCATTGTTATTCAATTTGCTTGAGCGGGCCCAGTAACGTCTCCATCGTGAGACTTGTTACTGCGTTTCGCATGTCAAATATGTCACGGGGAGCTTGCCAGGCTTTGCCGTGCAGGCCAGATACTCTCGGTAGCTTGCCGGGCTCTCCGAGAGGGGTGGAGGAATTGAACCCGGCTGGGTCGGGCCAGCTGCGCGCAAGGCAAACACCCTACTGCTGTGCTATCACTCAAATTTCACAATTTAGGATATACTGTCAATGTTTTAGTTATTGCTGATTGCTTATAGTAAGTGCCACAAGTTGTCTGGCTTAAGCAACAGAAATATTATTTCTCAGTTTCAGAGGCCAGGAAGTTCAAGAACAAGCAGATTTAGTGTTTGGTAAGAGCCTTCCTCTTATGAATTTATATTTTTATATGACACAGAGTAAGATAATCTTTCTCCTCTTATAAATAAAAGCATAATCCTATTCATGAGGGCACCACTCTCGTGACACTGCTTACCTTGAAGATATGCACCTCCAAGGACAGACATAGAAAGATTGCATTCATCTGGGGAACATAAAGTAACAAAATAGGAGACTAACACACAAGAATAGCTGAGATAAGTACCAGGAGGTTTAACTCTATGGCTTGGACGCCAGCTGCACACCCTAGGGCAAAAGGCAGCTCAGATAGAGAAGGGAGCACCAAATAAAGGGTGTTGGGAGGATCCTCCCAAGATGGAAGATGCATGCTGAAAGCAGACTATAGACAAAACATGATTGCCACTCAATGCCTCTTTTGCAAACCACAGCACCCAAAAGGAGAGAGAGAACAAAAGGGAATGCCCTGCCACAGAGGCAGGGTGGGATGGGGGGAATGGGGGAGTGGGAGGGATACTGGGGTCAGTGGTGGTGGAGAATGGGCACTGGTAGAGGGATGGGTACTCGATCATTGTATAACTGAAACCCAAGCACAAAAAATTGTAAAGCTACAACTGTACCTCATGGTGTTTCACTAATAAAAATTAAAAAAAAAAAGATATGCACGTCCAAAAGCAATTACATGAGGATATGGGATTTTGCATATGAACTTTGGGGAGACCCATTTGGTACATAAAATGTACATAAAGTTTGGTACATAAAATGTACCAAAATGTACAAAATGCAAAGTTCATTTGCATATGAACTTTGGGGAGACACATTTGGTACATAAAAACAAATTCTATACTTGGGCCTCAAAATTCTTGATCTTTTCATATCATGTCACTGTCACTGTCACTGTCCTCCCGTTGTTCATCGATTTGCTCGAGCGGGCCCAGTAACGTCTCCATTGGAGACTTTGTTGTTACTGTGTTTGGCATATCGAATACAACACGGGTAGCTTGCCAGGCTCTGCCATGTGGGCGTGATACTCTCGGTAGTTGGCCGGGCTCTCCGAGAGGGGCAGAGGAATCGAACTCAGGTCGGCCATGTTGGCTGCGTGCAAGGCAAACTCCCTAACGCTGTGCTATCGCTCCAGCCCCTTCATATCATGTAAGTACATTAATTCTATTCTAATATCTTACACCCTTCCACTGAGATAAAGATAGAGGGAGACAGAGATAGAGAGAGAGAGACAGGGAGAAAGAGAAATAAAGAGAAATAGAGAGAAAGAGAGAGAGAGAGACAGAAAGAGAAGGAAAGCAAGGAGCAGGCTAAATTCTCATCTACTATAAATTCTCATCTATTATTTGGACTTGACTCATTTGGTCTATAAAGTATGTCATGTTACCATATATTGTCTTTGTATGTGATCAGTCACATCTATTAAGTGCTAAGTCCTAGACAATGGTGCACCATACTGCAAAATAGATAATCAAATCGAGTCCTTTCAACAATCCCATAATAAGGGTGTGCTGCCTATTTTACATATGAGTAGTCATAGAGACTTACCACACTGAGAGAAGATTTTGAGGTAGCATTACAATTTTTACAAGGTATGGCTACCTATAAATTGTTATTAAATACAAATTAAAAAATTAGCCAAAGAACATTTTTTTTTTTTTTTTTATTTTTTTTTATTTTTTATTGAATCACTGTGGGAAAGGTTACAAAGCTTTCAGGTTTATGTCTCAGTCATGCAAATATCAAACACATTTCCCTTTACCAATACTTATTTTTTACCATGAAGAACCCCAATAAAACCCCACCCCCCACCCCTCCCCGTCCCTGTGAAGCAGATGAATTCTAGTTAACACTCTATCTGCTTTGATTAGATTCATTGTTTCAATAAAAGATTCACCACTCTTATTTAGAGTTTACCCCCCCCAAATCAGACATGCTGAAAAAGCATTGTGAAGTGATTTGCTTTCTACGGCTGGGTTCAAGAATTAAATGTTGGTTTTGGATTTCTGCTCTTTTACCTATTGACCCTGGAAGTATTTCTACTGAAAGTCAGATAGTTAAGAAATTGGTTTCTGTGTTCTGGAGTCCTGGCCGTGCTGGAGAGCCGCTCGCGGGGGGCAACCGGTGGCCTCGGTAGGGCGTGAAGGGCGGACCGAAACGCCCCCCTTCCCATGAGGTTTTAGTCGCCCCCACACTCCCGGCTCATACCTGCTGTCCACAAGGCTCCCATGTGGCCGCCATCTTTCTTTCCAAAGAGGAGAGGGCGAATGGGGCAACACCCTTTCCCCTCCGGCAGACTTGATGGCCTGGATCAATGCAGAGTCCGTTCACTTTTCTGCTCCAAGCTGCTGGGTTCTGCATTAAGTCCTTGTGCTTCTGGGGCCGTGGCTGTGCTGGAGAGCCGCTCGTGGGGGGCAACTGGTGACCTCGGTAGGGCGTGAAGGACGGACCAGAACGCCCCCCTTCCCATGAGGTTTTAGTCGCCCCCACACCCCCGGCTCATATCTGCTGTCCACAAGGCCCCCATGTGGCCGCCATCTTTCTTTCCAGAGGGAGGAGGGCGGAAGGGAGCAACACCCTTTCCCCTCTGGGCAGAAATGATTGCCTGGATCAACGCATAGTCCTTTCACTTTTCTGCTCCAAGCTGCTGGGTTCTGCATTAAGCCCTTGTGCTTCTGGGGCTGTGGCCATGCTGGAGAGCCGTTCGTGGGGGGCAACTGGTGACCTCGGTAGGGCGTGAAGGACGGACCGGAACGCCCCCCTTCCCATGAGGTTTTAGTCGCCCCCACACTCCCGGCTCATACCTGCTGTCCACAAGGCTCCCATGTGGCCGCCATCTTTCTTTCCAGAGAGGAGAGGGCGAATGGGGCAACACCCTTTCCCCTCCAGCAGACTTGATGGGCTGGATCAATGCATAGTCCGTTCACTTTTCTGCTCCAAGCTGCTGGGTTCTGCATTAAGTCCTTGTGCTTCTGGGGCCGTGGCCGTGCTGGAGAGCCGCTCGTGAGGGGTGACTGGTGACCTCGGTAGGGCGTGAAGGACGGACTGGAACGCCCCCCTTCCCATGAGGTTTTAGTCGCCCCCACACCCCCGGCTCATACCTGCTGTCCACCAGGCTCCCATGCGGCCGCCATCCTTCTTTCCAGAGAAGAGAGGGCGAATGGGGCAACACCCTTTCCCCTCCGGCAGACTTGATGGCCTGGATTAACGCATAGTCCTTTCACTTTTCTGCTCCAAGCTGCTGGGTTCTGCATTAAGTCCTTGTGCTTCTGGGACTGTGGCCGTGCTGGGGAGCCGCTCGTGGGGGGCAACTGGTGACCTCGGTAGGGCGTGAAGGACGGACCAGAACGCCCCTCTTCCCATGAGGTTTTAGTCGCCCCCACACCCCCGGCTCATACCTGCTGTCCACAAGGCTCCCATGTGGCCGCCATCTTTCTTTCCAGAGGGAGGAGGGCGGAAGGGAGCAACACCCTTTCCCCTCTGGGCAGAAATGATTGCCTGGATTAACGCATAGTCCTTTCACTTTTCTGCTCCAAGCTGCTGGGTTCTGCATTAAGCCCTTGTGCTTCTGGGGCTGTGGCCGTGCTGGAGAGCCGCTCGTGGGGGGCAACTGGTGACCTCGGTAGGGCATGAAGGACGGACCAGAACGCCCCCCTTCCCATGAGGTTTTAGTCGCCCCCACACCCCCGGCTCATACCTGCTGTCCACAAGGCTCCCATGCGGCCGCCATCCTTCTTTCCAGAGAAGAGAGGGCGAATGGGGCAACACCCTTTTCCCCTCTGGGCAGAAATGATGGCCTGGGTTAACGCATCGTCCGTTCACTTTTCTGCTCTAAGCTGCTGGTTTCTGCATTAAGTCCTTGTGTTTCTGGGGCTGTGGCCATGCTCCAAACTTAACTCTGATTTTCAGGGAGAAAGATTGGGTGGTTTACTTCTCATTGATCACTTTGTATATAGAGAGATGTCGCGCGGCCGCGTAAGCGGCCGCGCGGTTTTGAGAAAAAGTCCTCGTTCCCGCATACTCGAGCTGTGTTTGTAGAGGCTTCTGGTCACCAGGGTTCCATCTGGGGGAGGCGGGATGCGGCGCCTACTCCATCTGGAACTTCCCGGTGCTCTCGGCTCTTTTTGGAACCTGTTTTTTCTTTTTTCTTTTCCTCCGGGATCCCGCACCCTCCATGTGTTCCTTCTCTTATTCTGAACGTTTCAAAGATGGCGCTGGGGGGCGGGCTGTGGGCATGACTTCCGGGATCAGAGGTTACCTGGGAGGTGTAGTCCGGCAGATTTGAGAAAAAGTCCTCGTTCCCGCATACTCGAGCTGTGTTTGTAGAGGCTTCTGGTCACCAGGGTTCCATCTGGGGGAGGCGGGATGCGGCGCCTACTCCATCTGGAACTTCCCGGTGCTCTCGGCTCTTTTTGGAACCTGTTTTTTCTTTTTTCTTTTCCTCCGGGATCCCGCACCCTCCATGTGTTCCTTCTCTTATTCTGAACGTTTCAAAGATGGCGCTGGGGGGCGGGCTGTGGGCATGACTTCCGGGATCAGAGGTTACCTGGGAGGTGTAGTCCGGCAGATTTGAGAAAAAGTCCTCGTTCCCGCATACTCGAGCTGTGTTTGTAGAGGCTTCTGGTCACCAGGGTTCCATCTGGGGGAGGCGGGATGCGGCGCCTACTCCATCTGGAACTTCCCGGTGCTCTCGGCTCTTTTTGGAACCTGTTTTTTCTTTTTTCTTTTCCTCCGGGATCCCGCACCCTCCATGTGTTCCTTCTCTTATTCTGAACGTTTCAAAGATGGCGCTGGGGGGCGGGCTGTGGGCATGACTTCCGGGATCAGAGGTTACCTGGGAGGTGTAGTCCGGCAGATTTGAGAAAAAGTCCTCGTTCCCGCATACTCGAGCTGTGTTTGTAGAGGCTTCTGGTCACCAGGGTTCCATCTGGGGGAGGCGGGATGCGGCGCCTACTCCATCTGGAACTTCCCGGTGCTCTCGGCTCTTTTTGGAACCTGTTTTTTCTTTTTTCTTTTCCTCCGGGATCCCGCACCCTCCATGTGTTCCTTCTCTTATTCTGAACGTTTCAAAGATGGCGCTGGGGGGCGGGCTGTGGGCATGACTTCCGGGATCAGAGGTTACCTGGGAGGTGTAGTCCGGCAGATTTGAGAAAAAGTCCTCGTTCCCGCATACTCGAGCTGTGTTTGTAGAGGCTTCTGGTCACCAGGGTTCCATCTGGGGGAGGCGGGATGCGGCGCCTACTCCATCTGGAACTTCCCGGTGCTCTCGGCTCTTTTTGGAACCTGTTTTTTCTTTTTTCTTTTCCTCCGGGATCCCGCACCCTCCATGTGTTCCTTCTCTTATTCTGAACGTTTCAAAGATGGCGCTGGGGGGCGGGCTGTGGGCATGACTTCCGGGATCAGAGGTTACCTGGGAGGTGTAGTCCGGCAGATTTGAGAAAAAGTCCTCGTTCCCGCATACTCGAGCTGTGTTTGTAGAGGCTTCTGGTCACCAGGGTTCCATCTGGGGGAGGCGGGATGCGGCGCCTACTCCATCTGGAACTTCCCGGTGCTCTCGGCTCTTTTTGGAACCTGTTTTTTCTTTTTTCTTTTCCTCCGGGATCCCGCACCCTCCATGTGTTCCTTCTCTTATTCTGAACGTTTCAAAGATGGCGCTGGGGGGCGGGCTGTGGGCATGACTTCCGGGATCAGAGGTTACCTGGGAGGTGTAGTCCGGCAGATTTGAGAAAAAGTCCTCGTTCCCGCATACTCGAGCTGTGTTTGTAGAGGCTTCTGGTCACCAGGGTTCCATCTGGGGGAGGCGGGATGCGGCGCCTACTCCATCTGGAACTTCCCGGTGCTCTCGGCTCTTTTTGGAACCTGTTTTTTCTTTTTTCTTTTCCTCCGGGATCCCGCACCCTCCATGTGTTCCTTCTCTTATTCTGAACGTTTCAAAGATGGCGCTGGGGGGCGGGCTGTGGGCATGACTTCCGGGATCAGAGGTTACCTGGGAGGTGTAGTCCGGCAGATTTGAGAAAAAGTCCTCGTTCCCGCATACTCGAGCTGTGTTTGTAGAGGCTTCTGGTCACCAGGGTTCCATCTGGGGGAGGCGGGATGCGGCGCCTACTCCATCTGGAACTTCCCGGTGCTCTCAGCTCTTTTTGGAACCTGTTTTTTCTTTTTTCTTTTCCTCCGGGATCCCGCACCCTCCATGTGTTCCTTCTCTTATTCTGAACGTTTCAAAGATGGCGCTGGGGGGCGGGCTGTGGGCATGACTTCCGGGATCAGAGGTTACCTGGGAGGTGTAGTCCGGCAGATTTGAGAAAAAGTCCTCGTTCCCGCATACTCGAGCTGTGTTTGTAGAGGCTTCTGGTCACCAGGGTTCCATCTGGGGGAGGCGGGATGCGGCGCCTACTCCATCTGGAACTTCCCGGTGCTCTCGGCTCTTTTTGGAACCTGTTTTTTCTTTTTTCTTTTCCTCCGGGATCCCGCACCCTCCATGTGTTCCTTCTCTTATTCTGAACGTTTCAAAGATGGCGCTGGGGGGCGGGCTGTGGGCATGACTTCCGGGATCAGAGGTTACCTGGGAGGTGTAGTCCGGCAGATTTGAGAAAAAGTCCTCGTTCCCGCATACTCGAGCTGTGTTTGTAGAGGCTTCTGGTCACCAGGGTTCCATCTGGGGGAGGCGGGATGCGGCGCCTACTCCATCTGGAACTTCCCGGTGCTCTCGGCTCTTTTTGGAACCTGTTTTTTCTTTTTTCTTTTCCTCCGGGATCCCGCACCCTCCATGTGTTCCTTCTCTTATTCTGAACGTTTCAAAGATGGCGCTGGGGGGCGGGCTGTGGGCATGACTTCCGGGATCAGAGGTTACCTGGGAGGTGTAGTCCGGCAGATTTGAGAAAAAGTCCTCGTTCCCGCATACTCGAGCTGTGTTTGTAGAGGCTTCTGGTCACCAGGGTTCCATCTGGGGGAGGCGGGATGCGGCGCCTACTCCATCTGGAACTTCCCGGTGCTCTCGGCTCTTTTTGGAACCTGTTTTTTCTTTTTTCTTTTCCTCCGGGATCCCGCACCCTCCATGTGTTCCTTCTCTTATTCTGAACGTTTCAAAGATGGCGCTGGGGGGCGGGCTGTGGGCATGACTTCCGGGATCAGAGGTTACCTGGGAGGTGTAGTCCGGCAGATTTGAGAAAAAGTCCTCGTTCCCGCATACTCGAGCTGTGTTTGTAGAGGCTTCTGGTCACCAGGGTTCCATCTGGGGGAGGCGGGATGCGGCGCCTACTCCATCTGGAACTTCCCGGTGCTCTCGGCTCTTTTTGGAACCTGTTTTTTCTTTTTTCTTTTCCTCCGGGATCCCGCACCCTCCATGTGTTCCTTCTCTTATTCTGAACGTTTCAAAGATGGCGCTGGGGGGCGGGCTGTGGGCATGACTTCCGGGATCAGAGGTTACCTGGGAGGTGTAGTCCGGCAGATTTGAGAAAAAGTCCTCGTTCCCGCATACTCGAGCTGTGTTTGTAGAGGCTTCTGGTCACCAGGGTTCCATCTGGGGGAGGCGGGATGCGGCGCCTACTCCATCTGGAACTTCCCGGTGCTCTCGGCTCTTTTTGGAACCTGTTTTTTCTTTTTTCTTTTCCTCCGGGATCCCGCACCCTCCATGTGTTCCTTCTCTTATTCTGAACGTTTCAAAGATGGCGCTGGGGGGCGGGCTGTGGGCATGACTTCCGGGATCAGAGGTTACCTGGGAGGTGTAGTCCGGCAGATTTGAGAAAAAGTCCTCGTTCCCGCATACTCGAGCTGTGTTTGTAGAGGCTTCTGGTCACCAGGGTTCCATCTGGGGGAGGCGGGATGCGGCGCCTACTCCATCTGGAACTTCCCGGTGCTCTCGGCTCTTTTTGGAACCTGTTTTTTCTTTTTTCTTTTCCTCCGGGATCCCGCACCCTCCATGTGTTCCTTCTCTTATTCTGAACGTTTCAAAGATGGCGCTGGGGGGCGGGCTGTGGGCATGACTTCCGGGATCAGAGGTTACCTGGGAGGTGTAGTCCGGCAGATTTGAGAAAAAGTCCTCGTTCCCGCATACTCGAGCTGTGTTTGTAGAGGCTTCTGGTCACCAGGGTTCCATCTGGGGGAGGCGGGATGCGGCGCCTACTCCATCTGGAACTTCCCGGTGCTCTCGGCTCTTTTTGGAACCTGTTTTTTCTTTTTTCTTTTCCTCCGGGATCCCGCACCCTCCATGTGTTCCTTCTCTTATTCTGAACGTTTCAAAGATGGCGCTGGGGGGCGGGCTGTGGGCATGACTTCCGGGATCAGAGGTTACCTGGGAGGTGTAGTCCGGCAGATTTGAGAAAAAGTCCTCGTTCCCGCATACTCGAGCTGTGTTTGTAGAGGCTTCTGGTCACCAGGGTTCCATCTGGGGGAGGCGGGATGCGGCGCCTACTCCATCTGGAACTTCCCGGTGCTCTCGGCTCTTTTTGGAACCTGTTTTTTCTTTTTTCTTTTCCTCCGGGATCCCGCACCCTCCATGTGTTCCTTCTCTTATTCTGAACGTTTCAAAGATGGCGCTGGGGGGCGGGCTGTGGGCATGACTTCCGGGATCAGAGGTTACCTGGGAGGTGTAGTCCGGCAGATTTGAGAAAAAGTCCTCGTTCCCGCATACTCGAGCTGTGTTTGTAGAGGCTTCTGGTCACCAGGGTTCCATCTGGGGGAGGCGGGATGCGGCGCCTACTCCATCTGGAACTTCCCGGTGCTCTCGGCTCTTTTTGGAACCTGTTTTTTCTTTTTTCTTTTCCTCCGGGATCCCGCACCCTCCATGTGTTCCTTCTCTTATTCTGAACGTTTCAAAGATGGCGCTGGGGGGCGGGCTGTGGGCATGACTTCCGGGATCAGAGGTTACCTGGGAGGTGTAGTCCGGCAGATTTGAGAAAAAGTCCTCGTTCCCGCATACTCGAGCTGTGTTTGTAGAGGCTTCTGGTCACCAGGGTTCCATCTGGGGGAGGCGGGATGCGGCGCCTACTCCATCTGGAACTTCCCGGTGCTCTCGGCTCTTTTTGGAACCTGTTTTTTCTTTTTTCTTTTCCTCCGGGATCCCGCACCCTCCATGTGTTCCTTCTCTTATTCTGAACGTTTCAAAGATGGCGCTGGGGGGCGGGCTGTGGGCATGACTTCCGGGATCAGAGGTTACCTGGGAGGTGTAGTCCGGCAGATTTGAGAAAAAGTCCTCGTTCCCGCATACTCGAGCTGTGTTTGTAGAGGCTTCTGGTCACCAGGGTTCCATCTGGGGGAGGCGGGATGCGGCGCCTACTCCATCTGGAACTTCCCGGTGCTCTCGGCTCTTTTTGGAACCTGTTTTTTCTTTTTTCTTTTCCTCCGGGATCCCGCACCCTCCATGTGTTCCTTCTCTTATTCTGAACGTTTCAAAGATGGCGCTGGGGGGCGGGCTGTGGGCATGACTTCCGGGATCAGAGGTTACCTGGGAGGTGTAGTCCGGCAGATTTGAGAAAAAGTCCTCGTTCCCGCATACTCGAGCTGTGTTTGTAGAGGCTTCTGGTCACCAGGGTTCCATCTGGGGGAGGCGGGATGCGGCGCCTACTCCATCTGGAACTTCCCGGTGCTCTCGGCTCTTTTTGGAACCTGTTTTTTCTTTTTTCTTTTCCTCCGGGATCCCGCACCCTCCATGTGTTCCTTCTCTTATTCTGAACGTTTCAAAGATGGCGCTGGGGGGCGGGCTGTGGGCATGACTTCCGGGATCAGAGGTTACCTGGGAGGTGTAGTCCGGCAGATTTGAGAAAAAGTCCTCGTTCCCGCATACTCGAGCTGTGTTTGTAGAGGCTTCTGGTCACCAGGGTTCCATCTGGGGGAGGCGGGATGCGGCGCCTACTCCATCTGGAACTTCCCGGTGCTCTCGGCTCTTTTTGGAACCTGTTTTTTCTTTTTTCTTTTCCTCCGGGATCCCGCACCCTCCATGTGTTCCTTCTCTTATTCTGAACGTTTCAAAGATGGCGCTGGGGGGCGGGCTGTGGGCATGACTTCCGGGATCAGAGGTTACCTGGGAGGTGTAGTCCGGCAGATTTGAGAAAAAGTCCTCGTTCCCGCATACTCGAGCTGTGTTTGTAGAGGCTTCTGGTCACCAGGGTTCCATCTGGGGGAGGCGGGATGCGGCGCCTACTCCATCTGGAACTTCCCGGTGCTCTCGGCTCTTTTTGGAACCTGTTTTTTCTTTTTTCTTTTCCTCCGGGATCCCGCACCCTCCATGTGTTCCTTCTCTTATTCTGAACGTTTCAAAGATGGCGCTGGGGGGCGGGCTGTGGGCATGACTTCCGGGATCAGAGGTTACCTGGGAGGTGTAGTCCGGCAGATTTGAGAAAAAGTCCTCGTTCCCGCATACTCGAGCTGTGTTTGTAGAGGCTTCTGGTCACCAGGGTTCCATCTGGGGGAGGCGGGATGCGGCGCCTACTCCATCTGGAACTTCCCGGTGCTCTCGGCTCTTTTTGGAACCTGTTTTTTCTTTTTTCTTTTCCTCCGGGATCCCGCACCCTCCATGTGTTCCTTCTCTTATTCTGAACGTTTCAAAGATGGCGCTGGGGGGCGGGCTGTGGGCATGACTTCCGGGATCAGAGGTTACCTGGGAGGTGTAGTCCGGCAGATTTGAGAAAAAGTCCTCGTTCCCGCATACTCGAGCTGTGTTTGTAGAGGCTTCTGGTCACCAGGGTTCCATCTGGGGGAGGCGGGATGCGGCGCCTACTCCATCTGGAACTTCCCGGTGCTCTCGGCTCTTTTTGGAACCTGTTTTTTCTTTTTTCTTTTCCTCCGGGATCCCGCACCCTCCATGTGTTCCTTCTCTTATTCTGAACGTTTCAAAGATGGCGCTGGGGGGCGGGCTGTGGGCATGACTTCCGGGATCAGAGGTTACCTGGGAGGTGTAGTCCGGCAGATTTGAGAAAAAGTCCTCGTTCCCGCATACTCGAGCTGTGTTTGTAGAGGCTTCTGGTCACCAGGGTTCCATCTGGGGGAGGCGGGATGCGGCGCCTACTCCATCTGGAACTTCCCGGTGCTCTCGGCTCTTTTTGGAACCTGTTTTTTCTTTTTTCTTTTCCTCCGGGATCCCGCACCCTCCATGTGTTCCTTCTCTTATTCTGAACGTTTCAAAGATGGCGCTGGGGGGCGGGCTGTGGGCATGACTTCCGGGATCAGAGGTTACCTGGGAGGTGTAGTCCGGCAGATTTGAGAAAAAGTCCTCGTTCCCGCATACTCGAGCTGTGTTTGTAGAGGCTTCTGGTCACCAGGGTTCCATCTGGGGGAGGCGGGATGCGGCGCCTACTCCATCTGGAACTTCCCGGTGCTCTCGGCTCTTTTTGGAACCTGTTTTTTCTTTTTTCTTTTCCTCCGGGATCCCGCACCCTCCATGTGTTCCTTCTCTTATTCTGAACGTTTCAAAGATGGCGCTGGGGGGCGGGCTGTGGGCATGACTTCCGGGATCAGAGGTTACCTGGGAGGTGTAGTCCGGCAGATTTGAGAAAAAGTCCTCGTTCCCGCATACTCGAGCTGTGTTTGTAGAGGCTTCTGGTCACCAGGGTTCCATCTGGGGGAGGCGGGATGCGGCGCCTACTCCATCTGGAACTTCCCGGTGCTCTCGGCTCTTTTTGGAACCTGTTTTTTCTTTTTTCTTTTCCTCCGGGATCCCGCACCCTCCATGTGTTCCTTCTCTTATTCTGAACGTTTCAAAGATGGCGCTGGGGGGCGGGCTGTGGGCATGACTTCCGGGATCAGAGGTTACCTGGGAGGTGTAGTCCGGCAGATTTGAGAAAAAGTCCTCGTTCCCGCATACTCGAGCTGTGTTTGTAGAGGCTTCTGGTCACCAGGGTTCCATCTGGGGGAGGCGGGATGCGGCGCCTACTCCATCTGGAACTTCCCGGTGCTCTCGGCTCTTTTTGGAACCTGTTTTTTCTTTTTTCTTTTCCTCCGGGATCCCGCACCCTCCATGTGTTCCTTCTCTTATTCTGAACGTTTCAAAGATGGCGCTGGGGGGCGGGCTGTGGGCATGACTTCCGGGATCAGAGGTTACCTGGGAGGTGTAGTCCGGCAGATTTGAGAAAAAGTCCTCGTTCCCGCATACTCGAGCTGTGTTTGTAGAGGCTTCTGGTCACCAGGGTTCCATCTGGGGGAGGCGGGATGCGGCGCCTACTCCATCTGGAACTTCCCGGTGCTCTCGGCTCTTTTTGGAACCTGTTTTTTCTTTTTTCTTTTCCTCCGGGATCCCGCACCCTCCATGTGTTCCTTCTCTTATTCTGAACGTTTCAAAGATGGCAAGAACATTTTAAAATGTCTTTTACCCTGTAAAAAAATCTGAAAATAGACAACTTCAATCTCATAATTTTATGAAACTCTTTCATTCGAGGTAAAGAGGTACAGTCAATCCCACAATAACCATTAATTAAGAATCTATTCTTTGTATGCCACAATATTAAGTTTAGGGATATCACAAAGATTTTTGGTTCCAAGGTTCTGTCCTAGCTTATTTGAAGAATCTAGTAATTACCTGAACAATTAAAGAACTATACAGAGGAACTAAACAGTTCAATGAAGTTCAAGAACTTTCACAAGGCAGAACACAATCAACAAATAAATGAATTATAAAGTCAATGATCACCATGGCTTAGAGATGAATGAGATTGATGATGCTGTGATTTCGGAGATTTTTATGGTGTGTGTGTGTGTGTGTGTGTGTGTGTGTGTGTGTGTGTGTATGTGATTTAGAATGGACTTTTAGAATCAATAAAATCCAGCTGGACAGAAGGAATATACTAGGGAGGGAGTGAAAAGCATTCTTACTAAAACCCTTTAGTATTTCCCTTTGCTCTCAGGATAAAATTTTAACTCTTAAATTCTGTGTTCATTTCTTAAATCAATAAATACTTCTCAAGCACATGATTTGTTTGGGATTATTGTGGACACAATCCTTACTTTCCAATGAGCTCAGAGACTGGTAGGGAAGCCCCAGAGGGACCAGTGCATTTGTGATGAGATTTGTGAAGGGAAGATAAGACTAACATATCACACAATGAGGGAGCTTACTTAAGGGTAGGAAAGGGGAAGACTGTTTAAAAGTTCTGAAATAGGATTTAGCACCCCCGGGCTGAATTTTTTCACAGAGATGTGCTGGAAATTATGGAGAGTGGCTGATTTGGGCTGCTGGATAAAGAGTAAATATTCGTAAGTTTGGTATGAAAAATGAGCCATCATATGTCAGGCTATTTGGCCCAACATCTATAGTCATTGTCTGCTCTGCATTCTGCCACTGCTTCTGGTTATAAGATCTTAATTATTCTGTTAGAACCAACTGTCCCTGATATTATTGATTCATTTGGTTCAGGTGAAGCTGGCTACATCTATGAATTGAGTCATTCTAGGCTCTGCATTTTGAGGCCTGGATAACTGGGGAACTATATTGGGTGCCAGGGATCTAACTTGTGTCTGCAGCATGCAAGGCAAAGGTAAAAGTAAAGGCCCTCCCGTTGTTCATCGATTTGTTCGAGCGGGCCCAGTAATGTCTCCATTGGAGATTTTGTTGTTATTGTGTTTGGCATATCGAATACATCATGGGTTGCTTGCCAGGCTCTTCCATGCGGGTGAGATACTCTCGGTAGCCTGCCAGGCTGTCCGAGAGGGGCGGAGGAATCGAACTCAGGTCGGCCAGGAGCGATAGCACAGTGGTAGGGCGTTTGCCTTGCATGCAAGACAAATGCCCTGCTTATTATGCTATTGCTCCAGGCCCCTTAAGGATAAACTATTTTCTCAGTTTAGGCCTCTGAAATTTGTGGGTCCATAATTGCAAAAGAAGATGTCAGGAAAGCAGAGCTCCACTATCAATATTCCTTTACCCACCTTTTCCTTTTCACTTTCTACTGCTCATTTTCCAAGCACCTCTTCCTTTCTGACTCAAGTAGTTGTCTCATGTTTATTGCCTAACATTTTACTCTTTACTGGACTGATATCCAGTAAAGACACTAATTAGACATTAATAAAAATTTCTTCCTTTTTTTTTGCCTCTTGGGTCATACCCGGCTACCCTGCGATGCTCATGCATTCAGGAATTACTCCTGGCGCTCCTCAGGGGACCATATGGAATGCTAGGAATCAAATCGGGTCGACCGCATGCAAGGCAAACACCCTATCCGCTGTGCTATTGCTCCAGCCTCTATTAAGAACTTCTATGAATCAAACTTTACCTGCCAGGAGGCCCATTCATTCCTTCATTGCCATAATGGAAAAGTCAGAGAACCTAAAAGTTTCTTTTCTGATCACTGTATCACTGTCATCCTTTTGGTCATCGATTGCCTCAAGAAGGTCCTAGTAACGTCTCCTTTGTCCTAGCCCTGAGATTTTAAAAAGTGCCACATTCGAGGCTCTTTCAGGGTCAGGAGAATGAGACCCATCATTGTTACTGGTTTTTGGCATATTGAATACGCCACAGGGAGTTTGTCAGACTCTGCGGTGTGGGCACAATACTTTTGGTAGCCTGCCAGGTTCTCCAGAGTAAGACCTAGATAATAAGATGTCGCGCGGCTGCGAATGCCTCCAAGCCTGCTCGGATTGGGACTGGGGCCTCTTCCACCCAGATCCCCAATCTTTCAGGCATTACACCCACCAACTGCCCCCAGCGCCGTGTAATCCCATCAACGGCCAAGTCCCAGAGACTATAAAACCCTGCTCCCAGAAGAGAACAGCGCAGAGTCTCCTGCCTCTGCACCTGGCTGTCCTCACTGGGGCCCCTTGGAGGAGGGTGGGTTGAGTTTCCCTCCCCATCCCAAGCAGAGCCCCAGCAGCTGAAGACCTCCAGTTTCAGCCACAGCCATGCTTAAGACCAGTCTCCACACGTTTGGATGAGCCTCACGCGTGAAGGAACCGGCAGAGGAACCCAGGTGTGCAGGACCCGGGGCATAGATCTCCAAGCCTGCTCGGATTGGGACTGGGGACTCCTCCACCCAGATCTCCCATCTTCCAGGCGTTACAGCCACCAACTGCCCCCAGTGCCATGTAATCCCATCAATGGCCAAGACCCAGAGACTATAAAACCCTTTTCTGATACATTTGTCTTTTTTTCTTTTTTTAATTGGCACATATAGGCCCACTGCAATTGAGTGATGCTCACTATAGGGGCATCCTGAGCATTGAATAATAGATCAAAAAGGTTCCTGCTTTCATGAACTTAATACTATAGACTGTTGTACAAAAATCTGATTTTATTTATTGGTGACTAGGGCTGGTTTTACTCAGGTTGCAAACTATGTCTGGTAGGTCAGACCTGTTCCATTGCTTGGTTTTTCAAATGTAGTTTTATTAAAGTACATCCATTCATTTTCTCAGAATGTCTTACAGCTCTCACACCAGAACAAGCAGATTTGAGTGGTGTGGAAAAATTGTATAGTATGCAAAGCTGAAGTATTTGCTCTGTCGTCCTTTTCAAAGTTTGCTGATCTCTGGTATAACTTATGTTTCCCCCAAGAAGGTATGCACAACATGCGTGGGATCCTAAGATATCTGGTGCTTTTAACTCAGATTTGTTTTTTAAAGATGGAGGAATGAAGGTGTAAATTTGGACTCCCAGAATCTGATGGCAATGTCTAAATGGTCACTATACTGCTAATAATACATTTATTAAAAGCATTGTGACTTTAAAAGTACTGCAATCAAATTTTTAAAAAAATTTTATTAGTGAAGCACCATGAGGTACAGCTGTAGATTTACAAATCTTTGTGCTTGGGTTTCGGTCATACAATGATCAAATACCCATCGCTCCACCAGTGCCCATTTTCCACCACCATGGAAAATATCCCCCCCCCCCACCTCCCCTCCCACCCTGCCTCTGTGGCAGGGCATTCCCCTTTGTTCTCTCTCTCCTTTTGGGTGTTGTGGTCTGCAAAAGAGGCATTGAGTGGCAAACACGTTCAGTCCATAGTCTACTTTTGACATGCATCTCCCCTCCTGGGAGGATCCTCCAAACATCCTTTATTTGGTGCTCCCTTCTCTATCTGAATAGCCCTTTCCCCTAGTATACCCGGCTGGCCTCTAAGCTATGGAGTAATCCTCCTGGTGCTGATCTCAGCTATTCTTGGGTACTAATCTCATATTTTGTTGCTTTATATCCCCCAGATGAATGCAATCTTTCTATGTCTATCCCTCTCTTTCTGACTCATTTCGCTTAGCATGATACTTTCCATATTGTACCACTTGTATGTAAATTTCATGACTTCATCTTTTCTAAGAGCTACATAGTACTCCATTGTGTAGATGTACCAAAGTTTCTTTAACCAGTCATCTGTTCTTGGGCACTCAGGTTTCTTCCAGTTTCTGGCTATTGTAAAGAGTGCTGCAATGAACAAACAAGTGCAGATGTCACTTCGACTACACATTTTTGCCTCTCTTGGGTATATTCCCAGGAGTGGTATCGTTGGGTCAAATGGGAGCCCAATTTCTAATTTTTTGAGAATCGTCCACACTGTTTTCCAGAAGGGCTGAACCAGTCGACATTCCCACCAACAGTGAAGGAGTGTCCCTTTCTCGCCACATCCACGGCAGCATAGGTGCAACCAAATTTTTAAAAACATTGCAACCATTAATTTTGTATTCTACCCTATAGCATGGTTGGTTGTCTGATTTTTAAAATTTTATTTGTTTTTGGGTTACCCTCAAAGGTATTTGGGACTTACTCTTGTATCTCTGCTCAGGGATCACTCCTGGTGGGTTTGGGGGACCATTTGGGATGGCAGGGATCGAACTTGGACTGGATCTGTGCAAGATAAGCACTCTATCCCCTAGTTGACTATTTTTATTTTCTGTTGTTTGTTTTTATGTTATGCTTCAGAGTTTTCTAATTAGTAGAAGAGACTTCTGGTTGGACTATAAAAGTTTCTAACTTGGAACTTTCCAAGACAGGCTAAGAAGAAAGGAAGATTTCTCTAGCTTTAAAAGATCCTCATATCCTCCCAGGAGGGGAGATGCATGTCGAAAGTAGACTATGGACTGAACATGTTTGCCACTCAATGCCTCTTTTGCAGACCACAACACCCAAAAGGAGAGAGAGAACACAGGGGATTGCCCTGCCACAGAGACAGAGGGGATGGGGGTATGGGGGTGGGAGGGATATTATCCATGGTGGTGGAAAATGGGTACTGGTGGAGGGATGGGTATCTGTTCATTGTATAATTGAAACCAAAGCACAAAAAATTGTAAATCTACAACTGTAAAAAAAAAAAATCCTCATGACATCAGCTGAAGAGAGCAACTTCTAGCTGGTTTTTGGCACATAAATATCTGACTGTTTGGAAACTGGGAATTCACAAGGGTCTGAAAAGATTTTGGTCTTTTTTTTTTTTTAGTGTTAGTTTTCCTAGTGAAATGAGGTATTTTAATGGCATGCATTGTGCTGTGTTTTATTCATTTCTCCCAATAACCTCTCTTTGTGGTGCTCTGTTATAGCTCATCAATTTATTATTTGTGGTCAAAACTTGCTTAAGCATGCATCTTTTGGTTTGAGGTTATGATTATGGATTATTTTATTTTCTTTATTTATTGTTTGGCATGTTTGATCATCGAAAGAGTGTTCTGCGTGGTAGGTGCGTTGCATCTGTTATCGATGTACAAAAGACATTCATCATTTATTTATTAGGTGCTATTGATTTTTTATTTTTACTCTTGGGGGACTGGGATCTGTTTGTATTATTAGAATTTTGTAAATCCTATTGTAAATAGTATGTAAATAGTATAACTTAGCTAAATAGACCCAGCAGGATTGTTATCTTACTTAGGAAGATCTAATATGTCACTTATTAAGATAATGAGGCCCTACTTTGTGTGTGGTCTGAACTTTACATAGAACCTCACTGAATTGGCATAAGATAAAGCTTTCTCTTTCTTTTATAGGTGAAGATGCTGAACTTTATAACTCGACTAAGGCTGGAGCGATAGCACAGCGGGTAGGGCGTTCGCCTTACAAGCGGCCAACATGGCCGACCCGAGTTCGATTCCTCTGCCCCTCTCGGAGAGCCCGGCAAGCTACCGAGAGTATTCGATATGCCAGACACAGTAACAACAAAGTCTCCAATGGAGACGTTACTGGGCCCGCTCGAGCAAAGCTCACTCAACTAAAATAATAACCAATGTACTGGTCATTGTGCTGAAGAACTTAGACACACCGGTATGCTATTTTCACAGCAGTGGACAAAGCAGGTACTATCATTACTGCTGAGTATTAGAAGAGCAGATGCAAATAAGTTAGAGAATGGATACCCAAGCCACCAGACTAGCAACGGATTGAAGATTGAGATTGGAGACCAGATCACTTGGCTTTAGAGTCGTGTTTTAACAAACTTGTAATAAAACCCATGCTCCAGTTTGTCAGAGGTGGAACTGGGATCCCACAGATGCAGAACCCTCCAAGAGGCTGGCTCTCCCGAGCGCCTCTAGCAGATGGCATTTCCTTAGGATCACTGGATCTCCTTAGGATCACCCATGTCCAGAAAACTGTCACTTGAATGGAAATATGCAAGACAGGTACAAGTGGGGGGGGGGGGTGTCTCAAATAGCCTGTTGGTGCAAGAATTGACTTACAGGACATCAGGAGTACGCTAGTCTTTAAAGCCTGGAACTTCTTGATCTGATAGCAGAATTCCAATAACCAAAGATCCTCACTCCTAGTGGTGACATTATCCCCCCAACTACCCCCCCCCCCAATTTTTTTTTTTTTACTTCTAAAACCTTACCCGTGATTTTCTTTACAAACAATGACTCCTCAAATCCTACTCATCCCCAGACTGGCCTCACCCCTTCTATAAACCATCCTAGATAATTTAAGCCCTCTCTTAATTCTCCTTCTTTCAGTGTAGTAACTTCTACTATGAGGAGCACTTAATTTCTTTAATGGGTTCTCTTATGCTGATTTAAACTTGAAGGTATCACCAGAGAATCTGGCGCATGGCCTTACGCTGAGTCGGCCCCATCCCGTATTTCAGAGAGCCTGATTATGGAAGGGAAATAAATTGATGTTAAATGTACCTGGCTTCTGTATACCTTCCACATGAAATGACAAATTTTTATTGCCAGTTGAATTTTTGGTGCGCTCGATATACCATCCATCTCAGGACACAAATGGACATAACTCCACTATTCTGTATCAAGGTTTTGTTTGTTATTTTTAAGGTCATTACAACTTCTTGCAAAAGATGACTAATCAGTTATGAATAACCAGTTATAGTTAGTTTTCCAGCACATCATAATTGTAGCCTTCTTATTTCAGCTAGACTTTTAAAGAGTTAACCTTAAGTGAGAAATATGAAAACACATTACAGACAAAAAAGGCCAAGCCTTGAGAACATAGCATTTTTAAGGTTCCTATTTCATTTCCCTTATAGAATTTATTGCCTATATTTGAGTTAGGGTGCCAGGATCTACTGGCCCATTTAACGAACTGTTCACATATAAGACAGAAAAGATTCTCAAAACCCAGGAGGAAAGGAATCCATTGACAGATGTAGCCACTAGATGGCAATCCCGGGCTGCAAATGTTCTCTCCGTTTTGACAAAAGCCAGTTTATGAGAGCTTTGCTAAAGCGCAGTCAAGGTGCACTTTGAACCCACGTTTCCACATACATTTCCACGTGTAGCAGGAATACTGCATCTGATTTGGAGATGTTCGTGGACACACTAGGTCCTTTACATTCTTACCTATTTATTAATTCAATCAAGTAGAGTTAATTGACTAATAAAGAGGAACGATAGCTAGGTGAACAGATATAATTTTAAAATGTTTCAGTTGAGTTTCATTCAAATGTACCTTGTTTTGCTTTATTTAAAAATAAAGGCACGAAGGTAATGTGGAAAGTACATCTCAAGAAAATTCCCTCTCTCAACCATAATGCCCAAAAGGGAGAGAGAGAGAGAGAGAGAGAGAGAGAGAGAGAGAGAGAGAGAGAGAGAGAGAGAGAGAGAGAGAGAGAGAATGGGGAATATTGTCTGTCATGGAGGCAGGGGGAGGGTGGGAAATGGGGAGATATACCAGGAATATTGGTGGTGGGGAATGTGCACTGGTGGAGAAATGGGTGTTTGATCATTGTGTGATTGCAATCCGAACATGAAAGCTTGTAACTATCTCACGGTGATTCAATAAAATTTAAAAAAAGAAAGAAAGAAAAGAAAATTCCCTTTCCCTTCTTTAGAAGGGGGTTTGTATACATGGGGGTGTGGCTATGCTATGTGGCTCTGTGACTCTCTCTCTCTCTCTCTCTCTCTTTTCTTTTTGGGTCAAACCCAGCGATGTTCAGGGGTTACTCCTGGTTCTACACCCAGGAATCACTCCTGGCGGTGCCTGGAGGACCATATGGGATGACAGGGGTTGAACCCAGGTTGGCCGCGTGCAAGGCAAATGACCTACCCGCTGTACTATCGCTCCAGCCTCTGTGTGACTGACTGTCTCTTATTCAGAGCTGGTAGACCCACAGAGAGAGGTCAAAGCAAAGCCATTTCACGTGGTCCACTGTATAGAGGGCTACTCTGTGGAGAATCTAAAACTCCTGACTAATTACTACTGAAAGCAATACTGAAGCCTTCCATTTCCTCTGATTGAATCATTTTAATCAGGTTCCATTGCTGGATGCCATCAGGAAATGGACCAGACTGGAATAGATTTCTATTTGACATTTAAGAAGATGATAATGACTGAAGAATAAAGCTTTAAGATGATTTACAGTGAATTTCCAATCCCTTGCTGGCTGGGTGTACCTTGGTAACTGTCAAAAGTGTCAAGGCTATTAGATACTTGACTGTTAAGTCATTTTTTTCTGAGTTAACCACACGACAACCAGGTCCCTCCATATAATCTTTCATTGATGATACTAGACAATAAACACCAACTGTAATTTCCATATCACCTCTTGAACAACTGCTTTACTCAATAGAAATAAAAAAGGTTTGATGTTACAAATAAAAAGAATTATTAGCTAAAGCAATAATTCTTAGTGGGGGGTGAGTTTGACCTCCCACTCCAAGGGGGCAATTGGTAATGTACAGTGATATGGGCAGTTTCGGAATGTCTTAGGGATGGGAGTGGTGAAGCTACTGGTATTTGGTCAACTTATATGAATAAAATTTGCTCTCTTTTTCCATTTATAAACCCTTAAAAACCTCTTACAACTTTTTAGAGTTTAGGGGCCTTGCTATACGACCGACAATGTATAGGACAGTCCTTGCAACCAAGAATTATCTGTGCACAGTGTTGAGGGTAAGAAACCGAAAATCTTAAAGTCAATAAATAAAATTAAAAACAATTGTAGGAGAACATTGGTTTGTCCTTCCTGCCTTGCCGCAGGGAGCGCAGGTTTACTGGGTTACTCCCATCACAGTGCTCCCGTGCCTGTGTTTATTTGTAACTTCTTTCTTTGTGTTCTGTAAATACTATTTTTCTCTTCTCCTTAAGTCTTTTGCATAGTTAATTCAGAGCAATGTCCTTTTTGTAGGGGCACAGGAAGACAGTAAATGCTATGCTTTCGTAATGTGGTAGTTATTGACTCTCAATGATATTTACCTCCTGGGCATCTGTTCTCTCGACTTAAGCCTCAGTTGCCCTTACTTCCTAGCACCACAGAAGCAGGGTTCTGATGAGGAACTGAATGGACCCAGGGCAAGCAGTGAGCTATGTGTTACCCGAGCATCAAAAGAGGCCTGGCCAAAGTGCCATAATTCTTAACTATAAGTTAAGAGCTTGGTCATGGACAAATACTGTCATGATCCAAAAAGCAATGACTAGATTCAGACCCTACTAGGGTTAGGAATGATTAATCTGGCCTGAGCACTGTATTCTGAGTCTGTGGTGAGATGTTCCCAGGAGAGCCACCCTATAAGCCTCAATGTATCTCTTACTGTGTCTATACAAAGTAACTAATATAGCACTGTAGCACTGTCCTCCTGTTGTTCATCAATTCGCTCAAGCAGGCACCAGTAACGCTTCCATTGTTAGATCTGTTACTGTTTTTGGCATATCCAATACACCACGGTAGCTTGCCAGGTTCTGCCGTGAGGGCGGGAGATTCTTGATAGCTTGCCGAGCTCTCTGAGAGGGACAGAGGAATAATGGAACCTGGGTTGGGTACAGGCAAATGCCCTACCCGCTGTATTATAAGATTTTAATTAAGATGTTAATTAAGTTATTGGACTGAGGCAAGGAGAAAAACACCTTAAGAGGTATTTTGCCTGTGAACAAAGGAAGGGCTTTCTTATGTTTGATTTTGCTACCCCTGACTGGATGTAGTGTCTGCCCCCAGTGCTGCAGGGTGGAGAGACAAGGGAGTTGGGGAGAGATGAGAGAAAACAGGGCTGCAAGATGGAGCACAGAAAGACTAGCAAGGGGGCCAGAGCGAGAAGGATGTAGAATACAGGAGCAGGCACGTGGAGAGAGAGAGCCCAGGCTGCAAGATGGAGCACGAAGAGATGAGCAGGAGAGACAGGAGACAGGAATGAGGGGCAGTGTGAGACTGGAATGGGGGGCTTAGAAAGACTTGGACAGGCATGTGGGGAGAATGGAATAAACTGCAACTGATCAACCAACCGGCTTGGCCCTCATTTCCTCTTCCGTCTGCCCAACGGCCAGGGCAGCCCAGGCGTGGGGAGCAGCCCAAGGGCCACCAACCAGGGCAGCAAGGAGGAGCACCCGTGGGGCCTTCCCGGGCTGTCCCGGGAGATTACACAAAAAAAAAAAGCACTGTAGCACAGTCCTCCCGCTGCCCATCGATTTGCTTCAGCGGGCAACAGTAACGTCTCCATTGTGAGACTTGTTGTTACTGTTTTTGGCATATCGAATACGTCACGGGTGATGAAGGGTAGATAGGGAAAGGCCCTGGACAATGAAACAGGTCAGCGAAAGTTCTGGGAGGAAAATTCCAAGCCTGATCCACTTTGTGGATATGGATAAGACCTTGAGCAGTGAACCCTGAGGAGACAGGACCCCTCCCCATGAAGGAAAGTCCTCGAATTTCCTTGGACCTCTCCCTCAATCTGATTAACTTTAGTGATTCGGTCCAAAGAAGACCATTACCACTCCCAACTTCCCTGGTAACTTCCTTAGCAATGGACTTTTACCTGGGAAGAAGACCCACATGGGGGCACGTTGGAGAAACTCTATAAAGGCCACTTGAACAAAGGAAGGGCGCGCAGATGCTGCCCGAGCCCATGTGCTGCTTGCGCCCACGTGGCCGAGCACATGTGGTGCCTGAGCACATGTGTTGCCCGCATCTCCCCTCTTAAGATGTGTACTTGTATGCTTTTGTGTCTAATGCTGGTATGTGTGTAGGGGCTCTCTCTGCCCTTGGAGAAGTCCGCATTCTCTCTTGAGCACGTTACTCTTTTTTTTTCAATTATACAATGATCAGATACCCATCCCTCCACCAGTGCCCATTTTCCACCACCATGGATAATATCCCCCCCACCTCCATCCCCCATCCCCCCTGCCTCTGTGGCAGGACAATCCCCTGTGTTCTCTCTCTTGTTTTGGGTGTTGTGGTCTGCAAAAGAGGCATTGAGTGGCAAACACGTTCAGTCCATAGTCTACTTTCGACATGCATCTCCCCTCCTGGGAGGATCCTACAAACACCCTTTATTTGGGAGCACGTTACTCTTTCTTTCACCCTCTCTCCCTCCACACCTTAAAACCCTCCACATAATATCTGTTTTACTTCACTGCTTGTTTACTTCTAAAATTCCTTTCTGCGAGTGAGACAAGAACCCAGTAACTCTGGGTCTTGGGTGGCAGAGGGGGATTGGGAGAAAGTGACCATCTTTCTCCTCCCCACTCACGTGAGTCACCCATGGGGTCCACTGATATCACGGGGAGCTTGTGAGGCTTTGGCAGGCTGGTGGGATACTCTCGGTAGCTTGCTGGGCTTTCTGAGAGGGACGGAGGAATTGAACCCAGGTCAGCCACATGCATAATAATTTTAAAAAACCCAAATCTTTCATCTTCATCCAGTGATATGGAAAGTTTTGGTAATTCTAAGAATTCCTAAACAAGAGGACTGATGGCACTATTTGGGATACAACATCCATCTCTGAATCTCCCTTTCACATTCATTTCTCTTTTCCTTTCTCCTGGGTCCTTCCCCCATGATTTTTTTCAGATAAACTTGCTTTATGCTTTATGGAGAACTTAGAAATTCCCAGTAATATATTTTCTTTCCTTTTCTATTTTCAAGTTTCTTCCAAGTCCATACAGTGAGCTTGCTTGGTACTGTTGCGTCTGTCTTTCTTCTCCGTAAAATGGGGAAATAAAATCTAATGCAGAGAACTGTTGTGTGTTACATTACAGTCCTACCTGAGTAATCTCTCTGCTCTCACCTCCAGGCACAAGTTTGAACCAGTGCCATACCTATAGTATATATTCTTTCCACATAAACCATAGGTCACTAAAGCAGACCTAGTTATGAGTGCTTGACCTGAGCTGAGCTCACTGAATTCCCTCACTAAAGAAGTAGAAACAAAATGGAGAATCCATTGCAGTTTTTGTGTTGTTCTAAATGTGCCTCTTTTTATTCTTTGTGTGTGTGTGTGTGTGTGTGTGTGTGTGTGAGAGAGAGAGAGAGAGAGAGATAGAGAAAGCTTCCCTTCAGTGTTCAGAGAGCTGGCAGGGAAGGGGGTGGGAATTCAAAGATACTAGGAGATACTAGGTACATTTTACAGAACTGATACTGCAGTGCGACTCTACTCAGGGCAGTGCTGGGGGCTGTCAGAGTCTTCATGTATGTGTCATGTATGCATGTGTGAAGCAGGGCAGTGCATAGTTCCACGCATGAGCTACAAGAGCTTCAGGCACGTACTCCAGACCTACAAGTTATCTCCCCTGATCACAATACATTTCTTTCTCTCTTTGTACTTGGGGACTTGAGCTGTCAGCAGTGCTCAGGGACTTTTCCTGGCTCTGTGATCAGGAGTGAGTCCCGGCAGTGCTTGGGGGACCATATGTGGTGCCAGGGAGAGAACAGGTGTGCGCATGCTAGCACCTGGGCGACTTTTCTAATCTCCAATGTACTCATTTCTTTAAGTTCCTCATCTTAGTTTAATACAAGACTCTCTTTCATTTGAGGGTTTTGGCCGTGAATCTGTATGTTTATAGATTTTTGTTCTCCTCTTTTCTTACATCTTTTTAGAACCTGTGTTCCCCACAAGTCCTGCAGCTCTGCGAGAGTACAGTGGCTGTGGGCGTTGCTTCTTTTTGGCTGAAATGCCCTTGCCACCCACCCTGCACTTGCAGATGCTTCAACTCTAGACCATTGCAAGAGCTATACCTTCCTGGAGCCATCTTTGGTTTTCCCAACAAGAAAGGCAGTTTGCCTCAGAATGGAATCCTGTCTAGTATGTATTTGTGATTGTTTCTCTGTGAGTGGCCTTGAGTACTACTGTGCACATTAAAGATGCCTAATTGGAATTTATCAAATTAATAAATGATTCATTTCATTTATGTGGGGTCTGGTGGTAACTTCTTCAATAATTGTCATCTCAACTTCTTTTCAAGCCTATAGCAAAATGCTAAAGTATGTTAAAGTAAATTTCAGAGAAACCTAGATGCTTATTTAAAATGTTTTGTGTCTCATAAGGCTTTTCTTCCATTCTCCTATTAAGAATGAACAACTTTATTCGATATTTTATTCAGATAGTTCAGAAGACAAAGCCTACCACAAAGGAAAATCTTTTGTCTTGACTCTTCATATCCAACAACATTACTAATTGTTTCCCATTTATTTTATTTTGCAAACTGGCATGGAAAAATTTACAAGGCAAAAATACGTGATGGAATGCTTTAGAAAAACCTCCAAGAGGGTGAAAATAAACCAGAGAAATTTAAAATATAGCTAAACCATTGAGCAAAGAGAGATGAGTTCTGAGACCCTCAAGTGACAAGTCTAACGAGGATAATTTTAATTAACTTTTGACTGGGG
Source organism: Sorex fumeus (assembly GCF_029834395.1). Classification (NCBI taxonomy): domain Eukaryota; kingdom Metazoa; phylum Chordata; class Mammalia; order Eulipotyphla; family Soricidae; genus Sorex; species Sorex fumeus. The sequence continues at coordinate 63,644,933 of NW_026606129.1, forward strand.
AGTCAAACACAGTAGTTCGCAGAGCTTACTCTTGGCTCTGTGCTCAGAGATCATTCATGGCAGTTCTTGGGGACCCTGTGTGGCATCCAAAACCAAACTGATGTTGTCCAGCGCAAGGCAAGCACCTTAACTCTGGTCTTATCTTTCCAGACTACTTGGGGATAATTTGAAGTGGCATAAAGATAGGGCATCAAATGACCATTGGAGATGGTCATTCTCTTCCATTTCTCCTGGCCCCTTGAGGAAGACAGTTTCAATGTGGAGATTTATGTTCATCCTCTTGTTTTTATGGAAGAACAATGCATTAACATTTGGAGCCTCCCTTCACAGGGATTAGACTCAATCTAGAATTTACAAACATCAGTTTGTTTTCATTGAAGTTGTTTTTATGAGTAGTCTCTATTTACAATCTGGCAGAAAAAGGTTTCCTTAAGAGTCTATGTTAAAAGATGGGAGAATATTTAGAGAAAACTATAAACAGTGGTGCTGGTGATCTACAGGTTGGTGTAAGGAACGTCAGGAGTGACTGAAACTGCAGAAAGATATAGTGAGTGTTACATGCTATGAATTTTAGTAAGTTTGATTTGAAAAAAAGTGACATACTAATAGATGTAAGTTTTAATTTTTCTTCAAGTTACATTTGAAATAGAATTTTGCTATTAATTCCATCATTAATGTGTATATGTGGCAATTCATTTTATAGTTTTAAGTTCTTATTGCCTCTACATCATTTTCATGTTACGTTTTACTTTCTTTCTAGTTTCTATGTGCGAACACATTTATCTTGCTTCCAACAGAACAGAACAGAGCAGCAAACATTGTCATATTCTGATTCTGACAAACTAGGCAAACCTCTGCTAATCCAATTATTCTCTATAATTAAAGCAGTTAGTTTTAAATTACAACTGAGCTTAATGTGTAGGGGGAAATAAATCTCTCTTTTTAATTTTCTAGTGCCTTAGTTTTATCCAGCTTTGCAAATTGTACTTATGGCCTGTCTATAAAATAAACCTAAATGTAAATTATGATTTAAAGCCCCCTGGGCAAGCTGTTCTGTTTATTTGTTAGAAAGCAAATGAGACCTACTTTATGACCTGTTTACTAAACTGAAAATTTAAAACCAACGGATTTAAAAGACAGACATCAACTATATTGCTTCCATAACAACAGAAATTACTAAATAGAAATATGTTTTTAGAACAATATGTCTTTAAGGAAGATTTTTCTCATGTCATTCTTGTAAATTATATGGTAATTGGAATTTTATTTTATTATTTTTTCCTTTTGGGGGGCCACCCTTGGCAGTGCTCAGGACTCACTCCTGGTTCTGAGTTCAGGGCTAACCCCTAGCGGGGCTTAGGAGGAACATAAAGGGTTATATAATGTACTGCATCTCCCTTTAATCCATAGCCTCTACAGTCACTGGCATTATGGAGCTCCTGGGTCTGCAACTTTCTGATGGATTCCTAGAGTAGTTAAAATTAAACTTATAGTTCTTTCCTGTTGCCCAAGGCCTCCCAGTAGTTTCTCTGCCTCTCTTATTATCTTCTCCTTGTTCATGTACTCTAAGTACAATGTTCTTTTTGACTTGAGTATCACAAGCTATTCCAATCTTGGGACTTTAAACATTTTTTTCCTGGATATTTGATGCTATACTTCGGTACCATGTCCTGGCCAGCCAATCTAAAGGTGTTGCACAGTTGTTACCTATTACATCACACTAATTTTGTTCATTACATGTACTGGGGTCTCAAATGATCTTATTTGATTACATACTTCCTTTACAATTCCTCTCACCAGATAGAAAGCTTCCCGAAGACAGACATTCTATTTGTTGTTGCTGTTATGAATCCCTTGTGCAGAGAGCAGTTTCTAATTCTACGTTTTTAAAAATGTAAATAATCGTTGAGTGAATAAGGAAACAGTGAAATCTGTATATAAAGTACATCTGGAGATCGAGAATAGTGACAGTAGAGTCACATCAAACATTTGGGTTTGGGTTAAATTGACTATTTTTGGATTTGCATTTTTTTTTTAAATAAGGATTCCTATGAAGAAAACTTAATTACTTGTTCCTTGATTAGGTTTAGCCACATACAGAGAAAGTGTGTACTTCTGATATTTTTGGGTCAAAAAAAAAATCACCAACAAGGCAATACTGCTGTTCAGAGTTGTGTGATTTATCCCCATTTTTTAAAACAAGGTACCTGATGTTAATTTCGGAAGACTTAAGGTTTTGGTCACCTTAGAATACAAAGATTTAGAATTAAGCTCTACTGGCTTCCTTTCTATTAAGTGTCCTCCAGATTGTGCTGGTTTCACATCTTACGTCTTAAGTGCCTGATATTTTTCATTTCAAATATGGGCCAAACCTTTTTCTTAGTTACTATTTAAAGAAGAAATTAGATCTTTACAGCATACAGCCGAAGAGAAGGGCCACATGGAGGGCTGGCTCCACAGCCCCCGGAGAAAAAATCAGGTTCCAAAAAGAGCCGAGATTATCGGGAAGTCCCAGATGGGGTAGGTGCCACATCCCGCCTCCCCCAGATGGAACCCCAGTGACCAGAAGCCTCTACAAGCATAGCTCGAGTATGCGGGAACTAGAACTTTTCCTCCAAATCGCACGGCCGCTTACGAGGCTGTGCGACATCTCTCTATATACAAAGTGATCAATGGGAAGTAAATCACCCAACGTTTCTCTCTGAAAATCAGAGTTAAGTTTGGAACATGGCCACAGCCCCAGAAACACAAAGACTTAATGCAGAACCCAGCAGCTTGGAGCAGAAAAGTGAATGGACTATGCGTTAATCCAGGCCATCATGTCTGCCCAGAGGGGAAAGGGTGTTGCCCCATTCGCCCTCTCCTCTCTGGAAAGAAGATGGCGGCCGCATGGGAGCCTTGTGGACAGCAGGTATGAGCCGGGGGTGTGGGGGCGACTAAAACCTCATAGGAAGGGGGCGTTTCGGTCTGCCCTTCATGCCCTACCGAGGTCACCAGTTGCCCCCCACGAGTGGCTCCCCAGCACGGCCACGACTCCAGAGCACAGAAACCAATTTCTTAATTATCTGACTTTCAGTAGAAATACTTCCAGGGTTAATAAGTAAAATAGCAGAAATCCAAAACCAACATTTAATTCTTGAACCCAGCTGTAGAAAGCAAATCACTTCACAATGCTTTTTCAGCATGTCTGATTTGAGGGGGGGTAAACTCTAAATAATAGTGGTGAATCTTTTATTGAATCAGTGAATCTAATCAAAGCAGATAGAGTGTTAACTAGAATTCATCTGCCTCACAGGGACTGGGAGGGGTGGGGGTGGGGTTTTATTGGGGTTCTTCATGGTAAAAAATAAGTATTGGTAAAGGGAAATGTGTTTAATATTTGCATGACTGAGACCTAAACCTGAAAGCTTTGTAACTTTTCCCACAGTGATTCAATAAATATTTAAATTAAAAAAAAAGAAATTAAAGTTAAAGGTAAGAGAGAAACTTTTCTTAAATTATGCCTATTTCTCAAGGTATAGTATTTATATTTGCATTTATAACACTTTACTTAACACCTATTCTTTTCTCCATATAATAGTTTTTCCTAGACCTTAGAAAAATTTAGATATTAAGAAGCTAGTCTCAGTGTATTCTGATTAAGCAAGTGTGAATAATGTTGGTCCCAAGACTTGCTTAGGAGACTGTTTAATTTGAACTTAACACATACAATCTGACACAGATCTCTGAACCTTCTTAAAATTTTTGAGAAGAAACTCACTAAAAAAAAAGTCCACTATTTCAAAAAATACTTATTATGTTGCTAGTTATTGTAAAAGTTCTGGAAAATTCCTACAACGAGTTGTGCTTGTTTCATGTGCATTGTCTCCCAGTTTATTTTAATCCATGACTGTTTTTCTTCTAAAGCTTTAACCACCCAAGAGCCTGCACAAATATAACCAAGACACTAATTGTTCTCACCTCAATGTGCAAATGCCATAATGTAATCTGCTTGCTTAGTTACATGAAGTATCACTTTGCTATTTATATAATAATTCTAATTGTGAAGCTTTTTATGTACCCAAACAAATGGAGCAAATTGAGATTGCTCTGTGAGGCCAGGGAATGACCTTCATTTGGGCCCAATGATTTGCTTACTGTTTGTGTATGCACAGCTGAACCACATCTTAATTCTAGGTTCAAGCTTAAAAGCTGCAACAAATTCTGATGCTGCCAAAGACAAAGATGGCATCCTGATGGGGGCCACTGAAGAGACAAAGAATTCCACAGAGAAAAATTAAGCAAGTGACAATATGGCAGGCACTTGCCCATGCTGTGAGTAGGATAAAGATTGAATATATGTGTTCACAGTGAGAGGGTGACCAGTGATCTCAGTTTGCTTCAGAATATCTATTACTGAAACTAGAAAGACCTGCAGAAACCAGGATAGTTGATCACCCTACCAACAGAAAAAAATAGCAAGTCATGAATTAATAATACTGAATGTCGCTTCCCCACTCCTTGACAAAATGAGTATTGCTTTTTGCATACCAGGTTATTGTGTACACACTTATCTGGAGATATTTGTGCACACAATTATAGATATAGAAAAACAATAATTACCCTAAAAAAATTCCAAAATGTTTACAATCATTTCAAGGAATTGTGATCATCACTGTCACTGTCCTCCCATTGTTCATTGGTTTGCTCAAGCGGGTCCAATAATGTCTCCATTGTGACAATTGTTACTGTGTTTAGCATATCGAACACGTCACGGATAGCTTGCCAGGCTTTGCCGTGCGCGCGAGATACTCTTGGTAGCTTGCAGGGCTCTCCGAGAGGGCGAAGGAATCGAACTCAGGTCGGCCATGTTGGCCACTTGCAAGGCAAACGCCCTACCCACTGTGCTATCACTCCAGAATTAATATTTAAGTTTTTCCTAACTTTTGGCAATAAATATTAAGATTCAGATCCAGAAACACAAAAATCTCATTAAGAAATTAAGCAATAGGGGCTGAAGTGATAGTACAGGGGATAGGGTGTTTGCCTTGCATGCGGGCGGCCCGAGTTTGAGTCCCAGCATCCCATATGGTCTCCCAAGCACTGCCAGGAGTAATTCCTGAGTGCAGAGCCAGGAGTAACCCCTGTGCATCGCTGGATGTGACCAAAAAAGCAAGCAAGAAAGAAATTAAACAATAATTAGACCAACCAGCACTTATATAACCAATAGCTATTAAAAACATTTTTAAAAATCTGTGTAAAACAGGTATTTCCTGCTCAGACTTTTACTGCAGTTGCATCTATTATAAGAGAACTGGGTGGATTTATGGTCAAGCCCGCTTTACTTAAATATAAGTAAACATTATGTACATGAAAGTCTTCAAATGCCTTTATATTATCTGTGGAACAAGACTCACTCCAGTAAGAAGAGATCATGTTGATTCCTTCCTTGAAAGGCTATCCTTTGAATCCTTTCCTACCATTATTAAAAATTACCACAAGCACAGGTAATTTGACTTTTAAAGCAAGCAGGAAATGAAACCTTGAAGGGGAAGTGAGTGTTTAGTTTTCTTTTTTGGCTTTGTGTCAGAGTCACCCTAATGACAGAATGTAACATTACGTAAAAGAAACATCTTTGTTAATGCGGAAAAGAACAAGTTTGGTCCCACTAGAGTAATTCTTGAAGAGAAAACAGACTGGCTGCCCTGCTTCCCAGCTGAGCATCCATTAGTCATAAGGTTGCAAGAGATAAGAGTGAGTTTCAGTTTAAGATTACTCACCAGTAAAAGGGACTCTCATTCATTGTTGGTGGGAACGCTGAATGCTCCAGCCTTTTTGGAAAACCATATGGACATTCCTCCAAAAACTAGAAACTGAGCTCCCATATAACCCAGCAATACAACTCCTGAGAATATATCCCAGAGGTGCAAAAAAAAAAAATCCACAGTAGAAATGACATCTACACTTGTATGTTTGCTGCAGCACTGTTCACAATAGCCAGAATCTGGAAAAAACCCGAGTGCCCAAGAAAAGATGACCAATTAAAGAAACTCTGGTACATCTACACAATGGAATACTATGCAGCTATTAGAAGAAATGTAAAGTAAGTAAGTAAAGTAAAGGCCCTCCCGTTGATCATCAATTTGCTCGAGCGGGCCCAGTAACGTCTCCATTGGAGACTTTGTTGTTACTGTGTCTGGCATATCGAATACTCTCGGTAGCTTGCCGGGCTCTCCGAGAGGGGCGGAGGAATCGAACTCGGGTCGGCCATGTTGGCCGCTTGTAAGGCGAACGCCCTACCCACTGTGCTATCGCAAATTTGCATATAAATGAATGGACATAAAGAGTATCACATGCTAAGTGAAATGAGTCAGAAAGAGAGGGACAAACTTTGGTACATCTATACAATGGAGTACTATGCGGCTGTTAGGAGAGATGAAGTCATGAAATTTGCTTATGAGTGGATAGACATGGAGAGTATCATGCTATGTGAAATGAGTCAGAAAGAGAGGGATAGATGTAGAAGGACTGCACTCATTTGCGGAGTATCAAAGAACATAACATGAGACTGACACCCAAGGACAGTAGATACAAGGGCCAGGAGGACTGCTCCTTAGCTGGAAGCCTGCCTCATGAGGAGAGGGGAGAAGGCAGCTGAAACAGAGAAAGGATCACTAAGAAATTGATGGCTGTAGGAATCGGTCGGGGTGGGAGATGTGTGCTGAAAGTAGATAATGGACCAAACACGATGACTTCTCAGTGTCTGTATTGCAGACCATAATGCCCAAAAGTAGAGAGAGAGTATGGGGAATCATGTCTGCCATGGAGGCAGGGGGAGGGTGGGGAAAGGGGGAATATACTGGGGATATTGGTGGTGGGGAATGTGCACTGGTGGAGGGATGGGTGTTTGAACATCGTGTGATTGTAACCCAAACATGAAAGCTTGTAACTATCTCACGGTGATTCAATAAAATTAAAAAAAAAAAAAAGAAAGAGAGGGACATACATAGAACGACTGCACTTATTTGTGGAATATAAAGCAGAATAATATGAGATTAACACCTAAGGATAGTAGAGATAAGGGCCAGGAGGATCATGCCATGGTTTAGAAGCTGGCCCCACATGCTGGGGGAAAATTTGGGATGGAGAAGGGACCTCTAAGTAAACGATGATTGGAGGGATTGCCCAGGGTGAGAGATATGTGTTAAAAGTAGACTAAGGACCATATATGATGGCCTCTTAGTTTCTCTATTGCAAATCATAATGCCCCCAGTTAGAGAAAGAGTAAGAAAGAAAGTACCTGCCACAGAAGCAGTTCAACTTCAATTGTTATTTTGTGGGGCCACTTGCTGATGTGGGGGTGGTGGGAGGAACACTGGGAACAATGGTGGTGGAAAATGTGCACTGGTGGAGGGATGGGTGCTTGATTATTATATGACCGAAACATAATCATGGAAGTTTGTAACTGTCTCTCACAGTGATCCAATAAAAGTTATTAAAAAAAAAAAGATTAGTCACCCGAACAAACAAACTGACAAGTGGTGACTGCAATGCAAGGGTTGGGGAAAATATATAATTGTTTACTCATGAGAGAAGAGCTAAGTGCTATCCATGGCTAACAGTGGATCTTCCAAGTGCATAGTACCTTGGAAAAATTGAAAATGGAAATAAAAAGGAAGTTTTGGTGCTCAGTCCCAAAGTACCCTGAACCTTTCCTCCTCCTCTGCCAACACCTACTATGTAGTTATTCTTTTTGCAACAGCCAAGGAATCTTTGAAGTATACAAGTATGATTATATTTCTTTGGGGCTTAAAATCCAAACTTCTTAGGTTGGCTTTCATGAAGACCCTCTTCATGATTTCACTTTAGCCCTCTTTATAGTTTCGCTTTTAGCCCCGCTCCAACTCCTCTAGTCTTGTATCTGTCCTTCGGGCTTGCCAGAGTAATTCTCTGCCACCAGCTATAGTATCAGTGAGATCTCTGGTCTCAGCTCTGTCCATCTCTCTCTCTATGCCTGACTAGCTCCTTCTAGTTTAGGTTCAACTTCAATTGTCATTTTGTGGGGCCACTTGCTGATCAACCTAATGAAAACAGCTACTTTTTTTATGGCAGGGTTGAGGTGGGGGGAGGGAGGAGTGGGCTACACTACCAATGCTCAGGGAATATGGACTCTCTCTTTCAGAAATCACTCCTGGCAGTGCTTGAGGGTTGGGGTAAGGGGGAATGAGCATATGGGATGCCAGGGATAGAATCCAGGTGGGCTGTGTGAAGGGTAAGTGCCTTAACCACTGTCCTATCTACCTTCTGCCCCTGAAAACAACATCTTTTCTTCAACTTGGTTAATCTCCACCAAATCATTTCACATCTTTGCTGCATAGCTGAACTATGGGGGCCCTGGACCCATATTTAGGGTAGAATTTAAGATGGTTTAAGTTCACAAAAAATTTTTGGTTTAATTCAAGTGCTAACAACACAGAATAAGCTTCTATCAAATTATTTAAAAATCATTCTTTTTTTAATAATTAAAAAAATTTAAAATGAATCACCAAGTAAAGACTTACAAACTTTTGTGCTTACGTTTCAGTCATACAATGATTGAAAACCCATCTCTCCACCAGTGCCCATTCTCCACCACCAATAATCCCAGTATCCCTCCCACCAAACCCACCCCATCCCCCCAACCCTACCCTGCCTCTGTGGCAGGGCATTTCCTTTTGCTCTATCTCCTTTTGGGTGTTGTGGTTTGCAATATAGGTATTGAGTGGCCACCATGTTAGTTCTATAGTTTACTTTCAGCATGCATCTCCCACCCCGAGTGGGCCCTCAAATCACCCTTTACTTGGTGGTCTCTTTTCTATCTGAGCTGCCTTTAAAAATCATTCTTATTATATCTGATAATTATAGCACAGTGGGTAAGGCATTTGCCTTGCATGCGGTTGACCTGGTTGGCCCAGGTTCGATTCTTCTTGGAGAGCCCAGCAAGCTACTGAGAGTATCTCGCCCACAGGGCAAAGCCTGGCAAGCTACCCGTGATGTATTCGATATGCCAAACACAGTAACAAAAAGTCTCACAATGGAGACTTTACTGAGCCTGCTCGAGCAAATCGATGAACAATGGGAGGACAGTGCTACAGGGCTATAATCCTAGTAGTCAATATGTGAACTTCTGTTATTTTGGTATAGGGTTGATATGTTATATTTGAGGGTGCCAGGGACTGCTCCCAGTGATAGTCAGCCTACCTTCAGATTGATTGCATGGTGACTGACCTCAGAGATACAGGTTGACCACCAGCCCCAAATCTTTCAGTGCTGAGGAGAGGGCATAAGTTGAACTAGTGGCTTCCTGCATATTGGGCATGTGCTCAGATAGGAACAATAACTTATTATCATGTATGACAAGGCAGCTTCAGACTTTCCTCTGGTGCTTCTATGTGTCACATCTATGATGCACCCCAAAGATATAAATTGATGCACACTAAAGACTGCCTTGGTGTTGATGAAGAAATAAAATATTTTGGAATCGGGCTTCCAGGAGTGATCCCTGAGCTCACATGCAGGAGAAAGTTCTGAGCACAGCTAGTATGGTCCCAAATCTCCTCCCAATGATAAGTAGGAAGTAATGCTTCCTTTCCTTCTGGACTGCAATGAATTAAGGTAAATATGTTGAATATGTTAAATATCATTTAGACCAAACGAGGTATCAAATAATTAAAATTATAACTGAATTTTTATTTTGCAGCCTTGCATTATTAAAGTTTATGAAGACGTCTTGACTCAAAAGGGACATTGTAAATATGTAAGGTTATTCAATAAATAATTCACTAGTTGTCTAACAAACAATACATCAGGAGTTGGAGAGATGGACAGTGGGTAGGATGTTTGTCTTGTATGCAATTTACCTGGGTTCGATCACCAGCACCCCATATAGTGCTCTGATCCCTAACCACAGAATCAAAAGTATGATTTGAGCACAGCCAGAGTGGCCCTAAACATCCTTGGCTCCAGCCCCCGCCTTGCCAGGAAAACAAATTACATTAAAAATGACATCTTTTAATAGTCATCTATTTCCTATTTCATGATTTGTTTCTTTATACAAAATATCTCTTTAAGTAGTAATTATTATATATTCACACATTTTGGTAACAAATATATGTATGAATATATATTTGTTATATACATATGTTATTTGTTAATATATTTGTTATATATGTAATATATATTACATAGACACACAGACACACACACAACAGACACACACACACATATATGGATTTTTTTGGTGGGGGGTGGGGAAAGTTTGCATCCAAGCAGTGTTCAGGAGCCCCCAGTCAAAGGGGCAGATTGTTCAATGCATGGCCTAAGGATATGGAGCTGCTCAGAACTAAGATGCCGGGATGACAGTGGTCAAAGTGTACCTGAATCACCTTGGCGTTGCCCAGGGGCCTCCAGGACAATGCTGGCAGTGCTCACAGGACCATGTGGTTAGGTTTAAAACTAAGGATCTTGTGCATGAAAAGTATATATTCACCTGATGACTGAGCTATGTCCTGAAATTTGTAGTTTTATTTTTTATAATTTTATTGACTAACAAATTTCAACACATAAAGCCTATAAAATAATTTTAGTCCAAAATTTATTTAGAATGCTTATTAATTTCAAATAAATATTTGAAGATTAACAATAATGAGTCTGACAAACTCCCCGTGGCGTACCCAATATGCCAAATACCAGTAACAATGATGGGTCTCATTCTCCTAAAGAGCCTTGAATATAATCTCAGGGCTAGGATGAAGGAGACGTTACTGGGGCCTGCTCAAGGCAATCGATGAATAACAGGATGATGAATGAATGAACAATAATGCGGAATGATGAAGTTGCTTGTGTAATAGACATTTCCACATTGATGGGCTATGATGGTTATCTGTGACTACAAGCTTGTTGAGCAAGCACAAGTGCTGAAATGCCATAAATGGGTTAGAATAACAGTTGGTGATTATTTCTTCTAAAGGGAAGGTTAAAGCAAAGATTAGACTTTGGATAGTAAGGCCCAAGTCTTGAAAGCATCTCTAGTCAATTATTTGAAATGTTCTTATACATTATTTTTTCACTTCCCCTAGATTGCAGATGCCACGATGGCAGCAATTTTGCTTCTTTGTATCATTGCTGCATCTCTAACACCAAGAATAATGGTTAGCCTGACGAAACTCACACTCCCAAGAAAGAGGAGGAAATAACAGGCTGAACAAAGAGTGGTGAACAGAATTTCATGCTCTGCTCTCTGACTGGGTTTCCCCCCTGAGTACAGGTATTTGTGGAACTGGCATGTACAGATCCACTGGATAAAACCTGATAAAAAAAAAAATAGCCAAATGAGCACCATGTGTTTTGAACTCTTCTGTGTTCTAGAGAAACCTTTCTCAACCTAAGGCCATGTGATTATGATGGTATCTCCAGGATATTCTAAGGAAAACCAACGTGAAAACCACATAAATGGTGGCCTTGCCATGACACTAGGGGGCAACTGGTAGGACTAGATGGATGGGGCTACAATCAGAAAAAGGCTAATAAACACTAGTCTAGAGGCTGTCATTTCTAGAAGCCTGACAAGTTTTGAGATGTGTCTTGTTTGGGAACTCTCTAAAGATGGAAAGTGAGAAAAAGAGATATTTTCCAGGTCTCTGGTCCTTCTACATTTGGCTCGAGAAAATCACTGACTTCTGTTCACAGAATAAAAATAATTCGTATGATTGACACGACAGAGAGGGAGAAGGAGGGGGGAGAGAAAGAGAGAGAGTGAGTGGGAGAGAGAGAGAGAGAGAGAGAGAGAGACAGACAGACAGAGAACAGCTTCTCCAAAGTTGAAAAAATAGAGAATGGCTCTTCTGGGAGAAGGCTATATACAATTTCTTTTTTTTTTCTTTTTGGTCTTGGAAACACTCAGACTGCATCCTCTCCCTTTCAGTCTTCCAGAGGAGTAAGAGAACAATTATCAATGGTAAAAGGCAGTTATAAAAGAAACACCTAGGGACCAGAGCAATAGGATAGCAGGCAGGGTCTTTGCCTTACATGTGGCTGACCCAGGCTCAATTCCTGGCATCATATATGGTCCCCTGAGCATTACCAGGAGCAATTTCCAGGAGTGGAGGAGTAACCCCTGAGCAATGCAGGGTGTGACCCAAAAGAGCCCCACCCCCCAAAAAAAGGCAGCATCTAGAACAGACTTCACACCCTGGCTTCTCCTCATGGCTTTGGGCATGCTACACGATCAGAAAAATTTCTCTAGTAACTATAGGAATGATCCCTGAAAGTATAGTAGTTGGTTATATACAATTTCTCCCAATTGTCTTTGCCTGGAGTTGTTGCATAATAGGTTATATAAAATTTCTCCAAATTGTCTTTGTCTAGAGTTCTCTGCATAAATTAATCTGGGTGTTGTCACAGTCTCCCCATACTTTGGATGGTCCTTTCATTTTCTTATCATGACCTTGAGATTCTCTGCTAGCTTTTTTTCTAAGCCCTTCTTTAGGTGAAGCTTTGGGCTTGCCATCTCCAAAGAACTCAGGATTTGCATCTAAAAGAGATGTGGCCTTCCTGCCTTAGGGCTATTTTAGCACTCCCACAAGCTTCTTAAATTCATTACTCCCACAAAGCTCTTTACCTGGGCACAAGAACCAACAGTATAATTCTATTGTATTACTTGATATATAAAAGTAATTGTGGACAAGAGATCTTTCTTTTTATTCCTTCTCTTTAGTAAGTTTATTTTTTAAAAAACTACCTAACAACAAAATGCTGCCTTGATTAGTTACACGATGGTCTATTTGTTTAAATGTCAAGATGCCCCAACTTTTGCTAAATGTCAAGATATTCCCCCAAATATACACATGATTTCATTTGTGATACTCCTAACAATTCATTGTGGTGTGTGTGGGGGGGAGGGGCATGCAATTTGCTTGCACACAGTTTTGTTCACTTTTTAAAAGCGACAGTGGGTTGGTGCTTAGGAAAAGCTCACACAATGGATTCATTTTATTTTTCTTTTTCTGTTCTTTGGCGTATTTTTTAAGCCATTGTGTGTTCTTTTGATTCTGAGTACTCATTTAGGAAATTGCTACTATAATTATCATTATTCTTACTCGTATTGAAGGAACTTTCAAATCCATCACATGGAGCCCCTTTCTCAGATTGTCCTACAGGCTTTCACCACATGCCATTAAGCTCTGAGTTAATCGAGCTTTTTCTATTACCTACTATACGTAAGCACTGAAAAAAACCTAGTCCGATATAAAGATTTTTCCAAGTATAAGGAAGGAATTTACATATAAATAAATACATTCTAGGAAAAACACAGACAGCCACCTATATAAGAGATAAAGCTATCTTCTGCTACTTAGTTTATACCACTTGCATCGAAAGTTCTCTTTTCCTTTTTACCTTGACTCTAATGATGGCAATGATAATCATTAAAAAATAATGACATCTCTTATGTTTATACCAAGTGTTTAAATATTTTATTAAAGTTGAATGCTCATCAATAAACCAGTGATATAAACATTAGTTCATTTTATTGATAAAAAATGATTTAGAGTCTCACCGTATATGACAGTATTTGTGGAATAATTAGGATCTGAACTAGGAATCATGTCACTCCAAAGCTTTTACACTTATGTATATGGTGATTTTTTTATTTTCCAGTAATAATGCATACGTTTATATGATTTTCAGATACCAGCTACCAGAAGCTACTTGAAATAGCGTTTCCTCTTTATCCCAGAATCTACGGAATGCAGTGAGAACTTCTATGTCTTACCAAGGAACCCCGGGAACTTAAGGAATTTTCCAAATAGCCCAATGACTGGCATCATGATGAGAACATTTATTTTGTCACAGTATCTCATATACAGCACATTCTTGAAGAAATGACAGCCCTATGTCACAGCAGTTTGTGTGTGCTTCTGTCTATCTATGTGTATTCATGTGCATTTCATAAAAAAGTATTTATGAGCACATAGAAAGCATAACTTGAGCACTTGAATCTCTCTTGAACAAAGTCTATAACAGACAAAAGCTGAAAGAACGTGTTTGCGGAGATGGAGTAGGTAGGGGGTCAGGTTGATTTGGTGTGTTATTTGAGTTTTTTTTTGTTTTTGTTGGGCCACATCTGACAATGTTCAGGGGTTATCCTAGCTCGGCACTCAGGAACTACTCCTGGTGGTGCTCAAGAACTATGTGGGATGCTGGGATCAAACTCACTCCAACTCTGGAAAGTATTTTGATAACAATTTCTTTTCTCTTTTGTCACTGTCAGCTATTTGCTTTTTATCTGTTTGGATTTATGCAGCCTTGGTTTTTTTTTAACCTCAATGTTAGACCTAAACTCAACAAATTACACTCAGAAAAACATAGTAGAACTTGTGATAATGATGCTGCAGCCATCTTTAATGACTTAAAGTCAAGCAAACCGAGTCAAAAAATAAACGCATAGAATTGCATCAAACTGAGACCTTTGCACTGAAAAAGAAGCTATGGCTAGAATAAAACAACCTGTTATAAACAGGGAAAAAATATTTGACAAAGGACTGATATCCAAAATATATAAAGCACTGACAAGGTAAAGGTAAAGGTAAAGGCCCTCCCGTTGATTGTCGATTTGCTCGAGCAGGCCCAGTAACGTCTCCATTGGAGACTTTGTTGTTACTGTGTCTGGCATATCGAATACTCTCGGTAGCTTGCCGGGCTCTCCGAGAGGGGCGGAGGAATCGAACTCGGGTCGGCCATGTTGGCCGCTTGTAAGGCGAACGCCCTACCCACTGTGCTATCGCTCCAGCCCAAAGCACTGACAAGACTTAACAAAAATCAAATGTAAACCCCATTTAAAAATTGCAGAGAAAAGCTGAGCAGATCTACACACGGCAAATCGGTATATGAAAAAATGCACTTCATCATCAGAAGTACTTATCATGAGAGAAATTCAACTCAAAACAACAATGAATTCTCACCCCACACCAATGATATCGGCATGCATTGAGAAGAGTAGCAAAAATCAATGCTGGCAGGGATTAAGGATAATGGAACCCTCAGCCACTACTGGCGGGAATGTTAGTGGCTTCATCCTCTATGGAATACAGCATGGAGGTATCTCAAAAAAATAAGAATTAAATTTCCGTATGACCTAAACTAACAATTCTATTTCTTGACATTAATACTTTTCTTGAGATTTTACAAGATGTTCATTAAACTCAGGCATTTGCATGGAGCATTATTTTAAAATATTTACTCCATAATGCATATTGTACTATTGAGTCCATTTCAAATATGAGGAAATCAAAGCCCACTGAGGAGAATTCACTTGTCCAAATGACCTTGGATCTAGGATTTAAATCCAATACTGCCTGGCTCCTCTTAGGGCACCAACTGGCTCATAGCCTGGTTCCTAGTTGATTTTAATAAATGATAGAAGAAATTGTTATCGATGATTATTTCCATGGAGAAAAGCTAGTGGTAATAACTATGAGAGACCTTCCTGGAATTGTTTGTACATATCTTGAGATTAGGGGTCATCTCTGGTCCAGATTCACATATATAGCACTTAACATTGTTGTTGCATTTGGGTTACACCTGCTGAGCTGAATGTCTGCATTAAGGCAGAACACCTGTGCTACTGCTAAAATTTGGCAGCACATTAATCATCATTTAAATAGGGGCAGTGATTTAACCCACAAAATAGCTATTTACGAAAGAAAATGTATCCTCTTAGACAAAGAGTAGTGCTCGTCAAAATACTGACTGGTTTTTAGTAAAAGCGATTACTTTAAAAAATGTAGGGTAGCAAGATATTTGAGAAATACAGGCTGTGATTTTGCATCTTGGCGGATCTCTTTATTACCTTTTAATTTGACCAAATCATTCGGCCCCTGAATCACAGCTATAGTACTTATCTCATAGGTTTTGATAGATCCTTAAGTAGTTATAAAAGACTGAACTACTTAGAGCAGCACTTAACCCATAACAAATGATGAATCAATGTTAGTTTTATATCTGTGGTACATTTTCCCCCATCACTCCCTCTTCTCCTTAAACAAGAATGAAGCCACGATAATTATAGATAACTCAGCTACTATGAGACAGTACTGCTTTAAGCGTTTTATGTATGTAAACTAGTGTAATTATTTTTAATTTACTTACACTTGATTTTCATCCATATCATAAAGAGTTAGTTAACCCATACAAGTTCACATAACGGAGATTACCTAGCACCTTGACTCCCGATTTTATGCTCTTGTTCAAAATACTATATTTCTTTTATGCATTATCTACTAAACCAATTTAATTTCATTTCCTTATTAGTGAGCATTTCTGGGTTGTATCTCATTATTACAAGTAACCATGTGAAATTCTTTTGCATCATTAAACAACAAATATAGTGGTCTTTCTTGGAAACATTGGGAACTCCCAAGTGGTGCTCAGGTGGGTTGGGAGCCATACCTGGTAATTATTTGGGGTATTCAGAGCTGTATCTAGTGATTCGCAGGGAACTATGTGGTGCCAGAGATTGAACTGAAGCATATACTGAAACCCCTGCTCTATTTCTCCTATTTAAAATCTAGTGAGTTTTCAAGTTTCAATACATTAATTCAATTCATAAATGTATTGAATGAATTTCCAGTGAGAAGTAATGATAAATCAGTTCAGTTCTTAGATTGCTCCAGCATTCGATGCAAAAGTAAGACGAACTCAGGCAAGATATTTAAGAAACTGAACCAGAAAGAAAGTATCATTCAGGGGGTATGGTGCCGCCAGCAGGTCAATCTGTACCTGTGAGGCGAGTGCATCAGCAGCCTCATGGCGCTTTCAGACATCCAGATACCCCCAAATTGCTGTTGTGCATTTGGCCAGACCCCAAAAACTTGGGGCAAAGTTTACCAAGAAAGTAAACAGCCAAAAGTTAGGTACCTCTGGCTCAGCTATATAATTGGAGGCAAAGCCTCTCTGGTTCCTGATTGAACTGCTTAATGGCCATGATCCCAGAGACTCAGAAACAAATCTTGGAAACCAGTGGCTTTAGGTAGAAATGCGTCTGGTCCCTGCAGTAGGTTACCGGTGCTGGGCCAATCCAGGTGGGAATAGGTTTTGTGCCTTGGCCTGTTCCCCCTGGCGGCCCAGTGGCCGCCATCCTTCAGAGGCCACTGGATAGTCAGGTTTGGGCTCGCAGTGACGAGACACACAGGGCCTCACGGGGATGGGGGTGGAGCTGGGCCTGTCCTCCCCACCCCAACGAGACCCCAAGTCATCGCCCACGAACGGCCTCTCTGGCTCCTGATCCAGCTGCTTAACGGCCATGATCCCAGAGACTCAGAAACAAATCTCAAAACCCAGTGGCTTTTGGGAGAAACATGTCTGGATCCTGCAGTAGGTTACTGTCGCTGGGTCACCCCAGGGGGGAAAGGGTGCTGTCCCTCTACCTGTTTCCCCCTGGCGGCTCGGTGGCCATCATCCTCCAGAGGCCATTGGACAGTCAAGCTTGGGCCCGCAGTGATGAAACTTGTTGGGCTTCACGGGATGGGGTGGAGCTGGGCCTGTCCTTCCCACCCCAACAAGACCACAAGTCATCGCCCACGAACAGCCTCTCTGGCTCCTGATCAAGCTGCTCAACAGCCATGATCCCAGAGACTCAGGAGCAAATCTCGAAACTCAGTGGCTTTTAGCAGAAATCCCTCCAGATTTAAGTGTTAAAATTTTGGAATTTCAAAATCACATGGCCCTACTGCAGCCACACGACATCATATGTTATTCATAACCAGCATTAGAACACAAATTGTCTATTGTTGCCTTTTCAGCAGATCGGAGTGTTGGGGTAAAATCTTAAATAATGGTGGGTCTGGTGTTGAAATATTGAATGTAATCAAAGTAGAGAGAGAGAGAGAGAGAGAGAGAGAGAGAGAGAGAGAGAGAGAGAGTAATGTGAAAATCATCTGTCCCACAGGTAGGGGGAGGGTGTGGGATGGGTGTATATTGGGGTTTTTGGTGGTGGAGAATGGGCACTGGTGAAGGTACGGGTGTTTCATTGTATGACCGAGACTTAGACCCAAAAGCTTTGTAACTGCTCTCACAGTGATTCAATAAATAAAATTATAAAAAATGAAAAAAAAGAAAGTATATTCAGACAGTTCTTTAAAGGCAAATAAAAAATTTCTTTATTTCATGCCTACTCAGTGTTGGGTTGCTCATTAAATTAGAACTTTCACAAATGTTTTAAAACCAGAAAGAGCCTTACCGTCTAACCCCAAATCTCTAGTCACCATTAGATCATCTTTTCTGGAACTATTGCTTCCAGAAACTTAAAGCTACTTGCATTCTTGAAAAATCTGTTCAAGTTTTGCTATTTTGATCTCTGAGTCACCTGGATATAAAATTTTAGAATGATATAGGCTGAAGGCATTTTGGATACAGCCTGTTTAGGTCTTAGTAGAATTGCAAAGGTTGGTGATATATGAAACGGGATGACAACAAATTTATGATGGAGTCAATATCTCCTCCAAAGCTTATTCAATAGTCCCCTCCCTCCCAACAATTCCTTTCCATCGTTTATAGTTTGTTGTTCAGCTGGTTAGCATACAGCTTATAAGTACATACCCTCCAGCTAATAAGCAAACACAATTGAGTTTTCAAAAAAATTTGTGTTGGCTCCTATACCAAGGTTTCTGGTAAGGGAAACGGAACAGATACTAAGTACTGCAAACTAATGATCATTTTCCTTCCTCCCAATAAATGATTTTTTCTGAGAGAATAGTAAAATTGAATTATTCAGTCAGCATTGGTTTTTACCATTTCTGACTTAATGAAGTCTGAATGAAGTTAAACGTTTTTCTCTGAAAGGAAAACCAAGAGAAACGGTATTCAAGTTTCCATTCAGGACTGCATAAATGTCTCCTGGAACCTGAGCAAATGTGTCAAGCAGCGTGAACAGAAAAGAGGTTGATTCTTAGGAGACCTCTTCTTTTCCCATGTGGTGATTTTAAAGTTCTCATAAGGTAAAGCAGAGACTGAAGAATTTAACACTGTGGCCAGATACTTGGACTATTCCAGCCAAATTTACTCTACTGCTATACAAATCCAAGGGCCAAATCTATATTAATCCCCACTCTAATAACAATGCCCAGAAAATAGCAGATGCTCCTTAAATTTGTATTGACCAGGATACCTGCTGTTCCCCATTTACTTTAGGAAAAAGATTTTTCAGGTTTCCAGATGAAAATCTTACATCCTCCCTGGCTTAAACACTCCAGTGGCCTTTCCATAGTACTGGAGTAAATTTCAAACCCGGGGTTGTCTAGGTCTGCTTATTCTTGAGACTTTTCTTGTAGTAAGGCTCCCAGCTCACTGACAAGTCACACAGTGGTTCATTCTGGTCCAGGTGTACATCAAGTCTCTCTCTCTCTCTGTCTCTCTCCCCACTCCCCCCCGCCCCCCACATAGACATACACGCCGTGTATTTGCTATGTTGTATGCATGGAATGTTTCCCCTGATTCTTCTAATGGCTGCTGATTCCTGAAGTCCTGTCCTCCTGTTGTTCATCGATTTTGCTCGAGCGGGCCCAGTAATGTCTCCATTTTTGAGACTTGTTGTTACTGTGTTTGGTATATTGAATATGTCATGGGTAGCTTGCCAGGCTTTGCCGTGTGGGCGAGATACCCTCAGTAGCTTGCTGGGCTCTCCGAGAGGGGTGGTGGAATCGAACCTAACTCTGCTGGGCTGGCTGCGCATAAGGCAAACACCCTACCGCTGTGCTATCGCTCCAGTCCCAGATTACTGAAGTAGAGACTTCTCTGGTCTCTTGAGTAATCAGCATTTCCATCAGCCTATTCATTTCTTTCAGAAACTGTTCATCTGCTATTATTTCACAAATTTCTTTGTTAATTATCTAGTTCTTTACTACAAAGGACACCTTCTGATGTCAAGATTTGATCTATATTAGTCATGGTGGTTGGTCGTGCTGAACAAAAGGGAAGGGGATATATATATATATATATATATATATATATATATATATATATGGGCTGGAGTGATAGCACAGCAGGTAGGGCATTTGCCTTGCACGCAGCCAACGTGGCTGACCTGAGTTCGATTCCTCTGCCCCTCTCAGAGAGCCCGGCAAGCTACTGAGAGTATCTCGCCAGCACCGCAAAGTCTGGCAAGCTACCTGTGACGTATTTGTTATGCCAAACACAGTAACAAGTTTCACAATGTTACTGGACCCGCTTGAGCAAAATCGATGAACAACGGGAGGATAGTGATAGTGATATATCTATATCTATATCTATGTCTATATCTATATATAAAGAGACCACCGCTATTATCATTCCCTGGTTATAAATTTCAAAGAAGCCTTTTAGGCAATATTCTGTTTTTAATTAAGTCCGGTCCAGTCCTCCCGTTGTTCATCGATTTGCTCGAGCGGGCCCACTAATGTCTCCATCATGAGACTTGTTGTTACTGTGTTTGGCATATTGAATATATTCTGCCATGCGGGTGAGATACTCTCGGTAGCTTGCCAGGCTTTCCGAGAGGGGCGGAGGAATCGAACTCGGGTCCGCCATGTTGGCTGCATGCAAGGCAAACGCTCTACCGCTGTGCTATCTCTCCAGCCCACTATGACAATGATAGTTGGTACTACCCCCTGACTCTGCCACTGCCCACAGGACCATCAGCAAAACCAAGAACAGAACTAGGGTCAGCTGCATGCAAGCGAACAGCCACATATTCTATCTAAAGTTTTAAAAAGTCATTCAGGAAAGATATCCTCTTTCCATTGAACTCATTCAAAGGCCAAGACACAGAAAAAAATGTTTTATTAAATAAAATCTATACAATGCTATTAAATTTTAAGTGGAGGGTATTGCCATCTCAGGCTCTGAGCCTGAGTCCTATGAAAGTGTTAAAAGACTGACTAGTAGAGAATCAAAATGTTCTCTTTGGCCTTATCAGAAAAAACAAAACACAAATAGAAAAGGAGTAACATGCTTCTTACATGATTTAATGTTTATCAAAGGTACATCTTTATAATAGCACAGCGGGTAGGGCGTTCGCCTTACCCGCGGCCAACATGGCCGACCCGAGTTCGATTCCTCCGCCCCTCTCGGAGAGCCCGGCAAGCTACCGAGAGTATTCGATATGCCAGACACAGTAACAACAAAGTCTCCAATGGAGACGTTACTGGGCCCGCTCGAGCAAATCGACGATCAACGGGAGGGCCTGCCTGCTACAACATCATCTCTGTTATCAGTAGGTAAGGGTTCCTGCCATCGTTTGAAAAAAAAAAAACACTGTCTTATGGCTAGAAAAATTTACTGCTCTACTCATAAAAGGTGAAAAATTATCTGGAATCCTGAATCTATAAAGCGGTTTCTTTCTCTATTTCCACAACTTCTTTCTAAAATTGCTCACCTAAAAACAGGATTTTAATTATTTCTATCTCAGTATGACCACTGGTTGCCCTCTAAATGCAGAAATAACTTGCTACAAATGGAAGCAATATAGATATAGTTATCAGTGCAGTGCTGAGGATTGAAGCTTGGGGTCTCATATATACGAAGTTAGTGCTCTGCACCTGAGTTGTGCTCCCCATCTAGAGGCACTATTTTTGGGGAAAAATCTCTTAAAAGGTTTAGATCATATATTGTCCTCTCTTTCCACATTAAAAATCCAGGAGAAGAGGAAACTCAAATTGAAAGGCTAAATAACATGTCTAAAATAATCAACATGAAAATAATCAACTTGTGGCAAAGAGTTTGATTAAAAGAGGATAACTGGCCTCCTCCACCATATTTTTCAACTCTGAAATATATTTCATTTATAAACACACTTATACACCTGATCTTAAGTAATGACCATGCCGGGCATGTTACTAGTGTGAAAAAATGAGGTGGCATTGATGAAGGAGGTGAGGAGAACCAGGTCAGAATAACATAGATCAGCTTTTCCAATATGTACCAATAGGCATTCATTGAAACAGGAGAATTCATGATGTAATAAAATTAAACAGGTTTAGCTACTCTTGTAAATCTTCAGAGCCTTGAAAATGACAATGTATATTTTAAACTTGAAAATAAGGTTTTGTATTTCTAAAACTTACTTAACCATGGTCCTTCTTGGCCTTGCTTTTTCTTGGAGTATTATACATAGCTTTAAAAAAAGGATACTTGGACAAATTTATGTACTATGTCCTAGATCTAGTGACTATATTAAAAAATACAAAACTTAACTTTCCTGTGAACATATTTTAGGAAAAAGATGTTAATTTTCTAGTAACTGGGTGTTGGTTGCAGCAACAATAGAATTCATGAGTAAAGAGTAGACTTGAAAGAATTTTAGTTTTGGAATGTATAAAGTCTAAATTGATATCAGCTGGCTGAAAGAATACATACAAGATTCATAAGATGATTAGGGCAGGAAAAGAGCTAAACTTATCATATGATGATGGAAGTTTTGAGATTGATGAAAGATAATCTTCAAATGGATGCTTTTGGAGATCATCAAAATTAAGTAGGAGAGACAACAGTTGAAAATCAGCAAGGAGAGAAATTGTAAATAGAGAAGGAAGGAAAAGTGAAGAAACGTACACTTCAAAGGAAAAAAATGAGATGATTCTGATTTCTCAGAACTAGGGAGTGAGATAGAAAATAGATATGACCAAATAGAATTATTAATTCAACAACAAATTTGAACACAGAAGGAAACTAACAGCTTTGAACTATGATAAAGACAATGGCAAAGATAATTCAGGAAAAGAATTATAGATTTAAAAAGAAGAACAACAGAGGTTTAGAACATATAAAGATAGATTAAAAGAAGAAATGGGCAGAAACATAACGATGGATAGATTTTTAATTCTGAGACTTCATTTCTAGGATACTATTGAAATCTCCCTCTCTTCCCTCACCCTTCTCCCCTCTCCCTCTCTCTTTCCTGGGTACAGTCAGTCTCCGATTAATTCTCAACACCACACTTGAGGTATCCATTACTTACTGATTTGACTTGCCTTAGACATGAAGATTGCATTCAGACTATATTATAAACAAATAACAAACCCTCTGTGGGGTTTTGGTAATACTCACTGATTAAAGAGGAATAAAAATTGTATTTCTGGCTAGAGGCACAAAATATTTGTGTTACATGTTTATGCGTGTGACTCTAAGAATGTCCATGCATAAATGAGTAAATATGTGAAATAGGAGTACTCTCAGTAGTTTAAAAACAAGCATTCCATATTTATTTGACTCTGAAATTCTATTTTAAACATTCATAAGCACATGAAAATCAGCCCATCATTTACCCTGCTAACTCTAAACCCAATAAAACGATATGAATTTTGTTTTGAATAAAAAATAAAATAAAAGCCCCCATAGCTTAAAGGGCTTCAAGGGCTGGAATGCTTCCCACGTAGGAGCCACAGGTTCTACAGGCCCCTCCAACTCCCTTCGGCACTACTGGACGTGGCTCAGTCTTCTACAAAAATAATCTGAAAAAGAAGCCTATCAGAATAATCAGAGCTTTATCTTTCCTTCTCTAATTGGTGACATGGTCTTAAGTCCATCATGTTAAAAGTTTGGCAGAAACACAAAATAGGTTCCTTCCAAAACACACACACACACACACACACACACACACACACACACACACACACACCATACATGATGTGTTTTTTTAAGTACATATCAGTGATGCAGCATAACAGACTAGCATTAATAATGATTTAGCTAGAACAACAGAGAAGAAATTGAGTTTTCGTTAATGGCAATAAAGAAGCTGGATTCATTTCCAGTTGGAAACTAAGTTTACAAAGAGGGAGGAAGGGTGAAATATGACAATCACATTGGTTTTCATTCCCTCCTGCAGATACTCATTAATTTTGCCCAGCTTCTGAGCATCTGAGGTCTTTGCCTATTCATGTAAAAAACCACTTGAAGGCATACAATGCCCTCAGATTTTTTTTTTTAGTCCAGGAAACATTCAGTGCTTTCTTTGAACTATTTTATTTGAACATCCTGGTAAGTTATTCATGTTCTGCCAAACAGCTCATAATGGGGGTGGAGAGGTAGTGAGCTGCTGTTAGGGGATACCCTTTTTATGAATTTCTTATGAATTAACAATAATCAAAAAGAAAGATGCTCATTAGTGTAGGCTGACTTAATTGAGATAGAAAAGAAAGAGAGAGACACAGTGAGCAGAGAATGAGAACAGTGATCCCTCAGCAATCTTTGAGGTCTGAGAGTCTATTGACCTAGGTGAATTAATCATTATTGCTCCAGTGAACCATGGCAATTGAATTCTAACTGATCTCCTGTATCAACTCTGGTTCTCCACCCCCTACAGAGCACATTCAGCGATATTCTCAAACACATAGCTAATCACATATTTCTGGGCTTTCGTTGCCACAGCCAAAGCAAGGCCCCTTGATGTGAGCCATCGGTATAGGTACTTCATGCCTCATTGGAAGTTTTTATCATATCTTGTTTTCTGAACTCTAACCCCATGTGTCTTCTTTCAACTCTTCCATGCCCTGAGGCCTTTGCTGACCACAGAACTTTTGCACAAGTTGACTCTTCTGTAATTCTCCTTCCAGTCCCAATGCCCTGTAGGAGTGTTCTAATGTTAACTTAAGTACCTTACTACTTCTCAAAATGACCTTCCCAGATTCTATTCCTACAAATGTTTCACATCTATGTGATATCTCCTCTCAAAGTGCTCTTTTGTAATGATATATCTGAATATTTTTGGATATTCAGCTGTAAGCTACATGGCATTACTTTTCTCTTCCATGACATAGCCCCTGGACACATACAGTGAGATTTTCACAAATTGACTTGATACATTGTGTCAAAACTGACATGCTGTTTTGCTGATACACACACACACACACACACACACACACACACACACATTACTCTGGCTTTAGAGAAATATTTTGAAAAAATAAATTGCTTGTCAGGTATATTTAGAAAATATAAGACAAATCTATGTCAAACTCTCTTCATATCCTATTAATGGTTGTGATTATATTCTCCAGAAAAAGAACAAACAGCTTCTTTAATTTCCTTTAGCTTACCTTTAGTTTTCCCATTCTTGACCCTAAAAAAATTGGAATTGCTGTTAGGACTGTCTAATAAAACTACAGTCAAGTCATCTTGTTTGAAAATGAGCAAGGTTTATGTCCTCTAAAAACTTCTAGGGAAACCAGATCATTAATTTGTAGTCAGCTGACATGGAGTCAATGAAATAAAAAATCTGTGAGATGAGCCTCTGAGAAACGTAACTTACGTTGGTTTTGATGCTTCGGCCTGATCAGTCTGAAGTTTCTCTCCTCCTTCCACCTCCATTGTGCAATACACAATACGATTAGGAGCCAATGATTTGAGGCCTTGAACTTCCATGATCACCACCTGGACAAAGAGAATTCCACATCGTGGAGGTTATTTCCAAAGTTCATGAGTGTCTCAGGTAAGAGTAAATCGATGAGAGGAAGTTACAAACAAAGCCAACAGGTAACTCATGGCCTTTGTCTGATTTTTTTCCAGCCTTGCAAGGATCAGCCTAACCTGAAAACGCAATTCTGCAGAGTGACACTCCTTACCTTCTGGATGAAAAGACAAAGTACAATAATTCAGATGTTTAGAAGATAGGTGTGTTGAGTAAAATGACTATCCTTTTCTATGTTAAACACATATGCTCATTTTTATTTACTTCAAAGAAATAGGCTCATTTCTATTTTCTTTAAAAATAAAAATAGCCCAACTTCTGGGCTGGAGAGATAGTACAGTGATAAGATGCTTGCCTTGCATGTGGCTCACCTGGGTTCAATCCTCAGCATCCCAGATGGTCTCCTGAGCACTGCCAGCAGTGATTCCTGAGTTCTAACTCAGAAATAACCCCTAAGCATCATCAAGTGTGTCCCCTGCCTCAAGAAGACCAATCAACCAAACAAAAATAACCCAACTTTGTTATTTCTTATTTAAGGATTTGGGCCACACCCAACAGTTCTTAGACCAGGGGGTGCCAGCAATCAAACTTAGGCTTTCTAAAAGCAAAATGGGCAAGCCAGCTTCTTAACTATCTCTCTGGCTGAAGCAGTTCAACTTCTAATTCAGCACTTAGCAGAGATAGGAATTCACTTTTCTTTGTTCAGTAAAGTAAGTATAATATTTCAAATGTGAAGAAAATGGACAACAAAAGGAGAGAAACAGAGAGAAACACAGAGAGAAAGAAGAGAGAGAGAGAAAGGGAGAGAGAGAGAGAGAGAGAGAGAGAGAGAGAGAATGCCTGCTGTAGGGAGGAGGAGGCAGGAGGGATACTGAGGACAGTGGTGCGAAATGTACACTGGCGAAGGGATGGGTGTTGGAACATCCTGTGATTGAAACCCCGTCATGAACAGCTTTGTAACTGTGTATCTCATGGTGAGTCAATTTAAAAAAAAAGAAAAAAGAAAAAAAGAAAAAAGGGCCAATGCCGTTTGGCTTTTGAGTTGGCGACAGTAGGCTCTAGAGGGGGCTACCGCAACCTGGAAAGACATTTTCTATCCCAAAAGAGCATTTGCTACTCCTTGTGGCCCACTGCCACTTCATCTTCCCCCAGCCCAGTGATGCCAGATACCGATTCTGAATCAGACTCAAAGTTAGAAATTTTGACAGTAACCGGAAAAGAGAGGTACAAAATTAACAGATTTTTTTTTTCTTCAGTCCCAAACAAAAGGAAGTCTGCAGCTGCGTGCTTGTGCTTTCTGTTCTCGGCTGAAGGGTAAGCCAGGCTGGAGTCTTGATGGTCCAAAATGTATCATTTACAATTCCTCCCACTTCCCACCACTACTGTCAAACTCCATTAAAACACCTGCTATTCTCAGATTCAGACTGCCCCCTCACTTATCAGCCTGAAGGGTGGGGAGAGGATGCAAGGGAAGGACAGAGATACGAATTTAAAAATCTGAAACGGATTTAAAAATCTGAAACAAGAGTCTTGCATCATAGACCTGTAGGAGGGAGGCACATTGAAACAAGTCGCTCCATTGACCTCTGAGAAAAGCAATGACACTCCCATACTGAGAGGGATGTAGACAAATAATCGACTTGATTCAAGGCAGTACAATAGGGCTGGCCCCAAAATCAGGACTCACAAGTCACCGCCATGCTGCTCAGGAGACCATTGATCCTGTTATTAGTGTGAAGCAAGATTACCTGAGTGGCTT
Organism: Sorex fumeus; assembly: GCF_029834395.1. Lineage (NCBI taxonomy): Eukaryota > Metazoa > Chordata > Mammalia > Eulipotyphla > Soricidae > Sorex > Sorex fumeus. Next base: position 63,672,148 of record NW_026606129.1, read on the forward strand.
GTTAAACCAGGGATTTAATTCTACCTGCTAGGGTTAGAGGAACCTCCCTAGATATTGAGTAGAGGCCAAGACTTTTCATTTCACGCCCCCCCCCCCCCCTCACTTCGGGGCCACAACCAAAAGTGTTCAGTGCTCACTTTTGACTCTGTGCTGGGGAATCACTCTAGAGTGGCTCAGCGTTCATATGTATTGCTGGGGATCAAACCACGGTCAGCTGCATGCAAAGTAAGTGCCTTAATCCTTGTACTCTTTCTGGCCTCAAGAATTTCCATTTCTAACAATTTTCCTGATGTTGCTGATGTTACACCAGTTGGTCCAGGAGTCACACTCTAGAACACTATTCATGGATTGTTGGGCAAAAGACGTATTCTTCAAATCTCATGAGGCTGTTCCCTCATTTGTAAAGAGGCAGATAAAGTTACTTATCTTGCTCCTGCCTGGGCTATCATGAAGATCAAATGAGATGATATGCCTAATTACAAATTGAACATTAGAAAGAACAGTACAGATAAAAAAAGGGGGGTGGGAGGCACAGAAGCTACTCAATTGGGATATTTAAAAGATGAGAGTTCAGTTCCTACATTTGCATCTGCCTTGGCTGTGTAAACATGGGAGAGTATCTGTAAATTTCTCAGGAGACAATTTTGAGGATTCACTAAACTAGTGACAGCATAGCATCTCGTTTTCATAGCATTCTAGAAGCACCTTTTTCTATAAGTACCTATTTGTTTCTGTTAGAGCTTGTATCTTGCCCAAGGTCATGCCACCAGACAGATTAGAACTCAGTTTTCTTGCTGCAGATAAAAGAAAGCTTTTTTCGTTCTTTTTCTGCCATGAAGTGCTATCATAAAATATCCCTCATGCCCCCACGTCACTAACAACAAATTTAAATCTAGTCAGCCCTCTTTTCTCTTCTTGCCTTCACTCTCTGGGTACCCCAAACACACATATACAAACACAATGATTTTTGCGGACAGTTTTTTATATGAGGTGTCCTAATGGAAAAGTATTTGGGAGCCCTAGGGCATATCATTCCTACAAGTTAAAGCCTGATTGAATCATCTACATGTAGGAATATGATTGGGAGTCACCTAAAGCATATATCAATTAATAAGCTTCACTATATTGAGTATTGATAAGGAATTCAGAATTATAGATTCAAAGCTTCATGAAAACCAATAAACCCTTCTCCTCTCCCTTTCTGTAGAAAGACTAGAGGCAAGATGGAATATATTGTCACCTCTAATTGGCAAAAATCAAATTCCAAGACACCTAAAAAAAAAGTGTTCAGTAGTTTGGGTGGCAGTATTTTAAAAAAGTTTCTGTGAAATTATACTGATTTTTTTTTCACAGATCAAGCACTCTAAATATAATTAAACACTGTCTCTTCTGACTGCAAAATACATGTTGAAAACACTATAATGTGACTATCATGAGCTGAACTGAGCACAGTAAAACAAATTGCTTGCAGTTAATTCACAGCAAGCCTTAATGATGTTCTAGAAAATTAATTTATTCTCTACAAATCCTAATTAAATCTACAGAAATTTGAGCTATTCTCTTAGTCTTCTGAAATCTATGGTCAGTATAATGAATTATACTATGAATAAAAAAACTATGAATTTTTTTAATTTAAAAATTAATTTATATTTATGTTTTTTTAACATTTAGATAGCATGATTACTACAGTTTTATTATTCACAGTTTTGATGTACAACATTACTGTAATTTCACCATCCATAGGTTCTGACTTAATACGTTATGAATGATGATCAAATTTGTAATATTAAGAAAATACCTGGGTAGCTAATTAAAATACACTTTTCAGGGATGTACTTTCCCTAGAATTCTTTTTATTACCTGAAAACTTTATTAAGGCCTATTTCATGTATCATAAGGTAAAGGTAAAGGTAAAGGTAAAGGCCCTCCCGTTGATCGTCGATTTGCTCGAGCGGGCCCAGTAACGTCTCCATTGGAGACTTTGTTGTTACTGTGTCTGGCATATCGAATACTCTCGGTAGCTTGCCGGGCTCTCCGAGAGGGGCGGAGGAATCGAACTCGGGTCGGCCATGTTGGCCGCTTGTAAGGCGAACGCCCTACCCGCTGTGCTATCGCTCCAGCCCTTATTTGGGTATACAATGCAGTTATTTCAGAAGTTTACTAATTCACCTGAACATTAACATAAGTTAATGTTAATAAGGTAAATCATTCCTTTTGATTTCTGAAGAGTATTTCACCCTAAAGAGATTTACAATACTATATTGACTATGTCTACTTACCAGTTGATAAACATATAGATAGTTTTCATTTGGTATTTTTAGGAATAATATTACTATAAACATTGTAATATTAGTATTAACAAGTTTTTGTGGGATCTTGTGGTTTAATTTCACATGGGGAGGTACCCACCAATGGAGTTTTGAATACAATTTTATGTTTACCTTTTTGAAATTTTGTTCCCCCCAAATGACTTCTCTTTTTGTATATTCCTACCTTCTACAGCTTTGAGTCAATAGGCCTGAATGGTTCTAGGAATCTATATACTGAATCAGCTTTGCAGGTAATTCTGATACAGCTAGATCAGATCAACTCCCTAGATCACATACATAAAACACAATATCTGAGTAGTAATTACAGAGATATTTTAAGATACTTTAGCATGTTAAGCATTCTGTCATATATCCTCTCTTGTAGATTCTTTCCTTGGGTGATGCAACGGACCAAAAATCAGGCTCCACCACAACAAGAAAGTAGACAGGAGAAAGGATCAGAAAGAAAACTTATGGCTCACCATGAACTGATGCTAGATTGATTACTTCTCCCCTATATATAACGTAGGCAACCAAAATTGTAAGTTTTATAAATGGCACAAGGTCTTTAGAAAAATCTTTGATTACCACTTTATGATGAGGAAAAGAAAATAAGATTAATTTTAACAGGTGGTTCCTAAGACTTCATTTCCTTAAGAAAAGTATGGACTCCTGGCTAAGGGGAAACACTTGCTGCGTGCTTAGCAAGCGCTCATTTTAATAACTACTCCTGCGGTGAAAGAAGGAAAACAAGTTGATTGTGATGCATCTAATTACCCGGGTCCTGCTGGCTATGCCAGGAAAGAGTTCAGGTTTTTTACCTCTAAGGAGAAAGACAGCACGACATCTGACTTGGAGAGCTGATTCTCACTCTCTTCACCCATGTCAATGATAGAAGCGTTGTGGCTGCGTTTGAGTTTCTGGAGCTTGAACTCGCCCCCTTTGGACACAGGCATGCTCTCCAAATTAGCCATCAGGAGGTTGACCGATGACTTCAGCTCCTCAATGTACATGTTTTCCATCTCTTTGGATACAAACTTGGGAAATTTGCGTTCCTTGAGTAGAAATGAAAAAAAAAGCATGAATAAAAAAAGATAGGAATATAAAAATATAAAAGATTTCATATCTGATATTCCAGAAAAGATTTCATATATATTTATATATTTAAACACACACACACATACACACACTCACACACACACACACACACATTTGCCCAGATATTTGTGCATCATGCAAGAAAATATTCAGTTTGGTTGAGTAGACAGTTACTTGCCTTCAGGTTACATGAATCTTTATAGGTAAGAAACAGAGACATACATAAACATGTATTATTAAAAAAAAAAGTCAAAAGCCTTATTATAATTCTATTTCTGATCCCAGTTTTTTGTTTTATCGGAATGCAGCTAGTTATTTTTCTATGCAAAAAGATGTCCTATATTAGGATATATAGAGGGATTTTTCTCACATGAATAATTCAAAAGGAATTCATTTGAAGTATTTCAAACAACAGCCTGTAGCTTTTCCTAAGAATACTTACTATTTTCAATAAAAATTGGAAACATTAATAAATTAATGCAAAATGATTAAAATTCCTTACAAAAGAAGTTAAAGTAATTCAGTAGCAGAGCTGGTCTCCCTTTTTTCCTTCTTTGCTCATGAGCCAGGGTGACAACAATGTACTTTAGCTTTGTTATTTGTTTCTTCATATCTGTAAATTGTCTGAGTACTTTGACAATCTACCCAAGGAATCACTTCCCACTTCAAAGAGAAGCTTGCTCTCCCCAGTTTTGTCCTATATTTGATCTTGATTTGGTGAATGGCAAGAAAAGTCAGTCTGACTTTTGATGTTGCTATTGGGAAAAATCTTGAAATCCTTAAACAATAAAAATAATTTATTGACTTGAATATGTTTTGGGACAGGAGAGCTTCTGGCATGGCTTGAGTCAGGATTCATCAGGATAGTAGAACCTCAGAGGAATTCTTTTTCTAAATTTTGGTTTGGTTTCGACTGGATTTGCTCCATACGTAGTAGGGTTTCTTTCCTCTTATTGAGGAAAGAAACATTTTGTATTATATACCTTTGTAAAGGGCTGGAGCGACAGCACAGTGGGTAGGGCGTTTGCCTTGGACACGGCCAATCTGGCCAACCTGAGTTTGATTCCTTCACCCCTCTTGGAGATCCCGGCAAGCTACCAAGAGTATCTCGCCCGCACGGCAAAGCCTGACAAGCTACCTGTGATATATTCAATATGCCAAACACAGTAACAAGTCTCACAAAGGAGATGTTACTGGGCCCACTTGAGCAAATCAATGAACAACGGGAGGACAGTGCTACAGTGCCTTTGTAAATGGCAAGGTTTTGATTCCATAATTCTCACATAAAATATGAGATACCCTGGAGTGATAGCATAGCGGGTAGGGCTTCTGCCTTGCACGTGGCTCACCCAGGTTTGATTCCTCTGCTCCTCTCAGAGAGCCTGGCAAGCTACCGAGAGTATTCCGCCACCAAGGCAGAGCCTGGCAAGCTGCCCATGATGCATTCAATATGCCAAAAACAGTAACAAGTCTCACAATGGAGACATTACTCATGCCCCCTTGAGCAAAATCAATGAACAACTGGAGGACATAGCTACAGAGCTACCCTGAATGTAGATACCCTGAGTCAATTTCTATGGCCAGTAGTATGTTATAATGAACTGATTAAGTGTGAGTTATATACCTCCATCCCTTTCTGGAGGGTGGAACTCTTCTTGGATAACATGTAAGAGGATTAGTTTGCCTATGTGTATGTGTGCATATGTCCTTCCTTCCTTCCTTCCTTCCTTCCTTCCTTCCTTCCTTCCTTCCTTCCTTCCTTCCCTTCCCTCCTTCCTTCCTTCCCCCCTCCCTTCCTCCTGCCTTCCCTCCCTCCCTCCCTCTCTCCCCCACTTCTGTTTATTGAGGAAACATTAGGTAACAAGAGTACAAAACATATACACAAGGATTTATATGTTTTAGGGATATCCTGTTACCATACCACACCTCACCCATCACCAATATGCCAATACACCTCCACTGTAGTTCATAGAATTCTTCCATGACTTTCTATCCTTCACTTGGAAATCTCAATTCTGTATTCAAAGTCTAAGAGTTTGTTTTCAATGGAAATTTAACATTTCTTTATTTTTTGTTAATCTTGAACTCAATAAGAAGAAAATTGTAAACTCAGAAATTAGAATATTCTTTAAGAAAAAGACCATGGACATGTGAGGATTAGTATGTTAGAAAACAATTACTTCTTCTAATACCATGCCTGGAAGGGAGGCAGCCACAGAAAGATCATGAAGGCTCTTGTCCTGTGGGTAAATATCTATCAGGAAGCTTCAAGGCAGATGTTGAAATGAAAGTGTCTGAGATACTCTTTCTGAGAGACAGAGGTTGACCTTCCAAAAGACTCCTGGGTATCTTGATCAAAGAGAAATCTTTTGCCACCAGGATGAATTGGCTGAGACTGACTCATGGCTCTGTTCTTTTCACCAAAATTATAATAGTCAACCATGAACCCAGATTTATATAATTTTATGTCATCACAAAATATTTCCTAATTGTCTTGAATGTGGCCTTACTCGAGAAGGAAGGGGCTAAATGAAGTGGGTGGTCTGTGGTCCAACATTACCATTGGGGTCCAAGTCACCAGGCCATATTAGGGTATAAAGCAGCAAAAGTTATATCCCAAGAGCCAGAAGGTCCATCATTGTGGGACTCAAACTTCATTCCTATATAACATTCTTGGGGAAATAGGTGAGCAGTAGCTCAGAATTTTACTGGCAGCTAATGGTCTGGCAATTGTCATGGCGATGGAAAGAAAAACCATTGTTTTTAACATTGGTTAAAAGTGAAGTCGGTTCTTCTCTGCCAATCAGCCTCGAGAAACCTTAAGATTTGTTTAGAGAAGCCCCTTCTGTTACATCCATTGGTGAGGCTCAATCAAGAATTTTCCCACTTTTTCACAAGGTTTTAACTAAGACTCAGTGATTAAAGACAGCTCCATACAGGGCCAAAGTTATTGTCTACGAAATTGACACAGCAGAATACTGGAAAAATCCAAAGAATGATTACTCATCTCAAACTTGGACAGTTCCTAATGACATCATAGAAAGACTCATAAAATTGAACTGCGCAAGAGAAAGCAGGGGCATTTATTTTTCTGCTCGGAGTACTTAAATTTTGAGAAGAAATAGCATTCTGTCAATCTAGGCTGAGGTTCTTGAGGGGAGTTTTCAGCAGCAGATCCATTACAAACACATTTCAAGGTTGAAATTGTGCCAAAATGAGAAAAATATAGCCATCCGTCTCGATTGCTCCTTTTCCAAGCATAAAAGTAAATTAGCCTTGACAAAAGGATTGTTTATTCATATTGCTTTATGAAACACATAACAAACAGGTGGACAAAATTTTCCAAAGAGAATGTCTACTGGCCATGATTTTTGTTTTTGGTTGATAATATTCTTCAGTGGAGCTGGCCTCCCAAAGGCAATTCCCATAAAAGCTACTTGTGTGTCCTCAGTCACACTGAGGGATGTTTTGAACACTGAAATATAGGATTTGAAAGTGCTAATAGCTGTCAGCCATTTACTTTTCTGTATCTTCATTTTTATTCATGGAAGGAAAAGTACGTTAAAAAAAATACCAAGGAGAGACAGTCCAGGGTCAAATCTCCAAAAGAACATGATACCACCAATTAGTCAGACGTACTGGTCTAGGCTGAGAACTCTGGAGACCTCTCAGAATGGGGGAAAGCAGATTCCCCTTTCTGCCTGAATATATAACAGCCCATAGTTACACCTGACATCCTCTGACATAGAAATGGCCCAGCTCCAAAAGTGAACCTCATAAAATTTCTACACCACCAAATTGTTCCAAATCCATAGTTCCTAGATTGCACAACTGTCTCTGCTTCTATCTGACAATTCAAAATTTCATAGTACTGTCAGCCCAGTAGGTCACAGAAGATCTGATTGGAAAGTTGCATGGAAGCCCACCAAGCTCAATGAGTCTAAACAAAAACAAGGCTTAAGTAGTACAAACCAGCACAGTAGATCCCCAGACAATAACTTTAGTAATATCACTGTGAGATATAAAATGATCACAAATTGACTTTTACTGGCCTAAATTTTGATAAATATATGTATTTGCCTTTTGGTTATAACAAACAATATGAAGTAAATTTGCTTGTGCCCCCAAAGGAGGTGGAAGGCTAAACAGTGAAAAGGAAACTGAGGACTTTGGTGAAGGAAAGTGCACAGCGGTGATAGGATTGGTGTTGGACATATAATGCCTTAAACAACTGCATTGTGAAAAACTTGGTAAATCATGGTGTTATAATGCACTGTAGCACTGTCATCCCATTGTTCATTGATTTGCTCGAGCGGGCAGCAGTAACGTCTCCATTGTGAGACTTGTTACTGTGTTTGGCATATCGAATACGTCATGGGGAGCTTGCCAGGCTTTGCTGTGAGGGCGAGATACTTTTGGTAGCTTGTCGGGCTCTCCAAGAGGGGTGGAGGAACTGAATCTGGGTCAGCTGGGTCAGGCTGCATGCAAGGCAAATGCCCTACCCGCTGTGCTATCGCTCCAGCCCAGTGTTATAATAACTTTTTTTAATTGCCAAGGATACACCCATTCAAAATCCTTAGCTCCCAAGGGTTCAGATGACATATAGTGGTAGATCATCAGAATAAAAGACATGGGAGAGAGATACTTTCTATACTCAGAAGCTCACTGACAATGAGCTACTGGGTCTAGAGAGTAATTGTGGTGTTGCAGTAATTTAGATCATTCTCTGTAAAAAAAAAAAATATCTCTGGACTCCTAATGTTTTTGGGTACCGTGGATGGTGTGGCCAATGGGTGTGTGTGGGGGTGTAGAATGCAGAAAGTAACCAGATACCTTTGAGGCTTTTAAACTGACAAGACATGCTCAGAGTTCAAAAATTTACCAAGAAGTATTATCCAACCACATTATGAATTAGATTCGTTTTTTAATCATGGGTCTGCTACTTATGAGCTTCCTGATTTAATTTAATTTTTATTTTTTTTCTTTTTGGGTCACACATAGCGATGCACAGGGCTGACTCCTGGCTCATGCACTCAGGAGTTACTCCTGGCGGTGCTCGGGGGACCATATGGGATGCTGGGAATCAAACCCGGGTCGGCCACGTGCAAGGCAAATGCCCTACCCACTGTGCTCCAGTCCCAGCTGTCTGGTTTTCGACTGATTTTTTTTTTCACCAGACTGAATTTTAGTTTGCACATTTGCATTTTTTTCTTTCTTTATATATTTTTTCCTTTATATAAGAATTTTTCTTTTATATTTGGGTCATATCTGGCATACTCCTGGCTCTACACTCAGAGATCACTCTTGGTGGGCTTAGCAGACTATATAGGAAGCTGGGGATCAAACCTGGGTTGGTTGCATGCACGTTAAATGCCCTACCCGATATACTATCACTGTGACCCCTATAATTTCATTGTTATGGGTATGAATTTAACGTATCCATTCTGTGGATGTGTTAAATTCCGTAGAGTTCATCATGTAAAGATAATAACAAATATTTGTACATTTGACCACTGCCTACTGACTAAATATGCATATATTTACATACATGTGTGCATATAATTATATCTACACACATATACGAATACACACACATGCACCCCTGCATATATGTAACAGACATCATGCAATCATCAACACTGCTTAGACCAACCACCAAACTAATCATGGAAACCAAAGTATAAATCATAATCCTAGTTAGCATTCAATGAATCCTAACTGTGTACTGAGAATGATCTAAGCACTTTACATGCTTTGCCTCATTTCATCCCTCCAATAATCCTTGGAGGTTAGGGCTGCCATTTATTTCTGCTTTTGGTGGACAATAAGTCAAAAATATAACTCAATTATTAGCAGGATTAGATTGAAATGGAGTTTATAGTCTATGCAGTTGTATAATGATAGGGAAGGTTCTATAGGGTAATGTAGTCTGGAGCAGCCCCTAGGCATCACTTCATCTCTCTGTGTTCAGAAGTTGGTGAAAAGTACAGAAAGAATTAGAGAGAGGTGGGCTCTCTAAACAACAGAAGTGAGATATTGTAAGAAATGTGTCAAAATCAGCAGTATAAATACTAGAAGTCACTTTGCGTACAGGCATTATAGTGTCGATTGGTTTCTTTGGTACATCGGGCTGGAGCAATAGCACAGCGGTAGGGCGTTTGCCTTGCACGCAGCCAACATGGTCGACCCGAGTTCGATTCCTTTGCCCCTCTCGGAGAGTATCTCACCCGCATGGCAAAGCCTGGCAAGCTCCCCGTGACGTATTCGATATGCCAAACACAGTAACAACAAAGTCTCCAATGGAGACGTTACTGGGCCCGCTCGAGCAAATCGATGATCAATGGGAGGGCCTTTACTTTACTTTACTTTACACAATGGAATACTATGCAGACGTTAGGAGAGATGAAGTCATGGAATTTGCTTATAAGTGGATCGACATGGAGAGTACCACGCTAAGGGTAATGAGTCAGAAAGAGAGGAATAGACATAGAAGGACTGCACTCATTTGTGGAATATAAAATAACATGAGACTGATACCCAAGGACAGTAGACACAAGGACCAGGAATACTGCTCCACAGTTAGTTGGAAGCTCATCTCATAAGTTAGGGGAGAAGGTAGTTGGAATAGAAAAGGAATCACTAAGACAATGATGGTTGGAACAATTGTTCGCAATGGGAGATGTGTGCTGGAGGTAAAGAACCGAACGTGATAACCTCTCAGTATCTGTATTGCAAACCATAATGCCCCAAAGTAGAGAGAGAGAGAGAGAGTATGGGGGAAATTGTCTGCCATGGAAGCAGAGGGAGGGTTGAAAGGGAGAGTATACTGGGGACATTGGTGGTGGAGAATGTGCACTGGTGGAGGGATGAGTGTTTGATCCTTGTATGATTGAAACTCAAACATGAAAGCTTTGTAACTGTATCTCATGGTGATTCAGTTAAAAAAAGATTGGTTTTTTACCAAACCAGCCTCTAGGCATACTCTATGCCAGGCCATGGTGCTGTTTCATAAAAGCAGGATGAAGGAAGGTGTAACAAGATTAATTTGTAAGCAGAAGTATTATTTTTATCTAGTAGAAGATTCCATTTTTATTTGATTTTTGGCAATGTATAGAACATTACTTTTTTCACCAGATGTTTGGATATTATTTCTCTTCTGGTTGCATATTCTTTCAATATTTACAAAAGTTCTATGACATGAAAGGACATTTTTGCCCTGCATATCATAGGAATCCTATGATGGACAACTTTCAAGTGAGAGCTTGAAAAATTAATGGCGTTTCATTCTCAGATATTTGCAACTAACACTACATAAGCTGGATTATTTATCTTATGTAATTAGCTCAAAAATTTTATTTTTACCCCAAAACACGGCTACAAGGACTAGCAAATGTCACAGCAGCACTAATGCCACAATCTGTCTATTTAAACTCCAATGTCAACTCCTGTTCACATAATTGAAATAACTTAGACTTAATTCCTGGATGAAATTCGGGGGCATTTTATTATCAACATGAGAGGATTTGGGGAAATGTTTGAACAAGGATTAAGCAGCCTTTTCTACCAGATTTAAAAAAATGCATTTAGATCATTTCATGGAACTTTCAAAGCAGCATGCCGGATGCTCACAGCATGGTCTTTTGTGACCCTCTCTGATGATTCACAAGCTGTTGGCGGGATTGAACTGATGGGTTACAGTATAGGATGTGGAAAGACAAAGGCTGCCTTGCATTTGCCTCCTATCACTTCAGTGAAATGAAGACAGATATATTTTCTTTCAGAGACAGTGATGGTGAGAACACAAAATTCTTATAATATCTTTTCCTGATTCCAAGGTTATCCAAGTAGAAAGGACTAAGAATTCTAGAAAATAATTCTGCAAATTCTTTTGGTTAATTTGGGATTCCAAATAAACTGAAGAAAATAATCAGTATATTTTAGTGGAAAAAAATTAGGATTTTTTTGGAGGGTCATCCATCAAGGAGAGAGTCCTGGGGTGCAATCCTATAGTAACTTTCTGCTTGTCTCCTACATTACTATTCACAAAAAAGAACATAACTAGAATCAATTTTTGTTGAAAAAAAGCAACTTAGGCTGGGTATCTGGATAGGGGCTAGTTACCAGAATGACCAAACGATGAATAGAAGTTAGGAAATTTCAGTGTCCTCTTTCTCTGGAGTGGGAGAAAGTCTGGATAGGGAGTCAATAACTTATTATACCCATGTAAGAAAGAACACAATATCACAACAGTAGAAAGGACATTTGGGTTTGTAAGTATATCCTTGTAGGCAGAGAGTAATACTCTCCTGTTCCATTGGTACAGGAATTCCCACCATGATATTCTTCTTGAACTCTCCCCTATATCTCTTCATCTGGTTGTTTCTCTATATCCTTTAGAATATCATTTGGTAAACTGATCAATTTATGAAAAGAAAGCATAAACTTGGAAATGGTGTACTCAATTTTATTCTCACTCTTTGCTATGCCTGGGAAGGAGTATTGTAACCCTTGTAATTAATCACAGGTCTAAATAAGAATTAATGTGGATTTCCCAGTTAGTGCCAGACACCTTTAATATAGAACTGATAGGAAGAGGGAGAGAGAGATGCAGTCAGAGAGGTCAGGATAAGGTAGGGTGACAGTCTGGGGGGGAAAATCATGTTGGATCCTTGGACTGGTGTGATGGATAAAATGAGGTCCTGGTTCGATGAAAACATTATTAGTGGTGGTATGCTTGCTGATTAAGAACACAGATTCTAGTCACTAAATGTCCTTGGCTAAGTACTTCAATATCTCTGCATTAGCCTCTATGAAATTGGGTTTATTGATAGTACCTTTCTCACAAGGGAATCAAAGGGTCAAAGAACAAAATATGGCACACACTAAATAAAATCTGGTACGTAGAGGTAGCCATTAATTTCTGGCATATCAATTGGGGTGTCCTACCCACAGTCCTACTTCTTACGAAACATTCCCACTTTCACTGCTTGCTCATTCAACAAGAACCTCATGCCCTTTTTTATAAGAGATTGAACAGCTGGCCCTCTAGCCAAGTTGCTTGTCAGAGGCCTGAATCATAAAACTGCTTCTGAAAGGGAGAAGACAGGGAGAAAGATTTGAGAGAGAAGCTGAATGATTCCCTGTTTGATGACACTGGAAACATGTAGAACCACAAGGAGCACCGATGATACCCACCTGAAAAATGATAAATTCTGGCTCAACACAGAACTGAGAAACAGAGGGAAGTCTTGGCTATTTGGTTCCAAGAATCAATCCCTTATTTTACATAAGCTTCTTAGAATTGATATCTCCTACTTACACTAAAAACAGTTAAACAGTTCTACCCATCTTTTAATTCAGAGAACAGAGTGAATTATGTATGATGGGTGACATCTATATCCAGGAATTTCTGGTTATGATATTTACAGGAGCTGATGTTCAGCCATATGGGTAGAATTGCACACTCTCACTAAAATTCACTCTGATGCTAGAAATAGAAAAATCAGGGCATGCATGCTAAAAGAAGACAAGCAGAGGTGCTTTGCTGAATATTTGAAATATTTCTTTATGAACTAGCTGATAGCTGCTTTGAGATCTCATTTAATTTTTAGTAGATGAAGTATTTCTCAAATTTCCTCCATATTTACCAGACTGATTTAGGCAAAGGAAGAATTTATTTGTTTTAAAATCTGACCAAATGTAGGGAAAAGCAGATATACAGCTCAGAGTCAAGAATAAGTAGATCCGTGATTTGACCATCTTGAATATCAGTATACTCCCCGTCTCTGTTACTTTCTGTATGTTCGTCTCATTCTTTCATCTTTTTTTCCCTACATGGAAAAATTGAACATGGATGTAAACATTTTTCTATAATTAGAAGACAAAGTCCTATGTCTTGGCCCACAGTCCACATGTCGCAGAAGGGGATTCATTGGTTCAATTTTCATCCGGTATCCATTTATGGGCCATCATCAGTGGTCAGGGAAAGCTCAAACTGTGAATATGGTGCTAGGAAATGATCACTCACAAAAGGAAAATTTCAGTGTCTTGGAGAACATAAAATAGTAAGTGCAGAGTCTCTAAAGAAAGCTTAAATTGCTGAAATGTCTGGGGACCTTCCTCTTACTTTGAAATCATTCTCATTCTCTATAAATCATGACCAAGACTCACATGGTTGTCTATTTCATTACCCGAGAAAGTCAGGATATCTGGCAGTATGAGGGGGGGGCGGAGAGAGAGAGAGAGAGAGAGAGAGAGAGAGAGAGAGACAGACAGACAGACAGACAGAAAGACAGACAGAAAGACAGACATAGACACAGACAGACAGAGGCAGAGAGAAAGAGACTCTTAATACTCTATTCAGTGATGTGCATCTTAGTTTCCTATGTACTAGTCGTTCATTTGTGACCTTTTAAAAATTAAAATTATTCTCAAGTTCTTAAAATATTAAGTATTTTAATAAATGACCAACTGAAATAAATGTACCATTAACTTCCTTGGTTTGAATATAGATCTATGTGTATTATGTGTTTTTTTCTTTAAATTGGATGAATGTTTATTAGTTATGGATGTATATAATAAGGAATGGAAAATCAATTTATTAGTTATAGTTTCCTATAAATATGGAATGGAAAATCAATTCCATATTTTGGAATAGTCTGCTGAGGAGACCCTACAGTACAAAACTAAATTTTAAAGCATAATTTATATTTTCTCCCATATTATGCAGGATGGGTTGGAGCGACAGCACAGCGGGTAGGGTGTTTGCCTTGGACACGGTCAATCTGGCCAACCTGAGTTTGATTCCTCTGCCCCTCTTGGAGAGCCCGGCAAGCTACTGAGAGTATCTTGCCCACACAGCAAAGTCTGGCAAGCTACCCGTGACGTATTCGATATGCCAAACACAGTAACAACAAAGTCTCACAATGGAGACGTTACTGGGCCCGCTCGAGAAAATTGATGAGCAACGGGAGGACAGTGATCATGCAGGATTTGCAAGCTTAACTGTCTTTTGTATTCCCTTGAGCCAATACTATTTTTAGATACCAGGCTGACTTGAGTATAAAATATCATATATCACATTGTTTTGGACATATGCAAAAACAAGATACAAAACATTTCAGTGGAACACTGGAGCACGAAACAGGGATATTCATGCTTCTCAAATGTTTCTTTGGTTTCTCTTTGCATGTCTTCAGGCCATAAGAGACTTTTTTTCTTCTCTTAAAAATTTTTTTGCTATAGAGGTCATGCCAGCAATGATTGGCCTGACAGTGTGATGCTCAGGTCTGGCAATGCTTACAGATCACTTAGAGCTATGCTTGGCAGTATTCAGGGGTTGGCATGGAGTGCTAGGGATCAGACTGAACTCAGGGTTGCATGTACAAGTAGTACTTAAACTATGACCTTGGTACCACTAAGACCTCCTCCATCATAAAGATACTGGATAAATGTTAAACATTTGTATATACATATATTATCTATTATCTACCATAACCTCCTACCCTTATATGCATATGTTACCTAAGGCCAGCAGTTTGTTTTTATTTAAAATTGTGACATTTTATTCTTCAAATCTTTTTATTTCTTTTGTCAGGAATAATTCTAATCTCAGTTCTAACATAGAAGGTTTTAAATTGAGTAGTAAAGTTTGAGTAGGAGAGATTGCTAGAGGAGGAGAGAAGGAAGGTCATTCCAGTTGAAACACCAATGCGTACGAAGGCTAAATGCAGGAACAGGACCAGAATAATCTGATAGAGTCATTCATTGTATCTGAAATGGGGAGTTCTGATTGTAAAGTTGTGGGAGGTTAAGCTCATAAAGAAGGATATATTCTATAGATTAAGAGCTTTGGAAAACATTCTCGAGAGCTAGATTTTATTATGTGGAAAATGGGGATTTGTTCTTTGGGGATCAAAGGATTTTGATGCTCTATTATGGTTGTTCATAGATGAGCTTTAGAATGGCAATGTGTGAAAGATGGGCAGGAAAGAGGGAGGAAACAGAGGCAAGGAGAATGATCAGGAGGTAATTATAAAACCATGCACTGAAGACAAGACATCAGTAATGCTGCTAGGAAGCAAAAGAGATACTTAATCCTCATGTAGGTGGCAGGATCAATGTGGCTGACTTGCTGTGTAGAGTTGTGGGGAGAAATACTTGAAAACGACTGGGAAGTTCCAACCATACAAATTGGATGGTGAATATGTGAAGTGTGTGTACAGGTGGGAGGAAGAATGTAAGGAGGCAGGTTTTGAATATATTAACTTGAAATTCTTGGAATATAAATATGCAGGTGGAATAGTGTAGACAGTTGAAGTATGTCTGGGCTCCAAAGCAAGGAAAGGCTGGTGTTTGTGTACCAAGTAAAGTAAAGTAAAAGTAAAGTAAAGGCCCTCCCGTTGATCATCGATTTGCTCGAGCGGGCCCAGTAACGTCTCCATTGGAGACTTTGTTGTTACTGTGTCTGGCATATCGATTACTCTCGGGTAAGGTGCTTTATATGGGAGGGCTGATCTGAGAAAAGAGAGGCAAGGGGTCAGTCAAGGTGATTGAACTTATTACCCCCGTTTTCTGTTTCTGTTTTATTTTTGATGACCTTTAACAAACATGCTTCCTGTGTAGGATTTTAGACTAATCCTCCAGCAAATGTCTCCAAAGTTTTCTTACCCTGGCTATTTGGTCTGCCATTTGGAGACGCCCGTCCAATTCTCGTCTGATCTGGGCTGCTTGCTCATCTGGATTGTCCAGCTGCACAAAAACACAAACAGAGATACATTCAATTAGGGTCACAGACTTATTTTTTTAACTCCTCCACCCTTCCACTCACACATATTATGTGCCCCCCCATGGACATATTTCACTAAAAGTTAAAAGTTTTGTCTGAGACAAGTCCAATTTTATTTAAGTGCTAAGTTAAATCCTTGGATATACAGCATGATGTGGTACACAGTAGTTAAGACATATGAATGACCTTGAACAAAAATTCCTTCTAAACGACCAGGCAGTAGCACTTCTAATGAGAACCCTAGACAGTCCTGTTTTGTTCTGATGAAGAATGTACATACACTGTGGACATATAAGGAAGTAGATGACAACATAAGTAATAGAAATGCAAGGAGCAGACTAGGAGCATCTTCAAAGTGGCAGAAGCCCTGCTGCTCTCCCAGCCCAGGACCGTGCAATGTTAAGCTTCCATTGTGTCATTAGCCCTAAGACCTACTCAATGGGTACTCCAGATGATCACCCTCTATATCGATTTCTATATTGAAATCTGTCCTTATTTATCCTGGTAGCTTAAAATATTATGGCTTGAGGATTGGAATATTCAAGCATAACTTAACCTAGGCAAATTCCTACCTTTTCTGGTTCCAGCTTTTCTATAAACAGAACAAAGAATATTCTTATAAAATCTCCATTCCTTTCCTAGCTTTCCACAAATCTTTGGAAGAGATTACCAAGATCTCTGTAAAGGCCATATAATCAATACTGTACACTTTAAGGGCCATAAGATCCCACAGGCAATGATGCAGTTCTTCTAATAAAGTGTGAAAACAGTCACAGAATGTATGTTAATGAATGTGCACAGCTGTGTTTTCACACCATTTTATTTCTTATGCCTTTATTTAATTGAATTAACAGAGGTTTACAACATTGTATAGGTTTTAGATGTCACTTTGACATTTATAGACATTAAAATTAGCCAAGCTGCTAATTTTGACTTAACTTCTAACAGTAAGGTGAAGTACCAGACCAACACAATTTTATTTAAGACAACAGTTGGCAGGTCATAATTGCTAATCCCTATTAGTTGAACTCATGTTATGTCTTTATTTCCAGGTAAGTCTAGTAATATGCTTCAGCTTTAAGTAATATGCATTTGCTTTAAGTAATATATGATTTATTTTATTCATGGAAAAGTTTGATAATAGAATCGGAGACATTTGAATAAGATTTCCCAAAGAATGTTCTGCTAAACAGAAGTAACCTTAAATATTCCAGAAGAGAGAGTTCTGAAAGAATGGCCAGGTAAATTTGGAAAATGCTGCGAGGAAGTTCACTAAGTCTCTAAGAAGCTATAAAGTAAGGGAATCTGTTAGATTTTGACAGGTCCAACTACATTTGAACTGAAACATAAACTTTTATTTTTTGCTTAATACCCATAAGACTCCAATTGGAAAACCTACCCAAATAAAATACTGGAAACTCCTGAAAATGGTTCAGTGGCAGTCACACTGCTGTCCTGTGGTTCAACTGATCACTGTTTGCTAACAGGGGCATGTGGGAAACAGTGTCCTCAGTGATGTTTTTAAGCTCCAATGAGTTGTTTTTATTTAATTCTCTCTGAAGCCCAAGTCGTCTCCTGATTCTGGTGAAAATCCGCTGGGAACACTCAGAAAGGTCTTGTTCAAAATACATGTGCAGACAAAACATCTGACTACTTAACTGACTGATAAGCAACAAAATAATTAGGTTAGGGGCTACAGTGAGCATTCTGCACGAAGACACTGTTTATAGAGGTTCGAACTTAACAGAAAAGTCACAGTCCGAATAACTAGTCACATCACTGCTTTTCAGAAAAGAACAGAGTTATCCTACAGCTTCAATCAATACAAGAAAGGACAGAGAAAATTGACTATGAAGAGAATGAGAGGGATCTTAACTAAGTGAACCTGGCTAATTCATTAATTCACTCATTTACTCATTCATTTTTATGAAGTATCATGTTAAACCAACACATCAGAATACAGAAAGAACAAGACTGACTGTACTTCTAGGGATTCTAACTACAGCAAGAACAAGTATGCCCTATGAACAATTTGGGCATAAGGAAAGGTGATTACCATTTTCTTTCTTTTTTTATTTTATAAAGTAGTTCACAATATTTGATTACATTTAATATTCAAACACCAATCGCACCACCATTACACCTTCCCATAACCATATTTCAGGTGTTTCCATCCTGAACCCCAATCCCTGCCCCAAAGCAGAACCTAAATAGTATATTTTGTATTGTTTGTTATGAAAAACTGCTGAAAATGCTACAGAAAAGTATTCTTAGAGGAAAGAGGGTGAAGATTGTTGTATTTCACCCACGGGCCATTAAGCCCTTCTATAAGAGATCACTAATATGTTGTTAAAGGTTGAAACTTGTGTGCTTTTTACATAGGTATCTGTAAAAAACAATGTGTATTTTTCCCTAAGATTGGTTGCCTTCTACTGTGAATCCTATCAAATGTGGTGCAGTAATCTTGGAGTATGGGTATGGTGTGTGGTTTGAAGTATATTGACCACATTTGCCACCACTCGGTCGTCCAGGAATAGATTCACTCATGGGTGATGCTCTGCCCGAGCATGTGGAGAGCAGACATAAGCATGGCAGCGGTTGAGTTCCGGAGGTTTTCGGCTGCCAGGGTTGGGTCTCTTGGGGCGGGAAGGGGTCTCACCCCCCTCTTCTAGGATGCCCCAAGTGAAACAGCCTGGCGTGGGTCCAGCAGCATGGTTGTGGCGAGCGTCATGTTATGCTCGCTTCCAGGAGAGAAGCACATGTGATCTGGATGGTGGCCAATGAGATTATCTGGCGTCAGCCAGAGGTGGATTATGGGCGTGACTGCCGAGTTGCCAAAGTCAGGGGGGTACGTGTGGAGGATCTCTGTTTCCCATCCTGTTGAACCCAGAGTTCTCAGTCACAAAGTCCTGCATACCATTTTTTTTTGAGGATTAGCATTTCAATGTCTACACCACATCTAGGTTTCCTATAATCTACACTGCAATGTTTTGGAAAGAGTCCCCAGAAACTGGTGTTAATGTATGTTTCCCCAGGAAAAGGAATCCAGAGACAAGTAATGCTGTACTCTCCTAAAGTATTTTTTTGCCCTCCCGTTGATCATCGATTTGCTCGAGCGGGCCCAGTAACGTCTCCATTGGAGACTTTGTTGTTACTGTGTCTGGCATATCGAATACTCTCGGTAGCTTGCCGGGCTCTCCGAGAGGGGTGGAGGAATCGAACTCGGGTCGACCATGTTGGCCGCTTGTAAGGCGAACGCCCTACCCGCTGTGCTATCGCTCCAGCTCCTAAAGTATATAATAATATATAATGAAAATTTAGTTAAGATATTGATAAAATATAAAGAAACTTAGAGCCTATTTAACTACATCTACCTATAAAAAATTGTAGGAGTCCTATTCAGCGGTGCTGGTAGACTCAGGGGGCATAATCAGCAACACTTGGTCCAGCAGTTCATGCCTGATGCAAGCCTCAGGACCAGTGCTGCGATGCTTGGGGTCACCAGAGTTAGCCCAAGTGGTACTCACAGGAGGTGCTGAGGGCCAAATTCTAGGCTTTGCTCATGCTAGATATGTCCTCTCCCATACTGAACCATATCCCTGGCACCCTCATTTTTTACATAATTATTTCTCCTAAGACAAAATTCCACAAAGCAGTATGGGAAAATCTTCGTGTAAAAAAGCTTGATGGGTTAGGGAATACCCCCTTTTTAAAAATTGACCACTGTGAGATATATTTACAAAGCTTTCATGATTGAGTTTCAGTCATAAAATGATTGAACACCAATCCCTCCACCAGTGTACATTTTCTACCACCAATGTCCCCAGTATCATTCCTGTATCTCCCTCTCCCTGTCCCCACCTCCTGCCTCTATGGCAGTCAATTTCCTTCTTACTCTCTCTCTATTTTGGGGCATTATAGCTTGCAATACAGATACTGAGAGGCCATCATGTTTGGTCCTTTATCTACAGATTCCAGCAAACATCTCCCATCCCGAGTGATCCCTCCAGCCATCATTGACTTAGGAATCCATTCTCTGTCCCAGCTGCCTTTTTCCCTAGTTCATGAGAAGGCTTTAAGGAACACTGTTAATCTTCATTATTCAGGTGAGGAAACTGAGTTTCAGCAAGCCAAAGAATGTGCTCTAAACCACAATGCCCAAAAGGGGGGAGTAGAGAGAAAGAGAGAGGGGGGGAGGGAGGGAGGAGAGAGACAGAGAGACAGAGAGCAAGGGAAGGAGAAAGGGAGGGAGGGAGAGGAAGTGTCTGCAATAGAGGCAGTCTGGGAGGGCAGGAGGAATTGGAGGCATGAGAGGGAAAACTGGGGATATTGGTGGTGGGAAATGTACACTGGTGGAGGAATAGGTACTGGAACACTTAATGAATGAAACCCAATCATGAACAGCTTTGTAATGGTCTATTTCACAGTGATAAATAAAAAAACATATATGTATGTGTGTGTGTGTGTGTGTGTGTGTGTGTGTGTGTGTGCTCAGTACTCAAAGTTGGTGAAGGGTATGAGTCATTTGAAATTTAGTCTGTCTTGGCGCTAACTGGGACTCCTTGGCTTTGCATCACATAGGCTTCTTTCTGAAGTGCCCTGTTTTAGCTTTCTAATTGGTCTTCACAATGAACTGTTCAGTCCCCTCATTTTGTTTTTATATACATGGATTAATGTAACATAGAGTTGCTGTGGTAGGGCCAGAGAAATGACTATTGTCTCTCATTTGTCACAACTCCCTAATTGCTTCTGGGGAGACTGTAGCCTTCTTGTACCCGCCATAAGAAATGATAGCAATGATGGGTCATCCTTTTCCTGGCACTGCCTTGATAGCTGTGTGAGTTTGCAGAATGTTTTTTTAACTTTTCTTATTTAACTGATTTTCTTATTTTCTCATTCCTACTTTGGACAAACTGGCAGGCTACCGAATGTAACCTGCCCACACGGCAGAGTCTGGCAAACTCCCCGTGGCATACCCAATATGCCAAATACCAGTAACAATGAATGGTCTCATTCTCCTAACCCTGAAAGAGCCTTGAATATGACACTCTTTAAAAAATCTCAGGGCTAGGATGAAGGAGACTGCTCAAGGCAATCGACGAACAACAGGATGGTCATGATCGTGGTCGTGGTCGTGATCGTGATCGTGGGCTTCACCTGTCTTCATTTGAATAATTAGGATCATAATGTCACCTCAAATTATCATGATGATTTTAATAGACAATAGACATATAGAATACTTTGCCCCAGTGCTTGGTATGAGGCAAACCCTCGGGGCATGGTGGCTGCTGCTTGTATTATTAGTATGGCCCATATTGACGGTATTTCTGGCAAGGGTTATAATAGAACACCAAGAATTCAGATAAGAAGTTGCCAGACGGTACAGTGATCTTCCCTGGCATTAAGGTCTGATGACCTAGACAGAGGAGAGGAAGGAATGATCGGGTTCCCATCCCTGGACAAAATTTCCTGTCTTCTTAGTATCTCCCACTTTTTCCAGTGACAAGTCCCTCTGCTCGGTAAGACTTTAATTAGCAGGGGGACTGGAAGGCAGACACTACTGTCTGATGGCTAATGATCTGAAGGGAGGCTGAAAAAGGAAGTGCAACGACAACTTAAGGTCCCCAAAATAGCCTGGCATAAGAGAGAAGGCCATCCTCCATCAGGAGCTTGACAGCCCCACTGTATGAAATCCAAAATTATGGAGAGAAATCAAGTAATTACCTTTTCAAATGCTGGAAAGAAAAAGGCAGAGAGTGAGCTTCCATGGAAACAAGGTTCTGTTTACTGGGCAGGTCTTTTCCACTGAGGAAAGGAAAGATCAGCTGGAGAACCAGGTCAAGGGCAAATCTTTCCCACTGACAGCTCATTAGGGTTCAATATGTATATGTGCACAGGAGCTCTTTACTTAATTAGACAAATAATCTTCCTGCTAGCAGAGGTCAAGCAGAGGGAGTGGGGTCATTTTGACAAGCAGAGAAATTATCTCCTTGGATTTTTCTTTTTCAAGTGATGAAGAATTGAGCTCAGCACAACTGACAGGTTGAACTAAACACAACCAGTTTAAGTCTTGGAATTCCTGCCAGCTCAAGTTCTGGGTCTATTTTAATAATCAATGCAGAGAAAACAATGGCCAGTGACCCTACCTTAGACTTGGGGACCTGGAAATTCAGGAAATAAAATCCTGGGCCCAGTTATGCCACTTCCTGGATGCATGACCTTGCAAGTGTCTTAACTCATCTGAGGTTCAATTTCTGCTACTACGAAGAGGGAGTCATTTCTATCTTACCTGTGTACTGAGAGAACATCATTAAGCAATATTTGGTGTTGGATAGGGGAGTCAAGTAGATTTAGTTCCAAATCTTGGCTTTGTAATGTCTTTACGTAAAGAGAACAAACAAGTAAAGAAACTTGTCTAAGTTTCAATTGGTAGGATGTTTGCCTTGCATGCAGCCGACCTGGGTTCAATTCCTCGGTTTCTCTCAGAGAGCCCGGCAAGCTACTGAGAGTATCCTGCCCACATGGCAGAGCCTAGCAAACTCCCCGTGGGATATTCAATATGCCAAAAACAGTAAAAAGTCTCACAATGGAGACGTTACTGGTGCCTGCTCGAGCAAATTGATGAACAATGGGAGGACGGTGCTACAGTGCTAAGTTTCAATTTCCTCACCAGTAAAACTGGGATACGATACCTAACCTGCATGTTGTTAGAATGGTTGAAATGACATCATACACAGTGCCTAGGTGGTGATGGCATATGGTAGGTCCTATAGCTTAACATATGGCTTCTAGAATTATGCCCATTTTATGGTGGACACTCATTAGGTATTCACCTCCCCAACTGTCCTTCATGGTCTATGAAAGAAATCAGATGTGGAGATGAAGAACTGGAATGGCCTTGAGATGTTCGTGTTCTGGCTTCCATGTGCCCTTTGCTGAGGTACCGTGGGCTGAAACCATGGCTTCACTTTCAACAACTTAAATTAAGAAATTGCCCTTTCCTTAAGAAATGGCAAGCTCTAAAATTCAGGGGTCTCTGAGAGGCCTAGATGAACATTTTTCAAAGTCACATTCTGGGGGAACTTAGTCTTGCATGTGCTCTAGGAGAAAGATAAGCAAGATAAATTCATCTCCTTGCAAGTGGTACTTAGAGTGCTTAAGGTTAATCCTGAATTCTTGGGCAATTGGGTAGGTGGCTCTACGTGAATGCCCAAAGATGCAGTGCTGTTCAGGGACCACCAGCTAATTCTGGGCAGAAAGACCTCTAGGGTCAAACATACTGATGCTAGGGCACTTTCAGGTATATACCTAGAAATTATTGGGAGACTATGTGGTGCTGGGGACCGAACTGGAAGACATGTGCCATAATACCCATACTATCTCCTTCTGCCACATTTTCCAAACTTTCCCAATAATTCAAATAATATATTTAAATATCATTTTTAACATCTTCTCCCTAGGCAATTATTTTGTATGCTTAACTTTTCTCATATCCAGGCAAAGATTTATTTTTAATTTGGGGGGAGGTGGGAGAGGAGAGAAACGAAGAAAGCAATTCTACTATGTCAATGGGTTTGTTTCTCAGTAAAAAAGGAACCCTCCAAGGAAGGGACTGTCTGGCCTCTCAGGAGATAAAGAAACCACAATGGGGTCCAGGCTGGAGTCTTGTCATTAGCGTCAATATTTGGAAGGACCACCTTGTCAGTGTGCTTGGGAGACATCCTTGGATATATTCTTTTTCTTAGGGATGTTTGGATTCTCTGGGCTCACATATTATGACATAAAAGCAAGTTTAACTCTGGCCCCATTATTTTTTACCACCATGGGGCAGCCTTCAGCCAAGCAAAGACATGATTTCAACATGCAGAAAAATTAAACAGAATGAGGCAGATTATTTTACACATTATTTGAGTAATTGCTTTCATTTCTGAAGAAGTCTGTGGTGCCTATGTTTCAGAGCATCAAAACCCACTTTAACCTCAGGTGTACAATGGCAATGATGGGGAACTGTGGTTGGAAGGGGTTGTAGACACAAACTGTGGTTGGAAGGAGTTTTAGACTTGATGCAGTAGCTTCAGGATGCGGTGGAGGCCCTGCTGAGCTCCTCAGCTAGCTTCATATACCCACTCCGTATGTTCATAAACTTCCTACTTGGAGGCCTTGGGATGCTTTTCTTTCTCCTCTGTCCAGGTCTTGGCACACGCTGTTCTTCATACCTATGCATCCCCTTTTACCAGTAACCTCTCTTTATCCACCATCCTCCAGTTTGACAGAAAATGCTTCTCTGCAGAACCCTGCAGGCTGCTCAGAAAGGGTCTCCTATCAGCATTTTCCCAGAATAAAGTCCTTCTCCTTTATGCAGTTGTTCAAAACAGCACCTTGACATGAAGTCAACCTGACATGAAGTCATCTAATGTTTATTTACACACTAGAGGGCATAGTGGGTGTCATTTGGCTCATCTTTTCATTCTCGGCATCTGGTATTGTGCCAAGCACAAGGTGTATCTAAAGGTTGCCTGACTTCATAAAAGAAGAATTCTGGGGCTGGAGAGATAGTAAACTGGGTAGCATGCAGTGGATTGTCTTGCGTGCAGTGGCCCCAAGTGTGAGCCCTTGGCACCCCATATAGTTTCCCGTGGACAGCCAGTAGTAATTTCTGATTGCAGAGTTTGGAGTAATCCCTGAGCATAGCTGGCTGTGTCCACCCCCACTCCCCTAGCCCCTGTAAGAAAAACAAAGAAGAAAGGAAAAGAAAAAGAAGGATTCAGAAAACCCTGACACAGAAAAGGAAAATGCTCTGACCACAGTCAGGAATCGGTGAGAGAACTGAGATCACATTTCCAACCTATCTATCAACTTCCCATCTACTCTTTGGCTGTTTAGTGGCTGCAGCCAGGGAACTGTCATTCTCTGCAGGAAGCAACAAAGACTGAACTTTGCTGGCCTTTCACCTTTCACCTGATGGAGCACCCTTAATTCTGGGATTGGGGATTTGGGGAATGGAGACAGGTGTGCTGTAAGCAGCTGCAGCACAAATCATCTGCTGACCAGAATGTAACTCAATCTTTTCCCTTTATTTTTACCCCACATCCAAGCCTGGCTCCTCTCTTCCCAGGGGATTTGCATCTGGGAAGGAGGCTGCCAAGAGAAAGAGTGGGGGTACCTCTCCAGTAGGGCACTTCTCTTCACTGGCTTGTCTTCCATGTCTTAGCAGCCCCATAGCTTTCATCCTTCTTTCCAGACAAGCTGCTCCCGCACATGAATGCGGGCTCCCTGGTGCACTGCAGTCTGGAAAGTTACAGGCGGGGTGGTGTCTGCTCCCAGCCCACAGAAGCAGTCCCCACGCTCCTGTCTCAAGCACATCTGAGATTTCGACTGCAACCATCTTTCTATATTCTGTGCCTGACTATCAGCCACCCCCAAGTTCCTTTCCTCCTGTCTCTTATATAGTCTGTTGTCTGTCTACCTTGACTACAGTGGTCAGCAGATGCTCCCTCTTTCTCCTGCCCAGGTTCAAGCTCGAGCCTTTCCAATATATTTGAGATGGGTAATCTCTGTGAGCCTTAACTGCTAATGTTTTTCAGTGCTCTTCACTCTAAAATGGTAATAATAATAATAATAATAATAGTCATAATGATAACCTACCTCAATAGGGTTTCAATGAGATGGTCTGTGACACTCAGCAAAGTGCCTGGCATACGATTTCTATGAACCTTAACAGCCTTTGTTTCTGCCATTCCTTAGTTTCATCATCCCTAATGCAAAGTGGGTTCTAACAACACCTAAAGAGTGTGTGTGTGTGGGGGGGGGTAGGGTGGGGGATATTCCCTCTATTTTCAGGTAACACATCAATTTTCAAAAGATTGGTGTACTAGTTATTCCAGAGATACTTGGCTGTGCACAGAAGGGACAGCCCTGAGAAAACACGGCATGGATTTTAAAACCAGAAAACCTAATATCCATCTCTGCTATATATTCATTGTGTGATCAAGGCTAGGGTACGCAACCTCTCTGAGTCCTTGTATCTGAAGTTCTAAGATTCTCAGAGGAGAACTGTAATGGTGATTATAATAGATATTTCCACACTGTAAGAAGTCAACACATTAGAGGCTTATTATTACTTCTAATATTGTTTGTAAGGTCAAATCTGATGAGATCTGCAAACTTGTCACTTAGCTGAACCAGTTACCAGGGCTCTGTTCCAGAGTAATTTGTACAGAAAATACAGATTGGTGTTCCATACATACTCAAACACCTTCTGTTTTCTATAAAAATCACCCAAGGAGATACCAGCTCATTTGTGGAAGAGTTAAAATAAGATCAGTTGTGTTTTCCTTTGCCATGCCTGATTTCCTCTCCCTGACAAGACCTTCAAGAGGTCAAAGTTTCCATTCTGAAGGATAAACTTCTCCTTGATTGCAAAATGCAGGGTTTAGCCCTCAGAGTTTTCCAGCCAATGAGAGCACCCTCTGCATTTGAGTCACCAGCTTTATGTCTTTGCTGGCTTCTGGCAATGCAGTAAATATAACACCAGAGCTCCAAATGCAGTAATTCTCTGAGCAAGGAGCAAATAAATACATAAAAATCCCCAAACAGAAAAGCAATTCACTCCTTTATGATTCTGCAGTGTTAGTCTCCCCCCATTCCCACCGCAGGCCTGGAATGACCTCTGCTCTCCTTTTCACCATTTCAAATCTAATACGTCATTTGGAGTCTATTTTCAGATCAACTTCCTTCATGGAAGAAGCCCTTTTTTTGATGACTTTTGCTTTGCGTCTATTTTCTTTTATAGGCATTGACAGTCTGTGCAGTATCCCCTCATTTCTGTGTGTCACATGTCCTAGATTCCCTTACCAGCCAAGACAAGGGTCAGGGACGTAGGAACCTAAAAACAGTCATATCTGGGCTCAGATCTTTGCCACCTACCAGATCTGTGTCACTGAGAAATACAGTGAAGTCGCTATCTGTACATCCTCTGCAAAAAGGAAGTCCAAGGAGTGACAATGCCAAAGGCAGAGACATAGCACAAAAATGAAAAGTAGTTGAGATGATAGTCATAAAGTACTTATTATGATGCCTTGAGTATGAGGTGAAATCCATAAAATCAAGGTTATAATTAAGTACCATTGAGCCCAGGCCTATGTTTTTTAGCTGGCACAAAGGACACAGCTCAAAATATTTGTGGACACCATAATGCCTTTCAATACTTCATTGGGAGACAGTTCAATGCACTAGAACTGTCCTGAGGACAAAGGGAACTGAAGTCTTGTAAGGAAGAGTGAGAGTGTTGTGATTCGCTGTGGAAGTCTAGCACCAAACACCCAGGGGTTAGAAGCAGCAGGTAATTTTGTGAAGAAAGGATACTGTAGTTTATCCCTCAATTCCATAGTCACCTCTTGAATAGCTCTTAAATTCAATTATTCTGTTTATCCATTTTCCAGTGAGTCTGCCTTCATCTTCAATAATATTGACTCATTTTGACTTGGGGCCACACCCAGTGATGCTCAGGAGTTACTCCTGGCTCTGCACTCAGGAATTACTCCTGACGGTGCTTGGAGCCCATCTGGGATGCCTGGGATCAAACTTGGGTCAGCCATGTGTAACGCAAATGCCCTACCCACTGTACTATTGCTCCTGAGATCACTGACCTTGTAAATCGTGTCCTCTGGTACAGTAATTTTCAACTTTGGTTGCACAAAGGATCACCTGGCTGAAGTGCTACTGAGGCTGTACTCTGATGTATTTAACTGTTCGGGTGATCTAATTTGCAGAAATGACTGAGAAAGTCTACCCAAATTCAGTTCTCAAACTTTGATACACAACAAGAATCAATTAGAGAAATGGTTAAAACACAGAGTTCTAGGCCATATCGCTGATCAGTTTTGATTCTCCAATAGAGCTGAGGTGAGACATATGACTGTCCTTATGATAGTTCCTGGGTGATATTTGGTGATATTGTCATGTGACCATCACTCTGAGAGCAAGGAGGAATCTATGCTAAGTACTGCATTCTGTTCATAATTTTGAATGTGTATTACTCATAGTGCTTTCCTGCTTAAAATGTTTCACTAGTATTCCATTGTCCTTGAATCCAAGATCCTTATCAAAATTTAGAAAGTTGGTACATCTGACTCTTACACAGCGCTGAGTCCTCTTCTACCACACTGTCTTGCCCTCTGGGTTCAAGCTATTTTGTCTTACAGGAAGTCATTCTTTTACATTCATAAGTATGACATATTCCAAGTTCTATCTCTGCCACTTCATCTGGCCAACATTTACTTACTTATTAAAGTTCCTGTGTCAGGCCGGAGCGATAGTACAGCAGGTAGGGTGATTGCCTTGCACATGGCTGACCTGAGTTCGATCCCTGGCATTCCATATGTTTCCCCAAGCAATGCCAGGAGTAATTCCTGAGTGCAGAGCCAGGAGTAATCCCTGAACATTGCTGGGTGTGACCAAAAATTTTTTTAAAAAAAGAAAAATAAAGTTCCAGCCTCAGTGCTGGTTCTGTAGGAGGGTGGTTGGCCCCACTTTTGGTTGTTCAGTGGTTCAGTCCTATAGCACTCTGAACCTCTGTGATCATTCTCGTCACATTTGCACTATCTGCTCATGTCATGCTCTTTGCAAGATTAAAAATGATACAAGAGTAAGGGCAAGGGCCTCGTTTGTCCTGTTCACTATAAAATCTCCAGTGACTGATGCATTGTAGGGAAGCAAGAAATACAGAATAAATTTGAGGTAGAGATAATAGTATCTTCTTTGCTGGGTTGTTTTGCTGAGTTAATGAGATAAATTTATCCAAGTGGTAACAGGTGCTCAAATCATGATCTAGATAGAAATCTGAATGCAAATGGTCTAAGATTATTAAATCTTTGCTGAATGTAGACTGAAATGGAGTAAGTATAAAAGGGACTGAGAGTAACTGATTGAAGTGGTAGGAATAATAGCAGTTGGAACCCCTTAAATTCTGGGAGCCTCTGTTTCTTTGCTTAGAGATAGGGAATATTCAGGAATTACTCCTGGTGATGCTTACAGAACCAAATGGGATGCCAAGGATTGAACAAGAGTGAGCTGTATGTAAGGTAAACAATCAACATTTAAAACATATCTTTAACTCTTGCTTTGTATCAAACATTATGCTATCTGTTGTGAGCAACATAATAAGCACAGAACTTGCTTTTAATGAGCTTATTGTCCACACAAGAGTTTGCATATAGAATATTCAGTATTTATTGTGGCCCAGCACTCTTTCAAGGTATTTCATTCATTCTATGGTTTAATCTTTTAGGTAACAATTGCTATTATAATCAATACCATATAGAACTGAGGCTCCAAGGGTTAAAGTAACATACTAAAGAAGTCGATGATCTACTTTTACTCAGTTTTGAAGCCAGAGTATAACACTTGTCCAGAATAACTTTTAGGATTCTTTCAAAGATAAAACACGGGTAGAAGTTTTCAAGTATTGTACAAATACATTGTTTTTAATATTCAGTTTTAAAATTAATTTTTACTAATTTTTGAAATTCTATTTTATGCATCCAATTAATAAAAATGGCATTTCCCCCTTCTTTCTTGGGGCTACATCCAGCAGTGCTCAGGGGTTATTCGTGGCTCCGCATTCAGGAATTACTCCTGGTGATGCTTAGGGAGCCATATGGGATGATGCCAAGGATTGAACAAGAGTGAGCTGTATGTAAGGTGAACAGTTTAACCTACTATACCATCACTCCAGGCCCCAGATGGTCATTATTTAAAAATGATCCCTTCCTTAATGTGCCAGAAAAACTGGTGGGAGGGAAGTGGGCATTCTGGTGGTAGGTGTGGTGTTGAAACGATGTATGCATGAAATTATCATTAACAGTTATTATAAATCATGCACCTCAATAAAAAATGAGCTGTGGGCAATTCTGCATGAATATTATAACAAATTAAATGCTTTTTTTGGTGCTGCTGATTAATATTGATTCTCAGCAGCATTGAACTGTGAGGAAAACAATTTATAACTGGCAAAAACAATGTATTAACAGAAACTTTAAAAACGTGCAACGTTGTCTAAAATATATCTACACACTAATAAAATTGAAAGTGTTTGCTAAAAATTCCTGCTTATTTTAAGAGGAAGTGAATTTCATCTCAAACATTGATATCAAGTATAAAAGTTACTCAAAATCAGAATGAACCTGAATTTTCCAGCTTTTGTAATTATTACTTTTGAGAGAGCAGATAGGTGCATAGAGGCAACTGTATATGTGTGTGAATGTGCATGTGGATATCAGAGATATCTAACAGAAAACATTCCGAGCTGTAGAACATAGCCCCAATTAAAACTGAGGTGAAACAGTATAATTTTCAGGTTATATGAGAACAGTCCCATGTACCTCTATTTCCTTTGAGACATGACATGCTTAGTTCCTAGTCCCAGTCTGATCGTTATACCTGGTAGAAATCGGATCTATTCATAACTCTACCCACATATATCATTATCCTATTTTGTCTGCCATGAAAATTGTGTCTTCCTTTGTGATACCATTGTTAGAAGCCAAAAATATTTATAAAGGATGTGTTTCACTGATTAAACCTGTCAAAGGAACTGCTAATTTCTAATGTCAAATCCATAATCAAGCAGAAAAATTTATTAGTTACTTTAGAAGTATCTGTAGGCAAGAGGAGGAGTATTAAAGTAGTGAGGCCCCAAATTTTCCAACAGATAGGAAAAAAGAAATGACTGAAACCCCCAAATTATACTGCCACCATTCGTTAAATACTTCCTGCTTGCAATATACTACATTGTCTGTTAGAGATGAGCAAAGGCATTAGGATATCATCTATCCTAACATATGTGACAGTACTTCCTTTATTTGTAGGAATATATTGACATCTACTCTTCTCATATTCAGCAAGCTGCAGAGTTAGGAGGAATTTGGTGGTAGATTTTGTATCATCAATAAAATTGGAGTCAATAATCTCAAGTCAAGTCCAACATCAGAAAAGATGTGTTATACTGAAAACGTCACTGTCCTCCCGTTGTTCATCAATTTACTCGAGCGGGCCCAGTAACGTCTCCATTGTGAGACTTCTTGTTACTGTATTTGGCATATTGAATACTCTCGGTAGCTTGCCAGGCACTCCAAGAGGGGTGGAGGAATCGAACCAGGCTCGGCCGGGCTGGCTGTGCGCAAGGCAAATGCCCTACCGCTGTGCTAAACGTCACTAAATATTTAAAATAAAAATGAACAAGGGGGAACAAACTATTCAGGGTAACCAATGTATCTCAAAGTAATTAACCCTGAATGGTGGTGACATATCAACAGTAAGTAAAGTAAGTAAAGGCCCTCCCGTTGATCATCGATTTGCTCGAGCGGGCCCAGTAACGTCTCCATTGGAGACTTTGTTGTTACTGTGTCTGGCATATCGAATACTCTCGGTAGCTTGCCAGGCTCTCCGAATATCAACAGTAGTCTATTTATTATTTGCCCTATATGGAGCCATTGTGGATAAGGGGGCAACGATTGTCAGTCAGAAAGCAGTTCAGAGAGAAGCACCAACAGTTTGTGATGTTGCTAACTTAGTAACTGGCTTCTAGGCTCACTGTGACAGGAAAACATAGAAACTCTAAGCCTGGTTGCTGGGTCTCGTCCTATGGACTCAACTGCATAGGAGGTTAGAAAGTATAAGTGAGCATAAAGTTTGTGAACATTATTATCTCTGCACTAAAAATCCTTTCTGGATTCTGGTAAAGGTTTTTTATCATACAAAGCCAAATATTAGTCCTAGAACTTCCTCAATTCTTTGTTTTATCTGGCTGTGTAGACCAGTGTTCTTTAACATTTTTACACCTGTGGATCCACAGCTGTCCTGCAAACATCTCCTGGACTGGCAGTTAGAACCAAGGTAGCAGACCAGTAGTTTTCAACCCTTCTACATTTTCAGACCTGTACCAGTTCATGAACTGGTGGTCTGAGAACACCGGCGTAGACAATTCTACATCAACTCATATTAATATGTGAAAATGTAATTACATTTGCATTCTAAAAGGTAAATATGACTATGGCTAATAGGAAGAAGATAAAATGAAGTTCTCTCTTCTAAAAGAGAGACCTGCAAATAAATAGTATTTTAATCACTGTAAACAAAAATGATGTTGATGGAAATATACAGTTCTGGAACTTGGGGAGGTTCAAAAGCAAAAAGGGCTCGAGGGTCTCGACATCTAATTTCCTTCTAATGTACTTATAATTGCCCAGGCTAAGAAATACTTTGAGTGGGAGACCACCATTAAGACTCAAGATTTCTCATCTTTTGAAATTTTTTTTTTGCAACTCAGATGCAAGATTAATCTCTGTGAAGCTGTTTTTAAGATTAAATAGTTCACTTGCTAATGTTGCCCTTTAATATTTGCAAAAGCAAGGGGACCACTTTTTGTTTCTTTTTGGGTCACACCCAGCGATGCACAGGGGTTACTCCTGGCTCATTTACTCAGGAATTACTCCTGACAGTGCTCAGGGGACCATATGGGATGCTGGGAATCGAACCCGGGTTGGCCACGTGCAAGGTAACCACCCTGCCCGCTGTGCTACTGCTCTAGCCTCCACTAGGAAACCACTTTTAAGGACCTTGAGAGAAAAACTTTGGAGTAATTGTACAAAATTTCCTCTCTCATAAATTACTATAAAATCTCAAAAGAAATAAAAATTTAGTTTACAGTCCTAATTAACCACAAGGAAAAACTTACTCTCATAAGGAAAGTGAATTCACAATGTGGACTTTTCTTCTAGAAGAGCATTACAAAATGCACCTATCAGGTCAATACTCTGCCCTTTTTATTCTAGCATTCCTGAACACAAGATTGATTTGCAAAATTATGCCTTTCGGCAAGATGTTTTTGTATTCTAAGGAGGGATAGTGGGAAAACACATTTAGAAAATGAAATGATTTTTAACAGGAAATAAAACTCCAATGATTTCAAGTTGAGTAACTTAGCTTGCATAAAATAGATTTTCAGTACATATTCACTGAGTTATTGCCTACATATATTTAATTCTCCATGTGACAGGAAGCCCTTAGTGTTCTAAGCAAACAATGTATTCTGGTTTTTGTTTTTGTTTTGGGGTCATACCTGGCAATGCTCAGGGGTAACCCCTGGGTCTGCACTCAGGAATTACTCTTGGCAGTGCTCTAGGGACCATATGGGGTATGAGGGATAAAACCCCAGTCGATCTCATACAAGACAAGTGCTCTACCTGATGTACTATCTCTCCAACTCCTAAACAATGTTTTTTTTTGTTATTCAAAATTTACCCTCTCTTATACTCTTATCTTGTGTTGCCACAGTCTCATTTGACTAGCACTGGTGGGGCTAGAGAGAACATAGCCAGGTGTGACCTCAAAATGAAAAAAAAAAAAACAAGAACAGCAACAACCAAAAAACCAAAAAAAAAAAAAAACTCAGCATTGGCATTAGAACCTAGCCAGAGAACTTTAGAAAGACATTCTCCCCACACATCTGAAGTAAAGATCAGAACCAGACCAAAATGATTGTGTGCTACTCCCTGCCCTGCTGTGGATTGCAAACTGGAGCCAAATATTGTAGTACCAGGGGGAAAAAAATGCTCCTGCGAAGATTTACATATCAATTACACTTTTATAAAGTCAGGTCACATCATGGGGAGAGTCTATTCTTCCAAGTGGCAAGTTCTGGACTCTGGCAGTTGTAATGATAATGTGGTAGCACATGGACACGCCCTGTGCCAATACTCTCCCTTCCAGTCACTTTCAGCCATTTGTTGACTAAGTCATACATCATGTATAAGGACAGGACATTTGCTAGGTTTGTTGCCAGCAACAAACCTGTCTGTACTGTCTCTGTACATAACAATGATCACTGTTATACCAGTTTTCTCTCTTGCCTTTCTTCTTCTTCTTCTTTTTTTAAATTGCGTTAGTATTTAAAACCGCTGGAGCAATAGCACAGCGGGTAGGGCATTTGCCTTGCACACCACTGACCCAGGTTCAATTCCTCTGTTCCTCTCGGAGAGCCTGGAAAGCTACCAAGAGTATCCCGCCTGCACTGCAGAGCCTGGCAAGTTCCCTGTGGCGTATTCGGTATACCTAAAATAGTAACAAGCCTCACAATGGAGACGCTACTGGTGCCCGCTGGAGCAAATCAATGAACAACGGGAGGACAGTGCTACAGTGCTATACGCTTATCACTCATCTTATCATCACTATCATTATTAATTCCACCAAAATATGATTGCCAGTTACTTACTTGGTTTTTGTAAAAAAAATTTTTAAAAAATAAGGGGATAATCTCAAAATATTGGGTTTGGAGAAAATGAGAAACTTATCAGGTCCAAAAATCCTTCAACATTTTGAAAAGACTGTGCAGAGATTATTGTGGGTAGCAGTGCTTTATCTCCTTTTAATTTCAGCAGAGATTTTGCTGACAATTTAGCAAAATATTTGCTCCTGTAATTTTTATTGTAAAATTCTGGCTGTAAGGATATCGAATCATGATGCCACAAGGCCCCTGCTGGTTTGAGATGGCGCTTAATGGATTCTGTCTCTGCAGCTTGACATGTGCAGTTGAGTTAGAAAATGGTTGATTAAAAAATTTAAAGTCAACATATGCAGCCAGTCTGCATGGAACAAGATAACCCCCTGGGTGACAGCCTGTGCCTTTGATGTAGGACAGTTGGAAAGGATTTCACACCCTGATAGAAAGTCAGACTGCTGCACCTAATGAAAAAAAATTCTGAAAAATTCATAAGCTTCCCTATCATTAATAATTAATCTTTACATCAACAAGCACGGGCAATTTATACTGGCCACCATGGAGGAAAAGACAAGGACTAGAGCTATACCACCCTCTGCAAACCCCTCTGGAGTTATTAATCCCCATGGCAAAATCTTTGGTTTCTTATCAGAAAATCAGGGCTGCTTATTCAGGAGGCAAGCTTCCACGTGAACTGTGACATTCACCCTCAGAATATATAAGTTGAAAACAACCAGTCTCTCCTTAGCCACAGTTTCCTGAAGAAGGTTTTAGTGTAACACAGGCTCCTATTGGGATCTTTCTTGACAGTGTTCTCTATAGCCTGGCAATTCTTAACTGGGTGGTGGTGGGGGAGTGACTTTGCATCCCAGAGTACATCTGACAAAGTTGGGGGACATTTCGGTTATCATTAAGAGGCAAGAATGCTACTGGGATGTAGCACGCAGAGACTAGCCATGCTGTAAACATCTAACAATGTAAAGGTTGGCCCCTAGAACAAGGAATTATCCAGTTGCAAATGTCAATCATGCTGAGATTGAGAAACCCTGCTGTAGGCACTGACCTTGGGCAGGCAAGATGTTTGCCCTGACAACACTTGATTATGGGGGCAGAGAGATCACTGCTATACTGACATGGGAGCTTAACTTCACAATGTTAATCCTCTTGCTCTTCAGCGCTTCTCAATATTACCAGCTGGGCTGAGATCGGAAATAATTTGAGGAAAAAAATAGAACAGAGGGAAATGTTGGCAGTTTGTACTGTGGTTAAGAAATGTATTCAAGAAGGTGCCGGTTTGCAAAATATAACCCGGATAGGTATTTGCGGAGCTCTGTTTTAGAGAGATGTTCACTGAGATTTGTGAGAGAAGGGGTTTAACTTCCAAGATCCTGCTGGGAGCATGCTGAGTGTGCCAGGCCCAGTGATTTTTGTATGTAGTGTTTGTATGAACCATCTTGTTTTTGGTACTCTGGGAAGCACTTCTGCTCTCTACTACACTGTCAAATGTATGCTGACTGCAACATACAAACCAGACTGCCAATATGTCACTCAGAAGGAAAGGTGATGCCCACATTCAACTGTGCCTCCTTAATCTCAAATCCTGAGATCTTCCCAGTACTTAATCAGAATCCATGAGCAGTAAAACCCTACTGAGGAAAATATAGAGGTGAAAGGATGATGTTTAATCATATGGCCTATCTTTTTCTATAATTTACACTAAAATTGAAAAAAAACACTGCTTCCTACCTTCCTGGGTAGGTTTTGCCCTCCATCCTCACTAAGTTGTATTTCATGTAATGTTATAGTTTTCTCATAGTCAGTATTTCTAAAAGAAGGGGAAAAAATGAAGGCTTGATATTAATCTTCTTGTTTCTGGAAACTCTTTCCCTGGGCTTAGGAACCATACTAATCTTGCCAAGAAAAAAAGAACTTGAAAGGAATCCACATTACTGAAGATCTGAAGCCAGTTTCTCTTCCTTGGTAAGCTTCTAAGTGAATGTAAAGTTGAGATTTCAGGTACCCAGGTTTATGTCATTTTTCCTTTGTTAAAGTTTTCTTTAAGTATAAATTTAAGCATATTTTCTATGATTTTTCATGAAAACAACTATAAAGTAGAAATACTTTGACCCAAGGAGACAACTGTAATGAAATGCTAGCAAGGATTCTTCTTGTTTAGAAAGAAGAAACACAAACTTTAGAGGTATACATAACCACCTTCCGGATATTTTATAAATCTTTCAACTTGATCAATTACCCCTATTCATCATCAAAATTACTTGAAATTATTGGGTTGCCTGTAGGAAGGTATCACTCCTTCTCCTCCCCATAAGATGTCTGCTTTGCAGTCACCTGACTGACCTTTGTCTTCTTGAGCAGATATAAAATACAAGGAGAGGCTAGAGAGAACAGCACAGTGGCTAGAGCACCTGCCTTGCAAGCACATGGTCACAAGTTCAAATCTTTTCACATGTGCCAAATGCTATGCTGGAATCTCTGCTGTTTGAGCCCTGTCGTTCTTCTATCTGTGATTCCCATAAACAACTTTCAGCTGTACCACAGCAAGAAGTGTGTAAGCACCACAAAAAAAAATTATAACCCCTGTGAACACTGTAACTAAAAAGGGGCCTTAGCCAGAAAATGCAAGTCCTGGTGAGCATATCTGTAAGCACAGCAGTGACTCTTGGGCAAGCACCACACCATGATTACCTGCCTCAGGTAAAGAGTGTGGTGCTTGGGCTTTCTCACGGACCACCAACATACCGAGGCGTGTAGTGGAGCTAGAACTGTTTTGCAGGAAGCCCATGCTAGAGCAGTTTTCCAAAGTGAGCAAAACCACCCTCAAGAGATGTGAGAAGAAGCCAGGGGTGTGGTTAGCAGTCTTGGGTGCAATTTGTAGGATAATATTGGTTTGTCCTTTCTCCCCTGCTACAGAGAACTTAGGTTTTTCAGATGATACTCATCACAGTGCTCCTGAAGCACCACTATTCCTCCGTGTTTATTGGCAAGTAGCTCTAAACATTTTAGGAAATCATTGGTATGTTCTGTTTCCCTTGCCACAGGGTCCTGAGGTTTATCACAGTGCTCCTGAGGCACTTCCATTCCACTGTGGTTACCTATAAACCCTTCTCTGTGCTCCCTTTCCCAACTGGCCTACCACCTTTTCCCCCTAACTTATAGGGTCAGATTCCTCAGAAAACTATAATTTTATATGTATGAGTGAAATAGTGCCTTTCTCCTCTCCTTATATCTTTTGAATAGTTTACTTCAAAGCAATGTTCTTTTTGTATAGACACAGGAAGACAATTAATATTATGCTTTTGTAACTTGGGATTTAATTGGCTTCGAATATTATTCACTCCCGGGCATCTGCTTTCTTGGTTTAAGCCTCAGTTGCCCTTAGTTCCTAGCACCCAAAAAGCAGGGTTCCGATAAGGGACTGAGTGGACACAGGGCAAGCTGTGAGATAACCTGGTATCAAAATGGGCCAGGCCAAAGCGCCACGATACTCAACTATAAGTTGAGAACATGGTCATAGACAAATGCTGTCATGATTCAAAAGTAATGATGACATTAGGACCCTGCTAGGGTTATGAAAGACAAATCTGCCCTCAGCACTGTAGTCTGAGATCAAGATGACCCCAGGAGCACAATTCTATAAGCTTAATGTATCTCTTACTGTTTCCATACAAAATGATTAATATTATGGTTTTGTTTTTTTTTTTTGCTTTTTGGGTCACACCCAGCGATGCTCAGGGGTTACTCCTGGCTCATGCACTCAGGAATTGCTCCTGGCGGTGCTCAGGGGACCATATGGGGTGCTGGGAATCGAACCTGTGTCGGTCATGTTGGCTGTGTGCAAGGCAAACGCCCTACCCGCTGTGCTATCGCTCCAGCCCATGATTAATATTATGAATGTTTATATGTTTGTTGGACTAAGGAGAGGAGAAACACACCCATAGTTGGAATTTCAGTCTTGGGAGAGTCATCTTGCTGAAGAGAATGTTGTTCTCCTGTTGTTCATCAATTTTCTCGAGTGGGCACCAGTAATGTCTCCATTGTGAGACTTGTTTTTGGCATATTGAATATGCCACAGGGAGCTTGCCAGGCTCTGCCGTGCAGGCGGGATACTCTCGGTAGCTTGCCGGGCTCTCCAAGAGGGACGGAGGAATAGAACCCAGGTTGGCTGTGTACAAGGCGAACTTCCTACGCACTGTGCTATTGCTCTAATCCAAGAGACAGTGCTACAAGAGAACCCTAGTTGAAGAAAAATCATATCAGAAGAATCACATGCCACACCGTGGCTACACCTGTAGAAGCACTATTAAGTATTTATTGCCGGACTAATTATTGACTATTGAACTCAAACTCAATAAGAAAATAAGCAGAAGGAAAGATAGTGAACCATTTTTGGCAGCACAAAGGATGAAGACAATTTGGAAAGGTGAAGAATTCTTTCTTAAATAATTGAAATCCTATTTCACAGTCCACAGATTTTTTGTGGCCGTGTTTTGATATCACAGTAAAAGTATTTCTGGAATCAAGAACTCATTTTTTCCCTTTAAACATTAAAGTTTAAAGGACCTTTTTAAATTCATTATTTACTAGACCTTATACCTCTACACAGGTATCTTATAACTCTCAGAAGCCAGTGAACCACTAAATGATCAGTAAATGCCAGAATGGACCCACTGGGTCTCAGTTGTGTAAGACACTCAAATCCTAAAAAAGCTTAATGGAGAATTCTCGCATGGATGCTCCAAGCACTAGAAATACTAGCTTTTCTTGACTGCCTTTTGACTTCCTTTGTGAGTACTGTCTTCCCACTGTAAATGCTAGTGTTTTAGAAATCATATCTAAATGCAATTAGTGTTCGGTGACTCACAGGATTTTCCATGTTAATATTCTCCCTCACTTTACTGTTGAACACAGATAGAAGCTATACAGTGAGGGAACTAGCCTATCATTTCAATCTTTAAAAATTTTTAATTTATTGAGTAACTCTGTGATACAAAGTTACAAAGTTCTCTCACCAAACTAAACCTTGAGATGAGCATTGATTTTTAAATTTTGTTATGATTATTATTTTTAATTCCATCACCTTGAGACACAGAATTCCATTAACTGAGTGGTTCTCCTTCATTTTTGTTCTCCACAAGGATATTTGCTAGTGTCTAGAGACTGGTTTTTGGTTTTGAGAGTGATGAAGTTGTTCCATTAGCTTCTATTTAGATAAAACACTAAACAGAATAGGACAGACAGACCCTCCAGTCAAACTCATTGAAATCCCTCTGCTTCACCAAATTGAGAAACTTTGATTAACTGATAGGAAGTGTTCAGTAGACCTTGATTTCTGTTTTTCAATGTATTCTAACCATAGTGTTTTACTACCTCACTGATGTAATATAATTCATATACCAAGCCTAGTGGATGCCCACTAAATAGTTGAAAGAAAGGGTTGTTGAATTATTCACTTGGGAATTTGTCTTTACCTTCCTGACATTTTCATTCCACCTATTTCGCATGGTTATGCTTCCATATATTGCATAATTGTGCAATTTGGTGAGATGTTTTTGAGAGATTTTTGTAAGACATTTTGTACATATATATGCATATATATAATATTTACCATAGCCTTGTTAAGATGGAAGTAAAGGGCCAGTGATATTGTAATGGGTTAAATCGCTTCCTTGCATGAGGCTAACCTCATTTTCAAACCTGAAACCACATGGTCCTCCAAGCAGCAGTCAAGTGGCCAAGGTAATCCCTGGTACCACAGAGCCCAACAAACACTGTATCCTTAGGCCCCTCACCGAATCACAAGGCTATTCATAATCGGGTTTCAGTCATACAATGTTCCAATACCCATCCCTCCACCTGTGTACATTTCTCACCATCAATGTCCTCAATTTCCCTCCTGCCAGCCTGTCTCTTTGGCAGCCATTTTCCTTTCTCTCTCTCTCTCTCTCTCTCTCTCTCTCTCTCTCTCTCTCTCTCTCTCTCTCTCTCTCTCTCTCTCCCTTTCCCCCTCCTTTCTTTCTTGCTCTTCTTTTGGTCATTAAGATATAATGACCAGTCTCAATACAGATACTGAGAGGTTATCATGTTTGCTCCTTTACCAACCAACTCACAGCATACAATTCTTATCCAGAGTGATGATTTCCAACTATCTTTGTCATAGTGGTCCCTTTTCTATCCTAACTGCCTTCACCCGAGCATTTGAAGCAGGCCTCCAACCATGAACCAATCCTCCTGGTCCTTGTTTCTACTGTCCTTGGGTATTAGTCTCATACTATTTTTTATAATCCCACAAATACAATCATTCTATGTCTGTCCTCCTCCTTCTGTCTCATTTCATTCAGCATGATATTCTACTTGTCCATCCATTAATAAGCAAATCTCATGACTTCATTCTTCCTAACAGCTGCATAGTATTCCATTGTGTAGATGTACCATAATTTGTTTAACCATTTTTTTTTCTTCGGCACTCGGGTTATTTCCAGATTCTGGCTATTGTGAATAGTGCTGCAATAAACATAGAAGTGCAGCTTGCATTTCTGCTGAGTGATTTTGGATCCCCAGGGTATATTTCCAGAAACGATATAGCTGGGTCATATGTAAGCTCAATTTCTAGCTTTTTGAGGAATGTGTATTTTAATTTTTATTATTATCATTGCTTAAAATATTATGCTTAAAATAATTTTAGGGCTATAGCTTCATACTATCAGGGAAATGTCCTTAATTTCTTTATTTTACTTAGCATACTCCTTCAAGTCCTACACATTTTCCTGCCAAAGTCAAAATTTCATCTTTTTAATGATGGAGTCATATTCCATTAAGTATATACAATAACTTCTTTGTGTGCCTTCTATTTCTTTTATTAATATTGTATACTTTTAAAATATATGTGTTTTGCCTCCTTTGTTAGGTATTCAAGTACAATTCCAATTGTATTTAATTTTTGATGCAATTATAAATGTGATTTTTCCTCTCACTCATTGTGTATGGAAATACAAGTGATTTACCATATTGATCTGTATCCTTCCATTTTACTGAATTCATTAAATATTTCTAGTAGTTTTTTTGTGTGGTTCTTTAGAGTTTTTTATAGATATTAGATTATATGAAAATAGCAAAAATTTTGCTTCTTCCATTTTATATTAATTTATGATTTTTCTCTTGTTTAGTAACCCTTTGTGGGACTTCCAAAATGATGTTATAAAATTAGTGGTGAGAGTAAAGATTCTTTTTTGGTTTTATATCTTAGGAAAGGTAAAGGTAAAGGCCCTCCCATTGTTCATCGATTTGCTCGAGCGGGCCCAGTAACGTCTCCATTGGAGATTTTTGTTGTTACTGTGTTTGGCATATCGAATACATCACGGGTGGCTTGCCAGGCAATCTTAGGAAAAGGCTTTCAGTTTCTCACTGCTGAGTAAGAAGCAACTGTTGGCTTGTTCTCTAAGACCTTTTTTCAATTTTACTTATAATACATTTCCAATTTATTGCAATTTTTAACAAATGGATGTTGAATCTTATCAAATACTGGTTTCCTGTTATCTACTGATATGATCATGTGACTTTTATCTTCATTTTTGTTTATATGGTATTTTAAATTAATTTATTTGCGTATGCTGAACTATCTTGCTTCCCTGAGATGGCTCGTATTAGGTCATGATAAATTATTCTCTTGTGTCACAAATACATAATTAAACACGATTAGCAGGCATTGGACTAGATCTTATACCTATAAATCAGGAGAAAAATTAACTAGTTCTTTCCTCCTGGAATTTGGAATTTTTAATTTGGTAAAGAGTGTGAATATTAAGTAACAATACACATCAATGTTAATAGAACATTTCCCCCGAGAAAAAGTTCTCACCTAGAGTTTTTAGATTGAAGAACTATCTTGTACTGGCAACTGAGTCAAGTTCAACTGATATATTTATTTTATTAACTAAATAAAAAACGAGATGGCTTTATTTCACATTATAATTGTTTATATCTTTCACTCTAGGAGAACCCGGCAAGCTGCCGAGAGTATCTCGCCCTCATGGTAAAGCCTGGCAAATTACCCGTGACGTATTCAGTATGCCAAACACAGTATCAACAAGTCTCACTCTGGAGACGTTACTGGGCCCACTCAAGCAAATTGATGAACGGGAGGACAGCAACAGTGATATCTTTCACTTAGTGTCTCCCTAGAATGTATTGAGAAATTATGCAAGAATATATCTTAAGTCATCAGGGATTAGTGAATGCATATACCCATTGGTCTCAAGTTTCTCTCCTTATAGTAATGCCCAGAAGACACCAGCTTCATGCTGGTTCTTAATGGCATGATTGTGATGATGGTGAAAGCAGCAGCATCAAAGTGTCAGCCATTACCACAGCCAGGAAACAGCCATCAAGAAGGGGATGCTCCCTTTAAGAGTAAGGGCTTGAGGCTCAAAACAGCAGGAAAAACTTTGTTTATGGCAGAGAGGGATCAACAGTGTTCTCTTTCTAGATTAGGGTTGAAGGGGGATTAGAAGTGGGTGGTGGCAAATCCCTCCCAGCTGTTCTTGTTTTTCTAAAGGGCTGATTATCAGCATGCAATTTAAAGTGGCTCAAGTTCTCTACTCAGCATCCTTAACATCAGTTTCTAAAGTTTATAAATTGAAGCTGAGCTACTGGTGCATCTATGCAAAAGTCCCTGGTGGGACAGGAAATTCTGCAAAGTATCATCTGATCCAAGTACAAATGATTTCTCTGAACTGCCAGGGGCATTGTTTTGGTAGTCTATTAAAAAGTTCTAAGAAAAAACACTAGACTTCTGCCAATTAAAGAAGTTTCTTGTTGCATTAAATTAAATGACAAAATGCAAGTAACCAGAAAAAGAGTCTATGACATTCAGGGTACTAAGAATT
This sequence comes from Sorex fumeus, assembly GCF_029834395.1. NCBI lineage: Eukaryota > Metazoa > Chordata > Mammalia > Eulipotyphla > Soricidae > Sorex > Sorex fumeus. Next base: position 63,715,522 of record NW_026606129.1, read on the forward strand.
TAGGACCAGGAGGAATTGGTTTGAACATTTTCAGTTTATAGAGGTATCAGAACTACTTCATCTCTCTGAGAATATTATTGTGTCCTTTGAAATTATGTCCTTACGTTTCAACATTATGCATCAAAAGTTTTCATTCATGCTTCACGGTTGACTTTTTATTGGTGAGGTGGGGGGTGGGGGAAGTCTCCCAAGCAGTGTGCAGGAGACCTGGGCAGAAGGTCGGAGCATGTATTTCTGAGGATTCCCAGCCAACTGGGCCAGTGATTCAGTGAGGGGCCTAAGGATGCAGTGTTCGTTGGGCTCTGTGGTACCAGGGATTACCTTGGCCACTTGACTACTGCTTGGAGGACCATGTGGTTTCAGGTTTGAAAATGAGGTTAGCCTCTTGCAAGGAAGCAATTTAACCCATTACTATATCTTTGGCCCTTTACTTCCATCTTAACAAGGCTATGGTAAATATTATATATATGCATATATATGTACAAAATGTCTTACAAAAATCTCTCAAAAACATCTCACCAAATTGCACAATTTTGCAATATATGGAAGTATAAGTAAAGTAAAGGCCCTCCGGTTGATCGTCGATTTGCTCGAGCGGGCCCAGTAACGTCTCCAATGGAGACTTTGTTGTTACTGTGTCTGGCATATCGAATACTCTCAGTAGCTTGCTGGGCTCTCCGATTTTAAGGTAAAGGCCCTCCCGTTGATCGTTGATTTGCTCGAGCGGACCCAGTAACGTCTCCATTGGAGACTTTGTTGTTACTGTGTCTGGCATATCGAATGCTCTCAGTAGCTTGCCGGGCTCTCCGAGAGGGGCAGAGGAATCGAACTCGGGTCGGCCATGTTGGCTGCGTGCCCTACCCGCTGTGCTATAACCATGCAAAATAGGTGGAATGAAAATGTCAGGAAGGTAAAGACAAATTCCCAAGTGAATAATTCAACAACCCTTTCTTTCAACTATTTAGTGGGCATCCACTATGCTTGGTATATGAATTATATTACATCAGTGAGGTAGTAAAACACTATGGTTAGAATGCATTGAAAAACAGAAATCAAGGTCTACTGAACACTTCCTATCAGTTAATCAAAGTTTCTCAATTTGGTAAAGCAGAGGGATTTCAATGAGTTTGACTGGAGGGTCTGTCTGTCCTATTCTGTTTAGTGTTTTATCTAAATAGAAGCTAATGGAACAACTTTATCACTCTCAAAACCAAAAACCAGTCTCTAGACACTAGCAAATATCCTTGTGGAGAACAAAAATGAAGGAGAACCACTCAGTTAATGGAATTCTGTGAGCCTAGGTTCCTCGCCTTGAAAACGGATATGACAATCTGCCTAAAAGTATTGCTGTGGCTAATGAACTGATTGGAAGGAAGCCATCACTGCTACTTTATGTTCTTACTCATGCCATCCAGTCTTCATGGAATGCCTACTATGTGTGTGCAAACAGGAAGATAAAGGACAGTTCTGGCTTTAACCTATAGGTCATACCTTCCATGGATAGAGTGCCATTTGTTCTAGGCAAGAAGTTCTTCATCACTTGCCACCTACATTGTAAGAAAAGTTTCAGGTTTTGAAAAAAAAACTTTTCTCAGGCTGATCTTCCATGCCCAGAGGATCTGTGTCATTTTATTCTCCATCCTATGTGAAATTTACCCAATGAATGACAAAGCCCTCAGAAGGTCTGGGCATCAGAGGGAGTAGGGATACTGTCTCACTTGACCCATTGTCCCAAGGATATTCATGGTGGCAATGAGTACTGATTAGAAAGAACGAAAGGTGGAGAAACTGACTTGACATTGTCAGAAATTTTCTCTAAAGGAGTCATAGAAGAAAAAAATCTTTGCAGAGAGCAAATAAGAATAACAGTGTGACAAATGATGTTTCTTTTGACTTCCTTTGTTGCTAAGCTGTGATTTGGCAGTTTTAAAGAATTTTAGTACTATTTGTTTGTAGAAAAAAGATTTTAGTACCAACAGTGAATTCATCTTGTATAATGAATGATTGATGTTTGATTTCATCTAAGCAGTAAAATGCTTTTTCTAGGCAAAGGAGTGCGATTAATATTTCTATGCTGCATTTGAGTTGGGAAAGATGCATTCTTCTATTTCATTTTTTTTCCTATTATCACCCTAGCTGACCTATAAACACTTTACCTATATATGAATCAAAAGCAACTTTACACAATAAACTTCAAAATCATAATGTAAACATAATTAAGAGATAATGCCAAGAAAGTAGAACGTCAACTTCATATAATGACCTCCAACTGCTCTGAAAGTGTGGGAAGAGGATAAAACCAATGCCAAGAAATATAGGCTGGGTGTTAGCCAAGACCTTCATTGAATGTCAGTGTCCTAGGGTTCCCTGAGTGATAACTGAATTGCTGTAAAAATGTTGCTTTATAAAATGTAGTCAATTCTTTGTTTTTCTCAGGAGGGAGTTTCTAGGACATTTTTTAAGAACCAACAACATATTAATTAATTTGCATTTGTTGATATGTTTGCATAGCCCTTTGGAAGCAAATGAGCTTGACATTATAGAATTTTTGCTGCAAAAATTTATTAGACTCTTGTTGTAATTGTCCTTAGGTTCTGCTTTTGTTTGATATATCAATTCACACAAATGTGTTAATAGAGTTTTAGATCATACTTCCCTGGTGAAACCTTTTTTGTTGAAAAAGATTTGAGAGAGAAGTAGTTATTGAGATAATCATGATGGATACGATTTTAAAAGATGAAAAATAGAAAGGCCAGAGAGGATATAAAGATTAAGACACTTGTCTTGCTTGTGGCTGACCCTGGTTTGACATCATACACCATGTGATCCCTCAAGCAACACAGGGACTTATCTCCAAAACTGAAATCAGGAGAACTGCTAGGTGTGGCCAGGCATTTTTACCACAAACAAAAATTACAAAGGGAGGAATTCCAGTTGGAGAAAAGAGTGTAAGCCATGTATGATGGTAAATCAGCTCAAGACAAATTTAGAAAGAGGAAAGTTGTCTGGTTTGATGACAGGACAAGACTGGTAGAGAAGAGTACAAGTTTTCTTTAATTAATCAATTAATTAATTTATTGCCTTTTGGGTCACACCTGGTGGTGCACAGGGGTTACTCCTGGCTCTGCACTCAGGAATGACTCCTGGTGGTGCTGGGGACTACAGGGAATGCTGGGAATCGATGCCTGAGACCAAGAGACTTCAGGATTTTGTGAGTGTGACAGCCTGTTCCCTGGCTCACAAGGAGCCATCTTCCATTGTATCCCTGGCGGATGGGGCAAGAAAGCTCTTGAGCGCCTTTTAAGAACGTACCACCCATCTTACAAACATGACATCCACAAATCCCCATCCCATCTAATACCATCCCATTGGGGTATTAGGTTTCAATAAATGAATTGAGGGGGGAGAAATATTCAGTATTCGGCAGGGAGCCAAATACAGAGTATAGAAGTTTCTGATAAGGAGCAACCACAAATAAGGAGAAAATAGAGAGGAAAGCACGAAGATACAGGGAAGTGATCAGAATGACTTGAGGGCTCTGGCCCCAGGGTCAATATGATCTGAGTCAGGCCCACGGAAGTTAGAGGATACCAGAGAGTTGAAGCCAGATTCAGGGGTCTAAGGAGGGATGTATGCCAATGAATGTATTAACTTGATTAATAATCACCTGGGTTAGAGCAATAGCACAGCAGGAAGGGCATTTGCCTTGCATGTGACCGACCTGGCCGACCCAGGTTCGATTCCTCCGCCCCTCTCGGAGAACCCGGCAAGCTACCGAGAGTATCTGGCCCGCACGGCAGAGCCTGGCAAGCTACCCGTGACGTATTTGATATGCCAAACACAGTAACAAGTGTCACAGTGGAGACGTTACTGGGCCCGCTCAAGCAAATCGATGAACAACGGGAGGACAGTGACAGTGACAGTAGTCACCTAGGTGTTTGAGTACCAAGAGAATAGAAACAAAGAGTAAAAACTGAAGGAACAGAACCAGAGAGATAGCTTGTGTAGAGGAAGCCTAGGTGTGACCCTGGGCACTACACAGTCCCACTAAAACCCCAGCAACAATTCCTAAACATAGAACCAGGAGTACCACCCAAGCACCACCAAATGTGGCCCCAAATCCAAGTAAGCAAAAACAACTAAAGGACCAGAAAGTCGTTTGAAGTAGCCCAATTGACTAGAATTTGCTTATCAAAACTAATCAGTCCTTTTCATTCTTAGTCAGACTGTGAAACGAGCACATACTAGTCGACCTTTTATTTTTTTAATGACAAAGCCTGTTTGGGGCTGTTTATGGAAGTGTGTTGTAAGCCCACCCTACCATTTTGACATCAATCATTGGACTTCTCAAACCCTATCTCTGCACGATACAGAATAGAACACGGGGGCTGGAAATCTGCTGCCCTATAGAGTCTTCTTGCTTGCTCTGTAGTCACATTCTTTCCTTCAGGCAGTGGCACACTGCTATTCTTTTAGTCGACTACTACTCTGTAATTCCATCTAGTGAAACTTCTGGCACACCCTCACTGTCATTATGGCAACCCCAAAGAATTGTACATTTACTTCTTCATAAATCTCCTTCAAGGTGAACAGCAGGCTCCTTTCTTTATGGACTGGGACTTATGACTGAAACAGAGTCATTAAATATCTTTCCAAGGCCACAGGGGAAGGCACTGCCTGATTAGGCAATAAAATGCAGCAGCTCCTGGGGTCATTCTCATCTTCTCCCGATAAATTATAAAGAATCACCTGGCTTGTTACTATGTGTGGAGGAGCACTGTGAGAAACTGATTTTCTCCACTAAATTCTGCCCAGTACGTACCAACTTCACTGGGCTCTGGACCTCAGAGGTGTAAAGAGTTAGAATAGGGAGAAAGGGAGAGGAGAAAAGTCTGTGCACTTGTGAAAAGAGAAAAAGAGAGAGAGAGAGAGAGAGAGAGAGAGAGAGAGAGAGAGAGAGAGGAGCATTCACCAGCCTTCCCATGGATTTATCTGGATTTATCTTAAAAAGATATTCACCTATGTACAAAGTATAACACACTTTAAAAAGTATTCACACACAGATATATATATATATATATATATATATATATATATATATTTGGGGGGGCACATTCAGTACAGTAGACCTCAGGGCTTACTAGTGGTCCTGTGCTCAGGGATTGCTCCTGGGGGTGTTCAGGGATCATGTGTGATGCCACAGATTGAATCAGGGTCAGCTACATTCAGTATAAGTGCCTTACTTCCTGTGCTATCTCTCGGACCCCCAAAACTAGGTATTGTTACAGCCTTCTGAAATGGCTCAGAGCCCATAAACCCTTGTCCTCTTGGCACATTACAAGAATCAAGCTATTCCTGTTGCAAATATATGTCTAATCCTATAACCATATTCTTGAAGGATGCCATTCTTCCATTTTTTTTCTTTAAATTGGAGTATAGTTGACAAGTGATAGTAGATATGAAGTGCCATGTTTATCTGATGCACCGTGAAAGAATTCTCATCATCTAATTAACATGTTCACATTGTTTTCTATTCTTTTTTTTCTGAGTTACCTTGAGTTCTACTCTTTTAGTGAGTTTCAATTGTACATTACAGTGTTATCAACTACTACAGGTTATATTATATATAATTCTTACATATGTGACTATAACTGCATAGCAGGTTCTACATTAGATCCTTTTCAGTGATGGTGGTGGATGGGAGATATTAGGGAGGGTTTGGTAATAAGGTACATCAGGTATGACTAATAACAACATATTTTTCAATCCCTCTTTATCAGTCCAGACACCATGATTGTTCACCAGCACAGTTCATTAGTTTTCTATCTAGTCTGAAACCTTTGATTGTCGGCTCCTGTCCTATAGTCTAGGATCCTGTACTATGGATATATTATGCAACAGAAGAAGTTTTTTCCCCTTTCATACAAAAAAATCTATTCATTTTCATTCCAGGATTACACTAAATTTATGAATTAATAGGGAGCATTAATACAATCACCATGTAAAAGAGATCTTGTTCTGTTTATATTTAACAATTATCTATGTCTCTTCGAAAAAAATTCATAGGCTTTCAATAAAAAAAGATGATCTTTACTAAATTTTAATATCATTGAGTTGCCCCATACCTCCACATTTTTTCCTACTTTTTTTTTTAATGAATCACAGTGAGGTACAGTTACAGACTTAAAAACTTTCGTGCTTACGTTTCAGTCACATAATGATCAAGTACCCATCCCTTCACCAGTGCCCACTCTCCACCACCAATGTTCCCAGTGTCCCTCACCATCCCCACCTCATCCACCCCGCCCCACCTCTGTGCTCTGTGGAAGGTGCATTCCCTTTCTCTCTCTCTCTCTCTCTCTCTCTCTCTCTCTCTCTCTCTCTCTCTCTCTCCTTTAAGGTGTTGTGGTTTGCAACGCAGGTATTAAGTGACCATCATGTTCAGTCTATAGTTTACTTTCAGCATGCATCTCTCATCCCGAGTGGGCCCTCCAAGCATCCTTTACTTGGTGGTCCATTTTTCCCTATTTCTTAAGCATTAAGTTTTCCCTCATCCCAAATCTTCTTTCTCTTCTTTGAGTCAGGGACAGAATGCTTTATTTTTCAGCTTAAGTTCACTTCCTTAGAATGGTCCTCCTCCCTATTTTATCTAAGTGCTCATTACCTCCCACCCATTACCCTTTATCACATCAATCTGTTCATTTCCTTCTTAGTCATTGTGACAGGCTATGATTATTTTGTGTAGTCACTTGTTCACTTTATTGCTGTCTGTTCCTCACTCCAGGACGGTGAGTGCCACACCAAGAGGACAGGGAGAATAGCTGTTATTCTCTTCAAGAGTAAGCCAGACATCATGCTAGGCACAGGACAGAGTCTCAATACAGATTTGGTGAATAAAGTCATAGGAAATGCTACTAAAAATCCGATTCCCTTCCATTTCTTTTTTTTTTTTAAATTTTTATTAGTGAAACACCATGAGGTACAGTTGTAGACTTACAAATTTTCGTGCTTGGGTTTCGATTATACAATGATCAAATACCCATCCCTCCACCAGTGCCCATTTTCCACCACCATGTATACCAGTATCCCTCCCACCCCCATCCCCCCCATCCCTTCTATTTCTATTACTCAAATCAGTTGGTAACAGAATACCAAGAGTTTTATTTTATGACCTAGAAGAAGATATTCAGGCATAGAGTTATCAGCGAACCGGTTCTCTTTCTCTGAGAAACTCACATTTTTTACTGTCCTAGTAAAGAAACCATTCCTTTCTTTCCATGTAAAATCTCCCTCTACTCTTTCCTAATAACCCACATCCTTTAAGACAGGATATCTATCTCTCTCATCACATTTTGCTTTAGAATTTAAAAATATATTGTGTATTTTAAGAGTACTTTCCTATTATAAACATACCACCTAAACTATAATAAATTCTAAAAATCAAGTTTGAAAAATTATTGAATTGAAATTAACTTTGCTAAAAAATTATTGGAATTTTTTCATTTGTCATTTTGTGACATGATAGCACTTGACACCTGGATGGAAATTAAAATGATTTTGATAGATCATCTAATTTGTCCTTTTAAAATCTTGAAGCAGCAAGGCAGTCAGTACATGAGATTTTTGGCATACATAAGGCAGTGTCTGGATCTCTACTATCAATTTCTAGGTATGGGTTCTTGGGAAAATTATACACATAATTTTTATCCTTACTTTTCACTTTCTCAAAAATGGACACTATTATCACCCACCTCAGAGGGTTATTTCAATAGGAGACAGAAAGTACACAAAGCACTTAGGATGTTACTTTACAGAATGAATGTTTTAAAAACGCTTACTATGGGGCTGGAAAGATACAGTCCCATACAGAGGGAAGGGTACTTGCCTTGCATGTGGCTGACCCGGGTTTGATCCCCAGCACCTCGTATGCTCCCTTGAGTCCTTCCAAGAGTGACCCCTCAGTGCAAGATCAGGAGTAAGCCCTGAGCACAGCCAGGTATACCTCCCCTCCCCCGGCAAAAAAAAAAATGCTTGCTATTATGCCATGAATAAGGTAAAAATAGAAATAAAAAAAGGAACTGAAGATCTGAATGCACTTGGTGAAAATCACTAAATGATAAATCTAGATCTCACACTTGTCTCAGCATTTAAGTTCCTTCACACTTTTTCCTTAGTGACACAAAACTTCTGGAATTCTACTGGAAGTGTCTCTGCAAGAGGCTCAGGCCACAGGCTGCCCAGTCCTGTTCTGCGCAGGTAACATCTCACACCTATTTTCCAATGTGTGAACACCTACTCAGATGCAGCAATGGGGCTTCTATTCTTGGAAAGTATCAGCTAGTCTTGGCATTAGCCTACAATGTGAGTATGATCCGGGGTTCATCTTTTTCCCCTGTTGGTGGTCAAGTTTTTCAACTAAGCGATCATCTCTCATCTCAGGTTCTTCTTAACTTTGACTACCCTTAAGTATCAGCTGGGAGCTTTTAAAATAAAAATGATATTTGGATTCTTCTAGAGATTCTGACTTAATTGAATTGAATTGTTATCTGGACATTGCCCAATCAGAAAAAAATTCTCCTTTTGAGTCTACTGTGAAGTCAGATCTAGTAAGCTTTTTCCCTGGTCAGCAGTTGGCACATTTTTGCAATGGGGCAAAACACTATTTTTGCAAAGATTTTTTTAAAACATAGACACTCATTTGCAAGGGCTGGAGCGATAGCACAGCGGGTAGGGCGTTTGCCTTACAAGCGGCCAACATGGCCAACCCGAGTTCGATTCCTCCGCCCCTCTCGGAGAGCCCCGCAAGCTACCGAGAGTATTCGGTATGCCAGACACAGTAACAACAAAGTCTCCAATGGAGACGTTACTGGGCCCGCTCGAGCAAATCGATGATCAACGGGAGGGCCTTTAGACACTCATTTGGTCATATATTATCTGTGTTCGCTTTTATACTATCACATCCTAATTAAGTAGTTCCAACATAGATCAAGTCTAAAGTAACTGTTAACTAATCTGTTACAAATAAGTTTTTCAACTCCTTGTTCTAAAGGTCTATATGATCTGTATGTGTCTTCTATTTCTATCACATGATAGCACCCATCTAATTGGATACTTCTGTCAACCTGGAGAAGGAACTTTCATTAAACCACAATCATGGAAAGAAAAACATCTTATATCTGTGATGATTTTAAAACATGTAACTATAACTTCTTTGTTAGTCTTCTCTTCTTTAGGTGGGGCATGATTTTCCTTTTCTTGAATGTGAACTGGACTTAACGAATATGATTCCAAGAGAAAGAATTCTGAAGAAGTAATAATTTGTGATTGTGAGAATAGGTCATAGAAAGGCATTGTGGTTTCCACCTTGACTTACCTCTTTTGGGCTTACCCAAAGATTAAATTATAGTAGTGCCTGGGATACAGTGAAGTTCTCCTTATAACTTTCAGTTGTCATATTATAATGATTATCATTAATCCCTGACAGGGACTCATGTCTCTCATCTCTATCAGGGATGATTCTTTATTTTTTTTGGTAGTTTAAAGGAAAGAACTGGAGAGTTAATTCTATGACTCATCGGTGTCATTGAAGTGAGAACTCTAGAACTAGCACTATAATCTCTATTTAGCTCTTACCATGCCTCAGACAATGCACTTGCACTTCACAGGCTTTTTCTCCCCGAATTCTCACAGTAACACTATGAAGAATACACCAGTATCATTCTCAGTTTATGACTGGGAAAAATAAGAACAGATTTAGAAAACAATTTACCCAAGGTTCTTCTATAGCTAGTAGACTAAGAGACAATGTGGGGATGCTTAGGTGGGTCTTCAAAACTCGAGTTTTACTCACAGTACTCGTGTGTGTGTGTGTGTGTGTGTGTGTGTGTGTGTGGTGGGGAGGGATTGCGGATGTTTGATGAAATAATAATAATAATAGCACAGCGGGTAGGGCATTCGCCTTACAAGCGGCCAACATGGCTGACCCGAGTTCGATTCCTCCGCCCCTCTCGGAGAGCCCGGCAAGCTACCGAGAGTATTCGATATGCCAGACACAGTAACAACAAAGTCTCCAATGGAGACGTTACTGGGCCCGCTCGAGCAAATCGATGATCAGCGGGAGGGCCTTTACTTTACTTACTTACTTAATAACAATTATTAAAGGTGTAGTTATCTTACACAATGAGCCACAAGACCAGTAGGAAGTCTCTCCAAAGAGCCTGAGGGCAGAGTGATGGCCTGAAGAAATGTCCTGCTTGCTGTCTTATTCTATAGCAGGTACCTACAGGCTCATCCCTGGAGGCAGTGCCTTGGGGAACATGAGCAGTTCAGTAAAGCCTGCCTTGCAGAATGACTAAGAATTAGTCACCTGCTCCCTGGAAAAAGAAAGTTTTCTTCAATTTTTCACCGACTAACTCATTCATGCAAACATGTGAATGCCTCATGCACGCAAAGGAATGTGGGGGTAAACAAAACATAGTTTATACCTCAAGGGTCATGAAAATTAAAACACAAATGACTCGTCACATGCAACAAGTGAGACCTGCAGAGGAGCAATGAAGAAAGCACTGGGAAGCATAGCCTGGAAATGCTTCAGGGAATACAAGAGAGGAGGGAGACATTAGGAGACCAAGGAGTATCAAAGAGGAATATTGAATTCATGAAGATGGGAATAGAAATATGGGAGCACACATGGAAATTATGAACCTTAGGATATGGTGAACAGATGAATACAGAGGATCTTAGTATAATAATGATTACTATGATTTCTGGCAATTCTTTTTTTTTTTTCTTTTTGGGCACACCTAGCAATGCTCAGGGATTACTCCTGGTTCTGCACTAAGGAATTACTTCTGATGGTGCTTGGGGGACCATATGGGATGCTGGGAATTGAACCCAGGTCGGCCACATGCAAAGCAAATGCCCTACCCACTGTACTATCTCTCTGGCACAATTTTTGGTAATTCTTTTTGTGAAAATGGAAATGTAAGATCTCCATTGTTCAACATTGTGCCTATTAATCACAAAAATGGTTGTACACTTGAAATGTGACTACTGGAAAGGAGTAGATAAAATCACATAATTTTAATACAATTGCATACATTTTTAACTTAAAGCAGGTTATGTTAATGATCTCACTTCATTGTCTCAGTGATTCTATGCAATAGTTATTGCACTTACCACATTTTATGAAGAAACTGAGGCAAGATGATACAACCAAGATAATACAGACATTCAGTGACATTTCAGCTGAGATATTCATGCTCTACCACTGGTGCTCTTAGTCATTTCATTATATCAGCTTTTGGTTCATGCAAATGCATTTGTGGAGATAAGGTCCATTATTAACAAATATATTAGGAGTTCACGAGATTTTTATAATTATGTGCAAGGGAATTCAAGATTTTTATAATTGAATTATGTACACAGTTTACTGTCACATTCAGGTGTGTGACCACTTTGATTCATCTCTTTGGTTAAATCTGTAGGAATATGCTGATATAGTTCATACCTCCAATCAAGTGACCCTACTACAAGAATTATGAAAATGTACCAAACTGCTGAAGGAACTCTAAACCCTTTTCTGAAGTCACTTAATCCAGAGATTATCTCAGTGATAATGGAGAATGGCTCTGTAATTAATCAGAGGGAAATCAGAGAGAATTTTCCTTTTTTACTTTCACTAGACATTTGATCTCACAACTGGAGACTCTATCATGTGAATTTGAGAAAGCTCTTAGGAGTATCTCTCTGCAGATTGCTGACATTGGCCTGTACCACCAGGATGCTGAAATTGAATTCTGATGCCAGTTTTTTCTTCAGTGGGATTGATAGCAAGTTGAGGGGAGAAATCTTAGAAGTGACAGGCTTTAGAGAGGGAGTCAGAATGAATTATGGTGCTCTAAGATAGGTTTGAACCAGTGGCTCCTAGGGTAATGTGTCATAACTACAGGACACAAAAGGTCACAAAGTGTGTTAAATTCAAGATGAGAGGCAGGAAAACCATACTGAGATGAAATGCCAAGTCATATTTTCTCCTAGTTGTAAAAGGTGCAATTTTGAAAGATGAGTAAAGAATCTCAATGAGCCCATTGGTGAATATAACACAATGCGTCATCTAGAGTTGGAGACGCACGAGAGAATTCCTGGTAACATAGATTTTGAGTGCATTGGTATCAGCTCATAATGCTGCAAGAATTTAATTCTGACTTCATCTATCTCTTCAGTCCATTCCAGGTTAGGTAAGACTAGCTCCTGGGAACACAGCATCGAATGAATTAAACAAGGGCTCTGTTTACTTGAAGCTTATATTCAATGGGGGAAGGATGCTATAAATAAGAAATTTAAACCACACAAACTAATTTCTGCTCTATGCTGCAAAAATTAAAATCAGATCCTATAATATTGTGCTCTAGTTGTAAAAGTCATTTCCCTTGGTGTGACATACAGATAAAAGGTGACTATATTAATGCTTCATCTCAGAAAGAATTCCTCTTCTGCTCTTTGTATCTGCTCTAGCAATCTCTCTTAGTAAACTGTAGCAGTGAGATACTTGTCTTCTCTCACTTATGCAAGCAAATTTGACTTTCATTTGACCTGTTCTGTTTTTTTCTTTGACTCACATATGATTTAATGCTATCTAAGGACTTCATATACTTTGAGCTTGTGTTTATTTCAACCACTGTTTTATGTCTTTGTTTTTTTGTCCCAACTAAGAGCCTTAATTTGGTTTGCCTTTTATCTGGGAGACTTCCTTTCATCTATCCTCTCTGAATTGGTCTTATTGCTAATGATGATGGATTTGTCACATAGTAATTAAAGTTATCGTCATCATCTCTGAGTGCTGAGGATTATAGAAATATACTGTCACTCACAACCATATACTACTTATTTGGAGGACAGGCTCCAAAGAGGTGCTTAGTAGGCCTGGGGGCCCCACCAGCAATTCTTGGCCTACCATATTGAGGTTTCAAGGCAAGGGATGAAAAAAGCAGTGCTGCTCAATCCTGTGATGTCAGCGATAATCCACAATACCTTGGGGCCCTAGTGGGACCTAGGACCTCTAGGATTACACCTAGAGATGCTCAAACCATCATGTGGTTCTGAAGTTAGAACCCTGGTTGGGCACATGCCAGGGTGCTAGGCATGTATCCATTTACTGTGCTACTTCCCTCTGCCCAACCCCCATACACAGACATAAACTCTTGAGTTTATAAACAAACACCATCAAATGCCAAAACAGAAGAACTCAATAAAAAAAACCTAACCATTAATAACATCTGTTTAAAAAAAAATCTGTGGATGTCCCGGTAACCTTACAATCAATTAGCAAACCACAGCATGGAAAAATCCATTTTTCCTTTTGATCACACCACTTCTGGAAAAACCAGGATACGGAAATTTTGCTAATGGAGGCAATCAAGTAGAAGGATTTTAAGAACAGAAAATGCATCAGTTCATCAAACCCAACATAACCACACCCTGTTAATATGTGAGTTCCAGTTTTTTATTAAAAAGAATCTACAACAAAATATCCTGTACTCAGGGGGGAAGCAATGTTCTAGAAATAAATTGGTACAATCAGCCTCCATTGTAATGCTTTCCTCCTTAATTTGATGAGAGACTTTGCAGAACTCTTTCACCCTTTGTGTCACATGCTCTTATTTGGGAAAAAAAAATAGTGAGGCTCCAGTGAGGTCATTTGGGGCACTGTTTTCTTCATAAGGCAGCACCCTTATTCTTACAGGAAGTTGCCGCAAGAAGCAAATGGAATGATTCTTGTTTGTCCACAAATTTCTGTTTCTTCCTGCTCTCTCTTCTTTCCTTGGTGGCTCTTAATTTTCCATTAGAGACATTAGAGGCTCTCCTCACTCCACACCCACATCTTATCCATTCTGCTTTCAACAGCGAGAAGGGTGTTTTTAAATACGTGTCACACCATGCCATTCACCTGCATAAAAGCCCTTTTGCTCTACTTGGAATAAAATTTGCACAATTGTGATGGCCTCTGTTGGTGACTCTTGTTTTCTCACATACCCCCTTTCTTCCTTTTTTAAAACTAAGGGCCACACCTGGCAGAGTTTGGGGATCAAGACTCTTTCTGGCACAGCTCAGGTTAGCAGGGCTCAGGGGCCTAACAGGATTTTATCCAGCGCTGCTGGTTGGGGGTGTGTTGGCATACAAATCTGGGGATCAAACTTATGGATGGGAACATCTAGACATGTGCTTTACCACTTAAGTTCTCTCCCTGGCTCATCACCCCTAATATCCCACCCAGCTTTCTGGTGTTTGTAGAGTGCTATCAGGTGTTTTCCAACTCAGGGACCTTCACAGTCACTTACTTTTGTTTGAATTCCCCAGATCACAGCTTGCTTCATCAAAGCCCTGAATGGTTCCTCTGAAACTTTCCCCGCCCTCTGTTTTACAGTAAGTTTCCCTCCACCCATACTGTGCTCTCAGTTACTGAACTTGAGTAACTCACTTTGTCATCATCTCTTTGTGCCTTAATGTATTGTCCATGTTAGCTAATGCCTGGTGATTCCCTTTGCTCCTTTTCTTAATTTTATCACAGACTTTACAGTGGGTTCTTGTACCATTTGTGAAAGTAGAAGGATACCCATTTCTTAAGAAGGAAAAAAGAAAGTATTAATTTTCTCTTTTGGTTTTGGAGTCACACCTGGTGGTGTTCAGGGATTACTCCTGGCTTTATACTCAGGGATCACTCCTGGGAGCTGAGGGGATGTTGGGGATCAAATCTGGGTTGGCCACATGCAAAGCAAATGTCCTACCTGCTGGCTATCACTCTGGCCCCAAGAAAGTATTAATTGTGTAGGTTGCTATAACAAGGTCTGAGAGGTCAAGGTGTCAGTGGGTTTGGTCCCTTCTGAGGCTGTGAAGGAGGAAATGGAAGCATCCAGAAGTCAGATAACCTGTCCATGATAGTGGTCCTTTTTTTTTTTTTTTAATTTATTTCTTTATTGAATCACTGTGGGAAGTTACAGAGCTTTCGGGTTTAGGTCTCAGTCATGTAAATATCAAACACATTTCCCTTTACCAATACTTATTTTTAACCGCGAACCCCAATAGAACCCCACCTCCCACCCCTCCCAATTCCTGTGAGGCAGATGAGTTCTAGTTAATACTCTATCTACTTTGACTAGATACATTGTTTCGATAGAAGATGCACCATTATTGTTTAGAGTTTACGACCCCCCCCCCCCAATCAGACATGCTGAAACAGCGTTGTGAAATGATTTGCTTTCTACAGCTGGGTTGTAAGAATTAAATGATGTTTTGGATTTCTGCTATTTTACTTATTAACCCTGGAAGAATTTCTATTAAAAGTTAGATAGTTAAGAGATTGGTTTCTGCGCTCTGGAGTCGTGGCCGTGCTGGAGAGCCGCTCGTGGGTGGCAGCTGGTGACCTCGGTCGGGCGTGAGGGACGGCCCAGAACGCCCCCCTTCCCATGAGGTCCCTGCCGCCCCCACCCCTGGCTCAAACCTGCTGTCCACAAGGCTCCGATGCGGCCGCCATCTCTTATGATAGTGGTCCTTTAAGCTAGGCATCCTGTTCCCAGAGCCCACTCCCTAACCGGGATTCCTTTTCATCAGAGAGCTCTCTATTTAGAGAGGGTGTTTCCATTGAGAGGAACTGAAAGCTGACTCAGAGTGTGTAGAACTCTGTCTGAAAATTGCACCTTCTTCGTGGTCTTTATGAGGACTTAGCCTATTCAGACAGAATGAAGAAACTCAGAGAGTCATTCCTAGCCCTCCTGTAACTGCTTCTATTGCTGGATCAATGACAGAACAGAAAGCTGAGCAGCCGTGGCACCTGCAGCAGCTTTACAGGAAATGAAAGGAGCAGAGGTGGAGTAAGCAGCCATTCAACTCTCAGGAAAGCCAGAGACTTGAAGTAGAGCCGAAAGCAAGTGCAGACAGAACAATTAGATAACAGCTCTCCTGTTGCCCTGGAAGAAGGCTCTGTGGGATCTGAAGAAATAAGTTCCAATGCCGGAACACCTTCCCTTTCACTGCAAAGGTGTTTAAAGGTACTTAAAGGTACCGGCAAGAGGCAACAGAGCGCTTCTAGATCCCGCCTTTCAGAGTCTTGCTGCTACTGCAGACTTCAATTAGGAAATCTCCTGTTCCAACAGGGGGACTTGGCATAGATAGCAACAATCTGCTCAGTGGGGTCACATACTCTCTTTCTTCCAGTCCCTGAACATCCTTTTCTCGTCAGCAGAGGAAGCAAAGCAAGACTGTAATGCTCTTCATGAACCTTCAGACCTGAGGTTATTAAGAAGTAAACTATGTCTGAGGCCCTACTGTCTAGTTTATTAATTACTAGACTGTGGACAAATTGTTTAATGGTTACTGTCTTCAATACGCAATTTCCTTCTGTGAAAAACTGGGTTATGGTCAAAGCACACCCCAGGAGGAGTGTTGCTTTTTGTTAGATTAGATAACATATATGAAGGACTTGGTCCAGGAATTCATACCCACAAGAAATTCTGGGCCATGTGTTTGGAATGTGCCAGACTGTGTTATTTATTGTTCCTAAAGCACATTGCTTAGGTCTCTGTCACGACAGTATAAGAACTTCTAATTAGAGCTTGAGAATGTTATTTTTATTTATTATTATTATTATTTGGCTTTTGGGGCACACCCAGCGTGGCTCAGGGTTTATTTCTGGCTCTGCACTCAGGAATCACTCCTGGCGGAACTCAGGGGACCATATGGGATGCCAGGGATTGAATCCAGGTCGGCTGCATGCAGGGCAAATGCCCTACCTACTGTACTATTGCCCTGAGAATTTTATTTTTAACAGAGCTCCCCATATGATTCTGAGGTTGGACATTGAAGCTGTAGAATTCATTATTACATGCTAACATCTCAATATCAATCATCATGGTTTTAAAACATGTTGATTCTGGGCGTGGTTTAATAAACACAAATTGCAGCGCTGGTGTCAAGGTATTGATATTGTCTTTAGAACACTCAGGAATAGAGAAGATCTTATGCCCTATCCTCATGAACACTCATGTATATCTGGATTTAAGGATAAATCCATTTGGCATATCTTCTAAGTGGTTCTCAATACTATTTATTAAAAATCAATGCTGCAGCGATAGCATGGCGGGTAGGGAGTTTGCCTTGCACACAGCCAGTGCAGTCGAGCCAGGTTCGATTCCTCCGCCCCTCTTGGAGAGCCCGGTAAGCTACCAAGAGTATTTCGCCCGCACGGCAAAGCTTGGCAAGCTACCCGTGACTTATTCAGTATGCCACACACAGTAACAACAAGTCTCAAAATGGAGATGGTACTGGGCCCGCTTGAGCAAATCGATAAATAACGGAAGGACAGTGCTTTGTTTGTGAATGCTGCAAATCAATTAAAATAATTTCTTGCAAGGGCAAGAACTTACTAAGAAATACTAATCCTGGGCAGAGTGTCTTGGAGGACTGAATTAGACTTTTCAGTGGCAGGGCCTGAAATTGCATTTTATTTTAGCTGAGATACAAATACACAAATCTTAAACTCATAATTTAATACAATTTTATATAGAGGTAAACCTTTGAACCATCACCCAGATCAAGACATAAACTATGTTTCAGTCAGCTGGACCCTATCTTCTTTAATTTTGAGTCCATATGGGGTTGCATAACTGAATGTGAGGGTTGCAAAAAGCCTGGCAAGTGAAAGGTTTCTGAACAAGCAAGACCAAAAATTAATTCAACACCAACTACGTAATGAATCCAAGGTGTTTCTGGCAGCACTTCCCCATCTTGCGTTACCTGGGTGAAATGAAGCACTAAGTGGAAAAGATTCCTGTCAGAATGCTCCCTCATGCCCCTACTGTCTACCCTTACTTTTCCCCATCAACAGCTGTTAAAAGCTCTTCAGGTTAACATACACCAAATTTTGAGAAATATTGACTTTGATTCTAGAACCGTGGACTCCCGTTTTCTGCCTGTGCTCCCTCCTATCACATTTGTGAATGTGTCTTTGGGAACCTTTTTTTAGGAGATAATAGAGACTCAGACATGATAGGATGAATCTTTTTCGTTTTTGGGTCACACCCAGCTGTGCTCAAGGGTTACTCTTGGTTCTGTGCTCAGGGCTCACTTCTGTCAGTATTTGGGGACCATATATAGCTCTGGGGATTGACCCAAGTCAGTCATATGCAAGACAAGTGCCTCACAAGTACCCGCTGTACTATCAGTACTATGGCTGCCTCAATAATGAGTTATTAATTATCAGTACAAAAGAGGAAATGAGACACTTTTAGTCTAATTCAAGCTTAATCATGTTTTCTACCCATGCTTATCCCTTCTTTTAATCACCTATTTCCTCTGTGTTCATACCTTCCTGAGGTCAGCATCTGTTCCCTTGGCCCTGTGAAGTGCTACTTTCCTAAAGTTTGTGTTTCTCCCCAGAAAGGCAGTCTCTAGTTTTGACTGTAGCAAGAAAACGAAAAGAAACAAGCTATAGATTCTTAAGTTGCCAAAAACTCTGATACAGACTGACATAACTAAAAGTCCCCTTAACGTTGTCATGTTTAGAATGCATGCAATGTGATATATAGTATTATAAGGATGTTGATATAGAGATTTCAAAAATAACCTTAAAATTACCTTAAATAAATGCACTTTTTGATAGCATTAAATAGTAAAGACCCTCCCGTTGTTCATCAATTGGCTCAAGCGGGCCCAGTAATGTCTCCATTGGAGACTGTGTTGTTACTGTGTTTGGCATATTGGATACGTCACAGGGAGCTTGCCAGGCTTTGCTGTGCGGGCGAGATACTCTCGGTAGCTTGCCGGGCTCTCCGAGAGGGGTGGAGGAATCGAACTCGAGTCAGCTATGTTGGCTGCGTGCAAGGCAAACGCCCTACCGCTGTGCTATCGCTCCAGCCCGGCATTAAATAAATAAAATTTAGCAAATCTAGCATCAACTAAATTTTGATATAATGATAAATACAATCAATATTTGAAGATATTTACAGTAACTACTAATATTATGTAAAGATATCTGTTAATATTATTAAAGTTTGATGTCCTCACTCATCATCAAATAGAATGCAGTTTCTAAGCAATGGCTAGCAAAATAATGCAAATTTTCTCCTAATTAAGATAACAGACATCCTACATCTAATTTATGGCGTTTGTCTAATGTTTCTCTAAATCTCTTGAATTAGACCATTTCAAATTCTTGTTTCATTGTGATTTTCTGGATCACGGGGCATTTCCTAGGGAAGGTGATTAGCTCAGCCAGCTCAGAGTGATTACATAAATGTTGAGAAATTATGTTCAGGGTTACATAGGTGGATTTGAATTTCAGGTTCCCTTCACTCCACTACCTTCTATACACACATCCCAGGTCAATATTTGCAGTAGCTTGGAATGACCTGCTTTCTTGATTTGTAGCAGTTTTACCAAGGATTTATTATTTATTTACTGGTTTAGTCATATGTTGCATTCTTTTCAAGCAGCTACATGTACATCTATGAGTTCTCTTTCGTAGAGAAAGTAAGTTAATCTGATTTTCTTCTCTGACCCCAATGATAGCGGCTGCTCAATGACAATTTAAAGAGTCAACGATGTTCTTACATCGTAGCCTTTTAATCCTTCTAAAAATCCTAGAAACGTGTTTACAAAATGGGAACATGCTGTTAAGTGTACGACTTTGTATTTGCACTTTAAAATGAATTTCTGCTATATTTCCTTTTCAGAAGATAGATCTGCTGCATTATTCCATAAGTACACAAAATTTTGATGATAGAGATTTATTAATATTTTGAATAATCCCGTTAGTGAAAGTTTAATTATAAATTTATTTTTTAAATTTTTAGTTTTTTTTTACAAAAAAGAATGCATATTCCTATATGTATTTCTGTAAACCCATATATATGAAAGCATCTGTAAGGCAGGTTACTAGGAGTAAAATCATTGCATCAAATTGGGTTTTCTAATCTAGTTTTGTCTGGGATCTTCTTATTTTTCCTATAGAAAGCTTGTGTTGGAAGGGCGAAACTGACGCCATGACAGGTGGCAGAAATGAGAAAAATCAGGTAGGCTTTAGGTTAAGTTCCTGAAACTGAAACAGATTCAGTTTCCCAGCAATAAAACAATGCGTAACCGGAACCCACCTGGGAAAGTTTCTGGGTTCAATAAGTGGGATCAATTAATTAATTCTCACCATGCCCCAGAAGTTGCTTTCAACCTTGAAAGAATGAGAAGTCTATGTAATCATAATCATAAAATTGGTACTGACACTGGAAATTATTGTTTAATTGTTGCCTAACCACTGTTACCCTAGACACTTGCCAAAAAACACCTTTGTTTGATAACTAAGTAAGATTCTTTTCTGAAACAATAAAGCATGTATTGCTTATGTAATCAAACCCTATATAAACTGCTTGCTGCCTAAAGTCGGGGCCGCTATCAAGAGAACACTCTGTGGGTGAGATAGTTGACCCCAGTCCACTGGAATAAAACTCCTACTGCTTTTGCATTATCCAGTTAGTGTTCCTGTCCATCTTGCCACTTGGGAACCCAGAATCCCAGGCTTAACAGTGTCAATTTATATTAACAACATGAAAGTTTGTGCATACTAACTAGTCCATGCAGCCCTGCCAACTCTAGATACTTGTAAATTTTATTTTCATTGTTGCCAGTGAGATAAGTAAAAAATATAACACTACTGTCCTGTAGTTTTTATATTACCAATAGTTTTTTTCACACGCCCATTATTTATTTTGATTTATTCAACACTTATGTCTTTTGGTCATCTTTCTTTTACTTCTTAGATGATAAATTAAATGAAAGAAGTTCTTTTGTTAACCTCTGAGTCAAATTTCACCTGTCTGCATTCTTAACTTTACTATTTAAGAGCTCATTGCTCCTAGTACAGAATATGAGCATTGAAAATCATTCTGGAATGAGGTAAACTTATAAATAAAATATAATTCAAAAAAATGTAAGCTAATTTTAAATGAAATGTGCCTAGTTCTCTGTTTGACTCCACTGGAGTGGTTTGGCAGTAAAATCTATCTATTCCCCCGAGTTCTTGACAATTGGTCAGAAATTGTGTTCTACGGCAATTCTCTGGCATAATTCTGTACTATTACCATCATTTTGTGCAAGGAGGAACTGACCATAAAGGTTAAGACTCAAGGTCATAATGCTAATAGACACAAATGTTCCATCACCAAGTCTGACCAATTATGAGAATTCTAGAGTTATAAAAAATGTCAGGACCTTCTCACAGAAAAGAAATTGTTAATGATTGCATAGCCTTGCATCATGGCTGAACGGTTGCTCATTTTCTTTCTTAAGCTATAATAATAATTATAGTTTCAACCATTTCTTGAGCTTGGACAAAGTGTTATTTGCTATTTTCTGTAATCCCCATTAAATTTATGTGAGATAATGTGATGAACATTTGTTTTATTTTATTGTCCAGACCAGTAGTCTCTTGCTTCTTCAAGGATTATAATTTCCTTTAGGAGTGTAAATTTTTCTCTCTCTGTTTAGTCCTGCTGGAATCTGTCAGATTAGGAGCCATGTCAAGCAGGGAGACTGTGACCTAACCCTTAACAGAATCACTCTCCAGGGACTTGAAATCTTTCCTGTTAGAACTAATTTGCTCGAACGGGCCCAGTAACGTCTCCATTGGAGACTTTGTTGTTACTGTGTCTGGCATATCGAATACGTCACGGGGAGCTTGCCAGGCTCTGTCGTGCGGGCGAGATACTCTCGGTAGCTTGCCGGGCTCTCCGAGAGGGGCGGAGGAATCGAACTCGAGTCAGCTATGTTGGCTGCGTGCAAGGCAAACGCCCTACCGCTGTGCTATCACTCGGAGCTGGGATGTGGGGTGATTTTCATTAGTTATTTCTACTTAGATCTCTGTAATCACCTTGTATTTCTGCCTTTTATGAATCTAGTTTTTCAGTTATGGCTTTAATTCTCTGAATTCTCCATACCCTTTAAATAGGCTCATCTTTGGTATAGTCAACTGGGGTACTTGTAGATTATTATAGTCCAGTCGTACAGATGAGTTTATTAAAAATTATTCTACTAGTAATTTAAGGCAGAACTACTTAAATTTTTCTACTTGTGACCCCCATTTTGCTAAGATATATATCTATATATATCTATATATACACATATGTATATATAAAGTAAAAGTAAAGGCCCTCCTGTTGATCATCGATTTGCTCGAGCAGGCCCAGTAACGTCTCCATTGGAGACTTTGTTGTTACTGTGTTTGGCATATCGAATACGTCACGGGGAGCTTGCCAGGCTCTGCCGTGCAGGCAAGATACTCTTGGTAGCTTGCTGGGCTCTCCGAGAGGGACAGAGGAATCGAACTTGGGTCGGCCACGTTGGCTGCGTGCAAGGCAAACGCCCTACCGCTGTGCTAAAATTTACTGACAATAAATCATCATAAACAAATTTATTTATTTAAAAACAATCCCTACATTCATTTATGTGACATTACATAGAGCCATGCACCACAGTTTAAAAATTAAGAAGCTTTACATGACCCCTAAACCTAGTCTATATCTTAGACAATGACATGTAACCAACGTCACAGTTAGGAAAGAGGAAAAGTTAGCAAACAAAGAAAGAAATCAGTCAGTCTTAGAATTTTTCTTGGTATTTTTGATATGATAAAAAACACAAAATCTTGGTATTTTTCTGTAACAAAGTAGCTGAATTAAAAAATTTTCATAATGAAGGAACTCTGAATAAGCCTTTAATGACTTTATTTTATTTTGGGTTGGGGGCCACATCTGGGTTTGTGCTCAGGAAACATACCTGAGGACCATATGCAGGGCACCACGTAGAGTATTAGGCTTTGAATCAGGGTTACTACAACCAGCCACACACTATTCAATAGTTTTAACCTTTGAACTCTCCCTCAGGACCCTGAATAGCTTTGATTCATAGTTAATTGTTTATCCTGTTCATATATTGTTACTTAATGTTGCACAAATTCCTAATTCTGGAGAGATCATCCTAATGGAGAACCACATTTACCATTGGGTCAATTTTAGTGTCATAACAAGAAAAGACTTTGCCTTCTACTGTCTTGGAAATGTTTAGGTGGGAGATTAAAAGCCAGGAAAAAATATTGGGAAACCAACCACTACAGAGCTGTAGCTTAACAACAGAAAGAAGGTGTGGGTAAGGGCATGGACGTTAGGATGTTTTTTGGGCAAAGCAAGAAGGAGACTACTAAGACAAAATAGAGAAGCCTACTTACAAATATAAGGTTATTCAAGCAAATCAACAATATGTATTATCAATATAAAATTTTAAAATACCATATACAAGACAAAATTTACAGATATAAAAGAGAGATGGTTGAATTACGATTCTAAGGAAAAGCAACCAGACAGTACAATATTCTTTTAAGTTTATGCTGATGTGAAGTATGCCATGACACAGAGTCTTCTTGGGGTCAGCACAGCTTGTTTTTTTTATTGAGCCAGACCTGGCATTCTCAGAGGTTACTCCTGGCTCTGTGCTCAGGAATTACTCCTGGCAGTACTTGGGATGGAGGGGATAGAACTAAGGACAGTCACATGCAAGGTGAGTGCCCTGGACAACTTTTGTTTAAAAAATGTCCCAGCTTTTTTCCAAGTCAATGTATCTCTTTTAAACGTGTATTTCTCTTTTTTTTTTCTCTGCTATTTCCACTCAGGAGGTCTTTCCTCTCTCCTGAATAAGGATTACTTCTCTTTTTCTCCCCTCACATCTAAGTTTCTTTCAATAAAACTATTTTGGTTCACTAAACAAAACAGTCTCTATGTAAATTAAAAAGTGGTTCATGATATATAATCACCAATCACAATGCATATGAACCTCATTCACACAGCAATTTGAATCGTGAAAAAGTTATACACACATTCACATTGCAAAGAAATACCACCACATTTGATATTATAGAATAAGAAACACACATTTATGGTATGGTAATCATTTTATGGCTATGATAATTACTTTTTTATATTTTAATGTAGGAGTAGTGTTATTTATTCAGCCACCGATTAGCTGACTGAATTGGGCATGAGCTTCACCTTACTTTTTTTTTTCACTTTTTATAATTTTATTTTTTGAATCACCATGAGAGCAGTTACAAAGCTTTTGGGTTTAAGTTTCGGTCATACAATGAAACACCTGTACCTTCACCAGTGCCCATTCTCTACCACCAAAAACCCCAGTATACCCCCATTCCACACCCTCCCCCTACCTGTGGGGCAGATGATTTCCACATCACTCTGTCTCTACTTTGATTACATTCAATATTTTGACACCAGACCCACCATTATTATTTGGGATTTTACCCCATACTCAAATCTGCTGAAAAGGCAACAGTAGACAATTTGTTTTCTTTTGCTGGTTATGAATAACATGATGTCGTGTGGCTGCAGTAGTGGCCACGCTATTTTGAAATTCCAAAATTTTAACAATTAAATCTGGAGGGCTTTCTGCCAAAACCTGCTGGGTTCCGAGATTTGCTCCTGAGTCTCTTGGGACGGGGAGGAAAGCGCCAGCTCCACCCCCATCCCGTGAGGCCCCACTTGTTTTGTCACTGTGTGCCCAAACCTGAAACCTATTTCCACCTGGGGTGGTCCAGCACCTGTAACTTACTGCAGGGACTGGACACATTTCTGCCAAAAGCCGTTGGGTTCCGAGGTTTGTTTATGAATCTCTGGGATTATGGCCGTTAAGCAGTTCGATCAGGAACCAGAGAGGCCATACCTCCAATTATATAGCTGAGCCGGAGGTGGTTTGTGGGTGTGTCTCCCACATACCTAACTTTTGGCTATTTACTTTCTTGGTAAACTTTGCCAAGTTTTTGGGGTCTGGCCAAAGGCACAGCAGCAATTTTGGGGTATCTGGAAGTCTGACGGTGCCATCAGGCTGCTGATGCACTTGCCTCGCAGGTACAGATTGACCTGCTGGTGGCACCATACTTCCGGCTATGATAATTATTTTAATGAGTTCCTATTTTGTAAAATTACATACTAAAGTAAATACAGATGATAAGATGTTTGAAACTGGTTTCAAAATAAGCCGAATATAGATGGTGCAGGCATAAGCAAAAATGAAAAATGATCATGTCTTGTCAGCTGACAGTTGAGAATGTATGAAGAATAGATAGATGGGAATCATTAAAATATGCATTATACTCTAGCACATGTGAAAGATTTTCAATAGTAAAGAGTTAAATAAAAATGATAAAATGTTATTTCCTTCCTTTTTCTTTTTTACTTTTTGGGGTCATACCCAGTGGTACCCAGTGGTTCTCAGGGAACAATGCAGTGACTGGAATTGAATCCCAACCTCTCTCTATATGCCAATATGCAAAACAGGTGCTAAAAATTTTGAGTGATCTCTCCAGCCCCCAAATTTTGTTTTATGAATTATATATATATATTTTTTGGGGGGGGCAAGTTGCACTCAGAGGTGCTCACATCTTATTCTTGTTTCTATGTTCAGAAATCACTCACTCCTGGTGGAGTGCTCAGAAGATGAGCGGTAATGCCAGGGATTGAACTGGGATCATATTCATGCAATATTAGCACCTTATCTGCACTCTCTCAGGTTCAGAATGAGTTCACTAAGGTGTTCATTATTATGCTTGTCTCTATGATAGGTTCAAGTCATAAATTAAATTTTCCTTATTGGAGATTTTCTGTACTATTTATTAGACTCTGAATGCCTTTCGCATGAGTCTCATTTTCACACAGACAACAGGCCTTGGACAAGTTGCTTTTAATTTTCCATATCTTAGTTTTCTCAGTTTGCCTATCAAGATAATGATAATGAATGCTTACAGCACTTTTGTAAATATAAAATTAATAACAATGCAAATTACTTAGCTTAGTACCTGAGATAGTATATATAAAGTTAGTAAGTGCTACCATGATAGTTCTTAATATATGAAAAATATTTTGAGGTATTTATTCACTTAATATTCATTGACTCTATTATGTTTTCAATATACTGGGGGAGAATTGATTTTTCTCCTTTTAATACCATAAAAAAGAAGGAATTTAATAAATATGGAAATTAGGCATTCTATTACATTGAGTCCCCCAAGCCATCATTTTATACCACACTATACTCTAGTAAAAGACAATTTACCAGAATCTTATAATCACAACCACATACTAACATATACACATATTCATATAAATATCCTAAGTGCTACTTGATATATGAGAACATTTAAATAAAACATTAAAACCTCCTGCTTTATAATTTAAAATTTAATTTAGTATTTGGAATACTATCAAGACATGCAAATTCTAGTTTATCTCAAATTTACGGATAGGAAAATAATAGAGTGCAGTATGTGATCAGATATTTTAATTTATACTACTTTAAATTTTATTTCAGTTGAGAATTGTTGGAGAGTTTCTTGAAAGAAATTGAGAAAGCTTAGAGTCCATATCCCTGAATGATAGTTGTAAATGTGAAGCCAGCCCTTTATGCAATCTCAGAACATTTGGTGTCATTTGCTTGAGACAGTCTTGAAGATCAAAGCACTTTGTCATTTTCTGAAGGTGGCATTACATTAGCTACTGTCACCCAAACAGGAAAACATTACTGCTATTTTCTACTAGTTGTCTACATCAAAACCAGGCTCTTAAGAGTGACAGAATTGGGATGGAGTGATGACAAGATATAGATAGATAGATCAGACTCAGACTTATGTAGTATAAAAGCAATTAGCTGTAGAAAATGTTGGCCTCTCCATTAAGGGGTTGCTTTAGCTAACTTCTGTCAAGTAGTTTGACTCTTGGTCACAATTAAGGATATTTTAGAGTGACAAAGTCCTGAAAATCTAGTGTTCATGAACTAATTGAGCTTATTTTTCAACCTTCTGGTATTATAAATGCAAACTCTAGAAATGTTAATGGTTCATATGACCAACTCTGAATAGGCTGAGATAATTAAAAGACTACAATACAGGTAGTCAAACTCTTCAATCTTAGATGTGTTTCAGAACTTTGCAGTGGGAGGATAATTCATTCATATCAACAGTCAAAGAAAGTCTAAACATTGAATTGATGGATTGTTTTTTAAATTCTCCTATTATCCTATATCTCCATTTCACTTACCCTTATTTTAATAGACTCATTACACTGAAAACTAGACATAATATAATCAATGAAGTATTGTACTATTTGCTCAACACAGTAGAATGGATTGGATTAGAGCAGAATCTCCTGGTTCAGTACAAAATCTTACTTGCAGTGAATACACTTTTTGTTGAATGAAGGGATGTCAAATGTTCTGATATCAAATTACTTCAGTGGTTTTTTTTAATTTATTGTATAACCCCAGGATCATATCTCCATGTTTAAGATATGTATCTATTCCTCACAAACATGTCTAGTTTGGTTTGATCTACCCTCAAATCTGCTCATTTCTTATCTTTGAAAATAATATCTATATGTGGCCCAATACTTATGTTCAAAACAGAAAAATTATCCATATACACACTTTTGTTATATATTCCTATATATTCCTTATATTATTTTTCACTTCATAGCTAGACTAGCAGTAACTGGCAAT
This sequence comes from Sorex fumeus, assembly GCF_029834395.1. NCBI lineage: Eukaryota > Metazoa > Chordata > Mammalia > Eulipotyphla > Soricidae > Sorex > Sorex fumeus. The sequence goes on from NW_026606129.1 coordinate 63,743,116, forward strand.
AGCAGTAGGACCTATCTCTATACTTCCTTCTGAGCCTACCACTTCTCATTATCCATTATCATCTTTCTCTTGATTGCTGCTTAAGTGATTACTAGGTCTTACCTGGCCTTATATTCATGTTTGCTTATCCACTCTGCCAAGTTCCACTGAAAGAGCCAGTGACATTTTCAAGGCATAAATTTAGGAAAAGTTCTCATTACCTCCTTAAAATTTAACAGTGTTGGTTGCAAGTGTTACTGCCCAAACATTGTGATAGACTATAGATCCCCTAAAATCTGGATCTTGCCCACTTTATTGACTTAATTTCATACCATCCTTTCCTCTGTTTCCATGCTCCTATAAACCCCAAACTATTTTTCTACCTCTACTCCCTAGTCTCCTGCCCCTGCGCCTGGCTGTTTCTCGCTGGGGTCCCTTGGAGGGGAGCGGGTTGAGCTTTCCTCCCCGCCCCGACCAGGACTCCGGCAGCCGAAGACCTCCAGGACCAGCCACCACCATGCTGAGACCACTCTCCGCACACATGAAGGTACTGGCAGAGGGACAATGCCACGCGGGTTCCGGGGCCGAGATCTCCAAGCCTACTCGAATTGGAGTTGAGCATCCTCCACCCAGATCCTCCAAATTCCAGTAGGCGGGGGTCACACCCACCACCTGGCCTCCTGGTGCCGTGTAATCCCATCAGCGGCCAAGACTCAGAGACTATAAAATCCAGCTCCCGGACATCTTATCAGGACATCTTTTTATGATATCTTATTATCTCATTCCTACTCTGGACAAACCTGCAGGCTATCGAATATAGCCTGCCCACAGGGCAGAGTCTGGCAAACTCCCCGTGGCGCACCAAATATACCAAATACCAGTAACAATGATGGGTCTCATTCTCCTAAAGAGCCTTGAATATAATCTCAGGGCTAGGATGAAAGAGACGTTACTGGGGCCTGCTCGAGGCAATCGACGAATAACAGGATGATGAATGAATGAATGAATGAACTCCCTTTGCCTGGAGTCTTAATTCAATTGACCATAAGCCTCTCTCCTTATAACTACTATACTATTTAATATTCTATATGTTTATTGACAATTTATTTTTTCCCACCCTCATGCTTCAAAGAACCAAGAAATCATCTCTCCTGTTAATATCTGCCACATTCACAATGCTCAACACGATATCTGGCTCATTGCAGATACCCAGTAAGTGATGACTTTGCTCATGGATGACTGCATATTAAAAACTCAACCGCAACATAGTTGAAGGCCAGTATAAACCAGGAACAATTTTTTTCTGAGGATATAAAGATTAAATAACTTCCATCCTTACAGAATCTCAGACTATTTATTTTCCAACTCAAAGGAAAATAATTATCAAGTTCTTTATTTTTCTACATTTGAAGGACACATCTAATTTTAGCCTTTCTGATAAGCATGGCCAATTAAAATTTCTAGCGGCTTCGCAGTTGAGAAACCGTTGCTCTGTTTTTTTATTTCTTCACCCATATGGATGTAGAAGGGAGAGAGAGCTGGCTTATTAAATTTAATCCATTTTTCCTCCAGATGTGGAAACTGCAACCCTCCAAGGTGATGGAGGTGATCACAGTACTCCACATCTGAAAGTGAAAGTACACCCTAAGGGTGACAATGCACCATCAGTCCCTTGAGCAGTGCTTTGTCCACTGCACACACTTTCTCCTCAGTCTGTAGTGGGCCTCTTTGTGCCAGAGAAATGCAAACACAAAGGGTACTACTATTCATAGAAATGGATGGTGGCTCTAGATTTTGGGTTCAGAGAGAGGCTCAGGAGACGATTATTTTGTTGGTTTTGTTTCTGTTTGCCTTTTGGTCTACACCTGGCAGTGCTCCAGAGTGACTTCTGTGCTCAGGGCTCACTGCCAGTGGTGTTGTGAGAAGGACCCAGACAGTGAGCAGGGATGGGGGCTTGAACCTCCACAGTCCTCAACATGCACTTCAAGCTATCCTTTGAGCTATCTCTCTGTCCCCTGAAGTGTTCTGTTTTAAGATGAAGCAGATATCCTATGATTTTGGAACATTTCTTGTGAGGCAAAGGGATCAGGAGTCTTCAAAGCTCAGGAAGTTGTCACTAAGGTTCCTAAGATTACGCCTTACATTAAAATTGTTCAAAGGCTGGAGACAAAGAACAGATCCTCATATGGAATCTCGGCCAAGTCCCCCATTTGTCCTTCCAGTCTTAGCTGCCAACATGCCTTTCCTTGGCCTTACTGTGCTCATACAGACATGCGTTCAACTCTCAGATTTTCTGTCTTCTTGGCCCAGATCCTTGAAAATATTCAATACCCTCTGTCCAGAATGTTCCTGACACCCTTCCTGCTTTACTTGGTGAAGACCTGCTTGTCCTTTACACACTAAACTCAAACATACGTGAAGAAAAACTACCCCTGACCATACTGCATATCTGATTATCCCACAGAGATGTTTTTATTTCTTCAAACTTCTGAACTCAATTTATAACAAAGAAACTCACTGATGAAGTCTATAATATTAAAATTCAATGGCCTGTAAGGCGCATAGATGCAGAGATTTTGCTTATAATTATATGCCCAATATTGAACATGGGGTCAGCCTCCAGCAAATACTTGTTAAATATAAATGCTTGGATAATCTGTACAGAAACTGATGCATTCCTGGAATGCAGACACACACAGCTACTGCCAAAAGAAAAGAAATTCACCCTGCCACGTGGCTAAGGATCTGTGGTGGTCATTTAACCTTTCAGTATGGTTAGAGTCAACTTTTTATAGTTTGAGGGACTGAATAAGGCTGTTTGGTTAATTCTGGTCAAATGGTTTTGAGAGCTATTGGTTCTTGATCAGTTTTCTAGAGCCTTCATTTTTTGATGCAAGGTCCACCAAAATTTTCTTTCACTTTGACACAGTGTGAACCAAATTTGAAATGGGAGTTCTATCTTCAGCCTGGGTCATTAAATAACATCTATGAACGGAACTCACACTAACTTATGCCTGGCAAGGAACACCAAGAGAAATCCTTTGTTTTTCGGGTCATTAAAATTTAGGGTTGTTTACTGTAACAAAATGTAGCATTGCCTTGCTGAAAAGGAACTAAATCCAATCTTCTTTGGTCAGAAAATAATAGCAATAAAAAACAATAGTAAAATTGTTCAAAAGTGACCATGTCAGGCCCTGTTCTGTAAGTATAGAAATAATCTCATTATTAACCTCCTAACAATAATATAAGGGAGTGTGTTTGTGTGTGTGTATGTGTGTGTGTGTATGTGTGTGTGTTGCGGGGGAGGTGTGGGCACTTCCAACATTGTTGGGAGCCCAAGGTCACTCCTGGCAGTTCTCTTTCTAGAGGTACTTGAGAGTCACCAGGACTATATCCCACGGTGCTAGGGTGGGGTATATGGTACTAAGGACTGAAACTAGAACCTCCCATATGCTAGGTACATAGTACAATACTTGGCGCTCCATCTGTCCCATGCACTCTCTCTCCCCTCTCTCTCTCTCTTTATCTCTCTCTCCCCCCCACCCCCTTATCAATCACTGATGGGGCTACTCTTAACGAACTCATTGCTTTGGAGAGGGGGTTGTCACTTCCAGTAGTGTCTGAAGGACAATGCAGTGCAGGGTATTGAATGTGGGCCTGCTGCATGCAAATCTTCTATTCCAGCCCCTTGAGCTCTTTCTCTGAGGCCAGGAATAATATTTTCATACATATGCTGAAACTAGGCTAAGGAAGGGGGGTAGGTATATTATGCAAAGTCAGTTTGTTTGTGAGAGGCACAGCCTGATTCTGCATTAGTCAAGCCCTGTATGCTACTGATCAATGAGAGAGTAGGCCTGCCTGGCATGGGTTTCACCTATGAGAGCAGATTCATCCAGGTCAGGTTTCTCAACCTTAGCTCTCGTAACCTGGATGCTGGGTAATTTTGTGCTGTGAGACTGTCCTGTGCTCCAAGGGATCTTTAGCATTCAGCTTCCAGCAGGTTCTAGCATGCTCCTTCCCAGCTGAACAATATCACCCAGGAAGGTGGGGGATAGGTATCACAATTGTCCCCAGCTGAGAAGCACTTGTCTATCCCCTGCTTTTGAGCATTGGCTCAGGAGATATTCTATAGAGGGTGTGGCTGTAAGCATGTTACAGGTAATTAATGATAGCTGGAGGGCTAGAGCAATAGTACAACAGGTAGAGTCCTTGTCCTACACATGGCCAATCTGGGTTTAATCCCTGGCACCTTATATGGTACCCCAAGCTCTGCTAGGGGTGATCCCTGAGCACAGAGTCAGGACTAAGCCCAGAGCACAGCTGGATGTGGCCCACAAACCAAAATAAATAAAGATGCCCAGAGACTTCAGAAATATACAGCTCTAAGAAAAGGGCCTAATAGTAACTACACAATTCTGGAAATAATTCCCCCTGAAAAGTGCAACAAAGGAAAAATACAGAGCCTTCATCTGGTATGAAAAATGCTCTTGGATCTGTCTGCAAAGAGGCAATTCATATTGATTCATATTGACTAGATTTTTATCAGGAGAAGATGTTGCAGGTCTCCAATGACTGCTGTGGATTCTGTTGAACTGGCATGTGACCAAGCTCTAAATTACCTTAAATGCTGTAGTTTTTCCAGTTCAAGGGACCCTAATATCAGCCTTAAGACTGGCACACAGGTCAAGGGAAAAGGATACCAGGTTTAGAGCGTCTCTGGCACCAGGAATCCTGCACAGCAAAAGGTATGGTGCCTGTCTCTGCCATCTGCATATACATGAATGAGGCTCAATGCTTCCTTTTATGTATCAAGTGGCTGTCAAAAGGACCCAGTGGGTCTGGGAATAATGTACTTGGATGTTTATCAGGCCAAACAGAAAAAGCCTCCACTGAGATGGAGGCAGGGGGGAAAATAGATTTCTCTAAAAATAAACCTTATTTTAATTTCAAACTGGGTCAGTTTGGCTTGGGAATTATTGGGGAATGTGGCTGAGCCGCTAGGAGAGAAGTGAAACCCTTGCTAATTTAATTTGCATATGCTGTTTAAAATGCAGAAAAGCCTGCTGCTGGAAGCCTGGCAGCTACCTCAGTCTGGCACTGCCCTTTTCTGTCTCTATAGCTCAGTCTGAGTGGCCCCCTGTGAGCCATTGTCTCAAAGGGGAGCTTTCTGGGGCCAAGACTAGGTCCAGCCAAACATGATGGCCACTTAGTACCTGTATAGCAAACCATCACAACCAAAAGGGGAGAGAGTAAAAAAGAAATGTGCCTGCCACAGCAGCGGGTGTGTGTGTGGGGGGAGAGGGGGAGTAGGAGATGGTATGGGGGTGGCAAGAGGGATACTGACTGGTGGTGGAGAATGGACACTGGTGGAAGGATGGGTACTTGATCATTGTAAGACTGAAATGTAATCACAAAAGTTTGTAAGTCTGTAACTGTATCTCACAGTGATTCATTTAAAAAAAAAAATAGACTGGGTCCAGAACAGTGCAACAGTGCATAGCAAGAATGAGGGGTAAAGTGACCACAGTTAGGCCCTGCAGTGGTCAAGGGACAAATCTTGTGGCTCTCTGATCCTGTTAAGAAGGGAGCCGTCTTGACTTTGACCTCCCAGATTTGGTGACTTTTTGGTTTAAAGAACACTAATTTAAAAGCAAATAAATCAAGCCAGAGACATACATCTGATTTTGTCTGGTAATGTCATTTTTCTAAAATTAGAGGCATTTTAACACCAAAATAAAAGTAGGAGAGTTGGAGCTTCTGAATAATAAGAAATTCTTAAGTAAGTTCAGTTGCAGCAGTTGAAATGCTCACAACTGGGGCCAGAGAGATACAGTGGTTAAGATAATTTGTTTGCATTCGACCAACCCTGGTTCAAATCCAGGTGCCTCATAAGGTTTGTGCTATCAAGAGTGATTCCGTAAGTACAAAGCCAGGAGTAAACCCTTGAGCACTGCTGGGTGTGACTCAAGAACAACAACAAAATTCTCACAACTACACCAATAACACACATTCTTTACCTTCATTTCTTTTCTTTTATTCTTTTGCTTTTTGGGCCACACCAGGAGTACTTGGGCTTACTATGGGTTCTGACCTCATCACCCGTGGTGGGGCCCAGGGCACTACACATGGTGCCAAGGATTGAATCTGGGTCTGAATCAAGGCAAGCCTCCTACACACTGTACTTTCACTCTACCCCCTTTCTTATTTCTTATTCAACAACCAACTGTCCCAAGGAATCTGCACGTGAGAAAAAGCATTCTAACAAGAAGTTATTTTTTTGACTTTATTTGTTCACTAGGAGTAAGAGCCATGTTGGCTGCTTGCAAGGCAAACGCCCTACCCGCTGTGCTATGGCTCCAGCACAGCGGGTAGGGCGTTCGTCTTACAAGCGGCCAACATGGCCGACCCGAGTTCGATTCCTCCGCCCCTCTCGGAGAGCCCGGCAAGCTACCGAGAGTATTCGATATGCCAGACACAGTAACAACAAAGTCTCCAATGGAGACGTTACTGGGCCCGCTCAAGCAAATCGACGATCAACGGGAGGGCCTTTACCTTTGCCTTACCTTTTAGGAGTAAGAGAGGTTGGGGTGACATGCAGTGCTTGGATGCTATTTCTGGCTCTGTCATCAAGTGTCACCTGGTGGTGTCGGGGGACCGAATGCAATACCATGGATAGAACTGGGTTAGCTGCAAGGCAAGTACCTTCATTCTTAGTCTATGTCTTCAACTCTTGTTACCCTGAGTCTAACCTTTCTCCTTCATCAGTCCTCTCGATAAGCCTGGCAAAAGACCACTTTCTAAAGGACAAATGTTAGTGCACCTCTCCACAGCTCAAAACCCTCTTAGTCTCTCAAATACTGAGGATGACGTGAAGTCCATACTGGAAAATACAGAAGCACAGGGACCTGTGCAAGTCCTGTATTTAGTTCTAGACTGAGTCAGGATCACAGCTATGGCACTGTTAGTGACCAGTGAGCAATCAGCCTTCTGGGTGGCAGGCTGCTCTATCCGCCCATTACTATCTTCTTTTTTCATGAGCCAACAACATGGGAAAACCACTCAGCCCTGTCTCGAAACCCAATCTCAACTTATCTGTCTTGTCTTTGTTCCAAATCTATAGTTCAAAAGAATCATATGTGATAATGAAAATGTCTACTATGCACACCGTTCAAGGTGCCACCTCATATGGCTGGTGAGTACTTCTTATGGGCCAAGTATGACCAAGGGACTTGATTCTTATTTTTAGTAAATTCTAATGTAAAGTTCAAATAAATAGTGGCAATTGACTAGTGGCTACTGTATCGAACAAGTTCTAGAACTTTTTTCAGTGAGTTTCATACTTAACACTAACCTGGACCCCGGATTAATGGTTCCATAAATGTTCAAAGAAAAAGTGCAGTGTCAAAAAGTCTGGCCCTCCAAGATGATTGCTCCATGGTTGGAAGCCTGCCTATGAGCTGGGGGAGAAGGCAGCTAGGATAGAGAAGGGATCCCTAAGTCAATGATGATTGGAGGGATCGCTTGGGATGTGAGATGCTTGCTGGAAGTAGATAAAGGACCAAACATGATGGCATCTCAGTATCTTTATTGTAAGCCATAATGCCCCCAAATAAAGAGTAAGAAGGAAATTGTCTGCCATAGGGGGAGGAGGAGAGGTGGGATGGGTCGGGGAAGAATCGGTCGTGGACAATGTGCACTAGTGGAGGGATGAGTGTTTGATCATTGTATGACTGAACTCAAACATGAAAGCTTTGTAACTGTAGCCCATGGTGATTCAATTAAAAAAAAAAGGTTGGCCCTCTGGATTTAAATCTTTCATTAGCACGAATAAACTGTGGCATTGTATATGTTATAACATTAAAAAATTTGGTTTTGGAGCCACACCTGGTCATGCTCAGAATTTACTCCTGGCTCTGAGCTTAGAGATCACTCTTGGTGGGTATAAGGAACCATATGGGGTGCCAGAGTTGACCTGGATTGGCCGTGTGCAAGGCAACTGTACTCTCACTCCAGCCCCAGGGTATAACCATATGTGCTGCAATTTCCTCTGCTGTAAAAGGGAGGAGATAATAGGACCATCTCCGAGATTACATAAAAATTAAATGAGTTAATACACACAAAATGCTTTAGATCCATGTGCATAAACATTAAGTCATTGTCATGCTATTTCATTTCATGTTGGAGACCCCCCAATTCAATCAGATCAATATAGGATTAGTTTAGCTTTTAAAGATAGACACTGGCATCTGCTCCCATTTCAGTGATTTGGAGACATCACCTTCACAAAGGTCATAATCCCAGCAGTAAAGGTAGAAACATACTACAGGATTTCACCTGATACTCACCACCCTACTAAATGTTATCATCACTCCCCATTTCAAAGGCAGAGCAAGTGAGGCCAAAGGTAGAGTAAATGAGGCGATTTCCCCAGAGGAGTCAGAATCTGGATTTGGACACGAGTTTTTTCAATATAGTGCCCAAATACTCGCTCTCTGCATCCACCCTACTCCCAGGAGAAAAACCTGATGCATCTCTCATGAGAAATTCGATTTCAACAAAAGATGGAATGGACAGGAGAGAGAAAAGAGCTGAAGGAAAAATGTCATGGATACTTTTAAAGTTTCGTCCCTGGATAAGTGAAGGATGGATAAGAATGGAGCTGCACTCACCATCTGTGACTGTTTCTGGTAAATGTGGATTGGCTGAGACCCATCCTGAATGTAGGGTAGGGCATTGAAATAAATAACCATTGAAAGTCAGTGGAAGGACTAATGAATTAATTTCAATGGATAGCAATTATACCAATTTCTTTCAAAGTGCTTCATAAGCTTAAGTACTTTTCTCAAGTGAAAATTTGTAACTTTACTATATTCAAGCTGTTGTTTTGTTTTTGCTTCTTTTTGTTTGTTTTTGGATAGTACTTGGCAATGCTGAGGCTTACTCCTGGTGGTACTCAGGGGATCAGATGGGGCGCTTGGGATCAAACCCAGTTTGGTCAAGAGCAAGGCAAGCATCCTCTTCACTATACTATCTTTCCAGCACCCCTATATTAAGTTTTAAATAAAAATCTTGTTCCAAGTGAGAGTCATACCCTTTGGGCTAAACAAAAACAACCACCAGGTTCTCAGTGGATCAGGCCTTAGACACAAATGAAAAAGAGAACAAAAATTATTACCTCCTGTTGACAAGAATAATTGACCCAGTCCACATTAGGGAAGACAAGAATTATCTTAAGATAACTCATTCAAGATATCATAAGATGTATTTCATTAGGAAGCCAGATTCAGTTTATCCTAAATTATAAGGATCCAAGATTATTCAGTTTTTAGTTTGCAGGAATGTATAAGTAATCTAATAAGCATATTGATTAATGGCTAATGATAAATAACAAACGATTCTGGCAAAAGAAAGTAAAAATAGTGTTTAGCTCAGAGCAATTAATCTATTTGCTTACATAATTTTCCTACCAAACAAAATCCAAATAATTTTTATTTATCAAATTTATTATTATTTTTTGCTCGAGCGGGCCCAGTAACATCTCCATTGGAGACTTTGTTGTTACTGTGTCTGGCATATCGAATACTCTCCGTAGCTTGCCGGGCTCTCCGAGAGGGGCGGAGGAATCGAACTCGGGTCGGCCATGTTGGCCGCTTGTAAGGCGAACGCCCTACCCGCTGTGCTATCGCTCCAGCCATTTTTTTTTTTTTTTTCGGGCTGGAGCGATAGCACAGCGGGTAGGGCGTTCGCCTTACAAGCGGCCAACATGGCCGACCCGAGTTCGATTCCTCCGCCCCTCTCGGAGAGCCCAGCAAGCTACCGAGAGTATTCGATATGCCAGACACAGTAACAACAATGGAGACGTTACTGGGCCCGCTCGAGCAAATCGACGATCAACGGGAGGGCCTTTACCTTTACCTTTACCTTTATTATTATTTTTTACTGAGATAATGTTGATATATAATATAGTAAATGCTTTCATGCTTTAGGAGTACAATTTTATCATTCCACCCCCACTTAAAAAGTGCTAATACCCTTCTACAAACATATAGGATCGTTTCAGTTTTCTGCTCATTCCCTTGGTAACTTCAGTTTGGTTGTTAGAGTTTAAGAGTTTGTTTATATCGGATATTGTCTATCCCTTTGCTTTTACCTTTTATATGAAACATCTGAGATCTACCTACATGTATAATTGTTTGTGACTGCAAGTGTAACTGTTCTCTTGCTTTCATTCTTTTACAGTTCAATTCTTGCATATAAAATCAAAATTTTACATTGATTTTACAGCTTGTTACTTTGTTGTATTGATCTATTGTTTTAAATAGTGTTTCAGCAGAGTATTCAGCATTTAAAATCTTTTTCATATCATATTCAAAGAGTAATTGACCTTTTTATTTTCCCAATTTGGAACTCCATGATTAATTTTTCTTGATTAATTGCTGTGGCTAGAACTTCCAATATTGCATTGAGTAATAGTGGCATAAAAGGATATTTTTTTTATTTTAATGAATTATCAAGAGATACATTTACAGCCTTACAGACTTTCATGATTGCATATCTGTCAAACAATGTTCAAATACCCATCCCTCCACCAGTGCCCATTCTCCACCACCAATGTTCCCAGTATCTCTTCCCTACCACCACCCCTTCCCACCTCCTGCCTCTGTGGCAGACACAATCCCTCTTACTCTCTCTGTCCTTTTGGGTGTTAAGGTTTGCAATATAGGTAACAAGCAGCCATCATGTTTGGTCCATAGTCTACTTTCAACATGCATCTACTATCCAAGCGATCCATCCAACAATCATTTATTTAGTGCTCCTCTCTCCATCCCAGCTACCTTTCCCCCCAGAGCATGAGATCGGCTATCAAGCCATGGGCCAGTCCCCCTGACCCTTATTTCAACTGTCCTAAGGTGTTAGTTTCCTATTATGTTACTTTATATATAAAAGGACTTTTTTTTTCATCGGTTGACATTCTATTGGGGGATGAACAGGGTCATGCCACAGCTTTACCACCCATTCTTTTTTTTTTCTTTTTTTTTTATTAGTGAAACACCATGAGGTACAGTTGTAGATTTACAATTTTTTGTGCTTGGGTTTCGATTAGACAATGATCAGATACCCATCCCTCCACCAGTGCCCATTTTCCACCACCATGGATAATATCCCCCCACCCTCATCCCCCCATCCCCCCTGCCTCTGTGGAAAAGGACTTTTTTTTTAATCTTAAAGGAAAGGCACTTTTTCTTTTCCTGGTCACTGAGTATGATGTTAACTGTGAATTTGTTATTCATGACCTTTACTACGTTGAAGTAGCTTCCATTCCCATTCTGTTGAGAGTTTTTATCACAATCAGATACTATATTTTCCCAAACCTTTCTGTATGTTGATAAAATCATGTAGATTTAATATTTGTTCTTGTAGATCTGATATACTATATTAAATTATTTCCATATGATGAATCATATTTGTACCCCTGGAATAATTCCTACTTTGTCATATGTATGATCCTTTTTGTGTATTGTTGGATTCAGTTTGCCAAGATTTTATTAAGCATCCTTGCTCCTATGTACATCAGGAATATTGGTGTATCGTTTTCTTTTTTTGTGTGATACTCTTGGCTAGCTGTGTATCAGAGAAACGCTGGCTTCACAGAAAGTAGAAGAATTTTTCTTCTTCAAAATTTAAAAAAAAATTGAGAAATATAGGTAACAGTTCACTATGAAGATTTTGTAAAGCTCACTAAAAAACTATTTAATAATAATTTAACTATTTAATAATAAAACTATTTGGGCCTGGGATTTTGTTTTTACAGACAATTTTCATTACTTTAAAAATTATTTCTTTATTGTAATTTGTCTACTCAAATTTTCTATTTTCTCCTGATTTGGTCTTGAAAATTTATATGAGTCTAAGAATTTACTCATTTCTACTAGATTTTCAACTTATTGATATTAAGTTTTCCATAAGAGTTTTTTATGGTACTTTAACATTTATTTGTTAAAAGTTTATAAGTTTTATCATTTCTAATCCTATTTATTGAAGATTTTAAGTTTTGTTCTTCATGAACTTTGATAAAGTTTTGTCATTCTTGTTTATCCTATTAAAGAATATGCTAATGGTTTCACTACTCCTTATGACAATCTTTATATTGCTATCCTTTAAAGAATAAGGTACTGATTTTACTAATCTTTATATTGTACTTTTTATTTCTATTTCATTTGTTTTTGCTCGTTTTTGTTTTCTTTCTTCTACTGACTTTGGGTTTCATTTAAATTTATTTTTCTAGTTTCATAACAGGTATGGTTAGATATGTTATATGAGATTTTACTTACTTCCTGATGAAAGTTTGAACTCCTACCAACTTCCCAATTAGTAGTTATTCTATATCCCGTATGTTCTCATAGTATCTGTTCTCATTCTTACTTGTTTCTGGCAATTATTTTATAACGTCTTTGATTTCCTTATTGGGTCAATAGTTATTCAACAGCAAGTTGCTTAATCTCCAATTTTTTTTAGTTTTTATGGCTTGGTCTTCATGGTTTATTACTAGTTTTAAGACGTCCATAGTGAACCAAGAAGATACTTATTTTCAATCTTCATGACTTTGTTGACCCTTATTTTGTGTTCCAATGTGTGAACTAATCTGAGAATATTCCATTTATCCTAGAGAAGATGATATAATTGTTTGGAGGTGCAAAAGCTCTGTAAATACCTATTTAGTCCAGTTTATCCAATATTATGTTGCTGCTAATGTCTCTTTTTGGATCCATTAAAAATTGCATAGAATATTTTGGTGTTGGGCTGGAGTAGCACAGTAGTAGGGTGTTTGCCTTGAGTGCAGCCAGCCTGGCTGAGCCAGGTTCGATTCTTCAGCCCCTCTTGGAGAGCCTGGCAAGCTACCGAGAGTACCTCGCCTGCACAGGAAAGCCTGGCAAGCTACCCATGACGTATTCAATATGCAAACACAGTAACAACAAGTCTCAAAATGGAGACATTACTGGGTCCACTTGAGCAAATCGATGAACTGGAGGACAGTGACAGATTTTGGTGGTACTTTGTTTGGTGGTAAGCCTTGATGTATGGATCCTTTAATTATTATATAATGCCAATGTCTGTCATTTTTTTTTCGTGGCTAGTTTTATTTTGTCTGATAATTTGACTGTCTTTTTAAAAGGTAGCCATATTTCTATGAATGTCTTCTAAATTTTTATTTTGAGCCCATGTTTAGCAGGTAGGGCTGGAGCGATAGCACAATGGGTAGGGCGTTTGCCTTGCATGCAGCCAACATAGCCGACCCGAGTTCGATTCCTCTGCCTCTCTCGGAGAGCTTGGCAAACTACCGAGAGTATCTCGCCCGCAGGGCAAAGCCTGGCAAGCTACCTGTGACGTATCCGATATGCCAAACACAGTAACAATAAGTCTCACAATGGAGACGTTACTGCACCTGCTCGAGCAAAATCGATGAACAACTGGAGGACAGTGACAGTTTAGCAGGTAATTTCAAGGAGTCTCCTGGTAGCAGAAGATTGGATTTTCAATTCCTGATCCATGTAAACATTCCTTATCTTTTGATTGGCAAGTAATGCTATTTCTGTTCTGAGAAATTATTGAAATAAAATAATTTATTATCATTTTTCTATGCAGATTCTGAATTTTCTATGTAGATTCTGGATCTTACTTAATTTTTCTAGTCCTTTGTTCTTATCTTATTCTTTTTTTTCTCCCCTGTATTTTGATATATGCCTTTTGTAGTTCTCAGGTTCCATTTGTCTTTTTTTTTTTTTTTTTGCTTTTACATATTTTTTGTTTTGAGGTTACAGTGAGCTCCATATGCAGTTCTAAGCTTATCTCCTATTTTAACTCGAAACACATAAACCTTGAATTTTCTATGAGTTCTCAATGTTACTCTTTTTTTCTATGTTCAAAAAAATATTGTCTGCTATCTCCAAGTGCGGTTTGGTTTCTTTTCCTTTTATACTATTTCTTGTAGATTCATGTTGGCAGTGGATTTCTCAACGGCAGTTTGTCTAAAAAACTTAAAAAAAAATCATTCCTTCAGTTATAAATGGTAATCTAGTTGGGTAAAATATTCCAATTTGGAGGTATTTTTTTCATTTAACACATGGTATGTATTATGCCATTAATTTCTGGTCCTTAGAGTTTTTATTGAGAAATTTGCTGATAAAATTGTGAGATTTCTCTTATGTATAATTTTTCTTAATGGCACAGAAAAGTCAGCCATAAATAAGTCAAGTTCTTATTCTATTCATGGTTCCATCTGGTTTTAGTAGCCATTTGGGAGTATTACATTAATTTTATAGGTTTTTACAGGGAACTAAAAAAAAAAAACCTGCAGACTTTACCATAAAATATGTAAGTTATATTTGTGGGTAAAAATGTGAAGTACTCAGGTTCTGTTACTAATTTATGGTATGAGTATTACAGTAAAACCACTTTACTAAACCATTTAACAATATCTGCTGATGATGAACTAGTTCATGATAATTAGTTTGTAATCCAGAATTGCACTCGTATATATTTAAGAAAAGAAATGAGTGCTAGCATCCATGGAATCACAAGCATGACTGTTCAGAATAGCTTTATTCAGAGTGACTTTAAACTGGAAAGTACTGAAATATTCAATCACATAATGGATTAATGATATTTTATCACACACTGAAATAATACATTTATTTTTTAGAATTATTTTTAGAATGAATTTTAGAATGAATTTTTAGAATGAATCATTGTTTTGTGTATCAAAAAATAAATCTAATAGATGTGAAGTTGAGAAAAAGAAGAGATAAAAAAGGTTTATGTAAAATTACATATATAGACATATAGTCTATTAATTATATATTTATATAATGTATGTATTAAAGTTTATTATATGCTTTATATATACTTCATATACATTTTCAAACATATATGTATTTGTATATATACATGTGCTGGAGTGATAGCACAGCGGTAGGGTGTTTGCCTTGAATGCAGCCAGCCTGGCCGAGCCAGGTTCGATTCCTTCGCCCCTCTCAGAGAGCCTGGCAAGCTACCGAGAGTATCCAGTATGCCAAACACAGTAACAAGAAGTCTCGCAATGGAGATGTTACTGGGCCCGCTTGAGCAAATCGATGAACAATGGGAAGACAGTGTTTTTGTTTTATTGTATATATGCATATGGACATAAATATATGGTTCAAAGCAAACAAATATAATCTACAAGAAAACTTCCTTTGATGGGCAATGTGGGGAGAAATGTTTATTTTATAAAGCCTAAGACTTAGATTACTTTTGATTATACAGTTGTTTTCATAGCAATAGTCAGACACTACTCTGACTTGCTTTTCAGCAGAGGAGACTGTTATTCTTAATAGCAGCCTGGGAAAGTGGCCAATGTCCTGTTAAAATGGCACCTGCAGAGAAACAGGTGGCATTTTTTCCCACTGAGAAAGGTTTTACAAATGATAATATTAACGCAATGGTCGGGGAGTAAGAACACTCTGGAGGGCTTTTTGAAACAACTGCATTGAGGGACAGACAGTCCTAATACTTATTTAGAAGCAAATATTGTTTTGATCTTGGGAGTCTGTGATTCATGTGATGGAACTGGATACAAAGCCCAGAGATCTTGATAAGGCATCTACCTAAACAACTTGTTCACATCTCAAGTGAAACTGAAATAAGAACATCCTTACTTCTGCCTTTGTTCTTTTTAAGTTGAAAAATAGGACTAGTTTTCAAATATGGCATAAGCTCCACGTTGTTTCAATTTGTGCATATAACATTGCTTTCAATTTGTAAGTGGCCATCTGTTTGTTCACTGATTCCACCTAGGTCACAAGGCTTGAATAACTGGGCTAGATTTCAATCCACAAAAGTTGGTATGCAGGATCCATGTTCTCTTTACCACATTCGCCATTTCCAAGAAATGCCTTCTTTCAGATTTCTGCATGTTATATGCTCCTTCCTACTCTAAAAAACTATTTTCTTTTTCTCACTTAACTAGGGAAGTCATTCTTGAATCTAACACTTATTTCACTTTTTTCCTAAATAAATTAATTTAAATTCATTGAAAGAGACTCAGATAAATCACAGTTTTCTCTTTTCCTACTATATCCTCATTTTCTTAATTTTATTTTTTGAAAATGATTATAATCAATGATCTTCAACAGCTCCCTCAAATGAAACATTCCTTGGGAGCCTGTTCTCAAGGGAGTCCTTGGCCTAGTGTTATTTCCTGACTAATCTAAAGATTCAGTCAGTGATAATTTCTAAGTAAATTTGTCTTTAGACATAATAAGCATAAAAATTCTTTGGAATGCCCTTGGAATAAGAAAATAAGTGAAATAAGTATCTCTTATATTTCCATTTTATTCCTCCTTTATTCTCATTTAAAAAAATATTGGGGGGGGGGGTCACACTCCGCATTGTTTAAGGCTTATGTCTGGTTCTGCACTCACGAATTACTCCTGGCAGTGCTTGGGGGACTATATGGGATGCCTGAGGTTAAATGTGGGGTTATTCCCAAAAGGAGAGAGAGAACACAGGGGATTGCCCTGCCACAGAGACGGGGGGGAGGGGGGATGGGGGTGGGGGGATATTATCCATGGTGGTGGAAAATGGGCACTGGTGGAGGGATGGTTATCTGATCATTGTATAATCGAAACCCAAGCACAAAAAATTGTAAATCTACAACTGTAAAAAAAAAAAAAAGAAACAAAACAAAAGTAACATTCTACAAAAAAATAAAATAATTTTCTCACAAAAAAAAATCTGGGGTTATTCACATTCAAGGCAAGCACCATGTAGACTGTACTATCTCTTCAGCCCCTTTATTCCCATTTTATTCCTGTATTTAAAACCTGGTAAGATAAAGTTAAAAATCAAAGAGGCAATAGAAAAAGGTTTGAATGTATTTAAGTGTTTTAGGGTTTTGTTTGTTTATTTTGAGTCACACCCACTAATCCTCAGGGACTCCTGGCTCTGGGCTCAGAAAACACTCCTGGAGAGACTCAGGTGAACATATGGTGCACAGAGATCAAATCCAGGTTGGCCATGTAAGAGGCAAGTCACTTACCCACTGCTACCTATCTAGCCCTTGTATCTAAAATGTTAAGTGACTTAGCATACCTATTAGAATAGAGAAATGCTTTGAATTTGGAGTCAAATCAAATCCCTCCAAAAATGGGCAATGTTTTGGCCAATTAATTTCTTAGCTTTATTTTTATCACATCTTAAATGTGGTATTTAATAATGTTTACCTACATCAGATAATGCGCGTTTACAATAATCCCTACAAATTTCAGTCATTTTTGCTCTTTAAAATGAACTCTCTGGCATTAGCATATATGATCTAGAAATGTCAAGTATATGTAGGCCTGATTCAGTTGAGTTGGTTACATAAAGTATCACATTATTTGGTCTGCAATTTAATTTTAGTAGAAGAGTGTGTTTCTGTATTATTCAAATTTATGTGGATCTCAGTGTTTTCTCTGAATGTCTGGAGGCTTTCTATTCACATCTCTAAGTATGATGGTGTAATTCAGGTCACTTAACCACATAATCTAGGAATGAGAGATTTATTAAAAAAATTTGTCAGGGAATAAGAGGATAATACATTTATCTCAATCATTGCTTCGAACTGAAACCACAGAGGTAGAGAGCAGGTTATGGGAGAGAAAACTTGCTAATTCAACCCAATAATAAGAGGAAGTTATTTTCACAACAGTCAAATTGAGTTATAAAGTAGGACTTAAGTGCTCAATTTTTAATGTCAGAGAGACCTTGGATCAAATCCCAGATCTGCCTGCTATTAACTGTGTGATGCTAGGCATTCTGCTTAAGCATTCTGAGTCTCAGTTTCATAATCTGCAAAGTGAAAAGTACTTACCTCATTAGATTGTTATATGAGAATTAAATTATATGACATAGGATAAGCAAAATCCAAATTGTAGTTATTATCTCATCAATGTTATTCTTACTGTTTTTTCTTGTTTTCTGGAAGTGCAGAGGAACTTTGTTTATCGTGCTTTTAAACTTTGTCATTCTCCATCAGTGGTGAATGGAGACCTTTGTATCTGTGGTGATCATAACTCTAGTCACCAAAGATTCCTAGTCCTTCTGTCTGCTGATTACATAATAAGGCTATCCATTCTATCCTTTGTGTTTGGCCGAGTCTAGTTTAGACAAAAGGGTTGCAAAGTCAAGAAATATAAACTTTCTGGGAGTAATTACTTATTGGCTCAAGATTCACCAAGAACTCTATTTCCTCTGACATGGCAACTCATAACATTAGAAATCTGGTTATTCATCAGCCTGAGTCTGTAAGTAATGGTGAACTACAACCTTCAGTCATGCCACCATGACCATAGATTGAGCAACAAACTCTTGCCCTTTCTTAGCCAGAGAGGTTTCATTGGTTGTATTTCTGTAACCAATTTATCCAGTTCTGACTAATACTATATAACTATCTTTAGTCTAATGGTTTTCAGTTGGTAGATATCCTCTGTCCCTCAGGACATTTGACAATATTTGGGAATATTTTGGGTGTCACAAATGCAAAAGGGATGTTACTGGCATTCATTGAGTAAATACCAGGGATGGTGGTAAACATCCTGTAAAACAGAGAGCAGCCCCCACAAGAATGATTTGAAAATTTTAATGGTGCTCTATTCCAAGTCTAATCTTTCTTCATATTCCTTCTTACTTCCCTGCCTCTTCTACAGATCCCAATCTCTTATCAGAATGTAAAATCAATGTACATTCTTCATGCCGGTTCTTGCTGCAGAGATCATCAGAGTTGCTACCTGAGTTATTGATCTATGGGAGAGGGCAATACACATTATGCCAAGTGTTTTCAGTAGAGTAGCCTCCCTTGCAAATGATACCCTGAGAGTTGAACTAAGCCTCAAGTCCTGGCAACAAAAAATAATCATTCAAAGGAGTCTCCTCTGGCCTTCAATTCCAGCTGTCAATTTGATCACAGTCATATGCTTTCCCAATATTATCTGATGAAATTAGAGGAAATTCTATATTCTGGCTCACTGAGCAGTTTAAAGTCTTGGAAGGTAAGGGGAGTTGATAAAAGTAGGTACTGTTAATGTGAACCCAACTTTCTGAGATTCTGCTTTCTTTGGGAAGGCCTGGGCTGGAATCATAATAGACCTCTTCTAAGGAGACTGATATTATATTTGATAAAAGTATAAGAACAGTGATCCCAAGGTAACTTAATTAGTGGCATAAGCAAGATCAGTGCTAAGCCTTCTCACTCCTAAATTTTCCATCTTTTCATGCATGCTGAAGATGGGAGGGAGCTCAGAGAATGGGGAGAGGTGAATGGGCATTTATCGTTAAATTAGTTTGACCTTCAAGGTTTGCCCTAAATTTTCCTCTTTGGTATATGCAATTTGGTTGCCCTAAATTTTCCTCTTTGGTATATGCAATTCAGTCTACTGTACATTTATAGTGAAGGGGGCAGGAGAAATAGTACTGTGAGTAGGGCACTTGCATGGGCATAGAGCTGAACACGGTTCAATCCCTGGCATATCATATGGTCCCATGAGTACTCTCAGGAGTGATTCCTGAGTGCAGAGTCAGAAATAATCCCTGACCACTGTCACGTGTGCCCCCCTCCACTGGGGAAAAAAAAAGTCATAGTGAGAACTGAAAAGAAGATAAGCTAAAATTTTCAGTCCATTACGTAGTATATAGTTGTTACTCATCAAGTGTATATTATGCCAGTGGAAAATTAACTATTATACCAGTGGTCAATGTAAGCCTGACAGCATGGGGAGTAGAGCTGAAGGGGTGGCACAGAGGAGTGTGAGGGGAAGAAGTTTAGAGGTGAGAACAGGAAAGGGAGTTGAAAAAGAACAACAAATTTCACTATAGTCTGTGTTAATAATGCTTCAATATTGTCTCACCTCTCAAACATAGGAGGTTCAAGGGCATTTCAGTAATTTATTAATACCTTTCAGCCCAAAGATGATTGTCTTCATTTGGTTTCATAATTTCAATTCTTAATAAAGAATTTCCCAACCTAGGACTACTCAGTTGTTCTAAACTTCTGGAAACTATGTTATAATTGATACCACAATCACAAAATTTATAAAACATACAAAATCACAGCAGAATACATAAGTACAGTTCCTCTACACTCACCCCCCCACAAATACACATACATATACACGCATATTTACCGAGTTCAATTATGTATAAGGCACTTGTTAGAAGAGGAAGAAATAGGACAAAATAGGTTCCTAACCTACCAGAGTTTATCCCATGGTGAAGACAACTAGCCAATAAAATAATTATGGATGGAAATTTGTGCTTGAAAGAAAATAAATTGAGTCTCAGGTTAATAAAAATGAACCATTTTCTAATGATTGAGGATATTTTAATATTTTGGAAAGGCCCTTTGGAGTTGTGATGTTCAAAGTGGAACATGAAAGATGAGAATGGTGTGAGAGAGTAAATTCAAGGGGAAGATAACAAGGTAGGGAGAGCAAACAGAAAGTATATAGTACTTTTCTTAGACATTGACTCCTTTGAAAACTCCTCAGAGGCCTTTTGAAGCAGACATTTGTGGCAGGCAGTTTCTGACATGGCCCCTGATAGTCTCTACCTTGTGTCAGGTCCTGTATTCCTTTTTCTCCTTAGAGTCAGGCCAGAAGCTAGTGACTTGCTCTAAGAAATTCAGCACAGCAAACACAGAGCAGGTCACTTTTGTAGTAAGGCAATAAAAGACTGACTCCATAGCAGATGCTCTCTATTGTTAATGGAAGCTGCCATGTTGGAAAGTTTCACATGGCCAAGGAACTGAAGACTGTCAAACATTCTCAAAATACTGGTCCCTTCCAATCAATCAGTGAATGAGTTGGGAAATAGCTCTAGCCCCTGTTGGGTAGATTTCAACTCTGGCCCAGGACTTGTGAGAGAAACCTTGGATCAGAGAACCCAGTTAAGATTAAGATGTCTTTGATTTCTGGACTCGCAGGAATTCATAACATAATCAACTTGTCAAGTCACTAAGTTTTCAGGGTGATGTGCTATACAGTAAGAGGCAACATATCTTCCTTCTTCCGCCTGCCGTTACAGACATCTCTTCAGTCAATAATCTACTTATTCAACAAATCTTTTTGGAGGAACTTCTGCAGGCCAGACAGTGTCTAGGTAATGAGGAAATAAAATATGTACTCCAGACTCTCCAGATGCTCATCATCTCTTAGAGAGACAAGACATGCTGAACACATACTGTGCTCTCTGCGGTTCTAGTGGCTGCAGTATTTTATTGAGGGAACATAGAAACGAGACAATAACTACCTGGCAGAGTCAGGGAAGGTATAAAGTAAGGAGATTGTGGTTCAGGGAAGATAAAAAGTTGCCCAAGGTCATGCAGCTCTTCTGATTCATTTTGTTCAATACAACTATGAGGAAGGTCATCAAGTGCTTATCTCCAGTATAAAATCCATTTTGACCTACAAGTCTCAGACTGTTCCTCTCCTATGTTTCTTAATAATCTGAAACCAAATATATATTAAAATGAAATTCTTTATTGCAAATATAAGGTAAGCAATGAGTTCATCAAGTTTCTTTGACAAGATGAAAGTTACACTTCCAATTACCTTTCATAAACCAAAAATCAGACCACTCTAATCTATTTGCTACTTTCTATGCATTTACTCATGGCTGGGGTTGGGGGGGTGTCACACATTTCTGCACAAAGGAATTGGTATTGAACAAAAAATGATTGAAGCCAGGCTTCATAATGAAATCTAATTAGCATCATAGATTAATTACATGGAAATGTAACAAAGGCAATGATGCCACAAGAGCATCCATGGGCACTTCAAATTTGACAAAATTTGCCTTAGAGATGAGTCTAAGGTTTTCATTTGGGGCTTGATAATTTGCTAAAACTGCAAACCTAAAAGGAACCTAATTAAAAATTAATGAGAAAAATCTCCACTGAAAAAGTCTTATTAATGCTATTTTTGTAGATTTTTTCTTGTGTTTTTTTATCCCTTGAGTTTGTGTCATGATTACATTAAAAATACAAATAAAAATAATTTTCATTTGTAAGAGATTGTTTTTGGCTTCTTCCTCTACTCATTCATGGTATGAGTATAGGAACCATTTTGAAGTCTGTTTAATTTGTGAGGCATATGTATAATAAAGTGCAAATTTTAGGGGTATAGTTTGACTACTTTATACATATGCACATCCACATAATTACTATCCAACCTAAGAATTGAAATGATGCTCTCCTGAAAGAGCTCATGTTATGATAAAACTGCTCTGTTCGTGCTATTTTAATAGCCACACATTCTATGGAGCTACTGAACACTTACAGTGTGACAAGAATGATTGTAAAAGCAAATCTTTAATTTTATTTAATGAGGTCAGTGGCTACTAATTTGGAAATTACAGATATTAAAACATTAACATCATTTAAGCAACTCAGCAACACCCTTCCCTTCATGGATGCAACCACTTCTCTGATTTCTGATTATTTTTTCCCAAATTTGAATTTCATATAAAGCAGATGATGGAATATCTATTTTTGACTAGGGATTTTTCCTCCCCCAGTATAATGTATGTAGAACTTAACTACTTTTGCTGTTGAATTTACCTGTTATTGTTGTTGAATGCAGTAGTGTTTTTCTTTTTTAATTGCTTGCATATGACTATGCTAGAGCTCATCCACCATACTATTGATGGATATTGAGAGTGTTTCTAATTTTTGGCTACTGGAATGAAATTTCTATAAATATTCTTGTACATATCTTGATGGCAATGTAGCTGAGTACAACTTGCTTCACTAAAAGCAAAATTTTACTTTGAACTATGAATATTTTAAGAGTGCTGTAATTTCACACTGTTCCAGAAAATGTACAACTGAAATATTATTTGGTAATATCTAATAAGTATTAAGATGCAATTACCTCATAGATCAGTAATTATACTTCTAGATAAGTTTTGTGGAGAAATTGTTGTATATGTGCAGTTTAGGGAATCTATAGGAATATTCATAACAGCATTTTAAAAAATCAAAACATTGATATTAGTTTGTTGAGCAAATTAATGAAAGCATGTACATGATACAATATCATCCAGAAATAAATATAACTGTATTGATTAATGTGATGGAATAGTTCAATATAATGAGCTCAAAATGATGTCAAATGTCAACTTAACAGGACTTTATAAAGACTTAAAATTGCCACAACAGTGCTATAGACCTATTAAGGATGTGTAGGTTAGTAGTGAAAGTATTAATATATGGAGAAAAAATGGGAAAAAAAGAAAATTGGTTATTCGATTTCTTAAGGAATTTGAGACTTCAACTGCAAATACTAATAATAGTATTTATTAGCTTAGTAATAAGTATATGGTTGTTTAGGTTACTGTATTTTGTATAACTTCTCATGTCTTAAGTATTATGGAACAATGATGAAATAACCCATTAAAGTCCTGGAAACTACCAAAATGCCCTAGTAGTCATGCTCACTTATCTTCTAATCAATGTTTGAATCTCTGAATCATCTCAAAGTTTATATTTTCTGATTCAGAAAGTCAAGTAACATTTTATTACTCATTTGGGTTATAAAATATCCCAGATTCAGTTATTTTACTATATTCTCAAATGCACAAAATTTGGAAACTAGCTAGGATAAAGGCAACAATTTAAGGCTTTTTAAATTAAAAAATATTTTTTGTTCATTGAGATACTGTGATTTACAATACTGTTGATGATGATTTTCACGTTTATAATTCCATCATCACACTCATCACTGTTGTCACCACCTCCCTTGACCGAGGTCCTCAGTGACCCTCCCTGTAACTCCCATCCACACATACACACAGCAAACCAATTTTGTGAATCAGTTTTCCCTTTCCTCACAATGCTTATAGCTGGGAGCACCTGGTTGCCCAATTAGAGATTACTCTTGTCAGGCTTCTCTTGAATGAAAAATGGTCAGTCTCACAGTAAGTTTTTGCAATGAAATTTAAAAAATGAAAGTGAGTCCAACTTCTGGGTTATATTCTTTAAAAGGATGTATTCATCACTGTATTCCTAGTTTCTAGAAAAAAATATCAGGAATATGAAAAAGAATTCATGTTTCCAGATGTCTCCCCACCTTCTCCAGATGGAATCCCAGTGACCATGAGCTTCTACAAGCATGGCTCTGGCATGCAGGTACCAGGACATTTTTTCCGAACTGCAATGGGGCTGCCCTGGCTCCCACGCAACCTCTGATTCCAGAAGTCATGCCCACAACTCGCCCCCCCCACCCCCCGCCCAGCGCCATCTTACAGCACACAGCAACAAAGAAGAAAACCAGCTGGAGGGTCCCACAGCTCCCGGTGAATGCTCCAGGCCACAAACAGAGCCAATATCACTGGGAGGTCCCAGATGGGGTAGGTGCCATCTCCCCGCCTTCTCCAGATGGAATTCTGGTGACCATGAGCTTCTACAAGCATCACTCTGGCATGCGGGTACCAGTACATTTTTCCGAACCGCACGGTTGCTTATGCATCCATGCGACATTTCCTTATATGTAAAGTGATCAATGGAAAGTAAATCTTCCAGCATTTATCCCTGAAAATCAGGCTTAAATGGTGGTGGGAAATCCTGAGCAAAAGATAATGCCCAACCAATATGCATCTGGACTGTGTATTTAACTATGGTGCTATGCCACCCTGGGAGGGGAAGGGTGTCTGTCCCTACACTTGTCCCCCTCTGCGGCGGCAACATAGTGTCCTGCATTTTTTAGAGCCTAATGAACAGCCAGGTATGTGACTGCATTGACGAGGCACGTGGGGCTTCATGGGATGGGGGGTGGAATCGGCCCTGTTCCTCACCATGACAATGCTCCAGGTTGCCACCCTCAAATGCCTCCTCCGGCTTCTGCCCGACAATGAACCCAGAGGCACACATGCTAATCTCGGAACCCAGGGGCTTCTGGCTGTAATCCCTCTAGGTTTATTACAAAGATATTAGAAATCCAAATTTGTGTGGCCACTACTGTGATCACACGACATCATATGCTCTTCATAATAGTAACAGAAAACAAATTTTCTAATGATGTCTTTGTGGCAGGTCTGAATGTTGGGGAAAATCCCAAATAACAGTAGTGGGTCTTTTGTCGTAATATTTAATGTGATCAACGTAGAGGAAGAGAGAGAGATTGTAAAGTAGAAATCTGCCACATAGGTGGGAGGTGGGTGGGAGGGTGGGTGGTGGAAAATGTGCACTGGTGAAGGGACAGGTGTTTGATCATTGTACGACCGATCAAGACTTGAACTGAAAGGCTTTGTTACTGTTCTCACGGTGATTCAACAAATAAATAAAATATATATTTGAAAAAAAGCCCCTGAAAAAAAGAAGAAAGAATTCATGTTTAGCAAGTGCATGATTGAATAATGTTTTATCACTAATGGTGGGTAGCTTGCCAGGCTTTGCCGTGCCGGTGAGATACTCTTGGTAGCTTACCAGGCTCCAAGAAGGGCGGAGGAATCGAACCTGGCTCGACTGGGCTGGCTGAGTCAAGGCAAATGCCCTACCACTATGCCAAACACAGTAACAACAAATCTCAAAATGGAGGCGTTACTGGGCCTGCTCGAGCAAATCGATGTCCAATGGGAGGACAGACAGACAGACAGACACTAATGGTGAGCACAGTCTTTTAAACTTAGCAAGTACTTCTATTTGTTCCATGAGGCTTTGCTGATTTCACTGCATTAAAGATAATACTTTAAGATGAAAAAGCAACGTCTGCCCATCTCAGAGCAACAAAATGAAGTGGCTACTGATTCATCGTGACGGAAGGCTGAAAAGACAAATAGATTTTTTTTCTGAAAGACATTAGAAATGGTGAATCTCCAAGCACTAACTGAACACATTATCAGACTTATATATCTAATTTTTTAAAGAAATGTTATTAAGAAATTCAGTAATTCAAATTATTAAAATATTATTCAAATTCAAATAATTCAAAAATTCAGTAATTTTGTTAAAAAATTCAAGAAATGAAATATGTACATACTTAAAGTTTATATGTGGTATTTATTTTTATGATAGCAATAAAATTTTCTAATATAATACTGCCTTATTCTTTCTTTTTAAAAAATGGTAAAATATTCTGGCCATATAATTGCTTTAAAAAAACGAATAGAAGTGCAAAAACAACCAATTAGTTGTCAGCAACTAATGTGGTAAGTTCAAAGGAGGCCAGAGTTTTCATTCTGATTACAGTCACACCATTGTTAATGTGACTTCAACTCCTCACAGCAGAAAAATGAACTCTTCATATTAAGAGGAGAAAGACATTTCTTCTTTTAACTCTTCACTCATCTTGTGACTTCATTTGGCCAAGTGACAGTGACAGTTCTGAATCAAGATTACCAGGGACAAAAGAGAAAATAACAAAAAAGATTTCCAGAGACTTGTACTCTTCAATTCATTTAGTTACCATTCTGACTAGCAGTCAGATAAAGAAGAATAGGATAGGAGAGCTCATGAAAAACAACTAAACATATTTATAGCCAACTGACTCCAAAGTAGAACAAAGCATCCTGCCAGATTGGCAGATGACAAAAAGATAGATAGGGAGACCAACTAAGACCATAAAAACCACCAATCCCATTAAACCTATCAACCCATTCATAAATTTGTGAACAAATGCTTGTTGTTTAAAGATATTGAGCTTGAGGTTTGATTGTTACACTAACCGATATAGGAATTATGATATCCAAATAAGTATACAACTTGAAAGAATTTTGCAGAGTTCTAAGAATCTTTGTTAACCTTCCTTGACTTCTCTAATAAACTGGTATTTAAATTTATCCTTCAAATTTGGAAACTGATCTCTTGTCCGGTTCTCAAATCTATCCAGATTCTATGATCACTCTTGGATAAAGAGTAAAACCTTCTATCTTTAATTGTCAAATGTTTACCCTGCAGCCAAATTATTTTATCCAACTTTCTAATTTCATAGGAATAAATAAGCAATAATAAAGAACAGAAGTTAGCATTAATTTCACTAGCCCCAGAGTTCTATAATATATATTTAGTTGTGTCAATATAATGATAATGATATGCTATACATAACGTGCACTTTTATGAGCTGGAGCGATAGCACAGCGGGTAGGGCGTTCGCCTTACAAGTGGCCAACATGGCCGACCCGAGTTCGATTCCTCCGCCCCTCTCGGAGAGCCCGGCAAGCTACCGAGAGTATTCGATATGCCAGACACAGTAACAACAAAGTCTCCAATGGAGACGTTACTGGGCCCGCTCGAGCAAATCGACGATCAACGGGAGGGCCTTTACCTTTACCTTACCTTAACGTGCACTTTTAATTTGTGTTATTGTGCGATTACCACAATAATTCTGCAAAGCAAATCACAGCAAACTCAGTGACTCACACCAACAAACATTTGTTGTTATGTTTATAGGTCTATAAATTGCCTTAACTCTGCTGATATAGACAGGCATTGGCTATAAAACTTCAGATTGAGAGTCAGTTGAACTTGTTTCTAGACTTTAAGTTCAGCTAAGGTCTATTTAGTGTATTTATACTGAGACTCAAGCTGGAAGAACAACAGCTACATGGATTGTATCCTTGGTTCTGGAAAATAATAAAAATATAATGGCAGTTAGGCTACAAGTATAAATAAATATATTTCAGTCCCTCTGCTTTTAAGGCTGCTAATAGCCAGCCCATTGACAAAATAACAGTGATTGCTAGGACCAGCTGTCAAAAGATGAAGAGTTTACGCCTGCTAAAGGAGGCTATTTAATTCTAACATGCGTGGATGAAGAATAATTATTTATAAATAGTACTGATTAAATAATTCAAACCAACTATTTACTCATATCTCAATCTTCCTTCATCGAACATAAATTATCTCATCATTCAAATCCATTTCCACTAAAACCTCCTTGGTGGGGTGACTATCAACAAATTTCATTGTTAGATTTACACTGAAATCTCTAAAGTCCTCTGTTGAAGCGAATACTGTACTCTTACCTCTAATATCACTGCTTCTGATTACAATGACCAACACAGATTATGACTTACTGAATCTCTATTATGTGATAATCAGCCTATCAACAGCTGGTTAATAGATAAATACCAGTCTGTAGGCATAAAAAGTTTGAAAATCACTAACATAATAAGTAGCTGCATCTGGGATTATATCTATATATGTCAATAAAACATCTTCACCATGTGTTATAGTGCCCGTATACATTAGAACTGTATGCTATGTTACATGTAAACTTCGAATTATGGATGGATTTTGCTTGCATTTTAGTTTTCTTCCTCCAAACTTCATCTAGTTCTTCTTTAAGGAATGGACCTTATGTTGCACTTCTTCAGAGTTTTTTTCCTGGCATTATTCAATGACTTATTTTATCTCAAGGACTGATTCCAGAGAATAATTTCGATTCTGAACATCATTATTCAAATAAAGTCTCCAAGGAAAAGGAATATGATTAATAAATGTTGACCAGAACTAACCATATTATTAAATGGATAATACCGCTGCTCCCTTTCTATATATCTGTAAAAAGTGAAACTCAGAGTAGTTTACTGACTAACTCATGAAAATACAATAAGTGGCAAAGTCAGAATGTAAATCCAAAAGGTTCTGTAGCTGAAGAATTCACTAGATAATCTTTGCTGCTCAAGATTTAAGCTCAATATAACACTATGTTAAATTACAATTGTGGGGGAACTTTGCTTTGAAATTCTATAAAGATTAACTATTGGTTTATTCCAGTTCATGGACCAAATTTTCATTCAAGTGACAACAGTGAATCTGATAGTAAGTTTTTAAATGTGTATATGCTACAGTTGCCAAAGCCAAAGAATAGTGCTAAGTGCTAATTCATTATCTTATCATAGCCTAACAATAAATGCAGCGAAGTGGATGCTATTATTATTCTCATTTTATAAGATGTAGATAGTTATACCTATATCTTGCTAATGAAATACAGACTGATACATAGGGAAGTTAAGTCTATGCACAGTGGTGAGGAAAATTCAATACATTTTTTTATCAAGGTGCACTTTGGGGGAGGAGGGGTTTGCAGAGACTATAGGAAGTTAAGGCACTTGCCTTATTATGGCCAACCTCTTTGATCTCTGGCACCACAGACAATTTATAACAGAATGGATATGATTGTGTTCCAGCATATAGTCCTCCAAACACTTCCAGGAGTAACCCCTAAGCACTGCCAGGTGTGGCCTACAAGCATCCCTATGCCCAGGTGCTCTTTGGTGAGGTGATGGGGTACAGTGCTCAGGGATTACTGCTGGTAGTGCTAAGGGGACCATATGCAGTAGCCCAGGTTGAACTGCTGTCAGCCACTTTCAGGACAAATGCTTTAATATCTGTACTATCTCTCTGGCCCCCATAGTACTCTTTCATTTTACAGAATCGATCAATCAAGTGTGGGTAAAAGACCCTAATGAATCCAGTTTACTAAATGCCTTAGTAGTACTGTCTTGCTTATGTGTTATTTCATAACTGCTCTCAGTCCAATATCATAAACAATCATCACTTCTCATAGTTCACAGAATAGAGAAGCCATGAAAAGTTTTATATCAAAACATTTCGGGCTGATAAACTTTGGTACATTTACACAATGGAGTACTATGTAGCTGTTAGAAAAGATGAAGTCATGAAATTTACACACAAGTGGTACTACATGGAAAGTATCATGTTAAGCAAAATGAGTCAGAAAGAATGGGATAGACACAGAAAGATTGCATTCATCTGGGGAACATGAAGTAACAAAATAGGAGACTAAGGTAAAGGTAAAGGTAAAGGCCCTCCCGTTGATCGTCGATTTGCTCGAGCGGGCCCAGTAACGTCTCCATTGGAGACTTTGTTGTTACTGTGTCTGGCATATCGAATACTCTCGGTAGCTTGCCGGGCTCTCAGAGAGGGGTGGAGGAATCGAACTCGGGTCGGCCATGTTGGCCGCTTGTAAGGCGAACGCCCTACCCGCTGGCCGAGATTAGTACCAGAAAGTTTACTCCATGGCTTGGAGGCCAGCCACACATGCTAGGGGAAAAGGGAGCTGAGATAGAGAAGGGAGCACCAAATAGAGGGTGTTGGGAGGATCCTCCCAGGATGGGAGAAGCATGCTGAAAGTAGACTACAGGCCAAACATGATTGTAACCCATTGTCTCTTTTGCAAACCACAACACCCAATAAGAGAGAGAGAGAGAACAAAAGGGAATGCCCTGCCACAGAGGCAGGGTGGGATGGGGGGGATGGGGGGTGGGAGGGATACTGGGATTTGGGGAGGTGGGAAATGGGCACTGGTGGAGGGATGAGTATTTGATCATTGTATAATTGAAACCCAAGCACAAAAATTTGTAAGTCTACAACTGTACCTCATGGTGTCTCACTAATAAAAATTAAAAAAAAGAAATAAAATGATTTTATTGACTATAAAAACATTTTGGGCTGAAAAGGCAACATTTTATATCCATAGGGATGATACAAAACTTACTTAATTCAAATGTTGATAAACTGCAACATGGGTTAAATCCACCCATTGTCTGTTTTAATGACTAACGTATGCTGGAACACAGTCAGACCCATTCTGTTATAAACTGTCTATAGCTGCCTTCATCACAATGGCAGCTCTAAGTAGTTGCTCAAGACAGTATTGTTCTCAGTCACATTTCCTTAAGTTTTGATCTCTTATCATTCAATTGACTGATCACACACATTAAGCCAGAAAGATGAACATTTCTTATCCCGAGCTATCCTCTGAACACTGTGGAGCTTTACTTTAATTAAAAAAGTCAAATCATAAGACAATTGTATTAGTATGGTAGAACTTAAGCAAGTGAGGCAAATATAAACCAAACCCAGTCTCTATGGAATGAAGATATAGCAATGAAAGACATAATTGCTAAATTACAAAATTGAGTCCTCAATTGACTTTTTCTTTTTCTCCAGAAAATTTTAGGATTAAAAAGAACAAGCAATATAAAAAGAGAGGTTTCTAATATATAAATATAATATATATAATATATATAATATATATATATATGCACTGCACTGTCCT
This sequence comes from Sorex fumeus, assembly GCF_029834395.1. Taxonomy (NCBI): domain Eukaryota; kingdom Metazoa; phylum Chordata; class Mammalia; order Eulipotyphla; family Soricidae; genus Sorex; species Sorex fumeus. The sequence goes on from NW_026606129.1 coordinate 63,774,189, forward strand.
CCCGTTGTTCATCGGTTTGCTGGAGCGGGACCAGTAACGTCTCCATTTTGAGGCTTGTTGTTACTATGTTTGGCATCTTTAATATGTCACGGGTAGCTTGCCAGGCTCTCCGAGAAGGGCGGAGGAATCGAACTCGGGTCAGCCAGGTTGGCCACGTGCAAGACAAACGCCCTACCACTTTGCTATTGCTCCAGCTCCGTGTGTGTGTGTGTGTGTGTGTGTGTATATATATATATATATATATATGTATATATATATGTATATGTATATATAAAGGCCCACACACAAGCCCCCAATTAAGTAGGATCAATAAATTTTCTAATTATGCTTCAAAATCTATAAAAAATCATTTCCAGAAATTGAAATTAAAAAAACTTATTCTAGAGTTAAGCAACCTTGAGTTCATTGATTCATTTAAATGGATTCATTTTAATCAGCCTTGAATGTTGATTTTGCTGCTGGCTGGCTATTTGACCTTGTAAAGGAGTTAAACTCCCCCACCCCCCTTAATATCTTATTAAAATTTGGATACAAATGTCTATCTAATGTTAAGGGGTATGGGGGAAGGAAGGGACTTCAGATAATAGTAGAGGGATCTGGTGTTGGGCATGGGGTAGCATCATTAAAAATACAAAATAATATTTCTAACTATCATAAAAATTAGAACATTAAAAATGTCTATCTTACAAGCTTGTTATGAACATTAACCTGATAATATATGTGAAATACTGGACTTAGAATATTGTACATAATGAATGCTTCCTAGTTAAAAGGCACTGTAGGTCAGGAGGTCAGGACATTGATCCTGAGGCTTCGCCTGTCTGAATGTCTACCATGCAACAGTTAGGCAGAATCATTTCCTAGTTGGCAGGAAAGAGAAATAAGACATTTTATATGTATTTAATAATGGGTTGAGACAAAAGGGTTAACAACAGAATAAGGTAAATTCAAGCGCTGAAGAAACAGTACAGAAGGTAATATGCTAGCTTTGCTCTAGCCCACTGGTTTCAATACCCAGCATTCCTCTGGTTTACTCAGCACTGCCAGGAGTAATTCCCTGAGCACAGAGCCAGGAGTAAGCCATGCTAGCTGTGACCCCTAACCCTCAAAAAAAGAAAGTAAATTCAATTTAGTTTGATGAAACTGGGATGGTGAACATGTCAGAAGTAATTGTAAAAAAAAAAATATTTGCAAAGCTGTGTTACAAGGTTTGTAAAGGTTTTCATTACTTGGGCAAAGATGATAAAAGTAGAAATTACTGTTTTGTTGTGTCTTTTTCTGAAAATACACCTTTCTAATAGCTCTGTATAAAATCCTGTAGTTCAATGAGAGAACTTCAAATAAAGTACAATTCTTATTCTGTTTTGGTGACAAAGGGAAGAGATTACTAATATGTCTGACAGTTTTGAAGGTTGCAGAGAAAACACCCAATTCCTCATTCCTTAGATGCAGGGTACCCACTCTCTCTCAATTTCAACTTTTTCAATAGTCTTTCACTAATATCTGGTGAAGTCATACAGAAATATCTGGCCATGTGTCCTAAGAAGAACTGATAAAGAAGAGAAATAACTGTGGGGTCATCAGTAAACTGTTGCTTTCGGAAATTGAAAATTTCTATCCGGTTCTGTGTCCTCCAGATCTTCAATGCCTTGTAATTTTGCACCTATTAACAAGTACAGCTTGTTTCCATAGTAAAAGGATCATGCTCTTTTTGTACTTCCCAATAATGCTGAACTTATTATTGGCACATAATGCAAGCATTATGGTACATCTTGCAAGCATCCTAAGCTAAACCAGAAGTCAGGGCTAGAGAGATAGTGCAGTGGGGAATGATGACTGCCTTAAAGGCTGCTGACCCCTGTTCAATCCCTGGCATTACATAGGATCCTTGGAGCACCACCAGGTACCCCTGAGTGTAGGAACAGGAGTGAACTCAGAGCACTGCCAGACACAGACCAAAACCAAACAAAATAAAATAAAGCCCACAGTATCAAATATAAAATGAGTATTTCAGGCAATGTGTGACTTTGGAAAGATGAAATTTGATTTATGAACCTCTTCCTTCAACTCTTGGCTGGAAAGGCAGAGAGAATAATTCTAGAGAGGAAAGGTTGTGGCTGGAGGAATACTGGGAGCCTTGGGTGCTATCCAGACTGTAGGTTGAGGTCTAATATGGACATGTTTCTCTCACTGCTATTCTTCCAGTCAAAACAAACAAACATAAAACAAAACCACGTCTTCTGGAATACAGACACTGATGCCCCAGAGAGGCAATAAATGCCTTGACATTTATAGCCTTAGTCAATATTTAGTTGAACATCTCTTTTGTGCCAAACATTGTGCTATGTTGGTTATAGAGTCATGAGTGCAAAAGGTACTATTTTCACCCTTAAAGAGACCATTTGAAAGGGAATACAGGCAATAAAATTAAGTAGATAAACAGGCCAAGTAATTTCAGATTGTGGTGCTAATAAACAAGTTTGATTTTTCTGAGGGTAGGGGTGTGAGCCCCATTTTATGAAAAAAAATGGTGATGTGAGATTCTTTATAATGGTAACATTTGAATTGATACTTAAAGAAACCAACAACATGAAGAACTGTACAGAATGAAAACACAGCAGTAACCCTAAGATGATATCCAAAGACAAGCAGTGAGTATACCCTCCTGCCCTTGAGTACAGGTGGAACCGATGACATACAATCATTGTCACTTGATCACTGGATCACATGATCACTTGACATCCCGTTACTCATCAATTTGCTCGAACGAGAGCCAGTAACGTATCCACTCGTCCCTGTTGCATGCTAGTGTAGGCCAATGACGTCTCCTTGTTCTAGGACCACACAGAGCCTCAAACCGATTGTTCAGGGTCTTGACGAAGAAGTCTGACCATCTCGTAGGTGGGTGGCCACGAGATCTTTTGACATCCTGTGGAATCCAGTCGACAAACGGCTCTAGTCCAGTGGTCGTCTCCAAATCTCTTTATGTGTCCAGCTCATCTGATTTTTGACACCTTGGCAAACGAGACAGTGTCCCTGATTCTTGATTGTAGATGGAGATCGGAAATCCAGATTCTTTCTCTCATTTGAGTAAAGTGTGATATTCTAAGCATAGCTCTTTCGATTCCTCTTAGGGAGACCCAAATAGCGTTCTCATCCTGTTTTCATAGGGCCCAGGTCCCTGAGGCATATGATAATGCAGGAAGAACAGTGGAATCAAAGAGAAGTGTCCGGAGCTGGAGGTTCTTCATCCTCTTAGCTATTTCTTCGACACTCTTGAAGGTGTTCCAAGTCACTCTCTTCCTCCTACGCATCTCAGGTGCCAGGTCATTTGTCATGTTGACTTCTCGACCTAGGTACACATAACTGTTGCATTTGGAGATGTTTGTTCCGTTGAGAGTGAATGGAATGTCAGGAATGAGACCGTTTCTCATAAACGCTGTCTTCATGGGATTCAGCTGTAGTCTGCCCTTTCCACACTCATGGTCGAAGTCAGCCAACATTTGTGTCACTTGGCTAATGTTTGGTGTCATTAGAAGGATGTCATCATCGAAGCAGAGGTGGTGTAGTTGCCGACTGTTTATCTTCACTCCCATTCCTTCCCTTTCCAGTCATTGCATGACGTTCTCACGGGTGGCACTGAAGAGTTTCGGTGAGATGGTATCACCCTGCCAAACCCCTCTCTTGACATCGATGATCACTTCCTTGTAGAATGGTGAGATCCTAGTGGTCAATCCGTAATACAGCTCATGGAGGATCCTGATGTATTGAGTTTGAATGCCCTGTTTGGCTAGGGCTTCAATGACTACTTCAGTCTTAATAGAATCAAAGCCCTTATTTATTTTTTTCAAAGCCCTTCTATAAATCAATGAATATTAGATTGGCATCTTGAACTCCCAAGAAACCTCAACGAGTTTGGTAATTGTGTGGATATGGATGATTGTGCTGAATCTTTTTTGGAACCAGCTTGCTCGCATGGTTGTCCTTCATCTAGTGTTCTGCCAATCCTATTTAGGATGACTCTAGTGAACAGCGTGTAGACGACAGACAACAGGTAGATTGGGTGATAGTTGCCAATGTCATGGATATCTCCCTTCTTGTACAGTAGTACAGTCCTGCTGGTTTTCCATTGGGACAGAACCTTGTATTCAGACAGGTAGTGTGTGAAGAGCTGAGCCAGCGTATTGATGAGTATTGATGGCAGGTTCTTCAGGTGTTCAGGTCTGATCTTGTCTAGGCTGGGTGCTGTTCGTTTCTTTATAAGTGAAACGGTGTGTTGGATTTTGAAAGGGAGAACGTTGGGAATGAGATATCCATCCTGCGAGATTTGGTATGTGGGCAGGTGGATGTGGCTATCGAAGAGATACAAGTTGATGTCATAGATCATCTTCTTCATTGCCTTTCTGAAAGATGTGATAGATTCCATCAGGATGTCAGAGGGCAGTCATCTTGGTCTTGTAGTTGGTGAAGGACAGGCAGGCGTTGCGAATGCTTTTTCCTGCTTCTGCCACATCTGCCAGCACTCTTCTCTCTTTGAGGTCTTCCTTTATCACTTCTCTGCACTGCTTTGCGAGTTCGACCTTTGCTTGCAGTTGCCTGAGGCTTGCGCCAAACCATGTTGGCAAATTAGCTCGAGAGTTTTCAAAGACAGGCTTCTTATTTTGCCTATCTCTCTCTTGGTGTTCCTCATACAATCATGGAGTTGCTGAACCAGTCAATCATATTTCTCGTCAATGTTGTCAACGACAGCAACTTCCCATGTTGCTGCAATAGTGCCAAGGAGCTCCCAATTGTTGGTTGTTCTGGAAGTTCTCTTCTTAAACTTTGCAGCCCTTTTACTCCACTCCATGAAGTAGAATTTTGCATGAAGGAGACAGTGGTCTGATCCCGTTTGGAATTTTGGGACAAGAGTGACATCACTCAGGCAAAATTGTTCATTGATTATGATTTGGTCAATTTCGTTGTGGAACCATCCACTGGGAGACTCCCATGTCCAACGTTTATTTATTTATTTATTTTTATTAGTGAAACACCATGAGGTACAGCTGTGGACAATAAAAGTTTTTGTGCTTGGGTTTCAGTTATACAATGATCAAGTACCCATCCCTCCACCAGTGCCCATTCCTCACCCCCAATGATCCCAGTACCCCTCCTACCCCTCCCATCCCCCTGATCCCATCCCGCCTCTGTGGCAGGACAATCCCTTTTGTTCTCTCTCTCCTTTTGGTTGCTGTGGTTTGCAAAAGAGGGATTGAGTGGCAATCATGTTCAGTCTATAGTCTACTTTCAGCATGCATCTCTTATCCTGGGACGATCTTCACAACACTCTTTACTTGGCGTTCCCTTCTCTGTCTGAGCTGTCCTTTCCTCTTGATGTGCGGCTGGCCTTCAAGCCATAGAGTGAAACTTCTGGTACTTATCTCGACTATTCTTGGGTTTAGTCTCCTATTTTGTTACTTTATATTCCCCAGATGAATGCAATCTTTCTATGTCTGTCCCTCTCTTTCTTACTCATTTCACTTAGCAAGATACTTTTCATGGAGTACCACTTGTATGTAAATTTCATGTCCCATGTCCAACGTTTAGTTTCAGCCTTCTGGAACTGTGAGTTACCATGGATGGTCTTGGTTGACATGATGAACTCAGACAGTCTCTCACCCTATTTCCATCCTAGGTCATGGGTCCGATGTGGAGTTCTTTGGCTGTTCTTCTCAGTCCTACCTTGGCATTAAAATCACTGACAATGATCTTGTAGAAGGTGCGGTCTTCTTTATAGAACCTCTCCAGCTCCATGTAGAACTTCTCAATTTCTCCTTCATCATAATTGGATGTTGGGCTGGAGCGATAGCACAGCGGTAGGGCGTTTGCCTTGCACGCAGTCAACATGGCCAACCCGAGTTCGATTCCTCCACCCCTCTTGGAGAGCCCGGCAAGCTACTGAGAGTATCTCTCCCACACGGCAGAGCCTGGCAAGCCACCCGTGATGTATTTGATATGCCAAACACAGTAACAACAAAATCTCCAATGGAGACGTTACTGGGCCCGCTCGAGCAAATCGATGAACAACGGGAGAGACGTAGACAAAAGAAGATAGAAACTGCCAGCAGTGAGCCACATCTATTCATGTATAATTGTCTGATTCGGGTTGTTAGGCATTTGAATGAATCAATGCTCGTGGCCAAGTTTGTGTTGACAAGGACAATGACACCACCAACACCTCTTTTGTCGCATGTTCCGAGGAACAGTTCTTCTCCGGTGTCGAAAATGGCATGATGTGATTGATGCCTTCTCGTCTCAGTCAGACCAATGATGTACTTGATCTTTCGCGCTTCTATCATCAGGTCCTTGTTGGATGCATCCGATGCCAGTGTACGTGCACTGAAAGTACAGACAGTCATTTTTGTCCTTCATTTTGGCCACCTACTTTGGCCTTGAGATTTTAACAGCCTTTCCTTCCTCTCCTTCTTAACGCTGCCATATTGGTGGCTCTTCAGGGTCAGGGGAATAAGACCTATTGTATTTACTGGATTTTGAAGCTATCATTATATGTAAAAAAAAAGTGAAGAGATTTCTGCAGATATAATTATAGTTTTTAATCCATTGACTTTAAATTCAAGAATAAGGAAATTATACTGAGGAGGTTTGACTGTGTCATATTTTTAAAAACATGCCAATAAATCAAAGATTTAAAACCACTGACTTTCTCTCTTTTGCAGGCTTTATAGGATTCTATAAATGCAATACTACAAGTTGTTCTGATGACAGAAAGTTTGGATGTGAGTGAGTCCTTCCCTTATATCTAGAGCTAACAACCCTGCCCGGTAAAAACAGTAACTCCAGCCTAATGAGTGCCTGAGCAGAGAACCCAGCTAAATTGTGCCCAGCTACAAAAACCATGATATAATTAACATGTGTTAAAATACTACATTTGTCTTGAGGTAAGACAACAAATGCAATACCCTAAACAACACAAAAATATAAAGCTGAGGACAGAGACAGCTCAAAAAGCTCCTAACAATTTAGGCTTTGCATCCTAGAGCCCAAGGTTCCATTCCCAGCATTGCATTGTCACCAGCTGCCAACCATATTTGTCAACCCAGCCAGGAGCTGCCCCGAGCATTGCCAGATCTGACCCATAAATAATAATAATAATAAAAAAATCCAAAATAAAACAAAGCAAAAAACTTTACAACTGTTGGTAAGGGTGTTGTAGTAAGGATAGGTGGGAAAAGAAGGGAAGTGTAACTTTTTTGTATGTTTTGATTTTTTTTTTTTGGTGGGTTGGTTTTAGTTCTGGAAGCTATACCTGGTTATGCTTAGGGCTTACTCCTAGTTCTGTGCTCAGGAATCACTCCTGATGGGGATTTGGGAACCATATGTGATTCTGGGAATTAAACTTGGGCCAGTTGCATGCAAGGCAAGTCCCTTACCCACTTGTATTTCAACTGGAAAGTTTAGGTTTTATCCATAGGGTTTGACTTGGGATACTATGTGTGCTGTGGCTACTTACAATATCTGTTGAATGAATAAAGGAGTGAATAATGAAGTTTGTGGTCAGTAAAAGCATTTAACACTAGAATGAAATTACCATAAAATACAACATTTAATACTAGAATGAAATTGCCTCAAAACTTAAAACATTTTTAATATTCCTACTTTGGACAAACTTGCAGGCTATCGAATGTAGCCTGCCCACAGGGCAGAGTCTGGCAAACTCCCCGTGGCGTACCCAATATGCCAAATACCAGTAACAATGATGGGTCTCATTCTCCTAAAGAGCCTTGAATATAATCTCAGGGCTAGGATGAAGGAGACGTTACTGGGGCCTGCTCGAGGCAATCGACGAATAACAGGATGATGAAATGAAATGAAAAATGAAAATAGATATTTATTGAAAGATAATTATGTGAAAAGAAATATACTGTTGTTAGAGGGGAGAGAGAGAGAAGGATCAAGAAATGAGACTAAGAAATAGAGCCTATTTTGTTACTTTATGTTCCCCAGATGAATGCAATCTTTCTATGTCTATCCCTCTCTTTCTGACTCATTTCGCTTAACATGATATTTTACATGTAGTACCACTTGTATGTAAATTTCATACCCAAGAGTGGCTGAGATTAATACCAGGAGGTTTGCTCCATGGCTTGGAGGCCAGCCACACATGCTAGGGGAAAAGGGAGCTGAGATAGAGAAGGGAGCACCAAATAGACGGTGTTGGGAGGATCCTCCCAGGATGGGAGAAGCATGCTGAAAGTAGACTATAGACCAAACATGATTGTCACCCATTGCCTCTTTTGCAAACCACAACACCCAATAAGAGAGAGAGAACAAAAGGGAATGCCCTGCCACAGAGGCAGGGTGGGATGGGGGTATGGGGGGTGGGAAGGATGCTGGGACCCGTGGTGGTGGAAAATGGGCACTGGTGGAGGGATGGGTATTTGATCATTGTATAATTGAAACCCAAGCACAAAAATTTGTAGGTCTACAATTGTACCTCACGGTATTTCACTAATAAAAATTAAAAAAAAAAAGAAATAGAGCCTGACCATTGAAGCAAAGTCTCAGTCATCAGATCTACTGAATACTTCTGGTTTAGGAAAAGCTGTGTTCTCACATGGAGATTAAAGACACTGTAATGAGGTATGGATATAACCCAGTAACCCAGGTCACAGCTGAAAGTCTGATAATTTGAGGTTTCTCTTCAGAGTCTAATAAACTATCTGAAAAGCTGCCAAGTGCTAATCAAGTCCAAGAAAGCTAGCACTGTAATGAAGTAAGCACATCCTAAAAGGCTGCATTGATGTTCGGAGGAAAGAAAATAAAATGTTATGAAAACTGGTAGTTCCATAATAATAGGGAACACACTATAAATGCAAAGGTACTGATAGATTGGAAAATTATAGTCTATGTGCCTCTCTCTAGTTAAATGTTCCAGATCATGCAAATAAATCTCTAGAAATGAAGACAATATAAGTGATAGCACTGCACTGTCCTCCTGTTTTTCATCGATTTGCTCGAGTGGGCAGCAGTAATGTCTCCATGTGAGACTTGTTGCTACTGTGTTTGGCACATCGAATACATCATGGGTAACTTGCCAGGCTTTGTCTTGTGGACAAGATACTCTTGGTAGCTTGCTGGGCTCTCCCAGAGGGATGGAGGAATCAAACCCGGGTTGGCCGTGTGCAATGCAAACACCGTACTGCTGTGCTATTGCTCCAGCCCAATATATAAGTGACACAAAAGAGAATGTAAGCTTTTGAATGCATGTCTGTTTTCTTCCTTCTGCCCAGCAGATGGAAATAAGGGCTATGAGAAGTTTAGAATTGCACCGATGGAGGGTGAAGTAATAGTATAGCAGGTGAGGTGGTTGCCTTGCAAGTGGCCAACCTAGGTTCGATTCCCAGCATACCATTTGGTCCCCTGAGCACCGTCAGGAGTAATTCCTGAGTGCAAAGCCAGGAGTAACCCCTGTGCATCACTGGGTGTGACCCAAAAAGAAAAAAAAAGAATTGCTCAGGTGGATTCCAGGAACTCTGAGTGAGGTCAGTAACAACACAACTAAAAATACCATTCACAAGAGCAGAACTGAAACACAGAGGAAGATTCGGCTCATCTCACACAGTCCTTTGAAAATTAGGTTATTTCCCTAAGAAAATCTCATTTACACTAAAAGGTATTATAAAGGTGCAGGTTTCCCTAAGAATACCTTATAGTGTTTTTTTGATGGAAATTGTTTATATACTTTGAAGAGAGGAAATGGAGGATGATAGGCAGAGGCATAAAGACCAGCAGATACCTGGTATAGGGCTTCAGTATACATTTATAAAAAAATACAAATTCTCCTGTATTTTGTGAGAATTTGTATTTTTTATAAATATTTTAAGTACCAGAGCATCATAATCGTAATCACCATCTTCATTCTCTTTGCATTTTTTTGAACATAGAAAAAAATTCATCTTCAAAAAGATGTAAGTCTTTGACATAGTTTCATTTCTCACAGAATGTAACCGCTTCACAAAAAGGTTATCCTTTGCTCTTTGAATTAGGTTTAGAATGCAACTCAAATAGCAGTATATGCACATGTATTTGTTCCCCCAAGAGTCTAGATAAATATAAATAATATATAATAATAGATCTTAATCAATTTATATTGATTACTATGTTTGAGTATAAGTAAACTCTTCTCATAGAACCAGGCATTCTCAAAATTGATTCAAAATGCTAGGGGAAAAGGCAGCTCAGATAGAGAAGGGAGCACCAAATAAAGGGTGCTGGGAGGATCCTCCCAGGATGGGAGATGCACTCTGAAAGTAGACTAGAGACCGAACATGATTGCCACTCAATGCCTCCTTTGCAAACTACAGCGCCCAAAAGGAGAAACAGAACAAAAGGAAATGCCCTGCCACAGAGGCAGGGTGGGATGGGGTGGGGGGAATGGGGGGTGGGAAGGATACTGGGATCCGTGGTGGTGGAAAATGGGCACTGATGGAGGGATGGGTACTCAATCATTATATAATTGAAACCCAAGCACAAAAATTTGTAAGTCTACAACTGTACCTCATGGTGTTTCACTAATAAAAATTTAAAAATAAATAAATAAATAAAAACTTGTGGGAACTCTTTAAAAAAATAAAACAAAATGTGCAGTTGGAGACATTGATTAAGCCCTTTACTCTTCAAAATATGTTTTAATAGTCACGGTTCACGTTGCAATAGGCAACTGATATGTAAATGATAAAATCACTCTTTGATAGATGCCATTTCTCATTGGAGATGAAAATTGCTGTTACTGGCAGAACCTCATAAAAAGATATCACAAGAACCTCCAGGAAGCAGCACCAGAAATCAGATTACGGCCTCTCCTAGGATATGATATGCTTAAGAAGAAAACATTATGTATATTTCTGGTTTTGGAAGCATACTGATACTGTTTTGTCTCATTAGGAGAAGGTCCAGAGAACACAAAATAAAAACACAAACCATTTAAACAAGATACTGTTCAAGGAGGGCTAAAATGACTGTTGTATGATTTTAGCTTCTGCATCTTTACTCCTGTGAATTGGTAAGAGTTCTAGGAATATAATCCATAAGGAAATGAGTGACGATAATTTTTGAAATGACTGCAGGTGAGAAAACTACAGGGCCAGCCTTAGGCCTTGTGGGTAGGGGGAGGGAGTGCTTAGTTCTATGTCACCAGCCTTATTATGTCAGAAAACTAGTCACCATTGTTACTTGGAGAGTTTTTCTTTATATATATGTACATATATATAATATATATATATTATATATATATTATATTGGAGGTTTGGTCACAGTCAGGGATGGAACCTAGGTAGGCAGAATGCTAGACAAATGTTCTCCCTGATGTCTGGTACCTGTTATCACTCCATCATTATTTTGACAGTTTCTTTGTTGAGATGTTAATATTTGTTTCCATTTGCAAACTATATGCTTAAGCAATGCAGTTGGAAACATGGAAAGCACATATGAAGACCATGAAAGTCAACAACAAAAAGGACACGAAAAGTAAGTATGGTTAAATTTTTGTCAAGCAGTACTTATTTCATAAAATATTACCCTTTCATCTGGTATAAGTCCTGAAATAAATTACAATATAAATTTAAATTAGACTGACTTTCCCTGAGTAATATCAATGAACATTTTCCCATGTGGTAAGTAATATCTCCAACTATTTTACTGACTGATGAGTATTCTCTCATAGGGTCAAATGAAAATCTAATAATCTCCTACTACTGGGAAATAAGGTCTCCTCCATTTTTTTCACTGACATATAAAAATGTAATAATCATATCTTGGATTCAACACTCTTGACAGCCTTGTATTTACTTACAACAAATTCTTAGAGAAGAAAAGCTAGTAAAAATTTTCTCTATTTTACAAAGTTTGGCTGAAAATAAATCAGTCTACAGAAAAACAAATTTCAATGATAAGTCACAAGAATACTTTCTAGAATATTAATGATGATCATTATCAATGCTAACTTTTAAGAAATACTTTTACAGTTTACCAATATACTTAATGTGACTCAGATTATTAAAACCAAGGAACCTAAAAGTAACTATGTAATTAGAATTAATTTGTATTTTTTCTTCTGTAAATTAGATTCATATGCTCTTTGTCCTAATTTTTAATCATGCACAGTTGGACTTAAGTATGGAGTATAGGCCGTAAGGAAGTATCCTGTTTCACAAACATTTTCCTTTGCATATCTTATAATTTTCTTTAATCTAGGCAGATTATCATCATTCTTTTGGAAAGAGCATATTGTATTTATTTTGTAATTAATAGAAAATGCATTAAGGTCATGAGGAGAATTAATTTTTAGGGGCAAACAATAAGATATATTTTCACCACTTACCATTATTAAGTTTAAAACAAGGACAGAAATAGTAAAGTGAAGGATTAATTCTAATCATTGATGAATAATTACAAAATTCATTAATGCTAATATTTGAGCAAGAAGATAAAATATGCAAAATAAGTTTCTGTAGTAAAAAAATATTATTACTTAGAGTTCAGTTGAGCATTCTGTATTTAGGAATGAGCAACTAGGTATGCAATTTTGAAACATTTTTATAATCCTGGTAGGCTTTAAATAAATATTTAAATAAAAATAAATTTATGCATTAATGTTACAGTGAAATTTTTGAGTCAGATTAAATGGATGAAGAGATGAGTTAAAATTATTTGCCTTTCCTAATTTATTTATTCATAGTGAGGTCCACTGTATACCAGGAAGTTGTTTCATGTAACGGGAATACTAGCAATAAAGCTAAGATTAACTTTCATGCTCGTAAAACTAATATCTGGTGAAGGATGCATAGAGAGAGTGACATAGAAAATAAATAAGTAAAAAGTAAAGTAAAGGCCCTCCCGTTGATCATCGATTTGCTCGAGCGGGCCCAGTAACGTCTCCATTGGAGACTTTGTTGTTACTGTGTTTGGCATATGGAATACGTCACGGGGAGCTTGCCAGGCTCTGCCGTGGGGGCGAGATACTCTCGGTAGCTTGCAGGGCTCTCCGAGAGGGGCGGAGGAATTGAACTTGGGTCGGCCGTGTTGGCTGCGTGCAAGGCAAACGCCCTACCGCTGTGCTATCTGAAAAAAAAAACATGATCAAGAAACGGAAAAGTGAAAATTAGTATGTGGCAGATGGAATAATGGTATGGTGTGAGGCAAGGGAGAACTTCAGGTGGTGTAGTCCTGAAAGTTATGCCAGTGATGAAATGGCCTTGGCATAGAGCCTTCTAACTGAATAACTGAATAAAGAGCAAATGCAAGACTCAGAATGAATATGATAGGAAAAGAGGCCCATGCAATGGAAAGTAAACAGAGCAGCTCTGGTTCATGCAGTGCATCAAGCCTTAGTGAGTAATTAGGACCTTCTTTCAAAGTGGAATGGAATGTTACCGGAAGATTTTAGACATTAGAGAGCATGATCCAATTGATGTTTTCCGAAGAGCACCCCAGCTGTCCTTGGGTGGGAGCATTATCCTGGGGCAAGAGTGGAGGCTGGGTTAGTATTTGGACAATAGTTATCAGGTAAGGAATGCTGGTCCCTTGAACTGGGAGGTGATCAGAGGCATAGAAAAAAAAACAAACTTCATGATTGCCTACAATAGAAAGGTTAGGCTTGAAATGAAGAACAATAGGTCATGCATATAGCCCCTGATCCAGGGAAAGAGCCACCTAATTTAGGCCAGCCCCAGCAGTGCCTCAGCCCTCTCAGATCCACGCAGATACTCATTTTGGGTATGCTATACTCAGGTGCTTGGAAACTTTCTATAAAACTTTAACTACTATGTATGATCAATTGCCATATCCATTTGTTTACTCAACAGAGGAAGCACAGGTCCTTCAACTAGGAAGGCACTTCAATTTTAAAGTCAAAGCAACCATTTTTTAAAGGAAAAAAATTATTTTTTTCATACTTTTGACACATAGGAGCTAGGTCTTACATAGGGCTAACTTCCCTGTTCTATACAACCATGGTATCTTGTACCCATGTGAACTTTATGGGTTCACAAAAACATTTTTTGGTTATAAGAAAAAGAGTAATAATTTAGCCTGAATAATCTTCAGCTGTTATAAAGAAGTCATAAAATCCAATTTGGGGGAGGATCCCAAGTTGTACTTAGTAGGTGCAAGGGCCGTTTCTGATGATACTTGGCCAACTGGATTAGACATCTCAATGACTGTCTCTTTGAAGTGCTAGGGAAGTGCTGTTTGGTGCCAGTGGTGTTCCATGATCCAACAGGACTCCATCTGGTGTTGCTTAAGGCTCAGTGCAGTACTGGCAACCAAATTCTGGTCCTTAAATATGCAAAGAATGCAGCCTCACTCTTGAGCTACTTCCCCAACCCAAAAATATAATTTCCAAGCATGCTCTGTTTTAAAATTTCAAAGTGAGCTGGCTTCTCCCCCAGCATGTGCGGCTGGCCTCCAAGCCATGGAGTGAATCTCCTGGTACTTATCTTGGCTATTCTTGGTTGTTAGTTTCCCATTTTGTTACTTTGCGATAGCACAGCGGGTAGGGCGTTCGCCTTACACGCGGCCAACATGGCCGACCCGAGTTCGATTCCTCCGCCCCTCTCGGAGAGCCCGGCAAGCTACCGAGAGTATTTGATATGCCAGACACAGTAACAACAAAGTCTCCAATGGAGATGTTACTGGGCCCGCTCGAGCAAATCGACGATCAACGGGAGGGCCTTTACCTTTACCTTTACCTTTTGTTACTTTATATTCCCCAGATGGGAGCACCAAGCAAAGGGTGTTGGGAGGATCCTCGCAGGATGAGAGATGCAAGCTGACAGTAGACTATAGACTGAACATGATTGCCACTCAATGCCTCTTTTGCAAAACACATCACCCAAAATGAGAGAGAGAACAAAAAGGAATGTCCTGCCACAGGGGTGAGGTGGGAGGGATGCTGGAAGCATTGGAGGTGGGGAATGGGCACTGGTGGAGGGATGGGTACTCAATTATTGTACAACTAAAACCCAAGCATGAAAGTTTGTAAGTCTACAACTGTACCTCATGGTGTTTCATTAATAAAAATAAAAATAAATAAATAAAACACAATAATTATTTTCTAAAAATAAAATAAAATTTCAAAGTGGTTCTTGAAGACAACGATGCTTTAGACACACAATCATGCTACAGCCCTGTTCACCCATAGCCCTGGGACCCTGGGTGATGCATCTTACCTGGCAAGCATTGTAGAGGAGCTGATGCTCAAATTTCTTAATCCCTAGAATGTTCTGGAACATCTCATAGAGTTGTTCTTTGCTCAGAATCAGCTCTGAAGCTGCGCTGGCTGTCATCCGGGCCTGCTGCTTCCTGGGATCCTCTTCCCCACGATAGATGGCATCAAATTTGGCCATCCAGGAACTCAGCACAGTTTCCTTGCTGAGGCCATCGATCTCAGGCAAGCTGCGCACCCTCTTCTCGATGTGCTTCTTGAAGACTTCCCGAGAGTCATTGGCCGAGCAGCCTCCGCTCTGCACCATGCGGGCCACCCGGTCACTCTTCAGGAACACCTGACCAGGGGCAAGAAAGAAGATATTACAAGTAGGGCCAGATGTGTGTTCCCTGAGGCTGGAGGCTAGACCACACCCTCTCAGTAGGTCCCTGTGTGAGTTGTTCCCCATTTAACATTTCCTAGGAGTAAGGATGAAAGAATTCACTTACAGCTCTGACTTTTGTACCCAAGTCTGGAAAATGAGATTCCTCAGTGACCCAGTTGTTCAAATACCTAAATGAGGCAGCAACATCTTGAAAGGCAACATATAGTTGGAACTCTAAATTCAGAGTGCCAGGGCTAGAGAGAGAGTAGAGCAGGTAGGACACTTTTCTTACAAGCAACTGACTGAAGTTCAATCCTTAGCACCATATATGGTCCTCCAGCAATGCCAGGAGTAATCCCTGAGCACCACTGGGTGTACATCAAACACCATCACCACCACCACCACCAATAAAAACATTTTACCTTGAATCTTTCTCTTCGATTTAGTAACTATTTCTTTGTGCCACGATAAAATAGGACTAAGCTAACCTCTTTGTGCCACCGTAAAATAGGACTAAGAGTCTATAAAAAAATTATTGAAAATGAGGATTGAGTCAATGAATGAAAAATATTAAAATAATGGCCCACATTCGGGCTAAGTGTTGTTTTGTGGAACTATTATCAGATTTTTGCATGTCAAGTACCTGGCATTACATCTGCCACATAGCAATGGAATGTGAATATCTATACTTACTTATAATCTCTCATTGACACTACAATTTGAATTAAGCAAGTAATTCTTTCTCATACTCTCCGAAAATTCAGTCAACATCACTTCCCTTTTACGAAAGATCTACAATGGTAACTGTTTTGGCAAACCAAAAGATATCCAAAGAGACTTTCACTTTTACAACAAGAGGTGAAAAGCAAGAAAGAAGAATGTTCTGATTTGCTTGACTATCATAAGCCCTCCGGAGTCAGCATATTCCCCAACAAGAGTGGCCTCACCAAGTCCCTTCCCCGGAAATGACTTTCTGCAAGTTTTGCATTAGTGTCATACAAGTTTTGTATCAGTGATATTATTCATATCCTCCTCTCACTAACGTGTTTGTGTTATTTTAGGTTTTATACTCCATTTGACATGATTTGGTAGGTTATTTTTCAGGTCTTGGCACACTCAAAAATATTTCCATAAAGATATGCCAAGTAAAAGCAATTACTTCTTTGCTTTTTGCCACTTTGGCTTAAGAAAGTTCTCAGAGGAAAGTTCTTTTGGATGGTGGGGGAGCGTTGAATGTATGTGACGCCCATGTCCCTCAAAGATGTGTAAATTCCATGTGTTAGAGACCATGTCTTCTTTGTTCCCCAGTGTCACTTGGAACTACAGAGTCTGGCGGTTGGACAGTAAATGATAAGGCCAGCATCATGAGCAGTCCATTCTGTAGCTGGTAAAGAGAAAGTCTCCAGAGAAGAGAAGGGAACTGCTCTTGGTAAAACAAACTGGGTAACAATGAATATTGGAGCTCTGATTTGACATGGTTCTTTCCTTCCCTATGTGTCTGATGTACCTGGTGAAGAACTCTGGGATCGTTTTGCTGGTGCTACTGTGTCCTGGGACCAAGTGATCCATGAAGAGTATTTGACAATCGTTTCAGTTCCCAACATCGAGTAGCTTATGCAAGCTACATGGTTCCAAGGTGTAATACAGGGCAGTGAAGCTTCACTTCCTATTCACAGAGAGGAAATATCTGACACTTTCGAGCTGTGTTCTGGTCACACTTCAGAAGGTACATGAATGTACTTCCAGAAGCAGAATATACATTCACTTCACTGTCAGATTTACGGAAATGCCCATGTTGTCCCTGAGAAATGTTACTTGGGGGGCATCTTATTGCTTCCTATTTCACCTGAGAGGAGAAATGTCAGAAAGGTAGCCTCCATTTATCTTTGGTTTACTGAACTAATTTTGGAAGAAGGAGAGCTGAAGGTTGGTGCCCCAGGTTAGAAATCACAGCCAATTTTCTGGACCAGAAAATTGGCACTCAGTTATGATTTTAGACTTCATTTAAAAATCATGACTAAGGGTGGATGTTGGCGGGGGGGAAGGAACCAGGAGGCAATGGTAGAGGGATCTTGTAATACCAGTATAATAACCTTATGTCCGTAAAACAACAAAGATATTGTAAACTACAAAATCTCAATAAAAATATCAATTAGAGTTTAAGAAATCAATTACACAAAAACAAAGTTTGCATTGAATCTTCAGGCCCAAGGAACCTTAAAGAGCTAAAGAACTCATCTGAATATATGTAATGCTTAATCATAGGTCTTAGATCTCAAAGAACAAGAAAATTTTGAGGCAGAGAGAACTTTTGGACAGGCAGAATAGTTCTGTGGCAGAAGCTTAGATCACTAGCTCAGTAACTTGATATGTGACCTTGACTGAGTCACTTCTCTCTGGTTCTCTAGTTTCTTATCTGAACACACAGAGAGGTGAAGTATAAAAGTTTGGGGGTGGTCCTTTGACTGAAATGTTTCATACTCCTCTTCATGCGCCCATTAATCCCATTTGTGGGTGCCCCTAGGTGGAAGGAGCTGGGCCAAGTGCCAGAAATCAGTGGGAGCAGAACAGATGCGAATTCAGTCCTTATGCTTTCACAGCACCAACTTAATTATCTCATAAAACTTCATTGCAATTTGGGTAAAGTGGAGTCAAGGGCAAGTACACAGCCCCCCAGGGTGCCCATTGCCAAGAATCACCCAATAGGCAGCCAAGAGAGTCTTCCTGGATGAAAATGAGTTTGAGATGATATGTAAAAGGTGGATAGGTGAAGAGAGTGTCAAAGAGTATTAAAGAGATCGTCAAAGAGTATTTTGGAGAAAAGAGACAACACATATAATGACGTGATTATCTCAGGATATAGCTCTCAGCTATGGCTGGAGCGATAGCACAGCGGGTAGGGCGTCTGCCTTGCACGCAGCCAACATGGCCGACCCGAGTTCGATTCCTCCTCCCCTCTCGGAGAGCCCGGCAAGCTACCGAGAGTATTCGATATGCCAGACACAGTAACAACAAAGTCTCCAATGGAGACGTTACTGGGCCCGCTCGAGCAAATCGATGATCAACGGGAGGGCCTTTACTTACTTTACTTACTTACTATAAATAACCAAGGTGGCTGTGGTGTGAGGGGTGGGGGGAGGACTGATGTAAACTGGGCAGGAAAAACTCAGATGGCCAAAGATATGACAGGTACATAAAGGATGCTGGTCTTTCTTTGAAGAACACTGACTGAGAAGCCAATGAAGGATTTAAGATGGGATGTGGCACAATTATATTCATATTCTCTGGCTTTTATGAGGGAAATAGGCCTGAAGGTAGATAAGAGAACAGCCACTTGTCATCTGTTTTGTGGTTCTTTAGGTTGGTGCCATGGAGAAAGCACCTGCAGGAATAAGGGTGAGAGGATGAGGATGCAAAAGAATTAGCTCTGTTGTCAACACCACTGAGCATTAGAGGTGGCTTTAAAACAATCAATCAACAGCGAAGCCATGTTTGTCTCCTCATCTATTTATACCATTATTTCACAAACCTGGAGCAGGCCCCAGTGAAAAGTCTTAGCTCCAAAAAGTCTCAGCTCCACTTTTTTCTCTCCAAAGCCCTTCTATAGATGCCTTTTATCATTAGTCTTTATGACTATTTGGTTAATATCCAAATTTCCAGCTACCAGTGTTCTACAAAGTGAGACTTATAGCCCCTTGGGAGAAACTGGAACAATCCAATAGGTAGCAGTACTTTTGATACAATTTTGAGTGTGTGTGTGGGGGGGGAGGGGCAATGTTCTATTTATTTGCTTAAAAAGGTATATGCAAAGAGAAAATAATTGATTTTTTTTTCTGAAAAGAACCTCAGAGTTGGATTATACATAGCTTGAGGGTAGGAATTCCATCTGTTTTTTTTTCTCCTTTTCTTTCAAATGCCTAAGTCAGTGCCTGGCACATTATATCATGAATAAACGAACAACACATACAAAGCAGAAGCCTTACTGAGACTATATCTAGATGGGGTCAGGAAGACATAGGGAAAATAAACAAGTTCAATGTATTGGTCTCTCAAAACAACTGACTGAGGCTACATTTTCTATGGGTCATTATTAATAGGGGTAAGAAATGAAGTTGTTGGCATTCTGATCACAGTTGGCATCAATAACATACAGTGTGACACTGGATTTCATAGCACCTGTTTAACATAGTCGCTTCCTGTACATAATAACTACTCAGTAAATATCTGTTGACCTTCTCATGTATGACCCTACCCAAGTCACTTAACCTCTGTCAACCTTAATCTTACTCTCTATCGCACAGAGATAATTCAGCAAGCTTGCCTTGACATGGATTAAACTCTAAGAACTTTGAAAACAAAGAAGGCTCTATCTGTATAACTGCTAGGGACCGAAATTAGGGCAGATGATTGGACTGTCAAGAGTGTAGAGGAAGGAGACTAAAGATGGGGGAAAAAGCAAAGGTGAGATGCCCAGAGGTAAGACAGACATGGGAAGAGAAGACAGCAACAGAAAATGATTTTTTCACGCACATCATCTATCTTAGGTGTCTCGGTCTGTTAAGTGGGAAACGGGCCTGGTGCAGCCCCACCTGCAGTCAATACTATGGAGTCCCTTCTCTAAAACAACCCTGCAGCTCAGAATCTCTCCCTGATGTTTTACTTTCTGCTTTTTGGGATGTTTGTTTCAACAGATATCAACCCCCAGCACTGTTCTATGCAGCACACCCATAATTCCTCCCTATTCTTCCACTAATTTCCTTTCAGACAGGCCATAATGGAAGATGGAAGATAAACAAATAAATACAGTATGGTGGAGGGCCGTTTATTCAGTGACTCTATCTCATCCATCAGTCCTTTCCTCCACCGCCAGAACCAAGCAGCCGACAGCCTCCCGGTCATTTCAGAAACACACAGCATGTCAGCCCTTATTGATGATCTGTGGAATGCGGGATGCTAGCCTTGCACTTATTTTCTTGCTGAGAAACAATACAAACCCATTCTTGCCATTCTTGCTCTTATAAAAGCAAGTCACTGAAACATAAGTAAGAAAAAGACCTAAATGTTTACAATATTTTTAAAAAATTATACAAAAAGTTGGTTCCTACTAATGAATGCCATTGAGATAAAGGGAAAAACAGGCTCTAGGCTTGTTTCAGATAACCTGGGTTCAAATCCAATCTCTACCACTGTTAATTTGGACACTTGAGTAAGTTACTAAAACGAAGATTTGTAATGTCATGGTGTTGGGGGTTAAGAGTGGGGGCATGCTGGGATGGATCTATTACTGGGATGGAGAACATCATAGGTAATCAAACACTGTACTGATGATAGTATGTCATATGCATGGCTCCTGCAAAAGTAAAAGGGATATTGAAAACCACTATATGACATTTTAAAGCTACTGATTTATGACTACCTATTTAAATGAGTCACTAATATTTTGTAGCAATTTTCATCCTAATATGGAAATTAAACTATTTTCTTTATACATATAGATACACCAAAAATCCTTGAAAAGATATATAGGAAAAATTTAATAGTGCTTATCTAGGATGATATTTATTGTTGCTTTTCTAACCATTTTCCTCTTTTGGGAAGGGGACAAACACCTGTGTCTGTACTTAAGGGGCCTAGAGGTATCAGGGATCAAACCAGCTAGGAACTTTCCACATTCACATACAAAGTATGTGCGCAGTCCATTAAGCTATCTCTCTGATCTCTCTAACCATTTTCAGTTAGACTTCTTCTGCATAAGCTATTTTATAATTGGTATGTTTGTTTTCATAATCACTTCAAACACCTTTCACCAGGTAGAAAAAAACCCATATTTTTTACCTTCATTATCATGTACATTTGATTTTCATGCTGAGTGAAGTAATTCAAAAGGAGAAGGACAGAGAGAATGATCTCTCTCCTCTGTGGGATATAAAGAAACATAGTATGGGAATAATAAATACCCACAAGCAACAGAACCTGAGAACTGGTGTTTGGTTGGAAGCTACCATGGGCTCAGGAAGCCCAAGTAAGGGAAGAACTCAGGGGAGAGGAGACACTGGGACAGTGGTGGAGGGAAGTGGACAGCGTGGATCAAACATGCATGGAATCCTACCATTAGCAGTATTGTAGACCTCGGTGTCTAAAACTTGTTTTCAAATGTACATCTTTTTTTTGTTAACTAAAAAGATTATTTTTTTTTAAAAAAATAGATACAAGGCCAGCACCCTATCTGTTGTACTGTCTCTGTGTCCCACAAGGATGATTGTAAATAGAATATGCATTTTTTTTGCTTTTAAAAGATATATATTTGGTTTATAATTAATCACACCTGTGAGGCCGCAGAGACAATACAGCAGGTAGGGCATTTGCTTTGCACACAGCTGACCTGCTTTCATCCCTGGCATCCCGTGTGATCCCCTGAGCACTGCCAGCAATCATTCCTGAATGCAGAGCCAGGAGTAACCGCTCAGCATTATCAGGTATGACCTCAAAACAAAAAACAAGGCCATAAGCAAATGAACCACACTTGAAATTATGTATTATTATAATGAAAGTTTACATTAGTATCGGGGCACACCTGGTTGTGCTTAGTGGTTATTCCTAGCTCTGTGCCCGGAAGTGACGCCTGATAGTGTCAGGATTATGACCTTTGAAATCACATGCACAGCAAGTGCCTTTTTTTTTGTACTCTCTCTGATCCCTATTAACATTTTAAATCAGATAATATATCTTTGCATCATAAATTCTGTGTCCTAAAGAAGAGATCCAGGGCAATCTTGGAGAAGTAGATACGGGAATATAGTCAAAGGAGGTGGCAATGGGGCAGAAGTAAAATCAATTCCTAGAACCCTTTCCATGCCCTTCTCTCCTGCCCAGACCTTGAGATCCCCCTTACCCAGCCTTGACACCAGGGGCATATTGATATTTGCAACTCTCTTCTTTTACTTATTCGGTGTTATTTCACTTTCCAGATGTTTGATATAGGTAAAGTTGTGTGTACATGCACATATGCATTTTTAATTACACACATATAATTTAATCAATCGGTGGTTATGCAAAGGCAGGTCCTCTTACAGGTGAAGAGAGAAAGGAAAACTGAGATTCAGACACTGCTGTCTTCTCCAGTAAGTTCTGACCTTTGCCTCCTTCCTTGCCTGGCTTTCTCTACAGGAGTGAATACCTGTCAAATGAACAGGTGCTCCTCTTCTTGGGATATTTCTGTTCTAAGGTCACAGAGGAATTAGAGTGATGTTTATTGGAAAAAAATATATATATAGCTTCACTTCAGGAAAAAATACAGCCAGCGATGACCTGACTTCTACTTTTCTTAAATTAAAATAAAAGTTCCATCATAAAGACGATACAAAGTCTGTGACCTTGGGTAGAGGACACCTGCAGCAGTGCCTGCCAATCATCAAGTCTTGCAGAAAACTTGCTTCAGTGTGAGGACCTCTTTGCCACTGCACAGTTCAAGTGGAACTTGAGAAAGTTGCCCCCCACTTCCCGCCACCCCTCTACCACCCCCCATCCTTCCTTACCCAAGTGGTGAGTGAGAACTTGGGCATAGCCAATCAGACTTCCCTTCTGGGGTTCAGACTCAGTGTGGGTGGCACAAGAGAATGAATATAGAACCCTGTCCCTCCACTCTCTGCCTCTCTCCTCTCTTCTTGCTCCCTCTTCCCTCCTCCTTTCCTCTCCCTCCTCCCCCATTCCCCTTTCTTCCTCTCTTCTCTCTCATCTCTCTCCACTCTTCTCCATGGAATGGAATTGGGATATATCCCATACATACCATGTTCCAAAGGACACCATAGGGTGTCCTTTATACTCTGCATTGAAGCTGAAGCTTGGCTACTTCCTTGAATTACAATAACAACAGTTGCTGTTATTGTTGCTCTCAAGGCTTAACCACAATCAGTTTCTGTTGCTAGAAACAGAAGAATGCTGTTTGATACAACATTTGAAAAGTCACTTGCCAAAAAAACAACTGCACCTTTGTTAGAGGAGATGGGTTCCAAACAAAACAAAGAAAAACAAAAGCCAGTGGTTGCTGTTTCACTGGCTCAAGTCCAGCTATCAGTGTTAAGTAAGTGTGTATTAGTCTTCCACCACATTCACATTCCTGCTAATAAATCCTCCCAGGTTTCCTTCTAGGCAGAGCATGAGTGACAAAGGATCTGCTCAATGGTTTCACCCACCTTTTCTCTGCGTGGCCAGCATCAATATGTGAAGGGTTTAAAAAAATAAGCAGAGAAA
Source organism: Sorex fumeus (assembly GCF_029834395.1). Taxonomy (NCBI): domain Eukaryota; kingdom Metazoa; phylum Chordata; class Mammalia; order Eulipotyphla; family Soricidae; genus Sorex; species Sorex fumeus. Next base: position 63,798,026 of record NW_026606129.1, read on the forward strand.
TTTGAGGGGAAGTTGAGGATGGAGTCTTAAAAGGGCTGGAAATTAGAAACAGGAAAGTGATGTAGAAATGGGGATGTTCTCTGACATTGTGGGGACACAGCTATGGGAACTAGATGGGGTTACGGGTAGGAATTCAGAGCACCCTTTTTCGGTGACCTCAAAACCACAGGGGGAAAGATTACAGGGTTACTCTGCTGACCTGCTGATTCATTTTGCCTACTTGGGCCACCAGGAAAGGGCTAATAGTCCTGTATGTTCTGTATGCGTATGCATAATGCTTACGCTATGTTGGACCCAGCACAAGTCCTAGGCCTCATTAACTAATTCATTGCTGGTTTTTAGGTTTAACTTAGAATAGATAGGACAAAATATGTCATGGACTCTTTTTCTTTAAAATCTTTTCAAGTGGGACTTTATTATATTGTGATTGTGATTTGTGATAAGCCAACATCTGTTCATAGTTACAATCTTCATTTCTGAAATATATTTTTCTTCCCTCATCATAAAGTTAATGTCCTCTTTTTTTCTGGGTGGACTTCTGACTCTGTTCAGGGATCACTCCTCAAGGGGTACCATATGCAGTACCAGGGACTGACCCCAACTCAGCTGTATGCATGTATGCACGTCAAATGCCTTAACCTCTATACTTTCTCTACACCTCTTTTTTCTTAAGTGATCACTGTTAGTGAGTGATATCACAGTGCTATATGGTATGAAAGAGCAGAGAGAGAGGGAGAGGGAGAGGGAGCAATAGAGAGAATGAGAGAGAGGAGACAGAGACGGAGACAGAATTTAGAAGGCAATCGGCTGATTTTGCCTGTTCAGCATTCTTTCCCCATTGGTGGAAAGGATCCTAAATTCACATTAGGAAACCATTACACTTTTATTAAAAATGGATTCAGTGAGGCACCAAGATTTCAAGTAGGTAGGCACCAAGATTTCCCGATCCCTCTATTTATTCACCACCCCTCTACCCTGGTACATTGGATAGATAACTCTTATCAGTAATGAAGTCACCCTGCAATTTTGCTGCAGTTCTCAGCAAAGAAGTTGTCATGTTGCTGCTGGGATTGCAAAACTGTTAAGGCATGGCATGCAAAGCCCTTTATGGAGAGAACCTGCCCCATTCAAATAAACCAATGTTCTTGGGAAATGAGGAACAATGTTGAGAAAATTATCCCTCCAGCTTGCATCTTGGGTGTGTTTGGATTCATTCACAGATGAAGTTTAGATCTACCCCTGGTGTTTTAAACTCCTTGAGTAGATAAACCTCACTTTTGGCTTACACCAATTTGAACTAGGCAATTTGTCTAATATTTGTAGTTCAAAGAGTTCTCACAAAGACAGATGCTGATAGAAAGCAACTGGAGTCCAGAGTAGGGTGGGAGAAGAAATCCCAGCTTTCCACCACACAAGAATAAAGGGAAAGGAGCAGTAGTGAGTTTGGAACGCTTCCCCCGAAAAGTGCTGATTCTAATGCCGTAATTAGGGACCTTTGCTTCAGAGAATCATACTTCTTGGAAAACATGAGTCTTATGATATTCCAAAGCTTTGCTAATAAATAAAGTAAATATTTAATAACCCACATTAGTTCCTGCGACTCAAATCTTAATATTAAATATTCAGTAATTTTTCAATGGTTGTATTCTCACCACAAGACCAGCCCTTTCGAACTGTGATTATAAGAGAATACATAAGGATCACTATAGCTGTAATGCTAATTTCCAGATACTTACTGAAACTTTGGTCACTAATAGTTTCAAATTTAATTGAAAGATAGAAATAACACTTAAAGACATTAGTGAAATGAGGTTTATAACTAAGATTTATTATACATATAAACTTATGAACTGGCCAATGATTTTAAACATGGAAAACCAATGTTATCGGTGTACTTTTTCAGAAATAACTTTCAGAATCTGAAGTAAAAGATGACTATGTGCATAGTTTTATTCCCTGAAAACATCCAAACTGAGTCTTTTGTTTAATATATTCAAGTAATTGGGCTGGAGCGATAGCACAGCGGTAGGGCATGTGCCTTGCACACAGCCAGCCCGGTCGAGCCGGGTTTGATTCCTCTGCCCTTCTCGGAGAGCCTGGCAAGCTACCAAGAGTATCTTGCCCACATGGCAAAGCCTGGAAAGCTACCTGTGATGTATTCAATATACCAAACACAGTAACAATAAGTCTCAAAATGGAGACATTACTGGGCCCACTAAAGCAAATCGATGAACAATGGGAGGACAGTGATATAGTGATTCAAATAATTCTCTGACATGCCATCATGATTCCAAATCTCATTTTTACTCACCATTAATTTCACTGATAAACTGTGTCAAATCAGATAAAGCAGTAAGTTCAACACTGGGAATCATTAATTCTTACAGAAAGAAAAATAGCTTCAACTAATATATATAAACTCACCAAAACTAATCAGAACAGGAGCCACATTGAGGAAATGGTGTCTCCGTTGAGTCTGTCGCTGGACTAGCAGCATCAGAGACAAAGACCATTTACTATCACACACTAATTGCTCGAGCGGGCCCAGTGACGTCTCCATTGGAGACTTTGTTGTTACTGTGTTTGGCATATCGAATACTCTCGGTAGCTTGCCGGGCTCTCCGAGAGGGGCGGAGGAATCGAACTCGGGTCAGCCATGCTGGCCGCTTGTAAGGCGAACGCCCTACCGCTGTGCTACCGCTCCAGCCCATCACACACTAATGTGTAAACAAAATCAATTTTCTCACAAGAACCAATTCCAATCTTTCTCCAATCTCTCCATGAAAGGAGTCAAAAGCTATAGGACAGTGGGAAGAACAGTTTTCCCAAATCAACCACAGACATCAATTAACTAATTGTCCTGAACTATCTCTCGGGGACTGGATCACCTATTAGTCAGGTTAAGTAAATGTTCAGAATGCCAACAAAACAGTATCACCAGAGTGTTTGTTTTGAAATAATTTGCTATCTATAAACTTTATTAAAGTATAGGAATGAGGAAAGAAGAAAATAAACAAAGCAAAACTAAGATAGGAAAATCAATTGTTGGTCCCTGTACTTACTTGAACATTTACTGTCACTATTTTGAACTGTATATGACAAAATGGCATAAAGTTTTCTTTATGATTGCTTTAATCTAACCTTAACAATAGATAAAACTTTGGGACACAGGATTTCAAAATGCAGAGAAGAGGCTGGAGCAATAGTACAACTGGTAGGGCATACGCCTTACACATGGCTGACCTGGGTTCAATTCCCAGAATCCCATATGGTGTCCCAAGCACTGTCAGGAGTAATTCCTGAGTGCAGAGCCAGGAGTAACCCCTGAGTATCTCAGGGTGTGACCCAAAAAGAAAAAAAAAATCAGAGAATCTGTTTCTCATTAAACTAGACTAAAATAAAGTACAATGTCATTCAATGACATAGTAATCATTTAAAAAACATGTCAGATAAATTTTGCAAATAGGAAGATATGAAATGTCCACCTCATTGTTGATGCAAGAAAGATTGGTAATAAGCACATTATGGAAGAATCATTATAAAAATAAAAATATATTAGAAATTCCAATTTCACTTTTCTTGATCAATGATCCCTGAAGTCTAGAGAGGAATATTTACTTGTGATATATACAATCAAGAAACAGTGTCTCTTTTATAGATTTCCTCCTGAAAATGGTACATACTTTGGAACTTGGTATGACTTGCAGAAAAGAACTCGCAGAACTATATGAATAGAAATAATATGAAACCAGTCAAAGTAGCTTTCTCAGGAAATGTGACTGTCCCCTTTGAAAAAAGGGGTAGGTTATGGGAAAATGCTGCTGATTCATTCACATATTGGCTTGTGTGTCTTAGTAGTTATGTGACCCAAAGTCATGGCCTAACCATTCTGAACCTCAATCACATCATTAATAAACTAGGACTAATATTAGGACCTACTTCCTAAAACTGGTGCACAGATAAAAAGAGAACTGTATGCAAATACCTGATGATTTCACTCACATGCAGAGCAAAAAGAAACAAAGCAGGGGATTAGGAAATCCCTTGTGGAATCAAATTTAAGATGCGACCAATAGAACTGTGACCTGAGAATGGGAGCTGGAGGACTGGGGAAGGGACTTGGGGATAATGGTGGAGGGATCCTTACATTCTAGTGGTAGAATGACATGGTTGCACTGTAAGTAAAAATAGTATGTAAAATATGGCACACTGACTTGTGGGCTGGCACGTGGGCTGGAAAGACAGTACAGGAGGGAAGACATCTGTCTTGCGACCAGCTGACCTCAGTCAATCCTTGGCACCACAAAGGGTACTCCAAGCACCACCAGGTGTGTCTCCTGAGCACAGATCCCAGAGTGACCCCTGAGTACTGCCATGTGTGGCCAAAAAATTTCCCTCAAGGTCCAAACCAGCTGATAAACAGAGGCTTCTATTAACATTTTCCCTGGAACAAAATGAACCTATTACATTAAGATTGTGCCCAGTTACTAACCCCTTTGGCTCAGGAGAGATGGTAGCTCCCACTGACAGACAGTTGAGAAGTGCAGGGTTCAGGCTGGACAGTTGGGGAAAGCGGGCCTGGGGAATCTTACCTCATAGTAGCTCTGTACTGCATTCATGAAGGCTTCATCAGCCACAATCTGGGTTTCTCCATTGAGGAAAGCCTGAAACCGGTCCTTGACAGTCTGAAGCTGCTGTTTACTGATCTGTAGAAAACAGACAAAGGTGATGATGAGGGCTTGTTCTAGCCAGGAATCATGGTTATTTTATATGAAAAATGCGAGGCCTTTTAGTTTGTCGGAATTGGCTTGTACAGGCACGTAAGGGCTGACAGTTAAATTTGTAGGAATTTTATGAGTCATTAAACACAGCACTACTATAAATATTGTAAACTACAGTTAAATAAATTATATTAAAACAAATGCAACACATATCAAAAGCCATAGTTTCCTGATTATCTCATTTTACTGTTATCTGTATGAGGTTACTTATTATCTTTTTTTATGGTGGAAATGACACATAAGGAGGTGCTATCACACATTTCTCTTCCCAACTCGACATCCAGTGACATTTAACTGGCAACTAAAAGTCCAGTGATTTTTACCCCATGAAAATTGACAAATGCTATAAATCAGGTTGTAGTTGCTGTTCAATGGCTGTTTAACACATTGTTACACAGTTCTCTCAAGTCATCAGAAATACTTTGCTTTGTGAAAGGAATAGTAATCAAAGTAGTATGGCACTGTCATCTAAAAACAAATATTTAGACCAATGGAAAAGAACTGTAACCACGTATGTAAACAAATGAACACACATAGACACAGACAATTAATATTTGACATGGGAACCTAGAATCCTCTTTGCTTACAAGTTTATTGCAACATTATTTACAATGGCCAAGAAGCAGAAACAAACCAAGTTCCCATTGAATAATGTGAATACAGATATGCACTGGGATGTAGGATGACATTACTTGTCCTTTCTTCCTTGCCACAAGGAGCTTAGGTTTATTGGGTCACACCCATCCCAGTGCTCCCATTTTTTTGTTTATTTGTAACTACTTCTCTATGCTCTCTTCCCCGAAGAGTTAATCAGCTTATTCCCCTAATCAGTTTCTGTTCATTTGTAAGGTCAGATTTTTCTAGGACACTGAACTTATATTGTAAGTTAATACTGCCTTTCTCCTCTCCTTATGTCTTTTGAATAGTTTACTTTAAAGCAATGTCCTTTTGTATAGACACAAGAAGACAATTAATATTATGCTTCTGTAACATGGGATTTAATTGGCTTCAAATATTATTATTCATTCCCAGGCATCTGCTTTCTCAACTTACGCCTCAGTTGCCCTCACTTCCTAGTGCCCCCCAAAGCAGGGTCATAAGGAGGAACTGGATGGAACCAGGGCAAATGGTAAGCTATGTGCTACCCTGATATGGAGATGGGCCTGGCCATAGCTCCACAATTTTTAACTATAAGTTAAGATGCTGTCAAACGCTGTCATTAACAACAAGACTAGGACCCGGCTAGGGATAGGAAAGACTAATCTGGCCTGAGCACTGTAGTCTGAGATTGAGATGACCCCAGGAGAGCAATTCTATAAGCTTACTGAATCTCTTCCTGTGTCCATACAAAATGATTAATATTATGAATGCTTATATGTTTGTTGGACAAGGAGAGGAGAAACACACTCATGGAATTCCGCCTTTGGGTGGGTGGTCCTGCTGAAAGTTAATCTGTCCTAGAAGCAGCATCCCCTGAGGGAAAGAACTTTATTCCTATTGATTGTGACCACACCTATGTATTAGCCCAGTCCCTCATGGTTTGGGGATTTAACTAGATTGTAGAGTGGGCTGGGGGAAGAAGATCAAGTGTGAGATACAGAGTCAGAGCCAGAGGGAGAAAGGGTTCCAGATTGGGGCCCAGGAGAGAAGGAGGGAGAGGGGAGAGAGAGAGAGAGAGAGAGAGAGAGAGAGAGAGAGAGAGAGAGAGAGAGAGAGAGGTGAACGGGGTTGAGAATGGACTAAATGGCATCTGATCAATCCACCGATACACCTGCGTGGCCTTCGCTTCCTCTGCCTTCTAACCTAGAGCCCGGGCTGCCCCGACTGGGGGGGGGCGGCCTGGGTCCCCCAGAACCTGGGCAGCCAGGGCAAGAACCGTCGGGGCCATTCCCTGGCCACCCTCAGAGTTTTTCACACTGGGATATTATTCAACCATAAATAAGAAGGAAAGCCTTCCTTTTGTAAAACATTCATGGAACCTGAGAATTTAATGTTATGTGAGGGACATAAAAAAAATACAAATACTGAATCTTGTCCCTTACATGTGAAATCTTAGAAATACTATTTCCATGAATTTCCATCATGGAAATTGCCAGTGTCTTAAGGATGGAAAATATGGGGAGATGTGACTGATATACAAAATTCCTGCTATAATAAGAGTCAGATCTGGCGACACAATATACAGCATGTTTCTAGTGTGAATGTTTCTTTACTACAGAATTGATTTTTTTTTAAGTAAATCTTAAAGGTGCTGGCCAAAAAAAATTTTGTGATTGTGTAAGGAATTTTAGATGCTAACTAAAATAACCTGATTTATGATTCTGACTTCACAATATGCATGAGAATCTAATCAATGCTTTGTATGTCTTAAATATACATAACTCAGTATCTCAATAAAGCTGAAAATTAAAAAAAATAAATATCAGGATAATAAGATATAGAAGTTTTCAAACTTTTCTATTATATCCATGGCCATATGATAGGTCATATTAGAAACAAAGTATAAGTCTAGACTGTGGTATAATTTGGGCAATAACTGATATATAATTATCTACCTAGTGAAACCTATGTTCATTTCTACTTAGGAAAGCAAGCAAAAGAGATTTCTATCAAGTTTGCCTTTTCTACCCTTTTCTGGCCATGTCCCATACATAGTGCTTCAGTCTCAGCCTGAGAGTAGTAGTAGTAGTAGTAGTCCTTCCCTTTCACTACTCAAATAATTTCTGTTATTTGATTCTATAGTTCATCATTTATCCTATTTGTTATAAATAAATATTTTATTTTATTATTTTTTTATTTAGGAATACTATTATTTGAACTGGAGCTATAGAACTGCGGCAGGGCATTTGCCTTGCATGCAGCCAACATGGCCGACTCAAGTTCGATTCCTCCGCCCCTCTCGGAGAGCCCAGAAAGCTACCGAGAGTATCTCGCCCGCACGGCAGAGCCTGGCAAGCTACCTGTGATGTATTTGATATGCCAAACACAGTAAAAACAGAGTCTCCAATGGAGACATTACTGGGCCCGCTCAAGCAAATCGATGAACAACGGGAGAACAGTGACAGTGACTATTATTTATTTAGCCACTGGTTAGCTGATTGAATTGGGCATGAACTCCACCTTACTTTTTTTTTTCATTTTTTATAATTTTGTTTATTGAATCACCATGAAAAAAGTTACAAAGTTTTCAGGTTTAAGTCTTCATCATATAATGAAACACCCGTACCTTCACCAGTGCCCATTCTCCACCCCCAAAAACCAGAGTTTACCCCATCCCCACACCCTCCTCCTACCTGTGGGGCAGATGATTTCCACATTACTCTCTCTCTACTTTGACTATATTCAATATTTTAACACCAGACCCACCATTATTACATGGGATTTTACCCCAATACTCAATCTGCTGAAAAGGCAACAGTCGACAATTTGTTTTCTGTTGCTGGTTATGAATAACATATGATGTCATGCGGCTGCAGTAGTGGCCACACAATTTTGAAATTCCAAAATTTTAACAAATCTGGAGGGATTTCTGCCAAAATCTGCTGGGTTCCGAGATTTGTTCCTGAGTCTCTTGGATCATGGCTGTTAAGCAGCTTCATCAGGAGCCAGAAAGGCTGTTTGGGGGCGGCAACTCGAAGTCTCGCTGGGGTGGGGAGGAAAGGGCCAGCTCCATCCCCATCCTGTGAGGTCCTGCGTGTCCCGTCACTGCGGGCCCAAACCTGACTGTCCAGTGGCCTCTGGAGGATGGTAGCCAGCTGGTCGCCAGGGGGAACAGGCCAAGGCACGAAACATATTCCCCCCTGGGGTGGCCCAGTGCCAGTAATCTACTTCAAGGATCAGACGCATTTCTGCCAAAAGCCACTGGGTTCTGCGATTTGTTTCTGAGTCTCTGGGATCATGGCCATTAAAAGGCTTGATCAGGAGCCAGAGAGGTCGTATGTTGGCAGCAACTCGGGCTCTCATTGGGGTGGGGGGGAAGGGCCGGCTCCACCCCCATCTCGTGAGGCCCTGTGTGTCTCATCACTGCGGGCCCAAACCTGACTGTCCAATGGCCTCTGAAGGATGGTGGCCACCAAGCTGTCAAAGGGGAGTAGGTGGAGGGATAGCACCCTTTCCCCCGTGGGGTAGCCTGGCGACAGTAACTTACTGCCTGGTCAGGACGCATTTCTGCCAAAAGCCACTGGGTTTCAAGATTTGTTTATGAGTCTCTGGGATCATGGCCTTTAAGCAGTATGATCAGGAACCAGAGAGGCCATGCCTCCAAGTATATAGCTGAGCCAGAGGTGGTTTGTGGGTGTGTCTCCCATATACCTAACTTTTGGCCATTTACTTTCTTGGTAAACTTTGCCCCAAATTTTTGGGGTCTGGCCAAAGGCACAGCAGCTATTTTGGAGTATCTGGAATCTGAAGGTGCCATCAGGCTGCTGATGCACTCGCCTCACAGGTACAGATTGACCTGCTGGCAGCACCATACCCCCATGACTAAATATTTTAGAGACCCAGCTTGGCTACCTATTTTTGCTCCTCCAGGACTAACCTCACACCTGGCAAGTACTGCATAAGTACCTTCTGAATGAATGGTCAAATGTGTGAAAGATATTTAGCTCTAATATCCTTTAATAAACTCTAATTTACATAAAAAGGCAATATAAATGATTTTTTGATCATCACTTATAAGAAGCTGCAGTTCATAACTGACAATGTAACAATGGGCCTGGCATTGTTGATCTCATAGAAAGAGTAAAGTCTCTCTAGTCTTAGTTCTAAGACCATTTTGTTACTTGAAAAAACCACATACAGTCTCTGAATTGGCCATAGCTAAACACCTTTCTGGAAAAGAATTGAATGTAGATGAATAAATGTTATCTCTTCTGTTTTTTCTCACTTAGAAAATGGTGCTAATTTTTATTCCTCGCAATTTTGTCATAGGCATAGTTGTTCAATGACTTTTTAAAATTATATATATATTTTAAATTATGAGTTTCTTTTTAAAACTTAAAATGTTTTTATCCTCAGGCAACAGGTGTCTTGTTCCTGGAAGGCGGAGTTTAAAACTAAAACCTGCCTTGAGTTCTGACTTAAGTAAGAAAGAAAACAGAATGGGCATAAATTAGAGCAGGGGAAAATGTGGGAAATTGTGAAATTGGGAACAGTAATTTTGAAGTTGGCTTTTCATGGAATTTATATTTGTTACACACTGAAGCATCACGGCTCACTGCCAGTGACATGGATGGTTTTAAATTTTCTAAGATTCAAACTGGAGAAGTTATAAACAGCTGAAATTAATTTTAATATGTGCATTAATCTGTAGCACTGTAGCACTGTCCTCCTGTTATTCATCGATTTGCTCAAGCAGGCGCCAGTAACATCTCCATTGTGAGACTTGTTGTTACTGTTTTTGGCATATCCAATACGCCACAGGGAGCTTGCAAGGCTCTGCTGTGTGGGTGGAATACTCTCAGTAGCTTGCAGGGCTCTCTGAGACAGATGGAAGAATCGAACCCGGGTCAGCCCCATGCAAGGCAAACGCCCTACCCACTGGCTATAGATCCAGACTGTGTATTAACCTGATATGCCTAATATATTATTTTTAAATGTAATTATTATACACTTGGATGAGATCTATTGCATTTTAATACTAACCTGTGAAATATTTTATATTTTGTACTTAGAATACATCTCAGTCTGAAATGACTACATTGTAAAGAGTCAACAGACACATGTGGCTAATTGTACCCCCTTGGACAAAAGTGAAGAATGTGCTCACTTTTAAGTCGCTGAAGCTTTCTGCTCTATCCAGGAATATTGGTACCAGTGGAGTTGTACAAAAAATTACAGTTATTTCATAAGCACTTGAAACCATTTAAACTGAAATATTGGGTGGCAGTTTATTTACTCATAAAAGTGACACCATAACATGAATTTCTTTTAAGCAGGCCAGCCTCAAATGGCCTAAGTCACAAATCTCGGCAATAAATTCCATCTGAGGCATCTCACACAATTTTTTGCTCAGAAATACTTCCAAGACCAAATCAATAGCAACTCTGTTATTTTGAAAGGTTGGATGGAGTGGGGTAATGAGGCAGGAGAGAGAGGGAAGATGATTAAACTATCCTCTTGCTTTTACATAATTAAACTAAAATTAGGTACAGACCATCTGAATAATGAAGACTGATTGCTCACCCAGGCCAAATCCATTATCACTTTAACCTTTTGCTAAGTAACCATCATGCTTATTTATTTACAGAGCACCTACCACCTGCCTGGTCCCATCTCAGGCCCTAAGGGCCCAATGATCAACAGAACACATCTAAGATATCATCTTCCCAGCCAGGGCAATTGGGAATCAAAGAAATAAGGGGTTGCCCTTAGGGATCTTGTGGTCTACTAGAAGAAAGAGCACACAAACACACAAATGTCTGCTTAAAATTTTAGAGGCCAGAGACGGCAGAACATAAAATTCTCAAAAAGTCTTCAATTTCATCCAAATTCAGAGAACAGACACCATGAGACCACACAAAATACTCTCACTTCCCTGGATATATTCTCAGTTGCCAAGTCAGGTTCATGGATCTGAGTGGAACAGCTGTGAGCTTCTGTCTTGAGTCAGTATCCATTACTAAAGGCCAGTCTAAGTTTACTTAGCTACTTTGGGGTGGTCTTCCTCATCACCTTCTATAGGGAAGTGGTTCTAAGTTAAACTCTATCACAGTGCCATAGACCCTACACATTTTCTTCATAGTTATTACCATAGCATTTATTCTTTTTAAAAATAAATGTACATGACTTTTAATATGCATATAGAAAAATATACATCATGCACAGAGAGCATGAGAAATTTTCACAGGTAAACATTCCCATCGAACCACTGTCTTATCAAGACAAATAATGTTACCCAGCTTTTTACAGGTATCCATCTATCACTTTCCTTTTCCAAAGATGACCACTAACCTCACTAACTATCGTTGATATAACCTGTTTTTGAATGTGATATCTTTGCATTCATGAGGTGTAAAATTCTGTCATCTGGTGGGAAGAAGTAATACTTTTTGGTTCTCATTAATGATAAATATTCAATTATATTTTTCTATGGTTGACCCATTCTCTCACTGATGGACCTTCTGTTTTTATTTTTAAATTTGTGATTTTCATTGTTACTCACAAAGACATGTTTTACAGGCACTAGAACCATTTCTAATTTATACTGTGCTTCTAGCACCTGTCACATAACAGTTCTAACAAATATTGGTTTAATGAATATATATTAATTATTTAACGTCTATGAGGCACACCGTTAGACATTGGAGATAAATCATGACCAAGGTACAGTATTAGCTCACTATTATCTTGAACGTGATCAAAAGTCATTTATTCATCTGATTCCTTAGCATCCATCCCCTTATCCTGTCTGAATGAATAAAAACATAACATAGCATCCCATAAAAATAGCTGATGTAAAAAACAACCTGTGGCACAAAGCTTATCTCTGGGTAAAAGTTAACTGACCTAGATAGGTTTGAACCCTGAAGGTGACCTAGCATGAACACACGGAGATAATTGGCCCAGAGTAGCTGACAGTACAATTCTAAACAGACAAATAGGCTTCTAAGAGCTGCTTACAAACAGAATCATCCTAAAATAGAAGACCATCTAAAAGCATGTGATATGTATAGAAACCACTTGTGCATCAGATCAGAATTCAAAGTTGAAGTAATGTGTTCCAAGAGCAGAAAACCTGATAAAAAGAAAGGTAATTATTTCAGAATAAAGTGCTGCAGCCGCATTTGCTAGAACTATTCAAGCATTCTTGGTTCAATTCACCTCATTAAGCTAAGCCTGAAAATTCCCACTGCATTCCTGGCACTTTGTAATTTACTGCAGCAGTCTGGATAGTGATGAAATAAGATCCGAAATAAAGAAGAAAAAAAAAAGCACATGTTCTAAGTGCTGGTCTCAGGAGAGGTGCTGTTTAAGTCTGAGCAAGTCCAGGTCAAATCTTGGTTTTAACACACATCTTTGTATAAGATTTTCTCTGCTGTTAAACAGCTCATGGGCATATCTACCTTAAAGAATTGTTGTGAGTGCAAGATGAAGTAGTATATGTCAGGTACATGGTAGAGTATGTGGTATAGCATAAAGACACAATAAAAACAATAAAGGATATTAGTATTATAATGTCTGCTTTTTAAAATAAAATTATCATTTCCCAGTTTTTTTATTTACTAAATTTTATTTTTATTTATTTATTTTTTATTGAATCACCATGAGCTACAGTTATAAAACTTTCATATTTGAGTTTCAGTCATATTATGATAGAAGAGCTATCCCTCCACCAGTGAACATTTCCCAGTATCCCTCCCGCCCCTCCCCATCCCACTCCTCCCCCAGCTACTATTGCAGACAACTGTTCTCTCATTATCTGTAATCTGTATTGCAAACCATAACACCCATAAGTAGAGAGAGGGGAAGAGGGCAATTCCCACAGTTTCTTTCTCCTTCTTTGGGCTTCTGGAGTTTATATGAATGTAGTACTCATTTCCCTCTTCCTTAGCCTGCCCGGTCCTCCTTTTCCTTCCCCTTGCAGCCATAGCTGGGCGTGTAACAGAGACAGCAGGCTGCTGATGGTCTTTTTTATGAGCTTTTCAAATAATCATACAAAGAAATCTTCTGGCAGTATAACCTTTCCCTTCCCTGCTGAACCCTTGTGCAGAGAACATGAATAGAGTCTCTAAAGCTGTGGTACCTACTGTGTGAACAGGAAGACCAAGAGAATCATAGAGATGTCTACCCTTAGAGTTCTGAAGAGCTAAGAAAATGTTCTCAAACACCCATCTCTGACCTTCTCATTATGTGAGGTATAAACAGTCATTATTTGTTTAAGTCATTTTTTTTCTCTGATGTGCAGCCAAATATCTTCCTAATGAATATACGTGACTTTTTCTAATATGCTTCCTCTCAAAGCAGCAACTGCTTTATAAAATAGAGAGGAAGGAAAATTTACCCTAAAACAATGCCTCTAAATTAATAATGTTTTAAGCATAGGTACGAGGTAATAGAAAATGATTTTTTAAATGTACAAAGATGTTCTAATTATACACACAATGAACTGTCTTTCTATTTATAAAGTCGGCACTGGAAATTGCAACCTAATACATTTTGTTTCTGCTTTTTTAAAAAAGTCATTACTTGAAATCTTTAAAAAATATATAAAAATGTCAAATCAAATAGTCACTTAAAAGTCATAAACTAAGAGCATATAAGGGAAAAAGAAAATTCACAAATGGTTCATGAAAAACTGGACAGCCACAGATATAAAGAATAAAATTAGGTAACTATCTCACATTATGCATAAAATTTATCCCAGAGAAATGCAGGTATTAACTATTTAATTTTCTTTCCCAATAATAATCAATCTTTGTTCATTTATTCAAATAAAATATTATATTTTAATACTTAGGTTAAAATTTTTTCTGCCATAAAGGATAATATTACTTCTAAGAAATCGAGAAATTGTATAATTATTTACATATCCACACAAAATTCTTCTCATATTTTATACATATTTTGAAATATATGTCTTAAGTGAGTTTTATTATTCATTTGATTAGAAAATTACATGCACAGTGGGTGGGGCATTTGCCTTTCTCATGGCCGACCCAGGTTCGACTCCTCCATCTGTCTTGGAGAGCTCAGCAAGCTACTGAGAGTATCCCTACCACATGGCAGAGCCTGGTAAGCTCCCCATAGCGTATTTGATATGCCAAAAACAGTAACAAAAAGTCTCACAATGAAGATGTTACTGGTGCCTGCTCGAGCAAATTGAGGAACAACAGGAGGACAGTGCTACAGTGAAAAACAGGATTAAATAAATCTGAAATGGCAAGTGATGAAGCTGAAGGATCAAATGTGGGAGGAGTTATGATACAGACCACAAGTAGAACACAAGTTCCCAAAGTCAACCATTAAAGCAATACAATACCCTCAAGAGTATATCCTCTCCATAGGACAACCATACTGTATAATTTACATATGGCCTTTGGTACATTTTAAATAACTTTATTATTTTTATATTCTAAGTAATAAAACTTGTGAAATCACAGGTTTGAGGATCTAGCTATAGTTAATCGTATTGTTACTATTACTTTGCATACATCCACTACGTTTTAAGAGGTAATTCTTTAGAACTAGAGAGATAGTAAAGGGGCAAGGGTAGGGCCTGAAAACAAAGACAAAAATAAAATTAACTCTGATTTTTTGGGTGGAGGGGCCACTCCTGTCAGTGTCAGGGCTTGCTTCTGGCTGTGCAGTCAGGGATCACTGCTTGCAGGGTTTAGATGTCCATACATGATACTGAGGGTTGAACCCTGGTGGGTCAAGTGCATGGCAAGCACATTACTTGCTGCACTTAGCTGTGAATTTTCAAACCACTAAATATCATGTAGTTTAAGCTAACCAACTATCCATGTTATTCCTTAACACATATTTGTGCAAGAAGGAATAAAAGGGAAGTGACCTTGGGCTACACAGAATCTAGATATTGATGAAGGTGTAAACAAAGAAAACAATGTCTTAATTTTAATAGGAAAATCACCTGGCCACACCCCATGGCAATGTGGATCACACTCTCTGAGAACCACTAGCGAATCAGTAAACAAATAAACATGGCCAGCTATTGATGCAACAGGATGATTAGCTAGAAGTGTAGCTGAGTATAGTTATGGGGAGGTGAGCAGAGAACAGACCACAGTGCTGAGTCTTGAGCATCAGTGAGGTGTTGCAATGTAATACAAAATAAGATGGAAAGATACTGAAGTGATTTATGCAGGGGAGTGACATGATTTGACATCATGCGGAAATAGAGAACAAAGAATATAATCATAGGATCTGGGGAATGTTTTCTGCAAGCTGTGTCATCTAAGAAGAGAAATTGCTTGAATAGCATATAGACTCTCAGTGGAAAAGAGAGACAGGGGGGATGGGGGATGGGGGTGGGAGGGATATTATCCATGGTGGTGGAAAATGGGCACTGGTGGAGGGATGGGTATCTGATCATTGTATAATTGAAACCAAAGCACAAAAAATTGTAAATCTACAACTTTAAAAAAAATAAAATAAAATAAAGGGAAAAAAAAAACTAAGAGAAGAGGAGGGTGGGAAAGTGGAGGAAGGAATGAAAGGGCCTGCTAGAAAGGGGACAAAAAAAAAAAGTCACAAGACCCTATTGCAAACAGAGAAGCAGATCCATTTGACTGCAGGCCATTTTTTAAAGAGGCACAAAAATATACAAGATCACAAAAATATATGAGATCACTGAACTGCATAGTAAGTCTTATGATGCTTAATCATGAAGTTATAAGTAGCAATTTTCTCCAGAGAAAAAGTTGAAAACATATGAATTCCATTTATGTGTACGTTCTAGAAAATTCTCTAATGTAATAACACACATTCTGTAACTACACTCTTCACTAAAATTGATTTAGATAGACACTTGTTTTGTCAGTGAAGAACAGTGAGAGAAGAGACAATTGATTGGAAGTCCCTCTTTAGACCTGAGGTTTGGATAGGGATGTGAAAATTTTATCTAGTTTTAATAATATCTGTTTATGATCCTGCACAGCAGAGCAAAGGGTGGGAAAAGTCGTAATGTGACCTGAAACTGGGAAATAATGATACACAGGTGCAGTCCTAATGCTCACTATGGATATTAGTTAATAACATTGTGCCCAGATTGGTTCACCATTAAGAACAAATATATCACATTAATGCAAGATGACAATAATAGAGGAGACTGTGTGGAAAAGAAGGATCTAGAGGAACTCTGTATTTTCCACTTAATTTTTCTGTAAAGACTTCTCTAAAATTAAAAATTACATTAGAAACCTACACAGAGAAACTGATTTTCCACACAGCATCCCAATACTGCAACACCCAAGATATAAAACAAAGACAATAGAAGGAGAACAGAAAACCCAGTCACTCAAGCTGGTTCTGAAATTCAGAAGCAGAAAAAGGTGAAAAATAAAAAAAATGTGTATCTGATTCCCATCATCTAATGCCTGTGGCAATATGGATCAACTAGAATTACTGAGGTTTCAGAGACTGTTATGCATCCAGAAATTAATTCTAGTTTACTAAAATGATATTTACAGGCCAGGAAGATGGTTCAGAGGGATGAGAGCAGGCTTTGCATGCAGGAGCATTAGGTTCAATCCCTGGCGCCATATGGTCCCCAATCAGTGCTCAGAGGCTACTTCTGGATATTTTCCCCCCAAACAAAAAGCTATTCATTATGGGTTCAATTCTAATTCCCAAGACTTTGTGTCAGTGATGTCTAAAAAGCATCAGTGATTTAATCAATCTTGCTCCATCTCACTGACAAATAAATGGAGTTGTTTTTGGCAGCTGACAGTGCAACTCCCATTAAGCTGATGATGAAACTTGTCAATGGACAAACAGTGTTTATCTTTCATGCATTTGTAAGTAGACTATATAGATATTTTTTGACATTTTAAAAGTAAACTCCTTTTACCCCTTAAAATATCTCTTTGCAATAAGAAACGATATGCTTTTATGCTGTGTCAACAATATTTCTCAATAGTTGTGGATGGCTAATAATAAAATTTCATTTTCATTAAGTTCTCACATTTATGGTGGGTTGGTTTTCATTGTTGTTGTTGTTGCTTTGTTTGTTTGTTTGTGTGCCATTACTGCCATTTAAAATACTTTTCTTCTGTGAGCTTTCTTCACTTTCTAAAAATTGGCTAACCTTACTTGACTATGGTTTATTGTTGTCCCTCTAAGAATCCCCCAAAGCCCAGACCCTGAGCTCCACCGTCATTGTCTGCTTGAATCCATCATTTCCTGCTTCTGGATATTTATTATTATAATAAATATTCTTGTAAAATGTGAATTTTTTTGTCAATCCTTTCTTCTTAAACTGTCCTAAACAGAATAACCTTTGTCTTTGAAGTCACATAGCAGACAGTAATTTCCAAAAATCAGGGGGGTCATCATCTGTAGCAGAATTATCCACAATGCTTGTAGAAAATGTCACTGCCTGTAGTCTTTCCACACACCCACCCACTCACCCAGAATGTCTGTGGTGGAGACACAAGTTCGTTCAAGTTTAGACCATTTCTAATATACAAAGCTGAGCATTGCTGAAAAAAAATATGAAATAAATTTAACAATGGTGTATATTTATGAAGGTCTGAAGTTATTTTCTTATTCTTTCTAACATGGATTGAACATTCTACAAATGCATGCAAAATAGAAGCTAGATTTTTCTATTCAGCTCTAAAGACTAGGGACAGGGAGCAAATATCAGGATTTGTGGTATTTTAGTGCATTCGGAGGACAGAATCTTGATTATCTGGAACAATGTAAAAAGACGTGAGACGTTCTGTGAAGACAGGTAGAGAAGACAGAGAGAAACCTCTAGCTAATCCTTTACCACTTTCCTGTGGGAAGAGGAGGGGCAGGGAGGGGGGGACGAAATATAAAAAACTCACTTCCAGCACTTCCAGCACAAGAATACTAGAAAGCCATGGGGAAAACACATGAAATCCCATCTAATTCAATGAGCAAAAACAATACAACCAAAGTCATAAAACAAAAGTAAATTCTCAGTATCCTTTTTGTCTTTTTGGGTCACAACTGGTGATGCTCAGAGGTTATTCCTGGCTCTGCACTCAGGAATTTCTCATGGAGATGCTCCAGGGACTATCCAGGATGCTGGGAACCAGACCCAGGTCAGCTGTATGCAAGGTAAACAACCTACCCTTTGTATTGTTGTTCCAGCCTTGAAAGTGTCTTTAATGATAATACGATGAGGATATTTAATGAGTTTGAAGAAACATTAGCACAGATAATCAGCAAAGAACAAGAAAGTGTGCACATCAGAATGAAAAAACTACTAAAGACAGAAAGGACAGAAATGAAGAAGATGGTAGGTTATATAAAAACATCAATAGAAGCTCTGAGGGGAGTATGGTGCCACCAGAAGGTCAATCTGTACCTGAGAGGCAAGTGATGGCACCTTCAGACTTCCAGATACCTCAAAATTGCTATTGTGTTTTTGGCCAAACCCCAAAAACTTGGGACAAAGTTTACCAAGAAAGTAAACGGCCAAAAGTTAGGTATGTGGAAGACACACCCACAAACCACCTCCGGCTCAGCTATATAATTGGAGACAAGGCCTCTCTGGCTCCTGATTGATCTGCTTAATGGCCATGATCCCAGAGACTGACAAACAAATCTCGAAACCCAGCGGCTTTTGGCAGAGATGCATCTGGTGCCCCCAATGGGTTATCAGCACTGGACCACCCCAGGGGAGAAAGGGTGTTGTCCCTCCGCCTGCTCCCCCTTTACAGCTTGGTAGCCGCCATCTTCCAGAGGCCATTGTACAGTCAGGCTTGGGCCCTCAGTAACAAGACATGCAGAGCCTCACAGGATGGGGGTTGAGCCGGCCCTTTCCTCCCCACCCGGAGACCCTGAGTCGCCACCCATGAAGGGCTTCTCTGGCTCCTCATCAAGTTGCTTAATAGCCATGATCCCAGAGACTCAGAAACAAATCTTAGAACTCAGTGGCTTTTGCAGAAATGTGTCTGGTTCCTGAAGTAAGTTACTGGTGCCGGGCCACCCCAGGTGGGAATAGATTTTGTGCTTTGGCCTGTTCCTCCTGGCAGCCTGGTGGCCGCCATCCTCCAGAGGCCACTGGACAGTCAGGTTTGGGCCTGCAGTGATGAGACACGCAGGGATTCACAGGATGGGGGTGGAGCCAGCCCTTTCTTCCCTATCCCAAGGAGACCCTGAGTCACCGCCCACCAATGGCCTCTCTGGCTCCTGATCAAGTTGCTTAAGAGCCATGATCCAAGAGTCTCAGGAACAAATTGCGGAACCCAGCAGGTTTTGGCAGAAATCCCTCCAGATTTAATTGTTAAAATTTCGGAATTACAAAATCGCACGGCCACTACTGCAGCCGCACAACATTCATAACCAGCAATAGAAAACAAATTGTCTACTGTTGCCTTTTCGGCAGATCTGAGTATTGGGGTAAAATCCAAATAATAATGGTGGGTCTGGATTCAAAATATTGAGTGTAATCAAAGTAGAGAGAGAGTAATGTGGAAATCATCTGCCCCACAGGTGGGGGAGGGTGTGAAATTGGGGCATACTGGGGTTTTTGGTGGTGGAGAATGGGCACTGGTGAAGGTATGGGTGTTTCATTCTATGACGGAGACTTAAACCTGAAAGCTTTGTAACTGCTCTCACGGTGATTCAACAAATAAAATTATGAAAAATAAAAAAGAAAAAGTAAGGCGGAGTTCATGCCCAATTCAATCAGCCTAATCAGTGGCTGAATAAATAGCAGTACTCTTATATAAAAAAGAAGAAAAATAGAAGCTCTGAACAGAAGAATAACAGAAGCTGAGCAAAAGATTGAGGAGCTTCAAGATGAGAAGAAGGCAAACATTATGAAACAGGAGAATATGGGAAATAGTCTGAAAAGAAATAAACAGCATATTAGAGATCTATAGGATGAGTTCAAGAGGAACAATTTAAGAATCACTGGAGGTCCCTGAATAAAAGAAACGAAAGTGTGATGGAACAATAAAAAAATCATTAATACAAACTTTCCAGAGTTGTGGATTACAGGAACCTAGATTCAAGAGGCCCAAAAGGTCCCAGTGGAAATAGAACCAATTGGAAAAAGTGAAAGACACATTATATTCAAAATGAAAAAAATCTAAGTTAGAGACAAAATATTGAAAGCAGCAGGATCAAAAAAGGAACTCACATAAGAAAGCCCATAAGATAAACAGCAGATTTATCAAATGTGACTCTACAAACTAGAAGAATATGGAAAGACATAATAAAAAATATCTATGAACTGAATACCTACCTTACAAAGAATACTCTAACCAGTTACATTATCACTCAGATTTGAAGGAACTAACAGAGCTTCATAAATAGGCAACATCTCAGGGAATTTATAGCCTTGAAACCAGTTTTGCAAGAAACATTAAAAGAGCTAAAATTAAAAGAGTTAAAGAACAGTAAAAACTTCCATTCATGTGGTATTGAATATGGTACTCACTAATGTTGTACATGGTTAACCTCTACTGGATTAAGAAAGATTAAAAACAAATAGCAATTAATTATCAAAAATTGAATTTTATTGATTTATTTTCTAATAATTCTATTTGCCATTCTTTTCAGTTTTTAGGACAAAGTAATAGGAAATAAATTTCTTATATGCCATCCAGGGGGCAAAAAAAAAAAAAAACCCGCAAGCCTCATTTCTGACAGGAAATAAATGATGATTACTACCATAAGGTTCAAGTACAAAATAAAATCTAATGTAATATATTTTAGATCTAGAGTTTAAATCTTAGTTATATAAATGAGAGGAGGCAATACACTAGTATATTAAATAATTTTAATTTCCTTATTTATAAAGGTTAAATCATACAGCAATTAATCACTACAAATTGACTTTTGTTAATTTATCTTCTGATAATTCCATTTGTCACTTACTTAAGTTTTGTTGGAACAAACAATATGAATAGATTTATTATATGCCTGCCAAAGGGGCAGGCTGGGGGATGGCAGGGACAATGGTGGTGGGATTGATGTTACAACACTGTATGCCCGAAACAATTCTGTTATAAACAGCTTTGTAAATCATGGTGCCTTAATTTAAAAAAATAATTAAATAAAAATAAAAATGGATCAGATAACCCTTTAATGCAGCATGCCTACTCATGTAGAGTATTTGATCACTTAAGAAGAGATTCATTCCTGAAGCAAGAGTTACAGTATGTGAGCTTCAACAGACATAAAATTTACCTCTCAAAACTCACCCCAAGTTTTAAGCTAAGCTCAAATAAAATGACACTTCCTCTAAATAGCAAACTCTAAACATTTAGATAAGACTAAGTATCCCCATGACCCTACACTTGCAATTGATATTCATTTGTTAAATGTGTATCTTTTCTTTCATACGGGCCCAAGGGCACTGAGTTTCTTCTATTCGTCAATTAATTTCCTATTAGATGCCTAATACACAGAAGTCACTTATCCAAAATTTACTAAATAAATATGAAGCATCATATAATAAAACACAGCTAGTTTTCTTTTAAAGGCAATGGATGGGAAATAAAGATGACCTAATACTCTTCCCTATTAAGCACTTTTGGGTCATGTGACTTTGGACATCTTACCTCCCTTCACTGAGTTTGCTAGTCTTTAAAATAGTGATGTTGATATTTACATCCTATATTGTTAAAATTCCAGAGGGCATAGAGTAGCTTTGATAGGCTAGAAAACATGCATTGTATTCAGGAGCCCAGATTCAATCTTTGGGATCTGCTGGATCTCTGAGTACTTCCAGGGGAAATCCAAGCCAGGAGTAGCCCCAAGCACTGAAGGGTGGCCTCCCCTCAAAAGACAAACAAAAAAATTAAGTCAGATAATTTGTCAATAAAAACTATCTGACACTGAAAATAGGCTAAAGAATGATTGTGTTTTTTTTTTCCTATAGAGCATTGTCAGACAAAGCAATCAGAGGCGACCTCATTCTCAGGAAGTATGTTTCCTTGATTTCCTTGTTATAAAAACAATCAATAGATGATTAGGACACAACCTAGGGATTAACTTGCAGGAGACTGACAAAATGCAAACGATTTCCATGGTAGGAAAAGATAACCCCAAAAGTTAAAGCTTTATTGACCTGTGGGACACTGACCAAGTCTAAATATGATTTAACAAAACATATATTAGCATTTCTTTGTGAGGAGACTATAAATATTCATTCTTTAATGCTCTTCAAATCAGATTTTCAATCCTGCTGATAGTTTGAGTAAGGATTTATATAAATCTTTGACAAATGCTTATTGTATATTAAAATGTAGGTCATGGTATTCTAACTTAAAAAACAAAATAGATAATATGTAAATAGATACTCTATCTCTGTCTGTCTCTCTCTTACACACACACACACACACACACACACACACACACACACACACACACCCTTTAGAAATGAGCAGAAATATAAAGAAAGAGATATACTTTCTTAGGACAGAATTTGACTTTTAGATTATAGTGTGTCAGTCTCTGATATGAACCAGTGTTTCTTAACCTTTTCCTAGCTCTGACGGCCTTCTGAATTTCCATCCTGTAGCATCCCTGATCAACTATTTGGCCTCCAAGCCTCATGCTGCAGTATGAGGCTTGAAATATCGTGGAGACCACGGGGCCCACCATGGCTCCTACTTGGAAATGCTAATCTTGACTGTTACCTTTTGAACAGCATCAATTTTCACAGCTTCCAGAGATGTCTGTGACCTCTGAGAGAAGACTACCTCGAACAAAAATGACCTACCCGGCCAGCCTGAGAAGACCTGGGTGAGCAGTGATTTGTGTGTGCTTCTGGTCTGTGTTGTAGTAAAAGGTCAACTCCATAGTTTCAAGTAATCCAAGTTGTCCGCTTTTAATGCCAGGGTAGCTTAAGGGTCCATCCAGGTTCCTCCCAGGGACCCTCCTTTTGGGAGTGTTAGGAAGTAAGAGCAACCGAGGCTTAATTCAAGTAAATATGACACATGCCAGGAATAGATATTATTCGGAGTTAATTAACTCCTATGTTACAAAGAGCATAGCATTAACTGTCTTTCTGTGTCTATACAAAAAGGACATTGCTCTAAAGTAAACTATGCGAAGGATATAAAGAGAAGTAATATTTCACTTACATATACAAAATCTCACGTCAGAGCCTGGCAAGCTACCTGTGGTGTATTCGATATGCCAAAAACAGTAATAATAATGGGTCTCCTTCCCCTGACACTAAAAGAACCTCCAACACAGCAGAGCTGGGAAGGATGAGAGGAGAGACTGTTAAAATCTCAGGGCTGGGATGAACGGAGATGTTACTGCTCTGTTCGAGCAAATCGATGAACAACGGGACGACAGTGATAACAGTGCATACAAAATCCAGAGCTCTCAGAAGAGAGCTCTACAAGTTACAGAGTCTGATTTTGGGATATAAGTGATTGACAGATAGGGGAAGAAGAGCATAAAGGAGAGGTTAAAGACAAACACAGATGATTAGAAGTGCCTGATGGAATTGGGTGTGCCTTGGAAGCACTATGATGGGTGTAACTCAATAAACCTAAGCTACCTGAGGGAAGAGCAAGAACAAACCAAAGTTAAACCTAACATCCTTAGAACTGTAATCCAAGAGTTATTAAATATTATTAAATAATAGATAAAATGATTAAGGATCTTAACCACTTAATCAGCCAGAGTTTAAATTTGACATCCATTGTTTCAAATTATGTGGTTTTGGGATAACTTGCCATCCGTAATTTGTCTTGCCTTCTCTAAACTTAGTTTGGCTGTATTAATAAGTTAATACATAAATAGCATATTCATTATAATTGCTAAAGATTTAAACAAGATAATGTATGAATCTGTAGCCCTGTCCTAGGCACATGGTAAATATACAATAATATCAGGCGCTCATTGTCACCATTATGCAAATTACCGGTCACTATCATTCTTATTCTGTTCTAAATAATAAAATTCAGGTATCCTTCAGTATGTCTTTGAGGTATTCTCATAGTTGGGTAAGAAATTCCATAACTTATTCTGGCAGTTTTATTAAAGGCCTGGCTGCTCCATTGGGTCAGGTGTCTTTCCAGGCTCACTTGAATGACTTGGTACGGTACCCTCCACAGCCAGGCCTGACATAACCAGTGGAAGTGGACAGAGAATGAGTACCTGTCCTCATTAACCATCACCCTTAATTTGTTTACAAAGTATACACACTGAAATGTAACAGGCTCTTGGAATAAATCATACAGGGCACAGTGCTAGCATTTTTCATGCCTATTCTCCTTTCAGCTAGCTCTTCGGTACTGTTTTTTTTATTATTATTTTCTTCTTCTTTTTTTTTATTTGATCATTTTTTTATTAGTGAAACACCATGAGGTACATTTATAGACTTTTAAATTTTTGTGCTTGGGTTTCAGTTATACAATGATCAAGTACCCATCCCTCCACCAGTGCCCATCCTCCCCCACCACGGGTCCTAGCATCCCTCCCCCCCCATTCCCCCCCCTCCCCCCCGTCCCACCCTGCCGCTGTGGCAGGGCATTCCAGCTCTTCGGTACTGTTTGTTGGCTGCATCAATTGTTCTATCTGTGGCTTTCCTTTGATGAGATCAAAGTGACTAAAGAAGAATGTAAAAGTAGAGTACTTTATTGTTGAGAACTCAATGCCTAAGAACTCAGTGACTCATGGAAAGTGACTCATTTCTCAATGACCACTTAAAATAAAATTCAGGCCTTTTTAATCTAGTATTTTAAATATCTTAAATGACCTGGAAGAACCATGCAACTATATTCCCATATATTTCATAAAGTGGTTGCATGATACTTTTGTTTCTGTTTTAGTTCTCAATTCAATGACATGACTTGCTGCTAAAGAGACTTTCTTGTAGACAGGCTCTCTCCCAAATAATAAAGTTAGTAATGCTTCCAATCATTACTTGATTACATGTCTTGTTTATTTGAATAATCTGCTGTCTCTGTTTGTGTGCTCAACCAGAGATCTAACAAATGAAGCAAAATAAATCATTGTGCAGAGAAGACGATTTTACTTATTTTTCTAAGATGACACACAAAAATATTCTATTGAATTTCAAATTTGAAGGGTACATGGTTTAAGGTCTATTTTAATGACAATACATAGAATTAAAAATGGGAAACAAAATTTAGGTCCTAATATTGATCTTTACAAGATATTCAGTAATAGTTATTTAGGAGTCACTTCAGGGAGCAGAAAAAAATGTTCAGATTTCTACTTAGAGCAAGGACTAGGTTCTGAATAGTTGGCTTGTACCATGTGTTTGGGTAATTAAAAATCCAGATTTGGGATTCCTAAAGAACTGGTTTCTGATCACTGGTCAACAGTTCATAGCTATATAAGAAATGTTAATATATTTTCTCAGTTCTTGAGACTAATAGCACCAACATTTTGGTAGCTGCAAATATTTGAAGAGATAATGTGTATAAATGCATAATTCCTGGCCTACAATAAGTACTTGATTTGTACAGACACTTTGGAAGTTCTCCCAGCCATTTGCATGATTATCACTAAGCAGCCTAATACTTTAAGTTGGATATAGAGATGTTTTCGTTAAAGTTACAGTTCAATATTCCTCAGGATCTCTGGCATGTTAATAGCATTTTCTTTTATTTTTTAATTCCTCTCTGAAATGATTGAGATTCTGTGGTTTATTGTACTGTTAATAATGGGTTCTCATGTACATAATTCCAGTATCACACCTGTCATCAGTGTATCCACTTCTATCTTTCAAGGGCCCCAACGTCCCTCCCTTTCAGCATGCCCAAACCCTACCAACAACTCCATTGTGTGGATTAGTTCTCCTGTTGTTTTTGGCACTTTGCTACCTAGCTGCGTATCTTTAAGTTCCACAAATGAGACAAATCATTCACTATCTATCTCTGTTCTTTCTGATTGACTTTACCCAGCATGGTATCATCTAGTTTCATTCATGTTGCTGTATATTGTATTATTTGTACTTGCTTAGATGGTATTCCATTGAGTATAACTTCTTGATCCATCTAGAAACATTTTCTATATTACTCTGAATCTTATTTTCTTTAGGTGGAAGATGGGCTCAATAAAAGATGCTTAAGACTTTACCCAAGTAGAAACTGGAATGACACTGGGTGCACATATTTCTTATAATTTGGAAGCAAATACTGATTTCATATAATAGAACCGTGTGAACATAAAGCTATAAACATATTCAGATAATCACTGGTGGTAATGAAGTTGCAGTGTCTGGGAATGAATTTCCGAGTATTCATTCTGAGCTCAAATTGGTGCAAAGAGCTTTACAGGCATTTTCTTAGGAAGACTTCTTAATCACTCTGAAAGTTCCCATTTTTTCAAGTGAGGAAATTGTGCCTTAAGTAATTGGTCAAAAGATTCACAGTCGAAAAGGCAGATACCAAATTGTAACCTTAAGGTTTTGAGAGAAAAATCATAATACACTGCCCCTCAAAGGGGAGTGGGATGTAAGACTCCAACCTATGGACATACTACAAAGCACATGCAGTAGAGATGACATGCATGTTATCATTATGTTTGATTTCTATAAATTCAATAGTACTTTCCTCAGGGTAATTTGCCACAGTAGGTTGTATTAATTGAGCTTGAGCAGATCCTGTGAGAATTAGGAAGACGTTTTGCAAATCTGTGGTGCAAAAGAGGCATAAACCAATTTCACACTGAACATTCTAGAGGTACTCAAAATAAGGTTCAATCCACTGGACCATGCAAACGTTAGGTTGGGGCTGGAATAAGACTCAAGTGATAAAGCACATGAAAAGCATGAGAGAAACCCCAAGCTGATCCTGAGTACGACATAGCTCTCCACACTTACCCTAACACCCAACAGGAATAGCTCTGGCAACCTCTAAGCACTTCCTGGAATGGCTCATAATATAACTTAAGGTTATATTACTTTTTATTATAATGATTCTGATCACAAAGTTGTTTATAATTAATTAAAGGATACTTTAATTAGTTAACTGTGAGCTAAGCGTATACATCTTTATATTATTGTATAATGAAATGTATATTGTATATGGTATAATGAAATATGATTTATCCACTAGAGGTGATTTAGAACTTTATAAAATGATTTGAGGAAATGTTCATATTGAGTATGGTGACATCTATTTTTATAAATAGTACAGAAAAACAAGGCCACATAAACACCAAGCAGACAGTACTATATCTAGAAAATGACTATAATATAAATTTTGATTTTTTCTTATTTGTAGTTTCTAAATTCTAAAAACAAATAAGTACTACTGATACAAAAAGAAGTATAAATGTTGTAGCTGTATTTGTTTTAACTCTGGCAAGTTTTTTATGAATCTAATGTACTTATGCATATTTGCTTTTATGCATATCTACTATCTGCTTGAGTATTGTTGATCAAGTGCATGACGTATCTGATATAGAAAAAATGTTGTGTTAATGCGTTGAAGATTACCTAGTAGGAAATAAAACAACTATATCCATATCAGTTCAGCAAATACTATCAGGTTTAACTAACAGTATTTGTAAACTGTATCTCCTTCTGACCCTTTATAAAATTAATTTATAGAGGTTTGATCAATGCAACAATAATGAATAATATTAAGGATATCATCAAAAATTTAAAATGATTTTTCTTACTTTGCAGGCAATGACTGTATCTCATAGGTCCAAAAGTATTTGTTAAGTTCAGTCCTTGACAAAACATATGTGGAACAAAGTCATAGTTGTTTTTAACAAAGACCAGAGAATGTGGGGTTTACAGATGCATTCTCATATGTTTTCTGAGACTAATTAGAACATTTTCAATAAAGTTCTGGTGTTTTTGGAGTCGTGACAACACTGTGGTGTGTTATTTAAAAAACAGTGTCATTTTTCCTCAAGCACATGTGCTGGTTCCTCAGTTTTTAAAAAAAATGTGTATAAATATATTTATCAGAATTCTTTGTTCTTTATTGGAATTCCCACCAAAGACTGGACACCTCATATATAGAAAATAGAAGAGGTAATAGAGACACAACGTGAGGGTACATATTTTCACCCTAAAATATATTTGGGGATCTTAAAACAGATTATTTTTCTATATTTGTTGAGCATTCTATAATAATACTAATAATGTATCTTATTACTTGCCAGATCAGTATGGTAGGCAATAGCCACTGTGGCTGGTTAAAACTTAAAACGTGATATTAATGTGAAAGAGAAACTAAAATAAATTAATTTTTAATTGTTGTGTATCAAAATTGTCACATATGGTGAGTGGCTGCAACATTATGGAGTTTAGATTACAATATCAAGTATGGTTCATTAGCTAGTAGTATTAGCATTACCTGGGAGCTCATTAGAAATGTATGATATCATTTTCTACCTGGAACGTTCTAAGCTAGGATCTACGTTTTAACAAGATTCCAAAATAATTCATGTACTGTTTAAGAAGCACCATTCTAGTGATCAGTGTTTGACTTTTCATTTCTCTTCAGTCAATCGAGCAACAAATAACTCAACCAACTGATGTTTTAAGCCCTTTCTTAGGTACCAGTTCCTGCTCATGACACCAGGCACTGATCAAAATATAAAAGAAAAAGTAGAGAATAACATCACAATGGTGCAGGAGGCAGTATATAGCATATTGGGGAAAAGCATGAACATAGGCTCATGCTATTCAGGCAATATTCATTTCTAAAAGTGTTATCTTGTGGAAGTTAATTCACTTTTCTGAGACTGTTTCAAAAGCTTTAAAAAAACATGTAAAGATTAGGTAAAATAATAATGTGCTTAGAACACAACCTGACATCATGAAAAACCTAATACTGATCTTTGTTATTGTATCTTTCACTAGCAAGGCTCTTAGAATATATCTGTAGGAAATTCATACCGTTAAACTAATGTTTCATATGGACACTGGTAGTCAGTGAAAGTATAAACTATGCTGAAAGATCAAGTTTCATGTGACTTTGTTCCCAGCTAGATTTCCTTAGTAAGCTTAGCTTGTTGGAAAAGAACAGTTCTCTATACATGTATATCAAGACACTACATGAAACACCATAAGGGAATAAATTCATGTAATAAGTAATAAATATTTAATTTTTAAGACGATGTCATCTACTACAGGTCCTTGATATGCTGTCATTATAAAAGCTCATGTGACATTTCACTTGTTTATAAAATATTTATAAATAATCCAGCTTTAGGAGAGAGTGGAGCATATAGCTTTTAGAAAGTAGGTTACAGTCTGACGTCTTGGACTGAAAGCCCAGCTGTGCCACTTACTATGAAATTTTCTCTACGCCTTAATGTAATTCTTTGTAAAATGGCGATAATAATATCAGAAAACTCACAGAATTATATAATAATGAAACGAGATGACACATTTCAGGTGCTCAGTAAACTTTCAGGTGCTTGGAAATTCAGTAAATATTTAACTAAAAAGATAATAGAGATGACTAAACAATGACAAAAATCTGTAATAAACAACTCAGTAGATAACCAAGTGAGTCTAAGAAAGACAAACAAAACACAAAACTGCCTACAGTTTGTCTAAGAAGTGTTTTGGCAGTTCTTTTCTTCACAAATTAGTTCTGTCCCTACTTTGGTCATCATTCAAAGCAAATGGTGCAAGCTTTTGTGAATGCCAAGGGACAATAAGCATCCACAATGCTTTTGAAACAGCACACACATTTTAATATGCTGCAGAATCTGGTAACATGATTTATTTAATTTCCTACGAGCTGATTAATTGGTCACTTTCCTCCATGGTCTCCTTAGAGTCTATGTTGCAGTTAAAGGTGAAAGCAACTCATCAATAGGAAGCAGTCCTTTATCTACTTTCAGGCTCTTAGTCTCTTGAAAAACAGTCCAACATAAACCTGATTACACAGAATCAGTTTCAATGGAGCTGCTAACCAAATTTATCTATAAATTGAATTAAAAGTAATGGAAGAGGTTGGAGGAAAAAAAATCACACTTGAGCTAATATAAGGGTCAAACCGCCCTATTAAATATTCTTTCTCATTTGCTAGCATGATTGTTAACCCAGAGCACAGATCTTTTGACATAAACTGTTGTTAGAAAATGACTACACCAACAACGAAGTTCCTTTCCCCAAACTTACCCTCTCCACAGCTATAGAAAATGTAGCTAGCTCACAGTAACTAGGGATGAGCTTATATTTTGAGTTTAAATCAAGCAACCTGTTTTTTCAAGCATTTCATTAGATATGTTTATGAATGTCCAATTTTCAGGAAAAAATTTAAAATGAAATGATTCAATTTCAGAGCAAGTGCTATGTATGAGAGAAAGAGAGAAGAGCTCCCCGTGGCATATTCGATATGCCAAAAACAGTAATAACAAGTCTCACGATGGAAACCTTACTGGTACCTGCCCGAGCAAATAGATGAACAATGGGAGGACAGTGCTACCCAGAATTAGGGTTTTTGATTTACCAAAAATTAATCCATCCGAGAAACCTACCCAAACAACATGACAAACATCAGATTACAGAGCACCTCACTATGGGTCATAGTCCTATAGTCCTGCTCCCTAGAATCCCCATGCTCCAAATCCCATTTCTTAGTTTAGGTATCCCCATTTCCCCCTCATTAACCTTTGACTACACATCTATACGAATTCCCTGGAGGTATGTAATTTGTATTTTTCTTTTATGGATCTCCCTGTTTACTTGACCAGTACCAGAGAAGCCCAGAGAGCTGGTGGGTGGTATGGGGGACTGTCTCTTCCTCTATAATTTTGTTCCTTGGAAACGTTATTGCAAATGGAAGACAACACTGTGGAAAGGACTTTGAAGAAAAAGTCAACATCTGGTTTGTTGTTTGGATCTATGAAACCTAAGGGGAATTCTAGAGACCAGAATTACAGGCAGAACCCACTCAAGATCCTTTTTAGCATTTTTATGTGACTTTTTTCCAAAAAAATCTTAAAAATAAACATTTAGAGTAAAATCTGCTTAGATAAATATGTAAATAATCATGGGCTATTTTCAATCTAGAGGTTATTTATAATTGAAATTAAAAAGTATGATTGAGTATCTATTAAGAATGTAGGCTCTGAATTTAATCTGGGATCAAATCACAGATCTGCTACCAACTAACTATGAAATCTTGGCCAGTAACACAAATGAAGAGCAGGAGGTAGTATTTACACTTAAGGAGGTTAGCACCATTTTGCTATGACTTTCTTGGCATAATCGTTGGCATAATTATCATTGATATCATTTATTTTTCTTATTTTATTTGATCATGGTGGGTTTGGGGCCATATCTGGCAGTGCTCAGTGGTTATCCTGGCACTGTGCTCAGGAGTGATCCCTAGAAGTGTGGGGAGGTGATATGTGGTCCTGGGGATTCAATGGTCAGCTGCAGGCAAGGTGCAAGGGTGCAAACACCTTAACCTATACTATCTCTCTGGCTCAACTGTTACTTTAAT
Source organism: Sorex fumeus (assembly GCF_029834395.1). Classification (NCBI taxonomy): domain Eukaryota; kingdom Metazoa; phylum Chordata; class Mammalia; order Eulipotyphla; family Soricidae; genus Sorex; species Sorex fumeus. The sequence goes on from NW_026606129.1 coordinate 63,829,887, forward strand.
TATCCTGTACAAAGAAAATAGAACATACACCATTGCTACTGTTCCCCAGTCTATGACCTGCTTAAAAGGGAAGGATCCTGAGGAAACATTTTTATGGTCTAGATAATCTGTGATTTGTTTTAACAAAGGGGCAAAGTGAAAAAGAATGCAAGAACTCTTCCTTATGAATGTTTTGGAATCATTAGTTGAGATAAACACAAATTTTCTCTTCTGTGACTAGTTGTATATCTCAGGCTTGTCTTCTTGTTCTTAGATTGGTACTTTTAAAGTGAAGTTTATAGATTTCATTCATTTAACAAATGTCGTGATCCTAAACAGAAAGCCAGGAGTAAGTGGGTGGCCTGAAAACCATATATATGTATGGAATATATGAACTGGGATGGGCTCTTGCATTGCATGTAGCCAACTTAGGTTCAATCCCTGGCCCCTCAAACCCCATTAGGAGTGATCCCTGAACACAAAGTCAGGAATAAAGAAATGTTTCCTGAGTCCCCACAGAGTACCTGACATAAAGGTACAAAGATAATAAAACATTTTTTTGGCTTTGTATACATTTTACTGTCCTCCCATTGTTCATCAATTTTGCTCGAGCAGGCCCAGTAATGTCTCCATTGTGAGACTTGTTACTGTGTTTGTCATATTGAATACATCACAGGTAGCTTGCCAGGCTTTACTGGGCCCGCTTGATCAAATCGATGAACAACAGGAGTGACAGTGACAGTATACATTTTAGTCTATGGAGTCAGGCAGATGTGGGTAGGGGTTTCCAGAAAAGGATTCTAGCAATAGTATTATGAAGTAGAAAGGGGCTCAACCAAATCTTTGTAGTGAGGAAAACTTTCAACAGAATATGAAAGAGGAGTAGATTTTTTAAAGGATGAGAGGGATATACTCAAATAGAAGTTAAATCAGGTATTCCAGGTAGACAAATAGAGGATATAGCCTCAAACTACAAAGATCATGATGGTGGATCAAACTAAGTGGCTAATTGTTAGATGGTCAGATAGTGAGGAAAGGATGGCATGACCTAGATCACAGATGGTCAAGAATCAGGTGCTAAAAATCTTAAACTTGATCCTATAAGCAACGGGGATATTGAAGGTTTTATTTAGAAGAATGAAATCTCCAGGAATGCTATTTATTTCTTTGGATTTTTAAGAAATAACCCTCAAGCTTTCCTTCCTTGAGCTCCTGTAGTGCAGTAACTTGCACTCGGTCATGTAAAGAGAATGATGCAGGCCATGAAGGAATACTATAAAAGACAAATGCTATGTTAAAAACATTATATTATTTTTCTGCAGAAGGCCTGTAACACAGAGAGTCTAGGCACCAGCATAATTGCAACTCTTTTTTCTACTGGCATCATCTGCTTAAACTAAAAGATAATTTCACTCTGATTGGAACCATTTCTGGTTCAACTTAAATGACCTGCATAAATATTTTATAACCACTCAGAATCAGCATATTTGAGAATAGGCTAGTCTACTTAAACTTTAGTGCTACCAAAAAAGTAAAAATTTTATAGATATAAGGAAAGTTGGAATCACAAGGACATGTGGCAGAAATTCTTTAGATGAACAAACCATTGCAATTAAAACACAAGTTCCCATTTATGTATTATTTATCTATCACCCACTTACTAAAGTAATTACAAAATAGATCTAAAGTAATCATTTTTTAAAAAAACAGAGTTAAAAGTATAATTTTAGTACTTGCCTATATTATCATTCAAGTAAGAAAAGCAATGTAAAGATGGGAATCAAAAATAATTAGAGATAATAATATACAAAGATAATTAATAATATAAAATATATAAAATTTTTGGGCTGGAGCAATAGCACAGCGGGTAGGGCGTTCGCCTTACAAGCGGCCAACATGGTCGACCCGAGTTCGATTCCTCCGCCCCTCTCAGAGAGCCCGGCAAGCTACCAAGAGTATTCGATATGCCAGACACAGTAACAACAAAGTCTCCAATGGAGACGTTACTGGGCCCGCTCGAGCAAATCGACGATCAACGGGAGGGCCTTTACCTTTAATAATATATAAAAAATTAATAATATACCGAGAGTATCTTGCCCGCACAGCAAAGCCTGACAAGCTACCAGTGACGTATTTGATATACCAAACACAGTAACAAGTCTCAGAATGGAGACTGGGCCCGCTCGAGCAAATCAATGAACAAAGAGAAGAACAGTGACAGTGACAGTACAGAGGGTATCTACTAGCCATCCCCCAATTTTTCCTCCCAGAAAATTAAAATTTTGAGCATTGTTTTTCTGCAGGCAATATCTAGGAAATTGCTATTAAAACTTCCTATTACTCCTATTTTCTTCAGCTATAACTTTTTTTTGTTCTTTATACAGTACATCCACAAATTGTATCCCATGGCTATGTTTGATATTGTAGAGAAGAAAAAAATAATTTCCCATTGCTTTTCTAGGTTTTGGCTGAGACAGACCTTGAAATAAAAGATAGATTGAGATAAAAATACAAATAGAAATGCAATAAAATAAGTGTCTTCTATTCACATGGGAGAGACCTCAGAAAACGACAACTTCCTGGACTGGTTCAAACCATTACCTTAAATACAAGTTTCAGCTAGGCAAGAGATTATGCTGGTTGAAAATGAGATGGGAGGAACCTATGAAAAGTTATCAGGCATAGCATAATAGCAAATGAGGATATGTTTATTATATAGCTCTCTGTCACTTCTCTATTGATTAGAGTGTCTAGAGGTTCAGCTTTTCTGACACAGAAAGGAGGCATGCTAAGTGTTAATATCATGTTTAAAAGGGTACTTTTGCTTTGTTTTCAAAGTTGTGTCTATATCTGCCATTTCTTTAAAATATCCAGCTCAAAATAATCTTGATATCAAAGAGGACTATCTTGGTGTAACACAAACTACATGTATCTCTTCAATATAGAAATGGATAGGGATCAAGTTGTTGGTTTCTATATGATCACTTAACATCCAGGATTTTTCATGTGGGCAGATGCTCAAAAAACTTTTAATAATTAATGAATAAATCAGTCAATAATTCTCATTCTACTTTGCCTGCAGTCTTATAAAGATAATACATTGAACTGAAGGCAAATTTAAAAGGTTCCCAAAAGCTACTTATGACAACATAGATTCTGTGGGGATTGCAAAATGCACAGGTGCACTATAAGAACAGCATCGTAAAGAATATAAACAAAACTTAATGTTTAATATCTATACATTCCTTCAACATCAGGCACTGTACTTGGGACTAAGAATACAGAAATGAGGTATGGGTGGTCCAGGGGGATAACTCAAGAAAACATTAAAAAAATTGAACTTGCCATGTTAAATGTAGGACCTAATAGGGGTATCACATTTCTTCTCATTTTAAGTGTTTTTCATGTGAAACTAACCCAATATTATATTTTTCCTGACTTCTTTAGCTACGTGTTAAACTTTCTACATAGCTCTTTTATAGGATATGCCACATTGTATTATAATAGCTGGTTTGCTTGTCAGTATATATACTAGATCTGTAATAAAGATCTCATACTTAATAGATAATCTATAAGAATTTATTGACTCAGTAAATGATCTACCCCAACTCTTATTCTCAGATAGATAGAGAAGCTACTGCCATGAATTTTCCCAGACATCAGAAAATATTTAGGCATCAACCTTACCACCCGTTCCTGGTGCTACTTTATAGGACTAGTTCCTCAAGCATTGGCCACTTTTCATTTACCAGTAGTCTTCTGTGGGGAGTCTATCTCAGGACAGCCCAAGTGGATCATGTGTTGTTGTTTTTTTTTGAAGTAAACAAATTTTATTTGGAGGGTTTTTTGAAGGGAAGGAGGGAGAGAAAGTGAGAGAGAGAGTGGAGAGTAAGAAAGACGGAGTATCATGCTCAAGAGAGAATGTGGGCTTCTCCAAGGACATCAAGAGCCTCTACACACATCCCAGCATTACACAGGAAAGCATGAAAGTACACATCTCAAGAGGGGAGATGTGGGTGACACATGTACTCAGGTACCACTTGTGCTCAACCACTTGGGCGGCAAGCAGCTCAGGGGCTCGAGCAGCATATGCACCTGGATCATGTGTTTTTATGTGGTACGTGTTCTCCAGGAGAAGAATGGCATTTCACAAATAGTATATAATTAATGACAATGTGTTTTTACCAAATGTTTGGAGGGATTGTACATAAGAAGATTAAAGAGTCAAATTTATCTGCATTAAGTCTGGATTCAATCTTTGTAACTGACAGTCCAGCTGTCTAGTCTTGACTATCTAGATTGCCAGATGGTGAAGTTTCCAATTCTAGGGACTGACTTTCTAGAGCTAAATATGGGCCCTATCACCTACTATTCCAGTAACTCCTCTTACAAAACACGTCACCTTGACATCTTGGCAAATTATACCTTTGCAGATCCAATATGTTTGTTTTATTTTAATAAAGTCATTTGTTTCCTATATGGTAATTATTCAAGTATATTTTAAAGGAATATAATCTCAGAATTAAGGCCACAAATTCCAGAGTCAAAAAATTCTGCAATCAAGAGTTAGTTTTGCAATCAAGAGTTAGTTTTGCCACTTTCTGTATATGTAACCCTGGAAAATTTGCTAAACTTCTCTGAATCTCCACTATGTTAAATGTGTAAATGAGGACAATAATACAATTTACTTCTAGGTCAAAATGAGGACTGACTGAGAGAATGTACATAGAACATGGTCCCATGTTCTAGAAATAGAAACTCAATAAATATTAGCCACTACCATCACCATCATCATTGTTGGGAAATAATTCTCAGTGATGTTTCTAAAATCTGAGTGACAGGTTTTGTTCTTAATGGTCCTTTCAAGAATGCTATATGCAAACGGTTTTTTGAAAGACAAGATGGTCTCTCTGCTGGGGAGATTTGTTTTCACCGGGACCATAAAAAAAATGTTATTTCCCTCTAGGATAAAGATTGGGCAATTTTACTAGTAAAAGCCCTGGTTGAACTATACAAGAAGAAAACATCTAACCCCATCAAAAAATGGGGTGTTGAAATGAATAAATGCTATTCCAAAGAAGAAATCCAAATGGCTAAAAGACACATGAGAAAATGCTCTACATCACCAATCATCAGGGAAATGCAGATCAAAACAACAATGAGATATCATCTCACACCACAGAGACTGGCCCACATCCAAAAGAACAAGCAACCCGCTCCCCTCCAAGGGGCTCCGGGAAGGAACACCCAGGCGCGGGGGCAGGAGACTGCACTGTTCTCGTCCGGGATCTGGATTTTATAGTCTCTGAGTCTTGGCCGCTGATGGGATTACACGGCGCCAGGGGGCCAGGTGGTGGGTGTGACCCCCGCCTACTGGAATTTGGAGGATCTGGGTGGAGGATGCTCGACTCCAATCCGAATAGGTTTGGAGGTCTTGGCCCCGGAACTCGCGTGGATTTGTCCCTCTGCCAGTACCTTCACGTGTGCGGAGAGTGGTCTCAGCATGGTGGTGGCTGGTCCTGGAGGTCTTCGGCTGCCAGAGCCCTGGTCGGGGCGGGGAGGAAAGCTCAACCCGCTCCCCTCCAAGCGGTCCCGGCGAGGGACACCCAGGCGCGGGGGCAAAAGACTGCACTGTTCTCGTCCGGGATCTGGATTTTATAGTCTCTGAGTCTTGGCCGCTGATGGGATTACACGGCGCCAGGGGGCCAGGTGGTGGGTGTGACCCCCGCCTACTGGAATTTGGAGGATCTGGGTTGAAGATGCTCGACTCCAATTCGAGTAGGCTTGGAGGTCTCGGCCCCGGAACCCGCGTGGCTTTGTCCCTCTGCCAGTACCTTCATGTGTGCGGAGAGTGGTCTCAGCATGGTGGTGGCTGGTCCTGGAGGTCTTCGGCTGCCGGAGCCCTGGTCGGGGCGGGGAGGAAAGCTCAACCCGCTCCCCTCCAAGGGACTCCGGGAAGGAACACCCAGGCGCGGGGGCAGAGACTGCACTGTTCTCGTCCGGGATCTGGATTTTATAGTCTCTGAGTCTTGGCCGCTGATGGGATTACACGGCGCCAGGGGGCCAGGTGGTGGGTGTGACGAGCATAGTATCATATCATCTGCGAATAGTGAGAGCTTGATTTTTTCCTTTCCTATCTGGATGTCTTTAATTTCTTTTTCTTGCCTAATCTCTATTGCAAGTACAAATGCCAGTTTACTTTAAATGTGTTTAGTGGGCATGGGTATACTGAACTAAATACACAATTCCATATAAGTTACAAATTTAAGGTTTACATTTTATCTCATGACTATAAACAGAGGCATTTATACTCGTTTCTTTAAAACACATTTTTATTGAAGTACTGACATTTACAATATTGGTAATTATACAATGCCACACCCATTACCAGAGAGACACTTCCTTCCACCAGTTTCCCAGAGACCCTTTCCATCACTCCCCTTCCCCCATGTAAGCTTGGTTATATAAAGAAAATATTCAGATCTGATGAGTGTGACTATTTGTTATTCTGTTACTATGTTACTTTTTAATCTTGTGTCTGGGATAGAGCTCTTTTCATTTTTTTTTAAATTGTGGATTGATGGCACTTACACATATAGGTGAATAGAGATGATTTCCTGAAATTTCACAAAAGTGTAAACCAATGATAAATTGATAAAAAAATTTTCAAAATTATTTTTACGGATATACAAATTATAAAAATATGAATAATTCTGTGCTTTTATATTTTAAGCTCTACATGACAGATAAATTTAATAAATGTAAAATTTAATAAGAGTAAAAAAAAATGGCCCTCCCGTTGATCATCGATTTGCTCGAGTGGGCCCAGTAACGTCTCCATTGGAGACTTTGTTGTTACTGTGTTTGGCATATCGAATACTCTCGGTAGCTTGCCGGGCTCTCCGAGAGGGGCGGAGGAATTGAACTCGGGTCGGCCATGTTGGCCGCTTGTAAGGCGAACGCCCTACCGCTGTGCTAGTTAAGAAAATATATGGGGAGAATTTGAATATCCCTATAGCAGTAAAAAATTGTGTTTTATCCTAAGAAAAGGAATATTGGCTTTATATTAGGAAATATAGATACTGCTTGAAGTATATAATTATAAAGGTCGGTAATAAACATCTCTATGGAGGTAAATAATAAACCGATCAGGTATATAATACTCAATATAAGTAAAACATTAAATTTGTTATTGTAAATGTATATAAACCCTTAGCAGGATAGGAGTAAACAAACCTTTCTTAATCTAGCAGAGGGCAATGATGCCAAGTGTGGAGTTATTTTTTTTTACCTTCTAAAGAAGCTTCTTTAGAACCTGACAGATAGGACAGCAGGTAAGGAGCCTGCTTTGCATGGGACCAACACCAGTTTGATCCCCGACACCAGATCCCCGGAACTGCCAGAAGTAATCCTTGAGCACAGAGCCAGAACTAAGCACTTAGCATCTCTTAGTGTAAACTTCCCCCCACCCCAGCGCCCACCCCCCCCCAAAAAAAGATAAATAGTAAAAGAAACCCAAGAAGCTCCTTTCATGCTTCTGGCAAGACTAGTTTCAAGAACATGAAACTCCTAAGCTGTTTACTGTCCATAATGCTCTGTATCATTTCTTTGTGTTTGAATGAAAATCCAACTGGGTGGAGTATTCTTGGTGATGTATTCATTTCATTTATTTTTTTGTTCTATATCCCTCCATTCTCTTTTGGCTCATAGAGTCTCATTTAATAGATTTGATGTAAAATTTATAAGCTTTCTTTTGTATGTAAGTTCTGTTTTTGATCTTGCTACTTTCAATATTCTGTCTCTGCCTTTGAATTTTGTCATGTTGAGTGTGTCTTGGAGTCTTCTAATTTTAGTCTATCAACATTAGGAGCTGTGAATGTGGGCCAGTTGAAATCGTGGAGGTTAGGTGAATGGGCTAGAGAGAAATATCACCTGGAAAGGTATGGCAGTGAGCAGAAGTTCAGGACCTGTGTATGTGGACTTATTGAAATGGTGATTACTTCTGCTTGTTTTGAAGGCACGGAGTTTAAAAGAGAGCACGGTGTGCAAATTACTTCTAGTATATTGTACCACCATGCCCTTGTTGACTGTGTTCCAATATCCTGTCATTTAGTTCAATTATTTGGAATATACCAGAGCAACATCAACTAAAAGATTAGAAGATCTCTCCGAGAAAATTTATTCATAAAACTCTCTTTCTTGATGTCTTAGTAATAAAGAAATTTTATATCTAGTCTACAATTTAAATTTTCTTCTATTTTTATGCAAAGTTCCTTTTTGTTCTAGTTATGTAAACAAATAGCCCAACTATACTTATACTTATATGTCAGGCTGGAGTAAACAGTAAGCATACAATCAAATGACTCAAAAAGAACCTTACCTCATGTTCTAGAACTATCATTGCTTCTGTAACCAAGCTTGAACTCAATTTCCTTATTTGTACAATGAGTGTTATAGCACACACCTCAAAGATTCAGTTACAGAAATGAATAGAAATATTATTTCATAAACATTGCTGAAATATGTGCTTTTAAAATTAAAAGAGGACTATCTACTCAGTAAATGCCACTAATAAAAGAATTTTTGGCTGATGTTAAGTTTGATTGAACAACTCACGTCAAAAATTGACTTTATGGTTTGGGGTTACTCTAAGATTAAATAAACGAGGATGGTATAGAGCCTCTTTTCTAATGTTCAGTGACACCTCCATTAGGACCAGGTGATACTGTTTTCTACCTAAATTACTAGATTAATCTTCTCTTGTCCAGTAAATGGCTATGATTTAACTTAATACCACCAATGATGCAACTTTTCTGTTTTGCAACAGACACAAGAAAACTAAATGGAATTCATGACAATGTTTAAAATCTAATGGTTCAACTTTGTCTTATTACTTCTAATAACAGCAGCACCCACTTGTATAGCACCAACAATGTACCAGTTTTTTTTTTTCATAAAACATCTATACTCCTCACACTGATTTTATGAAGAAGGTTATCATTAGCTCATTGAAGAGATAAGAGATAAGAGCATAGGCTGGGAAAAGTGACTCGCTTCATTGAAGGCAACATAAGAGGTGAAGGTAATATTGAATCTGGGTTGCTCTGATCTCAGAATTTGTGTTCTTCATCACCCAAACTTTAACAACATGTTAGGGATATCCTATAGAATGTCTTAACAGCTCCTGCAAAAACAGAACAATCTTCTCACTGTTTCCTATCTGAACACATTTTTGTTAGCATGTTCAGCAGTTCTTCATAACCGACAGAAGATAACAGAAATATGAAATATATTATTTCGGTTGTGTTTGGGACAGGGATTGGAGCTTGGGATGGAAACATCCCGAATTTGGTGTTGGGATGGTGTAATGGTGATGGGATGGGTGTTTGAATATTAAATGTAAACAAATATTGTGAACTAACTTATAAAATCACTTGTTACTTGTCATCCCGTTGTTCATCGGTTTGCTCGAGTGGGCACCAGTAATGTCTCCTTCATCCCTGTTGCGTGCTAGTGTAGCCCAATGTTGTCTACTCACTCCAGAAGCACGAAGAGCCTTAAACCATTTGTTCAGGGTCTTAATGAAAAAGTCCGACCATCTTGTGGGTGGGCGACCAGGTGTCATTTTGACGTCCCATGGAATCCAGTTAGATTCTATTCCAGCGGTTGTCTGCAAATCACATTACATATCCGGCCCATCTGATTTTCGACACCTTGGCAAACGAGGCAGTGTCCCTGATCTTCACTTCGATCATCAACAGAGGTCAGAACTCGAGATTCCTTCTCTCACATGATATTCCAAGCATAATTCTTTTGATTCCTCTTGTGGGTGACCTTAATAATGTTCTCATTCTGTTTTCATAGGGTCCAAGTCTCTGAGACGTATGTTAGTGCAGGAAGAACAGTGGAGTCAAAGAGATGTGCCTTATAAATGTATAAAATTTTAAAAAATTTTAAAAAATTGTGTTCTTTTCAAAAGGTCATATTGCTTCCATTTTTTATCATCTTTCCTATGTGGATTTTCTTGGAACCAGATTTTTCTCTTTATAGCTGCTTTGTTGCACACATTCCTGTAGGCATCATTTTTCCATCTCACTCTGCTTGTGTTCATGGTATTTTATGGATTCAATCCAGTGAAGCTTTTATGAAAAACAAGATTTAGATTGGCAAATTTGCTTCACAAAGCACAGCTTAGCAGTATCAATCTCCTCTGTGTAAGCAAATAATATAAATTTGTGGAAATTAAACACGATTAAACCACAGGATATATTAAGTCAGGCCAAATTTTGATTATAACCTAGTACAATATGAGTAGTGGCCAATGAGGTCAAATTAATACTCAAAGGCTACAGACAAATCTACCTATCTATAATGCACATTTCTGGGCTTCTTGGTATAAAAGCAGCCTGTCTCTGGACCTTTGCACTTGATTTACTCTTTGCCGGAACTGCTTTCTCTCTCCCTTTACCACCTCATTCCCTCAATACTTGTCCTTGAAAATTCTGTGACTCTGCTGAACAATGTTCTACAAAAGTATTTAAACTAGGTAGGGCTTTCCCAGTCATTCTAATTAAAACCAAACACCTTCCCCTTCAGAGGAAGATCTGGCTTGTTATTTGTCATTCAATGTTTTGGATTACCCAATACATTTCACTGAATAAGCCAGCAAATAATTGTCTGATAGACGTTGATAGGGACATAGTTAAGAGAACTTATATGAAAAAGATGGTTTTGAAATGAAAAGGTTCAGAACAACTCCAAACAACTTGCCAGATATTGAACGGAATAAATAAATATTTATGGACATGGACACTTATATGACATTTGTAGACCCAGGAGATAGTTCAAGGGGGTGGCAAGAAGTTAGTTCAAGGGGATGAATCATAAGCCTTACATATGAGAGATCCTAGTTCAATCCCCAACACTCATTATCCTTCAAGTACTACTAGAAGAGGTGCCAAAACAAAAGGTGACATTCATTGAGTTAGGTACCTTAATATTTCAAATCAAGAATTTGAAGAGATTAAAATATGTGTCTTCTTAGAGTGCCTGCCATAGAGGCAGGCTGGATGGAGTGAGGGGGGAAATGGCAGGAGGGATATTGGAGTTATTTGGTGGTGGGAAATGTATAACTGGTAGAGGGATGGGTGTTGGAACACTGACTGAAACCGATCATGAAAGATTTGTAACTGTATCTCATGGTGATTCAATTAAAAAAAATCTAAAGCAAACTTACTATATATTATTATCTTCATAAGAGCAATTTATAGCCATTCTTTTCTTTCTACAAATATCTGGTGCAGATGCTGATCCAAGTTAAAAAATAATGTACTTTTCTAGGTCTTACTCTATTGTTAAGAGGCACCAGTTTTGATTATTCAGAGCTGGTGCCTCAGTACTTCTGGACAGCACTGAGTGGGTCTTGAGAAGCAAGAACCCTCAAAAGTGAGGGTGCTATGAGACAGAGAACACTGATTGTCCCTCATGACCTTTCTCTTCTAAATTCAACTTCCACTTCTACCTCCCAGACCTGCTTGAAGCTGAAGTTATGCAACTCCATATTACTGCTCATGCTGGGGGAGTTCATTTTTGGGTACCCACTAGGTGGGCAAGAAGGACACATTAATCTGAGACAGTGACATTGCAAAAACAATGTTTTGAAACAGACGTGGATAAAGCTTAGAAACAGGAACCTGAAATATCAAGTACTTGTTTATCACAGTATTTGAGGCACTTTTTGCCTTTTATTTTTTTATATGTAGCAGAATGATCTTTCTCATCTTTACAAAGGGATATATGTCTAACATTGTCTGGACGTGATTTCACAGCTGGAAGGAGAAGAAAGTTTTCTACTGGCATATAGGGTAGTAGATAGTGTTACTAATAAACATCATGCAGTGAATATTCTTTCTGTCCCGCAAGTTAATAGTGGTGAGGTTGGGAAGCCCCGACACCTAGTTGTGTGACCTTGAGTTTCTTAACTTCCCTGTGCGTGTCTTCTCATCTCCCGAGAAGAGTGTGATCTTTGAATGAATTACCAGCTGTGAAGGGTTTCTGGTGCACAGAAAATTCACACTAAATGTCAAACACTAAGTTATTGCCCAGTCTGAAATACTTTCGTTTTCCCACTCCTTTAAGAATAAGTTCAAGCTCTTCACTGACATCACTCTCTTCTCCAGCTGATTTTGTTCCACATCCTCATCCCAGTGAAGCTTGACTCCTCAGTTAATGCTCATTCTAAATGCTTTCAATTCTGTCTTGTCTGAGGCCCTTTGCACATCTAAGGTGGCCATCCAGTTTTACCCTTGAAGAACTGCCTTTGCTTCCTCTTGCCTCACCTTTAATATGGCCCATCTTTCTCAATAAGGTTACTTAAGTAGGACTTTGGGCTTGCTTTTCAATTCTGTGTTCTCCTTTTAACACTATCTTGCATGCTTATCTCTGTTTGTTTATTTCCCTGCTGGAAAAGTCTGTGTTCTCTCTTGTACACACTTTTCCCTTTCTCTTCTCTCACATCTTTTAAGCAAATATCATTTAATAAAAAACTATCTTGTGGGACTGGAGTGATAGCACAGCGGGTAAGGGCATTTTCCGTGCATGTGGCCAACCTGGGTTCAATCCCCAGCATCCCATGTTAGAGGAACCGCCAGGAGTAGTTCCTGAGTGCAGAGCCAGGAATAACCCCTGTGCATCACCGGGTGTGACCCCAAAAACAAAATAAATAAATAAAAGGAAATCAACCTTGAAATTAAAAAAAAAACTATCTTGCCTCATTATAAATAAACAGTAGGACTCTGACCTAGTTTTTGGCATGGTATATGTTTCTTTTATAGTCCTGATCACAATGAATCAACACTAATGTATTTGCTCACTTGATTCACACCTGCATACCTACTTAGATATTCCTTACAGAAAGGGGTCATTGTGCTTGCTCTGTCTTAGCCAAGAGAGCAAATATTTGATGAATTAGCAAGTGAATGAATGAATGAATGGATTGGAGGGTTTCCATCCTTGGCGGTTAGAGGAAATAAAGCAATTTGTGAAGGCCCAAAGTCAGCTTGAGGTTGAGGGGCATTCTGCTTTAATAACCATGACTTCTCAAGAGTAAAGTCAACTGTTGCCAAAAGCAACAATTCTAGGTAAAATAGAAATAAGTTGGGGATTTAAAAAAATCATAAAATGGTAAAGGAACCCTAATCAAAGTATATCTAAGGGCAGTCTTTATTTAAATTAATCTTTAATTCCTCAGAACTATTTTGAATTTGCTAGTTTCATCCATTCACAGCTTTCATTTTCCCTATTTTAGAGCCTGACTCAACTTTGCAGTTGCAGAAAAAAACATGTTCCAATATGTTGCTCCCTGATGATTTGAAATGCCCTTAGAAATAATGGAATTGCTTTTGTTTTACAAATAGATAACAAGAATTTGATACAAGTGGCTTAATATAATACAGTATCATAGGGATTTCTGGTTTTTTTTTTTCAATCCATTTAGCAGAATGAAAGCACAAAGTCACAGCAGTCATTTCATGACTGTCCTTCATCACAGTTAGGAAAGGGAAAAGAGGTGGTTTTAAACTGCTGTTGACATGATTCCAAACTTTACCTCTATACTATATAGTATTAGAAGAAATCTTTTCTAATTTACTTTTTATTTATTTATTTATTTATTTTAATCTTTGGGCTATATTCAGTAGTGCCCATGGATTGCTCCTGTGCTCAGGGACCACTCCCGGTGGGCCAGGAATCACACCTGGGTCAGCCATGTTTAAGGCAAGTGTCTTACCTGCTCTACTATCACTCCTGCTCCTTAATATTTGACATTTGACTTTTCTGCATTTTATGAGTCACCTACAATCAGTTCTCCTTTCTTTGACTTCTACAAACATTTATTAGCTGCTGTTTATAAGAGTCTCCTTCCCCCGCGCCTGGCTATCCTCGCTGTGGCCCCTTCGAGGGGGGCAGATTGAGTTTCCCTTCCTGCCCCGACCAGAGCTCCGGCAGCCGACGACCTCCAGAACCAGCCACCACCATGCTGAGAACATGCTCCACATGTATGAAGGTACCAGCAGAGGAACAAAGGCATGCGGGTCCCGGGGCTGAGATCTCCAAACCTGCTCAGATCAGGGCTGAGCATCCTCCACCCGGATCCTCCATCTTCCAGTAGGCAAGGGTCACACCCACCAACTGGCCCCCTGGCGCCGTGTAATCCCATCAACGGCCAAGACCCAGAGACTATAAAACCCAGCTCCTGGACATCTTATTACCTCATTCTTACTTTAGACAAACTGGCAGGCTACCGAATATAACCTGCCCACATGGCAGTGTCTGGCAAACTCCCCATGGTGTACCCAATATGCCAAATACCAGTAACAATGATGGGTCTCATTCTCCTAACCCTGAAAGAGCCTTGAATATGACACTTTTTAAAAATCTCAGGGCTAGGATGAAGGAGACGTTACTGGCGTTACTGGTGCCTGTTCAAGGCAATCGATGAACAACAGGATGACTGTGATCGTGATCATTTATAAAAGAGTTATTTGAAGAATGGAAAGATAATAGAGGAGGTACTTAAGCTACTCAAGTTTCCAGTCTGAGTTAGGCAGGGAATTCTTGCTTGGACTCTGAAGACTGAAACAAAGGAAAAAGGAACAAATAAAGGAAAAGAACCTAACCATTAACTACAATTTTTTTCCTACCTAATTGGGGGACAAATTATTTAAATCAAACAGCTAGAGGAATTACATGTGAGCAATGAAAATGTGCAATATTCTAATAATAATACAGACTACAACATATTGAGCTGTCTCTTCAAGTTAAGGCAGTTAATGTCTTCTGCTCACTGGTCTGCATCATAATCCTAAAGTATTCATGTTACTGGTCCCATTCATACTCAAGGAAACAATAGAAAGTAATTTAAGATCACATAACTAGCAACTGTCAATCTCTTACTGAATTAGTGATCAGAGCTGAATTTGACTATCACCCCCAATTTCAACCAAATACAATTAAAAAGAAAATAAAACAAGCATAAGTACAAGCAAGTGTTTCAGAGAGAAATGTTTCCAGTTGAAAAGGCATTAATTCAGCTGACACTAACTTAGAAATTGTCCTTGCTCAGATGAGGAAACTGGAGCTTTTCCTGAATAAGATGCTGGAATAATTATTTCCTCTCTAATAATTATAGTCTTAATTGAGATAGGAAAGCAATGAACTTTACAAATCAAGGGATTTAAAATTAAGAAATGCTTCAATGGACCTTTAACTTCTGGAATAGCAATTATCTCTTGCATGTTACAGACAATCCTACATGAAGTATTATTGCCTGTAATGGGTCTATCAAAGAATAAAGAATTTTGACCACAGAGTTTAACCCTGCCATGTTAAGGTTACAAATGTTTTGACTGCAAACATTAATCAGATTTAAATAAACACCAAAGCATTGTCATGACTGCAGTAGTTTCTTGGGTAAATGTCATTAAGTCAACTGAATTTTGTAATCAAATTTCTATCAAACACATATGAATCATCTCCAATTTTTTCATTTTCTTAAAATCACTTTTTAGGGATAAGCTAATTTCTTTGGGAAAATCTTAGTAAATATTTGTTATCAGATTTTATTCACAATAATGTCAAAGATTTTTCAGAGTGAAACTGATCATTGGCCATTATTTCTATCATTGCTGCTCATTTTTCCTGTCAACTTTTGCAAAAGAAAAAAAATCAAATTGTGTCAAAAAGATGTACATCCCATTGATTTTGGCAAAATTCATTTTTTATCAGGTATCCTCAGTTTCACTCTATCTGAATAATTCTAAATATAATACAAACATATTTATTTAATTTTATTCCTACCCCCAGTACTCTGGTGATCTAACCGAAAAATAAAGCTGGTGATCCAACCAAAGCTAAAAGTCAGAGATGTAAATTGCAGAAGAGTTAGATATAATATACATTTGAATGAGTCAATTCAAACTCACTACAACATCCTAAATATTTCACAGATACTGGCCTAACATTTTTATCTAATTATTCTCTCAATTTGTTTCTGAATATCCCACCCACTCCTCCTACTACCTAGTCTTATGAAAACTCTGTAAAGCATTTCTCTCCTACACTCCTTCAAGGCTGTGTATTGCATAATCACTGCTAGGCTTAGAAGTTCAGTATTTTCCTCTCTCAGAAGTATATAACATCCACACTAGAAACCTTGAGAAAATACGCAATATGGCTTACATGGGTAGTATTAAACGAATGACAAAAATTACAGAGGAATCAATATGATTTGTGACTATCAAATGCTCTGCATTACAGGGACTTATTTCAATCCTACAAAGCCCACTTTCAGGTCCACCAACTTAACTGGAATACTCTCTTGATCATCCCTCTTCCTTTTGTCATAGGCATGCCATCTGATATTTTTCCCCAGGGAGCTGAATGATCACATATACTTATTTGTTAATTGACAATTCTCTTATTCAAGGCAAGAACAAGTTCTGCCAGCCTCACACTCTAGGGGTAAAGGCAGCTCAGATAGAGAAGGGCACACCAAATAAAAGGTGTTGGGGAGATCCGCCCAGAATGGGAGATACATGCTGAAAGTAGACTACAGACCGAACATGATTGCCACCCAATGCCTCTTTTGCAAACCACAGCACCCAAAAGGAGGGAGAGAACAAAAGGGAGTGCCCTGCCACAGAGGCAGGGTTGGATGGGGGGTGGAGGGGTGGGAGGGATACTGGGATTGGTGGGGGTGGAGAATGGGCACTGGTGGAGGGATGGGTACTCAATCATTGTATAACTGAAACCCAAGCACAAAAATTTGTAAGTCTACAACTGTACCCCATGGTGTTTCACTAATAAAAAAAAAAAAAAAGAAAGAAAGAAGGAAAAAAGTTCATCAGATTTTTGTTAAAAAATAATCTTCCCCTGGGGCTGGAGTGATGGTACATCAGGTAGGGTTTCCCTTACATGCTCCTAATCTGGTTCAATTCCTGCCATCCTTTATGGACCCCAGAGCACTGCCAGGAGTGATCCATGAGTGCAGAGCCTAGAGTAAGTCCTGAGCACCACTGGATCTGGACCCCAAACAAACAATCTTCCTCCCGCAAAATTAGGATGTTTATCACCTCTGAATGTCACAATTTAAATTAAGTTGTAATCTTGAAAAAAAAGAAAATTATGCTGAAAATTGAATTAAACTTGTTTTGATTTTTTACTGGGGCCACATCTGGTGATGAACAGGGGTTGCCCCTTCCTCTGCACTCTGCGCTATTGTACTCAGGGGAATGTCAAGAATTAAACTCACGCTGGTCATTTACAAGAGAAGAGCTCTACCCACTGTACTATCTCTCTAGACTCTGAATTAAACTTTAAAAGAATTTTTTAAAGAATAATTTTAATGAGATAGACCATTACAAAGCTGTTTATAATTGGGTTTCAGTCATACAATGATCCAACACCCATCCCTCCACCAGTGTACATTTCTCGCCACTAATGTCCCCCATTTCCTCACCACTATAAGCTTCCCTCGATGGGAGGCACTTTATTTCTTGCTCTCTCTCTCTCTCTCTCTCTCTCTCTCTCTCCCTCTCTCTTTCCTTTCTCTTCTATGCATTATGGTTTACAATACAGGTGCCAAGAGGTTATGGTTTTTGTTCAGGGAATTCGGTATTTTTATCGGATGGTAAGGCTGAAGTAGCTTTTTAATTGGGTGGGATTTTGGGGGTGTGGATGTGACTGCCAAGGTTTCCAGAAGTACAGGGAGGTGGGGGGAGGTATACCATCCCAACACTGAGAAAGCCTGGAGATTTCAGTCACAAAACCCCTATAACCGAATTTTTAGCAGATTGTATTTTGGCAAGGTCTGTCCTGAGATGGTGGAGTCAGGTTGGGAGTACAGTAGCAATTTTAGATTGTGGAAGCAAGGGGCTGCTGGGGGCTCTGATTGAACGGGCACCAAGCTGACCTGCCCCTCCTCCAATTTATCCCACTCTGCTCAGCCATGCAGGGTCAGAGATTAATTGTGGCTTTTGATCTCTTTCGAGATTGGGTCTCTGAAGTAGGGCCAATAAATGAGCTTGCATAGCTGAGCCAGAGGTGGCTTATGGGCATGGCTCCAACACATAAATTTGTGCCATCTACTTTCTTGGTAACTTGGTCCCAAGAAGTTGGGGTCTTGCCAAAGGCACAGTGGCAATTTTGGGGTATCAGGAAGCCTGAAAGCACCATCAGGCTGCTGATGCACTTGCTCCACAAATAAGGGTTGACCTGCTGGCAGCACCAAACCCCCCTGAATTAAACTTTTAAAATACTCTTTTGCTTTAATGTTTTAAAATTTCCTTTTGTTTAATTAAATTTCCCTTCAGTACTTAACTATTATCTAATTAAATATATTCTAAAAGATCAAATATGTATGTGCATTCTATGAAAAACTAATTTTGAGGGCCCGAAGAGATGGCAAAATGTTTAAGGTGCTTGCCTAGTATGTAGCTGAGGCCGGGACCCTAGTTTGAAAAATGAAAATACATATGATTTCCCAAGCACCTTCAGTAGTGGCCCCTGAGCAAGAGCCAAGTACGGCCCTTGAGCACTGCAGGTGTGACCCCACAAAAAAGAATCATCCAAAAATTTATAAAGTTACATGATTTAAAAATTCTCCTCACATTTTAGAAGTATTAAATATTTTTCCCTTGATTCCACAGAAATACGTCATAATAATTATAAAATGTACTATGATTTCAGCTCTGGAAAAACAGTCCTCAAATCAGTTGGAGAGAAATGTGCAAAAATGTTAGTATATTGAATACAGGTGATTTCCAATTTGTTTTTATTAAACTTTTTGTATAAGTACATTTTTAGAAGGCCTTTATCTTTTAATCTAAGCTGGCCTTCAACTATGGGGTGAAGTTACCCAATCTAAGTCGTAGGCGTTGTGCCCTAATAGGCAAAGGAGAACTGGAGCTGCAATTTGAATACAAAGAACTGTCACTATAGAACTGATCCTTTCCTGCTAGGAAATGAGTTAACAAAAAACTGTGTTTTAGATTCCAAACTGGTGTAAAGATGCAATTATACAACCAGTTTTTCAGCTTCAGTTATGCATGCAATCTTGTTTAGAAAAATCAGAGAACATGATTGGTGTTTGCTGCCTCAGGTCACACATGCTGTCTAAACGGTTCTACAGGCGTTATGCAATTCACTCACAGGAGCAATCAGGAGGTTCAAATGTACCCTCTCCATGATCTGAGAGAACATATGCAAGCCTTAGGAAAACTGATGGTGGACCCTTTCTGAATTACAAGAAATGAGTATAGATGAGTAGATTCTCCAACAATCCCCTTAAGAGTGAGTCACAAAGCATCAGCTCAATTCTTCTGCAGAGAACTGATTTACAATGTGCGTGTGTGTGTATATATATACATATATACATGCATATATACATACATGTGTATATATGCATGTGTATATATATATATACATATACATATGTATATCCCTGGGCTGGACCGATAGCACAGAGGGTAGGGTGTTTGCCTTGCATGCGGCCCACCCGGGTTCGATTCCTCTGCCCCTCTCAGAGAGCCAGGCAAGCTTCCAGGAGTATCTCACCTGCACAGCAAAGCCTGGCAAGCTACCCATGACATATTCAATATGCTAAAAACAGTAACAACAAGTCTCACAATTTGTTGTGAGACATTACTGGTACCCACTTGAGTAAATCGATGAACAATAGGAGGACAGTACTACAATGCTACATATGTATATGTATATGTATATATAAACCCGTAGCCAAACAAACAACCTTGGTTGGTGACTCCTACACATCTACCTTCCTGGTGGAAATTAAACAGGCTTGTTTCTGGGGAGACATAACATGGGAATAAGGCACTGATTCACTAAGTCTGAAGTTTGACTTACTCCATAATGCCTCAACACAAGTAAGGGCCTGTCTCTTTTCTTTTTCATTCTAGCTGAAACTGTTCATTATTTCTCACAAAATCCTGGGGTTATTTTTGTCAGTACAGACACTTAATAATATTTATTAAATGACGCTAATTTTATTAAATGATGCTTAATAATATTTAATATGCTTAATAAATATTTATTAAATGAATGATTGAAATCCGTGAGACTTTCCTTTTCAACAGCGGCAATGACTGCACAATAAATGATTTCTAATCTGTACACACAGTTGGCACCTACTGTCTAGTGTTGTCATAATTTAAACTATGAAACAACAGAAAAGACAGTTACAAACTGAACCAAATTCCACACAACTGAAGCAAGTTGCACACATTTCACATATGTGCCATGGAATCTGCGGATAGCAGTAGAAGAACAACACAGTTAACTCATCTTTTTCCAATCCTACAAAACTCATGATTTTATGGACCAAATCACTGATCTATTGGGAGGTTATCATCTAAAAATCACATTATTAGAGAGAGTACCGGAGGTAAGGCACTTGCCTTGCATGTGGCTAACCCCAGTCCAATCAAAGTAAATGAACTGCCAAGACTGACCTGAGCACAGAGTCAGGAGTAGCCCCTGAGTACTGCTGGGTGTTGCCTCCCACTGCCTCCCACCCCCAATCTCATTTCCACAATGTTACACAGTGGCTTTTCAATTCTGAGAAAGAAGATACATTGTGGAAGAAACTAAACTCTGGTGGTTCTCAAACTTTACTATTGAAGCTGACAAACCATATTCCAAAAATGTAAAGGAAAATCTCTTACCACACAACATGGTTCCAATGAGGATAAGGCACACTTAGTGCTTTGAAATTGTTAGGGATTATCTCCATGAAACTTTATTGTTGGGCACAGGAAGTACCCACTCTCTTCCTCTTTCAACTGTTTTCATTACTTTAAAGATCAAAGCAATTAGTGGATGATATGAATCACTAAACAAATTTTAACATTTAAAGGCATACTCATTCCAAGGGCCCTTTACAAAGACACAAACTTCCCAAAACATTTGGCTTCTCTTCCCTCTTCCTTTGGGGTCCTTGCCTAAAAAGATCTAGTCTAGTAAATTTTTCAAAGTGTCCCATTGTTTCCTTGAATGTGTACAGTAATTTGGAAAACAAGTTTGCTTCCTAAGGTTGTGTGTGTGTGTGTGTGTGTGTGTGTGTGTGTGTGAGAGAGAGAGAGAGAGAGAGAGAGAGAGAGAAAGAGAGAGAGAGAGAGAGACTATAGTTCTTAAGATAGATAAATGGGAGGAAATGTGTATGTGTATGTTCACAGAGATGCATACACATTGATTAATAAGCACAAATTGTAATAGTTCCAAATTGCAAAAATCAAAATATTCATAACCAATGGGGTGCCTGAAAAACTGTTATAGTGTCAATAGAACATGCCAGGAATGGAAATGAACCAATCACTGCTATAGGCAACAACATAAATGAACTTCACGACCTACTGAGCAAAAGAAGCTCGTGATAAGCCATCACACTATGATTCCCACACTAATCTAGGGCATTAGAATTCAGCAAGGGGATGTCAGGGCACTGGTAACATACTGTGTCTTGATATGGATACAGATGGCACAGTGATGCAAATGTATGATTTGGTGAATGTTCGTTATATTTTGATACCTATTACCAAAAAAACAGCAACATCCGAGAAAGTCAGAAGCTTGGCGTCATATTCCCTTGCTCCATGTGATTCATTAAAGACTTTAAGTTATCTAGAGCCTCTACTATTTTGAATTTTTAAGAAAGCTAAAGCAACTGATACAATTTTTAATAAACCTTCTTTTTTTGTCCTTTGTCCTTTCTGTGTCCTTTTGCTTTCCCTCTCTCTCTTTATTACCTATTATATTTAGGTGTTCAAATTCACTGAAAAACAGAGAAATTAGGGGCCAGAACAGAGTACACAGGGTAGTGTGCTTGCCTTGCATGGGGCTGATCTGGGTTTGATCCCCAGCATCCTATATGATCCTCCAAGCTTTGTCAAGAGTGATTCCTGAACACAGAGTGAAAAGTAACTATGTGCAATGCAAGGTGTGGCCCCAACACTAAAGAGAGAAAAAGAGAGAGAGAGAGAGATTAGTAATAACTAAAATTTTAGAGATTAGTAATAACTAAAATTTTAGAGATTAGTAATAACTAAAATTTTAGAGATTAGTAATAAGTAAAATTTTAGAGATTAGTAATAACTAAAATTTTTTTCTGCTTTTTGTGTCACCCAGCAATTTCTCAGGAATTGCTCTGCACTCAGAAATTACTCCTGATGGTGCTTAAGGCACCATATGGGATGCTGAGGACTGAGGATCAAGCCTGAGTTAGCCACATGTAAGGCAAATGTTCTACCTGCTGTACTATGGCCACAGCACTAGTTAATTTCTTTAGGGAAATTATTATTATTTTTGTTGTTATTTTGGTTTTGGTGTCACAACTAGCTATACCCAGGACTTTTTCCTGGATTTGTGCTCAGGGTTCACTCTTGACAGTTCTTGGGGACCATATGTGATGCCAGGGATCAACCAGGTTTGGCCAATGCAGAGCAAGAATCTTCAACACCAATACTATCTCTGTGGTGTCATGGGATATTTTTAAAAATCTCCCCATGAGGCAGGGCCTCTCTGGTTCCTGATTGAACTGCTTAACAGTCATGATCCCAGAGACTCAGAGACAAATCTCAGAACCCAGCGGCTCTTGGCAGAGATGCGTCTGATCCACGCAATGGGCTACTGGTGCTGGATCACCCAGGGAGAAAGGGTGTTGTCCCTCCACCTGCTCCCCCTTGGCAGCTCAGTGGCCGCCATCTTCCAGAGGCCACTGGACAGTCAGGTTTGGGCCTGCAGTGATGAGACACACGAAGGCTCAGAGGATAGGGGTGGAGTCAGTCCTTTTCTTCCCACAACAACGAGACCCTGAGTTGCTGTCCACAAAGAGCCTCTCTGGCTCCTGATCAAGCTGCTTAATGGCCATGATCCCAGAGACTCAGTAACAAATCTCAGAAACCCAGTGGGTTTTGGCAGAAATGTGTCCGGGCTCCACAGTAGTTTACCAGTGCCAGGCCACCCCACGTGGGAATAGGCTTTGTGCCTTGGCCTGTTCCCCCTGGCAGCTCAGTGGCTGCCATCCTCCAGAGGCCACTGGACGGTCAGGTTTGGGCCCGCAGTAACGAGACACGCGGGGGCTCATGGGATGAGGGTGGAGCCGGCCCTTTCTTCCCCACCCCAACGAGACCCCGAGTCACTGCCCACAAACGGCCTCTCTGGCTCCTGATCAAGCTGCTTAACATCCATGATCCAAAAGACTGAGGAACAAATCTCAGAACCAAGCAAGTTTTGGCAGAAATCCCTCCAGATTTAATTTTTAAAATTTCGGAATTCCAAAATCACATGGCCACTACTGCGGCCGCACAACATTCATAACCAGCAATAGAAAACAAATTGTCTACTGTTGCCTTTTCGGCAGATCTGAGTGTTGGGGTAAAATCCCAAATAATAATGGTGGGTTTGGTGTCAAAATATTGAATGTAATCAAAGTAGAGAGAGAGTAATGTGGAAATCATCTGCCACACAGGTAGAGGGAAGGTGTGGGATGGGGGTATACTGGGGTTTTTGGTGGTAGAAAATGGGCACTGGTGAAGGTACAGGTGTTTCATTGTATGACCGAGAGTTAAACCCAAAAGCTTTGTAAGTGCTCTCATGGTCATTCAATAAATAAAATTATAAAAAAGGGGAAAAAAAGGTGGAGTTCATGCCCAATTCAATCAGCCTAATCAATGGCTGAATAAATAGCAATACTCCTACAAAAAAAATAAAAAAATAAAAATCTCCCCATGAACCTCATAGATGTCTGTAATGATCTGATAGCACCAGCAAAAATGACACAATAAAAAAAAATAAACAAATAGAACTACATAAAATTAAAGAGCCTAAGAATGACAAATAAAACACAGACTAAAACTAAAAGACAGATAACTAAATGGCAAAAAATATTTGTATTTAACACATCAAATAAAGGTTTGATATCCAGAATATATACAGCATTAAAAAATCATCAACAAAAAAAGGGGAAAACCCTATGAAAAAAATGGGGAGAGGAAATAAACATTTTTCAAAGGAAGACAGATGTATGGCCAGTAGGCACATGAAAAAATGCTCAGCATCACTTATCATTAGAGAAATCAATATCAAGACAACAATGAGATATCATCTCACACCAGTGAGAATGGCACATCAAAACAAGTAGGAACAATCTGTGTTGGCAGGAATGTAACGAAAAAGGAACTCTCAACTATTGCTAGTGGAAATATTGTCTGGTACAACCCACGGGGGAAAAAAAGTAGGTAGAGTTCTCAGTAAACATAGAACTGAACTGCCATATGACCCAATAATATCGCTTTTGGGCATCTACCCCATGGCATTAAAAACACTTATTCTAAAGGAGAGATGCACACCATTATTCATTGCTGCAATGGGTAACATATGGAATCAATCTAGATATTCAATGACAGGAGAATGGATTATGTAGTTGTGGTATATAAGCAATGAAATACTATGCAGCTGTAAAGAACTATGAAATCATGTATTTTGCTGCAACATAATTGGAACTGGAAGGTGTCATGTTGAGGAAGCAAGCCAGAAAAAAACTGACAAACACAGAATGATCTCACTTATCTGTGGAATACTGCATGAGGAGATGTATTGTAGTAAAAAGGAAATGCCTGGATCATCCTTGACCCCAGAGTTTTGAGAGAAGGAGAGAAATCAAGGGGTGAGGAGGAGTGGACAGTGAAGAGAACTGGAAAAAATTAGTGAACAGGCCTCAGAGCTTCAGTTATACCAGTGATATGAATGAGTGTTATAGCCATATATTCAAACATGAAAGACTGAAAACATGAGATCTAAGCTACAACCATGGAATCTTTGAAATGTGCTATCAAGTTGACAGGTGAGGAAGAACTAGAAATGTGGGTTGGGATGGGGAGGGAATATACTGATGGAGGCAAGCTGAATCTAGTGATGGGATTGGTGTTCAAGTACTAAATTCCTTAAAACTCAACTATCTATTACATTATAAACCACAGTTATTTAGTTTACAAACATCTCCCCATGAAGCTTTTCATAATGGTATGAGGAACCAAACAGTTAAAAATTTTATTGTCAGTTTATCATTTCATTTTTTAATTTGAGCTGAGAGTTATCAATTTTCTCCATCCATTTAGAACATGGACAGTGAGATGGAAAATACTTTTTTTGCAAAATTTTAATATAAATTTTATATGCATATCGGTGATGTACAAAGCATAATAGTTGTAGGTTTGGATGGAATTCCCAAGGAATGAATGACACTAGGAGTTGAAAGATTGCCTCCTACAGCACATATATACCCATTCTCAAAAACAGTTTACCAAGGTGATGACTTTCTCAATCTCTGCTTCTCACTAAAATAACTTTGTTGAAATGACATCATTTCAAAGCATCATATGGAAAATTCTACTCATAGTGGAGGGCAGCCTTTTGAAGCAAAGTCATTACTCTGGGGTGAGGAAAAAGGAAGAAATTTCCCCTTGAGGACATGTTTGAAAGATTAAATAAAAATAGGGCTTGGTGACATGAAAGCTTTCTGGTATAGCTGGGGACAACAAGCACGGTCTGAAGTGGTGCACTCAGGAAGCCTCACGTTTTTCACAGAAGAGTTTTTAAAATGCAATTTCTCTTTTGCAGGAAATCAAACAGTGCTGACACATAGTCGTCACTCCTTCACATTTCAGCATCTGGTGTGTTGATACTATTGGCTTCGGGTCCAACAGTGTGTGGAGACAAGGATAAGGAAAATCTACCAGCAACCTTGAAGCTGCATGGAACCCAGGTCTAGCCTGTTGCAAATGATGTGAAAGATCTAGGTTGAATGTTCCTTGGCCATTCTCAAGCTTTACCTACAGGGATTGATAATGAATGGACCAATCCCAGAAACAAACACAAAGGCAGGTAAGGTCTCCAGAGCAATGACAGACTGCAGTCTCAACAGATTCGAACATGTTCCTTCCCAAGCCTTTAAAGGTTTTCTCTCACACGAAGAAGAAAAAGTTGTCCAAGGAGTCTTTCTGAACACCAAGATAACTGAATATTTTGATAGGCACTGCATAATTTGTTTGCTTTTGCTCTCTGGTTAACTTCAGAACCTCATTATCTTGAAAGGTCAAGTACACAGTATTGAAAAAAGCAATTCCTTGTTGGGATGGTGTGCATCACAAATTATATGAATTACTTCCTTAAAACAGTCCTTCCTTAAAAAAGGACTTCTACGTAACCCTCCACACATTCATATGAGGGGTGAGCTCTGTGCCTTTTTTATGTATTAAGGCAACAGGGAACGCTGAGAAGAGAAATATTCTACCAGCAATATATTTTCAGATGCTTAAGTTTTTGGAAATTTGATTCACTGAATACTCTGATTCGTTAATCAGTTAACCCCTATATACATGACTCAAGATTCAAAACAGCTTTCAAGTCATGAGTTTTCTTTAAATATAGTATGTCCAGGGTTTATTAAAATATTGGGTGGAATTTTTTGCTTAATATTTTTTGAGGGTAAATAAAGATCCGTAAGCAGACTGCTTGTTCAACATATTCAGAATTCATATGAAGGTTCATAAATTATTGAGTAGAAGCCTAACATTTTGGATCCTGAAGATTGTCTGCTTGACAAATTGCTGCAATATAAACATTAACACGAGGCTCAAGTTGTTTCCAAAACAATTATGCTTTGAAAAGAATGCAAATTGCATATAGGCTCTCAAGTTACAATATCTTATAATACATTTCCATTTAAGGGAGGAAAAAAGCCACGTGGTTTTCTATGCTGTGATAAATAAACTTTAAGGTCCTTTAATAACTTTAGTAATACCTTGTGTGCAATCCGCATGGTTTCGATGATTGCGGTCAATGAAGAAATTTTTAATTATAGGTGGATGTTAAAATTCTGTGCCAATTTCATAACAGGAAGGGGACAACACACTCGCAACATGTTTCAAATGTTTTCCTTGACAATTTAAAATAATCACAAGATTTGGGATGGGAAAAACTCAAGTTACAACTGCCAAGAACAGCTGAAGTCTAAGTAAACTAACATCTTACCTACTAACAGAGAGGCCTTGAATTTGCCAGTATGTAACAGACACATGGGATCCCACACTAGACCTACTGTAACAAAATCTCAAGAAACAAAAAGCTAGAAACAAAATCCCAATAATTCAATAATACAAAGTTCAACAACACAGCTTTAAAAAGTAAAAGACTAGGGCATGTTTCAGGAGTGTATGTATAACACTGATGTATAAAAGTGGCTTGAATGGGCGCATGAAAAAGAGCTCAACATCATTAGTCACTATAAAAATGTGAATAAAACGACAATGAGACTACTATACATCTATGGGAACAGTTAAAGTAAAAAGGAAAGGCAGTCAATGATGGCGAAGGTGTGGTGCAGTCACAGTTCTATAAATAAATAAACAAATGGTGTTGCAATCTGGAAACAACCCAAGTGTCCATGAGAAGATATCTGCATAAAGAAATTATGGTACATATACATAATCAAATATGCCTCAGCCATAGAATAGATGAAATCATACTATTTGCTGTTATGTAGATGGATCTGGAAAGTATGATATTACGTGAAGTTAGTTAGAAGGAGACGGACACACACACATATTGAATTCGCTCTTATTCTCTCTTATGGTAACTTTGCAACTCATGGTGATTCAATAATTTTAAAAAGTGCTCCCAGAAGTGCAAAATGATGCAACTGCTTTATATAACATTTTTGCCAGAGAAAACAAACATATACCTTCCTGTAGCCCTGTAAACTGTCCTCTCGTAGTTCATCGATTTGCTCGAGCGGGCACCAGTAATGTCTCCACTGTGAGACTTATCGAATATGCCACAGGGAGCTTTCCATGCTCTGCCATGGGGGCAAGATACTCTCAGTAGCTTGCTGGGCTCTCCGAGAGGGATGGAGGAATCGAACCTGGGTCAACCACGTGTAAGGCAAACACCCTACCTGCTGTGCTATCGCTCCAGCCCATATATCTTCCTAGCAAGCTCTTTACCTTCATTTATAGCCATTTACTCAAAGGTAAAGGCAAAGGTAAAGGCCCTCCCGTTGATCGTCGATTTGCTCGAGCGGGCCCAGTAACGTCTCCATTGGAGACTTTGTTGTTACTGTGTTTGGCATATCGAATACTCTCGGTAGCTTGCCGGGCTCTCCGAGAGGGGCGGAGGAATCGAACTCGGGTCGGCCATGTTGGCCGCTTGTAAGGCGAACGCCCTAACCGCTGTGCTATCGCTCCAGCCATTTACTCAAGAAAAATTAAAATAAATTCATGGGAAAATTTGTCTGGGATTTGATTCATCACTAGTAACTAAAATTGATCCAAATGCTCATGAAAAGAGGATGCATTAATGTTGTTATAATTATACAGAGGATGGGCTGGAGTGATAGCACAGTGGTAGGGCATTTGCCTTGTACAAGCCAACCCAGCCAAGCCAGGTTCAAATCCTCCGCTCCTCTCGAAGAGCCTGGCAAGCTACAGAGAGTATCTCACCCGCATGGTAAAGACTGGCAAGCTACCCGTGATGTATTTGACATGCCAAACACAGTAACAAGAAGTCTCAAAATGGAGATGTTATTGGTCCCACTTGAGCAAAATCGAAGAACAACGGGAGGACAGTGTGTGACAGTATACAGAGGATAACTACTTAATAATTAATAGAGCAAGCCAGTAATACAAACAACATAGAACAATATAGATGAACATCAAAAATATTACAATGAAAAGAAAAACAAAATCTGCCAGATGCAATTCATACATTGGATGTATTCATTTATCCATGTATACGAAGCTTTAGAAAGGCAAAACTAATTTTTTATAAGGTAAGAAGAGTGATTGAAACTAGTTTGTGGTGGGCAGGGATTGATTATGGGTTGGAATGAGCGAACTCTAAAGGATGATAGAAATATCCTATATTTTGGCAGAAATGTGGTTGCAAACATTTGTCAGAATTCATTGAACTGTTTACCTCTGTTATCTAACTAAATATATACCTCAATAAAATTAAATAAAAATTTATAGAATCCTCTGGGGCTTGAGGGATAGCACAGCAGGTAAGGCGTTTGCCTTGCACGCAAGTTGTAACTTGGCAGTTGTAACTTGAGTTTTTCCCATCCCAAATCTTGTGATTATTTTAAATTGTCAAGGAAAACATTTGAAACATGTTGCGAGTGTGTTGTCCCCTTCCTGTTATGAAATTGGCAACATGGCCAACCCAGGTTCGATTCCCAGCATCCCATATGGTCCCCTGAGCACCGCCAGGAGTAATTCCTGAGTGCATGAGCCAGGAGTAACCCCTGAGCATCGCTGGGTGTGACCCAAAAAGAAAAAAAAATTTATAGAATTCTCTGGGGCTGGAGAGAGAGCACAGCAGGTAGGGCGTTTGCCTTGCACACGGCCGACCCAGGTTCGATTCCCAGCATCCCATATGGTCCCCTGAGCACCTCCAGGAGTAACTCCTGAGTGCAGAGCCAGGAGTAACCCCTGTGCATCGCCAGGTGTGACCCAAAAAGCAAAATAAATAAATAAATAAATAAATAAAAAATAAAAAAATTATAGAATTCTCTTATCTATCTACAATGTGAATATATAGCAAGAAATGTTTTAAAAAGGTTTAAAAATAATTTTTATCATGTGCTATGATCTTAGGAATTTTGTGATTAAATTCTCGATATTTTGCAGAATCAAGAGTTGGGATTAGGGATAAAGCAAAATACAGTGTAAGTTTGTGTGTGTGTGTGTGTATTTGTGTGTCTGTTTGTTTGTGTGTGTCCATGTGTTTCATAGTAAAGGGTTGCTTAAGCCTCTCTGTGATACTGAAATTGCATAGATTTCAAAGAAAGATATGTCATCCTTACCCTACTTCTGGAAGATAATCTCTAGAGACCTGGACTATTCTATTTGATCAGTGTGTCCTTATTTATCTAGTACTATGAGCCATATCATCGTTAGGGCTGGAGCGATAGCACAGCGGGTAGGGCGTTCGCCTTACAAGCAGCCAACATGGCCGACCCGAGTTCGATTCCTCCGCCCCTCTCGGAGAGCCCGGCAAGCTACCGAGAGTATTCGATATCGTTAGTACTAATGTGATGATTAATGTTGGGGACCCAACAATGATTAATGTTGGGGACCTTGGGTCCTGTTTCAGTTTGACCTCTGGAGGAACAAAAAGAAAGTAATTAAGGCCAGTGTGGCAGGCATCCAGGCCTATGTGAATGACCACCAATAAAAATCCTGGGCATCGAGGATCAGGTGAGATTCCTTTTAGACAACATTCAGGATGTGCTATCTTACATAAATTTTGGGAAAAATCAGTGTTGTCAGCATCACCGGTCACCCTAGATGAAGGCTTCTTCTAATGATCTGATTATAGCTTGACGAAATCTGCAAATTTAATCAAATTAATTTCCTCCAAATAATCTCACATTTTGTTGGTACTGGGGATTTAGAATGTCAACATGGAATTTTTTTGTGGGGCATACCCAAGTTGACTTAGGGGATTCTCCTGGCTCTTAGCTCACGAGTGACTTATTCTTGTTCTTGTGGGACCAGTGATCCAACTGGTTGCAAGGCAAGTGGGGACTGAATTCTTCAAGTTGGGATGAAGAGTCCATTTTTGAGTTCAGGTTATTGACAGAATCCATTGACTTGCAACTTTTAGACTAAGGTTTCTGTCTTCTTGCTTCAGCTAAGAGCTATTCTTATCTTCTAGGGGTCATCAACATTCATCATCACAGACACCTCCATTTAATTTAATTTAATGCATCCTGTAATGATGTGTTAAATTTTTCTTGTGCTTGAACTCTAACTTCAATAATTATCCAACTGGACAAAGTCTTCTGCTTCCAAAGTGCACATATAATTAGATTAGGACCACTGAAATAACTTTCCTTTTGCCATATAACTTAACATCATCAAAAAAGTATATCTTATTATAGTGAGAGTTTCCACCCACATAGAAAAAAAAGAGGAAATTATATAAGGTTGAAGGGTTACTTTTATAATTCTGCATCAATTCTTTCTTGATAATTTCTTTTTCAGCTCCCCTCAAACGTAATTACAGAGTCAACATTTGTCTTTCTGTTAGCCTATAATCTCCAAGGGTCAGGAAACAAATTCTTGTTATTCACTGCTCATGTCTTGAACACCATGAGACAGAGCAGTTCCTTTTAGAATGAATGCAATAACAAGGGATAAATGGGTACTTGAAAATGCTAGCTCATTCATTCATTTACTCATAAGTATAAAACATTCTGAATAATAATTCTGGTTCATGGGATTTTTGTTTTCTAGTAGGAAAATGGTGGAAATAAATTGGGGTTTCATATTAAGAAACCAAATGTCAAACTGACATAAGAAGTCTCAAAGCTGCCTGATAGACACTAGCAAAGGTGAATATTATGTCCCCAGAGGAGCAATGGCCTGCCATTTATTCTTCCATGTTATTCTGTCATATTTTCTTGATTTATCCAAAGTTATCTATTACCTTTTCAAAGATGTAATAGGTGTAGACACATTCATGACAGTTAGTGAGAAAACTACACTGAGAGAAACATACAGTGTTCTCTGCAGCGTGGAAGAGAAAGTATTCATTTTGCGGCTGCAGTAACTCAGCTGATTTGACTTAAATCAGCAGGCATACCTGTATTGCTAAGATTAAAAATCTATATTCAGTGTCCTTATTTGAATTTTCAATAGATAAATAACCTCCTTGTAGGAACAAAATCCTGGGTAGGCTGGAAGCCCCCTCCCCCCCTACTTTTTTTTAGAAAATACTGCCGCATTCTTATAAAATAATCAAACTTTCAAAGCTAATTATACTTCCAAAGTTTGTCCTCACTGAGACTAATACAAATAGCTACCTTTAATTATATTTCCCCTTTGGATGATTCAAGGAAGTACTATTTGGAAGAGAGTTTTTAAAATATCTTTAATTTTTAATGTAAGAAAAATGGTCGGGGCAGAGAGCCTGTAGCTAACAGAACAGCAGACTTCAAAGAAGAGACAAGATAGACATATACAGAAAATACATATAGAAAAATGCACAGATATATTTAGCAAATTTGATGCATTTTAAAGTCCCTCCTCTCTCTGCCACTCTAAAATCCTAATCCTCTGTCAGATCTATCAGAAAAACCAGATAGAATATATTTGTTACACTGAAGGAAAGAGATCTTGATCTGTTTAATTGTTTCTTCCACAATTTCTTTGAATAAAGAAAAGCAATTACTATTTCAATTCCTGCTGGCTGCCTTTTCTATAAATGAACTAATATGGGATAAGGAATGCTGTTGATTCCATCTTACTGAACCGGGGGTTGGGGGGGTTGGTGCGGGTTACAGGGTAGCTTGAAAACCTAAGGAAATGTTCCTGCAATTTTCTGCCACATTTCCTGTGTTATTCCCTCCCCTTATGACTTCTTTTTGCACATATTATGCAATATACCAGGGGAAATGGCCTGAAATAACCTCAGATTAGGAGGACTTAGACAAAGAATAAGATCCAAATTGGCATCATAAGATTATCATTGCCATTCAAGTGTTCTGATTTTCAAACTCTCTTTAACTTGTCTTTTTGCTACCTGCTGCTGTCACCTCAAAGAAGTAAAAACAAAAATCTTAATGGGTCATCAAAGATATTTAACAGAAAGGTAAAGCTGATGTTTATATAATGTGCAAATATTAGAACGTTTGCAAATATTTAAAATATCATCCGCTAAATGTGAGGTCAATTATATCATGTATTGCAGCAATGAGTTCAATAGCACCTTGAATCTGAAATTTGAGGCTCTAGCAATAAATCTGTGCTTTATTATTGCCCATGAAGTGTTCTCTGCAGCGTGGAAGAGAATATGAAAAGGGATTGGGAGAGTGGGAAAATAAAAAAAAATAAAAGGTTGCATGCAATGTCAGGAGATCCAGGGCACTGAAAATGTGAATATAAAGCCCCAGACTTACATGGGATTCTCTCTAACAACAACAACAAAAAATCTATGGTCAAAAGGAAAATAACATTTAGAGTGATTTTCTTTGTATTTCCCTTACCAGAGTACGACTTTTAAAAGAAGATAATTCTGTAGCTTGCAGTTTATTCTATCAAGAGCTGATGTAATTTGATGTACTTATAAAGAATAACCCTGGGACTGAAATATTTTAATTTGCCTCTCTAATGACATGTTCCTGGGAGTTCTAAGAACACTTGTTTTCCTAGGCTTCCTTCTCCCACATTCTCTCCCACATATATGCACCAAAAAATAGCACGCAAGGTCAACTTGTCTGCTGAAAATAATGTGTCTGAGTAAAGCTGGCATATCAGAAGTCAGAAGAATGAGTACAATTGTGCATGCAATACAAAACATACATACATGAGAATACACCCAGTACAAAGCCCCTGACCCTTAATTTATTCCAAGGGGGGAAATTATTTTTTAATAGGGAACAATCAAAATTGGTTGTGTACACTTGTCAAGTATGCTTAATTTTATTCCTTCTTGCTTTAGATAGCTGGTGTAGACATTAACAAGATGGCCAGTTTCTGGAAATTAACGAGATGACCAGGTTTGTGAAAGGAGGGAACAGTTTGGAGGAGATTCTAACTTTCCCCAGGTGAACACCAAAATCATGTATATTATTCACTATACTTTATTAGTGGTGTATATTCCTCTTTATATTAGAGGTTTCTGAAATGGGGTGACAAAGAGATTACAGAGAAATCTTAAAGTGTGATCCCCAAACCAGTCACAGCAGCACTTGGGAATCTGTTAGAAACTCACATTAGCAGGATTTATGCATTGTCTCCTGAATTTGAAACTGCAAGCAAGCTGTTTGGAAATGCCCTCCCAGGGATCTCAGAGCGTGCTTAAGATTGAGAAACACTGCTTTGTATCCTTTAAACCTCGTGACCTTAAAAAGCATTCATCAGATTTATCTGCAACTGTTTTAATAGATGAAGAAAGTGAGGTATAGAACTCTGAAAACATCACTTTGCCCACTGCAAAGCTGCTCAAAGATGGGACTAAGAATTACACTTTAATTCAGACTTCTGACCTTAAACTCTTTCCATGGAACCTTCAATATGACATATTTGATCATCAAAAAACGGTCATGGTCAGTCAGTCACAGTCCTCCCGTTGTTCATCGATTTGCTCGAGCGGGCCCAGTAACGTCTCCATCATGAGACTTCTTGTTACTGTGTTTGGCATATCGAAAACAGTATCCAAAAATGTTTGAAAAGCGTTCTGCACAGACTTGCTAGAAAATTAAGCATTATCCAGGTATGGAGATGTAACAGTTCTTCTTATGTGTACATTGGCGGTCAAAACCATTTTCCACCCTGAGCCCTCAATATAAGACGCAAACTAAGAATTACATACTCAGCTGAGAGACTTCAGCAGCAATTAAGGCATCAAGAGAATAGTGCAGAGTGACAACCAGATCTTTCACATTTTGTGGCCTCAAGGGATTCAAATTCTAGGCTGTAGGCTAAAAATAGACCCTGGACATGTAAGTAACTAAAATATGGTCTACTGTGCCTTATGTGAACTTGGACATTGATTTTCTTCAACAATTCTGGCCTAGGTGATAGAAGAGACACGGGAAGCAGAAGAGAGGGCCAAAAAAAAAATTGAGACAGATTATTATGAAGACATTTTAAAAAATTATTTTGTTTTTGTTTTCAATTGATCAGTTACGAAAAAACACATTTCCAATTAATGTCATCATAAAATTCATTTTAATGGAGTTTAAATATTTAAATATTTGGTTTATCTTTCCCTAAAATTGGTACCATAGGTCACGTCAACCTGTTAATATTTACAGTTGGTGGACTATATTAACTTCTTGGTTGTGATATTGTATTATAACTGCATCTTATAAGATGTTACTATTGGGAAAACTGGATAAAAGCTATACAAGTCATCTCTGTACTATTTCTTACAGCAGCATGTGAACCTACAATTACCTCAAAATAAAATGTCAGAAAACTGCTTTCATGACTGGAGTGGGAGAAATAGGAATTGTTGGTAAAATGATATAAACTTTCAGTTCGAGATAAGTTTTGGAGGTCTAATGGATAACAGTGATCATAGTTAACAATGTTATATTATCTATTTGAAATTTGTCAAGGTGACAGATAACCACATAAAGTGGCAAAGGGTGTGTAGAAGAACTTGACTGTGATAACTGCCTTACAGTGTACAGATACCATCGGACTGTACACCCTAAAATATGTCTAGCAAACCAAATATATAAAATTTTAATTTGGCAAGCATACTCAGTAAATCTGGAAAAAACTGATGCCATGTTAATAAGGGTTGAAAGTGGACCAGCAAACTAATGGAGGACCACTATATTTCATTTCTTAAATGTCATTCTTTCTTAACTCTTCAAGTCCCCATAGCTCCAAAGCAGCTAAAAGGAAGGCTCTCATATCATCTTACCCTTCCACAGTATTCACTGGTCTAGTTGTTTTTGTTTACTGTTGAAGTCACACTCTGAAGGAGGGTCTCCTTGATTTGGTAATTAGCGTGAACTTCTAAAGTGGTTGCTAGGCAACATGCCATTCTGCTATTAGGGTTGCAGCATATTTCAACCTAGTCTCTCCTAGAAAGGGGTAGACAGGTTGTGGGAAAGAAATTTTTACTGGAAAGTAATCTGTTGGCTGCTGTCTATTCAATTCCAGTTTGTTTTTTTGTTTGCTTGTTTTTTCCTGAGCTGAGAGACTGGAATATTTAAAAACACGCCAAGATTATTGTTGGGATCCAAAATTGTCACATCAACTTACTACCTACTAATGATTGATGGGAGGTTTCATAAAAAAAAATACTGGTATTTCAGTAGAAATATTACAGACAAGATCAGACAATATTCGCAGATGTGGGGAAGGCTATTCCTCGCCTCCACTTCCTTTTATTCTTCCATTCTAGGAAGGAACCTCATCACCCCCTAATTGGAATTACAATCTAATCCCCCAGCACATCTTTCCAGGAAATCTGAAAGTGGAATAAATGTTTCCATCAGTGTGAAGTGTAGAAACAGAGCAGGATGGCCACTTTCAATTAAACTTTGAGGGCTGAGTAAGATGAAAGTACATTTTTAATGGCAATGCTGATTATGCCAAGATTCCATTAGCTTCCACAACACCCACATAAGTAACTTAACTTCCATTTTAGTGATAACCTAGGGTTAGAAAAGTGAATTAATTTGGTCAAGCTGTCATAGCCAGGGGAATGTGGTAGAGTCAGGCTTCAAATTGAACACCTTTGGACTCCAAATTTATATTTCTAACAGTTACATTATGCATGTTATGTAGGCTTCCAATTAAAGATTTTTTTATCATTCAACAAACAACTGGGAAATTTCCATTTTATTCTTTTATTAATTTAGAATGATTTACAATATTAAGGAATTTCAGGGGTTTAACTTCACACTGTATGTGTGTGAATTGTAACCAATCCTGCTAGCCAACTTCCAGGGCAATCTCACTATTTAAAAGATCCCCTTTATCTTTCCTCTTACCCCTCTTCTCTTTCCTTTCATTTGCCACCACAATTGTCATTAAGTTGAGGAGTTGTGTAGTTTTTATAATTCTACGTATTCACATTCCACACGAATAAACCATCTAATGAATACTTTTTACTTCCTCATTTCACTTCACATTGGCACTTCAAAGTCCATTCTTTTGATCCCAATATCCTACTTTATTATGATAAGCCATCTCCTATGGAGTATATATCCCACAGTTTTGTTTGTTTCTTTGACTTTGGGGAAGGTACATCTCAAGGGTGCTCAAGAGTTCCAGTAGCCCTTTCTAGAAGTTCTCAGTCAACTAGGCAAAATCGAATCTAGGGTCTGCTGCATGTACCATGGCATTTAATCTAATCATCTGTCAAGGGGTATTTCAGTTGATCCTATGTTTTGGCTTTTGGGAATGCTGTGGTAAGAACAGAGGCATGCAAACACTCTAAATTTAGTGTTTATATCCATTATGCAAATGCCTAGGAACAGTATTACTGGATCATATGGAATTAACAGTTTAATTTTTTAGGATTATTTGGAGTAGCATAAACTCTTATTTTCTAATAGCTTTGATTTTAGATTTGATATTTTAATAGCTTTTTGATTAATTGTTAATAACTTTGATTTTAGATTTGATATTAGGAAATGACCCTTGTAGTTGATACTTTACTAAATAAGTACTTGTGCGTAAAAAACTCTGAGGATGGCCAGGGGCTGACAGCTGATAGCCCTGATGGCTCTTCCCCTGGCCGCCCAGGTTCTGGGGGGCCCGGACCGCCCCCCAAGTTGGAAACGAGAAAACGAGGGCCAGGCTAGTTGATTGGTCAGATGCTGTTTGTTCCATTCTCATCCCAGTTCACTCCTGTCTCTCTCTCTCCTTCTCTCCAGGGCCCCGATCTGGGACCCTTCTTTCCTGGCTCTGGATCTTCTCCTCCTCCCGCAGCCCACTCTTACAGACTAGTTAAATCCCCAAACCAAGAGGGGCTGGGCTTACAGATAGGTGTGGTCACAATCAATAGGGTTAAAGTTCTTCCCCTCAGAGGATGCTGCTTCTAGGACAGATTCTCTTTCAGCAGGACCATCCACCCAAAGGCAGAATTCCATGAGTGTGTTTCTCCTCTCCTTGTCCAACAAACATATAAGCATTCATAATATTAATCATTTTGTATGGACACAGGAAGAGATGCATTAAGCTTATAGAATTGCTCTCCTGGGGTCATCTTGATCTCAGACTATAGTGCTCAGGCCAGAGGAGTCTTATCTATCCCTAGCAGGGTCCTAGTCTCATCATTACTTTTGGATCATGACAACATTTGTCATGATCAAACTCTTAACTTGTAGTTAAGAATTGTGGTGCTTTGGCCAGGCCCATCTCATTGCCAGGGTAGCACATAGCTTACTGCTTGCCCTGGTTCCATCCAGTCCCTCCTTGGGAGCCTGCTTTGAGGGGCGCTAGGAAGTGAGGGCAACCGAGGCTTAAGTTGAGAAAGCAGATGCCCGGGAATGAATAATATTCGAAGCCAATTAAATCCCAAGTTACAAAAGCATAATATTAATTGTCTTCTTGTGTTGCTACAAAAGGACATTGCTTTAAAGTAAACTATTCAAAAGACATAAGGAAAGCAGAAAGGCAATATAACTTACAATATAAGTTCAGTGTCCTAGAAAGATCTGACCTTACAAATTAACAGAAACTGATTAGGGGAAATAAGCTGATTAATGTTTGGGGAAGAGAGCAAAGAGAAGTAGTTACAAATAAACAAAAGAATGGGAGTGGCTAGGAGCACTGGGATGGGTGTGACCAGATAAACCTAAACTGCCTGAGGAAGGAAAAAACAGTGTTATCCTAAATTTGTGCCTATATTCCTAAGAATA
This sequence comes from Sorex fumeus, assembly GCF_029834395.1. Lineage (NCBI taxonomy): Eukaryota > Metazoa > Chordata > Mammalia > Eulipotyphla > Soricidae > Sorex > Sorex fumeus. The sequence goes on from NW_026606129.1 coordinate 63,868,330, forward strand.
GTAAGATCTAGAAGACTTAAAAGCATCAAAACAACCACCTACTCCAGAAGGTCCATATCCAAAAAGAAGGAAATTATGTGTCTACACATTTCACAAAGAGCCTTGCCTCTTTGACACTTACAGTAATCATTATACCTCCAGTGCATGCAATGCTTCAGGACTTAGAAAGCATTTTCACATACATTATCTCATTTGACCATCATAATGCTTTTATAAGCTCTTTCACAAATGAGGTTCAACAAGAATGAATTGCTAAAAGCACTTTTTCTCAAAGTTAGGAATTTTGACTTTACGCCAGAAAACTGCTTCATTCTAAGAGGTCGTCAAGTACACTGACTAATATATAGCCCTAACGGTCTGACAGCCATGAAATGCCATCTATGAAACTCCACCTATTACCATTACAACCAACCCCCATTTCCATCCAACCATATTTTCAAATGTACCTGTACGGTATTAAAACCCCAACAGACTTGGAGAGCTACTGAGATATAGTACAGATGTGCTCACACTTTTGTAAATTAAAGAGGAATGTGGCGTCAAAGATGGTCTCTCCTGCTGTTGATTCCAACACTCCACCAACTTTATTTAAGAATCACAAGTGCAATAGTGCAGTAAGCCTAATTAGGATTGGCGATAGGTGGTAGAGGAGCTTCTTAAAACAGATCCCTTCACATCAGTCACTAGGGAGATTATTTTAAAATAACTCAACAATCTGATAGGATTCTCACTAAAGAATTGATGAAATGTATAACTGTTTTCTGAGCTCAGTTTTGCCATAATAGCTTTTTTCATTTTTGATGCCAGGAACTGAACCCAGGACCTCAAATATCTGAGGCATGTGCTTTGCCACTGAATCATTATCTTTAACCACCATTTAAAAAATTAATATAAGGTAGCAGAATCTGTACCAAGAAGCAATGGATGTACATGAATCTTATTTAACACAAAGGTTAATGGGGATATGGTGCCACCAGCAGGTCAGCCTGTACCTGTGAGGCAAGTGCATCAGCAGCCTGATGGTGCCTTCAGACTTCCAGATACCCCAAAATTGCTTTTGTGCCTTTAGCCAGACCCCAAAAACTTGGGGCAAAGTTTACCAAGAAAGTAAACGGCCAAAATTTAGGTATGTGTGAGACACACCCACAAACCACCTCCGGCTCAGCTATATAATTGGAGGCATGGCCTCTCTGGCTCCTGATCAAACTGCTTAATGGCCATGATCCCAGAGACTCAGAAACAAATCTCGGAACCCAACGGCTTTTGGCAGAGATGCGTCCAATCCCCGCAATGAGTTACCGACACTGGACCACCCCAGGAGTAAGGGTGTTGTCCCTCTGCCTGCTCTCTCTTGGAGGCTCAGTGGCCACCATCTTCCAGAGGCATTGGACAATCAGGTTTGGGCCTGCAGTGATGAGACATGCAAGGCCTCATGGGATGGGAGTAGAGCCAGTCCTCTCATCCCCAGCCCAACGGGACCCTGAGTCACCGCCCACGAACAGCCTCTCTGGCTCCTGATCAAGCTGTTTAATGGCCATGATCCCAGAAACTCAGAAACAAATCTTGAAACCCAGCAGCTTTTGGCAGAAATGCATCCAGACTCCACAGTAGGTTACTGTCACTGGGCCACCCCAGGGTGGAAAGAGTGCTGTCCCTCTGCCTGCTCTCCCTTGGTGGCTCAGTGGCCACTATCCTCCAGAGGTCATTGGACAGTCAGGATTGGGCCTGCAGTGTCTCTAAAGTATGAGACACACGGGGCCTTGCAGGATGGGGGTGGAGTCGGCCCTTTCCTCCCCACCCCAACGAGACCCCAAGTCATCTCCCACGAATGGCCTTTCTGGCTCCTGATCAAGCTGCTTAATGGCCATGATCCAAGAGTCTCAGGAACAAATCTTGGAACCCAGCAGGTTTTGGCAGAAATCCCTCCAGATTTAATTGTTAAAATTTTGGAATTCCAAAATCACGCAGCCAATACTGCGGCTGCACGACATCATATGTTATTCATAACCAGCAAAAGAAAACAAAATTATCTACTGTTGCCTTTTCAGCAGATCTGAGTGTTGGGATAAAATCTCAAATAATAATGGCGGGTCTGGTGTCAAAATATTGAATGTAATCAAAGTAGAGAGAGAGTAATGTGGAAATCATCTGCCCACAGGTAGGGGAGGGTGTGGGATGCAGGGTATACTGGGGGTTTTAGGTAGTGGAAAATGAGCACTGGTGAAGGGACGGGTGTTTCATTGTATGACCAAGACTTAAACCCAAAAACTTTGTAACTGCTCTCACGGTGATTCAATAAATCACTGTCACTGTCCTCCCATTGTTCATCAATATTTGTTCGAGCAGGCCCAGTAATGTCTCCAATGTGAGACCTATTATTACTGTGTTTGGCATATCAAATACGTCACGGGGAGCTTGCCAGGCTCTGCCATGTGGGCAAGATACTCTCAGTAGCTTGCCGGGTTTTCTGAGGTGCGGAGGAATTGAACCTGGCTTGGCCAGGCTGGCTGCATGCAAGGCAAATACCCTACCATTGTGCTATCGCTCCAATATAAAAAAAGAAAAAAAAATGTAAGGTGGAGTTCACGCCCAATTCAATCAGCCTAATCAATGGCGGAATAAATAGCAATACTCCTACATAAAAAAAAAAAAACACAAAGGTTAAGTTTAGATTTATTTTTATATCGGTAACCTTTTAGTATTTTACATCATTTAATTATGTTTACAGTTATTAAGAGAAAAATGATATTTTTCTTAAGTATAAATTTAATAACATGTAAATAATGCTAACATTAAAAAATTGTATGTTCTGCTATTATTCTGTTTAGGACACATTTTATGTTCCAGTTTTTCTGTTGAGGTTGCAAATTGGCTGCTCATGTACCCAACACACCTAATCAATGGGGACATGTGCTGAGGCTTAATTGTGTTGATTTTTATTTCCGTATATTGACATATACTTGATCTAGCTTATCAGTCTCCATCACTCCTACTGTATTGCATTTAATTTATATTCAACTTTTACCTTGTAGATATGAACTCTAACGGTGACTTATTTTGAGAGCATGTAAAAAAAGTGTCACAGTCTAGGATTGATCATCCAAGAACTAAAGCTTGAAAACGAGGGCATACCACATCCTCAAGGGGTAAGGATTCATGGTTTAAAAAGTATGTTAGCGTTTCACTTTTAGTAAAGTTTTTTTCTCTGCAAAAAAATAAATAAAATTAGTATTAGACGTTCTCTCACATTATATGTTATTTTGAAGAGTAATTGAACAAATATGTGTGAAAATACTTTAATAACACTCATTAATTTTTGCAAAGCTATAGACCTATTATTTTTTTTGCAAAGCCTACAATTTACTATGACTTCTTGAGTTCTGAGCCAATAGCAAACTATTGTGAAATATTCACAAAGTATTGGAAGTATTAGATTAACTCTATAGGTTTTATACTTATTATTGATAAGCACTCAACACTTTTGGAATGCAGGTCTTTGATATCCGACCAAAAAACAGTTCATATTGAGAGGAACACAACATGAGAATAAGGAGATAAGTGGTGTTTCAATTGTTCACTTGTTGAATATTCAGGAGCCCTTCCAGCCTAGAGTAAATCTGTTGTTAATAAGCACGAACATCACCTTGTTGAAATTGCATCCCTATCTTCTGCCATTTGACATCAGGTGGGTGCCCACACCACAACCTTTTACTCTTATACTATACTCTGCTGATCTGTATTAGGCAAAAAGCACATTGTATTAAACAATTCCATTTCAGAATACCAAAAGCACCTTAAAACAATCTCGTGCCTTCAGTTATATGCCCTCATCTTCGAAATGCGTTGAAAGAATCTAACTACTGCTCATCTTTGAGAAACATGACCTCTTCTACAAGGTACCAAAAGTGCTTGTCTAGATTCTGCAAGTCAGGATTATGTTCTACATGAAAGGAAACTTTTACCCACATTTGATTTCAAAGCCTTTTCCCCTAGTCCACAATTTTTGTTTTGCGTCCATCCTCTGTCATGGAATGCTGGTTTTATTCAGCAATAAGCTATATTAATATAAGTGACCATAAGTTAAGAAAATTCTGAAAACAATTCTGCTGTTATTCTCATTCTTGTCTCCCTATTCCCTCTATAAAAGTATATCAGGAAACATAAGGTGAGGATATAATGACTGTGCTAGGTGCTAGAAGTGATGTTAATTGGAAACCTCACAACCCCTCTCAATCATAAAATCTCCCTCCACAGGAAACTAACTCTAGCTTGTTTCACAAACATGGTTTAAAAGATCTACCAATGCATAGCCTTTTTAAGCAGTACACTGAGTTAGGGTGAACTGGGATTGGACATCTATTTCCTAGACTGTACATGTTCTGTAGAGATGCAATTAGATATTCTTAAATTAAGGAAACATACACAGACATACATATACATCAGAGCAGATTTCTCATGTAACTTTAGACTAGATACTACAGAACATTTTCATTTTCCAGTTACCTTTATAAATATATAATATATTCAAATCATAGACTTTACCAACTGTTGGCATGGAACATTTCCAATTCACTGGGAAGAATTCCTTCATATGAACAAATGTCAGAATCACTGTGGTTCTTAGACATCCATTTATAGACAAGTTTTTACATTTCAAAGATTGTAACTAGTATATTTGCTTGATAACAAAATTCTAGCATTTTTAAGGCCAGTAGTGCAGGGAGAGGGAATTAACATTCTGGGAAGCCTTTAAATAGAATTTTTGAAAATTACGGGCTATACCCAGGAGAGCTCAAGGAGGTGAGATGGGCATGCAGTGCTATGGATCTAACTCGGGGTCATGCATATGCCATTTTAAACGGTAGATAATACCCTAGTACTTAACATCTACTCTATGCTCTGTGCTAAATATTGTGCAGTATTTTCCTATGCTCAATTCACATGAATACTATTTGAAATAAATACTGCCATCATTTTGCAGATGACAAAACTGAAATAAAGGTTCAAAAAAAATTCCAAAGTCAGCTAAAAATTCATAAAAGCTAGGGATGTTGCTCAATTTGTCAAGCCCTGCACTCAACCCTCTAGTGCCACTGGGTGTGACCCTGGTGGCTCCTAAGTACCTCTAGGCCAGATCTTCCAACCATTGGTCAGCACCATCAGGTGAATCAACTCTTGAAATGCCCCTCCCAGCAATGATGGGTGAGGCCTTATAAAAAAATTAAAGTAAAAACAAACCAACCTGGCATTGTAAAGTGAGGTGCTCAAAATTAACTTTTTTTTTTTTTGCTTTATGGATCATACCTAGCAATGTTCAGGGGTAACTCCTGGCTTGACAATCAGGAATTACTCCTGGAGGTGCTTGGGAAACCATATGAGATGCTGGGGATTGAACCCAGGTTGACCACATGCAAGGCAAACACCTTACCTGCTGTACTATCACTCTGGCCTCAAAATTAATTTTCAAGAAATAAAATAAAATACAGGCGTACAAGTGAAAAACACACCCGAATTGCATAAGAGTCATGAATTGAGCCATGTGTTAAGACCTTAGATAAATCACTTAATGTCCTTAATCTTAGGTTGATTTGATTTGGACATAGATTTATAAAAATTAATTGTGCTCATGGATATGATCATATAGAATATAAATTATGTGAACATATCTATAAAATCCCAGCACGTGGGGACCAGAGTACAGCAGTAAGGACTCTTGCCTTTCACTCTTGTGACTGACAGGGCTCCATCTCAACCAATCACAACATATGATTTCCTAAGCACTTTTAGGAGTGATTCCTCAACAGAGTCAGGAATAAGTCCCAAGTTTCTCTGTGTATGGTCAAAAAACAAAATTATATAAGCAAAAATAAATAATTGCAGCACCTAGCAAATAAATAGTAGGAACACTGAAAAATTCACTCAAATTATCTTGTTGAGTGAATGCTTAGTTAACAAAAGAAATCACTACATGAAAGACATCAAATTCAGAGAATATTTATTGCATCATTGGCCCGAACTGACTACCTCATAAGCCTAAAAGCCAAACTTAAATAATTTTATTTAAGTCTCACCTCACTGCACAGGTATTTGTATTCTAATTCTTATGGAACAAGCAAGGAAACAGATGCAAGAGAACTAATATTTCAGATAAGTCTTAGAGTTAATTTTTGAACTAGAGTCCATGTTAACTAGATATGGCTGGGATAGAAAACTGAATGGTCTTTCCTAGGAAATTGACCTTCTGGCCTGGGTGATAACTCAAAGCTAGTGTGCATGCCCTGCATGTGGGAGGCTAAGTTTGAACTTCAGCACAGCATGACTCTCTCAGCCCTGTGACTTCCCTGAGTACAGAGTCAGGAATAGCCCTTGAGTACCCACTACCAGGACTGCTCTTAATCACCACCCCGACCCCCGAAATCTTCGCCTTCTATTGTCAGCAGGTAGGCCACATGCAGAAAGAAAAAAACCTGATATGTTGGGTTAAGAGTTATAAAATATGGTTAGAACAGGACCAGACAGGTAGTATATCATGTTGGGCACTTGCCTTGCACGTGGCTGACCCAAATTAGATCTCCAGCATCCCATATGCCCCCAACCACTGCCAGATGTGATCCCTGAGAACAGGGCCAGGAGTAAGCGCCCAGCATAGCAGCGTGTGTTCCAGAAAGAAACAAAAATGGTTAGAACAAACATTACAGGGTAAGAATCACTGCAAGTAGATTTCTCAGAGCTAATGTTTCTATGTTTTGGCTACACCTTAAAATTATTAATCTTAACTCTAGTTGTTTTTAAAATACTCTAAGACTGTCACTGTCCTCCTGTTGTTCATCGATTTATTCGAGCAGGCCCAGTAACGTCTCCATTGGAGACTTTGTTGTTACTGTGTTTGGCATATCAAATACATCACGGGTAGCTTGCCAGGCTCTGCCATGCGGGCGAGATACTCTCGGTAGCTTTCTGGGCTCTCCGAGAGGGGCGGAGGAATCGAACTCAGGTCGGCCATGTTGGCTGCGTGCAAGGCAAATGCCCTACCGCTGTGCTATCGCTCCAGCCCTAAAATACTCTGAAAGATACTAATATGGATCTCTTACAAAAGTATGGTTACATGGTTGTTGCATGCCTTGCAAGCGTGGAGTGTTACAGTTGATCTCTGGCACAGGAGGAGGACAAAGTGAAGGAGGAGGAAGAAGAGAAAGAGTAGAAGTTTATACCTGTTCAAACAATGAGTAACAATCCCAAAAACTGAATGCAGGGGCTTCAAAAATTTTGTCAATAATAAAATGTTTTTGAATGTACAACAACCAAAACTTCATTCAAAATCAAACACATACTATATCTGAAGTAGTTCTGTCAGCAATCACCCATGTTGAATTTCTTGAGTGAAAAGGGGTCAAAAGCAGAGCAAGTTAAAGAACTCTACTTTATACTGGACTTTAAGAGGAAATATAATGGCACTATCCTTTCAGTGACTGGAGCTTCAAGGACATGCCCAAGGTTACACTGTAATCACATGTTAAAGTTAAAGCAAAACCCAGCAAGTCTATGCCCCATTCATAGGGAGAACTGGAGAACAATGATGCTTATATCTTAGCATCAAATGCAATGAGCAAGGTGGTCACAGTGCACCAGAGCACATAAAGAGAACACAGTTCACCTTTTGCGCGGAGTTTTCACCTAAGCACCATAAGTTCCAATTTAAGTACATTGAATACCAGGAGTACTAAGAAACGAAGAGTGTAAAAGAATCTGGTGAACTCCATCTCTCCTCATATCGCTCATTTTCAGTTTCTGATATGAAAACATAAAGCTTCTCTTAGTCCATATCTATAGATCCTAAATGTAGAAAGACAAGCTGCTACCACTGAGGTGTAGCCTTGCATGATAGATGAAGCCAACTACTGCAACTGCTAAAAATTCTTGCAGTCATACTAAAGGGCAGAGAAGAGGGCCATCTGCTGTTTTCTGGCTATAGACATTGCTGGGTTGAAGGAAGAAGCTTCCACTTCTTGGTGGGTGGGGGTGGGGGAGAGGAGAGAGGAAAGAGAGAGAGAAAGAGAGGAGAGAGAAACTTTTCCTTGTTCATTTTTTGAGTAATTGCTTCTTCTCAGGGAGTGCTATAAATATATGTATTTGTCTTACATTAGGGGTTTGTATGTAAGTCATAAGGCCTCTTCCCCTATATCCGATTTTCTTTAGTCTTAGGAGAGCTCAGGTTAGTTTTCTAATCTGGGAGGAGACAGAAAAATTTTTTATACTGTGTGCATATCTTTAGCAAATGAGAATTTCAATTATTATAACCACTAGTGGGACTCCAGACCAGGCTGTTTTCACTTGGGGCACCCCAGAGGGGGGCGGGTGAGAGCCCTCCCCGACCCAAGGGATCCAGTTCCAGCAGCCAACCTCCACTACCCAACTGCTGCCATGCTCCAGGCCGCTTTCCACATGCTCATGTCAAGCCTCACATATGAGTGAACATATTCCTGTAGCATCATAAGACACTCCTTACCCATTTTCCATAATTACCGCACCATATTTGACAGAGAAAAAAAAAATATATATATATACACATACACAGACCTCTCAGCGATGCCGGCAAGCTACCAAGAGTATCCAACCCACACCGTAAAGTCTGGCGTATTCGATATGCCAATAACGGGTCTCATTTCCCTGACCCTGAAAGAACCTCCAATTATTGGGAAAGACGATTAAGGAGAGGCTGCTAAAATCTCAGGGTTGTCAGGAAAGAGGAGCGAGTCCACATAAGTAACCTAACCTCACAGCTTAAAAGTTTGGAGAATGAGCAATAAAAGGAGCCCAATCCTAACAGGAGGCAGAAAATAATAAAACTCAGAGCAGAGATTAACGAGATGGAAGCCAAAAAACAATCCGAAAGATTAATGAAACCAAGAGCTGGTTCTTGGAAAAATAAACAAGATCAATAAGCCTCTAGCAAAACTCACAAAGAAAGGGAAAGAGAAAACCCTAATAAACCAAATCAGAAATGAAAAGGTGGTCATTACAACGGAAACTACAGAAAGTCAAAGGATCCTCAGGGAGTACTTTGAGAAGCTTTATGCCACGAAACACGAAAACCTCGAGGAAATGGATAAATTCCTATATTCCTAATAGCCTCCCAAGGCTGAACCAAGAAGACCTGGAATACCTGAACAGACCTATTACCATCAAGGAAATTGAAACGGTAATAAAAAGTCTCCCCAAGCACAAAAGTCCTGGCCCAGATGGATTCACTAGTGAATTCTTCCAAATCTTTAAAGAGGACTTACTCCCAATCCTCTTCAAGCTTTTCCACAAAATTGAAATATCAGAAGCACTTCCGAACAGTTTCTATGAAGCAAATATCACCCTGATACCAAAAGCAGATAGAGATACTACAAAGAAAGAGAATTACAGGCCGATATCCCTGACGAACACAGATGCAAAGATCCTCAGCAAACTATTAGCAAATAGAATCCAATGACTCATCAAAAAGATCATACACCATGACCAAGTAGGATTCATTCCAGGGATGTAAGGATGCTTTAACATTCAGAAATCGATCAACATAATTCATCATATCAACAAAAGAAAAGATTAAAACCATAAGACCATATCAATAGATGCAGAGAAAGCATTTGACAAGATCCAGCACCCGTTTATGATGAAAAAACTCAGCAAAATAAGCACTGAAGGAACTTTCCTCACTATAGTCAAAGACATCTACCACAAGCCCACGGCAAGTATCATTCTCAATGGGGAAAAACTAAAAGCCTTCCCTTTAAGATCAGGCACAAGACAAGGTTGCCCACTCTCGCCACTCCTATTCAATTAAGTACTGGAAGTCCTGGCCATTGCAGTTAGGCAAGAGAAAGGTATTAAGGGAATACAGATTGGAAAAGAAGAGGTCAAAAATCACTATTTGCATCGGTTTCAATTATGCAATGATCAAATGCCCATCCCTCCAGTAGTGTAAGTCTACAACTGTACCTCATGGTGTCTCACTAATAAAAATTTTTTAAAAAATCACTATTTGCAGATGATATGATATTAGTAAAGGCCCTCCCGTTGATCGTCGATTTGCTCGAGCGGGCCCAGTAATGTCTCCATTGGAGACTTTGTTGTTACTGTGTCTGGCATATCGAATACGTCATGGGGAGCTTGCCAGGCTCTGCCGTGCGGGCGAGATACTCTCAGTAGCTTGCCAGGCTCTCCAAGAGGGGCGGAGGAATCGAACTCGGGTCGGCCATGTTGGCTGCGTGCAAGACAAACGCCCTACCGCTGTGATATGATACTAAAGGTAAGGTAAAGGTAAAGGCCCTCCCGTTGATCGTCGATTTGCTTGAGCGGGCCCAGTAACATCTCCATTGGAGACTTTGTTGTTACTGTGTCTGGCATATCGAATACTCTCGGTAGCTTGCCGGGCTCTCCGAGAGGGGCGGAGGAATCGAACTCGGGTTGGCCGTGTTGGCCGCTTGTAAGGCGAACGCCCTACCCGCTGTGCTATCGCTCCAGCACAGCGGGTAGGGCGTTCGCCTTACACGCGGCCAACATGGCCGACCCGAGTGATATGATACTATACTTAGAAAACCCTAAAGATTCTACAGAAAAGCTCCTAGAAACAATAGTTCAGTTTAGTAAAGTGGCAGGGTACAAAATCAACACCCAAAAGTCCATGACTTTCTTATATACAAATAATGAAAGAGAAGAAATCGACATTAAAAAAACAATCCCGTTCACAATAGTACTTCAGAAAATCAAGTACCTTGGAATCAGCCTAACCAAAGAGGGGAAGCACCTATACAACAAAAATTACAAAACACTACTTCAAGAAATAAAAGAGGACACTAGGAAATGGAGACACATACCCTGCTCATGGAAAGGAAGGATTAACATTATCAAAATGGCAATACTGCCCAAAGCACTATACAAATTCAATGTGGTCCCTGTCAGGATACTCATGACATTTTTCAAAGAAATAGACAAAACACTCCTGAAATTCATATGGAACAATAAACCCCCACAAATAGCTAAAACAATTCTTGGGAAAAAGAAGATGGTGGCATCACCCTCCCCAACTTCAAACTGTACTACATAACAGTAGTAATTAAGACAGCATGGTACTGGGCTAGAAACAGACTTGCAGACCAATGGAACAGAGTTGAGTATTCTGTCACAGACCTCCAAATATATGACCACTTAATCTTTGACAAAGGAGCAAGAAATGTGAAGTGGAACAAGGAAAGTCTCTTCAACAAGCGGTGCTGGGAAAACTGGATGGCTACCTGCAAAAAAATGAACTCTGACCTCTGTCTAATGCCAGGCATAAAAGTCAGATCGAAATGGATTGAAGACCTCAATATCAGACATGAATCCATAAAGTACATAGGGGAAAATGTAGGCAGAACTCTCCACGATATTGAAGCTAAAAACATTTTTAAACAAATGGGACTACATCAAATTAAGAAGCTTCTGCACTTCAAAAGGAACAATGGCCAAAATACAGAAAGAGCCTACAGAATGGGAAAGAATATTTACCCAATACCCATCTGATAAGGGATTAATATCCAGGATATAAAAGACACTAGTAGAAATGTACAAGAGGGGGTATGGTGCCGCCAGCAGGTCAATCTGTACCTGTGAGGCGAGTGCATCAGCAGCCTCATGGTGCCTTCAGACTTCCAGATACCCCAAAATTGCTGCTGTGCCTTCGGCCAGACCCCAAAAACTTGGGGCAAAGTTCACCAAGAAAGTAAACGGCCAAAAGTTAGGTATGTGGGAAACACACCCACAAACCACCTCCGGCTCAGCTATATAATTGGAGGCAAGGCCTCTCTGGTTCCTGATCGAACTGCTTAATGGACATGATCCCAGAGACTCAGAAACGAATCTCAGAACCCAGTGGCTTTAGGTAGAAATGCGTCTGGTCTCTGCAGTAGGCTACCGGTGCTGGGCCATTCCAGGTGGGAATAGGTTTTGTGCCTTGGCCTGTTCCCCCTGGCGGCCCAGTGGCCACCATCCGTCTGAGGCCACTGGAGATTCACATTTGGGCCCTCAGTGACGAGACGCACAGGGCCTCACAGGATGGGGGTGAAGTCAGGCTTGTCCTCCCCACCCCAACGAGACCCCAAGTCATCGCCCATGAATGGCCTCTCTGGCTCCTGATCAAGCTGCTTAACGGCCATGATCCCAGAGACTCAGAAACAAATCTCGAAACCCAGCGGCTTTTGGCAGAAATGTGTCCGGACCCCACAGTAGGATACTGTCGCCGGGCCATCCCAGGGGGGAATGGGTGCTGTCCATCCGCCTGCTCCCTCTTGGTGACTTTGTGGCTGTCATCCTCCAGAGGCCACTGGACAGTCAGGCTTGGGCCCGCAATGACGAAACTTGTTGGGCCTCACGGGATGGGGGGCGGGGGGCGAGAGCCGGACCTGTCCTCCCCACCCCAAAGAGACCCCAAGTCATCGCCCACGAACGGCCTCTCTGGCTCCTCATCAAGCTGCTCAATGGACATGATCCCAGAGACTCAGGAACAGATCTAGAAACCCAGTGGCTTTTGGCAGAAATCCCTCCAGATTTAAGTGTTAAAATTTCGGAATTTCAAAACCACATGGCCCTACTGCAGCCACACGACATCATATGTTATTCATAACCAGCAATAGAACACAAATTGTCTATTGTTGCCTTTTTAGCAGATCTGAGTGTTGGGGTAAAATCTCAAATAATGGTGGGTCTGGTGTCGAAATAGTGAATGTGATCAAAGTAGAGAGAGAGTAATGTGGAAATCATCTGCCCCACAGGCAGGGGGAGGGTGTGGGATGGGGGTATACTGGGATTTTTGGTGGTGGAGAATGGGCACTGGTGAAGGTACGGGTGTTTCATTGTATGACTGAGACTTAGACCCAAAAGCTTTGTAACTGCTCTCATGGTGATTCAATAAATAAAATTATAAAAAATGGAAAAAAAAGTAAGGTGGAGTTCATGCACAATTCAATCAGCTAATCAATGGCTGAATAAATAGCAGTTCTCCTACAAAAAAAAAAAATGAAAAAAAAAGAAATGTACAAGAAAAAAAACCTCCAACCTCATCAAAAAATGGGGAGAAGAAATGAACAGAAGTTTCCTCAAAAAAGAAATACAAATGGCCAAAAAACACATGAAGAAAATGCTCCACATTGCTAGCCATCACGGTCACAGTCCTCCCATTGTTCATCAATTTGCTTGAGTGGGCCCAGTAACGTCTCCACTGTGAGACTTCTTGTTACTGTGTTTGGCATATCGAATACATCACGAGGAGCTTGCCAGGCTCTGCTGTGCGGGCGAGATACTCTCGGTAGCTTGCCGGGCTCTCCAAGAGAGGCAGAGGAATCGAACTCAGGTCGGCCATGTTGGCTGTGTGCAAGGCAAACGCCCTACTGCTGTGCTATCGCTCCAGCCCATTGCTAGCCATCAGGTAGATGCAAATCAAAACAACAATGAGATATCATCTCACACCACAGAAAATGGCACACATTCATAAGAACAAAAGCAACGAGTGCTGGCATGGATGTGGGGGAAAAGGGATACTCTTTCACTGTTGGTAGGAATGCCCACTAGTCCAGCCTTTCTGGAAAACAGTCTGGACAGTCCTTCCAAAACTAGAAATTGAGCTTCCATATGACCCCGCAATACCACTTCTCAGAATATATCCCGAGGATGCAAAAAAGCACAGTAGAAATGACATCTGTACCTATATGTTCACTGCAACACTGTTCACAATAGCCAAAATCTGGAAACAACCCAAGTGCCCTAGAACAGATGGCTGGTTAAAGAAACTTTGGTACATCTACACAATGGAATACTAAGCAGCTGTCAGGAGAGATAAAGTTATGAACTTTGCTTATAAATGGATAGATATGGAGAGTATCATGCTAAGTGAAATGTATCAGAAAGAGAAGGACAGACATAGAAGGACTGCATTCATTTGTGAAGTATAAAACAACATAACATGAGGCTGACACCAAAGGATAGTAGATACATGGGACAGATAGACTGCTCCATAGCTGGAAGACTGCCTCATGAGCAACGGGGAGAAGGCAGCTGGAATAGAGAAGGGATCACTAAGAAAAAGATGGCTGGAGGAATGGTTTGGGATGGGAGACGTGTGCAGAGAGTAGATAAGGGACCAAACATGATAACCTCTCAGGGTCTGTATTGCAAACCATAATGCCCAAAAGTAGAGATATGGGGAATCATGTCTGCCATGGAGCCAGAGGAAGGGTGGGAAAGGGGGGTATACCGGGGATATGGGTGGTGGGGAATGTGCACTGGTGGAGGGATGGGTGTTTGATCATCGTGTGATTGTAACCCAAATGTGAAAGCTTATAACTATCTCAGGGTTATTCAATAAAATTTAAAAAATAAATAAATAAAATCTCAGGGCTAGGATGAACGGAGACGTTACTGGTGCCCGCTCGAGTAAATTGAAGAACAATGGGATGACAGTGATACAGTGATTCAGTGATAACCACTACTATCTTTGGGTATGCCTATCCTGGAGACCATTATCTAACTTCTGGGCTTTGTCTTGTGGAGCTTTAAGATACTAACAGAGTAGAAATAAAATAGGGAAAGAGCAGCTGACTTTGGGCTCATTTCCATTCCCCCGTTCCCCAAAAGAACATCTCCAAATCATCTATTTATCTATTGGATTCTGTTTAAGATTAATTAATTTTGGTTCTGGGACCACAACCAGCCGTGCCTAGGGCTTACTTTTGACTCAGCACTCAGGGATCACACTTTACAGGCTCAAGAAACCGTATGGATTGCCAGGGATTAAACCTGGGTCTGCAGCATGCAAGGCAAGTGCCCTACCTGCTGTACTATTGCTCTGGTTCCATAGTTTTGCCCTTCTACAATTTGTATTTTCAAAGTTCTGTCATGGATCTTTGTAAAAGGAAAAAATAAATCACATATTGGTAAAAAAAAAAGAAGTCACATTTCAACTAATGTGGACTTTTGAGGTCTCCTTGGCAGCAGAAAGATATGATCTGTGAAGCATGAATAGGTACTTTCTAGACATGACTTGAGAATAATGCTTCTGTGTGGAAACAGTGGCGTTGGGGCATCTCTGCAGGCATCTCTGACACTGTCATAAGTGGGGCAAGCTGTTAGCTTTCAAGTGCCTTCCTACAACATGATCTCCCTCCCTCCTTTCCCCAACCCAACCATCTATCTCTGCTCTGCGCCCCACCCCACCACCTAGCCCTGCCCCAGCAGTATTCAGGGCTTGTTCTACATCTGTCAACAAGCACTCAAACTGGGGTCAGCTGGATGCATGGCAAGTACCTTAAACACCTGCACTCTTTCTCCAGAACCAATTACCTTTTCTAATTAGATGGAGTGAGATACCCAGTAGAAGGCAGTTCAAGCAGTTCGGCCTTAAACAATAGTCTAGAATAGATGTCTTCCTCTTATGGACAAGAAAATAAAGAGAAGTGCTTTTTGAAGCTAACCACACACTTACGGGCATCAGGTTTGTGTTAGACATCTATTAGAGTTTTAACTTCCCAGCTACTATCACTGGTAAATCCTCTTCCCATGCTTCAGTCTCCTCCTCTGAATCACCGTTATGGTTCAGAATCAAAAAGGGTTAGATCCAATAATCTCATGCATACTGTAAATACTTATATATTTACAGAAATGATAAGCATTAATATATTTTCCTTGATTCTACTCTCTAAAAAATTTTTGCTTGAAATATCAAAATTGTACTTAATTTTAAGTCTGACCAAGTTATTGAGGAAGAGTTATTAGTGTACATAAGGGGCTTCCTTGGAAAAACTAAAATAACATACAATAATGTTTTCTAATTACAACTTCCTTACACAAACATGCACTGGTTTGGTGAGTAGTTCAATAGTCTATTTTGCCATTAAAATTTCAAATAAGAAACTGTATGTCTATTTTCCACTGGCTTGATAGAAAGGATAATATTTAGAAGAACAAGGTTCATTTTTTTAAATTAAAAATATCATCAAGTTGGGCCCCAAAGATAGTATAGTGGTTGCACATGGCAAACTGGCATAGCCAGGTATGGTCCCTCTTCCCCCCAAAGCAAATATGATAAAACATAGATATTTTTATGTTCCATCACTTTGCATAATTTCCTTTAAGACTTTTCTAAATCTTTGTTAAATATAAATCCATTTTATAAGAACAATACCCTAGTAGGATCTTTTAAGTTAAAAATAGGAAACTGCAGTACTTTATTGTTAGGTCTAGAGAAATAAATTGAAGGTATACAGAAGTTAGGAAGTTTTCCTTTCCCTAATAACTACGATCCTAAAATACAAACTGAAAGGGTGTCAAGAAAAATAGGATGGCAAGTAAGTATAGCAAGTATAGCAAGTAACACTTACTTTCTATATGATCAACCAAGTTCAATTCCTGAAACCACATATGGTCCCAAGCACCAGGAATGATTCCCTAAGTGCAGAGTCAGGAGTAAGTCCTGAACAGTCAGGTATGACATGGGCCACAACCTACACACATCCCCCCACTAAATACAGAAAGAAAGATTCTACACTGAAGGCTACTTTACAGCAAATTGAAATTTAAAATGATAAGAAGATTGGGATGACTTAGCCAGAACATTTTATGTAAAACTCCCATGCCACACAATCTGCTGAGTGTTTAAAAAATATTTCTGATCAATATATTCATATGCTTTCCAAAGTCAATTTTTTTGCATCTTTTCTTTATAATGAAATCAAATTCATCCTTCTTGCTTTTATTTTTTTGAGCCTGTGATTTGTTTGTGCTTGATTTTTTCATGAGAAAATATGGACTGTGTAAATTAAACATCAGTTTCATTTTATTATCACACTTACAAACCTCGTAATCATGAATTATGCAGTTCAGTATTGACAGTCTTATTGTAAGTGAGAGCAGCTGTACGAACCTTACAGAGGGGCCAGGAGAAATCATAGGATGCACAAAATGGGAGTCCTGTAGCTTTGACATGAGGAATTGTTTAGACATTCTCTATGTCTACTGTGATGTTTATCAAGACACACATTTCAAGGATACTCAACTTCACTGTCCTGAACCTGAATTTCATAATGCCCAAGAGAAGTAAAAAGAAAAAGGACATAGAAAAACATTTTTTTTAGTTTTGTAAAACATTTTGCATTCCTAGGAAGTCAAATTCAATCAGAAGCTATCCTTCTCCTGACCTTATTCATCTATAAAAAGGTAAAGGCCCTCCCGTTGATCGTCGATTTGCTCGAGCGGGCCCAGTAACGTCTCCATTGGAGACTTTGTTGTTACTGTGTCTGGCATATCGAATACTCTCAGTAGCTTGCCGGCCTCTCTGAGAGGGGCGGAGGAATCGAACTCGGGTCGGCCATGTTGGCCGCGTGTAAGGCGAACACCCTACCCGCTGTGCTATCGCTCCAGCCCTTATTCATCTATAGCTACATTTATTTAGACACATTGCCTGAGGTGAGATTTACTGATCAAATGATTCGATCACTGCACTTTTTGATGTGGGAGAGAAATCCACATGGTATGCTACAAAAGAGTGATTTCTAGGTTGCTAGTATCTGCAAATTTGAAAGAGAAAAATATTATTTATGAGATATATTGGATATAAGCCTGGCTCTTACTTTCATTTTCTGTTTGAATTACTGTCCTTACTAATAAATGGGTAATAAACTGAGATTAAGACATCTCAGATCCTCTGAATTTTCTTTCTTAGAAAACAAAAGCAATTTATTTTTCTTGCTCATCTAAACTTCCAGGTAAGGTTATAAACACCAGAGTGGCATCAGGGGGCCTTTTTGTAACAGGAATCTTTCTTACACTGGTGTGCAACAGGTCTACTCACTGCACTTCACAATGCACACCCTTATGCCTCCTGTCACTGGATGAAGACCAGCAGGGAGAAAAAGAATAATGCCCAGCCTAAAACCTCAGAGAGTCCCATTGAGGTGGATTAGGAAGACTTACCCTGGGAACCTCAGCAAACACAATGGGGAAGCTAATAAAAGGGTGAAAATAATAGCACAGAAGGCTCTAACAACGAACTCTGTAAACTCTCAGAGATGACTTTAGCAGCCCCATGATGAGGACGTTTAATGAGTTCAAAGAAACAATATTACAGGAAAAGTAGAAGAAAGTATGAGATTAGAAGTGAGAAAACTACAATCAGAGGGGTCAGAAATGAAGAGTATGGTAAGGGATTAACTAAAAACCCAATGGAAGCAGATTAAGTACAATTGAGGAAAAAGTTAGAAAATCTCTAGAAAACATAAGACTTTTTTAAAATGATGTCTGAAAAATGAAAAAACGTACAAGAGAATTATGGAATGAGTTTAGATGAACAATACAAGAATCACCAGAGCCCCTGAGGAAAAGGAAGGTGAATATGACGAACCACTACTTAAAGAAATCATAGATTACAATTTCCCAAAGTTAAGGAGTGCTGCTGGAGCGATAGCACAGCGGTAGGGTGTTCGCCTTACAAGCGGCCAACATGGCCGACCCGAGTTCGATTCCTCCGCCCCTCTCGGAGAGCCCGGCAAGCTACCGAGAGTATTCGATATGCCAGACACAGTAACAACAAAGTCTCCAATGGAGATGTTACTGGGCCCGCTCGAGCAAAGGAGTGCAGGCATTAAGATCCAAAGACCCCAGAATCCCAATGAAAACAAACACAAGTAGAAAAATTCCAAGAGACAATGTACTCAGAATGACAAAAGCCAAAGACAGAAACAGTATAGAAAGCAGCAAGTTCCAAAAAGAAACTTATACCTAAAGGAATTCCCAGAAGATTCACAGAAGATCTATCGAACAACTCTTTACAAACCAAAGGAGAATGGTGGGATATAGTAAACAATCACTTCAATGAACTGAACACCTTACTAAGAATACTCTATCTATAAATTGCACCCTAGCACTGTCCTCCCATTGTTCATCAATTTGCTCAAGCGGGCACCAGTAACGTCTCCATTGTGAGACATCCATAAATTATCACTCAGATTTGAAGGAAGGATACAAAGCTTCATAGACAGAAAACTTCCTAGATAATTCACAGCTTTGAAGCCAGTTTCATGAAAGAAGATTCTACAAAAGATAACAAATTTCTAAGCACTCTACAAGTAAGTATGGTATGAGTGTTCATGGTACATATGATTACCTTCTACTAGATTAAGAAAGGTGTGTTTATTTTCAGTTTAAGGGTTTAATACTTTTTTAGTAATATATCAATGGTTCATTTATATTGAATGTTCTTTCTATAACTATTCAGATTAGTTCTTCACATCCATAGGGATCTTTTATTCTCTTTATGAACACTTGAGATCACATAATATTTTCTAACATAAAGTCAATAATCCCTTTAGAAGGTAAAACTCACTTTTATACTTTCATTTAAGATTTTCCTTCATTTTAAATTCTCCTGTCCTCACTCTTACCAAATTGTGTATTTGGAGGATTTATCTATTTCACACAAAGCTTCAATGTATTAGCATAAATTTATATTGTTAATTTTTAATTTGTATATCTTAATTTTAAAAGTTGAGTTTAAAAATTAGTTTTAAAAATGAAGTGAGGTATGAAGATACCTCAGAAATATATGGGTGTCCTGATTTGACAGAGATGGAAAATTTGATTTCAAGTGATATAGAGGAAAAGCATGTGAATAATAAAAGGGAATGAAACAATTCAAAATAAAATGATAGGAAAGAATGAAAATAAATCAAGCACTATTTTGAAAAGCAAAGAGATCTGAGGTGCTATAAATGTATAGGAAAATCTATTGGTGTGATAGTTTTTCTAGGCTTCTCAAGAGATTTACAGATTATCCTTTGGGAATGTATAAAGCCCCCTAAGAATAGTGAGGGAAATGTGCAAGCGTGTTTGAGTAAAGAGTCTGCTGTCTTTGATTTTCAAAAGGTTTATAAGAACAGATTCTGTCCAAATTTTGGATCTGCTCATTTCTGTGTGATCATTATTACAAAATGCTTAACAACTCTAGAAATAATAACAAAAACATTTTACATGGTTTCTGTACAAATTAAAGGAGTTTTAACATACTTAGAAAGAGTATTTATAACATACTTTAAAAATACCAGGGATATAGTTATTCTCACTAATAACATTTTTTATTGGGGATATAGAAGGATCTACATTTCTGGATTCTAGACAAAACAGTCCCTAAAATGAAGAAACAATACATTACTGAGAGTGGACACCAGATATTCAATATATAAAATAGGATTTCTCCCAGCTACCTTGGTTTTTTTCCTGGATCTGTGTAGGCCTTATAAATATAAAGATGAGTTCCTTCCCTAGAGGAACTCGTGGTCTGGTATGAGCAGACAGTAGTAATTATCCATGTCAATTTTACACTTAACTGGCAAGTTCAATAACAGAATTACATTCAGAAGATTAGTGATGAAAAATTATAAATCATTTGTGGGGAGGGATGACCTTCTTCTGTCATCCAGGAAAATATTGCTGTAAGAGGTAGTATTTTAAGGAGAGAAAATGCCAGGATCTTTTAAGCAGGAATATTAGTTAAAGCCCAAGAGATGAGAAATGCTAATCAAATATGAAGGATTCATAATACTGGAGTTTAAAAATGGGTTGAGAAGGGGGCAGTTAGGTATATGTAATCCAGGAAAGGCCTGGATGTCTAGGTATATTTATCCATTAGAAACATTCTAGTATAGACACAGAATAGTGAATTTGACAGTACTATGAAGAATGGATTGGAGAAGGCCTGTAGTAGAGAAAAGAAACCTAATGAGAAGAAATATTTTTTTCTATACTTTTTTTTTTTATTGAATCACTGTGGGAAAAGTTACAAAGCTTTCAGGTTTAAGTCTTGGTCATGCAAATATCAAACACAGTTCCCTTTACCTATACTTTTTTTTTCGCCATGAAGAACCCCAATAACCGCCCCCCCCCCAACCGCCCAATGCCTGTGAGGCAGATGAATTCTAGTTAACACTCTTATCTACTTTGATTAGATTCATTGTTTCGACAAAAGATGCACCATTATTATTTGGAGTTTACACCCCCAAATCAGACATGCTGAAAAGGCATTGTGAAATAATTTGTTTTCTACAGCTGGTCACAAGAATCGAATGATGTTGTGCGGCCGCTAGAATCAGTAAAGTAAGAACTAAGAACAAAGCATGAACTAGATCTGTAGTTGACTTTTAGGGGAACAAAACATACATGAAACATTTAGAAGATAAAAATGGAATGAGGGGGTATGGTGCCGCCAGCAGGTCAATCTGTGCCTGTGAGGTGAGTGTATCAGCAGCCTAATGGCACCGTCAGGCTTTCAGATACCCCAAAATTGCTGCTGTGCCTTTGGCCAGACCCCTAAAACTTGGGGCAAAGTTTACCAAGAAAGTAAACGGCCAAAAGTTAGGTATGTGGGAGACACACCCACAAACCACCTTCGGCTCAGCTATATAATTGGAGGCATGGGCTCTCCGGTTCCTGATTGAACTGCTTAACTGCCATCATCCCAGAGACTCAGAAACAAGTCTCTGAACCCAAAGGCTTTTGGCAGAAATGCATCCTGTTCCTGCAGTAGGTTACTGGCGCTGGGTCACTCCAGGTGGGAATAGGTTTGTGCCTTGGCCTGTTCCCCTTGGCGGCCCGGTGACCACCATCCTCCAGAGGCCACTGGACAGTCAGGTTTGGGCCTGCAGTGACGAGACACACAGGGCCTCACCAGATGGGGGTGAAACCGGCCCTTTCCTCCCCATCCCAGTGAGACCCCGAGTCGCCGCCTACAAACGGCCTCTCTGGCTCCTGATCAAGCTAATTAACGGCCATGATCCCAGAGACTCAGAAACAAATCTCGAAACTCAGGGGTTTTTGGCAGAAATGCATCTGGGCTGCATACAAGGTGGCCGCTGCCTCAGAGCTTATTGGAAAGCCAGGTATGAACCAGCAGTGATGGGGCAACTGCAGTCTCATGGGAAGGGGGGCAGTACTGGCTTGTCCTTCACACTCTACTGAGGTCAGGAGTTGCCCCCAACAAGTGGCTCTCCGGCACGGCCATGGCTCCAGAGGCAAAAGGACTTAATCCAGAGCCCGGCAGCTCACAGCAAAAAAGTGAATGGACCATGTATTAAACTATGGCGCCATGCCTCCCCAAGAGGGAAAGGATGCTGCTCCCTTCCGCCTTTTTCCCGCCTGGCAGCAAAGTGGCCACTGCCTCAGAGCTTATTGGAAAGCCAGGTATGAGCCAGCGGTCACAGGGCAACTGCAGTCTCATGGGAAGAAGGATGTTACCGGCTCGTCCTTCATGCCCTACCGAGGTCACAAGATCCCCATGAGCGGATCTCCGGCATGGCCATAACACCAGATGCACAGAAACCAATATCGTAATTATCTGGCTCTTTGCAGAAATCCAGAATCGCAAGGCCGCTTTTGTGGCCACACGAGATTATATGTGTTATCTCATAACCAGCTATAGAAAACAAAGTATTTCACAATGCCTTTTAAGCAATTCTGATCGTTGGGGGGGGAAATTCTAAACAATAATGGTGCATCTTTTGTTGAAATAATGAATGTAATCAATGTAGAGAAGAGTTAAGTGGAAATCATCTGCCTCACAGGCATTGGGAGGGGTGGGGGGCATATCTGGGTTCTTGGTGGTGAAAATTGAGTACTGGTGAAGGGAGAGGTGTTTGATCATTGTATGACCGAGACTTAAACCTGAAAGCTTAGTAACTTTTCCCACAGTGATTCAATAAATAAATATAAGAAGAAAAAAAAATGGAATGACCTGTCGGATGCAAGAGAGACATTCAAGTATGACCAGTGAAATTTCTAGTTTGGATAAGCGGTTTATCATCTAAAATTAAGAGAGCAAGATGGACAGAAACATGTGATTAAGGATTGAACAGGAGATGATGATCTCAGTACGGGACACAATGAGAAGAGCAAAGTAAGTAGGACATATTGAGTGAAACTAAAATGGGTTTCTAATAAAGATTAAATTAGATAATGCACATGGATTGCTTTGTGAACCACAAAAAACTAATTATCCTCATGATTATTTTCATTAGCTTGCAGCAAAATGACTCTCACAAACTCTTATTCAACTTCTCTCAACCTTAAATTTCCTACCCACTTCAATAGTGATAATAACCACCCATCATCTCTAACTCATAGTTGAGTATAAGATGAAATTGTCTATGAAACATCAAATTCTTCATGGGAAAGACATAAATTTAACATAATATTAAGCGGCATTAAATCTAAAGAGATGAGACAGTGTACCATAATTATTTCTATAATATTTAATAATGAGAAGATAATTATAACTCTCAGAGTCATGGTTTAACATGACAGGCAGATCACCATGATATTTTTAGTCATATAAGTGAAAAATTATTTTTCTTAGGAGTAACATATCAATTTTTGAGTGCTTACTCCCAGAAAATAAAATGTATGGTCCTGTGTGTGTATGTGTGTGTTTGTATGCCTAGAATATACCCTTTCAATACATATTTTAAACAACCAAACAACTTAACTCATTGGCAGCCTAGATCTCTGGAATTTATGCTCTCTCTCTCTCTCTCTCTCTCTATATATATATATATATATACACACACACATATAAATATATATATATGTATATATTTAACTTACACATAAACCTTACCCTTATACCCTGACCAGTGGGACTTATATGGGAGAAATATTCAGAGGTCAAAATTAAGGAAATGTAATTCTCCAAGTTATTCAAGTGACTGTGAAAACTTGGATCCAAATTGATACATGTAGTTATCTAAGTTTCTGGATTACTATTGATCCTTTGTGTCACGCTGACCAAGTCTTGAAATCATAGATCAGTTAAAGCTCTGCTTTATATTACTATTCTTGGTATCCTCATAATTAGTTTTGCATTCATTCATATAAAAGTACATTCATTTTTGAGCAAAAGAAAACTCATTAAATATATTCCCCACATCTGGGCTCAACTGAGACCTTGGAATTTCTCCCTGTAACACATTCTATTCTAAACAGCCCTGATTGCAAGGAAATATCTCCTCTGAGTCCAGCCTGAATTTATGTTAGGCACCAACAAGCATGTGAATTTAGAAGAAAAATATCAACTAGCAAATCAGTAAGAGAAGAAAGAAAAGGTTTCTAAGCAAAATAAAAATGAAGGCCACTAACCAAAATTCTCTTTGTCATGCTTTGAGTGACATGCTCAGGTGACATATGCTCACACTTTATGAGCTAGCCCCATAAGTAGCTTCTTGCAAAGGAACTTTCATTGCTTAGGTATGCATATTGATGCTTGGGTCTACAATACATAAAATAATTTCTCTCAAAAAGGAGCAAGATGTAAAATACAATGAACAGCTAGGATCCCATTGTAACAATGGGAGTTCTTTAAGAAGGAACTTTGAAACTATGTCTAACAACTATACTGTTCTCTCCCAAGTACATCAATGAATTATTTCCGCTTCCTTATGTTTCTGTCCTCCAACAAATGAAACGATAAAAATTATTTCTTTCCATTAAGTTCAGGCCACTGTTTACTTAAAGTGCTTCACGAAACTTCTTCTATTCATTGACTTTAGCCACACGTATAAATTTAGATTAACTTTATCCTCAGATTAAAGATAAACATGAAGAAACTATTTAGACTGAAAGGCAGATAATTCTATTTGAAAGAAACCACAAATTCAGGGATATCTGATACATACAATCTACATAGGCCTCATTTATTATGGATCAAAAGGAAAACATATCTATTCGACAAAAACAAGAGTTGACACTCTATTACAGCAGGGACCAATGCAAAGGCATTGTTCAAGGAGTTTTACAAATATTACCTAATTTTTACAAGAAGTCACTAAGGTAGGGCCCATAGGAACCAAGGCTTCGAAAAGTTAACTCCTCCAAAATCACACAGCTGCTAAGTAGTAAAGATGGCAGTACTGATCTAGAAAACACGTATACTGGTCCATAGTCTGAACTTTTCAGAATTATTAAGTATGAAATTTTTTAGTAAATATACCTAACGCACAAGTAATGAGGATAATCCTGTTCTATAATTTCAGAGAAGACTATGCATTCAATTTTATGCATGATCACATTAATTAGCCATTTAATCATCATATTAACAACAACAATAACCACATGTGCTTTCATTGCATATTGATGGTGTGCCTAATGTTATAATAAACACATGGTCTGAATTATCTAATTTAATTTTTCTAAAAAAATTCTATCAAGCAGAAATTGGCTTCATTTTGTAGGTAAGGAAACTGAAGAGTAAAGAAGTACCCTTTTGAAGGTCAAAACAAAGGGGTGGAGAGCCAGTAATCTAGACTTCCTGTGCCATGACCTTTGATAATGACACATTGCTACTATCTAAATCTGGAGAGTTAATTTTTGCTTAGAATTATGAAAATTTTAACATCCTACACTCATTTTTATGATAAAAAGTGTATCCATATACTGTGTGCTGTACAAGCATATCTGTTTTACCTAAGTTCAACGATTCCTAGACTGGTATATTCAATGAGCCTACAAAGATTTCATATTCTCCTTAACCCAGAAAACATGTTATTTTGTTAAATATATGATAAATGTGTGTAAAATTAAAATGATGAATAATCACCAAGATTTGTGTAACTACCAGGGTCCGATATAAAAATAATGTATTTTTCCACCTACATCAAAAAGGGATTACTAATTTTTAATATTTTTCCTTAACTACAAAATACACTAACAAGTGACTTTCAAGAGTCATCTTTTCCATGAGATGATGGTACCGTTTAAAATTAAAGTGAATTAATCTTTATAAAAAGTACCTAATCATTTCAGTAACTGTCAATAATGCTTATAAACAGAGAACAATTCCACATTATTTCTTTACTCAGCTTAGAGCTAAAAGACATATTTTCCTATTATCAACTAATAATGAAGACACAAAATAAATACTGAAGACTCATGTCTATGAAATAGAAATATACGAGATATTTGTTTACATTTCAAACAGAAATAGGTTTGAATTATAACCGCCTCTGCCCACTCAACAATAGTGTTTTAAGCAAGAAAGCAGCTGGAGATTGTGTATACAACTGTGCACACACACATGTGAAAAAACTAAAGGTTGAGGAAAGAGTATAGTTAAAGGGATCTTTAGCTGGGTCATAGCTACTTCCATTTAAAAGCACTACCAACTGTAGAATAAAAATTCTGTCTTATGGAAAGTTTATAGCTCTACAAACATTCCTCAGAAAGGAGGAGCAAGCCCACATAAATAAACTAACCTCACAGCTTAAGAGCTTGGAGAAGGACCAACAAAAGGAGCACAACCCGAACAGGAGAAAGGAAATAATAAAACTCAGAGCAGAGATTAACGAGATGGAAACCCAAAAAACAATCCGAAAGATCAATGAAACCAAGAGCTGGTTCTTCGAGAAAATTAACAAGATGGATAAGCCTCTAGCAAAACTCACAAAGAAAGGGAGAGAGAAAACCCTAATAAACCATATCAGAAATGAAAAAGGGGTCATTACAACAGAAACTACAGAAATTCAAAGGATCCTCAGGGAGTACTTTGAGAAGCTTTATGCCACAGAACATCAAAACCTCGAGGAAATGGATAAATTCCTAGACTCCTACAGACTCCCAATGCTGAACCAAGAAGACCAGGAATACCGAACAGACCTATCACCACCAAGGAAATTGAAATGGTAACAAAGTCTCCCCAAGCACAAAAGCCCTGGCCCCGATGGAATCACTAGTGAATTCTTCCAAATCTTTAAAGAAGACTTACTCCCAATCCTCTTTAAGCTTTTCCACGAAATTAAAATATCAAAAACACTTCCGAACAGTTTCTACGAAGCAAATATCACACTGATACCAAAAGCAGACAGAGATACCACAAAGAAAGAGAATTACAGACCGATATCCCTGATGAACACAGATGCAAAGATCCTCAACAAACTACTAGCAAATAGAATCCAACTACTCATCAAAAAGATCATACACCATGACCAAGTAGGATTCATCCCAGGGATGCAAGGATGGTTTAACATTCGGAAATCAATCAACATAATCCATCATATCAACAAAAGAAAAGATAAAAAGCATATGATCATATCAATAGATGCAGAGAAAGCATTTGACAAGATCCAGCACCCCTTTATCATGAAAACCCTAGCCAAAATGGGTATAGAGGGGACTTTCCTCAACATAGTTAAAGCCATCTACCACAAGCCTACAGCAAGCATCATCCTCAATGGGGAAAAACTGAGAGCCTTCCCTCTAAGATCAGGGACGAGACAAGGATGCCCAATCTCTCCATTGCTGTTCAATATAGTACTGGAAGCACTTGCAATAGCGATTAGGCAAGAAAAAGTTTTTAAGGGCATTCAGGTAGGAAAGGAAGAAATCAAGCTCTCACTATTTGCAGATGATATGATACTATACTTAAAGAACCCAATAACCTCCACCAAAAAACTCCTAGAAACAATAGACTTGTATAGTAAAGTTTCAGGCTATAAAATCAATACCCAAAAGTGCATGGCTTTCCTATACACAAACAGTGAGAGAGAGGAAAGCTACATGAAAAAAACAATCCCGTTCACAATTGTGCCCCAGAAAATCAAGTACCTAGGAATCAGCTTAACTAAGGAAGTAAAGAACCTGTACAAAGAAAACTACAAAACACTACTTCAGGAAATAAAAGAGGACATGAGGAAATGGAAAGATATCCCCTGCTCATGGGTCGGGAGAATTAACATTGTCAAAATGGCAATACCACCGAAAGCATTGTATAAATTCAATGCAATCCCTATAAGGATACCCATGACATTCTTCAAAGAAATGGAGCAAACACTCGTGAAATTTATATGGAACAATAAGCCCCCACAAATAGCTAAAGCAATTCTTGGGAAAAAGAAAATGGGAGGAATCAACTTCCCTAACTTCAAACTCTACTATAAGGTAGTAATAATTAAAACAGCATGGTACTGGAATAAAGGCAGAACTGCAGACCAATGGAACAGGTTTGAATACACTGACATCTCCCCTCAATCATATGCTCATCTAATCTTTGATAAAGGTGCAAGAAATGTGAAGTGGAGTAAGGAAAGCCTCTTTAACAAATTGTGCTGGCATCACTGGACGACTATATGCAAAAAAATGGGCTCAGAACTCTGCCTAACACCATGTACAAAAGTAAGATCAAAATGGATTATAGACCTCAATATCAGACCAGACACCATAAGGTACATTGAAGACAAAGTTGGCAAAACCCTCCATGACATTGAGGCTAATGGTATTTTCAAAGATGCCACGCCACTGGCTGAGCAAGTGAAAACAGAGATAGATAAATGGGACTATCTTAAACTATGAAGCTTCTGCACCTCCAAAGAAACAGTGACCAAAATACAAAGACAGTCTACAGAATGGGAAAGGATATTCGCCAAATACACAACTGACAAGGGGTTGATATCAAGGATATACAAAGTACTGGTTAAACTCCACAAGAAGAAAACATCCAACCCCAACAAAAAATGGGGCAATGAAATGAACAGAAACTTTCTCAAAGAAGAAATCCAAATGGCAAAAAAGCATATGAGAAAATGCTCTACATCATTAATCATCAGGGAGATGCAGATCAAAACCACAATGAGACACCATCTCACACCTCAGAGACTGGCCCACATTCAAAAGAACAAAAGCAACTGATGCTGGTGCGGATGTTGCAAGAAAGGGATACTCCTTCACTGTTGGTGGGAATGCCGACTGGTTCAGCCCTTTTGGAAAACAGTATGGACGTTTCTCAAAAAATTAGAAATTGAGTTCCCATTTGACCCAGCAATACCACTTCCTGGGAATATATCCCAGTGAGGCAAAAAAAATATAGTCGAAGTGACATCTGCACTTGTTTGCTCATTGCAGCACTCTTTACAATAGCCAGAAACTGGAAGAAACCTGAGTGCCCAAGAACAGATGACTGGTTAAAGAAACTTTGGTACATCTGCACAATGGAGTACTATGTAGCTCTTAGAAAAGATGAAGTCATGAAATTTACATACAAGTGGTACAACATGGAAAGTATCATGCTAAGCGAAATGAGTCAGAAAGAGAGGGATTAGACATAGAAAGATTGCATTCATCTGGGTGATATAAAGTAACAAAATATGAGATTAATACCCAAGAATAGCTGAGACCAACACCAGGAGGATTACTCCATAGCTTAGAGGCCAGCCGGGCATTCTAGAGGAAAGGGCAGCTCAGATAGAGAAGGGAGCACCAAATAAAGGGTGTTTGGAAGGTCCTCCCAGGAGGGGAGATGCATGTTGAAAGTAGACTATGGACTGAACATGTTTGCCACTCAATGCCTCTTTTGCAGACCACAACACCCAAAAGGAGAGAGAGAACAAAAGGAAATGCCCTGCCACAGTGGCAGGGTGGGGGGGGATGGGGGGATATTATCCATGGTGGTGGAAAATGGACACTGGTGGAGGGATGGGTATTTGATCATTGTATGACCAAAACCCAAGCACAAAGATTTGTAAATCTACAACTGTACCTCCTGGTGTTTCACTAATAAAAAAAAAAATATCCGTCTTATATATAGTCCAGCATGGCTTCTCAAGTGTGCTATCTAGTGAGAAGGAATGAGGAAAAATTGAAAAAAGCAAGGGTTGTGACTCTAAAGTTTCCTATAAATAATTCAGAGGCATGTGTTTTCATCTCTTGACCAAAACTTAATCTACTGTCCAGCTACATAGAGGGACAGGGAATTGTCATCTTTATTTTTGTATCTGCTTGAAATTTCAGGGCCTTATTTTAAAGAAAATGAACATGAAAAGACAAAAGTATATATTATAGCTTAAAAATGTAAACGGATAATCATCCTTCGTTCTTTGTAATATGTCTCTTGTACTTTCATAGGCATTCTCCCCTCAATCTATAGGCCCTGAACTAAAGAAAAATCAAAAATCTACTTTAGATTGCATCAGTCAGAGTTAAAAGCTGCAGTTGCCTAAGGAGATAAAACCAGAGTCAAACCACAATGTCAGAGTGAGACTTCTGATGAAGTTAAAAAAAAGCACGTTATTCATTAACATAAACTTTGCTTCACAAGGTTTGCTTCACAATTTTAGGTTAAAACTCTGAATTGACAAACGAAAGTCATGGGCATGAAAAAACTGTAATGAAAAGAGATAACATCAAACTATAAAACCATCTTGGTGAAAGTAAGAATTCAGAATGGAATATGCCACCAAAAGAAAATCTGACACCCTCATTTTGACATAATTGCCTTTTCTTACTTCAGGTTCTTTCAGGATTTTGTTTTATTTTTTCATGTGGAATTCATGAGATATTATCCTGTCTTTCTTCCTCTCTTCTTTTACTATCCTGGTCTAAAAAGTAACTCTCTAATCTCTCCAATCTCTCCAATGTCTCCAATGAACAATGAATGATGGTTAAAGCCAAGGACACACAGAATCAAAATTGTAGAGCAGGTTTAGAGAACACTCAGCACATGGGTCATATAAGTCCAGAGAAATACTGTGGTTTGTCTCTGGTACATGACAGGATATACATGTCTTCTTGCTGGCTGCCCACAGGCCCATCTGTCTGTAATGTGTATCTTTGAATGCTGTTATAAATATCCAAATGGTCATTGGCATGAAAAAGGTTCAGTGAACAATCTAAGTATAAATATAAGAATAATATAAAGATCTATAGCTTTTATGGTCTCTAAACTCTTTGAAGACTTTTAGACTTAAAAAATCTTAATGATAGGACTGAAGAGATACGATAGTACAGTGGATAGGTCACTTGTCTTGCATGTAGCTTACCTGCTTCAATTCCTAGCACCCCATATGATTCCTGCATGGGGAGTGATCTCTGAATACAGAGTCTGAAGTAAGCCCTGAAGACAGCTGGGTGTGGCCTGACCCACAAACAAAGTAACAGAAACAAATTTTAAGTGGTAGATTATTCAACACATAAATACAAATGAGGAAATGGACTCTTCATATCATGTATCATCTAGAGAAAGTACTGACGTCTATTGATCTTAATTATGCGGTATAGTTACAGGCTTACTTTCAGATAAACTTATCAAAAATTTTTAGTACAAACAAAAGAAACTAATTTTAGCTAACAGAAAGGGAAAAAAAACTTATAGAAAGCATAGTGTGAAGTTTCAGGGTCCTTCAGGGATGGAAGTTTGACTTTGGAAAACAGAAAGGAACCAACGGCTATAAGCTGGGAAGAGCTAAATCATGCTTGAAAATAGTCATGGATACTTGCCATCATTGAGCAGAGCTTGTTACTTTACTATTACTCCCAATTGACATAGGCTACTATCACTTTCGTTGTAATACATCCTAAGTGGCTCCTATTTTTTTTGCTTCAACTCTCAACACTTTCATCTTAAAAGGAAATATCCATTTGATTGACCAATCACAAGTCATATATGCAGGCCCTGTGAGAGATTCTCTCCTGAACTTTTATCATAGAAGAATTAGTCCCAGAATTCACTTCTTCAAAGTTTCCCCCAAATAAGTGTTCAGATGCTAAACAACCCTAAAACTGTGGTTTTTCATATAGAGTCTCCATTTTTAAGATGTCTGATCTTGAGCAAGAGCCTTAATTCTTGGAGTCTTAGCTCCATTTCCTCTGAAAAGATGGTCAAACTACATACCTCAGAGTCATTCTAATAATCTAGAAAGATCATATATCTAATGGTATATTATATGGTTCAGAGTAACCATTCAATCTACTGATCTAAAGTTCAGTTGCAATGAAAAATGCTGGACAATTTTTGGTTTGTTTAGGGGCCACTCCTAGCTCTGTGCTCAGAGATCACTCCTGGTGGGTTGATGGATCATATGGGGTACCAGGGATCAGACCCTAGAGAGCTGTGTACAAGGCAAACACCTTATCCACTGTTCCACCTCTCCAGCCCATATATTATGATGATAATTGTTATTACATTTATCAAGAATGAATGTTAATATATTATAACCCCCATTTAATCTCTACTGTTCTGAGGCATTTGCTAGAATTGATTAATATACCCTAAAATTTCTTTTAATGTATTTTTTTCTTCTCCCTCCTTGTATGTCTTTCTCTCTCTCTCTCTCTCTTCTACCTCTTGTTATTAAAAAAAGCGAGTGTTATATTTCAGAGTTTTTGATCTGCTGAACTGTCTTGATTTCATCCCCTTTGGTCATCAGACAAGTTCCTCTATTATTTGTATTCTTTTTATTTGGTGGCAGAAGTTAAATTCAAATATTTCTTTACATACTAGACGTGACTCATCTATCAAAGTTTTAAAGAGCCAAATGCTTATTTCTCTTATTCAATGTGAGTTGATAACAACAGTTATAAGATTGAAAGTTCACCACTGAAATTTGTATCCTTAATACTTTTTTAGATGTAGATTTAGTTCATATTCAATTTCAGTTTTATGTTAAATCTATTTGGTAAACTTGTGTTTCTACCAAAAGGCACTCACAAAATTTTTTTTTAGTTAGCATTTATAATCACTATCTAGACATATGTATTCAGTAGCAATTGCAATGTATCATTTCTTCTTCAAATGTGGGCTGAAAACTTTCCCTTAAGAGAATTAAAAATATGAGGTCTAAGAAGCAACAACTGAAACTTTGTAATGTGCCTGTCAAGTTGACAGATGGGGGTGGAGTGGGGGTTGGGATGGGGAAAGAATCTGGGAACACTGGTGGAGGGAAGTTGACATTGGTGGAGGGATTGTTGTTGAATTATTGTATGTCTAAAATGTTACCAGTAACTTTGTAAATCATGGCTCTTTAATAAAAACATTTTTAAAAAGAAGAAAACTCTTATCTTTATCTTAGCCTAAGGCAGTTATTAAAAAGGATGTTATTTTTCATTTTTCCCTTTATCAGTTTTCAACATATATTTTTTGACTTTCTGATATCCTCTGAAAGTAACCAACGGGTTTCATTTTTTCCTTAGCATTATTATAAACATGAAGATTTGAATAACTTTTTTAGTTTAATTCATTTTGGGCTGGAATGATAGCACAGCAGGTAGGACATTTGCCTTGCATGCGGCCGACCCAGGTACGATTCCTCCGTCCCTCTCGGAGAGCCTGACAAGCTACGGAGAGTATCCCGCCCACACAGCAAAGCCTGGCAAGCTACCCATGAAGTATTCGATATTCCAAAAACAGTAACAACAAGTCTCACAATGGAGACATTACTGGTGCCCGCTCGAGCAAATTGATGAACAGTGGGAGGACAGTGCTACAGTTTATTTCAGTTCTTACTCTTACTAATGCTTATCTGAACCCTCTCTGGCCACTCTATTCTTATATGCTTTTAAGTCCTTTTGATGTAACATAAATGTCTTAGAAAGTTTGGTCAATAATTTTTTTGCTTTTGATCTAACAAAATGTTCTTACCCCACCAATTCCAGTTATAAAAATTCCATGTATATTGCCTGTGTGACTTTCACATGCATCCCTCTTTTCTGTTTTCCCCTGGAAAGAACTAAGTTCCATTAATAATGGTCCCATCATGAGAATGTTAACATTTCCTTGCAGCAACTTGGTCACCTTTTCTAATCTATTCGTACCCACATACACTAGTTACTTGTATTGTAAAAACATATATGTATAGTTTTCCCTTAAAATATGTTAGGGGTATTGAGATGTGACTCAGCAAGAAAATGCATCGCTCAGCAAGAAAATGCATCTTGCTGAGAAAATGCATCTCTCTCATATGAAACCCTTGAGTTTTAAAAAATGTAAAATTGTTGGGGGTATGGTGCCTCCAGCAGGTCAACTAGTACCTCCAGGGTGAGTGGTACAGCAGCCTGATGGTGCCTTCAGACTTCCAGATCCCCCAAAATTGCTGCTGTGCCTTTGGCCAGACCCCAACAACTTGGGGTGAAGTTTACCAAGAAATTAAATGGCCAAAAGTTAGGTATGTGGGAGACACACCCACAAACCACTTCCAGCTCAGCTAGATAAGCTCATTCTTTTGTCTTATTTCAGAGACCCATAAATCTCAAAAGAGATCAAAAGACACAGTTAAGGTCAGTAGCAGGGAGGTAAGCGGGAACCCATGATTGAGATCTCCAAGCCCACTTGGATGGGGAGACTGGACCTCTGCCCCCAGGTCCCCAGTTTTCCAGTAGCTTGGCAGTCACACTCACAAACTGCTCCCAGTGTCACGTATTCTCGTCAACAACCAAGACCCAGAGACTACAAATTAAAGCTCCTAGAAGAGAATGACACAGAATTTCCTGGACATCATATTCTGTCCATAACAAGCAATACAAAACAAATCGTCTAGCATTGCATTTTTGGCAGGTTTGCGTGGTGGTGGTACTGGTGTCAAAATATTGAATGTAATCAAAGTAGAGAGAGAATATGAGGAAATTGTTTGCCACACAGGCAGGGGAAGGGTTGGAACAGGGTGGTGTGGGGGGAACACTGGGGATTTTGGTGATGGAAAATGTGCACTGGTTGAAGGGATGGGTGTTTGATGATTCTAGGACCGAAGCTCAAACATGAGAGCTTTGTAACTGTAGCCCACGGTAAACCAATATAAAGGGGGTGGGGGTGAATGATAATAAAATAATAAAATAAAATTAACATTTTGAATAAAAAAAGCAATGTGTTGTTCATTCAATCAGCTTAATCAATGGCTGAATAAATAGCAGTACTCCTACCTTATTAAGAAAATGTAATGTTGTTGAGTTTTAGCACATTATGTTCCAGCACCCACCTTACCATTAGTGTCAAATTCTCTCCACCAGTTGTCCCCAGGCTTCCCACTCCCTCCAGCCCCCTAGGTCTGCTTCCTCGACATCACATTTTTAAGCCTGTAGGTTGTGGTTTGGATCTCCTGCTTTCAGTTTTGTTGACTCCGTGGTTTAATTATGGAACTATACACAGCTCAAGTCTGTGCACGAACCGCACACACACATGCACAATCTTTTTAGTAATTTATTTCTCCTTATATTGAGAAAATGGCCCCAATTTACTGATTTGATTTTTAGAGGTTTGCTATGAGTGGCCCACCTAGCCTGCATTTATTTTTAATTCCCGAAGCATTTTCTATTTAAATATCACCCTAATTATTTTTTTTTAAAGTAATCAGCATGTGAAGGCTGAGGAGATGCTTCAAAAGTACTGCAAAGAGTGCTGCAAAGAACAAACAAAAGGGAGCACCAAATAAAGGGTATTGGAAGGATCCTCCCAGGATGGGAGATGCACTCTGAAAGTAGACTATAGACCGAACATGATTGCCACTCAATGCCACTTTTGCAAACCACAGCACCCAAAAGGAGAGAGAGAACAAAAGGGAATGCCCTGCCAAAGAGGCAGGAAGGGATGGGGGGATGAGGGGGTGGGAGGGATACAGGGATCAGTGGTGGTGGAGAATGGGCACTGGTGGAGGGAGGGATGGGTACTCAATCACTGTATAACTGAAACCCAAGCACAAAAATTTGTAAGTATACAACTGTACTTCATGGTGTTTCATTAATAAAAAATTTTTTTAAAAGTACTGCAATATATGTTTTGCATGCTGGAGCCTGTGTTTGAGTCCTGGAAGTATACGGTACTCTGAGCACTTCTGGGAGTGACTTCTGAGCAGTCACCTGAAAACAGCCTCCGAAGCACCACAGAGCCTGACCCCCAAACCAACTTACTAAATGAATAGGCAAAGACACTGCATGTGTCTACAGCATCACTTGCTTTAACTGTTGCATATATCTACTTTTTGAATAACTTTATTATTCCAAATATATTTTCACCCTGGGTTAGAAACTCTTTCTGAGAGCTTTTACAAGCTAGGGTACTTTTTGTGTCTTCCTTAGGATATTTTTTTCCCAAACATTTGATATTTTAGTTACTTATGCACATAGATACATAGCCGGAAATGAATAGATAACTGCAAAATTAAATAACCCAGATCAGAGCTATGTTACTGATTTTAAAAAAATATTCAATGGCTCTTTAGTTTAAAACATGTTTAAAATATATAAGACTGATTATATTTTCAGCACCTTTCTCTCTAGTGATATGTAAATAAGCCACAAGCTCTAAGAAGCGTTTATAAGCAGTTCAAATACTTTGTTTTTCATTTGACATATTAATTTTGCACAAAGAGAATGAATTCAATTTCTAAATGAACAACAGAGCAAAGAAGAAAACGTCACTGTGACCACTGCTATTTTTTCCAATTCTTTCTGGAGGCAGCACATAAAAATGGAGAATCTCTGGAACATAAAATATAATTTACCAGGTCAAGTCAGAATAGATTCCATCATACTCTATATATTACACTGTTTTCAGTATTTATGGCCTCCAGTCCAAAATACTGTGATGTACTGTGAGAGAATGTCTAAAGCATATATGAGAAAATAAGTGAAAAGACGATTGAATTCTCTCTTTGTTATTTTATGTTCAACCTACTGCTGCTCCATTGGCATCTATCTCAACATTTTGAAAATTTGCAAACTTAAAAAAAAAGAAATTAACTAAAATACAGATAGCTCAGAAAAAGTATTTTTTGTCAATATCTCCAAACTAAAAGTTCAACATTTCTTAAATAATGTGAATAGAGGAAAAGAATGTATGTGATTAAAATGAATATGACAAATTGGTGAAGAACATTAGTTTTCATGTTTCTGCCATAGCTTTGTGAAATAAAAATTATAGGAAGCAAGAAATATATTCAAGTTTCTTGGTGCAGAGAATTTCATCCTTAAATATCTAAAATTGCAGGATAAAGACTACAACATAGAGCTTAAATCGCACCCTTCTGAGAGATGAAATTTATCAAAACCTTACTACTTTATTTAATCTATGCAGTAATGATTAGAATATGGGATATGCCCAAGGGATTGGGTATTCTCTATTGTCAAAGAAGATAGAGACCAATAAGAAGGCCATCAATGCTACTTTAAAAATTACATGGTATTTTCCTACATGGATATGACTGAGAAGACAGGTTATAAAAAGTCTAACTTGCAAAAAGATATCTGATATCTATTAATTCATTGAGATTGTGAGTCATAACTGATGTTGGAATACAGCAACAATGAAACCTAATCATTATCAGTACTGTAAATCACACTGCCAAGAAAGAAAGAAAGAAAGAAAGAAAGAAAGAAAGAAAGAAAGAAAGAAAGAAAGAAGGGCTGGAGAGATAGCACAGCGGGTAGGGCATTTGATTGCATGCGGCTGACCCGGGTTCGATTCCCAGCATCCCATATGGTCCCCTGAGTACGGCCAGGAGTAATTCCTGAGTGCAGAGCCAGGAGTAAACCCTGTGCATGACCAGGTACAACACAAAAAGCAAAAAGCAAAACAAAACAAAAATAAAAAAAGAAAAGAAAGAAACCTTAAATAGTAAGATTTTTTTTATCCTTAGCTTCTTTTAACATGAAGCATCTAGTCTGAGTCTAATTTTTTTCCTTTGGTGCATGTTAAATTATTTACTAAAAAGACAAATTATGATTAAAGACAAATTATTTCTAAACTCACTTTACAAATCCTTTATTATCCTTACACCAAGACCAGACAAAGACACCACAAAAATGAAATAAAATAAATTACTGGACTTGACTAACATATATACAAAAATTATCAATAAAATATTAGCCAAAAATTTATCAATACATTTAAATGATCATATGGTATAAAATCAAATGGGATTCATTTCAAGAATACAAAAATGTTTCAGCACTTGCAAAACAATTGACATGATATACCACATTCACAAAATAAATAAAATTCACATGATGATTTCAACAGGTGAAGAAAATTGAATTGACCAAATTCAATTTTCATTTACAATGAAAAATTCTCAAAAATGTGGAGGGGACACAGGTCAACATAATAAGGCAAATCTATGGTTAATGTTTCACACAATAGTGAAGATATCAACAACTTTTCTGTAAGAAATAAGACAACTATGCCTGCTTTTGCCATTTCATTCAATAGAGAACTAAAAATCCTAAGTAAAAGGTCATCCAAATTTGAAAAGAAGTAAAAATCAGGGTATGTTGACAAAATTATTTCATATACTAAACACTTTACCAACTCCACTAGAAGTAATTGTGATAATAATACAATGATATGGCAGGATATAAAATACACAGAAATAGGTGGCGTTTCAATAATGAACTATCAGAAAAATAATTAAACAATCAGATTTATAAGTACATCAAAAAAAGATGAAATACGTGGGCATAAATCTAAGCAAGGAATTAAAGGATTTACAATGAAATCTAAGAAATGGAATGATCATCTATGCTCATTCATGGAAGAATATCCCCATTCCCTAGTGCAACTACTAATTCAATGTAATCTCCATTAATGTTCTAATGGCATTTTCCACAGGCACAGAAAAAATAATCCTAAAATTTTTATGATTCCACAAAAGGACTCAAATATTTAAAACAATATTAAGAAATAAGAACCAAGCAAAAAGACTCCCAATTTCAAAAATATTATAAAGGCTAGAATAATCAACACAGTATAGTGTTGGTATAAAAAGAGGTATTGGGGCCAGAGTGATAGTACAGAGAATAGGGCAATTGCCTGGCTCGTGTTCTATCCCAGCATCCCATAAGGTCCCCCAAGCACCGCCAGGAATAATTTCTGAGTTTAGAGGCAGTAACCCCTTAGCATTGCTGGGTGTAACCCAAGAAGCAAAAATAAATAAAGGGTTTTTTTTTAAAAAAAAAAAAGAAAGGTATTGAGGGGCTGGAGAGATAGCACAGCGGGTAGGGCATTTGCCTTGCATGCGGCCGACCCGGGTTCGATTCCCAGCATCCCATATGGTCCCCTGAGCACCGCCAGGAGTAGCTTCTGAGTGCAGAGCCAGGAGTAACCCCTGCGCATCGCCAGGTGTGACCCAAAAAGCAAAAAACAAAAACAACAACAACAAAAAAAGGTATTGATCAATGGAACAGAATAAAGAGCCCCCAAATAAGACCACATATATGGCTGATTTTCAACCAAAGAGGCAAAAAACACAATAGGTGAAAAGACTCCCTTCAATAAACAGTAACGAGAAAACTGCACAGCAAAATAGTGAAGCCGGGCAACAATTTCACATCATATACAAACATCAACTCAAACTGCATTAAATTTTGAATATAATTCCAGAAGTTAAAAAATTTTAAGATGAAAATACAGGAGGTAGAAACCTTGACACTGGTCTCAGTAATTTTTTTCTGAATTTGCTCCAGAAGTATGGGGCGATAAAAGCAAAAACAAATAAATGAAAATTATATCAAACTAGGGAGTTGCTTCTATACAGCAAAGAAAATCATCGGCAAGATGGAAAAGCAACTGAGAGTGGGAGAAGATATTCATAAATCACATATTTCATAGATGACTGGTGTCCCAAACTACAAGTAACTCAATTTTTAAAATCTAACAGGCCTAGGAGGTAGTTCAGGGTTCAAGGTGGAAGCCCAAAGTGCAAACCCCAGTACTGCGTGGCCCAAAAGCACCACCAGCTACTGTCCTGGAGGACCCTGTGCACTGCCTGCGTGTCCCTGATAGAACCTCTGAACATGCCTGAGAGGTTCACCAAAAAAAGCCAGTTGAAAACTGGACAGAATAATTGAAAAATCATTTTTCCTAAGAAGACATAATGATAGCCAATGGACACATGAAAGATGCTCAACATTACTCATCTTCAAGAAAGTGCAAATCAAAACCATAATAAGATGTTACCTCATTCCTATTAGGAAGAGAAGCAACAACTATTGGTAAAAATGTGAAGAAACGGGAACCTCCAACAGTAGATGGGAGTAGAAATCGGTGCTGCCCTTGTGGAAAACAATATAAAAGTTCCTCAAAAAATAAAAATAAAAAAGTAGCCGAGTGGGAAAGTGGCTGATTGAGAAAACACCTGCCTTATATGCATTAGAACTAAGTTCAATCCCCAGAACCACATAAAAAATTAAAAATAGCACCACCATAGGATCCAGCATTCCATTTCAAGGTATTCGTGCCCCTCCCCCATCCCTGCTCCAAAGGCACAAATTTGAAAGGATATGTATGACCCCTATGTTCACTGTATTATGATTTACAATAGCAATGATACGGTAACAAACAAGCATCCATTGACAAATGATTGGGTAATGAAGTTGTGATAGAAAGTCACAATAGAATAACTGTCATGAAAAATGAAGTCCTGCCATTGTAGTAATTTCGTTGTTCCATATGAAATCATGCTAAACCAAATAAATCAAAGAGAAAAAGTATCAAAGGAATTCAAACACACTAAGTTTAAATTATAGAGGCAGAAAACATATTAGCCAAAAAAGTAGAGGTCTGATGGGCAGAAAAGAATGGGTGCAGGGGATTGAGAGGATAAACTTTCGAAGACAGGATGTATCGTAGGGGTCAAATCATTTGTCTGGCATGTTCCCCATGTTCAATCTCAGCGCCGTTCACATGTACCAAGCATGCGCCTCACAGTGCTGCAACAGGGTATGTGATTTCCATTGCGCTGCAGCTGGGTGTGTGAAGGTGAAATGTCCCCTCTCCTGCACAGAAAGCACTGCAGCTAAAACATGTCCAAGCACCATGGCCAGGAGTGTGACCCCTGCTGAGCCAGTGTGTGAGCACCATGGTGACCTGCAGCAAGCACTACAAAAGCAAATGTGTGTACACTCCACAAGTGTCTAAGTTGGAATGAGCACAGCCTGTGCATACTGCAACTCATCGCAACAAAAGAAAAGGAAAAGGACAGTAAAATTATTATAAAATATAAATTGAGGCAATATAATATACATCTGGAGAATTATAATCCAGAATAATAATATGGCATTGCAAATTTGAGAGAGGCTAAGAAAAAGTTAGTCAATGAAATGAATCTTGTACAATGCAGACGAACGCCAAGACATTATGCTATAAACCTGAAACTAAAATATTGTGTATCAATTATGATTCAATTAAGATAAAATAGCAAAAATGGAGAAGAGTGCTGTTTTTTTTTTTACTTTTTAAAAGGTGCTAACCCATAT
Organism: Sorex fumeus; assembly: GCF_029834395.1. Lineage (NCBI taxonomy): Eukaryota > Metazoa > Chordata > Mammalia > Eulipotyphla > Soricidae > Sorex > Sorex fumeus. The sequence continues at coordinate 63,909,385 of NW_026606129.1, forward strand.
TATATGCATTTTTACTTTACAGTTTTAATGGGAATATTTATTCAATAGATTTTCAATCTTTTATTCTAGGGTAAGATATTTAGAATGAGCCCTATTCAAGTTAAATAAATATCTCTGCATGGAAACTGGACTTGCTTCCTTTGGGGAACACCAAGTTTCCACTATATGTAAGTTTTTCTCAACTATTTTCTCGGATGCTTTTTGGTGGGATGTCCTCAGAAGTTACTTCCAGCAGTGTCATGGAGAATATGTCCTGCTTTAGATGGGAAGTAAAGGCAAGTGCCTTTCCTCCTGTACTATTTCTCTGGTATCACGTTCCAGCTACTTTACTATGACTAAAACAGAATCAATTGCCTCATATAAAAAGCTTTTAAAGTTCATGTACCTGAAAGTATAAACAACATGTTACTTGACTATGTACAGTAGCTGACAAGGAGTTAATGTTAACCTGAGAAACTAGGAGAAGAAATAAATGATTGAAAAGTAAGCAAAATTCGTTGCTTTCCTTTTAAACTATTGTCAAGACAAACCCAAAATAGCTCAATACTATTTAGAATGACAATACACACATATAGACACTATCACTGTCACTGTCCTCCCATTGTTCATCTATTTGCTGGAGCGGGCCCTGTAACATCTTCATTGTGACACTTGTTACTGTGTTTGGCATATCGAATACGTCATGGGTAGCCTGCCAGGCTTTGCCGTGCAGGCGAGATACTCTCAGTAGCTTGCTTGGCTCTCTGGGAGGGGTGGAGGAATCGAACCTGGGTTGGCCAGGTTGGCTGCGTGCAAGGCAAACGCTCTGCCTGCTGTGCTATCATTCCAACCGCATATGGATACATATGTGTATATGCATATATGTGTGTATATATGTGTGTGTAAATATATGTATCTATATTTGTGTATATATACATACATATGTACATATATACTGTACATGCAAATAAAAACCTGAACTACTATATGTGGGAAGCCCAGAGCCCTCTCATAGACCCTGGCCATGGTTCCCATGTTAGGAACTGCTTGGGACAGACATTGGTGACAGTCTCCCAGGACTTCCTGATCTCAGCAGATACCTGATCTATAGCCACACATCAGGCTGACAGCTTATCTGGCCTTATCTATAGTAACCTCCAGGATGCATCTACTCCCTAAGACCCTTTGATATACAAATGTAAAGCTCAGGATGCACCTACTGCCACAAGACCCTTTGATGTGCAAATGTCTACCTTGAATGTTAGGTAAAGCTCTTGTTGCTGACCTTACCGTATATGGTTATATTGCCTCTGCTCCTGACTGAGCTGCCCGGACCCTATATAAACAGCCTGTATCCCTCAATAAAGCCTGTCCCTTTTTCTCTCTGTTTCTAAACTGTACTCTGTCTCTTGTGTCTCGTGTTCATTCGGTTGGTCCCTCCTTGCACCATCGGATCAATCCTCGGGCCACCTCCGCGGGCCGGAGAGTGGTTACCGGGGCCCCCTGCAACTATAGCATTGTTCTAGGTCTATGCAAGGTATAGTACCTGGTTGGTTAATTTAAAACATAAATTGGAGAATCACAAACTATTCAGCTATTCTTATAGTTAATAACAGCTATTCTTAAAATCTGTAAGTTATTTGTTTACTTCTTTGTTTTGTTTCTTTGAGGGGGGAGGGTCACAGTGGTGTCCTCAGGGTCTACTCCTGGCTCAGTGCTCAAGGACCAGTCCAGGTCTCCCACACGCAAAGAACGTGCTCTAGCAGACTTTCATATTTTGTTTTGTTTCAAAATAAATTTTGTTTTATTTTGTTTTGTACAACTGGGGGTCATACTAGTTGCACTAAGGGCTTACTACGCCTGGCTGTGTGATCACTTCTGGTGGTGCTTGGGAGCGTATGTGAGTTCAGGATTGAGCCAGCATCAGCAGTGTGAAAAAGAAGCACTCACACCGGTCTACCGTCTGTCCACCTCAAAAGACATTTTTGTAGAGTTACAACCTTGATTTTATGTATACGTTCACTGAAGTTCCACATCCTCTTTTACAACCATTATTATATGGTCTATGATTCAGTTTTTTAATTTTAAATGGAAGAAAAAATTAAAGAACTTACAAAATGATATTACTAAAGAATCTTTAGATTTTTAACTTTGACTCCACAGTTTTAGTGCCATTTAGCCCAACTACAATTTAATAACATTGAAAGATATAACTGAGCCTTCTCAAGATAACCCTGGTTAACGTAACTAAAGACCATCCGTTGCTTTCACAATCCGATCAAACTAATTTATACCATCACGATCACGATCACGACCACCCTGTTGTTCGTCGATTGCCTCGAGCAGGTGCCAGTAACGTTTTCTTTGTCCTAGCCCTGAGATTTTTTTTTTTTAAAGTGCCATATTCAAGGCTTTTTCAGGGTTAGGAGAATGAGACCCATCATTGTTACTGGTATTTGGCATATTGGGTACACCATGGGGAGTTTGCCAGACTCTGCCGTGTGGGCATGTTACATTTGGTAGCCTGCCAGTTTGACCGAATTAGGAATGAGATGATAAGATGTTGCGCTTATGATAAATTTATACCATATTTAATTAAATTATAAAAGTATAATGACCACTGAAAGCAGCTTAAACAAGTTTGGATAGTACAATTACTCATTGTGGACATATGGCTTTTAGTTGATGCAGTCAGACATGATCTGGAGTCTTCGGGCCGCCCCTCAGACCTGAGCACCTGTGAACTGCAGATGGCATGGGAAGTTCTGACTGAAGTAAATTAAGATAGTCAACTAGTAAATATTATAGCTTACTAAGGCAAAAATAATAATAATAAATATTCGGGGTATAAACATTAAAAAACTAGAAAAAAATCTTGGGCAGGTCAAAATTGTAAAGTCATTAAAAACATCACTAGGATAAGACAGGATTATCCTATTTCGTAACTAAAATGTCAACTTTCTCTATATTAATCTATAGATGCAATGGAATTTCAGTCAAAATTCAAATGACCTTTTATTATTTAGCATATAATTTATGTATATATTTATATACTTATTAGAAAATAATTGTATATATTTATTATTTATTATATCTTATGTATTTATAATGCATTTGTTATAAAATTATGTTTAATATTTATTTACTTATTATAAAATAGACATCACTAAAATATACTCCCCAATGAAAAAAATAATGGAAGAGCCAGGGATAATCTGAAGTATAATAAAAGGAAATTCTCAATTAATACATCCTAAGACCTGTAACAACTCTATGGCAATAAAACCATAGTTTTATTATGTTGCATAAAGGGAAAGCAATATTAATAATTTTCCACCTAGAACACAAAAATAAACTCAAATATTAATAGCAATTTAACATACATAATAAGTCTAACATGTTGTAAAGCAAATAATCTATGAAGCTGAAACAACTAAATACTAATTGTTCAGAAAGAAAGTTGGCTTTATACTTCATTAGTTATGCTAAAATAAACTTCAGGTCAGTGAAAAACTGCAATTTATATTCCTTTGTGTTTCATAAGCACAATGCCTGGGTATTCATACATTTAGGTGCTTTTGGTTCCATCAAACCTTGTAATATTGCTGGAACATTACCTATTTTATGTAAAAAAAATACAAAGTTAAAAAAATTAAACGATAGAACCAGTAGAAGAATGGATAAATTCTTTCAGACTCCTGAGGGTGGAAAAATTATTTTATTTCATAAGACCTAGAAGCCATCAAGAAAGAAAGCATACAGATTTCACCTTGTAAAAAACTTGGTTTTGATAAAGATAAATCAACATTAACCAATTTTAAAAGGTCAAATGGCAAATGGCAAAACATAAGTTGCACATGTATGACAAAGCACTAACTTCATTCATTAATAACATAAACTTGGAAAAATGTACTATTTAAAAACATAATTAAAAAGGGCAGGAGTTCTGGGTTGGATTACCTTCCACTATATGGTTCACTAAGCACTGTCAGGAGTGACCCACTGAGTACCTAATTAGGAATAACCCCAAGGACTGCCAGGTGTGGTAGAATAAGAAAATCAAAATGAAATCCCTCTGTGAAGGTTTCGGAGACTGTTCAATGGAGCTGGAACCCACACCATATTTGCTAGAGCCCCAGAATTGAGCCTTGGTACTGCATGGCCCCCTACATGTTATTGCTTCCAAGTATGATTCGGAACAAAAATAAATAAGTAGGAATCTCCTGACCCCACCCCAGGATGTCTATACTGGGGCATCTCGGAGAGGGTGGATTGAGTTTCCCTCCCCCAAGCAGAACCCCTGCAGCTTAAAACCTCCAGAACCCAGCTGCAGCCACGCTCAAGGCCACTTCCCACATGCTCAGACAAGCCTCACCCATGAGGGAATCAACAGAGGAACCCAGGTATGTGGGACCTGTGACTGAGATCTCCAAGCCTGCTCGGATCTAGACTGGGCCTCCTCCACCCAGCTCCCCAGTTTTCGCCATGTAATCTCATCAATGGCCAAGAGCCAGAGACTATAAAATAAAACTCCCAGGAGAGCGATGCAGTATTTCCTGGAGACCTCTTATACTCTAGCCCACTGATGAACACATTTGTTTGGTTTTAACATACTTGCTTGTGTTCTCTTATCACTGGAGCGATAGCACAGCGGTAGGGCATTTGCCTTGTGCGCAGCCAGCCCGGCCAAGACGGGTTCGATTCCTCCGCCCCTCTCTGAGAGCCCAGCAAGCTACCAAAGCCTGGCAAAGCCTGGCAAGCTACCCATGATGTATTCGATATGCCAAACACAGTAACAACAAGTCTCAAGATGGAGATGTTACTGGGCCCGCTCGAGCAAATCGGTGAACAATGGGAGGACAGTGTTCGTTTTGTTTGCTTGTATTCTCTTATATACAGCCTTAAATGGCTCAAGAATCAAATACAACAACCTTCACACACTTCCCTCTTGTGGTGGGGAGATGCTGGCTGGTGGGGTGGGTGTTGGAATATTATTTGTAATACCTATTGTGAACTACTTTATGAAAATAAAGTGTATAAAAATCTCAAAAAATAAATAAAAAGTAAATAAAAGTGGTAGGAAAAAAATTATGAAATAGGAAGAGCTCTTGAAAATTGATAATAAATGGAAGATGAATGGAACATAATCAGAAACTGTAAAGAAACATAATAAGGCAGTAGCATGTATAAAAGAGATGCAAATGCAAAAATGCTTAATCAGTAAATACAAATCAAAACCAAACGTTACCGTCTCACACCTGTAAGAATGGTTTATATCAAAAACACTAGGAAAAAGAAATACTGGAGAGGATATAGAGAAAAGGAAACCTCTATATATTGATGAGAATGAAAATTGGTATAGCCGCCATGGATAACAGTTTGGAAGTTTCTAAAAATAGAACTACCATATGATCTAGCAATCATACTCCTATCTGTCCAAAGAGCATGAATCACTAATTCAAAAATGTATATGCACACCTATGTTTATTGCAGCACCATCTTACAGTAGCCACAATATTAGAACATACACACTGGCAGATGATTGTCAGAAATCGTGCATGGTCTAGTGCATGGTTTTTCCTCTAAGCAAAATTTCATCCAAAAATGACTTACATATGGAAATGTACTACAAATGTGAAAATCTAGGTGTAAGATAGACTCCAGGTCTGGAGCATAATACTGTCAGCAGAAATCAAGTTATTGTCGTATCTCAATTACTCCACTATCTTCAGCCTCCATTGAGTTTCCTCATGATTTGACGAGGAGGGCTAGAAGCAGTGGTGGCACAGACTTCTTGCTATGTCAATCAGCAAAGGAAGAGTAAATCAACTTGGGTCCTGAGGTCACATATGCCCCAATTGCATTTCTAGAACAGTGCCTTGCAGCTAAATGGTTTTGACTAATCTACATTTAGTTAGCTCGGGACAGAGGGAAAATATTGCCTGAAAAACCTTTAATTCTGTTTGGAATTTGGGCACAAGCAATGGGTAAGTAACCAATAATGTCCACAAAAAGCATAGTATACAGATTAAAAACATTTGCAGGGGTTAGAGAGTTTGCACAAGGGATAGATAATTCTTGTTCTGCCCATGGCCAGACCAGTTTTTGTCCCCAGCACCACGAGATACCCTAAGCTCTGCTGAAAATGACTTCCTGATCAAAGTACCAGGACTAGCCCCTAAGCACCACCAGATATGGTCACCAAATCCAAAAATAATAATAATACAATTTAAAAAATAAACATTTACAATATATAATTAACAGTTTCATTTGAATCATCTCAAATGATTGGACGTGCTGTTTGGAGCCACTGGGTAATTTTATAAATTATCTATATCATTCTAATAATATGCTATGTATTGCTTATCTGAGTCTGGGGATATGGAACTAATATAAATATTCAACCCACTTATCATAAATATCTTTAAACAGTTATACCAAAGACCTTGGCATTTCAAGTAGACAAGCTAATTTTGTGTAAGTAAATCAAAAGAAATGACTGCGTGTTCTAAATATCTCTGTTGCCGTCAGATTTGCAGAAAATCTTTGTTCGATATTCCTTCAAATCATGGGAGTGAATTATTTTTGTTCTGAAACCAAAGCTCAATGACAAAGATAACGTTGAGCAATAAATTATGCTGGAATCAAAAGAGTATGTCAAAGGGTAGTGATTAGAGAAGCCTTACATAAAAGCACTTGGATGAGCACACAAAACAGGAAAAGCAGAGTTCTCTTCACTGTGAGTGAAGAAGAAAATGTTCTAAATCATAGATCTAAATTTTCAGCACATAAAATAGGCATAATTTTGAATTTCGGTTTCTTTTCTAATGCCATCATTTATTACCAGGTCATAAGAAAGCAAACAATTTTGCATATTTAACTTACAATGAAGGAGGCCTACATTATTTAAGTGAAAAGTGATGAATTGTTTTCCACACACAGAGGTCAGTGCAGTGACTGCATTGTGTCCCTCTGTAAAAGCTCAACATGGCCTTCTGACTCAAATCCTAATTGAATATTGACTAAAAGACAGCTTTGAGCTCTCAGCACAGAGAAATGAAGAGAAAAGGATGAAAAGTTCTTTGGGCTGAATAGCAAATCCACATTGGTTTATAATTGCTGCTTGGACTGGGGGAAGGGATCGGTAAATGTTTTCTGTTTAAAACAAATACAAACCTTAGAAAGTCACATGTTCGCTTTGAAGATTCATACAAAAAGCAAATCACAGTACGCAGCGGTCCATCCACTGCCTGTGGAACACAGATAGTAGGAAGGAATCCTTTTCTTTTCTCTACTGCCAGGCAAACAGGATGGCTGGCAAATGATATGAAGGCATTATAAAAGCTGATAGGATGTTGCTTCTAACGGCACTACAGAAAAATCATGCTCATTGCAAATTAAGACTTTTTTTAGACGATATATATAGATGATACTATTCTACAGAAATCTTTAAGCCCCCAAATATCTTAGAGGAAAACCTTTCAAGACAAAGCCAAGGCTAATCACGCTCCATTTGGCAATCAGCCAGAGGCCTGCACTTTCTCTGACAGGTCCCACATTTCAGTTCAGTAGCATGTCCACTGGTGCTACCCAGGTATATACATTATTTTGAATGGCTCCTGACTACCCATCAAATAAAAGACAACGGACAAAGCCTAACAGTATTCAGTATTTTTCACTGCCTGGTTCTAATCTCTCTTTTTGATCTCTTGTCTTAGATCAAATCTTTGGGTGATTTCTATGTCTCTCCCTCATGCTGTCTCTTGATTATCTATTCTCTTGCTTCCCCCAGGATCCTATTTGTTGCAAAGCTACAATATAACTTTTTCAAAGAAGCTGCTGTAACCCTCCAGAATTCAATGAGGTATTTGGAAGTCATTAAGATGGTAGGAAGACTTGGGACCCAGTAAATCTGAATATATCTTAGACCAACCTACCTTCTCAGGAGAACTACACACACAGATAACAACAAATGGATGATTACATCTCATGTTGTCATTGGAGCTCTGAAAGACTGAACTGAAAAATATACCCTTTTCCTAACCAAAAACCCTTATCTAAATCTTACCATCTCCCTTAATAAATGAGGTTTAGGACAGAAAAGGTGTTGTTACCTAAGAATGTACAAGAAAAGAAATGACTAGAAACCTTATGCTTCCTTTTTAATGTAAGTTACTCTGGCCACTAATAAGTGTGATCCAGTAATTTTGCCATTAAAATTAGACTCCATTTGAGAAGGAGCGAAGAAGAGCATGCAATTGAAAGTACACTGTCTTCCAGATGCTTAAGCATTCTTTTTTGAAATGGAATTTTATCATTTGTTGTTAAGGACGTGCATAAGCTTCTTCTTTAGTCTATCAAAAGCATGCTTAGAAATTATTTCTTCAGTTCCCAAACCTGCATCTCATGTCTAGATTTTTCCTCTCTCCTGCTGTGGCCTTAATATTAATTTGGGATTATGGTTGGGCTTCTGTCCTCTTGGGGCCAGTATAAACCACCTATATCTACTAAGCTACCTGGAACCAAAAAGGATTACATGTACAATTTCTGGAATTAAATCAGATCTGGTGGTACAATCTTTTTCCAATAGTCATTATGTTCTCCATTATATCGTGCAGAAATGCTTTTGCACCTGCACAGGAAGAGAAAAGAATACTGGTCACTGTACTTAAATATAATCTAAAGGGCAGGCACCTTGCTAGGCATGTATGAAATTTGTAAAAAGACATGTACCCCAAGCATTATGACAAATACATAAAAATGACTCTAATAAAAAAAAATGAAGACAAGGCTCAACAATTGTGCGAATAAAATACCTTTTTAATTAACTATCTGAGACAATTATACACATGGAAACTAATTCTATAAGATCTTTCTAGAAAATTTTCTGCAAAATTTTAACAATTAACTGTGCAAGATAAAACATTCAAGCCAATCTGTGACCTTTCTCATAATGTAAAGACATTTTCACCTCCCTTCCTCTCCCATTTTCACTCCAAGCTTTCCATACTTTGCTTAATAGTGTACATCAAGTAGGGCCCTTGCCTTGCACACGGTTGGTAGGGGTTAAATCTCTGACACCCCAGAGATCTGACAGTCCCTTGAGCCTGCCAGGAGTGATCCCTGAGTGCAGAACCAGGAGTAAGCCCTGAGCACAGAGGAGTGTGACCTAATTCCCTACACAAATACACACCTCCCACCTCCCCGCCACAAAAAATACCTTAGTCACTGCCCGCTCAGAATCTTTCAGTGATTCTCCACTGTCTACAGATAAGTTTCCTGCTCCACCCAATTTTTTAATCTGTTAAAGGCATCCACAATTAAGAGTCAACTGTTCTTATTTTTTATCTCCAGTATTAAAATACCATGCAAATGTATTTGCTCAGAGATACTCAAATTTTCTTTGTAGTATCTCCTCTTGAATACGTGAAAGAGACTTTTCTTCCCCACTCCAGGCCCCCAAATATAAATTTCTATCCTTTGATCTTCTCAGTAGCTTAAGTCTAAATTCAAAGACCACTTTTTTCATTAAGATGGGTCAAAAGCTATTTTATTCATATTTATTCAGACAGAAGCACTGACTTTCCATCTTGAAACTTTCCAGGGGTCCAAAACAAGTCTGAGATCTTTAAGTAAAAGTACTTATGTAAAATTGAAATTTGAAAATATAAATTAATTTTTAATTAAATGACTTCCCAACATATGTCAAGTTTACTGTTAAATTTAATCTCCAAGAAATATCACTACTATCAAAACAATTGACAAGTTTGCTTTTGAAACTTTTTCAGAGGCTTCTATCATTATATCAAGCTTTCTGAGAAATTATCATTATTTATTAAAAAAAAAAGGTTGGATACATAGTTTTTAAATAACCCTCAAAATAATAACCCTTCCCCAAATAAAACAATAACACTCCCTTCTCCCAACAGTCAAAGCAATCCTCCAGCAAAAGAAGATGGGAAGCATTACTTTTCCCTACTTTCACCAACTTCAAACTGTACTTCAAAGAGGCAGTAATTAAAACAGTGTGGTACTAGAATAAGAACAGGCTCTCATATCAATGGGAAAGAAATGAAAATTGAAAATTCAGATACAGACCCTCAGATATATGGTCAGTTTATCTTTGATAAAGGAGCAAAAAACATGAAGTAGAGCAAGGAAATCTCTTCAAGAAGTGGTGCTGGACAATGCCCAAAAGAGGGGAGGGAGGAAGAGAGAGAGGGGGCACTTGCCTTGCATGTCTTGCATGTGGCAGACCTGGGTTTGATCTCTGGCATCCCATATGGTACCCCAAGCACCACCAGGAGGGATTCCTGAGCACAAAACCAGCGGTATCCCCTGAGCATCACAAAGTACGGGGAAACATAAATTTAATTAAACTTTTAATTGAATCATCATCAATTACAAGTAAATGATATAATTTTTTAAATGTGGAAAATGGGTAGAACTTTTTTTATAATGTAAGTTAAAATATTTTTACTGTTTTCTAAACAATCATGAATTTAATGATTATGAATATATGCATCAACTATTTATTAAGAGCCCACTAGACTAAAGCATTAACCACCAGAGATTAGGGAATTCTAAACAGAATCAGCTCTATAGAATCAGGGGAGGGGGGAAAAACAGAGTTGCATTGAAGCAATGTGTGCTGAACTCTCCAATGTAGTTAATATAGTACATAGGTTAAGAGTGTATGTCTCCTAGTAGAATCGTACAAGAAAAAAACTTCCAACCTCATCAAAAAATGGGGAGAAGAAATGAACAGAAGTTTCCTCAAAAAAGAAATACAAATGGCCAAAAGGCACATGAAAAAATGCTCCATGTTGCTAGCCATCAGGGAGATGCAAATCAAAACAACAATATCATGTCACACCACAGAGACTGGAACCCATTCAAAAGATCAAAAGCAACCAGTGCTGGTGTGGATGTGGGGAAAAAGGGACACTCTTTCACTGTTGGTGGGAATGTTCACTAGTCCAGCCTTTCTGGAAAACAATATGGACGGTCCTTCCAAAACTAGAAATTGAGCTTCCATATGACCCCGCAATGCCACTTCTGGGAATATATCCCGAGGATGCAAAAAAGCACAGTAGAAATGACATCTGTACCTATATGTTCATTGCAGCACTGTTCACAATAGCCAAAATCTGGAAACAACCTAAGTGTCCTAGAACAGATGACTGGTTAAAGAAACTTTGGTACATCTACACAATGGAATACTATGCAGCTGTCAGGAGATATGAAATTATGAACTTTGCTTATAAATAGATAGACATGGAGAGTATCATGCTAAGTGAAATGAGTCAGAAAAAGGGAAAGACATAGAAGGACTCCATTCATTTGTGGAGTATAAAACAATACTTTGATTCTGTTGAGACGGAAGCGGTCATTGAAGCCCTAGCCAATCAGGGCATTCAAGCCCAATACATCAGGATCCTCCGTGAGCTGTATTGCGGATTCACTACCAGGATCTCACCATTCTACAAAGAAGTGATCGTTGATGTCAAGAGAGGGGTGCGGCAGGGTGATACCATTTCACCGAAACTCTTCAGTGCCACCCTCGAGAACATCATGCGATGACTGGAATGGGAAAACATGGGAGTGAAGATAGATGGTCGGCAACTACACCACCTCCGCTTTGCTGATGACATCGTTCTAATAACACCAAACATCAGCCAAGCGGCACAAATGCTGGCCGACTTTGACCGTGAGTGTGGAAAGGTAGGACTACAGCTGAATCTTACGAAGACAATGTTTATGAGAAACAGCCTCGTTCCTGACGCCCCATTCGCTCTCAATGGAACGACCATCTCCGAATGCAACAGCTATGTGTACCTAGGTCGAGAGGTCAACATGACAAATGACCTGGCACCCGAGCTGCGCAGGAGGAAGAGAGCGGCTTGGAACGCCTTCAAGAACGTCGAAGAAATAGCTAAGAGGACGAAGAACCTCCGGCTCCGGGCACATCTCTTTGATTCCACTGTTCTTCCTGCATTAACATATGCCTCAGAGACCTGGGCCCTACGCAAACAAGATGAGAACACTATTCAGGTCTCCCAAAGAAGAATAGAAAGAGCTATGCTTGGAATATCACATTTCACTCAAATGAGAGAACGAATCTGGAGTTCTGACATCCGTCGACGATCAAGGATCAGGGACGCTGTCTCTTTTGCCAAGGTGTCGAAAATCAGATGGGCTGGTCACATAATGAGATTTAAAGATGACCGTTGGACTAGAGCTGTTACTGATTGGATTCCACGGGATGTCAAGAGACCGCGTGGCCGCCCACCTACCAGATGGTCAGACTTCTTCGTCAAGATCATGAACGATCGGTTTGAGGCCCTTCATGTTCCCAGAGCGAACAGATGCCATTGGGCTACACTAGCACGCGACAGGGACAAATGGAGACGTTACTGGCGCCCGCTCGAGCAAATCGACGACTAACGGGAAGTTAAGTGATTAAGTGATTAAGTGAAAACTATAAAACATGAGGCTGAAACCTAAGGATAGTAGATACACGAGACAGGTAGATTGCTCCATAGCTGGAAGCCTGCCTCCAGAAGGCAGCTGGAATAGAGAAGGGATCGCTAAGAAAATGATGGCTTGAGGAACCGGTTGGGATGAGAGATGTGTGCTGAAAGTAGATAAGGAACCAAACAAGATGACCTCTCAATGTCTGTACTGCAAACCATAATGCCCCAAAGTAGAGAGAAAGCATGGTGAATATTGTTTGCCATGGAGGCAGGGGGAGGGTGGGAAAGGAGGGGTATACTGGGGATATTGGTGGTGGGGAATATTCACTGGTGGAAGGATGGGTATTTGATCACTGTTTGATTGTAACCCAAACATGAAAGCTTGTAACTATCTCATGGTGATTCAATAAAATTTTAAAGAAAAGAGTGTGTGTCTCAAAAGACTTGGGTCCTAGAGCACTTCTACCCTTACTATATGAAACTAGTATGAAGTTAAATTCCTTTACTCTTGCTTTTTGTTTCCTCCTCTGTAAAGTTAAAGTGAACAGTACCTATCTGACAGAATTACTTCAAGGAGTAAATGAAATAGGCTTAAGATTTATGGAATGGTGATTCACAGAAAAGCAAGAGTCCTGTTATTTAGAGTAATTTGGTACCATTGTCTACATAGGAGAGTGGCAGAAGGCCAGGTGGGGAGGACATTGCAAGCAGGAGAAATAGCAAGTCAAAGACAGGCAGAGAGCACGCACAACAGTCCAGGATGTCAAATGATCTAATGAAGTGGGTTTCAACTACCTGTCTGCGAACTTGTACAGGTCCACTAGTATGAAGAGGTTGAAAACCACTGGTTTAATAAGCTGGAACTGTACAACAGCAGGAGGCGAGGCTAGATGGGAGAAGATACTACACACAAATGAGTTTATGAAGCTTATCTTTTGTAAGCAACATAAGACTACAGAAGAATTCTGAACAGGAAATTTTTGAATCATGCTGCAGAATGATTACTCTGGTAGCTGGGTAGAATACAGGCCAAAAAAGGGGCAAAAAGAAATTAGAAGATTATTGCAAAAGTGCATTCAAAGAATCAAGAATTCCAAATTAGGATGCCAGTTAGTGTTCGATTAAAAAAAATGATGAAACTGTGTGAAAACTTTGGGGGAGAGATGAGAAACAAATTTTGAAGGTGAGTTGTTCATTCTGCCCTAACCTGTATATGACAGAACCAACTAGGCCATTCACTGAGTGACAAAAATACAAAGAGGCAATGGACCTTAGTGAGAAATCTTACTACAGAGTGGTCTGATGACATCCTAGAGCAGATGTCAAAGAGGTCAAAGCTCTTCCAAGTACCATCTGCAAACCAGTGCCATATGTGAACTGCTTGATGCTGGTCCTTACCAAGATACTGAAGTTACATCAAATTTCTCACTAAGCTGTTGAACATAATGATCTTTTTTTATAGTAGGAAGACTTTCAGAATAAAGCAGTTTTTTTAATTTCTATTACAGAGCTAATTCCTTATCTCACTGTAGACATGTTCACTGACTAGTACCAGTCTAAGACCAAACCATCAGCAGGACTAATGTGAATAACAAGACATGTGTGGTTTGGGGGAGGTCTGATTTATGCTGGAGGTAAATATTTGAAAAGGATAAATGCAGATATGTTAGGAGTTAAAGCCACTACTGTTGGTGAAATTTCCAAAGATGGTAGAGAAATAAGGAGCCCTCTATTAGGGCTGCCATAACAAAGTACACAAACTACATGACTTGAACAACAAAACTATATTGTCTTATTGTTCTGGAGGCAAGAAATTCTAGATCAGGGTATTGGCAGGACTGGCTTTTCCTGAATGCTGTGAGGAAGAGCATATTCCTAACCAGTTAAGTGGTTTTCTGGTGTTCTTTGGTATATCCCACTGAAGCGTCTCTCTAGTCTGTACTCCTCTTCACATGATATTCTCCCTGAGTTTTCTCCAGAATACCCTATAGTTTCCTTCATGATCAAATTTCTTTTCTGGTGAAGACATCAGCCACAGTGGATTAGGATTCACTTTACTTACTATATCTACAAGGTCATTTTCAAAATAAAATCAAATTCTGGGGTATTGGGCGTTAGAACTCCCACATATAGATATGGTGGTTCATGTTAACACATAATAAGGATAAAGGATGGAAACCTGAAAAGTATCAATATGCGTGACTCAGATGTTCTTCATATCTTTTCTAATAGGTTATGTTCTTTGTTTATGTACCTTAATTTCTCAATCAGATCAATAAGACTCTCTGAGATCAGGAAGACCATCTGTCTTCGCATTATTTGCCAATAGCAGTTAGTGAGTTTCTTGTATGTGGAAGGGGCTCAAAACAATTGTCTGATTATGCATAACAAACAAAAATTGAATATGGAAGAGTCCCCAAGAAATGTTTTGAACACAGTATGTTATGACACGTTGCCTTATAGACAACAGTTGCTATACTTGTCAGAAAAATCACCAATGTAGATGCTCGAGATATATTTTAACTCATTTGCTTAAACAACTCTATGCCTTCCCATCCACACCAAAAGGCTGTTTTTCTGCATGGAAAACAGAAGGCGTAATTATTTGCAAGAGTTTCAATGTTTTTCCTTCGCTTTCTTAAGTGGCATAGTAGATTCTCTGTACCACTCAGCAACATTTGCCATCTCATTGTCTTTTTGAAACTATTGTTGCCCATGGAGGATTGATGACTTAGTATGCACTCCTGGAACTCGTGGGTAAAAGCAAGAATTAACTGCAAAAGATCTCAGAACTTCTGACTGCACAAAAGTGATCCTGAGAACCACCACATGCCAAGCTGATCTCTTTCTTTGACTGGCTGCAAAGAGAACAACAACGCATTATCTGTTTGCTCCCTATCTCTGAATTTCAGGAAAAAAAAAAGGCTTGAACATTTATAATATATATAAATAAATTGGAACACTTGGGGGTTTAGATAATTCATTTTTCAAACCTCTCAATGTTTCCATTCGTTGTTAAAATTTGTGAAAGCAATAGCTTAACATAGATAATTTCCTTTTTGACTATTGAAAACCATCAACTAACCCCAACCTAAGCACATACTACTTTTGGGGCCTGCTCAGTGGTACATGGGGACCCACTAGTCACTTCTAGTGACACTCAGCCAGGCTTGGCAGGAAAATGGAAGCATGTTTATGCCCAGGAATGTTGGGACCATCACAGTCATACCCAGTAGTGCTAGGGAGGGGGCAGGAGAGCTATATCCAGGGGCGTCATCTGGTGCCAGACACTAAGTTCGGGGCCTCCTATGTGCCAAGCATCTACTCTGGCCCGTTGCGCTATATCCCCAGTCCTAGTCTTACTTTTTTATAGATATTCCACAACCTCATATTTTCATTACCACAATAGTAATGTATTTATTTCCTCACAGCAAGGACTTTAGGCAGCTTACAATAAGAGCAAATTAGTGTCAAAATCCCACAGAATAAAAATAGAGATGAGACGTATATTTAGAGCTACGAGTATATATATATATAGAGAGAGAACTTACACAGCTTGTTACATAACATTGACAACACTGAGACTGATATTTTAAATGAGTAGTTTCCACGATAATGTTCCTCTACTACACATTTTTTTTCCTCTTAGGAGCTAAATAAAATTCATTAAAGAAAATATAAATTAAGTTTTTATATTTTTAGTATATAAAATATAAAAATTTAGTTCCCATTTGGCTCTTTCTGAATTAATGCTTGATTATCTAGACATGCATTATTAATTTATTAATGGCACAAGTTTTAAGATTCAGAAATTGCAGGAAATTTATAATTGCTTTGGTCTTTTGGTCAGCTGGGCTGGAGCGATAGCACAGCGGGTAGGGCGTTCGCCTTACAAGCGGCCAACATGGCCCACCCGAGTTCGATTCCTCCGCCCCTCTCGGAGAGCCCGGCCAGCTACCGAGAGTATTCGATATGCCAGACACAGTAACAACAAAGTCTCCAATGGAGACGTTACTGGGCCCGCTCGAGCAAATCGACGATCAACGGGAGGGCCTTTACCTTTACCTTTACCTTGGTCTTTAAAAAAGACATTTCTGGGGCTAGAGCAATAGTACAGTGGGTAAGGCAATTGCCTTGTACATGGCTGATCAGGGTTTGATCTTGGCACTACATGATGCCCCGAACACCACCAGTAGAAGAGTGATCCCTGAGTGCAGAGCCAGGAGTAAGCCCTGAGCACCACCAAGTGTGACACAAAAGCAAAACAAACAAAGAGGGTTTTTTTGTCTATATTTTCTGAGGAATAGTAAAGGACGGGACTTGGCCTTCTATATGTTCTACCCGAGGTCAATGCCCAGCACCATATATGGTCCTCTGAGCACTGCCAGGGAGCATACTGAGTACAGAGCCAGGAATAGCGTAGTCAGGAGTGACCCCAGCAACCCATCCCCACCCCCACCACTATCCTCTGCCTTTCTTACTAAATAACCTTTTTTCTCATAAGATGTGTCTCATTAGCAGGAGACTTGTCTTGAACATGTAAGGGCACTGGGTTCAATTCCCCGCATCGAAGTTCCCTATCTTTGCGGTTCTTAGAGTCCAGTGGAAGAGAGGCGCATATACAAAGGCAATTTAAACATAACATACAGGAGATAATATGGACATATACTCATTAGCGGTAGGAATATTTTGTTCAATATAAAGGTTTCTTGACGGAGATAGCACCTGAGTTAATTAAAAAACAAATGAGAGCAAATCAAGTGAAGTAAGGTGAGAGAGATATTCTAAAATAAGCAGTAACAGAAGCAAAGCTAATGTGAAATGAAATGGCCTAGGGCGTGTGGTGGACAAAAGATACAAGATTATTATTATTACTGCCATTGATAACATACCCTCTGTACTTACCATACATCAAGGACCTGCTAAGCAATTAAAATGTTTTTTGAATACTAATTCTCAGTATTTCCCCCCACATTTTATAGATAGGAAAACTAAGATTTAAGGGTATGGAGAATGTACCAAAGCCATAGAGTTACCAGAGTACTAAGTTGAACAGAGATTGGAACCAGAGGTTGATGGCCTGCAGTTAGTGAAGAATTTCAGTAAAAGAGGGTTAAAGATGTACTGTGCCCTCAGAACATCTCTTTTATAAGCAATGCTGTAATCATAACCAGTAACTTCTAGATTCACTAATACTCTTGATGATGGCAGGAAAGGGCAGAAGAACCTCTAATATATGTTACTACATCACATATATTAGCTTGCTCAGTCCTGTCACAAAAATAAAAAGACCTGGCATATATAAACTTAGCAATAGCAAGAATCCATATAGCATTCGCCACTTGCCTGCCATTGTTCTAAGTGCTTTACTGTATAAACTTAGTCTTCACAAGAACCACTGAGGGAGCTATCACCACTATTCCCATTTTATTGTTGAATAAACCAAGTCACAGAGGTTAAATAAGTTGCCTAAAATTATAGAGCCTATTAGAGGTAAAGCAGGAAGCAGACCCCGACATTCTAGTACCAGAATCTATGCTATAACCACTGTCCATCACATGTCAAAAGCAGTGACCAAACTCCAGATTTCTGAACTTATTTCATTCCCCTCTCCTTATCTGCTACAGCTGACAAGTAATTTTATCACATACTTGCATTTATAAATGAAAAATAACAAGGTTTTTCTGATTGTCTGCCCTCAGATTCTGCAGAAACTATAAATCTGATCATAACAGAGAAACTGTTGCCAAAGACAGGGAACAAAGAGTTCCAAGTTTTATATTTTTTTGTTGGATGGGTTACAGGGACAGTGTCAAACCATCAATATCAGTGCAGCAATGGCAAAAAGGGATGATGCTGGCAGAACAAGATACTTGGTATACTATTATCCAGATAAAAATGGTACCCTAAGGGGTGGGGCCAGAATAATATAGTGGGTAGGGTACTCGCCTTGCATATGGCTGACTTAGCTTCAATTCCTGGCACCACATATCGTCCCAAGAGTCCTACCAGGAGCACCTGAGCACAGAGTCAGGTGTTGCTGATCACCTGTGCTCCTGAGCACAGAACCAGGAATAAGCACTGAGCATCACCAGATATTGCCCCAAAGCAAAAATAAAATAAAATAAAAAAGATATAAACAGAAGAAAAGCAATTTAAAGTTATCAATATGCCATTACTTAAGAGATTCCTTGCTAGTCTTACCTCTATTGCCTTTTGCATCTCCAAAACTCAGAGTCACAGGGAGATAGTTCAAACAGTGGAGCACCTGCCTTCATGAGGCCCTGAGTTTCAATCCTAGCAACACTTGGTTCCCTGATGTCGATAGGTGTGTCCCTCATGGGCCCAAAGCACCACTGGGGGCAGGGGGGCACTGGTAGACCCTGAGCTATGCAAGCCCTAATACCACACTGCCAGGCTGAGCAATGCAGAGTGGCCCTATATCCCTTTAGTACCTCTAGGTGTGACTCCTACAAAAAAGGTTTTTAAGGCTCAAGCCCAGGGACAAATAATGACTACAGCAGGTAAGGCGCTTGCTTTGCATGCAGGTGACCTGGGTTCAATCACCAGCATCACATATAGTCCCATGAGCACTGCCAGGAATAACCTGAGCACAGAGCTATGAGGAAGCCCTGAACACTGTTGGCTATGGCCAAATATCAAATAAGTAAATCTCAGATCCAACTTTGTTACATCTTCCAATTATAAGAAAAGCCAAAAATATATAAATTTTAATTTGAAATATCTTGAAAGTTGATAATTAAAGTTATTTTTTGAAAAACAATTCATCATAAGGATGGAGAGATAATACAAGAGATAGGACACTTGCCTTGCATACTGCCAATCCCAACTCTATTCCCAGTACCAAATACGAATGTCCCCCAAGCATTGTCAGGCAAGATCCTTGAGTGCCTTTTAGGATCACTGTTTGACTCATTAAACTTTCTCCTTCAAAAAAAATCATTCTTCTATTAGTTTGCAGCTCCCAATTTTTTTTGAAAAGAAAAAAGTAAAGGAAAATACATGATAAAGCAAGTTACATTTTGCAGCCCACTGTCATAGTTTGCAGTCTCTATTATATAGTTGTCAGCTTTGTAAGATCTCACCTCTTCATTTGAAAATTGAAATAACTGGACAAAGGGAAATCTGATTTCACTTCTGTCTAAGACTATTTGAAGACACAGACTTATTTCAGAGAATGCAAAAATACAAAATGCAAGTTAAATGAAATTCTAAGACTCTGCAATGAATAAACACACTATCCAGAGAGAACTATGAACTGGTATACTGAGGGGCTGGAGCAATAGCACAGCGGGTAGGGCATTTGCCTTGCACGCAACCAACCTAGGTTCGATTCCCAGCATCTCATATCATCCCCCAAGCACCACCAGGAGTAATTCCTGAGTGCATGAACCAGGAGTAACTCCTGTGCATCGTTGGGTGTGACCCAAGAAGCAAAAAAAAAAAAAAAAAGAGAACCGTTATACCAACCCGAGACTGTAGAAATTATGTTAAATTCTTCCATTCTTTTCTTTAAACAACAAAGAAATGACCCGGAAGACAGATGTCTTTTTTTACAATCAGTGGCTTATTATATAGTTGAGTTTTAAGACAAACACAATTTTCAGTATATATCCTTTTCCTGTACCAGCCAATAACCTTCATTCTATTGAGCAACTCATTTGAATGCCTAGATCCAGTCATCCTATAGTCATTATGTACTACATTTTTTCAGCTACATGCACCAATAAATATTACTCTTCCTCATCTTCCTTTTGATTTAGTCCCTTAGTTAGGTTTCTGGCACTTAGAACCAAATGAACTGGACTAGAATCATTTCACCAAGAATGAACCATATTCTTTATGTCCTTTTTCTCACTGATATCTGTCTTTATTTATGCTCACCAAAAATTTAAACACTTAAAGCCAGTTTAATTTCTCTATTGTTTTCTCTACCTCCATGTCAAAACTGTGCATACATTTATATGTGTGTCTGTGTGTATATATATAAATACATATATATGTATATACATGGTGATACTATATCTTCCAAATACTCCACATACTCCACATTGAACACAAACACTCCAATCAGAAACATATCTCAAAAGAATGCAACTGAATCTAAGAGAGTGGTATAAGGAGTGACAAGACGTTTATTTAGAGATCAGTCCTAATTTAGTAATACTAATAGACACTTGACCTCTGATTACTTTTCAATAGAGAGTCTATGACTCATTAAACTTTCTCCTTCAAAAAAATCATTCTTCTATTACTTTATACAATATGGATGGTTTTTTTAGTCCAGTTTTAGGGAATGGTAAGGATATTCCAAATGTATAATGAATCAAGAAGCTCTCGTTGCATTTTTGGCATCCCAAATTTTCATAACATCTTTCTATGTACCAGAGCATAATGGTTATAATCCATTGCACCAAGGAGATTGTCTGAGGGCAAAGAGGTTGGAGACATGAATGTCAAAAAATCATTATTTAAATAATTCAGTTCTTTCTCTGATGCAGAGAAACACATAATTCTTTTCAAAGGAAATCTAGTTTAACAGTCAGTTTTAACTCCCTCAAAAGGTTAGAACATTTTACTTTATGAAAGGTAAATTATGTGTTGCATTGACAAAGCAACACTAAAATTTTTGAAGAGTAGTGGTAATCCAAATGTCTCAAAGAAAGTCTGAGTGGATGAATCACTAGTATTGATCATGCATATAGACACACACAGCTAACAAATCCCAGGTTTTCAATTTAATGAAAGGAAAGACAGAGTCCTCATGGCTAGTAATGATGCAACATTAAATGTAATTTAATGGCAACGACCCCATAACGTAAAGGCTGGATCACATGGAAATGAGTAACCTGAACTTAGTATTTTCTAGTCATAACATCATCTAATAAAAGAACAGTTGATATAGAATAAAATTTTTGGACTTCCTCTTTTCCTTCTCACACACAAATATGCACCCAAATCTATAGATATGCATAATCTCTGTTTTGGACATTTATAGACCAGGCAAATTAAATTCCTAGCCCACATTAAAAACTGGCCACATTAGTCTAAATTTTACATGGACTTGTTTACAGTGCCTGCTTTTACATTCCCTCTTGGAATATCCCTAAGTAGTTAGTTCACATGAGGTAGTCACCCATCATCATTAGTATATAGTTTAGAAACATATGGTGTAGTTCTGTCATGCTGAATTCTCGGTATACACTCTACTACCCTTATAGAAAAGTGAATGTGCAGAGCTGTCTTTCAAATAATCATTTAAAAACTTCAAAACCATCTACAGTCCCATGGCTAGATTTTTATTTTGGTCATATAACATTACCACCAGCATATAATATTTAGATTCACAGTAGCTCAAATGATATCCCTGTAAATAAAGTGTTTTCATAAGTTCATTTTAAAGTCCCTTCTTTTAACCAAGAAGATGAACACATGCTCAAGTATTCTTTTATTCCCAGTGAAGAGCAATACAAAGTAATTGTTTATCTCAACTTTCAATACTGTCTTTCTCTGCCACATCCAATTGTCCTTCAGACTAAAAAAGAGCATTCATTCCCCTTCCCTCTCCCTTCTCAGCTCAAACTTCCTGGGGAGATGGGCACATCTGTCATCAGTATCAGACAACAGCCCATCTTTCTCATTCATATTCTTTATGAATTAATACCAAAATGTTCATGTTGCGCATGCCGACTATTTGATAAGAACACAAAGTCCTCCTCTCAATTCAAACAGAAATATCCCTAGATAAGGAAATGCATTTGATATGCTGTCAGGATGCAAGTTTCCATTTTACATTCTAGAATGTTTCTGGGGGCCAAAGTGATAATAAGCAGGTAGGGCCTTGCCTTGCTTGTGACAGACCCTGGATTGAACCTAGCATCTGAAGACCACAAAGGAGTAAGCCCTAAGCACTGCTGGGTGTGCCCACCCAGCAAACTAAACAAAACATTATTTCAGGCCAGTGTAACATTTTAAAAGATAGTGTTTTTGGATCACAATACTTCATCTTCAATTCCCACTCTTTTATTTCTCTATATAAAGCAACTTAAAAAAAAAAAAAAGACTTCTCTGAGTTCCAGTTTTTTCTTCCAAAAATGGAGAGGGTAACTCCTACATCTTCAGGGTTACTAAAAACTTTAAAAATTATCATAGAAAAAGAAACTTAGCATGAAAACTGAGAAAATTTGAATAAACTACAGATTTTAATTGACAAATCAGTACTTTTTAAAAAATTGTAACATATGTATCATGTAATGATAAGATTAATGCTAGAACAAAAATGGATGTGTAGAAAAGTGGGTGTGGGGTATAAGGAAATTCCCAATTCTGTCTTCTCAATTTTCCAGTAAATCTGAAAAATAAAACTTTTCTAAAAATCAAGTCTGTTTAAAACAATGATCTAAATGAATCAGATGTTTGAAAAAATAGAAGCCAGTGTTGTGATAGAGCGTCTCTGTTTTCATAAAGTCTATTACTCTTGTTATAAACTCACCGCCCTCCCTCAGCTCTATCAAGATATGACTGACATAAAACAATGTCTATATTTAAGATGTACCACATGACGATTTCACAAAATACCTTTTACTTCTCCCAATTCAGCAGTCTCTTCACAGACCATTCTGACTCCATGCCACTCTATTACCTTTGTCTACATAATTTTTTTCTGTAGTTTTTTTCAAATTCATCATTTTTATTCTACTACAACTTCACGTTTAGCATATAGTTAGCTTTTTATTTCTCTAAAACTAATTTTTAAGCACACTCAACTCATCTGGGAAATTAAATTGTATTACAATGATTATGTAAAACTTTTATGTTACTTAGATGATTGCTCTATTTTGACTTTGTATTTTTAATCAAAACTCTTTTACTTGGAGAAAAATAACAGAACATACTATTTCACCAAGTCGCTAATAAAATATATTGCTAAGGAAGCCCAAATTATCTGTAATATAATTTTTTGTAATATATTCTCTGCTTTCCAGCAGAGTCAGCAACCCTTGGGTAGCTGTGTGGGACATGTATTTAGCACTAGAATGCTACCATAGCTAATTTGAACCATTGCTAGTGTTATGAGTTGACCCTACAGTTTCTTCTCTACTTTCAATGACTATGTGTAAAAACAGGACCCACCTGCCCCTCAAAACCAGAGCTTGCAATGGATTTAGAGAAAATGATCTAATAAAAATACATAAATCCCCCTTATGATGATCTTTATCAAGTGACTGAAGACTCTGTTCAGAAAAACCGAGTCTGAAGAGAATGGATTTCTTTCCTCATTCTCCAGCGCTGGATTTAATCATCTATTTCAAAGACAGAGTCCAGCAGCCTTTGACAAATAGATGCTTTTTTAAATTTTTTATTTAAGTCACAACAGTTTTCATTGCCAAAGGATGAGATTATTTTTGGCTGTTGCTGTTATTAAATGGGATGGATTTGGGAATGAGAATTTACAGCTCCAAATCCTCTTTTGGATTAGATAGCAGGCACAATCAACATAATTCCAAGCTGAAACTTGAAAGATCAAGCCCTTTGAACCCAATACCCAATCTTAAGAGAATACCCAAAGAACTTTTACCGCTCTGAAGATAGCTTTGCTTTACTGTATTCAAAATTCAATTGAACAAGCAAGAGGGGCGAAAAGTGAGTATGGACCCCACTTACTCCTCAACCAGGAAACACGTTTTGGTGTTTCTTTTCTTTCTTTTTTTCTTTTTCTTTCCTTTCCTTTTCTTTTTTTTTTTTTTTTTTAAGTAACTGATAAACCCTGTGACAGCTGAAACAGATCCTTGGTGCTGGGTGGTGTGTATACACATGTGGGCAAAACAAACAAAGAAATCTGTGCTAACTAAGATAAGACTGCATAAATATAGGAAAATCTGACTGCGCGACAGCAACATATAATTCCGTTTTAAATAGCAGCAACACAGAAATCCACTATTTTCGGAATCAGGTCTCACATCCTGGTGCTGGGATGGTTACAGCTGGGTGCTCACACCGCCCCTCTTCACCGGCTTTTCTGCTCGCGCGTGTGCAGCGGTCTGATTTGAGAGAGGAGAGCAGAACTGACTCTCACTCACTCACTCACTCCAACGCAGTATCTGGCCCCTTGTCGCCTGCCCTGCCACACTGGCCGTCCTCTGCCCTTCATTGTGACAGGCGAACAGCTGATGGAAATAGGCGCTAGTCCACCGCCACCCCCCTCACCCCCCACCCCGCCCCTAACACACACACACACACACACACACACACACACACACACACACGCAAACACATACATAGCCCGGGGCAGCCAGGGCCATGCCCCAGTCTTAGAAACAAAAAGCTGTTTGGTGTTTTTTTTTTGTTTTTTTGTTTTTTCCCGGGGGGCGGAGGTGGGGGGATGCTTATAACTGCGAGGCTTTCAGCAGCTGCACTAAGACAGCGGCGCTCAGCACCCAGGACCTCGGAGAGCCAGAAGGTGGCGGCGAAGTCACCTTGGGAAGAGAAGAAGGCCAAAGGGGGAAAGATAAAGGGGCTGACCCTGGCCCAAGAGCCCAGAGGTGTGTGTTGTGTGTCTCTCCTCCGGGGTCCGGGAAGCACAGGCGAGAGTGGAGGGATTCTCAGTCTTGGATCTCGGTGACCCGGGACCCAAGGGCGCCCCTGGAAGGTGATCAGCTGACCCGAGCCGGAGAAGGGTGCCCTTCACAGTGTCCCTGGAAGCTTCTGCCTTCCGACTTGGCCCCTGAAACTGTTCTCAGCCGGGACCGCCGGCTCCGAGGCGCACTTCTCGCCGCACACCCGCGCCCCCACCTGCTGGGCGCCCTCGCCCGCCCAGCGCACGCCCGGGAGGGCGGGCCCCGCGCTGAGCGCAGCCGCTTGGCGACTCCCGGACCCCCTGCAAGCGAGCCAGGCCTCTCCGGGGGCCGCGGGCTGCAGGTCCCTCCCGGAGCCTCCGGGGCCCCAGAGCCCGACCGGCCCGCCCCGCTCCAGCCGGTGCATCCGGAACGGGAGGCCGGGGCGTGCGTGGCTGCGCTCCCCGCGCCGGGCGGGTCCCTGGCCGCTGCGGGCGCGCTTGGAGCCGGGCCCGGCGGCCCCGGGGAGCCTCGCAGCCCCTGCCCCTGGGCGCTGCCCGCTCCTCCTCGCCAGCTGCGCCGCCAGCTCCCATTGTTCGCCCCGCCCGCCCGGCGACGTCCGGGCGCTGCACCCTGGGCCTCCCCGGCGCGCCCGACGTCCGGGCGCTGCACCCTGGGCCTCCCCGGCGCGCTCACCTTCTGCTGCCGCCGAGCCATGTCGGTGGGCTGCTTGGCGTTGAAGGGGTAGGCAATGCAGCGCATCACGAACACATAGAGCTGCAGCTTCTTCTTCCTCTCCTCCTCCTCCTTCTGCAGCCGCTCCAACTCCTCCTTCTCCTTCTCGCTCACCACCGACGGGCTGGGGCTGGAGGGCCGGCCGCCCCCGGCGCGGCTGCTGCTGGGCTGCAGTCCCCCGGCCCCGCCGCCGCCGCTGCCCGCGCCGCTGCCCCCGCCGCCGCCGCCGCCGCCGGCGCCCACCCCGGCCCCGGCCCCGCCGCCGCCCCCCAGCCCGGCGCCGCCGCCCGAGCCCTCGCCGGTTCGGCTGGGAGACAGGCGCGCGCCGGACGCGGCCGAGCCCAGCACCTCCTTGCCGCTCTCCTCCTCCTGGATCTCATCCGATTCCTCTTCGCTGGACGAAGGGTCCAGCATGGTGGCGCCGGGAGAGAGAGGGGGGGGGGTCGGTGTCCCTGGAGCCCCCGGCGAGGGGCGCGAAAGGCGGGGGGCGCTGGAGGCAGCTAGGGGGTCGGCTCTCTCCAAATCGGGGGGCGAGCGCGCGCGCTGCGGGCCGGCGGCGGCTGCTTGCTGCTGGGCGCGCGGGAGCCGGGCGCAGAGCCCCGAGCGAGGAGGGAGGAGAGGAGGGCAGAGGGGGGCGTCCGCCGACCCACGGTGGGCACCGGAGGGAATCAGTGGCGAGCGCCGGGCCCGCAGCCGGGTGCCAGCTGCAGCCGCCGAAGGAGGCGCCTCCGGAGAAGATGCCGAGTGTTGCAAGCGGTGGATGCAGCCAAGAGCCGGAGAGGCATCTTGCCGATTGGGGAGGGAGCGGCGCTTACGTGGTGATCGGCTTAACTCTCCCGTGTCCGCGGCGGAGAGGGAGGCCGGAGCGGGGAGCGCGCGCGGCGCACCTGAAGCCTCGGAACCTCGGGACGGAGCCCGGCGCCCCTTAACTTAACCCCACTCGTCCCCTCCGGTCGGTGGGCTGGATCCCCTTGGGACAACCCCGTCCTGAGGATCGTGATGAGGAATCCCAACTTTCTTTGCCTCGACCCCTCTCCCTCCCGGGGGCTGGGGGGTGGGGGCGGTGGGGGAGGAGTGGAAGTTGGGGGAGGCGGGCGGGATTATTAATGCACAAACCCCAGTGGTGACTTCTCAGCGAAACGTAGCTATTTGGAAACCCTAAATCTCGAGGGCTTACTGGAAGAAAGACGGGGAGGTTCCAGATGGAGAAGAGAACGTCTTCTCTGAGCAAGGTTTTTCACACCTGGGGAGTGCGGGCGGCGTCTCGGCCGCGAATTCGTCCCACCTGTGTTAATTCTGCTCCCAGCGGTTCACTTTGCATCCAGCCTCTCCAATGAAAATAAACGTGAATCAAATTTTCAGCGGATTGGTGTGCCGACCAATTAGGTCAGCTATTGAGGTAAAACCCCCCGCCCTTCCCTACTTACTTAAGCTACAGTAAGCATTCTTTAATGCCAAGACTAGGACTATTTTTTTTTTAAAAAAAAGGGGGGCTAGAACTGTTTTCTAATGAGAGGCATCTACCAGAGAAAGATTGATTGATCTTAAAAGCAGAAGGATTGATTTCTGCTTTTACTCAAGCCCTACCTCCATCCTGGCTCACGAGAGTCTGGGTATAGTGAGGAACCTGAGACCAGACAAAGTCACCCCAAGAACTCAGTGGCGTCAATGTCTAATGCGTTGATTCTGTCTCACTGTCTTTAACACCACTTCTAGGTTATCTATTCAATTCAAAGCAGCAGATGGTGCCTTCCTCAGCATCTTTCTTTGAGGCCAATAAACCTGGTGGAGTGGGGAGCTGGCCAGCGTGCTGAATCCAATCAGCGGTTGGCAGATGGATTGAAAACAAACCACCCCCTGCCACCGGGGATCTTGGGCTATCTGGAGACCTCCTCACCTCCAGAAACCTTGTCTCCTATGTTTATTTTGTGTGTATTTTATAATATGTGCCTTTGGCTGCTCTAATTTTTGTAGCTACTGGTGGAAGTTACTGTAGAAGTTTAGTATGCGTTTAAAGTGTGTGTCACAGCTATTTTTAATGTATTTTCAGATTTGCCATGAGTTCAACTCTGATAGGCAAATGACCATTTCTAATTAATATAGTTGAGAGAGAAAAATGAATTTAAATCACCATCCTAATTTCACATTAACTCCAAACATCCTGCTTGCTTTTTTTTTTTTCAATAGAATTGGTCTTACCACAAGGACACAACCTCTGGTCATCACACATTGGTATGATTCATAACAAAGTCCAGCAATATGGAAATTTTTGCAAAATGGCAGTTTTCAGTATTTCTACCAAAGAAGCAAAAATGTATTAAAAATACGTTGTATTGGTTTCCCTGGAATTTAAAATACAGGAGGCCTATCAATCAGTCAACAACTTTTATTCAGGACCTTTTCTAGATGTTGATCCTGGTGCTTGAAGTAGGTGGAATTTTTAGAAGAGTCTCTTGAAGCTCCATGGGGGATATAAACTTGTGAAAAATATCACATTCATTTAAAGGCAACATATCAACAAGTACAAGTTTGTAAAAACTGTCATGAATGAAACTACTTGGAATAGAAAAGAGGAGTGTATTCTCAAAGAAAGGAATTGAAATGTAAAGGTGGAAAACTTGTGAAGAAAGGGGAAAGTCTATATCATATGCAGAAAAATGATTTTTCAAGACCATAGTGAAAAGGCTAAGAATTAAATGAGGCACATGGTGATTTGGAGATGAAGTGTGGATAAGTGAGAAAGGAAAATGGAGTTGAAATAATTTATTTTGCCAAAAGGAAGGATCCCTTTCAGTACACAAAGAAATTAATTAATATAATGAGGGAGCATGTGGTGATTTGCAAGGGAATTGGTCTTCAAGGCAAGACAAAGACCATTTACTAATTAAATATTTCTTTTTTCAGTAAGCATATCCATTTAACACTAGACATTGGTAGCAAAGGGACCATGACCTATGTCTTTAAAAGCATTTTGGATTTCTCATTTTCTATGAGTACTAAAATTTTAATTTTATACTTTTTTGCAAGAATTTTTGACTTATGACATTTTAATTGTACCCATTAAGACAAACTTAGTATCTACCATCTGTTAGTCGTGTAAACCTATGATATGGGTAATAAATATATTTTGCTTAGATAAGTTTAACATTCTTATCAATCCCTCCCAAAGAAAATTGTACAAATCTTACTAGAAATTTTGTTTTGTCTATAAATGCATTGCTGCCTTTTAAATCATACATCTTTCAAATATATTCTTTACCTTATCTAGAATTTAATTCAATGTGCATGGAAGCATTATAACTCTGCTACTGCTGAAGATAAGAAATGCCAGCCAGAAATCCTTAGACATTTCAGTTAGGAGTTATAGCCTCCTTAAATGCACATTTTGGTGAACAATGACAGAACTAACCCTAGCATATCTAAAGATTCAATTGTGTACAATTTTTAGCATCCTTGTTCTTATTTTAAATACAAATCTACCAAAATTCAGATATACATGAGCATTTATATCCCCAAACTCAGTATTTTTGGTGCTTTCATGTTTGTCCCCCACCTCCGGTTCTACAGTTCTTCTTTGTAGAAAACTTGAATAACCTCAAGGTGATGGAATAAATTTTAGTCAGCCATCTGGATACCATATTATGAAAGTAGAAATTATAGCATTGAATATTTTAATCCCACCCACAGGAGGCAAAGTTTAGAGGAAATAGAAATGACTGAGATACTAAACCAAGGTTTCCTAATCCAGACTTAGATGCTCTCCATCTACTGAAGTGTTTACCATGGTTATGCAAAAGATTACAAGTGTGAGGGAGTGTCTTTCTCGTTGGTAATAAGTAAAAACACTGAGTTAGTTTTTTATGTCATTCTGATCATCTGTCTCAATCAAACTGAGTTTAGTGCACATTTTAGTGTTTCTGTATGTTTGTTATTGGAAGATAGAGTTTGGTCAAGTTTAAATTTTTATCTTTCTTAAACAGACTTTATATTATCTGCCTGTACTTACTTTATCCAAATAAATACTTCTTTTATTTAAAAAATTGGGCGGGGTCACAGAAACATTATAGGAGGTAGAGCACTTTGCAATCACGTTGGCAGTGATCACATTCAACCCCCTGGAGCATGGCCAGGAGCACTCCTGAGCACTAAAATAGAAATAGCCCTCAGTACTGTAGATGTAGCCCATTGCCCCAGCCTCACAAAAGTTTACAGAATAACTTATAGACACTAAATAGGTACATTTGAACCATACTTTGACCTATCCCATAGTGCATACTTGGGCTTTCAACCCAGGTAATTCAATCAGTCACTTAATATCAGAGTTATTCTAAGAATAATTAATGACCCAGACTCAGCTTCCTCCATGGCAAGAAAATTAAACTAGATGTTATATTGAAAGTGTTTTTCAGCAGATTCATGTAATAAACGAGATCACAAAAATTGAACACTAATAATTAGAAGGAAAAACAACATTAGAAAACTCGGCCAGAAGTATATTCTTGAATAACATAATATATTTTTCTCTCTCTTGTTTTAGAATCTTCAGGAGCTTAGAAAATGGTTCACCATTATTCTTTATTTGTGGTATTTCTTGATAAAGTAAAATGAAGTGGGGTAGGATGAAATTAGAAGATAATCATAGAATTAAAAATCAAGCCATGCAAAAACATTTTCTTTAGCTCTAGGCAATGAAATATATTTTGAAGTGATAAATATACAAGTTGCATGAACTAATCTTGGGAGAGTATGAGCTAAGATGAGAAATAAAAATGGAATAACACAATGCACAATAAATAATTTGAGTTCTGAAAATCAGATATTCACAAGGGAAATCAAATAGTATGCACAAAGTCCAAAGTTGGGTCTTTTGCATTCACTATGGAAAAGGATGAGTCATTAGCAAGTTAAAGTCAACATTTTTTTTTAAAAAAAAAATAGCTATTTATAGATCTGGAACATTAGTATAGTGGATAGAGGGTTTGCCATGTACAAGGCCCACCAGTGTTTGATATCCCAGCATCACATAAGGTCACCTGAACATTGAATATGAAGAGGAGTAATTCCTTAGTGCAGAGCCCTGAGCGTTTCCCAGAGAAGAAAGGGAGGGAAGGGAGGATGGAAGGGTCATTTCCTCATTATAAAGTACTAGGTATATAATTGTCCTAACTATCCTTTCTCCAGTTTGTCTTACTTTGATATTTGTTGCTACAGCTATATCTTCACCTTCTCAAAAGAATTTTCTGGGTTCATTGTCTGGGTCATATTATCTTAAATGATAGCGACTTTAAACTGAAATACGTTCAAATATTGTAAAAAGGAATGACTGAAATCAGGTTAATTTCATATCAACAAGTTTATTTTTAGTTTTAGATAGGTTCAGTTCAGTCTACCTTAAAATATCTAGGTCTTAAGTTTTTGGAAGATGACTAGAAAGTTATTAAGAAAAAGACTGAGAGACTTGATGAAAGAAAATAAATTAGGAAAATGTATATAGTTACATCAAAAGATAGATGCTATCTACCCTCAGTTATCAACAGAGCTACATATGTTGCCTAAACTGCTCTAAATTAGTTCTAGTTGCCGAAATCTCCAATAAAATAAGCAAAAGGTAAGTTCACAGACAGAAGTCTGTACTCTGCTCACATGCTTTCTTTAGACTTTTTGGGATTACCCTGACTCTTCTTGCAAGCGAGGTCCACTATTACAGTCCATTGTTTATAAGAATTGCACAGTATTTTTCTTATCTCTTTCATCAATAAGGTTTTTATGCCCAGTCTTATTCCAAAAGAATATTAAGAGATTCTGACATGATTAATTTTTACTTATGAATTGTATCTAATGATATACATGAGAAATAATGGGCCTCAATAGGAAGTTAGGATTGCATCATGACAGATTGTTGTATATTTCAACCAATTACTGATCAGTATGCATATTCTATTCTTTCATATCCTATTATTTGGAGCCATATCCAAGATATCCACCAGGGCCCAACAGCTGAAGACCTCCGAGTCCCAGCCAAGGCCATGCTGGGACCACTCTCCACACACTTGGATGAGCCTCACGCATAAAAGAACTGGCAGAGGAACCCAGGTGTGTGGTACCCGGGGCTGAGATCTCCAAACCTGCACGAAAGGGACTGGACCTGCCAGTAGCTACACAGTTACACCCACCAACTGCTGTGTAGCCCCAACAGCGGCCAGGATCCAGAGATTATCACACTCAGCTCCTGGAAGCATGCGGCCGCATGCGGCCGCGCGACATCTTATCATCTCATTCCTACTTTGGACAAACTGGCAGGCTACCGAATGTAACCTGCCCACACGGCAGAGTCTGGCAAACTCCCCGTACTATACCAAATATGCCAAATACCAGTAAAAATGATGGGTCTCATTCTCCTAACCCTGAAAGAGCCTTGAATATGGCACTTTAAAAAAAAAATCTCAGGGCTAGGACGAAGGAGACGTTACTGGGGCCTGCTCGAGGCAATCGACAAACAACAGGATGGTCGTGATCGTGATCCAAGATATAACTGAAAATAAAAATCAGGCTAGGTAGATAAATATCTCTCTAGGAAAGATGCTTGCCTTGCATGCAGGTACCCCTGTCTATTCCCTGGCACTGTGTATGTCTGCTGAGCATTGCCAGAGGTCAAACCTGAGTACAGACCCTTTTATTGACCCTGAGTACCCCCTGTTGTGGTCCCTAACTCCCAAATAATAATTTCAAAATGTCAAAATAAATGTGCAGGGGCTCTATATTTCCTCAGAATTGAGCTTTGATGATCGTAGAATAAAACATACATCTGAGGTTTTAAAAAAATCAAAACTTCTGCCTTTTTTGCTCAGAATTCATGTTTTGATATTTTGCTCTCTTCTGGTCAGTATAGAAAGCTGAAGCATAGGAATATTTAAAATTCATGCCTGCAAAAATAGAAAGATACAGAATGGCCTCTGATTGCAACTCTTGCATTCATATGAAGAAAAGAAAAGAAAAATACATGGCTACCAGACCTCTTTAATGTGCAGTAAACTGTCCATTAGTAAACTTGCCTCAACAACACATTTTGCCTGGTAAATCTAATTTATACATTCTCTTCTTGATGAGAGATAGAATAAGTAGTTGACAGAGAGCCAGAAACTTGACTTTTTCTTTGTAATATCATAACAAAAGTTATACCCTTTCACCAAGCATTTCAACTCTCAGATTTCTGATTATCTTGTAATAAAGGAACCAGATGAACCCCTGTACTTATTTCTCAAGAGAAGGTCTATCTCCTTCAGTCAGTTGTACTAGCATTCTTCCTAGTAATAATTTTAAAGGTGGTAAAAGCTTACGCATATATGTGCTTAGAACAAAGTATAGATCATAATTCTGATAAATGCCAGTGGAGGTCAGTGGATTAATATTATGTGCTTCGGTATTTTTGTTTTTCTTTTTGTTTGGGAGTGGGGCCACATCTGGTAGTGTGGAGGGCTTACTATTGCCTCTGCACTCAGGGATCACTCCTGGAGGTACACAGGGATCATATGAGATGTCAGAGATCAAACCTGCGGTAACAACATACAAGGAAAGTAAGCTTGTACTGTACTATTGCTCAGACCTCCTATGTGCTTCAATTTTAAATAACAAGGATGAACCGTAATTTTTGGAAATGGAAAGCATTCATAGTTTACTAAGGTCAATGAGAAACCGATTGTCCCTTAGGAGAAAGGCAAGACTAGAAAGCTGATGCTATAAGGGTCAGCATCATAGGTACACTTAAGTTTTGGCGGGACTGTGGTCTTTGAGTGAGAATTTAGTACCTGCCTCTTCTTCACAAACACTAATATTTTATCTACTTTCATGCTTTTTGAAAGTATACCAACATAAGAAAAAAGTTAAAGAAGTACAGAGGAGAGGTGGAAAGTCTGACACAGTGGAAGGGAAACACTGGAATGTATTTGAGAAGGCACATCAATTGCCTAAGTAATTATTTATTTTCCTTTCATGGTGTGGTATTATTTCATCCCCTAAAAAGATCAAGAATTGCCATGAATTGATGAAAATTAATCTTCATTTTACTCAATGCAATAGGAAATGCAGTAACTGTTAAAGAATATTAAGTACTCAAAGTCAATTCAGAGTGGAGTGAGTGCAAAGTCAGACCCAAATCATAAGACCTTTTTTTCCCACAGTTTTATTTATACTGCACAACAAAATGAGACCCCTATGAGTCACCAAGTTATTTGTACTGTCAGCTATTAAAATAGCATATTTTTACTACATAATCAAATCATAACTCATTCGATTGCTTCAGAAAATGTGTAGGAAAGGGAAAACCTTATTTTGTGAAAGTAACTTCAGGCAGCAAAAGGTTGACTAATCACAAAAAATCCAAGTTATACTCCCCCTCACCCCCAATGCATACTGCTGACTTCACAGGCAGTCAAAACAACTTTATCTAGAATAATTTTTCCACTAAATTATTTGTATAATTGAATATATGACTCAGTTATATATTCAGAAATATTGACGGAAACCAAGTTTTCACTTTCTTGCTGATATTAATTGAATAGTGAAAAGTGGTAGAATGTTCAAATTCTGCCCAGATTCATGATGCAAAATATGTGGCTATAAAAGTAGCCTTCAGTAGGAGTAATTACATAAAAATAAGAAAAGTTATAAATTTCTCAAACAGTTTGGACACTCCCCCTAAGTTTGTCAATTTAACTAGTTACTAGGTGATAAAAAAGCAAACTATGACAATCCCACACATTAATCTTATATTTTGTAATTATTTTTTATTTAGTCCCTAGACAAATATTTAGCATTTTGGTATCATAATTAAATTACTCTTGTTGTTGCCATGTTTTATATGTTTTTTATTCTTATTGAAATTGCTATTAGGTAAAACATTTCTAGATACTTCCTGTATTATTCATTTAGGGGGTTTTGATTTCCTTAGAAAGAAAAGGGACTCAAATTAAGATACTAAAAATAAATTGCATAACACATATGAGTTGTGCTTTAGAAATCAGACAGTTTGAGGTTTGAATTCATATTCTACCAATATGTGACCCGAGAAAAATAGCTTATCTTGGGAACTTTGGTCCTTTAACCTTGAATTGAAAGCACCAATAATATGTTGTGCTTCTGTGAAGGTGATTAACTTTAATGCATTTTAAATGCTTAGCACAGTGTGTGACACATCCTCAAGAAATAGAAACTGTTGTCAACATTATACATGATTTGGGTTCCATTGAATGGGGATTTAAGTAAAAGACTATGTCAGCCACCACCATGCTGAGACCACTCTCCACACACATGAAGGTACTGGCAGAGGGACAAATCCACGCGGGTTCCGGGGCCGAGATTGGAGTCGAGCGTCCTCCACCCATATCCTCCAAATTCCAGTAGGTGGGGGTCACACCCACCACCTGGCCCCCTGGCGCCGTGTAATCCCATCAACGGCCAAGACTCAGAGACTATAAAATCCAGCTCCCGGAACCACGCGGCCGCATTTGCGGCCACACGACATCTTATCAGGACATCTTTTTTATGACATCTTATTATCTCATTCCTACTTTGGACAAACTTGCAGGCTATCGAATGTAGCCTGCCCACAGGGCAGAGTCTGGCAAACTCCCCGTGGCGTACCAAATATGCCAAATACCAGTAACAATGATGGGTCTCATTCTCCTAAAGAGCCTTGAATATAATCTCAGGGCTAGGATGAAAGAGACGTTACTGGGGCCTGCTCGAGGCAATCGACGAATAACAGGATGATGAAATGAAAATGAAACTATGTCTGTGGAAGAAGCATTTGTAAAAGTTTTATTTTGTCATCAAGAATTTGACATTCCATCCCTAAGTAAGAAAACTTTGACGATAGCTCAATAATATGAAGTTATCATTCCATATATCATCAAAAATTATTTTAGAAAGAATGGATTTGTCAAATGGTCATGTAATAAGGTTGTTATAACCAGACTTGTAATGAGGTTGACATTCTGAAAGAAAAAGGAAAGAAAGGCCATTCAGACATTGCTTTTTGAGAACTCAACTAAATAGAATTCAGAAAGAGCTTCTATTAGCCTGTATTTGCATAACAAAAAGATTCCCTGCCTTCATATAGTCTTATTTTCAGATCCTAAGTAGAATATTTATTAAAGTCTAGATGCAATTAAACCTTTTGTGAAATCTGTGTTTGATCATGAATAGAGGTGAGTCAGAAAGTCTGTGAAGGAGACAGACATAAAGGAAAGTATACAAGAAAGCATTCTCATTTTACATTTAGCAATTACCTTTGAAAAACAAAAAAGAGATTTTAGAGTAAAATGAAGTTTTCCATTGAATACATTTATCACTAATCTTGGTTCTTTGTTTATTACTCTCATTAATTCAGTTAACATATGTTGGATATTTGATTTGTTTATAAAATAGTAATGAGAAAGGTAGTCTTGCCCTATCCTAGTCTGTCTGAAAGTGCTCTTGTATGAAAAGAAAATATAGTGAGTCTTCAGATAGTAGTTATGTGTTTCATTAACATAACAAAAACTATGTTTTAGATTACTACAAAAAGACGCCACAAAATCTAAGCTTTATTATTTCACTCCAGAAATGTCAAAGGAAGTCTGTTCTCACATCTATTATTGTAATGAATCAGGATTTCTTTTTAAACTGTCTATACTTCACTATGACTATTTCCAAGAGGTGGTTCTGAAAGAGTTTACTGAATTTGGACTGGTATTTATTTAGGGGATCACTCAGGGTTATATCTTTTGCCAAAAAAAGAGAGCTTAAATTAATCAAATAATTTGTCCAAAATTTCAAGGAAACTGAAACATAGTTATGCATTTAGTCAGTGTGATTGAGTTAGAAAAAACTAATTTTCTTTCACTATAATTTTGTGGATTTAAATCCCCCCAAATAATTTTCTTGCCACCGTCCTTATTTTCTTTTCCAAAGGCAAAACAAATCAACTTGAGTGGGAAAAGGAAGGAAAACAATAATCTATGTTTTCATGTTACTAGATTATTTGATTCTCGAGGAAGCTTGCCTTGCTTACTTATAATCATATCAAAATATTCATATTTTAAAAATTGGCAGGAAATGCTACTGCAATCCTTCTGTCCTTGTTGGAACATATCAGGGAATCAGGATTTTCTCTTATTCCAGAAATTCCTTTCAATATGTGCCAGTTTCTAAGCCTAGGGATGCTAAACGTCAAAAATAAAAACTTACAATGAGCTAAGAATTCTGATGTACTTACTGCAAAAGTGCATTCCAGGACTACAAAGTCATTTCAATTTCGCTAATTGAAACATGGATGTATTTTTAATCATTGGGACTAGTGTCTCTGTCATTTAAGTTAGATATTGTAAGCAGAAACTCTGGTAATCTAGCATTTGTGGCAGGTGGGACTTAATGCTTGTTAAGTAACTCTTAATTTTAGGATCGTAAACGTCTTTTATCTTTCTCATTGATTTAACAAACACACGTTGATTCCCAATTATGTACCACCTTCTGTGCTAGATTCCGGGAATAAATTGAATGAGGCAGGTTTTCTGCCTCCAGAGAGTTCACAGTATTGTTGGGAAGACAACCAATAAAAGAGAAAATAATAATGTACTCTGCAAGGTCCAAAGATAGAGCTGTAAGCCTTGAGTGTTATGGAATCTTCTAGAAAGAAAACCCAGATTTGGAATATGAAATAGTAAAGGGAACTGGAAAGGCAGAATTGATAAAGAATTACAGTCCAATATTTCTAAAAGATTGAAAATAAACAAAGAGAGCCATCAGGTGAAACTCTCTAATTTGAAACATGTCTCCATTATAATTCCAAAAGGATTTGAAGGTAATATTTTTTTGTAAAGAGAAAGACGAAACAGCTTGTTTTCTAGGTAGAAAAAACTATGTGAGAAGAGACTCAAGGTCACAAAGGAGAATAGTACAGAAAAGAATCTGCTCAGTTCCTGGAATCAAATGGGTCTGAAGTTCCAATCTCAATCTTGTCACTCAGTGGCTAAGAATAATCCATGTAGAAATGTGGGAATTTTCTAGAGCTACTGAATCTACACATAATATATTTTGTTATACTATTTTTAATTTTATTTTTGTTAGCTTTAGATATGTCTAAGATGAAGTAACCTTTCAAATTTGCCCTATGTAGAGAAATTTAATAATTAAACTATAAATATTCTTATAGATAATAATGATGATAAACACTTTTATTGGATTCTTTTTTAATCTATACTGACATAAGCACTTTATATATTTTCTATCATTTCCTCCTAATATTTGTCTCATGGTCTTAATTCAAACTTGTGCTCATAGATACTTAAATGGGATTCTAAGATTGATTCTAGCAGGTAAGACTAGATTCTGATCATTATAAAGTTTATTGTTAGAAGGTTTAAGGGCCAACTATTTTAATACAGTGAGCTGAATTCAGGTCCTGGTAATGCTACCTGAAAGATACATGGAACTTGGACAAGATATTTAATATTTTAGGTTCCAGCTATCTTTTGCTATTGTGTTTACAGGATGATTCTGAGGGTTAGAAAAGATAGGTAAAGAGATGAAAAAATTAGGTTTCACCACAATCAATTATTTTCTTCATACTTCTGATGGATTGAGCTACTAGCCACAAAAGCATAGTCTAGAACTTCCACTTTTATTTATTTGTCTAATCTTCTTACTTTAAGAAAGGACACAAAAGACATCTGATCTTGAGGACTTAGTCATCATATTTACCACCTTCATACTGCTTGCATGAGATACCATTCAAATATCACATGGACAACTTTCACTTCCCATTGTCTGCCCCCAAAAAACATTTTTTGTGTCAGAGAGTGTATAATCACCTAGTGACTAGGAAGCTCATGGCTCTCTCTCACGCTGCCTGCATTTGGTGGTCTCGGGTCAATTTCCCACCAATGCCGTGGGCGGGCAAAGGAGGAAATGAGGGTGAGGCTGGTTGGTGATCAGTTGCTGTTTATTCCATTCTTCCCACATGCCTGTTCCAATCTCACTAAGACCCTCATTCCTTTTAGTACCATTATTATGGGCTGGAGCGATAGCACAGCGGTAGGGCGTTTGCCTTGCACCCAGCCAACATGGCCAACCCGAGTTCGATTCCTCTGACCCTCTCAGAGAGCCCGGCAAGCTACCGAGAGTATCTCGCCTGCACAGCAGAGCCTGGCAAGTTACCCATGATGTATTTGATATGCCAAACACAGTAAAAGTCAAAACA
This sequence comes from Sorex fumeus, assembly GCF_029834395.1. Taxonomy (NCBI): domain Eukaryota; kingdom Metazoa; phylum Chordata; class Mammalia; order Eulipotyphla; family Soricidae; genus Sorex; species Sorex fumeus. Next base: position 63,948,387 of record NW_026606129.1, read on the forward strand.
CAGACAAAAAACACAGACAAAAAAGTCTCCAATGGAGACGTTACTGGGCCAGCTCGAGCAAATCGATGAACAATGGGAGGACAGTGATATTACAGTGATTACCATTATTATTATTATTATTACCACTTTTATTATTCCTTAATAAGTCTCCTCCTGTATCCCTCACTCATCTCTCTGTGCTACCAATCACCACCTTCCACTCACTGCCTTCTCTCTCCTCTAGTCTCTCCCAACTCCCTCACTTTGGGGGTAGCAGCAACACCCAGATCAGGTAGCACAATCAGCAGATGAAAGCCCACCTCTCCAGGGCAAAATGCCACCTATGGGCTTTTCTCCTTTCCTTAGTCCAATAACTTAACTAACATCTTGATTAACATCTTGATTCTACTTCTTAATATTAGTTATTTTGTATGGGCACAGTAAGAGAGACACATTAAGCTTATAGGGTGGCTCTCCTTGGAATGTCAAGCTATAGATCTCACACTACAGTGCTCAGGCTAGATTAATCCTTCCTAACCCTACTGTGTCCTAATCTAGTTGTTACGTTTTGGATCATGACAAAATTTGCCCATGACCATGCTCTTAACTTATCGTTCAATATTATGGCTCTTTGGCCTGGCCCATTTCGATGCCAGGGTAGCTCACAGATTGCCCTGGGTTTATCCAGTCCCTCATCAGGATGCTGCTTTGGGGGTGCTAGGAAGTAAGGGCAGCTGAGGCTAAAGTCAGGAGGATAGATGCCCTGGAATGGATATCATTAATTTGGGATTAACTCCTAAATTACAAAAGCATAGCATTAACTGTCTTCCTATTTCTATACAACTGTCTTCTTGTTTCTATACAAAAGAGGGCATTGCTCTGAATTAACTATGCAAAGGACTGAAAGAGAAGAGAAAAGCAATATTTACAAGTTAACAGAGGAAATAAAGGTGATTGACAGTTGGGGAAGCAGAGCACAAAGAAAGAGTTTACAAATAAATACAGAGGAATGGGAATGCCTAAACCTTAGCTCCCTGTGACTAGGAAGGAAGAACAAAGGAATGTTATCCTGCAGGAGAGATAGCACAGCTGGCAGAGCACTTGACTTGCATGAAGCCAACCCAGGTTCAATCCTCAGCAACACATATGATCCCTGAAGCACCACCAGGAGTGATCCCTGAGTGCAGAGTCAAGAATAAACCCTAAGCACCATGGGGTGCTGCTTCCAAAACAAACTACATAAATATACAAACAAATAAAAGAAGCTTTTTGTGTAGCAAAGTCTTCTGTCTCACGCCTGCGTCTGACTGTCCTCACTGGGGGCCCTTAGAGGGGGACGGGTTGAGTTTTCCTCCCCACCCAGAGCAGAGTCCTGGCAGCTGAAGACCTCCAGAACCAGCCACAGCCATGCTTAAGACCACTCTCCGCACGCTAGGACGAACCTCAAGAATGAAGGAACCGCCAGAGGAACCCAGGTGTGCGGAACCTGGGGTCAAGATCTTCAAGGCTGCTTGGATTGGGACTGGGCCTCCTACACCCAGATCCCCCATCTTCCAGTAGCTAGGCGTTACACCCACCAACTGCCCCTGGTGCCGTGTAATCCCATCAATGGCCAAGATCCAGAGACTATAAAACCAAGTTGTTATTGTCTTGTTCTCACTCTCGGAGAACCCTGGCAGGCTACCAAGAGTATCTTGCCCGCATGGCAGAGTCTGGCAAGCTCCCAGTGGCATATTCAATATGCCAAAACCCAGTAACAATGATGGGTCTCATTCCATTGACCCTGAAAGAGCCTTCCATGTGGCACTTTCTAAAATCTCAGGGCTAGGACAAATGGAGACGTTATTGGTGCCTGCTTGAGGAAATCAATGAACAATCAGATGACAGTGATAAAGTAATACTTGTGTAGCTCATGGTGATACAGTAAAAAAAATGAATAAAAATTAAAAAATAAACTTCTTTACCTGCAATTTGTATATGTTAATAGTTTTGTCCTCCATTTCCCACTGATATCGTCTTAGTCTCTATTTCTGCCCATTTTAAATTACAGTTAGAAATCTGAAGCAAGTTTTTCATTTGTCCTTTTTTTCTCTCCCATGGGCATTATTTAGCCTTAGAGCTCAGAAGACAAAGCTATAAAATAACCACTGGTGCCCATTACCATAAGTGCAGGTTATGACCTGTAATAAAATAGATTTCACAGTGCACTGCCATCTCTGGTGGCATGAGGGACAAGCCTCCAAATTCCATAAAGTAACACTTGTCACAGATTTCCAAAGAATGACTTTAAGTTGAACTTAAAAAGAAGCTTGGGGATTTTTGAAATTTTCTTTTGTTGGGGGGTGGTCACACCCGGCAATGCTCAGAGGTTATACCTGGTTCTGCACTCAGGAATTACTCCTGGAGGTGCTCAGGGGACCATACAGGATGCCGGGGATCAAACCCAGGTCGGCCCTACCTGCTGTGCTATCACTCTGGCCCCGAAATTTTCTTTTTAAAAAAATAACCCAAGTTGTGTTTATTTAATATATCATAAAGGCTCAATATCACAAGGCAGTGCAGTCTCTGCCCCCGCGCCTGGGTGTTCCTTCCCGGAGTCCCTTGGAGGGGAGCGGGTTGAGCTTTCCTCCCCGCCCCGGCCAGGGCTACGGCAGCCGGAGACCTCCAGGACCAGCCACCACCATGCTGAGACCACTCTCCGCACACCTGAAGGTACTGGCAGAGGGACAAAGCCACGCGGGTTCCGGGGCCGAGACCTCCAAGCCTACTCGAATTGGAGTCGAGCATCTTCCACCCAGATCCTCCAAATTCCAGTAGGCGGGGGTAACACCCACCACCTGGCCCCCTGGCGCCGTGTAATCCCATCAGCGGCCAAGACTCAGAGACTTTAAAATCCAGAACCCGGAACCGCGCGGCCGCATTTGCGGCCGCGCGACATCTTAACAAAACATTTTTTTATGACATCTTATTTTCTTATTCCTACTTTGGACAAACTTGCAGGCTATTGAATGTAGCCTGCCCACAGGGCAGAGTCTGGCAAACTCCCCGTGGCGTACCAAATATGCCAAATACCAGTAACAATGATGGGTCTCATTCTCCTAAATAGCCTTGAATATAATCTCAGGGCAAGGATGAAAGAGACGTTACTGGGGCCTGCTCGAGGCAATCGACGAATAACAGGATGATGAAATGAAATGAAATGAAAAGGCTCAATAGAAACAATTTTAAAAAACAGAAACAAAACTAAAAAAAAATGATAGCGCAGTTTGAATCAGAGTCTTGTACAGAAACAAAGGAAGAACAGACTGCCTGTTGTAAAAAATAAAAATAAAACAAAAGGTGATTATCTGGGCAGCTTGGGTCAGGCTCCTGGCTGGAGAGCTGCTGTGAGTGGGTTACTACTCGTAGCTTTTCCTCAAAAGCAGTGAGGTTTTTCCAGAGCTCTGCAGCACACAAGTTCAAAGGGTTATGAACGTTAAGCTCTCCTAGCAGGCTCTGGATGGGAGCAGGGTGGTCCTTGAGATAACATAGGTAAGACCACTGGTCATCAGGATATCCAAAGTTGTTGCTCCCTAAACCAGGACAAACCAAGACTTTTTAACATCAGGTGGAATAATCCTAACTCTGTCCTTTCTTAATTTCTCCCCTCAATCAAATCTGAATGTCACATCTTCAAGTGGGGTCTTGCCCTGACATCAGAGCGCAGATGATAATGGAAGGCTCTGACAAAGGTCACTCAAAACATTAGGCCACAGTCCCCCATGTTTTTAATGCATTATGTTCAAGGTGACTTTCTGGATTATGCATTGCTCGTTAAGTATTCTAGGAACTAAAGATGCAAATGGTCTGTGATTCTACTTGAGAAGTGTGCCTTAGGGACCCTGCTATTCGATGACTCAAGGATGGAAGTGTTGGTACCCAACTGCCAAATTATTAGTGATATATATAAATAAAGTGCTGGACTGAAGCGATAGCACAGTGGGTGGGCATTTGCCTTGCACGTGGCTGACCTGGGTTTGATTCCTCCATCCTTCTTGGAGAGCCCAGCAAGCTACCGAGAGTATCCCGTCTGCAGAGCCGAGCCTGGCAAGCTCCCCACGGTGTATGTGATATGCAAACACAGTAACAACAAGTCTCACAATGGAGACGTTGCTGGTGCCCACTCGAGCAAATCTATGAACAGCAGGAGGACAGTGCTACAGTGCACACAAAGTGCTGGACAGAATTTGGAATAAAGAAAGGTATTTTGATGGGAATGGGAGATGGGGCAGCGGTTGTGATACATGTCTAGTTTGAGCCTGACTTAGTTGGTTTCCAGCACTTTGTGGTCTCCAGACCATCACACATCTCAGGCTGCAGTGCTGGAGCCACAGAGCACCACCACTTGGCACTGCATCCTCTGACCCTTGCATTGAACCTATGATCTGGGGCTCCAAATATCTCTGGGAGCAGCCTAGGGGGCCCTGAGTATTTCTTGCACCCTCCACAAAGGGAGAAATAAATGGCATTTTCTTCTATAAAAAATATGTAGATTAGTTATCTTGTATAATTTATAGATAGGGAAGGGGGAAATTACAAGTATAGCAAGTCCAAGAAATCACCACTGTCTAGAAATCTCAAACTGTCCTGGGGTGTACTAATTCTGAAGATCTGTTTCACCCTTCTTTTTTTTCTCCTCTGAACTCCAGAATAACCTAAGCAGTTGCTCCACCCAGAGGACCTCCCTGCCTCTTTCCAAGTTGTCAGCCTTTGCCCACCCAGCCCTTTGCTGGCTCTGGAGTTCCAGGTTTCAGCTGGTGGGGAAAAGGAGGTGAACAGGTGAACACCAGCTGCATCCCTCTAGGCAATGTGACCTCTGGCGTCTCCCTGGCCCCTCCCGTTGCCACTTTAGGGAGGGAGGCAATTCACCAGGAGAGTTGGGAAACACGGACTGGAGTATCATGCAGGATCGGAACCCCTGGGCATAGCATGTATGCAAAGAAGTCCTCTGTACAGCCAAGGCTTTATTCTTACTCTATTTTGATCCAGAAAAAAAAAAAAAGAGCCCAGATAGAAATTTCCTCCAGGTTGCTACTCCATGGGAAATATATTTTAAGAATAAAAAGCTATTTTTACAGATTTCTTTTATTAGTCTATTGATTCCAGACCCAGAAATGGGACAGCTCTCCCATTGTGCTGCTAAAGGTATTTTTGAGAAGTCATTAAATAAATGCAAAGTCACTAATTTGCCACTTGAAGTCCTGACCCACTCTGCTGCTCTGCCGAGGATAAGAGATGTTTTTGTTCCTAGCCTATTTTGCTGTCAACCTAGTTTTCATTCACTGAGACTCTCTGACCCCACCATCCCAGATTAGACAGTTAGTAACCTCAACGGCATTCTCCGGCTAGATCTGCAGTTATTTTAGAAACTTAAATTACATGTCAGGTTCCTTTTTAGAATTCCTTCTTAGGGTCAGTCCCATATGGGACATCCTTAAAATTACTGTCATGAGCATGTGCATGGCTTTTGCCATTTGGTCTGTTGTAGAAAACTTTTTAGGGCTGATTATCATGGGAAAGTAATTTGGCGTTTCCAGAAGATTGCAGAGCAAGGAGCTCTTAGCACAGAGAGCTTGGACTTAGGGCTTGGCTGTCAGGTCCATCTGTGTCGCATGAACGCAATGAGATCGTGGGGTTATAATAGCTCTGAGAATCACTAAAATGCACCAAGGAAGACAAAAGTTTTGATTGAAGATTCCTTCGTCAGATCTTTGGTTCTGACCTCTTAGCTGGATGTGAACGCACATCCAGAATGTCAGTAGCAGGCCTCCCCAAGGTACTATCTTTTAGTCACCTACCAGAGGTAATAAAATCTGTAGCACTGTAGCACTGTCATCCCATTAATCATCGATTTGCTTGAGCGGGCGCCAGTAGCATCTCCATTTGTCCCAACCCTGAGATTTTTAGCATCGCAAACTTTATGCCCTCTCTCTGTGGATGTGGCACGCCAACTGGATGTCCTTGCACATAACAGTGACACACTAGGTGTGGATGGTGCAAAAGGTGGTATCCTCGAAGAGCCCTACCAGGTAGGCCTCACACACCTCAGGTAGGCCTGACACACCTCCTGCAGCGCCATGACAGCCGATCTCTGGGAGCACAGGTCGGTCTTGAAGCACCAGCTGCTGGAACGGTAGCTTGTGAATAAGCAGCTTGGTGCTTATCTACATAACTGGAATTGTGGGACATGCTTCGCAGACACGTGTACCTCACTCCTCTATGACTTCACACTGCGGAACTTTTCTTTGGAAAGGGGCTATCCAAAGGGCCCAGGTCTTAGACCTTGTTCTGTGCTCGAGATCCCTCCTGTTTGTTGATGCTCAGGGAACTGTATGGAGTTACATAGATCAAACCCAGGCCAGCAGAATGCAAAGCAAGCACTCTGCACACTGCTCTGTCCCCCCACTGCAGAATTTTTATCCATGAAACACATTACTCCTTGTTACCTGCACTTTTCCTTTGACACCTCACCTTCCTACTTAGCTCTTTTTTTGCCCACCACTCACTTATCTCTCTGGCTTTCTGCAGCCGTAGGGAGAGTGGGGGCCTCCTTCTCATGTTTTACCACAGTTTGCATTCTCTCTCTCCTTTGTCTGATCTCAGCTCCTGGATGGGTATTTACATCTAATGGGGTTCTCTTATAGGAACTCAAATGAGCATCTGCACCAAATACCTCTCTCCACAGAGCTTGGGGTGACCTTTCATTGAGTACCCCTCGATGGATCTCCTTTCTCAGTTATTTGCATATTCTGGACACTATAGGGTACTTTCAAAGTCCGAATTCCTTTATTTTTTTTATTTATTTTTTTATTTTTTATTATGTCCGAATTCCTTTAATCCTCAAGATAACTTTATTAAATGGTCACAGTTTCTAGTATCTACTCTATAGTTGAGGTAACTGAGGCACAGAGAGATTACATAGATCATAAATGTGAGAATCAGAATTCAAGGCTGTCTGACCTCAGAGTTTCTCCTGCAGAGCATATTAACTCATTAGTATATACACATGGAAATAGCAAATGTCTAAAATATTACTGGTCATATATGGCTATTTCAATTAAATTAAATTAAAATGAAATAAAATTAAAATTTATTTCCCTGGTTACACAAGTCACATTTCAGTGACTCAATAGCCACATGAGGCTAATAGAGAACAATTAAATTCTGGCTGATAATTCCATTGGGTGTTAGTAGTAGATGATTTCTAAATGTCATTTTCAATCTTGATATGGGTTTGGGAACTAACCATTCTTAAAGGCGTATAACTTGCCAGACCTACATGACCATCAATCTGGCCGTCATTCTCTATGTGCAGCTTATTCCCTCACTATAATGAGCCACCCATACCCTCCCATGCCTCTTCCTTTACATACTTTCTGATATGGACTTCCATGCAGTTATAAAAGATAGCAACAGACAACTGCTGTCCCCTCACCAAGTTCCACTTGATGTTAAAATGCAGGAGATTGGGCTATGTTGGTTTGAAACATTGTTAGAAGTATTACGATGGAAATGGAGGGGAAAGGAGGGCTTCCAGTTAATCTAGTTATATAACTGGTCCTTTTGAACTTTGCCCATCATAAAGCTAGCCAGTCCAAATAAATAATGGAATGACTTAGGGTGGGAAATAGTAAGAGTAAGATCAAACACTCCTGAATTTCACATGGAATGATAAACCCTGACAGATACTAAAGAGATAAATCCTCCATCTCCTGGTCAGGTACCCTTTACTTTAACACCAAATGGAAAGCAGTCTCTCTTGGCCCACTTTTATTACTGCACAAAAAGCAGGAGAGCAGCAATTCTTACCCAAACACATGTGACTGGAGAACCAAGGGAAAACCAAGGGACAAAAGAGCCACTGTGCTACTGACCACAAGAAGTTAGTCTTGGAAACCCTGCAGTAGACCAGGAGGACAGCAACAACCAAGAGGATTTTAAACTTGGTAGAAAGCTCCATGGAGGGGGAGAGGGGGTGGAGAGGAGGGAGGAAGGAAAGCTGGGGACTTTGGTGGTAGGGTATGTACATGGTGAAGGGATGAGTGTTGGAACATTATATGACTGAAACCCAATCATGAACAACATTTTTATTGTGCATCTCACTGTGATTCAATTAAAGTTAAAAAAAAAGAAGAAGAAAGCCCCATGTGGGGCAGGTTGGGGAAAACCCTATACAAGCCAACTTGGAACAAAGGAAACATATGCATGTGGTTCCTGAGCATATGCGTCTCCCTCATGAAATGTGCACTTTCATACTTTAGTGCGGGGATGTGTACTAGGGCTCTGGAAAATTCCCTATTTTTCTCTTGAGTGCATCTCTCTCTCTCTCTCTCTATTTCTATCTCATTTTTTCTCTGCCTCCCCTTACTTACTCATAATTTCTAAATAAAGCCTGTTTTTCACTTTACTGCTCATCTCTTGAAATTCTTTTCTTAGAGGGAAGGCTAAGAACCTGAAAGGCTGGTAAGGTCTAGGGCTGACTTTTCTTTCTTACAAATAGCAAGGCTCAAAAGAGACTCTTATCAGTCTTAGATTGCCCCAGCAGTTCTCATAGTGGCAGATATGGACAGAGAGGAAGTGGTAGATTTCCTTCTTGGAAGCTGTCACCTTTTCTCCCCACTACCCAGGGACCCCCACCGTGTCAGTAACCTCCAAGATTCTGTTTGTGTGCAGAACTGCCTACTCCTCAGAGATAATAGACTTGATTCTGAATAGCAGATCACCACATGCCTATGACAAAATATCAGGTAAGTAGCTTAAGCTTTGATTCTTGCCTGTCAAATGGAATGAATGCCACTTCTCTCTACCAGCATTGCTGTCCTTGATATATTGTCTGGTGGCCAAAAATTGACAGCTGCTAAGGACCCTAATATTTTGATTATATAATCCAGATTATATGATTATTATAATTTATGTGCCTGGCAGGGGGATCCTATGCCCTTGACCTCCTACCAAACCACAAGTTGAATTTTATGTTTTTACCTGGTTTTGACTACCTTTGTGCTAGAGCCAAGGACCCTGTTTATCTCCCAGTGATAGAATAAATGGATGTAGAAAGAATAGTGGGTTTAGGAGAGGAAAAACAGCGATTGGATGCAAAGAAATACTTACATGACCTCAGAGAAAACTGCGAGCTTTCTGAAGAAATTATCACACTCAAACTGCACTTTACAAATAACAGCTCTCAGTTACTGAGATCTTACTTGCACCAGACACTGAGATTTTCTTTTGAAGACTGGTCTCTTAAACACTCATAAAGTGGGTATATTATCACCTTTTCTGGAAACTGAAGCTCAGAGGGCAAGTAACTGCATCCAGCATGGTTAGTATTAAAGCTGCAATAAGTAGGAAAACCAGTCAGTCCTGGGTCTTAGGGAGACTTCAGTCTGTATTTCAACCTTTCTCCTTATGTTATTTTATGGACCACGATAAGAACAAAGAGAACATGGGACAAATTATTATTATTATAATTATTAGCTTTTTTATTCACACCTGGCGATGCTCAAGGGTTACTCCTGGCTCTGCACTCGGGAATTACTCTTGGCAAAGCACAAGGAACCATATGGGAGGCCTGGGATTGAACCTGGGTTGGCCACATGCAAGGCAAACACCCTACCAGTGCACAAACACCCTACTAGTGCACTATCAGCTCACATGGAACACTCTTAACCCCATTTTATAAAGAGGAAATGAAATCTCAGTGTGTTTGCCCAAATGTTCCCTCAGGCTTCTGAGTTCTTATTCAAATAGTTTCCATTACATTAGACTATAAGTGACTGAGCTAAGATAGCAACTTGGGCTTTCAGAATGCAAATTCTTCTCTGCTTGATTGCTTGATAAACCCTCAGGGGCTGATCCATTTTCTTACTCTTTTCTGTTCCCAAGCCCCCAGTGAGGTATAGATTAATAATCATAAAGGAATTGACATCATTATAAGGAATGTGCTCTCAGTTGGGCTCCAATTTGAAAGACTGGCCCTAAATCTTAATATTAAAGAATGCTCTATCACTAGACTGACAACACATTTATTTTTTCACATTATATCCATCTAATTGTCTATACAATGGCTGCTCTTTCTAGAGACTGTCACAGTCTTTGTAACCTCCCCTAACGATCTGAACCCACTTATTTATTAAACTTTAGGCCCTGGATTCTTTTTCTCCTTTATCTTTAATCAATGGGCTGGAGCGATAGCACAGTGGGTAGGGCATTTGCCTTACACGTGGTCAAACCAGCTTCGATTCCTCCACCCTCTCGGAGATCCTGGCAAGCTACAGAGAATATCTTGCCCACACTGCAGAACCTGGCAAGCTCCCCATGGCATATTCGATATGCCAAACACAGTAACAACAAGTCTCACAATGGAGAGGTTACTGGTGCCTGCTCGAGCCAATTGATGAACAAAGGGAGGAGAGTGCTACAGTGCTATCTTTAATCAAACATTATTGGTTTACCATAGTTAAAAATAATAGCACAAAATAAAACTATGAAAGTTGGGGCATATAGCTGCATCTCTCTCTCTCTAAGTGTACAGGTCTCACTATACCCAACACCAAAGTTTTAGTTCCAGTATCATCACACTATCAAAATGACTCCCCTCTGTCCTTTTCCTCCACCTACTTTCCCTTTCTTTCTGATAACCACTGTATTTTTTCACCGTGCCAACAAGTCACTTTTGTTGTTTTTCTAAGTACACCTTCATTCTTCAAAATAAAAATCATCAATAATCAAAATTTTAGCATTTTAAGGGAGAAGAGATAAACACTGGCTAAGGTACTATTAATACCCCTATTCTATGGCTGGGCAAATGGTTTAAAGGATTGGAGCCACAGACTTGATCCTGGCATTGTAAGGGCCCTGGAACACAGTCAGAAACAAATCCACAAGCACTGAACCAAGAGTAGCCCCTGAGCATTGTATGTGTCCTCAAAGTAAAATAAAACAAAACAAAATCCAGGGCTGGAAAAATACCATTATGCGGAAGACACCTTGCAGGCTGGGTTCCATCTTTATGCGAAATGCCATATGCCCCCCTGAGCACCACTGGAAGAGAGTCAAGAATAAGCCCCTAGCACAGCCAGGTGTGGTCCCAAAAAAACACACAAATAAATAAACAAACAAATAACAGATAAAAATCCACTGAGAAGTTGCCATGGTTAAAAGAATGAACCATTATGAAGAAGGGCTTGTGGAAGTTAGCATTACACTTTGGTTTAACAAGTCTTTATGAAAAGCTTTATCACCACATCTTTTTTTTTTTTAAAAAAAAGCATTTTATTTATTTGTTTTTATTGCGGATGTTTTCCTTGTGCACAGCCGGCCCGGCTGAGCTAGCTTCGATTCCTCTATCCATCTCAGAGAGCCCAGCAAGCTAGGAAGAGTATCTCGCCCGCACAGCAAAGCCTGGCAAGCTCCCCGTGAGGTATTCAATACCTCACAGTAACAACAAGTCTTAAAATGGAGACGTTACTGGGCCTGCTTGAGTAAATCCATGAACGGGAGGACAGTACTACAGTGCTACAGTTTTTATTGAACAACCATGAGATACAGTTACAAAAGTGTTTATGATTTGGTTTTAGGCATAGAATGTTTCAATACCTTCCCTTCACCAGCCCCTACCCCACTACTCTAGCCTACAGGCACTTTTCTTCTCTCTCTCTCTCTCTCTCTCTCTCTCTCTCTCTCTCGCTCTCTCTCTCTCTCTGTCTCTCTCTGTCTCTCTCTGTCTCTCTCTGTCTCTCTCTGTCTCTGTCTCTGTCTCTCTCTCTCTCTCTCTCTCTCTCTCTCTGTATTATCATTTGCAACACAGGTACTGAGAGATTATCTAGAATCTAGTATATCCCTTTACCTACTTTCAGTACTCAATTCTTGTTCAGAGTGGCTTATAAAATCATCTTTGTGAGAGGATTTTTTCTTTTGTTTAGTTTGGGGGGGCCACACCTGCTTGCGATCAAGGCTTACTCCTGGTTCTGCTCTGAGGGTTCACTCCTGGTGGTGTTCAGAGATCCATGCCAGGGATCGAACCCAGGTCAGTCATATAGAGGGCAAATGCCCTACATATTGTATTATTGCTCCAGCTCCCAAATTAAAAGCTATTTTTTATCATGTTTAATTGGGAATTTTGCTTGGTCCCATGACGTGAAGAATGTTTGTGGCAAAAAAATTTACTTTCTATCTTGCTGATTTTTATCGTGTTTATATTCCTTTTTATCATTTTAGGTGCTCTAGGTATTCTAATTTTGAAACGTGGAAAAATGAAGCAGTTGAAGTTCAGTTGCCTCCATATTGGAGGAGTTGCAAAATGGGTTGCGTCCTTGATCTACAAATCACATTTATGGTATATCTCTTTTTTAAAAAGTAACCGTGCATATCAAGTTATGTAAAGATTCCGATATCAAATATATAATACATATATACAGATTTGTATGAAACAATACTATAGTAGAAAACAAAACATGAAATAAATTTTACCAATAGAGGGGTGATTGTTAAATTAATCACATTTGTACCATAACACTAAAAGCAAAACAAACAAAACAAAAATAGTAAATTAGACCTGAATATTTTTGCCTAAAAAAATATTCATGACCAAAAACATCAAATGTAAAAAACAGTTTCAGAAAAGAGTGAAAGATACAACTCCGCTTTTGTGAAACCTATTATGAGTATTTATATTTTTACATGCTTAAATATAGTTATCCTATAAAATGGCCCTCACCTATTAACATTGGTTTATTACCAAAGGTTGTGGCGGCAGGGGGGCGGTGCTTAGATTAAGGATATATTGAAGGATATATTAACTTTTGTTTGACTTACTGTGATTAATTTCATTACAATTCAAAAAACTTCTAATAAAGTAAATCTGTTCATTAAGGCAACATCTGGGTCTTCTTGTGATTTCTGGACAAAGAGAACTGAGAAATTAGCATAGGCATCACTGAAATTCTTCTACTCTTTAGAACCAATATCCACAAGTAAAAATATTAATAAACCACAAGAAATGGAAGTGATTTGACTATGATCAGTTAAAACTCTCCCAGGTGGCAGCATTTTCTTGAAGGGACCAGAAAAATGATTGTGGTCTAATTAGAATTAAAAGACAAATCTATTCCCCTTCCCTCTTAGAAAGCATCATTTAACTGTGGGAGTGTTTCTCAAACTCAATATTCCTGGAAGAGAAACACTGTTTTAAGCATTTTGAGTGGGAGCAGAAACGCTAGTGTATTAAATTAAACCCCCGCCGGTGTCTGATTTTAACACAGCTGCTCTTCCCTCTCCGTTTCTTTTCCTGTGTCTATGTCTTTCCTCCTTCTCTTCCTCTTTATCTCTTGTTTTTTTTTCTATATTACTTTTTTTTTGGGGGGGGGGGTCACACCCAGCGATACACAGGGGTTACTCCTAGCTCTGCACTTAGGAATTACTCCTGGCAGTGCTCGGGGACCATATGGGATGCTGGGAATCGAATTCTGGTTGGCTGTATGTAAAGCAAACGCCCTACCCACTGTGCTATCACTCCAGCCCCTTTATTACTTTTAAAAATTAAACTGATCCATTTTGAATAAATAATTTGACTTGTAGATAATGCGCATACTAATCTTTAAGTTCCCTTCTTCTGTGAATTTTATAAGAATTACATGTAGCAACTACATGTATGTGTATCCTATTTGTCCCAAACATATTACAGAGGAAACTACAGAAATTTTGATCACATTATCATTATCATATGTAGAAATCATACTTATTGGCTGTCTGCACGTGGCCCACCCGGTTTCAATTTCTTGTTTCAACCACCTTACATGGTTCCTCAAGCACTGCCAGGTGTGATATCCAAGACCAGAGCGAAAGAGTGAGCCCTGAGCACTGTGTGGTTGTGGTCCAAAAACTGAAACAAAACCAAACATCACACTTTTGTGTATTAGAACTTGCATGCTTTTCTCAATTTATTCTGAATTCAGCTTGCAAATAGATTTTTGCTTGTTTTTTTTTTCTTTTTTAAAAGAGCATTTAAAAAAAATTGAAGTGGGGAACATTTTATTCTGAGGAATTTTTACCTTCTTTCTTACTCCCTGTGAAATATTAGCGTTACTTATTTATTTATTTTTATTGAATCACACTCTTACAGAGCTGTTCCAGATTAGGTATCAGACATACAGTGTACACCCCTCCACCAGTGTACTTTTCCCAGCACCAGTGTTATCAGTTTTCCTCCCATTACCCCCTCCCTCCATCCCCTTATGTTGGGGTATCACATGCATTTCAGTAAATTAGATGCTTCTGTTAGGCACTTTATGACTTTTCCAAAAAAGTGTTAATTCCTTATGAATAGAAAGAAACCTTATGTTTTCACAAGTCTAGTTAACACACAGTAAAAATTAACTAAGTAGTTGATGTCCCATAATGGAATTCTCCAAAACAGCATCCAATGTTCCGAGTACTTAATTGTGCATTTCCTCTTACATCTTTATGAGTTAGGTTAGTAATTTTTTTTTCTTCAATCGCCAAGTTAGTTTCCTAACCTTTGTTTGTTTGTTTGGGGGATAACACCTGGCAATGCTCAGGGTTTACACCTGGCTCTGCATTCAAGAATTACTCTTGGAGACCATATGAGATACCAGGAATTGAACTTGGTTTGGCCGCATGTAAGGCCAACCCCCTACCTGCTGTCGGTGTGTACCTACAGCTCTGACCCCTTCTAACTTTTGAGGCCTCCGTTTCTATGGTTAGGATCTTCTCACATTATCTTTTTTTCTTGAAAAATGTTTGGCTTATGTTTCTTTGTGTGAAAAGCATGCATTTTTTTCTTTTTTTTTCCCTTTATTTTATTTTGTTTTTTTTTTTTACAGTTGTAGATTTACAATTTTTTGTGCTTTGGTTTCAATTATACAATGATCAGATACCCATCCCTCCACCAGTGCCCATTTTCCACCACCATGGATAATATCCCTCCCACCCCCATCCCCCCATCCCCCCTGTCTCTGTGGCAGGGCAATCCCCTGTGTTCTCTCTCTCCGAAAAGCATGCATTTAAGATATATAAACATTTTTATGATTTGCTGGGGTTTTTGGGGGGTGACTCATATCTGGTGATGCACAGTGATTACTCATGACTCTTCACTCAAAAATCACTCCTGGCGGTGCTCAGGGGACCATATGGGATGCTGGAGATCAAACCTGGGTCAGCCGGGTACAAGGCATATGCTGTACCCACTGTATTATAGCTTCAGCCCTGTGATTTGCTGTCTCTTAGGATAACAAATGGCTAAGCAATATCATTAAACACCAAGACTATCCAGGGGCAAGTATTATAGATCCCAAGCTAAGTACCAACAATAAAAAGACGAACTTGCAACAGAAACCATCACTCTCACACGCAGAGTTTCTTGATTGGAAAGAAAGTCACATATGCCCCCTTGCATCTGCGTCCTCTTGTAACTGCATCACTTGTCATAGGATGCAGGTTGCTATGGTGATAAGAGAACACTGAAATGGAAGATCACTGCAAAAATTTTGCAGTGGGCTTTAAGGGTATTTTAATTTAGCTTTTAGTTTTGTGATTTTTTTTATATTTTTAGAAATAGTAAAAGATAGAATTTCCATAATCCCCCTCACCCATTTTATCCGATCATACATTTGTCAAAGAAGCTGACAGCAATATGTTACTATTAACTAATCATCAGACTTCATTTGGAAAAATCTGGTTCTTCCATTAAAGTCCCTTTCTGTCCCAAGACCTACTGCAGGAATCTACAATGTATTTAGTTCTGATGTTTTCCAAATCTTTTGCTGTGCTTCCATGTTTCCAATTTCTCAGTTTCCTTATATTTTGAAATTCAGAGAATATTTAAATTTAAGGGAAGCAATTAATCTATACCAAAATCTTACTAGTTTTCTCCTTTGAACCTGTCTTAAGTTGTTGCATTACCACTGTCTTTTGCAGTTTTCTTTCTTATGATTCTTACACAAACTAAAACTTATGCAGGGAATGCGTCTCACACTTTGTTCTGGAGCTTTGTGGTTGCACACTTTGTGGTTTTGCTGGTACACATGGTGCCAGAGATCACAGACTTTGCTGTGGGGCTGGAATCCCAAACAGCAGGCTGTAAGAACTGCACTCAACATTTGAGGCAGTACATGGGAATCAAATTCTACTTCCAAAACCTGCAAGGCAAGTACTCTATACTGAGCTATTCCAAAGGGCCCCTTTTTGGACTTTACTTAATTTGGGGGACTTTCTAAGCCATATTCAGGGGGCACAGAGACCTGGTGATACAAAGTCAATCAGGCCAGTGGTTCAATGTGAAGACCGAAGGATGCAGTATACAGTGTTGCTTGGGCCCCACAGTACCAGGAATTACCTAGGCCACCCCCAGTGCTATGTGAGTATGTGTGGGAGGGGGCGGTGGTGGTGCATGGGAAGCCTTCGGATGTACAGGTGCTCAAGAGATAATATGTTGCTGTAACGTGGAATCTAACCACTGTACCATCTCCCCCTTCAATCCTCTTTTAGGAGCTCTATAATTTGATTAATAATGTTTCTGTTGTTGTCTTCTTCAAGTAGCAGAAGGCCATCAACAAGGTAATGATTCTGGCTGTTATTTTGTTTTTTACTGGGCACATAAATCTCAGTTTTGATTAAGCTAAAATTATAAATGACTTATCCTCCAGTTCCAATATATTCAAACAGTTATATGCCACCATGGCATATTGTGTGAGAAGAGTTTTACCTTCAGTCTTCTGCAAATACCTGGTAGTTTTCTTAAACTGAGTTCTTCAAGTCAGGGCTTCTTAAGTCTTTTCCATGTATGACCCCTACTTGCCTAACAAATGCACCAAGGGTGTGCACTGACAGAATCATGATTTTTTAAAAATTATTTATGGTCATTGTATGTGGACAATCTCCCACTGTTGTTAAAGTTTATGTAACCCAACATTCGGTTATGCATTCCCATACGGGGTTGTGACCCACAGTTTAAGAAGCTGGGCTTAAATAGTCCCTTCATCTCCCCAGCCCAATCTTTAAGCTTCATTTAATTAAATGCAAAAGTCTTTACCCAAGTAGCATGTCCACAATCAATCTTGTTGGTTAACATTTTTTGTCCCTAAAATTTTTTTTCCATCCGTATCACTCTAAAATATCTGAACTCTAAATTGAACATTTATTCTGGAAAGCTTTCTGTGTTTTATATTTTTTTTATATTAAGAGTACACCACAAAGAAGTAGAGAAATCTGAACTCAAATTCCACCTCTACTGGTCACTATGTGATATCGGCAACTTTTATCTTTGTTAGTTTGTTCTTGTTTGGGGGCTACACCCTGAAGTGGCTCAGGGGTCTCTCTTGGCAGGGCCCAGGGGACCGTATATGATGGTGGGGATCAAACCTTGGTTGGTTGGGTGAAAGACAATGACTTTATCTGCTGTACTCTCTCTTTTAACCCAAATTTTACTTTACTTATCATTTCTGAATCTTCATTTCCTTGTCAGTGAAGTGGAGAAACAAGTTCCTATCTTGTATTTAATATTCAAAGCCCTTAATATTTTCTAATTTTTCTCCTTTTTGCAACTACTTGCTATTACTTTCACTTTAGCTAGAAATCAACTGCTTTGAAACACATACAGCTATTCCTGAGGTTTCCGCCTTTATTCACCCTCAAATACCTGAAGAATGAAAAAGGAAGGGTTAGAAGTAAGAGAGATGCAGATTGTGAGCCAAATGTTTGCAAAGGATGTCTTCGTATGGCCCTTCAATGTAAAGGGGCTGGCAAGCAGAAGGAGTATTTTGCAGGGCTTGGAGAGAATGTTCAGCTCCTCTGCTCCTTCTGTCAGAAGCTAGCTTCAAGTTGATATTCATTGCCAACTTGAACGAAATATAATATGGAAAGTCTGTCACTGGATTTGAAGCAGGCAGACAGGTGAGGGGTGGTCTTGGCAGTGAATTTCAGGTGAATTTCATAAAGTCAGAATCAGCTCACTCCCTTGAGGAGCCAAAAAGGACTTTTCAGGGATTGAGTCTACAGTCCTACCTTTACCATGCCCAACAATGGAACACAAGGAGGGGAAGCCTGGGAAAATTCTTTTATTCTTTGAAGCAGCTGATGGTGGTGGCTTCTTGTCTCTTTATCTTGTCTCATAGTCCTCCACACCTATTCAATTCCAGTGTCAACTGTTCCCTATTACTTTCAGGGAACACTCTCCATCTAATCTCACAGTCTCCCACAATCCACTACTCTGGTTGTACCTTTAAAATTTTTATTTTATTTCCATTTCTGGAAGTCGCCTGCATACTTACTTGGGATGTATAATTCCTTTACTGTACGTTCTATTTTGTCAATTTTGAGAAATCCGTGTTTACTCTGGAATGTGTTCCTTGTCCTTCCCCCCTTTCATATAACCTAAATAAAATTTCTTTCTTTGCATCACTAGTTGCGTTCTCCTAAAATTCTGTCCCTGTGTGAATAGCCAAAAGCCCGGGAAACCCGAGTTGGCTCAGCACGTCAATGTCCATGCTGTGTGTGTGTGAGTCCCATGGGCTTTTGTCAGTCCTGACTTTCCCAGGATTCTCATCAGTAAGGTTGTAGTGGGCCAAGAGAAGAGCTAGTAGCAAGCACTGTCTAGCACTTTCTAGTGGGAGACTCACCATGAACCGTCCCCCACAGATTCTCTCTGCAATGAGGACTGTTCTTTTATCTATTCATGTGTATTGGCTAGGCTGTCTTTTTCTGAACTCTGGGATTCTTGCCTTAAAAAAAAAAAAGACCCATTCAGTTAGACTCTGGACCCTGCCTCAGATAGCCACTGACATTTTGTATTTAACTTATTTTTTGGTTTGCATTGTTTTGGGGTCATATCCTGCCGACTTCTCCTGCTTGACACTCAGGGATAGCTCAGGGCGGTGCTGTGGGGATTATGCAGTGCTTGGGGCTCAAACCAAGCAAAACCATTAAAGACACTCCTCAGCGTCATACTTTTTATTTTGACTCATGATTTGGCCCACTATTTTGATGTCTTCTTTATTTAGAAGTCTTCTTTATTTAGAAGTCACTTCTTGCTACCATTGCAGTCTGAGAACAAAACTGTCACTGTCACTGTCACCGTCCTCCCATTGTTCATCGATTTACTCGAGCAGGTCTAGTAACATCTCCATTGGAGACAAAACAGAACAAAAATTCATTTTTTTATTTCCATGACCATGGAGACTATTTTAGAGCTCTCTAGGAACCTACAATAATACAAATTTTGAGCATTATAATAACAATAAGGCTCCCTGGATATTCCTCCTTCAATTTCTGTCACCTTAGGCACACTCTTTTTTTCTTTTTCCTGGCTCTGTATACTCAGGAATTATTCCTGGCGGTTCTTGGGGGACCATATAAGATGCCGATTGAACTGGGTTGACTGCGTGCAAGGCAAATGCCCTACCTGCTGTACTATTGCTCCGGACCCAGGCACACTCCTTTGATGTTTGATTGTTTGACTGTTTGATTCAACACGTGATTTAAGAGATGCTTAATTTAAGAGATGCTTAATCTAAGGGAGGCACTGTTAAGTATACTGACTTAAACAAATAACTTTGGAATTGATTAAAAAAAAACTATGAAAACCACTTAGTTTAGTATCTATTTTGCGTTCATTCCCCTTTTCGTTGTTGTCAACACTGATTTAACTAATGATCAGAGGAATTAACAATGCCCAGGGCAGTGGCTTCCATTGATATAGCATGAAGCAGTGATATGCCAAAATACTCATGCTGTTTCTCTTGCTAACCCTCTTCCACTCAAAGAAAATATACGGGTGAGTTATATCTGGGGAATAAGCAAGGAGGAAATAGTGTCAGCTTCTTTTTGTTTCACATCTTCTGGTTATTTAATATGAGAGTACTCCTTGAACATTTCCCCATTTTCCCTCTTCCCTATTCTCTGGCAACACCATCCTACTCACTGCATCTCTGAATTTTAGATTATACACTTAGATATTTTTATCTGTGTCCAGTTTAACTCAACATAATGTCCTCCATGTTTCATCCATGATATTGCAAATGACATGATTTCCTCTGTCTTAAGGCTGACTAGTATTGTGTTATATATGTGTCTACACCATATTTTCTTTACTCATTCAACTATCAATGAATATTTAGGTTGTTTTTATACCTTGACTATTGGGAACAGTGTACAATAAACCCAGAAGTTTGAAGAGGACATGTCTTAAGATCTGATTTCATTTTTTAGTATTAACCCATAGGAGTGCTGGATCATATAATATTTTAATTTTTAATATTTTGAATAACCATCTTTTAAAGTAACCTAGTTTACATTCTAACAATGTATAAAGGATCAATTTTCGCAGTATCCTCACCAACATTTTTATCATTTTTCTTCTTGAAAATAGTCATTCAAATAGAATTGGGTGATATATTGTTA
Source organism: Sorex fumeus (assembly GCF_029834395.1). Lineage (NCBI taxonomy): Eukaryota > Metazoa > Chordata > Mammalia > Eulipotyphla > Soricidae > Sorex > Sorex fumeus. The sequence goes on from NW_026606129.1 coordinate 63,968,820, forward strand.
TGACTTTTATTTGCATTTCCATAATGATTAGTAGTATCAAAGATATTTGTCAACTAGAGGTTGGGCATTCAGTTTCTTTAATCCTATTGTGCTCCTTGCTATATGATATGACTTTGGGAAAATTACTTATTATTTCTGATTTTTGTGTTCCTCATCTATGAAACACATTACCATAGAATTACTTTTGTAAAAGGTGTAAAAAGTGAAGGTTTAATAAACAGATGTACAACCTTTATCATAATGACTGATTGACATATAAATAAGCAATTAGCAAATGACAATGTTATCACCAGTACAGATATAATATGCTGAGATATTATTACTAAGTATTTAATAAGATCTTAATAATAGAGGACTGAAAAGATAGTAAGCACAGCAGGGAAGGCACTTGCCTTGCATGAGGTCAACCCCAGGTTCAATCTTTAGCAACACTATGGTTCCTTGAGTCCCACAAGGAGTAATCCCTGAATCCAATGACAGGGTAAGCCCTGACCACTACTGCAAATGGACCAAAACCAAAAACAAAATAAAATAAAACAGTCTATGAGTTGGTGCAAAGTTTTGACTTTCAATGAGCATCAGTTATCTATTCTAAATGTTAAATGACTTTCAAATAGTCACACATCAATTTTTCTTATGTACTGAATAATACTGTGTTCTCAGGGATCACTATTTACATTCTAATTATCATGAAAGTTTGTGGTTAAAAAGATAGCAAAGGTCTATTAAATTTTAAGAATTATATGTCTTTGTGGTCAAACAGTACATTTATAAGACACTGATACTTGGAAATAGCAATCACAACAGTCACCCACTCCCACAAAATGGGGTTTTACTCTTAAATAGAACATTATTATTGTTTAATTGAAATAATTGAATGAGGTGAAGAATTAGAACAGAGAAAGAAATGATAGGTGGTGTTAAGAATAAGTTAATAAAAGACTGTTTCAATAAGATTAATTTGGAAGCAATTTGTAGTCTAGATGAGAAGAGGGAAAACCCCTAGAGGAAGATTATTAAGATAATTATTTGTAATATAATCTGAATTCCTTTTCTTGAGTCACTAGTCTGATAAACTGGAGATTGTAGTAAACTAATTAATATTTTGCTTGGATTCTTAAAGAATTCAGAATGATTTAAGACCTGAAATACTGTTTTCTTTAGTAACTTTGGATTTTATTATAATCTATCATTAATTCAATCATTCTTTCATTATTCCATTCCACAGACATTTGTGACAATCTTTTGCAGGCCAACACTACGTCGTTCTCATGAGGATATATTTATTAATGATAGGATCATGACTTATTCTCATATTGAGCTTACATTTCAGTTTTAGTGGATGAAATTTTCTAAATACGGCTTTGTTCTTTCCTGAGTTTAAGCTAAATATGTTGCACACTATAAAGTTTTTAGCCAACCTCTTTGGTGAGGAACACTGATATGTTCTAACATCTGAAGATGGTAATCTTTTGGGAAGAAATAGATCATTTCAGGAAGATATTAGGAGCCACATTGAAGACTCAAGTCTTAGGAAGCAATCAATCATCATGGCTACTATTGCCAAATAGCTAAGATTAGACTTATGTGTATTAAATAAGCGAATATTACTAAATAACTGCCACAAAAACGTCTACTATCTCATTTTCAAGTCATAAAACATCACATTTTGAACAATACTCATACACACTAAGGGTATCTCTAGGATATTTCAGGATATTTTGACCAGAAGAGTCAAAATACAGAGACGTCAGAATGGTTTGGTGAATTTGACTTACTTTATTTTGCCTACAATACTGGTGGGGAGGGGAAGAGAAAAAATGACTCAAGTCCTGCCATAAAGATAATACAATCTGTGGCAGTTATCACTGAAGATAACATTTACTGAGAACTATGTGCCAATGCCAGGTGTTGCGTCGCAAATTTTATTTATTTAATCTTATTATATACCCAGGGAGACTATGATAGTGTTATTTAGCATATGATGAATTTTAGGGTGGAATAAAATTTGGGCATGAAATTAGTTTTGCAGAGGTCTGTTTAGTTAGACATATAAAGGAGTTACACCATTCCGTTGTGGCTGTGAAAAACGATGGCAATCTGATCCAGCTGCATTCCAGTCAGCCCCTCTCTGAGGAGACCTGACAAAGATAAACTACATTAATAACCCAGGTTAAGTTAGGCTTTACTAACTGAGAGCAGGTCAGATGCCCATCTGAACAACATACACTATGGTAAATAGTTACCTCTTGATTTGTAGTTCCTCAAACCTCAAACAGTTCCTGCCTCAGGTAATGAGCTCAAAGTCAAAATGCATTTACTTCTTTTCACTCATCCATGCTTTGTCTGTTACTTATAATATAACAATTTTCATTGACTAATATTGACTTACCTGTCAAAATGGTGTGTAAAAACTGGGGATAGCTGCAGGTAATTGAGGGGTGGAGCGGGAGAAACCCACGAGAAAGCAGCGGAACTTCCTTAGCTTTTCCCCCAGGTAATCCTAACCCCTAACCTCTGCAAAACAAAATTCTATTTTCTTCTTTGAAGTGTTACATTTTATTTTTAGCTGTTAAGTTTTAGAAAGTTTGAGCAGCTTGTGTAAAGTTGCTTGCTCAAAGTTTTCCAGAGTCACACAGATTGTAAATGAGTGGGGTAGGGATCAGAACTCGGGTTATTGTGACAGCTAGATGGCTTGGTCAAAGTATTAGGCACTGCTTCTCTATATTGTCATTTTTCTCTGCATTCTCAAGGTTTGGCCAATGGGTCTAAAATATTTCTCAGAAGCATCTAATTTTATTCTTAGAGTTAGATATTCCTGAATATCTTGCAAATATTAACAGTAGGTACTAGATTAATTTTTCCCGGGGTGTCAGACGAGGTACTGTAGATCCAGGTTTTGAAGGAAAGTTTTCTGAGTCCAACAATGATATTCTTTATATGAAATTGTATGAAGTCATTTGTGTGGAAAGGTGAGGATACCACATTAGAATTGTATCAAATGAATATACAAAATTTGTCATAAAATTCAAAAACAAAGGATGGTATAAATTGCACAGGAAATAGTTTGTGTAGATGGAGTGAATCAAGCACATGCTTCCACAAGTCCTGTTTAATTCTTTCTGTGTCAACCTTTTCAGTATTATGTCTATAGTGTAACTCTGCAACACTTTAACCAGTGAGTTGCTCTGGAATAAATACAAAGGTGATACAAACCTGGAATAATTTACAAACATACTAATTGGTGCTAAGTACCAGTGAAAATGAAATAAAATATGTTTAAGGAGATGTAATGGAATTTCCTTTAGTTGGTTCATGTTTTCGATAGAGTAGATATTATATAGGATGACTAACTGCAACCATTCATTTTGTAAAGATACATTATTTCATAAAGAGCAGCAAGTTGTGGATTATGTGAGGACTGGACCAAACACATACTTTAGCACCAAGCACATATGTGACTCTTCGGATAGAGATCCTCAATAAAAATATCTATGTGAAGGAAAGCAGAAATCTTTTTTAATTATTTTTTAAAATTTTTATTAGTGGAACACCATGAGGTACAGTTGTAGATTTACAAAGTTTTGTGCTTGGGTTTCAGTTATACAATGATCAAGTATCCATCCCTCCACCAGTGCCCATTTTCCACCACCATGGATCCCAGTATCCCTCCCACACCCATCCCCCCATCCCACCCTGCCTCTGTGGCAGGGCATTCCTTTTTGTTTCCTCTCTCCTTTTGGGTGTTGTGGTCTAAAAGCAGAACTCTTTTTTTTTTTTTTTTTTTAGTGAAACACCATGAGGTACAGTTGTAGATTTACAATTTTTTGTGCTTGGGTTTCGATTATACAATGATCAGATACCCATCCCTCCACCAGTGCCCATTTTCCACCACCATGGATAATATCCCCCCACCCCCATCCCCCCATCCCCCCCCCCCGTCTCTGTGGCAGGGCAATCCCCTGTGTTCTCTTTCTCCTTTTGGGTGTTGTGGTCTGCAAAAGAGGCATTGAGTGGCAAACATGTTCAGTCCATAGTCTACTTTCGACATGCATCTCCCCTTCTGGGAGGATCCTCCAAACATCCTTTATTTGGTGCTCCCTTCTCTATCTGAACTGCCCTTTCCTCTAGGATACCCGGCTGGCCTCTAAGTTATGGAGTAATCCTCCTGATGCTGATCTCAGCTATTCTTGGGTATTAATCTCATACTTTGTTACTTTATATCCCCCAGATGAATGCAATCTTTCTATGTCTATCCCTCTCTTTCTACTCATTTCGCTTAGCATGATACTTTCCATATTGTACCACTTGTATGTAAATTTCATGACTTCATCTTTTCTAACAGCTACATAGTACTCCATTGTGTAGATGTACCAAAGTTTCTTTAACCAGTCATCTGTTCTTGGGCATTCAGGTTTCTTCCAGTTTCTGTAAAAGCAGAACTATTAATGACACAGAGGTGGTAGGGTGGAGAGGACAAGATAGTATAAAAATATACTAACAGAAAGCAATAAAGTCCTGAAGAGTGAATGATAAAGAATACCAAATGAAATGAACGCTCTGTATTCCTCCCAGACTCTCAGAAATACCGTTTACCAGGACCTCCATCCTTGTGTTCTGTAAATCAGAACAAGGAGTTTCTTTGGCTTGCAACCATCTGAACTACTTCAGGTAGAGCAAGTAGAAGTAGCTGGTGGCTTATAGGATGTCCAAGACACCATTTTGTGTGGGCAATGAAATCTAACTCTTCTGCCTCCATTTAAGGGCAAACTTTGGAAGGTCAAGCAGTTCAAACTCTCTTCAAAAATATTCCAAGGCTTCCATTTTGTCTGAAATTGCACAGATGATTGACACTTTTCCTACCTCTTCCTTTATTCCTTCATTATTTGTGCTGATCATATCTCTTTCAAATAAATTCTGATTTTCTTTTTATGTTTGGTAACCCTGATGTTAGATAGTAATTGATTTCTTTGTTGTAAAGATTATAAAGTTTTCATCACTTCAATTCTGGGAAGTGATTTTGGTAGGTGGCTCAGAAAATCTTAAGAGGAAAATAAAAATAAAGGCTGAATGGCTGTGAAGGAAAATTATGCATACTTATATACACATGCATGGGTGCAGATATATACATATACATGTGCATACACATATAAACATATTCAAGTTATAAAGTTTAAAAACATACTTAGAAATATTAGCAAAATTTGTGTTGACATAAGCATATGAAAACGCCTAGGAAGAAAGGAGTGCTCGCAGGGGAGGGATAATCATTCCCATTTGACAGCTATGTTTTGAGCACCTACTATATGCAGGTTTATTGTGGTGCTAGAGATGTATTAGTAAGCTTATCCTTAATGGGAGAAAAAGGCTAAGAGTAATTCTGAAATAAGTATAATGAAATAGACTCTAAGAAGTTAAAAGTTTCTGGGAAAAAGAAAACATTCAAGTTGGTTAAAGAAACCAGGTTGGAAATAGTGCTGCAATAAACATACAAATGCAGATGTCATTTCTACTATATATTTTTTGCATCTCCGGGATATATTCCCAGAAGTGGTATTGCTGGTCATATGGGAGCTCAATTTCTAGTTTGTGAGAAACATCATATTGTTTTTCAAAATAGCTGAACCAGTCGGCATTCCCATCAGCAGTGAAGGAGAATTCCCTTCTCCCCACATCCACGCCAATACCTGTTGCTTTTTTTCTCTTGGATGTGTGCCAGTCTATGTGGTGTGAGATGATATCTCATTGTTGTTTTGATCTGCAAATCCCTGATGATTGGTGATGAAGAGCAATTTTTTTCATGTGCCTTTTGGCCATTCATATTTCTTCTTTGAGAAAGTTTCTGTTCATTTCATCACCCCATTTTCTGATGATATTAGATGTTATTTACAATAGCTAGAATAAGGAAAAAACCCGAGTGCCCAAGAACAAACGACTGGTTAAAGAAACTTTGGTACACATGCACAGTGGAATACTATGCAGCTGTTAGAAAAGGTGAAATCATGAAATCTGCATATAAGTGAATTATCATGGAAATTAGCAGAGTCTCCTGCCTCCACACCTTATTTTTAGTTCTTACTCTGGAGAACCTGGCAGGCTACCAAAAGTATCCTGCCCACACGGGGTAGAGTTGGGAGCAGTGGATGGTTCTCTTTGAAATTCCTCTTTTAACCTTTGTTCCTGCTGGAGTTTCTCTCAAAGGGTGGTGGTGGGGTGGAGGCGTGGCGGGGGGGTCCTGCCTTCTCTGGGTCTGGGCTGCCTCCAGGTAAAAATCTTATTAGGCCTTAGTCCCTCTGTTCACAAGGTGGGTTCTGGCAGCCTTAAGGATAGTTGTTTTGTTACTTCCCTGGAATTCCATTGCCATGGGGGCCCTTCCCTATCAGTTTGCCTGATAAAAATAAACAGTCAAAAACAAATAGAAACAGGAAACTGATATCCAAGACAGAGAGATGTAGAAAACCACTGAGGTGAGGGTCTGGTGACTGCTCTATCTCTACTCTTCTGCTCAGAGGAGATATCCCTTGAAATAGATTTCTTATAAAGATGTTTGTTCCAATAATATTAAGTTCTTATATGCGAAAAAGTTTAGTCCCAATAGAATAGTCAGTTGCCCAAACAACATTGCAGGCCTTCTAATGATTCCTGGTTCAAAGCAATCAATAACCAACACAGAGGACAGTCAGGACTATCAGCCCATAAGGCCATTATCTCATTGACCTTAAACTTTTCCCCCTAACTTCTGCCATTTATGACAAAATAGATAGATTTTAGGTCTGGAACAATAGAACAGCGGGTAAGGCATTTGCCTTGCACACGGCCGATCTGGGTTCGATTCCTCTGCCCCTCTCCAGTTACCAAGTGCATAAACACTGAAGATATAATGTTACATAGGAAAGTTGCAAAGAGAGTAAATTCAAAATATTCTTTTGAGATAAAGAGCTGGTATCTATATGAAACAATGGATACTAACTAAACTTTTTGTGACAATAATTATATTATGTATATGTCATAATTATGTAGACTTTGGGCTGGAGCGATAGCACAGCGGGTAGGGCATCTGCCTTGCATGCAGCCAACATGGCCGACCCGAGTTCGGTTCCTCTGCCCCTCTCGGAGAGCCTGGCAAGCTACTGAGAGTATCTCGCCTGCATGGCAACGCCTGGCAAGCTCCCCGTGACGTAATCGATATGCCAAACACAGTAACAACAAGTCTCACGATGGAGACATTACTGGGCCCGCTCGAGAAAATCGATGAACAACGGGAGGACAGTGACAGTGATGTAGACTTTAATATTAGACAGTGCTATGTGTCTATTATATTTTAATAAAACTTAAATTTAAATAATTTGGAACACTGACAGTTATAGCCAGACCTTAGAAGCCTGGGTTTTGGAGTTAGAAGACTTCACTCAATCTGAACCTCAGCTATGTTTTTCCTGTGTTACATTAGGCAAGTTAACGTTTTTGAGACATTATTTTCTTATCTATGAAACAGCTAGTATAATTGTAATACTTCATAGACTTGACATAAGAATATAATGGGACACTTAGAAAGCAGAGGAGCTCAATACAATTTTGCATAAGGTAACTTGATTCTGACAACTCAGCTTTTTGTTAGTCAATATCTGCCTTCCCCTATCCTAAAAGTGAGAAAAAACAAGAAGTTAAACTTGAGCTTTCAGCAGTTTTCCCTATATAAAGAAAACTTCAGCAAAAGTCAGGAAATGTAGGCTTTCCACATGTCTATCTAGATGTTGCTTGTGAAGAAACATGGTAGGTCCTCAGTTAAGTCTCTATGGTGGATGGAAACCGAATTAATAAGCCTTTGACTTTATTAAAAGGAGTCTGATGGCCCTTTCCCCCTCCCAATCGTTTATTCTTTCATATCTTTGGGACTGCTTTCTATTATCCTGTTTCCCACAGTTTCAGGAAGACTCAGCTCAGTGACCATCAGAGAATGGTTCTGGAAAGTCAATTCTCTCCTATCCCCCAATGTCTATAAGAAAATGGTCCGTTGAACAAGATTGTGAATGGCTCTTTCAATGAATAGTAATAGTAAAGGAAGCTTCCATGAAAGGAAAAAAAGTCTCGTTAAGGTAGGATGTCAAGGCATAGAAGTTGTATGCAGCACTTTGATGTTTGTGTCTTAGCTCTATCAGTTAATTAGTGTTATAAACACTAATTCTTTTTGGAAGAAGAACAAATATTTATTTGTTTGTTTGTTTGTTTCTTTTTGGGTCACACTCAGCGATTCGCAGGGGTTACTCCTGGCTCTTCACTCAGAAATTATTCCTGGCATTGCTCAAGAGACCATATGGGATGCTGGGAATCGAACCCGGGTCAGCTATGTGCAAGGCAAACCTCCTACCCACTGTGCTATAGCTCCAGCCCCAAGGAGGAGCAAATATTTAAATGAACATTTTTTGATATCATTTATATCCCAAGTACTATTCTCAATGTTTTATATTTGTTAGTTTTCATGATCTTCTAACAAAGCCACAGGTGTATGCTATGATTTTCTCTGACATAGAAACTATGGCACAGTGATTAAGTAATTTGCCAAGTTCAAACGACTAATATGTAATAGAGTGGCAATTTGAGACAGGATTTGGTGGCAAAGTTGACATTTAATGACTTTTACTGTTGCTCACAAATTTTGACTTATTAAATTTTAACCTATATTCTGCAGAATGTGGATATTGTTCAAACCTATGATTATTCTCTTTCAATAATAGAGACTGAGCAACACCTGGAAGAGGTCAGAGATCATTTCTGATCCTGTGCTAAGAGATCACTCTTGGAAGTGTTCTGGGCATTATATGCTGTATCAAGAATTGAACCAGGGTTTGGCTGCAAGCAAGTCAATAGCCCAAATTGCTGTGCTATCTCTTCAGTCTGAATAGATAATATGTAATGGTGCCAATAGATAATATATAACTGTGTTGTTATTTAATAATGATCTGCTAAAATTGTTAAAATTTAACAAAAAAGCTGTACCATTTTCTGATACCAGAGTACTAAAACATCACAAGTAGCCTTACAGATGATTTCTAAACATATTTTGCACAGAAGCTATGTAAAATTCCATCAGGAGTTCCATGAAATATTGTTTTACTTCTCAAATTACTTGAAATGTGATTTAGGAATCAAATGATACCTTTCAAAGATATCATCGTATTTGACATATTGACTCCTTACAACATAGGGCACATGAAATCTTGCCATCTTGAATCATGGGAAATCAACTATGTAACAATTGTTCTCTCTTTTCCAGCTACTTTTACGAATATGGTGCTCTCCCACAAATTTCTTAATGAGGAGCAATTTATAGTACTGATATTTTGTTGTCAGAAGTGCTGCTATTTTCAGGACCTCCAAAATTGGTCATTAATTGCCAAACATTGAATCACAGTGCTGTGTTTACTCATATTTTCCCAGTAACTTCATCCAAAAGAAGCAGAGTTTTGGGTGTAGAAAGAACGTGAGATGATTGCAGGAAGCTCGGGTTTGGTTCTAGCTTTGCCTTTACATAGACGGTTCTTTTTAATGTGTCTCAGTTTCACTTCCAAAAACAAGGTATTGGATTAATCTCAGTCCTACAAAGTGGCATTCTTTTACTCATTTTATAAAAATCTATGGTGCACCTCTGGCTCAGTTCTCTTCTAGACAATTCTAGACAGTCATAATTTCTAGACAATTCTAGACAGCCATAATTTCTGGCCCTCACAGTACACATATTTCCTATTAATATTTTATTTTCTCCAAATTTTTAATCCCACATTTTCTTCCAGAACTTTGTCCTTCTTTCATCGGTAATTTTTCTGTCTCCTTGCACTTGTACCTGGGTGCTCTTGAGACTGCTCCAATGAGCCCTATCTTGGAAGTGACAGGATAATGGCCAGTGTTAGTGTGGTATTCAACTGACCTAATAAAAGGAAAAGAACCAGAAAACTGCACTTCATGGAAAAATATTTCTTTTTACACATATTATTTTTTTAATTTTTTTTCTTTCTTTTTTAGTGAAACACCATGAGGTACAGTTGTAGATTTACAATTTTTTGTGCTTGGGTTTCGATTATACAATGATCAAATACCCATCCCTCCACCAGTGCCCATTTTCCACCACCATGGATAATATCCCCCCCACCCCCATCCCCCCATCCCCCCCTGCCTCTGTGGCAGGGCAATCCCCTGTGTTCTCTCTCTCCTTTTGGGTGTTGTGGTCTGCAAAAGAGGCATTGAGTGGCAAACACATATTATTTTTAACAAACTGCTTGTCTTATTCAGAAACAAAGCTTCTCTCTTTTAGTTATGCCTGCACTCAGATTCTCTTTGCTTAGGATACTAGCACACTTAGAACTAGAGTTTTTAGGGGGGTGTAGAAATGGCACAGTAGGTAAGGTTCTTGCCTTGCACATGACTGACCTGAGTTCAATCCCCAGCACCCCATTTGTTTCTCCAAACTTTGCCTTGAATGATCCTTGTGCTACTCAGTGCCAGGAGTAAACTGTGAGCACCACAAGGTATGACCCTTAAACAAAGCAAAACAAGAATCAGAGTTTATGTTAATAAACTGCTTTCTGTACTTTATTTCTCTGATAATTGTTGAATTCTTTCAGATAACTTAGTCAAGAATCTGAACTCCCAGAGCAAAGCTATGAGTTTTAGTCCTGCCTAGGCTTTTCCTGCAACAATAACACGTGACTTTTAGAAATCAATTTGATGACACAGTTTTTTCTCTGGATGCTTGTCTGTGGGACCAAGATACTAGCACAGTGAAGGAGTCCAAAGCCAAAGATTTAACATGATTACATGAAGAAATCTGTATGATTTGAAATGATGTAAATGTGTACTATGGCCTATTATTATTATCTTAGAATATAGTAGACAAAAGGACAGTGTGTGTGTGTGTGTGTGTGTGTGTGTGTGTGTGTGTGTGTAGAGGGTCAGACCAAGCAATGACCAGAGATTGCTTGAGACTTTGTGTTTGGAGATTACTCCTGGCAGCTCTCCAGGGAGAGCTGGAGTTATTCGGTTCTAGAGATTGTATCTATGTCTGAAGCATGCAAAGTTACTCATTGAGTCACTTTTCCAGCCTCAAGGTGCTATGTAGAGACACACACACACACACACACACACACACACAGAGTCCTCATATAAGTACTATATAATGTATATATAATGTATATATAAAATTATATATAATTACACTGGATCTTGAACTACACTTCAAATCAAAGTGGAAGATTTTTTTACTTTTCTGATTTTTATTGGGGTACTGTAATTTACAATACTATTAATGATAGTTTCATATTTACATCATTCCAACTCCACACCCACCTTCATAGTACCTGTTTCCCTCTACCAACATCCCAAAGACCCCTTCTACCTACCTCCTGCACCCTGTAAGTTTAGTTCTGTAGAGAAACTCCAGTTATGATATCTCTGGCTGTTTGTTGTTCCCTTACTATGTTTATTTATATCATACGTATGAGGCTGATTTTGTTTTTATCATGGAGGAGGTGATAATTGCACATATGTAGGTGAATAAGACTAAAATCTTGAAATTCCATAACATTATATATAACTGATATGTTGATAAAATTTTTTCAAAAACTGTCTTCTTTTTACAGATATATAAATTAAAAATTGATATTATAAATGATTCTGTGTTAATACATTTAATAATTTACATAAGATATATGAATCATACAAATTTATGACTTTAGCAAGAATGAGAAACACAGTCCACTGTCCTCCTGTTGTCCATCGATTTGCTCGAGTGGGCTCAATAACGTCTCCATTGTGAGACTTGTTGTTACTGTGTTTGGCATATCGAATATGTGTAGCTTGCCAGGCTCTGCTGTGCGGGTGAGATACTCTTGGTAGCTTGCAGGGCTCTCAGAGAAGAGCAGAGGAATCAAACCTGGCTTGGCCGAGCTGGCCACGCACAAGGCAAACGCCCTACAGCTGTGCTATTGCTCCAGAATGAGACAAGGATAATTGAAAATTTAAAGGACAACCTAAACAGGCCTATGACAGTATTTTAAAAGGTGATGTTGGTTTCACATCACAAAATATTATATTTTATATTATGTTTAAGTTTTTGCATTAATAAGAAAAAGAAAAAAGAGATTCAAAAATTCACCCAACAGATGCTGAAGAACACTCAAAATAAATGAAAGAGCAATTCTTTATTTAAAGTATATAAAACCCTTAGCAAGCTAGGAATAAACCTTTCTTAATGTGGTAGAAGGCATCAGGAGAGAGGATGCTGTACTTTAAAGATGAAGTATTGAAAACTTTGTCTTGTACTTTTTTAAGGAAACTCCCTTAATGCTTCTTGCAAACTACTCCCAAGGTTATGAACTATCTAAGCTACTGCTTTTCCATAAAACTTTGCATCATTCCTTCAAATTGAAATGATGGTAAAGCTGAATAGAGTATTCTGGGTGAGGCGTTCATTTCATCAGGTCTTTTCTCCCTCTTCCCCTCACTATATCCCACCATCCTCTTTTGGCCTGTAGAGTCTCAAGGACTGTTTTGCTTGTTTGTTTTGGTCTGGGGACACACCTGGCTGTGCTCAGGGCTTACTCCTAGCTCTGCATTCAGGGGAACCATATGTGATGCTGGGGACTGAACCCAGGTATACCACTTGCAAGACAAGTGCCTTACTTGCTGTACTAGGTATTAGTCTAGTCCTGGATAAGCCTACTTTGATTCTCATGGGAGTTCCTATGTATGTAAGTTTCTTATTTTTTTGTTTATTCATTTTGGTGTTTGGGTCACATTCAGCTGGGCTCCAGGCTTACTCCTGGCTCTGTGCTCAGGTATCACTCCTGGCCTTACTTCTCTGGCCTGAAAATTCCTTATTTGACGATTGCTAATTACAGTATTGTGTCTCTTGTCTTTGATTTTTGTCAGAGTACAATGTGTCTCAATGTGTCTTGGAAATTTTTTATTTGGTTCTATTTTCACTGAGACCCTTAAGGCCTCCTGGATCTGGGTTCATACATTCCTAGACTCTAGGAAATTATTGCCTATGATTTCTTTGATTAGTGGTTTGTTGTTGAATTTGCCTTCCAGTGTCCTTGGGTATTCCAGTGATTCTTGTTGTTCCATGAACTCATCCTATACTTCATTAGTTCAGTGTTGATTTCTTTTTAGACAATTTCCCATTTCCTGTAGTAGTCTGGAGGCTTCCTGCATCTCATATTGGAGCTCTCTAATTTTTCTCTCGCTGTTTCTCTGTTGCTGAGGTCTTCCATTAAGGTGTTTTGTTTTTTAATTTCCTCTACAATATTTATTTGTTATCACATCTGATTGTAGTTTTCTCTTTTCTGCTGTCATACTTTCTGGTGTCTTACTGACTACCTCTACCATAGTTTCGTTGAGATCAATAAACCTACTCACCCTGGTGTCTTAATGGGCTTTACCTAGAGGTTACAGAGCTGGTTGGTACTGGTAGAGCTTCCCACACTAAAAAGGACAATATTTTTTAGCAGGAAAGTGAAAATTTCAACCTCAATAGAATGCCTTCATATTTTCCAGTATCACATCAAAACCTGAGGAAACCTAATCAGAGAAATCAGTTATCTTATCCAAGGCCACTTGGAAGGTAAGAATAGAGTTTTCATGCCAAACCCAATCTTCTTGATTTTAAACTTTCTCCTAAAATCCTTTTTATACCAATGAGTTAAATGACTAAGTCACTTAACTATGAGATCTTTCCTTTCGCTTATAGGCGCATGATTCCTATGCCTTTATTGTAAATTTAGACTTATTTTGAATACACAAGAATCCACTGAAAGTGGCATTTCAAGTATTCAACTGGGAAGGCAGTTATGGACTAAATAAATGACTGGTGTTAGTAAATAGGAAAGTTGAGCAGCATGTTATTCAGTAACTGACAACGAATAAATATTTAATATTCCTCAACTGAAATATGGCATGGAAATGAAATAAATGCACAGTGTTCTATGCTCTCAGATGCAAACAAGTATTGCAGAGACAGTGCCAAATTTTCATCAGAATCTGTCTCTAATTAAAGACATTTTCCGTAGGTGTATCCCTATTCAGCTTGTAAGGAGGCGCTCAGTCTGTTGGGGCTGTGTAATTGGCATTTTATTTCCCTTCTTCCTCTCTGCTTACTTGGACTACATTCTTCCGATTTCTCACGATTGGAAATATAATATATTCTTCTATGTTTTCATGATCAGAAGTAGGCTAATAAGGATGGTGTGGGTAAGAGCCTTGAAATGCAAGAGAGGAGGCCTAACTCATAGACCTCAATCTGCCCCTAACTTGCCACCCGACCTTAGGTAGTTATTCCAGCTCACAAAACTGCAATTCTCTCATTTATTACTAGCTGGGTAGATGTTCCTTGAGAGGCAAAATGTATTTATATTTTTTGCTAATTATAATTAATGATTGTCCTAAAGTCTGTGATGGGAAGATTTCTGAGGGAAATTCAGATTAGGCAGGAAAGAATATCTTGCTTGATTAGCCATGTCTGCTCTGGGTGAGGAAATACATAGAAAATTACATACACCTTGAAGTATTTGTATGATTAGATAACTTGAGAGGGGTTGGGTAGGAATTCCATGAAGGGGAAATTTAGCAGAGGTTAGAAATTTTCTGCCAGTCTTTGTGGAGGGCAGCTGTGGCACATACAAGCATAAATAGATTTGATGAGATTGATCCTTTATCTCTCCTTCCTTCCTGGTACACTCTATTTACTGTATTTACTCATCTTCTCCTTCTACAGAGAGAGCTGCTAGTGGGCCAGAATTTCTACTGTGTGGAATTTTTCTGGATAGTAGTGAAAAATAACAGTTCTGCGTTTAGATTCTAAGGGTGGAAAGATCTGTGTCTGATTCTTAGTTCTGACAAGATTTATTAGCTATGCAATACTTATGAAGATAAACACTCTCTTTAAGCCTTGATTTCCTCAGCTGTAAAACTGATTATAATAGTATCCATATCCTACACTTTTGATACTCAGACCATTTACTTAATGCAAAAATATTGAGGAGCCTAACACATCAACTGGCTTAAAAAGTTGGTTGATAGTCTTGTTTGGTTCCTAATATGTTAGAATAGACATAGCACAGTGCAGGAACACATAAAATGGTTTATGTGTGTACATACATATATGCATAACTGACTATATGAATGAACTGTGGGAGTTGTTACATTTCAGGTCAGTGTCAGATTTTAAAAGAAGTTGAATATCATATTAAGGATGTAGATTTCTGTAAGGAAACAGAATTGTTAGAGCTTTCATGCAGGAAGTAGTGTACAGGCAACCTTGATTTTTCCCTTAATTGCCACTGGAAGGGATGAACATATTAACCAAACCAGACAAATTGAGGTTTGAAATTATGTACCCACTGACGGTCTTACCAGAGCCTCATTAATTTTTCATATGGAGCCCAGGCAGAACTAAAATGAGCAGACTGGCATAGAAGATAAATTATTTCTAAAGTTTTTTTAAAAAAAATTTCCTGTAAACCTGAGTTGTATGGCTTGAATGATGATCAAATTAAATATATTATAATCATTTTCACTTCCATTTGAGATTGTATGATAGCAGTCTGTTGCTGCAAGATTGATGCATTGCTGTTGGAATGTAAAAAATTGGAATGTAAAAAAAAGCATTTCTTTGCAGAGATAATAAGCTGGCCGTATAGAAATATGAAAATTTGGAAAACAAATGACTTCCTTTGTCTACCAGTGACTTCTCGTCATAGTCTATCTTTTGGGATTGTGTGAGTTTTCTCTTGTTTCTCTTTTTTTTTTTTTTTTGCTTTTTTTTATATTTATTTATTTTTTAATAGTTAGGCACCATGAGGTACAGTTGTAGACTTACACATTTTTGTGCTTGGGTTTCGATTATACAATGATCAAACACCCATCCCTCCACCAGTGCGCATTTCCCACCACCACGGATTCCAGCATCCCCTCCCCCCCCAACCCCCATCCCACCCTGCCTCTGTGGCAGGGCATTTCCCTCTCTCTCCTTTTGAGTGCCATGGTCTGCAAAAGAGGCATTGAGTGGCAATCATGCTTGGTCGACAGTCTACCCTCAGCATGCTCTCCCATTATGGGCGGATCCTCCCAACGCCCTTTATTTGGTGTTCCCTTCTCTTTCTGAGCTCCCCCTTCCCCTAACATGTGTGGTTGTCCTCCGGGTCATTGAGTAAAATTCCTGGTACTAATCTCTGCCATACTTGGGTGTTAGTTTCCTATTTTGTTACTTTATGTTCCCCAGATGAATGCAATCTTTCTATGTCTATCCCTTTCTTTCTGAGTCATTTTGCTTAACATTCTTGGGAAAAAGAAAATGGGAGGAATCAACCTCCCTAACTTCAAACTCTACTACAAAGCAGTAATAATTAAAACATCATGGTACTGGAACAAAGGCAAAGCTGTAGACCAATGGAACAGGGTTGAATATACTGACGTCCCCCCCTCCCCCAAGCATACGAGCATCTAATCTTCGATAAGGGGGCAAGAAAAGTGAAGTGGAGCAGGGAAAGCCTCTTTAACAAATTATGCTGGCAAAACTGGACAGCTACATGCAAAAAATGGGCTCATATCTCTGCCTAACTCCATGTACAAAAGTAAGATCTAAGTGGATTAAAGACCTCAACATCAGACCGAAATCTTTAAGATACATTGAGGAAAATGTTGGCAAAACCCTTCATGACATAGAAGCTAATAGTGTCTTCAAAGATGTCACACCGCTGGCCAAGCAAGTGAAAACAGAGATAGATAAATGGGACTATCTTAAACTAAGAAGCTTCTGCACCTCAAAAGAAACAGTGACCAAAATACAAAGACAGTCAACTGAATGGGAAAGGATATTCGCCAACTACACATCTGATAAGGGGTTAATTTCAAGGATATACAAAATACTGGTTCAACTCCACAAAAAGAAAACATTCAACCCCATCAAAAAATGAGGAGATGAAATGAATAGAAACTTTGACAAAGAAGAAATCTGAATGGCTAAAAGACACATGAGAAAATGTTCCACATCATTAATCATCAGGGAGATGCAGATCAAAACCACAATGAGGTATCACCTCACACCACAGAGACTGGCCCATATCCACAAGAACAAAAGCAACCAGTGCTGGCGCGGATGTGGTGAGAAAGGGACACTCCTTCACTGTTGGTGGGAATGCCGACTGGTTCAGCCCTTCTGGAAAACAGTATGGTTGATTCTCAAAAAACTAGAAATTGAGCTCCCATTTGACCCAGCAGTACCACTCCTGGGAATATATCCCAGAGAGGCAAAAAAGTATAGCCAAAGTGACATCTGCAATTGTCTGTTTATTGCAGCACTCTTTACAATAGCCAGAATCTGGAAAAAAACCTGAGTGCCCGAGAACAGATGACTGGTTGAAGAAACTCTGGCACATTTACACAATGGAGTACTATGTAGCTGTTAGAAAAGACGAAGTCATGAAGTTTACATACAAGTGGTACTACATGGAAAGTATCATGTTTCTCTTTCTTTTAAATAGTTGTTTCAGTTTGCCAACTTCCCAATGTGGCTACCACCTATCAGATTGCATACCTTATGGACAAAGCCCACAGTCTGTGTAGACATTGTCTATGCTTTAAGACTGTTCCTTGGAATGGAAGAATTGACTCTGACCCAGATTGTGTATTGTTTACTCTTGGTTTAGATGATAACCCTTTTCCGAGCTAGAAATCATAT
This sequence comes from Sorex fumeus, assembly GCF_029834395.1. NCBI lineage: Eukaryota > Metazoa > Chordata > Mammalia > Eulipotyphla > Soricidae > Sorex > Sorex fumeus. The sequence continues at coordinate 63,986,551 of NW_026606129.1, forward strand.
AGACGATTGAAATTCTTTCTCTTGTTTCTCTTGTTTCTTATTTGTAGAGAGAGTGGATTATTCAGAATGTGATATGGATAGTGCAAAAAAAAAAAAACCTGAGAAGCCCAGCTGATTGAAATTCTTTGTATAGCACAATGGCCTCCAAACATTTTGGACTGTGACTCTGTAAACACATTTTATGTCATAATCTCTTTCTCTCATATAGTAGTTCTCATTATTTATACATATATACATATTTGTAAAAGCAAGAAATTTGTTGATTTTTGTAGACTAATCTCTATGATCTTTTTTTTTTTTTGGTATTTGGGGGCCCACACCCAAGGGGGCAGACAGTGCAAGGGATAGAACTGGAGAGTCCTGAATGCTCAAAGGTCCTCCAGCCCTTTGACCTGTCTCCCCAGTTCGTGGTACTTCTTATTCTGTACTTTTAAAGTTTTAGTCGTTAAAAATGCTGGCCATGGCCAATTAAGCTGATTTTATAACCTACTTATAAACTATGAGTCACAACTAAACACAAAAATGACATTGACAACTGGAATAGTCTTCTAATTTAGCTTTCCTTTATACCAAATTTATCTTTTATACATACCCAGGACAGATTGAACGTTTTTGAAGTCTAGATCCTACCAAGTCATCAGAGTTTTTATTCTCGATGGAATTTGTTAATCCTAGTGATCTTACCTTAGTCAGCTTCTGTCTCTGCCTGTGAGCTTCATTAAATCTGTTCAGCCCTATATTGTCAACTCAAAGTTTATACCCTGGTCAACTACAATATAGAACAGATGTAGTTGACCAGGGTATAAACAGAATCCTCATCTTGTCATTCTGTTTGTATTGTCCACCCATGCCTGCTCTTTCCAAATCTAGCTTCTCCTTCAAGGCTAAACCATAAACCATAAATATCTGATACCATTTTCCTTTATTTTTTCAGTCAAATGTGACTTCAGCTTCCTCTGAAAGCATCTCCTCTTTAGTTCCATCAGAGTAATTTTCATCATTCAATTATTATTGTGGATATAATATAAATGCATGGGTAAGTGCTCTCTTGCCCTATATAAGATTGCTACATTTGGGGAATAGAGAGGGCTGGAAATATAGCTAAATTAAGATTCTGTTTAAAAATAATCTTCTCAGCATTGCATGGGATATACTTGTCTGACATTCAAATTTTACTAGGTAGCCTATGTTTTACCCAGAAACCCGAGACCCCTAATGCATTATAACTTCTTCAAATTAGATAGTATATCTTACTCTCCATTTTATCTGACTTCCATAAATAAAATTAGACTTCAGCCCCCTGATAGAGAGTAAATTCTTCTTGACTCTCCTTGCAGCATCCCCAAATTAATAGAAAATTCTCTCTTGTAATGAGGCAGAAAACAATCAAAATTTATCATCAAATTACCTCAACAATTGACAATCTTAAGCACTAGCACACATATATATAAGTGTGTGTGTGTGTGTGTGTACATAGTTACTCTTGCATCCTATAAAAGCTCTATTTTTAATGTTGAATTGCTCCCCAGAAATATAATAAAAAATTAAAAGGTCCATTTTGTTTTCAGCTTTGTGCAACTCCTACCTTCTCTTGATTCTCTCTATAATGATACCAGGTAGTTTGGTGAATTGAGTGATGGAACATCCTGTGGTGACTTTGGAGCAAGAGAGGCCAGAGGGAATCCTGGTCATAGAACGGTGCCTCTTGTGGAAATCAGGAAGGAATGAGAGCAGTGTTTACCAATCCTGCTATTAGAAATTTTACCTGTACAACGACATTTGTAAATTATTCTTAACATCAGGCAACTTAGAGACACATGGTTTTGGGAGTTAAAGAGTGTAGACTGAACCAGGAAGATAGTTTAAAGGACTGAAACATGTCTTTTGCATGAGTGAAGAAGAGTCATGTTCAATCGTTAGCACCTTATGATTCCATGAGCACAGTAGACCCTAAGTACTGGGTATGCTGCATTGCTCCCCTATCCCCACAAAAAAGTATAGATCCTGCTCTGAGAGTTGGATCTGTTTAACTATAGCTTCCTAGCTAGCTATGTGGTGGTACTCAGTCATTTCACCATCATGAACCTATATTAATATTAGTATAGTTTTGTTTTTGTTTCTGTATCTGTCATTATTCAAATTCCTATAGACTTTCCTTGGATATACTTGTTCTTGGACAGTGGTTCGTACTGTGGGACTCTAACCAGCATTATCAACATCTCCTGGGAAGTTGTTAGAAGTACAAGTAATTCCTTATTCCAAATGTACTGGAAGAATCTCTAGATATAGGGCTCAGCAGTTTAAGCTGTTTCTACAAGTGGTTCTGATGCACTAAAGTCTGAGAGCCACTGTTCTGGAGTTTTTTTGATTTACCTGATTCTAATCTGAGTGGGAACCTACAAATTCTTGCTACTACATGATTTTGAAAGATTATTGGAATATACTAACCAGTTCTAAGATTTTAAAATTAAAGGATATCTTTAAAAATATTATTAGTGAAAAATTTAATTTCAATTTTTTACTTTTAAAATTGGTTTTCATCTGTTTTCAATATACAGAATTTTAGAAACATCACTTTACACTTTTACAATGTGTGTGTTTGATTCACTATACCAATCACCAAAGTTTCAGCACCATTCCATCACCAAAGTATCCCTCTACCTAATTTTCATTCCTTCTCCCCTTCCTTTCCCAAACCACCATTTTCATTGAGTCTAGGAATTATTTTGGTAGTGGTAGTTGTTTATTTCAAGTTTATTTGCTCTAGTTATTTTTATTCTATAATAATGAAACCATCTGGCAATAATCTTTTACTTTCTGACCTATTTCCCTTGGTAAAATCACTTAATGTTGTTCTAAATGGTGTAATTTCATCTTTTGTAAATGGCAATGTAGAACCTCATTGAGCTCTTTTATTCAATCTACTTCCAGTGGACAATGGTCAATTCAGGTTGACTTCTTATTTTTTCCTGTTGTGAATAGTGCTACTATGAATATTAAGAGGAAAATATTTTTCAATTAATGTTTTCATATCCTCCAGATAAATGTCTAGGAGTGGTGTTGTCAGATGATAAGGTATATTTGTTTTTATTGTTTGCATAGAGTCTTCACCAATGTACATTCCAATTAGTAGCATACCAGAGTACCTTTGCCTACCCATTCTTGCCAATGTTTGTTGTTTTTATTATTTTTCACCTGTGGGAAGTGATGACCCATTGTGATTTTCATATCAATTTCCCAAATAGTAAGTGATATTGAACATTTTTTATGTGCCTGTGGACCATATTCCTTAGGAAAGTATCTATTTAGTTTTGTGGTCAATTTTTAAATTTTAGGTGCTTGCTTTTTTGTTGTTGTAAAGTTCTATAAATTCTTCTTATTATTTGGATATCAATATTTGATGGATTTGTGATGTGCTAACACCTTCTCCTAATTGCTAGGTTGCTGTTTCATTTTGTGGTATATTTTTCCCTGTATATAAGTATTTTAATTTTATGCATTGCTTTTGTTTATGCTTGCTTATGTTTTCCTCACCAATAGAGTTGACTTTCCTAAAACATCTTTGATGTTGAGTTCCTGGATTATACCCTCTATTTTCTTCTGTATATTGTATGGTTCGGTATCTAATAAAGGGCATCTATTCTACATCATCATATGCTTATATTCAAATCTCTTTACTAACAGGAATGAGAAGGTAGGATATTTGATATAGTCAGCGTTAGGAAAAATACCTTTGAGTCATTTAATTATATATTTAAGTTATGTGAATACATTTTGGTTGATGGTGATCTAAGAACTGTGCTGAATGCCAGGGGGGAAAAGCAAAAATTCAAGAGCAAGACATATCTTTTCTTGGTTCCTGTTCTTATAGCATGTTGTAGCAGGGGGAAAAACATTTATCAGAAATCTACAAATATAATGTTCAGTCAAGACAAACACCAGCAGGAGAGTTGAGTGGCATTGGAGAGTGGCTATAATAAAAGGGTGAAATTCATTAAGGGAAAGCTCACTTCTTTCCCTGAGGAAGCTTTTCTTGAATGAGCTCTAAAATATAGATCAGAATGAGTGCAGAAAAGTGAAGGGAAGGTCAGTCTATGTAGATGAATTTGCTTGTGATAAACCTCATGCCAGAGGGCCTGAGTCCAGGACATAATGAGCCTGGAAACATGGTTGAGATTCAAATAGGCAGATAGACTGTAGTTAGACAGTTAGGCCTAAAGGCCAATTGTAGATGTGATTTTTTTTCATAAGATCAATGAGAAGCAATCATTTTCCACTCCCACAAAGAAATTTATGTATCATGCGCTCTTTGTATAAAACTCTGAGTTTTAAGTCACCAGTCCCTGACTGGGGGTAGGTCACCCGGAACTTTGTGAAGACAAAGTATGTAAGTGCATATTTTTTACCTATTTGGGAGCTAAGAATTGAATCGTGGTTCTGATACATACAAAGCATGTACTCTCCATTGAACCAAAGACCCTGCAGTATCTATCTTTAAAAAAAAAATCCACAAAGAGAATACTACATTACTATTTAAAAAATAAAAAGTAAAGCAAGAACACAAAGAACGGAACTTAAATCCCTCTGGCTCTTTTCTGAAAAATAGACATACTCTGGCTCAGAAAGAGAATTCGGTTTTAATAAAACAAACCCACACAAAATGGCTCAAAATATTAGTCTTTGCACAGAGTCTAAAAATATAGAAAAGTTTCAACACTAACATTAAAAAGTTAGTGACCTTCTGGAAGTAGGGAATTTGTACCTTGAAAACATATGCACACAAACACATAAAAAGATACTCCGAAGAGGGAAAGAAGGAAAATAAGAGGGAAAGATTCTTAGTCACTTCTCTTAGTCTACAGAAATAGACTAATCGACTAATAACTGTTTTATGGGGAAACCAGAGAAAAAGGTAGTTGGACAGTGGGGAATGAATTCCCCACTGCATTCTTTCTTTTCTTTTATGTTTTGGGGAAACCCTCGTGGTACTCAGGACTTATTCCTGGCAGGGCTCAGGGAAACATGCAGTGCTGAGGATTTAACTGGGTACAACCAGAGTAAGCAAATGCATTAACCACTGTGCTATCTCTCCAGCCTCCAAGCTAGACTTTCTGTTTTTCTTTTCTCCTTTCCTTTCGTTTCCTTTCCTTTCGTTTCCTTTCCTTTCGTTTCCTTTCCTTTCGTTTCCTTTCCTTTCGTTTCCTTTCCTTTCCTTTCCTTTCCTTTCCTTTCCTTTCCTTTCCTTTCCTTTCCTTTCCTTTCCTTTCCTTTCCTTTCCTTTCCTTTCCTCCCTCTCCTTCCTTCCTTCCTTCCTTCCTTCCTTCCTTCCTTCCTTCCTTCCTTCCTTCCTTCCTTCCTTCCTTCCTGTTTTTTTTGGGCCATACACAGCCATGCTCATGCTTCTGTTTCTGCACTCAGTGATCATTCCTGGTGCCCCAGGGGGCCATATGGGATATGGAGGAGCAAACCCAGGTTGGGCGCGCACAAAGCAAACATAGTACCTACTGGATTATGCCTCCAGTTCCTCAACAGCACATTTCTTGTAAGAAGGATTTGTTGCCTAGAAGTCCTCACCAGACAGTACTCAGAAGCAGGGAGAAAGCACCATTCAGCCCTGGAGGACTCGATTTGGAGTTTGAGGAGAGATGGTTCCTTTGCCTCTTTGGTGTGTGTTAGGGAGAGTCAGCAAATACACCCACCGTGACCACAGTGCTCTTCATTGTGCTATTTGGTTCTATTTTGATTAATTTGGCAGCTTGTTTCCTGGCTACAGTTAGCTTTTCCTCTCTTGTGTGGCTCAGTCTCAGGGAGACTCACCCAGGTATAATGATCTATGACCAGGCCACGAAATCCTGCTGGCCTCCTCCAAATCCAGGATTAGGTCCTTTAGAGAAAAAAGAAATTGCAGTACCAGAAGGAAGGAAACACAGCACCCACTGTAAAAAGGGCTTAAAAAAAAGCCCCAGTTTTTCATCTGCTTTTGGCTTTGGGCTTCTGCCCAAATTGCTAATGCTAATATTTCAGCAGCTGCTGTGGCCCCAGCTGCCGTCATAGTTGAAGTTGCCACAAAGGGGCTGAGGCATTGGACCTGCAATTATTTCTTCTTTTCTATTTTGTGGATGGTGTTTCAGGGTTAGTCACAAAAGAAGAGAAATAAGAGCTACAAGGAAGAAAAGAGCTACAATGATAAGGGAAATCTTCTTGCAGGCGAAAAACATACCAGATCCTAAGGTCAGGTGTTATCTGTGGATAAGTGGCCTTTTATGCCCTCCTTTTACATTCACTGGTCCAGATTGAAAGATGGAGACTGAGTGTCCTTGTTAATCTGAACTGAATCATCAGAGTGTCCCTTTTCCCACTGGATATGGAAGAAGTTCCTTCCCTAGACTGTTGTTAGCACGAAGTCCTGTCTCTGGATCACAAATATCATTCAAAGAGCACTGTCATATTAATTTCACTGAAAAACCCTCTTCATTTATTTTTTTGTTTGTTTGTTTCCATTTAGGTCCTATGAGAACCGTAAAGTATAATGAAGAATCAGAGGTAACAATTTGCTTTTCCCAGTTCAGTTTTATGATTGCTTCTCTCCTGATAAACATTTTTGGAGCCCATCATTAAAGGGGGTGTCTCTCAAGCAGTACTAAGGAGACTTTGGGCTCTTTGAGACTCCTAATGTTACTTGGACTCTTTGGGGTCATTCAGATACAGGCACCCAAATCCCTGCACTATCTAATAACTCTTAACAAAGATCAAGAATGTAATATGGGGGGGGGGGCTGAAGTGATAGTACAGTGGGTAATGTGTTTTACTTGCATGCGGCCAGCCCAGATTCAATCCCCAGAATCCCGTAAGGTCTTCCAAGCACTGCCAGGAGTAATTCCTGAGAGCAGAGCCAGGAGTAACCCTGAGCAATGCATACTACGTATGGAAAGCATTTTGAATGTGCCAAGGGTACAGTAGGAGCTGACACATATTAGCTCTTGTTTCATTAATTTACAGAGACTTCAGGCTAAACATGGGCTAAGCACATTCCTTTTGGTTGTTACTACAGAATGTCCCTCCACTGTCACTGGTGATATGGCAGCCATTCGCCGCAATGATTTCTACACCATATTTTCTGGCACTACTTCTCTCTATTTCCTCATCCATTTTTCAACCACCTTGACAGGCATACACATTCACACACATATACCCCCACACATAGACACACAGACACACACACACACTTATGAACCCACAAATGTACATGCTTAGATCAGGGATGAGATCAAGAGCCAATCTATAGTCTGAGTCTTTCTGTGTGAGCAAAAGATCCCACGAGAAAACTGCAGGATAACAATTGATTTGTCCTTTCTCCCTTGCCACAAGAAGCTTAGGTTTATCAGGTTATACCCATCACAGTACTCCCTAGTCACTTCCATTTCTTTGTTTATCTGTAACCACTTCTTTATGCTCTCTTCCCCAACCAGTTAACCAGCTTTCCCCCCTAATCAGAATCTGTTAATTTGTAAGGTCAGATCCTTCTAGGACACTGAACTTGTTTTCTAAGTTAATATTGCGTATCTCCTCTCCTTATGTCTTTTGAATAGTTCACTTTAATGCAATGTCCTTTTTGTATAGATACAGGAAGACAGTTAATATTATGCTCTGTAACTTAGGATTTAATTGGCTTTGAATATTATTCACTCCTGGGCATCTGCTTTCTCAACTTAAGCCTCAGTTGCCCTCAGTTAGCACCCCAAAGGCAGGGTCCCCACGAGGGACTGGGTGGAATCCAGGCAAGCGGGTAAGCTATGTGCTACTCTGGCATCAAGATGGGCCAGGCCAAAGTGCCACGATTCTTAATTATAAGTTAGAAGTTTGATCATAGACAAATGCTGTCATGATCCAAAAGTAACTACGAGACTAGGACCCTGCTAGGGATAGGAAAGACGATCTAGCCTGAGCACTGTAGTCTGAGATTGAGATGGCCCTAGGAGAGCAATTCTATAAGTTTAAAGTATTTCTTAGTATATCCATACAAAATGATTTATATTATTATGCTTATATGTTTGCTGGACAAGGTAGAGGAGAAACACACCCAGGGAATTCCCGTTCTAGGGTGGGTCAATATGTTAAATGAGAATCTGTCTTAGAATTGGCTTTCTCGAGAGAAAGAACTCTACCTCTATTGATTGTGACCACATCTATGTGTAATTGTTACCCCAACCTGTTGGGGCTGAACTGACCTGTCAGGGTGAGCCCATGTAGACTGCACCACGCAATGGGCAGGAACATAGGGACCCATGAAAATGGGTGAGATTTCTCATGTGTCCTGGCTAGTTTGGATGAGACTGAACTTTTCCCCCTTTCAAACTGCCTTCAGTAAATAATTTCAGTATAAGGTAAGGGGCAGTTTTCCTTTTCTCACAAAAACCTGCCTGGACTTTGACATGCAGATCTCAGGTGCTAGCCAGGCCTGATCTTTGGGATGTAGACTCCAGGCTCTAGCCAGACTAGTCTTTGGGATGCAAATCCAAGTGCATGAAACCCAAGAAAGGTTTCAGTTTTTGTTTTGTATCTTCTTTCCTCAGGCCACCAAAATTACTGGCCTGCAGATGCAAAGAAACAGCATATGTTTTGCTTCCTCAATGTTTTTTCTGTAACTCCTATTGATGACATCACTGCATTGCGCCCTTTAGAGGTACCATGATCAATATAAGGAGATTTTGGGGTTCTCTACGGGGGTGATAGGTCGGAGAGAACCTGGGGTGACAGATCTGAGGGAACCTGGGGTGACAGGTCTGAGAGAACCTGGGGTGATAGGTCTGAGAGGACCTGGGCCCTCCATGACATAAATTTCTGGGATATAATGAAACTATAAGAGTGGGCTGGGGGAGGCAGAGGAGAGAAGGAAGTTAATGGAGAGAGAGGATTGGAATAAACTGCAACTAAGACCAACGAGCCTAGCCCTCGTTTCCTTTCTTCACCTGCCCAACACCATCGACCTCCCCGGAGTGGGAAAAGGCCTGAGACTACCAAATGCGCTGGTGGTGGTGGGAGAGATAGACCACTGCTGTCCTTTTGTGTTTACACAAAAACAATCTTTGGTCCAAGTAAATATGAGCTCATGTAAACAGACTCAATCTCCAGGGCTTTAAACTGGATAGCAATAAGACCTGTAGGCTTCTAAAGATTCCAGATGAAGTTAAGTGGCACACTGTAGTGGGGTTGGTATCATCAGGTGTCTGGGTACACAGGGGAAGTTGTACGTATACAACGTATACAGACGTCTCAGGAATATGATGATGGGCTGGAGCGATAGCACAGCGGTAGGTTGTTTGCCTTGCACGCAGCCAACATGGCCGACCCGAGTTCGATTCCTCCGCCCCTCTCAGAGAGCCCAGCAAGCTACTGAGAGTATCTCGCCCGCACGGCAGAGCCTGGCAAGCTCCCCGTGATGTATTCGATATGCCAGATACAGTAACAACAAAGTCTCCAATGGAGACGTTACTGGGCCCGCTCGAGCAAATCGATGATCAACGGGAGGGCCTTAATAATAATGATGCTGAGAGAAACACAGAAAAGTGGACAAAACTAGTGAGCAAATAAGAGAAGAAGCAACAGTATGCAAAAATGATACAAAGAGTAGTCAGACTACTTTCTTACAGAACTTTAGTGGGAAGATTTACATAGTGACATGAAATAGATGACAGTATGATGTGAGAGAAAGAGTTGGGCTCTGAGACGACAACTATATTCTTCTTCAAATCACTGATTCTCCCAGGGATGCTGTGATTTCTCTTAGTAAACACAAAGAAATATCTTAGCAAGTTGCAAACATTTAAGAAATACCGAGTTCCTCTCCCACTTATAGGATTGGAAGACTTGGTGTTGCAAGGAACAAAAGACTATTCTAACTATCTTAAATGTGTTGGGGAACACACCAGATAGGTGAAAACCCCAGAAGAAATATTTTAGGGAATTAAGAGAAAACAAGCACTTGTATTTATATCATAATAACAACACTTGGGATAGCAAACATGAGCTGAAGTGTTAAAAATTTTCTGGGCCAGGGAACTAGATTAGATAGCTGGAGTGCATAGTTTTCACTCAGGAATTCTGGTTCATTCTCTCTAACACTGTATAGTTCTCTGAGCACGTATGGGATATTCCCCATGCACCGCTAGGTATGCTGCCTTCCCTGACTCATGCCCTGCAATTTTAATTTTGAAGCAAATTAGGCATAGTAGTGAAACAAACAACAGGTCTATGTTACAGCATGATTGTATTTATGCTATTTACATTTTGTAGTTACATATGTATCCATTTATCAAATTCTGCATATTGATTTTCTTTTTCATTAATCTGACTTACTGAAATTTTTAATTAAAAAATGGGTTAAGAGGGTCCAGGAGATAGTACAATGGGGGGGCTCATGCATAGCATGATGTCAATGTGGGTTTAATCTCTGGCACCTCTTGGCCTCCCAAATATCACAGAGTATGTCCCTATTGGTCCATGGTGGTGTGAGGTTTGAGCAGTACCATGTCCTTAGGTTCTGGCATTGAACCCTCCACTAAGATGACTGAGAATTGCAGGGAGTAGCATTGTGTCCCCTGAGCACCATTTGGGAGACTTCACTCTGAAATGGTTTAAGAAATATGTGAAACTTCTCTTGACATGTTTATCTGAATTCTTTGATCCTCTGACACTCACGTTTTCTTGTACTCAGGCCTCCATCATGAGAGTCTGCTCTTGCAAGGTTTCTAAGTATATCTATTCCATGTTTTGAAACTAATTAACTTAGACTTAAAGAGTGGCACATAACTCAATTCCACATCACCAGAGCCACGTGGGTCTTTCTTAAGACAAGTTTTCTAACCCAATTAACAGTGATGAAGGTAATGGAGTTATTTAAACTAACCATGGTTGTCTATGAGCCAATATTGCGAAAAAGAGAGACAAGTCAGTAGATCAAAACAGGCTATGTAGGGATCACATCTGTGTTCCAGATCAGACTACAAGGTTTGACTTCCATGTTCATTATCTGGAAATAAAGTGGGCAAAGTTACCTGAAGTGGCAAAACTTATTATATATATGTATATACACACACACACACACACATATATAAAGAAAACAATTGTCTTAGGTTTTTGTGTGAACTAGATAAGTGGATCCACATGAATAACTTATCATGGTGCCTTGCACCATTTAGAGGTGGGAGTCAGACACCTGATGGTATCTATTTTAACTTCAGAACAGCACATTTTGTGACTGAATTTGAATTTCTTTAAAACACGACATTAAAATGACAAATCTATTAACTTCTTGAAAACACAGGAACTTTGTAGGGGAAATCCCCCACAAAAATTGGAAATCCCAGTAGTTAATTAAGAATTTCATTGAAGAAAAATAAGGCAATTTTTACTCTTTTATTTTGAATATGTCAAATCTAACATTGAAATTGCAAATTAAATGAGATTATTAGTTCTTTAAATTCTGTTCAAAGCATTAAATACATTTTAAGTAGAGAGAAAAATAGCATCAATGGCAGCTCTATTCTTGTTCTGTAAAGACAATTTTAAATGGAATTCACATAAATTCTTTGCCTTTAATGTAAATTTTGAATCTGAATCTGAAAGTGACTCACTTGCTATAGATGCATCTGTATATTAAATTTGACAAAGTCTATCTTTTACTGTTCAATTTTGTTGTGGAACCATCCACTGGGAGACTCCCATGTCCAACATTTAGATTCAGCCTTCTGGAACTGTGAGTTACCATGGATGGTCTTGGTTGACATGATGAACTCAGACAGTCTCTCTCTCACCCTGTTCATTCCATTCTAGGCCATGGGTCCTGATGTGGAGTTCTTCGGCTGATCTTCTCCGTCCTGTCTTGGCATTAAAATCACCGACAATGATCTTGTAGAAGGTGTGGTCTTCTTTATAGAACTTCTACAGTTCCATGTAGAACTTCTCAATTATAATTCTTCATCGTAATTGGATGTTGGTGCATAGACAACGAAGATAGAAACTGCCAGCAGTGAGCCACATCTATTCAAGTGTAATTGTCTGATTCGGGTTGTTAGGCATTTGAATGAGTCAATGCTCATGGCCAAGTTCGTGTTGACAAGGACACCGACACCACCGACACCTCTTTTGTCACATGTTCTGAGGAACAGTTCTTCTCCAGTGTTGAAAATGGCATGATGTGGTTGATGCCTTCTCATTTCAGTCAGACCGATAATGTTGTACTTGATCTTTCACGCTTGCACCATCAGGTCCTTGATGGATGCATCCGATGCCAGCGTAAGTGCATTGAAAGTACAGACAGTCATTTTTGTCCTTTGTTTTGACAGCCTAGTTCGTCCTTGAGATTTTATCAGCCTCTATCCTCATCCAATCGAGAATCAAGGACGCTGTCTCGTTTGCCAAGGCATCAAAAATCAGATGGGCTGGACACGTAATGCAATTTGGAGACAACCGCTGGACTAGAGCGATTACCGACTGGATTCCATGTGATGTCAAAAGATCGTTTGGCCTCCCACCTACAAGATGATCAGATTTCTTCCTCAAGACCCTGAACATTGGTTTGAGGCTTTTCATCTTTCTGGAGTGAGCAGACATCATTGGGCTATACTAGCACGTGAGAGGGATTAATGGAGATGTTACTGGCACCCACTCGAGCAAATGGATGAGTAACAGGATGTCAAGTGATCAAGTGATCTTTTACTGATACCATAACAAATATTTTGCTTATGAAACATACAATTCCATTTACCCTGGGGTTGGAATCACTCTTTTATACTGCAGTACACTTTTAGGCAAGGTCTCTAATTCTTTCAACATGATTCTTTTCAGGCTGCAGTACTCTTCATCTACTCCCAGGGAGACACAAGCCTTGAGGAAAATTAGGCCCATAAAAGCTGCCTTTGAAAGATTCACACTTTTTTTTTTTATGGACACTCGGATATAAAGAACATAATTGAAATCTGAGGATGTATGCTTATGTAAAATATATATGTATCTGTGTGGCTAAATGTATAGATGGTTACTGGCTACATGAGAGCATTATGAATAATTAGATGAGAGGAAAGATAAACAGGTGGATGAGTTGTTGGATAGGAGGATAAATGCAGGAGAATATTATTATATAATGGGCACCTATAATTTTGTTTTTGTTTTTGCGCTATCCCTGGAAGTAGTCAAGGCTTACTTCTGGCTCTGTGCTCAGGGATCACTCCTGGAAGGGCATGGGGTAACATATGGGGTGTGGGAATTGAACTAGGATCAGATAAATGCAAGCCAAACTGCCCAGCATCAGCACTATCTCTGTGAACCTTCTCTCATTGTTCTTGCTGTTTAGCATGTAATTATTGTAAGGTATTGTGACAAAGACTATGAATTAATGTTTTCCCACTTTGAAAGAGTCTTTGGGTATTTTGGAAGAACTGGAATATAATTTCACAATTTCCAGTCTCCATTTTGGAAAGTGGAGGGGCAGGCACTGACTTCAGTATAGTCAATCAAATGATCTTTTGCAATGCTTTGAGTTTGAATAAACTATGCAAGGTGTGAAGATTTTGAAGGAATAGACTGTATTGGTGGACCTATTATACTGTGAAAACGCTTTATTTTCTGATGCCTAGCTCTCTAAAACTTGCTAATTTGGCCCTGTTTTTAAATTTTTCTAGTCCCCTAATACATTTTCTTTTAACTTAAGTCAGCAAAATTGTCATTATTTCAACCTGAAATACAGCATGATACATATTCCAAGAAGTAAAAGATACATTAAAAATTCTTTACAGACACTAATTAATTAGATATACACGTCAATGCTACTAATAAGTACTTTCATTATTCTTGCTTTACAGAAGAGTAAACACAAAAAATCTAACTAATTTCTCATAATCACATAGCTTCTAAGAGCGAAACCTGTATGTTAGTTCTGGTAAGACTGTCTGTAGAGCAATGATTTTCAATCTACCTGAAGACCAGTGAAAAATAGGAAAACTATTTCATAGAAATCTGAAAAACATTCTTTTTAATGTCATTTTTCATGTTAGTTTTTAATATTTTATTAAATAAAATTATAGCTTCTTAAATGTAAAATAATCAGGAAATAAGTAAATAAAAATGATAATAATATAGCATATTAAACTTTTGAGAAAGCAATAGCTAACACAAATATTAGAGTAAAATTTGAAATTGCTTTCTGATGGAATATTTGCTAACCATGTCTACAGAGCTGTTTTTGACAGATGAAAAAGCTGCATTGACATCCATTTGCATTCTCTGATTCTTCTGTCAGTAGTTTAAAAAGTCTCCTCACACAAATAGCCAAAAATAAACCAATAACATAATACCTCTGTAACTGGGAGGTGCATATTGTTTTCCTAGTGATATCCAATATTGAGATGGTGATTGAATTTCATGTTTGGATATCAGGGTGACATTAGAAGCCAGCTTGATCAGGTTTTGTTGCACATGAGGGTTGAATGTGCAGGAATTGACACTCAGCCTTGAAGTCATGATTAACCTAGAGATCACCTTTGCATGAAGTCTCACTTTTCAGTGTAATCTGCTTAAAGTTTTGAGCTAACACCCTTAAATAAGACTTATTTTAGGTTGAGATCAACAGCAATCAAAATTCTTCCAAAAGTGGAAACATTTTTTTCTCCTGTATGTGATTACTCCAAAAACCACGAATATTTTTGAATGCAGCTGTCTTATTCTCCCTATAAAAAATATATGTGTAGCAACCTTTGCCCTCAGAAGAGCAATATTAGATTCATTGAGAAGGCTAAATACATCTGTTATATTTGCAGGGTTAGCCATCAATTTCTCACCCAACAAAGGCTCTACGAGGGAAATTTTCCTCTCAACAGAAATTGCTGTGCTTCTTCCTTCAGCTCTACAAGGCATGAAAGAAACTTGCCACACCTTTTCTTCAAAGAAGGAGAAGGGTTGTTGGAGCCACACCTTCGCACAATATCGTGAACAGCCCAGAGTTTAGACCTAAGAACCTCACTGGTAATCTTCCTGGCATCATTTATTACAATATATAGTTTAGTCGAGGCTACTATGCAGTGAAATGCTCCCAGTGGATAATATAGAAGGTGGATTCAGATTCTGGATGAACAAAATCCGTTCTTTATTTTCACCAATACCTGAGTCTGGACATGCTCTCAACACCACACTCAGTCACATATTATCTAAGCCCTGTCCTTGAAAATACTCATCAACATTATCATACAGTTCTAAACTGGGTTTGATCCTAATACTAAAGTATGTTTTCTTGAGAAGTACCAGAAATGATCACTGAGCACAGCCAGGATTGATCCATGAACACAGTCAGGTGTGGTCCGACTACCCTTTCCACTCCAAAACTCTAGTACTTATTTAAGATTGTTGTGCTTGGAAAGCTAATGACAGTAAGTCTGGAAGGTCTCATAGAATTATTTGAGAGAACTTCAGGACATGGACACACAAAGGCCACGAAGACAGCTCATCATCAGTGGCCTTAGTGTCACCAAAGTTTTAAATTCTCTGTTTAGAAATGTTAAAAGGCTTCCTCTTCTTTTTTGGTTCCTATCATACATTCTGAAGTATCAACACATTTCTTTTTTCTTGTTTCTTCTTTCTAAACTTGGAACATTCGGACTTGGCTTCTTTTGGTGTCATCACTACTTTCTCTTAACTTTTTCTTGCTTTGAAAGGTTAAAAGTTTTTGCTGCGTGACTTTTTTCCCCTCTCTCTATATACATTGCCAGGTTTCAAATTTTACATCACAAACCACAAGAAATAGCCTGTCTAAAATGATCACAACAGAGTATGAGTAAAGAATATGCTTGGGCACTGGAAATTCAAGGGCAACTGGAGGGAAAGTATACCACATATGAGTAAGACCTATTGTCTCTTGGTGAGTGGATGCAATACATACTGACAAAATGATATATGAATGCACTTTGCGACTTAAACTCATCCTATAGGGCTATGTGGTCCCACTTTACTCTGCTACGTGATCCAGGATGATCATGAGCAAAGTGTCAATAACTTTTACAGACTGAAACTTATCCTAATATGGGCAATGAATTAAATAGTAGAGAAGTAACTGACCCTAATATGGACATTTAACTTACCCTAATATGGACACTGAAGTAAACGGTAGAGAAATGATCAGGCAAAGCCAACTTGAATTTAAAATTTTAAAAAAAAATTTTTTTGGCGTTTTGGGTCGCACCTGGTGATACACAGGTGTTTCTTCTGACCCAGCACTCAGGAATTACTCCTGGCAGTGCTCAGGGAACTGTATGGGAGGCTAGGGATCAATCCCTGGTCAGCCATATGCAAGCCCAACCCACTGTACTTTCACTCTGACAGTGCAAACTTGAATACTTAATTCTTAGGGCAACCTGTACCACTTTGATGGATATGTGATTTTCCATCTGGAAGCAACATTCTTCCTCAAAAATACTTCTTGGAATCCCTATAGTTTCATGATCATTTCCATCAATGCTTAAGAAAGTCTTCCCTGCAACTGTCCCCACCCCGCCCTCCTGCCCCCCACCTCCTGCCTAGTTTCCTCTTGCCTCAAATAACTGCATGTCTTTCCCCACTGCATCCCAAACTGGTTTAGGTTTGGGAATAAATTTTATTTTAAAGCCTGCTTCCTGGAACTTTCCCAAACATTTGATTAACTTGAGTCCTATACTCTAAACTCTCAAGCACTCCTTTGTTATAAGTCATATTTTGCGTTTTTGAAGTGAACATTTTTCCTTCATGTACAAATTTCAGCTTTAGGAAAGAATAAAATATGGTAATTTCATGACATTGAGTTTAATAAATTATGCACTGATGAGGCATCATATTTCTTCTAATTAGAGGGTAAGATTTGAGTAATAGCAAGCAAATTGCTGCAACCTGCCTAAACGTATTTTTTTATTTTGAATGACACCTTAATAATAAAAGGACTAGTTTCACAACAAATATCTTATCTCAAAGGTCAACACATAATATATTTTTAAAGCTTTCATACTTTTAAAACATCATCTGGAAAATATAATACCCTGACTTTTAGAAAAATAATTAGCATGAGATATGAATGCTGTCTATCAAAGAATTATTAAACTATGAGTGAATTACATAAAAAGCAATTTTTTGTGCATTTGCTAAATTATATATGCAAAACTAAAATTGGTAACTTCCAAGATTAGTAATCAAGATGGGGGTAGAAATACTTAGAATTATAACATAGGTTGCAAATGGCATCTTTAGTGCATTTAATTTTTAATTTATTTTATTTATGTTAATTTTATAATTAATATATTTATATTTTAATAATTAATTTAATCTTTAAATCGGCATTTACTCTTGAGTTTTTACTTTATCAAATAAAGATATTGGGACTTGGGGGTGGGACTTGGGCTGGAGAGGTTCAGAGAGTAAGGCCCTTGCTTTGTATGAGACTAGTCCCAATGCAACCTCTGGCACTGCACACAGAACAATACAAAAATAAAGATATCTTCTTTAAAAAGGGTATCATGTATAAAATAATTTTTGCATATTTTCAGCTTAGAGTCTCAGGAGGACGATTAGATAATTTCCCAGGCTCCTAAGATGATAATACTATATAATTCACTTTTAAAAATATATAATAATGGCAAATACTCAGCACCATTTATTTTGTTGATTGCAATTGGTTGATTGAAATTACTTGGTTTGGGGCCGGGCATCCTCCACCCAGATTCTCCAAATTCCAGTAGGCGGGGGTCACACCCACCAACTGGCCCCCTGGCGCCGTGTAATCCCATCAACGGCCAAGACCCAGAGACTATAAAAACCAGCTCCCGATCTTATTATGACATCTTATTATCTCATTCCTACTTTGGACAAACTGGCAGGCTACCGAATGTAGCCTGCCCACACGGCAGAGTCTGGCAAACTCCCCGTGGCGTACCCAATATGCCAAACACCAGTAACAATGATGGGTCTCATTCTCCTAAAGAGCCTTGAATATAATCTCAGGGCTAGGATGAAAGAGACGTTACTGGGGCCTGCTCGAGACAATCGACGATTAACAGGATGATTTGTGATTTGTGTGATTGTGAAATTGGATCTGGTAAAGAATTTTGTCAATGGACTCACTAGTGCATGATCAACCACATCAGCAAGAATTATGTAATATTGAAAGAATTTTGAGGTTGTTATCTGTAATATCTTGATTTTGTAGAAGAGGACATTGACATCCAGAGAAATAAAATTATTTATTTAAGGTGGGCTGGAGAGATAGCACAGTGGGCAGGGCGTTTGCCTTGCACGCGGCAGACCAAGCCAACCCAAGTTCGATTCCTCCACCCCTCTCGGAGAGCCCAGCAAGCTACCAAGAGTATCTCACCCGCAGGGCAAAGCCTGGCAAGCTACCCGTGATGTATTCGACATGCCAAACACAGTAACAAGTGTCACAATGGAGATGTTACTGGGCCCACTCGAGCAAATTGATGCACAAAGGGAGGACAGTGCTACAGTGCACTGCTATTTAAGGAGATATATCAAGTTATCGATTTATAACTCACAGGTCTAGGAATTGTGTGGAACTAGGTTCAGCAACAATCAGATCTGGGGACTCAAACATTCGTGTGGGATAAATGCATAGAACCTGGGTTGGCTGCGTGCAAGACAAATGCCCAACCATCTGCACTATGCCTCTGGTCCCCAAGCTAACAAATGTTTACTATATCACAATGCTTTAAGAAATGTCTTGTTAGAGAGCAAATAATTGTATTCTTTGTCTCCTGGCATACTATAAAGAAACTTTATCCTTTTATTTTATACAATAAAACATTTATTTAGCTTTTGTTTGGGGGTCACACTGAGCTGTGTTCATGGCTTATTCCTGGTTCTATGCTCAGGGATCACTCCCTGGCAGTGCTTAGGGGACCAAATGAGTGCTGGGCATCAAACCTGGCTTGACTGCTTGCAAGTCACGCAGCTTACCTGCTGCATATCTCTCTAGCTCCAAATAATTTTTTAAAAATTGAATCACCAGGTGTTACAAAGTCACCAAGTTATTCATGATTGAGTTTCAAGTGTACAATGTTCCAACAGCAGTCCCTTCGCCAGTGTCCCTAGTTACTTTCCTAGCCCCAAGCCTGCCTCTATGGTGGGCACTTTCTACCTCCTTTCAGCATTCCATTCTCCTTCAGAGTGACCGCTTTTCTCCACCAGTGTCATATTGTGTTCTTCTCTGGTGGGCATCTTCTCCTTTGGGCATTTTCTTTGCAATGTTTCTTTATATCCCGCATATGAGAGAAATCATTCTCTATCTGATCCTCTCCCTCTGACTAACTTTACTCAGCATGACTTCATTTTTTCTTATGGTCAAGTAGTATTTCATTGTTTACATGCAGCATAGTTTCTTTATTCAGTCATCTGTTATAGAGACTTGAATTGTTATTTTTCTGGATTTTGGCTATTGTGAGCAGAGCTGCAATGAACATAGGAGTGCAGAGGTCTTTCTGCATTGTGTTTTGGGGGCCTTAGGGTATATTCCCAGGAGTGGAATGGTGGCTGGGTACTATGGAAACTCAATTCCTAGGTTTTTTTTTTTTTTTTTTTTTTTTTTTTTTTTAGGAATGTCCACATTGTCTTAAAAAAAAAACGCTGGATTAGTCAACATTTCCACCAGCAGTGAATGAGGGTCCCCTGTCCCCCTCATATACACCAACACTGGCTATTGACGTTCTTTTTGATGTATGCTATTCTTTCTGTGGTGAAGTGATATCTCATCATTGTTTGGACTTGCATTTCCCTGATGATTAGAAATGCAGTGCACTTTTCCCCCCCATGTATCCTCGGCCTTTTATAATTTTCTTTGATGAAGTTTCTGTTTATCTCTTCTCCCCATTTTTTTTGATTGAGCTGGATGCTTTTTTGCTTGTAAAGTTCTATCAATGCTTTATATACCTTGGACATTAACCAGTGTTTATATATCTTGGATTAACCCTTAACATGTGAATGGTAGGCAAATGGTTTCTCCCAGTCTCTGGATATCTTTGAATTCTGGTCATTTCTTTTGATACTCTGAAGCTTCTTAATTTGATGTACTCCAGTTTGTATATCTTTGTTTTTACTTGCTTGGCCAATAATTTGCCTCCTTAAAGATGCTTCTAGCTTCAATGTCATGGAGAATTCTGCTTATATTTTTCATTCTCCATTATATGGATTAAGGTTCAGCAAATAATTTTTTAGAGTATCAATGTTTTCTTTTTACAAATAAAATAGAAATCTTTTCTTCTTTAAAAGTTAATGTTCTGAATTAATTGTGACAAAAATACATTTTAAAGGACATCATATCTTAGGGGATTGAATGGATATTTAGAGTTTTGAATTTAGCAGGTGTTACAGCATCAAAAATAGATTTTTATAAATGGCTTCATGACTTTATTGTTTGGAACACAGATTTTTCACTTTAAAGTTAACTGCTTTATTTTTGTATTTTTCTGTTTTGTTTCCAAATTAGATGCTAATAAAAATTTTCAGGACTTCTAAATGCAACATTTCTATGTAAATAACTCTTTATGTGGAAAGTTTTAACAAAATACAATAAATCAAAAGCCATCGAAGTTCTTCCACAGAACAACAGTAGATATACTGAGAAAGTAGATATTCAAAAGTGTCTGATTTAAAAGATATGATCAGATAAAATGAGTCTAGGAGGGGGAAACTGTAAATTTATTATCACTAATTTCTTGCTTTTCTCAAGCTTCCTATTTTTGTCCTGTTTAGAAAAGTATGCAAATTAAAATTATGTGAGCAAACAATCATGATTATACTCAAATATAATTGTATGACTAACGCCTCTGCTTTTTACAGCAGCATTTAATCAAGTGAAAAATGACATGTTTAGAAAGTATCTATGATAAAAGCTGCAATTCCTTTAACAATTTCTGTTTTTCTAAAACAGAGAAAGATGCATCTAATTATTTTATTTTATGGTGTTTAAAGTTAAAATGAAAGCAGATATCTCAAAAACTCTAACAATACAAATCCTTAGAAGATCTCTAGATACACTAGAGCTCGAATATCTTTGGAGAGAGATAACTGAAAGTGTGGGAGCATACACTGTGTATGCAGGTGGTCCACATTTGATCCCAGTACCAGGTAAACCCTGAGCGCTGGCAGGGGTAACTACCCAACAGCAACCATGTCAGGGGCAAACCTCCCAACACCAAGGTCCTGAATATGCCTGATGTAATCCAGACACTTGAAAAAAATCTCTAGGAAATCTTGAAGATTTGTGAAATGCAGGTCTGCAAACATTCATCCACTCCCTATGATTTCCATGGCATCATGGAGACATTTTGTACAGATATGTCTTTCTTCACGTTAGGTGATAACCACTTGAGTACTTCTTTTCGAGCTATTAGTGTCATTGTCTCCACTTTGTTTTTATGAGGAAAAGTCTAGGGTGATTGCTTCTCAAGAGCCCCCAATTTGTGAACAAGGAAACAGACTCAGAGAATCTGAGTAACTGACTCTAGCCAAGCAGAAGAGTTGTGCTGATATCCAAGTTCATTCTCCTAATCACTTTACTACTCTCCTAAATATTTCTCCTCTGCTTTCTGAGACAGACACTTTAAAAATAAGTTATTTATCTACTAATATAATTTCCCCTTTCTTGTCTCTTTATTTCTGCTTCTGTTGCTATGATGACCAGGAATCGCACACTTTAATTGTGCTGCTAGCTCACACTTGGGTGTGTTCAAGGTTGCACACTTGTTTTGGTATGCTGGGGACCCTAATGGCAGTGTACCTGAGATTTCATCTGTCACACAGGGGAAGAATAGGGGATTGAAATGTAGTTTTATGTTTGCAGGTCTCTACTACTCAGCCAAATTCCAGGACACTAGGCTTTTGTTTTTTAAACAACAAATAATTTTACTAAAATATTAAGTTAAGAAGTCAAAACTTTCATGTATTATTGTTTATATACTGTAAATTTTTGCACATCATACCATAGATATGCTATATTAAAATTTCTAAGTAAATATTATTAAAAATGTAATAAAAATCTTCAATGCGGTATATATACCGAATGGAATATGATGCAGCTCTAAGGAATGATGAAATCATTCAATTTGCTGCAACATGTTTGGAACTGGAAGATATCATGTTGGGTGAAGTCACTGTCCTCCCGTTGTTCATTGATTTGCTCGAGTGGGCCCAGTAATGTCTCCATTGTGACACTTGTTACTGTGTTTTGGCATATCGAATACATCACGGGTAGCTTGCCAGACTTTGCCATGTAGGTGAAATACTCAAACACAGGATAATCTAACTATCTATGGAATGGGCTGGAGCGATAGCACAGCAGTAGGGCATTCGCCTTACAAGTGGCCAACATGGCCGACCCGAGTTCGATTCCTCCGCCCCTCTCGGAGAGCCCGGCAAGCTACCGAGAGTATTCGATATGCCAGACACAGTAACAACAAAGTCTCCAATGGAGACGTTACTGGGCCCGCTCGAGCAAATCGACGATCAACGGAGGGCCTTTACCTTTACCTTACCTTATCTACGGAATGTAGACTACTGGATGAGAAAATGTACTGTAGTAAAAAGGGGATGCTTTGATCATCCTTGACCCAGTGTTTAGAGAAGAAACAGAGAAGATAATAAATCAAGGGGGAAGAAGAGAACAAATAGTAATGGGTTAACAGGCATCAAAGCCTCAGTTATATCAGTGACATGAGTGAAGGGTGAGCCATGTATCCCAAACACAGAGTCAACAGAACTGAAAACATGAGATCTAAGCAAAAACCACTGAAACTTTGTAATGTGCTGTCAAGTTGACAGGTGGGGGTGGAGTGGAGGTTGGGATAGGAAGGTTGGGAATATTGGTAGAGGGAAGTTGACCTGGTGGAGGGATTGGTGTTGAATTATTGTATGCCTAAAATGCAACTATCAGTAACTTTGTAAATTATGGCTCTTTAATAAAAGTTTAAAAAAAAAGAAAACCTTAAAAATTACAAATTCATATATTGATATGACAATATTTTAAGACATCAGAGAAGGGGTAAATAAGATGCGGAATGGAAAAATTCCATTTGCATTTTAAAAATAAAGATTTTTTTCCTTTTTTTTAATTAGTGAACCACCATGGTTTGGAAGAACATGTTAAACTATTTGTAGTTACTGCTGCCTGAAAGGGGAAGTTTGATTGAGAAGGAATATAAAGAGAGACTTTCAATTTCTATTATACATGCTTAAGTATTGCTTGATTTTTTTTAAAATAAAAATCCTCATTTTGCTTAGGTAATATGTTAATAAACTCAAAGGCAAAACCCCGTGTAATATGAGATATTTTTGATAACACTTTGGATTATACTGTGAAGACATCAAGAAAGTTGGATACTACATCAGTCTCTATTTAAATGCAGGTAGAATCATGATGTGGTAAAATCAAGAGGTTTTAGAATAGTCTTGGTTTCCTCAAAGGATAGACGAAGGCAAGCCATTAAAATTGGGAGAATCATACCATGCAGGATGTTGTAGGATGTGTTAATATGCTTAAATATTATTCCTAGTCCAAGGAAGTAATAAATAGAGAATTTAAAGGGTGCAGTAAGGTTTCTATCAGCCATTATTATTTAAAATTTCCAATGAATATTATAATCAGTTTGGACTGACTTTCTAGGGACTGGAGCAATAGTAATGTTAGTAGGGTGTTTGCCTTGCATATGACCAACCTGAGTTCAATCCCTGGGATCCCATATGGTCCCTGAGCACAGCCAGGAGTGATCTATGAGCACAGTGCCAAGAGTAAGCTCTGAGCACCTGCTAGGTGTAGCCCAAACTCCCTCAACCTTCAAAAAAGACTGACTTCTTAAATATTCAATGCTTGCATATAGATTTATTTTTGCATATTGATTTTATAACTTAGCACTTTAAGTTATCTCTTTAATTCTAACAATTTGAAGATTCTCTTGAACTTTTAAGGTTTTAATTATCTGTCAATAATAGTTTTCTTTCTAGTACTTAATTATTTTTATATGATTTTTTTCTGAGATCGTCAAGCCTGCTCGGATCGGGGCTGAGCATCCTCCACCCAGATCCTCCATCTTCCAGTAGGCAGGGGTCACACCCACCAACTGCCCTTCCCCCCCCTTGCCCCCCGCACCCACAGCAGCACGACATCTTATTATCTCATTCTTACTTTGGACAACCTGGCAGGCTACCGAATGTAACCTGCCCACACGGCAGAGTCTGGCAAACTCCCCATGGCGTACCCAATATGCCAAATACCAGTGACAATGATGGGTCTCATTCTCCTAACCCTGAAAGAGCATTGAATATGGCACTTTTTAAAATCTCGGAGCTAGGGCGAAGGAGACATTACTGGGGCCTGCTTGAGGCAATCTACAAACAACAGGATGATCATGATCGTGATAAATTTTTTTTCTTATTTTACTTAAATTACTGAAACCACCAGAAAAATAGAGAATATTTGGGTCGCTCTCCTGAGCAATTCTTGATTCTAAGAGGATTGCACCACCAGTAAGCATGGGGCATATTCCCAGCGTATTTTATTTAATTAAATTAATTAATTAATTTATTTTTGTAGATAACCTTTACCAGGTTGAAGTCTTGTTTCTTTTATTCCGAATTTTTATTCATTTTATATTACTGTGTTTTGGCATAAGACTTTCTTTATTTACAAATTCTGTCATAAGTACTTAAACATATTTTTTTATTTCAAAGTTGTAACAGAGAAAGAAAATTAGAGAAAAAAAATGTCACTCTAATTTTTGTTTCCTTTCATATGCCAATAGCAAAACAGAGTCCTAAACACTGTAGATCCTGAATCTACAGTGATCACTTTATCACTTGACTTCCCGTTAATCATCGATTTGCTCGAGTGGGCGCCAGTAACGTCTCCATTTGTCCCTGTCGCGTGCTAGTGTAGCCCAATGGCATCTGTTCATTCTAGGAACATGAAGAGCCTCAAACCGATCCTTCAGGGTCTTGACGAAGAAGTCTGACTATCTGGTAGGTGGGTGGCCACTCGGTCTTTTGACTACCTGTGGAATCCAGTCAATAATGGTCCAGTTGTTGTCTCCAAATCTCATTACGTGTCCAGCCCATCTGATTTTTGACGCCTCGGCAAATGAGACAGCATCCCTGATTCTTGAGCATTGACGGAGGTTAGTACTCCGGATTCTTTCTCTCATTTGAATGAAACATGATACTCCAAGCATAGCTCTTTCAATTCCTCTTTGGGAGACCTGAATAGCATTCTCATCCTGTTTGCATAGGGCCCAGGTCTCTGAGGCGTATGTTAATGCAGGAAGAACTGTGGAATCGAAGAGATGTGCCCCGAGTTGGAGGTTCTTCATCCTCTTAGCTATTTCTTTGATGCTCTTGAAAGCGTTCCAAGCTGCTCTCTTCCTCCTGTGCAACTCAGGTGCCAGGTCATTCATCATGTTGACTTCTTGACCTAGGTACACATAACTGTTGCATTCGAAGATGTTCGTCCCATTGAGAGTGAATGGAACGTCAGGAACGAGACTGTTTCTCATAAACATTGTCTTTGTTAGATTCAGCTGTAGTCCTACCTTTCCACATTCATGGTCGAAGTCGGCCAGCATTTATTTCGCTGGGCTAATGTTTGGTGTTATAAGAACGATGTCATCAGCGAAGTGGAGGTGGTGTAGTTACCCACCGTCTATCTTCACTCCCATTCCTTCCCATTCCAGTTGTTGCATGACGTTCTAGAGGGTGGCACTGAAGAGTTTTGGTGAAATGGTATCACCCTGCCGAACCCCTCACTTGACATTGATGATCACTTCTTGGTAGAATAGTGAGATCCCGGTAGTGAATCCATAATACAGCTCCTGGAGGATCCTGATGTATTGGGCTTGAATGCCCTGATTGGCTAGGGCTTCAATGACTGCCTCTGTCTCAACAGAATCAAAGGCCTTCTTTACATCAATAAACATTAGTCAGAGCGGCATCTTGAACTACCGAGAAACCTCAGTGAGCTTGGTTATCTCACTATACAGTGAAAAATTAGAAAAATTAGAGTGATTTATGCCCTCCTTCAAACACACAATCATAGTGGTCAGCTTTTCTAAAGAAAAATAAATGCATTATTCATGTCAAGAACCACCCAAATATTACTTCTCCCTCTACCCCAAAACAAACAAACAAACATGTCCCCTCCCCAGCAAAAAAAAAAAAAAAACAAACAAAGCCCAATTCAGGATGAGTCAACAAAAATCTTTTCTAGATTTAAAGTGAAGAAGTCTAATTCTCTTCCTATCCTTTGCAGGTCACTATGATCACTGCTGTTGTACCACTACTAAGAGATTTTATTCAATGATCTAAAAAGTTGAATTTCATGGTAACTGGGTTACTTTTTCTCTGATACGATTATTGCATGGGAGATTCAGGATCTACAGGGTTTAGGACGCTGTTTTGCTTTTGGCATATGAAAGGAAACAAAAGTTATAACAGGAGTAAGAAAGAAGCAGCAGTTCCAAAGGAGAAAGACTCCGCTCTAAGAATTTACAACGCCCAGTTCAGTTAATCAGACTTTCCATCTGATTAAGAGAGAATTCCACATGGCACTACTTTGAGTAATGGAATCAGTTCATTGTTAAGCAAAAGGTAGATGTTTCCTCAGGTGGTCTGAGGAGAAAAGACAGCATCTAGATGGTAAACACACAAACTCAGCCCATTTCCAAAGAGAGGAATTGATGGAAATAATATCATAAACTGGGGATTTAACATTTATGCTCTCAGGGGAAGTAGAGATGAATAGCAGGCTTTTTTAATTTTTTCCTTTCCCTTTCAGTGGCAGCTGACACTACTGATAGAAAGTTTGGGAGTATCCCTAGTACATAAACATTGGTCAGTAGCTCTACAGAAAGTAAAGGGAATTAAATTATCCTTCATGTGAAATACTGTTCTTCTATTATTCAGATAAGGAATGTGAGATTTAAGGTTGTGATACATATTTGTTCAGAACTACAGACCTATTAGTTGGAGAAATCATGACTCAAACCCAGATCTTTTTGAAACTAGAAACTTTTTAAATGGCAACTGAAGCTAGGTTATACTGATTGACTAAAGCCAATTGTTATGTTTAGTAATTCTGAGCTGTTAAGAACAGCCATTATAAAAATTGTTATAGACTCTTGATTAAATAGATTGAAACCAAAGCTCATCTTTTCTAATAGTTTACTGTATTTTACTTCAGCTTTGCTCTGGAAGTTTTTCTATCCATTGAATCTCTCTGAAGGAGAGACTGTAGCACTGTAGTACTGTCCTCCCATTGTTCATTGATTAGCTTGAGCGGGCACCAGTAACGTCTCCATTGTGAGACTTGTTATTACTGGTTTTGGCATATCCGATATGCCAATGGGGAGCTTGTCAGGCTCTTCTGTGTGGGCGGGATACACTCAGTAGCTTGCTTGCCTCTCTGAGAGGGATGGAGGAATCGAACCCAGGTCGGCCGCATGCAAGACAAACATTCCACCTGCTGTGCTATCACTCCAGCCTTAAAAAGAGACTACTATATAAAAGGATGCCATATAGTATACTGGTCTTCACTGTTTTACATATGTAAACAGATACTGTCCCATATACCAGTGGATGAAAACTACTGCTGTTACATGTCTTCTTGCAACTCTGCTTTCAGTGGTATCATAATGGTAGCTTGAAAATGACCATGAGAATCAGCAAATGTTACAAATCAGGACTACTCAATATCCATGCTCTTTAAAATTGATTTAAAAATACATATCTTAAATTATTGTGTGCTGGGCTGGAGTGATAGCACAGCAGGCAGGGCATTTGCCTTGCACGTGGCCAACCTGGCCAACCCAGGTTCAATTTCTCCGCCTCTCAGAGAGCCCAGCAAGCTACCGAGAGTATCTCTCCTGCATAGCAAAACCTGGCAAGCTACAGGTGATGTATTCGATATGCCAAACACAGTAACAAGCGTCACAATGGAGACATTACTGGGCCTGCTAGAGCAAATCAATGAACAACGGGAGGACAGTGACAGTGACAGTGACCATAATACTTATTAGCCAGTACATGGGTTAAACTTAACAGAAATTGAATTAGTCACAGTAAACACAATGCAGTAAAAAGTCTATCCACCCAGAAAAAACATAGAGATTGTGAAGGTTATTCAGCTATAGGTTTCTTAAGGATTTTTTTTTGGGGGGGGGGTACACATCCAGCAGTGCTTAGGAAATATTCCTGGCTCTGTGCTCAGAAATCCCTCCTGATGGTGCTTCAGGGACCATCTGGGATGCTGGGGATTGAACCCGGATCAGCTGTGTGCAAGGCAAGTAGTATACCCACTATACTATTTCTACAGCACCTGCTCAATTGTAGTTATAAACATCACTTCAAATTATTTAGATATAGGGACTAGAAAAATAACACAGCAGATAGGATACTTACCTTGCAGACAGCTGACACGGTTTGATCTTCAACCCTGCCAGAAATATAAAGCCAAAAGTAAACCCTGAGCACCACCAGGTATGGCACAAAATCAACCTAAAATCCCCAAATTTCACCCAAATTATTCATATATAGTGCTCTATATAGGGGTCGGAGCGATAGCACAGCAGGTAGGGCGTTTGCCTTGCACAGGGCGAACCCGTGTTCGATTCCTCCTCCCCTCTCAGAGAGCCTGGCAAGCTACCGAGAGTATTCTCGCCCCCACGGCAAAGCCTGGCAAGCTACCTGTGGTGCATTCAATATGCCAAAAACAGTAACAAGAAGTCTCACAATAGAAACATTACTGGTGCCCACTGGAGTGAATCGATGAACAATAGGAGGACAGTGCTACAGTGCTACAGGGTTTTGTATGGTAACATGAGACCTAGAGCAGTCAGGGAAAAATTTGATCTAGATTTCAGTATAGTTCTCTCAGTTTTCGGCTATATTTATTTTAGAGAACACTAAAGAAGTCTATTGTATCGGGAGCTGGAGACACTTCTGGAATAGTATATTGCGAATTTGAAGGAGGTCCAAAGATTGATTTGAATCTTTTGTATACATGTCTTCTTGACTGAGGCAAAACATACTTCTTATCTGGGGTATTTCTGTGGAAGATGCAACTAACAAAGCATTAAACTAAACATGCTTTGAAAGGTCAGGAAAATGAATTCTCTAAGGAACAGCTGAAGACCACTGATGTGGTAATTTTGTAAACAGACCTCTTTCTAATATAATTTCACACCTCCTTTGACAAGTGATCAGTCAGAATCTTTCTTAGTGACCCTAAATGGTTATTCAGAGTGGTAGAGCAAGAGACGAACTAAGAAATTGTACACCGCAGTCAGGAAACCTGAATTTAGCTCTAACTCTTGTTTCAAAATAATTTTCTCTTTCTACACTTCAAAATCTTTGTTGATAAAATGAGAGAATTAGATTCATCCATTTTCCTCTTCAAATTTAGTCTACAAAAGCATGACCAGTTCAACAAATGGCTATACAGGGTCTGAGATCCTACCTGCTGGTCCCTAATTAGCTCGTTAGATTTGGAAACAAATGACTATACAGCATAAGAGAAAGATACAGTTTCTTATACGCACTGGTTTCTATCGTAAGGCAAGAAATAATCATTCGTATTTGCCTCTTCATTAGACAAGTGGAATAGATTTCTGTGATTTCGGCCTGCCTGTCATCAATTCAAAATTCTAATAAAGGCAGGCAAGATTCCTCTTGGCAATGTAATTTGTGCTTTTCCAGTTCAGGAACTTTCCTATTGCCATGGCAATTGGTTTGGGGATAGGTATGGTTATTTCTGTAAAATGTTAGATTGTGATTTTACTCAGTTGTTGACTGATGAGGTACTATTTGGACCTCGGTACAAAATAAACTCCAGATTTTAAAAGAATTTTAAAATTCTGTTAGATTTTTAAAAAAATTTTGTTATATTTGAAGCTAATAGAATGTGGGGTTAGAGCACCTGATCACTCTTCTGTAACTCCATGAAATCTAAAAATGGAGGCCCCTGTGGAGAATAAAATCAGGAACTGCGAGAGAATGAATAGCCAAGACACTACTTAAGCTGTTTTTGAAGCTGTCAGATCTAACACCTGAATATATTCCAGGCACTAGTATACATTTTTTCTTAAATCTTTTTCTCTTGGTCACTTGAAACCAAGATAATATTGATTCACTGAAAAACTTTGCCAAATTATGTAAATTCTATTAGCAGCAAGCTTTTAAAAAATTTTTATTAGTGAAACACCATGAGGTACAGTTGTAGACTTACAAATTTTTGTGCTTGGGTTTCAATCATACAATGATCACAGCAGTAGGGCGTTTGCCTTGCACTCAGCCAACATGGCCGACCCGAGTTCCATTCCTCCACCCCTCTTGGAGAGCCCGGCAAGCTACTGAGAGTATCTCACCCGCACGGCAGAGCCCGGCAAGCTCCCCGTGACGTACTCGATATGCCAAACACAGTAACAACAAAGTCTCCAATGAAGACATTACTGGGCCCGCTCGAGCAAATTGATGAACAACGGGAGGACAGTGACAGTGACAGTGACCCATCCCTCCACCAGTGCCCATTTTCCACCACCACGGGTCCCAGTATCCCTCCCACTCCCCATCCCCGCCCCCCCATCACACCCTGCCTCTGTGGCAGGGCATTCCCTTTTTTTCTCTCTCTCCTTTTGGGTGTTGTGGTTTGCAAAAGAGGCATTGAGTGGCAATCATGTTTGGTCTATAGTCTACTTTCAGCATGCATCTCCCATCCTGGGAGGATCCTCCCAACACCCTTTATTTGGTGCTCCCTTCTCTATCTGAGCAAGCAGCAAGCTTTTAGCTTTTAAAAAATAGGTACATATGGAGTATATATATTTTAAAAAATCTTTAACCCTTATGAGCTTTAATACAATAATCAGAATATATAATTATACGCAGAATATATAAGCATATACATATATAAGCTAGAGGGATCCCTGCCCACATTTCAAGCCACCTAACTCCAAGCAGGCTAGTACAGAGAACAGGACCTAGCTGAGTGTGGGAGATGTAACCACGTAGTGACTCAGTACCACCTTGATATGGTCCTAGTCGTAACCTTGGTAACCTGAGAATATACTTCAAATGTGCTCATGGTCTGGAGGCGATCCAGACCCTGCTTTGCAAAGATATGTGCTTTGGAATTTCTGTTTCTATATTCTCCTACCTGTTGCCTACAAATGCCTCAACCCCCTTTAGATATTCTATAAATTCTATATTCTCGCCCTTGTTCTGAATCCATTACCATTACATCAGAATATTCTCTGAGGGATGGAACCAAAGACTATGCAGGTGATTTTAAGTTCAGGTAATAGTAAGTTTTTTCACGTGATTCCAATATACAATCAACTCAGAGAACCACTGGCCTAGATACAGTGCTTATATACTTACTTCCAGGAGATATTGAACTAGATGAAGACTGGATTTGGCTCCTTGTCCCATCAAGAGAGAAGCTAACCTATAAATTCCTAAGAAAAATTGTCTTAAGCCAAATATTCTCCAGCCTACAAAGTCTTTGGGGGTAAACTATTAGGCTACTAACTACCAACTCCTCTCCACTCAGCATGCACGGAGAATTTCTAACCCAGGCAACTGTAGTCAATGTTTTTAATCCTTTTTTAGACTGTGGTACCCATCCCCTCTTGTTTCCTGTCTGTGCCACCTTTTCTAGTTGATATGCGTTTCTTGTGTGATAGCCCCCATGTATGAGACATTTACCCTGGTATTATTCTGGGGGCCCATGGGATCCATGGCTCCCAGTTGAGAAACACTCTACTATTCAACCTTCCTAAGGCAGCAGTGAAAAGCTACCCCTCCATTTCAGGTCATGTGTAGTTGTTGATCTTCACCATGTGTTTTCCTGGTATGGTGCCCTATTGCCACCATACACTGCAAGGCAAGCATGCACATACTATGGGCCATGGATAGTATGGAGCATAAATCAGTGCTTCCTTGTAACAGACAAGGAAGACACTGATTGGGGAGATTTTTATTTTTGAATCCCGTCCACTAGTCTAGGAACTTTATCATGTTTCTTCTTTGTGTGTCAGCCATAGCTCTCTATCCTTATGCAAAAAGTGCCTCCCCTGTTCTTCCACAGTCTCTTCTTTCAGTACACTTTGTCAAGAGAAGGATTTCTGCTTCTTATAAATTTCTATTCTCTAGACCAAAGAACTTGAAATATTACTGTATATTCTAAATAGCATTAAGGTGATTTTAAATTAATAATTATTTTAGCAGTCGAAGACCTCCAGGACCAGCCACCACCATGCTGAGACCACTCTCCACACACATGAAGGTACTGGCAGAGGGACAAAGCCACGCGGGTTCCGGGGCCGAGCTCTCCAAGCCTACTCGGATTGGAGTCGAGCATCCTCCACCCAGATCCTCCAAATTCCAGTAGGCGGGGGTCACACCCACCACCTGGCCCCCTGGTGCCGTGTAATCCCATCAACGGCCAAGACTCAGAGACTATAAAATCCAGCTCCCGGAACTGCGTGGCTGCATTTGCGGCCGCGCGACATCTTATCAGGATATCTTTTTATGACATCTTATTATATCATTCCTACTTTGGACAAACTTGCAGGCTATCGAATGTAGCCTGCCCACAGGGCAGAGTCTGGCAAACTCCCCGTGGCATACCCAATATGCCAAATACCAGTAACAATGTTGGGTCTCATTCTCCTAAAGAGCCTTGAATATAATCTCAGTGCTAGGATGAAAGAGACGTTACTGGGGCCTGCTCGAGGCAATCGACGAATAACAGGATGATGAAATGGTGAAATGATTAGTACTTTAATTCAGATATCTTACCAAGAATTTAATGCTATTATATTGAAGTCCTCTGAGACAAGGCTATTATAATTTCTACCATACAGACGAGAAATAGGAGGCACATCGATCTAAGCCAAGTTATTGGTCCAAGTTCCTACATATAACAAATAGCTAGTCTGGGATTTTGAATTCTGCAAGCTTGATCCAGAATCTATCTCTTCTCATTCTTTACAAGGGTTCAGACACACACACAAAAAATCACAGCTTAAGCAGATTAATAAAGATGAAAAAATAATCAACTACAAAGTGTAAAAGCAGATTAGAAAAGGAAATGTTTAAGTGTCACCTGTAGAGATCAGAAGAGTTTCTTGGAGATGATGCAATCAGGGAGTTTTGGAAGGTGAATGGGTGATTATTTGGGGGAATAAGGCAATTACAAACTAAGTCAGTAAAAAATCAGAGAATTGAGGCTGGAGCATTAGTATAGCAGGTAGAATACTTGCCTTCCATGCAGCTCACATGAGACCAATCCTGGGCACCACATATAGTCCCCCAAACCTCCCAGGAGTTATCCCTGTGAACAGAGGCAGAAGTAAGCCCTGAGCACTGCCATGTGTGGCCCACAAACAAACCAACAAAAATACCCAAATCAAAAAATCACTTTTATTCACTGATCTCTAAATTTATAGCTCAAACTATAATGCATTATGTGTACAAATTTGGGAACTAGATGTTAAAAATATCTCTGTCAGTATTGAAGCAATTCATGCCTGGCCTTATAAACCAGTGACCTCTCTTTAGTTCTTAGGGATTTCTTTAGATATATAAAAGTATATAACAATGCTTAGCCAAAACCACCAACATCACAGAGCCAGAGGATAAAGCACTTGGCTATTTTTTCCTTGCACTTATTCTTCTATCTGTACACTATATCTGGGATAGTCTGCTGAAGTGTGAAAATGTGAGGCAGAGCAAGGCCTTTTAGCCAAGGCTACCCTAAAGTAGGTCATCGCCAGCCAAGTCCTTGATGTGTAAGTATTATTGAGAGCATCCAATCCAGGTCATCCAAGTGTTGATCAAGTCTGATCAAGTGTACCCTTAGGTTCAGGGGCTGAATCTATGCCTCGTAGTGTAAGAGCTTGAGGCTTTTCTTATCTGGATTTTTTTCCTATCTGTAGATAGTTTAAGGGTTACATTAACTGATATAGCAGGGCAAAACTACTCTCAGGAAG
Source organism: Sorex fumeus (assembly GCF_029834395.1). Lineage (NCBI taxonomy): Eukaryota > Metazoa > Chordata > Mammalia > Eulipotyphla > Soricidae > Sorex > Sorex fumeus. The sequence goes on from NW_026606129.1 coordinate 64,020,600, forward strand.
TATTCTGCTATGTCAATTTTGCCCTTTCATATAGCAGCAATATGACAGCTGATAACTGATAGTGTATAGGAGACATCACACAGTAGCATCAACACAGAAAATCCCTACAAGTCAGTGCCTTCAATTTACTGCAGCTCTAATAAAGGCAGAGGCAACAGATATATGACACGTGCTTTTAAGACAACACACCCCTTCACACCCTTCACCTCCACCAATCCATCCATTTTGAGAATAATAGAGCATTTCTTGTTTATCCCTGGGGGAAGTACACAGTGAGATATTGTAACTTGTCACTTGCCAGGTAAAATTCAGAAAATTTACACAGGAAAAGCCAGCAGCAAATTTTAAAATATACTGGGACCAACAGGTAGAAAGTGAGCATTATTATAAATCAGTTTAAAGAATTCTCTTTATGGGAAATTTAAAGTTATTGTTCAAAAATTCTTTAAAATAGACAGGTAAGACTGAAGTTACAATATTAGAACTTTAAAAAATGTCTAAATTTTCCAGATCTTTTTCTGTGTGGTTCAAAAGGAACCACCATAATTTTCAAACAAAGATGATTGTATTTCTTAATTGTAAATGATACTTTGTTCAATATTGAGAATAGTGGAAATAGTTATTAGAAAACAAAAATAATTCTATCATTGGAATTCAACCATTGTAAATAGTTTTATTACATATTTTTATTTTATCTATGTAGCAGTCACGTACTTCCAGGCACAGACCTGGAAATTTTACATTCATTTCCTTAATTGTCACAGTATAGTGAGTTCACATATTCTCAGATTTTCAGTGAAGAAACAGAATATAATAATGGAAATATTTCTGTCCAGGTGATACAGAAATTCAGAACTTTGCTTTAAGTGTCTCTCCGGTTCCTCCTACCCCTTATTTATTATTTTATTATGGAAAATTCATGCTTATTCAGCAACACAGGCCTCTGAGCACCTGCTATTCAGTTTTAACATTTAGTAACCTATGCCAATTTGTTCTTTAACTCAACCCATTTTTGGCTCTCATTTCCATGTCAAATTCTCTATTGATGGATCACATGTGGATACCTCATTGTATAATTGCCTAAGAATAAACTTAAAAATCCTGTACTTTCTTTTTCTTCCTTCAATATTTATTGAAGTAAGTTTAGATCTAGATGAACAGCTTTATAACTTGTTTAAGCTACATGACAATTCCCCACAAAGGCCTAGTTTCCATTAACCAACATAAAACTGACCACTTTATCTGATTTCCCCCTCACCATCTGTTTCCTTCTCTGGTGACTTCTATTTGCTCTCGTCATCAAAGAGTTTGTTTTTGCTTTGCTCTGTTTATTTCCTCAGTTTCCTGGTTTCTTTTAAGTTTTAGGTGTCCAGCTTTACATTCTGACATTTGTACAAAGTGCATTCTAATCACCATTGTGAGTCTAGTTTTCTTCTACGTAATCTAGACTTTGAAGCGAGGGAAGGCTACTATGTGAATGTTGCGAAAGAAAGGAAACATGCCCAGTGTTTTTCAGCAGGCAGAGCCTGCTTGCAGAAAAGCACAAGTTAATGGAAAGCCTGGAGTTCCAGAAGTTAAGAATAGATACGTCATGAGTATTCTTAAATCGCTACAAAATAAGAAGGCACAGGATGCTATATAATGTGCAAGTCACAGAACCGTGACTTCTCTAGCTCCTACAGAGGAACTCTGAGATATCCAACTGAATGGTGCTCTGCTCAGTACTTCCGGCCCAAAAGTCAAGCCCTTCTTCCAGAGTTGGCTTGGCTGCTTGGTTACCACCATCATTCACCCTGAAATGTATAATTGGTTAATATGCATGAGGGTTTCTACCAGTGGAGTCTGGCAGGGCATATGGAAACCACAGCCTCTGTTCTCAGCAAGTTTGCACCAAAGCATCTGAGTTTATTTACTCACAATTTGCCGATGTTTTGACATTTTCTCTCTGATTTGCCTCATGAATGAATGCCTTCTGACACATTCAAAATAGGAACTGATATCCCAATGAGCCAAAGATTGGTTTCTCCTGTTGCCATGGGCATTCCTGTCTCATTTTTTTCACAGAATTAATGTTGTACTCAAGGCAAACTAAAAAAGGTGGCGGCCCCAAATGTCTTCAATTTCTGTCTCATATGCTTTGTCTCTGAAAAATATAAAGGAAACTGGAAATATCACACAGCTCTACAGTGATAAAATATCAAATGATTAAATTTTATGCCCATCTTGTGAAACATGAGTAAAGGCATAATTATTATTATTTTATTTAAAAATTAAAACTATTCCCTGTCAAGACAATACAGAATATAAAAATTATAAAACCTGAAGAAAAATTTAGTCTCCTACTTCAATCTTCTTAATAGTTATTGTTCATTCAATAAACATATGTTTGCATTGTTCAATGTTTTTTCATACATGTATGTGTTTATAAGTATAGATACAGAGCATGAAAAAACACGTATGAACATTCATATCAGTATTTGGTTCTTTTTGCGCCTGACTTTAAATCTCAGGGGTCACGTGATATTATCTGGCATTATCTGACGTGCAGCAAAACTTTTGCTGGACCACAGCAATTATAAAACACCATCAGTAAGAATCAAGAATATGAAAAAAGGCACATCTTGAAATTAATGAATGAAGATAGTATTAATTTCTTCTGTTTGTCTTTCGGCCACACACAACAATATTCAGGAGCAACTCCTGGCTCTGCGCTAAGGAATCACTCCTGGAAGTGCTCCGGAGACTGTGTGGGATGCTGGAGATTGAACCCGAGTAAGCTGTTTGCAAGGCAAGCACCCTACCCACTGTACTATCTCTCCAGACACTGTTTTTCATCTTTTAAAACATACAGCAAAGAGATATTTCATCACCGTACAAATGAATTTACTTATTTTTAACCTACTACCTATTAAAATATAGTTGTTCCACAACTTATTTAGCTATTCTAATAATGCTGACTATTTATTTTTCCATATTTACTCTTTAAGACACTAGATGAATATACATCACTGTACACTTTTGCAAACCAATATAAAAGCAATGTGGATCATATTTGTGGAACAACCTCTGAATCCAAGCCTATAAAATGTTTATGGGTACTGAGAAATTAGGAACTGGCATTTCTTTTTTTTTTTTCTGGGATGGTGTGACTTCACAGTGTTGCTCAGTGGCTACCACAGCAGCTTCCTGTGACATTACTTGCAGTAGCATAGATCAAAGCCAGCCTGGTTCATGCAACGCATGCACTCTACCCTCTTTTTTTTTTTCTTTTTTATTAGTGAAACGACATGAGGTACAGTTGTAGATTTACAAATTTTTGTGCTTGGATCTTGGTCATACCACGATCAAATACCCATCCCTCCACCAGTGCCCATTTTCCACCACCAGGGTAATATTCCTCCCCCCCATCCTCCCATCCCCCCATCCCCCCCTGCCACTGTGGCAGGGCATTCCCCCCTGTTCTCTCTCTCCTCCTGGGCGCTGTGATCAGCCAAAGAGGCATTGAGTGGCGAACATGTTCAGTCCAGTCTACTTTCAACCTGCATCTCCCCTCCTGGGAGGATCCTCCAAACACCCTCCACTTGGTGTTCCCCTTTCTATCTGAATTGTCCTTTCCCCTAGAATACCCAGCTGGCCTCTAAGTTATGGAGTAATTCTCCTGGTGTTGCTCTCAGCTATTCTTGGGTATTAATCTCATATTTTATTATTTTATATCCCCCAGATGAATGCTATCTTTCTATGTCTATCCCTCTCTTTCTGACTCATTTCGCTTAGCATGATACTTTCCATATTGTACCACTTGTATGTAAAGTTCATGACTTCATCTTTTCTAAGAGCCACATAGTACTCCATTGTGTAGATGTACCAAAGTTTCTTTAACCAGTCATCTGTTCTTGGGCACTCAGGTCTCTTCCAGTTTCTGGCTACTATAAAGAGTGCTGCAATGAACAAACAAGTGCAGATGTCACTTCGGCTACACGTTTTTGCCTCTCTGGGATATATTCCCAGGAGTGGTATCGCTGGGTCAAATGGGAGCTCAATTTCTAATTTTTTGAGGAACGTCCATACTGTTTTCCAGAAGGGCTGAACCAGTGGACATTCCCACCAACAGTGAAGGAGTGTCCCTTTCTCGCCACATCCGCGCCAGCAACGGTTGCTTTTGTTCTTTTGAATGTGGGCCAGTCTCTGAGGTGTGAGATGGTATCTCATTGTGGTTTTGATCTGCATCTCCCTGATGATTAATGATGTAGAGCATTTTCTCATGTGCTTTTTTGCCATTCGGATTTCTTCTTTGAGAAAGTTTCTGTTCATTTCATTGCCCCATTTTTTGATGGGGGCACTCTACCCTCTTGAACTCTCTACTGGCCTCACAGATATTTTTTGTTTCCATCTTTTGCATCAGAACAAAGTGGTTCTGATGACTCATATGCCTTGCTGAGGATGACATGGTGAAAAAGAGGTAGACGGCCAGAGAGGTAGTGCCATAGGTGGGGCACTTGCTTTGCAATGAAGGCTTCTATCCTTGATACCACATATGGTCACCTGAAGCCCATCAAGAGTTATCCCTGATTGCAAGACCAGGAATAAGTCCTGAGTTCTGTCAGCTTTGAACCAAAAAGGATGAACAAAAAAACAGAGGTAGAGCAGGTTATCAGTTGTTTTCTGATGAGGAAAGTGCTGTCAATGCCACTTTCCTTTTGTCTTTTCCAATGTTCACTTATCTTTATTAGAGTATTAAGTGATTAGTAAGTTAACAAGCAGATGAAGCCCTCAGCAAGAGGCATTCATTTCTCCTGAGTCTGACATTTATGAGAATAGCTGTGCACTTCGTGAGCATTTAATAACCTGCGGTGGAAATGATGCCTAAATTATTTGTACATCTGAGCAATTAAATTTGGAACCAATGGGTGGAGTAGGAATTGTTTCTCTTTGGGAGCAAAAAGGAAAAGAAGGCATGGGGATTCTTTGGTTATATGAAATGGTGTGATTATTTGTGACTTGTTTTAAATTGGACCATTCAGTGGTCTGATTCATTTTTTTGGCCTTGTCCTAGTCCTCCTCAATTGTTCTCATTCCTTTATCAACCAGTAAAGAAGTGGATCTGTTTACATCAGACCAAATCAGACTTATTTTAATCATACTTCAGCCAGGTAAAATAAAATACAATTTATTTAAAAATACATGCAATTATTTTTAAGTTTATACCTTCCAAATTGTAGAGAGAGCCTCTTTATCTCCTAGAACTTCTACAGAATATTTCACATAATTTTAAGAGTTTGAATATGTTAATATAATAACTATGGTATAGAGGAAATGTCTTGATATTACTTTGCCTAGGAATTTCTGGGGCCCTTATTAATCTTTGGATTCACTTTATAATTAAATAGATCTGGTATGGGGCTCAGATTCTCCATTTATGTCCTAATTAATTCCTGACCTAAAGATCCTACTTTGAGTAGCAGTCAGTATTCTAAATTATTGGCCAGCAAAATACAGATGGTGAGCTAACTCCAGAATTCTGATAGGTTTCTTTTTTTTTCTTTTTGAGGGCTTTGGGAGAAGAGAGGGCATACCTTGTAGTCTTTAGGGCTTATTTCTGGCTCTGTGCTCAGAGATCACTCCTGATGTTGCTCTGGGTCTATATGTGGTGATAGGGATTGAGCTAAACTTGATTGCATGCAAGACACATTTCTTATCCCCTGGACTATCTCTAAGGCACTTCTTCAAATTTTATAAATAGAGGTATAGGAACTCTGTCATTCCCATTGAATTATGTATTACCTATAGGTGTTCCCTACTACAATGGCAAAGCCAAGTAGTTATGAGAGACACAGTCTGAGCCATAAAACTTGATATATCTGCAATCTGGCCCTTTATTTATTTTTCTTTCTTTTTGGGTCATACTTGGCATTGCACAGGGGTTCCTCCTGACTCATGCACTCAGGAATTAGTCCTGGTGGTGCTCAGGGGACCTTATGGGATGCTGGGAATTGAACCCGGGTCAGCCGCGTGCAAGGCAAATGCCCTACTCACTGTGCTATTGCTCCAGCCCTGCAATCTGGCCCTTTATAGAGAAAATTTTCTGCCCTCAATTGCTTTAGTATTGAATACCTGGTTTTCGGGATATATTCTCAGCATTTATCTATAATTCAATGGGCATTTATCTAATACTAGACATTGTGCAAAAAGGATACAATTATGAATTAAAATTACTTGATTTTTTAACCTTTGTAAGGAAAGTGCTAGAGCACATGATAAATAATAATAAATAAATATATTGCTGTCATTATTTTTATTACTATGTTAATATCTTGATCCTGTGTGTGTTTGTTTACTTCTTGGTGTTTCATAAAGATCTATAACTGAGAGTAACGTTTCCTTAAATTCAAAAGATTTAACAATTCCATCATAGCTTCTGACACTGAAACTTCTATTTGATTCTAAAACCAAGACAAGAACAGTGTTTATGGTTCTCTGGTGACTTCATCAGCCACCAGCAAGGTGACATGACCCCATGGGTAGAGGATCTTACTCTCACAGCATGACTACAGTCTTTGATGACTTCAACTAACAATTCCCTATGCCAGCCACACACAGTCACTGCGTGAACCAGCTGAGGTGAATTTTAATTGTTTATTTATTCAATTTCAAAGAAAGCCTAGAAGAACCAAAGAATTCTTTGGGTTGTTGGAAGCCTAAATGCAAGTTTATGCGACTTTGTGCCTTTACTGAATACTTAACATCATCTTGAGAGTTTTTATATAAATATAAAAGCTACAGTTTAGAGAAAATGCCCAGTGGACAACGGTTACTGTCTTCTCTCACTAACACTTCCCTTTCTGTGCAGTTTGATTATGGAATCCAGGCTCTCTGTGGAAAGCAGTGACTGCTGAGGGCGGATGAAATGGGACAGCAGCCCTGTCCTCTTCATCTCATCATAACTGTCAAATGTAAACACTGTGCAGCAAAATTCCTTTTAGCTCAAACTTCCAATTATCTCACTAACATGTATTTTGTAAAAAAATAAAACCAGATATTATTTTGTTTTGAGGCCACGCATGGCAGTGCTCCAGCTTATTTCTGACTCTCAGTGTTCAGGCTTACTCCTGACTTTTCTGAGTTCAGGGATCACTCCTGGCAGGGCTCTGTGTGTCAGCAATTGAACACGGGTTAATGCCTGCAACGCAAGTGTTCTACCCAGTCTACTACTGCTCTGGACCCCTAAGTTTTGGGTATATGTTTTTCAGTGAATAAGACCTTTCTCCAGGACCAGCCACCACCATGCTGAGACCACTCTCCGCACACATGAAGGTACTGGCAGAGGGACAAAGCCACGCGGGTTCCGGGGCCGAGATCTCCAAGCCTACTCGGATTGGAGTCGAGCATCCTCCACCCAGATCCTCCAAATTCCAGTAGGCGGGGGTCACGCCCACCACCTGGCCCCCTGGTGCCGTGTAATCCCATCAACGGCCAAGACTTAGAGACTATAAAATCCAGCTCCCGGAACCGTGCAGCCGCATTTGCGGCCAAGCGACATCTTATCAGGACATCTTTTTATGACATCTTATTATCTCATTCCTACTTTGGACAAACTTGCAGGCTATCGAATGTAGCCTGCCCACAGGGCAGAGTCTGGAAAACTCCCCGTGGCGTACCCAATAGGCCAAATACCAGTAACAATGATGGGTCTCATTCTTCTAAAGAGCCTTGAATATAATCTCAGGGCTAGGATGAAAGAGACGTTACTGGGGCCTGCTCGAGGCAATCGACGAATAACAGGATGATGAAAAAAGACCTTTCTTGATTACCTTCACGGCTGCACTGAAATTCTAGTTGCTTAGAGCAGTGGCAGTAGAGTTCATAGTGAATTACATCTTATTCCCAAGTATTTTGCCATTTTCTCACTCTAACAGGTAGCCAGATTTGCTTTTTTTACCTCTGGAATATTAACAACAGGTGAGAAAGGAAAGGCAACTATTCTCTTTGGGACTTTGCCCAGAAGTCAAAAAGTCCACTGTATAGATAATATTAGATTTCTGCCAGAGAAAAGAGGAAAGGGGACATCTATAGGAGAAAGCATTTTAAGAAAGAAGACTTTGACAAAAATGGAGTTTTGGAAACTGAGAAAAGATAAAAGTATGTGTATGTGTATTTGTGTGTGTCTCTGTGTGTGTGTAGTGTGTGTGTGTGGGGGGGGGCTCCGAAGGTGAGGGAAGTGAGGTGTGTCCTAAGCAGCAGAGAATTGCGCGGTTTTCTCTGGGTGTCCTAAAGAGATGCCCAGACCAGAGGGAATTACTGGGACTGTGGAAGACTCCAGATGCCTCAGCCATCCCTAGAATCTCAACTACAAACACAAACCTGAGTTAGCAGCATGTGAACTGACAGGATGGTGTGTGCTACAATGTTGTACAGTCAATGGACCAAAGAAGTTAAAGCTGATGACCTTTCCCAGAGGTTGCGATGCTACTTAACCAACACCCCTGTCATCTCTAGAAAGGAGAATCTCCATTGGTCACCGCCTGCCCCTTGTCAGTTTGGCGTTAACTTAGTGGAATCAGCTGGCTTTAAAAAATATAAACAGAGATGCAAAGATGACCCTTGACCACAGAGTAGAGGGAGAAGCACAGAGAAGGAACGAAGTCTAGGGGAGAAGAGTTAGATGGGAAGCAAAGGGGAGCAGTGGTCAATGGGATCTAAGTACGTTGGTGGTATAAAGGAGAGGTGTTGCTAACTTGCCCAATCACAGCATCAACAACACCGAAAACAGAAGATCCAAACTTCAACAACCAAACTTGAAAATGTGCCTATCAAGAAGGCAGGCTGGGGCTGGGGGCAGTGGGTTGGAGGGCACCTGAAAAACTTGTTGGACAGCAAAAGATGCTAGTGTGAGATTGGTGTTGGAATATAGTATGTCTGAAACCCAACTGTGAATAACTTTGTAAATCATGGTGATTTTTTTAAACATATATGCACAAAGTGTTGTAGGATAACATTGGTTTGTCCTTTCTGCCTTGCCACACGGAGCTTAGGTATATTGGGTCACTCCCATCACAGTGCTCCCATCCTTCTGTGTTTATCTGTAACTTCTTTCTTTGTGCTCTGCTGACTTGTGAATGTTTTTCTCTTCTTCTTAAGTCCTTTGCATCGTTAATTAAGAGCAATGTCCTTTTTGTATGGACACAAGAAGACAGTTAATGCTATGCTTTCAACTTGGGAGTTAATTGAATGATATTAACCTCCTGGACATCTGTTCTCTCGACTTAAGCCTCAGTTGCTCTTACTTCCTAGTACCCTAAAAGCAGGGTCCGAACAAAGAACTGAATGGACCCAGGGCAAGCAGTGAGCTATGTGCCACCCTGGCATTGAAATGGGCTTTGGCCAAAGTGCCATAATGCTTAACTATAAGTTAAGAGCTTGGTCATGGACAAATGTTGTAATGATTCAAAAAGTAATAACTAGATTCGGACCCTGCTAGGGTTAGAAAAGATTAATCCGCTCTGAGCACTGTAGTCTGAGTCTGTGGTTCCTAGAAGAGCCACCCTACAAGCTCAATGTATCTCTTACTGTGTCCATACAAAATAACTAACATTAAGAAGTAGAACTAAGATGTTAATTGAGTCATTGGACTGAGGAAAAGAGAAAAACACGTTAAGTGATATTTTGCCCATGAGCAAAGGAAGGGCTTTCTTATGTTGATTTGCTAGCATCTACCCCCCAGTGTGAGGGAGTTGGAGAGAGGAGAGTTATTGGAGGGAGATGAGAGAGAGCGAGCAGAGCAGCAAGATGGGGTGCAGAGAAACTAGCAGGGGGACAGAGGGAGAAGGGTGTAGAAGAATACAGGAGCAGGCACGTGGGAGAGAGAGAGAGACAGAGAGAGAGAGAGAGAGAGAGAGAGAGAGAGAGAGAGAGAGAGAGAGAGAGAGAGCCCAGGCTGCGAGACAGAGCACAGAAAGATGAGCAGGAAAGACAGGAGGAGACTGGAATTAAAGGGGCCGTGTGAGACTAGAAAAGGGGCTTTGAGAGACTGTAACAGGTGCGTGGGAAGAAGGGAATAGACAGCAACGGTTCAATCAACCGGCTTGGCCCTTGTTTTCTCCTCCAGGTGCCCCATGGCACGGGCTGCCCTGACTGGGGGAGTGGCCCGAGTCTCCCCTAACCTAGGTGGCGACGGGGAGAGATGGGGCTTCCCCTAGCCGCCCTGAATATTATACTAGTGTAAGGTTCTTGCTGTGCATGAGGCTGACCACAATTTGGTCCCCAGCACTCTGTTTCTCTCACATCTGCAACCAACACTGCCAGGTGACCCCTGAGTACAAGACAAAGAATAGCCTCGAGCCTCCCCAACAAATAAACTTTGGTTTCGTTTGCACATCGAAGCAGATGCACTGAGTCAGGCTTATTTTCTAAGTTAGCCACAAGGTAGGAAGGCCTAAAAACTCAGGACTTCTGGTTCTTTCTCTCTGCTTATGCCCCAGTCCTCTTCTGAGAGTCCAGAGCTAGGAAGACTGGGAAATTCTCTGGCATTTGATTTGTGCTCCAGCAATTTCCTGAACAAGCGATTCTATAAGTGCATACTGAAATAAGTACTAACCAGGCCCGACCCTGCTTAGCTTCCGAGATCAGACGAGATCGGGCGCGTTCAGGGTGGTATAGCACAGCGGTAGGGCGTTCGCCTTACAAGTGGCCAGCATGGCCGACCCGAGTTCGATTCCTCCGCCTCTCGGAGAGCCCGGCAAGCTACCGAGAGTATTCGATATGCCAAACACAGTAACAACAAAGTCTCCAATGGAGACGTTACTGGGCCCACTCGAGCAAATACTGAAATAAAAAGAGAAAGCAACAGAGGAATCCTGAACATCTCTAATCACACCTCTAAACAAAGAAATGACTGAGTGATTCTCCTAGAATATATAAAAGCACAGGGAGGCCTTGTGGGGCATGTTTACTATAACGTGTGGCTAGGGAACATTTGGAACTCGAGGAAATGGCAGAGGGAAAGGGTAGGTGGGTGGGAAAAATGGTAAGGAATAGGTTATGAGGTTGATAGTGGGGGGGGTGGTGAGTATGTTGAGGCTTATTTATACACTTTTAGTGGCACGAAACTATATTCCTGACGTGTCATATGATACCAAGATAGCAGCACTGTGCTCCCATTGTTCATCGATTTGCTCGAGCAGGCACCAGTAATGTCTCCATTGTGAGACCTGTTGTTATTGGTTTTGGCATATCAAATACTCTACGGGGAGCTTGCCAGGCCCTGCCGTGGGGGTGGGATACTCTCCGTAGCTTGCCAGGCTGTCCAAGAGGGATGGAGGAATCGAACCCAGGTCGGCCACGTGAAAGGCCCTACATGCTGTGCTATTGCTCCATTATTTTCATCATAGTAAAATATGGTAAGTTAGTAAAAACTATCTAAATAAAGAACTCAAGAAAAATTTAAATATATGCTTTATTTACAAACCCAACACCCTCAGAGGCCTTGGCTTGCTGGGATATATTTTTTTCTTTTTCTTTTTAATGTCCCTTCTTGAGGCTTGCCAAATTACTGGCTTACAACATGTACTTAATGTTAGTTACTCAATAAAAAACTTTTATTATTGGAGGCCTACTATGTTCTTGGAATTATCCCAAGCACTGGGGAACTCAAAACAACTCAGTGATGTAAGTTGCTCTAACTGTTGAAGTTGGTGGCAAGATTCCAGCTGAATCTGAGTTCTTATTGTTTTTAATTTCCAGTATTGGGGAATTAATGAGGAAATATTTTCATTTCCTCCTACTCTCCTTTCCATCATTCATCCGTTCAGTGAAAACTATTATACTGAGTACTACATGCCAGATATTTATCTACCTAAATTACTTTGCCAATCAGGTGGAAATGTACAGAATTTAGAAATGAAAAAATATTCAGGCTCCAATACTGTCGGGTTGTCTTATGGACTGCTTACAGAGGATATCCAGGTTGGCAAAATGGTATTAAGATTTGGAATCAGAAGATGTGGGCTGAAATATTGAATTAATGGCATCCTAGATTAATAGCTAGATTTGCTTTAGAGAACTTAGTTGCCTTGGTACTTAATTTTTCTTATCTGAGCAATGGGAATAATATCTACAGTTGAGAAACTAATGAGATTGTTTATGGCATATCAAGTTGGAAATAAATTGTCTATTCAAAGAGGTTTAAATATCTACCATGTGAAAAACTGTGTTTGCAGCAGATAGGATCTCTTTGTTGTTTTTTGTCTCTTTAATTTTTTTTATTGAATCAAAGTGAGATACACAGTTACAAGGTTCTTTGTGGTTGGGTTTCAGTTATATAATGTTCCAACACCCACCCTTCACCAGTGTACACTTCCCACCACCAATGTCCTCAGTTTCCCACCTTCCCTTCCCTCCTCACCTCTGTGGTAGACACTTTTCCTCTCTCTCTGTCTCTGTCTCTGTCTCTTTCTCTGCCTATATATATATATATATACACACACACACACACACACACACACACACACACACAGACACATGGGCTGGAGTGATAGCACAGCAGGTAGGGTGTTTGCCTTGCATGCGGCCGACCTGGGTTCAATTCCTCTATCCCTCTTGGAGAGTCCAGCAAGCTACAGAGAGTATCCCGCCCACATGGCAGACCCTGGCAAGCTCCCCATGGCATATTCAATATGCCAAAAACAGTAACAACAAGTCTCACAGTGGAGACATTACTGGTGCCCACTTGAGCAAATAGATGAATAATGGGATGACAGTGCAGTGTAGTGCTACATAGACACACATATACACACATACTTATATATACATATATGTATATCTCTACTTATACATATCAACTGAAGAGTCCACCTCAATAGTTGTGAAACTGGGTACATTTAGAAAGTATACCATGGGGCATAGCTATATGCTAATATTTACATCAACATTCCCCCAGCAGAAGTGGGTTTGATGATGGCATTTGTTAAGAAGCCCCCGGCACCTCGCTGGCCAAGAACTGATCTTGCTCAGTACTCATTTTCATTCCATTCCTTTCTACTCCTATCCTTGTGCTCATGAATCATACAGAAACTGGAGTCAACTCAATCCCTTCCCTAAATAGCTACCTGGGTAGTCAAGCATATGAATGGATACAGAGGACATTAAAAATGATAACTTGGCTATTCACAGATGAAAGCAAACCTGCCGACTCATCAAATTGCTTCAGTGCCACAGCAAAACAAATCTACTAGCAATCATAGTCTCCAAAGACTATAAAGTTATCAATAGTTCTCCCCCTCCATTTTCTTCCATCCCTGTTTTATTTTACTAGCATATATTAATGGAAGTGAGGTTATATATAATAACAATGATCATTGCAAATGTAATTAGGTACATAGTTATTTAAGAATCTCAAATGTTTGTCAGATGTCTGCCACCTGCTAAACCTTTTAAACAAGGCACTGAAGATACAAGAGAGAATGAAGTTCAAAGTTTCTGTATATAGTTTGCATTCCAGTGGGAAAAAACTACAGGATTTGAAACTACTATTTGAAATATAGACTCAGACCTCTACCTAATGCCATGATCAAAACAGAAAGGGTGATGGTATAGTTTCTGGGAGAGTGCTATGATAAATAGAGGCCTCAGGGGGGAGACGATATCAGGGGTGTTGATTGAAGCATAAGACATGAATGACAAGTAAAATTTTCATAAGCAAAGAGAACTTCAAATAAAAGATTTCATTTTCATTTCATCATTTCATCATCCTGTTAATCGTCGATTGCCTCGAGCAGGCCCCAGTAACGTCTCTTTCATCCTAGCCCTGAGATTATATTCACGGCTCTTTAGGAGAATGAGACCCATCATTGTTACTGGTATTTGGCATATTTGGTAGGCCACGGGGAGTTTGCCAGACTCTGCCCTGTGGGCAGGCTACATTCGGATAGCCTGCAAGTTTGTCCAAAGTAGGAATGAGGTAATAAGATGTCGCGCGGCCGCGAATGCGGCCGCGCGGTTCCGGGATCTGGATTTTATAGTCTCTGAGTCTTGGCCGTTGATGGGATTACACGGCGCCAGGGGGCCAGGTGGTGGGTGTGACCCCCGCCTACTGGAATTTGGAGGATCTGGGTGGAAGATGCTCGACTCCAATTCGAGTAGAATTGTAGATACTGAGTAGAATTTAACCTGCTGTGTTAGAGGGATTTAAAGGACACAGCATTATTTTAGGGATTATTCATGAATGGTTAAATTGGGTGGATTTTAGAACCAGTCTATCACTTGATGGATGATGACCAGCTAAGATCAGTGATCTTACCTACATTGTTTAACCATTTGAAGCTTCAATTTCTTCATCTATGACATGAGATAATGTAATTATCACCTCATATGGATGTCATAAATACTAATTAAATTATGCAATTAAAAACTTAGTCACTGTGGAGTCACAAAGTTATTCACAACTCGGTTTCAGGCATACAATGTCTCAACACTGATTCCTTCACCAGTGTCCACTTCCCTCCACCAATGCCCTCACATCCCCATTTGCCTCCCACTCAGCAGTCTGCTTCTATGAGAGGTGCTATGTGTATATACATAAATATGCACACACATATACATTTTGCCCGTGGTTTACAGTACTGTTGCTGATACGTTTAGTACATATAACAAAACTGGACAGCTACCCGCAAAAATATAGACTCAGACCTCTACCTAATGCCATGCACAAAAGTTGGTTAAAATGGATCAAATATCAACATCAGACCCAAATTCATAATGTCACTTAATCACTTAATTCATAATGTACATCGAAGAAAATGTAGGCACCCCCCTTCACAATATTGAAGCTAAAGGTATATTCCAAGATGAAATGCCACTGACCAAGAAAGTGGAAGATAAACAAACTGGACTACATTAAGAAACTTCTGCACCCCAAAAGAAACAGTGACCAAGATACATAACAGCCTACGAAATATTAAAGATTATTTACCCACTACCCTTCTGATAAGGGGTTAATGCCAAAGATATACAAGGCACTGGTTGAACTCTACAAGAAAAAAGTCTAACCCCATCAAAAAATGGGGTAAAGAAATGAACAGAAACTTTCTTAAGTTCGAGTGACCAAAAGGCACATGAAAAAATGCTTTTAATCACTAATCAACGGGGAGACGTAAACCAAAACAACAAGGAGTATCTCACACCACAGAGACTGGCACACATCCAAAAGAACAAGAGCAGTCAGTGCTGGCATGAATGCGAGGAGAAAGGGACTCTCCTTCATTTTTGATGGGAATGCCAACTGGTCCAGCCTTTTTGAAAACAATATGAACATTTCTCACAAAACTAGAAATTGAGCTTCTATATGATCTTCTGCTTTTGGGAATACAACTGGAGTTCCCAAAATACAGCAGAAACACCATCTGCACTCCGATGTTCATTGCAGCACTATTCACAATAATCAGAATCTGGAACAACCTGAATGCCCGATAATAGATGAATGGATAAAAAAAAAAAAAACTATGGTGCATCTACACAATGGAATACTATGCTACTGTTAGAAAAAATGAAGTCATGAAATTTGCCCATAAATGAATGGACATGGAGAGTATCATGCTGAGTGAAATGTGTCAGAAGGAGAGAGATAGATATAGAATGACTGCATTCATTTGTGGTACATAAAATATATAATTATATATATCATATATAATATGCATATATTAAATATTATTATATATGAAGACTAATATTAATGGCAAGGGAAAACAGGGATGAAGAGGACTGGTGAATGGTTGGAATCAACCACATGTGGATGTAGGGCTTAGGGTAAGTGAGATAGAGAAAGGGCCAGTATGACAATAATAGTTGGAAATGATCATGCTGGACAAGAAATGAGTATTTAAAGTAGATAAAGTGGATATACTGATAGCATTTCTGTATCTGTATTACAGACTACAATGCCCAGAAAGGAGGGATGGAGTGAGAGAGAGAAACAGAGAGGCAGACAAACAGACAGAGGGAAACAGACAGACACAGACAGAGGCAGAGAGACAGAGAGATACAGAGACAGAGACAGAGAGCACCATAAAGGCAGGTTGGGGAATAACGGGAGGGAAACAGGGAACACTGGTGCTGGAAAATGCACACTAGTGGAAGGGTGGGTATTGGAACACTGAATGAATCCTAATCATGAACAACTTTGTAAGGGTCTAGCTCTTAGTGATTCAATAATTTTTTTTAAATGCCTGTTAAATTCTTATTATCATACTCCATTCCACAAAATCCTAAACTGAGACAATAAAATGAAGCGTATTAGTGTATGCTTTTTTCATGACAGAACACTACTGAGGTAAGTCAAACTTTGAATTAGAAATATAGCATACTCTGCTTTTTTCCTTCTACTTCTCTTAAATTATGTTCTTCGGGTTGAATCTCTTT
The DNA here is from genome assembly GCF_029834395.1 of Sorex fumeus. NCBI lineage: Eukaryota > Metazoa > Chordata > Mammalia > Eulipotyphla > Soricidae > Sorex > Sorex fumeus. The sequence continues at coordinate 64,037,007 of NW_026606129.1, forward strand.
TCACTACTTACTAGCATGGTAACAAAATGGTACAGCTCTGCCAATGCAAACCTCATGTTCATGCTCCATTTCATCTTGACAAAGAGCCTATGCAATGCCATTCATACAGAAGTTCCCAGAATCATTCTGATTGGATTGATTCAGGTCACTTGCCTATCCTCAAATGATCAGTAGTTAGAACACACTCATTGGTTACTTTCAGTGTATGCTTCTGGAATTGGGCATGTTGTCATATTTTGAAAGATATTATGGATTAGTAGTGAAAATTATGAGTTGATGGAAATCAGGAAGGCAGGAAATAGGTGAGGGAGATAGTATATTCAGGGATGTCCTCTCTTATTATTATCCTAATAGAAAATAGAAAATTGGGTTGTCTATCATTAGCAGACCTGTGATAAAATCTTTATTCTCATTCACCTAAAATTGGCAAACTCAATTAAACCTTAAAACATTAGTTTCCTTTACTTGTATTTACTTAACATTTTAAAAGAATCCTATTTTGAGCAAGACATGGATTCAGTAGAAATAATCTGAACCATCTCTGTCCTCATCAGCTAATGCTCTAGTTTAGGGGAATTTTTAAATATGAACTTTAAAGCTTTACCAAGCAGATGTTCTTAACTTCTAGATGCTATAAAATGTGGTGCAATCTGTTAATTTTGCCCTTGGGTCACAATTCTTTCTTTACTTTGCATGAGGTCAGACACTGAAATATCATACCCATACTATGAAAAAGTAAATTTTAAGACATTTTTTTCTTATAACCTTTAAATCCAATGGAATTTAGATTTTACTAGAAAGTGTTCTTTGAGGCTTTCAATTTAATAAGTTTTATTAACTGCTAGTTTTTGTAAGTATTTTTATGATGTTAGGGCATAAAATAGAAACAATATCAAAGGAAAATAGAATTTATTTGTTGATAAGGATAAAAAGGTACAGTAGAGATTTGTAGCATCCCTTGGGGGAAACTATTTGATTCAATAGGGAATCATTATAATTAACTAACAAAAATCAATCATAGAAAATGAAAAATACAATTCACAGTATGAAATCCAAGTATTAATTTCCCTGCTTTTTTTTAGCTTACTTTCCTATTTGGAGACATTTCCTGGTTTTTTTTAGGAAAGAATAATAATTATTATTATTATTTTGAAATGTATTTCTCCTTCTGAGTTGAGAATGATAGTTCATTTTGCTGTCAACTTGTAATCCAGAGATTGTTAGTGTCATCAGAAAATGACCAAGCAATTATGTTGATAGAAAATGATGGAATGTCTCTTTGCAGCTGAGAATTTAAGGAGAGATTAATGAACTTCTCACTATTGTAAACAAACAACAAGCAACCTATTGTGTCTTACTTTTCTATACTTGCACAGTAGCACTGCCATTTATAGACTGTTTATTGGACATTTATTGGCTTCAATCCCACAGTATCATATAGGAAACTTACTACTGAAAGTGCTTTTTATAAAATAGATCAGCCTCCCTCCACTACCCATCCGCCGCCACACTCCAGGCCACTTTCCGAACAGAGAGGCCACTTGGCAGCCATGCATCACATCATAAGACACTTAATACCCATCTCCCAAGATTACCACATCATATTTAATGTGGTTAAAATTTGGTTTAACCCATGGGAACACCTGCAATGGTGATTAGAGGCTGCCCTAAAAGCCTCTGTCCCTCTCAGAAAGCCTGGCAAGCTACCGAGAGTATCCTGCCCACATGGCAGAGCCTGACAAGCTATCAGTGGCGTATTTGATGTGCCAAAAACAGTAAATACAATGGGTCTCATTCCCCTGACCCTGAAAGAGCCACCAATGTGGCAGCGTTAAGAAAGATGAGGAAAGAGAGGGTGATAAAATCTCAAGACCGAGCTAGGCCATGAAAACGAAGATGGACTAAAACGACTGTCTGTACTTTCAACGCACATACACTGGCATTGGATGCATCCATCGAGGACCTGATAGTGCAAGCGTGAAAGATCAATTAGGATATCATTGGTCTGACCGAGACGAGAAGGCATCAACCACATCATGCCATTTTCAACACTGGAGAAGGACTCTTCCTCGGAACATGCAACAAAAGAGGCATAGGTAATGTCGGTGTCCTTGTCAATACAAACTTGACCATGAGTATTGAATCATTTGAATGCCTAACAATCCGAATCAGACAATTACACTTGAATAGATGTGGCTCACTGCCGGCAGTTTCTATCTTCGTTGTCTATGCAGCAACATCCAATTACAGGTAAAGGTAAAGGTAAAGGCCCTCCCGTTGATCGTCGATTTGCTCGAGCGGGCCCAGTAACGTCTCCATTGGAGACTTTGTTGTTACTGTGTCTGGCATATCGAATACTCTCGGTAGCTTGCCGGGCTCTCCGAGAGGGGCGGAGGAATCGAACTCGGGTCGGCCATGTTGGCCGCTTGCAAGGCGAACGCCCTACCCGCTGTGCTATCGCTCCAGCCCTAAATTTTTTTTTTTTCTTTTTGGGTCACACCCGAGGATGCTCAGGGGTTACTCCTGGCTCATGAACTCAGGAATTGTTCCTGGCGGTGCTTGGGGGACCATCTGGGATGCTGGGAATCGAACCTGTGTCGGCCATGCTGGCTGCGTGCAAGGCAAACGCCCTACCCACTGTGCTATCGCTCCAGCCCCCATCCTGCAGATCCAATTACAATGAAGAAGAAATTGAGAAGTTCTACATGGAGCTGGAGAAATTCTATAAAGAAGACCACACCTTCTACAAGATCATTTTTGGTGAATTTAATGCCAAGATAGGACCGAGAAGATCAGTCAAAGAACTCCACATCAAGATCCATGGCCTAGAATGGAACAAACCGGGTGAGAGACTATCTGAGTTCATCATGTCGACCAAGACCATAAATGGTAACTCGCAGTTCCAGATGGCTGAATCTAAACGTTGGACATGGAGTCTCCTGGTGGATGGTTCCACAGCAAAATCGACCACATCATATTCAATCAATGGTTTTGCCTGACTGATGTCACTGTTGTCCCAAAATTCCAAATGCGATCAGACTACCAACTCCTTCATGCAAAATTCTACTTCACAGAGTGGGGGAAAAGGGCTGCAAAGTTTAAAAAGAGAACTCCCAGAACAACCACCGACTGGGAGTTCTTTGGCACTACTCCAGCAACATGGGAAGATGATGTTGTTAAATAAATGCATATAAGTTCTTTGCTGTTCTCTTATTATTTTTCTATATTATCAAATTTTGATATATTTATAATACTATGTATTCTATGCTGTATTATATCATCCTTATATGTGATAGGATGGTATGAGCTATCTTCTATTAATTATTGCTTGAAAATACATATCTGTATTTTAACACATAGTTTAAAATCATAAAAACTAATATGTTGACTTCTAACATACACACTATAGCACACAAACACAAACATATTTAAATTTTGTTTTTTGTTTTATGTATCTAGACAGTATCTGTAAAGGTGTTGTGTACACACATGTGTGTATATTTATATACTTATATATACACATATATAATTTTCTTAAACTTGCTAGTGGGCACAGATAAAATTTAAATATTTAATTTACTTTATAATATTTAATTTACTATATAGTTACTAAGTGAGTCTCAACTATGTTTTAGGTTCTTTTTGAGGTTCTGATAATACAGAAGGAAAAGTACCTAAAATCCCTTAAATCATGGAGCTATTATATTTGAGGGGATGCTGGGCCATACCCAGAGGTTCTCCAGGCATAGTTCTGGATCCTCTGTTCAGAAATCACTCCTGGAGGTGGTCGGGATTGAAGCAGGGTCAGCTGCATACAAGGCAAGTACCTTAACCCCAGTACTGTCTCTCTGGCTCAAGAGAAGTTTGTTTTTTAAGAGCAAACAGACACTATATATCCTCAGAACTAAGTATATACTTAATTAGTGTTATCAGTGCTGTAGTGAAAAAAAAAAGCAGGATTAAGAGTTAGTAAGTGTGAAACTGAACGGAAAAGATATAGTTATTTCAATCAGGGTTGTCAGAGAAGGTCTTTCTGATAGAAAAGTTTTATTCAGAGAGACTTAAAGAAAAAAAAAACAGATATTTAGGAGAAGCACTGAAGGCAAAGGAAGTAGGGAGCTAACCCAAGGAAATGAGAGTGTCTGGGTGGAATAAATGGGACGGAGAATGGTTGAGGGAGGGAAAGCTAGGCATGTAGAGGTGGAAGGAATTTGAGTTTAATTTTCCACACACAGCGTATCGTTGGAGTTTGTTTGATTTAAACACCCTATTCTTTGTGCCTTTGGTATCAGCCTTCAGTATTTCATAATAAAAATGTTAATGAATAGACTATTTCAAGGTAAAGACTTTGAAATGTTAGAAATGATCACTGTATCACTGTCATCCTGTAATTCATCTATTTCATCAAACAGGCACCAGTAACTTACGTCTCCTTCGTCCTAGCCCTGAGATTTTATTTATTTATTTATTTTTTATTTTTATTAGTGAAACACCATGAGGTACAGTTGTAGACTTACAAACTTTTGTGCTTGGGTTTTAGTTATGCAATGATCGAGTACCCATCCCTCCACCAGTACCCATTCTCTACCACCACGGATCCCTGTATCCCTCCCACCCCCGCATCCCCCCACCCTACCCTGCCTCTGTGGCAGGGCATTCCCTTTTGTTCTTTCTCTCCATTTGGGTTCTGTGGTTTGCAAAAGAGTCATTGAGTGGCAATCATGTTTGGTCTATAGTTTACTTTCAGCATGCATCTCCCATCCTGGGAGGATCCTCCAAACACCCTTTATTTGGTGCTCCCTTCTCTATCTGAGCTCCCTTTTCCCCTAGCAAGTGCGGCCGGCCTCCAAGCCATGGGTAAACCTCCTGGTACTTATCTCGGCTATTCTTGGGTGTTAGTCACCTATTTTGTTACTTTATGTTCCCCATATGAATGCAAATTTTCTATGTCTGTCCCTATCTTTCTGACTCATTTCACTTAGCATGATACTTTCCATGTAGTACCACTTGTATGTAAATTTCATGACTTCATCTTTTCTAACAGCTACATAGTACTCCATTATGTAGATGTACCAAATTTTCTTTAACCAGTCATCTGTTCTAGCCCTGAGATTTTAGAAAGTGCCACATTGAGGCACTTTCAGGATCAGGAAAATGAGACCCATCATTGTTACTGGGTTTTGGCATTTTGAATACGCCATGGGGAGTTTCCCAGACTCTGCCGTGTGGGCAGGATACTCTCGTTAGTCTGCCAGGTTCTCCAAGAGTAAGAACTAGATAATAAGAGGTCGTGCGGCCGCAAATGCGGCTGTGGGCTTCTGGGAGCTGGGTTTTATAGTCTCTGGGTCTTGGCCTTTGATGGAATGTCATGGCCCTGGGGGCAGTTGGTGGGTGTAACGCCTACCTACTGGAATATGGGGGATCTGGGTGGCGGAGGACCAGTCCTGATCCAAGCAGTCTTGGAGATCTCAGCCCCGGGTCCCACATGCCTGGGCTTCTCTACTGGTTCCTTCATGCGTGAGGCTCGTCCGAACATGTGGAGAATGGTGTTAAGCATGGCTGTGACTGCTTCCACTGGTCTTTGGCATGAAATTTGCAAACAAGTTGTTCTACATAGAAAGTATCATGCCAAGTGAAATGAGTCAGAAAGAGAGGGACAGACATAGAAAGACTGCACTCTTCTGGGGAATATAAAGTTACAGAATGGGAGATTAACACCCAAGAATAGTTGAGATAAGTACCAGGAGGTCTGCTCCACGGCTTGGAATGAGGCAGCACATGCTGGGGGAAAAGGCAGTTCAGATAGAGAAGGGAAAACCAAGTAAAGGGTGTTTGGAGGACTTGCTCGGGATGTGAGATGCGTGCTGAAAGTTGACTATAGACTGAACATGATGGCCACTTATACCTCTATTGCAAACCATGACACCCTAAAGGAAAGAGAGAGCAAAAGGGAATGCCCTGCCACAGAGCAGGAGTGGGGTGGAAGGGAATGGGGTACGGAATGGGAGGGCTACTGGATTCATTGGTGGTGGAGAATGGGCACTGGTGGAGGGATGAGTACTTGATCATTGTATGACTGAAACCCAAGCATGAAAGTTTGTAAGTCTACAACTGTACCTCATGGTGTTTCACTAAAAAAATAAAAAGAAATGAGGAAGTAGCCTCTAAAATTAAAAGGGGCTGATTTTATTATGTAATACTAATAAATTAATAATGATAACAAAAAAGAAAGACTTTGAAATGTAAATTATTTTATTGTATTCTCTATAAGAGGAGCTCAGTGAGGCAAAATTGAGGAGAGGGAAGGGAGTGATTGCTGAAGATAAATTGTACTTTCCCATTTCAATGGTCATATAACAGTATGCAAAAGGCATAAGAGATGTGCAGGAAGGGACTTGGGTGGAGAATTCTGAGGAGACCTGGAAGTTTACTTAGTGAGGATAGAGTGGGATGAGGACTCAGAGCAGCATGCAAACAGGAGGGTAAAATTCACATCCTACCTTTTGAAAGAGACTTCCATTGTATATGCCTCCAATTGCTTCTGTTTGGGTTAAACTACAATTTTAGGAGAGGGACAGAACTGTTCTGTTCTGCTCTCTCTGTTAACGTGAGTTTAAGCCAAGGGGGAAAGATTCCAGGAGGAAAGTGTTGTCACCAATCTTTATTAAAATAGGCCAAAGAAAGGAAAATGATCACCTCTTAAATTCCCCTTACTTTTGGTTTGTTTTTGTTTTATCTTTTACTGTGTTATAGGTAAACAAAGCAGTGACCAAGCTGCCAGACTGTGAAGAATCCATTTATAACAAGTATATTCCTTCAAGCCGATTGGAGAGAAAAGGTCAGTTAATACTTTATTTTTAACATCAGCCTGCCAGTTTTGATAAAACTGTAAATTTTTAGTTCAAAAATATATGATCTACTTTTTAGAGGATGGATGTTTACTATTGAATCCCGATTTTATGAAGAATCATTACAGCTAAGAATGTAAGTGTTTATATTGAATGCTGTATTTTATTAAAAGACCATTGATGTTTGCAAGTGTGAAAGAATTGTTTGCAATTGTCAAAGAATCCTATAATGGAAAGCTTACAATATGGTAAAGAAATGCATCTGAATATTTTTTGGGAGTGAGAATTACACTGTATCTTATTTATATTTCTAAAATTTTCTTTAGAATAACAGCAAATATATTCAAATATTGAGCGCTTACTGTGTACCTGGTATGTAATATGCTTAAATCTGTATATTTCAAACTTTAATTTGCATATAAGTCACCCAGAGATCTTGCCAAATGGAGGTTTTATTCAGTAGGTCTGAAGAGGTACTTAAAATTCAGGATTTTAACAAGCTCAGATGATGCTGGTGGGCTGCACTTCCACCCTCAAATTGTCTTTCTATGGTATTAAATATGAATGAATTTGTATAATTCAAGCAAATAGCAACCCAGGAAGGTTATTATTCTTACAATCTTATAGGTAAGGGAGCTGAAGGTCAGAGAAGTTAGTTGGATTGCCAAGGACTCAGGTGGGACATGACCTTAATTCTATCGTACTCTAGAGTATGAACACTTAACCACTGTCTCCTAGCTACCTTCTATCAAAATGGAATCATTCTTCATGACTTCATCCTATAGTTAATGAACAATTATTAATGTGTGATAATATGTCCAAGCCATATAGTTTAATCAAGGCAGTGCCTCTCATTTTAACAGGGTTTTCAGCCTTTATAAAGTTTGGTAATGGGAGGTTGTTTCCTTCATTTAGACTAGGTCATAATCACAAAACACATGGACATTTCCCATATGACTTCAGGCCTGTTAACTGTTTTAAATGTTAGTCTGGTTTCACGGATGACATTAAGTGGAACATCAGACCCAGCACAGAAATACGCTCTGCATTAAAATGCAGGCAGATGAAGGTTCTCTTTAACATTCCCAAAAATAATTATTATGAGTAAGCACATTCCAACCATCCTCCTATACTTAAAAATATTCTTGGTAGCATTTACTGAAGACCTATTAGATATTAATGCTGTGACTTGGGCTATAGTGACAAGATGAATGGAGGTAAACTAGATTTTCCTAGGTTAGATTTCCCTAGAGTCCTACCATAGTATCCTTACATATTCACGGAACAAAACTTTGTATGTCTATGCATATGTAAGGAACATCACTGCTAAATTAAAAACATAGATATGTTTATGAATGAAACGATGTCTGCCTATACTAAGATAGGTTTGATTTTAAAGATTCCTAGGAATAAATAGGTTTAGTTCTGTTCATATTATTCCTTGCCTTCACCATAAATGAATCATTGTCATTGTGTCAAAATGCTCACTCTCTCTTGTCTTCTATTGGCTCAAATGATCATCCATTTTAAATTACCATACAGTCTTACATGAATATTGGATATATGACATACCAGTAGCACTGCACTACATTGTAGCACTGTCCTTGCCGTTGTTCATCGATTTCCTCAAGCAGGCACCAGTAATGTCTCCATTGTGAGACTTGTTGTTACTGTTTTGGGTATATTGAACACATCGCGGGGAGTTTGCCAGGCTCTGATGTGCAGGCGGGTTACACTCCGTACCTTGCCGGGCTCTCCAAGAGGGACGGAGGAATCAAACCCAGGTTGGCCGCCTGCAAGGCAAATGCCCTGCCTGCTGTGCTATTGCTCCAGCCCACATCATGTATAGTCTAAGAAAATAGGCATTTGCAAGATCCCTGTGAGAACTGTATCAGCACTGAAGTTTTGGTTTCTTATATCTTGTAAATATAAAATTTCATACATTCAGCTGTGTATATTATTAGCTAAGTTACGGAAAGAATAAGAAATTCATTAGGTATTTCCTGTACTTAAAGAATCAGTGAATACAGTGATTCCTAAACTTTGATGTACTTAGACTTCTGGGGAATATATATATATATATAAAGTAAAGGGCCCTCCCGTTGTTCATCGATTTGCTCGAGCGGGCCCAGTAACGTCTCCATTGGAGATTTTGTTGTTGCTGTGTTTGGCATATTGAATACATCACAGGTGGCTTGCCAGGCTCTGCTGTGCGGGCGAGATACTCTCGGTAGTGCGGGAGAGATACTCTCGGTAGCTTGCCGGGCTCTCCGAGAGGGGCGGAGGAATCGAACTCGGGTCGGCCATGTTGGCTGCGTGCAAGGCAAACGCCCTACTGCTGTGCTATCGCTCTCTCTCTCTCTCTCTCTCTCTATATATATATATATATATATATATATATATATATATATAAAGGTTCTGCTTAGCAGTAGTAAGAAGTAAACTATTAAATAAGGGGGCATCTAAAATCTTTTATTCTGAGAGAAATAATGAGTCAAAAAAAGTTAGATGCATAATCTTTGACTGGCTCATTTTCTTCATGTCACTCATTACTCAGTATCAAAACTTTTCCGAACAGTTTCTGAATGAAATTGCCAGAACCACTTGAATGGTCCATAATCTATGAACAAGTTGATGGATATGTAATTCTTTATCCAAATTTGAATGGCTAACTTTCTACGAATCAGAAGTGAGTTTATTGAATAAATGATGCAAAGGAATCCTTACCTAAGCTACTTTAATGGAGTAGGTCATGTGAACAGAGAAACTTTACGTGAATCCTTTATACATTTTAGAGAGAACCTAGAATCTAGGTGTTTCTCAGCCTTGACTGCACATGAGAACCACCCCCGAAAAGCTTCTTATGTAAGAGTAGCCTTGTTTTCCCTTTATGTATTAAGGCCATGCTTCAATTGTTTCACAAGGTCTTGAGTATTGGTAGTTTTAGAAGCTCCCCAGCTAATTCTTATGGGCAACCAGGGCTGCAAAACTACAAACAAAAGAGTATACGCTGCTTCATTCAGAAAACGTGGGATTCAAAACCCATCTTAGTTACTCTCTTACTCTGTGAGTTGATAAAGATCGCATGAGCTGTTAGGGCCTCAGAGTTCATATTTTGAATTTAATGTTTTTATTAAATCACCATGGACTGGAGTGATAGCACAGCAAGTAGGGCATTTACCTTGCATGTGGTTGACCCTGGTTTGATTCCTCCACCCCTCTCGGAGAGCCCGGCAAGCTACAGAGAGTATTCTGTTCGCATGACAGAGCTCCCCGTGGAATATTCATTATGCCAAAAAAAAAAAAAAACAGTAACAAGTCTCACAATGAAGATGTTACTGGTCCATGCTCCAGCAAATTGATGAACAAAGGGAGAACAGTGCTACAGTGCTATTAAATTACCAGGACTTATAGAGTTATAAAGTTATTCATTATTAAGTCTCAATGCATTCACCAGTGTCCACTTCCCTCCAGCAACACTCCAACTTTTCCTTATGCTCTTCCTTCCCCATTCTGCCTCTATGGCAGACACTTTCCCGTCCACAAGGAATCCTCCTAGTATTCTTTTCCCTAACTTATCTCCCCCGCTCCTCCAACAAGTACACCTCCTACATCAGTGGCAAGGATCCTACTGAAGACAAGTTCTGCTCTTTGTTTCTATTGCTTTTGGGCTTTTGTAATTCCCCTACAAAGTTTCTTTGTATACTACATATGAAGACAACTTCCTGAGACTGTCCATCTTCCTTTGACTATCTTCACTCAACATGATACACTCGAGCAGCAAATTGCATAACTTCATCTTTTCTTAATGCTGAGTAGTATTCCACTGTGTATATGTACATAACTTTTTTATCCAGTTATCTGTTCTTGGCACTTGGGTTGTTTCCAGATTTTGGCTATTGTAAATAGTGCTGCAGTGGACATAGGAGTGCAGAGGATTTTTCTCTATTGTGTATTTTTGGCCCTTGAGGTATATTCTCAAGAGAGAAATTGCTGCCTTGAATAGAGACTCAATTCCCAGTTTTTTGAGTCTCATAGTAAACATATTTGTTCATCTATTTAGATGGTGAGAGTTAGAAGTTATCTAAAGTTACAACAGAGAGTAAGTTATCACAATTTATCATCTTCATGATGTGCCTATCAAATTTTATTTGTTCAGTTAAGTTCAAAACAACCCGGTCATATGGGGATTTAGTGATGACATTCTACCAAGACTGTGGAAGTGTAACTTTCATCTCTTAGAGATTAAACTAGGAAATAATAAAGATAATGCTGACTTTTGAGTGGTATATCCCTTTCAACTCACATCATTCCCAATGACAGCCAAAGAAATAGATCAGTTGAAAACAACATAAAATCAATAATGATGTTTTTTCCTCCCCTCCCCCTCTTTATTAAAACACTGTGGTTTACAGGTTGTTCATGATGATTTGCTCCAGGCATTCAATATTCCAACACAGATTCCACCATCACTGTCACCTTCTCTCCACCATTGTCTCCATTTTCCCAACCACCCCTCAAGCTTATCCCTGGAGCAGACTCACAAGAATTTATTTTGTATTGTTTGTTACGACTAAATAGCTAATGGAATGATAAAAAATCCTTCAGTAAAAGAGAATTTCTGGAAATTTTTGTATCTACCATGGGGACGTCAATTGTCTGAGTGTTTACTAAGTTGTTATTTGTTAAGCTTTCTGTGTTAATGGTTTTCTTAGTTGAGATTAGTTGTCTTTTACACTATATTCTCATCCAATCTAGTGTGTTCATCATGGGATATTAGTATTCTAGAGTTTGGAGATGTCCAGAAAGTTCAGAATATTTAACTGATGTGAGTGTGTGAGTATTGCTTCTGGGGCTTTGGTAGGGCAGGAACTTGACCTACCCCTTTCTGAGGTCTCATCCAAGAATAGGTATCCAAGAAATTTTTCTGGCTAGTCGATTTCTTTTGAGATTTAATTATGATTCTCTAGAACAGGGCCCATAGACGAGCTTACATTGTGGTAGAAGTGGGATGTGGGTGGGGCTGCTAGGGTTTCTGGAAGTACAGGATGTGGAGGTTGCTCCTCTGACTCCAAGAGGGTCTGGAGTTTCAGCCCCCCAAAATACTCAGTGTACCTGAAATTTTTTACAGGTTAATATCACAGAGAAGCTCAGTTGTTAGGCAGTGAGTCTGACCAGGCAGAGCAGCAGCTTGTGGGGTGTGAGTGCAGCTGCCAGAGCTTTGATTGGGGGGGAACTTGACTGCTCCCCCTCCTGAAATTGCCTCGAAGTTCTCAGCTGAGATGGGTAAAATAATGATATTTCTTCTTTATTTGGTACTAGTATTTATTCTGGGCCAGGCACTGCTTAGAAGGTATCACTTCATTCAGTCCTCAGAATATTCCTTTGGAATTGTTTACTTTGATACTCTTGTCATCATCCCTAGTTTTCAGTGGAAGAAAATTCAACACAGATATATGAAATGACTCGCCAAAGTTCCACCATTGGTAATAGGCCAGTGTAAAGATTTGAATTCAGGTATCTGACTTTCGTTGTCCTGTTCTTCATTTCTCCTTCCCCCCAACCAATTTTTAACATTTTCTTTCAGAAAACAGCCTTCCATAAATATATCTGCAATTCTTGGCAAGGTAAATGACACCTAATTACTATGATATGAAATGGTAGGGACTCACTAGAATGTGAATTTGCAAAGAAAGAAAATGAGCTGAGCATATTCAATTAATGAGAACTCTTACATGTTATGTGATTATTTTTGAACGCTATATAGTGAGTAATTCATTTACAGAATCCACGGATTCTAAAGATATCAGCAAACTGGTGAAAGCCTTCCAGGTGGTCATCTGCATGAAAAGGCTCTAAACTTTGAATATTAACTGTAAACATTGCTGGACTGCTAGCAGGAAATAAGGATAGTTATTATGTAAGCCCTTAAGAAAATAAATAGCTCTGCTAGTGGATTAACAAAGAGCTACTCTGCTAATTAGGGCTTTTATTTACCTGAGAGGTATTTCTATTATTTTTTAAATCATATAGCAGAATGTGTTCAGTAGGTTGGGTTGGCTTTATTTTACCCAAGAGAAAACAGATTTCCTAGAAGTTTCCACACACTTGGACCTGGTGTTTCTTTTTGGCTTTTTTTTGTAGCATGCCTGGGGCATACAGGAGCCCCGGTTAATTGTGTGCTTGCTTTGCAGAGAGATTTAGAATAATTCAGTCTCTTTAGAAATTCAAGATGCATTTTCTTTGGATACTAGTACAGTTTGGTTCTAAAAAAGTAGAGCAATTTGGAAATAATGAAGTGCTTAAAGTTTTTCATAAATGGTATATTTTGCAAACTTTTGGGGTTTGGAAATAGTGAGCATTAGTGAGTGTCAGTGACCTGGGTCATTGCAAAACTGCTGTGTTCAATAGTTTGCCTCAGGAGAATAGCACCCATTGGCCTTCACCATTGTTATTTGAATTGGGTACCCCAAAATTTACTGAGTCATCATGTAATAGAAATCTAATGTTAAAAATTCAACCCACCTGCTCATTTGTCTCTTGGATGCACTTTAGGGTCAGAGACATCAACACATGCTTCTTCCCACTTGCCTGCACCCAACCGCTCTCAGAACTGTGAACTAAAGTTTGAATTCCTCGAAGTTGGCAGGATCTGCCTCCATCCCTCTAAATTCCCAATATCAAGAAATGAATTATCTCCTGAGACTGACAGAATGCAATTCTGAGATTCTGCTCAAGAAGCCTTGCAATTTGCTTACTAGGTAGAATGGCTGATAGAAAAAAATACAAGCTAAGGAAAATTATGAAACTACAGAAATATATTTGTGTTTCTAAATACAAACTATATACTCTTTCTCACACTTTGCCAAGAAACAGTGTTTCTCTATGATTTTGAACACGATCATTTTTCAAGTAAAAAATCTGCTTATTCTTCAAGACCAAATGTAAATTTCACCTGCTCTGGAAACTTCCCTGAGAGCTGCATGTTGCTTAGATACTCTTAGTGTTGTGATTTCACGTATTGCCTCTCACTCTCACTAGGACGTAATTTTTTTCAGGACAGTATAGCATATTTTTAACTTTAGATCTCTAAACCTTTCAATGAAGAAATTATAAATGAGTACTTAGCATGTCCCTGCATTGTGCTAGGGTGTACAGGTACTTTCTTCTTAAGACAGAGGCTTAGGCAACATTTATTAATATTGCCTAATAAAATATTTTATTACATAAAATAAATACAATATATATTTTAATACATACTATGCTATTGGTTTTTTACCCTGTTACTAGTAGGTATTCTGAGGACTACCTTTTTATATGTTGTAATATTAAGATTCAACTCAATGGGTATACGAATGGAATTTGGGAGATAAACATACTTTACTTCTTGCTTGAGTACAAGTATGTAGGTGCTTTCTTAAACACAGCTGGGGGCCAGGAAGATAGTACAGTGGGCAGGGCCCTTGCCTTACACATGGCCAATCTGACTTCAATCCCCAGTACTGCATATGATCCTCCAAGTACCACAGGGAGTGATCCCTGAGCACTTTGCCAGAAGTAAGGCCTGAACACAGCCAGATGTGACCCCACAGCAAAAATAAATAAAACAAAGGTAGAATTTGATATCAGGCTGGAGTGCTAGCACAGCGGGTAGGGCATTTGCCTTGCACGTGGCCAACCCGAGTTCCCTCATCCCTCTCGGAGAGCACAGCAAACTATGGAGAGTATCCTGCCCACATAGCAGAGCCTGGAAAGGTCCCCTTGGCATATTCGATATGCCAAAACCAGTAACAACAAGTCTCACAAAGGAGATGTTACTAGTGCCCGCTCAAGCAAATTGATGAACAACAGGAGGACAGGTATTGGACAGGTACAGAATTTGGTATGTAAATATAGCGAACATGAAAATGGTGGTCCCGAAGGCAAAGTTTTTATGATCATAAATTGGTATCTGTGATATAGGTACAAGAAACACATAACTCTATGGAGGACCACAGTAGGAAACCAAGAGTAGAAGCAGAGGGAATGAGGGGGTAACATACAAAGACCCTTTGTTGTTTTTGCTGGGGGGCAGTGGTGGTGGTGGTGAAGGGGAATGTCTGAGGCTGTTTAAATAGGTTGGCTAGTTTAAGAGATATCAGTAGATTCGGGGTATTAAGGCAGGTGGATGTTGACTTAAAAATTTAAGAGTTAGATAAAAGAGTAAATGGGATAGTATAGGTCTGCCACGTTTGGTTTGCATCTAAAGGTGAATTCCTGGGGAGTTTGCTTTCTCAAGGAATTAACCCTGAAACAGGTAGTCAAAACATCAGAATAAAAAGATTTGTTCCTCCCAAAGCCCCAACATGGGGAGATCCAATAGACTGTGTTAGAGGATATTGGTTCTCTAGTTGTTGTTGTTGTTTTTGTGGTATCCTAAGATATATTTTGAGGAGATATGAAATTGTATCCCAAAATATACATGTACTCATAAATCAATATTATTTAAATAATTGAAAATCATAAAAAGACATGCTTAGTGCATTAGAAACATTGAATTTATGTGAGGATATTTCCTTTTTGTCTAGTTGAGAAGAGTTCTGCATTAAGGGTTGGAGCTAGTATCATGATGGCATAGAGGATTGGAAGAAGAAAAATAAGGTCCATTCTCCACTCTGAAGATTGGCCTGAATGTCAATCTCTCAGCTTTCCCGTCTGGAGAAGTCCATGGTGTCTCCTGAACATGTCTTTCTCTTTTTCTCTCCCCTCCATATTTCTCTGGGTAATTTCTTTAAATAAAACTGTTTTAAGGGCTAGAGTGATAGTATAGCAGGTAAAAAACTTGTCTTGCATGTGGCTGACCTGGTTCAATCTCCAGCACTCCATATAGTTCCCTATATCCACCAGGAATAATTCCTGAATGCAGAGCCAGGCATAATCCCCGAGCACTGCTGGGTATAGCTCCCAAACCAAAAATAAATAAATACTATTTTGCTTCGCTTAAAAAAGAAACAAAAATGGAAAATTTTTAAAAAGGAAAAAGGATAACAAGTATCTGAACACCCAGGTGCTCAGAATACATATAATGAATAAATACATTGTATAGATGATAGACTCTCTGTTTGTCTATTCTCTTTCTACCTAATCATATTTATATCGCTAGCATGAACGCAAGTCCCTGTGTTAGAGCCAATGAGGTATTTGCAATTCAAGCCTTACTTTTAATTATGTAATTAGAATCTTTGTGTGCTGTCAATTTCAGTGATCACTGAGCAGATGGATGAATGTGTTTTCCAGAGTCCTAAAATTACAGCTTCTAAGACTGCCTACTTAGACTACTTAGAGGATGGTCTCTTGTACTCACTTAAGGGACTATTCAATCAGTCACTTAATCACCAAGCAGTAGTTTTTTTGGTTTAAGGTCAGTTTTGATTTTAAGTGGAACCTCTGTGGAAATACTGCCTGGGCTATTCTGATTACTGCATCTATCAATGAATATGTCTCCATTTAAAACAGAATCCTGTTTCTGAAAGCAAACTAATGAATAAAGCCGGGATTTATTATGAGTTGATTTACAAATATGTACATTACAAATTAATGGAAGTTTATAAATCATGATGAATCAACTTTTCACAGAGACTGGGATCAGAGAAATCTGAGAGCTAAGGTTAGAGGATTTAAGAGATTCACAAATCAGACCAAAATCAATCAGAAGTGATGAGGGGAAAAGAACATATCTTTGGGGAAATAGAATAAATTAGCAGGACTGTGATCTGCATTAAACTTTTAAAAGATTGCCTCTGCAGGAATGTAGTTCAATGGTAAAGTACATGCCTTGCATATATATGACTATGGGTTTGATTCCAAACAGCACACATAATCACAAACACAGAGAGAGAGAGAGAGAGAGAGAGAGAGAGAGAGAGAGAGAAATACACACCTTTGAAAATATGAATTTCTGGTATGACAATAAATATTAGATAATGACTGAATAAGAGAAGATTGAGATATTAAGATTGTGGCTTATCTATTCTCTGTAAAGACATGACTTGCATAAATTGATGCATGTGGTAAACTTATTACAAATGATTGTTAATAATTAGATCCAACTTTTGGGATAGAATAGTTGGTGAGCCAGCTCCACGTCTAGACCTTTAGAAGTCTGTACACTTTTATTCTCTCTGACTCTCTGTGTCTTTGCCTGTCTTTCTGCCTCCTTGAAATTCACTGTGTTTGCAAGTCTAGCCTATATGCTAAATAAGACATGGACCAGTCTACATCTCTGAGCTAAGAACCAGAAATCTCTCCATAAGTAAGGCCATTGGTTTGATTCCCAACATTGCATATCCCCCACTTAGCCTCATCAGGTATGACATTGGTGTCCCACAAACGCTGCCAGGAATAAAACTGAATCCTGGGTTTAAAATAAATTATACAAATGCTGTTTTTTATTTACTTTTTGATGGAAACTAGGACTTATTGCAGTGGTAGGGGAGAGATGAACAGGGGGTCAGGAAGAGAGCAGTCTCTGAGACTCTCAGAAATGCAGTGCAGAATTTTTCAGTGATTCATGATTAGGGATATATCTGACCCCATAGTAATATGGAATGAGTCACTCTTCAGCTGCATTTTATTCAAACCTATTCACATTAAACTTGGTAAAGCCCTACTTCTTGGAGATGAGGGTCTTCTGGAGGTCAGGGAATTTGAACCTGGCCCAGTGAAAAACATGCTTCATTTACACCGGACATACATATTTGGTCCCTAAGATTGCAAGGGACAGCAAGAGAGCAGATATGAATTCCCAGACTGTCTCCAAAGTCCCTTAGACAAGTGTGCTTAAGCAGCAGGTGACATACATTATCAAAGAGGCTGCTATTTGCAACAAATGCACACTAGGCCTCTTCAGGAGAAAGAACACAGTTGTAAAAACTGAATTTTTTTGATGTATAATGACAACACCTCTTGAGAATTCAATATGCACGTGATAATTCATCTTGGTATTCTTATGAGTACTTAGTCTCTTAATTATTCTCCTGATGAGTAGTATTCTATTACTTAACCCATTTTTTTAAATATTAGGAACCTGAAGCTTATATTGACTAAAGATATGGTTCCAAACTATTAAGGACTGGAACAGAAAATTTGATTAGGTACTCTCAGTCCAGGCCCTATGTTCCTAAACAAAAAAACTCAATTATTCCCTTCTAAGACTCATCCATTTTTTCAATACTTTTCACTGGGAACACATGTTACATATTCAGGTACTGTCAATGAGCTGAGGGAACAAAGATCTCTGGCCTTATAGTTTTTACAGGAAAAAGGTTTATAAACATGTTGTATTATATTTTGATAGATGACATCTGCTATGGAAAGGTAAAGGTAAAGGCCCTCCCGTTGATCGTCGATTTGCTCGAGCGGGCCCAGTAACGTCTCCATTGGAGACTTTGTTGTTACTGTGTCTGGCATATCGAATACTCTCGGTAGCTTGCTGGGCTCTCCGAGAGGGGCGGAGGAATTGAACTTGGGTCGGCCATGTTGGCCGCTTGTAAGGCGAACGCCCTACCCGCTGTGCTATTGCTCTGCTATGGAAAAGGGAAAGAAAGTAAGGAATGTAGAGGTATGCAATGTCGAAATATTGTGGTCATAGGGCAGTATATATAACAAAATTTATTGAGCAAATACAAAGAAAATGAAGGACCTTTGAGGTTATCTGAGCACCCTCAAATAGAAGCAGCTGGGCGTGCTGTAGAGACAGCATTGAAGTAAATCTATCTACAGTAAGTGAGAAAAAAGGAACCAGCACAGCTTATGAGGCCTGGTGAACCCTGTAAAGACTTTGACTTTTCTAAAAGTAACTTGGGTGTCATGATGGCTTTTGAGCAGTAGAATAAATCTTCTATTTTCACAGCATCAGTTTGCCCATATTTTGAAGGCAAAGAGAACAAGTTTTGGGGCTGTAACAACCAGGCAGCTGAATTGAAGATGACTTAGATGACAATAGCAATGAAAGAACTTCCAAGTGGAAATATCATACATTTGGGGCAATTAGGGCTTTCTCTGATGGGTTCCCTGTAGGATGTGAGAGAAAAGCAAAGTCTACGATGAAATCAGGTTTCTGTTTTGTTTTGTTTTGTTTTCCACATCTCTAGAATCGGATCAACTTATGGCACTCCATTAATTATATTTTATCTATCCCCCTGTCCCTTCCCCCCACCACCATTAACCAGGCTACTATCCTAAGAAATAGTAATCCATTCTACCAGCTTTCTCACATTTTGGAGTTATAACCGACTCCAGTGAAAAAGAGGAGCAGAAAAACACAGGCCTGCTGGTGTGAAATGATGATAATGAGAGTGAAATCAGACGTTTCTGCTGCTGCCTTTGCCCAAATAGAGCAAGTAACTGTTTCAGGCTTCCTAGCAAACACAGAGCTATTTAGTCTGAACGGAAGTGGAAATCACTGATAGAAAATGGAATCTGTATCTTGGGAGTTTTGCTACCAGTCTGGCTTTAATTACTCCACAGTTTTTTAAGCTGCGGAGAATATAAAGGCTTACCGAGAGTATCTCACCCGCACAATGGGAAAGCCTGGCAAGCTACCCGTGTTGTATTTGATATACCAAAAACAGTAACAACAAGTCTCACAATTTGTTGTGAGACGTTACTGGTGCCCGCTCAAGAAAATTGATGAACAATGGGAGGACAGTGCAGTGCAGTGCTACTACTCGGTGCAGTTTTCCCCTCTGTGTCTGAGAAAATAAAGCCACTTAGTCTCTCCTCATCTCTCTTCCTCTCCCCTACCCAAATGTATGTATTTTTCCCTTCAGGAGAATCCTGGGTCTTTTCCCATATGAGGATGTGGTTACCTATTCGACTTCATCCTTTGTACCCGCCACTAAGTGAGTGACTGGGGACTCAGTGCTTTCATGTACTTCACGAACGAGAGCTCACAAAGTAAACCACCTTTCCTAAATTCTTGTTAAACTGAACTTTTGTCAAGTTGTAAAATATAGAAACACTCTTTCCCTTATCTGTGTCATGGAAACAATGATAACACCAAATTATTTTAGGGAAAGATAATCAAGCACATAAACTCCAAAACTTGGGGCCTAAAATATTGTCTTTAATATTTGTCATTTGCTCTTTTGTAATGGTTATTGTTGTTGTGATTGACCTTATTAATAAGTATAACTGAATGCATAGAATTAAATAGATCCCCAGGTCATGTTAATTGATTCCCATTCTCTCTCACCAAAATTAAGTTCACAATTTTCAAACTGGAGCGAATTAGTACATGGAGGAAAGTGCACAGTGATTTCTGACTGCAGGGGAAGTTTCAACTATAACTGAGCTGAGTGAGTAGTTGTGATGATGACGAAAAAGGGATGCATTAGAGTTATTTTCAGGACAAAATAAATACGCGCTGCTATCTGATTAGAGATGAAAGGCAAGCTCACATACCCTTTACTTTTCCCATCAAATAACAAAAAAATTCTGAACATCACAAGATGTTTCTACTACTATAAGAAAGCATACCAGATAACTATCAAACTTAAATGTTATGGAATGCTTATTTCTGCTCATGATTTTCCTAGTAAACCGAGAAGTACCACTGATATTGTCCATTCACTATTATTTAGCGAACATCTTTACTCAGATATCACCATCAGGGACATCCAAGCTTACTACATAAGAGCTGGCTCCTTAGACATAAGTCCTCTCATTTTCTTTGAAGACAGTGATTTTAATAAGAAAAAATATATGGGAGAAGAATATTAACATTCAGTGAACGTTTAAGTTCAGTTAGTCCTTACAGCTATCCTATAGTGTTATTTCTGTTCAAAAAATGAGGTCACAAGATCTCAGAAAGGTGAAGTAACATACCCAAGTTCATACAAGAGAGAGACCTCTGATTCACATTCAGTCTTCTTTATTCTCTTGGATTTGCCTTAGCCACACCAACTTCATCCATTGCTTTCCCTCCTTAGTGACAACTTTAAGGTCTTCATATTCCATGAACGCTTTTTTTAATTGAATCACCATGAGATACAGTTACAAAGCACTTGCGTTTGAGTTTCAGTCATACAATGATTGAACATCCATTCCTCCACCAGTGCACATTCTCCACGACCAATGTTCCCAATATACCCCCCTTTTCCAACCTTCCCTCTGCCTCCATGGCAGACAATTTCTCCTATACTATCTCTCTCTCTCTCTCTCTCTCTCTCTCTCTCTCTCTCTCTCTCTCTCTCTCTCCTTTTGGGCACTATGGTTTGCAATATAGATACTGAGAGGCTATCACATTTGGTCCTTGATCTACTTTCAGCACACATCTCCCATTCCAAATGATTCCTTTAGCCATCATTGACTTAGTGATCCTTTCTCTATTCCAGCTGCCTTCTCCCCCAGCTCCTGAAGCAGGCTTCCAACTATGGAGCAATATTCCTGGACCTTGGGTCTACTGTCCTTGGGTTGGGTGTCAGTCTCATATTATGTTATTTTATATTCACAAATGAGTGCAGTCAGTCTATGTCTGTCCCTCTCTTTCTGACTCATTTCACTTAGCATGATACTCTCCATGTCCATCGACTTATAAGAAAATTTCATAACTTAATCTTTCATAACAGCTGCATAGTATTCTACTGTGTAGATGTATTAAAGTTTCTTTAACCAGTCGTCCATGAACATTTCTGCATTTAACCAGTTCTGTCTGGACTTTCCTTCTTTCCATTTGTGTACGTGGAAATCTTATATTTTCAAGCTCTGCTTCCTCCTCCCTTTAGCTTTTCAGAGTCTTTAGATCTTTCCAATAGTTCTGCTCTTCCTCAAACCACTTACTATCTTCTCAATTGTGCTTTTGTCATTCTGTTCTACATAACTTCCACAAAGGCTGATATTTTTCTCAAGGTCAAAAACTGTACACAGCTAATCATTGCATCTCAACAGTGTCTGGCACAGCATAGTAGAATACGATAGGCAAGTCTTACTTCCAGGATCTCAATCATATTAGCTTGCAATGTCACCTTTATAGATAGAACGTCCTTCATTTCGGAAAGGGTCTCTCAAGAAGTGCTCAGAGGACCAGGAGCTGTTCCTGTCAATATTTAGCAAGCCAGGAAGGACAGTTCAATATTGAGACACAGCACTGTGGCACTGTTCAAGTCCAGCACTTCTGGTAGCCATGAGGAAGACACCTGGTTGTTCTCAGGGGGCTATACGGCATGAGGGATCAAGTTTTGGGCAATTGATATGCAAAAGATGCAAAACATTCTCCATATACTCTGAGCTATTTCCCTGACCCCTACATTCATTACTTCAAACAGTCAATGCCTGTCAGTAAGTCTATCAGTCAATGTGTGTTGACAAGTCCTAAAAGAAAAAAATGATGATGCAAGGATGTCAGTAATCTAGAGGTGAAATATACCAATCAGGTGGCCTTGCAGATAGGCACTGATGCTATACTAATATACTTTTAAAAGTTCAAGTATTGGGGAGATAGCAACTAGCACGAGAAAGGTCCCCTGTAGGTGCTGGCGCCCAGTGCTGGCAATGGGATGTTAACTGTGATTCCAATAACTTCTGGCCAACAAGTAGACTGGTGGTGGTGGGTGTGGCTTTCTAATGGTGGCTGCTCATGTGGGCTGCCAGTTAATCTCCCCTTCTATATTCCATTGGATTCACATCCTGGCATCTTA
The DNA here is from genome assembly GCF_029834395.1 of Sorex fumeus. Lineage (NCBI taxonomy): Eukaryota > Metazoa > Chordata > Mammalia > Eulipotyphla > Soricidae > Sorex > Sorex fumeus. Next base: position 64,059,532 of record NW_026606129.1, read on the forward strand.
TACAGAACTCTCAACAGGGCAGCCTGGCTACCCCAACCACACTGGGCCAATAGTCCATTGGCTACTACTCCAATAATCTCCCCAAAGATCACAGTAATAATGGTGAGTGCAAAAGTCAATACAATACCAATCTAAAAGTAACAATAAAAATTCAAGTATTAATTGTGAGTCATTGCATAATGCTGAATAAAGAGTAGATAAATAATCTCATAGAAGACTCCATACATCGTCACAAATATACATCACTACATATATTGGGTAAGTTACTAGCATTTCAAATATAATTTTTTATTTGTACATGCAAATTTTTCTTTAGTATGATAAACATCCAATTAATGTTTGTTGAGCTGTGAAGTAGATTTTAATAAAAAATAAACCACAAATGTATTTGAAATTGAGGTGGTTAGGGTTAAAAAGTAATAAGAAAATAAAATTTCTTTCTAGCCTTTAAATGGTTTCCCAAAAGTTGGTATATATATAGAAATACATCTGAGTGCTAAAGATAGTACAAGTAATTGAAGGTGGACTGAAGAGTGACGAGTGATTTGATTGGAAAAGAAAATTCATCTTGTCATTTATTACCTGAAATCCAAATTTATGCAAGATCAGCCAGGAAGCAATTTTCATTTTATCCAGGATAAACCAGAGCTTAAGCTACCAAAGCTTGTCATCTTAAATGTCTCAAACAGTCATTCAAATGTTTGGTAGCTTTTGTTTAGAATGTTTGCTGTTATAATTGCCAAGATGCCTTGCTTTTTCTAAAGTGTTGTACAGTACAATCTCATTATAACAGGATTTGTTATTAAGGGACACTTCATGGGAAAGACTTTATTTACTGAGTTACAAAGATAGCTGTATTTCTACTATATAGTCTTGTAAGATGGGTAGTCTTGGTGGTTCTATACATTTCCTGTCTACCCATAGTTTTAGGAAAGGCATAAGTTGTATATAGATTTCTTAAATCCTTTATTTAAATATTTACATACATGATGCAATAATGGTGAATTATAATGTAGCAATGCCAAATCTATGTACCAACACCCGTCTGAAACAGTCATCCCATATCACTTTGGTAACCTTATTCTGGGGACATAATTTAAGAGTTTGATTTTACTAGACATTATCAGTTCCCTGACCTTGGTTTTTCAATAAAATATGAATGAGATAATTTGATATTTGTCTTCTCTTTTTGAATTATATCATTTTTCATCACTGCTTCTTCTTCCATCCGGGTTGTAGCAAAAGGCAAGGTTTTATATGCTGTTACAGCTGAATATTATTCTGTTGTGCATATATATAACTTTTTTTATCAACTCATCTCTTGTTGTATATCTTGGTTATTTCCAGATATTATAGGTGGCACTGCAATGAACAAATTTATATATATGTCTTCTAAGTTAGTATTTGCTTGAGCGGACACCAGTAACGTCTCCATTGTGAGACTTGTTACTGTTTTTGGCATATCGATTTCCCCATGGGGAGCTTGCCAGGCTCTGCCATGTGGGCTGGATACTCTTGGTAGCTTGACAGATTCTCCAAGAGAAATGGAGGAATCAAACCCGGGTCGGCAGCTAGTAAGGCAAACGCCCTACCCCACTGTGCTATCACTTTTTTTTTCTTTTTTTATTAGTGAAAAACCATGAGGTACAGTTATAGGCTTACAAATTTTGTGCTTGGATTTCAGTCATACAATGATCAAGTGCCCATCCCTCCACCAGTGCCCGTCATCCATCACTTTGATAGAGATGTAAAATCTCAGGACTCACAGCACATCTGAATCAGAACCTTATCTTATCCAGATCCTCCTGTGCTTGTGCGGGCATGGCAAATCAGGAGGAACCTCTGATTTCTCGCACTGTCCAAATCTGGTGAGCAGATCTGGGCAGTTCAGAGGAGATTTCATGTGAAAGTCTTGGGACAGAATTTGGGGTGACGGAAATTGACATGAGGTTGGTTCTCTTTAGTCACTCACTCCCAGTGAGGGCTGAAGTTAATTTTAGCTAACACTTGTGACTGGTGACTCGGGTGATACAGAACTGATATTAGCTCCAGCTGGGCTGGAGCAATACCACAGTGGGTAGGGCACTTGCCTTGCTCGAGGCCCACCAGGGTTCAATTCCTCCATTACTCTCAGATAGCCCAGCAAGCTACCAAGAGCATCCAGCCGACATGGCAGAGCCTGGCATATTCAATAAGCCAAAAACAGTAACAACGAATCTCACAATGGAGATGTTACTGGTGCCCACTCAAACATTTATATGAACAAAGGGAGAACATTGCAGTGCTAAGTTAGTATTTAAAATAGCATTTTTAAAACCACAGCACCCAAAGGAGAGAGACAATAAAAGGGAATGCCCTGCCACAGGGGTGGGGTGGGACGGGGGCCTAGGGGGGGTGAGAGGGATGCTGAGAGCATTGGAGATGGGGAATTGGCACTGGTGAAGGGATGGGTACTCAATCATTGTATAACTGAAATCCAAGCACAAAAATTTGTAAGGTCAACAACTGTACCACATGGAGTTTCACTAATAAAAAATTAAAAAACAAGTAAATAAATAAGGTAAATCACAGACAAAAAATAAAAAAATAAAATAGCATTTTTATACTCTTGGTATAGATATTTAAGAATAAAATTTCATATATTTAATTTTTTGAGAAATTTATAGAATTCTTTCTATGGTATGGTTTTGCCTATTCTTGAGTATTTTATTAATGAAACCAGATAGTGTTTATTCTTTAATGTCTGGATTTCTTTTTATCTAAAATAGAGATTTATCTATGAAGTTATATGCATTAGATTATTTTTATTTTCACACTTGATCTTAGCCAAAGGCCAAGAAGTGATTACTTCTATTTTCAGAGCATTATTCAGTGAGATAAGCAAGCACAGTTTGTTTATTCATTTTCCTATTGGTAGACATTTACATTATTTCTAGTTTGGAGATATTATCGGAAGCTCCAGTGAACATTCCTGCATTATTATTGTAAAGATACAGCTGATTTTGATTTGGTCATGTAGACAATATTTCAGATAAATGCCAATTTCCTAGTTGTTGTCATCTACTTGAAGCGTTTCTTCCTACTTGTTAGACCATAGAATTACTAAATCTCATTTCATGTTGTGTAAAGTAAATATCGATAAGGAGCAAAAGAATGAGAGAAATGGGTGACATGAGAGAAATGGGTGACATGATATAGGCTTTTTGGGTCACACCCGGAAATTCTCAGGGATTAATCTTGGCTCTGCACTCAGGAAACACTACTGGCATTGTTTGGGGAACCATATGGGATGCTGAGGATCAAACCCAGGTCGACTGTGTACAAGGCAAATGCCCTTCCTGCTGAACTGTTGTTTCGGCCCCGAGATTTAACTTACTTATTGATTGAGTCTAATTAAGTAGCAATACTTAGGAGTGATAGCATAGCGGATAGGGTATTTGCCTTGCACGCAGCTAACATGGACGACCCAAATTCAGTTCCTCCGCCCCTCTCAGAGAGCCCGGCAAGCTACTGAGAGTATCTCGCCCACACAGAAAAGCACAAGTCTCACAATGTTACTGGGCCTGCTCAAGCAAATCGATGAACAATGGGAGGACAGTGACAGTGACAGTGACTTAAAATTAATGGAGGGCCATCCTTCTTACTGAAGTGCTATAGCCAAATTATTTAAAGGCTTAATATCTAAACAATTTGAGGGAGTTTTGAGATTGGGTGGGTTATGGGATATTTTTATTGATTTTTGTGTTTTAAATATTAATTAGACGTGAACATTATACAAAGTTGGTAGTGATAAAATTGTAGGCTGGCCAAGCAACTGACAAGTTTTTAAGATCAAAAGCTAAGGGAATGATCATAAATTAAGTGGTCTCCATTCTTCGGAAAGCACAAGGTGATAGTATATAAATGCCAATTCATCTTCATTTATGGACAATTCCAAAGGTTTTCTATTCTCTCCTCTATAACAGAGAGGTAGATGAGTCATTTTCAAAACAGGTCCAAAGATACAGAGAACCCATTCATTCTAACCGAATGCACTTTGTCATAATTTAACCAATGCCATCCACTGCAGTTAAAAGAAAAACTAAAAAAGCAGGCAGAATTAATTTTAAAAGGTAAGCTTACAGTTATAAAAATGTATTTTCAAGATACATTTTTTAAAAAATTAGAGATTAAAAAAAGACAAAATTAAAAAAGCTCTTAAATAGAAAGGAACAGGAAAACTAATCTCATTAATAGCTTACCACCATCTCTATTTTCATCTGTAATTTTTAATTTCATCCCTGTATACCATCTCTTCACTAAGGAATCATGAACTTCCAGTGTGGGCTAATATACTAGATTCAGAGCTTTCCTGGGTTTTCTCCAAAAGTCTTGGAAAACATTCATATATCTGATGATAATGAAGATGATGGAAAAAAGGAGAAAGGAATTGTTACTGCCAAATTTCGTTTTTATTAAAAGAGACATCATTCAATTGTTAGAGTCTCACTGAAAGGAACCTAAGCTCAATGGGTAGCATTTCCAAAGCCTTTAGACTGATTAGGCTGATTCTCAAGGGAACTCTAACAGAATAACTTGAATTATCTTATTTCTAAGAAGCTCCATAGACTCAAGTCCTCAATTGCTTCATTCTGACCTTCACAATATACTTTTCTATTGATAATATGAATCTTTGTGCCGTATGTTCATTTGAACTGTAATAAAGTTTTGATCAACTAAATTAAAAATAGAGGTTGCTTCTCTCTCATGCATTCTTCAAATTGCCTTTTTTCCCCATTAGCTAGTAATGGTTTCCCTTTCAATTTGCATGACTTTGTAGTTTTCAGAATCTCTCCGGGGCCTCCCTGCACTCTCCTATGTTCTGCTTTTGGACCATGACCTGTACATTGTTTTTTGGTTTGGTTGGTCGAAATAAAAGTCTCTTGCCACATCTCAAAAGGCAACTTATAGTAGGCAGGAATATGCCTACTTTTATCTTGTGTAAAACCATTAAGCCCTACGTGGTCACAACATCTCAGAAACAAAACAGTTTAAAACCACATAATCAATTTTGGAGGGTCTTCTCAGTTTGTCAGTGCTCATTTGTCCAGTGTGGGCCTAATATTCAGTGAGTCACCCAGTGATGCAGTTTTACTCTAGTCTAGAGGTGATGGTGGATTCTAGAGAGATACTCAGGGACCAACTGTGGATATACCTAATAGTACTGGGGAGAAGGGAGTTCTATACAATATGGGAATCAAGTTAGAACCCTCAAGTTTGCTAGTCATGTGCTCCACCAATCTGAGCTCTGGACATTGAACAATGGCATATTAGTGCATTTCTTGGGCTCCAGTGTTGGTCCTAGATGCTACAACTGATTCTCCCTTTGGATTCTCATATAATTATATTATTTTCCATTTGCTAAAGGCATAATGTCTCTTAATTTTCTAAGCTAAGCATAGTAACTAAAGGCCACTGGCTAGTCCTATCCTAACTACTATATCCTCATTATAAAAATGTAGTAATCTCTTATTTCCTTCTTACTATCCCAAATTAGAGCTGTGAGAAGAAGCTTGAAACAGGATCCTGAAACCAAACCTGGAATTCAGAGAGCTTTGGGCTAATGCTGCTCTAATTTAAGCTTTAGACCAGAACCTTTGTCTGTCTTGATGGTTAATTTACAACCATGTGTTTGACTTCATATTCTTACCATATCTGAATTTATGACTGGTTCTGTAATGGCCATTATTTCTCCAGATATTATATATGTATTCTTATATATTCTTATATATAATAATATATATTGACAGAATCTCCTGCCCCAGTGCCTGGCTGTCCCCACCAAGGCATCTTGGAGGAGGGCGGGTTGAGTTTCCCTCCCTGCCCCAAGCAGAGCCCCAACAGCTGAGCTGAAGATATCCAAAACTCAGCCACAGCCACTAAAGACCACTCTAAACATGCTCAGACAAGCCTCCCACATGAAAGAACCAGCAGAGGAACCCAGGTGTGTGGGACCTGGGACTGAGATCTCCAAGACTGCTTGGATCGGGACTGGGCTTCCTCCACTCAAATCCCCCATCTTCCAGTAGCTAAGCGTTACACCCACCAACTGCCCCCCTGCTCCTTGTAATCCTACCAACAGCCAAGAGCCAGAGTCTATAAAACCAAGTTCTGGGAAACACACAGCCGCATTTGCGGCCATGTGACTTCTTATTGTCTAGTTCTCACTCTCAGAAAACCCAGCAGGCTACCGAGACTATCCTGCCCACACAGCAGAGTCTGGCAAGCTCCCCGTGGTGTATTCGATATGCCAAAACCCAATAACAATGTTGGGTCTCATTCCTCTGACCCTTAAAGAGCCTCCAATGTGGCACTTGCTAAAATCTCAGAGCTAGGATGAATGGAGATATTACTGGTGCCTGCTAAAGGAAATCGATGAACTACAGGATGACAGTGATACAGTGATAATATATATTATATATATATATTCCAAAATAATATATATATTTTCACTTTATTTACACCAGGTACTAGTTATTATCAAGCAAGTTACAATCTGGTAGAAGAGAAAGACATGAAAATAATAAATCAATAAAATTCTGGATTGTCGATGCTCAGAGGAGAATAGAGTGGTATCATAGAAGATGATGGAAGGATCCCTTCCATACCTTTAGGTAGGTGAGGATTATGGGTTGTTCTAAAAAGGAAATAGAAGTTTTATTTTGCCTGTAATTATAGGTACTTTCATCAGCAAGTCTGACCTTAAGGATGCATCTGATACACCTTTATTAATGCACCAAATTATAACTAGGAAATGACTGTAACGTTTAAAAGAGGAGTGTAGAAGAGCTTAACAATGGACTGCTAAATTGAGAGTAGAATTTAGAAAAAACAGAAAGGTCTGATCCCCTTACTATATATGTACAATCATAAAGTCACAAGAAGAGGGAGAAGTTTTTGGAATTGAGAACGGGTCCTATAATTATAAAATTAAGATTAACAGAGGCCAGAACAATAGTACAGTGGGTAGGGCGTTTTCTCCGTTCAGTCTCGGCATCCCATATGGTCCCCCGTGTACCATCAAGAGTAATTCCTGAGTGCAAAGCCAGGAATTATACAATATAATTGTATAATTGTATTATACAATTGTATTACATAATATTGCATGACTAAAACAACCCTGAAACAAGTTATTATGAACAACTCTGTAAATCAAGTGCCATAATAAAAATAAAGCTTAATTTAAGTTTGTTTTGTTTTAGGGTCACACCTGGTGGTGCTCAGGGCTTTCCCTTGGCTCTGTGATCAGGGACCACTCCTGGTGGGGCTCAGAGGACCATATGGGATGCTGGGGATTGAACCTTGGTTGGCAGCACTCAAGACAGGCACCCTGCCCACTGTGCTATTGCTCGGTGTGTATGTGTGTGTGTGTGTGTGTGTGTGTGTCCTAGTATGAGAATTTGCATTTTGATAGGTTCTTATAATTTTCTAAAAGCCTTGGCTTCAATATTAGTAAATAATAATAATAACTATACACATATATTTTATGAATGTAAAGCTTTTATTCAGGGGCCAGAGAAGTAGTAGAGTCAGTTACCTTGCATTCAACCTACCTCAGTTCAAATCCCCAGAAGCACATATGTCGTATGAGACCACTGGGTGTGCTTTAGCCCCCTATAAGCACCCCAAAGGGGCTGGAGAAATAGTACAGAGGGTAGGGCATTTGCCTTGCATGTGGCCAACCCAGCTCAATTCGCAGCATCCTATGTGGTCCCCTGAGAATTGCCAGGAGTAATTCCTGTGTGCATGAGCCAGGAGTAACCCCTGTACATTGCCAGGTGTGACACCAAAACCAAAAAAAAAAAAACCAAAACCAAAACCAAAACCAAAACAAAGCAAAACATCCCAAATAGAGCTCTTATTTCACAGTTTAATTAAGTTCTACTTAATGTTAAATTATGTAAATGAACTGGTATTTTTGTGATGAAATGTTATGCTCATTTTTGGTTTCTTTGTATTTACTAAACTAAAGGCAGTATTTCTATTTTAATGGGCATATAGTATAAACAAGTTTATCTATGTTTTATCAAATGTCCATGATTATTTAAATAAACCATGTTAAATTAATCAGAACTGTCAATTATCTTTACTTTTTAACATACAAGGTATTTAATAGAACTTAACTATTTTTTATAGTTTCTCACTATTTTCTCATTTTATTTAAAATTATTTAATTATTAATAAATAAAACAATTATTCTTTCATTTTCTCAAAATTAGTAAATATTTTTACTTTTTTGTGCCTAAAATAATGCACAAGATGAAATACATTTTACCTCAATTTAATAAGTTTTTAATAATAATACTTCTTGAAGGAAACCACAAATAAAAGCTCTAGGAGAAAGATGAATCCCTACTCCATATTAAAAGCAGCAGTAGATTCAGCCTTGAAAAAAATAGACTAATCATTGTATTCATAGATTTTTGGGGAACATACATTTCTCATTTTTTGTATTATACTTGAAAAGGGCTCTGGGGAAATTACAAAATGTGATACTGATGATTCAATCCAGCCTTTAAACATTGTACAAGAAACAGCAGACTCTACTTAAAAAATAATTGCAACATGAATGTAGAATAATTGTCCACAGTGCTCCAGTGACAGTTCCTGAGTGACTTTACCATCTCTGTGAGTATCACTAGACTAAATCCATGCCACTCCAAGTGCAAACCAAATTATTAATTCCCATTTCACCAATGCAACATCACGATCTGACAAGGAAACAATCAAGGCTAGTCCTGACCACCATGACTAATCTTGTGAGGCTTGACATCAAAGACTGACAAGCACAATCCTTGAGCTACATATGATGCCACAGTTGTTTTTGCAAATAAATGAACCTATTGAAAAGTAGCTGCATTCATTAATGCTTTCGTTCTTCAAGAGATTCAAGCAGGAGCAAATGCCTAAATGCCGAAAATTCTTGCTGTCTGTTCCTTTAGTAAACCTTACCTCAGTTAAACACCTTCTTCCCTAGCACCTATTCGTCTTCCTGATTTAGTGACTTCTAGTGCAAAATTCCTAGAATCCCTTCATCTTCAGTGATTCCTTAGGCATATGGTGTTCAAAGCCAACTGATGCTTTGGTGCCACCTCAGACCTTTCAAGTCTGTAACAGGGCTCAGTTCTCAGGCTACTGGGGAAGTGCCCAGTTAATTATTATGCACAGCAAAGGTTGGGGGAAAAAAGTACTCTAGACTTTTTTTTTTTGGCTTTTTGGGTCACATTCGGCGATGCACAGGGGTTACTCCTGGCTCATGCACTCAGGAATCACTCCTGGCGGTGCTAGGGGTACCATATGGGATGCTGGGAATTGAACCTGGGTCGCCCACATGCAAGGCAAACACCCTAGCCACTGTGCTATTGCTCCAGCCCGGACTCCAGAATTTTTGGTAACAATAACTCTACTTTCAAGTCTTTCTATTAACAATATACTAACAATTTTCTTTTCATATCTTCAGTTTACTATTCTCCCCGAGTTCCATATTTACATATTCAACTGTTTCCTTGATATCTCTACTTGAATTTCTAAAGGCATCTCAAACTTATTTCAAAGATATTTTCCCCACTTTATTTAAACACTGTGATTTACAATGCTGTCATGATGATTTATTACAGGCATTCAATAACCCAACTCCAATCCCATCACCACTGTCACCTTCCCTCCATCATTCTCTCTATTTTCCTAACCACCCCTTAAGCCTGACCCCATAGCACCTTCACAGTAATTTATATTTCTTGTTATCACCAAATGGCTAATGGAATGATAAAAAATTATTTCTGTAGAAGAAAATTTGTGAAAACCATATCTCACCATGAGAATATTAAGTCATTGTTGAGGGTTTACTAAGCTGTTGTTGCAAGTTAGACCTTCTGTCTCAAACACATTTCAATCAGAATTTTTGATTCCCTCTCAGACAATTCCTTCCATTTCAGTCAAAAACATTTCAAACTTTCATTTGTACAGTAAAAAATCTTAATTATTCTTGTATCCCCCTTTCCCTAAAATTCCATCTCTGACCTATTAATAAATCCTGTAGTACCTTCAAAACATGAGCTATTTGACCACATCACCAGCTAATATGTGATCAAAGCCATGATCATCTTATGGGAATTATAGAAAAGATCACCTACTACCATAATATCCTAGTTAATGCCCTCACTGCCCCCCTAGTCTTTGTTAATACAGAAGTAGATTTCAGACTAACTCTAATAGAAGTTGAGTTAGATCGAATGGTCCTTGGATCAAAATATACTTATGGCTTACCATTCATTTTATAGTGAAAACCAAAGTCTTTTATGTTGGACTCAGATCATGCATGATCCAGAGATCTTTAAAATCTTGTTTTATCTCTGTCTCTCACTTTGCTTAGTCCAGTTGAACATCATGTGACTCCTGAACTCTCTTTAACTGGTCTCCTTCTTTATCACTATCTTCTCCTTAGAGTGCTTGAACCTAACTCCAGATAAACAAGTGCTTCTTTCTAAATATTACATTATTTGGGATGCTTACTCTGACCATAAAGTCTGATAAAGATCTTTCTTTTTTTATTATTTTGCCTTATTTTTTGTTTCAAAGCACTTTCGTGATATATTATTATTTGTTTATGCTTTGTCCTTCACTAGAAAGATTACTATAACTGGCAGTACACATTGTACCTTTGTGTCTATGAGAATTTATACCTGAAAATTGTTCAGTGTGTTGTGTGAAAAGCTGTAAGCAATAACTTCACAATTCAGTAATGACTAAGATTTCAGGGTTCTGAATAGTGTCTGACACAAAATTAACCTAACTTTTGCTAAATAAACAGTATATTCTACTTATAGTTTTTCTTGGATTGATGTTTACAAGAAAGATGATTTGCCATAGTAAAGTAAAGTAAAGTAAAGGCCCTCCCGTTGATCATCGATTTGCTCGAGCGGGCCCAGTAACGTCTCCATTGGAGACTTTGTTGTTACTGTGTCTGGCATATCAAATACTCTCGGTAGTTTGCCGGGCTCTCCGAGAGGGGCGGAGGAATCGAACTCGGGTTGGCCATGTTGGCTGCATGCAAGGCAAACGCCCTACCGCTGTGCTATCGCTCCAGCCCATTTGCCATAGTGGTACAAAATAATATTATCTTTGAAATTTTGATATAACTGAGAAAATTTCCCCAGCTTGGAAAAAAATTCCTTTTATCCTAGTACAAACCCCTGTTTTTAAAATTAAGATGAAGTCTTCTACAAATGATTTGACTCAGAATTCCTGCCATACTTATTCAGTGAATTCTGATTTGCTTTGTCTAACCATACCTTTTACCTTAAATCTTACAAATACCTGCTTATTTCTTTGTATTGAAATAAAATTGCATCACAAATGCTCATTAAATTTTAGCCAAAAGGAAAAAAGAAGGGAGGAAAGAAAAGGGAAAATAGGGTAGAAGTGAAAAGAAAATGAAAGATGGGAGGGGGAAAAGCTCAAAGAAGAAGATGGATATATTAAGACTTAAAGGATTCAGTTTGTAGCAAGAAGTTTGAGGCTTGTTTGTGTATCGGATTTACACAGCCAGCAAAATTAGAGTATCTTCTTACTTATGTGGGTTGGTTGTCTGTTGATCAAATACCAAAGATTACTTCCAATCTCTGGGACAAAACGTTGAGTGAAATTTGTACCCATTAAAATTATAAACATTTTTGGATGAATGGGTAAAAATGTGATTGATACACGAGTAACTCACTCTATCATTGTATCACTGCCATCCTGTTGTTCATTGATTGCCTCGAGCAGGCCCCAGTAATGTCTCCTTCGTCCTAGCCCTGAGATTTAAAAAGTGCCATGTGAGTATATTCACATGCAGTGGAATATTGATAGCCATAATTTAAAAAACATTATTAAATATATTTCCATATACATCCAGCTTCTTTTTTTAATTTTTGGGTCACACACGGCATTGCACAGGGGTTACTCCTGGCTCATGCACTCAGGAATTACTCCTGGCGGTGCTCGGGGGACCATGTGGGATCCTGGGAATCAAACCTAGGTGCAAGGCAAATGTCCTACCTGCTTTGCTATTGCTCCGGCCCCTACATCCAATTTCTTATACTGAAATAAAGTTAATATCACATACGGGCTGGAGAGATAGTATAGTGGGTAAGGAGTTTGTCTTGCATTGCAGCCAAACTGAAATTGATACTCAACATCCCAAATTTCTTCTGGGAAGCACTGGAGTTATTCCTGAGTGCAGAGCCAGGAGCAATACCTGACCATCATTGTGTGTGTTCCTCCCCTCAAAAAAAGCCAATATCATGAAATAATTAGAAACAATATTATAGAAAAATTAGGCATGCGCATAGACCCTTTATGTCAAATGAAATTATATAAAGTCAGTGTGTTAGAAATCTCATTTGGTTTATTGTCTATTTTTCAAGTATCATTATACCAATTAACTTGATATTTTTGGTTAATTTTCTTTCTCTTCATTTTATTTCTTGTTTAAAAGTATTTTTTAAATTTAAATGCCAAAATGGACAGACCCACGTATTATCCCCAAAGCTTGAGAGCATACTATTTTCCCCACTATCTAAGGATCTTGATTTGTTCCACGAATTCCTCTATATTTTTAAAATGGAAGGAGCATGCAGTTGATATGTAGAAAGGAAAAAGAAGGTTACTCAACAGAGATTCAATAGAAAATAGTCATACTTTTTAAAATTCTTTCCAACATGATTATATTACTTACATTGAATTATGCATCAGTCTCCTGCCCCCGCGCCTGGTTGTTCCTCGCCGGGGCCCCTTGGAGGGGAGCGGGTTGAGCTTTCCTCCCTGCCCCGACCAGGGCTCCAGCAGCCGAAGACCTCCGGGACCAGCCACCACCATGCTGAGACCACTCTCCGCACACATGAAGGTACTGGCAGAGGGACAAAGCCACGCGGGTTCCGGGGCCGAGATCTCCAAGCCTACTCAAATTGGAGTTGAGCATCCTCCACCCAGATCCTCCAAATTCCAGTAGGCGGGGCTCACACCCACCACCTGGTCCCCTGGCGCCATGTAATCCCATCAACGGCCAAGACACAGAGACTATAAAATCCAGCTCCCAGAACCGCGCGGCCACAAATGCGGCTGCGCAACATCTTGTCAGGACATCTTTTTATGACATCTTATTATCTCATTCCTACTTTGGACAAACTTGCAGGCTATCGAATGTAGCCTGCCCACAGGGCAGAGTCTGGCAAACTCCCCAAATGGCATACCAAATATGCCAAATACCAGTAACAATGATGGGTCTCATTCTCCTAAAGAGCCTTGAATATAATCTCAGGGCTAGGATGAAAGAGACGTTACTGGGGCCTGCTCGAGGCAATCGACGAATAACAGGATGATGAATGAATGAATGAATGCATCATTTATGTAAAATGTCACCAATGTCTCTTCTTCAGTCAGTTGGTAACTGCTACTTCTATGAAATTATTTCTCCTGTGCCACATAATTGCATATCCTAGGCAACTCATCTTTCAGATACTAGACAAAAAGAAATTCAATTTCAAAATCACACCTTTCTTATGTATGAACAAGTAAAAAGAAACCTATGTATACTGTCACTTTTCCATAGAATAACTGAATTCTCTTTTGAAAAACATTGTTTGAAAGCAGTAAATGATGCAGAACAACAAGCTGTCAGAGGAAAAAAACCTAGGGATATTTTAAGACCTTGCATAACATTTGTAGAAATTCTCAACATTGGAATAGAAATCATAATCTTGAAAAATATTGCACTGAATTCAATTAACTGGTCATGTGGCTAGACGACTATTTTTGCCTTAGAGGAGAAAAATTTAATAGAACCCTTTCAATTTATGCTTTCTTTAGTTTCTATGTGGCAAAAAATTGTCTTTTAAGCGAAGTCTTTCAGCTGCTAATCTCTCAATGTTTTGTGTTAATCCCATTAGTAAAGTCAAGGACAGTTAAGGCAAAACACATTAGACTTGTGGTGTTGAGAAATATAGTGGAAAATAGTTTTCCTTTAAATATTTATAAATATATATAAGAAATAAGAGCTACAGGTAATAATTGTGCTTTAAAATTAACTATGATGAGAAATGTCTAGAGGGGAGAAAATATAAACTAGAAAAGTGTTTCCTTCTCTTAACTATATTTTCTACCTTTAACATATATATATATATATATATTTGTTGATTTTATTTCTTACTGATCAAAAGGTAAAATAAAAAGCTGGAAGAAAATTAAGTAAAAAGCTGGAAGAAAATTAAGTGAATTATGCTACAATCATGGGATTAAGGTAAATAAACCTATAAAAAATTGCATTCACTGAAAATAAAAAGAAATGTGGAGCTAAAATGAGAACATTCTTCTTATTTTATTCTTTAATTAACTAACCTGAGCTAGAGGCAAGAAAATCTGAATTCATAGAATTTAAAACGATCAAAAATGATCCAATTTATCTGTGAGATCCTTTCTGCACAGGCAGTGATTAAAGCAAACATTCTCAAACAATGAGAAAACTATTATTTCTCGGGATCAAGCTTTCTATTCTTGTAGCAAGACTTTTATCTGAAAGCAGGTTTTATCTGAATATATATATTGTGGGAAAGGGATTGAACAAAAACAAAAATGTCTGCCAAGCTAATATTGGTGAGTCATTTAAATAACCAATTTCTGAATGGCATTTCCATTTCTGATCTGATGATTCAATGATGCAAGTGCATAAGTCAAAACATTTAATTATTTGCTCGAGCGGGCCCAGTAACGTCTCCATTGGAGACTTTGTTGTTACTGTCTCTGGCATATCGAATACTCTCGGTAGCTTGCCAGGCTCTCTGAGAGGAAGAATTAAGAGATTAAGAATTAAGAATTAAGGCTAGTCCGAAAGTAGTGAGTGGTCGCAAGGTCAACCTAAAGTCAACTTGCAGCAAACTATAAACTAAGAATAAAGAGAAGGTGAAATTTTGATTATAGTTTTGAATTTTTTAAATGGAATCACTGTGTATCTACAGTTACAAAGCTGTTATAATCCTGCTTCAGTTATATAATGTTTCAAAACCATCCCTCCAAGAGTGTACATTTCCCACCACCAATGTCCCCAGTTTCCCTCCCGCTACCCCCGCCCCGACCTCAGTCCCCACCAAGGCTATCTCTATGGTGGGCACTTTTCTTTTCCTCCTCCCCCACTTCTTTAAAGCATTATTGCTTGCAATACAGAGACAGGTTATCATGTTTATTCCTTTACCTACTTTTAGCATGTGATTTTACCCAGAATGATCATTTCCAATCATCTTTGTCAGAGTGCTTCCTTCTCTATCCCAGCTGCCTTCTCCCCTAGCACTTGAATCAGGCTTCCAATCATGAACCAATCTTCCTGGCCTTTGTTTCATACTGTCCTTGGGTATTTGTTTCATATTTTTTTACATCCTCCAAATGAGTGTAATCATTCCGTCTGTCCCTCTCTTTCTGACTTGTTTCACTCAGCATGATGTTCTCTATGTCCATCCATTTGTAATAAAATTTCATGACTTCTTTTTTTTCTATCAGCTTCATACTAATCCATTGTGTTGATGTACTATAGTTTCTTTAACCAGTCATGTGTTCTCGGACACTTGGGTTGTTTCCAGATTCTGGCTATTATGAATAGTGCTGCAATAAAGATAGAAGTGCAGATGGCATTTCTGCTGTGTGTTTTTGTGCCCCTGGGGTATATTTCCAGAAGTGGTATTGCTGGGTCATAATGGAAGCTTAATTTCTAGCTTTTTGAGGAATGCTCATATGAGTTTTCCAAAAAGACTTGACCACTCAGCATTCCCAAAAACAGTGAAAGAAAGTCTCTTTCTCCTCTCATCCATGCCAGCACTGATTGCTCTTGTTCTTTTGGATGTGTGCCAGTCCCTGTGGTGTGAGATGATATCTCATTTTTTTAATTTGCGTCTCCCTGACAATGTGAGCATTTTTTCATGTGTCTTTTGGCCATTTTTTTTTATTTTATAAGGACGTGTCTGTTCATTTCTTTGCCCCATTTTTTGATGTGGTTTGATGTTTTATCTTGTAATGTTCTACCAGTGCCTTTTATATCATAGATATTAACCTCTTATGAGATGAAATACTTTTTCCCAATCTGTGAACTCTCTTTGTATCTTGGTCACTGTTTCTTTTAGGTACAGAAGCTTCTTAGTTTAGTGTATCTTTGCTTTCTCATGCTTGGTTAGTGGTGTTCAATCCTTGAAGATGCTTTTAGGTTCAATATCATGGTGGGTTATGGCCACATTTTCCTCCATGTACCGTGTAGATTCAGGTCTGATATTGAGTCTTTAATCCATTCTGATCTGACTTTTGTTACTGGTGTTAGAAAGAGATCTGAGTTCATTTTTTGCATGTAGCTGTCCAGTTTTCCAAGCAACGCTTGTTGAAGAGGCATTCCTTGCTCCATTTCATGTTACTTGCTTCTTTATCAAAGATTAGATAATCATAAAGTTGAGGTTGGTGTTAGGATATTCAGCTCTGTTCCGCTGATCTGCGGGTTTGTCTTTATTACAATACTATGGTGTTTTAATACCACTTTGTAGTACAGTTTAAAGTTGAGTAAGGTGATGCATCCCATCTTCTTTTTCCCAAGAATTGCTTTAGCTCTTTGTGGGGATTTATTATTCCATATGAATTCCAGGACTGTTTCATCTACTTCTTTGAAAAATGCCATGTGTACTTATAGGGACTGCATTAAATCTGTAAAATGTTTTGGGAAGTATTGCCATTTTGACAATGTTAATCTTCCCAATCCATGAACTGAGGATGTGTTTCTATTTTCTTTTGTCCTCTTTTATTTCTTGAAGTAGTGTTTTGTAGTTTCCTTTATATAGGTACTTCACCTCTTTAGTTTTACTGATTCCAAGGTATTTGATGTTCATAGGCATGATTATGAACAGGATTGTTTTTCTAGTGTCTCACTCTTTATTATTTTTTTTAGAAAAGCCATGGACTTTTGGTTATTGATTTTTGTAACCTGCCACTATGCTAACCTATTGTTTCTAGGTGCTTTTTGGTAGACTTTAGGGTTTTCTAAGTACTGTTTCATGTCATCTGCAAATATTGAGAGCTTGACTTCTTCCTTTTCTATCTGAACGCTCTCAACATTTTTTCTCTTACCTAACTGCTTTGGCAAGTACTTCTGGTACTAAATTGAATAGGAGTGACAAGAGTGGCAACCTTGTTGCCTGATCTTAGAGGGAAAGCTTTTTGATTCTCCCCATCAAGAACAATGATAGCTGTGGGCTTTTGGTAAATTACTTTGACTATATTGAGGAAAATTCCTTCAACTCCCATTCATTTTATTATGAATGGCTGTTGGATCTTGTCTTGCTTTCTCTGCATCTATTGATATAATCATGTGGTTTTATCTTTTATTGATATAGTATGTTATGTTGATTGACTTATAAATGTTAAAACATCCTGCATCCCTGAGATGAATCCTACTTGATCATGGCATATGATCTCTTTGATGTGTAGTTGGATTCTCTTTGCTAGTATTTTGTTAAGGATTTTAGAATCTATGTTCATCAAGGACATAGTTCTCTAATTTTCTTTCACTGTGGTGTCTCTGTTTGCTTTGGGTATCAGGCTTATAATTGTCTCATAGAGATGCTTGGAGGTGTTTCTGTTTCTTCAATTTCCTGAAAGAGCTTGAAATGGATTGAGTAGGTATTCTTTAAAAGTTTTAAAGAATTCATTTATAAATCCATCTGGGTCTGGGCTTTTGTTTTGAGGAAGAACTGATTACCATTTTAATTTCCTCAATGGTGATATGTCTGTTCAGATGTACTGAATCTTCTTGGTTCAGCCTTGGGAAGTTATAAGAATCCAGGAATTTATCCACTTCTCCAAGGTTCTTTTAATTCTCAAAGTAATCTATGATGATCCTATGGATTTCTGTAGTTTCTGTTGTGATAAGCCTTTTTTAATTTCTAATTCAGTTTATTGGGGTTCTCGCTCTTTCTTTGTGAGCCTTACTAGTTTATTGATCTTGTTTATTTTCTCAAATAAGCAGTTCTTAGTCTCATTGATATTTTAGATTATTTTTTGGGATTCCAGATTATTGACTTCTACCCTAAGTTTTATTATTTTCTTTCTCCTGCCTGTTTTAGGCTTCTTTTGTTGGTCATTTCCCAACATCTTCAGTGGTGAGATTAAGTGTTTTATGTGGGTCCTTCTTTCCTGATGAATGCTTTCAGAACTATAAACTTTCCTCTTAATACTGCTTTTGCTGTGTATCACAAGTTCTGGTAGCTCCTGTCCTCATTCTCATTTGTTTCCAGGAATCTTTTGATTTCCTCTCTAACCCACTACATGTTCAGTAGTGAGTTGTTTAATTTCCAGAACAGGTGTTTGATTTGATTCTCCATTTGATTCCACATTTATGTGTGTGATTCACTTCTATTTTCAGTGCATTATGATATGCATATTTCTATTCTCCTAATTTTCTGTAGATATGTTTTGTGGCCCAGCATGGAGAATGTCCCATGTACACTGGAGAAGAATGTGTATTCCACTTTAGGGGAGATGAAATATATATATATATATATATATATATATATATATCACTTGTATCACTTGTCATCCCATTGCTCATTGATTTGATTGAATGGGTGCCAGTAACATCTCCATTTGTCCCTGTCTTGTGCTAGTGTAACCCAATGGTGTCTGCTAGCTCCAGGAATATGGTAAAGGTAAAGGTAAAGGCCCTTCCATTGTTCATCGATTTGCTCGAGTGGGCCCAGTAACGTCTCCATTGGAAACTTTGTTGTTACTGTGTTTGGCATATCAAGTACGTCACAGGGAGCTTGCCAGGCTCTGCCGTGCAGGCGAGATACTCTCGGTAGCTTGCAGTGCTCTCCAAGAGGGGCGGAGGAATCGAACTCGGGTCGGCCATGTTGGCTGCGTGCAAGGCAAACGCCCTACCGCTGTGCTATCATTCCAGCCCAGTAATATGAAGAGCTTCAAACCGTTCATTCAGGGTTTTGATGAAGAAGTCTGACCATCTTGTAGGTAGGCGACCGCATGTTCTTTTGACTTCCTCTGGAATCCAGTTGGTAACAGCTCTAGTAGTTCAGTGGTCATCTCTAATCACATTACATGTTTTGCCCATCTGATTTTCAACGCCTTGGCAAAAGAGACAACATCCATGATTCTTGATCATTGATGGAGGTCTGAACTCTGGATTTCTTCTCTCACTTCACTGAAACGTTATATTCCAAGCATAGCTGTTTCGATTCCTCTTTGGGATACACAAATAGCATTCTCATCTTGTTTTTTCAGGGCAAGGGCCCTGAGGCATATGTTAATGCAGGAAGAATGGTGGAGTAAAAAAGATTTGCCTGGAGCCGGAGGTTCTTCATCTTCTTAACCACTTCTTCGATGCTCTTGAAGGCATTCCACACTGCTCTCTTCCTCCTGTGCAGCTCAGGTGCCAGGTCATTCATCATGTTGAGTTCTTGACCTCAGTACACATAACTGCTGCATTTGAAGATGTTAGTTCCGTTGAAAGGAAATGGAATGTCAAGAATGAGTCCAATTCTCATGAACATTGTCTTGATGAGATTCAGCTGTAGTACTACCTTTCCACATTCATGATCAAAATCAGCCAGCATTTGTGCCACTTGGCTGATATTTGGTGTTATTAGAATGATGTCATCAGTGAAGCAGAAGTGGTGTAGTTGCCGACCGTCTATCTTCACTCCCTTTCCTTCCCCGTCCAGTCATCACATGATGTTCTCGAGGGGGACAGTGAAGAGTTTCGATGAAATGGTATCGCCCTGTCAAAACCCTCTCTTTACATTGATGATCATGTTCTTGTAGAATGGTGAGATCCTGGTGGTGAATCCATAATATAGCTCACAGAGAATCCTGGTGTACTGAGTTTGAATGCCCTGTTTGGCTAGGGTTTTGATGACCACTTCCATCTCAACAAAATCAAAGGCTTTCTTTAAATCAATGAATGTTAGACAGAGCGGCATCTTGAACTCTCACAAATCCTCAATGAGCTTAGTTACCATGTGGATATGGTTGATCGTGCTGAATCCTTTTTGGAACCTGGCTTGCTTGCGTGGTTGTCCTTCATTTAGTGTTCTGCCAATCCTATTCAGGATGACTCGAGTGCACTGCTTGTAGATGACAGACAACAGGCAGATCGGGAGATAGTTGCCAATGTCATGTATGTCTCCCTTATTGTACAGTAGAACGGTCATGCTGGTTTTCCACTGGGACTGAATCTTGCATTCAGACAGGTAGCATGTGAAGAGCTGAGCCAGTGTATTGACGACTACTGATGGCAGATTCTTCAGGTGTTTGGGTCTGACCTTGTCTGGACTGGATGCTGTACACTTATTTACCAACAAAATGACATGTCAGATTTTTGAAGGGAGATGCTGGGAACGAGATATCCATTCTGCGCAATTTGGTATGTGGGCAGGTAGACATGGCTATCGAAGAGATCCATGTAGAAGTCGTGGATAATCTTTTTCATTGCCCTTCTGGAAGATGTGATAGATCCATCAGGACATCAGAGGGCAGTCATCTTGGTCTTGTAGTTAGTGAAGTACAGGCGGGAGTTGCAAATACTTTTTCCGGCATCTGCCACATCAGCCATCATTGCTGCTGTTCTCTCTTTGAGGTCTTCTTTTATCACTTCTTTGCACAGCTTTGTGAACTCGGTTGTTATCTTGTGTTTGCCTGAGGATGGCGTCAAACCACACTGGCAAATTAGCTCGAGAGTTTCTGAAGACAGGCGCCTTTTTTGTGGCTATCTCTCTCTGGGTGTTCCTCACACAACCATGAAGGTGCTGAACCAGTCAATTATATTCCTCGTCGATGTTGTCAATGACAGCATCTTTCCATGTTGCCAAAATAGTGCCAAAGAGTTCTCAGTTGGTGATTGTTCTGGGAGTTTTCTTCTTAAATTTTTCCACCCTTTCTCCCCACTCCATGAAGTAGAATTTTGCATGAAGGAGAGGGTGGTCTGATCTTGTTTGGAATTTGGGGACAACAGCGACATCAATCAGGCAAAACTGTCTATTGAATATGATGGGATCAGTCCCATTGTGGAACTGTCCACCAGGAGACTCTCATGTCCAACATTTAGATTCAACCTTCTGGAACTGCTATTTACCATGGATGGTCTTGGTTAACATGATGAACTCAGACAGTCTCTCACCCTGTTCATTCCATTCTAGGCTGTGGTTCCCAACGTGGAATATATATATATATACTAATATAATATATATATATATACTAATCTCTTGTCTCAAATAAAAAGTATTTCCTTGCTGAGCTTTAGTCAGATTGATGCATTAAGAGGTAAAAAAGTTGTGTTAAAATCTCCAACTACTATTGTGTTACTATCAGTGTCTTCCTTCAAGTCTATTAGCAGTTATTTTTAAGTATTGTGTCTTTCCTTTATTAGTTACATATACATATAGGAGTGTGAGTTATTCCTGTACAGTTCTTCCTATACATATCCTTTGATCATGATGTTCACTGTCCCTTATATCCTTCTTCAGCCTGAAGCCACCCCAGCTTTTTAGAGGGGGTTCTTTGAATTTTTTTAATCCATTCTTCCACTCTGTCTCTTGTCGCATTAAGCTCATTCACATTGAGAGATTATTGTTGTGGGGTTTTCCTCCATGTTTCTCTAGGATTTTGGTGTGTTTGAGGGGCTTGTCTTAAAGTAGCCTGTGTAGTGAAAACAGTGGTTTTGAGTCTATGAAGTTTCTGAGTTGTTTACCTGTGAGGCTGCATGCTGTTCACTCAAACATGAATGAGAGTCTATATGGGTAAAGCATTCTTGGTGAGGCATTCATTTCATTGAGGTGGTTTTTATTTTTATTTATTTATTTATTTTTTTACTATACCCCACCACTATCTTCAGGCTCAGAGGATTTTGTCTGATATGCATGCTGAGAGTTTTGTCTGATACGTGCTGTAAATCTTAAGTGTTTCTTTGCAAATAATTTTCTTCTTCAATCTTGCTGCTTTCGATATTTTATCTCTATCAATGGTTTTTCATGATTTTATTTAGGATGTGTCTTGGAATATTTTTATTTGGATTTATTTTATCTGCTATCCTTTGGGTCCCCTGGATCTGGATTCATGCACTTTTCAGCTCTGAGAACTTTTTAACAAGGTGGCTTTGACAGTTGCTTCTGCATCAGTGTTTTCTTCCTGGTCCTCTGGTACCCCAATGATTCTTATGTTGTTCTTCTTAAATTCATCCAAATGCTCTCTTGTCATCTGTTGGTGTATTTGGAGGCTCTTTTCCATCTTTTGCTGTTGTCTGGAGATTCTCTGCACCTCATCCTCAGCAAGTGTTACGTTTGGGCTAATAAGATCTTCCAGTAAGATTTTCATTTCACCTACCAGGTTTTTCAGATCTGTCATTTGTTTGTATTTTTACTTGTATTTTCCTCATCTGTGCTCTCCTCATATCCTTTTGTATTTTATTGGCAATGCATTCCATTGTTTCTTTGACCTCCTTCTCACCCTTAACAGCTCTGTCCTAAATTCCTTGTTAGAGTTTATGTAACTCATTATTACTGGTTGGGTCATCTGGACTAGCATCTTCTCTCAATATGTCTGATTGGTTTATTCACTTGCTTTACCACTGTGACCTTTGCAGTTTGAATTCTTGAACACTCACCACTGCTTTTTTATTGTGGGGGATTGTTGATTAGAATAGGAAAAAGTAGACTGTTTGTCTACTATGGTTAGGGTGGTCAGACTGCACTAGTGAGTTCTTAATAAGAGGCTAATTTGTGATTGTAATAACTTATGATTGGGAAGACTAACTAGTGACTGCATTAGTAGTCCCAGGAGACCATGCTACCATTTTTAACCCAAAATGTCCAAATATTACAGTCTTGTAGATTGCATCAGTAGTTTGGAGCCTCTGCCAGCCTGGGGCCCATGTTCCCTTGAAAAGTTTCCACATTGCATCTTTCAGGTCCTGGATTGTGCTCCTGGTTTTGAATTTTTAAAAATCTACTCTTAAATATCTGTTGGGCCCAGAATCTATTCTGAGTCATGCATAATCTTATCATCAAATATGAACTGAGTAAAAAAATGAGCAAATGAATGAAGACCAAAAAGGTTATTGTTTAGCAGACAGGGAGTGAAACAGCAAAGGAAAACTAAGTTGAGCATAAATAAACTGAACTCAGTCTAAATGCCTTCTAAATGTGTGCTGAAGCAAAGTTAAAACAAAACCCAGCTCCTTCCTGCTGAACTTCTGACTGTAAAATGAACAGGAATACGGCAATCTGATTTTTGATTGCAACCTAGTAATGTTGCAAGTTCAATTTATTGACTCCATCAAAGTGCCACGCAGAGGAAAGTATGAGCCCTTATTGAATGTAAGAGATAAAAAGAAAATTGATATAAAAGATGGTTTACTTGATATTCCACAGAAAATATAGCCAAGCCAAGCATGCCCTTGCTTGTGACATATTAAGGACACTTCCCCCTAGGAAAATATGGAGCTTTAACTGAGAATTTAACTGCGTTGTTTTTGTTCACCCCTTCACAAACCACAAGTGCTGCTCTTTCCAAGCTCTGCAGGCTTATGCACTGCCTTCTTCCCCATTTGGTTTTCTGAGCAATTTTTTATGAAAAATAAAAATGCAAGATGAATAAGATAATTGTCCAATTCTTATAAAGTTAAGAATTTACCTGAAATACTTTTATAAAATGTTAATCAGATTACACAAACAGTGCATATGAGAGCAAACACATAGACTAAGTCCTGCCGCCAATATTCTGGTTTTGATGTTAATGGCATGCATTTCTTTCTCTATAAATATTTTTTGGTGTATGTTAAGTCACATTTACTCTTTGCTTTCCAACAATGCCCTAAAGTAGTTGGACAGAGAACAGTATGTACAGTGCTAGGTAAAGGTAAAGGTAAAGGCCCTCCCGTTGATCGTCGATTTGCTCGAGCGGGCCCAGTAACGTCTCCATTGGAGACTTTGTTGTTACTGTGTCTGGCATATCGAATACTCTCGGTAGCTTGCCGGGCTCTCCGAGAGGGGCGGAGGAATCGAACTCGGGTCGGCCATGTTGGCCGCTTGTAAGGCGAACGCCCTACCGCTGTGCTATTGCTCCAGCCAAATGTGAAGTTCATTGATGATTATTTTGTTCTAGATTTCTAGGTAGCTAAATGAAAGGGTTAGAAATGGCTGTCTGGGTGGAACTAGCTTTGGTGTAACCCAGAACCAGATGAATGCAGTTATACAACATCTACAACCAGTATGACTGTTTGTAAAACTTCTACTGTAGAGTAGAAGAGAAATGGGAACTTTAAGTAGAAAAACTAAAAATGTGAGTAGGAAGACTGAGTGAATGCAGAGATCTCTCTACTGATGTCAGAAGGAATTACACAGTATAATTAGGGATCATTCCTTTGTGTTTGTGCTTATTTTAAAGTCCTTTTCTTGCTAAGAAGAGTATTATAACAGGAAGTTCTAGATAGGTATTTGAACCCAATAAATGACTACTCATTTATATGTGTGCTCAATTGTAATGACACAGGCTAATCTTAGAAATGACAAAACATTATTTGTGAAAACAATAGTTGATATTTGTGGGACACAACATGGTGAAAATGACATTAAGTTCCACATAGCATCTAATTCTATTGTATAACTATATCAGTTTGTGCCTATTTTCATCTTCCTTTAACCCAAGGCTTTAATTCAATGCTTTGCCAAATCCAGGTCCATCTGACCATGGAATCTGAAATGTAACTTCCTTACAACGTTTCAAATGTATTCTTAAGCCTCATAATAGCTTCAGAATGAGTGGGAATTCAGTGCGGGTCAGAACAGTAAGATCATCAATTCAGTCACATAAATAAACTATGGAAAAATACTGGCTCAACCATGAACCAGAGAGACTCTCAAGTGACTTTTCTCTCCTAGGTTCCTCATCTCTTTGGTTTTGTTTCTCTGGGGATTTATGCTGTTTTGTCAGCCCAGGCTTGGTGTTGACTGAACTTATGTCTATTGGCCATTAAAATCTGTCCTTTTATGTAGATCATTTTTGAAGGTCTTTTATTTTTACCTTTCTCAACTCACTAGAATTTTTGTACATGAATATTGCAGTTTAACTTTACAAAAAAATCCATAAAATTTTTCTGACCTTTATTCTTTATTAAACAATAATTCTAAGAATTATGATATTGATCCTGTATAATAAATAACCATGTAGTAGGTGCTGAAAATTTTTTGAATCTTCAGTTTAAACATGATTTCTACTTGAGGAAAATCCTTAGTTTCACTCACTGTAGCAAGCCAAGCCCCCTATTTCCTATAATAGAACCTAATGAAGAGCCCGGAGTGATAGTACAAACAGTAGTGTGTTTGCCTTGTGGTTGACCTGGGCTCAATTTCTGGCATCTCATATGGTCCCCTGCGTTCACCAGGAGTAATTTTTGAGATCATAGACACGAGTAGCTCCTGAGCATGCAGATTGTGTCCCACAAACAAACAAGCTAAAATAAAACCTGAGGGAGGCAGAGTCCCTTTACCTGCCTATGAAGCTCAGGCTCTAGGCATCTGATTGGAAATAGTCACAAGCTGCTGCTGCCAGGACCTTAAGTATTAAGTAAGTAGTATGAGTATTAAGGCAGTAGTGGGGATACGTAGGGATAGTGATAGCACACATATAGGGAGTTGGCAATGTGAAACAGCAGCTGTTAGACACAAAGCGTGGAGCTCGCATCTCTGCATTTCTGGCTTCACCTGTTTTTTCTCGGCTGATCTCTGCTAGGTTCTTTTAATTGGGGAGCATTTGCAGTATTCATTTCTTCAGCTTTAACATAAATATCCCTTGCCCCCCATCGTTTTCTACCACAAAATTCTTTTTGTGCTAAAGATCACCAGACTCAATAACTGAGGTTGACTGTGGGAACTCCTGTTAAGGTCTTTTCTCTTTCTTTGTTTTTTTTTTTTTTTAAAAATGGTAAGTACAGTAAAGGCCCTCCCGTTGATCGTCGATTTACTCAAGCGGGCCCAGTAACGTCTCCATTGGAGACTTTGTTGTTACTGTGTCTGGCATATCGAATACTCTCGGTAGCTTGCCGGGCTCTCCGAGAGGGGCGGAGGAATCGAACTCAGGTCGGCCATGTTGGCCGCTTTGTAAGGCAAACGCCCTAATTTGTCACTTTATTTATTTATTATTTATTTATTTATTTTTAAGTTTTATTAGTGAAACACCATGAGGTAGAGTTGTAGACTTACAAATTTTTTGCTTGGGTTTCAGTTATACAATGATCAAGTACTCATCCCTCCACCAGTGCCCATTCTCCACCACCACTAGGTCTTTCCTCTTTCACCCCTGGTCACTGAAGTGAGGATGTGTAGCCTCACAATTGGACCAGTTCAACATCCTTTTCTGCCTAACACTCTGCCTTCATTTCCCATACATCATAAATTAACTCCTGTGGCCCTCTGGCTATCACTTAAATTGCAAAGCAGTACAAGCCAACAAATGGTCCCAGAAAACTCTTCCGGAAGTTGAAGACAAAGGAAAAACAACCTAGCTGCAGGAACCAGAGCGATAGTGTAGCAGTTAAGGCATATGTTTTTCATGTGGCCAACCTGGCTTCAATCTTCAACGTCGCATATGATTCCCTGAGCACTGCCAGGAATAATTTCTGAGTTTAGAACTAGGAGTAAACTCCTGAGCATCACAGGCTGTACCCCTCCCCCCAACAAAACTAAAACAAAAACCCAGAATTATACCTCAGTTGCTTCCACTTCCAAATTCTCATGTCACTATTCTCCTTCCATGCCTGAGTTCTAGTCTACTATCATTGCTCATCCTCAGTTACTCTGATCTAAGTCTTTGTGCTTCATGAGTTGTTGGACTTCAAAAGCCTTATTGTTACCAGAAGTATAAAAGTTGCCATTTAGCTGCAGTTCAACTGTAACTGGGTCTTTTGTGCTCTTATTTGATAAATCTGGAAAATACTATTCCTTGGTCTGGGTCTTTCCTCTTTAACTTACTCAAATTGAATGAGCAAATGAAATTAATGTCTGGTAATAAGCCAAAGACGGAACCCCAAATTCAATTATATTACAAGTAAAACCTTTCTCTTTTCTTTTGCTTCTAATTGTATGCCAGTCACACCCAAAATTTAAAAAGAATCTATAATGATAAGTAATAGTACTGGACTTCTATAAAAATCACCATGAGACATATTATCTAGCAGCTCTTATATTTCATTAGCAGTTTCCAATGGGACTTCTAGGAAGCCATGCGTAGTTCCTTTTCTCCTCAGATAATAGACCATTTTTCAAATCTAATTTGGTTTGTATTCACCAACTGAAAAGCAAGATGGACACAATGAATACTTAGCTGATTGTTTTCCTATTTCTGCTTGAATAGAAAACTGATTTACAAGGGACCCCTTATTGTTATTTTCATTTCTCTGGCATACTCAAATATTCCTTGTATTACCTCCAATATGATGAACGGGACCCAAGGGTCCCTATGAGCTTATCACACAGGGAGACATCTGTGTTTTCCCTTTCAGCGTAGCTTCATAAAAGCCATCAGCATTTTAATAGAGTTGGGTGTATATCTGGAGGTTTATAAACCAGGGAAATGAGTTTGTATTTCACAATGTAGACATGGATATTTTTTATTAATTTGGAGAACTGAATCTCCTAGGAAAATAAGCTCTGTCAGAGCTATTGGCTACAATTTCAATTGTTCTGAAATTTTGTGCTTGAGTTTTTTAAATAGGGTTTCAGGGTCTACAGAGATATGCAGTCTCTCTATAATTTGGGGAAGGTTGAAAATAGACATTAGGTGAAACTACGGATACCTAATACTATGAAAGAATACATCAAGCACTTAGAGGGAGTTAGAAGGTGGAAGGGAAGAAAGGGAAGAGAGAATAGGAGAGAGAAAGAGGGGGAGAGGGAAGAAGAAAAAAACAGAAGAGAGAGTGGGAGAGAGAAAAGGAGAGAGAGAAGAAAGAAGGGAGGAGAGAGAAATATACTGATCCTATCACTGAGAAAATAAGAGATGGGTCTGGATGGGGCATGGTTTGGTATAGGAATCAAATAATTTCATATCTCTGTTTCTAAGTTGTTCTTGACTCCATTGCCAATGAGCTTTCCCTAAAATGTGGCATGATGACAGCTAAACTCACCAACATTCTATTTTATCTACCTATTGAATTTTTTTTTTTTTTTTTGCATTTTGGGTTACATCCGGCAATGCACAGGGGATACTCCTGGATCTGCACTCAGGAATTACTCCTGGCAGTGCTTAGGGGACCATATCGGATGCTGGGATTCAAACCTGGGTTGGCCGTGTGCAAGGCAAACACCCTACCCACTGTGCTATCACTCCATCCCCACTTAATGACTTTCTAAGAAATAAGACCCTCTCTTTATCAATTCTATTGATAAATATTCCAGAGTTAATTGTCAATGACTTTACTTGACTCAACTGCCTATTCATAAACCAATCGCTGACACCAGGGAAATGGAATGTGCTAATTTGCCATCATTTCCAGGGTTAATTTCTGCCCTTCCATCAGGGAAGAGTAGTAACGTCAGCTGGATCCAAACCACATTGACTGTGAGTGGATAAAGAATGAATTTGAATAAATCTGGTGTACTATATCTAAATAGATTGGCAGCAATCCAAATCTTTTCTTTTTCCTCTCCCTATTCATCATGTTATCCTACTTCTCTTTCACAACAAATGACTTACTAATACCTCAGTGCATTTGGGGATCCCAGAGGCTGCCATCACTTCATTGTACCAAGAGGAATGCTGAAAATGTTTTAATTTAAGTTGGACGAGATGCAGACTTGGCTTTCAAAATAGTAGACACCAACCAGCAGAGCACATGTGTGAAACTATGTTCATTTCAGACAACGAAACAGAAAACATAAAATACCCTCTACCCCACTTTGCAGAAAAAGAGGAATGCAGTAGAGACTGCTGACATTGTTGATCAAAATTTAACTTATTATGGAGTAATAAAGGACAAACTCCTAAGTTTACAAATTCTTTTTAGTTTTCAGTAATGATAGTCTATATTAGTGGATACTTCCACTTCACAATTTACCAATACAGCAATAAAGGCTTATAGAAGGGAAAAGATCAGGTTTCGGGTTTCAAATTTCCACCCCAGCATGTCTTGGCTCATTTTCTAAGCTTCATTGCCTGTGTTGTGTTTCCCCCATCTCCCCACCAGTCTTTTAAAGCAGAGCTGGCATGGACAAAACAAACATCAGACAAACCTCTGCTTGAAGCAATTTTGAACAGATTCACTGGAGCCAGATTGACTTTATTCTAATGTCAACTACACTTATTGTTTGCAAGTTTATATTGTGACTTCTGGGCTTCAGTATATGTACCGTTATTTTAAGGATGAAATTAATTATTACTGATAATAACTTCCTTAAGATAATACAATGTTTAGAACAGCATATAATGCCTCACTTGTACAGATTCTGATACCATTGCGTATCTGGCTTCATATTGTTTAATACAAAATCCTTCTCCCTGTCTCCCTGACTATACCTAGTAGCAAATTCGTTTTGTATAATATTGATCTGTCTCTTTTAACATCTACATTTAACCTCTTTTACCAAGGTTCCCACCCCCAATAAACAGCTTACTTCCTATAAATCAGGAC
Source organism: Sorex fumeus (assembly GCF_029834395.1). Lineage (NCBI taxonomy): Eukaryota > Metazoa > Chordata > Mammalia > Eulipotyphla > Soricidae > Sorex > Sorex fumeus. The sequence continues at coordinate 64,089,263 of NW_026606129.1, forward strand.
AATTTCTGTGGAGGTAATCAGCTAGTAGATAATGAATTGTGGGAGGGTGCTGGAATTGCAGTGACCTGGATATAGAGTGGTCAGTGTAAGTGGGACTGAGTCCAGGCTCAAGCTTTTGTTAACCTGTCAGACTTCAGAGGAATTACTCAGCTTTGAATTTCATCCCTCATCTGAAAAGTATAAAACAGAAACATTTTCCCGAGTCATGTGAGGAAGACTACTTTATGTATGAAGCCTACTTTAAAAAAAAAAAATATATATATATATATATATATATATATATATATATATGTATAGTCTCTGGATCTTCACCAGAGACTATAAAACAAAGATCCCGGAAGAGAGCTATGCAGAACCTCCTGCCCCTGAGTCAGGCCACCTTCACCAGGGTCCCTTGGAAGGGGACTGGTTGAGTTTCCCTCCCTCCCCCAAGTAGAACCCCAATAGCCAAAAACCTCCAGAACCCAGCCACAGTCATGCTCAAGGCCATTCTCTACATGCTCAGACGAGCCTCACCCTTGAAGGAACTAGAAGAGGAACCCAGGTATGTGGGACCCATGACTGAGATCTCCAAGCCTGCTTGGATCGGGACTGGGCCTCCTCCACCCAGATCCCCATTTTCCAGTAGCTTGGCAGTCACACCCACAAACTTTCCCCAGCACCATGTAATCTCATCAACGGCCAAGATCAGAGACTATAAAACAAAGTTCTGGAAGAGAGAGGCACATTATTTTCTTCCCTCACAGCACAGCCTGGCAAACTACCCATAGTGTATTCGATATGCCCAAAACAGTAACAATAACAGGTCTCATTCCCCTGATCCTCAAAGAGCCTCCAATATGGCAGTGTTGGGAAAGACAAATACGGAGAGGCTGCTAAAATCTCAGGGCTGGGATGAACGGAGATGTTACTGGCACCCACTTGAGTAAATAGAAGAACAACGGGAAGACAGTGATACAGTGATATATATATATATGTGTGTGTGTATATATATGTATACACACATGTATGTGTTATTGGCAGTTTTGTTAGTAATGATCTGACTCAATAGTTTTCACCTGCAGTTTCACCGATCTGCAGACATTGAAAAATATTGAAAACTAATGGTCTACCACAGTGCTGATCTGTGCACTTGTGCTTAAACAGGTGCCAGTTCTTAGTGGAGGTGTAAAAAGGTTGAAAAGTACTCAACGAGCTTCAGAACTTTATTAGGTCACTGCTTTCTGATTTTATGCTCCTTAACTTTGAGGGCAGCAACTTGAAAAGGCCTTCCAGAAGATTTTACCTGCTTCGTGATGGTCTTCATGGATACCATGTTCAGGACAACATACCTACTGAGTAATCAACAATTTAGAACCCAGGTGTAAATATTTCTATGTCTTTTTTGTATATATATCATAAATATTTAGCTCTATGCAGTATGATAATATATACATAGTAAACACAGAGAAGTAAAGAGCAGATATGTGGGACTTTCAAAAATGGTCAGAAATCTCAGTGATAGTGCTCAATTCCCATATGGTGAACCATTACTGAACCATTACTTACCATTTTGTTATCATCTATACACTGAGCAGAGGAAACTGAGAATCAAGGGAAAGAACATAATTTCCCTGCAGTCAAGGAATTCGAATGTGTAACTAGCCCTTCAATGTTCTGATAACTCTTTCCCCTCCCCCATCCTCTTTTTTACTCTTCCTTTATCCTCACTTCTTCCTTCTACCTTTGTTCCTTCTTTTAGACTTTTTCATTCAATGAACATCCACCAAGAAATAACAATATTTTATAGATCTCTGGGAAAAAATGATGAAGTACTATTTCCAAATGCAGGTCACTTAGCGAACTAGACACTTGTTTTCTAGAGTAGACTTGGGATTCTTATGAATGAGTTTTCACCAAACTATAGGTCTTAAACAATACACTGAGCATCACCCCAATTCATTTCCAGTAGTATTTTTTTTTTTGCTTTTTGGGTCACACCTGGTGATGCTCAAGGGTTACTCCTGGCTCTGCACTCAGGAATTACTCCTGGTGGTGCTCGGGGGACCATATGGGATGCTGGGTGTCGAACCCGGGTTGACCCCATGCAAGGCAAACACCCTACCCGTTGTACTATCTCTCCAGTCCTGTATTGGCTTTCTTTAGAAATTTTGACCTGCAACCACTTTTCAGAGAATCTGAAATTAGAATGTGGATTGTATTAATAATATGAATATAAAAATATAAACATTTTTGAGAGCAAGATTAAACTTTGAAATGATCAGTGCTATTTTTAAAGATATTTTAGTGGAATTATAGCTTGCACCTATTTGATCCCCTTAAATTAATATTTTTGAGCCATGATAAAATATAAGATACAAGAAATAGGTAGAAGGGAGGAGATAAAATCAACAATTTTAATAATGTGAGAAATTCAGGTCCTGTTTTGTTAGTGTTGCCTTCATTATAATGAGTTTTAGACACTAAGAATCTACTGTTTCAATAGTTATTTCACATTTAGACATCTGGTCATGCACAATGTGATTCTAGTGTTTAAAGTAATCATTTTTCGTATGACTTTATCTCACAAGTTCTGGTGATTTTGTGCCAAGAAAAATGGAGAGCTGTCTGGGAATGCAGAACTGTAGGGCACCAGCGTGTTGATCTCTATTACAGTGCTATTTAAGGACTTGCCAAAAGGATAATTTAGAATGCATATATATTTTAAAAATCTTACATACTGACCCTGTAAGTTAAACTGTTCATAGTAAGAAGCATCCTCATGTTATGTTTAAAATTGGTGTCTGTTAACTTATGCAATAAATAGTGAACTTGTATCTGTAAATTATAATAATATTTAGAAAGCAAAAGTTTATTAACTTGATAGGCAAGCCACCACTAATTAGAAATCATAGCATGTCGGCTCTAAATGGCTAATTAAGTCTCTATTGAGATGAATTACAGGTAAGAGGCAGTGGAGAACAATCTTGGAATATGAAAATGGTGTTCACCTTTGAATTTGACTCTGATCAAAAAGAGGAGTCCAGCAGGAATTCCAAGAAGGGAAAAAAGAGTACTCGCTAACAAATTAAAAAGAAAACCACAGGGAAAAATAATAGCTGTCAAAACTGAAAATAGACTCTATTACCTGTTGCAACACTTGTTATCACTGCAAGATCAGGAAATAACTCCCAGGTTTTCTTTGAAAAAACAAGCGTGTGGAATGTATTGAAATCCCTAGACACACGCCAGCCATTTCTCTAGAGCTAAATATTTAAATATTTATTATACAAGTTGACATTATCTTCTTGTCACACACATCACTGACGGGCAAAGTGACATCATTTTAATTGTCAAGAAATACAGAGACATCAAACTTGCATTTAAGTACTACCATTTTGTCACTTTTCTCTCTCCACCCATCCCCTGGCTCAAACTTAATGGACAAAACAGGAAGCTCTAGTACATATTTTCAAACTATCCAGCACAACCTGGATTTAGACATTCCTGAGTAAATGCCTTTGAAAAATAAATTTTTACATTTTATCTTTGGTCATTTGTTCAGTTTCTTAGAAGCAATTTGGAATAAAGGAGGCAAGTCTGCCAGGAATAAAAAAAAAAATATGAATGCTTGATCAAGTGAGGGACATCCGAAGAGTTTCTTGGACTTTTTTTCCCTCTTATTTCTTTTAAAAAATTATTTGAAAAAATTTATTAAAGCAGCATGATTACAAATTTATTAATGGTTGAGTTTTAGACATACAATATTGCTGCAATGTTCTCACCACCACCAGTGTCAACTTCCCTCCAGCAATATTCCAGGTTCCCTCCTATTCTGCTCCCCACCCAAACCTGCCTTCTTGACAAGCACCTTTCTTGGTGGATTGTTATTCAGAGCCTTTTTATTTCAGTATTTTTGACTCTGTTGTTTGGATATTTAGCTCTATCAACAGGAGGACAGTGACAGTGACAGTGATTTTCCAAGGTATATGTGTTCAAATAGAGTGTTAGCCTTATTCACAAGATACTAAAGTGCATATTATAAACACTGCCTCTTTTGGCATTGCATTTAAAATATATGAATATATTATACCTTATTTTTCCCCCTGCTGGCATGACATGCATGGTTAGTAAGCCTGTGTGCTTATATAATTTTATTTGGATTTCTGGCGAAATCCTCTGGAGACATTTGATTGATTTAAAATAAATGAAATATCATTTGTAAGCATAAGGGAGGTTTGGAGAGTTGGAAGCAGTGGTGTGCTGGACACAGACGCTTGATATCGTTACAAAGAGCCATAGTCACTGAATTGTTTCTGCTTTCTTGATCCCGTGTCACAAATTCCCTAATGAGCCCTATTTCCTAATATGTGAAAATTAGAAAAAACATCTTTAGTTCTCAGTTTTGACCTACCTCATAAGACCTTTTTTATTAACCAAGCAAAGGACAGCAAAAACTTTGAAACTAACAATGTATTTCATGCTTGCTTCTCTCCATGGTTACAAATGACTAGAACAAGAAAAATGGCGTAAATTACACTCTGGGAAATAATGGGGCAAATAAAGATCTCATCAAACGAGAGTGGGTATATTTACATTTGAAAATATTTCCTATATATGTGCTTTCCTCATGCAGAAGTAAGTAATTCACCTATAGGAAATTAATGCAGACCAGAATAAAAGAACAAAGGAAAATTTTATAGACTCTCTCATTGGAACAGTTTTCTTGAAACGAATCAGTCTCTGTCACCTAGTCTATATGAATGATGCATTTTATTTGCTTCACTGTTATTATCATAAGATTATGTTGGTCTCAGATGTATCTGTCTTTTTAAAAATAATATATTGGCTAACATAGTAATAAACTATTGTAGGGAAAATACTGATATGTCATTGAATCGATTCATTCTAGAAGATTTGTACTTTTCTATGGAAAATTTTTATAATGTAAATATACTTTCAGTTGCCTGAAAATTTTAATTACAATTGATTAGCCTTAAATAGGGTTGGTCAAGTCATTAACGACTAATGATTTGAGACATAACAGGGTTCAAAGCAGAGAAGATAAAATAGACCTATATGTTTCTCAATCTCTCGGGAGTTTTAATGGAGAAATAGGAAGATAAGGACATAACTGGTAAGATTAAGGTTATAAAGGTCCTAGGAGACCTTTATAAACTGGGCAGCTAAGAGGGGTCAAAATTCTTTTGGGGAAGGAAGTTAGGCCACATCCAGCAGTGCTGAGGTTTTACTTATGCCTCTGCCCTCAAGAATCACTTCTTCCCTCCCTCCCTCCCTTCCTCCCTCCCTCCCTCCCTCCCTCCCTCCTTCCCTCCCTCCCACCTTCCTTCCCTCCCTCCCTCCCTCCCTCCCTCTCTTTCTCTCTCCATCTCCCTTTTTAGTTCCTCACTCTCTTCTCATGAAAATTTATTGAGTACTTATTATGTGACAGGTGGTAGGTACTTTATTGTCATCATTACAGATATATTAGTTGAATGAAGGTGATGGAAGCAAAGTGGTCCCATGAGAAGTTCTGTCTGCATAAGAGAGGGAGAGAAAGAGGGAGGGAGGGAGGGAGGGAGAGAAGGAGAGAGAGATGGAAGAGGGAGAGAGAGGGAGAAACATGAAATGTCACAACTAGATTTTACAAGATGAGACAACTGAGCCTAAAAATTCCTGCCCAGGTCCAGAGTGAGTTAAGAGCTATTGACTCCCACTCCTTCCTACTTACAATCATGTTTTACCTCAGTGGGTTTTAGACTTTAAATAAACCAGTAGTATATAAGTTTGAGCTGTGGGGGAACTTCATAAGGAAGGCAAATGAAAGTAAAGGTAGACACTTCAAGAGTTGAGCGAAGTAATAAGGATACAATTAAGAATCTCTTAACTCTAGTGTCAGTTGCAAAAATTTTCCCACAAGCTTGAAGGCTGCAGAGTGGGAGGCCGATGTGTCAACCTATTATTTTGCTTTGCTTCTCTGCCAATTCGGTATTTTGTTCATCTGGAGGAATATGCTCACTCTGAACTTCTCCACCCCTCAGCTTTGCCCACGCTGTACCCTCTACTTTGTGCTAGCCTCAAGATTTTCTTGTCAAAATATCGTTCTCTTTAAGACTTAATTCAAATGCTCTTTTGACCCTCTGAACTTCTATGTTCTCTAGCTCTTAAAGGTATCTAGCTCTTAAAGATCTTCTGGGTGTTAACTTGACAATGTTGAATTTACCTTACACTAATCCAATAATCATGAAATAAGTCCCACTTGACTTTTCTGACTCTTGCTTTCTCCAATCATTTATTTATTTATTTACTATTTGGTATTTTGTTAACAATGAATACCTAAAAGGTAGTATTTTTTTGTTTTTTTTAATTAATTAATTAATTAATTAATTTTTGCTTTTTGGGTCACACCCAGCAATGCTCAGGGGTTACTCCTGGCTCTGCACTCAGGAATTACTCCTGGCGGTGCTTGGGGGACCATATGGGATGCCGGGGATCGAACCCAGGTCGGCCACGTGCAAGGCAAACGCCCTACCCGCTGTGCTATCGCTCGGGCCCCAAGGTAGTATTTTTAATACTTATAAATAGTGAACAAGAGCCAAGATTCTATGTTCATGGAAATTATCTTTGAGTTTGCCAGTGGAATATAACAAGCTTGTAATGGATAGCATGTGACTAGGTAGTGGTGGTGAGTGCCATAAAGAAGCAAACACTTAATATTACAAAGCCTCTGAGAGAATGGGAGCAATAATACTAGGAATTCAAAAAATATTCATGAAGAAAATGATGCCTAATCTAGAACCTGGGTGTCAAATGCAAGCTTATCTTCAAAATATGGGGAGAAAATACATCGTTGAAAGCAAGAGTGGATTGATTGACCACCATCCATCTGTATTGTGATGGTACCAACTATGATACTTGTGGTATTTGTTAAATATATGTTTGGGAATGACTGTAGTGTTTAGGAATTTGAGTTCTGGAGGTGGCTTAGGTTTGAATCCTGGCGCTTCCATTTCCCATCTGTGTGAATCCTAAATCAACTTCATCAACCTATATGTAGCTTGGCTTTATCAACAGAGAAGCAAACACTACAGACTGGATCTTTGCTTGAGGATCTAAGGAGCTAATGTACACACATTGCTTAGCAAAATTTCTGGGACATCGTGCATTAAAAAATGATGATACTAGAAATTGCTGTGATCATTGTTTTCCAGCCTACCATTCTTGAAACTTCTGGTATTCCTGTTACTTTTCACTGGGTCCTCTATATTCTTTGCTATAATGCTTCACCTAGGGCTGACCTTCCTCACAAACCCTACGATTATGACCTAACATTGTGCAATAATAAGTTCTTTCTATAGATTCATTTGCATGGTTTAGTAGATTCATTTTTTTAAACAATTACTTACATTTATTCCTTTCCCTTCCCATTTTCTTTCATAGCTTTGTTTTTTCTGTCATGATTGGAGGTTGCACATCCTTGATTGTGATACTCACCAGGACTGTACTCTCTAGCTATGCTGGTTACACCCACTTTTGGTTGCACTGTTCCCACACAGTTGGTCATGTTGCACTAGGAGTATACTCTGGCATGGGAGAAAATGCAAAATGTAATTGACCACATATTTGCAAGGCTTATAATTTTGCTACAGAGCCATCCCCTGGCCTTGTCCTATAGCTCCCCACTATACATACAGCACAATGAGGTTCTCTTGAATAAAGAGAAGCTCATAGAACATAGTGTCAAATGTCTCATTCATTAACACACAACTTGGAACTTAAGAGTATAGGTTTAATAAAAGTAACAGGGCATGTGGCTCAGTCATAGAGCACATATTTCCCATGTGCAAGGACCCAGATTAAATCGCTAGCTCCAGACATGCAAGATACTACCACAATCACCCCCATCATCACCAAAAAACATCCTTTTGGAAAACTGAAGCTTCAAACATTAAATAGATGGGGCCTGAAGAGATTAGTGCAGCAGGTAGGGCACTTGCCTTGCATGTAGCTGACCTGGGTTTGAGCCCCAGAACCTCATGTAGTCTCCTGAGCCCCACCAGGAGTGATTCCTAAGGACAAAGCCAGGAGAGAACCCTGAGAAGCTCCAGATGTGGAGCCAAAACAACAGAAAAGAGAATAAAATAAAAGTTTGGCTGAGATATAGGAAGAACTTCATTACCAACCTTACATTCTAATAATGGGATCACACAACCTCGGTTTTGAAGGACCTCATCATGTTCCTATGTACTAGAGCTTATTTAAAGACTTTGTGCAGAGTAAGCATTAAATAAATACTTCATCATTCAGCAAATTTTATGAAATTTTAGTATCTGAAAATTGCTGTACTTCACAATTGGAAGTTTTAGAGAGTGGATAAGAATAGAGATAGTTAAACTAGAAAGGAGACTTCATTTATAGTATTAGGGCCAACTTTAACCTCAGTTTATAATTTAAATTTTCTCAAAGTCTTGAGTCAACATTATTTAATATTACAGACCTCATGCTTTTTTTTGCATATCCCCCAAGGTTAACTCCTTATCTGCATAATTTATAATGACTTTTACTGTCATGAAAGAACAAGCAGTAATTAAATAAGGTTCTATCATTTATCATGCCTTTGAGATTTGGTCAACATGACTGACAGTTGGTCTTGTCACAGTAGCTAAAGTACTGCTTAATGAAAATTCCACCCCAGTTTTCATTGTGGTTTAATGACTGCATTGCATGTAAAACAATTAGGCACATTTCTTGGAAGTCAAATGCGGCTTGAACAAAATTGCAAACTCTGAGTTTCATTTTGAATGTTGCATTCAAAATGTAAATGACTTTCCTATGATAACTACAAAGAGGAGAGAATGACAGGCAAATTTCTTACCTAATTAGGAAATACTCTTGACTGTTATAAAGACTCCAGATTTAAAATTAGACTGCTTGTCAACCTATGGGAATTGGTTGAGTCATGTGGAATTCTAATATAATAGAATCTGGATCTTGGCTTCTATATTTAGCCTCACTCAAATTCATTCGTTTTTATATTTTTACATGCGTATAACCCAACTTAGTAACTGGTAATTACTGGATGGATAAGAGACATCTAGGGCTTTTCTTAGATTGCAAAGCATCTTGCCTATAGAATAATCCTTCTCATATAATCATTTTCTGCAAGAACAAAACTTGAAGTTGACAGAATAGTTGACAAGTTTTACATGAAAAAAAGACAGTCTTTATAGTCATTCACTGCCTTCTAAACCTCCACCCTAAACCTCCTAAACTTCCACTCTAAATCTTGAAATCCATGGCATTTGTCATGGCATTTCAAATAATTTAAAGTGAGATTAAAATACTTTTTAAAACAACAAAATTTGTGTGTTTGTGTATGTGTGTGTATTCTACAGCTCTTTGTGAGAGAAGATTCAATGCATATGTCTTGGTTATGTGAATGAATCTTCACGTAGAAAGTATCATGCATTTTAGGTAAAACTCCAAATACTAAAGCAAGTAAAAATGTACTTAGACATGGATATTGTATGACAAAACTTAACTGAAAGAACTAAGCATAGTCTTCAACATTAACAACATTATTTATAATTACTTAAATTGTCCTATGGAATACCTTATTATTTTTCAATCATTTACACTTCATCTTAAGGTAAGCCAACAACTAAATGGAGATATCCAGGGCCAGGAAGATGAGTACATGTCTAAAATTTGTGATGCTCTGAGTGATCTTAGGAACTTCTTACAGTCCCAGAATCCTTCGACTACTTGCAGGTATTAATATATAATAGAATAGAATCTGGATTTTGGCTTCTATATTTAGCCTGGTTTCCCTTGGCTGAGAATTATCCCTATGAAAAAGAAATAGATACAATAGTGCAAATATTATATTCCAATAAAGGACATATTTAGGCTATGATATATAAACATATTATCATTATGAAATCTGTAAATGAGGCAATATACAGTCTTAGTATGTATTTTAATCCCAACATATTAAAAAGTAAATTAATTTTATTTGCATGTATGAACTGCATTAACAATTAAGTCTCCTTTTAAAGAATGTCATGTGTGTATTCACAAAATAAATAAGCGAGGCGAGGCTGTAGTCTCTCTCTCCTGCCATGTGTGTATGGTGGCCATGATATGCTTCCCCACCTTGGCCTGCAGCTGCCGCCAACAGACACATGAAGGAGGGAACAGGGCAACCAGGCTGGTTGGTGATCAGTTGCCATTTATTCCATTCTCTCCATATGCCTATTTTTGTTTTCACTAAGCGCCCTATTCCAGTCTCACACTGCCCCTCATTCCTGTCTTTTCCTGTCCCCCACGCTAGTCTCTCTGCACTCCGTCTCATATCCTTATGTCCAGTCTCTCAAGGTTGGTGGAACAACGACACACATGTGAGGTAGCATAGTCAACATACGAAAGCCCTTTCCAAGGGAAGCTCTTCTAAAATAAGACAAAGATCTCCTGCAGCTAGGAGATCCACTGAAGGACGAAATACCATCTAGGGGTGTGTTTCTCCTTTCCGTAATCCAACAAACATTTAAACATTCATTTTAACTCTACTTCTTAATATTATCATATGTTGATGCTGGAAGAACAGTGAAATCGAAGAGATGTGCCCGGAGCTGGAGGTTCTTCGTCCTCTTAGCTATTTCTTTGATGCTCTTGAAAGTGTTCTGAGCTGCTCTCTTCCTCCTGCGCAACTCAGATGCCAGGTCATTCATCATGTTGATTTCTCAATCTAGGTACACATAACTGTTGCATTCAGAGATGGTCGTTCCATTGAGAGTAAATGGAATGTCAGGAATGAGACTTTCTCATAAACAATGTCTTCATGAGATTCAGCTGGAGTCTGACCTTTCCACATTCACGGTCATTTGTGCTGCTTGGCTAATGTTTGGTGTTATTAGAATGATGTCATCAGCAAAGCAGAGGTGGTGTAGTTGCCAACTGTCTATCTTCACTCCCATTCTTTCCCATTCCAGTCGTCGCATGATGTTCTCGAGGGTGGCACTGAAGAGTTTTGGTGAAATGGTATCACCCTGCCGAACCCCTCTCTTGACATCGATGATTGCTTCTTTGTAGAATGGTGAGATCCTGGTAGTGAATCTGTAATACAGCTCATGGAGGATCCTGATGTATTGAGTTTGAATGCCCTGATTGGCTAGGGCTTCGATGACCGCTTCTGTCTCAACAGAATCAAAGGCCTTCTTTAAATCAATGAATGTTAGACAGAGCGGCATCTTGAACTCTGAGAAACCTCAATGAGCTTGGTTATTGTGTGGATATGGTCGATCATGCTGAATCCTTTGTGGAACCCAGCTTGCTCGCATGGTTGTTCTTCATCTAGTGTTCTTCCAATCCTATTCAGGATGACTTGAGTGAACAGCTTGTAGATGACAGACAATAGGCAGATGGGATGATAGTTGCCAATGTCGTGGATGTCTTCCTTCTTGTACAGTAGTACAGTCCTGCTGGTTTTCCACTGGGACGGAAACTTGCATTCAGACAGGTAGCGTGTGAAGAGCCAAGCCAGTGTATTGATGAGTACTGATGGCACGTTCTTCAGGTGTTCAGGTCTGACCTTTTCTGGACCTGGTGCTATTCGTTTCTTTACTGACGAAATGTGTGTCAGATTTCAGAAAGGAGAACATTGAGGACGACATATCCATCCTGCGGAATTTGGTATGTGGGCAGGTGGACATGGCTATTGAAGAGATCTGAGTAGAAGTCATGGATAATCTTCTCCATTATATGCAGATAATGCATTATATAATAGCCCTGTTCTCCTGTTGTTCATTGATTTGCTCGAGCGGGCCCAGTAACGTCTCCATCATGAGACTTGTTGCTACTGTGTTTGGCTTGCCAGGCTTTGCCATGCAGGCGAGATACTTTCAGTAGCTTGCTGGGCTCTCTGAGAGGGGTGGAGGAATCGAACCCAGCTTGGCTGGGCCAGCTGCGTGGAAGGCATATATGATATATATATATATATTATATAATGCAGATAATCTTCTGGATTAACATATGCCTCAGAGACCTGGGCCTTATGAAAACAGGATGAGAATGCTATTCGGGTCTCCCAAAGAGGAATTGAAAGAGCTATGCTTGGAGTATCACGCTTCACTCAAATGAGAGAAAGAATCTGGAGTTCTGACCTCCACCGAAGGTCAAGAATCAGGGGTGCTATCTCATTTGCCAAGACGTGGAAAATCAGATGGGCTGGACACGTAATGAGATTTGGAGATGACTGCTGGACTAGAGCCATCACCAACTAGATTCCATAGGATATCAACAGACCACGTGGCCGCCCACCTACAAGATGGTCAGGCTTCTTCGTCATGGCTTCTGGGTCCATCCAGTCCCTCATCGGGTTCCTGCTTTTTGGGTGAATGATCAGTTTGAGGCTCTTCGTGCTCCTAGAACAAACAGACGCCATTGGGCTACAGTAGCACTTGACAGGAATGATGTTACTGGTGCCCGCTCGAGCAAATTGATGAGTAACGGGAAGTCAAGTGAATATTATCATTTTGTATAGACACAGTAGGGTGGCTCTCCTGGGGACATTGTACTATAGATTCCAGACTACAGTGCTCAGTCCAGATTAGTCTTTCTTAACCCTCGCAGGTTGAGAATTCAGTTGTTACTCTTTGGATCATGACAGAATTTCTCCATGACAGTGCTCTTAACTTATAGTTAAGTATTAGGGCATTTGGCCTGGCCCATTTCAATGCCAGGGTTGCTTACAGCTTGCCCTGGGTCCATCCAGTCCCTCATCGGGTTCCTGCTTTTTGGGTGTTAGGAACTAAGGGCAACTGAGGCTTAAGTTGAGAAAACAGATGCGTAGGAGTGAATATTATTTGGAGTCAATTAACGCCAAAGTTACAAAAGCATAGCATTAACTGTCTTCCTGTGTCTATACAAAAAGGACGTTGCTCTGAAGTAAACTTTGCAAAAGTATATAAAGGAAGGAGAAAAGCAATATTTCGATTACAAATACAAAATCATGGATTTCTGAGGAATTTGACTTTACAAGTCACAGGTACTGCTTTGGAGATAATGGTGATTAATCAGTTGGGGAAGCAGAGCACAGAGAAGAGGTTAAAGATAAACACAGAGAAATGGGAGTGCCTCAGGAGCACTCTGATGGGCATAATCCAATAAACCTAAGCTCTCTGCAGCCAGTGTAGGAAAATCAATGTTACCCTACAGTCATGTATTTTACTTTTGATTCTAATCAAAATTCTAATTATTTATATTTTGAATAGATGTATCATTTCACATCATAAATAAAGGTTCATGTATATTTGGCAGGTCGGAGCAATAGCACAGTGGGTAGGGCGTTTGCCTTGCATGCAGCCAACATGGCCGACCCAAGTTCGATTCCTCCACCCCTCTCGGAGAGCCTGGCAAGCTACCAAGAGTATCTTGCTTGCACGGCAAAGCCTGGCAAGCTACCCGCGAGATATTCGATATGCCAAACACAGAAACAAGTCTTAAAATATTACTGGACCCGCTTGAGCAAATCTATGAACAATGGGAAGACAGTGACACTGACAGTATATTTTGCAAAATCTTTAATTTGGTGGTGTCATGCAGAATAGAATGGAAGCAACCGTAAAATCAATTTATGATATAAATTCCTTTAGACCACTTCATACTATATTTGTTCAATAATTTTTCCAAACCTACTATGTATGGTAAGGATTATCTTATAGTTTGAACCACTTGGTTAGGGCTTGCAAGTGATAATTTTTCCTATTAATTTCAAGTAACATTTGTAAAAAATGGCTCATAAACTTTAGAAATGATATCTGAATGTAAAAATATTGCTGCTATAGTCATAATTTCCAAAATACATAATCACTACAAGAAATTGAGAAATTAATCAGTGCAAAGTTATTCTTAGATTTGGGGAGTATAAGGTGTTATCTATTCTTTGTTAATGGTATAGTATTTGGGACATTTTTTTTCCTGCCTAAATCAGCCTTAAGGATTTTGAAGACTAACCTTCTCTCTCTTAATTTTAAATGTTTTATTTTAATACTTGTCAATGCTGTTAATAGTAGAGTTGGTGGGGGGGAGTGATAGTACAGTGGGTAGGGCTTTTGCCTTGCACATGGCCAACCCAGGTTCAATCCCCGGAACCCATATGGCCCTCCAGCACTGCCAGGAGTAATTCCTGAGTGCAGAGCCAGGAGTAATCCCTGAGCATCTCTGGGTGCGACCTAGAGAAATAATCTCACTTTGATGAATCCCATTTGTCTTTGACTTGGTACAGGCAACATTCGAATCCCATTCCAAACCCTCCACCAGAGAGACTGGTTCCTTCCACTGTTGTCTCAGGGAGGACTAAGGTTCTTAAGATCATTCCAATTAAGTAAAAATCTTTTATGTTTACTGGAAAAATTATTTGAGACTTGCTTAGCTGTACCTTGTTTATAATCTTGATTATATGAAAAAATATTTTATAAATTATATCTTGAATCATCTTTCCATCAACCAAATATGAATAAACCATCCCCTTGATTTTTTTTTGATTATTCACAACTTCTTTATTTTTTCAGTTTACTGTGCTTATTGGGCTGGAGCGATAGCACAGTGGGTAGGGTGTTTGCCTTGCACTTGGCTGACCAGCCACCCGAGTTCTATACCTCCAACCCTCTAGGAGATACCAAGAGTATCTCGCCCGCACAGCAAAGCCTGGCAAGCTACCTGTGACGCATTTGATATGCCAAACACAGTAATAACAATGGAGACGTTACTGGGCCTGCTCAAGCAAATCGATGAACAATGGGAGGACAGAGCAGTATAGTACAGTGCTACTGTGCTTATTAATTATTATTATTTTTTATTGAATGATCATGAAGATATACAGTTACAAAGCTGTTCATGATCAGGTTTCAGTTATACAATGTTCCAACATCCATCCCTCCACCAATGTATATTTCCTGCCACCAATGCCCCCAATATCCCTCCTGCCATTCTTGCTCCCCCTCATAGCCCCTCCACCTCTATGGAAGGCACTTTTCTTCTGTTTCTCTACTTTTGGATATTATAGTTTGCAATACAGATACTGAAAGGTCATCATACTTGGTCCTTTACCCACTTTCAGCACATATCTCCCACTGTTGGAGTGATCACTTCCAACCATCATTGTCGTAGTGGTCCCTTCTCTATCCTTACTGCCCTCTCCCCCAGCACTTGAGACCAGTTTTTAACTGAGGGCCAATTTTCCTTGCCCTTATTTCTTACTGTCCTTGGATACTAGTCTCATTCTATGTTTTTTTATATTCCATAAACAAGTGCAATCATTCTTTCTATCCCTCTCCTTCTGACTCATTTCACTCAGCATGATACTCTCCATGTCCATCCATTTTTAAGTGAATTTCATGACTTCGTTTCTTATGATAGCTGCATAGTATTCTATTGTGTATAAATATACCATAGTTTCTTTATCCAGTCATCTGTTCTTGGACACTCAGGTTGGTTCCAGATTCTGGGTATTGTGAAGAGGCTACAATGAACATTCAAGTGTAATTGACATTTCTTCCATGTGTTCTTGTGTCCTTGGGGTATATTCCAAGATTTGGTATTGCAGGGTCATAGACTGGAGCAATAGCGCAGCGGTAAGGCGTTTGCCTTGCACGCAGCCAACATGGCCGACCCGAGTTCGATTCCTCCGCCCCTCTCGGAGAGCCCGGCAAGCTACCGAGAGTATCTTGCCCGCACGGCAGAGCCTGGCAAGCTCCCTGTGACGTATTCGATATGCCAAACACAGTAACAACAAAGTCTCCAATGGAGACGTTACTGGGCCCGCTCGAGCAAATCCATGAACAACGGGAGGACCTTTACTTTACTTTACTTTACTTTATGGAATCTTAATTTCTAGCTTTTTCAGAAATGTCAATATTTTTTTCCAAAAGGTTTCACCAGTTGATATTCCCACCAACAATGAATGAGAATCCTTTTCTTCTCTCATCTATGCCAGCACTGGTTGTTTCCATCAGATAGGAGGTTAATATCCAAGATAAATAAGGCACTGGTAGAACTTTCCAAGAAAAAACATACAACCCCATCCTAAGATGGGGCGAGGAAATGAACACAAACTTTCTCAAAGAAGAAATACAAATGGCCAAACGGCACATGAAAAAAAATGCTCTACACCAAATAAAGGGTGTTGGAAGGATCCACTCAAGATGGGAGAAGTATGCTGAAAGTAGACTATAGACCAAACATGATTGCCACTCAATGCCTCTTTTGCAAACCACAACACCCAAAAGGAGAGAGAGAGAGAGAACAAAAGGGGATTTCCTGCCGCAGAGGTAGGGTGGGATGGGGGCATGGGGGTGGGAGGGATACTGGGACCGTGGAGGTGGAAAATGGGCACTGGTGGAGGGATGAGCATTTGATCATTGTATAATTGAAACCCACGCACAAAAATTTGTAAGACTACAACTGTACCTCATGGTGTTTCACTAATAGAAAAATTTTTTAAAAAGATAAAACAAATAATTCAAGTGGAAAGAAAAAAGAAAAAAATGCACTACGTTGGTAATCGTCAGGGAGACGCATATCAAAACAGCAGTGAGATATCTCTATATCTTAGACCGCAGAGACTAGCACACATCAAAAAGAACAATCCCTTTTATTATTATTCTTCAATATTTCCTGAAGATACTCTCCAAAATCTATATTCTGTTTTGTTTACTAGACATAGCTCTCTCCCTGCATTCCACTCTATTTCTTTAGATATCTGTATATCATCTTAGTATAATATGTCCCCCATTTTCTGCTCTAGCCATACAGAACTTCTTTGAAATCCTTTTCCCCTATAGGACTCTTGTATGTGCTGTCTTGTATGACTAGCGTATTTTTACCCCAGCTCTCATTTTGAGATGGATACTGCTTTTTAACTAAATCCACCTTTAAAAAGCTTCCTTGACCTTCTGATGAAATTGATTCCCACCACAAATTTTTATTGAACTCTATAACTCTCTTCCATGGTTCGGTACATTTACTGATATGATTATCAAAATGATATCTGTTTCTCCTTCAATAGATTGAATGTTCTGATAAAACTGTGAAAGTGCCTAGTCTTTTTATTCAATAAACTTATATTTAATATCTAAAAAAATGGAAATATCTTGTCACTGTTCTCTGATTTCTCTGTTCTCATTTGGAAAATAAATAGTTGGAGCTAAACTCCCCCAGTTTTCAACATATTGAACGTTCCACTTCCTTTTTGCAAGTGATAGAATTTGGAAAAGCAGGAAAATATATACAAAGTCTTCCAGGATTTAAAAAACATACTTATACCCTAAAAATCTTTTAAAAAGTGATATTTGCTCTAATTTAACAGAAACAGTTGAGGAAGGAAGAGTAGTGAGATGTTTAAAGAGTAGGTAAATGGATTAAATTATAGTGACTTCCAAGAATCTATCAATCAAAGAGGTACAAGAACAAAGGAAGCAATAAACATAATGTGGTTGTAAGGTGTGATGAGAAATTGTAAATGAAAACTTTGTTTTCTTTGCACAATTTTTAATTTGATGTAACATCTGCCACAGGTTCTGTGTCTTGGAATGTCTTTCAGGAACTTGATTGTATTTTCTTTGCACTCATATGGCATTAATTAAGCAGTATGTGGAGTATAGGATTTGAAGTCAGATCTATGTGTAACCTGCATGATTGTAATTCGCCAGCTCTACTAACACTGTAGCACTATCCTCCCGTTGTTCATCAATTTGCTCAAGTGGGCACCAGTAATGTCTCACAACAAATTGTGAGACCTGTTGTTACTGTTTTTGACATATCAAATACATCACGGGTAGCTTGCCAGGCTTTGCTGTGCGGGTAAATACGCTCGGTAGCTTGTTGGGCTTTCTGAGAGGGGCAGAGGAATCAAACATGGGTCAACAGCATACAAGGCAAATGCCCTAAACGCTGTGCTATTGCTCCAGCCCACTACCTCTACTACCATAGATAATTTACTTTTTCCTTGTGCACTCACTGTTTTCATTGATTGAATGGGAATGACAAAAATAACTATTTCATGTGAAAATAAACATTTCATTCAAGGAAGCCGGTAAGATACTACTACAAAGGTTTGACACATGCTAGGCACTAAATAATTATTAAAATTGTTATTGGTAGTTCACTGTTATAACTTCTGTTATATAAAACAATTTAAAATCATACATTTGATTGCTAGAAATTCTGGGACTAGAACTCAAAGTGTCTAGTTTCCTGTTTTTGCTAAAAATGAAGCCAAAAGTAGTTTCATTCATCTATTATCACTGATGCATATTTGGACCTCAAAAGACTGACATTTTTTGGCAGAACTGGAGCTGAACATGGCCAAGAAGTCCATAGAATGTGGACTTATCTCCACCACCAACAGACTCAAAGAGACTGTCAATGTATCTTAAAAAAATTCAGGTTGATTTCAGCTGAGCACATATCCCCAGAGACTCAACCAGGTGAATAAAATGTATAATTGGACATCTCTTAGTAATAGTTGCTTGTAGTTTTTAGTATGAAGCACCATGAGTCTAGATTTTTTTAACTTTACCCAAAGTAAAAGGACACTGTCAGACAAGAGAAGACCACTGTGATCTCTACCCATAATTAAGTTCTAAGATAAGTGTCTCCATTTTTTCCATTCTCAGCTCCAGAGACCAGTTATATGGACTAAAACCCTGCAGTGGTGTTGTACAACATGGTGGCCTTGGCTTCCTATGCACAGTGATTATAGTATAAGTAAAGTATGGTATAATTAAAGTATATATATATATATATATATATATATAGTATATATACATAGCACTATAGCACTGTCCTCCCATTGTTCATCAATTTGCTCAAGCAGGCACCAGTAACATCTCACAACAAATTGTGAGACTTGTTGTTACTGTTTTTGGCATATCAAATATGCCACAGGGAGCTTGCCAGGCTCTACCATGGGTGGGATACTCTCGGTAGCTCTCCGAGAGGGATGAAGGAATCAAACCCGGGTTGGCCGCATGCAAGGCAAATGCCCACCCATTCTGCTATCGTTCCAGTCCATTACATTACATTACATATATATGTAATTATATACATAATTACAGTATGATCCCTATATTCAGGAATTATGGTATAATCAGAAGAACTTCTTATTGTACCATCCAGATAAACTAAATGAGATTTCTCACATAGCATGCCCAATATCTCATTTACTCCAAGCAATTTTGATATTATATGATATGAGTTTGGATGATGGAAATGAAAATATTGAGTTATCATTTATTAAGCATCTAATATGTGCTAGACATCATCCTGGGCACTAAGATTCATGAAGATAGGTATTAAATTTTTTTTTTATTTAAGTAGAATAAGGCTTGTGATTGAAGAGATAATACAATGGGTACGGAGCTTGCCTTGCACTTGACTGTTCTAGTTTCGATCCCTGGCACCCTATAGGGTTCCCCTGAATGCCTTCAGTAGTGACCCCTAAACACCATTGGATGTTGCCCCCAACCAAAATAAAGAAAAAGAAAAGAAGACGACTCAAGAAGTTATATGATCAGCCTAATGCAGCACATATCTAACTAGTTACTGCACATTCAAATCTGTCTGAGGCCAGATCTTAAGTTTTTTTGTTCCCATAACATCACCTCAATTGCACTTTAAAGCAACTCATTGCATGTGGATTGAACCATTGCCAAGATCATTGATGACCCTCTCCTAAGGTAAAGTCAATTACTTTCTTCTCAAAGTATAGATGCATGAGTAGACTGCAAATTTATTATATGGTTTCTACTTAGGAAGGTAAAATTGAATATTTTGTTAAAGTCATGCATCTAAAAAGAGAAAATTAAAATAATGTTATCTTTTCTCAGTTACTTGGAAATCAGGCAATTATCACATGATTACTCAAGCTGGTAATAAAATTAAGATAAAGTTTCATCAAAATAGCATATGTAATTTTACAGTCATAACAGAATTGGTATAAATATGAGCAGATGTGTCTGAATTTTTCAGATTTATCAATACAGAAACATTTTACCCATTTGTGGGGGCAGGGTGGGGATTAGTTGTATTCTGGAAGAAGAATGCAGTTCAAGGCCTGGTATGACAAAGAAGATGGGACACATAGCCAAGAGATCTCTTCATTCCCTGCAGCTTCCCAAGATGCTCCTTGGGAGAATTTATTTCTGACTGCAATAAGGTATATCAGGGAGATGAGGTAGAATGGTGAAATATGTATCAGACAAAACTTACCGGCTTTTGCCAAAATAATGGATTTCTCAAAAAGCATTGTTTTAGCTTCACTCAGCTCCCGGGAGAGAACAAGGCAGAGTCTTCTACCCTGTGCCTGACTGTCCTCACCAGGACCCAACAGCTGAAGACCTCCGGGCCCCAGCCAAGGCCATGCTGGGACCACTCTCCACACACTTGGATGAGCCTCATGCATAAAAGAACTGGCAGAGGAACCCAGGTGTGTGGGACCTGGGGCTGAGATCTCCAAACCTGCACGGTTTGGGACTGGACCTGCCAGTAGCTAGACAGTTACACCCACCAACTGCCGTGTAACCCCAACAACGGCCAGGATCCAGAGATTATCACACTCAGCTCCCGAAAGCGCACGGCCGCGACATATTATCATCTCATTCCTACTTTGGACAAACTGGCAGGCTACCGAATCTAACCTGCCCACACGGCAGAGTCTGGCAAACTCCCCGTGGCGTACCCAATATGCCAAATACCAGTAACAATGAAGGGTCTCATTCTCCTAACTCTGAAAGAGCCTTGAATATGGCACTTTTTAAAAAAATCTCAGGGCTAGGATGAAGGAGATGTTACTGGGCCTGCTTGAGACAATCGACGAATAACAGGATGGTTGTGATTGTGATTGATTGTTTTAGCTTAAGTTTTTTTTTTCTCTTAGAAAAGAAGCACAGGAGCTAGAGTGATAGCACAGCGGGTAGGGCACTTGCCTTGCACACGGCCGACCCGGGTTCAATTCCCAGCATCCCATGTGGTCCCCTGAACACTACCAGGAGTAATTCCTGAGTGCATAGCCAGGAGTAACCCCTGTGCGTGACCAAGTGTGACCCAAAAAGCGAAAATAAAAAAAAATAAGAAAGAAAAGAAGCACAGCCAGGTTAACAATGCTTTGGTTTCATAAGAAGCAGAGTTGGGTTCATAACACTATTCTACATCAAAGGTAGCTTGTTAAGGTGAAATGGCTTTCCCAGAAGTATTACTTTTACTTTTCCCCCTATAACTTGTTCTTTGTAGACTGAGCAGCTGGGTCTCTATTATTCATTCACAGGGCTCGAGGAAGAAGGAAAGTAGGGGAGAGTGGTCTGAGCTTCTGATGTAAAGGGCTCTTAGGGGAGGCACTGGAGGAATCAGATTCTGATTTACTAGACACCAAAGGTGTAGGTGCCAAGAGCACTGGTTTAAACTGGCCTTGGGAGTCTCAGTTGGCTCCTTCAATGCTGTGAGATGACAATTTGGGCATCTTGCACACCATATGCCCTGAAAAACTATAGTCTGCATGATAGAGATGACCAGAGAGGAAGTGTGAAAGGTGAAAGATCTGGCCATAGAACGTTCTCTCTGCAGATGCTTCCTCTCTTGGTTTGATGCTTCCTTCAACTCCTTCTTGAGCAGGACTTTGGCAGAGGACCAGAGCAGCTGAGTCATCTTCAAAGAGGAGGTTTTGTTGCTAAATCTACTGTAAGCACTGCAGTGGAAATATACCCCATGTTCCAAGTAGCAGTCCTGAATGCAGGGGTGGAAGAATGAGAGCCTGGGTAGCTTGGGTGACTTACCTCTTGGCTCCTCAAATCCAAATTAAACAATTCTGTTCCCTCTGCTATTCCTGAAGTTAATAGGAGCCACAGCTGTGGCAGCTTGAATATAGACTGTCCAAAAGTAACTTAGGTGACTGCAAATTTGTCTCTGCGTTGCCTAAGAATCATTCAGTAACCAGACTCCCTATCTGGGCTTTTTCTCATTCCTGAGTGTTCATAACACAAGTTGTGAGAGAATCCATTTTGGTGAGAATACAAGTACTGGGGACCATAAAGAAGAAGCAGGTACAGCTCTGAGTGATGGGGTCTCCTGTTTCCCCAAAGAGCTCAGAATTTCAATTTCAATCCCCTAACTGGAAACTTCTGTCCGATCCTTTCCCCTGCAATCAGACTTTATCCCCAGATCTCTGCTTGACACTCCATTTGGTTTCCTGATTTAAAAAAATTCCTTAAAAATTTCACATGTCTATAAATTCCTGTCTCCTTGTCCGGCCTCGTGTGAATCTTCATCATAATTGAAGTTTGTGCTCTGCTTTTGGAGGCAGACTTTGAAGTCACATTTTGCCTTGCACGCAACCAACATGGTCAACCCGAGTTCGATTCCTCAGCCCCTCTCAGAGAGCCCGGCAAGCTACCGAGAGTATCTCGCCCGCACAGCAAAGCCTGGCAAGCTCCCCGTGACGTATTCGATATGCCAAACACAGTAACAACAAGTCTCATGATCGAGACGTTACTGGGCCCGCTCGAGCAAATCAATGAACAACGGGAGGACTGTGGTCATGACCGATCTCACCAGTGGCTGTTGGCTCTATCTTTAAAATATATCCAGAATCACATAAGTTCTCAGGATTTGCTCCATTTCCACTTTGATCCCAAACAACATTATTTCGCACTTGGAATCTGCAATAGCCTCTTCCCCACCCCCCACTACCCCCTTTCCTGGCTCCCAATCCTGTTTTTCTCCCTCCTGTTCTGCATCTCCTAATAAAACTCCAGTCCACAGAGAGATCCTTTAGAACACATTTCATACCATGCATGCACTCTGTCTTAACCCTTCCAGCACTCTTCAAGCAGGAGCGAGACTCCACCATGGCTCACAAATTTCTCCCATCTCATTCCTGCCTTTTACCTCTGACCTCTTCTACTACTGGTCTCTGTTTACTTCCCTCAGCCAATGAAAGAAACTCATTGCTTTCTCTGGAACAAACCATTAAAGAAGCTTTGCTTGTGCCCCTGGACCTTTGTATATGCTGTTCCCTGTAAATGAAACATTCCTGACCTCTTTAATTCTTTTTAAGTCTGCTAAAATATTATCTTTTTATGCCAATCATCTCGATTAGCAAATTTCAAATAAATTAAAATTTATTTTATTTATTATAATAAAAATAATTTATTCCTGGCAAGGGAGATAGTAGGGTTTTTCCTTGCAAGCAGCTGACCTGGATTATATTCTCAGTATCCCACATGACTTCCCGGAACCACAAGAGTAATTCCAGAGCATAGAGCACCTAGTAAACCTTGAATACCATCAGGTATGCTCCCTTCCACTAAATAAAACCTATTTGTTCACTTTTTGTGGCCTCTCTTTCTCTCTCTCTCTGCACATTGAAACTTACATTGTGTTCCTGGTTTCTGAAATATTGTAGGAATACAATAATTACTTGCTGAATGAATCTTTTTAATTTTATAATGGGTATTGCAGACTGAAATGTGTTATTACAAGTTCAAAGGACAACTGAACTCAGATTGGTCCTGGGTGTGTTCTTTCTCCCTGTTTTTTTTTTTCTTTTCTCTAATATGATATTTGTGCATTTGTGGGGGAGGGCCATGAGTGAGCTATTATTATGCATATGACCTGAGGAGGAATTAGAAAAGGTGATTCTCCATCTCCATTATCACACTCAGCTCCCAGGAGAGAACAAGGCAGAGTCTCCTATCCTGTGCCTGACTGTCTCCACCAGGGCCCAACAGCTGAAGACCTCTGGGGCCCAGCCAAGACCATGCTGGGACCACTCTCCACACACTTGGATGAGCCTCACGCATAAAAGAACTGTCAGAGGAACCCAGGTGTGTGGGACCCGGGGCTGAGATCTCCAAGCCTGCATGGTTTGGGACTGGACCTGCCAGTAACTAGACAGTTACACCCACCAACTGCCGTGTAACTCCAACAACGGCCAGGATCCAGAGATTATCACACTGAGCCGCATTTGCGGCCGCACGACATCTTATCATCTCATTCCTACTTTGGACAAACTGGCAGGCTAGCAAATGTAACCTGCCCACACGGCAGAGTCTGGCAAACTCCCCGTGGTATACCCAATATGCCCAATACCAGTAACAATGATAGGTCTCATTCTCCTAACCCTGAAAAAGCCTTGAATATGGCACTTTTAAAAAAAATCTCAGGGCTAGGACGAAGAAGACATTACTGGCACCTGCTTGAGGCAATCGACGAACAACAGGGTGGTCGTGATCGTGATCGTGATTCTCCATCTATTACAACAATCTAGTTGCCAACCTATTATCTCTTTGAGTTCAGATTCCAGATAAATATCTGATCAGAAAGAGTGTTCATTTTGCCATCTTGTTTATATTTCTCAAAGAGTAGAAAAAAGAACTTCAATGTTGATTAAGAAGAAAGGTACTAATTTCCAGGTCCCAATATAGTCTTGGTATTTTTTTTATATATGAGTACTGCTATTTATTCAGCCACTGATTAAGCTGATTGAAGCAGGCATTAACTTCACACTAATTTTTTTAAAAAATTTAAAAATTCATAAAGTTGTTCACAATAATTGCTTACATTCAATATTTCAATCACCACCACTGCAACTTCCCACTACCATTACTTTGAATCTTATCACCACAAACCCAGCCTGCCCCCTATGCAGATGCTAAATAATTTTTTTGGTATTGCTTGTGATGAATAATATGAGGTCTCACGTGACTGCAAAAATGGCCACGTGCTCCTGGAATTCTAAAATTTTTAAATATTTAGAGTCTGAAGTCATACCTGTGGCATGCTGCTCTCTTCTGAGATTCATTTGTGAGTCTCTGAATCATAGCTGTTAATGCACTTAAATGTCACCCAGAAGCAGTTCTTGGGCATGACTGCCAGGAAACCAGAAGAGTGGGAAGATGGGGTGAGGTCTCCCATCCCCAACTCTGAAGCCTGGAGTTTTCAGTCACTGATCCCTCATACCTGGGTTTTTTAGCGAATTCATTTTTATATGTGGGGGGCTGAGGATGAGCCTATAAGTGTTGGCTGTGAGCATGGCAACTTTAGGGTTCTGAAGGTTTTCAGCTGCCAGTGTTCATTTGAGTCAGGCAGATGGACACACCTGTCCCCTCAAAGGTGCCCTTGTGAAATCAGCCTGGTGTAGGGTAGGGAGACATCACTGTGGTGTGCATCTCTTCTCTGAGATTCATTTCTGAGTCTCTGAATACGGCAATTAATGCTCTTAAATGCCTGCTTTTGATCTCTTTTGATATTTATTTATGGATCACTGAAGCAAGGCCAATAAATAAGCTTGTATAGCTGGGCCAGCAGTGGTTTGTGGGTGTGACTCCTCCATACCTAACATCGGCCATTTAATCTCTTGGGAAACTTGGTCCCAAGGTTTTGGGGGTCTGCCCAGAAGCACAGCAGCAATTTGGGGGCATGAGGAAGCCTGAAGGCACCATCAGTCTACTGATGCACTCACCCCACCGGTACAGGCTGACCTGCTGAACAGCTCTGTACCTATAGCCCTGGTATATTTTTCAGTGATTTCATATCCCTCTGTGCCTTCACAGATACCCAAATTTAGGGAGATTTTAAAAATATTGTGTGATTTACAATAATGTTAATGATAGTTTTGTGCTTGTATCATATTAATCCCACATCCACCACCAGGGGTACCCACTTCCCTCCACAAAAGCCATGGAGGACCCTCCCATTCTGTCCCCCCTTCCCCTCACAAACCCCATCCCATGCCCTCCCAGGTCAGTTCTGTGGACCAGTTCCCCAGTTCTGTTGCCTTTCGTGATTTGTTCTTCGCTTACTCTGTGTTTTCAAATCCTGCACATGAGTGAGATCATTCCATGTCTATACCTCTCCTTCAGACTGACTTCACTAGGCTTGACTTCCAGTGGTTCTATCTATCCAAATAGTGGCAATCTGAAAGGGCATTAATATGTCCTTTCAAATTAATGTTTTTATGTTTTGGAGATAGATGCACAAAGTGATATCACTGAGTCATGAGAGTTCTGTTTCTATATTTTAAAGATATCTCCCTCTTGCTTTCCATAGAGGTTGAGTCAACAGATGACATTCTAGTCAATACTGATTTCTCACCACAAACCTGCCAACACTGACTCTTTCCAGGTTTTTTGAGATATGTCATTCGCATTAGTATGAATTGATGGGCTAGAGCGATAGCATAGCGGTAGGGCGCTTGCCTTGCACGCAGCCAATATGTCCGACCTGAGTTCGATTCCTCCGCCCCTCTCAGACAGCCCGGCAAGCTACTGAGAGCTACTACCCGTGATGTATTCGATATGCCAAACACAGTAACAACAAAGTCTCCAATGGAGACGTTACTGGGCCCGCTCGAGCAAATCGATGAATAATGGGAGGACAGTGACAGTGACAGTGATGAATTGATATCTCATCATTGTTTTCATTTGTTTTTTTTTTTTGGTAAACAAAAATGTTGAAATACAATATATGCAATATAAAAACAATTCTTTCCATTTATTTTTTGCCAGGCACTGTACTAAGCAATTTATAATCCTGCTTTCTAATTTAAAAAACCTCTTAGGTAGATGGTTAAAATGCCTTTGTTTCTTAAATACAAGGAAATAAGGCTTAAAAAAATGTAATGACTCATCAAGGGTCATAGACCCGTCGAATACATCACGGGTAGTAGCTCTCAGTAGCTTGCCGGGCTCTCTGAGAGGGGCGGAGGAATTGAACTCAGGTCGGACATATTGGCTGCGTGCAAGGCAAGCGCCCTACCGCTGTGCTATCGCTCCAGCCCATCAATTCATACTAATGTGAATGACATATCTCAAAAAACCTGGAAAGAGTCAGTGTTGGTACGGGTTAGAATGAGTGTTTGAATCAAAGTTTTTCTTCCTTACCAAACAGCATCTACTATCCACAAAATCAGCAGAATAAATTGATCTTACTTAGACAAATTTCATTTTATAAAACCCTACATGTGACCTACTATTCAGATATGGTGGTGTCTTCCTTCCATAATATTCATAAAAAAGAGAGAAAATCCATTGTGTTCTGATGAGTTCACTGTCACTGTCATCCCGTTAATAATCAATTACTCAAGTGGCTCCAGTAGCTTCTCCATTTGTCCCAGCACTGAGATTTTAGCATTGTAAACTTTATGCTCTCTCTCCGTGGATGCAGCACACCAGCTGGATGTCCTTGGGCATAATGGTGATGCGCTTGGGAGGGAACGTGCAGAGGTTGGTGTCCTTGGAAGAGCCCCACCAGGTAGGCCTCGACCACGGAGCTCTGGGATCACAGGTCAGTCTTGAAGTCCTGTGCAATCTCACGCACCAGTTGCTGGAAAGGCAGCTGACAGATCTCACACAGCGCCATGGTGTCGGGACAGTAGCATTGTAACTTCTTCACAGCACCCGTGGCTGGTACGCTCTTGTGGGCCACCTTGGTGACCAGCTGTTTGAGGGGCACCTTTCCTCCCATTGATGTGTGCTGTCTGCTTAGTAAGAGTCCTCTCGTTCTTCCCCACTCAGCTGGAGACTCCTTCAGGGAAATGAGACCCACTTTAGCTACTGTTGTTGGTATATTTGATATGTCACAGGTGGCCTACCAGGCTCTGCTGTGTGGGCTGGATACCCTCCGTAGCTTGCCGTGCCTGGTGGGGGTGGGGCAGGAAATGGAGGCTTTTGGGGCGATATCTAATTGTCCCTGCAGGTGTTCCTGACGAGTTCAGAAAACAGTTATCACAGATAACAATATGCTATTATTGTCCTTAATCCCAACGATTTGAGACCTTTGATCAGAACAAGCAGTTCTCTGATTCAAACATGTTACAGTATTCTATTTAGTCACAAACACAAAAATCTGAAACCCTGTTTATAAGTCATTTCTGCATAATAATGATAATTATAATACTATAAAATCCAGCTCCCGGACGAGAACAGTGCAGTCTCCTGCCCCCACGCCTGGCTATTCCTGACCGGGGCCCCTTGGAGGGGAGCGGGTTGAGCTTTCCTCCCCGCCCCGACCAGGGCTCCGGCAGCCGAAGACCTCCAGGACCAGCCACCACCATGCTGAGACCACTCTCCGCACACATGAAGGTACTGGCAGAGGGACAAATCCATGCGGGACAAATCCACACCCACCACCTGGCCCCCTGGCGCCGTGAAATCCCATCAACGGCCAAGACTCAGAGACTATAAAATCCAGCTGCGGCCGTGCGACATCTCATCAGGACATCTTTTTATGACATCTTATTATCTCATTCCTACTTTGGACAAACTTGCAGGCTATTGAATGTAGCCTGCCCACAGGACAGAGTCTGGCAAACTCCCCGTGGCATACCTAATATGCCAAATACCAGTAACAATCACTCTAGCCAACATGGCCGCCCCGAGTTCGATTCCTCCGCCCCTCTCAGAGAGCCCGGCAAGCTACCGAGAGTATTCGATATGCCAGACACAGTAACAACAAAGTCTGCAATGGAGACGTTACTGGGCCCGCTCGAGCATCGAGCAAATCGACGATCAACGGGAGGGCCTTTACCTTTTTTTGGGCTGGAGCGATAGCACAGCGGGTAGGGCGTTCGCCTTACACGCGGCCAACATGGCCGACCCGAGTTCGATTCCTCCGCCCCTCTCGGAGAGCCCGGCAAGCTACCGAGAGTATTCGATATGCCAGACACAGTAACAACGAAGTCTCCAATGGAGACGTTACTGGGCCCGCTCGAGCAAATCGATGATCAACGGGAGGGCCTTTACTTTACTTTACCAGTAACAATGATGGGTCTCATTCTCCTAAAGAGCCTTGAATATAATCTCAGGGCTAGGATGAAAGAGACGTTACTGGGGCCTGCTGGAGGCAATGGACGAACAACAGGATGATGAAATGAAATGAAAAATGAATGATAATCCGGTCTGTGTTCACCTGTAATAGAAAGAACATTTAAGCTAAAAAGGCCCCTGAAGAGGTCACAGTACCTACAACATTCAACATGATGGTGGAGCCCACACAGACACAGGAAATGAAGCTAGGTCCCTCCACACAGCCACAAGTCCTTGCGGTGTTTTCATTTTAAGTCAAAGTCTATTCGTGCTGTACATACGCCCCAATGTCTGCTTGATGGAATACCACATCGCCATGGGGTCTACTTTTCTGCAGTCTTGTGTAGACTTTGCTGCCACCCCAAAACCCAAAGGGATGTTGGCCATAGAATACACCACGACTCCCTGATACTGGAGAAGTATTTTCTGTGACTCAGCCCAAACCAGACTTCAACACATGGTTCCGGTACAGGAAGGATTGCTTGGCTCCAGGCTTGATCCACACTTTGTACCTGGTATAGGGGGCAAAGTAATCCAGCACCGTCAAGTGTAGCTGGAACTTGTGGGTTTTCGTAAACTTCCCGAAGCAGATTGCCAGGGACACCACTTTGTCCCCTGAGATATTGGCGGCCAACTTCAGGATCTTCTCGCTCATGTAGTGCACTCGGTCCTTCCTTGTGCAGTTTGAAGCAGTAGGTGCCGTCAGGCCTATCGACCCGCAACTGAATGTTCTTCCTGATGTATGTGGCGACTTTCTCGAACACGACACAGGTCTCTTCTTCAGTTAAAGGCCACATTTTCTACTAGGTCGGAGCACCGGATCCTCGTGCCTCTCCGGCCGGAAGTAGAACCCTGTTTTTATTTGTATTTCCTAATCATAAATGCTGATTAGGAAGTTTTTCATATGCACATTGGCCATCTATATCTTCCTTGGAGACTTGTCTGTTCATCTTTACTCCACATTGTTGGATGGAGTTGCTGAGTTTTGTGAAGACTCTGTAGATTTTGGATATTTGCCCTTTATCTTATGTATTGTATGCAGATATTTTCTCCCATTTAGTAAGACATATATTTATTTTTTCTGTGCTGACGCTTTTAAATTTGATTCAGTCCTTTTAATTAATTAATTAATTTCTCTTTGGTCATCTTATTGAAGACATTGATAGATTCATTTTCTGAAGAGTTCAGCTATATACTTCAAGTATGTCATGAATTCTGGCTTAGTCTTAATCTACTTTGAATTTACTTTGTGTGAGTGGTATGAGGTAGAGTTTCATTTTTTTACATTTGCTATCCAGTTTTTCTAAAATGAGAAACTTCAGAGTGAAAAGAATTCAGAAATTTATAGTCATACATAACAGTCATAAAATTCAATCTCATCAGTGTACACCATGAATATTTTATAGTTTGAAAAAATACCAGTCCACACATGAATATTTGCACATTATTTGTGTCAGGCTGTATCTTTATCAAAGCTTCATACAAAAGAAGTAGCTGAAGCTCAGAGACTCCTAATTCAGTGTTCAGTTTGGAACTCTTTGGACAGGGATCTGAAATTCAAAGTTTGATGAAGTTCACTACCACACATACACTTTGGTTCTCTTAATACATTGCCAAGTGTCCTAGGCAAAAGAACCTTTATAAAACCACTAACCAACTGTGAGATCTTCAAAAACCTTCACCTTTTTCAGGTATCTAGACACAGGAAGATTGCCTGCAACTCTTCCCTTGTACCTGTGAACATTTTCATTTCATTTCATCATCCTATTATTCATCGATTGCCTCGAGCAGGCCCCAGTAACGTCTCTTTCATCCTAACCCTGAGATTATATTCAAGGCTCTTTAGGAGAATGAGACCCATCATTGTTACTGGTATTTGGCATATTTGGTACGCCATTTGGGGAGTTTGCCAGACTCTGCCCTGTGGGCAGGCTACATTCGATAGCCTGCAAGTTTGTCCAAAGTAGGAATGAGATAATAAGATGTCATAAAAAAGATGTCCGGATAAGATGGTTCTGGAAGCTGGATTTTATAGTCTGTGAGTCTTGGCCGTTGATGGGATTACACGGCGCCAGGGGGCCAGGTGGTGGGCGTGACCCCCGCCTACTGGAATTTGGAGGATCTGGGTGGAGGATGCTCGACTCCAATCCGAGTAGGCTGGGAGATCTCGGCCCTGGAACCCGCGTGGATTTGTCCCTCTGCCAGTACCTTCATGTGTGCGGAGAGTGGTCTCAGCATGGTGGTGGCTGGTGGTAGGACCAGCCACCACTACCTGTGAACATAATATGATAAATGCAGAGGAGGAATCCAAGCCTCCTTCATTGTCCCTTTCAGCATAGAAACCACAGGCCTCGTCTATCAAACCACAGTCTTCAACAATCTTGAATATAGTCTGTGACCTTAATGGATGACTTGGCTGTTTTGAACTTCTATTTTTTTTTGGGGGGGGGGGTCACGCCTGGCGATGCACAGGGGTTACTCCAGGCTCTGCACTCAGGAATTGCTCCTGGCAGTGCTCAGGGGACCACATGGGATGCTGAGGCTCAAACCCAGGTTGGCTGCATGCAAGGCAAATGCCCTACCCGCTGTGCTATATCACTCCAACCCTGTTTTGAACTTCTTTTTAAAACTAGAAAAAAACTCAAGCAGGCAAAATCAAGAGTGTCTCAAATTACTTGCCTATCAGAGGAAAAGGTCCCATAACGCTTTTAGGGGAACGATCTCTGAAGCATTACTCAGAAGGCTTGGCGTTCCTCCTGTTAATTTTTGGCCAACCAGAAGAGCCCTAGGATGCAAGACTACTTGTGCCCTGCAGGGATAAGTATCAAAGCAGGTTAGTTGCATGTAAGGCAAGTGCCTGAATCCCTGCATTATCTCTCTAAAACAAGGAAGTCATGGGAAGGAGAGATTCCTCAATAAGAATCTCTGTCCGAGAGAGAGAGAGAGAGAGAGAGAGAGAGAGAGAGAGAGAGAGACAGAGACAGAGAGACAGAGAGACAGAGAAAGAGAGGTGTCTACTGCCATAGAGGCAGGCAGTTGTGGGAAGCCAAGAGCCCTCTCATAGACCCTGGCCGTGGTTCCCATGTTAGGAACTGCTCGGGAGAGACATTGGTGACAGATTCCCAGGACTTCCTGATCTCAGCGGATGCCTGATCTATAGCCACACATCAGGCTGACAGTTATCTTATCTGGCCTTAGCTATAGTAACCTCCAGGATGCAGATATGCAAATGTAAAGCTCAGGATGCACCTACTGCCACAAGACCCTTTTCATGTATGAATGTTTACCTTGAATGTTAGCTTTTGTTGCTGACTTTACCATGTATGTTTATATTGCCTCTGCTCCTGAGTGGGCTACCCCTGAACCTATATAAACAGCCTGTAGCCCCCAATAAAGTGCTGTCCCTTTTTCTCTCTATTTCTAAACTATACTCTGTCTCTTATGTCTTGTGTTCATTCGGTTGGCCCTTCCCTGCACTTGAAGGGAAGGGAAGGAAACTGGGAAAAACAACCAGTGTGGGAAATTACTTTGGTGAAGGGATGGGTGTTGAAACATTGTATGACTGAAATGCAATCATAAACAATTTTGTAAGGCTCTATCTCATGGTGATTCATTTCATTTTTTTTCCATTTCATCATCCTGTTAATCGTCGATTGCCTCGAGCAGGCCCCAGTAACGTCTCCTTCATCCTAGCCCTGAGATTATATTCAAGGCTCTTTAGGAGAATGAGACCCATCATTGTTACTGGTATTTGGCATATTTGGTACGCCACGGGGAGTTTGCCAGACTCTGCCCTGTGGGCAGGCTACAGAGTGGTCTCAGCATGGTGGTGGCTGGTCCTGGAGGTCTTCGGCTGCCGGAGCCCTGGTCGGGGCGGGGAGGAAAGCTCAACCCGCTCCCCTCCAAGGGGCCTCGGCGAGGAATAGCCAGGCGCGGGGGCAGAAGACTGCACTGTTCTCGTCCGGGAGCTGGATTTTATAGTCTCTGGGTCTTGGCCGTTGATGAGATTACACGGCGCCAGGGGGCCAGGTGGTGGGTGTGACCCCCGCCTACTGGGATTTGGAGGATCTGGGTGGAAGATGCTCGACTCCAGTCCGAGGAGGCTTGGAGATCTCAGCCCCAGAACCCGTATGGCTTTGTCCCTCTGCCAGTACCTTCATGTGTGCGGAGAGTGGTCTCAGCATGGTGGTGGCTGGTCCTGGAGGTCTTCGGCTGCCGGAGCCCTGGTCAGGGCGGGGAGGAAAGCTCAACCCACTCCCCTCCAAGGGGCCTCAGCGAGGAACAGCCAGGCGTGGGGGCAGAAGACTGCCATGGTGATTCAATTGGAAAAAAAAATCTCTCTCCCCACCTGGTTTTGATTCTTTACTAAGAAGCCCATACCTTGACTTCTTATTAAATGGACCAAATATTTTGCTACATTTGCCGTGGTGGTTCACAGTTTTCTGCCAACCCACAGAGTTATTCGAACAGTCCAACTACCCCTTCCCTCCGGAGTCAGAGGGCCCACTTTCTAGATTCTTCCAAGCCTACCTTCCTGATTATTGATTTTCTTTGCACGTACAAACTCCAGGTGGCTCAGCAGGGCATATGGTGTTCCCTTCCCCTAGGATGTAAGCATAGGTGGCTAGTAAATCACTGCAGTATCACTTACCCAGTGTTGCATGGTAGGCATTTGGCTATCTCATAATCCAAGAATGGAGAGCTCGTAATCAACAGAGTGGAAAATAGACAGTTAATATAAATGCATTCCACAATAAAATAACTTGGTTTACTAGATTCACCTTCTAGAATGCAGTATATGTTCAAGTTTGAAGTGAGGGTGAAGTGTTATATGATGGCTCTGTACCAAGAAACAAATCCCCATGCCCTCCAAAGTGTGACTTTCCAACTATATTTCACTATTTTATAGACATAGTGTTCATATTATTTAATGACTCTCTAGATTTAGTTATTTCATGGATAAGAGTAGCAGGGCTCAGGGTTTCACTCAATGGCTTTGAAAAACACATAACAACTGTAATACTCAGGAATCAATCGTGTTAAAGTTAATTGACTCTTGTTCAGCTGTAACACATTTTAGTTCAAATATACTTGTTCGGATTATAACTTCAGTAACTGTGTCCAATAAGCAACTGATTGTTGTAAGTTAGGCCTAATTAAATCAATACAATTTTTTAAAAAATTCATATAGGAAAGCACTGCATTGACAAGTTTAAATTCTTCCTCTGAAAGTCTTTTGAACATGACAGACAGTATGCCTTGATAGAAAAAACATGAGAATAATTCTACCTATTTCTCAGTCATTAGAAAGCAGTAGAATAGCTTGCTTCCTTGCTTGCTGTTCTGAGAGCCTCAGTCCTCTCCATGCTCCCTGGATCTTTTAGGATGGATCATAACAAAGATGCTAGCTTTGAGAGAAAGAGAGAGAGACAAAGACAGAAAGACACAGGCACAGAGGCACAAAGAAAGAGGCAGAATGTGCAAGCAGTGAACAAGCTTGTCTTTGTGTAACATAATCCAGAAGTGATACCCTATAACATTTTCCACATTATCTTCTGCCCTTAGGTCTAGCCCACATTCAAGGGCAAAGGATAATGTTAGAGCATGAATACCAAAGGCAGTGCTCGAAGCACCGTAGGGCCTGCGGTTAGCTCTTTCCCTTCTAACTAAAACTGGGCCTAGTTTTGCATTGAAGATACCATGCATGAGAATGCCACTCAGGGTTGGGAGACAAGGTAAAGACTAAGGAGGAATGAGAGCGTCAAAGAAATGTTTATGTCAAAGCAAGATGACCCTCCAATGCTTATTTATCTGAGATGAGAAACATTCCAAATTGAAGAGGTTGACTGTTAGAAGAAATCAAGCCTCAGCTATTATGAAATTACCTGTTTACATGTATTTGGTGTTATTACAAAACAATCTTCCGTGTGTTGAGACTCAGATTCACTCAAGAGTATTCTACGTCCTTTACAAAGCATTTAAAATAGAAACAAAGACCCCAGGAGAGAAGGAACTATTAATGACAGTTGCTGAGATGAGTGATAACCAATTATTATAGAGAAATATGAAGCAAAGAGTTCGACAACTTTGGTTTAGAAACATAGGGACCCATGTTCATGTCTGCTTTGCCTTAGCAATTTATCCTAAATTATTGGGCATCAGTTAGTTTGCTTACCTCTAACAGTGATAATAATATCTATGTCTCAGACTTGATAAATAAACACAAATGTGCACAGAGATAGAAGCTAGAGGACAGGGACATCGCTCAAAGTGCTGGAGCACATGCCTTATACAGATTAGGCTCACAAACCATGGTCTCTCCTTACCTTGTATGGTAGCTGTGACCTCGGTGCTCCCCAGAACCACTGATATCTTGCAGTTCCACGTCACTAAGCTGAGCACTGAACTACATGGAGGCAGAGCGGCCAGGAACCAGGAGTGTAACTGGCTCCTAAGAACTTCTTGGAAGGTCCTCAAGATCAAAAAGAGGGCCTGGAGCTATAGTATAGGGTGTTTGCCTTGAATGAAACTTACCCGGGTTCAATCCTCCTTGGCATCCCATACGGTCCCCGAAGCACCCCAAAGAGTAATTCATGAGTGCAGAGACAGGAGTAGCACTGAACATTGCTGGGTGTGACCCCAAAAGAAAAAAAAAGATAAAAAAGAGAAGATACAGACTCTAACATTTCCTTCCATCAGGGAAGCTGTCTCACTGTCTTGTTCAAATATGTTTTGCACTTAGAAATGATTTTTACTTAAATGAGAAATTCTGTCTAGTATGCAGACAGTCATAGTACCGAAGCCTTGAAGAAAATTTAAAATAGTCTAAAACTGTTTACTTCACTCAGTGTATTAAAAGTAGACTCAGAACAGACAGTGGCTTTTAGGGGAAAAAAAAGAGAGAGACTTTTCCTCACCTCATTTTTTCAAGTTGTCTGGTTTTCATGTGATGACTCACAAAAAAATCTTGGCTTACTAGAATTTTATATGTAAAACAGTTTTAACTCTTGGGGACACAAATGATCAGTTTCTGTCAGTGCCTTTGGAGCCTGGTCCTCCATCTTTGGTAATGGAACCTAAGTTTAATTTGGAAGCTCATTTATTCTCCACTCTCAGACTATGAAACTCAGGTAGGGTTTGCTCTATTGTGCTGAATCTGGGTTAGGAGTCATAGACTGTGTCTGTTCCAAAAATTAGCTGAGAGATGGTTAGGTCAGAATTTTATCCCAGTGTCTTCCATACTTTCAGTAGAATGATTGCAAAAGAATTTTCTTGCGAAGACGAAAAGTAAGCTGTTAATGACCACTCATTCTTGATGATATAAATTGAACTTCTTGAAGCAACTATATCAAGCAGATAATTCCCTCAGCTTGTAAGGTTTATGTTTCTGAAAATTGCCATCTTATTATTTTAAATTTTGTTTTATTATTAATTTGAATCTATTAAAATTTGGTTCCTTAGCATACCACAGATTATGATTATATAATCAGAATGTAATGATATTATACTTGAAGGTTGATAGCAGTAATTTATTGAGTACTTATGATAAAAATTGTTGTATCAACTTAATAAGTTTCAAAGTTCATTTAAAAAATAAAGATCTTAGGGCTTGAGTGATAGCACAGCAGATATGGCATTTTCCTTGAATGCGGCCGGCCTGAGTTTGATTCCCAGCATCCCATATGGTTCCCTGGGCACTACCAGGAGTAATTCCTGAGTGCATGAGCCAGGAGTAATCCCTGTGCATCGCTGGATGTGACCCAAAAGGCAAATAAATAAGTAAATAAATATCTTGGGAAATAGTATGCAGGTAGACCTTGCAATGAGTTCTCATGAAGCTAATAAAACCAAGATGGAATTTGAAGAAGTTATTCTGTCACTGGGCTGGAGCAATAGCACAGTGGGTAGGCGTTCGCCTTGTACACTGTGTTCGATTCCGCTCAAGCAAATTGATGGACAATGGGAGGCCAGTGCTACAGTGCTAAATAAATTTGTGTTTACACTGGTCGTTAGTGTTGTTCCTAGTTAGAATTTGATCCCTAATCTTGGTTAACTTTAGATTCATGACTTTCAACTCAGTGTTATAATAAGAAAACAAAGTGAATGCCTTAACATCATGAATAATAAACATTTTGATGTGTCTGTGTTTATCTAGAACATAAACACACCAATGTAAAACAATTACTGCCCAACATATCCTTTTATAGTCTATGGTGATCACTTAATCCTAATCTTTCAAGTTTTTCACTTAGGATTGTCTTATGGAAAAGTATGTGGCTGACAGAATTAAAATACAACTAGTCAACATATAAAGAGAAAGAAAATTGTTACAATCAAAAGCTGCCCTTGGACTTGAGCCATTCTTGTATCTGAGCAAAGGAAGAGGAAGAGAGTGGGGGTGGAGTATTTATGGGAAGACGTGGGCAGCATGTTGAATATTAGTGGTTTAAAAGCATTTTGCTTTATATTATTTGGACTAATTGAAATAAGAGGTTAGAGGCTCCTGAGAGTTGACTCATTCCCATCATCCTAATATAGATTAATTGAGTCCCATTTGGTTGATGGTCTGTACCAAATTTCTCAGTGTTGGCTGACAGCCTCTGAGAGATCTGTTCATTTTTACGTTTCAGTGAGTCACTCCATTCACATCACAGGCATTGGTTCCTGGGGAGGCAGGAACTTTTCACAGTGAGAATGAAGGGTTTGAAAATTCACTGTGGAATAAACAAAGTTGGGGCTCAGGGTCCTGGATTTGCC
The DNA here is from genome assembly GCF_029834395.1 of Sorex fumeus. NCBI lineage: Eukaryota > Metazoa > Chordata > Mammalia > Eulipotyphla > Soricidae > Sorex > Sorex fumeus. The sequence goes on from NW_026606129.1 coordinate 64,126,855, forward strand.
TTTGTTGTTGTTCATGGTTTGGGGGTGCGTGGGGCACACCCAGGACTTCCTCATAGCTCTGAGCTCCAGGAACAATCCTGGGGACATCAGAGAGAGTATGAGGTGCCAGCAAGCAAATCAAGGTTGTTTGAATGCAGGGCAAGCGTACTAACTGCTGGACTATCTCTCCAACACCCATGGTCCTAGTTTGTATTCTTGAGTTTCATTTTGATTGGCATGAATATTGTGCTCTTGGGACACTATTACAAATAATATGATCTTCAAAGTTGAAGAAAGAGTTTTACTCAGACACACACATACACATGCAAGTAAGCATACATGTGCATGTATGCACATGAGACCTGTTTGTCTATTCCCTGCCACACCTTCTTCCCAAATATTTATTTTATCTTAAAAGGGCAGTTTGATTTATTGATAATAAAGTAAGTGCTATGTGTTTAAATTACAGCTATTCTGTTAATTGACTTTAGGATACTTAAACATTTGGAAACTCTGCCACCTACTCTTTAAAGCAGGTATGATTTATACTTTTCATGTACCTTTGTGAAAATTAATAATACTATATTTAAGTGTTGGGACTTAGTTGAGATTCTATAAAGCATTTAGAATCCAAGAGAACTACTGTTCTCTCTATTGTTGACTCTGTCATTCAGTAGTTGTCTGAATTTTGGCAAGTTACTTAATTTCTCTCTCTCTCTCCTTTTTCCAGATCAACAAACTAACATAATAATATTCTGTAGGATTATGCATTATTAAATATAATCACAGCCAGTAGCTGTTAATCCTTTGTGTTAAGCCCTTCGATAAAATGCATAAGGCGTTTTATATACTGCATAATACAGAGTAAAAAATGAATAAATATTAGTCAAATCATTTGGTTAAATAGTGGGAATCTATAAATTCAACCATTTGACCTACAAAATTGGATTTTGTGATTTATAAAATGACATGTTTTAAATGTCTCAGCTGAATATATTTGTTCTGAAGGAGTAGCTGTAATTGTCATCAGGATTTTGAATCTAGAAGCACAGTGACCTATATGCTCTTATCTTGAGTGGTAGAACTTGAGACTAATTCCTACCCTTTCTTTAAGGAATTTGGGCAATGATTGATCGAACTTCATGAGTCTCATTAATTCACCAAGTTCCTGTGAACTCACATAAATTTAAAAGAGCTGGTTCCCTAACTAGTGTAAAGGAAGGGGGAAAATAACTCTAGAAGGAATGAGTAAGCTTGAAAGGTTATTTGTGATCTGGTACAAGTAATGTCAATTTCTACTTCTCTAGCACAATATTCAGATTCCTAAAGGCCCTCCCGTTGATCGTCGATTTGCTCGAGCGGGCCCAGTAACGTCTCCATTGGAGACTTTGTTGTTACTGTGTCTGGCATATCGAATACTCTCGGTAGCTTGCCGGGCTCTCCGAGAGGGGCGGAGGAATCGAACTCGGGTCGGCCATGTTGGCCGCTTGTAAGGCGAACGCCCTACCGCTGTGCTATCGCTCCAGCCCTTTCTCAATAATCTCTGAACTTTGCTAGGAATCGTGAAAGTTTAGGTCGCAGTGCTTTGACATTTCTACTTCATAGTGAATACTATAGTGAATATATTATAATCTTAAATATATCCAGAGGAAAAACATTTCTGATCAGTTCTGACTTTCTCAGAAACAGGTAAATTTAGAACAACTCTGAACTCAGAGACAGACTAATTGGACCTTTAGAAACCAGGCAAGAGTTGATGTTGTTTGAACTAGAGTGACAATATTGGCGTCATGCTTAGGGTTTAGAATCAGTAGGAACTTCTGACCTTTTGTGTTTGGGGGGATGAAAAGAAGAGAAATTTCGTTGGACACTAAATATGGATAGTGAAACATTTCTTCAGAGGAAAGAGCAGTCTTGAGGATATAGAAGAAATCAAGAGCTTTGTTTTGGCTACGTTAAATTTTCTGTTCTTATTAAATATCTAAGTGATAAACTTCAGAAAATTTCAGAAAGCAGTTAAGATATAGTGCAAAAGCTTAAGGCACAAATTGAGGCTGAGGGAATTATTGAACAACGATCTGTATTTTCTGTTTTGCTATAGTTAGGGAAGAAAATAAAATACTTAGTGATACACAACTTTGATAAAGAGAGAATTTGCAGGAAAAAGGAAAGCCAAGAAGTCTGAATGCACAAAAAAGAACAAAACCTCAGTGGACTAAGTTAAAAACGCCTTTTGATTGAAATTCTTGCAATGTGAAATGCATTGTGTTACATAATTATCAAACAATAATTGAAAATGATGTTCATTTAATTTGTATTACTCCCAAAGAAACAAGGGTTACTTCACAGCATTGAAGTAACTTACCTGAGCGTGATAGCTAGTTACAGACAGAAATGAGATTCCAAACAAAATCTACTTGACTCTAGAGTCCATGTTTAGAATGAATGAGATGTTTGCTCTTTCTTGTTAGTGAAATAACATTAATTAACAGTGAGCAAAGAATAAGATGAAGAAAGACATGGGGAGGTGGGGCAGATCAATAGTACAGCGGGGAGGGTGTTTGCCTTGCATGTGGCCAACCTGGTTTCGATTCTGGCGTCTGATAGGGTCCCCTGAGCACTGCCAGGAGTTATTCCTGAGTACAGAGCCAGGAGTAACACTTGAATATTGCCAGATGTGACCCGAAAAGCCAAAATAAAAAAAAAAAAGCATGGGCTTACAAAACACCCTGAATAGTCAAAATAAAATAAAATAAAATAGCTATTTTGTGATAAAAGAGTAAATATAGAGACTTCATACTCCCATTAAATGCAATAGTAAAACAGCAGAACCTCAAAGAAAAAAGGAAAATCAGGCACACAGATTTATGGAAAGAACAGAGAACCCAGAGATAAACCAATAAATACAAAGACACTTAATTTAAGATAAAGAAGTCAAGAATGGACCAAGGAGATATGATAGGAGTTAAGGTATTTCCCTTGCATGTGACCCACCCTGGTTTGATCCCCAGAATCACATATGATCTCCTGAACACTGAAAGGCATAATCCTTAAGCACAGAGATGGGATTAAGTCCTAAGCACCACCCAAATGACCCAAAACAAAAACAAATCCAGAATTAAAGGACATATAATAAAGAAAGGAAAATATCTCTAACAAATGGCATTGGGAAAATTGACATACAAAGTTAAAAGAAAGAGAAAATACCAAACAATTATATCACTATTTCATGAGGTACATAAATATTAAGTCAAAATATATTAAACAATTTTGTTTAATAAATAAACTAGAATGAAGAAAAGATAGGTAATATGCTCTAGGACCTCTGTATCAGAGAGATACTTGGAGGTTAATCTCCAAAGGCAAGGGAAATACAAACAAGAACACAAATAGGAGTATAGTAATTTTAAAATAATAATTTTAGGGGGCTGGAGCAATAGCATAGTGGGTAGGGCGTTTGCCTTGCACGCGGCTGACCCGGGTTCAGTTCCCAGCATCCCATATGGTCCCCTGAGCACTGCCAAGGGGAATTCCTGAGTGCAGAACCAGGAGTAACCCCTGTGCATCGCTGGGTGTGACCCCAAAAAGCAAATTAATAAATAAATAGATAAATAATTTTTAAAGTTTTTATACAGAAAAAAATCTGTAAGAACCAAGAAAACAAAATACAAATTGGCAATATGAAGAAAATATTTATATAGCAGCATATAACAAGTTAATATTAAAATTCCGTAAAGAAAATAAACAGATCAGTAAAAAAAAAAAGGGCTGGAGCGATAGCACAGCGGGTAGGGCGTTCGCCTTACAAGCGGCCAACATGACCGACCCGAGTTCGATTCCTCCGCCCCTCTCGGAGAGCCCGGCAAGCTACCGAGAGTATTCGATATGCCAGACACAGTAACAACAAAGTCTCCAATGGAGACGTTACTGGGCCCGCTCGAGCAAATCGACGATCAACGGGAGGGCCTTTACCTTAAGAAAAAAATGAGCAACCCAATCAAAATATAGGCAAATATATTTTATATATAAAGTATAGACACACCAAAATAGGCATGTCTCCAAAGAAAACATAGAATTGTCTGCAGACATGGAAAAAAAAGTGTTCATTTCTAAAAAAGTGTTTCATTTCTATGGAAATACAAATAAAATTAAACACAAATGAAAATAACTTGCATTAAAAATTTTGAAACAACAAGTTTTGCCAAGTATTCTAAGTGGAAAAATCACAAAATGCCATGATTCAGCAGTGTCACTCATGTACATGTGTGAAGAGATATACCAAAATACAAATCCAAAGGGAAAGCTCCAACTCTATATTCATATAAGCATTATTTACAATAGCTCAAACATGCCTTGTGCACCTCAGCAAATGACTAGACGAAGTGACTATCACTGTCACTGTCCTCCCATTGTTCATCAATTTGCCTGAGCGGGCCCAGTAACATCTCCATTGTGAGACTTGTTGCTACTGTGTTTGGCATATCAAATACGTCACAGGGAGATTGCCAGGCTTTGCCGTGTGGGCGATATACTCTCAGTAGCTTGCTGGGCTCTCCGAGAGGGGTGGAGGAATCGAACTTGGGCCTACCAGGTTGGCCGTGTGCAAGGCAAACACACTACCCGCTGTGCTATCACTCCAGTCCAGACAAAGTCATGGTAAAATTTTAGATACTTCCACCACATTGCACTATCAAAGCTCCAGTTACTCCCCACTGATATCTCTATGTCAGCACTAGGCTACATCTCATCTCCAAAATCTTTTCTCATTGCCTAAAAATCTTAGCTTTGTTATGCAAGGTCAAAGTTTTGTCATCATTTAATATTGTCTGTTTCTTTGTTTTGTCTCTCAGTCACAAATGAGTGAAATCATCAGGCATTTTGTTCTTCTTTCTCTGACTTATTTCACTTAGTATATTACTTATACTAAAAATACAATACAATATGATATTTCATTTCATTAAGAGTTAAAAAGAAGAAACTGTGAACGAGACCTAGAAGTATGTGTTCACTGGTTAAACTCCCACCTTGCATATGTGAGGCCTCAAGTCTGACCCCTAGCCGTGACCCACGGGTCACACTTGTGCATAAGGGATCACAAGAGCAGTCCTGGCTGCAATTTTCCGTGCACAAGTGGGCCTGTGGTCAGCAAGTGAGCAACCTGTGGATGTCACAAATACAATAAAAGGGTAAGGTAAAGGTAAAGGCCCTCCCGTTGTTCATCGATTTGCTCGAGCGGGCCCAGTAACGTCTCCATTGGAGACTTTGTTGTTACCGTGTTTGGCATATCGAATACGTCACGGGGAGCTTGCCAGGCTCTGCTGTGCGGGCAAGATCCTCTCGGTAGCTTGCCGGGCTCTCCGAGAGGGGCGTAGGAATCGAACTCGGGTTGGCCATGTTGGCTGCGTGCAAGGCAAAGGCCCTACCGCTGTTCTAGCTGTGGTTTATGTTTCTGTGTGGAAGCTGTGCTGGTGTGTGTGTGTGTGTGTGTGTGTGTGTGTGTGTGTGTGTGTGTGTCTGTTGGAATATTACTCACATTTTAAAAGATAAAATTGTGTCTTTTGGGGGAAAGTGGATGAGTCGTCAGATGATTATTGTAAGTGACATAAGAAAGTGAAAGACAATTACTGCATGTCTTTCCTCATATATGAAGTGTAAAAAACAAATGCAAACAAACTGCCAAAACCCAAAGAAACTAACTCTTAGTGGAAACTGTGATAGTTATTAGAGGGAAAGGGAAGGGGTGATAGCTGCAATGAGTAGAGGGATGTTTTTGGTGTTGGGTTAGCATTGGCATGTATAGTGACTATACATGTAAAAGGCTGAAGGAAAATTTTTGAAATTATATAACATTGCCAATAAGTGATAAATTCATAGTAAAAAATATTTTAAAAATACAGGTTTTCCCAGTGTTCAAACTTCATGTCAGTGGAGCATCATTTCCTGGAAGCCTTTGCAAATTCTATGAAATTCAGAACACATTTAGAGGCAGTTTCAGAAAAAGAAGTAAAAAGAGAGAAATAATTCTCTAGGCTCACTTGTTAAGAATCTGGAGCTAATATTATTTACTAGCATTTGTAATTATTTTATAGAAATAAGTTTTGTTATTCTTTCTGTTTTGATCCCTGTAAACAATCTTTGCCTTCTATTAAAAATTTTCTGGTAAGGGCCAGAGAGGTAGTATAGTGGGCAAGACACTTGTCTCACAAGCAGCTGACCTGGGTTTGAGCCCTGGCACCACATGCGTGCTATCCCCCAAGCATACCTGAGTGCAGATCCAGGAATAAACTCTGCTCCTGAGCTTAGCCAGGATCGACTCTAAAACCAAACGTAAAAACTTGTTCTGATAGACATATGAATAAAATAAATTGACCTTCTACCTTTCTTAGTTACTCAATTATGTGTTTACTTTTAGTTGCTCCATATCCTCAGGACTTAAACCCTTTATTTGGATCCTGCAGTAACATTTTGTTAGGAATTCATTGCATTGCTTAATTGGGATGACAAAGAGGTTAGTTTTATTTGGGGCATAGTTACTTGAATGAGGAAATTTAAATGTTTTTGCCACAAATTCCCCCCACCCACCCCACACACACACACACACGATTTTTTTTTTAAATATCCATCTCTAGCATAGAGACATATCAAAACTCACATGGCATTTTTAAAAAGAGATTTTATTCACGTGATGTTTAGATGGTGTCATTGATTACATGGATTACTCTTTTTTATCGTTCAGGATGATACCAGAGAAAAAGAGATCATGCCGCTGTCTATGCATTTGTTTTCCTAAAGGAAATCAGATTTTTCTTGTTTGTATCACAAACCCATATCTCTGGTCAATTACATAGGAAATTGATCAGACAGGTCTAGTTCATGCACCTTCCTATGGATATAAAAGTCAGGCAAGCCTTGGGAATTTAACCTCCATTGGTACCCTACACGAAGGGCATGACAATTTCTCAGTGCAAAAATTATTAGACATTTCTTTCAGAGCTTAGGAGGTGGATGGAGGTCATTACTGTTAGTTTCTGTTAGTGCATCACAGCAATGTTTATCCAGCCTGGGCTGTATCTCAAAAAACCACAAAATAAACCTGAGATTAACAGTCCCTGGTTTGATTATTGACATATAAGGGGTCTTATTTCCTTGTCTTTTGGTGAGAATTGCATGAACCCTGAGCTCCAAGTAGCTCTGCAATCAGTTTCTGAGATTTTATCAGAGGAATGACAAATCAATTTAGAAAGCAGACCCATTGAAATGTCTGAACAGATTCAATCCTCTCTATGACCTAACAATTCAAATTTTAAATCTAAGGACCTTTGTAAGGAGAAGCTGTGATTTTCTTCTCAAGTCAAGAAACAGCAAATCATTGTACCTGCAGGATTTAGTGTTCTCATAATAATTGTTTTTTGATGGTGGTTTTGTGGATTTCCTTTAAGATCCACCAACAAAAGAGGCAGAATGTAGGCCAGAGTTTGCAAACTTAAGACATGCAACAGTCAGCTCCTACAAACTGCAGAATTCAGCTTTCAGAATTGACTTGAAGGTTTATGATATTTTACAATTTGTTATAATTATTTTTAGAAATTATTTAAAGTAGTTACTTATATGGGCTGGAATGATAGCACAGCGGTAGGGTATATGCCTTGTGCACGACTGGCCCAGCCAAGCCTGGTTCGAGTCCTCCACCCCTTGTGGAGAGCCTGGCAAGCTACCGAGAGTATCTCGCCTGCACGGCAAAGCCTGGCAAGCTGCTAGTGACATATTCGTTATGCCAAACAAACACAGTAACAACAAGTCTCACAATTACTGGGCCTGTTCAAGCAAATTGATGAACAATGAGAGGACAGTGGACAATTACTTATATTATTAAAAAAAAAGAATATGTGTGCCAGGGGCTGAAATCAGACCTTATACTCAGTAATTGTGTGCTCTACCAGAAAGCTATATCCCTAATTCCAAGTATGCATGATATTTAAATAATATTTTACTTGCCATTTATTTTTAAAAAAGTGATTCTAAGTTTTATTTTTAAAACATTGGAAATCTAGCAATTGTAAGATGTGGCGGGGAGGAAAGCTCAACCCGCTCCCCTCCAAGGGACTCCGGGAAGGAACACCGAAGCGCGGGGGCAGAGACTGCACTGCTCTCGTCCGGGATCTGGATTTTATAGTCTCTGAGTCTTGGCCGCTGATGGGATTACACGGCGCCAGGGGGCCAGGTGGTGGGTGTGACCCCCGCCTACTGGAATTTGGAGGATCTGGGTGGAAGATGCTCGACTCCAATTCGAGTAGGCTTGGAGGTCTCGGCCCCGGAACCCGCGTGGCTCTGTCCCTCTGCCAGTACCTTCAGGTGTGCGGAGAGTGGTCTCAGCATGGTGGTGGCTGGTCCTGGAGGTCTCCGGCTGCCGTAGCCCTGGCCGGGGCGGGGAGGAAAGCTCAACCCGCTCCCCTCCAAGGGACTCCGGGAAGGAACACCGAAGCGCGGGGGCAGAGACTGCACTGCTCTCGTCAGTAGGCGGGGGTCACACCCACCACCTGGCCCCCTGGCGCCGTGTAATCCCATCAGCGGCCAAGACTCAGAGACTATAAAATCCAGCTCCCGGAACCGCATTCACGGCCGCGTGACATCTTATCAGGACATCTTTTTATGACATCTTATTATCTCATTCCTACTTTGGACAAACTTGCAGGCTGTCGAATGTAGCCTGCCCACAGGGCAGAGTCTGGCAAACTCCCCGTGGTGTACCAAATATGCCAAATACCAGTAACAATGATGGGTCTCATTCTCCTAAAGAGCCTTGAATATAATCTCAGGGCTAGGATGAAAGAGACGTTACTGGGGCCTGCTCGAGGCAATCGACGATTAACAGGATGATGAAATGAAATGAAAATGTAAGATGTGGCAATACTGGGTCTATATTTCCACATTCAGCAACTGACAAGGAAAAAAGACCCCTGCACATGTTTCAAGCAGGCAGGTCCTTCTAAGGAACAGCCAAGCACTATAACAATGGAGTGCATTTGGGATGTCCTTGAGATAGTTCTATCTCGCTTTGTAACATCAGTAGTAGCCTGGGAATATCCTCCAAATGTGCATGTGTCCTTGAGGTGGTCCAGACCCTGCTTTGCAAAATAACATGCTTTGAAATTTCTGCTGCCTGCAAATGCTCCAATCTCCATCAAATCTTCTATAACATGGATCTTTCTCTTTTGTTCTGAATCCATTTATGGACCATGAGCTCAACTTTTATCTTGTGTCTGGCCCTGACAAAGAAAGTTGCTTAATTCAGTTTATCGTAAAAGCTTGAATCTAATTTCTGTTCAGAATGGTCAGTTGTGTATCCTGGACATTGAATCATGTTTGTGATTTCCTTAATAAAATGTGACTATTTTATTAGGTGGTATTAAGATTCCTAACTTATATTAGTACTTATTATATAGTACTATTGTCTTAAAAGACTCTCCATTCCATGTCCCCACCCTTGCAAGAAAAAATGTCCACATTATACATCCTAGAATGTTTGGGGTGGTGTATGGTCTTTATTCTAGACTATAGAATAAAGTTTAAAATATTTTTTCTAGTCTAGAAAAATATTATAGACTTTAAATACTTTTATTCATATTAAAAGAACATTAGAAGGGGAGACAGAGAGACCGAGATAAAAACAGAGACCAAGAAAGCACACACAGTTATATTGCAGGTGACTTTTTAAATTTTTGATCTAAAACAAGCTTAAGGCCCAAGACATGGTCTAGAATACAAAACTGTCAATAAGAGAGGTGATAGAATTAAAACAGATTTTTTTCTAGACTGTAAATCAATTTATTTGATCTGATAATGGAATTAAATCTCACTTTTTAATTAATGGACACCAGAAATTAAATGTAAACAGTTAAAAAGTTTGATTTTACTAAATATGTTGTTTGTAGAACCAGGTTATTTCCCACGTTTTTCTCTATATGTTTATATGGTGAGACTTAATAATAACTTAGTGTATATTTAAGCAGTGTTAAGCTTAGTGCTAAACATGAAGGAAGTATGCAATACGCTTTTGTTAATGTAAGACAAATGAGTTCAAGACCACTAAGAGAATAAGATCTTGACCCTTCCACAGCAACACAAATGCTTGGGAGAGTAGTGATATTTACTAAAAATCATATTGCCTTGGATTTTAATTGTCTCTTGCTAGTTGTGGGTATTTAAAATAATTATGTAATTTTTTTTCAGTAGTTGAAAAATCCCGATCCCCGGTTTGGTTAAAAATTAAAACAGATCATGAATATTAAGTCCTTAGTTTGGTTCCTGATGCAGGGTAAGAACTCAAGTGATGTATCAACTATTGTTACTGGAATAAGTTATTGTTCAGATATGACCACCATGCAACTCAATAACTTGCATAATTTTTCCATAACCATGGGACTGAGCATCAGTTAGAATGCTTCTACATTGTGCTAGGTATTAAATGGACTTGACTCATTTAAGCTTTGGATTAAGTTCTGCTTATTTTTCTCCACCTATAACAACGTCTTAACTATGACACAGATGTAAAGAAAAAATCAAAAGCATGCTCCCATGTGCAAATGCATGCTACATGAAGTGTCATGTCAGGCCCAAAATCAAAGGGGCATGGAGATGTTCCACTCAAAGTGGAATGAGAGAGTGGAAGCAAACATTTGCTGAAAACAGTCTCATCTATCACAGTTTGAAAAGTTGGCATCCAGGAAAAACAATTTTCTTAGATTGTTATGTATTCAGCTGAATACCTTTTGATTCAGCATGTCACCTTTTCTATATCATATGTATCTAATCAGTGCCTTTCCCTGGTTTTAAATGGCTTTGGTTGCTTTCAATTATCTCACACTAAGCCAAAAAAAAAAAAAAACTAATCCATGCTATTTTCTCCCAGGAGAATTTTGAATAAGCATCAGCCTCCTGTTGCAGGAGACTGAGTAAGTTCAAGGTTTGAAAGAATAATGCTAGCTGTTTTATGCTATGATACATAGGTATAGTAGGAGAAATATTTGTGTATTATACTCCTAATCGATGAAACACAAGACCGTGTGGAAAGAAGAGATCAAGCAGATAACTCCCCTTAGAAAGTTATTCATCTGTGGTACTGCCAAAGAGGTAATGTGTTTACCAGAAAATTTCTTTCTAGCTAAAGTTCCTGAGCCTCTTGGGATAAGAAGAATCATTGAGGAGAATATTTATTTGACATTGCTTTAATCAGAGTCACATATCTTCCCTAAGGCCATTTATAAACTACGCAACATTTCTATGATGACAATTTTGTACATTCCCAAATTCTGTACAATTCTGTGCGGATTCACATACATACATTTTCACTATAAACTTGGGAAGATGTTTTTCCATGAAAATTAGTGAGGAAGATTTGTCATTAAGTAGTTTTGATTATGTTAATGCAGGAAGGGCTCAGAGACCTGGGCCCTACGCAAACAAGATGAGAACGCTATTCAGGTCTCCCAAAGAAGAATAGAAAGAGCTATGCTTGGAATATCACGTTTCACTCAAATGAGAGAAAGAATCCGGAGTTCTGACATCCGTCGACGATCAAGAATCAGGGACGCTGTCTCGTTTGCCAAGGTGTCAAAAATCAGATGGGCTGGTCACGTAATGAGATTTAAAGACAACCGCTGGACTAGAGCTGTTACCGACTGGATTCCACGGGATGTCAAAAGACCGTGTGGCCGCCCACCTTCCAGATGGTCAGACTTCTTCGTCAAGATCATGAACGATCGGTTTGAGGCTCTTCATGTTCCCGGAGCGAACAGATGCCATTGGGCTACACTAGCACGCGACAAGGAGAAATGGAGACGTTACTGGCGCCCGCTCGAGCAAATCGACGACTAACGGGAAGTTAAGTGACTTAAGTGACTTAAGTTGTGATTAGCTAATGTTTTCATTATTGTGTCAATTTATCAGTAGTAAAAGAGACCTTACTATGTATGTGTTTCCCATTAGCAACGCCAATATGTTTCCTGGGAAACTCTGTATTATCATCATTGTATGAATGTTTCAGTAAACTGAACTATCAAATTAGTCTTGTATTAACCCTAGAACTCTAAGAAGATACTCAGAGTATTATATTATTTTTATGCACAGTATTCTATAGCTTCACTATGTTTTGAAACACTTTGGTAGAGACTTTGATATTTTTTTTGTCATCACAATATGCCAGATGATATATCAGATAGACTTCTACTAGATTTAGTCTGATTTTACTCCTCAGTTATTTGTCACCTATACAATCAATAATGAAACATTGTATAAATCATAACTAAGTAATACTGAAGGTTCATACTATAAAGTTTTTTCTTTTTAATCCTTGAGGTGGTTTCTTTCATCTTGTCCAAAATTGTCAACTGTCTTTATGTGGAATTGACACACTAATTATTCAAAATATTAACAAAGATTATTATTTTATCGCTGGAGCGATAGCACAGCGTTAGGGTGTTTGCCTTGCATGCAGCCAACATAGCCGACCCGAGTTGGATTCCTCAGAGATCCCGGCAAGCTACCGAGAGTATCTCGCCCGCACGGCAGAGCCTGGCAAGCTCCCCGTGATGTATTCAATATGCCAAACACAGTAACAACAAAGTCTCCAATGGAGACGTTACTGGGCCCGCTCGAGCAAATCGATGATCAACAGGAGGGCCTTTACTTTTTTTTTAACTTCATTATTTTTTAAAGATTTTGCTCAGCATATTTTCTTTTATGATTTTTTACAATACCAGTGTTATTATTTTATACTTACATTGCTGCTAAATTATGCCTACCACTGGAGTTCCAGGACCCCTCAACCCAAGGTCCACTCCAAGCTCTTTCCCTACCCATCTTAACAACCTCAGATCCCTGTTCTATTAACCATTTCTCAATGTTGTTTCCAATGGGGATTGCCTAATCTCTTGCTTCATTTGTTTACCCCTGTATATGAATAAGATCATATGGATTGGTCTTTTTCTTTCTGACTCACTTCACTTAGTATTATTGCCTCCAGTTCCATCCAAGTTGCAGCAAACTGAAAGAGCTGATCTTTTAATAGCTAAGTAGTATTCCTTTGGCACATTGCATCACAATTTCTTTATCCACTCGTCTGTTTTGGGACACGTGGGTTGTTTTCTGATCTTGACTATTGCAAATTATGCTTTTTTGAATGTAGGTGTGCTGATATTCTTCTGGATTTATGTTGTATTTGGGGGGTAGATGTCCAGGAATGGAATTAAAGGATTATATGGAAAGTCTATTATTAATTTTTGAGATCACTACAAATCATTTTTTTGAATGACACCAAATTAAGGAGAGTCTGTTTTACCAAATTTTTGCAAGCAGTTTTTTTTTTCCCAATTTTGATATGAACCATTCTTTCTGGGATAAGGTTGTTTTGGGTTTCATTTTCCTTATAATCCGTGATAATGAACATTTTAACATGTATTTGTTGACTATATCATAGTTGAGAAATTATCTGCTCATTTCCTCTGGGCATTTTCCTTATGGGTTTATTTCTTGAGCTTTGAGATGTTTCTATATTTTGAGTATTAACCCTTTTTTTCTAATGTGTGATATATGAATATTTTATCCTAATCAGGAGAGTGTCTTTATTTTGGACCTCATTTCTTTTATAGCAGTAGGGCGTTTGCCTTACAAGCGGCCAACATGGCCAACCCTAGTTCGATTCCTCCGCCCCTCTTGGAGAGCCTGGCAAGCTACCGAGAGTATCTCGCCTGCAAGGCAGAGCCTGGCAAGCCACCCGTGATGTATTTGATATGCCAAACACAGTAACAACAAAATCTCCGATGGAGACATTACTGGGCCCGCTTGAGCAAATCGATGAACAATAGGGGGGCCTTTACCTTTACCTTTCTTTTATAGTGCAGAAACATAAGAATACGTGTTTAGTTTTATGCTTTTGGTAGTTTTTATTTTTACCTGTTGGCAGTTTTCAGGGACTATCCCTCCTGGAGCTTAGAGGACACTCATGATTGGGAATCTATGTGGTTCTGGTATGAAACCCAGGCTTCCAGATGCAAAGTTCTACTCCAGATAATTGAGCTATCTTTCTGGCTTTCTAAAGGAATTTTTAAATTTTACTAAAAAACACATGAATTACAAACTGAGAAATAAGCTTCTGTGAGCATCCAGCATAGGTCTTTGGAGGTGTTTTATTGTTCTTTACTTTTTTTTGAAGAATTACTATCGTAATGTGATTTTTTCAAAACTTTTATAAAAGTAGTAAGTAGGGCTTGGAAAGTAGCTTAAATACAGATGTTATCATCGCACAGTTTCACAGGTGAATGAAACACAGTTTACAGAAGCAACCTCTTGTTAATTTTATATAGTATTAAGCAGTGGAACAAGTATTTGAACATAGGAAGTCAGACTCCACTACACCACTGATGACCTACCACTCCTTCCAGACTAGTGTTAATGTAAAGAGGTTCACAAAGCTTGTTCCTACCTGAAACTACACATAAAAAGACATCAAGGAACAAAATGCTATATTCAGCAGTGAGTCATATCGTTTCACTCTCTATTAAAGAAAACAAGAAAAAAGTGAGTTGTAAAATCGTTTCAGGGAGTGTTCCAGCCAGTATTTATTCTAATGGCTTGGTAAATGACTTTCATCTCATATTTATAGAGTCATTAAAAAACTAGGAGATTATCTATAGTTTCTCAGTTATGCTTTACACCTTTTTTTTTGGAAAAATATACTTCCAAAAAGTATACTTGAGAATTTGGTGGTTTTCAAATGCATTGGAATATGTCCCACTGGGCTCTCAAGAACTATTACAGTGCATTATTATTTGTTGCTTTATACAAAGGGGTTTATATGAACAGAGGGGAATATACATATATATGTATATATGTAAAATACTTCAGACTTGTAATATGATGTCAAATACATAGCATGTAGAAACTGGTCTTCTATGAGAAGTTGGAGTCTCAATTTTCCCTAGATACTTGAGTTCTTAAGGCACCACATGTAGCAACAGTAGAGTATAGAGGAGTGCCCTGTATTTAGAAAATAGAGGGAATAAGTGAAAAAGGATGTCGGAGCTACAGGGCTTGGAATCAAAAACAGTGGGTGATAAGAGTGGGGTACCTTCCAAAAGTAGTATTGGTCCAACAATGCTAATGTTGGGTATAATAGTGATTATGATTATGAAGAAAAGGGTTTTGAACAAGACACCAACAAAAATGGCTGGCACCTTGTCACAAGCTTGTTATATAATTGATAATTTCTCATTGCCTCTAGCCTGGCAACCAGGCCCTAGAGACTGTCTTCTTTGGGACCAGTACCTAATCTCCTGTATGCAGAATGACTGTCTCCAGAGTCTGCCATCTTTGTGCAGCTGTAATACAGGGTACACGGTTCTCCTCTTGTCAAGAAGGTGAACTTATACCTCACATTAGACAAATTGTTCTTATTCTTTTTCCTTCAATATTTTACATCCTATTGGAGCAGCATGAAGGCAACTAAAGCAGTTGGTGCTGGTTCATCCCAGCTGTGGTAGCTGATGAGTTCATCAATGTGTTTCTGCTATGAGAATTCCCAGAGAATGACTAGCTTCAAGTGGCCTTTTTTTTTTTAAATTGTCTGATTCTTCAGGCTTTCCCTTAAATCTGCAATTTTTGCTTCAAAATTTCCAGGATAGTATTTTGTGTTCAGAATAGACAGACTCAATCAGTCTTTGCTGCTTGCAAACTAACAATGCTGCAAAAAGAGTTGGTGGTTTTACTATATGATGTAGAAGGGACTTACGGATAAGCTTTTTGAAAATACTGAGTAAGTGATGTTAGAAGTATGGTGTCTTATGAAATCTCCCCCACAAAACAAAAGCAATTAAGTTGTTTTTAGAAGATTTTCACATTTCCCCCTCTACAAACCAACGAATGTGTAAATTATGGTGTTGAAAAAAATTTCTTAACTGATTTTCCTTGCTCCATTCAACAGGTGAGTAAAGCAAGAACAGATGATAAAAATTCTGATGGTTTGTCTAAAAAAGTTCTCTCTGTGTTCCTCCAATACATGCTTAACTTGTCCCCATCCGTGTTCTCTAAATACTGACTTATTGTCTTCCATATATGATCATTTAATGCAAATTTTTGTTTTCATTTTTTCCTTATGTCAGAAAACACAACTTGGATACCAGTGTTCTCTAATATTTCTAAATACCCACGACTTAGGAGTAATTGATGCAAAATGGAATGATTTTATGGCCATGAGATTGCCATAAATAGACAGATTTTTTAATTCTCATTAAAATGATTTGTTACCATTTGAAAGTCAATGAAGGGAAATTCAAGTTATTCATGAACATTTAAATCCCCCAAAACATTTTTCTATCCATTCAGCTACTGAATAAATCTTGGATCTGGCCGGGTTTTTTTCTCAGCTTTTTCAACCCTTTCCTAGTTTGTATTATGCCAAATATGTAATCATACTCAAATGTATTCAGCATAATAAAAACACTCTTTGCACTTTCTATGACTATTTTTATGTATTAACATTTTAATATCAGTTCTGTTCTTTCCCCTCATTTTTCATTAAAATAACTATTTAGCATGATGAAGGCCAAATGCTTTATCCAGAATTAATAGCAGAAATAATATCAATAATAGCTATAAGATCACCACCTTCTGTCGAGATCTGAGAGTATGTGTACTAGTTTGAGTGTCAGGATATGAGGGAGCCATTCAACTTTAATCCCCAACTTCATACTTTTATTAGATAGATACTTGAGTAGAACCTCTTCCTTGATGATATAATCAGAAGAGAAATATCAGCACTTAATACTTATAATAACAAAGTAAACACAAAACATACCTTTTTTGGTTGGATGCTTGCTTTGGGCATCACAAAAAGATGACTCTAACACAAGGATTAGAGTGCTGCGATATGTAAAGGAGGACTGTAGGAAACACTGTGAGACCGCTGGGACATGAGACAGGATAAAGAAGAATGCCAATACGACAATGTCATCTGCCACCGTGAACAACTGGAACTTAGTGGCACTGTAGCACTGTCCTCCCGTTGTTCATCGATTTGTTCGAGCGGGCCCAGTAACGTCTCCACTGTGACACTTGTTACTGTGTTTGGCATATCGAATACATCACGGGTAGCTTGCCAGTACTTCTAAGAAATTTAAGAGAGAATAAAGAAAATGACTTAGGTACCCCAGGAGCAAGGAAGGAAGCTAATTTGGGTATCTGCCTGTTAAAATTGGGCGAGAGATGTCCTTAGGGGTTTTCACTTTTCAGTCTTTCATCTCTGTATTGGTGAAATGTGCTCCTAGGGTCTGAGGGAGAAACTTGAACAGAGGCACCAGTATTCATAGTAAGCAAGTAAGCAGTTTCATTTGAGAAGAAAATGGTATTATAGTCAGGTACTGATAGCATCATTCATCTCCCTTATATACTAACACAGGAAGTGGGTATGGGTACTTTATGTAAGACACAGCTAATAATGCTCATATAATTTATTTTTAAAAAATTAGCAATATCTGAAAAAAATTTCTTCATATTTCTTTTCCTTTTTCAGAAGTGTTTCAGAGATTTCTGCACTCCAGATTATAGTCACTAGATAATAATTCCTTTGAGTTAAGTATCTACTGGAACTCAAAGTTTAGTCTCTGCACTATCTGTATCAAAATCACCAGGGAGAGCTTTGAAAAACTCATATTATGAGCTAGAGAAACAGTAAAGAGTTCTAATAGCTTGCTTTGCATGTGGCCATATTCAGTTTGATTCCTTATTGCATATGGTCATCAGAGCACAAAGCCATGATTAATGCTGAGAACCACCGAATGTTGTTCCCTCCCTCCCCAAAAATTCTTATATGTGGTTCTTATCCTAGACCTGGCAAGCTCCCCATGGTGTATGCTATATGCCAAAAATAGTAACAATAACAGGTCTTATTCCCCTGACTCTCAAAGAGCCTCCAATCATTGAGAAAGATGAGTAAGGAGAGGCTGCTAAAATCTCAGGGCTGGGACTAATGGAGACATTACTGGCGTCTGCTAGAGTAAACAGGTGAAAAATGGGATGACAGTGATACAGTGATACAATGATCCTAGACCTATTGAATCAGAGCTCTGAAGGTTGGGGGGTCAAAAAGCATTTTCAGGAAATGTTTATAAACTTGAATTTTTAAATATATGTGTACTTTCTCTTGACTTAAACATTAAAAAGTAAAAATACCATTAATCTTTTCTATTATAATATTAATGAATGATTAATGTAAGGCATAATTGTCTTAGTTTACCTTTATATCACAGTGATTAGCTAGTACAGGTTTTTCACTTACTGAATGCTCAACAGATATTAAAGAAATGGTTGTTATCGAAAGTAGAATGCAAGGATTCTTAGTGATTGAGTGACTCATACCATAGTGTGAATAAATTTGTCAACTCTTTTCCTCTAAGGAAGGAAGAACAGATGCAATAATAGAACACTGGGAGCCAGAGGGAAGGAACTGACAAAAATGAAATAAGAATCAGTTTTTACAGCTACAAAATTATCTATCTGCAAAATGAGGAGGTAGTTAGTGCCTGATGTTTTTGCCTTTGTGCCCATTATTTTGCTATTGAATACTTCAATTTAAGTTTCCTATGGAAGACCACTCTTCTCCATTGCACAGTCTACACTGATTGTGTGGCCTATGTTAGACATGTCTCATGGGTCAAATGCAAATTGATTCAAAAATGGATTTTTGACCTAATCGAGATCAGTCCAGATGAGGGACAAAAGTGATAATCTTTAAAATTTATAGAAATAAAATTTATAGAAAAGGGAAGCTTGTTATCTTTAGTCAAGTGATAAAATATAGACCTCTCACTTAATGCTAGCAATTGTCCCATGTGGAATCTTCACATATTTACACAAGAATGAAAAAATTGAACTGAGACCCAAGAGACGGAGAAAGAGTCTCACAAAGATTTTAAGATAACTCCTGTGATTTCCATGGTTTGCCATTTTACGTGAACCAAAACAACTTTGTACGTATTTTAGTTACTTGAAATAGAGTCATGCCAGATAAAAAGAAAGAGTTTGAAACAGTTTGAAATTATCTCCAAGGAAGATATCTGGATTATCACTGAAATGCTCTGGTTTGTCTAAAAGAGTTGGGCCTGAATGTTTGCTCTATCACTTTTTATCTGAGGAAGATTTGAACTGTTTTCTATTTTGATAATCACCTTTGTTATTATAGAGAACTTGGAATATCAAGGGTTGTGAGGATTAGATGGATGACTTTGGTAGCCTTGTAAATTCTACTCACAGGGTAGGTAGATTCCAACTTTGTAGGGGAAGAAATGGTATTAAGTTCCTTGGTTAAATCTTCACTTTATAACTTACTTCATTCTACGTAATATCTCTATATAGTTCACAAACCCCACATTAAAATTGTGACTGATGTTTTTAAAGACATGGTGAATACAGAGGATATTTTTCCCCTGGGTGTTCAAGACATTAAAGTAAGTTCATTTTCTTCTCATTGCCAATTACTTGAAGCTGGCAGAGAAGTTTCTGGCCTTTTGCAAGATGTTTGATGTTCAATGTGATGAAATTTGGAAAGTGTGGAATTGAATGTTGTAACAGATTGTATTTTCTAAAGATTGACATATTATGTTTCAGCCCACACTTTTTTCAGCATTGTGACCTTGCTTTCTCCATCAAGAGGTAGAAGAATCTAATTCTCCTCCTCTTGAATCTGGACTTTTTTAGTTAATCACTTGAGCCATAGGATACAAAAGAAGTCAGTTCGTATGATTTCTCTAGGATGACTCAAAAGAACATTTGTTCTCTAGTTGCTCCACTTTAAGAGACTGTCTTTCATCATTAAGCTACCATGCTTTGAGGATCTCAAGCTATATGAAGTGCCTCTAGATGGGTTTCTTGGTCAATAGTCCTAACTAATGACCATTTTTTGAGTCATTCCATCCCAAGTGCCAGTCATGCAAGTGAAAAAGCTGCCCTTTGAATCTAATCTCTTGACTAATTTCCAAAATGGTCCATACCAGTCCTTTAAGGGGGCAGTGCAATGATCCAAGGGGGCAGTAGTAACCTGGAGTTCTGTTGGCAAAGGGGTGTTTTCTGTTTGTTCACTTAGAGCATATAGTTTTTCAGGAGAAGCTAAATATTTTTTGAATATTCTCTCTCTCTCTCAAATGGGACAACAAGCCAAATAAGTTCAACAGCCTCTACTCTAGACAACGGAGAAATCTCCTAGGTCCAAGTGCTGTTAAATGGACTCCCAAATGTAGTAAGCAAGTCTAGCTGTCCCTAGCATACATACACTCAATTCCTGACATATGGTCTGCTATATTTTAGCATTTTATACTACTTTTAAACAATGTTAACAACACTAAATTTGGGTATGGCTGTTAATTATAGAAATCGTTAACTAGAACATAAGGCACAGAGTATCCATAGGATAACATACTTGAGAGTTAAAGACATGATGTTCACTAAGCACATCTGTCAAACTTATCCAAATGGCAAAAATAGATCAAACAAACAAACGAAAACAAACTAACAGGACCGTCAGGGTAGAAATTGGGGTTTCAGGTTGATAGACCTGGGAGTACATGTAATGATTATCAACTAGCATTCCTTCATTTACAGAAGACAAAAGTAGCAAGAGTGAATGAAATGATGATCAGATCTCTTGTTCTGGAGCAAGACACCTAAATCTATATTCCAAGTAGGGCATGGCTAAGAAATTAGACGCATTTGCTGCAGCCCCAAAGCCTGCCAAACTTGGGCTCCAATCTTGACTCCCATTACAGATCCCCAGGTTTTTGGCTGTCAAGAAATAGAAATATATGTGAGGCAAGAGCACCTTTTGTTCCAGACAAAAAGGGGCTTGTGGAAGGCTGGGGGAGTAGGGAATTGAGTCTCAGCATAAAAGGAGCAGCACAGAGAAGACTCATGGATGACTGACTGGGAAGCGTAGTTAGGGATGTTAAGCTCTCACGCAAAGGATTTGAAAGCACTCAATAAGGCAAGTGTCCGTTGCCAGGAAATGTGGCATGATGCAGAAGATGCTTCAGGAACTTTGCTCCAGGAGTTGTGAAAAGTTGGTTGACTTGCATATGTTTACTCAATACTGCTGTGGTCCACATGGAACTTGCATTTGCCTAGTGGAGATGAACGACACATCTAAGATATGGAGTATCTCATTAATACAAGGTCCAAGATGGTGGTGGTGCTCATTATCACCAGATATAGCTGATACATAGATTTATAGTGTTCAAGCATCAGGCTAGGGATTTTCTCCTGTCTTGCTAAATGATCAAAATCTGTGCAATTTTAAAATCCTAATTAGCTTACCCTAAGAGTTTGTCAGTTTGTCATAAGTAGTTTGCCCAGAGGTAAGTTCCCTAAGGGATTTCTTGATGAGTTGAGGTGCCAGGTCCAGCCCTCATTGTATCACACTCCAATCCTATTTGTAGAATGATTTTTAACAAGCCTTTTCACCATCATAAACCTCAGCTTCCCCATCTTTAAAATGGGTATAATTGAGCCATTTTGTGTAAACACCTTTTAGCTCGGGTGACGCTAGGTGCGATCACACATTAACAGACGTTCGAGGGCTCTCCTGATGCCTCTCTCGCTGCTTGCGTTTGGTGCTCTCAAACTGTTTTCCCACCCAGGACGGCCATTGCCATGGGCTGATGAAGGAGGAACGAGGGCCAAGCTGATTAGTGATCAGTTGTCGTTTATTCCTTCTCTCATCTGTCCCAAACTCTCTCCACAAATCTCTCCCCAACTCACCCTCAACTCTCTCCACAACTTTCTCCAACCCTCTGCTGTGTAATCTCCTTTCAACTCTGCCCCTCTCTACTCTCCAACCAACTCTGACAAACACTCTCCCCACTGTCACCACCTTAACCACCTCTTCTCTAACCATACCTCCCAAACCACTCCTCCCTCCCACTCCCAGGAAGTGCAATCAACATGTTTATCAAGCATTCCTGACCATCTGCAGCCCACTAGGCAAAACAGCCCTTAAGGTGTGTTTCTCCTCTCATTAGACCAGTAACTTAATTAACATCTTAATTCTACCTCCTAATATTTGCCATTTTGAATGGACACAGTAATAGACACATGTAGGCTTGTAGGATGATTCTTCTGGAGACATCTCGCCACAGTCCCCAGTCCCCTGAGACTACACTGCTCAGGCCAGATTAATCATTCCTAATCCTAGCAGGACCTGAATCTATTTATTAATTTTTGAATCATGAAAGTAGTTGTCCATGACCATGCTCTTAATTTATAGTTAAGCATTATGGCACTTTGGCCAGGCCCATTTTGATGCCAGGGTAGCTCACAGATTGCCCTGGATCTATCCAGTCCCTAGTTGGGACCCTGTTTTTGGGGATCTAAGGAAGTAAGGGCAACTGAGGCTTAAATTGAGAGAGCAGATGTCCAGGAGGTAATATTATCTGGAGTCAATTAGCTCCCAAGTTACAAAAGCATGTCTTTTTATCTGTCTTCTTATGTCCATACATAAAGTAATTGCTCTGAAGTAACTAACCATGCACAGGACATTAAGGAGAAGAGAAAAACAATATTTACAAGTCAACTGAATCTGATCAGGAGGCAAAGGTAATTGACAGGTTGGGGAAGCAATCAACAAGCTCCCTGCAGTCAGGGAGGAAGGGCAAACCAATGTTATCCTTCACCATTTGAACCTGTATTTAGTTAATACAACATTAAATATTGAGTTCAATTACATTTTTCAATGTATATAACACAGGTCACTTTCAATAAATACAAAAGTAATATTCTATGATGGATCGAAATAGAGTTTATTGCTAATATTCATTGATATGCCACCATTGTGTGTTACAAAACTTCACAAGATTTTCTCTATTTTTTATTTTGTTTTTGTTTGGGGGTCATATCCAGTGGTGCTCAAGGCTGACTCCAGTTTTGCACTCAGCCCTGGTGGGCTCAGAGACCATACTCATATGCAGGGAATCAAACCCAGGCAACTTACCCACTGTCCTATCACTCCAACTCCAAATTATCTTTCTCTTAACAACATATGTCTGGTACCATTATTTGCTCATTTAAGAAAAAGAAACTGAGGCATTAAAAGTATAGAAATTGTGCTGCTGGTTGGGGGACAGCTGGGAAGGGGCATATACTGGGGAGATTAGTGGTGGGAATGTACATTGCTGAAGGGATAGGTGTTTGATCATTGTGTGAGTGTAATCCAAACATGAAAGGTTGTAACTATTTCACGGTGATTCAATAAAATAAAAAAAAAGAAAAAGAAATTGCACTGCAGGCACAGAGATTAAGTGGTAAAGAGACTCAAGGGGGTCATTCTAAATCACTCTGCCATATTGTTTTGGGGAAACATTCTTTTTCAGTTTTGGGGTGGGGAATTATCTTTTATGTCAAACTAGCAACATATGGCACTAGCAATGTGGTTTGTGGATCTACAGACATGAGGCCTCTTGGGGTTAACCCATTGAACTATACATCCCCCTAAGATATGTAATAGAGAATAGAAGACTGAAAAGAATAGAAGAAATGGAAGCACTAGTGAACAAGAAATAAAGACAAATTCACTTTGGTTCCCCATGGATGACTCAACATTTTCAAGGTGAATTTAATAAAGGAATTTCTTCCAATTCCTGTTCATTGAAGACTTAGTGCCAGAGGCATAAACTACTTAAGTGACTCAGGGAAATCTGTCTTTTCATTTTTACATTGACTATGCTCAGTTAAGATGAGATTGAGGAGGGTATCCACACATCAGCAGCATCGAGGTAGACCTGGGATTTTTTTTTAGACAGGATTTCTAGTCTTGTGCCAGAACAGCTGACTCAGAATTTGCATTCTGACAACTTAAAATATATGAATTCTCATTCATATATACATTGTTACATGAAAGAAATGTCTTTCTAGACTCATTTAGCCAAAACTTCTTTTTGCTTCTCTGTTCTGGGGCCACATACAGCATTGCCCATGGTTTACTTCTACCATTACAATCATGTACCACTCCTGGTAGGGTTCCGGGACCATATGTGATTACAGGGATCAAATGCCTGACGCACCCTTTTCAAGGCTTTAAGGAGGCGAAGAAATTCTAGAGTCAGGGTAGGGTAGAATATACAAGGATCAAGTAATAAAAATAATTTAAGTTCTAACAGGTTTCCCAAATTAAGTAAAACGGTAGTGGCTGCGTCTTCAGAGAAATTTGTCCAGTATGATTGTGAAAGACAAATCCAAAGATCAAAGACCTAAATGAAAGGAAAAGGCAGACGTGTAAAGATGAAGGGGAAGGATACTTCAGACAGAAAGCAAAGGCAAGTGCAAAAATCAGAAAGAAAGAAAGAATGAGGCTCAGTGTGCTGAGAGCTGAAGCAAGGTTGGAAGAGTGAGTGACATCAAACGTTATAGACAATGAGGTTATTAATCATTCCAACCATTAGGGAGTGTCTTAGGCTTTTAAGACTTCGAAGTCAAAAGATATATTATTCTCTCTTCTTCATGAAGTTTATATTCTAGCGACATAACCAGTGAGTGAAAACATTACAAAACCTAGAGCAGGGTGTAAGGAGAGTTATGGAAGGTGACTTGTCTGAGAGAAAGGGTAGGCTAATCATGGCCATAGATAAAATCCAAGTTCTATGAACCAACTTTTAATGGAACACAGTCACACTCTTGAAATTTTATACTTTACATACAATAATAAAGGTGAGTTATTGTAACAAGGAAAACTTGGTTCAGCATGTCTAACATATTTGCTATTTGTCTTCTCTGGGTCTTTATCTGAGTGAGTGAATGGTAGTAGGGTTAAGCAATGGCTTTGTCAGACAAACTGAGCAAAATGGTAGCAGGAAACTGATTATGCTGGCTTTTTAGGCCATGATGACTAGCTTGGGTTTGAAGTGTCACAGAATATGATTCACCAGTTTTAAAAGGGAAAAAAATCTAATTTTCCTCTTTATAAGCAAATAGCTTTCTACACTTGTAAGGATTTTTTTAAAAAAAAACTTTCAGTTAACAAAGGCATCTGAAGATAAGAGCCAAGGTGTTTTCCCTTTGATCTTGCTTCTGAATAGATGGTATGAACTTGGGGGCAGAGGAAGAACAAAAAGATACCTAAAGCAGAGGAGACAGTCCTCTTTCTCACCCCAATAATTTAGAATAGCATTGTGATTACTAGGACTCTGCACAGTTCTTTTTGAGTGAATGATTTGGAATAATTCTTTGAAGGGATTGTGGGAATTTAGCCCTATTGCATGTCTAGTGAGGAACAAAGCTGCCTTATGTTTAGCTTAATACCATGATTACATTAGAAGATCTTGGCTGCATGTACTCATTCATCTATTCAACAAATATTTATCAAGACCTATTATGGACAAGGGCCTGTATTTGGCAGGCTAGATTAAAGGCCTACCTTAAAGAGGTCTTATTTACTGATGCCAGGAAGACTGAAGAAGCAGCTCTTGGAGAAATTGCCAGGCGACTCTGACACTGAAAGAGATGAAAGAAATGTGAAGTCTTTAAAAGGATTAAGACTTTTTTATTTAAAAGGGGGTTTTAAAGGGGATATCATTAAATTCTTTCCAGTCCTGAAGGGCATGAGCTCTTTCAATACACTCAGTAATATTAGAATAAAGGTCACACAATGGGATATTATGGAAAGATTCATCATATTGCTAGACTTGACTATAGCATTCAGTATTTTTCATATACCTGAAACTGCATTAACTTACCTAATCCTCATAATATTTGCAATGTTATTTTAAGAGTAATGAAATAGAGACACAGAAAACTAAAGTCACTTTCCTATGCTAGCTTGGGCCATAGTAGTTAAGACAGAACTAAAAACTAAGAACATTTGACCTCCTAGCTGATATTGAATACTTATTTAGGGGTTTATATACTGATAGAAATAAGAATATATCTGGATCAGATGCAGTAACTGAAAGTATTTCCTTCCTTCCTTCCTTCCTTCCTTCCTTCCTTCCTTCCTTCCTTCCTTCCTTCTTTCCTTCCTTCCTTCCTTCCTTTTTCTGCCAATACACTGTCTTCTACAACTCTTCTTGGGATTTTTATCAGGGAGTAAATCCTGAGCTAGTGTGGAAATCTATATATGTGACAAAGAGAAATTATCTAAATGTGACT
Organism: Sorex fumeus; assembly: GCF_029834395.1. Lineage (NCBI taxonomy): Eukaryota > Metazoa > Chordata > Mammalia > Eulipotyphla > Soricidae > Sorex > Sorex fumeus. The sequence goes on from NW_026606129.1 coordinate 64,153,009, forward strand.
CACTCCCTTTTCTGGTTCAGAATAAAGATTTAAGCAGTAAACTTCCTCCTACAAACTCCTTCTAAAGGTAATTGAAGAGTAGGGTACGTGCCAACTCTTAAACTTATTGCTTACAGATGATAATACATAAAAGTATTAAAAGATATGATAACAAATTTTAAGAAGCTAATGCATAACAATAAATGTTAATATGAGGTCAGTTCTGTGCTAAATACATAAACAATATGTCCAGTAGTCTTATGAATTAATTATTTTTGCTATGTCTATGAGTTAAAGCTTATGAGTTAATTATTTTATGGATGAAAATATTGAGGGATGCTTATCACATAACTCTTAAATGGCAGAATCTGGGTTTAATTCACTTCTTTTTGAATGAGAAGAAAGATTATGCACTTGAGTGCTTTACTAGTCTAGTGCAATTTTCTGTACAACTGACTGTATATTCCATCACAGATATATGTCAGTGTGGTTTTTAACTGTTAGTTCAGTTGACCCACTGTGCTCTTGGCAAAGTGGCCCAAAAGGGACCCAAATAAGTCTGCCTGATCTCACCAGTGTGCACTTCTGATCAATAGCTACTAATATGCTTTCAGCTGTACACTGGAGCAGGCTGACCTTTCTATCAGTGATTTGGGAAATGAGTCAGCCTGAATTACACTCCAGAGGAGGAAGTTCCCATTGCAGTTCTGGATAAGGCAAGATATAAATTGAGAAAAGCAGCTTGATTAACTCTAGCATACATTTTTGTTAGTGATGAGTCACATTCGGAACATGTGCATGGAAGGGACATAGCCTTTTATAGATCTGCCACTATTTAGCCACTGTAAAGATCCATATTTATATCCTTTTATTGGAGGTTTTACTATTGATAGGCAACAAATTCGCATTAGTTCTCTCACTGATCCACCCAAGAAATATTTATAATATTTCTGTTCTCAAATCTGTCTCATCCAAGACAGTAGCCCTGAAGGTGTGGCCCCATGGTAGCTGAACCACAGCATTGCGGAACTTGCCAAAAAATTAGAATTTCTTGCCTTTCCTAGACAGTCATTAAAATGGAAGGTGGAGGTACAGGGCAGGACAGCAGTCTGTATTTTAACAAATTCTGAAATTGATTATGTTGGATGCAAATCACTTATCTAGACAACTATATTGGAAAGACTTTTCAACTCCTTTCAAATTTGAGTAAATTCCTTGAAAACTTTGTATTTCTAGATTACTGTTGAGTTCCTAATACTTAATACATAATTTTAACATTTTTCTAGCTCTTAAAAATTCTTCTAAAGGGCTGGAAAGATAGTACAGGGTAAGGTTGTAGCCTTGCACACAGTTGACTCCAGTTCAATTCCATCATTGCATATGATTTCCTGAGCACAGAACCCTGAGCACAGATGCAAGTGACCCTAACATTCCTATCCCAATTTCCATAATGAGTGAATAAACAAGGAGAAGAGCAGCGTAATGGTAACTCTATTTGATCAAGTTTCAAGATTTTGGAAAAAAGATTTAACAGGGTAATATAGGAAAGACTTGGTGAAGAGCTCAATAAAAGGGGCCCGGATGTTTGGCAAGCATAAAGCTGTGGTTCAACCCCCAATGCTGCCTACCCACAAGCACTTAGGAATTTCAGATCGCTCTTTTATCAAGGATTCACAGACTGCAAAGTCCTAAAACATGGCTCAGTAGTATAGGAAACTTAGGACAGGTCTAAAATCACAAGATTAATCCTTGGTGCTATGCATTTATTTACTGAGGTGATCTTGACTACCCCAAGGACTGTGATCCAGAGTGAAGGGGAACATTTTCTTAACGAAAGTCTCAAGCACAGTAGGGTCCCAGGTAGTAGTCTAATATCAGTAAACTGAGAAGAGTGTTTATTCCTGAGCTCTCCTTTATTTTGGAATTTGGTACTAGCAAGATCTCCTTTAGAGAAAATCATCAAAAAAATTAAATTCCAGAAAGTTTTTTTGTTCACAATTTGTGACCCTATACAGAACTCTGGTACAGGACTACTTTCCACCCCTGCTTCAATCATTTTTACAGAGACAGAGTAAGAGGTCATTTTTTTAAGTGGAAGCAAATAAAGTCAGAGAGGGAAAAATATTCCAATAGGAAAAAGTTTCATAATATTTAGCAGCCATATTCAATCATTCATTCCCTCATTCCCTCAGGAATATTAACAGAGCACTTGTTATAAACTAAGCATTATCCAAGGCACTGGAGATATATGAGAGAATCAGACAGATAATCATAAAAAATAATTCAATCAACATAGGAAAATTATATGATTATGTGAAGCTTTACAAAACTGGAAGCCATACCATTCTAGAATAGTTAAGGAAAGAAATTATGAAAAGAAGCAAGTCATTTGGGACTGAAACACTGAGTTTAAAAGAGTGGCACAATAGACATCCATTTCTTGGAAATAATAAAAGTATTTTTATCAGGATAGAATTGGTTTATTACAAAGGAAAAGATGCTGATAAACTTCTCAGGGCCTTTTGCTGCCTGAGAACTGAGATTTTTCTGGTTACAGCAGTCAGAGGGAATGTAAATCAAATGAAGGATTCAGTCCAAGGTTAAGTCATCTTTTGTTTGTTTATGAAGGCAAGCCTTGGCATAATGGCCATGGTCAAATAATCAATGTCTATGTTTTCGAATAACAGAGTGTGCTGTGAAAGATAAAGATGATTTGCTTTGACTTTCCATTTGCACTAAGACCTTGGTATCAGAAGTGCCTGAGGACAAAGATAGAAGCCTGGAGAAGTATTCTGGAAATGCTATCTAGATTCTACAGAGAGAATTTATGTACGTATTTTGCATTTAAAGTGAGAGTGTTGAGAGAAAATGTAAGAAACCAGAAAAGAATGTCCAACTTTCACATATTGCTAACAAAGCACAGAGCAGGTGAATGTAGATGATGATTATTTACCTAGGAAGCCAGATGGTTTACCTTGAGACTAGGAGCCTTATATTGGGGTTAAATGATCTTTATGACTAGAGGTATAACTAAAACAGAATGTTGCTTCTAGAACTCTGGTGCAGTACGTCATCTATTATACATAACAGCCCACTATTATACCTAGGAATAAATGGTACTAAATACAATCCTAGTGCTTAATACTTGTCACAATAGTGTCTGCCCATAATGTAGCCAAGTCTTGTGCACTAGGAAATTCATGGAGTAGATTTCTTTGCAGCTAACACTAGTGATACCTTTACCATGCAAAGGGTAGACAGGTAAGTAATATTGGCAGGTAGCATATTGAAGTTAACAGATAAGAAATTTTTCAATTTCTTGAAGGTAAGGGGAATAGCTTTTTTCTTCATCTGGTCTTCATCTGGTCTTTGTTCTCAGGACAGTGTTTGACAGAGGAAGGCATGGCTTGATCTGAGGAGGGAAAAACAAAAGGGAGGGAAGAATTCTAATCTGAATTCTGACAAGCAGTTAGCAGTTCTTACTAGTTTCTAGAAATCTCCTGCTGGAGACTGTATTTTTTAAAGCACATTCAAAGAACTTTTTAATTACTCCTCAGTTATATGAATATATGTCAAGATACAGAACATAACTGTCTCAGGAGCTCTGTATTACCCCTTTCTTTTATTCCCTCCTGCAAAAGGTACTACATTTGAGACTTATAATACTAGAGATGAATTTTGGTTAGTTTGAAATATATATAATTTAAATAATCAGAATATGTAGTGTCTGCTTCCTTCACTCAATGCAATGAGTATTACTACCTACATTTTCATTGTTTGTAAGTGTTCATTATATGAATATAAAATGTATTCATTCTACTCTTGATAGGATATGGTTTCCTTTTCTGTTTTGGCTATTTTGAGTACTGCTTTAGTGAACATTTTTTGATATATCTTTTGGTGCACATTGGGAGACATTTCTCCTGGAGATATATTTCTACTGAAAGTGTAGTTTCTATATCATCAGATACATAATTTCTGGATCATAAGACATGTATAAGTACAGATTTAGTAAACATTGTCAAGCATTCTTTCCAAAATGGTTTTATCATTATATATGCATACATGAATGCATAAGTTTTGATTAGTCCATCATAATCACAATCACGATCATCCTGTTGTTCATTGATTGCCTCGAGCAGGCCCCAGTAATGTCTCCTTCGTCCTAGCCCTTATTTTTTAAAAAGTGCCATATTCAAGGCTCTTTCAGGGTTAGGAGAATGAGACCTATCATTGTTACTGGTATTTGGCCTATTGGGTACGCCACAGGGAGTTTGACAGACTCTGCCATGTGGGCAGGTTACATTTGGTAGCCTGCCATTTTGTCCAAAGTACTAATGAGCTGGGTTTTATAGTCTCTGGGTCTTGGCCGTTGATGGGATTACACGGCACCAGGGGACCAGTTAGTGGGTGTGACCCCTGCCTACTGGAAGATAGAGGATCTGGGTGGAGGATGCTCAGCCCCAATTCGAGCAGGCTTGGAGATCTCAGCCCCCGAATCCGCATGCCTTTGTTCCTCTGCCAGTACCTTCATGCTTGTGGAGAGTGGTCTCAGCATGGTTGTGGCTGGTTCTGGAGGTCTTTGGCTGCTGGAACTCTGGTTGGGGTGGGAGGGAAACTCAACCTGCCCCCGCTCCAAGGGGCCCCAGTGAGGACAGCCAGGCGCGGGGGCAGGAGACTCTAAGTTTTGATTAGTCCATATATTTTTCTATACTTGGTCTTGGGTGGGCTGGAGCAATAACACAGCTGTAGGGCATTTTCCTTACACACGGCCGGCCCAGCTGATCCGGGTTCGATTCTTTCGCCCCTCTTGGAGTGCCTGGCAAGCGACCGAGACTATCTTGCCGGCACAGCAAAGCCTGGCAAGCTACCCATGACGTATTTGATATGCCAAAAACAGTAACAACAAGTCTCACACTGGAGACATTACTGGGCCTGCTAGAGCAAATCGATGAACAGAGGACAGTGATAGTGACAGTGGTCTTGGGTATTTCTGTAACTTTTATAATTTTAGTGAATTTGTAGACGTATTATATGTATGTGGTAAAAGGTACATTTTCCTTTCTGATGATTAATGAAGTTGAGTATCTTTTCTTATACTGCTGATCATTTGTTAATGTCATAGTTCTAGCCTGTTGCCAAATTTTCTGTTCAATTGTATTTTTTTCTTCTTAATTTGTGTAAGTACTTCCTACATCCTGGATAAAAGTAGTTTATATTTATGAATTATGAGTATATTCCACTTTTGCTTGCTTTTAAACTTTATTAATGCAGGTTTTTTATGAATAGAAGTACACATGCCAATATAGTTTTATTTATCCAATTTTTCTTTAAAATTAGTGTTTAATGTCAATTTCTAGATTTTTTAGCTATTCTAATATCACATATAGTCTCATTTATTCTTAAAGTTATGGCATATTCTTCTCATGTAGGCATGCAATTGGGATTGCTATTTATCAGGAGTCAGGATACATTTAAATACATTCTCATTTAAATATTATTTGATTCAACTTTCATCATCTTTCCCAACTGTTCTAAGTATCCCTTTCTCATAAATCAGTTGTGTCTGATTCTGAAATCTTTATTCTTTTTCACCTAGTATCTGTGTATCCTTGTACAGATATATGTGGTTTGAATATACCGGTTCACAAATAGGTCTTATTATTTGAATGCAAATCCGAAAAGTTTTGTTTTCTTCAAAATGGTCATTTTTAATGCTAGATTCTGCATTTTATTACACTTTTAGCACCAGCCTGCCATTTTAACTGAAAGCAATTTTTTGGCTTAGATTTAGATTGTATTTAATACATTCGGTTTGGGAGAATTCTAACTTTGGGGACCAAGGAGCATCAGGTGGTCTGCTAAGTATCACTGGGTGTAGCCCATGAGTTTCCTGAGAACTGTCAGGGTAGGCTGATGGTCTCTGACACCACAGAGCCCTAACAGCACCATGTCCTCTGCCTAGTATTGATTGAAACAACACCCAGATGTGTGGGAATTGCAAGGAGGGTCTTTCAGTCTCCCTGACTGACACTTGGGTTGTCCCCATACACATTCAGAGAAGAATTCCAATTTTACAATAAAAGTATATATTTGTTCTCTCTAGCATGGGAGAGAATATACAATGAGTAGAGTACAGCCTTACATGCTGACTACTCAGTTCTATCCCTGACAACAGATGCGCTCTCTGTCCCCTGAGCACTGCCAAGACTTATATTTAAGTACTGATTCAGGAGTAATCCCTGAGCACCATTGGGTGCAGCTCCAAAACATTCTCTATACTTGTTATAATACATATACTTTAGTTTTCTGGTATATAGTTAGTATAGTTTTCAGTAGTATACAAACGTATATTGCTTGTTAGTTTTTTCTTTGATATTTAGTATGCTTTGCTGCTTCTCAAAATAGTGCCTACCTGGACAGATATTTTTTTGATGGTAGGATGGCATGGGAAAAAAGGTGCTAGTCTATAAGTGCTATTTGTTTATTTATTTATTTGGCTTTTGGCGATGCTCCATGGTTACTCCTGGCTCTGCACTAATTACTCCCCTGGAAGTGCTTGGGGGACCATATGGGATCCTGGGGATTGAATCCAGGTCAGCTACATGCTAGGCAAATGCCCTACCCACTGTGCCATCATTCCAATCCTGGAAATATTTTTTATATGATTTTTTATATAATAGACATTTCTGCAAGAAGATTTTAATATCATTTTTTAAGGATGAGTTACACAGCTAAGTCTGAGTCTTTGTGTTGTAGATATAACTCTTGGCCCCTTTGAGAAAATCAGCTAACTCTTGAGTTATCAATTAATTCTCTGAAAACATGTAGTTGCTGCCTTACCAGCTTGAGTATTCTGCATTCATAACTTTATGCCTAATATAAAATTCAGTAGCATATTAATTTGTCCCAGATACTTTCCTTATTTAAAGATGGATGACAAAATTAATTTTATTTACAAATGCAGTAAAAACATACTAATCTGAGGTTGATTTGATCACATTAGCCTGAGGCCTAAGAACTCTCAAGAGTGAAAATAGTAATCATCAAGATGGCAATTTCTCTTTACTCTTAAAAAAGCCCTCCACTGTTCCACTTTAACCTTTTTACTTTCATGGTCTAAACAACTCTAGCAAGATTAATTACCTGGATTTCCACAATTCAACTAAACAAAGAGGAAAAAGAACAAAATAGAAAGCAAGACTATCCGAAACAAACCAATAGGTATTCAGGAGAAATGACTGTAATCACATAATAAAAAATAGAAGAAATCAAGACACCAGGTTGAAATCCCTTAATGGAAGCATATGGGAAAAGAATAGGTAACAACAGAGACTATTATTTTATTATATACAATCATTATTAATTTTCAGTATGTAAGTCCAAATCAGCACAAGGTGCTTGTGATTTTTCTTAAGATAGTAGGAAAATATATCTTATATATTTTTAAAATCATTAACATTTTGTTACCTATACTACATAAAGAAAAATTTAATAGGTGCTGCTTATCTCTTCCAAATATTATACAATTATTTTTTTTTCATTTCCAAACTCTCTGTGGGAAAAAAGTTAAGCCCTTTCAAACCTCTTATTTTATTCCACCTTCTGGGTAAATGCTTTTAACGACCATCTGCACACTTTGTGGACAGAGAGAGCATCTGAAATATTCCCTTGAAAAGTTAGTGTCCCAGATTTAACCCCTTTCTTTATAACCATATTTGTCACTTAGATCGTTTAGTACTAATGGCTATAATCTAGCCTGACTCACACATTTGATTTCCCTGACTTGTCTTCAGGAGCAGATTTAAAGGCAGACTATTTCCATGGGAAATAGAATTATTTCATCCTGGAGTTGCATTTCACCAGTTTTGCTCCGATATCTCTGTACCAAATCCTAGTACAGAAATATCAATGCTGCTTTCTTTTCAATCTATGAAATTAGGCCCTAAGAAACCATTAGTAAGAACCAAAGATAATAGAGCTCTTGTTTACTCACAATGAGACAAACTAAGCTCAGAAAAGTGTTCCCTAAACATCTGGGTAAAGCTTAGGGACCTGGGTGACAGATGTTGGGGTCTACCTACAAACAAGCAAAAACAGCTGTAAGAGCCAGATCTTTCCTACATTTCTCTATCTGAATTTAGCAAACATGAATTCAAGCCAGCAAATATTTACTCGGGTGCCTGCTCTGTGTCTGCTACTGGAGCTGCTTGTTAGCTGACTCCTGACTGACTGACAGACCTGTGGGACAGGGCCCCTCAAATTGACAGTGTTGTTTAACTTCTCCCTTGTTAGTATTCCAACATTGATTTAGCACTGCAGTCACTCTATTTTATGACAGATGCCTAATATGTTAAGAGAATTAAAATATTTTTCTTTGAAATATTGACTTAGCTGTACTACCCCATTCAATTTTTTTTTTAATTCCCACAGTACCTCCAACTCTACTCCTCTAATAAACAAGGAGAAGTACACCACATTGGCTGGGTTGTAAAGTAGAAGGCAACTCAATCTCAATTAAGAAAAGATAAACACACAAGGCTTAACTGATAACAACATGAAAGTAATCTCTTCTACAAGGGCTTAATGGCTCCATGGTGAGATACAACAATATGCGCACACTTTCTTCTAAGGAAATGTTTTTTGATCATTTTTATAAAATTATAACAAGAAATATAAAATAAATTATTCAGGGCCTGCTCTATGGGCAGGATTGAGGGGTGTTTGGGAAAATTAGAAACTATGGGGTTGGAGTATTGAATGTAGTAAATTATGAACAACTAAAAAATTATATAAGAACACTTTTAAACATTCCCAGCTCACAAAAATAACTCACAAAATTATACCAAAAAGCACTCCACTTAAAATCCCATTTGCTCGAGCGGGCCCAGTAACGTCTCCATTGGAGACTTTGTTGTTACTGTGTCTGGCATATCGAATACTCTCGGTAGCTTGCCGGGCTCTCCGAGAGGGGCGGAGGAATCGAACTCGGGTTGGCCATGTTGGCCGCTTGTAAGGCAAACGCCCTACCCACTGTGCTATTGCTCCATCCCATTAACATAGGAAAAATCAGTAACGTTTAATACACAGTCAAACCTGTGTTTTCCGTTGAACACAGTATCTCACTTGCTTGTCTCTTTCTTTGTTTTCTCATATCCACTCTGGACTGTGCTCTTTTTTGAGCATACACTTCTCTCTTTATCGCCCCTCACACCTTTCTAAATACGTTTCAGTAAAAATGATCTTGCTTACCAATAAATAAGTAAATACACAATTTGTATAAACCTCGGGGCAAAGGAGCTTGGTAGAGCTCTATCGCTGCTCCTTGGGGTGTTTACTGCCTAGAACTTTCTCTGAAGCCAATGCTAATGCTTTTCTTGTTTATCAATTTATTCATCCTCTTCATATTTCTTTCCATTGGTGAAAAATAAAGGTCTGATGGAGGTCATTTATAAAAGCAAAGTGGCAAAAGTGAGCTTTCAAAAACACAGTATACCTCCTAATCTACCTTGTACAGACAGAAGAGGGAGCTAACAATTTTTCAACAATTTCTCAATTTTGGTACTATTGTCCTTGGGACAGAATAATTTTTTGTGTGTGCATAGTAGTGGGGAGAGAACAAGACAGAGTCTCCTACCCTATGCCTGACTGTCTCCACCAGGGCCCAACAGCTGAAGACCATCGAGGCCCAGCCAAGGCCATGCTGGGAGCACTCTCCACACACTTGGATGAGCCTCACGCATAAAAGAACTGACAGAGGAACCCAGGTGTGTGGGACCCGGGGCTGAGATCTCTAAGCCTGCACCGTTTGGGACTGGACCTGCCAGTAACTAGACAGTTACACCCACCAACTGCCGTGTAACTCCAACAACGGCCAGGATCCAGAGATCATCACACTCAGCTCCTGGGAGAGAACAAGACAGAATCTCCTACCCTATGCCTGACTGTCTCCACCAGGGCCCAACAGCTGAAGACCACCGAGGCCCAGCCAAGGCCATGCTGGGACCACTCTCCACACACTTGGATGAGCCTCACGCATAAAAGAACTGACAGAGGAACCCAGGTGTGTGGGACCCGGGGCTGAGATCTCCAAGCCTGCACCGTTTGGGACTGGACCTGCCAGTAACTAGACAGTTACACCCACCAACTGCCGTGTAACTCCAACAACGGCCAGGATCCAGAGATCATCACACTCAGCTCCCGGAAGCTTATCATCTTATCATCTCATTCCTAATTTGGTCAAACTGGCAGGCTACCAAATGTAACATGCCCACACGGCAGAGTCTGGCAAACTCCCCGTGGTATACCCAATATGCCAAATACCAGTAACAATGATGGGTCTCATTCTCCTAACCCTGAAAAAGCCTTGAATATGGCACTTTAAAAAAAAAAAAATCTCAGGGCTAGGACGAAGAAGACGTTACTGGCACCTGCTCGAGGCAATCGACGAACAACAGGGTGGTCGTGATCGTGATAGTAGTGGGGAGTTGGGGGGACAGGAAATAGTAGTGTGCTTCTTTGTAAGACATTTACTGGCATGCACAATTAGATACCAGACTGGGACTATCGATTGTAAAATCCCAAACTGCTTCCAGATGTTACCAAATGGCCTTAGGGGAGAGGGGGCATATGCTCTACTTCCTCATTCCTGATGATCTGCTCATTGATATGATACAAAGGATCAGTAACTTCCTTATATTCTATCTGCTAGTTCATGGCAGAATTAGAAGTTCAATCCTGGTAGATTTTTATTTGTTTGTTTTTATATTGGGGCCATAACTGGCTTACTCCTGGCTCTGCACTCAGGAATCACTTCTGCACTTTTGGGAGGGCTCTGGGATTTGAGCAGGGATAGGGTCCTGGTTTGCCACAAGCAAGGTAAACACCCTGACCCCTGTCCAGCCTTTCCAACCAGTACACTTTCTTTATTTTATGATAAGGTACATCTATGAACTACTTAGTAGAAAGGAATTCACTATTGATACACACCTCAATTTGGCTGAAACTTTATTTATTTATTTATTTATTTATTTATTTATTTATTTTAGCTTTTTGGGTCACACCCAGCGTTGCACAGGGGTTATTCCTGGCTCTGCACTCAGGCATCACTCCTGGCGGTGCTCAGAGGACCATATGGGATGCTGGGAATCGAACCCAGGTTGGTTGCATGCAAGGCAAATTCCCTACCCGCTATACTATCTTTCCAGCCCCTGGTTGAAACTTTAACCTTGCTAATTTTTTTTTTTTAATTTATTGAATCACTGTGGGAAAAGTTACAAAGCTTTCAGGTTTAAGTCTCGGTCATGCAATTATCAAACACATTTCCCTTCACCAATACTTATTTTTCACCACCAAGAACCCCTATAAATCCCCCCCAACCCTCCCAATGCCTGTGAGGCAGATGAATTCTACTTAACACTCTATCTACTTTTATTAGATTCATTGTTTTGACAAAGGATGCACCATTATCATTTAGAGTTTACACCCCCAAATCAGACATGCTGAAAAGGCATTGTGAAATAATTTGTGTTCTACAGCTGGTTACAAAAATCAAATGATGTCTTGAATTTCTGGTATTTTACTTATTAAGCCTGGAAGTATTTCTGCTGAGAGTCAGATAATTATGAGATTGGTTTCTGTGGCTCTGGAGCCATGGCCGTGCCGGAGAGCCACTTGTGGAGGGCAACTCCTGACCTCGGTAGGGCATGAAGGACGAGCCAGGAACGCCCTCTTTCTGATGAGGTTTCAGTCGCCCCATCACAACCAGCTCATACCTGGCTTTCCATAAAGCTCCAAAGTGGCTGCCATCTTTCTTTCCAGAGAGAAAAAGGTGGAAGGGAGCAACACTCTTTCCTCTCCAGGCAGGCATGGTGGCGTGGATTAACGCATGGTCCATTCAGTTTTCTGCCGCAAGCTCCTGGGCTCTGCATTAAGTCCTTGTGCTTCTGGGGCCATGGCCATGCCAGAGAGCCGGTCCAACCTTGCTAAATTTTTAAAGAAATTTTTAGAAGGCTCCAGAGTTTATGATTTTATGAGAAGACAGTTTTCAATTTTTATGTATATATAAATGGAACATTGAAATAATGAATTTTTAAAGTAAAAAATTATAGGGATGAAGAATATTTTGTTTGTTTTTAAGGAGTAAGCGATGAGAAATGAGATGATATGGCTATAAAAGCATCGTGAATTAAGTTGTTCTGCATCTTGAATGTAGTAGTAGATTTCCAAATCTATACTATGAGAAAACTGTACAGACGTAGACACGTACAAATACAGCAACAGCCCTGCACTGTAGCAGTGTCCTCCCTTTGTTCACTCATTTGCTTGAGTGGGCACCAGTAACGTCTCCATTATGAGATTTGTTGTTACTGTTTCTGGCATATCGAATACACCATAAGGAGCTTGCCAGGCCCCTACCGTGTGGGTGGGATACTCTCAGTAGCTTGCCAGGCTCTTTGAGAGGGACGGAGGAATGGAACCCGGGTTGGCCACATGCAAGGCAAACACCTACCCACTCTGCTATTTCTTTGCCAATAAGTTTATAAAAACTGTTAATATGTAAGTCAATTCTATTATACAAATAAATTTCATGATTGTGGCCGTGTAGTCTAGTTTCATGAGTTATCATTGAGAGAAATTAGGGATTTTTGTTTTTGTTACTACTTGAAACTCCATGAGAAATCTCTCAAATAATTTTTTAATAGCACAGCATGTGGAGTGTTTGCCTTGCATGCGGCTGACCTGGGCTTGATTCATCCATCCCTCTTGAAGAGGCTGGCAAGCTACCGAGAGTGTCCTGCCTGCTCAGCAGAGCCTGGCAAGCTCTCTATGGTGTATTAGATATGCCAAAAACCAGTAACAACAAGTCTCACAATGGAGACCTTATCTGGTGCCCATTAGAGCAAATCGATGAACAATGGAGGACAGTGCTCTCTCTCTCTCTCTCTCTCTCTATATATATATATATATATATATGTATATATATATATATATACACACACACATATATATGTATATATGTGTGTGTGTGTGTTCGTGTGTGTGTGTTAAATTCTGCACACCTACCTTAAGAAAGTAAAACATTACTTGGGCCAGCAATATAGTATAGAAAGTAAGGCGTTTGCCTTGCTTACACTGACCCAGGTTTGATTCCTGGCATCCCATATGTTTGGTTCTCTGAGCCCCACTAGGAATGATCATATTCTCACAGAGCCAGTAGTAAGCCCTGAGCACTGCCAGATGTGGCACCCCCAAAAAACAAAAAAAGTGTAATATTATATCATCATCATTTAATTATTTCCTAAATACCATTTCCCTTTCTCGTACTTCGAGAGGAAATGCTACCCTAAATCTGGTGTTCATTACTCATATTTTACTGCAGTTTTAGCATATGTTGAAATAGAGTCTAATATTGCTTATAAAATCAAAAGCTGGACATTTGATAAAAACCTAAGTGTTTATCAGACGGAAGATAACTAGTAAGCTTCACTGAATTCTTGATAATAATTTTCAGATAATTTCACAGAAAGGAGACCTAGAGTGAAATATACTAAAATTATAAGAATAAACAAGGTGATTCTCAAAAGATATTTTGTAATATTAATCAATGATTCCATCTAAGTTTGAAAAGAATATCACTGTCACTGGCCTCCTGTTGTTCATTGATTTGCTCTAGTGGGCCCAGTGACGTGGCAAAGAAAGCAGGCAGAGATGTTTTCCTTCATCCAATTGTGCTAATTTGAAAAAGTGATGCAATCAAGACAGAAGAGGGAGCAAATGACATGAAGACTCTGTGTTGGACAAGGATGATTTGGGTGGCTCTGCTCTCAGAAAATTCTGAGAGTGGCATGAAATAGGTGAATGTGCTGGACTTTTATCATGTACCAGTACAGCATGGTGAGTATAGTACTATTTACTTAGATCATGAGTGTCAAAGATAAAACATCTAGGAATAGTAGCATGTTTAAAAAAAAGTTCAGTAATTCCACCTTGAAATGTTGCAGTACATTATCCAAATTCTTTTCTTTACCCAAAACTTTACCCAACTGACCCCCTGGCGCCGTGTAATCCCATCAACGGCCAAGACCCAGAGACTATAAAACCCAGCTCCCGGAAGAGAACAGCACAGAGTCTCCTGCCCCCACACCTGGCTGTCCTCACCGGGGCCCCTAGGAGGAAAGCGGGTTGAGTTTCCCTCCCCACCCCGACCAGGGCTCTGGTAGCCAAGGACCTCCAGAACCAGCCACCACCATGCTGAGACCACTCTCCATAAGCATGAAGGTACGTGCAGAGGAACAAAGGCATGCAGGTCTTGGGGCTGAGATCTCCAAGCCTGCTCAGATCGGGGCTGAGCATCCTCCACCCAGATCCTCCATATTCTAGTAGGCAGGGGTCATACCCACCAACTGGCCCCCTGGCGTCATCGTGTAATCCCATCAACGACCAAGACTCAGAGACCATAAAACCCAGCTCCCGGAAGGGACATCTTATTAGCTCATTCTTACTTTGGACAAACTGGCAGGCTACTGAATGTAACCTGCCCTCATGGCAGAGTCTGGCAAACTCCCCGTGGTGTACCCAATATGCCAAATACCAGTAACAATGGATGAGTCTTATTCTTCTAACCCTGAAAGAGCCTTGAATTTGGCACTTTAAAAAAAAAATGTCAGGACTAGGATGAAGGAGACGTTACTGGGGCCTACTCGAGACAATCAATGAACAACAGGATGGTCGTGATCATGACCCAAAAGTTTTTCCAAATAAAGTTTCTGCTGCTTAATATACCACCATCTTTACTACCATAGATAGTAAAAATAAAGTAGATTAATGTCATTAGCACCAGTTAAGAATATCTAGAATTCCACATACCTGAAAGCTCCCATATGCTCAACCAATTTGGAGTTACAAAGAAGGGACCTGGTCATCTGTAAACATTTAGGAACTTGTTCTGTCTAGGGCAACACCTCTTGGCACATTTTGGTAATTTATTACATATTTCTATTCAGACTTTTTAATTTTTAAAAATGTTATTTTAGGCACCAGGATTCACAATATTAATAATAGCAGGGTTTTATGCAAAAATCATCCCAACATACACACAATGAAATACTCATTGTTTATAAAAATTTATCTGGAGGGGGGCTGGAGCGATAGCACAGCGGTAGGGCGTTCGCCTTACAAGCGGCCAACATGGCCGACCGAGTTCGATTCCTCCGCCCCTCTCGGAGAGCCCGGCAAGCTACTGAGAGTATTCGATATGCCAAACACAGTAACAACAAAGTCTCCAATGGAGACGTTACTGGGCCCGCTCTAGCAAATCGACGATCAATGGGAGGGCCTTTACCTTTTACCTTTATCTGTTTTTAAAATAATCTAGTTTTATTTTTTAATTCGTATCTTTAACCTCTCTCTCTTTTTATTTATTTATTTATTTTGATTTTTGGGTCAGAACCAGCAATGCACAGGGGTCACTCCTGGGTCATGCACTCAGAAATTACTCCTGGCCGTGTGCTCAGGGGACCATATGGGATGCTGGGAATTCAACCCAGGTCACCCACATGCAAGGCAAACACCCTACCTGCTGTACTATCACTCCAGTCCCATCTTTAATCTTTTAAATTTTATTTAAACACCATGTTTTACAAAGTTGTTTATATTATAATTGCTTCAGGCAACACCAATCAGACTTACTACTAGTGTGAACTTCCCTAAATTACTAAGTATTAATCTGAAGTATTTTACATCAGTAGATACAAATTAGGAAAACAAAGTCTGTTTGAGATCTTCAGCAACTTTTAAGGATATTTATTGTTCCTAGGTCAAAATATTTTAACAGTTCTTCTCCACTAATCATGTTATCTCCCTGATTCTAAATTGCAATGACCTCCAGGCATTCAAGCCCTTTCCTAGATAGGCCTTTTTCTTTCAAGTCTCAACTAGTCACTGCCCTCCAGACACTGCACAGGTCACTTGCATTTCTATCAATTGGATCTGTAATTTATTTGGTTTTCAACACTTCATGTTCATACTAATCTCCATGTCAAATACATGTAGCCATCTAGCATAATTCAAACATCATATTGTCTCCAAAACCTTCCTTATTGGCAGATTTGTTTGACTTCTTTATCTTACTTTCACCAATGTACTTTCACAAGATATATTTTAGAGTTTCCTTATCATATATATATATATATATATATATATATATATTCATATGTGGGCTGGAGCGATAGCACAGCGGGTAGGGTGTTTGCCTTACACGAAGCCAAAATGGTCAACCTGAGTTCGATTCCTCTGCCCCTCTCAGAGAGCCCGGCAAGCTACAGAGAGTATCTCACCCGCACGGCAAAGCCTGGCAAGCTATCCCTGACGTATTCAATATGCCAAACACAGTAACAACAAGTCTCACGATGGAGATATTACTGAGCCTGCTTGAGCAAAAATCGATGAACAGTGGGAGGACCGTGGCCATGACGGTGACTGTGATATTCATGTGTGTATAAAGTTTTTAAAGACATTTTTTTCAGCATCATAATCAGACATTTAGCAACAACAGCATGGTACACTAACCAAAATCTTTAAGGAAATCTTTCAGCGCCACCAAATGCTAGTCACACTGGTTTATATGACTCCTTCATAAACCTTGGAATTGTCTATGGTAGGGCTGGAGCAGTAGCACAGAGGTAGGGCGTTTGCCTTGCGCGCAGCCAGCCTGGCCGAGCTGGGTTTGATTCCTCTGCCAACATCGGAGAGCCTGGCAAGCTACTGAGAGTATCTTGCCCACAGGGCAAAGCCTGGCAAGCTTCCTGTGACATATTCAGTATGCCAAACACAGTAGCAACAAGTCTCAAAATGGAGATGTTACTGGGCCCGCTCGAGCAAATTGATGAACAACGGGAGGACAGTGCTACAGTGACAGTGATAGTCTATGGCCAAGTGGTTGTAAATCAAATCTGTGTAGCTAATATGTAGTGGACCAGAGGGGCAGAGAGGCAAAGAAAAAGATCTTTTAAAAAATGTCAAAATTACTTTTAAAATGTCAAAATATCGAATTACACATTTTGAGATAAAGTAATTGTTATGATTAACATAAATGTGCATCATCAAGGCTTGCCAATCTATGTATTGTATTATGTAACATATAATGGACAATAATATAATATGCGTTGAGTTTGTGTTCCTTGAACTTGAGTACTGTCAGCTCCTCTGAGTGCTTCATAAGTTCTGGCTCAGGCTTAGATCATCAGCAGAAACATCTGGCAGTGGCCTGCTGGTTGTATTTAAGGAAAACGATTTCTTTCAGGATGCTCAGAAACAAGAATAGCTGAACAGACAAGCAATTCTTTCTACAAGCCCAGGGACAGAGTTACAATAGCCAGCCCAAGGCTAAACGATGGGTGGTAACTGCACCTCACTCACAAACTTAAAGAAATGTCGGAACCTTAGCGGCATATGTGTAGCTACAAAAGCTGAATGTTGTGCTCTATACATCACACTTGTTCCAATGTTACATCCTAAATCACATAAAGTTCCACATTATTCCCTTGCCTTATGTTAGACAAGATCCCACCTTTGGGTTCCAGGAAAGTGTATCCCTATAACATTTCTCTAAAAATTGTGTTTTATTTGGTCTTTTAATTAAGCTTCCATCATGCTAACTGTATAACATAGATTTTCTGATCTTTAATTCACTCAAATATAACCACTCAAAATTTAAAATGTCCTCAAAATATCTAGAGCTATATACAACTAGTTTGGGTACTTATCATTTAATAATGACAGATGAGCTCATTGACCTTGTTCAATCCAGTTGCAGAAGCTTCTCTGCCTTTGAGCGAAGTAAATGGAATTAATCTTTATCATTTCTCCAAGTTGGATGAGCGTAATAACTTTAGGTTTAGATATTTAATTTTAGTCATTTAACTTTCAGAGCACACTGAGGATAGAGTCTATACCCAGACCAATTGGTAGAAATCCATGGTAGAGGGTCCTCTTTAATAGGGGAAAGCTCATTTTGACATTTTATAGGTCACACGTTTAACATTTTTTTCAGTAAAATGATATTGTGAACTTTAATATCCCGAATCCTATTTAAATCAAGTTGGGAAGCTAGAAGCATTATTACCCAGACGTGTAAATCACTGAACTCTATGCCCCAACATACCTTGTATTTCCCAAAGGAAAGACGCTTTTACCTTCTCCTGAAGAACTGGAAGATATTTTCCAAGAATTATTTAGCTGTTCTAAGCCTTCAGAAACGCACATATGGATCTCACCTTGAGCACACTTTTGTGATTTTGTTTCTGAATAAACACTGTTTGTTGAAATAAGTTGAAATAAATGACTTATTGGTTTTTCAGGTCATTTTTATACATTGTTACAAATATTGTGTGTCACTGAGTGAAGTTTTGTATAAATATAACTTTAACTAACTTGTTACATGGTAATATTCTGTGCCTTTACTCAGGTTTTAATATCCTGACTATTAACTGAGACAATTTTGTTAAAATAATTAGCATTGTGTGTGGAATGTACATATCTTTATTTAATTTTGGTGAATTTTATTGCGGGATAAACCCTTAGTATTATTATGGTAGACTGAATTGAATCTTTAAATAAAATAATACAAAATTTATTTTTTAAACCTTTGACATTTTATTGTTGTTGTTGTTACTAGTATACTCACTCTCTTTCTTATTATTTTTCATTTTACAAGTTTTATGTACTCTTATTTTCACATATCTGAAAATGAAAGTTGCATCTTCATAAACAAGGCAGCATAGTTTGCTAATGATTGCTTATCCAGTCTGACAATCACTGCCATCTAGTAGATAAAGAGGTATTTCAAGTCTATTTGACAAATTACTTTCATAGTTGAATTAAATCTACTCTTCCTATTTCATTTCCATTTGTCCCTTAGAGCATTTCTATTCTTTACTTTTTTAAATACATATTTTTATATTACTTAAAAAATAATACTACAGGCCAACCCAGTGTGCGGACTTGTTTCGTAGGTGGGTAATGGAGCAGAACCCGGACCAAGTGTGTACCCACGTCCCACACCCTGCCCAGACAGCAGCACCTTCCAGCCCCCGGGGATCACTTCCGGCTGCCCAATTTCTGCCGTCCCAGTGTGCCAACTTGTTCTGTAGCACTCTGGACTCAAATGCCAACCTCCATCACCTAATTCTGGGGAGAATATCCTAATCATCTCAAACACATTAGGCCAATAGTCCACTAGCCTATTCCAATTGCACCGTAATGCCGGTAGACACAAGAAACTGTACGAGTCCACTATAAAAGAAGATATCCTCTGAGGGCTGGAGTGAGAGCACAGTGGGTAGGGCATTTGCCTTGCATGCAGCCGATCCAGGTTCGATTCCTCCATCCCTCTTGGAGAGCCCAGCAAGCTACCGATAGAATCCCGCCCACACGGCAAAGCCTGGCAAGCTACCCATGACATATTTGACATGCCAAAAAGAGTAATAACAAGTCTCACAATCGAGATGTTACTGGTGCCCGCTTGAGCAAATTGATGAACAACAGGAGGACAGTGCTACAGTGCTACAACCTCCGAAAGCTTCACTACAGGCCTCACATAAGCCAGGAATCTGCAACTCTTGAAGAGGAAAAAGGTAACCACCATTGACCGAGCTCATCCAGAATCTCTAATTGCAGCAAGAGGAAAAAGTGATAGTGAACTGGAAGGTCCCAGCTCCATACTACCACAACAACATAAAGAAACAGCGCAAATCTCCACCCACCACAAGGGGAGGATGAAGAAAAATATCCAGAAGACTCAACAGGTATTACCCACATATACAATCTCTCTAATAATATACTCAGAGATGAAATGTTGAAGATGTTCAGTGAACTTAAAGAAACAGTGGAACAGGCATCCAGGAAATTAAAAGAGGACTTGAAAGAAACAGTGGAATAGGCACTCAACAAAATACAGGAAGAAATGAGAGCAGGAATAGAAAAACTACAAACAGAAGTGTCATGAATAAAGGATTCGGTAGATGAAATAAAAAACTCAGTGGATGCCCACAACAGAAGAATGGCTACAGCCAAAGACAGAATCAGTGAGCTTGAAAATAAGCAGCAGAAGTTTATAGACAACAACAAACAATAGGAAAGGACCTCAAAAGAGCCATAAGGTGAATCAGAGTCCTAGGGAACGAATCCAGGAGGAACAACATAAGAATCACTGCAGTACCAGAGGTACAGGGAGCAATCTCAATGAAAAAGCACAGTTAAAGATATAATTGCTGAAAAGTTCCCAGAGTTGAAGAATGCAGGCTTCCAGATCAAAGGAACCTGAAGGATGCCAGCTAAAAGATCACGATCACGATCACGACCACCCTGTTGTTCGTCGATTGCCTCGAGCAGGTGCCAGTAACGTCTTCTTCGTCCTAGCCCTGAGATTTTTTTTTTTTAAAGTGCCATATTCAAGGCTTTTTCAGGGTTAGGAGAATGAGACCCATCATTGTTACTGGTATTTGGCATATTGGGTATACCACGGGGAGTTTGCCAGACTCTGCCGTGTGGGCATGTTACATTTGGTAGCCTGCCAGTTTGACCAAATTAGGAATGAGATGATAAGATGTCATCTTATTCGCGGCCGCGTGCTTCCAGGAGCTGAGTGTGATGATCTCTGGATCCTGGCCGTTGTTGGAGTTACACGGCAGTTGGTGGGTGTAACTGTCTAGTTACTGGCAGGTCCAGTCCCAAACTGTGCAGGCTTGGAGATCTCAGCCCCGGGTCCCACACACCTGGGTTCCTCTGTCAGTTCTTTTATGCGTGAGGCTCATCCAAGTGTGTGGAGAGTGCTCCCAGCAAGGCCTTGGCTGGGCCTCGGTGGTCTTCAGCTGTTGGGCCCTGGTGGAGACAGTCAGGCATAGGGTAGGAGACTCTGCCTTGTTCTCTCCCAGGAGCTGAGTGTGATGATCTCTGGATCCTGGCCGTTGTTGGAGTTACACGGCAGTTGGTGGGTGTAACTGTCTAGTTACTGGCAGGTCCAGTTCCAAACTGTACAGGCTTGGAGATCTCAGCCCCGGGTCCCACACACCTGGGTTCCTCTGTCAGTTCTTTTATGCGTGAGGCTCATCCAAGTGTGTGGAGAGTGCTCCCAGCAAGGCCTTGGTTGGGCCTCGGTGGTCTTCAGCTGTTGGGCCCTGGTGGAGACAGTCAGGCATAGGGTAGGAGACTCTGTCTTGTTCTCTCCCAGGAGCTGAGTGTGATGATCTCTGGATCCTGGCCGTTGTTGGAGTTACACGGCAGTTGGTGGGTGTAACTGTCTAGTTACTGGCAGGTCCAGTCCCAAACTGTACAGGCTTGGAGATCTCAGCCCCGGGTCCCACACACCTGGGTTCCTCTGTCAGTTCTTTTATGCGTGAGGCTCATCCAAGTGTGTGGAGAGTGGTCCCAGCATGGCCTTGGTTGGGCCTCGGTGGTCTTCAGCTGTTGGGCCCTGGTGGAGACAGTCAGGCATAGGGTAGAAGACTCTGCCTTGTTCTCTCCCAGGAGCTGAGTGTGATGATCTCTGGATCCTGGCCAGCTAAAAGAGACCCTAATAAACCCTAAGACACATCATAGTCAGAATGATGGATGACACGGTTAGAGACACAATACTGCAAGAAACAAGGTAAAAAAGAAAATAACATGCAAGGGAGCAACCCTTAGATTTACAGCAGATCTATCAGAGGAAACCCTCCAAGCCCGAACTATGGTGGGATATAATGGAAAAAACTCAGTGAAATGAACGCCTCACTAAGAATACTCTATCTGGCTAAACTCTCACTCAAAATCAAAGAAACCATCTTGTGTAGTAGTTTGTATATCCTTGATATCAACCCCTTGTCGGATGGGTATTGAGTGAATATCCTTTTCCATTCTGTAGAATGTCTTTGTATTTTGGTCACTGTTTCTTTTAAGGTGCAGAAGCTTCTTAGTTTAAGATAGTCCCATTTGTCTATCTCTGTTTTCACTTCCTTGTTCAGTGGCGTGACATCTTTGAAGATTGCATTAGCTTCAATGTCATGGAGGGTTTTGCCAACTTTGTCTTCAGTGTACCTTATGGATTCCAGTCTGATATTGAGGTCTTTAATCCATTTTGATCTTATTTGTACATGGTGTTAGGCAGAAATCTGAGCCCTTTTTTTTAAACATGTAGTCGTCCAGTTTTGCCGGCACAATTTGTTAAAGAGGTTTTCCTTGCTCCACTTCACATTTCTTGATCCTTTATCAAAGGATTTGCTCCTTTATCAAAGATAAAGGAGCTTTTTCCTTGCTCCTTAATCAAATATTAGATGATCATATGTTTGTGGGGAGATGTCAGTATATTCAACCTTGTTCCATTGGTCTGCAGCTCTGCCTTTGTTCCAGTACCATGATGTTTTAATTACTGCTTTGTAGTATAGTTTGAAGTTAGGGAGGTTGATTCCTCCCATTTTCTTTTTCCCAGAGAATTGCTTTATCTATTCGTGGGGGCTTATTGTTCCATATGAATTTCAAGAGTGTTTACTCCATTTCTTTGAAGAATGTCATGGGCATTGTTATAGGGATCACATTGAATTTGTACAATGCTTTGGGAAGTATTGCTATTTTGACAATGTTAATTCTCCCAATCCATGAGCAGGAGATATCTTTCCATTTTCTCATGTCCTCTTTTATTTCCTGAAGTAGTGTTTTATAGTTTTCTTTGTACAGGTCCTTTACTTCCTTAGTTAAACTGATTCCTAGGTACTTGATTTTCTGGGGTACAATTGTGAACGAGATTGTTTTTCTCCTGTCACTTTCTTCTCTCTCCCTATTTGTGTATAGGAAAGCCATGGACTTTTGGGTATTGATTTTATAACCTGCAACTTTACTATATAAGTCTATTGTTTCTAGGAGTTTCTTGGTAGAGGTTTTAGAGTTCTCTGAGTATAGTATCATATCATCTGCAAATAGTGAGAGCTTGATTTCTTCCTTTCCTACCTGAATGCCCTTAATATCTTTTTCTTGCCTAACCACTATTGCAAGTACTTCCAGTACTATTTTGAACAGTAGTGGAGAGAGTAGGCATCCTTGTCTCGTCCCTGATCTTAGGGGGAAGGCTCTCAGTTTTTCCCCATTGAGGATGATGCTTGCTGTAGGCTTGTGGTAGATGGCTTTAACTATATTGAGGAACGTCCCCTCTATCCCCATTTTGGCAAGGGTTTTCATCATGAACGGGTGCTGGATCTTGTCAAATGCTTTCTCTGCATCTATTGATTTGATCATATGGTTTTTATCTTTTCATTTGTTGATATGATGGATTATGTTGATTGATTTTGGAATGTTAAACCATCCTTGCATCCCCAGGATGAATCCCACTTGGTCATGGTGTATGATCTTTTTGTTGAGTTGCTGAATTCTATTTGCTAGTATTTTGTTAAGAATCTTCGCATCAAAAAATGGGCTGACGAAATGAACAGAAACTTTCTCAAAGAAGAAATTCGAATGGCAAAAAGGCATATGAGAAAATGATCTACATCATTAATCATCAGAGAGATGTAGATCAAAATAACAATGAGATATCATCTCACACCACAGAGACTGACCCACATCGAAAAGATCAAAAGCAACTAGTGTTGGCGCGGATGTGGCGAGAAAGGGACCTTCCTTCACTGCTGGTGGGAATGCCAACTGGTTCATCCCTTTTGGAAAACATTATGGATGCTCCTCAAAAAATTAGAAATTGAGCTCCCATTTGACCCAGCAATACCACTTCTGGGAATATATACTGGAGATACAAAAAAAAGTGTAGTAGAAATGACATCTGCACTTGCATGTTCATTGCAGCACTGTTTATAATAGCCAGAATCTGGAAAAAACCTGAGTGTCCAAGAACAGATGACTGACTAAAGAAACTTTGGTACATCTACACAATAGAATACTATGCAGCTGTTAGAAAAGATGAAGTCATGAAATTTGCACATAGGTGGATTAACATGGAAAGTATCATGTTAAGTGAAATGAGTCAGAAAAAGAGGAACAGGCATAGAAAAATTGCACTTATTTGTGGAATCATCCTCCGCCCCTCTCGGAGAGCCCGGCAAGCTACTGAGAGTATCTAGCCCGCACGGCAGAGCCTGGCAAGCTCCCCGTGATGTATTTGATATGCCAAACACAGTAACAAGTCTCACAATGTTACTGGGCCTGCTCGAGCAAATTGATGAACAACGGGAGAACTGTGACCATGACCGTTGTGGAATATAAAGTAACAGAATGGGAGACTAACACCTAAGAATATTAGAGATAAGTACCAGGAGGATTACTCCACAGCTTAGATGCTGGTCTCACATGCTGGGGGAAAAGGCAGCTCAGATAGAGAAGGGACCACCAAGTAAAGGGTGCTAGGAGGACTCACTTGGGATGGGAGATGCATGCTAAAAGTAGACTACAGACCAAACATGATGGCCACTTAATACCTCTGTTGCAAACCACAACACCCACAGGGCAGAGAGAGAGAGAGAGAGAGAGAGAGAGGAGAGACAGAGAAAGAGCAAAAGGGAATGCCCTGCAACAGAGGTGGAGTGGGGTGGGAGTGACGGGGTGAGGGTGGTGGGAGGGATACTGGGACCATTGGTGGTGGAAAATGGGCATTGGTGGAGGGATGGATACATGATCATTATGTGACTGAAATGCAAGCACAGAATTTGGTAAGTTTGTAATTGTGCCTCATGGTGATTCACTAATAAAAAATATATGGTTATAAATATAAATAATATTACATAAAATTTAATGTTGATAATTTAACAATTTTTGTCTCCAGATATTAATATACAGTGCATTTTTCATTTATCACTAATTTTTGTATATTTTACTGTTTCACAAAGTGATATTATTCTTTTGTTGATTATAAAATTCTTATTGTCTAACATGATTGTATATATTATATACTTTCTATAATAAAGTATGTAAAATAAATATTTAAAATACTTAGTATATACACAAATTCATTTTATAAGTAATATAGAGTAATATAGAGTACATATAAAATGCATCTGTAAGTAATATAGAGCACATACTTAGTATGGGCTGG
The DNA here is from genome assembly GCF_029834395.1 of Sorex fumeus. Classification (NCBI taxonomy): domain Eukaryota; kingdom Metazoa; phylum Chordata; class Mammalia; order Eulipotyphla; family Soricidae; genus Sorex; species Sorex fumeus. Next base: position 64,178,057 of record NW_026606129.1, read on the forward strand.
AGCGATAGCACAGTGGGTAGGGTGTTCGCCTTACAAGCGGCCAACATGGCCGACCTGAGTTCGATTCCTCCGCCCCTCTCGGAGAGCCCGGCAAGCTACCGAGAGTATTCGATATGCCAAACACAGTAACAACAAAGTCTCCAATGGAGACGTTACTGGGCCCGCTCGAGCAAATCGACGATCAAAGGGAGGGCCTTTACCTTTACCTTTACCTTACTTAATATGTTAAATATCCATAAATATTATAAAATATTATGGTATAATATATACACAAATATATAAGAATATATCTATAATTATATGCTTACTTCTACCTGGTGCTTTTTTGGTATAATTTATCCTCACCTGAAGGGTTTAATTTTTTTAATTTCTTATAGAAGCTTGCACAGGCTCCTTGCCAGTGTTGTCCATGAACTATAAGTTTTTTGTTTGATTTAGAGAATACACCAAGCAGTGCTCAGAGACTACTCTTGCCTCTGCATTCATGGATCCTCAGGGCAGTCTCAGGGGTCCATATTTGGTGCCCGGGATGGAACTCAGGTAGGCCTCGTGTAAGGAAAGAGCCCTATATGCTGTTCTACACTCTCACCTATTTAAGGAATAAAGTACATCCACGTCACAACCTTGAAATATAAATTTCCACTTAAAGTTTGTAAAACACAAAGAGCAGTGATAAACTGTTATTGACAACCCTGATTATAAGTAGGTAGAAATCTTGAGTAAAATCTGATTTTTCAGTCCTGAACAGATAAATTAGAAATTATAGAATAGTTGCGGGTATGGTGCCGCCAGCAGGTCAACCTGTATCTGTGGGGTGAGTGCATCAGCAGCCTGATAGAGCCTTCAGACTTCCTGATACTCCCAAATTGCTGCTGTGTCCTCGGTCAGACCCCAACAACTTGGGGCCAAGTTTACCAAGAAATTAAACAGCCAAAAGTTAGATATGTGGGAGACACACCCACAAACCACCTCCACCTCAATTATATAAGCTCATTTATTGGCCCTGTTTCAGAGACCCATAAACCTCAAAGGGTACCAGTAGTTAGGGCCAGTAGCGTAGAGGTAGGCAGGAACCCATGACTGAGCTCCAGGCCGGCTTGGATCGGGACTGGGCCTCCTCTCCCCAGATCCCCAGTTTTCCAGTAGCTTGGAAGTCACACCCACAAACTGCCCTCGGCGCCATGTAATCTCATCCATGGCCAAAACCCAGGGACTATAAACTAAAACTCACTAAAGAGAGCAAGGCAGAATGTCTTGACCCAGTGCCAGGCTGTCTTCACCAGGGTACTTCGGAGGGGGAGTGGGTTGAGTTTCCCTTCCCACCCCAAGCATAGTCCTAGTCCTAGCAGCCAAAAATCCTCACAACTCAACTGATGCAATGCCCAAGGCCACTCTCCTCATACTCAGATGTGCCTCACACATGAGTAAAGTCCTATGGAACCCAGGCAATGAGGAACTTTGTGACCTTGGACCCTGGGCTCAATGAGATCAGGAGTGGAGATCCTCTGCCTGCTCTCCCCAGTCACTGGTGACCCAGGGGTAGCGCCCATAAGCCACCTCCTTCTGGCGCCAGATCATTGGTCACCGTCCAGATCACACGGCTGCTTCTCCCGAAAAGAAGCATAACATGAGGCCCTCATAAACATGCCACTGGACTCTGCGCCAGGCTGTATCACACAGGGCACACCAGAGGGGGGCAGGTGAGAGCCCTCCCCACCCCAAGGGACCCACCTCCACAACCCAACCACCGCCACACTCAAGGCCACTCCCCACGCGCCCAGGCCAAGCCTCACATATGAGTAAACATATTCCTTGACCGACACATCATAAAACACTCCCAACCCATTCTCCATAATTAACACACCATATTTGGTGGGGTTCAGATAGTAGGTAACAAATAATAGAGGGAAATAGATAGATGATAGATAGATAGTTAGTTAGATAGATAGATAGATAGATAGATGATAGATAGATGCATATGAGCTTATTTTCAGATATATATACCAAAGCTCACATCACCCAAACTTTAACAACATGTTAGTGATATCCTATAGACTATCATAAAGGCTCCTGCCAAAATGGAACAATCTTCACACTGTTTTCTATATGAACACTTTTTTGTAAACATGTTCAGCAGTTTTTCATAACAGACAATACGGAATACAGTATTTCAGTTGCATTTTGGGACAGGGATTGGGGTTTCTGATGGAAACATCCCGAATTTGGTGGTAGGAAGGTGGAATGGTGGTGGGATTGGTGTTTGAATATTGAATGTAATCAAATATTGTGAACTCACTTATAAAATTTAAAAATTTTTTTTAAAGTAATATAGAGCTTATGCCCAATTCAATCAGCTTAATCAATGGCTGAATACATAGTGCTCCTACATTATATAAAAAAGGAAATTATAGAACGGAACCCAAGTAACCACATATTTTCAAAAGCAAGTGAACAAATGTAACTCATTCTAAGATTCTGACAACAGAATGGTGGTTCCCAGAGATATAAGGCAAAGGGAGTTATTAAATGGTTTAAGGGTGCAAATTTTATGGTGGTGGATATAAACTAGGCTTTTGTTAGTTATTCTGATGTGGTATATGCTAAGAATAAAGTTGTACACCTGAAATTTATGTAATCTTTAAGCCAATGTTATCTCAAGAAAAAAAGGTAATAAAAGTTCCCAGGTGTGGGAGGTAAAAGACATAATAGCCCTCAAGATGCTCATGACCTAACACTTTAAACCTGTGATTAACTGACGTGGAGACAAATGGCTCTGTAGGTGTAATAGTTAAAAGACAAACTAAGACAAGCCTTATACATTCCTTGAGCAGACAAAACCAGTTTGCTCATACAAATCCAGCTTAGTTTAGCTTAATTTTTCCATATTAACTTAAACTTGATCAATTCATAATTATGCTTCTGGAAATCATAAGAAATACTTCATTGGTTTCCCAAAATTGATGTAAAGTCTCTCAACCATTTTCTCATGATTTAAGAAAGCTTAGTATTATAACTTCGGGCTGGAGCGATAGCACAGCGGTAGGGTGTTCGCCTTACAAGCGGCCAACGTGGCCGACCCGAGTTCGATTCCTCCGCCCCTCTCGGAGAGCCCGGCAAGCTACCGAGAGTATTTGATATGCCAGACACAGTAACAACAAAGTCTCCAATGGAGACGTTACTGGGCCCGCTCGAGTATTATAACTTACCAACAAGTCTCACAATGGAGACGTTACTGGTGCCTGCTCAAGCAAATTGATGAACAATGGGAGGACAGTGCCACAGTGCAGTGCTAGTATTATAACCAGTCACTTTGAAGAATAAGTAATGCCTTAGTATATAAAATGTTATATAACTATGTCCCAGTTGCATTCCATGTTTTGGTTTGAGTGCCCCTGGTGAATAAACTATCTTTTGGGTGTTCACAATGAACTTCTACTAATTTCTACTTTAGTGATTCATTGGTTTTTCTTCGTAGATGTAATTTTGACACAATTAAATTTTCTTGGTGGGGGTTTTGCACATCCTGTACACAGGTTTTAGATAGTAACCTCTAGCTTTGTGCGTGGAGTTTTGCCCAGGGTCAGTCACATGCGAGTCAAGCTTCTAAACTCTTGTACTATCTCACTGACTCTGAAACGATTAATCTTAAAAGGGCCATAAAATGGGGGATTTCCCAATGGTTTCCAATATGATCAACAGGATTTTTAAAAGCCCGGAGTTCTGTTGTTTTAGCTGCAGTCAGTGAGATTTCAAGACAGAAAAAGATAGAAAAATGCACACAAGAAGATCTCTCCCAACCCACTCTTGTCACTTTTGAAAGGGAATGAAGGGACTATTAGATAAGAATGAAAGTGACCTATAGAAGCTGATAAAGAAAAGATTATCTCCAGCAGACTTCAGAAAATAACTCAGTTCTTCCAACAACCTGATTTTATCCCTAGGAGACTCACACTGAATAAAGTTCTAACCTATAGAGTGGTAAAATAAATTTCCCTCTTTTTTTCTATTTGGAGGGAGACTCCTAAGCCATGGTTAGGGGACCCAGAGGCCCATCTTCAGTAAACTAGGCCAGATGGTTCAATTCAGTGTTACAGTGCAGCTCAGGCACAGTAGTGGTGGGCTCCCCAGGGCTACTTGCTGGTTCTGGTGGGGCAGAAAAGTATGTAGAGTTGAGGAGTGAATTTATGGTTGCATATGCAAGACTTGCATCCTGGTCTGTCTTCCTGGCCTCTAAGATACATTTCAAGACATTATGTCTATGGTGATTCATTACAGCAGGAACAAGATATGAATGCACCAGTGATGGTGATAGGAATAGTTAGCAATGGTCTTACGGAGTTCTCTATACATAAAAAGAAAGGGTTTCTTAGGACTGAGGGTTATTCATCCACCAAGAATTTCCTGACTATCCTAACCATTCGGACTAGGATCTTTGAAGAACTGGGGAACTACTGTGCACCTTTAATCTTTAATATAAGTATAACATTTCTAATGATGACACACTGTACTCTTAGGCATTTATGTGCAAAATGCTTTCATAGGCTAGTTTTGTTGGAGAACAGTTTTCCCCAATGGTACCCGGACATGCTGTGCATCAGGTCCGGTCAGACATGGGGAAAACTGTTCCCCAACTTCTGGCACCCAACGTGGGGCTGAATAGGGAGAGTAGTAGACTCAGAAGTACAGAAGAGAGACTTGTTCTCAGGGGTGTCAGTTTTCATGGAGCAGCTCTCAACTAGACGTTAGAAGAAATATCAGATGTCTCCCACCCTGAGCCCACCCGGGGTGTCTGCCTGTCTGCCTGGGGAAGTATCAGAGGCCCCCTGGAGGGTTCCTGCTTCCTCAAAAGACCTGAAGCACTGGAATGGCAAAAATTTCAGGGGAAATAGTTTTTCATCTTTCACCTGAGCCATAGAGGCCAAGAACTAGACTCGGAACCAACTAGACTTGGTGATCCAGGGATCAATCTTACAGACATGTCCCCAGAAAGCCTCACCCTGAGATCAGCTAAGTTGCATGCCCTGAGAGTATAAGATCTCTCACAGGTGTTTTAGAATAAGAGAGTCCTTGGAGCTGGTAGCTCCCATGATTGTAGATAGAGGGAGGAAAATGAGACAAGGAAATATTGTTGAGGGCCTGAAGAAGCCCAGTACTCCCCCAGATCAGGTCAGGGGAACTCACCCATCTGAAATGTCACTGATTACATTTGTGGGTGTCCCACGTTGGGTGCCAGATGTTGGGGAAGTCACCGGTTGCTCCTGGAGGGTGTTTTCTCCAAGTTCCCATCACCCTTTGCCCCACATTTGCCTGGACCCGGGCACTATTGGGGAAAACTGTTCCCCAACAGTTTTTTCTGGGAAGGATATTTTGAAGAAGTTGGGGGAAATATGTAACATGACTTTCCTCAAGAATTCACAGAATTTTTATCACCAGAATCAGCATTTATTTATTGATTGATTTTGCTTTCTTTGGGTCATATCCGGCGATGCACAGGGGTTATTCCTGGTTCTGTCCTCAGGAACCACTCCTGGTGGTGCTCGGGGGACCACATGGGAAGCTGGGAATCGAACCCGGGTCTGGCACATGCAAGGCAAATGCCCTACCCACTGGAGCTATCGCTCCAGATCCCCAGAATCAGCATTTTATAACAACATAAAAATGAATTTTTTAAAAAATATTTTTTACTTAAAAATAGAGATAAAACAAAAATTATATGAATATAGTTGAAAATATGTAATATGTTTAGCTAAGTAAATAAAAAATAGTTGTTTCAATACTGAAATACTTTTTAGTAATTAATAATCAACATTTACTCTTTCATGTTGAATATCACCTTTATTAAAATTTAAGTTATGGGTATAAAAATATAGTACAGTGAGTAGGGTGCTTGCCTTACACATAACTGACTCATTTAGGTTACTGGCACTGCATATATTCCCCGGAGCACTGCCAAGAGTAATCCTTGAGCACTGCTGGGTGCGGCCAAAAATAAAAACAATTTAATCATAAAACACTTACAAGATTAATTAAAAATAAAAGTTAAAAAACCCTCAAAACTTAGTTTCCTAATGACTTCAGTGTGTCTGCTGTACCCATAGGTCATTCTGGATTGCCTCTAGATTCCATCTTTTAGGGATATTACATTTGTAGATTGCAGAAGTAGGTCACAATGGAAGTATTTTCTAATTCCTGAAGCAACTAGAATTAGAAAATGATACAAATCAGGGCTCAATTTATTATATCCTTGATTGTCTAAATTTATAGTTATGGAGAAATAATAAAACACAAATTAAACTTGAAAGTGTCATTTGAATAGCTACCACATTGTCATTAGTTCAAAAAATGGAAATATTATTTAAATATTCTAAAACCTGTTATTCAGCGTGGCCAAACCATCACTATTTTCTTCCACACTCCCCAATTCAGAATTAGAAAAAAGCACACAGAAACAGCTGCTGAGAAATGTTGATCAGCTATTAATTGGCCTTTTACCTGTTTATTGACCCCCTTATCCCTTTTCTACTCTGCTGTGCCTTCTTTGGCTAAGGCTTCAGTCTCCACTCTAGCTTAATCAGCCATATCTGATGGAGCAGGGCTGATATCAGCAGTGAATTCATTGCTTTCTGTTTTGCTGTCAGTCAAATTCCGTCCAGATTGGAGATTGAAGTGCCACCTGAAAATGGCCACTGATTGAACATTCCTGAAACTAACACCTAAGAATGTTATGTTTTGACCATAACTCTCATAACTCTGAGCTCATATCTTGTGTCCATTCATATTACAACATCCATGTTATCCAAGCAATTCTCAACTGCATCATCTTAAAGTTGCTTTTTAAAATAACTCAGTGCAGTGAAATGTTATAAAAGAGGAAAAAATTGAAGACCCAGAAACATATTCTTTATCTCCTGGATTATTCAGGATTTAGTTCTTGAGAACAACTATGTAAATCAAAATTATTTGAATGACATGGTTTCATAAACTTTACTATAACTGCAGTTCAGAAAACTACTGGACATAGTTTAAATATGCATTTGACTAAAATCAGAATTTTTGGGGCCAGAGAGTTATTACAGTGAGCAGGGCTTTTGCCTTGCATGATAGCTGGGTTTTATCCCATATGGTCCCCTGAGAACTTCCAGGAGTGATTCGTGAGTACAGAGCCAGGAGTAACCCCTAAGCATTTTCAATTTTGTTCAAAAACAAAGCCAAAACAACAACAACAACAACAACAAAAAGGTTTGGAATCAGAATCTGTGTGCATTTGCTTCCATTGACAGTTGTAAGCGTATAGGAAAGATGATCCAGAGCAAAAAAGAAAGGATGCCCTGAATGGGGGGTGGGGGTTCATGAGCGCGAGGTGCACCAGCTACAAATGCATCATCGCATGTGTTGGAGGTGTGAGAAAGCCAGGAATGATTCACACATGATTCTTTATTTCTTTGACTTCTCATCCTCTCATTTTTCATCTTGTCATTCTGCTTCTTCGAGGCAGCAGGCAGGAGAAATGTTTAGGATTTATCTCTTAGAAGTAATGAAAGGAAAATAAATTTTCTTAAAGTGTAGAGATACAGTCTCCTTTATTTCATTTCACTGCTAGTGCCAAATGCATTGAAATTTAGAGCTAGATTTCAACTGAGTTCTTTCCATGTTTGACAGTGTGATCTTCCTTGTATTTTTTATTTACTTTTTAATCCTCTTTGTATCTCATTTAATTTACCTGGAATCACAAGATTTTACTTGCAGATTAAAGAATTGCATGAATTCATGATGGGAATGTCTCTAAAACTGTGACCACTAATGTCAACTTTCTGCAACAGGTTTCTTCTGAGATTTGTCTGGTGCTATTGGTTATTACTGGAAGCCATTTTATCCTGTAATCTCTCTGTTCAACTTTGTTCTTCTAAGTCTTATTTACACTGGTGGGGGTGGGGATCAGAGTAATTATGGCATTACAAATGTTATAAAAGGTAATTATTTGGATACTTGATGAAATAAATGAGTGAATGTACAAAGGAGACAAAGACGATCCAGAACCCTTATTTCCTTGAAGGAAATTTAAGAGAATTCTGTGTAGCTGCACTTCTGATTGGTCTCAGTTACCTTTTTATCTTTCTTTTTTTCATAGCTGTTCAATATTAACCTTAAGTATTTTAGGCTTCATCAGTGAATTACCCCATTTCCTCCCCCCAGAGAAGCTTACAGTGTTCTTAAGATCATAATCCCCCAAGTCAGGCTTGGTTACTTATGAAGTGAAACCTTCTGGTGACTCTGGGTTTTGTATTTGTAGTGAATTACTTGCCTTTTTATTTCTCCTTAAACAAAGAAAGATCATTAATGCTATTTTCCTAATATTTGGGAGTTGATTGACTCTGAAATATATGTACTCCTGGGTATCCATCACAGTTTATTTGACTAGACTTTGGTTGCCATAGTTTCTAACACTCACTGCGGTACCTGGAGCAAGTGGCAAAGCCACTCCAGAATCGAAATGGGGCAGTCTAGAAAGAATAAAAGCACAGTCTTGATACAAGCTGTTAGGACTTTCATGGGGACAGAAAAGCTAAATCAGCCTGAAGTCTGGGGTTTAGTAAAAGCCTTACTTGCCCTCAGAGCCCAAAGAACTAAGTTTTGGGGTCTGTATCTTATTGTATTTATCCAAATAACTGCAAGTTTTAAGTAGCAAGGAAAAGAGAAAAGCAATATAGACACCCCCGGGAGACAAAATGTCTCCTGAGTTAATCTCCCCAAGAGAACTCCCTCTGTCAAAATACTTTACAACTGTAAATGATCAATCACATCAATGTGCAGTCCTGTACCTCAAAGTCCCTCAGATGTTCTATAAGTCTGCAAACAACACTGCATCAAATAGACCATTTTTACCATCTATCTGTGAGTCCTCCATCTCTCTGTTCTTCTTCTGGAGAAGCCTGAGGAGGCAGTTTATGGCCACCAAACATGTTGCACACTTGAACTCACACATAAGTATCAGATCACAGCAGGCCTTGATCACTATTCCCAATTCAGAGACATTGACAAATAAAATGAACAAAAGAGTTCTGCACACTATTCCTGTACTAATGGTAGCTTGGGAACTTATTTCTCCTGTTATATGCTGTTTCCATTATCCTTCAGCCATACATTAACAGAAACTATAGAAATCTAAGAAAAAAGGAAAGAAAGAAATCATCCTAGGGTGTATTTACTATGGAACATGAGATAGAATGGTGAGAGAGAAGCAGGGAAGCACGTATATGATCTAGTAATTTGGACAAGTGGTGTTAAGGGAGAATAAAATAACATTATAGCAAGCAGTTGTGAGAAAAAGGATAAACACAAGGATAATGGTCCAGTGTCAATTATAAAAAAAAACTGTCAAACACTGTCCTCCCATTGTTCATCTATTTGCTCGAGCGGGCCCAGTAACGTCTCTATTGTGAGACTTCTTGTTACTGTGTTTGGCATGTTGAATACTCTCAGTAGCTTGCCAGGCTCTCCGAGAGGGGTAGAGGAATTGAACCCGGCTCGTCCAGGCTGGCTGCGCGCAAGGCAAACGCCCTACCACTGTGCTATCACTCCAGCCCAATTATAAGTGTCAATTATAAGAATTTTATATCTTTAAGTGAGGTTCTGAACTTAGTGTCTGAATGATAAAATTAGAACTAATTTTATTCTTTTGTTTTGTTTTGGGATCACACCCAGTGCTGTTCAGGACTTGCTCCTGAATCTGTGCTCAGGAATCACTCCTGGAAGAGCTTTGGGGAACCACGTAGGATGTCGGGAATTGAACTCAGATTGGCAGTATGCAAGGCAAGAGCCCTACCATCTGAACTATCACTCTAGCTCCAGACCTAAGGGTCCGTATGTTCAAAAGGTACAGCCACCAGAAGTGGTATCATCACCACTTACAATTACCTAGTAGCAATCTAAAGTGTTGTGATTGCTTTCAAATACAGAATTTAAATGCAAATAGCAGAGGCCCATTTCATACTTATTTTTCTCAATGCTTAGCAAAAATCAGTTTCTTTATAATTTCTGCCTGCTCATTTTGTATGGTTCTGCCGCCTAGTATTCAAAAGCCTTTGCAAAGTTATATAGAATCCAAGCTTTGGTTTCCTGATGTATACCATTGTTATCATATTTAAATCATCCAGTTATGGTGAGAAATCAATAAAATCAATGTGTTTAAAGCAAATAAGAACTCTTGGATCCTTCCAAAGTCTACCATGATTTTCAATTTTCTCACCAATCTCATCAAAACTGTTTCATACTCCACTTGCTCAATTTTTACCTCTTCTACACATAGGACTCTGTTTTAGAAAGTAGCACTGTAGCACTGTCCTCCCATTTATCAATTTGCTTGAGCAGGCCCAGTAACGTCTCCACTGTGAGACTCGTTGTTGCTGTGTTTGACATATCGAATTCGTCACGTAGCTTTCCAGGCTTTGCCGTGAGGGGGAGATACTCTCGGTAGCTTGCCAGGCTCTCCAAGAGGGATGGAAGATAGAAAGTAAAAGGATGCAAAATGCTCTTGCTCTATGGATTATCATTGCCTATTGTTAGGTTAAAGACAAATGAGATTCTTCGTTGCTTTGTGATTGGTATCCAAGAAATCTACTAAAGCTTCAAAATCATTTGATATGCTACCAGTGTTTCCAGGGAAACGGTGTGGAATCTCTTACAAAATACATAAATTTACTTTTATGTTATTATATCCAAAGTATATCCAAAATGTGCATATATAATTATAGACTTAAAATATCTTTTAACTTGTTTCTGTTTAATATAAATATAAAGCAATGTGTTTAACAAATTAGGGATATATTACACAGAGGTATAGACATACTTTGAAAGTTCTTTGAAGTTCAAAGCATACTCTTTGAACATACAATTTTTATGTCTGTGTAGAATTATAGTAATTACTTGTCATTGGATGAAAACTCTGTCTGATTTTGTAATATACTGAATATTCTTGTGTATACGTTGCTCTGCACTTACCAGAGTATTTCCTTAGAGTAAATTTCTTTATTTGGAAGTGATGTAGGCAGGTAGATTAGGAAGGACTGCCCATGGCAATGGAGTTCCTGGGAAGTAGTAAAACCATCTAGCCCTATAGTCCTCAGGACCCATGTGTGCTATAGCAACTAAGTCCTGATAAAACCTTTAGATGGAGCTGGCTCAGACCAGAGAATGCTGGGCTAACACTCTAAGCAAAGATCCAGAAGGAACAAAAGTCAAGAAAAGGGATTTCAAGGAAGACCACTCTTACTCTACCCTACTTGGCAACTACCTTAGCGATGAACTCTTACCTCACTAGAAGCCCCATGTGGGACAGCTTGGGGAAAAACTCAATAAAAGCCATCTTGAACAAAAGAAACCCAAGCCCATGTGCATCTTGTGCCCATGTGGCTGAGCACATGTGGTGCCTGAGCACATGTCTCACCTGCATCTCCTTTCTTGAGATATGTACTGGGGCTCTCTCTCTCTCTCTGTCTCTGGAGAAATCTACATTCCCTCCTGCACATGTTACTCTCTCTCCTTTCTCTCTCCTTCATTACCCTTCCTAAAAGCCTCCAAACAAAATCTGCTTTTTACTTCAGTGCTCAGCTACTCCTAAAATTCTTTTCTGTGAAAAGGACAAAGACCTGGAAATCCCGGGTAAGGCTTAGGACTGGTTTTCCTTTCCTGCAAAGAGCAAGTCTTCACTCCAGCCTGAGTCCATCTCTTGCTGAGAAATCAGATCGTGGGATTAACTCCCATGCTGAGAAACCAAGTTGTGACTGACAGTCACTTGGTTGTGGCTGGTGGGTCTCTGGCCTGCACCTCATAGGGGATAATCCTAGGACTTCATCAGTCCTATCCTTCCCAGCCAGACTGGGATGGAAGAGGATGATCAGGAGAAAATGATGATCTCTTTCCACTCAGCTTCACAAAAGCCACCTATGGGAGCCTACCTACTTCAGAACAGTTGGGTCTAAATATCTGTGCTTTTAGGTTTACTCTTTTATATTAACAAATTGAACAACAAGAAGAATCTATCAACCAGTGTATAAATGTACTCATTTCCTCACATAGTTTATGATTATTAAATGGAAAGAAATTAGTATATGCCCAGACTAATAAACATAAGCTTTTGCAGTCACTGTCATGATTATTTTATTACTATTGTTTTCTTGGTGTTGCATCCATTTTCCATTTCTTCCCAGTAGATATACTGTGATATAATTAAAATGTATTGCTTGTTTTATTATCAAAGAGTCCCACGCTGTCAATCTGTTTCTTGACTCTGTTCATTCTGATTATGTCTTTTTCTTTCACCCACACCTGTCAGTTTCCTACCTATCCTTGAAGGTCTTTCATATAAACAAACTTAATTGCAGTTAATTTTTTTTATGAAATATCTATCATGATCTACCTCTTCATCCTTTGAATTTCTAATAACATTTGTGACAACTTATTTTGAATAAGTCATTTGCATCCTTGTTTGGTAAGGAATTATTAGAGTGTAACTTCTTTGACTTTGAGGAATATGACTCTTTCGTAGCTGCATCCTGGTAGCATTTAACAAACTGGGAGAGACATAGTTGGTGTTAAAAGCAACTGTAAAAGGGAAGAGGTCAAATGTTAATGAAGTTCTACCATCTTAAATAGCATTACAAAGAACCACTTGTTTACTAAAAAGAATCAAATTATTAGACAAAGCATCACGGAAGGCATTTACAATTCCTCCTAGCAGTGTGTATTATCTTTAGGGACTTCCAGAAAATCATAGGCACACTTAATAATGCACTTATGGAAATTTATATTCCAGAAAATAGATTTATGCTTGAGTGGTTTCCCTGAGCTCACAAACATGACCACCCTCTTACTTTTTATAGTCACAGGGCATTTGTATTGAATGATCAAAGATGCTGTGCCACTCTGAAGTCAATAAGTACTGCTTATGATAACAATAAAAATAAATACCTTGCACTGGCATGGAATGCTGAATCCATAAAGTGATGTCATGAATATTATTAATCACTTTCAAATGCCAACTGAAAGGGCAGACAAATCTGGTTTAAAAAAATAAATAAACATTAAGAACTGAGACTTGGGCCTTAGCTCAAGTGGAAGAGCACAAACTAGATTCTGAGTACTGAATGATCCCCTAAATGTCTGCTCTCCAAGTACCACTAGTGGCTATTTAATAGTGGCTATTAAAAATGGAAAAGATCAACAAAGTTTTCATTTCTTATTAAAAGGAAGAGGAAGCCTCAGTTTCCCCTTGCCAGTGAGAAAGGAAACCACTGCTTCCTCTTGCCTGGTGTTCCATCTCTTCCCCCATCACACATTCAACCTCACAGTCCTAACTCCGTTCCTGGAGTTTCCCAGGTCTATAAAATTCTGCTTTGTAGACTAGGCTGACAGAGAGACCAAGACAGGGAGAAATAATGCCCAGAGAGATTTAGACCAGTTAGGCATCTCCGTGATTTTCCAGCATCTTTTGTGAACACTTGTCAACTGATAAGACTTGTAAGGAGCCTTTAAAAGGGCCTACCCAAAACTCCCTTTTAAAGTTAGTCTTATACTAACTTCCTCCCCACCAGGAGAGTTCCTTTTTGTTTCTCTTCTACTTTCCATTAAACTTCTTTACTTTTCATCTCTGAGTCTGCGTATCTTTATCACTCAATATTTTCATTCTTGAAATGAAATGAAACCGGGAATCGTGAATGAACACAGAGACTTACCATCACTGCTCCTACACCAATTTGCATCAATCACATCACTATGAAAGCTAATTCTGAGTAAAGTGTTCATGGAGAATTACTAGTATATATGACCTACTCACCACCACTTAAAGACCACGAGGACCTGTGGTATCTCAAGCATTACATTTAACACTCATTTAAGACTATGAGTCCTTCAGTTATGCTTCTTTCTTATCCTTGAGCTAAAAATTTGAGTGTGACCAAAGAGTTGTCAGACATTCTCAACAAACAATAATTTATATTCATTCATTAAAGTCAAAGATGGGGATTAGGGCTAATCCAGCCCTAAAATATACCTTTCAGGTTAATCTCCCAACCCAAAGCTGTTTCTTTAGTCCTAACTGACATACTGGGCTTTTCGAAAAGTCCAAAGAGGATTTGGGGATTCACAGATAGGACTCAGATCTGGATAGCACCTAAACTCCAGTTCAGTTCTGTTGTTTGATGGTTTGCTATTTTAGTTAGGTACCACTGGGACCTGCCTTGACCAAGAGATTACCATCAGATCAATATTGCACACTGCAGCATGTCACACTGCAGCTTTTAGAATGTGGACAGAAGGAGGCAATGAGTATATTTTAAGTGTCAGGGAAAAGATGGAAATATGGAAAGGAGGGATGTAATTGGTGGAATCAGAAAGTCTTCTGACCTTTGAAGCATTAGACAAACCTTTACAACCTTTACTTCAAGATGTACTGTGGTTATAATTAGGAGAGAATGATATATAGGTTATACAATTAGGAGAGATTGAATGAAGTAGTGAATAAAAACTATCTTCTGCTTCTCTAAAACTCAAGTAGATATGCTTTAAAAAACATAATGAGGCAAGTGTTTTCATCTTACTCTTGGAACCAAGTACAGAATTTATATTTATTTATACATTGTGCTCATCTTAAATATTGCATAACATTTTAAAGAGAAGAATAATATCTGAAGGATAGTTTATAAGGTCAGCTTATAAATAGTGTACTGGTATGCTATGAGTTTTTTCTTTTAAACATAAAGTTCACTTTTGGTGATAAGGACTTTTCATGGGCAAGGTTGAACAAATGAAGCTTCTTGGAGATGGGAAAAAATCACTGCACTTATATAGATATTCATGAAGGGCCTAAAATTTAGTCATTTATGACTGTAAAATAAAGTTGCCATATAGTTATGGAAGTAAAGTGAGAAAAAACATTTTTTAAAGTAAGGCTTATATTTCAAAATTGCACTGATGCCCTTTGTAGACTTAAAAGTACTCTGTAAATTGTAAATGTTGGAATTTTTATTCATCTCCATGCAATTATTGTCTATAACCATGTATTTGTATTTTGTGTTGTAACAGTCTTCACAGAGTTGTGGCCTTTTGCTGTGATAGAGAGGCACTCCAGTGAATCTAATCATTTCAGAAAAAGATGTGAACTCTCTTGAAATGCGTTGCAGTCTCACATTCATACCAAATCATCTGTGGAAGTCAGTTCTTCAAGATTTCCTAACTCCTCAAAAGAATTAAGTGCTATGCTGTGAAATATCTGGGTCTGGTGAACTAAAACTCTTTAAATGATTTAGTTTTTGTTTTTATTGTTTCATTTGTAATTTTTACAGTATCAGGGATCAAATCAGGGCCTTACAGATGTAAGGGATGAAATCTACCACTGAACCATATCTCCATTCCTCTTTGTCATGGTCACAGTCCTCCCATTGTTCATCAATTTGCTCGAGCGGGCCCAGTAACGTCTCCATCATGAGATTTGTTGTTACTGTATTTGGCATATCAAATACGTCACGGGTAGCTTGCCAGGCTCTGTTGTGCGGGTGAGATATTCTCGGTAGCTTGCCAGGCTCTCCGAGACGGGCAGAGGAATCGAACTTGGGTCGGCCATGTTGGCTGCTTGTAAAGCAAACGCCCTACCGCTGTGCTATCACTCCAGCCCCCATTCCTCTTTGAAGGTTTTAAATTTAATTTGTGACTAAGAAAAAGCCATATGTACTTTTATGTTCATTGTAGCACTATTTATAATAGCCAGAATCTGAAAACAAATCAAGTGCCAAGAACAGATTACTGGATAAAGAAACTTTGGTATATCTACACAGTGAAATACTATGAAGTTGTTAAGAAAAATGAAGTAATGAAATTTGCTTATAAATAGATGGATACGGAGAATATCATGCTGAGTGAAATGAGTCAGAAGGAGAGGGATAGGCATAAAATGATTGCACTCATTTGTGGGTTATAAAAAACATAGTATGAGACTATTACACAAGGATAGTAAAACAAGGGGCAGGAGGACTAGTCCACAGTTTGAAGCTTGCCACAAAGGGTGTGTGTCGGGAAGGGGAGGGCTATTCGGATAGAAGAAGGACCACTATGACATGATAGTTGGAAATGATCTCTCTGGACAAGAATTGAGTGTTGAAAGTAGGTAAAGGGAAATACGTGAAAACATTTCAGTACCTACGTTGCAAACATAATGCCCAAAAGTGTGTGTGTGTGTGTGTGTGTGTGTGAGAGAGAGAGAGAGAGAGAGAGAGAGAGAGAGAGAGAGAGAGAGAGAGAGAGAGAATGCCTGCTATAGAGGCAGACTTGGGTGGGGGGAAAGAGGGGAGAGAAACTAGGGACATTGGTGGTGACAAATGTACCCTTGTGAAGGGATAGGTGTTGGAACATTGCATGATTAAATCCCAATCATGAACAACTTGGTAACGGTGTATCTTACGGCAGTGATTCAATTAAAAAGTGTGTGGGGGGAATTAATGCGTATAGTTTAATAACAACAAATGATTTAACTCCTCTGTTTCTATGCTCATTACTTGTATTATATAATTTAATATTTCCAAAAGTCCTATGTGGTTCTGTGATTCTACCCATTTTCTTACTGAAGACATTAGAATTTAAGAGTAAGTAATTTGTCCTTGATTCCACTAATTTTCGTTATCTTCCTACCTCTCCTCCAATTTTTATTGAGGCAAAATGCTTCACAATGCTATTAATGTTCAAGAATCATGCACACAGTGTTGCAACAGTGTGCCCAACATCAGAGTGTCAGTTTCTATTCACCAATGTCACATAGTCTCCTCCACTTCAGCCCTTACCACCACCACTCCTTATTAAATCAGTTCTATTATTAGTTTTCTGAACAGATATTTGGGCTGAGAGCTAACTTCAAACTAGGGTTTGAATACACAAATTAACAAATATTAAACTTACATTGCAGGCAATCAGAAGACCTGGACTGGTTTCTTGACTGATCCACCTGATCAATGGATCTGCCACTCTCCAGGGGTACTAAACTCTCCAGGACTCAATCTGGAGTTTCCATAACCCCCTGATATTTCAGAACTGCCTGTCATCATAAGACTTGTTTATATTAAATTTGAAGCAAGTGGAATGAAAAAAAATACTGTATGCCAGCAATTCAACTTTTTAAAATATATATTTGGCACGAAGTAAGACACTGATATGATGTAAAAAATTATAATGCTTCCTTAAGTTTTTCAGATATATTTTTGTTTATTGATAAGCCAAAGAGGAAAGAAAAAGAAAAGGCAAATCTTACAAATAATGTTTAAAAAATGTATACTCTTGAGGTATTTCATTATTAACCAGGTGTCATCTCTTAAAATTCAAATGTGTTGAGGTAAGATGACCAACAAGGTTAATTGATAGGAAAGGCAAGTCTAGCAAAATAGTTATATAGCTAAACTCTTAAATTGTTCAATTCTGGGTAAAAATTCAGCTCTTTCACAATTGAATCTTGGTGTAGAGAAAGGATAGATGAAACATTTAAAACAATAACAAAAACAAAGCTATTGTCCTAGTACTGGTTAGTTATGTACCATCCCTAATTGTGAA
The DNA here is from genome assembly GCF_029834395.1 of Sorex fumeus. Classification (NCBI taxonomy): domain Eukaryota; kingdom Metazoa; phylum Chordata; class Mammalia; order Eulipotyphla; family Soricidae; genus Sorex; species Sorex fumeus. The sequence goes on from NW_026606129.1 coordinate 64,195,643, forward strand.
AGATTTCTCAAACACAAGTAGCAATTCAACTCAAACTTATTGAAAGAGAAAACAAAAATGATCGGCCCAGTTTTAATCATGGTGAAGTCAAAACTAAGCTTTTCCCTCCACTGTTATCCAGGTTCTCTCTTTTCCATTGGCTTCGCTCTTAAATACGTTCTCTGAATTGGGTGAGAAAATGCAGCAAGCTATTCCAGCCTTGTATTTGGTTTCAAAGTTAGAACTGAAAGCCTTATTTCTTAATTTTTTGAGGTACCAGCGTCAGTCATGATAGACTGTGTTATCTCCCCAGTTTGCAACCAATCGTTCGGGTAAAGAGGATACTACACACACTAGGTATGTGCCCTGCTTTCCCACAAATCATGTCATGTCAGCAAAGGAGAAAGCAAAGAGACAATTGCTGTACTTTAAAGAGGGAGTTGATAAATGGTAGGGAAGCAAAACAGCAAAATTCCACACACGTCCACCATTTCTTAAGCAAAAAAGGACCTTTGCACAACTGGATGCAAATAAGGCGCATTCCTTCCCTGGGGAAGAATATACATTCTTCTGAATGGGAGGTTTGCCAGTCACCTGATCGATGGATCCGCCACTTTTCAGGCTGCTCTGAGCTTTGCTCTAGCTGCTGATTTGAGAAGTCTCTTCTTGCATAACAATTACACCTGGCACACTGGCTTGGAAGCACAGGGGTGAATTTTCTCCATCCTTTCTTAAAGATGCAATTGTTTCTGACAGCCAGTGTCATCTGTGGTGACAGATGTCACTTCAGACTTTTATCCATGGCAGACATTTGAGCTCAAGGAGACAGCTAGGCTTTGATGATGTTTTTTAACTCTTCCTTAGGAAACCCAGAGCGCTGAAATGTTTGGGGTCACAGGACTGTTATAGTTATATATAAAGTAGGCTAAAGGATTTAGCTGCAATGGCACACAGACTATGGACTTCCTCCACCAATAGCATTACATGACTCTGATTGTTCAGAAAAATAATATATTTGAACTTTGAGATATTATAATATACTACACACATTTTCTTAAATATGTCTACTTTGAAGAGTTAAGTGATGAGTAATAGAAATAACTGTAGGGGGGCTACCATTGGGCCTTGCCTGTTTCTCCTTGCTTACTTTGTGGCTTGCTCTATACAGTGCTGGACTGTCAGGGAATCCTGATTTCTATGCCTGATATATGGGTCCTGTGAAGGAGATCTGGTTCCTGTCTCCACTTTTCACTCATTACCATTATCAGGCAAAGCCTGACTCCTGGTCCTGCTTTTACCAAATCTGTGTATTAAAGCATCATGAAATGTCGTGTAATATATATATATATATATATATATATATATATATATATATATATATATTTCTGCCCACTTCCCTCCATATCCACAAGTGAAGGTCATTCCCCAGCTGGGAATGAGCCCTGTATCAATCAATATGTCCTGGATCTCTTGTGCTGCTTGACTTTTGCAGGTGGCACCTGGCAGACACAACTTGGGGTCATTTCTATTTCTCCAAGTTCATGCCTTTATTTTTTCTCTTGCTGGGGACTCCACAACGAGACATGTAGTAGAAGTTAAATAAATTCTTGACAAGTATAAATGGGTGAGTGAATACTTGAATATGGGAATATTAGGTGAAGTTTAATACCTGCATGGTTTTATATGTGCACATTTTTGTGTAAAAAATATCAAAGGAATTTGTGATTTTCACTTATAATTAATATTGTGAAATAGTTAATGTGTCTGAAGGATTATTTGAGTACTAATTTTGAAGTTGTTTTAAAAATTACTTAGTTGTCTCAAATATCTTTTTTTCTTCATAGTGTTTTCCAGTCCATTTATGTATTATGCTACTCACCCAAGGACTCACTGTAAAATTACTCTTTTCCATACAATTTTATAGCCTCTTTAAACACTGGATCTCACAAAGAGTAGGTTTCATCCTTCAACTAAGGCAGAGGTTATATGATTTGCCATAAGCAAGAACAAGACCTCTTAATAAAGGATATAATTAAAAATAATATATTTGTACTGTGAGTTATTATAATATACTGCACACATTTTCTTAAATATATCTAATTTGAAGAGTTAAATGATGAATGATAGAAATAACTCTGATAGTGCCATGAACAGATAACTATAATTCATTCCCTTGTTCAAGTAATTTTCTTCTCATAAGATAAAAAATATGACCTGCTTAATTTTTCTTATATTTTAAGCATTTTTATGTGATTAAGTTTGAACGCAAAGAATTTGAGAGAAAATTTCCCAGAGGAGACACTTTGAACCCAGAAGCAAGTCTCTAAATTCTTAATCTACCTGACTGTTGGTTTTGCTAATACATTTTCAGACATAAGGATCAGAGACTTAAATAAGACAGTTTAAATAACGTTAGTAGTGAACTATTATCAGAATATTTGTGAGACAATGGAGGTGAATAATAAGTGAGATAGGATGGATAATTCATAATCTGTGCAGGTCAGATGCTTTGCCTTGTTTTATTCTCTGTGTAACTAGTTTTGTTTCTAATTCATCTATACACTTCCCCACTAGGAAGAAGTGTCTTAGTATTAGTATCTTACTGTAATAAATAATGAAAATAACTTGGATATTTTCATCCAAGTTGCTTTTTACTTAATTTTCATTATGTGTATTTACTTTGCTCAGACTCTTCGTTATGCATCAGTTTGTCTTTAGAAGGTAGTACTGACATTATTCTGTCTTTGAGTTGAGGAAGGAGCATATTGGCACATTAAACTGCTAGTTCAAGAACACAAACTCAAATATACAGAAGTGCAGAGATGAGTAGATATAGTCGTGGAAAATCAGTTCCCTGAGCCACGACCAGAATCCAAAAGCATGAACTGCTAGAGACAAGCTATGTATGTTGAAAATGAACTTTTGAAAGAGTCTGAGCATATTCCAGAGTGTATTTCTCTCTCCATCTCTCTCTCTCTATCTCTTTCTATCTCTCATGGTCTTCTATCATTTTTGTTAGTTTTCTGCTTATCTCACTCTTGCCTATGCCTTTTGTCTTTGCATAACTTCTATATTTCATGGGTTTTAATTTCTTATGAATGCTCTTTATATTTTGAGGCTCCCTGGTTCTTGAATCCTAATTCTACCACAGAGAACTATATTTAAAAAATATAACAATTATATTCTTTATATTTTGAGGATCCCTGGTTCTTGAATCCTAATTCTACCACAGAGAACTCTATTTAAAAATATAACAATTATATTTCCCCTTGTCAACAATTTATTCAACTAGGGATGGTGCTAAACATAGGGTCTGGAAAAATAGCTTGAGTAATACAATACATGGCTAGAATGTACAACGCCCTGAATTAGATCCTTGGCATCACACGCATTCACCACCTCCCCTCCATACACACACCGTTCCTTAGTCCCATAACATGCTCATACACCAAACATTGCTAGATGTAGTCTGTGCAAAAAAACCCCCAAACAAACCACATACACACACACACACACACACACACACACACACAAAACACTATAAACTGCTACTTCAGTTGTTTGTTTTTCACATTTTAACATGGTATCGACTTCTGTTTTCCAAAATTAATCAAATTTTAAAACTTTCAAAACTTGCTACTGCAAATGTTTGCAGATGTTTTGACAACAAAAATTCTGTTCAATTTTAATTTAGAAAATGTGACTATTATAAACCTCTGTTGAGAAAGTGGCCTTTAGTCTTTTCTGTTGTTATTTTTAAAAAGTACTTTCTGTTCTTATGCAGTATTTAAATTTTTTTTAAATTAAAGAACCAGGATTTACAAAGTTATTAATAGTTAAGTCTTAGGCATACACCACATCTGTCCACTTCCTTCCTCTCATGTTCCCATGCCCCCTCCTGACCACCCTCCCCACTCCAGTCATCTCCCATTTGCCGTATTGTTAGGCACATTTCAAGTTCCTCAGGTGTAGTTTAGATCTCATGTTTTCATTGTGGTTGAGTCTGTCTGTGCTTTGTCTCTATTGCTATACCACTCTCCACTATCAACAGTTTAACTAAGGTCCTTAATGCCTGTGCCCCCATTACTTCCCATTCTCATCTTCTTCCTTCACCTCTTGGTATCTTTCCTTCTCTATCCTTCTCTCTATATTCTAGGGTCAAAGATGATCTAGGCATCTGACCCTTTATTGTATTACATTTCCTCTTCCATTTATTCTATATACCACAGATAAGTGAGATCATCCTGTGTTTATCCTCTTTCTGGTTTACTTTAACATGATATCATCTAGTTCCAACTAGACTGCAGCAACTTGCATGATTTAATCATTTCTTGCAGCTTCATAGTATTTCATTGTGTATATATATCTTCATAATTCATCTATCTTTGGACACTTAGGTTGATTCTATATCTTAGCTTTTGTATTAAGTTCTGCAATGAACTATGTTTTGCAAATATCCTTTAGCACAAACAGGGTAAAAAAATAGAATGAATGGGGTAGTTTTGTCTTGGGGGTACATATACAAACTGGAATTTCTGGGTCATATGACAGCTCAATTTTAAGTTTACTGAGAACTTTCCGTACTGTTTTTCACTGGGGTTGATCCAGAAAACATTTCTACCAGCAATGGATGAAAGATCCTTTTTTCACTACATCCCCAGCATCAAAGATAATTCTCAATATTTTTGATATTGACATTTTTCACTGGTATGAGATGATATCTCATTGTCCTCTTGGTTCAGATTTCCATAAATGACTCTGAGCACTTTTGCATGTGCCTACTCTTTTTTACTGTGTCCTTTACACTATGTGTAAGAGATCAGCAGACTTAAATATAACTTATTTGTCTCTAGGAAATGATTTGCTCCTTATCATTGAGGCTTAGAAGAGCTGAGTCAATCTAATATATTTTTAGCTTTGACACAGAATTTGTTTGATTCTGTTCACCTGAAGGATATTTTCCTCAGACGGACTTGAAAGATGAGCACTGGCAAGAGTTCTGGGATCCCTTTCCATTCTCTAGCCTCTCATTGTGAACCTCAGGGTGGGAGGATTTTCTTTGTGGTGCACTGCTGAGTGTCTGGAAACTTCTCTTAGCTTTCTTGCCTAGACATCAACCTATGGAAGACTACTGAACTATAATCTGATTCAACTCTGGAATCCTTTGGAAGAATTTCTCTTGGTTTTATGTTCTACACCTAGTCTTCAACATGACACCCCCAAGCAGTCGGTGAAAGCTTGTAGAAATGAGTTAAAGAATCAGTGCTGGATTTCTTAGCAGTTGAAACTGCTAAGGAATTTATTTATTAATTTGTTTATGTATTGATTTATGTATTTATTCATTTATTGTGGGAGGGGGAATACCTAGTGGTGCTCAGGGTTTCTTTCTGGTTCTGTGCTTAGAGATTACTTCTAGTGGGGTTTGGGAGCCATTTGGAGTGCCAGGGATCAAACCAGGCTTGGCTGTGTACAAGGCAAGCACCTTACTCACTGTGCTATCTCTCCATCCCCAACTGCTAATGATTCTTATCTCTCATGTGGCATGAAAAGTTTGGGTTGTATAAAGCTGTGGCATGTATACATATTTAACAACGGAACTAACAATACTGCAAACATGGGGTCCAAACTTCAATAACCAAACTTTTAAGAGCGCGGGCAGGGTGGTGAAAAAAAAAACAACTGAGGACATTAGTGGAGGGAAATTTACACTGGTATTGGAACATTCCAGGTCTCAATCTCTGTTATGAACATCTTTGTAAATCATGTTGCCTAAATTTAAAATGTTATTTAAAAAGTTTATACCAATCCATGTTTCAATAACTTTTTGTCTACCTCCTGCAGTCCTACCTGTAGGAAAACAAGTATGAAGAACCTGTTCTCTTCTTTCTGAGGTACGTTTTTATCACCTTTCAGAATTTAGTTCTTTATAGATTTTCTCATGAACCTAAAAGCTTATTTAAGAAGATCATTTATTTTGCACATATGCAAGTGCATTTAAAATTTTATTTTATTTTTTAATTTTTTAAAATTGAATCACCATGAGATGCAGTTACAAAGGTTTCATTATTGAGTTTCAACACCCATCACTCCACCAGTGTATAATTTCTACCACCAGTATGCCTGTATCCCTTCTGCCACCACTACCCACCCCAACACACACAGTCTGCCTCTATGGCAGGCATTTTTCTTCTTTCTGACTCTGTGTCTGTTTCTCTGTTTCTTTCTCTATGTCTCTATTTCTCTCTCTCTATCTTTCTTCCCCCCATCTTTTGGGCATAATGGTTTGCAATGCAGATACTGAGAGACCATCATGTTTTCTTTAGGATCTCTTTAAATGGGAACTTTAAATTTCTGAAACCACTAGAAATATGAATAATATGTTAGGAGTGAAATGGGCATTATGTATTTTTATAGAGACCCTATTTCAAATGTCTTCTCTTGGCTGCTTTCTTTTTGATAACCGAATAAGAGGCTCATTTAACATTCAATGGCAAAAGAGAGTCATGAAAGGTGGTGTACTAACAGTAACTTAAGGCAATTCAGTAACTTAAGTAACTTAAGTATCTTGGGTACTTCAGTTCTACTGAAGCATATCATGTTTTCTTTGCTGTTTTTTTTTAAGTAGCTATTATGGTTCCCTCTAGTAATTACCATCATGTTTGTTTAAGTAAAAAATTGTGTTCCTTTTATGACATGTGTTGAAGTGGCTACTTTTGCCTTCAGAAAATTCAGAGGAGAAAAAGAATGTAAACCACATTCTGTAGGAGAGAAGGTAATTGACCAAATATCAAGCAGTTAGGTCATAAGTGGAGACAGTGTCCCTGCTGGGATTTTTCAGTAAGGGTCAGGTTATTTTGGATCTACTGCAAAATAGATTGGATCTACTGATGCATAGGGAAGAGAGAAAATACATCACAAAGATGGGAAGGACACAGTGTTTAAGTGAATCAGTGGCTCTTGCTTATTCAAGGACTCATGCCCCTAGGTATTCTAGGTTCATTTCATATCTCTATATGTTCATGTTACATTAATTATTCAGTTTACATAGCATAAGAGGTAATATTTTACAAAATCTAAGCTTCCTAAAATTTTCTCATGTTTCTCAGTGGTACTCTTTAACAATAAGAACATATAGGCCCCTAGAAAGACTATTAAATCATCTATAAGGACCAATGAGTTTAAGGTGAGTTTGCAGCCAAATTGATTTTATCTTTAGCTGATATCAGTGGAAATCTACTGACTGTGCTGCACTAATGAAAAACAGATCATGTTTGACAAATGTAGCTGGATATTTTTATATCTTCCTTCTATTGCCTTATAAGTAGGAGTGAGGGAAGTGGAATTTCTCTAAATATTTGTAAAGTGTGTGACACTGAGCTCATTGGTAGATGACTTACAAAACTAGAAACACTTTCTAGAAAAAATGAAAGTCATTTAGTACCAGTGTTCAGCAATAAGGGCTTTGGAATCGGGTTTATCTGGGTTTAAGTCTTTTTTTTTTAAATTTTCATTTTGGGTCACACCTGGAGATACTCAGGAGTTAATCCTGGCTCTGCACCCAGAAATTACTCTGTTGGTGCTCGGGGGACCATACAGGTTGCTGGGAATTGAACCCCAGTTGACCCCAGTTGAACATACAAGGCAAACACCCTACCCACTGTACTATTGCTCCAGCTCCCTGGGTTTAAGTCTTGATTATACCATTTATTTGCTCAAAAATCTCTATCCCAATTCCTCAAGGATAATAAGGTAAAAGGTAAAGGCCCTCCCGTTGATTGTCGATTTGCTCGAGCGGGCCCAGTAACGTCTCCATTGGAGACTTTGTTGTTACTGTGTCTGGCATATCGAATACTCTCGGTAGCTTGCCGGGCTCTCCGAGAGGGGCGGAGGAATCGAACTCGGGTCGGCCATGTTGACTGCTTGTAAGGTGAACGCCCTACCCGCTGTGCTATCGCTCCAGCCCAATATAGAGCCAATCTATTATCTATCTGATTTATACTTCTTTATTCATGGTAGCACTTGTAGCACTGTCCTCCCATTGTTCATTGATTTGCTCGAGCGGGCCCAGTAACATCTCCATTATGAAACTTGTTGTTACTGTGTTTGGCATATCAAATACGTCACAGGTAGCTTGCCAGGCTTTGCCATGTGGGTGAGATATTCTCAGTAGCTTGCCAGGCGCTTCGAGAGGGGTGGAGGAATCGAACCCGGGTGGGCAGAGTCAGCCATGTGCAAGGCAAATGCCCTACTGCAATGCTATCACTCCAGCCTGCTTCTTTATTCATATAAAAGATAATTTGGTTTATCATATCTATTGTATAGATAAGACTACTGAGACCCAGAGAGGGGAAATTTTTTGTTCAGGATCACATAACTACTCAATAGTACTTTCATGGCAAGGAAAATTAGCCAACAAAGTCACTTTAGTAATGAATAGTTAGACAAGTAAGGAAGATACATTTCAACTCTCATGAATTGAAAAAAATGATGAAAACTTAGGCACTGATAAATATAAAATAAACAACCTTTCATATCAACCTTGGCCCCAGTGTACAGGGAGGAGAAAAGACAAATGAGAAGTAATGAAGACCAGGTCAGGGAATTCCAGTATAAAGGTGGTATTAGGAATGATAGAACCAAATATCCACACCACAGAGCCAACAACACTAAGTCAAGAGACCCAAACCCTAGTAACCAAACTTAGAAAGGTGCCTGTCAAGAGGGCAGGCTGGAGGGGGAATATGAGAGGAAACCCAGGAATATCAGTGGAGGGAAGTTGACACTCACAGTGGGTTTGGTACTGCAATATTGTAAGTCTAAAATCCAACTATTAATAACTTTGTAAATCATGGGGACTTAATAACATTTTAAAAACATTGTTTGCAAAGAAAAAAAGGTAAGCATCCTCACTGTCTTCCTGATGGCAACTAATAGTCTTTTCTTAATTCTGCCATCAGATTGTGGGTCACCACATGTTGTAGCTGCCCAAGATTCAAAGTCCTGAAAGGAAAGGCCTGGCTTATACTCAAGTAAAATGCAAGATCTTTCACCTGAACTAGAAAACAAAGAGTTTCTAGTCCAAAACCCTGCTAGAGTTTCCTAGGTTCAATGTCAAGGACAAATTCCCAAAGAATATTGAAGGTATGTGGGGAGGGGAGTTAAGCAAATAAATGTAATCTGCCTGCTTAAAATAATGAAAGATATTTTTAAGGGCAAGACAATATAAAAATAAATAATATTTGAATAGAAAGTCCAGAAATAGGTACCTTCTTGTTATAAAATACTTTTCCCAGTATTTATTCAGTCTAAGATGATTATGAAGGCCATTCACAGGCCTACCAGCTTTGCTTCCTGGAACATGGCCCCAGTTTTGTGTTGGAAGTAAGGAAACTTGTTGCTCTAGATCTCAGCCTACATTAAGAAATGATGTGGATGGACATGGAGAGTATCATGCTGAGTGAAATGAGTCAGAAGAAGAGGGACAGATATAGAATGACTGCTTTCATTTGTGGTATGTAAAAGATATGTAGTAGAAGATAACATCCATGGCCAGGGAAAACAGTGGCTAGGAGGGGTGGTCAAAGGTCGAATCAACCACAAGTGTGGAGGGGCAGAGGGTAGGGAAGATAGAGAATGAACCAGCATGACAATAATAGCTGGAAATGATCATGCTGGACAAGAGCTGAGCGTTAAAATAGGAAACGGATTACATTTGACAATCTTTAAATGTCTGTATCGCAAACCACAATGCCCAAAAGGAGAGAAAGCAAGAGAAAGAGATAGACAGAGACAGACAGATGGAGAGAGAGGGGGAAGGAGAAAGAGAGAGAGAGAGAGAGAGAGAGAGAGAGAGAGAGAGAGAGAGAGAAGAAAAGTACCTGCCATAGAGGCAGGCTGGGGTGTGGAGTGGGGAGTTGTGGGAGAAAAATTGGGAAAACTGGTACTGGGAAATGTACACTGGTGGAGTTATGGGTAGTGGAACCTAATTATGAACAGCTCTGTAAGGGATTATCTCATAGTGATTAAATAAAAGATTTTTTTTAAAAAAAGAGAAAGAAATGATATAGACATGACAAAAATTTGCTTAATGTATAATTTCTTAGCTCTCAACAAAAATTTCCTTTCTTGGAATATTATTGCAGGATTTAAAATTGTATTAATCATATCTTACACCGTGCAAAGTTTGGTGTGAACTAGAGCTATGAGTCTGATGGAAAAGCATCAGGGCCTGGAGATAAGAAACACTGGGTTAGGTGCTCAACTCTAGAAATTATTAATTTGGATAAGAGGGTTCTATCTTTCTTGACCTCAATTTTTTCATTTAAATATGTGTAATGAGACTATTAAATGATATAATTTCTAATAAAACATCGGGTCAAGTGGATGCAAAAATGAATATTTTAAGATATAATGAAACTATAAGCTTAGGTGAACCTGACTTAGATTCATTTAAACAGGCCACATAGAAATGGATACGATAAGCATTAGTTAAAATCCTTTAAAATTTTAATTATTCTTCTATTTTTGTTCTATTATCAAGAGAACTGCAGATCAATATTGAAACCTAATGGTCACTATAAGTTAGCCTTTGCATAAGGTCTGATTGCTTTAAATAGTTCTTTTACTCTTCCTCCATTCCCAGACTGGGTCATTTGGAAAACTAGGAGGTAGGGTTGACTAGGAATCTGTCCAATCTCTGACTACCATTTTTAATACTGAGTCATGAAGAAATTATAAACAACTTTAAAATTATGGTCTTCAATTATGACTCTTTTTTTTCTTTTTGGGTCACACCTGGCGATCCACAGGACTTACTCCTGGTTCTGCACTCAGGAGTTATGCCTGGCGGTGCTCAGGGGACCATAGGGGATGCTGGGAATCTAACCCGGGTTGGCTGCGTGCAAGGCAAATGCCCTACCCGCTGTGCTATCTCTCCAATCCCTTCAATTATGACTCTTTGACTTCATCTGATGCTTGTTTTCCTCTTAACATAAACACTCAACAGCAAATAAACATAGTTCCTAAAGAAAGATAACTCATGATTTTTTTGTTTGGTTTTATTTGGGGGGCTGGAATGATAGCACAGGGGATAGGACATTTGCTTTGCACGCAGCCAACCCGGGTTCAATTCCTCTGCCCCTCTCGGTAGCCATGCAAGCTACCGAGAGTATCCTACCCACACGGCAAAGCCTGTCAAGCTACCCATGACGTGTTCAATATGCCAAAAGCAGTAACAACAAGTCTCACGATGGAGATGCTACTGGTGTCCCCTTGAGCAAATCGATGAACAGGGGAGGACAGTGGACAGTGCTGCAGTTTTGGTTTTGAGGGAGGGCACAGTCTGTGGTTTTCAGGGCTTACTCCAGGGATCACTCCTGGTGGAGCTCAGGGGACCCTGAGAGATGTTGGGGATGAAACCTGGGCCGGTGGATTGCAAAGCAAGTATTCCACCTGCTGTACTATCTCTCTGGCTCTGAAAGAGAATTTTTTAAAGGGATGTGCTCTCTTTTGTCTTTTGCCAATCAGGTTAGGGAAGATGTGAAATAGTTAAGTAACAAATTCTTTGTATTTCTAAATTGAAATGATATGAACTTTAAAAATATTTTTCATCTCTTGGAATGAGAGAAAAATAATTTAAAGGTAACCTAATGTTCAGACTTATGTGCTGCTTTGATATTATGAAATTACAGGGAACAAATATCTCTCATTTTTATAAGGAAGATTTATGTGCTTTTTTTTGGTGAACCATGGGCAACCTTATCTCCATCTTCATTCTTCTAGGAAGCTATGTTGAACATATAAATATCTCCCCTGCTGTGATGATTAGTGCAGCTGGTCCAAGTGCTCTGTTTTCAAAGTACTCATAAGAGGATAGGGGCAAGAGTACCCCCCACAACCAGGTGCTGATGGTACTGGACAGTATTTAGGAGAAGGCTAAAGTTATTATTAGTCCAGGCTTGCTATCTGATACAATTTATATGTTTCATCAAATTTTCTGAAAAATGAAAGGAGAGTGGTATGAAAATACACAAGTATTATATAGAACACAGGAGTTTTCTGTATAGTCTCTCCTCTAAAGAGAGTGAATTGAGAAATAGAACACTTACTCTCAGTCTCTGTGAGGCCATATGGTCTTTCATTTCCTCTATTTCTGTATCTCAGCTTCATTTTTCACTTTTTCAACAGTTCTGATAAATCTTTAAATCTGCACATAAGGCAGCAGATGATTACACCTGGCTTTCTCATTCACCTGTCCTTGACATTCATATATCAAGCAGGAAGTAAAGATAAAGGTCTCATTTCTTTGGTTTCAAATTCCAAGGAAAGGCTCTTTAATCAGGTGAGTCTGACCCATGTTTTCTGCTTAAGGTTCAATGCAAGATTTTCGTAAACCCTTAATATGGACTTGTGGAATTTTTGTCCTTTTATTAAGAACACTTTTCTGAACATGGTGGGATGGACTTCCTCTGCATTTTCTTCGTCTAAAATTCACAGAAACCCTAAAGATAATCATTATGATCTTGTTTCAGGTACAACAAAGCAGAGTCTCAAAGAGTAATTTGTGCAGATCATACACTAGTAAATGGCAGAACTGTAATTTAAACTTAGTCCTCGATTTCAACATCTGTGACCTTTAGGTAAGATTTACTCTGCTGTTCTGAAAATTCTCAAATTTTAATCAACGTCAGAATCACCTGGAGGGTGATTAAAATCTATATTTCTGGGCTCTTTTCCCAGAGATTTTGATTCTGTAGATCTAGAATGATACTCAAAATATTTCATTTTAACAAATTCTGCTCAGAAACTGATATTGCTACATGTAAAACTCCACATTTACTTGTTTGAACTGGTTAAGAATTTTACCTTATTATGAATTAGCAAATTTTTCTAAATTATATACCCACCCCAGAAATAATCTAAATAAAAACAGTTGAGAGTTCCTTTGAGTTCGTTTTCTTTTGTTTTGTTCAATCACAGTGTTTTACAATTCTATTTTTAACACATCTTTCTAAGAAAGCAAGTCCTCCCTGACATAGGATACTTACTTTGAGGGATTTACAGAGTGTAGGAAACATACTCAATAGACCATTTTAGTAGGTTGTCATGGAAATCATGTTTTGTACTTCCCCCTAAATACCCCCTCCCCCATGACTCTGATGCTCATTAGAGAAATAATTCTGAATAACATGACTTCACTGGGTGATGACAGAGATCAATTAGTTCCCTCAGTGAGGATATATATAAGTGAAATTCACTCTTCTTATCCCACTATTTGTTAAAAACCCGCATACTGCAATGAGAATAAACTAACTACTATCATCTACCATGTATGAAATTCACAGTAAAATATTAAACACAAAGGTCAAATTTTTTTAAAAAAAAAAGTTCATACTGCGTAGTTCCATTTATTTAAAGCTTTAATATAGACTACACTCATCTGTGGGCTGGAGCGATAGCACAGCGGGTAGGGCGTTCGCCTTACAAGCGGCCAACATGGCCGACCCGAGTTCGATTCCTCCGCCCCTCTCGGAGAGCCCGGCAAGCTACCGAGAGTATTCGATATGCCAGACACAGTAACAACAAAGTCTCCAATGGAGACGTTACTGGGCCCGCTTGAGCAAATCGACGATCAACGGGAGGGCCTTTACCTTTACCTTTACCATCTGTGGACATTGAACAAGACAGAATAGAAACCACAGTGAATAGGGGAGAGGTGGGAGCTAACACAAGAGGGTGCCTGCTGGAACTAGGAATTCCATTGTTGCTCTTGCAGAAATTTGAAAACAGTGTCCACAGGGTCTGAGGGTGATACTCCCAGTGATACTCAGCCAACCGGAGTGTTTGTTCAATGCAAGTGTCTATGGATGTAGAACTGCTTTCTGCAGCGCAGAGATTCCAAGGCCACCTGAGTGGTGCTCTGGGGTCTCCAGGGCTACATTTTATGATGTTGGAGATCTATGTAGTGCTGGGGATTGAACTGGGTTCTGGCTCATGTCTAAGTCCCATATTATCTTCTCAGCCCTATGTTGTTTCTTGATGCTGGTCATGTGAACATGCTGAGCTTGTTCAAACTTATCACTGTACATCTGGGATATACTTTTACATACACTTTTTCAGTTTTTTAAAAATTTTTTATTTTTTTATTTTTTTTGTTTCCCACCCCCCCCCCCCCCCCGCCAGCCTGTACCCTTAGCTGGCACAAAATAACTTACTTTGTATTGCTTATTTCAACATATAGCTCGTGAGGCTGTTACTAAAGTCATAATTTGAGGGAGGAGAGGTATTTCAAACTTTTTTTTTATGTCTTTCTTCAGGTACCTCAACTTTTTTTTTTTATTAGTGAAACACCATGAGGTACAGTTATAGACTTACAAATTTTTGTGCTTGGGTTTCAGTTATACAATGATCAAGTACCCATCCCTCCACCAGTGCCCATTTTCCACCACCGCGGGTCCCAGTATCCCTCCCACGCCCCATCCTCCTCATCTCACCCTGCCTCTGTGGCAGGGCATTCCCTTTTGTTCTCTCTCTCTCTCTCTACTTTTGGGTTCTGTACATACACTTTTTTAAATATCTGTCTAAATGCAACATAAGAGTTCAGAGGAGGTAAAAAAGAACACTTTCGTCATACAAAAACAGTCTTTTTTTTTACATATATACTAAATTTTCACACCTAGAAAGAATGAGCTTGAAAATATTAACTGCGGTAGCCTCTTGCTAGAAAATATCTAGATTATTTGTTAATACTTTTATGCAATGTTCAATTTTTCTTCAAAGCATATGCATTATATTTATTAAAAATGTTTAAACTTACAATGTTTTTTTTTTTTAATGGAGGGTACAAGGAGATGGTTCAAGTGCTAAAACACATGCTAAGCCTATGATTCCCTTCTCTCTATGGTGGACCCACTCCTGCACTGCTGCATGTGGGCTTTATTTAAAAAAAAAACTCTTCATTAAGAAAGAAGAGAGCCCAGTCTCAATAAACTTAGAGAGTGATACCCATGGTCTACACGAGTGTCTCCATCAAATATCAAAAGGAAAATGGTGTCACGGGAATTGAGGGACCTTACCATTCACTTTTTCCCATATAAACGATATTCCTTTAGGAATTTTAGCCACTTTCAGCTTTCACTAGTGTTTGTAAAACAAGATTCATGAGGAAGAAGCACTAAGTGAGAAAATGATCATTTCTTGAGGTTTGCAAACATGGTACGAGGATTCAAGGATTAAGCAATAAATAGAGCAATAAATGAGACTTTACACTGAAACTCAGAAATTCTAAAACCACAGGAAACCTATCTCATGTTTTCTAATGCCTTTCATATTTGTGACAGTGATAAAATTGAGTAAAAATGTAGTGTTTGTGGCCAGAATTTGAAAAACATTCTTTCAACAATTCCTCTTGAAGCTCTTACAGGGAAAGACTTTCCAAAGATATCGTATTCTTTTACCCAAGCATTTTACCTAACCATTTCAACATATTTATAATCAATAACTTTATTATTTATCTATTATTAATTTTATTATTAAAAATGTATTATCATATTATATAGTTTCATTGGAGATTTGCTCGAGCGGGCCCAGTAACGTCTCCATTGGAGACTTTGTTGTTACTGTGTCTGGCATATCGAATACGTCACGGGGAGCTTGCCAGGCTCTGCCGTGCGGGCGAGATACTCTCGGTAGCTTGCCGGGCTCTCCGAGAGGGGCGGAGGAATCGAACTCGGGTCAGCCATGTTGGCTGCATGCAAGGCAAACGACCTACCGCTGTGCTATCACTCCAGCCACAGAATTATAATACAATATCTATACACTCTACATAGTCCTAACCACTAAGAGTCTAATTATAATACAGCTCTTTCTCTTATTTAACTACTCTTTTACCCTCTTCCCTTAGAGTATATTGTCTATAATGCATAAGCATAGAATATCTTTCTATTTTGTTTTCTTCAATTTTTCAGTAATATCTTAGAATCTCAAGACTGTAGGCTAAAGGACCAGCAATAAGAATTTCTTGAAAATTTAAGGAGCAAGTAACGGTAATGGAATATGCCTTTCATGTTGATAAATATTTCTGGGAGTTTTAAAAGTCTTAGCAGGAAGCAGATTCACTGATGGGAAAAGTCAATGATAAATTTGCTGACAAGACTCACACTACTTTGCTGCACTTTGTAGACAATTTTTAGGACCTTCTCTATTAAAAGTTTTTTTTCTAATTTAATTTAAACATCATGGTTTACAAAGTTGTTCATAATACAATTGTTACATTAGTGTTTCAGCAACAACCCACTAGTGTGACTTTCTCTCTACCATTTTCTCCAGTTTACCATCCCATCCTACCCCCAAGCCTGCCCTCTTAGCAGACACAAAACAATTTATCATATATTTCTTGTTACAAAAAATGATAAATGGAATTATCAAAAAGTTCAGTAAAAGAAAACTTGTGAAAACTGTTATTGCTCACAATGGTATTATTAATGTCACTGAGGATTTATTGAATTTTATGTTGCTAATCCAGTCTTCTGTGTCAGTTTTCACTTATTGAGGTTAGTGTGCATCTATGTTACTTTCCCATATAATTTTCTGTGCTACCACTACTGGGCTATAAGTACTAAGGAATTTGCAGGTGTCCTATGTGCAGCTGCACATTCCAGAAGCTCCATGAATTATAGAACTAGAACAATTATTTGGCAACACCCAACCTGAGGAGGCCCTGGAGACAGATGTACCTGGGCATTTCATTGACTTGGAATCTCTTCTGAGATTAGTCATGAAGTTGTGAAGATGGGCCATTTATGTGGCAAAGAATGTGGGATGTAAGGGGGCAGTAAAATGAACAGAAACTTCCTCAAAGAAGAAATCTGAATGGCCAAAAGGCACATGAAAAAATGCTCTTCATCACTAATCATTAGGGAGATCCAGATCAAAACAACAATGAGATAGCATCTCACACCTCAGAGACTCCCACATCCATAAGAATAAAAGCAACTAGTGTTGGCGCAGATGTGGGGAGAAAGGGAATCTTATGCATTGCTGGGGGGAATGCCGACCGGCTCAGCCCTTTTGGAAAACAGTATGAACGTTTCTCAAAAAATTAGAAATTGATCTCCCATTTGACCTAGCAATACCACTTCTGGGAATATATCCTGGAGATGCAAAAAATATAGTAGAAATGACATCTTTACTTGTATGTGTATTGTAGCACTGTTTACAATAGGCAAACTCTGGAAAAAAAAAACTCGTGTGCCCAAGAACAGATGACTGGTTAAAGAAACTCTGGTACATCTACACAACGGAATACTATGCAGCTGTTAGAAAATCTATTTGAAATTTTCATATAAGTGACTCGACATGCAGAGTATCATGCTAAATGAAATGAGTCAGAAAGAGGGGGACAGAAACAGACAGGCTACACTCTTTTGTGGAATATAAAGTAACATGATGGTGGTGGGAGGGATACTGGGAACATTGGTGGTGGAGAATGGTCATTGATGAAGGGATGGGTACTTGATCATTGTGTGACTGAAATGTAAGCACGAAAGTTTGTTAGTCTGTAATTGTACCTCATGATGATTCATAAAAAAAATTTTTTTAAAATAAAAAAAACAAACTGTGGGATGTGAGCTTCGGGCAGTACAGCGGTGGAGGTGGGAGGAGACTGGCCACCCCACTCCAAGAAGGTCCCAGACTTTTCAGTATGAAGAGCAGTGTGCCTGAGAATTTCCCCGGCTTAGTGTCTCTTGCAAGATTAGTTGTGAAGCAGTAAGGTGTGGAGTGTGGCGAGAGTTTCCAGGCCTTTAACAGGGGCAACTTGGACTGCCTTCCTCCCAAGGAGGCCAGAGTTTTCAGCCCAAAGACCGGTAGAATTGGGAGTTTCAATAACTTGGGGCTTGGCATCTCTTTCAAGATCAGTTGTGAGGCTGCCTGTCTCTCCAGGAATAGGGTCTTCATTATTAAATCCTTTTCTTTGTCCCCAAATAGAAGTAACTCTATCATCAAATTGACATGAATTAACATATTACATAACATGGTACACACACACATGCACATACATATGTATTTACATATACAGCATTATCATGTGAATGTAGTCATGAGCAGGGGAATTCTGTACAGTAAGAATATAGCCTGAAATCACTGTCCATGAATTTTAGTCTTTCTACTCATTAGATATGTGTGTGTGACTTTGAGAAAATTATATGCCCTGTCTGAATTTCAACTTCACTTGATTACTTGACTTCCCGTTAATTGTCAATTTGCTCGAGCAGTCACCAGTTACGTCTCCATTTGTCCCTGTCTCGTGCTAGGGTAGCCCAATGGTGTCTGTTCGTTCTAGAAACATGAAGAGCCTCAAAACAGACTCTCATGATCTTGATGAAGAAGTTTGACCATCTGGTAGGTGGGCGGCCATGCAGTCTTTTGACATCCTGTGGAATCCAGTCGGTAACAACTCTAGTCCAGCGGTCATCTCTAAATCTCATTACATGAGCAGCCCATCTGATTTTTGATACCTTGGCAAACGAGACAGCGTCCCTGATTCTTGATCATCAACAGAGGTCGGGACTCCGGATTCTTTCTCTCATTTGAGTGAAACGTGATATTCCATGCATAGCTCTTTCGATTCCTCTTTGGGAGACCTGAATAGCTTTCTCATCCTGTTTACGTAGGGCCGAGGTCTCTGAGGCATATGTTAATGCAGGAAGAACAGTGGAACCAAAGAGATGTGCCCAGAGCCGGAGGTTCTTCGTCCTCTTAGCTATTTCTTCGATGCTCTTGAAGGCGTTCCAAGCTGCTCTCTTCCTCCTGAGCAGCTTGGGTGCCAGGTCATTTGTCATGTTGACTTCTCGACCTAGGTACACATAGCTGTTGCATTCGGAGACGGTCGTTCCGTTGAGAGCAAATGGGGGATCAGGAACGAGTCTGTTTCTCATAAACATTGTCTTCGTAAGATTCAGCTGTTGTCTGACCTTTCCACACTCACAGTCAAAGTTGGCCAACATTTTTGCTGCTTGGCTAATGTTTGGTGTTATTAAAACAATGTCATCAGCAAAGCGGAGGTGGTGTAGTTGCCGACCATCTATCGTCACTCCCATTCCTTCCCATTCCAGTCATCGCATGATGTTCTCGAGGGTGGCACTGAAGAGTTTCGGTAAAATGGTATTACCCTGCCGAACCCCTCTCTTGACATTAATGATTACTTCTTTGTAGAATGGTGAGATCCTGGTAGTGAATCCGTAATAGAGCTCATGGAAGATCCTGATGTATTGAGTTTAAATGCCCTGATTGGCTAGGGCTTCAATGACCACTTCCATCTCAACAGAATCAAAGGCCTTCTTTAAATCAATGAACGTTAGACAGAGCGGCATCTTGAATTCCCGAGAAACCTCAATGAGCTTGGTTATCGTGTGGATATAGTCGATGGTGCTGAATCCTTTGCGGAACCTGGCTTGCTCGCATGATTGTCCTTCATCTAGTGTTCTGCCAATCCTATTCAGGATGACTCGAGTGAACAACTTGTAGATGGCAGACAATAGGCAGATCGGGCGATAGTTGCCAATGTCATGGATATCTCCCTTCTTGTACAGTAGTACAGTCCTGCTGGTTTTCCATTGGGATGGAACCTTGCATTCAGACAGGTAGCGTGTGAAGAGCCAAGCCAGTGTATTGAAGAGTACTGATGGCAGATTCTTCAGTTTTTTGGGTGTGACCTTGTCTGGGCCAGGTGCTTTTCACTTCTTTACTGACAAAATGGCATGTGGAATTTCGGAAGGGAGAACTTTTGGAAGGACATATCCATCCTGTGGAATTTGGTATGTTGGCAAGTGGACATGGCTATCGAAGAGATTTGAATACCACTACCTCTATTACCCAGCCACCACCACACTCCAGGACGATTTCTGGACCCGCACGGCCACTTTGCGGCCGAGACTCATGCAATACTGAAGCCCCACAGAACAAAATAAGCGGAACTCTGAGACCTTGGACTCCAGGCTCAACGGACCCAGGGTCAGAGATTCTCTGCTTGCTCCTACCAACCGCAGGTGACGAAGGGATTAAAATCAGGAGCCCCACCCTACCCTGCCCTGTCTGCTTCCACCAACCACCAGAGATCCAGGGATTGGATTGCCCACAGAAGACCCACCCTACCCCTACCAGTACCAGATAAATACCTCACCGGCAGAACTCCACTACCTCCACTACCTCCACTACCCAGCCACTGCCACACTCCAGGTTGATTTCCCGACCCGCGCGGCTGCAAAGCAGCCATGCGACACTTTATAAGACACTAAATACCTATCTTCCAGAATTGCCGTACCATATTTGATAGGCTTCAAATATGGTAACACCTACAAGGGCGATTAGAGGTCTCCCCAAAAGCCTCTATCCCTCTCGGAAAGCCTGGCAAGGTACTGAGAGTATTCAGCCCACACGGCAGAGCCTCGAAAGCTATCTGTTGTGTATTCAATATGCCCAAACCAGTAATTACAATGGGTCTCATTCCCCTGACCCTGAAGGCATCACCAATATGGCAGCATTGAGAAGGATGAAAAAGGAGAGGCCGATAAAATCTCAAGGCCGAACTAGGCTGCCACAACGAAGGAAGACAAAAATGATTGTCTGTACTTTCAATGCACGTAAGAAAGATCAAGTACGACATCATTGGTCTGACCGAGACAAGAAGGCACCAATCTCATCACACTGTTTTCGACACTGGAGAAGAATTGTTCCTCGGAACATGCAATAAAAGAGGTGTCGGAGGTGTCGGTGTCCTTGTCAACTTGAACTTGGCCATAAGCATTGATTCATTCGAATGCCTAACAACCCGAATCGGATGTTTACATTTGAATAGATGTGGCTCACTGCCGGCAGTTTCTATCTTCGTTGTCTATGCACCAACATCCCATTATGATGAAGGAGAAATTGAGAAGTTCTACATGGAGCTGGAGAAGTTCTATAAAGAAGACCACACCTCTACAAGATCATTGTGGGTTATTTTAATGCCAAGATAGACCAAGAAGATCAGCTGAAGGACTTCACATCGGGACCCATGGCCTAGAATGGAACGAACAGGGTGAGAGACTGTCTGAGTTCATCATGTCGACCAAGACCATCCATGGTAACTCAAGATTCCAGAAGGCCGAATCTAAATGTTGGACATGGGAGTCTCCTGATGGACGAATCCACAACAAAATAGATCACATCATATTCAATCGATGGTTTTGCCTGACTGATGTCTGTTGTCCCACCGTCTCCTTCATGCAAAATTCTACTTCACAGAGCGGGGAGAAAGGGCTGCAATGTTTAAAAAGAAAACTCCCAGAACCACCACCAACTGGGAGCTCTTTGACACTATTGCAGCAACATGGGAAGATGCCATTGTTGACAACACTGACGAGGAATACGATCGACTGGTTCAGCACCTCCATGATTATGCGAGGAACGCCAAGAGAGAGATAACCACAAATAAACGCCTGTCTTCGAAAACTCTTGCGCTTATCCGCCAACGTGGTTTGGCGCATACCTCAGGCAACCGCAAGCAAACGTCCAAGCTCGCAAAGCAATGCAGAGATGCGATCAAGGAAGACCTCAAAGAGAGAAGAGCAAAAGTGCTGGTAGATGTGGCAGAAACCGGGAAAAGTATTGGTAACGCCTGCCTGTCCTTCGCCAACTACAAGACCAAGATGACTGCCCTCCAACGTCCTGATGGATCTATCACATCTTCCAGAAGGGCAATGGAGAAGATTATCCAAGAATTTCAACTTATTCAGTCATAAACTGTGAATAATATTGTTCTTTTATCACTGGTTATTAAGAGGATGATGAAAAATGACATTCATACCAATTATCAATTTACTACCTCTCTGTTAGAAATTCACATGATACTTCTGTACAATGGTGGATGAGAGTCCATTAAGTTGTT
The DNA here is from genome assembly GCF_029834395.1 of Sorex fumeus. NCBI lineage: Eukaryota > Metazoa > Chordata > Mammalia > Eulipotyphla > Soricidae > Sorex > Sorex fumeus. The sequence goes on from NW_026606129.1 coordinate 64,217,547, forward strand.
TATACTTGACAGTGAGCAAAATATTAGGCTTTTCCAGTAGAGTATCCTGGAGGTCACCGTAGAACACTTGTCTAGTGTTTTTGAAGGTTTTACTGGTAGAGACACTGGCATGAATAAAGAGCATCTTTTGTGAGCTCAGAATGTACATTCCTCAATGACCTAGCAAAAGCAGTTAATGTGTCCTTGCCAAGATCTTTAAATAAAATATTGTACATCTCAGATTCCTACCTATGTCCTTTTCAAGATTTTAAGCCTAGTTACCAGCTATACCCAACCTGTTCCAAGGATTGTTTCCCTCTTGGTCATAACTGTAGAGAGTAATGGCCCAACAACCAGGAACTTCACTATTGAGTTACAACTGTATTTTCTTACATGATGTCTAAAACTCAGCTTGGGAAAGGATATCTAGTTTTCTTCTTTTGGGATATTCTCCCTTAGTCCTCCAACCATAATGAATTTATGTGTACACACACACACACACACACACACACACACACACACATCTCAGCATAGTTAATTTCTTATCATAGGAATTAGTCAACTTTTCTTATCAATCATGAGTTCAACAGAACATAACCTCAGGGCTTTTTAAGCACTGGTAGGTTTTTAAGATAGTTTATAATATAATTTTTTTCATGATTTAAAAGAATTGAACAAAGAGTAGGAAAAAAGAGGATGAAGAGATGAAGAAAGAGGTAAATAAAGAAAGGAGAAGAAGGTGATATCGCAGTGACCAATCAAAAAATATATAAAAGGAGAAAAAATAGAGACCTCTGTGACACACAGGACCCAGAGTGTTATTTTGCCTCTGTAGAAAAAAGTGGCACAGACTGAAAGGTACCTTAAAAATAGGTGCTTTACTGATGTATCAAAAGTAGCACACATTTGTTTGCTTTTTAACATACATGCTCATAATATCTTATATAAGGGTTTAAATGGCTCCAGGATGAAATACAATAATCTTCACACACTTTCCTCTAATGGTAGAGGGAAGGTGCATGTTGGTGGGATTGGTGCTTGAATATTATCTGTAATGAACTATTGTGAACAACTTTATAAAAATAAAATATACTAAAAATTAAAAAACAAAAAATAGGTGTTTTAACAAATATCCGCATTAACATGGATGCAGAAAAAAATAGAAAACTACTAAAGAGAGAGTAAGTAGTGCACAGATTACTATGATTGGTTATTAATCTGTTTTACAAATGGTCACAAAAATAATTCAGAATTTGTGAGGGTACTATCAGAAAAGATTTTCCAGAATCATGTACTGTGAAAACTGAATTTTTGTAGGCGTTTTGTACCACAAAGAGAGAATATGGTGTTAGTAAGTGGCAGACAAAAGAACTGAAAGCAAACACCACTGGAAGCAAAAGTCAGAATAATCTAAACATGGCTACTATTAAAACAAATAGTACTATTGCTATTATAATACTATTAATAGTATTCTACTACTAATCTACTAGTGGGGCTGGAGTGATAGCATAGCGGTAGGGCGTTTGCCTTGCACGCAGCCAACATGGCCGACCCGAGTTCGATTCCTCTGCCCCTCTCGGAGAGCCCGGCAAGCTACCGAGAGTATCTCGCCTGCACAGCAGGGCCTGGCAAGCTCCCCATGACGTATTCGATATGCCAAACACATTAACAACAAGTCTCATGATAGAGATGTTACTGGGCCCGCTCGAGCAAATCGATGAACAACAGGAGGACAGTGACAGTGACAGTGAATCTACTAGTAATAGTCTAATAATATTCTATGAGTATTAAACTAGAAAAACTCTTCTACCTTTGGAATTATCAGTACAAATGTCTCAAAAATTAAATTCAGAAAAGCTTTTTCCAAGTTCAGCAATACTAACAGTTTGAACCACATAATTTTTTGTTGTGGGTTCAAGAGTGTAACCTTCTATGTAGATTGCTTTGCTTTATCAGATAACACCACAAATCAGACACTAGTCACACATACAACAGCCAAAAGTGTCTTTAAAACTTGACAAAAATCTCCTAGGGCCAAAATCACCACATTCAGAACCACTGCTTTAGGATTTCAACCAATCTGGGCTGCAGTTTGGAATACATTCAACATAAACATTTTCTGTTGTTACAGGGATTGAATCTAAGTTGTAACACATACATGACTGATATTCTATTGCTGAAGAATATCCAGGATCAACTATCACTATTCACTATCACTATCACCCAGTTGTTCATCGATTCGCTCGAGCAGGCCCAGTAACGTCTTCATTCGTCCCTGTCATGTGCTAGTGTAGCCCGATGACATATTGGGGATTCCTTCAGGATCAGGGGAATGAGGACCATTCATTGTTACTGTTTTTGACATATCGAGTATGCCACGGTTAGCTTGTCAGGCTCTGCCATGTGGGCGGGATACTCTCGGTAGCTTGCCGGGCTCTCTGAGAGGGATGGAGGCTTTTGGGGCAGCCTCATGTCATCTTTACAGGTGCTACCAGTCAGGCATATAAGTGGGCAGGAGACTCTCAGTAGCCTGTCAGTTTCTCTGAGAGTGAGAACTAGAGAATAAGAGGTCACGTGGCCACGAATGCAGCCGTGCACTTCTGGGAGCTTGGTTTTTAGAGTTTCTGGATTCTGGCCATTGATGGGATTACACAGCAGTTGGTGGGTGTAACTTTCTAGCTACTGGAAGGTGGGGGAGCTGGGTGGAGGAGGCCCAGTCCCAAACCGAGCAGGCTTGGAGATCTCAGCCCTGGGTCCTGCACACCTGGGTTCCTCTGCCGGTTCCTCATCCAAGCATGTGGAGAGTGGTCTCAGCATGGCTTTGGCTGGGTCCTGGAGGTCTTCAGCTATTGGGGCTCTGCTCAGGGTGGAGAGGGAAACTCAATCCGCCCTCCTCCAAGGGGCCCTGGTGAGGACAGCCAGGCACGGGAGCAGGAGACTCTGCCTTGTTCTCTTCCAGGAGCTTGGTTTTAGGATCAACTAAAATATGTTAATAAATACTGTATGTACTCAAGTACGATATATATTATTATGATTATCAGACCCAAATAATTCAGCAACCATCATTTTTTAAGATAGCATTATCTGTGGAATGCTTTTTACCTTGAGCTAATAAACGTGTGAACTCTTGATTTGAAAAGTATTATGACAATATACCATCTTAAAACACATTCCATTTTATCCAAAAGTGGAGCATTTTTTCTTTTTAAAAAATGGGATTACCTCCAAGCACGAAAAATTGTAAATCTACAACTGTACCTCAGGGTGTTTAAAAAAAAATTTCGGAATTAAAAAAAAATCTGCATATTGGAAAACCCCTGAGCACTGCTAAGAGAGAACTCCCCAAGCATAGAGCTGGGATAACCCCTGAGCATCTCAGGCTTTGGCTCACCACCCCTCGTTCCCCAAAGCAGAAACATTTTGGGTCAAAGAGATAAGGAGCAAAAGGTAATGCTTCTGTTGCTGTGGTTTGTTCCCGACACTGCCTATGGGTTCCAACAACTAATAGGAGTTTTCTCTGAGGACACAGTGGGGAGTAAGCCCAGAGCATGTCAAGTGAGGCCCAAGTCATAGCCCCGCACCAAATTTTATTACTTAAATATCTAGAGAGATGGTAAGTTTGTTTTCTGAAATCATGATAACAGTGACTATTATTTCTGTAAATGCTAATATTCTGCAAATGATGATTGTCAAATGAACAATTTTAGAGTAAAGTGAACACTTAGGTGGTGGGGGTTGGACTGGGATGATGTACGAATGAAACCATGACTAAGCTTAATGATATTGCAAATCATGGTACCTCAATAAAATTAGAGGAAAATTCAGGAAAAAAATGGGGTTACCTCATCAAGTAAAGGGTGCTAGGAGAGCCCGCTCAGGGTGGGAGATGTGGGCTGAAAGTAAACTATAGACCGAACATGATAGCCCCTTAATACCTCTAATGCAAACCATATTCATGTGACTATTCCATACAAATCTTAAGCATTTGTACCCTAAGAACTCTGTGTCAGTAAGAGCCATCTGTAAGCTGTGCTTTGGAAGGTGGCCGCCTTCCAGTTGGCCTCATGTTGGCTAAGCCTTTTCCCAACTGCAGGTGTGTTGTGCCTACAGGAGTTAAAATACAATCTTCCATGTTTCAAGCGTTCTGTGGAGTTCTCAGCCTTATTTTATTTGTCAAACTTTATAGAGTATAAGCATAAAGTATTATCTCCTTACCAGACTGAGATCAATGGTTCACAAGTGATCCTACTTTGTATTGCTACTATTTCAGAAGTTTAAATAGGATGTTCCACTGCCCTTGTCATTAACTATCCAGTGCATTGGTACTTTTCTTGGTGTATTTGGAGATTCCCTAGACTTCCTGTTGGAGTTCATTTAACTGTATTTGATTAGACTGAAACAACTTTCAAGGGGAAGTGTCATTATTTTCTTGTCTTTTGCTTGATGACTAACGAGACATTTTAAATCAAGTGGCATTCATTACTAAGTTTAGCAAATTGCAGTTGTTTGGGGCCGTATTTTAAAGAAATACGAAACTATAACAAAAGCTATACTAATATTATTTGTTGATATTTTGGGCCACACCAGGCAATACTCAGGGTCTTGGGGTTCAATCCTGTCTATGCTTGGCTGAAGATTAGGCCCAGGTCTTCCACATGCAAAGCATGGATACCAGCTGTTGGTCTAGGCCTGGCCCAGGTGTCATAATTGTTCTTACTCTGGAGTAGCAATGAATCCAGAGAATAGAGAGCTATGTCGTTTCAAGGTGTTTCAGTGGTGTTCACGTCCAGTGTTTTTAATATGGGTATGGTTTTTTTGCCTCCTTTTAAGAGGAATAACGTTAATAAAGATGGGAACTGGTCAAGACTGTTCTATTTCATACCTTTTTTTGGATACATTACATATGACATTTTATTTTATAGATATATACATATAAAATAAATTATCAGACACAGTTGGAAAGGACACCATCCAACTTCAGAATAATATTCACCTTTAGGGGTAAAGAGACAAAAATGAAAGGTAAGAGGCCTCAATTTTATCTGTAGATTTTATTTCTCATAATGCAAAGTAAAACAAAATAAAATATTTGTTCAAGAGATAGAGTCCATAAACATTTATTATGTTTAAAATATTGTATCTTTAAATTTTTTATTACATAAATGCAACATTTATTTTTTTTGAGTTTCAAAAATGTATTGATTTATTATTTTTTTAATTAGTGAAAGCACCATGAGGTACAGTTGTAGACTTACAAATTTTTGTGCTTGGGTTTCAGTCATACAATGATCAAGTACCCATCCCTCCACCATCGCCCATCCTCCACCACCACGGGTCCCAGCATCCCTCCCATCTCCCCATCCCCCCATCCCACCCTGCCTCTGTGGCAGGGCATTCCCTTTTGTTCTCTCTCTCTCCTTTTGGGTCCTGTGGTTTGCAAGAGAAGCATTGAGTGGCCTTTGATACGTACGTTTCAACACCCAAAAGGAGAGAGAGAGAGAGAGTAAAAGGAATGCCCTGCCACAGAGGCGGGATGGAGTGTAGGGGATGGGGTTGGGGTGGTGGGAGGGATGCTGGGATGATTGGATGTGGAAAATGGGCACTGGTGGAGGGATGGGTACTTGACCATTGTATGACTGAAATGCAAGCACGAAAGTTTATAAGTCTGTAACTATACCTCAAGGTGATTCACTAATAATTTTTTTTAAAAAATGGGGTGACCTCCAACAAAGTCAAGGATTTAACTTGGGATCTGACACATACTAACATGTGCTCTAGCATTTGAGCTATCTTCCTAGTTTCTGGGTATTATTTATTATGGTTCCTTGTTGAATGAGTTTTGATAAAAAATGCTAAATTCCCTGGTGTATGTTTTTCTCTGTGTTCTGGTGACTCGATACAAAATTCAGCTTTTTTACTCTGTTTACCATGAAATCACTTTTGGGGACTCAAGAGGAAGATGAAATACGCTCTGAGTATAGCTGTCAAAAAAGAGAGAAATAATTAGTGTATGCACACATGGATGCATTCAGTGTCGGGTCTCAATATTGGCTATCTGTTTTGGTTCAGGTGAGAATACAACAGTAATCAATATCCTCTTGAGTTTCACACAGCAGAAGGAAGAGTGAAAATGGAGTCAGTTCCTATTGGATAATTGCCAGATTATGCTCCGGTTCTGTAATCTTTCTAAATTATCTTTCATAAATCTGTGTGGTGGATACTTTCTCCGTATTTGGTGACTTCATCTTTGAACCATATCCTTAATGCTACTTGTGTTTTCTTTTTTTTAAAGTGTATGCTGGAGCGATAGCACAGCGGTAGGGCGTTTCCCTTGCACGCAGCCAACATGGCCGGCCCGAGTTCGATTCCTCCGCCCCTCTCGGAGAGCCCGGCAAGCTACCGAGAGTATCTCGCCCGCACGGCAGAGCCTGGCAAGCTCCCCATGACGTATTCGATATGCCAGACACAGTAACAACAAAGTCTCCAATGGAGACGTTACTGGGCCTGCTCAAGCAAATCGATGATCAACGGGAGGGCATCAGTACATTGGGTCCTAAACTATGCATTTTTCTGACTTCTATTCCCAAAGATAATCTCACAGGCTTAAACTATACTCATTAAAAAGATTGGCTAACATATAATTCTTATACTTTTGAACTCTTAACGTGTAAAACCTAATAAAAATCTTTTGATTTTTATAACTCTGTGACCTCAGACTCCAGGTTCAACGGACCCGGGAGCAGAGATCCTCTGTCTGCTCCCAGCAGCCTGGCAGACCTCCATTACCTCCACTACCTCCACTACCCAGCTGTGGACGCCCACCAGGACACTTTCTGGACCTCGTGACCGCGTTGCGCACATCATAAAACACTTAATACAAGATTAATGCACCATATTTGAATGCATTGAAATATGGTTTGAAGCATGAGAACACCTGTAACGGCGAATAGAGGCTGCCCTAAAAGCCTCTATCCCTCTTGGAGAGCCTGGCAAGCTACCGAGAGTGTTCTGCCTGCACAGCAAGCTATATGTAGTGTATCCGATATGCCAAAACCAGTAAATACAATGGGTCTCATTCTACTGACCCTGAAAGAGCCACAATATGGCAGTGTTAAAAATGATGAGGAAGGAGAGGCTCATAAAATCGCAGGGCCAACTCAGGCTGCCAAAACAAAGAAGGACAAAAATGACTGTCTGTACTTTCAATGCACGTACACTGGCCTCGGATGCATCCATTAAGAACCTGATGGTGCAAGCACGAAAGATCAAGTATGATATCATTGGTCAGACTGAGACGACAAGATGTCAATCACATCACGCTGCTTTCGACACTGGGGAAAAACTGTTCCTTGGAACATGCAACAAAATAGGTGCTGGTGGTGTCGGTGTCCTTGTCAACATGAACATGGTCATAAACATTGATTCATTTGAGTGTCTAACAACCTGAATTGGACGATTACACTTGATTAGATGTGGCTCACTGCCGGCAGTTTCTATCTTCGTTGTCTATGCACCAACATCCAATTATGATGAAGGAGAAATTGAGAAGTTCTACATGGAGCTGGAAAGTTCTATAAAGAAGACCATACCTTCTACAAGATCATTGTCGGTGATTTTAATGCCAAGATAGGACCAAGAAGATCAGCCGGGGTACTCCACATCGAGACCTGTGACCTAAAATAGAACAAATAGGGTGAGAGACTGTTCAAGTTCATCATGTAGACCAAGACCATCCATGGTAACTCACAATTCCAGAAGGCTGAATCTAAACATTGGACATGGGAGTCTCCCGGTGAATGGTTCCACAACAAAACTGACCACATCATATTCAATCGATGGTCTTGCCTGACCGATGTTGCTGTTGTCCCAAAATTCCAAATGGGATTGGACCACCATCTCCTTCGTGCAAAATTCCTACTTCACAGAGCGGGAAGAAAGGGCTGCAAAATTTAAGAGAACTCTCAGAACGACCACCAACTGGAAGCTCTTTGGCACTATTGCAGCAACATGGGAAGATGCCATCATTGACAACATTGATGAGGAATATGATTGACTGATTCAGCACCTCCATGATTGTGCAAGGAATGGCGAGAGAGATATAGCCACAAAAAGACAACTGTCTTCGAAAACTCTCGAGCTCATTCACCAATGTGGCTTAGCGCTGGCCTCAGGCAACCGCAAGTGAATGTCCAAGCTTGCAAAGCAGTGTAGAGAAGCGATAAAGGAAGTCCTCAAAGAGAGAAGAGCAGAAGTGCTGGTAGATGCAGCAGAAGCCAGGAAAAGTATTCGTAACGCCCGCCTGTCCTTCTGCCAACTACAAGACCAAGATGACTGCCCTCCGACGTCCTGATGGATCTATTACATCCTCCAAAACGGCAATGGAGAAGATTATCTATGACTTCTACTCAAATCTCTTCGATAGCCATGTCCACTTGCCGACATACCAAATTCCACAGGATGGATATGTCGTTCCCAATGTTCTCCCTTCTGAAATCTGAAACACCATTTTGTTGGTAAAGAAGCGAACAGCACCTGACCCAGACAGGGTCAGACCCAAACACCTGAAGAACCTGCTGTCAGTACTCATCAATACATGTCTGTCATCTACAAGCTGTTCACTGGAATCATACTGAACAGGATTGGCAGAACACTAGATGAGGGACAACCATGTGAGCAAGCCGGGATCCACAAAGGATTCAGAACAATCAACCATATCCACACGATAATCATGTTCATTGAGGTTTCTCGGGAGTTCAAGATGCAGCTCTGTCTAATGTTCATTGATTTAAAGATGGCCTTTGATTCTGTTGAGACTGAAGTGGCCATTGAGGCCCTAGCCAAACAGGGCCTTCAAACTCAACACATCAGGACCTCAGTGAGCTGTATTGCAGATTCACTACCAGGATCGAACCATTCTACAGGGAGAATGGTTAAGACGGCAAGAAAGGGGTTTGGCAGGGTGATACTAATTCACCAAAACTCTTCAGTGCCACCCTCGAGAACATCATGCAACAACTGAAATGGGAAGGAATGAGAGTGAAGATACACGGTTGGCAACTACACCAATTTCGTTTCGCTGATGACATTGTTCTTCTAACACCAAACATCAGCCAAGCAGCACAAATGCTGGCCGACTTCTACTGTGTGTGTGGAAATGTCGGATTACAGCTGAATCTAACAAAGCCAATGTTAGGAGAAATGATCTCATTTCTCTGACGTTCCATTCACTTTCAACAGGCCGAACATCTCCAAATGCAGCTGTTATATGTACCTAGGTCGAGGAGTCAACATGATGAATGACCTGGCACCTGAGTTGCACAGGAGGAAGAAAGCAGCTTGGAAGCCTTCAAGAACGTGGAAGAAATAGCTAAGAGGACAAAGAACCTCCGACTCTGGGCACATCTCTTCGATTTCACTGTTCTTCCTGAATTAACATACACCTCAGAGACCTGGGCCCTATGAAAAAAGAATGAGAATGCTATATGGGTCTCCCAAAGAGGAATCAAAAGAGCTATGCTTAGATTATCATGCTTCACTCAAATGAGAGCAAGAATCCGGAGTTCCGAGCTCCAACAACGGTCAAGAATCAGGGGCGCTGTGTCATTTGCCAAGTCGTCGAAAATCAGATGGGCTGGACACATAATGAGATTTGGAGATGACCGCTGGACTAGAGCCATTACTTACTGGATTACACTTAATCACTTAATCACTTAACTTCCCGTTAATCGTCGATTTGCTCGAGCGGGTGCCAGTAACGTCTCCATTTGTCCCTGTCACATGCTAGTGTGGCCCAATGGCGTCTGTTCGCTCTAGGAACATGAAGAGCCTCAATCCGATCGTTCATGATCTTGATGAAGAAATCTGACCATCTGGCAGGTGGGCGGCCACGCGGTCTTTTGACATCCCGTGGAATCCAGTCAGTAACAGCTCTAGTCCAGCGGTCGTCTTTAAATCTCATTATGTGACCAGCCCATCTGATTTTTGACAACTTGGCAAACAAGACAGCGTCCCTGATTCTTGATCGTTGATGGATTACACAGGACATCAAAAGATCACATGGCCGCCCACCTATGAGATGGTCAGACTTCTTCGTCAAGACCCTGAACAATCAGTTTGAGGATCTTCATGTTCCTAGAATGAGCAGATGCTATTGGGCTACATTAGCACCCGACAGGGATGAATGGAGATGTTACTGGCGCCCCTTCGAGCAAATCTATGAGTAATGAGATGTCAAGTGATCAAGTGAGATTTTTATAACTGCCCTCACCTATTTTTCTTTCCTTTTTAAAAAAATTTATTTATTGAATCACTAAATAAAAAAATTTTTTATTAAATCACTAATAAAAAAATTATTTATTTATTGATAGCACAGCGGTAGGGCATTCGCCTTACAAGCGGCCAACATGGCCGACCCGAGTTCGATTCCTCCGCTCCTCTTGGAGAGCCCGGCAAGCTACCGAGAGTATTTGATATGCCAGACACAGTAACAACAAAGTCTCCAATGGAGACGTTACTGGGCCCGCTCGAGCAAATCGGCGATCAACGGGAGGGCCTTTACCTTTTACCTTATTGAATCACTGTGAAGTTACAAAGCTTTCAGGTTTAAGTCTCAGTCATACAATGATCAAACAACTTTCCCTTCACCAGTTCATATTTTCCACCACCAAAAACCCCAATATATCCCCCATGCCATCTCTCCCGGTGCCTGTGAGGCAGATGATTTCCACTTCACTTTCTCGCCACTTTGATTACATTCATTATTTTGACAAAAGATGCACCATTATTATTTGGAATTTTCCCCCAACAATCAAGCCTGCTGAAAAGACATCATGAAATCATTTGTTCTCTATTGCTGGTCATGAAGATCATATGATGTTGCGCAGCCACAGTAGTGGCCTTGCTATTTTCGACTTCTGGTATTTTACTAATTAAGTTTGAAGGGATTTATTTCTGCCAAAAGCCGAATAGTTCCGAGATTGGTTTGCGTGCCTCTGGGTCCACGGCCGTGTTGGAGAGCCGCTCATGGGGGCAACTCGTGGTTTCAGTAGGGCAAGAAGGACGTGTCGGTTCTGCCCCCCCCCCCCATCCCATGAGGCTGCATTTGCCCTGTCACTGCCGGCTCATACCTGTCTGTCCAATAAACTCTGAGGTGGCAGCTACCATGCCGCGGGGTGGGGCGGTGGGGGGGGTGGTGGCAGAAGAGACAGAAACCCTTTCCCTCCAGGGGGGCATGGCACCATAGTTTAATGCATAGTCCATTCACATTTCTGCCAGAGGCTGCTGGGTTCCGAATTAGTTTTGTGTGCCTCTGGGGCCATGGCTGTGTTGGAGAGCCGCTCATGGGTGGCATCTCGTGGTCTTGGCAGAGCAAGAAGGATGTGATGGTTCCACCCCCCATCCCATGAGGCTGTAGTTTCCCTGTCATTGCGGCTCATACCTGGCTGTCCAATAAGCTCTGAGGCAGTGGCCACCATGCTTCCTGAGGGGGGGGGGATGGCTACTTGTCTTTTTTTAATGTTTTTTTTTTATAGCACAGCGGGTAGGGCGTCTGCCTTGCACGCAGCCAACATGGCCGACCTGAGTTCGATTCTTCCGCCCCTCTCGGAGAGCCCAGCAAGCTACCAAGAGTGTTCGATATGCCAGACACAGTAACAACAAAGTCTCCAATGGAGATGTTACTGGGCCCGCTCGAGCAAATCGATGATCAACGGGAGGGCCTTTATTATTTTTTATTATTTTTATTAGTGAAACACCATGAGGTACAGTTGTAGACTTACAATCTGACATATTGATACCATGAACTTTAACACTATTATAACTATACAACTATATATATATATATATATATATATATATATATATATATATATATATATCACTGTCCTCCCATTGTTTATCATTTGCTGGAGACGGCACCAGTAACATCTCCATTGTGAGACTTGTTACTGTTTTTGGCATATCGAAGAGGCCACAGGGAGCTGGCCAGGCTCTGCTGTGTGGGCGGGATACTCTTGGTAGCTTGCTGGTCTCTCAGAGAGGGAAGGAGGAATCAAACCCAGGTTGGCTGCATGTAAGGCAAACGCCCTACCCGCTGTGCTGTTGCTCCAATCCTGGTAATTCAAATAAAAAATAAGTTCTTGGCCTTATTATTTTTTGGGGGGGAACCACACCCAATGGGGGTTGTTATTTCTGGGGCATTGCTAGGATTTGGTACCTGGGTACTTGAAATGTCATGTGGAACCAGGAATCAACCCAGCCCTCCTCATACAAAGCATGAGAAGTGGCACTTTGAATTATCTCCCCAGCCCATCATAAGAATATTTCTCAATGACTGCTGAGCAATGCAGCCTCAAGAAACTTTATGAGAATTTTACCTAGTATATCTATCAAATCGCTACACAAACTAAGAACAGCCATGCACCACCACCCATGGCATATTCGATATACCAAAAACAGTGAGAATATTGGGTCTCATTCCCCTGACCCTGAAAGAGCCTCCAATACAGCAGCGTTGGGAAAGACAAGCAAGGAGACACTGCTAAAATCTGAGGGCTGGGACGAATGGAGACGTTACAGGTTCCCACCCGAGTAAATCAATGAACAATGGGATGACAGTGATACTGTGATACAGTGATAGTTATCAAATGGGGTCTTGGTAATTTTGCCTGCAAACAGATATTGCTAAATTAACACCAGGATGAAAAACTTTGTTTTTGCTTTAATAGTTAAAAGTTATTACCCAAAACTGAAAAAACACACACACACTCACACACATACATGTGTGTGGTGATCCTTTAAGTCCATCATACGGTTTTATTTCTCTAAGCCTTTGTAGTATTGTTTTCCCCCATTCCCAGAATGTGTTTGAATCTTAAATCAGGCCTTTCAAAAGTTTCTTTTTAAGAATTCTGTGTATATTCCCATTATACTTTATTATGTTGTACATCACCCCCTTTGTTTTTTAGCAGCACCATAAGTCCTTCTTTATAATGTCCTCTTCCTTCTTTAATGACTCTTTCTTGACTCCGTAACATGACTGCTATGTACATACTGTATGCTTGTTAAAATCTCATTGAAAAATAAATGAATATAAAACACATGGACTTTTCCATCTGGGTTTTTCCAGATCCTAGTTTTAGAAGATTCTGCTTTGAAGAGCAACTGAGAGAAATGTCCAGGAAAAAATTCCCCAAGGACCTTTAGACCCTTTACTATAGTCTTCTTTTGAATGTTACAATCTCAGCAGCTACACTATGCGCACTTTTGAGGTTCACAATCTGGTGTTATTCCCATTTTTCTTGCCTAATTTCCAAAGTCAGAATAATCAGAATCACCATACATTTCATCTCTAGCTCATGATAAAAGTTCACTGATGTTTTCATCTCTCTTGGCAATTCTAAAGCTTCATCTAGAAACCTACTCATGCCTCAATTAGGGCTAATGCCTTCTAACATTTTTTTCATTTTCATTCTACTCCCAGTTCCAACCACTGCCCGCACTTTTTCAACATAGCATTTCAGAATGCAAATGTGACTAAATGGTTTAGTGTAACTTCAAACCTTTAATAGGAAAGAAGATCAAATATTCTTTAAAAAAATTTCAAATTTTGCATAGTCTTGCTTGACTGTCTAGTACCACTACAGTCTTATCTCCTACTCTCACTTCTCTTCATCTGAATACCATTTTCTTTACAGCTCCACAAATTTTCCATTCACTCTATCCTGTGAATTCTTGCACATGCTGTATACCACGTGTTTTTATCTTAAACCTTCCTCACTACCTCTTGGCTTTTGTGCATTTATTTCTCATTGCTAATAAATATTTTCATACATTGTGTTTAATGTTTGTTTCTTTACCGACGAAATGGCATGTCGGATTTCGGAAGGGAGAACGTTGGGAACGACATATCCATCCTGTGGAATTTGGTATGTCGGCAAGTGGACATGGCTATCGAAGAGATTTGAGTAGAAGTCATGGATAATCTTCTCCATTGCCGTTCTGCAGGATGTGATGGATCCATCAGGACGTCGGAGGGCAGTCATCTTGGTCTTGTAGTTGGCGAAGGACAGGCGGGCGTTACGAATACTTTTCCCGGCTTCTGCCGCATCTACCAGTACTTCTGCTCTTCTCTCTTTGAGGTCTTCCTTGATCGCATCTCTGCACTGCTTTGCAAGCTCGGATGTTAGCTTGCGGTTGCCTGAGGCATGCGCCAAACCACGCTGGCGAATTAGCTCAAGAGTTTTCGAAGATAGGCGATTTTTTGTGGCTATCTCTCTCTTGGCGTTTCTCACACATTCATGGAGGTGCTGAACCAGTCGATCATATTCCTCGTCAATGTTGTCAACAATGGCATCTTCCCATGTTGCCGCAATAGTACCAAAGAGTTCCCAGTTGGTGGTCATTCTGGGAGTTCTGTTTTTGAACTTTGCAGTCCTTTCTCCCCGCTCTGAGAAGTAGGATTTTGCACGAAGGAGACAGTGGTCCGATCCCGTTCGAAATTTTGGGACAACAGCGACATTGGTCAGGCAAAACCGTCGATTGAATATGATGTGGTCTATTTCGTTGTGGAATCGTCCACCGGGAGACTCCCATGTCCATCGTTTAGATTCTGCCTTCTAGAACTGTGAGTTACCATGAAAGGTCTTGGTCGACATGAGGAACTCAGACAGTCTCTCACCCTGTTCGTTCCATTCTAGGCCATGGGTCCCAATGTGAAGTTCTTCAGCTGATCTTCTCGGTCCTATATTGGCATTAAAATCACCCACAATGATCTTGTAGAAGGAGTGGTCTTCTTTATAGAACTTCTCTAGCTCCATGTAGAACTTCTCGATTTCTCTTTCATCATAATGAGATGTTGGTGTGTAGACAACGAAGATAGAAACTGCAGGCAGTGAGTCCCATCTATTCAAATGTAAACATCCGATTTGGGTTGTTAGGCATTCGAATGAATCAATGCTCTTGACCAAGTTGGTGTTGACAAGGACACCGACGCCTCCAACACCTCTTTTATCGCATGTTCTGAGGAACAATTCTTCTCCAGTGTTGAAAACGGCATGGTGAGATTCGTGCCTTCTTGTCTCGGTCAGACCAATGATGTCGTACTTGATCATTCGCGCTTGTACCATCAGGTCCTCGATGGATGCATCTGATGCTAGCGTATGTGCATTGAAAGTACAGACGATCAAACAGCACCCGGCCCTGACAAGATCAGACCTGAAAACCTGAAAAACCTGCCGTCAGTACTCATCAATACACTGGCTCGGCTCTTCACTCGCTACCTGTCTGAATGCAAGGTTCTCTCCCAGTGGAAAACCAGCAGGACCGTACTACTGTTCAAGAAGGAGACATCCATGACATTGGCAACTATTGCCCGATATGCCTATTGTCTGTCATCTACAAGTTGTTCACTCGAGTCATCCTAAATAGGATTGGCAGAACACTAGATGAAGGACAACCATGCGAGCAAGCAGGGTTCCGCAAAGGATTCAGCACCATCGACCATATCCACACGATAACCAAGCTCATTGAGGTTTCTCAGGAGTTCAAGATGCCGCTCTGTTTAACATTCATTGATTTAAAGAAGGCCTTTGATTCTGTTGAAACGGAAGCGGTCATTGAAGCCCTAGCCAATCAGGGCATTCAAGCCCAATACATCAGGATCCTCCATGAGCTGTATTGCGGATTCACTACCAGGATCTCACCATTCTACAAAGAAGTGATCGTTGATGTCAAGAGAGGGGTGCGGCAGGGTGATACCATTTCACCGAAACTCTTCAGTGCCACACTCGAGAACATCATGCGATGACTGGAATGGGAAGGAACGGGAGTGAAGATAGATGGTCGGCAACTACACCACCTCCGCTTTGCTGATGACATTGTTTTAATAACACCAAACATCAGCCAAGCGGCACAAATGCTGGCCGACTTAGACTGTGAGTGTGGAAAGGTAGGACTACAGCTGAATCTTATGAAGACAATGTTTATGAGAAACAGCCTTGTTCCTGACGCCCCATTCGCTCTCAATGGAACGACCATCTCCGAATGCAACAGCTATGTGTACCTAGGTCGAGAGGTCAACATGACAAATGACCTGGCACCCGAGCTGTGCAGGAGGAAGAGAGCAGCTTGGAACGCCTTCAAGAACATTGACGAAATAGCTAAAAGGACGAAGAACCTCCGGCTCCGAGCACATCTCTTTGATTCCACTGTTCTTCCTGCATTAACATATGCCTCAGAGACCTGGGCCCTATGCAAACAAGATGAGAACGCTATTCAGGTCTCCCAAAGAAGAATAGAAAGAGCTATGCTTGGAATATCACGTTTCACTCAAATGAGAGATAGAATCTGGAGTTCAGACATCCGTCGACGATCAAGAATCAGGGACGCTGTCTCATATGCCAAGGTGTCAAAAATCAGATGGGCTGGTCACGTAATGAGATTTAAAGACGACCACTGGACTAGAGCTTTTAGCGACTGGATTCCACGGGATGTCAAAAGACCGCGTGGCCACCCACCTTCCAGATGGTCAGACTTCTTCGTCAAGATCATGAACGATCGGTTTGAGGCCCTTCATGTTCCCAGAGTGAACAGATGCCATTGGGCTACACTAGCACACGACAGGGACAAATGGAGACGTTACTGGCGCCCGCTCGAGCAAATCGACGACTAACAGGAAGTTAAGTGATTAAGTGATTAAGTGTTTAATGTTAAACTAGGAGTCAGGAATGATTTGAATGGAGAGAACAATCATCAGTGCCCTAGAAAGATCTCTGAAGACTGTCACATAGGCTTCCTGAGGCAGAAACTGCATCACTGTGTGGTATCAGAGTTTTACCAGAAACAGACATCATTCTCTGTTGATTCATCATGCTACCAATGACAGCCAGAGAACTGAACCACTGGATATCTTCATTCCCACAGACTATTTCTATTTCTGCTGATTTTCTCAACTAACCGTCTTTTAACCCCAACCCCAATCCAGAATCCATGGCAACTAGTCAGGTTGTGAATTCATCACATCTAGTCACCATGTGAATGAAATGTGTTTTTCCTAACACTAACTCTTATTTGCTCGAGCGGAGCGATAGCACAGTGGTAGGGCGTTTGCCTTGAACACAGCCAACATGGCCGACCCGAGTTCGATTCCTCCGCCCCTCTCGGGGAGCCCGGCAAGCTACCGGGAGTATCTCGCCTGCATGGCAGAGCCTGGCAAGCTCCCCATGACGAATTCGATATGTCAGACACAGTAACAACAAAGTCTCCAATGGAGACGTTACTGGGCCCGCTCGAGCAAATCGACGATCAATGGGAGGGCGTTTACTTAGTTACTTAACTCTTATTGAGTATGAACTTTTGAGCTACTAGCATCTAGATTTTGAATTTAGTAACACCCATTGTGCTCTTTTGTAATCTCTCATCCCTTTACTTTGCCTAACCTTTTAGATCCCGATTCCAAAATCATTTCCTCAGAAGCCTTTCTGCATTTCCCACAGTTTCATATTTAATTCACATATAGTTTTCTTCTATTATATTTATAATAGTACATTTCTCACTTGATTATGATAATCTGATTATTATTAGCCTTTTCATTACGTGAAATGATTGACTTTATTCCTTTATTCCTGTTTATCCATTGCATTATGCTCCAATGCCTAGTCTAGGAACAAGTTCGTGGCAGGTCCCCTCCCGGTCTCTGCGCCCCCTCCAGCCCCGATGCCTGTCACTAGTCACTATGGCTGGTACTTTCTCTCTCTCTCTCTCTCTCTCTCTCTCTCTCTCTCTCTCTCTCTCTCTCTCCTTTTGCACCTCATTTGCAATACAGGTAATTACAGGTTGTCATGCATATTCCTTTACCTACTTTCTACATTCAGTTCCTGTCTAAAACGACCATTTCCAACTATTATTGTGGTGGCGATCCCTTTTTCATCCCAGCTGCCCTTTGCACCCCACCACCCTCCACACACACTCTTGTGGCAAACTTCAAAACACTGACGAGCCCTCCTGGCCCCTGGCCTTAGATATTAGTCTCAATATTTACACATATATCTATATCTATCTATCTATCTATATGTTAAACAGCCATTCTATACCTGTCCCTCTCTTTCTGACTTTTGTGACTCAGCATGGTACTCTTCTTGTCCATTTATTTATAAGCAAATTTCATGACTTCATTGTGTCAATGGCTGTGTAGTATTCCATTGTGTAGATGTACCAAAATTTCTGTATCCAGCCATCTGTTCTTGGGCACTCAGCTTATTTCCAGATTCTGGCTATTGTGAATAGTGCTGCAATGAACATAATAGTGTAAATGGTGTTTCTGCAGTGTGTGTTTTGGGCTCTCAAGGTATATTTCCAGAAGTGGTATTGTTAAGTCAAATGGGAGCTCAATTTCTAGTTTCTTGAGAAAGGCCCATTTTGTTTTCCAAAAAGTCCGGACCAGTTAACATTCCCACCAACAATGAAGGAGAGTCCCTTTCCCCCTGCATCCATGCCAGCGCTGGTTACCCTTGTTGTTCTGGATGTGTGCCAGTCTTTGGTGTAAGATGATATCTCATTGTTGTTTTGATTTGCATGCCCCTGATGATTAGTGATGTAGAGCATTTTTTATGTGTCTTTTGTTCTTTAGCAGAAATCGAACCTCAGGTTTTCTCTCAAACTTTTAAAAATCCTTTATTTGAATATCCTTTGGTTGATCAATGTGTGGCTTAGTAATTGATATTTGATATTTATTTCTTGGGGTTTACTTTTGTTGCGGGAACACACCTAACTGTGCTCAGAGCCGGTTTTGTGTTCAAGGGATCACTTCTGGGGAGTTCAGAGACCAGGTGTTACCAAGGATTTGGGGATATTCCTTAGCATGGTTTTGGTCTTTTCTCTTTTGGATTCCATTCCTCTTATCCCACTTCATTATTATTATTTATTATAGGTTAGTTATAATGAGCTACTATTGAATGAGCTACTTTCAACACCGCCATCTCATTTCAGTGCAGTCTACATTCATGCCAGGACCTGGCCCCTGCCCTCACCGGCATCCTTAAATCAAGGACTTCTATTGCCTCTTACCCACTAAACTTACCATTTAATGTAAATGGACCCTTTAGATTTCTCATTTTTGAACTAAAATCTACTGAAGGTAAATCTCATAGTGGAGAGCAATTATGTATTAATGTGCTGGATATAGGGAAATACAGAAAGCATTTTCATGATTCTACACTGTACATGTACACCTCATAAAAAAGAAAAAAATTGAGAGAACAATACATTTAAAAGAAAACAAATGAGGTGAAAAAGGAGAGAGAGAGAGAGAGAGAGAGAGAGAGGTAGAAAAGTACCAGCCATAGTGACAGGCAGGGGGGCTGGGGGGCAGCGCAGAGACCGGGAGGGGAAATGGGGACCATTGGTGGTGAGAAAAGTAGTGGTGAAGAAATGAGTGTTGGAACATTATATTGCTGAAATCCAATCATGAACAACTTTATAAATGTGTTTATCACTGATTCAATTTAAAAAAATATTGAAGCACATATTGTAGTAAATAATGTCCCAGGTTGGAGCAGAAGAGAGGACTTGAGGGAAGAAAGCCTTCACGAAAATATGCAAAGTTAGCATCCAAGAGATGTTAAGTTTGACATTGGAAAAATGTATTGGAATATGTCTTTGGAGAGTCATTTAAAAGTCTGGTGGATTTTATTGGCTTGCATTAAAATTTAGCAATTAAAAGGAGTCACATTTGAAATCCAGGTAAAACAAAGTGGTGCAAGAAATGAAATGTGATGATACACCCACTTCACTGAACAGTAAGAAATATTTACATAGCCAGAATAATAAAACTGATGATGTGTAGTTAGTAAAAATTATAATGTAATTATACATTAAGGTGTAGAATCAAGACAAAGGGAATATAACATGACTATAATCTTCCTCTAAGAGTAAAGAAGTGGACATCATTTAAATATAACAATCCCCCCAAAATAGTTTAGGCATATTCTTCAGGAAAAAAAAGTAATAACCTGAGGGGGAGGAAGTATAAAGGTTTTAAATTAACTGACTCTGGGCAGAGGAAGATACGCATAAGAGTTGAATCTGTCTTGGGGTAATGAGTGTATGCTAGTAATTTGGTGTTATTAATTCTGTTTTTTTAGTCCAAAGTATTCTGCAGTTCATCCAATTCTGTAAGCTGCCTCAGTTTCCTTCCCACCTTATCTTACAAATATTCTCTTTCTAGATTTGGGGCTCAGAAAGCCTAATATGTTGAAAGAACATCATTTATGTATTTCTGTAGTCTGCATTAAATTTTGCATCACTCAAGAAAGAAATCCCATTGACGAACAACAAGCTACAGTTGGGAAGAGATTCCTTAAGGTGTGAAATTTGCACTGGGAAAGGGGAGAATATGATGAACACCCAGCACCCAATATTACAATAGTATACTTAAAATATGGAAAAGGGAGAAAGGAAACTATGAGATATATATATATATATATATATAGAGAGAGAGAGAGAGAGAGAGATAGAGTTCAGTAACCACCAGGCATCATTTTAGTGACCTTTCACAACCTCCCTGAAGATGCCCTATTGGATTTTAGTTACCTAAGACTTGCCCCCCACAAACATCAAGCTAATCACTGAGCTAACTGGGAGTTGAGTGACACTGGGTTAAACCTAGAGGACACATAGACCCTGACCTATCCAGTCCAATCTGACAGCTAGAAAGCAAGCAGCACCATTACAGTGGAAAAAGCCTTTCTGGGGCCTGAGAAATAATATAGGGCTTAAGGTGCACACTATGCATGCAGGGAGCCCTAACTTTGTCTCCAGCATATGTGGGTCCCTGAAGAACACCAGATGTAGCCCCAGAGGGACTCACATATCTGAAGGGTGTGTCCCTGGCAACCCCTCAGCACTGCTTGCGTGGCCTGGGTAATCTCTGGCACCACAGGATCCCAGCAGCACCATGTCCTTGGGTGCTAGCACTAAAGAGCAAGCCTGCTTGGCTGAGAATCACTGGTATGCTTTGGTATTTTTTCACTCCTGGGAGTTACATTATGTGTCTGACACCCCAGTTTCCCAATACATTTAACTACCCCCACACCATGCCCTAAAAGTGATTTCCTAGCCACACCCACAACTGCCTGACCAGGGGAGACCAACCACTGGTGATCACTTAGGCTCCCTGGAACTTTGGGCCCAGGTATTCTCAAGTACTTGTAATCTGTAACTTGAGGTTTTCCTAAATCTGCTAGAACTTGGCACAGAGGTACCGCACAGCATTTGTGACGGCACAACGACTGGTTGCTTCTCATGCCTGCTATAAGTTTAGGCTTCTGCAAACTTGAATCTCAGTTGAACATCCAGGCTTTATAGAGCTTGACAGAGTTGCCTTCAGTGCTGAAATGCTCAAACTCCTGATTACGGCCCAGGTCTGCACAAATTCAGTGCACAGTTGTCAGTGGGTGCCTGTGAATTTGAACATTTGATTAGAACCCTGATTCACTCACACCCGGTGCTACAAAATTTTCAACACACACAGACACACACACACACACACACACACACACACATCCTCCCACCACAGGATACTATACAGATCTACTTGACTTTGATACTATAATTTTGACTGTATGCTCACCTATGCAAATCCCACGTTAGACACACAGGTATTCTTAGTGCCATAGTCGCTGATAGTTTGATGACTGCAAACCTTCAGTTGTGTACAAGACTATTTGACATATACGCTCACAGCTGCTGCCAGGCACTAGAAACATGTGTTGCCACTCAAGTTTGTTCAGTGTTGGTGCAATAGCCACAATAGAACATTCACGAGCACAAACTCCTGGTAGACGCTCAAGCCCACAAAAACTCAAAAAGTCACCGTTACCCGCTGGAATGCTGGATTGTGATTATGAACCCCTGATTACCAGTCAAGTCTGTTTGAACACAGTCTTTTTTGCCTCTAGCTTCACATCACATCAGACACAATTCAGTTGCACCAATGGATGAAAGTGAAAGCCTGGTAAGGAACACCAAGAATCTCAGAGTTTTCTAAACACTCTGACAAAAACTTCAAAGCATCAATACTATTGTTTCTCCCTAAAATAAAGGAATCAATGGAGAGGTACTGGAGATAAGGTATAAAGGGTAGGCTCTTGCCTTAAACATAACCATCTGGGGTTCAATACCTTGCACCCCCATAAAGTTCTATGAACCCTACCAGGAGTAATTTTTGAGTGCAGAGCCAGGAATAAGCCCTGAGAACTGCTGGGTGTGGTCAAAACACCAAAAAAATAAGTTAAAAACACTGTGGTATTGGAATAAAAAACAGACAGTAGGTCCATGGGAATAGATAGAGAGCCCAGAAATAGGCACTCTGCTATAAGAATACTCAACAACTGAGGAGTAATGACAACATAATAAGGAAGAAATTTCTCTTCTACAGTTGGTTCTGAGAGACCTGGATAGCCACATACACAAGGATAAAATTGGACTATTATATCACAATAACCATAAATGTTAACTCAAAATGGATTAAAGACCTGTATATTACATATAGTATGTAAAATGAATTGAAAAAACACTTTAGTAAAACACTCCATGACATTGGCTTCAGTGTCTTATATCATTTAATTCCATTGGCAAGGAAAACAAAATTAAACTTCCAAAGAAACTATCACTAAAACAGAAAGACATTCTGCTAAATGGAGAAAATAGTATACTACTTAACCACTTAACTAACAAATAGTTAAAAATTAAGAGATATAAAAAATTCCCAATATTAAACAATATTAAACACCCACCTCCTGGCCCCCTGGGGCCGTCTAATCCCATCAGCGGCCAAGACTCAGAGACTATAAAATCCAGATCCCGGAACCGCGCGGCTGCTTGTCAGAGCTTTTTTTTTATGACATCTTATTATCCCATTGCTACTTTGGACAAACTTGCAGGCTATCGAATGTAGCCCGCCCACAGGGCAGAGTCTGGCAAACTCCCTGTGGCGTACCAAATATGCCAAATACCAGTAACAATGATGGGTCTCATTCTCCTAAAGAGCCGTGAATATAATCTCAGGGCTAGGATGAAAGAGACCTTACTGGGGCCTGCTCGAGGCAATCGACGAATAACAGGATGATGAAATGAAATGAAAAAAACAATAAAAAATGAACCACCGTTTCCCAAAATGTGAAGTGCTTAGCTGGCACCCTCTTAAATAGATATACTGATGCCCAACTGGCATGTGAAAAAATAGTAATTGTAACTTATTATCAGGGCAATGCAAACAAAAACAAAAACTCTTGCCTGTGAGAATGACCTACCTAGAACAGGCCCAAAGAACAAGTGTTAGCAGAGATGTGGAGAGAAGAGAACCTCCCTTCAGTGCTCCTGGAAGTGTACATTGGCTCAATATCTGTGAAAAACAACACGGGTTTATCTAAAAAGAATTGAAAAGAGTTCTAAGTATGATATAGCAAATTGACTCCTATGTACCTACAGAATTAGCACAAAACATCATGTCAAAAAGATATATGCACACTTGTATTCATTACGGAAATATTACATAGCCAATGCATATTTTTAAACAACTCACGTACTCAGTGACAGATGGTGGATAAAGATATCAAATACATGTACAATAAACTGCTATCCATCTGTAAGAAAAGATGAAGTCTTACCTTTTGCCAAATAGAACCGGTGGGGTCTCGCTGAATAGAATAATTCAGAAACAGTAAGTCATCACATTTCTCTTATGCATATGTGAGATTTAAAGAAATTTTAAAAAGCCAGAGAGGATATAGAGGGCAGACGCTTTCCTTGCACGTGGTCAGATTCCATGCCCAGCATCCGTGAGTACCGCCAGGAGGGATTCCTGAGAGCAGAGCCAGGAGTAGCCCCCCTCCCCCATCATCTCTGGTGTGGCCCCCCCAAAGCAAAACCTGACTTTGAAGACTCAGTCTGAATTGAGGGGTGAAGGACAAGTTTCTGTAAATAAAAACAGCACATGCACACACAGGTGTGGAAGAAATGACTGGTGTTCATTTTTACAGATAATCGACATTTGATTGCTCATTGCCGGTAGCTAAGTCAGGTGGTTTAGCAGAAGGTGTGCCTGATGGACAACATTCTGGAGAGATCGACAAGCACTTCCAGGCTCTGATACAGCGCCCAAGACCAAAGAGGGTCACGGATGACTCCAACGCCAAGAGCAGGCGTGACGTCATGAAGTACCTGGACGTGCTGCCCTCGCTCACCTTGGCCCATGAGCACCGCGACGTGCGCGAGACTGGACTCGAGCTCCAGAGCGCCGAGAGCTTGAACCCGGGGCTGTCCTGCTCCAACGGCACCGCCAACTTCCACAGTTTCAGCTCCAGGTGGGCCTCTAAAGCCCATTGTCAGGCTTTCCACCCTGGACTGTTCCGTGAGGAGCCCTTCGTGCACCAGGGCCATGTAGTTGGCCGGGAGGAAGGTGAAGGGGCAGACCTTCAAGATGCACCATTTGGGGAAGACAGTGGGCCCGGGGGAGGCTTCCTGGAGCGCAGCTGGGATGAGGCGCACGTAGATGTGCTCAGGGTGCCCGGGCTGGCCTGGTGCTGATGCAAGGAGTCAACGTCTTTCTGCAGCGACCGTTGCATTAACTGTCAGTCTGAGCGCGCGGAGACCAGGCAGCGCCCAGTGCTGCACGAGAGCTCCAGGGCCCAGTGGGTGACCACCTTGCCCGTGCATGACCGCAGTGCCAAGGACCCAGCTTCCTGGATGGCAAGTAAGGGAACAGTGACAGCCACCGAGGTGCCCTTAGACTTGTGTGGGTTGAGGGGCTACTATCCTAGGATAGCCTGAACTAGGTCTGGGGACTCCAGATATTGGTATCTGTAAGTTTCTGCCTTGCCTGGAGAAACTGTGGTGCCTCCATTTTGGGGCACAGGCTATGAACTCTTGCACAGCTCCATGCATACAGATGTTATTTATGTAACCTGGGTGCATAGTTAATAAAAAACATTAAATATGCACCCAGGTTACACATACAAACACCACCACCACTTACATTTTTGAAGTAGCATATTTCTTTGTATTGTTCAGAGGGTCCTAGGAAAAGAAAAAATCTATGGGGAGGAAGTACTTTATCTGATATATTTTAAAATATCTAATATTGAAAAATAAATGAACGAATCATTATACTTGAACTGCTATATTTGATGACAATATTGATGCACATTTGACAAATTATAAATAAAGGGCTTTTGTGGAAAGTTAATAAAGAAGTGGCTAGTATAACACTATGATAGAAGACACTTCATAAAAGATACCTGGCTCATATTTCTAAAGTTATTGACTGTCTTCAGCCAAATCTAAAATAATATTCATGTTTTTAAAATCCACTTTGTGTGGCCATTCTGTCTTGGATTGCATTTTTACACAGTTATTGTTTGAAGCAATATGGGACTCTAATAGAATAATGAATGTGTATACCTGCATTTTAGGCATGTCCATTAGGCTAATTAAAATCTAGTATGGTCACAGCTTTTTAATTACTTTCCGTCATCGTTGCAGTCAATGAAGCTAGGTCGATTATGAACTATAATTTCTCACTTATAATAAATCCTCGAATCTTGGCCAAGATTTCTCAGGGATCCATGGACTCAGGTTGGGACAAGGAATTGCTCTTTGCAGGAAAAGGTGAGTCAGTCCTAGACCTTACTCAGGTTTATGGGGTTTTTTGTCTCACCTCGGGGAAAGGAATTTCAAGAGCAGATGAGCAGTGAAGTAGAGCAGATTTTATTTGGAGGTTCCTTTTGAAGTTGAGGAGGGAGGAAAAGTGAGAGTGTAGCATGCTCAAGGGAGAACACATGCTTCTCCAAGAGTAGAGAGAGTCCCTACATACACTTGGTCCTAACAGATCATAACATAGGGAACTTCACAACTCAAAAACGGAACCGCAGGAGACACAAGTGCTTGGCCATGTGGAAACAAGCAGATTGTGGGCTCAGGCAGCCTATGTGTGCACTCCTTTTGTTCAAGGTGGCTTTTATAGGGTTTCTCCAAGCCACCCCACTGGGCTTTCTACTTAGATAAGAGACCCCTTGTTAGGGTTGTTGCTAAGTGGGTAGAGTTGGGTGTGGTCTTCTTTGAAACTCCTTTTCTTGACCTTTGTTCCTGCTGGAAATTCTCTCAGAGGGTGGCCCAGCCTTCTCTGGTCTGGGCTAGCCTAGAGTTAGTAAAGTAAAGTAAAGTAAAGTAAAGTAAAGTAAAGTAAAGGCCCTCCCGTTGATCGTCGATTTGCTCGAGCGGGCCCAGTAACGTCTCCATTGGACACTTTGTAGTTACTGTGTTTGGCATATCGAATACTCTCAGTAGCTTGCCGGGCTCTCCGAGAGGGGCGGAGGAATCGAACTCGGGTCAGCCATGTTGGCCGCTTGTAAGGCGAACGCCCTACCACTGTTAATCAGATTAAAGGAAGGAATTGCAGGGTCTTTCTATTGGGAGGGATCCAGTCATTTTTCCATTGACTTGGGAGGGGTCTTCCCTATCTTCCGGCTTGCTCACATTACTGGGAGTTCAAAGTTATCTCAGATCTTGACTATTGATGAGCAACCTAAGGCTCCATGACTTGTAGTTTATGTATATATTTTCACTTTCCCGAAGCAAGACTCTGCATCACTACAAGGCTGCTGTGTGGGAGTGTGTGTATTAGGCATCTGTTGTTTTTGCCTGCCTGGCACCTTTCTTTATTCTTCAGAAAAGCTCTTTGGGTTTATTTGGGGGCACTGAACCCCACCCATTGGTTAACGTTTGGGTGTGAATATCACTCAAGGAACTCAGCTCTCCCATCCAAAGCATCTGGATTTATGACCCACGTTGAGTCAGTCAGATTCAGGCAGGAATTTCAATCAAGTAGAGATGTGACTTGAAAATGAGTGGAGAAATCTACCCCTGCCATACTATTCTGAAAATACTGTACATACATTCCCATGATTTCAAATAAGGATCTCCAAACTTCTTCTGCATAAGCCAGTACATTTTTTATAAATTTTTTAAATTTTATTTTCCTAAAGTTCATGATAATTAATTGTAATCAATAGTTCAACACCAATCCCACCACCATTACACCTTCCCACCACCATTATTTTGATTTTTTTTAATTAAGCCTGTACATTTTAGGATTTGTAAGTCATCCTTTTTAGGATTTGTGAGCCATCATTTGGTTTCTGTCTCTCCATGACAAGACCTGTAGGTTTTTTTCCTTTCCCCCTGTGTTCTCTCAAGTTATTCATATTCTAACTATAATTCTTTTTTTTCTATTTATCATAGTCAGAGGTAGTTTATATTGCTTATCATTAAAGAACTCTATCTAAATAAACTGAATCTTTTGGCTAGTGAGTGGCTCAGTTGACTGTCCTAACATCCACATAACAATGATTTTCTTTTTATGTCTGTCTCCTCCTAGAATTTTCAGTAGCAATTGTAGCAGTTAACAGGAACAATTCAGCTTGCTCATAAGGACACAAAAAGCCTGCTGATGCAAGTAAAGAGGAAGTTAGTGCCTTTTCAGATGTTTAGGATGCTTAGGGTCAAATTGAAAATAGAATGTTCATTTGCTAATAGTTCCATTTTTTGAATGTCTCTTTTCATGAAATAGGAATTGGTAGGGTTAATGACACTTTTTTAGTCAGTATCCCAGAGGAATTTTTTTAATGACCTAGAGATTTTTAAAAAATTTTAATTAAAAATTTTGAAAATCATGCTATCATTTAATCCCAGGTATCCTATGCTTCCCATGTTGGAAGATACTGAGACCAAACCTGCCATGCTGTGAGACTAACTTTATGTGAGACTTTCAGTCTATAATCTTCTAGAGTGACTAGATTGCACATGTGCCAGCACTTCCTCCTCTTTGTGTTTCCTACTGTTCTAGAAGAAAAGTAAATACGGTAGGGCATCTTAGTTATACCACGCACATTAAATAATGAAGTCTTTTTTAATAGTCTGGCACTAGAAGGAAAACATAATGAGCCTGGTCCTTCTTTCATAAGACTTTGTCTTCCTAAGAGGAGAACATTACCGTCTAAGACATTTTGAATAGTGAATAATTGGGAACACACCATGCTTGCTTTAGTCAAAGTCAGTTACAAAAATATGATCCAGAGAGACGCTACTGATATTGGTTTTCTTCTAACAATATAGATCTCTCTTAACAAGGTCTATCAAAATTTTATGTTGTAGGTGCCGAGTATGTGTGAGATACTTTGCTAGGTGTTTGCAGACATTCTATTTGATTGCTGAGGCAACGTTGTAGAAAATATTTTCTTCATTTTTAGAGAATGCTAGGATTGATTTATTCATAACTAAAAATGAGTTACAGAATAGAAATTCAAACCAATCTCCAACTGGTCCTAAAGTCGCTGCCCTTTATGTCCTTTCAAATGAAAGAGTCTGTCTTTTATGCTGAGTTTAAAAATGCTAGACATTTTCCTTTTGGGTAGGGGTTACTCCAAAGCCTGCTAAGAGGGCCAGAGGGCAACTACTACTAATTCTCAATGGGACTGAAGGATTGAATGATTGAATGCTGGGGGACCAACAGTACCACTGTGGAGGTGCTCAGGGGCCTCTAGAGCTGCTCCTGGGACTAGGCTCTCCTGGAAATCTAACCCATTGACCTTCTGGGCCACTAATAAGTTTATATACTTCTTTAAGAACTGTAAAAATGCTTTTAATTTATTTATATATTTCCGTTCCTCCACTTCCTCACCATATTCTCTGTGTTTTTGATGAAAGTAATTGGGTGGATTTAAAATCTGTGAGATAAATGTTTTTTAACAACTGATTAATGTTTAGAGCATCTTTTTCGTGTGTAATGGCAATTGATATGCCACCTTTAGTAAAGTTTCTATTCAAACCCTTCACCTATTTTTGGGCCATACCTGGTGGAACTTGGGAGCTATTCACAGCACTGTACTTGGGGTCACTGTTGCTGTGCTCAGGGGACCATGTGTTGTTGAGGATCAAATAGGAGTTGGACACATGCATGAAAAGCGTCTTAACCTCTCTGACACTTCTCCAGCCCCATTTTCAAAAATCTATGTTGTAGTCCTAGAAATTCTGGTAGTGTAGGGAACTCAGTGTTTATTTCCTTGGGGCAGGGGAGGTCACTCCTCACAGTACTTTAGTGACCATGGAGGCAAAGGACTGAGTGTTGGCCCCTGTATACAATTCATCTCCTCCAGCCATTTGAGCTGTCTTCATAGCCCACATATTTTCATTTTAAAATGACAATTGGTAAAACATTTTTTAACAAAAGAAAGTTTTGATATTATACTTTACCAATAATTAGCACAATTGTTTATATGCACCCCTAAAAATGTTAATTCTATCCATATCCAAATCTCAAGTGTATCATCATGTGACCCTTTAGGACAGCATGCACGTTTTGATGTGTTCATTTTTCCCAGAGATCAGACAAGTTTTAGTACCTTTAGAAATATTTTAATATCATTCTAAACATACACTGAGAAAAAATGTTATGGGTGGCGAGGAGGAGGGTGGTCGAGGGGTGGAGAATGGAACAGAATTAGACTGTTGTAATTTTTGAGTTGGTGGGTCCACGTGACTGATTGATAAAGGAGAAAAAGGAGAGGTAGGACCTCAGTCCCCAACCTGAATTGTTTTCTACTACCATGGATCCCATTTCTACAACTGTATGGCCAGTTGTCTCATGAACTGTGGCCTTCTCCTGCAACGAGGACTGGGATGATTTTCCACTTGTCTCCACACTCTGGAAGATATCCTCAATATGTTCTTCGGGTTCTTCCTGAAGGATTGACGAACTTTGCAGCTGGGGGAAGATCGAATGTGGTGTGTTGGTTGGGCGTCCTTGGGAAGGGCAGTCCCTTCCTGGCCCCTAACAGCATACATGGGCTTCCAAGGAGGTGTTGAGTGGAGGTGGCCCAGAATGCCCCATGGGAAAGTCGGGGGTTGAGAGAAATTGGAAGGAGGGAAACCAAGAGTGAAGGAGGGTTTGTCCCAGGGGACCCTGAGGGCAGCAGTCAGGCTCACCGAGGTTGTGGTAAACACGGTGAACGGCTGATTCACAACATGAATGTCGTCGTCTGTAACCGGCAGCACTGCCAAACTCTCCTTCACTTCCTCTTCCTTCACCTCTTCCTCCTTCTTCACCTCTTCCTCCTCCTTCATCTTTTCCTCTCCCTTCACTTCCTCTTCCTCCTTCACCTCCTCCTCCTTAACCTCCTGTTCCTTCACCTCCTCCTCCTTTTTCTCCTCCTCCTCCTTAACCTCCTCATCCTGTCCCCCCTCCTCCTTCATCTCCTCCTCTTCCTTCACCTCCTCCTCCTTATCCTCCTCATCCTGTCCCTCCTCCTCCTTCATCTCCTCTTCCTTCACCTGCTCCTCCTTATCCTCATCCTGTCCATCCTCCTCCTTCATCTCCTCCTCTTCCTTCACCTCCTCCTCCTTATCCTCCTCATCCTGTCCCTCCTCCTCCTTCATCTCCTCTTCCTTCACCTCCTCCTCCTTATCCTCATCCTGTCCCTCCTCCTCCTTCATCTCCTCCTCTTCCTTCACCTCCTCCTCCTTATCCTCATCCTGTCCCTCCTCCTCCTTCATCTCCTCCTCTTCCTTCACCTTCTCCTCCTTATCCTCATCCTGTCCCTCCTCCTCCTTCTCTTCCTCCCCCTCCTCCTCATTCTCCTCATTGTCCTCCTCCTCCTCCTCCTCCTCCTCCTCTTCTTCCACCTGTTGCTCCTTCCTTTGCTCAGCTTCATTTCCTGTGGGAGGATCCCCAGGGTCACAGACCGCCAAAGACAGAGGACCCCCTAGGGCAGATCTGGCTTGCTTCTGCCTCCCTGTGTAGCCCTACCCTCACCCTGCACCCACCTCATCCAAATCTAGCTTCTCTCTGCTGGGGTCCCTGTCACTTACTATTTGTGTGAGTGGTGATAACTTTGAGCTGAGCCCGGAGATGCAGGTTCTCTTCTTTGTTTTGTTTCAGAAGTTCCTAAAGGTGAGGGAAGAAGGTGAGGAGGGAGTGAGGAAGGAAGACTGCTTCGCCTCATCCTGCTCAGGTGTACAGGGCCCCCTCTCTTACTTGAAGTCTTTTAATTTCCACTTTCATATCATTTAGTTCACAGTTGTGCTTGAGTCTTTCTTGTTCCAATTGTTCCAGGAGCTGCCGCTCCTTCTGGATGGCTAATTTATGGCATGTAGCCAGTTGTGTGCGAAGATTAGCGGCTTCCTGTTGCATCTCTCGAAGACAGGCGTCTTGCTGCTGGCGCAGATTCCAGGCGTCTCGATCATTTCTTCTGACCTGCGGGCAAGCTGGGAGTAAGGACGGGCAGCAGGGGCAGCCTGAGTCTTCAGCACAGGTGAGTCTCACACACAAACTCCCAGGCCCAAGGAAACAGCATTTGGGAGTCTGTTCCCCGCACAGGTCCTAATGGTCTTACTCCAGGACCTAAGAGATGCCACTCCCCCCGCCCACACACACACACACACACACACACACACACACACACACACACACCCCTCCACCACCACCACTCCGGCCCTTGCCTCCTTTCCCTGTCTCCCACCTCCCAGGAACCTTCCTCCCTGGCTATTAGCTCCTGAATCTTGGTGGTGTGTGGTGAAGCTTAGGCTTCAGCCCAGGACCCAATCTGTGCTTGGTGCCCTCCACCCGTCTGCCCCCCCCCCCAATTGTTTGGAGTCTTTCTTACTACATACTTTAGCTTTGATTGTGATTTCTAGGCCAGGCCCTAAATGACATAGAGACCTTTGCATCACCCTTCCCCCTTTCCCAAGGTGGGAACTGCCTTGGTTCTCTCCCCCTGGCTCCTAGCAACACCTCCCCCTTTCAGGCAGGAGTCGCACCCCAGCTAGAGCAGGGGTTACCTTTTCTGATATCTCCTTTAATATTTTCTGGAGAAGTTGCACCTTTTCTACTGCTGGGTCTTCTTCTCCACTCTGGAAGACCCAAGTGGATAGGTCAGTCAGCGCCTCCCCAGCCCCTTACCTGAAGGCCTCCTGCCCAACTCTACCCCCATCATCAAAGAAGGGCTCTGTGCCATCTTTCCTGTTCCCTGCTTCCTGATGGAGGGGAGAGAGGGAAAAAATATTCAAAAATCCCAGTCAATCACACAGTAGAGAAAAGATCAAGAACGGGTTAAGAGGGGAACAAGAGACACTCCCACAGTGGAAATGTAGCCAGCAGCAGCTCATGCACATCTGGCAGAGGACATGGCACCTGCCCTGCCACTTTTCCCATGAGACAGTATTCTCCATTGCAGCGATAAAGGTCACACTTCACCCCAGTCCTTAATCTAAAGGGAGCAGAGAGAGCAGAGTGGACAAGGGCCAGGAAAAAGAGGGAGTCAAACGGAGACCAGGTGTCCAGGTTGGCAGGTCCCCCTTGGAATGTTGCAAGTGAGAACAAAGGGGCCATCCCAACGAGACCCATGAGCAGTGCCACACAGGTTCCTGCCTTCAGGGTTACCCGGTCCCATTTTAAGGCTTTTTTTTCACCATGAGTCCCTTTAATCACACCCATCAGGATGGAGTGGATGCCAGTAGGGCTCCTTCCATCCACTTAACCTTCTCCATTGTAAGATCTAGAACTAGACTTAAAACCATACTGATGAAAGGGCTCCCTTAAACAACGGGGGCTACAGCTAAGTGATCATTCTGAAAGGCGTTGATCTGATTTGACCATGGCTTGTGGTAGAGAAGAGACACAAGGACCCTTTTTTCCTGAGGCCACCAGCATGCTAATACCTGAGGAACACTTCTTCTCCCCGTGTCCTAACTCAGTCTCAAAGGTCAAACTTGCCTATTCAAGTGAAACAGTTGTGCCCAGGGCTGAGGCAGTGCGCCCCAAGAAGAGCCTGAGCATGAGGGGAAGCAGGACCAGAGTTTTTGTGGATGCCCCACTCCTTCCACATCCATAAACATCCCCGCAGCACCCCCTGAGCACCTATCTACTTGGGATGTCATGCAGGGCAGGACTCACCTCAGTCAGCAGTTGGAAGGCCTGGGAGGTGGCGGTGTTCTGGCCACTGTCTCCGCAGTTGTTGTTTTTCTCCCACTGCCTTTTACCAGGGATCAAATTATGTTTGACTTCGAACTTGTTGGACTGCGGAAAAGCACAGCAACGCCTGCGTGAGCATGCTTATTCACACCGCACTGACATAAGTTCTCTTGTACTCGTCTCCATGGAAGGGACCCAGTGGGCAGGAGGATGGTGTTTGTCCCGAGGAGGGAAGCCCTAGGGGTTACTGGACCAGAGTCCCCAGAAGTCCCAGGAGAGCAGCAGCTACTGAGTGAGACTGGCTGAAGGCTTGGATGAGTGTGAAAAGAGCCCAGGGGCTCATCAGCCAGTGGCCACACACACACCACTGAGGGGTCATCACAGGGCCTTGGGCTAGACCCAGGCCCCAGACCCCAGCACTTTTTTCTTACCATTTCCCCAGCTTTAACCAGCTTTAATTTATTCTCTTTATACTCATGGGTCTCCATCAAGGATGGGGGTCGGGGCCTCGTCTCAATATTCCGATTATCCATGAGGATTTCTCCTCATGGACTGCGGTACTGAGAGAAGATGGCATAAGAGGCTGAGGCCGCGCATTTATAGAGGGGGCTCATGGGTGTGGCCCAAGGTCTACAACCGCATTGGCCAGTGAGAATTCCAAACCCCCTGGGACCTCTGGTTTCCATGTCCTACAGCCCAGACAACTGTGACATCACAATGGAGGCAGCAGCCACTCCTGCTCATGCAGCAGTTGGGCCTGAGGGAAGCTCCCCACCCCCATCCCAGGAGCCCCAGCACTCCCCCTTCCCCAATATGACTCTGAATGGCAAGACAAAGAGTGGGAATGGAGTGTCCTCAGAGAGAAAGTGCATGATTCTATGCCCTGTCCCTTCCCGCCTTGACCAAGTTCAGTGCACTACTTTCTCAATCCCAGAAATCATGTCAGAGATTCCTAACTTTAACCCCTGTACTACATTTCTGCCCTCTCAATATGTGTTTCAACATTTTCATTTTAACCTCTGCTGACGAGTGAAACCTTATAAAGAACACTTACTGATAGGAGCTTTGCAGACTTCTGAATCTGAAATATTAGCCCTGTCTCCCCCTCTGTGGGCAGCCAAGAGATGGCTATTTGGAAAGAGTGCTAGCACAGTATTCTCATTGCTGATGGTTTTCAAAAGAAGCAGTATGTGGACATTCAAACTGTTAGGATGTGTGATCTAAGGAACGAGTGCAGCACAAATGTGAAAGTTCAATAGAGCTTTATTTTGTGCAAAGCACAGAGTCCAGACACTGATCGCCCAATCGACCAGGGTCTTCTCCTCAGAGAGTGAGTAAGACCCTACATCTCCAAGCCCCTTTTACACCTCAAACCCCAACTGTCAACCGACCTATTCCATTTGGTGGGCCTCAGGGCAATGAGGGACTTTCTGGCTCTGGATTGACTGCCTTTTCTGGGTCTGCTAATTCAGTGATTTACTTCTCTCCCCAATTGGTCCCCCAACTGCTGAATTTGGTAGTCATTCTAGCTAGGTGGCCTTAGGTGGGCCCTAAAACAAACGTGAGGCCAGCATAGCTCCAAGGATGAGTACAAGCTTTGCCTACTGAAGGCCTGGATTTGATCCCTAGACCACCCTGAGCATCCCAGGAGCAATCCCTGACCACCCTGCCTGGAGAAGCAACTGAGCACTGTTGTGTGTGAACATTAAGCAAAACACATCCTGGAAGAGATGATTGTTTTAGCCCTATGATACACCAAGAAGTGGGTGACTGTATATTGCTCAGGGTGGTCTGGGGATCAAATCCAGGCCTTCAGTAGGCAAAGCTTGTGTGGGCAGGCTTGTGAGTAGGCTTAAGAACTGTTGTAGCTACTCCCCAGCAATCCAGCTACACTGGACCTTGAGAGAAATCCAAACCCTCCTTGGAGCACTGGCTTCCACTCCCACAGCCCAGAGAACCGTGACACCCCAATGGAGGCTGCACCCACTCTATCTCGGCCTGAGGGAAGCTCCCCAACCCCCACCCCAGGGTCCCCAGCGCTCTCCTTTCTCCACATGGGTTCTCTGAACACCTGCTGAAGAGTGGGCAGATAGAGTCCTCAGAGAGAAAGTGCATTATTCTATGACCTGACCCTTCACTCCCGTGCCCTAGTGTCAAATCTTACTAATACTGGATTTGGGCCACACAGAGTTTCATTACATTAGTTAGTATATTTTGACTTTTTATTAGTGAAATGTATTGAAAATAATAATAATAGCTGTTGGTGACCAAAATAAAGCTAGACAAATAATAAACAGCAAATTTGGGTTTGTTTTGTTTTGTTTTATCTAGGTTTTTTTTTATCTGAATATTTAACTTTCCCAATATTGATGTTTTAATTAGATATTCTATGTAAATATAGTGGAATTCTTGATAGATTTGAGATCTACCATTGTGAATTCTTAAAAAATTTGTTCTGCTTTTCTTTTGTTTAAAATAAGATTTATTGGATCACTGTGAGCTGCAGTTACAAAGTTGCATGATTATGCTTCAGTCATAAAATTCTCGAGCACCGTCCCTCCACCAGTGCACATTTTCTACGACCATTGTTCCCAGTTCCCACCCTCCACCCCTACCCTATCCCACTCCCTGCCTGTGTAGTAGGTACAATCCTTCTTACTCACTCTCTAATATTGGGTATTATGATTTGCAATACAGTTACTAAGAGGACATCATGTTTGGTCCTTAGTCTACTTTCAGCACACATCTCACACCCTGGAGATCCCTCCAGTCATCATTTACTTAGTCATTTCTTCTCCATCCAAACTGCCTTTTCCCCTGAATGTAAGGCCAGCTTCCAAACCATGGAGTGATCCTCCTGGCCCTTATCTCTACTGTCCTTAAGTGTTAGTCTCATATTTTGCTACTTTATATTCTGATGGCCCTCCCGTTGATCGTCGATTTGCTCGAGCAGGCCCAGTAACGTCTCCATTGGAGACTTTGTTGTTACTGTGTTTGGCATATCGAATACTCTCGGTAGCCTGCCGGGCTCTCCGAGTGGGGCAGAGGAATCGAACTCGGGTCGGCCATGTTGGCCGCTTGTAAGGCGAACGCCCTACCCGCTGTGCTATTAAATGAGTGCAGTCATTCTATGTCTGTCCCTTTCTTTCTAACTCATTTACTTTACCATGACACTACATGTCCATCCACATATATGCAAATTTTATGATTTCATCTTTTCTAACAGCTGCATAATATTCCTTTGGTATTGCTGGGTCAAACGGGAACTCAATTTCTAGGTTTTGAAGAGATGTCCATATTTTTTTCCAAAATGGCTGGACCAGTCGGCATTCCCACCAACAGTGAATAAGAGTCCCTTTCTCCTGGCATCCGTGCCAGCACTGGTTGTTCTTTTTCTTATTGACGTGTGCCAGATTCTGTGGTGTAAGATGATATCTCATTGTTGTTTTGATTTGCATGTCTTTGATGATTAGAGACATAGAGCATTTTTTCCTGTGCCTTTTGGCCTTCTGAATTACTTTTTTGAGGAAGTTTCTGTTCATTTCTTCTCCACATTTTTTGATAGGTTTAGAGGATTTTTTCTTGTAAATTTCTACCAGTGTCTTGTAAATCCTGAATATTAAGCCCCTATCAGATGAGTATTGGTTAAATATTTTTCCCATTCCGTGGGCTCTTTCTGTATTCAGCAGCTATTTCTTTTGAGGTGCAGAAGCTTCTTAGTTTAATGTAGTCCCATTTGTTTATATTGGTTTCCATTTGCTTGGTCAGTGGTGTTTCATCCTTGAAGATGGCTTTAGCTTCAATATCATGGAGGGTTCTGCCTACATTTTCCTCCTTGTACCTTATGAATTCAGGTTTAATATTGAGGTTTGTAACCCATTTTGATCTGACTTTTGTGCTTGGCATTAGACAGAGGTCTGAGTTCATTCTTTTGCATGTAGCTGACCAGTTTTCCCAGCACCATTATTGAAGAGGCTTTCTTTGCTCCACTTCACATTTCTTGCTGCTTTATCAAAGATTAAGTGATCGTATACTTGGGAGGCTGTGCAAGAATATTCAACTCTGTTCCATTGGTCTGCAGGTCTGTTTCTATTCCAGTATCATGCTGTTACAATTACTACCGTTTTGTAATACAGTTTGAGATTGGGAAAGGTGATGCCACCCATATTCTCTTTCCCAATGATTGTTTTAGCTGTTCGTGGGGGTTTATTACTCCATCTGAATTTTAGGAGTGTTTTGTCATTTATTTGAAAAGTGTCATGATTATACATAGAGGGACTTCATTGAATCTGTACAATGCTTTGGGGAATATTACCATTTTGACAATGTTAATTCTCTCACTTAATGAACAGGGATGTGTTTCCATTTCCTAGTGTCCTCTTTTATTTCTTGAAGTAGTGTTTTTTAGTTTTCTTTGTACAGGTTCTTAACCTTTTTAGTTAAGCTAATTCCAAGGTACTTAATTTTCTGAGGCACTATTGTGAAAGGGATTTTTTTAAAAATATCTCTTTGTTCTTTTTCATTACTTGTGTATAGGATAGGGCATGGACCTTTAGTTATTGATTTTGTATCCTCTCAGTCTGCTATAGAAACCTATTATTTCCAGGAGCTTTCCTGTGGAAAGTTTAGGGTTCTCTAAGTATCGTGTCATCTGTGAATAGTGATAGCTTGTCTTCTTCCTATTCTATCTGGATGCCTGTAATATCCTTTTCTTGCCTAAGTCCTATGGCAAGTGCTTCCAGTATTATATTGAACAGAAGTGGTGAGAGTGGGCAATCTTGTTTTGTTCCTGATCTTAGAGGGAAGGCTCTCAGTTTTTCCTCATTGAGAATAATGCTTGCATGGGCTTGTGGTAGATGGCTTTGACTATATTGAGGAAAGTTCCTTTGACTCACATTTTGCTGAGAGTTTTTATCATAAATGGGCACTGAATCTTGTCAAATACTTTCTCTGCATCTATTGATATAAAAATATGGTTTTGATCTTTCCTTGTATTGATATAGTGTATAATGTTGACTTGCGAATGTTAAAACCTCTTGCATCCCCCTGCATCCACAGTATGAATTCTTCTTGTCGTGGTATATGATCTATTTGGTTGAGCCATTGGATTCTATTTGTTAGTATTGTAGTATTTTGTAGAGTATCTTTTCATCTATTTTCATCAGGGATATTGGCTGGTAATTCTCTTTATTTATTTATTAATTGTGTGTGTGTGTGTGTGCGTGTGTCTGTTTGCTTTTGGTATGAGGGCAATATTTCCTTCATATAAACTGTTTGGAAGTGTTTCTGTTTCTTCAATTTCTTGGAAAATCTTGAAGATAATTGGGAGTAGATTCTCTTTGAAGGTTTGTAAATTCACTAATATGGGCCAGGGCTTTTGTTTTTCGTGAGACTTTTTATTAGTATTTCAATTTTCTTGATAGTGATAAGTTTGTTTAAGCATTCCAAGTCTTCTTGGGTAAGTTTTGGGATATTATAAGAGTACAGGAATTCATCCATGTCTTCAAGGTTGTCTAGTTTTATAGAATAAAGCTTTTCAAAGTGACCTCTGATTATTCTTTGAATTTCTGTGGGTTCTGTTGTGATGTCTCCCTTTTGGTTTCTGATTATGTTCATTAGGGGTCTATCTTTCTAATTCCTTGTGATTCTTGCTAGTGGTTTATTGATCTTGTTTATTTTCTGTTGATTTTCTTTGATTTTATTGTTTATATTCATTGATTCTGTTGAGACTGAAGTGGTCATTGAAGCGTTAGCCAAACAGGGCATTCAAACTCAGTACATCAGGATCCTCCATGAGCTGTATTACGGATTCACCACCAGGATCTCACCATTTTACAAAGAAGTTATCATCGATGTCAAGAGAGGGTTTCAGCAGGGTGATACCATTTCACTGAAACTCTTCAGTGCCACCCTCGAGAACATCATGACTGGAATGGGAAGAAATGGAAGTGAAGATAGACGGTTGGCAACTATCCTCCGGTTTGCTGATGACATCATGCTAATAACACCAAACATTAGCCAGGCAGCTCAAATGCTGACCGACTTCGACCGTGAGTGTGGAAAGGTCAGAATGCAGCTGAAACTCACAAATACAATGTTTATGAAAAACAAACTACTCCCTGACGTTCCATTTTCTCTCAATGGAATGAACATCTCCAAATGCAGGAGCTATGTCTACCTGGGTCAAGAACTCAACATGAGGAACAACTTGGTGCCATAACTGCACACGGGGAAGAGAGGGGCGTGGAATGCCTTCAAGAACGTCAAAGAAGTTAAGAGGACAAAAAACCTCCAGCTCTGGGCACATCTTTTCAACTGAAACATTCTTCTTGCACTAACATATGCCTCAGAGACCGGGGCCCTACAAAAACAGGACAAGAAGGCTATTTGGATCACCCAAAGAGAAATCGAAAGAGCTATGCTTGGAGTATCTCTCAAGTATTCCTTGAGAGAAGGATTCCGGAGTTCCAACCACTGTCAACGATCGAAGATCAGGGACGCTGCCTCATTTGCAAAGGTGTCAAAATCAGATGGGCCGCATACATAATGTGATTTGGAGACGACCACTGGACTAGAGCCATTACTGACTGGATTCCACAGGACCTCAAAAAAACACCTGGCCGCCCACCTATGAGATGGTAGGACTTCTTCATCAAGACCCTAAACAAATGATTTGGTGCTCTTTGTGTTCCTGGAATGAGCAGATGCCATTGGGCTACATTAGTATGGGACAGAGTCGCATGGAGATGTTACTAGCATTCACTTGAGCAAATCAATGAACAACAGGATGACAAGTGACAAGTTTATTTTCTGAAAGAACCAGCTCTTGGGTTCACTGATCTTTCAGATTATTTTTGGGGTTTCTATGTCATTAATTTCTGCTCAAAGTTTTATAATTTCTTTGCTCCTGTCTGGTTTGGGCACTTTTTGTTGGTCATTCTCCTAGATCTTAAGTTGTGAGGTTAATTTATTTATGTGGATCCAATCCAGGTATTTCCCAGCACTGGGGGCCTTTCCGGAGCCGCAGGACTGGGAAGACCTGTGCTCAGCCAGTTCCTAACATAGAGTTTCGAGGGATGGGAAACAGGAACGCAGACA
This sequence comes from Sorex fumeus, assembly GCF_029834395.1. Classification (NCBI taxonomy): domain Eukaryota; kingdom Metazoa; phylum Chordata; class Mammalia; order Eulipotyphla; family Soricidae; genus Sorex; species Sorex fumeus. The sequence continues at coordinate 64,257,643 of NW_026606129.1, forward strand.
GCCATGAGAACCACCATTTGTCCTTCTTCGATCCAATATAGGGATCACCTGGCTCAGGGGTCCTTTTCCGGGGCTGAGGTCACTAACAAGGCTGTGAGTTATTCTTCCCCTCAATACCCCATAAGAACCATAAGTTAGCCTCTTAGGTGGAAACTTCACTAGGACATCTTAACAAAAACACATTAAACCAGTAACTCATTACCTATATCTCAATTAATAATCCACCACAAACACAATAGTAACAGTGAGTGTGAAGGTGTAAACCACACAGGTCACAATGATAAAGCGACGCAGAAGCCCTCCAAGCTTACTTAGTGAAGAGACTAACCCAGATGACTCCAACAATAATAAAATGGAAGACAACCCCTCTGAAAAGGAGGAAGTTACTGAGGAGGCATAGGGAGCTAAAAGATTCAATGGAATGCTATGCCTATCTAATACAAGAGAATTTTGAAGTAGAAATGGGAAAAATGCAAACAAAACTACAAACAGAAATAACAGATATGAAAAACCTGGTAAGTGAATTGAAAAACTCTATTGAAGGCCTCAGCATAAGAGTAACAGCTGCTGAGGATAGAATCAGTGAGCTCGAAGATCAAGTGCAGAGACTCTCCAGAAAAGAGCAAGTCAATCAACATAATTCATCATATCAATCAAAGAAATAATAAAAACCGTATGATCATATCAATAGATACAGAGAAAGCATTTGACAAGATCCAGCACCCATTTATGATGAAAACTCTCAGCCAAATGGGCATTGAAGGAACATTCCTCAATATAATCAAAGCCATCCACCACAAGCCCATGGCAAGTATCATTCCCAATGGGGAAAAACTAAAATCTTCCCTCTAAGATCGGGCACAAGACAGGGTTGCCCACTTTTGCCACTCCTATTTAATAAATTTACTGGAAGTTATGATTATAGCAGTCAAGCAAGGAAAAGATATCAAGGGCATACAGATAGAAAAGGAAGAGGCCAAGCTATCACTATTTGCAGATGTCTTGATACTTACAGAATCCTAAAGGCTCCACAGAAAAGCTCTTAGAAACAACAGGTCGATATAGTAAAGTGGCAGGCTACAAATTCAACACCCAATAGTCCATGACTTTCTAATATACAAATAACGAAAGAGAAAAGACATTAAAAAAACAATCCTGTTCACAATAGTATCTCAGAAAATTAAGTATCTGACAATAAGTTTAACCAAAGAAGTGAAGGATCTAAACAAAGAAAATTAAAAAACACTAATTCAAGAAATAAAAGAGGACACCAGGAAATGGGGACACATCCCCTGCTCATGGATAGGGAGGATTAATATTACCAAAATGGCAATACTGCACAAAGCACTATACAAATTCAATGTGATCCCCATCAGGATAGCCATGACAGTTTTCAAAGAAATAGACAAAACACTCCTGAAATTTATATGCAACAATAACCCTCCACAAATAGCTAAAGCAATCCTTGGGAAAAAGAAGATGAGTGGCATCACCTTCCCCAATGCAAACTACTACAAACAGCAGTAATTAAAACAGCTTGATACTGGGCTAGAAACAGATCTGCCAACCAATGGAACAGAGTTGAATATTCTGTCACAGACCCCCAAATATATGTCCACTTAATCTTTGACAAAGGAGCAAGAAATGTGAAGTGGAACAAGGAAAACCACTTCAACAAGTGGTGCTGGGAAAACTGGATAGTTACCTGCAAAAAACATGAACTCTGAACTCTGTCTAATGCCTTGCACAAAAGTCAGATCAAAATGGATTAAAGACCTCAATATCAGACATGAATCCATTAGGTATATGAGGAAAATGTAGGCAGAACTCTTCATAACATTGAAACTAAAAGCATGTTTAAGGATGAAACAGCACTGACCATGCAAGTGGAAATAAACATAAACAAATGGGACTGCATCAAACTAAGAAGCTTCTGCACTTCAAAAGAAACAGTGACCAAAATACAGAAAGAGACCACAGAATGGGAAAGAATATTTATCCAATACCCATCTGATAAGGGATTAATATTCAGGATATATAAGACATTAGTAGAATTGTACAAGAAAAAAACCTCCAACCCCATAAAAAATGGGGAGAAGAAATGAACATAAGTTTCCTCAAGAAAGAAATACAAATGGCCAGAAGGCACATGAAAAAATGCTCCATATCTCTAGCCACCAGGGATATGCAAATCAAAACAACAATAAGATATCATCTCACACCACAGAGACTGGCACACATTCGAAAGAACAAAAGCAATCAGTGCTGGCGTGGATGTGGGGGAAAGGGGCGCACTTTCACTGTTGGTGGGAATGCCGACTGGTCCAACCTTTTTGGAAACCAATATGAACAGTCCTTCAAAAACTAGAAACTGAGCTTCCAAATGACCCCGCAATAGCACTTCTGGAAATATATCCCGAGGGTGCAAAAAAGCACAGTAGAAATGACATCTATAAATATACGTTCATTGCAGCACATTTTACAGTAGACAAAATCTGGAAAAAACCCAAGTGCCATAGAAAAGATGACTGCTTAGAGAAACTTTGGTACACCTACACATGGGATACTATGCAGTTTTTAGGAGTGATGAAGTCCTGAAATTTGCTAATAAGTGGATAGACATGGAGAGTATCATGCTAAGTATTGAGCTAAGTGAAATGAGTCAGAAAGAGAGGGACAGACATAGAAGGACTGCACTCATTTGTGGACTATAGAATAACATAACATGAGGCTCAGACCCAAGGCGAGTGGATACAAGGGTCAGGAGAATTGCCCCATAGCTGAAAGTCTGTCTCATGAGCAGAGGGGAGAAGGCAGATGGAATAGAGAAGGGATCACTAAGAAAACAATGGCTGGAGGAATTGTCCAAGATGGAAGAGATATGCCAAAAGTAGACACTGGACCAAATATGATGACCTCCCCGTGTCTGCATTGCAAACAATAATGGCCAAAAGTAGAGAGAGAGTATGGGGAATACTGTCTGCCATGGAGGCAGAGGGGGGATTGGGAAGGGGGATATACTGGGGAGATTGGTGGTGGAAATGTGCACTGGTGGAGGGATGGGTGTTTGATCAGTGTGATTGTAACCCAAACATCAAAGTTTGTAACTTTTTCACAGTGATTCAATAAAATTTAAAATCACTTGTATCACTTGTCATCCCATTGATCTCCGATTTGCTCTAGTGGGCACCAGTAATGTCTCCATTTGTCTCTGTCGTGTGCTAGTTTAACCCAATGGCATCTGCTTGCTCCAGGAACATGAAGAGCCTCAAACTTTTTGTTCAGGGTTTTGACGAAGAAATCTCATAGGTGGGCGGCTGTAAAATCTTAGCACGCTGAAGGTTGTGTGTTCTCAGGCTCTCTGGACGGCTCTATCTCACCTCCCACTTTCCGTGCTCTTGGGCCGCTGTGTGTGGCCTGGATCAGGATGGCTGTTGGTCAGAGGCAGACGAAGGAAGAAACAAGGGCCAGGCTGGTCAATATCACTTGTAGTTTGTTCCAAACTTCACTCCCCTTCTTCTCTCTCTCAAGCTGAGCCCCTCCCATTCTGATTCTGGATCTCTGGAGCCCAAGCCTCCTCTGAGCTTACAGTCTTAGTTTATATAGCAATCACATAGGGTGGTGACACAAAGGTGGGTTGAACATGAACAAATCAACAAAGAGAGGTAAGACCACTCCTCCAGGAGATTAACTCAAGGATAAAACCTCATCTAAAGAGATTACTCCAGATTACTAGGAGATCCACTCAAGGGTGGGATCCCAGCAAGGTGTGTTCTTTCCTCAGCTAGTAATCTACTTAAATAGTCACAGTAAATCTACTTCTAATATTTCTAGCAATGTCATTCTGTATGAGCACAGTAAGAGATATAAACTTACAGTTTGGTTCTTCCTGAGGACATCTCACTATATATTCTGCAGTCCTTCAGGTCAAGTTAGTGTTCATAGACCCAGCAGAGTCCTAGTCTCATCATTACTTAGTTTTGGATCATGACAGCATTTGTACATGATCATGCCCTCAACTTATAGTTGAGTGTCATGGCGCTTTGGCCTGGCCCATTTCCATGCCAAGGTAGCTCACAGCTTGCCCTATGTCCATTCAGTCGCTTGTTGCGACCCTGCTTTGGGGTTCTAGGAACTAAGGGCAACTGAGTCAAGAAGCAGATGCCCAGGAGTAAATATTATTCAGAGTCAATCAACTCCCAAGTTACAAAGCATAATATTAACTGTATCCCTGTGTCCATAGAGAAAGGACATCGGTCTAAGATAAACTAACCAAAAGACATAAGGAGAGGAGAGGAGAAAGACAATATTAATTTATAATACAAGTTCAGTGTGTTAGAACTGACCTTAAAATTAACAAAATCTGATTAGGGAAATAAGCTGATTAACTGGGGAAGAGAGCATAGAGAAGGAGTTACAATAAACAAAAGAATGGGAGTGACTCAGGAGCACTGGGATGGGTGTGACCCGATAAACCTAAATTATCTGAGGAAGGACAAAAGAGTGTTATCCTACAGGTGGCCACACATCCTTTTGGTGTCCCTTGAAATCCAGTCAGTAACAGCTCTAGTCCAGGGTCATCTCTAAATTGCATCACGTGTCCAGCCCATCTGATTTTCAACACCTTGGCAAATGAGACAGCATCTGTGATTCTGGATAGTTGACGGGGGTCAGACCTCTGGATCCCTTCGCTCACGTGAGTGAAGTGTGATACTCCAAGTATAGCTCTTTCGATTCCTCTTTTTCGATTCCTCTTTTCATACAGCCCAGGTCTCTGAGGCGTATGTTAGTACAGAAAGAACAGTGGAGTCAAAAAAATGTGCCCAGAGCCAGAGTTTCTTCCTCCTCTTAACGATTTCTTTGATGCTCTTGAAGGCATTCCATGCCACTCTCTTCTTCCTGTGCAGTTATGGCACCAAATCATTCCTCATGTTGAGTACTCGACCCAGGTACCCATAGCTGTTGCATTCAAAGATGTCATTTCATTGAGAGAAAATGGAACATCAGGGAATAGTTCATTTTTCATAAACATTGTCTTGGTGAGTTTCAGCTGTCGTTCGACCTTTCCACATTCACGATAGAAGTCAGCCAGCATTTGTGCAGCTTGGCTAATGTTTAGTGTTATTAGAAAGCTATCATCAGCGAAGCAGAGGTGGTGTAGTTGCCAACCATCTATCTTCACTCCCATTCCTTCCCATTCCAGTCATCGCATGATGTTCTCGAGGGTGGCACTGAAGAATTTCCGTGCACAAGCTGTATACCACGTGTTTGTATCTTAAACCTTCCTCACTACCTCTTGGCTTTTGTGCGTTTATTTCTCATTGCTAACAAATATTTTCATACATTGTGTTTAATGTTAAACTAGGAGTCAGGAATGATTTGAATGGAGAGAACAATCATCAGTCCCCTAGAAAGATCTCTGAAGACTGTCACATAGGCTTCCTGAGGCAGAAACTGCATCACTATATGGAATCACAGTTTTACCAGAAACAGACATCATTCTCTGTTGATTCATCATGCTACCAATGACAGCCAGAGAACTGAACCACTGGATATCTTCATTCCCACCGACTATTTCTATTTCTGCTGATTTTCTCAACTAACCGACTTTTAACCCCAACCCCAATCCAGAATCCATGGCAACTAGTCAGGTTGTGAATCCATCACATCTAGTCACCATGTGAATGAAATGTGTTTTTCCTAACACTAACAGGGTGATACCATTTCACCGAAACTCTTCAGTGCCACCCTCGAGAACATCATGCGACGACTGGAATGGGAAGGAATGGGAGTGAAGATAGATGGTCGGCAACTACATCACCTCCGCTTTGCTGATGACATTGTTTTAATAACACCAAACATCAGCCAAGCGGCACAAATGCTGGCCGACTTTGACCGTGAGTGTGGAAAGGTAGGACTACAGCTGAATCTTATGAAGACAATGTTTATGAGAAACAGCCTCGTTCCTGATGCCCCATTCGCTCTCAATGGAACGACCATCTCCGAATGCAACAGCTATGTGTACCTAGGTCGAGAGGTCAACATGACAAATGACCTGGCACCCGAGCTGAGCAGGAGGAAGAGAGCGGCTTGGAACGACTTAAAGAACGTCAAAGAAATAGCTAAGAGGACGAAGAACCTCCGGCTCCGGGCACATCTCTTTGATTCCACTGTTCTTCCTGCATTAACATATGCCTCAGAGACCTGGGCCCTACGCAAACAGGATGAGAACGCCATTCAGGTCTCCCAAAGAAGAATAGAAAGAGCTATGCTTGGAATATCACTTTTCACTCAAATGAGAGAAAGAATCCAGAGTTCTGACATCCGTCGACGATCAAGAATCAGGGACGCTGTCTCATTTGCCAAGGTGTCAAAAATCAGATGGGCTGGTCACGTAATGAGATTTAAAGATGACCGCTGGACTAGAGCTGTTACCGACTGGATTCCACGGGATGTCAAAAGACCGCGTGGCCGCCCACCTACCAGATGGTCAGACTTCTTCGTCAAGATCATGAACGATCGGTTTGAGGCCCTTCATGTTCCTGGAGTGAACAGATGCCATTGGGCTACACTAGCACGCGACAGGGAGAAATGGAGACGTTACTGGCGCCCGCTCGAGCAAATCTACGACTAACGGGAAATTAAGTGATTAAGTGATAACTCTTATTTGCTCAAGCGGAGCGATAGCACAGCGGTAGGGCGTTTGCCTTGCACGCAACCAACATAGCCGACCCGAGTTGGATTCCTTGCCCCTCTCGGAGAGCCTAGCAAGCTACCAAGAGTATCTCGCCCGCACAGCAGGGCCTGGCAAGCTCCCCATGACGTACTCAATATGCCAAACACAGTAACAACAAAGTCTCCAATGGAGACGTTACTGGGCCCGCTCGAGCAAATCGAAGATCAACGGGAGGGTCTTTACTTACTTACTTACTTAACTCTTATTGAGTATGGACTTTTGAGCTACTAGCATCTAGATTTTGAATTTAGTAACACCCGTTGTGCTCTTTTGTAATCTCTCATCCCTTTACTTTGCCTAACCTTTTAGATCCCGATTCCAAAATCATTTCCTCAGAAGTCTTTCTCCATTTCCCACACTTTCATATTTAAATCACATATAGTTTTCTTTCATTATATTTATAATAGTACATTTCTCACTTGATTATGATAATCTGATTATTATTAGCCTTTTCAATATGTGAAATGATTGACTTTATTACTTTATTCCTGTTTATCCATTGCATTATGCTCCAATGCCTAGTCTAGGACCAAGTTTGTGGCAGGTCCCCTCCCGGTCTCTGCGCCCCCTCCTGCCCCTCTGCTTGTCACTAGTCACTATGGCTGGTACTTTCTCTCTCTCTCTCTCTCTCTCTCTCTCTCTCTTTCTCTCTCTCCTTTTGCACCTCATTTGCAATACAGGTAATGAAAGGTTGTCATGCATATTCCTTTACCTACTTTCTACTTTCTACATTCAGTTCCTGTCTAAAATGACCATTTCCAACTATTATTGTGGTGGTGATCCCTTCTCCATCCCAGCTGCCCTTTGCACCCACCCACCCTCCACACACACTCCTGTGGCAAGCTTCAAAACACTGACGAGCCCTCCTGGCCCCTGGCCTTGGATATTAGTCTCATTATTTACACATATATCTCTATCTATCTATCTATATATATATGTTATACAGTCATTCTATACCTGTCCCTCTCCTTCTGACATTTTGACTCAGCATGGTACTCTTCTTGTCCATTTATTTATAAGCAAATTTCATGACTTCATTGTGTCCATGGCTGTGTAGTATTCCATTGTGTAGATGTACCAAAATTTCTGTATCCAGTCATCTGTTCTTGGGCACTCAGCTTATTTCCAGATTCTGGCTATTGTGAATAGTGCTGCAATGAACATAATAGTGTAAATGGTGTTTCTGCAGTGTGTGTTTTGGACTCTCAGGGTATATTTCCAGAAGTGGTATTGTTAAGTCAAATGGGAGCTCAATTTCTAGTTTTTTGAGAAATGCCCATTTTGTTTTCCAAAAAGTCCGGACCAGTTAGCATTCCCACCAACAATGAAGGAGAGTCCCTTTCCCCCTGCATCCATGCCAGCGCTGGTTACTCTTGTTGTTCTGGATGTGTGCCAGTCTTTGGTGTAAGATGATATCTCATTGTTGTTTTGATTTGCATGCCCCTGATGATTAGTGATGTAGAGCATTTTTTATGTGTCTTTTGTTCTTTAGCAGAAATTGAACTTCAGGTTTTCTCTCAAACTTTTAAAAATCCTTTTTTTGAATATCCTTTGGTTGCTCAATGTGTGGCTTAGTAATTGAGATTTGATGTTTATTTCTTGGGGTTTACTTTTGTTGCGGGAACACACCTAACTGTGCTCAGAGCCGGTTTTGTGTTCAAGGGATCACTTCTGGGGAGTTCAGAGACCAGGTGTTACCAAGGATTTGGGGATATTCCTTAGCATGGTTTTGGTCTTTTCTCTTTTGGATTCCATTCCTCTTATCCCACTTCATTATTATTATTTATTATAGGTTAGTTATAATGAGCTACTATTGAATGAGCTACTTCCAACACTGCCTTCTCATTTCAGTGCAGTCTACACTCATGCCAGGACCTGACACCTGCCATCACCGTCATCCTTAAATCAAGGACTTCTATTGCCTCTTACCCACTAAACTTACCATTTAATGTAAATGGACCCTTTAGATTTCTCATTTTTGAACTAAAATCTACTGAAGGTAAATCTCATAGTGGAGAGCAATTATGTATTAATGTTCTGGATATAGGGAAATACAGAAAGCATTTTCATGATTCTACACTGTACATGTACAACTCATAAAAAAGAAAAAATTGAGAGAACAATACATTTAAAAGAAAACAAATGAAGTGCAGAAGTGCAAAAGCAGAGAGAGAGAGAGAGAGAGAGAGAGAGAGAGAGAAAAGTACCAGCCATAGTGACAGGCAGGTGGGGCTGGGGGGCGGCGCAGAGACCGGGAGGGGAAATGGGGACCATTGGAGGTGAGAAAAGTAGTGGTGAAGAAATGAGTGTTGGAACATTATATTGCTGAAATCCAATCATGAACAACTTTGTAAATGTGTTTATCACTGATTTAATTTAAAAAAATATTTAAGCACATATTGTACTAAATAATGTCCCAGGTTGGAGCAGAAGATTGGACTTGAGGGAAAAAAGCCTTCACGAAAATATGCAAAGTTAGCATCCAAGAGATGTTAAGTCTGACATTGGAAAAATGTATTGTAAAACGTTTTTGGAGAGTCATTTAAAAGTCTGGTGGATTTATTGGCTTGCATTAAAATTTAGCAATTAAAAGGAATCACATTTGAAATCCAGGTAAAACAAAGTGGTGCAAGAAAGGAAATGTGATGATACACCCACTTCACTGAACAGTAAGAAATATTTACATAGCTAGAATAATAAAACTGACGATGTGTAGTTAGTAAAAATTATAATGTAATTACACTTTAGGGTGTAGAATCAAGACAAAGGGAATATAACATGACTATAATCTTCCTCTAAGAGTAAGGAAGTGGACAGCATTTAAATTTAACAATACCCCCAAAATAGTTTAGGCATACTCTTCAGAAAAAAAAGTAACAACCTGAGGGGGAGGAAGTATAAAGGTTTTAAATTAATTGACTCTGGGCAGAGGAAGATACGCATAAGAGTTGAATCTGTCTTGGGGTAATGAGTGTATGCTAGTAATTTGGTGTTATTAATTCTGTTTTTTTAGTCCAAAGCGTTCTGCAGTTCATCCAATTCTGTAAGCTGCCTCAGTTTCCTTCCCACCTTATCTTACAAATATTCTCTTTCTAGATTTGGGGCTCAGAAAGCCTAATATGTTGAAAGAAGATCATTTATGTATTTCGTTAGTCTGCATTAAATTTTGCATCACTCATGAAAGAAATCCCATTGACGAACAACAAGCTACAGATGGGAAGAGATTCCTTAAGGTGTGAAATTTGCACTGAGAAAGGGGAGAATATGATGAATACCCACCACCCAATATTACAATAGTATACTTAAAATATGGAAAAGGGAGAAAGGAAACTATGAGATATATATATATATATACATATATATATATATATAGAGAGAGAGAGAGAGAGAGAGAGAGAGAGTTCAGTAACCACCAGGCATCATTTTAGTGACCTTTCACAACCTCCCTGAAGATGCCCTATTGGATTTTAGTTACCTAAGAGTTGCCCCCCCCCACACATCAAGCTAATCACTGAGCTAACTGGGAGTTGAGTGACACTTGGTTAAACCTAGAGGACACATAGACCCTGACCTATCCAGTCCAATCTGACAGCTAGAAAGCAAGCAGCACCATTACAGTGGAAAAAGCCTTTCTGGGGCCTGAGAAATACTATAGGGCTTCAGGTGCACACTATGCATGCAGGGAGCCCTAACTTTGTCTCCAGCATATGTGGGTCCCTGAAGAACACCAGATGTAGCCCCAGAGGGCCTCACATATCTGAAGGGTCAGTCTCTGGCAAACCCTCAGCACTGCTTGGGTGGCCTGGGTAATCTCTGGCACCACAGGATCCAGGCAGCACCATGTCCTTGGGTGCTAGCACTAAAGAGCAAGCCTGCTTGGCTGAGAATCACTGGTATGCTTTGGTATTTTTTCACTCCTGGAAGTTACATTATGTGTCTGACACCCCAGTTTCCCAATAAATTTAACTACCCCCACACCATGCCCTAAAAGTCATTTCCTAGCCACACCCACAACTGCCTGACCAGGCGCGACCAGCAAGCCACTGGTGATCACTTAGGCTCCCTGGAACTTTGAGCCCAGGTATTCTCAAGTACTTGCAATCTGTAACTTGAGGTTTTCCTAAATCTGCTAGAACTTGGAACAGAGGTACCGCACAGCATTTGTGACGGCACAACGACTGGTTGCTTCTCATGCCTGCTATAAGTTTAGGCTTCTGCAATCTTGAATCTGAGTTGAACATCAGGCTTTATAGAGCTTGACAGAGTTGCCTTCAGTGCTGAAATGCTCAAACTTCTGATTACTGCCCAGGTCTGCACAAATTCAGTGCACAGTTGTCAGTGGGAGCCTGTGAATTTGAACATTTGATTAGTAACCTGATTCACTCACACCCGGTGCTACAAAATTTTCAACACACACACACACACACACACACATCCTACCACCACAGAATACTATACAGATCTACTTGACTTTGATACTATAATTTTGACTGTATGCTCACCTATGCAAATCCCACAATAGACACACAGGTATTCTTAGTGCCATAGTCGCTGATAGTTTGATGACTGCAAACCTTCAGTTGTGTACAAGACTATTTGACATATACACTCACAGCTGCTGCCAGGCACTAAAAACATGTGTTGCCACTCAAGTTTGTTCAGTGTTGGTGCAATAGCCACAATAGAACATTCACGAGCACAAACTCCTGGTAGATGCTCAAGCCCACAAAAACTCAAAACGTCACCGTTACCCGCTGGAATGCTGGATTGTGATTATGAACCCCTGATTACCAGTCAAGTCTGTCTGAACACAGTCTTTTTTGCCTCTAGCTTCACATCACATCAGACACAATTCACTTGCACCAATGGATGAAAGCGAAAGCCTGGTAAGGAATACCAAGAATCTCAGAGTTTTCTAAACACTCTGACAAAAACTTCAAAGCAACAATACTATTGGTTCTCCCTAAAATAAAGGAATCAATGGAGAGGGACTGGAGATAAGGTATAAAGGGTAGGCTCTTGCCTTAAACATAACCATCTGGGGTTCACTAGCTTGCACCCCCATAAAGTTCTATGAACCCTACCAGGAGTAATTTTTGAGTGCAGAGCCAGGAATAAGCCCTGAGAACTGCTGGGTATGGCCAAAATACCAAACAAATAAGTTAAAAACACTGTGGTATTGGAATAAAAAACAGACAGTAGGTCCGTGGGAATAGATAGAGAGGCCAGAAATAGGCACTCTGCTATAGGAATACTCAACAACTGAGGAGTAATGACAACATAATGAGGAAGAAATTTCTCTTCTACAGTTGGTTCTGAGAAACCTGGATAGCCGCATACACAAGGATAAAATTGGACTATTATATCACAATAAACATAAATGTTAACTCAAAATGGATTAAAGACCTGTATATTACATATAATATGTAAACTGAATTGAAAAAACACTTTAGTAAAACACTCCATGACATTGGCTTCAGTGTCTTATATAATTTAATTCCATTGGCAAGGAAAACAAAATTAAACTTCCAAAGAAACTATCACTAAAACAGAAAGACTTTCTGCTAAATGGAGAAAATAGTATACTACTTAAGTACTTAACTAACAAATAGTTAAAAATTAAGATATATAAAAAATTCACAATATTAAACAATATTAAACACCCAACTCCTGGCCCCCTGGCGCCGTGTAATCCCATCAGCGGCCAAGACTCAGAGACTATAAAATCCAGCCCCCGGAACCGTGCGGCCACATTTGCGGCCACGCGACATCTTATCAGGACATCTTTTTATGACATCTTATTATCTCATTCCTACTTTGGACAAACTGGCAGGCTACCGAATGTAGCCTGCCCACAGGGCAGAGTCTGGCACACTCCCCGTGGCGTACCAAATATGCCAAATACCAGTAACAATGATGAGTCTCATTCTCCTAAAGACCCGTGAATATAATCTCAGGGCTAGGATGAAAGAGACATTACTGGGGCCTGCTCGAGGCAATCAACGAATAACAGGATGATGAAATGAAATGAAAAAAAAACAATAAAAAATGAACCACCGTTTCCCAAAATGTGAAGTGCTTAGCTGGCACCCTCTTAAATAGATATACTGATGCCCAACTGGCAGGTGAAAAAAAATAGTAATTGTAACTTATTATCAGGGCAATGCAAACAAAAACAAAAACTCTTGCCTGTGAGAATGACCTACCTAGAACAGGCCCAAAGAACAAGTGTTAGCAGAGATGTGGAGAGAAGAGAACCTTCCTTCAGTGCTCCTGGAAGTGCACATTGGCTCAATATCTATGAAAAGCAACACGGGTTTATCTAAAAAAAATTGAAAAGAGTTCTAAGTATGATATAGCAGATTGACTCCTATGTACCTACAGAAATAGCACAAAACATCCTGTCAAAAAGATATATGCACACTTGTATTCGTTACGGAAATATTACAATAGCCAATATATATTTTGAAACAACTCATGTACTCAGTGACAGATGGTGGATAAAGATATCAAATATGTGTACAATAAACTGCTATCCATCTGTAAGAAAAGATGAAGTCTTACCTTTTGCCAAATAGGACCGGTGGGGTCACGCAGAACAGAATACTTCAGAAACAGTAAGTCAGCACAATTCTCTTATGCATATGTGAGATTTAAAGACATTTTAAAAAGCCAGAGAGCATATAGAGGGCAGACGCTTTCCTTGCACGTGGTCAGATTCCATGCCCAGCATCCGTGAGTACCGCCAGGAGGGATTCCTGAGAGCAGAGCCAGGAGTAGCCCCCCCCCCCAATATCTCTGGGGTGGCCCCCAAAGCAAAACCTGACTTTGAAAACTCATTCTGAATTCAGGGGTGAAGGTCAAGTTTCTGTAAACAAAAACAGCACATGCACACACGGGTGTGGAAGAAATGACTGGTGTTCATTTTTACAGATAATCGACATTTGATTGCTCATTGCTGGTAGCTAAATCAGGTGGTTTAGCAGAAGGTGTGCCTGATGGACAACATTCTGGAGAGATCGACAAGCACTTCCAGGCTCTGATACAGCGCCCAAGACCAAAGAGGGTCACGGATGACTCCAACGCCAAGAGCAGGCGTGACGTCATGAAGTACCTGGACGTGCTGCCCTCGCTCACCTTGGCCCATGAGCACCGGGATGTGCGCGAGACTAGACCCGAGCTCCAGAGCGCCGAGAGCTTGAACCCGCTGCTGTCCTGCTCCAACGGCACGGCCAACTTCCAGAGTTTCACCTCCAGGTGGGCCTCTAAAGCCCATTGTCAGGCTTTCCACCCTGGACTGTTCCGTGAGGAGCCCTTCGTGCACCAGGGACATGTAGTTGGCCGGGAGGAAGGTGAAGGGGCAGACCTTCAAGATGCACCATTTGGGGAAGACAGTGGGCCTGGGGGAGGCTTCCTGGAGCGCAACTGGGATGAGGCGCGGGTAGATGTGCTCAGGGTGCCCGGGCTGGCCTGGTGCTGGTGCAAGGAGTCAACGTCTTTCTGCAGCGACCGTTGCATTAACTGTCAGTCTGAGCGCGCGGAGACCAGGCAGCACCCAGTGCTGCACGAGAGCTCCAGGGCCCAGTGGGTGACCACCTTGCCCGTGCATGACCGCAGTGCCAAGGACCCAGCTTCCTGGATGGCAAGTAAGGGAACAGTGACAGCCACCGAGGTGCCCTTAGACTTGTGTGGGTTGAGGGGCTACTTTCCTGGGATAGCCTGAACGAAGTCTGGGGACTCCGGATATTGGTAAGTTTCTGCCTCGCCTGGAGAAACTGTGGTGCCTCCATTTTGGGGCACAGGCTATGAACTCTTGCACAGCTCCATGCATAAAGATGTTATTTATGTAACCTGGGTGCATATTTAATGTTTTTTTATTAAATATGCACCCAGGTTACACATACAAACACCACCACCACTTACATTTTTGAAGTAGCATATTTCTTTGTATTGATCAGAGGGTCCTAGGATAAGTAAAAATCTATGGGGAGGAAGTACTTTATCTGATATATTTTAAAATATCTAATATTGAAAAATAAATGAATGAATCATTATACTTGAACTGCTATATTTGATGACAATATTGATGCACATTTGACAAATTATAAATAAAGGGCTTTTGTGGAAAGTTAATAAAGAAGTGGCTAGTATAACACTATGATAGAAGACACTTCATAAAAGATACCTGGCTCATATTTCTAAAATTATTGACTGTCTTCAGCCAAATCTAAAATAATATTCATGTTTTTAAAATCCATTTTGTGTGGCCATTCTGTCTTGGATTGCATTTTTACACAGTTAATGTTTGAAGCAATACGGGACTCTAGTAGAATAATGAATGTGTATACCTGCATTTTAGGCATGTCCATTAGGCTAATGAAAATCTTGTATGGTCACAGCTTTTTAATTACTTTCCGTCATCGTTGCAGTCAATGAAGCTAGGTTGATTATGAACTGTAATTTCTCACTTATAATAAATCCTCGAATCTTGGCCAAGATTTCTCAGGGATCCATGGACTCAGGTTGGGACGAGGAATTACTCTTTGCAGGAAAAGGTAAGTCAGTCCTAGACCTTACTCAGGTTTATGGGTTTTTTTGTCTCACCTCAGGGAAAGGAATTTCGAGAGCAGATGAGCAGTGAAGTAGAGCAGATTAAATCTGGAGGTTCCTTTTGAAGTTGAGGAGGAAGGAAAAGTGAGAGTGTAGCATACTCAAGGGAGAACACGCGCTTCTCCAAGAGTAGAGAGAGTCCCTACATACACTTGGCCATAACATAGGGAACTACACAGCTCAAAAAGGGAAATGCAGGAGACACAAGTGCTTGGCCATGTGGAAACAAGCAGATTGTGGGCTCAGGCAGCCTATGTGTGCACTCCTTTTGTTCAAGGTGGCTTTTATAGGGTTTCTCCAAGCCACCCCACTGGGCTTTCTACTTAGATAAGAGACCCCTTGTTAGGGTTGTTGCTAAGTTGGTAGAGTTGGGTGTGGTCTTCTTTGAAACTCCTTTTCTTGACCTTTGTTCCTGCTGGAAATTCTCTCAGAGGGTGGCCCAGCCTTCTCTGGTCTGGGCTAGCCTAGAGTTAATCAGATTAAAGGAAGGAATTGCAGGGTCTTTCTGTTGGGAGGGGTCCAGTCATTTAGCCATTGACTTGGGAGGGGTCTTCCCTGTCTTCCGGCTTGGTCACATTACTGGGAGTTCAAAGTTATTTCAGATCTTGACTATTGATGAGCAACCTAAGGCTCCATGACTTGTAGTTTATGTATATATTTTCATTTTCCCGAAGCACGACTCTGCATCACTACAAGGCTGCTGTGTGGGAGTGTGTGTATTAGGCATCTGTTGTTTTTGCCTGCCTGCGACCTTTCTTTATTCTTCAGAAAAGCTCTTTGGGTTTATTTGTGGGCACTGAACCCCACCCATTGGTTAACGTTTGGGTGTGAATATCAGTCAAGGAACTCAACTCTCCCCTCCAAAGCATCTGGATTTATGACCCACGTTGAGTCAGTCAGATTCAGCCAGGAATTTCAATCAAGTAGAGATGTGACTTGAAAATGAGTGGAGAAATCTACCCCTGCCATACTATTCTGAAAATACTGTACATACATTCCCATGATTTCAAACAAGGATCTCCAAACTTCTGCATAAGCCAGTACATTTTTTATAAATTTTTAAAATTTTATTTTCATAAAGTTCATGATAATTAATTGCAATCAATAGTTCAACACTAATCCCACCATCATGACACCTTCCCACCACCATTATTTTGATTTTTTTTAATTAAGCCTGTACATTTTAAGATTTGTAAGTCATCCTTTTTAGGATTTGTGAGCCATCATTTGGTTTCTGTCTCTCCATGACAAGACCCATAGGTTTTTTCCTTTCCCCGTGTGTTCTCTCAAGTTATTCATATTCTAACTATAATCCTTTTTTTTCTATTCATCATAGTCAGAGGTAGTTTATATTGCTTATCATTAAAGAACTCTATCTAAATAAACTGAATCTTTTGGCTAGTGGGTGGCTCAGTTGACTGTCCTAACATCCACATAACAATGACTTTCTTTTTATGTCTGTCTCCTCCTAGAATTTTCAGTAGCAATTGTAGCAGTTAACAGGAACAATTCAGCTTGCTCATAAGGACACAAAAACCCTGCTGATGCAAGTAAAGAGGAAGTCAGTGCCTTTTCAGATGTTTAGGATGCTTAGGATCAAATTGAAAATAGAATGTTCATTTGCTAATAGTTCCATTTTTTGAATGTCTCTTTTCATGAAATAGGAATTGGTAGGGTTAATGACATTTTTTTAGTCAGTATCCCAGAGGAATTTTTTTAATGATCTAGAAATTTTTAAAAAATTTTCATAAAAAATTTTGAAAATCGTGGTATCATTTAATCCCAGGTATCCTATGCTTCCAATGTTGGAAGATACTGAGACCAAACCTGCCATGCAGTGAGACTGAGTTTATGTGAGGCTTTCAGTCTATATTCTTCTAGAGTGACTAGATAGCACATGTGACAGCACTTCCTCTTCTTTGTGTTTCCTACTGTTCTAGAAGAAAAGTAAATACGGTAGGGCATCTTAGTTATACCATGCACATTAAATAATGAAGTCTTTTTTAATAGTCCGGCACTAGAAGGAATACATAATGAGCCTGGTCCTTCTTACATAAGACTTTGTCTTCCTAAGAGGAGAACATTACCGTCTAAGACACTTTGAATAGTGAATAATAGGGAACACACCATGCTTGCTTTAGTCAAAGTCAGTTACAAAAATAGGATCCAGAGAGACGCTACTGATATTGGTTTTCTTCTAACAATATAGGTCTCTCTTAACAAGGTCTATCAAAATTTTATGTTGTAGGTGCCTAGTATGTGTGAGATACTTTGCTAGGTGTTTGCAGACATTCTATTTGATTGCTGAGGCAACGTTGTAGAAAATATTTTCTTCATTTTTAGAGAATGCTAGGATTGATTTATTCATAACTAAAAATGAGTTACAGAATAGAAATTCAAACCAATCTCCAACTGGTCCTAAAGTCGCTGCCCTTTATGTCCTTTCAAATCAAAGAGTCTGTCTTTTATGCTGAGTTTAAAAATGCTAGACATTTTCCTTTTGGGTAGGGGTTACTCCAAAGCCTGCTAAGAGGGCCCCAGGGCAACTAGTAGTAATTCTCAATGGGATTGAAGGATTGAATGATTGAATGCTGGGGGACCAACAGCACCACTGTGGAGGTGCTCAGGGGCCTCTAGAGCTGCTCCTGGGACTAGGCTCTCCTGGAAATCTAACCCATTGACCTTCTGGGCCACTAATAAGTTTATATACTTCTTTATGAACTGTAAAAATGCTTTTAATTTATTTAAATATTTCCGTTCCTCCCCTTCCTCACCATATTCTCTGTGTTTTTGATGAAAGTAATTGGGTGGATTTAAAATCTGTGAGATAAATGTTTTTTAACAACTGATTAATGTTGATAGCATCTTTTTCGTGTGTAATGGCAATTGATATGCCACCTTTAGTAAAGTTTCTATTCAAACCCTTCACCTATTTTTGGGCCATACCTGGTGGAACTTGGGAGCTATTCACAGCACTGTACTTGGGGTCACTGTTGCTGTGCTCAGGGGACCATGTGTTGTTGAGGATCAAATAGGAGTTGGACACATGCATGAAAAGCGTCTTAACCTCTCTGACACTTCTCCAGCCCCATTTTCAAAAATCTATGTTGTAGTACTAGAAATTCTGGTAGTGTAGGGAACTCAGAGTTCATTTCCTTGGGGCAGGGGAGGTCACTCCTCACAGTACTTTAGTGACCATGGAGGCAAAGGACTGAGTGTTGGCCCCTGTATACAATTCATCTCCTCCAGCCATTTGAGCTGTCTTCATAGCCCACATATTTTCATTTTAAAATGACAATTGGTAAAACATTTTTTAACAAAAGAAAGTTTTGATATTATACTTTACCAATAATTAGCACAATTGTTTATATGCAACCCTAAAAATGTTAATTCTATCCATATCCAAATCTCAAGGGTATCATCATGTGACCCTTTAGGACAGCATGCACGTTTTGATGTGTTCATTTTTCCCAGAGATCAGGCAAGTTTTAGTACCTTTAGAAATATTTTATTATCATTCTAAACATACATTGAGAAAAATGTTATGGGTGGCGAGGAGGAGGGTGGTGGAGGGGTGGAGAATGGAACAGAATTAGACTGCTGTAATTTTTGAGTTGGTGGGTCCACGTGACTGATTTATAAAGGAGAAAAAGGAGAGGTAGGACCTCAGTCCCCAACCTGAATTGTTTTCTATTACCATGGATCCCATTTCTACAACTGTATGGCCAGTTGTCTCATGAACTGTGGCCTTCTCCTGCAACGAGGACTGGGATGATTTTCCACTTGTCTCCACACTCTGGAAGATATCCTCAATATGTTCTTCGGGTTCTTCCTGAAGGATTGACGAACTTTGCAGCTGGGGGAAGATCGAATGTGGTGTGTTGGTTGGGCGTCCTTGGGAAGGGCAGTCCCTTCCTGGCCCCTCCCAGCATACATGGGCTTCCAAGGAGGTGTTGAGTGGAGGTGGCCCAGAATGCCCCATGGGAAAGTCGGGGGTTGAGAGAAATTGGAAGGAGGGAAACCAAGAGTGAAGGAGGGTTTGTCCCAGGGGACCCTGAGGGCAGCAGTCAGGCTCACCGAGGTTGTGGTAAATACGGTGAACGGCTGATTCACAACATTAATGTCGTCGTCTGTAACCGGCAGCACTGCCAAACTCTCCTTCACTTCCTCCTCCTTCACCTCTTCCTCCTTCTTCACCTCTTCCTCCTCCTTCATCTTTTCCTCTCCCTTCACTTCCTCTTCCTCCTTCACCTCCTCCTCCTTAACCTCCTGTTCCTTCACCTCCTCCTCCTTATCCTCCTCATCCTGTCCCTCCTCCTCCTTCATCTCCTCCTCTTCCTTCACCTCCTCCTCCTTATCCTCATCCTGTCCCTCCTCCTCCTTCATCTCCTCCTCTTCCTTCACCTCCTCCTCCTTATCCTCATCCTGTCCCTCCTCCTCCTTTATCTCTTCCTCTTCCTTCACCTCCTCCTCCTTATCCTCATCCTGTCCCTCCTCCTCCTTCATCTCCTCTTCCTTCACCTCCTCCTCCTTATCCTCATCCTGTCCCTCCTCCTCCTTCATCTCCTCCTCTTCCTTCACCTCCTCCTCCTTATCCTCATCCTGTCCCTCCTCCTCCTTTATCTCCTCCTCTTCCTTCACCTCCTCCTCCTTATCCTCATCCTGTCCCTCCTCCTCCTTCTCTTCCTCCCCCTCCTCCTCATTCTCCTCATTGTCCTCCCCCTCCTCCTCCTCCTCCTCCTCTTCTTCCACCTGTTGCTCCTTCCTTTGCTCAGCTTCATTTCCTGTGGGAGAATCCCCAGGGTCAGAGACAGCCAAAGACAGAGGACCCCCTAGGGCAGATCTGGCTTGCTCTGCCTCCCTGTGTAGCCCTACCCTCACCCTGCACCCACCTCATCCAAATCTAGCTTCTCCCTCCTGGGGTCCCTGTCACTTACTATTTGTGTGAGTGGTGATAACTTTGAGCTGAGCCCGGAGATGCAGGTTCTCTTCTTTGTTTTGTTTCAGAAGTTCCTAAAGGTGAGGGAAGAAGGTGAGGAGGGAGTGAGGAAGGAAGACTGCTTCGCCTCAGCCTGCTCAGGTGTACAGGGCCCCCTCTCTTACTTGAAGTCTTTTAATTTCCACTTTCATATCATTTAATTCACAGTTGTGCTTGAGTCTTTCTTGTTCCAATTGTTCCAGGAGCTGCCGCTCCTTCTGGATGGCTAATTTATGGCACGTAGCCAGTTGTGTGCGAAGAATAGCGGCGTCCTGTTGCATCTGTCGAAGACAGGCGTCTTGCTGCTGGCGCAGATTCCAGGCGTCTCGATCATTTTTTCTGACCTGCGGGCAAGCTGGGAGTAAGGACGGGCAGCAGGGGCAGCCTGAGTCTTCAGCCCAGGTGATTCTCACACACAGACTCCCAGGCCCAAGGAAACAGCATTTGGGAGTCTGTTCCCCGCACAGGTCCTAATGGTCTAACTCCAGGACCTAAGAGATGCCACTCCCCCCCGCCCACACACACACACACACACACCGCACCACCACCACCACTCGGGCCCTTGCCTCCTTTCCCTGTCTCCCACCCCCCAGGAACCTTCCTCCCTGGCTATTAGCTCCTGAATCTTGGTGGTGTGTGGTGAAGTTTAGGCTTCAGCCCAGGGCTCAATCTGTGCTTGGTGCCCTCCACCCCTCTGCCCCCCCCCCCCCAATTGTTTGGAGTCTTTCTTACTACATACTTTAGCTTTGATTGTGATTTCTAGGCCAGGCCCTAAATGACATAGAGACCTTTGCATCACCCTTCCCCCTTTCCCTAGGTGGGAACTGCCTTGGTTCTCTCCCCCTGGCTCCTAGCAACACCTCCCCCTTTCAGGCAGGAGTCGCACCCCAGCTAGAGCAGGGGTTACCTTTTCTGATATCTCCTTTAATATTTTCTGGAGAAGTTGCACCTTTTCTACTGCTGGGTCTTCTTCTCCACTCTGGAAGACCCAAGTGGGTAGGTCAGTCAGCGCCTCCCCAGCCCCTTACCTGAAGGCCTCCTGCCCAACTCCAACTCTACCCCCATCATCAAAGAAGGGCTCTGTGCCATCTTTCCTGTTCCCTGCTTCCTGATGGAGGGGAGAGAGGGAAAAAATATTCAAAAAATCCCAGTCAATCACACAGTAGAGAAAAGATCAAGAACGGGCCAAGAGGGGAACAAGAGACACCCCCACAGTGGAAACGTAGCCAGCAGCAGCTCATGCAGATCTGGCAGAGGACATGGCACCTGCCCTGCCACTTTTCCCATGAGACAGTATTCTCCATTGCAGCGATAAAGGTCACACTTCACCCCAGTCCTTGATCTAAAGGGAGCAGAGAGAGCAGAGTGGACAAGGGCCAGGAAAAAGAGGGAGTCAAACGGAGACCAGGTGTCCAGGTTGGCATGTCCCCCTTGGAATGTGGCAGGTGAGAACAATGGGGCCATCCCAACGAGACCCATGAGCAGTGCCACACAGGTTCCTGCCTTCAGGGTTACCCGGTCCCATTGCAAGGCTTTTTTTTTCACCATGAGTCCCTTTAATCACACCCATGAGGATGGGGTGGATGCCAGTAGGGCTCCTTCCATCCACTTAACCTTCTCCATTGTAAGATCTAGAACTAGACTTAAAACCAGACTGATGAAAGGGCTCCCTTAAACAACGGGGGCTACAGCTAAGTGATCATTCTGAAAGGCGTTGATCTGATTTGACCATGGCTTGTGGTAGAGAAGAGACACAAGGACCCTTTTTTCCTGAGGCCACCAGCATGCTGATACCTGAGGAACACTTCTTCTCCCCGTGTCCTAACTCAGTCTCAAAGGACAAACTTGCCTATTCAAGTGAAACAGTTGTGCCCAGGGCTGAGGCAGTGCACCCCAAGCAGAGCCTGAGCATGAGGGGAAGCAGGACCAGAGTTTTTGTGGATGCCCCACTCCTTCCACATCCATAAACATCCCCGCAGCACCCCCTGAGCACCTATCTACTTGGGATGTCATGCAGGGCAGGACTCACCTCAGTCAGCAGTTGGAAGGCCTGGGAGGTGGCGGTGTTCTGGCCACTGTCTCCGCAGTTGTTGTTTTTCTCCCACTGCCTTTTACCAGGGATCAAATTATGTTTGACTTCGAACTTGTTGGACTGCAGAAAAGCACAGCAACGCCTGCGTGAGCAAGCTTATTCACACCCCACTGACAAAAGTTCTCCTGTACTCGTCTCCATGGAAGGGACCCAGTGGGCAGGAGGATGGTGTTTGTCCCGAGGAGGGAAGCCCTAGGGGTTACTGGACCAGAGTCCCCAGAAGTCCCAGGAGAGCAGCAGCTACTGAGTGAGACTGGCTGAAGGCTTGGATGAGTGTGAAAAGAGCCCAGGGGCTCATCAGCCAGTGGCCACACACACACCACTCACTGGTCATCACAGGGCCTTGGGCTAGACCCAGGAACCAGACCCCAGCACTTTTTTCTTACCATTTCCCCAGCTTTAACCAGCTTTAATTTATTCTCTTTATACTCATGGGTCTCCATCAAGGATGGGGGTCGGGGCCTCGTCTCAATATTCCGATTATCCATGAGGATTTCTCCTCATGGACGGCGGTACTGAGAGAAGATGCCACAAGAGGCTGAGGCCGCGCATTTATAGAGGGGGCTCATGGGTGTGGCCCAAGGTCTGCAACCCCATTGGCCAGTGAGAATTCCAAACCCCCTGGGACCTCTGGTTTCCATGTCCTACAGCCCAGACAACTGTGACATCACAATGGAGGCAGCAGCCACTCCTGCTCATGCAGCAGTTGGGCCTGAGGGAAGCTCCCCACCCCCACCCCAGGAGCCCCAGCACTCCCCCTTCCCCAATATGACTCTGAATGGCAAGACAAAGAGTGGGAATGGAGTGTCCTCAGAGAGAAAGTGCATGATTCTATGCCCTGACCCTTCCCGCCTTGACCAAGTTCAGTGCACTACTTTCTCAATCCCAGAAATCTTGTCAGAGATTCCTAACTTTAACCCCTGTACTACATTTCTGCCCTCTCAATATGTGTTTCAACATTTTCATTTTAACCTCTGCTGACGAGTGAAACCTTATAAAGAACACTTACTGATAGGAGCTTTGCAGACTTCTGAATCTGAAATATTAGCCCTGTCTCCCCCTCTGTGGGCAGCCAAGAGATGGCTATTTGGAAAGAGTGCTAGCCCAGTATTCTCATTGCTGATGGTTTTCAAAAGAAGCAGTATGTGGACATTCAAACTGTTAGGATGTGTGATCTAAGGAACGAGTGCAGCACAAATGTGAAAGTTCAATAGAGCTTTATTTTGTGCAAAGCACAGAGTCCAGACACTGATCGACCTATCGACCAGGGTCTTCTCCTCAGAGAGTGAGTATGACCCTACAACTCCGAGCCCCTTTTACACCTCAAACCCCAACTGTCAACCGACCTATTCCATTTGGTGGGCCTCAGGGCAGTGAGGGACTTTCTGGCTCTGGGTTGACTGCCTTTTCTGGGTCTGCTAATTCAGTGATTTACAAAGAGTGGGAATGGAGTGTCCTCAGAGAGAAAGTGCATTATTCTATGCCCTGACCCTTCACTCCCGTGCCCTAGTGTCAAATCTTACTAATACTGGATTTGGGCCACACAGAGGTTCCTTCCATTAGTCAGTATATTTTGACTTTTTCTAAGTGAAATGTATTGAAAATAATAATAATAGCTGTTGGTGGCCAAAATAATGTGAGACAAATAATAAACAACAAATTTGGGTTTGTTTTGTTTTGTTTTATCTAGCTTTTTTTTATCTGAATATTTAACTTTCCCAATATCGATGTTTTAATTAGATATTCTATGTAAATATAGTGGAATTCTTGATAGATTTGAGATCTACCATTGTGAATTCTTAAAAAATTGTTCTGCTTTTCTTTTGTTTAAAATAAGATTTATTGGATCACTGTGAGATACAGTTACAAAGTTGCATGATCACGCTTCAGTCATAAAATTCTCGAGCACCGTCCCTCCACCAGTGCACATTTTCTACGACCATTGTTCCCAGTTCCCACCCTGCACCCCTACCCTATCCCACACCCTGCCTCTGTAGTAGGTAGAATCCTCCTTACTCACTCTCTAATATTGGGTATTATGATTTGCAATACAGTTACTAAGAGGACATCATGTTTGGTCCTCAGTCTACTTTCAGCACACATCTCACACCCTGGAGATCCCTCCAGTCATCATTTACTTAGTCATTTCTTCTCCATCCAAACTGCCTTTTCCCCTGAATGTGAGGCCAGCTTCCAAACCATGGAGTGATCCTCCTGGCCCTTATCTCTACTGTCCTTAAGTGTTAGTCTCATATTATGCTACTTTATATTCTGAAAACGAGTGCAGTCATTCTATGTCTGTCCCTTTCTTTCTAACTCATTTACTTTACCATGACACTACATGTCCATCCACATATATGCAAATTTTATGATTTCATCTTTTCTAACAGCTACATAATATTCCATTGGTATTGCTGGGTCAAATCAAACGGGAACTCAATTTCTAGGTTTTGAAGAGATGTCCATATTTTTTTCCAAAATGGCTGGACCAGTCCGCATTCCCACCAACAGTGAATAAGAGTCCCTTTCTCCTGGCATCCGTGCCAGCACTGGTTGTTCTTTTTCTTATTGCCATGTGCCAGATTCTGTGGTGTAAGATGATATCTCATTGGTGTTTTGATTTGCATGTCTTTGATGATTAGAGACATAGAGCATTTTTTCATGTGCCTTTTGGCCTTCTGAATTACTTTTTTGAGGAAGTTTCTGTTCATTTCTTCTCCACATTTTTTGATAGGTCTAGAGGATTTTTTCTTGTAAATTTCTACCAGTGTCTTGTAAATCCTGAATATTAAGCCCCTATCAGATGAGTATTGGTTAAATATTTTTCCCATTCCGTGGGCTCTTTCTGTATTCAGCAGCTATTTCTTTTGAGGTGCAGAAGCTTCTTAGTTTAATGTAGTCCCATTTGTTTATATTGGTTTCCATTTGCTTGGTCAGTGGTGTTTCATCCTTGAAGATGGCTTTAGCTTCAATATCATGGAGGGTTCTGCCTACATTTTCCTCCTTGTACCTTATGAATTCAGGTTTAATATTGAGGTTTGTAACCCATTTTGATCTGACTTTTGTGCTTGGCATTAGACAGAGGTCTGAGTTCATTCTTTTGCATGTAGCTGACCAGTTTTCCCAGCACCATTATTGAAGAGGCTTTCTTTGCTCCACTTCACATTCCTTGCTGCTTTATCAAAGATTAAGTGATCGTATACTTGGGAGGCTGTGTAAGAATATTCAACTCTGTTCCATTGGTCTGCAGGTCTGTTTCTATTCCAGTATCATGCTGTTTCAATTACTACCATTTTGTAATACAGTTGGAGATTGGGAAAGGTGATACCACCCATCTTCTCTTTCCCAATGATTGTTTTAGCTGTTCATGGGGGTTAATTACTCCATATGAATTTTAGGAGTGTTTTGTCATTTATTTGAAAAGTGTCATGATTGTCCATAGAGGGACTTCATTGAATCGGTAAAATGCTTTGGGAATATTACCATTTTGACAATGTTAATTCTCTCACTTAATGAACAGGGATGTGTTTCCATTTCCTAGTGTCCTCTTTTATTTCTTGAAGTAGTGTTTTGTAGTTTTCTTTGTACAGGTTCTTAACCTCTTTAGTTAAGCTAATTCCAAGGTACTTAATTTTCTGAGGCACTATTGTGAAAGGGATTTTTTAAAAATATCTCTTTGTTCTTTTTCATTATTTGTGTATAGGATAGGGCATGGACTTTTAGTTATTGATTTTGTAACCTCTCAGTCTGCTATACAAACCTATTATTTCTAGGAGCTTTCCTGTGGAAACTTTAGGGTTCTCTAAGTATCGTGTCATCTGTGAATAGTGATAGCTTGTCTTCTTCCTATTCTATCTGGATGCCTGTAATATCCTTTTCTTGCCTAAGTGCTACGACAAGTGCTTCCAGTATTATATTGAATAGAAGTGGTGAGAGTGGGCAATCTTGTTTTGTTCCTGATCTTAGAGGGAAGGCTCTCAGTTTTTCCTCATTGAGAATAATGCTTGCATGGGCTTGTGGTAGATGGCTTTGACTATATTGAGGAAAGTTCCTTTGACTCACATTTTGCTGAGAGTTTTTATCGTAAATGGGTGCTGAATTTTGTCAAATACTTTCTCTGCATCTATTGATATAGAAATATGGTTTTGATCTTTCCTTGTATTGATATAGTGTATAATGTTGACTTGCGAATGTTAAAACCTCTTGCATCCCCCTGCATCCCCAGTATGAATTCTTCTTGGTTGTGGTAAATGATCTTTTTGGTTGAGTCATTGGATACTATTTGCTAGTATTTTAGTATTTTGTTGAATATCTTTTCATCTATATTCATCAGGGATATTGGCCGGTAATTCTCTTTATTTATTGTGTCTGTGGTTGTGTGTGTGTGTGTGTGTGTGTGTGTGTGTGTCTGTTTGCTTTTGGTATGAGGGCAATATTTCCTTCATAGAAACTGTTTGGAAGTGTTTCTGTTTCTTCAATTTCTTGGAAAATCTTGAGGAAAATTGGGACTAGATCCTCTTTGAAGGTTTGTAAATTCACTAATATGGGCCAGGGCTTTTGCTTTTCGTGAGACTTTTTATTAGTATTTCAATTTTTTTGATGGTGATAAGTTTGTTTCAGCATTCCAAGTCTTCTTGGGTCAGCTTTGGGAGATTATAAGAGTACAGGAATTCATCCATGTCTTCAAGGTTGTCTAGTTTTATAGCATAAAGCTTTTCAAAGTGACCTCTGGTTATTCTCTGAATTTCTGTGGGTTCTGTTGTGATGTCTCCCTTTTGGTTTCTGATTATGTTCATGAGGGGTCTATCTTTCTAATTCCTTGTGATTCTTGCTAGTGGTTTATTGATCTTCTTTATTTTCTCTTGACTTTCTTTGATTTTCTTGTTTATTTTCTTTAATTCTGTTGAGACTGAAGCAGTCATTGAAGCGCTAGCCAAACAGGGCATTCAAACTCAGTACATCAGGATCCTCCATGAGCTGTATTACGGATTCACCACCAGGTTCTCACCATTTTACAAAGAAGTTATCATCGATGTCAAGAGAGGGGTTCAGCAGGGTGATACCATTTCACTGAAACTCTTCAGTGCCACCCTCGAGACATCATGACTAGAATGGGAAGAAATGGAAGCGAAGATAGACGGTTGGCAACTGTCCTCTGCGTTGCTGATGACATCATTCTAATAACACCAAACATTAGCCAGGCAGCTCAAATGCTGACCGACATCGACCGGGAGTGTGGAAAGGTAAGAATGCATCTCAAACTCACAAATACAATGTTTATGAAAAACAAACTACTCCCTGACGTTCCATTTTCTCTCAATGGAACGAACATCTCCAAATGCAGCAGCTATGTGTACCTGGGTCAAGAATTCAACATGAGGAACAACTTGGTGCCATAACTGCACACGGGGAACAGTGTGGCGTGGAACGCCTTTAAGAAGTTAAGAGGACAAAAAACCTCTAGCTTGGGGCACATCTTTTCGACTCCACCATTCTTCTTGCACTAACATATGCCTCAGAGACCTGGGCCCTACAGAAACAGGACAAGAAGGCTATTTGGATCAGCCAAAGAGAAATTGGAAGAGCTATGATTGGAGTATCTCTCAAGTATTCCTTGAGAGAAGGAATCCGGAGTTCCAACCACTGTCAACGATCCAAGATCAGGGACGCTGCCTCATTTGCAAAGGTGTCAAAATCAGATGGGCCGCATACATAATGTAATTTGGAGACGACCACTGGACTAGAGCCATTACTGACTGGATTCCACAGGACCTCAAAAAAACATCTGCCCGCCCACCTATGAGATGGTAGGACTTCTTCGTCAAGACCCTAAAGAAACGATTTGGTGCTCTTTGTGTTCCTGGAATGAGCAGATGCCATTGGGCTACATTAGTATGGGACAGAGTCAGATGGAGATGTTACTAGCGTTCACTTGAGCAAATCAATGAACAACAGGATGACAAGTGACAAGTTTATTTTCTGAAAGAACCCGCTCTTGGGTTCACTGATCTTTCAGATTATTTTGGGGGTTTCTATGTCATTAATTTCTGCTCAAAGTTTTATAATTTCTTTGCTCCTGTCTCGTTTGGGCACTTTTTGTTGGTCATTCTCCTAGATCTTAACCTGCGAGGTTAATTTATTTATGTGGGTCTAATCCAGGTATTTCCCAGCATTGGGGGCCTTTCCAGAGCCGCAGGACTGGGAAGACCTGTGCTAAGCCAGTTCCGAACATAGAGTTTCGAGGGATTGGAAACAGGAACGCAGATAGCCATGAGAACCAGCATTTGTCCTTCTTCGATCCAATATAGGTATCGCCTGGCTCAGGGGTCCTTTTCCGGGGCTGAGGTCACTAACAAGGCTGTGAGTTATTCTTCCCCTCAATACCCCATAAGAACCATAAGTTAGCCTCTTAGGTGGAAACTTCACTAGGACATCTTAACAAAAACACATTAAACCAGTAACTCATTACCTATATCTCAATTAATAACCCACCACAAACACAATAGTAACAGTGAGCGTGAAGTTGTAAACCACACAGGTCACAATGATAAAGCAACACAGAAGTCCTCCAAGCTTACTTAGTGAAGAGATTAACCCAGATGACCCCAACAATAATAAAATGCAAGACAACCTCTCTGAAAAGGAATTTAGAAGGGAGTTACTGAGAATGCATAGGGAGCTAAAAGATTCAATGGAATGCAATAGCTATAAAATACAAGAGGATTTTAAAGTAGAAATGGGAAAAATGTAAACAAAACTACAAACGGAAATGACAGATATGAAAAACCTGGTAAGTGAATTGAACAACTCTATGGAAGGCCTCAGCATAAGAGTAACAGCTGCTGAGGATAGAATCAGTGAGCTCGAAGATCAAGTGCAGAGACTCTCCAGAAAAGAGCAAGTCAATCAACATAATTCATCATATCAATCAAAGAAATAATAAAAACCGTATGATCATATCAATAGATGCAGAGAAAGCATTTGACAAGATCCAGCACCCATTTATGATGAAAACTCTCAGTCAAATGGGCATTGAAGGAACTTTCCTCAATATAGTCAAAGCCATCTACCACAAACCCACGGCAAGTATCATTCTCAATGGGGAAAAACTAAAAGTCATCCCTCTAAGATCGGGCACAAGACAAGGTTGCCCACTTTTGCCACTCCTATTTAATAAATTTACTGGAAGTCATTATTATAGCAGTCAAGCAAGGAAAAGATATCAAGGGCATACACATAGAAAAGGAAGAGGCCAAGCTATCACTATTTGCAGATGTCTTGATACTTACAGAATCCTAAAGGCTCCACAGAAAAGCTCTTAGAAACAATAGGTCCGTATAGTAAAGTGGCAGGCTACAAAATCAACACCCAAAAGTTCATGACTTTCTAATATACAAATAACGAAAGAGAAAAGACATTAAAAAAAATCCTGTTCACAATAGTACCTCAGAAAATTAAGTATCTGACAATAAGTTTAACCAAAGAAGTGAAGGATCTAAACAAAGAAAATTAAAAAACACTAATTCAAGAAATAAAAGAGGACACCAGGAAATGGGGACACATCCCCTGCTCATGGATAGGGAGGATTAATATTACCAAAATGGCAATACTGCACAAAGCACTATACAAATTCAATGTGGTCCCCATCAGGATAGCCATGACAGTTTTCAAAGAAATAGACAAAACACTCCTGAAATTTATATGGAACAATAACCCTCCACAAATAGCTAAAGCAATCCTTGGGAAAAAGAAGATGGGTGGCATCACCTTCCCCAACTGCAAACTTCTACAAAGCGGCAGTAATTAAAACAGCTTGATACTGGGCTAGAAACAGATCTGCCAACCAACGGAACAGAGTTGTATATTCTGTCACAGACCCCCAAATATATGTCCACTTAATCTTTGACAAAGGAGCAAGAAATGTGAAGTGGAACAAGGAAAACCACTTCAACAAGTGGTGCTGGGAAAACTGGATAGTTACCTGCAAAAAACATGAACTCTGACCTCTGTCTAAAGCCTTGCACAAAAGTCAGATCAAAATGGATTAAAGACCTCAATATCAGACATGAATCCATTAGGTATATGAGGAAAATGTAGGCAGAACTCTTCATAACATTGAAACTAAAAGCATCTTTAAGGATGAAACTGCACTGACCATGCAAGTGGAAATAAACATAAACAAATGGGACTGCATCAAACTAAGAAGCTTCTGCACTTCAAAAGAAACAGTGACCAAAAATACAGAAAGAGACCACAGAATGGGAAAGAATATTTATCCAATACCCATCTGACAAGGGATTAATATCCAGGATATATAAGACATTAGTAGAATTGTACAAGAAAAAACCTCCAACCCCATAAAAAAATGGGGAGAAGAAATGAACATAAGTTTCCTCAGAAAGAAATACAAATGGCCAAAAGGCACATGAAAAAATGCTCCATATCTCTAGCCACCAGGGATATGCAAATCAAAACAACAATGAGATATCATCTCACACCACAGAGACTGGCACACATTCGAAAGAACAAAAGCAATCAGTGCTGGCGTGGATGTGGGGGAAAGGGGCGCACTTTCACTGTTGGTGGGAATGCCGACTGGTCCAACCCTTTTGGAAAACAATATGGACAGTCCTTCAAAAACTAGAAATTGAGCTTCCAAAGTACCCCGCAATAGCACTTCTGGAAATATATCCCGAGGGTGCAAAAAAGCACAGTAGAAATGACATCTATACCTATACGTTCATTGCAGCACATTTTACAATAGCCCAAATCTGGAAAAAACCCAAGTGCCATAGAAAAGATGACTGCTAAGAGAAACTTTGGTACACCTACACATGGGATACTATGCAGTTTTTAGGAGTGATGAAGTCCTGAAATTTGCTAATAAGTGGATAAACATGGAGAGTATCATGCTAAGTATTGAGCTAAGTGAAATGAGTCAGAAAGAGAGGGACAGACATAGAAGGACTGCACTCATTTGTGGACTATAGAATAACATAACATGAGGCTGACACCCAAGGAGAGTGGATACAAGGGTCAGGAGAATTGCCCCATAGCTGAAAGCCTGTCTCATGAGCAGAGGGGAGAAGGCAGATGGAATAGAGAAGGGATCACTAAGAAAACAATGGCTGGAGGAATTGTCCAGGATGGAAGATGTATGCCAAAAGTAGACACTGGACCAAATATGATGACCTCTCAGTGTCTGCATTGCAAACCATAATGGCCAAAAGTAGAGAGAGAGTATGGGGAATACTGTCTGCCATGGAGGCAGAGGGGGGATTGGGAAGGGGGATATACTGGGGAGATTGGTGGTGGAAATGTGCACTGGTGGAGGGATGGGTGTTTGATCAGTGTGATTGTAACCCAAACATCAAAGTTTGTAACTTTTTCACAGTGATTCAATAAAAGTTAAAATCACTTGTATCACTTGTCAACCCATTGATCTCCGATTTGCTCTAGTGGGCACCAGTAATGTCTCCATTTGTCTCTGTCGTGTGCTAGTTTAACCCAATGGCATCTGCTAGCCCCAGGAACATGAAGAGCCTCAAACTTTTTGTTCAGGGTTTTGACAAAGAAATCTCATAGGTGGGCGGCTGTAAAATCTTAGCACGCTGAAGGTTGTGTGTTCTCAGGCTCTCTGGATGGCTCTATCTCACCTCCCACGTTCCGTGCTCTTGGGCCGCTGTGTGTGGCCTGGATCAGGATGGCTGTTGGTCAGAGGCAGACGAAGGAAGAAACAAGGGCCAGGCTGGTCAATATTACTTGTAGTTTGTTCCAAACTTCACTCCCCTTCTTGTCTCTCTCAAGCTTAGCTCCTCCCATTCTGATTCTGGATCTCTGGAGCCCAAGCCTCCTCTAGCTTACAGTCTTAGTTTATATAGCAATCACATAGGGTGGTGACACAAAGGTGGGTTGAACATTAACAAATCAACAACGAGAGGTAAGACACTCCTCCAGGAGATTAACTCAAGGATAAAACCTCATCTAAAGAGATTACTCCAGATTACTAGGAGATCCACTCAAGGGTGGGATCCCAGCAAGGTGTGTTCTTTCCTCAGCTAGTAATCTACTTAAATAGTCACAGTAAATCTACTTCTAATATTTCTAGCAATGTCATTCTGTATGAGCACAGTAAGAGGTATAAACTTACAGTTTGGTTCTTCCTGAGGACATCTCACTATATATTCTGCAGTCCTTCAGGTCAGGTTAGTGTTCATAGACCCAGCAGAGTCCTAGTCTCATCATTACTTACTTTTGGATCATGACAGCATTTGTACATGATCATGCCCTCAACTTATAGTTGAGTGTCATGGCGCTTTGGCCTGGCCCATTTCCATGCCAAGGTAGCTCACAGCTTGCCGTGGGTCCATTCAGTCCCTCATTGGGACCCTGCTTTGGGGGGTTCTAGGAACTAAGGGCAACTGAGTCAAGAAGCAGATGCCCAGGAGTAAATATTATTCAGAGTCAATCAACTCCCAAGTTACAAAGCATAATATTAACTGTATTCCTGTGTCCATAGAGAAAGGACATCGTTCTAAGGTAAACTAACCAAAAGACATAAGGAGAGGAGAAAGACAGTATTAATTTATAATACAAGTTCAGTGTGTTAGAACTGACCTTAAAATTAACAAAATCTGATTAGGGAAATAAGCTGATTAACTGGGGAAAAGAGCATAGAGAAGGAGTTACAATAAACAAAAGAATGAGAGTGACTCAGGAGCACTGGGATGGGTGTGACCCGATAAACCTAAATTATCTGAGGAAGGACAAAAGAGTGTTATCCTACAGGTGGCCACACATCCTTTTGGTGTCCCTTGAAATCCAGTCAGTAACATCTCTAGTCCAGGGTCATCTCTAAATTGCATTACGTGTCCAGCCCATCTGATTTTCAACACCTTGGCAAATGAGAGAGCGTCTGTGATTCTGTATAGTTGACGGGGGTCAGACCTCTGGTTTCGTTCTCTCACGTGAGTGAATTGTGATACTCCAAGTATAGCTCTTTCAATTCCTCTTTTTCGATTCCTCTTTTCATACAGCCCAGGTCTCTGAGGCGTATGTTAGTACAGAAAGAACAGTGGAGTCAAAAAAATGTGCCCAGAGCCAGAGTTTCTTCCTCCTCTTAACGATTTCTTTGATGCTCTTGAAGGCATTCCATGCCACTCTCTTATTCCTGTGCAGTTATGGCACCAAATCATTCCTCATGTTGGATACTCGACCCAGGTACCCATAGCTGTTGCATTCAAAGATGTCATTTCATTGAGAGAAACTGGAACATCAGGGAATAGTTCATTTTTCATAAACATTGTCTTGGTGAGTTTCAGCTGTCGTTCGACCTTTCCACATTCACGATAGAAGTCAGCCAGCATTTGTGCAGCTTGGCTAATGTTTAGTGTTATTAGAAAGCTATCATCAGCGAAGCAGAGGTGGTGTAGTTGCCAACCATCTATCTTCACTCCCATTCCTTCCCATTCCAGTCATCGCATGATGTTCTCGAGGGTGGCACTGAAGAATTTCAGTGCACAAGCTGTATACCACGTGTTTGTATCTTAAACCTTCCTCACTACCTCTTGGCTTTTGTGCGTTTATTTCTCATTGCTAACAAATATTTTCATACATTGTGTTTAATGTTAAACTAGGAGTCAGGAATGATTTGAATGGAGAGAACAATCATCAGTCCCCTAGAAAGATCTCTGAAGACTGTCACATAGGCTTCCTGAGGCAGAAACTGCATCACTATATGGAATCACAGTTTTACCAGAAACAGACATCATTCTCTGTTGATTCATCATGCTACCAATGACAGCCAGAGAACTGAACCACTGGATATCTTCATTCCCACCGACTATTTCTATTTCTGCTGATTTTCTCAACGAACCGACTTTTAACCCCAACCCCAATCCAGAATCCATGGCAACTAGTCAGGTTGTGAATCCATCACATCTAGTCACCATGTGAATGAAATGTGTTTTTCCTAAACACTAACAGGGTGATACCATTTCACCGAAACTCTTCAGTGCCACCCTCGAGAACATCATGCGACAACTGGAATGGGAAGGAATGGGAGTGAAGATAGATGGTCGGCAACTACATCACCTCCGCTTTGCTGATGACATTGTTTTAATAACACCAAACATCAGCCAAGCGGCACAAATGCTGGCCGACTTTGACCGTGAGTGTGGAAAGGTAGGACTATAGCTGAATCTTACGAAGACAATGTTTATGAGAAACAGCCTCGTTCCTGATGCCCCATTCGCTCTCAATGGAACGACCATCTCCGAATGCAACAGCTATGTGTACCTAGGTTGAGAGGTCAACATAACAAATGACCTGGCACCTGAGCTGCGCAGGAGGAAGAGAGCGGCTTGGAACGCCTTCAAGAACGTCAAAGAAATAGCTAAGAGGACGAAGAACCTCCGGCTCCGGGCACATCTCTTTGATTCCACTGTTCTTCCTGCATTAACATGCCTCAGAGACCTGGGCCCTACGCAAACAGGATGAGAACGCTATTCAGGTCTCCCAAAGAAGAATAGAAAGAGCTATGCTTGGAATATCACTTTTCACTCAAATGAGAGAAAGAATCCAGAGTTCTGACATCCATCGACGATCAAGAATCAGGGACGCTGTCTCATTTGCCAAGATGTCAAAAATCAGATGGGCTGGTCACGTAATGAGATTTCAAGACGACCGCTGGACTAGAGCTGTTACCGACTGGATTCCACGGGATGTCAAAAGACCGCGTGGCCGCCCACCTACCAGATGGTCAGACTTCTTCGTCAAGATCGTGAACGATCGGTTTGAGGCCCTTCATGTTCCTGGAGTGAACAGATGCCATTGGGCTACACTAGCACGCGACAGGGAGAAATGGAGACGTTACTGGCGCCCGCACGAGCAAATCTACGACTAACGGGAAATTAAGTGATTAAGTGATAACTCTTATTTGCTCAAGCAGAGCGATAGCACAGCGGTAGGGCGTTTGCCTTGCACGCAACCAACATAGCCGACCCGAGTTGGATTCCTTGCCCCTCTCGGAGAGCCTGGCAAGCTACCAAGAGTATCTCGCCTGCACAGCAGGGCCTGGCAAGCTCCCCATGACATACTCAATATGCCAAACACAGTAACAACAAAGTCTCCAATGGAGACGTTACTGGGCCCGCTCGAGCAAATCGAAGATCAACGGGAGGGTCTTTACTTACTTACTTACTAAACTCTTATTGAGTATGGACTTTTGAGCTACTAGCATCTAGATTTTGAATTTAGTAACACCCATTGTGCTCTTTTGTATTCTCTCATCCCTTTACTTTGCCTAACCTTTTAGATCCCGATTCCAAAATCATTTCCTCAGAAGTCTTTCTCCATTTCCCACACTTTCATATTTAAATCACATATAGTTTTCTTTCATTATATTTATAATAGTACATTTCTCACTTGATTATGATA
Organism: Sorex fumeus; assembly: GCF_029834395.1. Taxonomy (NCBI): domain Eukaryota; kingdom Metazoa; phylum Chordata; class Mammalia; order Eulipotyphla; family Soricidae; genus Sorex; species Sorex fumeus. The sequence goes on from NW_026606129.1 coordinate 64,293,496, forward strand.
ATCTGATTATTATTAGCCTTTTCAATATGTGAAATGATTGACTTTATTACTTTATTCCTGTTTATCCATTGCATTATTCTCCAATGCCTAGTCTAGGACCAAGTTTGTGGCAGGTCCCCTCCCGGTCTCTGCGCCCCCTCCAGCCCCCCTGCCTGTCACTATGGCTGGTACCTCTCTCTCTCTCTCTCCCTCTCTCTCTCTCTCTCTCTCTCTCTCTCTCTCTCTCTCTCTCTCTCTCTCTCCTTTTGCACCTCATTTGCAATACAGGTAATGAAAGGTTGTCATGCATATTCCTTTACCTACTTTCTACTTTCTACATTCAGTTCCTGTCTAAAATGACCATTTCCAACTATTGTGGTGGTGATCCCTTCTCCATCCCAGCTGCCCTTTGCACCCACCCACCCTCCACACACACTCTTGTGGCAAGCTTCAAAACACTGACAAGCCCTCCTGGCCCCTGGCCTTGGATATTAGTCTCATTATTTACACATATATCTATATCTATCTATCTATATATATGTTAAACAGTCATTCTATAACTGTCCCTCTCTTTCTGACTTTTTTGACTCAGCATGGTACTCTTCTTGTCCATTTATTTATAAGCAAATTTTATGACTTCATTGTGTCAATGGCTGTGTAGTATTCCATTGTGTAGATGTACCAAAATTTCTGTATCCAGCCATCTGTTCTTGGGCACTCAGCTTATTTCCAGATTCTGGCTATTGTGAATAGTGCTGCAATGAACATAATAGTGTAAATGGTGTTTCTGCAGTGTGTGTTTTGGACTCTCAGGGTATATTTCCAGAAGTGGTATTGCTAGGTCAAATGGGAGCTCAATTTCTAGTTTTTTGAGGAACGCCCATTTTGTTTTCCAAAAAGTCCGGACCAATTAGCATTCCCACCAACAATGAAGGAGAGTCCCTTTCCCCCTGCATCCATGCCAGCGCTGGTTACTCTTGTTGTTCTGGATGTGTGCCAGTCTTTGGTGTAAGATGATATCTCATTGTTGTTTTGATTTGCATGCCCCTGATGATTAGTGATGTAGAGCATTTTTTATGTGTCTTTTGTTCTTTAGCAGAAATCGAACCTCAGGTTTTCTCTCAAACTTTTAAAAATCCTTTTTTGGAATATCCTTTGGTTGATCAATGTGTGGCTTAGTAACTGAGATTTGATATTTATTTCTTGGGGATTTCTTTTGTTGCGGGAACACACCTAACTGTGCTCAGAGCCAGTTTTGTGTTCAAGGGATCACTTCTGGGGAGTTCAGAGACCAGGTGTTACCAAGGATTTGGGGATATTCCTTAGCGTGGTTTTGATCTTTTCTCTTTTGGATTCCATTCCTCTTATCCCACTTCATTATTATTATTTATTATAGGTTAGTTATAATGAGCTACTATTGAATGAGCTACTTTCAACACTGCCTTCTCATTTCAGTGCAGTCTACACTCATGCCAGGACCTGACCCCTGCCATCACCGTCATCCTTAAAGCAAGGAATTTCATTGCCTCTTACACACTAAACTTACCATTTAATGTAAATGGACCCTTTAGATTTCTCTTTTTTGAACTAAAATCTACTGAAGGTAAATCTCATAGTGGAAAGCAATTATGTATTAATGTTCTGGATATAGAGAAATACAGAAAGCATTTTCATGATTCTACACTGTACATGTACACCTCATAAAAAAGAAAGAAATTGAGAGAAAAATACATTTAAAAGAAAACAAATGAGGTGAAAAAGGAGGGAGAGAGAGAGAGAGAGAGAGAAAGAGAGAGAGAGAGAGAGAGAGAGAGGTAGAAAAGTACCAGCCATAGTGACAGGCAGGGGGGCTGGGGGGCAGCGCAGAGACCGGGAGGGGAAATGGGGACCATTGGTGGTGAGAAAAGTAGTGGTGAAGAAATGAGTGTTGGAACATTATATTGCTGAGATCCAATCATGAACAACTTTGTAAATGTGTTTATCACTGATTCCATTTTAAAAAATATTGAAGCACATATTGTAGTAAATAATGTCCCAGGTTGGAGCAGAAGAGAGGACTTGAGGGAAGAAAGCCTTCATGAAAATATGCAAAGTTAGCATCCAAGAGATGTTAAGTTTGACATTGGAAAAATGTATTGGAATATGTCTTTGGAGAGTCATTTAAAAGTCTGGTGGATTTTATTGGCTTGCATTAAAATTTAGCAATTAAAAGGAGTCACATTTGAAATCCAGGTAAAACAAAGTGGTGCAAGAAATGAAATGTGATGATACACCCACTTCACTGAACAGTAAGAAATATTTACATAGCCAGAATAATGAAACTGATGATGTGTAGTTAGTAAAAATTCTAATGTAATTATACATTAAGGTGTAGAATCAAGACAAAGGGAATATAACATGACTAAAATCTTCCTCTAAGAGTAAAGAAGTGGACAGCATTTAAATGTAACAATCCCCCAAAATAGTTTAGGCATATTCTTCAGAAAAAAAAAGTAATAACCTGAGCAGGAGGAAATATAAAGGTTTTAAATTAATTGACTCTGGGCAGAGGAAGTTACGCATAAGAGTTGAATCTGTCTTGGGGTAATGAGTGTATGCTAGTAATTTGGTGTTATCACTAAAACAGAAAGACATTCTGCTAAATGGAGAAAATAGTATACTACTTAACTGACAAATAGTTAAAAATTAAGATATATAAAAAATTCACAATACTAAACAATAAAAAATGAACCACCCTTTCCCAAAATGTGGAGTGCTTAGCTGGCCCCCTCTTGAATAGATATACTGATGCCCAACTGGCATGTGAAAAAAATAGTAATTGTAACTTATTATCAGTGAAATGCAAACAAAAACAAAAACTCTTGCCTGTGAGAATGACCTACCTAGAACAGGCCCAAAGAACAAGTGTTAGCAGAGATGCGGAGAGAAGAGAACCTTCCTTGAGTGCTCCTGGAAGTGTACATTGGCTCAATATCTGTGAAAAGCAACACGGGTTTATCTAAAAAGAATTGAAAAGAGTTCTAAGTATGATATAGCAAATTGACTCCTATGTACCTACAGAAATAGCACAAAACATCATGTCAAAAAGATATATGCACACTTGTATTCATTACGGAAATATTGCAATAGACAATACATATTTTTAAACAACTCACGTACTCAGTGACAGATGGTGGATAAAGATATCAAATATGTGTACAATAAACTGCTATCCATCTGTAAGAAAAGATGAAGTCTTACCTTTTGCCAAATAGGACCGGTGGGGTCACGCTGAACAGAATACTTCAGAAACAGTAAGTCAGCACAATTCTCTTATGCATATGTGAGATTTAAAGAAATTTTAAAAAGCCAGAGAGCATATAGAGGGCAGACGCTTTCCTTGCACGTGGTCAGATTCCATGCCCAGCATCCGTGAGCACCGCCAGGAGGGATTCCTGAGAGCAGAGCCAGGAGTAGCCCCCCTCCCCCATCATCTCTGGTGTGGCCCCCCCAAAGCAAAACCTGACTTTGAAGACTCAGTCTGAATTGAGGGGTGAAGGACAAGTTTCTGTAAATAAAAACAGCACATGCACACACGGGTGTGGAAGAAATGACTGGTGTTCATTTTTACAGATAATCGACATTTGATTGCTCATTGCCGGTAGCTAAGTCAGGTGGTTTAGCAGAAGGTGTGCCTGATGGACAACATTCTGGAGAGATCGACAAGCACTTCCAGGCTCTGATACAGCGCCCAAGACCAAAGAGGGTCACGGATGACTCCAACGCCAAGAGCAGGCGTGACGTCATGAAGTACCTGGACGTGCTGCCCACGCTCACCTTGGCCCATGAGCACCTGGATGTGCGCGAGACTGGACTCGAGCTCCAGAGCGCCGAGAGCTTGAACCCGGGGCTGTCCTGCTCCAACGGCACCGCCAACTTCCACAGTTTCACCTCCAGGTGGGCCTCTAGAGCCCAGCGCCAGGTTTTCCATCCTGGACGTGTTCCGTGAGGAGCCCTTGGTGCACCAGGGCCATGTAGTTCGCCCGGAGGAAGGTGAAGGGGCAGACCTTCAAGATGCACCATTTGGGGAAGACAGTGGGCCTGGGGGTGGCTTCCTGGAGCGCAACTGGGATGAGGCGCGGGTAGATGTGCTCAGGGTGCCCGGGCTGGCCTGGTGCTGGTGCAAGGAGTCAACGTCTTTCTGCAGCGACCGTTGCATGAACTGTCAGTCTGAGCGCGCGGAGACCAGGCAGCACCCAGTGCTGCACGAGAGCTCCAGGGCCCAGTGGGTGACCACCTTGCCCGTGCATGACCGCAGTGCCAAGGACCCAGCTTCCTGGATGGCAAGTAAGGGAACAGTGACAGCCACCGAGGTGCCCTTAGACTTGTGTGGGTTGAGGGGCTACTATCCTGGGATAGCCTGAACGAGGTCTGGGGACTCCGGGTATTGGTAAGTTTCTGCCTCGCCTGGAGAAACTGTGGTGCCTCCATTTTGGGGCACAGGCTATGAACTCTTGCACAGCTCCATGCATAAAGATGTTATTTATGTTACCTGGGTGCATAGTTAATGTTTTTTATTAAATGTGCACCCAGGTTACACATACAAACACCACCACCACTTACATTTTTGAAGTAGAATATTTCTTTGTATTGATCAGAGGGTCCTAGGAAAAGTAAAAATCTATGGGGAGGAAGTACTTTATCTGATATATTTTAAAATATCTAATATTGAAAAATAAATGAATGAATCATTATACTTGAACTGCTATATTTGATGACAATATTGATGCACATTTGACAAATTATAAATAAAGGGCTTTTGTGGAAAGTTAATAAAGAAGTGGCTAGTATAACACTATGATAGAAGACACTTCATAAAAGATACCTGGCTCATATTTCTAAAGTTATTGACTGTCTTTAGCCAAATCTAAAATAATATTCATGTTTTTAAAATCCACTTTGTGTGGCCATTCTGTCTTGGATTGCATTTTTACACAGCTAATGTTTGAAGAAATACGGGACTCTAGTAGAATAATGAATGTGTATACCTGCATTTTAGGCATGTCCGTTAGCCTAATTAAAATCTAGTATGGTCACAGCTTTTTAATTACTTTCCGTCATCGTTGCAGTCAATGAAGCTAGGTTGATTATGAACTATAATTTCTCACTTATAATAAATCCTCGAATCTTGGCCAAGATTTCTCAGGGATCCATGGACTCAGGTTGGGACGAGGAATTGCTCTTTGCAGGAAAAGGTGAGTCAGTCCTAGACCTTACTCAGGCTTATGGGGTTTTTTGTCTCACCTCGGGGAAAGGAATTTCGAGAGCAGATGAGCAGTGAAGTAGAGCAGTTTAAATCTGGAGGTTCCTTTTGAAGTTGAGGAGGAAGGAAAAGTGAGAGTGTAGCATACTCAAGGGAGAACACGCGCTTCTCCAAGAGTAGAGAGAGTCCCTACATACACTCGGTCATAACATAGGGAGCTACACAGCTCAAAAAGGGAAACACAGGAGACACAAGGTCTTGGCCAAGTGGAAACAAGCAGATTGTGGGCTCAGGCAGCCTATGTGTGCACTCCTTTTGTTCAAGGTGGCTTTTATAGGGTTTCTCCAAGCCACCCCACTGGGATTTCTACTTAGATAAGAGATCCCTTGTTAGGGTTGTTGCTAAGTGGGTAGAGTTGGGTGTGGTCTTCTTTGAAACTCCTTTTCTTGACCTTTGTTCCTGCTGGAAATTCTCTCAGAGGGTGGCCCAGCCTTCTCTGGTCTGGGCTAGCCTAGAGTTAATCAGATTAAAGGAAGGAATTGCAGGGTCTTTCTATTGGGAGGGGTCCAGTCATTTTGCCATTGACTTGGGAGGGGTCTTCCCTATCATCTGGCTTGCTCACATTACTCGAAGTTCAAAGTTATTTCAGATTTTGACTATTTTTGAGCAACCTGAGGCTCCATGACTTGTAGTTTATGTATATATTTTCATTATCCCGAAGCACGACTCTGCATCACTACAAGGCTGCTGTGTGGGAGTGTGTGTATTAGGCATCTGTTGTTTTTGCCTGCCTGGCACCTTTCTTTATTCTTCAGAAAAGCTCTTTGGGTTTATTTGTGGGCACTGAACCCCACCCATTGGTTAACCTTTGGGTGTGAATATCAGTCAAGGAACTCAACTCTCCCCTCCAAAGCATCTGGATTTATGACCCACGTTGAGTCAGTCAGATTCAGGCAGGAATTTCAATCAAGTAGAGATGTGACTTGAAAATGAGTGGAGAAATCTACCCCTGCCATACTATTCTGAAAATACTATACATACATTCCCATGATTTCAAACAAGGATCTCCAAACTTCTGCATAAGCCAATACATTTTTTATAAATTTTTTAAATTTTATTTTCATAAAGTTCATGATAATTAATTGCAATCAATAATTCAACACCAATCCCACCACCATGACACCTTCCCACCACCATTATTTTGATTTTTTTTAATTAAGCCTGTACATTTTAGGATTTGTAAGTCATCTTTTTTAGGATTTGTGAGCCATCATTTGGTTTCTGTCTCTCCATGACAAGACCCATAGGTTATTTCCTTTCCCCCTGTGTTCTCTCAAGTTATTCATATTCTAACTATAATTCTTTTTTTTCTATTCATCATAGTCAGAGGTAGTTTATATTGCTTATCATTAAAGAACTCTATCTAAATAAACTGAATCTTTTGGCTAGTGAGTGGTTCAGTTGACTGTCCTAACATCCACATAACAATGACTTTCTTTTTATGTCTGTGTCCTCCTAGAATTTTCAGTAGCAATTGTAGCAGTTAACAGGAACAATTCAGCTTGCTCATAAGGACACAAAAAGCCTGCTGATGCAAGTAAAGAGGAAGTTAGTGCCTTTTCAGATGTTTAGGATGCTTAGGATCAAATTGAAAATAGAATGTTCATTTGCTAATAGTTCCATTTTTTGAAAGTCTCTTTTCATGAAATAGGAATTGGTAGGGTTAATGACATTTTTTTAGTCAGTATCCCAGAGGAATTTTTTTAATGACCTAGAAATTTTTTAAAAATTTTCATTAAAAATTTTGAAAATCGTGGTATCATTTAATCCCAGGTATCCTATGCTTCCCATGTTGGAAGATACTGAGACCAAACCTGCCATGCTGTGAGACTAACTTTATGTGAGGCTTTCAGTCTATATTCTTCTAGAGTGACTAGATTGCACATGTGCCAGCACTTCCTCCTCTTTGTGTTTCCTACTGTTCTAGCAGAAAAGTAAATACGGTAGGGCATCTTAGTTATACCACGCACATTAAATAATGAAGTCTTTTTTTATAGTCTGGCACTAGAAGCAATACATAATGAGCCTGGTCCTTCTTACATAAGACTTTGTCTTCCTAAGAGGAGAACATTACCGTCTAAGACATTTTGAGTTGTGAATAATAGGGAACACACCATGCTTGCTTTAGTCAAAGTCAGTTACAAAAATATGATCCAGAGAGACGCTATTGATATTGGTTTTCTTCTAACAATATAGATCTCTCTTAACAAGGTCTATCAAAATTTTATGTTGTAGGTGCCTAGTATGTGTGAGATACTTTGCTAGGTGTTTGGCAGACATTCTATTTGATTGCTGTAGCAACGTTGTAGAAAATATTTTCTTCATTTTTAGAGAATGCTAGGATTGATTTATTCATAACTAAAAGTGAGTTACAGAATAGAAATTCAAACCAATCTCCAACTGGTCCTAAAGTCTCTGCCCTTTATGTCCTTTCAAATGAAAGAGTCTGTCTTTCATGCTGAGTTTAAAAATGCTAGACATTTTCCTTTTGGGTAGGGGTTACTCCAAAGCCTGCTAAGAGGGCCCCAGGGCAACTAGTAGTAATTCTCAATGGGACTGAAGGATTGAATGATTGAATGCTGGGGGACCAACAGCACCACTGTGGAGGTGCTCAGGGGCCTCTAGAGCTGCTCCTGGGACTAGGCTCTCCTGGAAATCTAACCCATTGACCTTCTGGGCCACTAATAAGTTTATATACTTCTTTAAGAACTGGAAAAATGCTTTTAATTTATTTAAATATTTCCGTTCCTCCACTTCCTCACCATATTCTCTGTGTTTTTGATGAAAGTAATTGGGTGGATTTAAAATCTGTGAGATAAATGTTTTTTAACAACTGACTAATGTTTATAGCATCTTTTTCGTGTGTAATGGCAATTGATATGCCACCTTTAGTAAAGTTTCTATTCAAACCCTTCACCTATTTTTGGGCCATACCTGGTGGAACTTGGGAGCTATTCACAGCACTGTACTTGGGGTCACTGTTGCTGTGCTCAGGGGACCATGTGTTGTTGAGGATCAAATAGGAGTTGGACACATGCATGAAAAGCGTCTTAACCTCTCTGACACTTCTCCAGCCCCATTTTCAAAAATCTATGTTGTAGTACTAGAAATTCTGGTAGTGCAGGGAACTCAGTGTTTATTTCCTTGGGGCAGGGGAGGTCACTCCTCACAGTACTTTAGTGACCATGGAGGCAAAGGACTGAGTGTTGGCCCCTGTATACAATTCATCTCCTCCAGCCATTTGAGCTGTCTTCATAGCCCACATATTTTCATTTTAAAATGACAATTGGTAAAACATTTTGTAACAAAAGAAAGTTTTTATATTATACTTTACCAATAATTAGCACAATTGTTTATATGCAACCCTAAAAATGTTAATTCTATCCATATCCAAATCTCAAGGGTATCATCATGTGACCCTTTAGGACAGCATGCACGTTTTGATGTGTTCATTTTTCCCAGAGATCGACAAGTTTTAGTACCTTTAGAAATATTTTATTATCATTCTAAACATACATTGAGAAAAATGGTATGGGTGGCGAGGAGGAGGGTGGTGGAGGGGTGGAGAATGGAACAGAATTAGACTGTTGTAATTTTTGAGTTGGTGGGTCCACGTGACTGATTTATAAAGGAGAAAAAGGAGAGGTAGGACCTCAGTCCCCAACCTGAATTGTTTTCTATTACCATGGATCCCATTTCTACAACTGTATGGCCAGTTGTCTCATGAACTGTGGCCTTCTCCTGCAACGAGGACTGGGATGATTTTCCACTTGTCTCCACACTCTGGAAGATATCCTCAATATGTTCTTCAGGTTCTTCCTGAAGGATTGACGAACTTTGCAGCTGGGGGAAGATCGAATTGGGTGTGTTGGTTGGGCGTCCTTGGGAAGGGCAGTCCCTTCCTGGCCCCTCCCAGCATACATGGGCTTCCAAGGAGGTGTTGAGTGGAGGTGGCCCAGAATGCCCCATGGGAAAGTCGGGGGTTGAGAGAAATTGGAAGGAGGGAAACCAAGAGTGAAGGAGGGTTTGTCCCAGGGGACCCTGAGGGCAGCAGTCAGGCTCACCGAGGTTGTGGTAAATACGGTGAATGGCTGATTCACAACATGAATGTCGTCGTCTGTAACCGGCAGCACTGCCAAACTCTCCTTCACTTCCTCCTCCTTCACCTCTTCCTCCTCCTTCACCTCTTCCTCCTCCTTCATCTTTTCCTCTCCCTTCACTTCCTCTTCCTCCTTCACCTCCTCCTCTTTAACCTCCTCTTTCTGACCCTCCTCCTCCTTTTTCTCCTCCTCCTCCTTATCCTCATCCTGTCCCTCCTCCTCCTTCATCTCCTCCTCTTCCTTCACCTCCTCCTCCTTATCCTCATCCTGTCCCTCCTCCTCCTTCATCTCCTCTTCCTTCACCTCCTCCTCCTTATCCTCATCCTGTCCCTCCTCCTCCTTCATCTCCTCCTCTTCCTTCAACTCCTCCTCCTTATCCTCATCCTGTCCCTCCTCCTCCTTCATCTCCTCCTCTTCCTTCACCTCCTCCTCCTTATTCTCCTCATCCTGTCCCCCCTCCTCCTTCATCTCCTCCTCTTCCTTCACCTCCTCCTCCTTATCCTCATCCTGTCCCTCCTCCTCCTTCTCTTCCTCCCCCTCCTCCTCATTCTCCTCATTGTCCTCCTCCTCCTCCTCCTCCTCCTCCTCCTCCTCCTCTTCCTCTTCTTCCACCTGTTGCTCCTTCCTTTGCTCAGCTTCATTTCCTGTGGGAGGATCCCCAGGGTCACAGACAGCCAAAGACAGAGGACCCCCTAGGGCAGATCTGGCTTGCTTCTGCCTCCCTGTGTAGCCCTACCCTCACCCTGCACCCACCTCATCCAAATCTAGCTTCTCCCTCCTGGGGTCCCTGTCACTTACTATTTGTGTGAGTGGTGATAACTTTGAGCTGAGCCCGGAGATGCAGGTTCTCTTCTTTGTTTTGTTTCAGAAGTTCCTAAAGGTGAGGGAAGAAGGTGAGGAGGGAGTGAGGAAGGAAGACTGCTTCGCCTCATCCTGCTCAGGTGTACAGGGCCCCCGCTCTTACTTGAAGTCTTTTAATTTCCACTTTCATATCATTTACTTCACAGTTGTGCTTGAGTCTTTCTTGTTCCAATTGTTCCAGGAGCTGCCGCTCCTTCTGGATGGCTAATTTATGGCATGTAGCCAGTTGTGTGCGAAGATCAGCGGCATCCTGTTGCATCTCTCGAAGACAGGTGTCTTGCTGCTGGCGCAGATTCCAGGCGTCTCGATCATTTTTTCTGACCTGCGGGCAAGCTGGGAGTAAGGACGGGCAGCAGGGGTAGCCTGAGTCTTCAGCCCAGGTGATTCTCACACACAGACTCCCAGGCCCAAGGAAACAGCATTTGGGAGTCTGTTCCCCGCACAGGTCCTAATGGTCTTACTCCAGGACCTAAGAGATGCCACACCCCCCCGCCCACACACACACACACACACACACACACACACCGCACCACCACCACCACTCCGGCCCTTGCCTCCTTTCCCTGTCTCCCACCCCCCAGGAACCTTCCTCCCTGGCTATTAGCTCCTGAATCTTGGTGGTGTGTGGTGAAGTTTAGGCTTCAGCCCAGGGCTCAATCTGTGCTTGGTGCCCTCCCCCCACTCTGCCCCCCCCCCAATTGTTTGGAGTCTTTCTTACTACATACTTTAGCTTTGATTGTGATTTCTAGGCCAGGCCCTAAATGACATAGAGACCTTTGCATCACCCTTCCCCCTTTCCCTGGGTGGGAACTGCCTTGGTTCTCTCGCCCTGGCTCCTAGCAACACCTCCCCCTTTCAGGCAGGAGTCGCACCCCAGCAAGAGCAGGGGTTACCTTTTCTGATATCTCCTTTAATATTTTCTGGAGAAGTTGCACCTTTTCTACTGCTGGGTCTTCTTCTCCACTCTGGAAGACCCAAGTGGGTAGGTCAGTCAGCGCCTCCCCAGCCCCTTACCTGAAGGCCTCCTGCCCAACTCTACCCCCATCATCAAAGAAGGGCTCTGTGCCATCTTTCCTGTTCCCTGCTTCCTGATGGAGGGGAGAGAGGGAAAAAATATTCAAAAATCCCAGTCAATCACACAGTAGGGAAAAGATCAAGAACGGGCCAAGAGGGGAACAAGAGACACCCCCACAGTGGAAACGTAGCCAGCAGCAGCTCATGCAGATCTGGCAGAGGACATGGCACCTGCCCTGCCACTTTTCCCATGAGACAGTATTCTCCATTGCAGCGATAAAGGTCACACTTCACCCCAGTCCTTAATCTAAAGGGAGCAGAGAGAGCAGAGTGGACAAGGGCAAGGAAAAAGAGGGAGTCAAATGGAGACCAGGTGTCCAGGTTGGCAGGTCCCCCTTGGAATGTGGCAAGTGAGAACAAAGGGGCCATCCCAACGAGACCCATGAGCAGTGCCACACAGGTCCCTGCCTTCAGGGTTACCCGGTCCCATTGCAAGGCTTTTTTTTCACCATGAGTCCCTTTAATCACACCCGTGAGGATGGGGTGGATGCCAGTAGGGCTCCTTCCATCCACTTAACCTTCTCCATTGTAAGATCTAGAACTAGACTTAAAACCAGACTGATGAAAGGGCTCCCTTAAACAACGGGGGCTACAGCTAAGTGATTATTCTGAAAGGCGTTGATCTGATTTGACCATGGCTTGTGATAGAGAAGAGACACAAGGACCCTTTTTTCCTGAGGCCACCAGCATGCTAATACCTGAGGAACATTTCTTCTCCCCCTGTCCAAACTCAGTCTCAAAGGTCAAACTTGCCTATTCAAGTGAAACAGTTGTGCCCAGGGCTGAGGCAGTGCGCCCCAAGAAGAGGCTGAGCATGAGGGGAAGCAGGACCAGAGTTTTTGTGGATGCCCCACTCCTTCCACATCCATAAACATCCCCGCAGCACCCCCTGAGCACCTATGTACTTGGGATGTCATGCAGGGCAGGACTCACCTCAGTCAGCAGTTGGAAGGCCTGGGAGGTGGCGGTGTTCTGGCCACTGTCTCCGCAGTTGATGTTTTTCTCCCACTGCCTTTTACCAGGGATCAAATTATGTTTGACTTCGAACTTGTTGGACTGCGGAAAAGCACAGCAACGCCTGCGTGAGCATGCTTATTCACACCGCACTGACATAAGTTCTCTTGTACTCGTCTCCATGGAAGGGACCCAGTGGGCAGGAGGATGGTGTTTGTCCCGAGGAGGGAAGCCCTAGGGGTTACTGGACCAGAGTCCCTAGAAGTCCAAGGAGAGCAGCAGCTACTGAGTGAGACTGGCTGAAGACTTGGATGAGTGTGAAAAGAGCCCAGGGGCTCATCAGCCAGTGGCCACACACACACCACTGAGGGGTCATCACAGGGCCTTGGGCTAGACCCAGGAACCAGACCCCAGCACTTTTTTCTTACCATTTCCCCAGCTTTAACCAGCTTTAATTTATTCTCTTTATACTCATGGGTCTCCATCAAGGATGGGGGTCGGGGCCTCATCTCAATATTCCGATTTTCCATGAGGATTTCTCCTCATGGACTGCGGTACTGAGAGAAGATGCCACAAGAGGCTGAGGCCGCGCATTTATAGAGGGGGCTCATGGGTGTGGCCCAAGGTCTGCAACCCCATTGGCCAGTGAGAATTCCAAACCCCCTGGGACCTCTGGTTTCCATGTCCTACAGCCCAGACAACTGTGACATCACAATGGAGGCAGCAGCCACTCCTGCTCATGCAGCAGTTGGGCCTGAGGGAAGCTCCCCACCCCCATCCCAGGAGCCCCAGCACTCCCTTTTCCCCAATATGACTCTGAATGGCAAGACAAAGAGTGGGAATGGAGTGTCCTCAGAGAGAAAGTGCATGATTCTATGCCCTGACCCTTCCCGCCTTGACCATATTCAGTACACTACTTTCTCAATCCCAGAAATCATGTCAGAGATTCCTAACTTTAACCCCTGTACTACATTTCTGCCCTCTCAATATGTGTTTCAACATTTTCATTTTAACCTCTGCTGACGAGTGAAACCTTATAAAGAACACTTACTGATAGGAGCTTTGCAGACTTCTGAATCTGAAATATTAGCCCTGTCTCCCCCTCTGTGGGCAGCCAAGAGATGGCTATTTGGAAAGAGTGCTAGCACAGTATTCTCATTGCTGATGGTTTTCAAAAGAAGCAGTATGTGGACATTCAAACTGTTAGGATGTGTGATCTAAGGAACGAGTGCAGCACAAATGTGAAAGTTCAGTAGAGCTTTATTTTGTGCAAAGCACAGAGTCCAGACACTGATCGCCCAATCGACCAGGGTCTTCTCCTCAGAGAGTGAGTATGACCCTACATCTCCGAGCCCCTTTTACACCTCAAACCCCAACTGTCAACTGACCTATTCCATTTGGTGGGCCTCAGGGCAATGAGGGACTTTCTGGCTCTGGATTGACTGCCTTTTCTGGGTCTGCTAATTCAGTGATTTACTTCTCTCCCTTTTGGTCCCCCAACTGCTGAAGTTGGTAGTCATTCCAGCTAGGTGGCCTTAGGTGGGCCCTAAAAAAAACATGAGGCCAGCATAGCTCCAAGGATGAGTACAAGCTTTGCCTACTGAAGGCCTGGATTTGATCCCTAGACCACCCTGAGCATCCCAGGAGCAATCCCTGAGCACCCTGCCTGGAGAAGCAACTGAGCACTGTTGTGTGTGAACATTAAGCAAAACACATCCTGGAAGAGATGATTGTTTTAGCCCTATGATACACCAAGAAGTAGGAAATGGGTGACTGTATATTGCTCAGGGTGGTCTGGGGATCAAATCCAGGCCTTCAGTAGGCAAAGCTTGTGTGGGCAGGCTTGTGAGTAGGCTTAAGAACTGTTGTAGCTACTCCCCAGCAATCCAGCTACACTGGACCTTGAGAAAAATCCAAACCCTCCTTGGAGCACTGGCCTCCACTCCCACAGCCCAGAGAACCGTGACACCCCAATGGAGGCTGCACCCTCTCTATCTTGGCCTGAGGGAAGCTCCCCAACCCCCACCCCAGGCCCCCCAGCGCTCTCCTTTCTCAACATGGGTCCTCTGAACACCTGCTGAAGAGTGGGCAAATAGAGTCCTCAGAGAGAAAGTGCATTATTCTATGCCCTGACCCTTCACTCCCGTGCCCTAGTGTCAAATCTTACTAATACTGGATTTGGGCCACACAGAGGTTCATTACATTAGTCAGTATATTTTGACTTTTTATTAGTGAAATGTATTGAAAATAATAATTATAGCTGTTAGTAAAGTAAAGGCCTTCCCTTTGATCATGATTTGTTCGAGCGGGCCCAGTAACTTCTCCATTGGAGACTTTGTTGTTACTGTGTTTGACATATCGAATACGTAACGGGCGAGCTTGCTGGGCTCTCCTAGAGCGATAGAACAGTGGTAGGGCGTTCGCCTTACAAGCGGCCAACATGGCTGACCCAAGTTCGATTCCTCCGCCCCTCTCGGAGAGCCTGGCAAGCTACTGAGAGTATCTAGCCCGCACAGCAGAGCCTGGCAAGCTCCCCGTTACGTATTCGATATGCCAAACACAGTAACAACAAAGTCTCCAATGGAGACGTTACTGGGCCCGCTAGAGCCCAGTGATAATCAATGATAAACCGGAGGGCCTTTACTTTTACTTACTTTAATAATAGCTGTTGGTGACCAAAATAATGCGAGACAAATAATAAACAGCCAATTTGGGTTTGTTTTGTTTTGTTTTATCTAGTTTTTTTTTATCTGAATATTTAACTTTCCCAATATCGATGTTTTAGTTAGATATTCTATGTAAATATAATGTAATTCTTGATAGATTTGAGATCTACCATTGTGAATTCTTAAAAAAAAATTGTTCTGCTTTTCTTTTGTTTAAAATAAGATTTATTGGATCACTGTGAGATACAGTTACAAACTTGCATGATTACGCTTCAGTCATAAAATTCTCGAGCACCGTCCCTCCACCAGTGCACATTTTCTACGACCATTGTTCCCAGTTCCCACCCTCCACCCCTACCCTATCCCACACCCTGCCTCTGTAGTAGGTACAATTCTTCTTACTCACTCTCTAATATTGGGTATTATGATTTGCAATACAGTTACTAAGAGGACATCATGTTTGGTCCTTAGTCTACTTTCAGACACATCTCACACCCTGGAGATCCCTCCAGTCATCATTTACTTAGTCATTTCTTCTCTATCCAAACTGCCTTTTCTCCTGAATGTGAGGCCTGCTTCCAAACCATGGAGTGATCCTCCTGGCCCTTATCTCTACTGTCCTTAAGTGTTAGTCTCATATTATGCTACTTTATATTCTGAAAACGAGTGCAGTCATTCTATGTCTGTCCCTTTCTTTCTAACTCATTTTCTTTACCATGACACTACATGTCCATCCACATATATGCAAATTTTATGATTTCATCTTTTCTAACAGCCGCATAATATTCCTTTGGTATTGCTGGGTCAAACGGGAACTCAATTTCTAGGTTTTGAAGAGATGTCCATATTTTTTTCCAAAATGGCTGGACCAGTCGGCATTCCCACCAACAGTGAATAAGAGTCCCTTTCTCCTGGCATCCATGCCAGTACTGGTTGTTCTTTTTCTTATTGACGTGTGCCAGATTCTGTGGTGTAAGATGATATCTCATTGTTGTTTTGATTTGCATGTCCTTGATGATTAGGGACATAGAGCATTTTTTCCTGTGCCTTTTGGCCTTCTGAATTACTTTTTTGAGGAAGTTTCTGTTCATTTCTTCTCCACATTTTTTGATAGGTCTAGAGGACTTTTTCTTGTAAATTTCTACCAGTGTCTTGTAAATCCTGAATATTAAGCCCCTATCAGATGAGTATTGGTTAAATATTTTTCCCATTCCGTGGGCTCGTTCTGTATTCAGCAGCTATTTCTTTTGAGGTGCAGAAGCTTCTTAGTTTAATGTAGTCCCATTTGTTTATATTGGTTTCCATTTGCTTGGTCAGTGGTGTTTCATCCTTGAAGATGGCTTTAGCTTCAATATCATGGAGGGTTCTGCCTACATTTTCCTCCTTGTACCTTATGAATTCAGGTTTAATATTGAGGTTTGTAACCCATTTTGATCTGACTTTTGTGCTTGGCATTAGACAGAGGTCTGAGTTCATTCTTTTGCATGTAGCTGACCAGTTTTCCCAGCACCATTATTGAAGAGGCTTTCTTTGCTCCACTTCACATTCCTTGCTGCTTTATCAAAGATTAAGTGATCGTATACTTGGGAGGCTGTGGAAGAATATTCAACTCTGTTCCATTGGTCTGCAGGTCTGTTTCTATTCCAGTATCATGCTGTTTCAATTACTACCGTTTTGTAATACAGTTTGAGATTGGGAAAGGTGATGCCACCCATCTTCTCTTTCCCAAGGATTGTTTTAGCTGTTCGTGGGGGTTTGTTACTCGATATGAATTTTAGGAGTGTTTTGTCATTTATTTGAAAAGTGTCATGATTATCCATAGAGGGACTTCAGTGAATCTGTACAATGCTTTGGGGAATATTACCATTTTGACAATGTTAATCCTCTCAACTAATGAACAGGGATGTGTTTCCATTTCCTAGTGTCCTCTTTTATTTCTTGAAGTAGTGTTTTGTAGTTTTCTTTGTACAGGTTCTTAACCTCTTTAGTTAAGCTAATTCCAAGGTACTAAATTTTCTGAGGCACTATTGTGAAAGGGATTTTTTAAAAATATCTCTTTGTTCTTTTTCATTATTTGTGTATAGGATAGGGAATGGACTTTTAGTTATTGATTTGTAACCTCTCACTCTGCTATACAAACCTATTATTTCTAGGAGCTTTCCTGTGGAAACTTTAGGGTTCTCTAAGTATCGTGTCATCTGTGAATAGTGATAGCTTGTCTTCTTCCTATTCTATCTGGATGCCTGTAATATCCTTTTCTTTCCTAAGTGCTACGACAAGTGCTTCCAGTATTATATTGAATAGAAGTGGTGAGAGTGGGCAAACTTGTTTTGTTCCTGATCTTAGAGGGAAGGCTCTCAGTTTTTCCTCATTGAGAATAATGCTTGCATGGGCTTGTGGTAGATGGCTTTGACTATATTGAGGAAAGTTCCTTTGACTCACATTTTGCTGAGAGTTTTTATCTTAAATGGGCGCTGAATTTTGTCAAATACTTTCTCTGCATCTATTGATATAAAAATATGGTTTTGATCTTTCCTTGTATTGATATAGTGTATAATGTTGACTTGCGAATGTTAAAACCTCTTGCATCCCCCTGCATCCCCAGTATGAATTCTTCTTGGTTGTGGTAAATGATCTTTTTGGTTGAGTCATTGGATACTATTTGCTAGTATTTTAATATTTTGTTGAATATCTTTTCATCTATATTCATCAGGGATATTGGCCGGTAATTCTCTTTATTTATTGTGTCTGTGGTTGTGTGTGTGTGTGTGTGTGTGTGTCTGTCTGTCTGTCTGTCTGTTTGCTTTTGGTATGAGGGCAATATTTCCTTCATAGAAACTGTTTGGAAGTGTTTCTGTTTCTTCAATTTCTTGGAAAATCTTGAAGAAAATTGGGACTAGATCCTCTTTGAAGGTTTGTAAATTCACTAATATGGGCCAGGGCTTTTGCTTTTCGTGAGACTTTTTATTAGTATTTCAATTTTTTTGATGGTGATAAGTTTGTTTCAGCATTCCAAGTCTTCTTGGGTCAGCTTTGGGAGATTATAAGAGTACAGGAATTCATCCATGTCTTCAAGGTTGTCTAGTTTTATAGCATAAAGCTTTTCAAAGTGACCTCTGGTTATTCTCTGAATTTCTGTGGGTTCTGTTGTGATGTCTCCCTTTTGGTTTCTGATTATGTTCATGAGGGGTCTATCTTTCTAATTCCTTGTGATTCTTGCTAGTGGTTTATTGATCTTCTTTATTTTCTCTTGACTTTCTTTGATTTTCTTGTTTATTTTCTTTAATTCTGTTGAGACTGAAGCAGTCATTGAAGCGCTAGCCAAACAGGGCATTCAAACTCAGTACATCAGGATCCTCCATGAGCTGTATTACGGATTCACCACCAGGATCTCACCATTTTACAAAGAAGTTATCATCGATGTCAAACGAGGGGTTCAGCAGGGTGATACCATTTCACTGAAACTCTTCAGTGCCACCCTCGAGACATCATGACTAGAATGGGAAGAAATGGAAGCGAAGATAGACGGTTGGCAACTGTCCTCTGCTTTGCTGATGACATCATTCTAATAACACCAAACATTAGCCAGGCAGCTCAAATGTGGACCGACATCGACCGGGAGTGTGGAAAGGTAAGAATGCATCTCAAACTCACAAATACAATGTTTATGAAAAACAAACTACTCTCTGATGATCCATTTTCTCTCAATGGAACAAACATCTCCAAATGCAGCAGCTATGTGTACCTGGGTCAAGAATTCAACATCAGGAACAACTTGGTGCCATAACTGCACACGGGGAAGAGAGGGGCGTGGAACGCCTTTAAGAAGTTAAGAGGACAAAAAACCTCTAGCTTGGGGCACATCTTTTCGACTCCACCATTCTCCTTGCACTAACATATGCCTCAGAGACCTGGGCCCTACAAAAACAGGACAAGAAGGCTATTTGGATCACCCAAAGAGAAATTGGAAGAGCTATGCTTGGAGTATCTCTCAAGTATTCCTTGAGAGAAGGAATCCGGAGTTCCAACCACTGTCAATGATCCAAGATCAGGGACGCTGCCTCATTTGCAAAGGTGTCAAAATCAGATGGGCCGCATACATAATGTGATTTGGAGACGACCACTGGACTAGAGCCATTACTGACTGGATTCCACAGGACCTCATAAAAACATCTGGCCGCCCACCTATGAGATGGTAGGACTTCTTCGTCAAGACCCTAAAGAAACGATTTGGTGCTCTTTGTGTTCCTGGAATGAGCAGATGCCATTGGGCTACATTAGTATGGGACAGAGTCAGATGGAGATGTTACTAGCGTTCACTTGAGCAAATCAATGAACAACAGGATGACAAGTGACAAGTTTATTTTCTGAAAGAACCAGCTCTTGGGTTCACTGATCTTTCAGATTATTTTTGGGGTTTCTATGTCATTAATTTCTGCTCAAAGTTTTATAATTTCTTTGCTCCTGTCTGGTTTGGGCACTTTTTGTTGGTCATTCTCCTAGATCTTAAGCTGCGAGGTTAATTTATTTATGTGGATCTAATCCAGGTATTTCCCAGCATTGGGGGCCTTTCCAGAGCCGCAGGACTGGGAAGACCTGTGCTAAGCCAGTTCCGAACATAGAGTTTCGAGGGATTGGAAACAGGAACACAGAGAGCCATGAGAACCAGCATTTGTCCTTCTTCGATCCAATATAGGTATCGCCTGGCTCAGGGGTCCTTTTCCGGGGCTGAGGTCACTAACAAGGCTGTGAGTTATTCTTCCCCTCAATACCTCATAAGAACCATAAGTTAGCCTCTTAGGTGGAAACTTCACTAGGACATCTTAATCAACAAAAACACATTAAACCAGTAACTCATTACCTATATCTCAATTAATAATCCACCACAAACACAATAGTAACAGTGAGCGTGAAGTTGTAAACCACACAGGTCACAATGATAAAGCAACGCAGAAGCCCTCCAAGCTTACTTAGTGAAGAGATTAACCCAGATGACCCCAACAATAATAAAATGCAAGACAACCTCTCTGAAAAGGAATTTAGAAGGGAGTTACTGAGGATGCATAGGGAGCTAAAAGATTCAATGGAATGCAATGCCTATAAAATACAAGAGGATTTTAAAGTAGAAATGCGAAAAATGCAAACAAAACTACAAACGGAAATGACAGATATGAAAAACCTGGTAAGTGAATTGAAAAACTCTATGGAAGGCCTCAGCATAAGAGTAACAGCTGCTGAGGATAGAATCAGTGAGCTCGAAGATCAAGTGCAGAGACTCTCCAGAAAAGAGCAAGTCAATCAACATAATTCATCATATCAATCAAAGAAATAATAAAAACCGTATGATCATATCAATAGATGCAGAGAAAGCATTTGACAAGATCCAGCACCCATTTATGATGAAAACTCTCAGCCAAATGGGCATTGAAGGAACATTCCTCAATATAGTCAAAGCCATCCACCACAAGCCCATGGCAAGTATCATTCCCAATGGGGAAAAACTAAAATCTTCCCTCTAAGATCGGGCACAAGACAAGGTTGCCCACTTTTGCCACTCCTATTTAATAAATTTACTGGAAGTCATGGTTATAGCAGTCAAGCAAGGAAAAGATATCAAGGGCATACACATAGAAAAGGAAGAGGCCAAGCTATCACTATTTGCAGATGTCTTGATACTCCCAGAATCCTAAAGACTCCACAGAAAAGCTCTTAGAAACAACAGGTCGATATAGTAAAGTGGCAGGCTACAAAATCAACACCCAAAAGTCCATGACTTTCTAATATACAAATAACGAAATAGAAAAGACATTAAAAAAAACAATCCTGTTCACAATAGTATCTCAGAAAATTAAGTATCTGACAATAAGTTTAACCAAAGAAGTGAAGAATTTAAACAAAGAAAATCAAAAAACACTAATTCAAGAAATAAAAGAGGATACCAGGAAATGGGGACACATCCCCTGCTCATGGATAGGGAGGATCAATATTACCAAAATGGCAATACTGCACAAAGCACTATACAAATTCAATGTGGTCCCCATCAGGATAGCCATGACAGTTTTCAAAGAAATAGACAAAACACTCCTGAAATTTATATGGAACAATAACCCTCCACAAATAGCTAAAGCAATCCTTGGGAAAAAGAAGATGAGTGGCATCACCTTCCCCAACTGCAAACTCTACTACAAAGCGGGCAGTAATTAAAACAGCATGATACTGGGCTAGAAACAGATCTGCCAACCAATGGAACAGAGTTGAATATTCTGTCACAGACCCCCAAATATATGTCCACTTAATCTTTGACAAAGGAGCAAGAAATGTGAAGTGGAACAAGGAAAACCACTTCAACAAGTGGTGCTGGGAAAACTGGATAGTTACCTGCAAAAAACATGAACTCTGAACTCTGTCTAATGCCTTGCACAAAAGTCAGATCAAAATGGATTAAAGACCTCAATATCAGACATGAATCCATTAGGTATATGAGGAAAATGTAGGCAGAACTCTTCATAACATTGAAACTAAAAGCATGTTTAAGGATGAAACAGCACTGACCATGCAAGTGGAAATAAACATAAACAAATGGGACTGCATCAAACTAAGAAGCTTCTGCACTTCAAAAGAAACAGTGACCAAAATACAGAAAGAGACCATAGAATGGGAAAGAATGGGAAAGAATATTTATGCAATACCCATCCATGGGCTGGAGCGATAGCACAGCGGGTAGGGCGTTCGCCTTACAAGCGGCCAACATGGCCGACCCGAGTTCGATTCCTCCGCCCCTCTCGGAGAGCCCGGCAAGCTACCGAGAGTATTCGATATGCCAGACACAGTAACAACAAAGTCTCCAATGGAGACGTTACTGGGCCCGCTCGAGCAAATCGACGATCAACGGGAGGGCCTTTACCTTTACCTTTTACCTTTACCCATCTGATAAGGGATTAATATCCAGGATATATAAGACATTAGTAGAATTGTACAAGAAACAAAACTCCAACCCCATAAAAAAATGGGGAGAAGAATTGAACATAAGTTTCCTCAAGAAAGAAATACAAATGGCCAAAAGGCACATGAAAAAATGCTCCATGTCTCTCGCCACCAGGGATATGCAAATCAGAACAACAATAAGATATCATCTCACACCACAGAGACTGGCACACATTCAAAAGAACAAAAGCAATCACTGCTGGCATGGATGTGGGGGAAAGGGGCGCACTTTCACTGTTGGTGGGAATGCCGACTGGTCCAACCTTTTTGGAAAACAATATGGACAGTCCTTCAAAAACTAGAAATTGAGCTTCCAAATGACCCCGCAATAGCACTTCTGGAAATATATCCCGAGGGTGCAAAAAAGCACAGTAGAAATGACATCTATACCTAGATGTTCATTGCAGCACATTTTACAGTAGCCAAAATCTGGAAAAAACCCAAGTGCCATAGAAAAGATCACTGCTAAGAGAAACTTTGGTACACCTACACATGGGATACTATGCAGTTTTTAGGAGAGATGAAGTCCTGAAATTTGCTAATAAGTGGATAGACATGGAGAGTATCATGCTAAGTATTGAGCTAAGTGAAATGAGTCAGAAAGAGAGGGACAGACATAGAAGGACTGCACTCATTTGTGGAGTATAGAATAACATACCATGAGGCTGACACCCAAGGAGAGTGGATACAAGGGTCAGGAGAATTGTCCCATAGCTGAAAGCCTGTCTCATGAGCAGAGGGGAGAAGGCAGATGGAATAGAGAAGGGATCACTAAGAAAACAATGGCTGGAGGAATTGTCCAGGATGGAAGAGATATGCCAAAAGTAGACACTGGACCAAATATGATGACCTCTCAGTGTCTGCATTGCAAACCATAATGGCCAAAAGTAGAGAGAGAGTATGGGGAATACTGTCTGCCATGGAGGCAGAGGGGGGATTGAGAAGGGGGATATACTGGGGAGATTGGTGGTGGAAATGTGCACTGGTGGAGGGATGGGTGTTTGATCAGTGTGATTGTAACCCAAACATCAAAGTTTGTAACTTTTTCACAGTGATTCAATAAAATCTAAAATCACTTGTATCACTTGTCAACCCATTGATCTCCGATTTGCTCTAGTGGGCACCAGTAATGTCTCCATTTGTCTCTGTCGTGTGCTAGTTTAACCCAATGGCATCTGCTAGCCCCAGGAACATGAAGAGCCTCAAACTTTTTGTTCAGGGTTTTGACAAAGAAATCTCATAGGTGGGCGGCTGTAAAATCTTAGCACGCTGAAGGTTGTGTGTTCTCAGGCTCTCTGGATGGCTCTATCTCACCTCCCACGTTCCGTGCTCTTGGGCCGCTGTGTGTGGCCTGGATCAGGATGGCTGTTGGTCAGAGGCAGACGAAGGAAGTAACAAGGGCCAGGCTGGTCAATATCACTTGTAGTTTGTTCCAAACTTCACTCCCCTTCTTCTCTCTCTCAAGCTGAGCCCCTCCCATTCTGATTCTGGATCTCTGGAGCCCAAGCCTCCTCTGAGCTTACAGTCTTAGTTTATATAGCAATCACATAGGGTGGTGACACAAAGGTGGGTTGAACATGAACAAATCAACAGAGAGGTAAGACCACTCCTCCAGGAGATTAACTCAAGGATAAAACCTCATCTAAAGAGATTACTCCAGATTACTAGGAGATCCACTCAAGGGTGGGATCCCAGCAAGGTGTGTTCTTTCCTCAGCTAGTAATCTACTTAAATAGTCACAGTAAATCTACTTCTAATATTTCTAGCAATGTCATTCTGTATGAGCACAGTAAGAGATATAAACTTACAGTTTGGTTCTTCCTGAGGACATCTCACTATATATTCTGCAGTCCTTCAGGTCAGGTTAGTCTTCATAGACCCAGCAGAGTCCTAGTCTCATCATTACTTAGTTTTGGATCATGACAGCATTTGTACATGATCATGCCCTCAACTTACAGTTGAGTGTCATGGCGCTTTGGCCTGGCCCATTTCCATGCCAAGGTAACTCACAGCTTGCGTGGGTCCATTCAGTCCCTCATTGGGACCCTGCTTTGGGGGTTCTAGGAACTAAGGGCAACTGAGTCAAGAAAGCAGATGCCCAGGAGTAAATGTTATTCAGAGTCAATCAACTCTCAAGTTACAAAGCATAATATTAACTGTATCCCTGTGTCCATAGAGAAAGGACATCGCTTTAAGGTAAACTAACCAAAAGACATAAGGAGAGGAGAAAGACAATATTAATTTATAATACAAGTTCAGTGTGCTAGAAAGATCTGACCTTACAAATTAACAAAATGTGATTAGGGAAATAAGCTGATTAACTGGGGAAGAGAGCATAGAGAAGGAGTTACAAATAAACGAATGGGAGTGACTCAGGAGCACTGGGATGGGTGTGACCCAATAAACCTAAACTATCTGAGGTAGGACAAAACAGTGTCATACTACAGGTGGCTACACATCCTTTTGATGTCCCTTGGAATCCAGTCAGTAACAGCTCTAGTCCAGGGTCATCTCTAAATTGCACTACGTGTCCAGCCCATCTGATTTTCAACACCTTGGCAAATGAGACAGCGTCTGTGATTCTTGATAGTTGACGGATTTCAGAACTCCAGATTCCTTGTCTCACGTGAGTGAAGCATGATACTCCAAGTATAGCTCTTTCGATTCCTCTTTTCGATTCCTTTTTTCATACAGCCCAGGTCTCTGAGGCGTATGTTAGTACAGAAAGAACAGTGGAGTCAAAAAGATGTGCCCGGAGCCAGAGTTTCTTCCTCCTCTTAACGACTTCTTTGATGCTCTTGAAGGCACTCCATGCCACTCTCTTATTCCTGTGCAGTTATGGCACCAAATCATTCCTCATGTTGAGTACTCGACCCAGGTACCCATAGCTTTTGCATTCAAAGATGTAATTTCATTGAGAGAAAATGGAACATCAGGGAATAGTTCATTTTTCATAAACATTGTCTTGGTGAGTTTCAGCTGTCGTTCGACTTTTCCACATTCACGATCAAAGTCAGCCAGCATTTGTGCAGCTTGGCTAATGTTTAGTGTTATTAGAAAGCTATCATCAGCGAAGCAGAGGTGGTGTGGTTGCCGACCATCTATCTTCACTCCCATTCCTTCCCATTCCAGTCATCGCATGATGTTCTCGAGGGTGGCACTGAAGAATTTTGAGTGACAGAAATCATATAACCCTGCCAAACTTCTCTCTTTACATCGATGATCACTTCCTTGTAGAATGGTGATAATCTGGTGGTGAATCTGTAATACAGCTCATGGAGGATCCTGATATACTGAGTTTGAATGCCCTGTTTGGCTAGGCCTTCGATGACCACTTCAGTCTCAACAGAATCAAAGGCCTTCTTTTTTGATGTGATCAATGCCTTCTTGTCTTAGTTAGTCCAGGCCATTTTCTGGACCCTCACTCGAGACTCATGCATGAGTGAAGCCCCACAGAACCAGGCAAAGAGGAACTTTGTGACCTTGGACTCCAAGCTCAAAGGGACCCGGAAAGAGATCCTCTGCCTGCATTCACATTTCTGCCAGAAGCTGCTGGGTTCCGAATTAGTTTTGTGTGCCTCTGGGGCCATGGCTGTGTTGGAGAGCCGCTCAAGGGGGGCATCTCGTGGTCTCCACCCCCCATCCCATGAGGCTGCAGTTTCGCTGTCATTGCGGCTCATACCTAGCTGTCCAATAAGCTCTGAGGCAGTGGCCACCATGCTTCCTGAGGCGGGGGGGAATCAGTACTTGTCTTTTTTTTTTAATGTTATTTTTAATTATTTTATTAGTGAAACACCATGATGTACAGTTGTAGACTTACAAATTTTTGTGCTTGGGTTTTGATTTTACAATGATCAAATACCCATCCCTCCACCAGTGCCCATTTTCCACCACCATGGATCCCAGTATCCCTCTCACCCCCCATCACCCCCATCCCACCCTGCCTCTGTGGCATGGGATTCCCTTTTGTTCTCTCTCTCCTTTTGGATGTTGTGGTCTGCAAAAGAGACATTGAGTGGCAATCCTGTTCGGTCCATAGTCTACTTTCAACATGCATCTCCCCTCCTGGGAGGATCCTCCAAACACCCTTTATTTGGTGTTCCCTTCTCGATCTGAGCTGCCCTTTCCCCTAGAATGCCCGGCTGGCCCTTAAGCCATGGAGTAATCCTCCTGGTACCGATCTCGGCTATTCTTGGGTATTAATCTCCTCTTTTGTTACTTTATATCCCCCAGATGAATGCAATCTTTTTATGTCTATCCCTCTCTTTCTGATTCATTTCACTTAGCACCGTACTTTCCAAGTAGTACCACTTGCATGTGGTACTACTAATTTCATGACTTCATCTTTTCTAAAAGCTACATAGTACTCCATTGTGTAGATGTACCAAAGTTTCTTTAACCAGTCATCTGTTCTCGGGCACTCAGGTTTTTTCCAGATTCTGGCTATTGTCAAGAGTGCTGCAATGAACAAACAAG
The DNA here is from genome assembly GCF_029834395.1 of Sorex fumeus. NCBI lineage: Eukaryota > Metazoa > Chordata > Mammalia > Eulipotyphla > Soricidae > Sorex > Sorex fumeus. The sequence continues at coordinate 64,319,892 of NW_026606129.1, forward strand.
TGCAGATGTCTCTTCGACTATATTTTTTTTGCCTCTCTGGGATATATTCCCAGGAGTGGTTGTTGGGAGCAAATGGGAGCTCAATTTCTAATTTGTTGAAAATCGTCCATACAGTTTTTCCAAAAGGGCTGAACCAGTCGGCATTCCCACCAGCATTGAAGGAGTGTCCCTTTCTCGCCACATCTGGGCCTGCATCGGTTGCTTTTGTTATTTTGGATGTGGGCCAGTCTCTGAGGTGTGAGATGGTATCTCATTGTGGTTTTGATCTGCATCTCCCTGATGATTAATGATGTAGAGCATTTTCTCATGTGCCTTTTTGCCATTCGGATTTCTTCTTTGAGAAAGTTTCTGTTCATTTCATTGCCCCATTTTTTTTTATGGGTTTGGATGTTTTCTTCTTGTGGAGTTCAACCAGTACTTTATATATCCTTGACTGGCCTGAGGACTGTAGTCTGGGAACTATAGTGAAATGTCCCCAGGAGAGCCACCCTTTAACTTTTGTATATCTCTGTGTCCATACAAAATGACTAGAAAAATGGGTAATAAGTAAAGTAAAGTAAAGTAAAGGCCCTCCTGTTGATCATCGATTTGCTCGAGCGGGCCCAGTAACGTGTCTATTGGAGACTTTGTTGTTACTGTGTCTGGCATATTGAATACTCTCGGTAGCTTGCCGGGCTCTCCGAGAGGGGTAATAAATAAATTTAAGATAATTGTTTATGTAAAGGAGAAGTATGCACTTAGATGAAATTCTGCGCTTGAGTGGATCTCCTAGCTGGATGAGATCTTTGTCTTAAAGAAGCTTCCAGGGAAGGAAGGGAAGGGCTTTACATATGTTGATTGCACTACTTCACCTGGAAGCTATAGCACAGCTGTAGGGCGTTTGCCTTACATGCAGCCAACATGGCCAACCCGAGTTCTATTCCTCCACCCCTCTCAGAGAGCCCGGCAAGCTACCGAGAGGATCTCGCCCGCACGGCAGAGCCTGGCAAGCTCCCTGTGACGTATTCGATATGCCAGACACAGTAACAACAAAGTCTCCAATGGAGACGTTACTGGGCCCGCTCGAGCAAATCGACGAACAACGGGAGGGCCTTTACCTTTACCTTTACCTTACTACTTCACCTCTGTGTAATTAACTCTTGGTGATTGCTCTCTATAACTAAGGCTGTGAGATTGGGGATGCGGAGACACGCATGCATGAAAGTAGGAGATGAGAATGAGGGCCAATGTGAGACTGGAATGGGGTGCTCAGTTAGATTGCAATAGGTACGCAGGGAGAGTGGAATACATGGTGGGATGGAGACTGGAAAAAACGGCAACCGATCATCACCTAACTTGGAGGCCCTGTTCCCTCCTTCATGCATGTCAGAGGTTTCAGGCCAGGGTGGAGAACTGGCTTATGTCCACCAAAAGCACGCAGAGAGCACCCCCACTTTTGTGAGCACACAGAGGGGTTCATATGACAGTGCTCCAGTTATTCCTGACTCTGTGCTCAGAGATCACTCTTGGCAGGGCTCGGAGGACTCTATGTGGGTGACAGGGATCAAATTCAGGTCGACCACATGCAAGGCAAACACCCTCCCTGTTATACTATCCCTCTGATCCCCCCCCCAAAGGGATATTCTTAATTAAATCATTAGTGAGACAATAAATCAGAGCTCTATATGGTATTTGGCAATGGACTAAGAAAATATCCCTGACATATAGGAGGATAGAATCTATGACCACAGTAGTACTACTATTAAGTAAGCAGAACCAGCCTAGCATATGATTCCATTACAGTGGACACCATTGTTATTGGGGTATGGTTACGAACATCAACCGATGGACCTCATCTTTCTGGAACATAATATATATTAACATACTATGTCAATAGTATGTTTGCAGAATTCTAGATGATTTGCCATCATTAAGAGTAAAATTAGAGTAAGACGTGAGGCAGAACTCTGAGACAGAAGAGAACAGGGACCAAATCTCAGTCTTCTCACATTGCATTAATGGAATTATTTTAATCATCCAGAACTAGAATATAAACTTTTGATTAGGATTATATACAGTTGGGAATGAGAGTGTTTTTTCAATAGGCCATGAATCAATGCTAATTATGCTAGTGCACAGACCACACTTTGAATAGCATGGATTTATACGATGAGGCATAAGGTTATGAAGTGGGGGGAAATATGGCAACCGAGAAAGGTCACCATCCTTCTCTGGAATGGCTATAGTTAAATCTATGACATAACAGTTAGGCAGAAGTTCAGTTAGAAAGACATTATTCTCATAATAAATGATGAAAATGAGAAGCATATTTATCATACCAATTTGGGTGCAAGGGAGCAATTAAAACTTGTTCCTTTAATTTTCAGTTTCCGTCTGGCTGAACTGCAGAATGAATAAATTAATGCCCAGATTTTCTCTGTTTTGTGGGGAGATCACAGCCATCAGTGTACAAGGTTTACTCCAAGAAAAGTGCTCCAGGTTTATCCCTGGAAGTGCTCTATAGGACCATTCTGTGATAGTGATCGAACCCTGACCTCCTGCATATACAGAGAATATGTTCCATATCCACTAAGATATCTTCAGACCAAGATTTCTTAAATAGCATGATATGTTGACAAATAATTCTTTTTTAACCCATTACTTTCTTTAATTTTTAAATTGATAGTATTAGTTTCTATAGGGCTGGAGCAATCGCACAGCAGGTAGGGCATTTGCCTTGCATGTGGCTGACACGACCGACCAGAGTTTGATTCCTCCAGCCCTCTCAGAGAGACCAGCAAGCTACGAGAGTATCTCGCCCACACGGCAATGCTTGGCAAGCTACCTGTGACGTATTCGATATGCCAGACATAGTAACAAGTCTCACAATGTTACTGGGCCCGCTCGAGCAAATCGATGCACAACGGGAGGATGGTGGTGGTGGTGGTGGTGACAGTTTCTTTTATTTTCCCACTTCCCTTTGTTGGTGTTGTTGTACACTTTATTTTTCTTTTTGGGGGGCTCACACCCGGTGATGCACAAGGGTTTTTCCTGGCTCTGAACTCAGAACTTACTCCTGGCGGTGCTCAGGGGACCTTCTGGGATGCTGGGAATCGAACCCAGGTCAGCCGCATGCAAGGCAAATGCCCTACCATCTGTGCTATCGCTCCGACCCCTTGTACACTTTAATTTGATACTTGTACACTCGATTGCATTGTTTGGTAGGGATTGCACAAATCGCTGTGGTGCTTCTTCTTGGGTTTCCAAACTCAGCTGCAGTGCTCACACACATGGATTTGCTCTGTCTAAGGTCATATACTTTTGTTTGTGTTTGGGGACAACACCTGGTGGTTCTTAGGATTTACTCCCATCTCGGCAGTCAGGTATCACTGCAGTTGGGGCTGGAGAGACCATATGGAGTTCTGGGGATTGAAGCCAGGTCAGTGGTGTGCCAAGCAAGGATCATATCCATGTATTATCTTTCCAGCCCCCAAGATCATATATGTTTTTATGGCTTATGTAAGAGAAGTGCTACTGAGATCATACATGAAAATAAAATTATTGACCAACCACCTCAGTTTGTGAGGCAGTGTCATTTTGTAGCCTCATTGCAACAAAGCAGGTGATCGCTGCTTTTTAAAATAATTCATATTTTTCTTTATTTTTGTTTGGGGGACCACACCCTGCAGTGATCAGGGATATTACTAGATCTTTGCTCAATGGATGTTCCCTGTAATGCTCAGGGGACCATATGTAGTGCTTGGGATCTACCTGGAAGGACCAATTTGCAACTCAAGGGCATTAACCACTGCACTGTCTCCAGCCCCTGATACATATTTACATATTTATTTTCATATGTAAAAATATACTCAAGCCATAATTTGCAATCAAGGGGTACTAAATTAGGAGTGTGATAAAATGAATTCTTCACAAGAAAATTAAGGCACTGTATTTTGAACTAGAGACAAATTGTGACTTCAAGCACACCAAAAGTGAGGTGACACCTTGATTTGCATAAGAACTCTTTGGGATAATTTTTGGAAGTACAGCTCTTTCCCCATGCCTTACTTTTTCTCACTCTTATTTAATATGCTATTATATTGTTTTGATTTTACTTTGCACCCTCACGCCCAGCCATGTTTAGGAGAGTCAGGGATGAGCTGAGTTGGAGGGTTCAGTGTTTGAGTGTACCAGCCCTCTGAGGGCTCCCAATCCCCATTCTTGGGAGCAAGCTACACCCAACAGCGCTTGCAGGCAACATATGAATGACTTGGTGCTGGAGACAGGGTAGGGATAGGAACCATGCTTTTAAGTTTTTGGAGGAGTCACCCCTAACATTGCTAAGGAACAACTTCTGACTCAGTGATCACAGGTCACTCCTGGCCATGCTATGAAGTGCAAAACATGCACCCCAACCCACTGAGTTATTTCTCGGGCCAAGATGAACATACTTCTTAGTGTAATTTAGTTTTGTTTTATTTTATTTGGGGACAACATCTAAAGATGTTCAGGGCTTGTTTCTGGCACTGTGCTCAGGAATGACCTCTGGTTGTGTTCAGGGTGATGGGGGTTGTGGTGTGAGGGACTGAGCCATAGTCTGTCACATGAAAGACAAGCTCCTTAATTTCTATTCTATTTCTCCAGTCATGCTTTTTAACAAAATAGACTGGAAATTGGATTCTAATAAAAAGAATTCTATACCAGTGTATTCTATACCTACATAGTAGGGCTAAGAGCGTCACGAAAATATCAGGATTTCAACATTACTACAAATACTAATAGAGGGGTCAAAGAGATAATACAGAGGACAGGGTGCTTGCATTGCATGCCGCCAAACTGGGTTCAATCCCCAGCATCCTATATGGTCACCCTGAGCCATGCCAAGAAGGATCCCTGACCACAGAGACAAGAGTAATCCCTGAGCAGTGCAGGTACACATCACCCCCTTCCCCCATTGAGTAAAGAAAATGAAAATGTTTTTATACTACTTTTACTTAGAGTAAGCTAGTCTTATATTGTCACCACATATCATAATGGGCATTGAATATTCTGGAGAGAGGGTTATTTGGTAAAACATATAGATACTTGAAAGAAGGTAGACATGACTCCTTTCTGTATTTAGCTATCTCCAACAATATCACTTTATTGATTTCCTGTCACTGTTTTCATTCTGTGCTCTCTTTCACAGATGGTTTCTTTCTAGAATTTTTTTTATCTCAGCAACTAAATTCCATTCTATTCAGAACCAGCTGAATGAAATATAACTAAGAGAGGAGCCTGTGGACAAGACAAAGTCTACCAAAAGCACCTGAATGACGAGGAAGCTAGTGCCTATCAGCTGCACCATAGTCCAATTGATCTGCACTATGAGGGATTTTATTTCCACTGCTCAGTTTTTGAGAAACTATGGTCTCAGACTGGACCAAGGGACTGCTCTTTGCACTAAGAGGAAAATTAGTCCTGACTTCCACCCAGGTCGCCTAGGGTCTTGAATAACCTCAAGAAAAGAATTCCAGGTTCAGAGAGATAGTACAGGGATTAAGGTGCTTGTCTTGATGCAGTAGAACCCGATTCAGTCTCATATATGGCAGGTCCCTTGAGCACCACTTTAACCAACTTGAAGACAGAGTGAAGAGAAGCCCCTGAGCACTGCTGAATGTGGCCCATGACTCCCACGTGGGAGCCGGGAACACCGAGAGGAGACAAAATTTGAAGTTACGCAATTCTATTTAAAATTATTTTAAATAGAAATGAATAGGGAAAGAGAGAAAGCAAGGGATTCAAAGAGAATGTGGACTTCTCCAGTGGATAGAGTTCCCATGAATAAAAGAAAGAAATTTACACATCAAGTTGGAACATGCGTCACTCTAGAATGAGGAAGCGCACCATTTGCTTTTGCAAAGTTGTTTTTATAAGGTATTTCCCAAACTGTTCAAACTGGGATTTCTATGTAGAGAAAGGTCTATTGCTTGCTTGAGTGTTGTCTAGGGGAAAAAAAGCTACATTTCTGGTGGTCTTCTCTCCCTTTCTTATTATTGCTTTGTTTTTTAGCTGGATTTTTTCCTCTCCTTAAGCTTTCAGACTCTATGCCTCCACTGAAATCATACAATTGTATGATCAGAACTCAGTGCCTGAATCCACAAAGAGGAAAGCAGATCCAGCCTTCACAACTTTGGGCTGTTGATAGGGTAACTTTATTTTTAATTGCATTTTGGTTTTATTACTTTCAGAAACATATTTCTCTGCATCTTCATTTTTCAATGAAATGCAGAAATAACTGAGGGTGTTTAGACTACACCAGAGACATAAAGGGTATGAATGTATTATGCAAATAATGGATCTCCCAAGGAAGTGGAAGCAAATCTATTTTAAAAAGCCTAAAAGGTAGTACCAAACCAATGAAGAAAAATATCTTTACCCATTCCATTGCACATTCATCTGATAAGCTCTGAAATAGTTTCATGAGAATTGATACTTTAAGTTGAAGATTCATTAAAACCTTTCCCAGAGGAAGTGCCATTTAAATTGAAATGTTAATGATGTCTTTATGATAACCAGATGAGCAGAAGAGACAAGCATTCTACCTTGAGGTGAAAGTTAAGGTAGAAAGAACAAAAGATAGTAGGAGGAGATGGGAACCAAGCAGGAGGCTGACTTTGTCCAGGAAAAAGTCAATCAATTTTCACTAAGGGTAAATAACACTGTTCTTTTACTCAGATCTGTCAGAACTTGGATTGTACTTCTAATTAATTAGGGTGCATAAGAAGCTATGTGAACTTTAAAGAGAATAGTGGCTATAGAAATGAACATAAGAAAATATGAAAGGAAAGACAGAGGACTTTATAGTTCTTCACCTTGTATCACACGATGTCAGTCTCTTCCAAAACTCATACTCTATATTCTAGAATGCCAACTAATAACTGCCAACTTAATTTCCTAGAAACTCCAAGATTTCAGTACTCCTACTGTGAATTTTGCATAAAACAATTCTTAGGGATTTAGATGTTGCAAACAATAAATAAAATTGTGAGAGGGGAAAAAGGAAAAAGTACATTTTGTGAAGAAAAGGAATGCAGATAGTAGGGCATGGTAGTTAAGATTGTAAACTTTAAGGTCAATGCAGTATCAGCTTGGAAGTTGAATTCTGGTTGCTAAATAAATAAGCTAAAATAATATTACAATATGATGTCTAAAAATACGGGGTCTTGTATGTTTATTCTGTAACCCCAATCATACAACAGCAGATGGCACTGTAACAAATGTCTGTTGAATGATTGAGTGTGAAAAAGTTCCTGCCATGATAATATGGACAAAGCTACCCTCAGTCTTTGAGAAATAATGATTATTTGAATTCTATCCATAAATTCTGGTCTATTTCTTTGAGAAGGCTGAGAAAAAGGAAAGTTTAATGAATTTCTAAGTGTAACGAAACTATAAACCTTTCACTCCCAGGGAAGGAACATCAGCATCTTCCCTTTTCATATTTCCCTGAGTCTCAGCTATCATCATTTCTCTTTTCCTTCAAGGCTGCTCATGATATTTATTTCACTTGACTTCTCCTATACAGTATTGTAACTGATGAGTAGCGGCCTTGCCCTTGCTAGCATTTGAGAAACTGGATAATACTTTATGGAGTGCGCTACCCTCAGTGTGAACATTCACTTGTCTTGAGCAAAGAGTTGCACCACTATGGACAATGTCACATGATTCCAGGAGAGAGTTCTCTGATAAATGTGAATAAGGAAGGGAAGCTAAGGGAAGCATAATGCCCAACCGGACTTCCTTCGTTAGATGCTTCTTAACCTGGGCTGTTATGGATAAAACTCTTTAGCCAGAAAACACTAACATATCACAAGGCAACATCTTCTTTGATTACATGGATTTTCTGAAGCTCATTCTGTGCCCATAGGTCTAGGTCTCTGCTCTGAAATTTGAGGAAGGAGATAGCCATATTGTCTCATGGTCACAGAGAGAGATCACATAAATGTTACCTGAGTAAGAATCAGTGAAGTGACTATTATTTATTAATTGCGTATGTAGTGCCAAAGACATATTATATTTCCGTGGTGATCACAGTGAACAGCCATACAAACTCCCATTTTAGCTGTTATCACACCTGCTATTGCAGACATCACCCAGCTCCTTCAGGATGTACATGCCATCCCTCAGCAACTCATAGCCAGTGACTACTCAAGGTGACTCTCCAATGACTGGATCATTTCAACTCAATGCAGAGCCATCTTGACAAGCCATTTGACTCTAAAGCATCCTGGGGGTCCATAGTGCCTTTACAACAGCTTTACTTTTCCATCTTTCTCATCCAAAATCAGTTCCTCACCCTTTAAGAGCTCTTTGTCCATGTATACTCCTTAAAAATATCATGCATATTAAACACTTTCAGACATTACTTCAAAGGGAATCTGACCTTTGAAAGTCTTGTTGGATAAAAACTATTGACATAAGATTTCTCTACTATTCCCTTCTCATATAATTCTAGACTTGCTCATTTTTTCTTTATTCTCTAAGAAGAGTTCCAATCTTACCATAAATACTTAGATGCAAGAAATAGAAAGAAAAAGGGGATGAGAATATTTGGATTACTGCAGACTAGTGTTAGGTGATAGAAACATAACTGGAGAGTATAAATGAATTTGTTTTCTGTGTTTGAGTGTTTCTACTTTTAACTAAGAACATTAAAAAAAAACTAGACAGGAGGGTGGTGGACCACATCATGCAGTGTTACTCTCTGCTTGGGAAATGTGGTGCCAGAGATTAAACCAGCATCATCCTCATGCCAAAAAGACACCTTAACCCTTTTATACTATCTCTCCAGTTCAAGCCTCTTGAGTATTTCTACAGTGACTCAGATGCAAATATGTCACTTATTTTGAAATTACTTTTCAATCACTGGAGTGTGGGTCTTGGCACATGGTGCTACTCTTAGCTAGACGATATGGAACATAACTTAAACATTGCCACAATTTTTAGAGTTGTGTATTTTTATTCCCATATTGTGGATATAGAAACTGAGTTCAGAAAGGCAGTACTTTATAATATACTTTGTGTCAGTGTAATGTTGGACTCTATATTTAACTTTCTTGGATTTTGTGACTAAAATATTGTGATACTTAGATGACAAAAATGCTAGAAAATCAACTAAACCTTGATATACCTTTCAGTTAAGAGCTCTCCAGTTCTCTATAAAATTGACAATTACAAAGTTTCTCCTTTTTTAACTGTCATGAATTTATTAAATTAATAAATTAGTCAAAATATGAGTTTAACTACCTTAAGCTTCAATATATAGTTGGATAATTTTATGAAAATGCCTTGTTAAATATGTGAGAAAATACTGTTTTTGCAATTCATATTTGCTGAGAATAAGCCTTTGATAAATTAAATTGGCTAATGCAAAGATATTACTGCTTCATTTTAGACACAGAATAGAGACTCAAGTTTCTGATGTTTACAATATTTATCACATTACTTTATTTATTCTTTTAAGTATAGTATCTTTGTATTAGTTACCAATTACTGCATAACAAATTATTTAGCAATAGTGATGTACACTGTCAATGAACTATGATTGTCCAAAGATTCTGACAGCCAGGGAGAGGCTAATTTGTGTTTTTCCAGCTCTGAATATATCAGGGAATTAAAGTCAGGATGCTGCTGAAAGTGAAATTATGAAAGTTTGACAAGAACAGGAGGAAGTCCTTTTTAGGTTGGGTACCCTCTTGGCTGGTGACAAGAGATCTTCATTCCTCACTGCCTGTTGACAGGAGGTTTCATGAGTCTATCCAGAAGACTGCTTGAGTTGGTCTTTTCCAAATGAGGATTTTAATATGGAGAGCAAGGATGAAGCTCCAGTGCCATCTATGGCCTAGTTCAGAAGCCATGCACAATCACTTCTATTGCCATATTGGGTCCAACACCCCTGTTACAGAAGCACGGAATTGAGCTCTAAATCTTGAAAAAGAAAATCATTTATATGCATATGTTAAAACTCCTCCCTGTAGATAAGGGAGGTTTAGGGAGGGGGCCAGCTATTGTAGATAAGTGAGGAGTAGGAAGGTCCACTGACCTCGATGGTTCACTGCCTCATATTGGCAAGCGGGCAGCAACAGTGCCTACCAGCGAAGAGTGAACCAACAGGTGCTGCCCAGAGATGCAGGACGAGACTCCTTGCATCAACTGTGTCGATCTGGGCAGTACTTTGTATACATGAGCAGCACGTCCATGCACAAGGTGTGTGATGTGTTCATCAGCATACAGATCATTACAACATGCCACCCGCATGGTAGAGCCTGCCTGGAAAGCTGCCCAGAATAGTGATGTATTCGATATGCCAAAAATAGTAACAAAAGAGGGCCTCATTCCCCTGACACTGGAAGAGCCCACAATATGGCAGCATAGAGAAGGACAAACAAGGAGAGGCTGCTAAAGTCTCAGGGCTGAACTAGGCTGCCAAAAGGAAGAAGGACTAAAATGACTGTCTGCAATTTTAACGCATGTCCTCTGGCATTGGAAGGATCCATCAAAGACCTAATGGTGAAAGTGCAGGAGACCAAGTACGACATCATTGGATTGACTGAGATGAAAAGGCATCGATAGCATCATGCCATTTTCAAAACTAGGGACGAACTGTTCCTCAGAATATGTGACACTAGAGGCATTGGTTGACAACATTGACAAAAAATATGATCGACTGGTTCAGCACCTCCATATTTGTGCTGGAATAATTGTACAGGAATGCCAAGAGAGAGAAAGCCACAAAAAGATGCCTGTCTTCAGAAACTATTGAGTTCATTTGCCAATGTGGTTTGGTGTGAACCTCAGGAAATCACAAGTTAATGTTCGAGCTTGAAAAGCTGAGAAGAGAAGCGATTAAGGAAGACCTCAAAGAGAGAAGATCAGCAGTGTTGGCTGATGTGGCAGAAGCCCGGAAAAGAATTCGCAATGCCCACCTGTCCTTCACCAACTACAAGACCAAGATGACTGCTCTCCGACGTCCTGATGGATCTATCACATCTTCTAGAAGGGCAATGAAGAAGATTTTCCATGACTTCTACTCAGATCTCTTTAATAGCCACGTCCACCTGCCCACATACCAAATTCTGCAGGATGGATATGTCCTTCCCAGTGTTCTCCCTTCTGAAATCCGACACACCATTTTGTCAGTAAAGAAGCATACAGCATCCAGTCCAGACAAGATCAGACCCAAACACCTGAAGAATCTGCCACCAGTACTCGTCAATACACTGGCTCGGCTCTTCACATGCTACCTGTTTGAATGCATGTTTCCATCCCCAGGTATATAATTGGAGTCATGGCCTCTCTGGTTACTGATTAAAATGCTTAATGGCCATGATCCGAGAGACTCAGAAACAAATCTCGAAACCCAGCAGCTTTTGGCAGAAATGCGTCCGGTCCCTGTAGTAGGTTACTGATGCTGGACCAAAGAAGGTGGGAATAGGTTTCATGCCTTGGCCTGTTCCCCTTGGCGGCCCAGTGGCCTTCATACTCCAGAGACCACTGGACAGTCAGATTTGGGCCCGTGGTGATGAGACACGGAGGGCCTCAAGGAATGGGGGTGGAGCAGGTCCTGTCCTCCCCACCCCAACGAGACCCCAAATCATCGCCCACGAACAGCCTCTCTGGCTCCTGATCAAGCTGTTTAATGGCCATGATCCAAGAGACTAAGAAACAAATCTCAAAACCCAGTGGCGTTTGGCAGAAATGCATCTGGACGCTGCAGTAGGTTACTGTCGTCAGGCTACCGCAGGGGGGAAAGGGTGTTGTCCCCCTGCCTGCTCCCCCTAGGTGGCTCGGTGGCCATCATCCTCCAGAGGTCACTGTGCAGTCAGGTTTGGGCCCTCAGTGAGGAGACACGTGGGGCCTCATGGGATGGGAATGGAGCCGGCCCTTTTCTCCTCGTCCCAACGAGATCCCGAGTTGCCGCCCATGAATGGCCTTTCTGGCTCCTGATCAGGCTCCTTAACGGCCATGATCCCAGAGACTTAGGAGCAAATCTCTGAATCCAGCAGGTTTTGGCAGAAGTCCCTCCAGATTTAATTGTTAAAATTTCGAAATTTCAAAATTGCACGGCCACTACTGCTGCCGTGACATCATATGTTATTCATAACCAGCAATAGAAAACAAATTGTCTACTGTTGCCTTTTCACAGGTCTGAGTGTTAGGGTAAAATCCCAAATAATAATGGTGGGTCTGGTGTCAAAATATTGAGTGTAATCAAAGTAGAGAAAGAGAGAGTAATGTGGAAATTATCTGCCCCAAAGTTAGGAGGAGGGGTGGGATGGTTGTATTCTGGGGTTGCTGGGGTGGAGAATGGGCACTGGTGAAGGTTCAGGTGTTTCATTGTATGACCGAGACTTAGACCCGAAAGCTTTGTAACTCCTCTCATGGTGATTCAATAAATAAAATTACAAAAAATAGAAAAAAGAAATGAGTTTTAGACATACTATATTTCAGCACCAGTGTCAACTTCCCTCCATCAGTGTCCCCAGGTTTCCTTTATCCCCAACCTCTCCACCTTACCTACCCCCCCAACTCAAACACACTCATCTCATGTGCACCTGTATGCCTTAACAGGCATATTTTAAAGCTTGTTTGTTGTAGTTGGGATCGTTTTTCAGTGCTACTGACTCTGCAATATGAATATATTCTATACCATATATTCATATTGCATAAGCGGTCGCGCGGTTTGGTGGAAAAGTCCTAGTTCCCGCATACTCGAGCTATGCTTGTGGAGGCTTCTGGTCACCGGGGTTCCATCTGGGGGAGGCAAGATGCGGCACCTACCCCATCTGGGACTTCCCGGTGATCTCGGCTCTTTTTGGAACCTGGATTCTTCTCCGGGAGCTGTGGAGCCAGCCCTCCATGTGGTTCTTCTTCTCTCTGTATGGCAGTGTGCCGCAAAGATGGCGCTGGGGGGCGGGCCGTGGGTGTGACTTCCGGGATCAGAGGTTATATGGGGGCCGGGATGGTCCCTGCAGTTTGAAGGAAAAGTCCTAGTTCCCGCATACTCAAGCTATGCTTGTGGAGGCTCTGGTCACCGGGGTTCCATCTGGGGGAGGCGGGAGTCCTTCTCTCTCTTAAATTTACTTTTTAATCATCTTTATTTAAAGACGATCGCTGGACTAGAGCTGTTACCGACTGGATTCCACAGGATGTCAAAAGACCGCGTGGCCGCCCACCTACCAGATGGTCAGACTTCTTCGTCAAGATCATGAACGATCGGTTTGAGGCCCTTCATGTTCCCAGAGCGAACAGATGCCATTGGGCTACACTAGCACGCCACAGGGACAAATGGAGACGTTACTGGCACCCGCTCGAGCAAATCGACGACTAACGGGAAGTTAAGTGATTAAGTGATTAAGTGATTAATCATCTTTCTAGCCATTTCATATAGACCCTGTAGAGATATATTAAGATCACTATAGATGCCAGACTACAGTTCTCAAACCAGATTAGTCCTTCCTATTCCCCATAGGGTCTTTGCCCAGTCACTTCTCTAGGTTAGACCATGACATAATTTGTTCATGATCATGCTTTTAACTTATTATAAGTTTTATGGTGCCTTGACCTGTCCTGTTTCAATGCCAGGGTAGCTCACAACTTGCCTTGGGTCCATCCAAGTATGGGACCTTGCTATGGGGCAACTGAGGCTGAGTAAATATTATTTGGAGTCACTTAACTCCCAAGATACACACACAGCATAAACTGTCTTCCTGTTTCCATACAGAAAGGACAGTGCTCTGAAGTAAACTATGCAACAGACATATGGGAAAGAGGAAAGCAATATTTCACTTACAAATACAAAATCCAGAGTCCTTAGAAGAATCTGACTTTACAAATTACAAGGTCTTATTTGGGGATCCAGGTGATTAACAGATAGGGGAAACAGAACACAGAGGAGAAGTTAAAGATGAATACAGAGGAATGCTTCAGAAGCACTATGGTGGGTGTAACCCCATAAACCTAAACTCCATGTGGCAAAGGAGAAAGGACAGAGGAGAAAGGATGAACCAATATTATCTTACAATTTAGAAAAATGTAGCAATTGCTACCAATGACTCAGAACAAAGTGCTATGCTAAACTATAATGGGATGGTCTCATTCAGTCCCTATTCAGTTGGTTTCTAGGTAGGAGTATTGTCACGCTTACTTCACAGATAACAGAACCAAGGTGCAGAATAATTAACTTACAAAGATTTACATCACTATTCAGTATTAGAGCTGGGTTTTGACCCACTTTACTGATGTGAATCCTCTCGTATTGGTTTTAATTTCAGTGAAAATTGAACAATTTCAGTGAAGACATTTTAGAAAGAATGTGAGGGTCCAAGTCAGGGTTTTTATTTTAAAATTATTTCTATTAGAAACAGAGCATTCTAATTTTCTGTAACTTTTACGTTTCTCAAAAGATAAGCTTGTCTATCAAGCAGTGACAAACGCAAGACTAAGATGTTGGCTGACATGTTGAAAGGGGAATTGAGGGCAGAGATTCCTAACCACCTACGTTCTAGGGAGAATAGAATGTCCTTCAATATGTGAAGAAGAAGGCAAGAAACCATGGAATGAGTTCAAAAGCTCAAACCTGAGGATGTGCCAGTTAGATATCCAGAATACAGTTCCCCAGTATCCAAAGTTTGTAAACTATGCTTTAGTTATTTGAATATTTTTAATCTCAGCAAGTGTGCACTTTGTGAATAAATGGATCTTCTGGGTTAGGAACATTCCTTTGGAGTACCATGGAGAATCGTAGGAGGTAACAGATCACAGAGTCAGATTCTTAAGTATATATCCAGCATGAGCACAAACTCCCATGTTAGCTGTGAGACCTGGTCTCCCACACGCCTGAAATGTGATTGAAGGAGCCCAGGGATGGATCAGCTGGAAATGCAGCTGCTTTGCAGTGTGAAGACATGACTGACCCCCCACTTTTGTCACCATGCTCTGAGCATGTTCCTGGCAGCTCTTCTCCCTAGAACTCTGACTCTGCAACAATGTGCGATCTCCAGTACACAACCAAGTGTGTGAACTACACAATAACCTGGAAATTACTTGCATGATGCTGATCTGGATTCTATCCTCAGTACCTCAGACGGTCACCAATCTCCCCCAGGAATTATTCAGAGCAGAACCAAGGGTAAGTCCTGAGCATAGCTAGGTGTGGTCCAAGAAAATCAAAACAAAACATACAAAGGGAGGAAATGGAGGACATACATATAGAATACATAAATTTAAATGAAGTTGGTAGAAATCAGTTTACTCATGACTATTATTACCTGCAAAGGGTAATCAAATTGTCAAGTATTATTAGCTGACTTTAATTAACAAGGGCCCGTAACTGTGGAAGTGGGTATCAAGTTAATCAATAATAAGATGTGACCCATGTGGTTGACTTTAAAGATGGAAGTAGTGGCCATGGATAAGGAATGGGGACAGTTTCTATAACTAGAAAGGGAAAAGGGACAGTTTCTTTCCAGAGCTTTCAGAAAGCAGTGTACCTCCTGAATTTAATTCCATGAGATTCGTTTCAGACTTACACATTCTAAAAGAGATGTAAAATAAATTTGTGTTATTGTAAGCCATCGAGTTTGGAACAGTCTTGTAGAGCAGATATAGGGCAATAATGCACACTATACGCAAAATAATCCAGCCAGAGATATGCATGAGACTATCACAGAAGAAGGGGCAACTGCTCTTTTGGATGGTTTTACCTTTGCTTATTTTGACAGCCTAGAGTGAATCTTTTTCCGAATTTGACATGATAATTGATGGATGGTCTGTATTCTCAGGATCTTCCCTGGGCTATTGTAATCCACAAGAAGACACTAAAGTTAATGAAGTCTTTGACATGAAAGTTCACTTTTAAAAATAGGCTACTTTACTTTTAGTATATTTACAAAGATGGCTAAAGTGCCCTTGTCTTTCCCACCTCTGTACACACTGACTTACTGCCACGAGTGTTTGACAATAAATAACAAGGTAGTTGTTTTTTATTTTATTTTCGTTGAATTTCAACATTGTCTATTTTTATTCTCTCTGAAGTAGAGGCACTCTAGAAAAATGATAAGAAGGGATGAAATTTGCAATCAGATTGACAAATTTTAATATTGTGCCTTTATCATTTACAAATTATGCAATGGTATATAAATTACATGGTATTATTAATATAAGTTACATGGTATTATTAGCTTGTCAACAGATACCTCCATAAAATGCAGAAGTATTAAAATAAAAAATAAGAAAGGTAAACATTTCATAGCATTTGCCCAGCAAAATATCCAAAAATCTTAGCTCTTTTGCCATGCCTCTGACCAATTTCTGATCTGAAAGAAGTTTAAGGAAAGAATCAAATCAGCTCAGCATGCAGTAGCCTGTGAGCGGGTGGGCCTGGCAGGAGAATCAGAGGCTGAGAGGGGAGTCTAGAAACCAAAGAAAACTCTGCAAATATGAACTCTGTGGTTGTCAGATCTTTGACCTGTGGCTGACTCTATCCTGATAAAAGCCTGTTCACACTAGCAGCCTTCCTAGACATCTGAAAACCGGTATTTAAGAACAGCCAACTAGGTGTTTGTGTACAGTAAGTATTCATTAAGATTCATTTGCAGCCCTGGGTGTTTTCTGGAGCACATTTTGCTGAAAGCCTTTATGCCATTCAAAGGATCTGAGAGTGTGATGCAGTGTACATAATTTAGTGGGCAGGTTGAAGATTTTGTAGTCCTACAGGCCTCAATTCAAATCCTAATTCCACCAATTTCCAGGTATTGCTGATGCTTTACTTCATCCATGCAACAGAGATAATATTACCTTCTTCCCAGAGATCTCTTTGGGATTAAATGTGATTTGCAGGCTAGGGACTCAAGCAATGCTACTGTGGTCCTTGTCATAGCAGTTGTACATATTGATATGAATTATTTGATTTTATTCTAATGCTATATTACATGACTTTGGGAAAATTCTAAACCAATTTTGAGTTCGTCTTCCTTCTGAACATCAAATAATAAAAAATTAAAAGTCTAGTTTATGGGACTGTTACATGTCCAATAAGACAATACCTCTATGTAAGTCTTGTGTTTAGAACCAACTACTATATACGGAATTGTGCAAAAAGGATGCTAATGTCTTCATTCCCTTCCCCTATTGATCTGCCTTACCAGATGACACACACCCAGAGATGTGCTAAAGTAGTGAATGTTTTGCACTTCAGACTTCATGAGTGATGCCCCACATAGTTGACCTCAGTAGCTAGAAAGTGGATAGGTGACAGGAGGGTAAGGATGGTGTACAGTGAACAAAAAATTGATATCTTCCTGTGTGATAAGCATGACTAAGTTTCTGAATTTCAGCATAAAACAGGGGACATTGTGGTAAGTAACATTAAGGCCTGAATAGTTAATGATTTAAGCAGAAATTAACTGACAGATTATGTACTAGATACTATGACACTCATTTTCCACAAGTGCTTTCAGTTCAGCTCCTCAGCAAACTTGTAAAAGAGAAATTACTTTACTAATTTTCTATCAGTGAAAATGTCTTTTTTCCATATTCCCATAAGCTCTTTATGTTTACAGACTCTAGAAGACTAATGTAAGTGTGAATTACTTTTTATAGAGACTGAGTCACTGATTGTTTGTACTAAGCTTAAAAGAAAGACATTATTAAAATATAGAGAGTTTAGATCTAAAACAAGAAGATTAAATCAGGTGTTTTTTTTCTGGGCAGGGGGGTGTTGGGCCATGTGCACTGATGCTCAGGGATTACTCCTGGCTTTGCACTCAGCAATTACTCCTTATGGTGCTGGTGGGACCATATGGTATGCTAGGGACTAAACCCAGTTTTGCTATGTGCAAGGCAAACACCATACCCTCGGTACTATCTCTGCAGTCCCAAAATGCACTTTTATACTGCAAATTTTACAAATCTTCGTGAAAGAAAACTTGGGAGAGAGGGTTTGTAAAGGCTGCAAATGTGCAGGTTGGTCTGGCAATGTTAAAACTTGAAGGAAAATTGAAGGCATGGATGGTTTCTTTTATCCATTCTCAAATGACATCATTTGTGGCAAGAATGTTTAGTCCTTAACACCCAAGGATATTTGAGATAAGAACCAGGAGGATTCATCTAAAACTTGGAAGCTAGCCTCCACATGCAGGGAGGTGGAGGGGAAGGAAGATGAAATAGAGAAGGGACCACCTAGCAAAGGATGCTTGGAGGACTCACTCAGGATGGAAGATGCATGCTGAAATTCGACTATAGATCAAACATGATGGCCACTTAATACCTGTATTGCAAACCATAACACCCAAAAGGAGAGAGACTAAAAGGGAATGTGCCTGCCACAGAGGCGGGGGGTGGGGTCGGGGATGGAGTGGGGGTGGCGGGAGGTATATTGGGAACACTGGTGGTGGAGAATGGGCACTGGTAGAGGGATGGGCACTCGATCATTGTATAACTGAAACGTAATCACAAAAGTGTATAAATCTGTAATTGTGTCTCACGGTATTCCATTAATGAATTTTTTAGAAAGAAAGTGCTTGTTTATTGGCCACACCCAGTGGTGCTTAAGGGTTGCTTCCAGCTCTATATTGTGGGTCCCCTCCTAGAAGTGCCCAGGAACCATGTGCGGAGTATCAAACCTGAGTTTCAAACCTGCATACAGGTTTCCTGTATGTGAAGCATACAATTAATTGAACTATCTTCTCCAGCTCCATGTCAAGAACTTTTAATTTGTCCTTTTAGACGCTTCCAAATAAAGGCAGTTTTAATAACTATTGTCACCCTGATTACATAATGTACTCATATTTCTTTATTTTACTTATTTTGTTTGCTTTATGATGCCAGGCGTCAAAACCAGAATCTCATGTATATGGGGCGTGTACATTACTATAAAGTCATATTCCCAACCAATTTTATGACTAGAAATTTGTACTCTTTGATCTGGTTCACCCTTTTCATCCATATAACCACAATTCTCCATCTCTACCAATGACCAGTCTGTTCTCTGTATCAGACCTTGTTTTTCATGCTTACTTATTTTTTGTTTATATACCATAAATGGGCTGGAGCGATAGCACAGTGGGTGTGGCGTTTGCCTTGCATGCGGCCAAAACAGCCTACCGGAATTTGATTCTTCCACCCCCTCAGAGAGTCCAGCAAGCTACCCAGAGTATCTTGCCCGCATGGCAAAGCCTGGCAAGCTACCTGTGATGTATTTGATATGCCAAACACAGTGACAAGTTTCACAATGTTACTGGGCCTGCTCGAGCAAATCGATGAACAATGGGAGGACAGTGACAGTGATTCCATAGATAAGATTTTCTGGATTATCTTTCTGTCTGGCTCATTTTTATTACCATAATGATCCTATGTTGTATACATATTACTACAAATGACAGAGATATGTCTTTTTAAAGGCTAAATAATATTCCATATATTCCATTCCATTGTCTTCATTTATTTCTCTATGAACTTAGGTGTTTCAATATCCTATTATAAATGATGCTGCACTTAATATGAAAAGGTAAAGGTAAAGGTAAAGGCCCTCCCGTTGATCATCGATTTGCTCGAGCGGGCCCTGTAACGTCTCCATTGAAGACTTTGTTGTTACTGTGTCTGGCATATCGGATACTCTCGGTAGCTTGCCGGGCTCTCCTAGAGGGGCGGAGGAATCGAACTCGGGTCGGCCATGTTGGCCGCGTGCAAGGCAAACGCCCTACCCGCTGTTTATATTTAAAAGTTAGTGGTTTTTTTAGATAAATTTTTAGAAATAAAATTTGGGGGTCAGAGGGTAGTTCTTTTGTTAAATTTTAAAGTCATCTCCATATTGTTTCCTATAGTGACTGAAAAAATATTACATTCCTATTGAAAGTAGACTATAGACCAAACATGATGGTCACTTAACACCTGCATTGCAGACCACAACATCCTAAAGGAGAGAAAGAGTGAAAAGGGAATCCACCTGATACAGAGGCAAGGGGAAAGCTATGGAGGGGGATGTGGGAGGAATACTGGGAACATTGGTGGTGGAGAATGGGCAGGGTGGAGGGATGGGTACTAGACCATTGTACGGCTGAAATGTAAGCACGGAAGTTCGTAAATTTCTAATTGTATCCCATGATGATTCATTAAAAGAAAATTTAAAAAATTACATTCCTACTACAAGTGCACAAATGCTCCCTTTCTCCATATCTTCATTGACTTTCTTTGATTCGGCCACACCCAGCTGTGCTCAGGGCTTGCCGCTAACTCTCTGCTTAGGGACCACTTCTTGCTGTGCTCAAGAGATCATCTGCAGTGCCAGAGATGAATCCCAGGTTGTGAGGTATTTGTGAGGCAAGTACCTTACCTGCTAAACTGTCTTTTCAACTTACTCCTACTTCCTTCATGCTCGCCTAACAGGTGTGAGATAGTATCCCAGTATGGTTTTGATTTGCATTTCCCTTATAATTAGCAATGTTAAACATCTTTGTCCATACTTGCTGGCCATCTGTATATATTTTTTTAAAAATGTCCCCGGATCTTCTGCTCATATCTTAATCAGATTGAAAGTGTTATTTGCTAATAAGTTGTAAGAGTTCTTTGCATGTTTTGGATATTTATGATAATGTGATATATGATTTACAAATACTTTCTCCCCTTTAGTAAGTTGTGCTTTCATTTAATTATTTTCTTTTCTGTGAAGCACTCCACTGGTTTATTTTACTTTTGTGATATCTTTCTGAATAAAGTAAAACTTTAATCAAATGTCCAGAAATCATTGTCTTTGTCACTTAAAATTTATTTTCTGGGCGTTTAGCCTTAAAATAATGTCAGCTTTATGTAGAGTAAACTTCTTTTATTTGAAAATCACCCCTATAACATCAACAAATACATAATTATAAACTTATCTTGAACTAAGCCATATTTAAGTCAGTAAGATACCCAACTCCTAAACCAAATAGAAGCAGGCAGAAATAGAGATAAATGAGATTAAACAAGTGATCATTAATTCAGGTGTCAACTGCACTGAATATTCCCATAAGAACTCAGGAATTGGAGGCACCTGGTATTTCAGATGACAATCAGCTAAAGACTAACAAAAGGGAGGTGTTTTGCAAATCAGTATAATGGGCAGTTGTACCTGCAGACTCCTAGATCACTACCTCTATCACTCTACAACATAGCAGGAATGGTACCTAATGGAAATGAACAAAGGAGAGTTAGAATAGACTCCAGCCTAGAGGAGTGTGGGGGAGTGATGCAGATTGCAAGAAAATCTATGCAGGCATTCTTACACAGTAAGATCTGCAACTCAATACCTTCATCCAGTCTAAAATTCTAACATTTACACTCATTACATATTACTCTCAGCTCAGAGCATAAGACTGAGGTACTTTTCTCTGAAGAAACTTAACTACCTCTTTCCCCCCTTCTGAGAGAAAGGTCTGTTTAGGGACTCCAAATAAAATATGCATCTAATTCACACTTGATCACTTGACTTCCCATTAATCATCGATTTGCTCGAGCGGGAGCCAGTAACATCTCCATTTGTCCCTGTTGCGTGCTAGTGTAGCCCAATGGCATCTGTTCATTCTAGGAACATGAAGAGCCTCAAACGGATCTTGATGAAGAAGTCTGACCATCTGGTTGGTGGGCAGTCCCGTGGTCTTTTGACATCTCATGGAATCCAGTCAATAATGGCTCTAGTCCACTGGTCATCTCCAAATTGCATTACGTGTCCAGCCCATCTGATTTTCGATGCCTTGGCAAAATAGACAGCATCCCAGATTCTCAATCATCAAGGGAGGTCAGACCTCCAGATTCTTTCTCTCATTTGAGTGAAACATGATACTCCAAGCATAGCTCTTTCAATTCCTCTTTGAGAGACCCAAATAGCATTCTCATCTGTTTTCCTAGGGCCAAGGTCTCTGAGGCATATGTTAATGCAGGAAGAACAGTGGAATCGAATCTTAGATCTGTGCCCAGAGCCAGAGTTCTTTGTCCTCTTAGATATTTCTTCGATGCTCTTGAAGGCATTCCAAGCTGCTCTCTTCCTCCTGTGCAACCAGGTGCCAGGTCATTCGTCATGTTGACTTCTAAACCTAGGTACACATAACTGTTGCATTCGAAGATGTTTATCCCATTGAGAGTGAATAGAATGTCAGAAATGAGACCGTTTCTCATAAACATTGTCTTCATGAGATTCAGCTGTAGTCCCACCTTTCCACACTCACGGTCGAAGTCGCCCAGCATTTATGCTGCTTGGCTAATGTTTGGTGTTATTAGAACGATGTCATCAGCAAAGCAGAGGTGGTATAGTTGCCAACCATCTATCTCCACTCCCATTCCTTCCTATTCCAGTCGTCGCATGATGTTCTCGAGGGTGGCACTGAAGAGTTTCGGTGAAATATTATCACCCTGCCAAACCCCTCTCTTGACATGGATGATCACTTCTTTGTAGAATGGTGAGATCCTGGTAGTGAATCCGTAATACAACTCACGGATTGAGTTTGAACGCCGTGATTGCCTAGGGCTTCGATGACTGCTTCTGGTTCAACAGAATCAAAGGTCTTCTTTAAGTCAATGAATGTTAGACAGAGTGGCATCTTGAACTCCCGAGAAACCTCTATGAGCTTGGTTATCGTGTGGATACGGTCAATCATACTGAATTCTTTTCGGAACCCGGGCTTGCTCGCAGGGCTATCCTTCATCTAGTGTTCTGCCAATCCTATTGAGGATGACTCAGTGAACAGCTTGTAGATGAGAAACAATAGGCAGGTCAGGCGATAGTTGCCAATGTCGTATATGCCTCCCTTCTTGTACAGTAATACAGTCCTGCTGGTTTACCATTGGGACGGAACCTTGCATTCAGACAGGTAGTGTGTGAAGAACCAAGCCAGCGTATTGATGAGTACTGATGACAGGTTCTTCAGGTGTTCAGATCTGACCTTGTCTGGGCCAGGTGCTCTTTTTTTCTTTACTGACGAAATGGCGTGTCGGATTTTGGAAGGGAAGTGCTTGTAGATGTGGCAGAAGCCAGGAAAAGCATCCTTAGTGCCCTCCTGTCCTTCGCCAACTACAAGACCAAGATGTCTGCCCTCTGACATCCTGACAGATCTATCACATCTTCCAGAAGGGCAGTGGAGAAGATTATACATGACTTCTACTCAGATCTCTTTGATAGCCACGTCCACCTGCCCACATACCAAATTCCAGAGGACAGATATGTCGTTCCCAACATTCTCCCTTCTGAAATTCGATGCATCTAATTACGAAGTTTAAAATAAAAAATAAAATGACTGGCAAATATCTCAGGTTGACATAGGCAGTTAGGGAGGGAAGCCTTCTCCAGATCCCTCCCCCGCCCCCCCCTCCCCGCAAATAATAACAGCAATAGCTCTGAAGTTGTAAAAGATCAACTCTACAGAAAACGGGAATTAAGGCTTGATAAGACTTTAAGACTTTGACCTGGTGACAACAACAGACACAGAGAAGGCTGGACCCCTTCTGAGGGAAGATCCAGCAGGGAAAATAGACCAGGAAGAAATTTAAGAGAAGACCACTGGCCATTCCCAACCCCACCTCCTTGGCAACCTCCCTAGCAACAGACTTTTACCTTGGTAGAAGCCCCACGTAGTGCAATTGGAAAAGCCCTATAAAAACCACCTTGAACAAAGGAAGGGCTCGTACATGCTGCCCATGCCCATGTGCTGCTAGTGCCCACTTGAGCAAGCACATGTGCCACCCGTGAACATGTGTCACTGGCATCTCGCCTCTTGAGATGTGTACGTTGTGCTTTCAAATCTAATGCTGGAATGTCTGTAGGGGCTTCTCCGCCTTTAAATAAACCTGCACTATCTCTGGAGCATGTGACTCTCTCCTTCTCTCCCTCCTTCCCCCTGTTTTAAACCTCCAAATAAAATCTGTTTTATTTCACTTATCATCTACTCCTAAAATTCTTTTCTGAAACATAAAACAAGAACCCAGTAACCCTGAGTGCTGGGATGGCAGAGGTGGATCGGGAAAGAGTGATTGTCTTTCTCCTTCCTGCCTCACATAACTACCTGAGGGGCCCACCGACAGGTATACACAACAATTTTCTATTTA
Source organism: Sorex fumeus (assembly GCF_029834395.1). Classification (NCBI taxonomy): domain Eukaryota; kingdom Metazoa; phylum Chordata; class Mammalia; order Eulipotyphla; family Soricidae; genus Sorex; species Sorex fumeus. The sequence continues at coordinate 64,343,985 of NW_026606129.1, forward strand.
CACTTTTTTGTATCCATCTCTAAAAAACCGATAGTCAAGGATCACCAAATGCTTTAGAGAGGTCATTAAACTGTAAGAAAAAGAAAAAAAAATAACTGATAGTTGCTTAAATAAACAGAGATAGTATGGCGGCAGGAGGAGGGGGCGGCAAATGAAAATGAATAGATATAAGACAATGAAACTGTGAAACAGAAAGGACTGCCTATAAAAAATAAACATTTATAAAAAAAACGATAGCTATGATAGTTGAAAAAATTAGTAGTAAAAAACCGTCCTAATTTGGAATTCCTTAATCTTAGACATGGAGCGATAGCACAACGGGTAGGGCGTTCGCCTTACAAGCGGCCAACATGGCCGACCCGAGTTCGATTCCTCCGCCCCTCTCGGAGAGCCCGGCAAGCTACCGGGAGTATTCGATATGCCAGACACAGTAACAACAAAGTCTCCAATGGAGACGTTACTGGGCCCGCTCGAGCAGACATGGATTTTAATTTAAGTCATGTGAGAGATTTGACTAAGAAATAATAGTCAATTATGGAGCGATAGGACAGCAGGTAGGGCGTTTGCCTTGCATGAAGCCAACGTGGCCGACCCAAGTTCGATTCCTCCGCCCCTCTCGGAGAGCCTGGCAAGCTCCCCATGACGTATTCGATATGCCAAACACAGTAACAACAAAGTCTCCAATGGAGACGTTACTGGGCCTGCTCGAGCAAATCGATGATCAACGGGAGAGCCTTTACCTTTTTTTTTTTATTAGGACAGTGAAACAAGGAAGGAAAGGAAGCTAATTAAAAAAAATGTATGTTATCAAGCTAATCACTCTAGGTAGTAGCAGCTTAATCTAATTAAGAGTTTGGAAGATAGAGTAGATTATATTGTTTGAGGGTGGTATCCAGGGATATTTGACTTATTCATGTGTGTAAACACACAAAAAATAAAAAGCCGGTGGTCAAGGGAGCGCCGATCTCTCCCGCCACCCGCGTTCGGTAGTCTCAGGCCGTTTCCCCACTCCAGGCAGGTGGATGGCGATGGTCAGGCGAAGGAAGGAAACGGGGGCCAGGCTGGTTGGTCTTAGCAGCGGTTTATTACAGGGAAGAGATGTGTGTCATGGAGGCCTCAGGAATCCTCAAGCACATGCACCTTTGTTCTCTCAGCTTCTGTCCTTAGCCCCATCTTCCCAGGTTCTCTGATGCATGTGTCCCACCAGAGAGCCCTGATGTCTCTCTTATATAGATCATAGTACCTCTAAAGGGCGCAATATAGTGATGTCATCAAAAGGAGTTAAAGAAAGAGCATTGAGGCAAAACATACATTGTTTCTTTACATCAGCAGGCCAGTAATCTTGACCTCACCTTTACAAACTATTTGGATTTTTACCACATCAAAGACAAGTCTGCTAGAGCTTTTAGCCTACATCTCAAATATCAGCCTGCCTGGAGCCAGGTATCTACATCCCCAAGATCAGGCTTGGCTTAGCACCTGAGATCTGCTTACCTAAGACCAGTTAGGTTCCTGTGAGATAAGAGAAACTGCCTCAATATACTGAAATCATTTACTGAAGGCAGTTTGGAGGGGAGAAAGGCTCAGTCTCATCCAAGTTAGTCAGGACACATAGGAAAACTGCTTCTAGGAAGTGTTTGCCCTCTCCTTGTCCAACCAATATATAAGCATACATAACATTAATCATTTTGTATGGACACAGTAAGAAATACTTTGGGCTTATAGAATTGCTCTCCTAGGGCCATCTCGATCTCAGACTGCAGTGCTCAGGCCAGATATCTTTCCTGTTCCTAGCAGCAGGGTCCTAATCTCATCGTTACTTTTAGATCATGACAGCATTTGCCTATGATCAAACTCTTAACTTATAGTTAAGAATCTTGGCACCTTGGCCTGGCCCATCTCGATGCCAGGGCAACTTACCGGCTTGCCCTGGTTCCATCCAGTCCCACGTCGGGACCCTGCCCTTGGGGTGCTAGGAAGTGAGGGCAACTGAGGCTTAAGTTGAGAAGGCAGATGCCCAGGAGTGAATAATATTCAAAGCCAATCAATTCCTAAGTTACAAAGCATATTAATTAATTAATTGTCTTCCTGTATATATACAAAAGGACATTGCATTAAACTGCTCAAAAGACATAAGGAGAGGAGAAAAGCAATATTAACTTACAGTACAGCTTCAGTGTCTAAGAAGGATGAGACCTTTCAAATTGGTTGGGGAAGAGAGCATAGAAGTAGTTACAGACGAACAAAGTAATGGGAGTCACTCGGGAGCACTGTGATAGGTGCAACCTGATAAACCTAAGATCTGTGTACGCCAACATTCATGTAGTGACCATATGTACCCTCAGAAAAAAAAACTAATAACGAAAACTCTGATACTAAGAGTCACAAAGGTCACTGTAGAAGATTCCTAGAGAAGTTGTAAAAACTGATGATAAACTTGATGGCTTAGAACTATAGAAATTCATTTTCTAGTTTAGGAGATTAGAAGTCCAAAGTCAAGGACTGATCTTCTTTGAGGACTCTTCCTTTGAAGACTCTGAGGGGAAATCATTGTATACATCTCTTCTAGTTTAGATTGGTTGTCTGTCTTAGGCATTCTTTTACTGTAGATGCATGAGTTGAATCTCTCTTTACTATCATACTGTTTTCTTTGTGTGTGTCTTCTTTTCTTCCCATAAAGACATTGATCATTCACTTTAGGTCCTATACCAATACAATATAGTCCCATTTATATTCTTATCTAATTGTTGTCTGTAAATATTTTATTTCTAAATAAATGGCACAATCTGAGATCATATTAGCTGTTTAATTTACACTTGTCTCATACAATTTTTTAAATGAAGTCAACTGAAGAAGATATGCACACGGAAGTCAGCATGAAAAAAAAAAGAGTGTATAATGTGTAATATTGGCTGGAGCGATAGCACAATGGGTAGGGCATTTGCCTTGCACACGGCCTACCCAGGTTTTATACCTCTGTTCCTCTCAGAGAGCCTGGCAAGCTACTGAGAGTATCTCACCTTCAAGGCAGAGTCTGGCAAGCTCCCCAAGGAGTATTCGATATGCCAAAAAGAGTAACAACAAGTCTCACAATGGAGACATTACTGGTGCCCACTCGAGCAAATTGATGAACAATGACAGTGCTACAATGCGCAATAAAACACACATAGACTTTAATATAAGAAAGAAATATAATAGAGTTTAGATAAGGTTGGGTGCAGGCGATGGGTATCTCATTGATCTATCCATATTTCATAGGCAGAGTCTCCTGCCTCCTGCCTGGCTGTCCTCACCAGGGCCCCTTGGAGGAGAGTGGGTTGAGTTTCTTTCCCTCCCCACTCTGAGCAGAGCCCTGGCAGCTGAAAACCTCTGGTTCCAGTCACAGCCATGCTTAAGACCACTCTCCACATGTTCGGACGAGCCTCACGCATGAAGCAACCGGCAGCGGAACCCAGGTGTGCAGAACCCGAGGCATAGATCTCCAAGCCTGCTCAGATTGGGATTGGGGCCTCCTCCACCCAGATCCCCCATCTTCCAGTATGTAAGAGTTACATCCACCAACGGCCCCCGGTGTCATGTAATCCCATCAATGGCCAAGACCCAGAGACTATAAAACCCTGCTCCCACAGCATTCGTGGCTGCGTGACATTTTATAATCTAGTTCTTACTCTGGAGAACCTGGCAGCTACCAAAAGTATCCTGCCCACATGGCAGAGTCTGGCAAACTCCCTGTGGCGTATTCAATATGCCAAAAACTAGTAACAATGATGGGTCTTATTCTCCTGACCCTGAAAGAGCCTCGAATGTGGCACTTTTTAAAATCTCAGGGCTAGGACGAAGGAGACCTCACTGGTGCCTGCTCAAGGCAATCGATGAAGAGCAGGATGACAGTGATACAGTGATATTTTAAAGGAAACTAAATTGATATTTTAAAGGAAACTAAATTGATATTTTAAAGGAAACTGAATACAAGTATATTAAAATTGTTCTTATGGGCCATGGAGAGCTCAATAGAACAGTATACACTGGGTAGGCAGGAGGCTACAAGTTTGATTCCTGCCAATGCTTTACATGCTAATCCTGGTGAAACTACAGATCGTGATTCCTAGTACCACTGCTACAAAGTTATGCAATGAAGCCCATGCACAAGCACTGCAGCTAAAGTGTCATATCATGGGAACACACAACTTATTGTGTGAGCACCAAAACCATGTGTAGAACATAGTCACCACAACAGAGACCAAAAAAGAAGAGGAAGAGGGGTAATTAATACTTTCACTATAAAGTATACTTTAGTCACTGTGCTGGAGCGATAGCACAGCGGTAGGGCGTTTGCCTTGCACACAGCCAACAGGGCCGACCCGAGTTCAATTCCTCCGCCCCTCTCGGAGAGCCCGGCAAGCTACCGAGAGTATTCGATATGCCAGACACAGTAACAACAAAGACTCCAATGGAGACGTTACTGTGCCCGCTCGAGCAAATCGATGATAAACGGGAGGGCCTTTACCTTTACCTTTACCTAGTCACTGTGAGGACTAAACAAATTTTCTGATAGTTATTTGACTGGGGAAGGTAAAAGCATAGAACAATGTGAACGCATAAAGCAAGTACAGTGCAAAGTATTAAGCAGCAAAGTGATCAACTAAGGTATAGGATGTCTAAAGTTTGAATGGTTAAAAAAAAAAAACAAGATTGTTAGTAAATCTTCAAAGTTTCCAGTAAATACATGTCACTATCAGGCAAACAGACCTATGCTAAGTTTCTGTCATAATATTTTAAAACATTTGAATTAATGAGAAAAGCATAAAATTATCCAGAGATAATGATGGTGCATTCATATTTTTAAAAGCAGAATTAGGACAGTAGCAGGGTTCTCAGTAACAGTACTGAAAGCTAAGCGATGATAAAATACTAGCTTTCAGTTTCGGAGGAAGATTATTTTCAACCTTGAATATGATGCCTTCTAAACTACCAATCAAATATGAGGATAAGGTGAAAAACTTTTCAAGCATTCATATTACAAATCAATTATCTTCTGTACACCTTTTTCCTCTGTTGCAAGAAAATATAAGAATGGACTAAGAAGCTAAATCAGACAAAGAACAGTAGTGCACAGTGACAAACTCCGAATATTGACATACAAAATCTATTATCAAACAATTTGCCAAAGTGAGGAGAGATAAAAAGGCTAGACAAGAAAATACACAGAGACAGTAGTGGAGGATCAGTCATGGGTACTTTGGTGGTCGTAGTGGGTGTGATAATCTGACATATTGATACCATGAACTTTAACACTATTATAGCTATACAACTATATATATGCTATATATATGCTATATATATATATATATATATATATATATATATCACTGTCCTCCCATTGTTTATCATTTGCTGGAGAAGGCACCAGTAACATCTCCATTGTGAGACTTGTTGTTACTGTTTTTGGCATATCGAATAGGCCACAGGGAGCTTGCCAGGCTCTGCTGTGTGGGTGGGATACTCTTGGTAGCTTGCTGGTCTCTCCGAGAAAGAAGGAGGAATCAAACCCAGGTTGGCTGCATGCAAGGCAAACGCCCTACCCGCTGTGCTATTGCTCCAATCCTGGTAATTCAAATAAAAAATAAGTTTTTGGCCTTATTATTTTTTGGGGGGAACCACACCCAATTGGGGTTGTTATATCTGGTGCATTGCTAGGATTTGGTCCCTGGGATACTTGAAATGTCATGTGGAACCAGGAATCAACCCAGCCCTCCTCATACAAAGCATGAGAAGTGGCACTTTGAATTATCTCCCCAGCCCATCATAAGAATATTTCTCAATGACTGCTGAGCAATGCAGCCTCAAGAAACTTTATTAGAATTTTACCAAGTATATCTATCAAATCGCTACACAAATTAAGAACAGCCATGCACCACCACCCATGGCGTATTCGATATACCAAAAACAGTGACAATTTTGGGTCTCATTCCCCTGACCCTGAAAGAGCCTCCAATACAGCAGCGTTGGGAAAGACAAGCAAGGAGACGCTGCTAAAATCTGAGGGCTGGGACGAATGGAGACGTTACAGGTGCCCACCCGAGTAAATCAATGAACAATGGGATGACAGTGATACTGTGATACAGTGATAGTTATCAAATGGGGTCTTGGTAATTTTGCCTGCAAACAGATATTGCTAAACTAACACCAGTATGAAAAACTTTGTTTTTGCTTTAAGAGTTAAAAGTTATTAACCAAAACTGAAAACACACACACACACACACACAAATGAGGTGAAAAAGGAGAGAGAGAGAGAGAGAGAGAAAGAGAGAGAGAGGTAGAAAAGTACCAGCCATAGTGACAGGCAGGGGGGCTTGGGGGCAGCGCAGAGACCGGGAGGGGAAATGGGGACCATTGGTGGTGAGAACAGTAGTGGTGAAGAAATGAGTGTTGGAACATTATATTGCTGAAATCCAATCATGAACAACTTTGTAAATGTATTTATCACTGATTCAATTTAAAAAAATATTTAAGCACATATTGTACTAAATAATGTCCCAGGTTGGAGCAGAAGAGTGGACTTGAGGGAAGAAAGCCTTCACGAAAATATGCAAAGTTAGCATCCAAGAGATGTTAAGTTTGACATTGGAAAAATGTATTGGAAAATGTCTTTGGAGAGTCATTTAAAAGTCTGGTGGATTTTATTGGCTTGCATTAAAATTTAGCAATTAAAAGGAGTCACATTTGAAATCCAGGTAAAACAAAGTGGTGCAAGAAATGCAATGTGATGATACACCCACTTCACTGAACAGTAAGAAATATTTACATAGCCAGAATAATAAAACTGATGATGTGTAGTTAGTAAAAATTATAATGTAATTATACTTTAAGGTGTAGAATCAAGACAAAGGGAATATAACATGACTATAATCTTCCTCTAAGAGTAAGGAAGTGGACAGCATTTAAATTTAACAATCCCCCCAAAATAGTTTAGGCATATTCTTCAGAAAAAAAAAGGAATAACCTGAGGGGGAGGAAGTATAAAGGTTTGAAATTAACTGACTCTGGGCAGAGGAAGATACGCATAAGAGTTGAATCCGTCTTGGGGTAATGAGTGTATGCTAGTAATTTGGTGTTATTAAGTCTGTTTTTTTAGTCCAAAGTATTCTGCAGTGCATCCAATTCTGTAAGCTGCCTCAATTTCCTTCCCACCTTATCTTACAAATATTCTCTTTCTAGAGTTGGGGCTCATAAAGCCAAATATGTTGGAAGAACATCATTTATATATTTCTGTAGTCTGCGTAAAATTTTGCATCACTCAAGAAAGAAATCCCATTGACGATCAACAAGCTACAGTTGGGAAGAGATTCCTTAAGGTGTGAAATTTGCACTGGGAAAGGGGAGAATATGATGAACACCCAGCACCCAATATTACAATAGTATACTTAAAATATGGAAAAGGGAGAAAGGAAACTATGAGATATATATATGGCCCTCCCGTTGATCGTCAATTTGCTCGAGCGGCCCAGTAACATCTCCATTGGAGACTTTGTTGTTACTGTGTCTGGCATATCGAACACTCCCGGTAGCTTGCCGGGCTCTCCGAGAGGGGCGGAGGAATCGAACTCGGGTCGGCCATGTTGGCCGCTTGTAAGGCAAATGCCCTACCCGCTGTGCTATCGCTCCAGCCCAGAGAGAAAGAAAGAGAGAGAAAGAGTTCAGTAACCACCAGGCATCATTTTAGTGACCTTTCACAACCTCCCTGAAGATGCCCTACTGGATTTTAGTTACCTAAATGTTGCCCCTCACACACATAAAGCTAATCACTGAGCTAACTGGGAGTTGAGTGACACTGGGTTAAACCTAGAGGACACATAGACCCTGACCTATCCAGTCCATATCTGACAGCTAGAAAGCAAGCAGCACCATTAGAGTGGAAAAAGCCTTCCTGGGGCCTGAGAAATACTATAGGGCTTAAGGTGCACACTATGCATGCAGGGAGCCCTAATTTTGTCTCCAGCATACGTGGGTCTCTGAAGAACACCAGATGTAGCCCCAGAGGGCCTCACATATCTGAAGGGTGTGTCCCTGGCAACCCCTCAGCACTGCTTGGGTGGCCTGGGTAATCTCTGGCACCACAGGATCCCAGCAGCACCATGTCCTTGGGTGCTAGCACTAAAGAGCAAGCCTGCTTGGCTGAGAATCACTGGTATGCTTTGGTATTTTTCCACTCCTGGAAGTTACATTATGTGACTGACACCCCAGTTTCCCAATAAATTTAACTACCCCCACACCATGCCCTAAAAGTGATTTCCTAGCCACACCCACAACTGCCTGACCAGGGGCGACCAGCCACTGGTGATCACTTAGGCTCCCTGGAACTTTGGGCCCAGGTATTCTCAAGTATTTGCAATCTGTAACTTGAGGTTTTCCTAAATCTGCTAGAACTTGGCACAGAGGTACCGCACAGCATTTGTGACGGCACAACGACTGGTTGCTTCTCATGCCTGCTATAAGTTTAGGCTTTTGCAATCTTGAATCTCAGTTGAACATCGGACTTTATAGAGCTTGATAGAGTTGCCTTCAGTGCTGAAATGCTCAAACTCCTGATTACTGGCCAGGTCTGCACAAATTCAGTGCACAGTTGTCAGTGGGTACCTGTGAATTTGAACATTTGATTAGAACCCTGATTCACTCACACCCGGTGCTACAAAATTTTCAACACACACACACACACACACACACAAACACACACATCCTCCCACCACAGGATACTATACAGATCTACTTGACTTTGATACTATAATTTTGACTGTATGCTCACCTATGCAAATCCCACAATAGACACACAGGTATTCTTAGTGCCATAGTCGCTGATAGTTTGATGACTGCAAACCTTCAGTTGTGTACAAGACTATTTGACATATACACTCACAGCTGCTGCCAGGCACTAGAAACATGTGTTGCCACTCAAGTTTGTTCAGTGTTGGTGCAATAGCCACAATAGAACATTCACGAGCACAAACTCCTGGTAGACGCTCAAGCCCACAAAAACTCAAAACGTCACCGTTACCCGCTGGAATGCGGGATTGTGATTATGAACCCCTGATTACCAGTGTAGTCTGTTTGAACACAGTCTTTTTTGCCTCTAGCTTCACATCACATCAGACACAATTCAGTTGCACCAATGGATGAAAGCGAAAGCCTGGTAAGGAACACCAAGAATCTCAGAGTTTTCTAAACACTCTGACAAAAACTTCAAAGCAACAGTACTATTGGTTCTCCCTAAAATAAAGGAATCAATGGAGAGGTACTGGAGATATAGTATAAAGGGTCGGCTCTTGCCTTAAACATAACCATCTGGGGTTCAATACCTTGCACCCCCATAAAGTTCTATGAACCCTACCAGGAGTAATTTTTGAGTGCAGAGCCAGGAATAAGCCCTGAGAACTGCTGGGTATGGCCAAAATACCAAACAAATAAGTTAAAAACACTGTGGTATTGGAATAAAAAACAGACAGTAGGTCCGTGGGAATAGATAGAGAGCCCAGAAATAGGCACTCTGCTACAACAGTATGGACGATTCTCAAAAAATTAGAAATTGAGCTCCCATTTGACCCAGCAATACCACTCCTGGGAATATATCCCAGAGAAGCAAAAATGTATAGTCGAAGTGACATCTGCACTTGTTTGTTCATTGCAGCACTCTTTACAGTAGCCAGAAACTGGAAGAAACCTGAATGCCCAAGAACAGATGACTGGTTAAAGAAACTTTGGTACATCTACACAATGGAGTACTATGTAGCTGTTAGAAAAGATGAAGTCATGAAATTTACATACAAGTGGTACAATATGGAAAGTATCATGCTAAGCGAAATGAGTCAGAAAGAGAGGGACAGACATAGAAAGATTGCATTCATCTGGGGGATATAAAGCAACAAAGTATGAGATTAATACCCAAGAATAGCTGAGATCAGCACTAGGAGGATTACTCCATAACTTAGAGGCCTGCCGGGTATCCTAGAGGAAAGGGCAGTTCGGATGGAGAGGGGAGCACCAAATAAAGGATGTTTGGAGGATCCTCCCAGGAGGGGAGATGCATGTCGAAAGTAGACTATGGACTGAACATGTTTGCCACTCAATGCCTCTTTTGCAGACCACAACACCCAAACGGAGAGAGAGAACACAGGGGATTGTCCTGCCACAGAGGCAGGGGGGGATGGGGGGATGGGGGTGGGAGGGATATTATCCATGGTGGTGAAAAACGGGCACTGGTGGAGGGATGGGTATCTGATCATTGTATAATTGAAACCCAAGCACAAAAAAATTGTAAATCTACAACTGTAAAAAAATAAATAAATAAAAAACAAACAAACAAACAAAAAAAAGAATACTCAACAACTGAGGAGTAATGACAACATAATAAGGAAGAAATTTCTCTTCTACAGTTGGTTCTGAGAAACCTGGATAGCCACATACGCAAGGATAAAATTGGACTATTATATCACAATAACCATAAATGTTAACTCAAAATGGATTAAAGACCTGTATATTACATATAATATGTAAACTGAATTGAAAAAACTCTTTAGTAACACACTCCATGACATTGGCTTCAGTGTCTTATATCATTTAATTCCATTGGCAAGGAAAACAAAATTAAACTTCCAAAGAAACTATCACTAAAACAGAAAGACATTCTGCTAAATGGAGAAAATAGTATACTACTTAACTGACAAATAGTTAAAAATTAAGATATATAAAAAATTCACAATACTAAACAATAAAAAATGAACCACCATTTCCCAAAATATGCAGTGCTTAGCTGGCATCCTCTTGAATACATATACTGATGCCCAACTGGCATGTGAAAAAAATAGTAATTGTAACTTATTATCAGGGCAATGCAAACAAAAACAAAAACTCTTGCCTGTGAGAATGACCTACCTAGAACAGGCCCAAAGAACAAGTGTTAGCAGAGATGTGGAGAGAAGAGAACCTTCCTTCAGTGCTCCAGGAAGTGTACATTGGCTCAATATCTGTGAAAAGCAACACGGGTTTATCTAAAAAGAATTGAAAAGAGTTCTAAGTATGATATAGCAAATTGACTCCTATGTACCTACAGAAATAGCACAAATCATCATGTCAAAAAGATATATGCACACTTGTATTCATTACGGAAATATTACATAGCCAATATATATTTTTAAACAACTCACGTACTCAGTGTCAGATGGTGGATAAAGATATCAAATACGTGTACAATAAACTGCTATCCATCTGTAAGAAAAGATGAAGTCTTACCTTTTGCCAAATAGGACCGGTGGGGTCTCGCTGAATAGAATAATTCAGAAACAGTAAGTCAGCACAATTCTCTTATGCATATGTGAGATTTAAAGAAATTTTAAAAAGCCAGAGACCATATAGAGGGCAGACGCTTTCCTTGCACGTGGTCAGATTCCATGCCCAGCATCCGTGAGCACCGCCAGGAGGGATTCCTGAGAGCAGAGCCAGGAGTAGCCCCCCTCCCCCATCATCTCTGGGGTGGCCCCCCCAAAGCAAAACCTGACTTTGAAGACTCAGTCTGAATTCAGGGGTGAAGGACAAATTTCTGTAAACAAAAACAGCACATGCACACACGGGTGTGGAAGAAATGACTGGTGTTCATTTTTACAGATAATCGACATTTGATTGCTCATTGCTGGTAGCTAAATCAGGTGGTTTAGCAGAAGGTGTGCCTGATGGACAACATTCTGGAGAGATCGACAAGCACTTCCAGGCTCTGATACAGCGCCCAAGACCAAAGAGGGTCACGGATGACTCCAACGCCAAGAGCAGGCGTGACGTCATGAAGTACCTGGACGTGCTGCCCTCGCTCACCTTGGCCCATGAGCACCGCGACGTGCGCGAGACTGGACTCGAGCTCCAGAGCGCCGAGAGCTTGAACCTGCGGCTGTCCTGCTCCAACGGCACCGCCAACTTCCAGAGTTTCACCTCCAGGTGGGCCTCTAGAGCCCAGCGCCGGGCTTTCCACCCTGGACTGTTCCGTGAGGAGCCCTTCGTGCACCAGGGCCATGTAGTTCGCCGGGAGGAAGGTGAAGGGGCAGACCTTCAAGATGCACCATTTGGGGAAGACAGTGGGCCCGGGGGTGGCTTCCTGGAGCGCAGCTGGGATGAGGCGCGTGTAGATGTGCTCAGGGTGCCCGGGCTGGCCTGGTGCTGGTGCAAGGAGTCAACGTCTTTCCGCGGCGACCGTTGCATGAACTGTCAGTCTGAGCGCGCGGAGACCAGGCAGCACCCAGTGCTGCACGAGAGCTCCAGGGCCCAGTGGGTGACCACCTTGCCCGTGCATGACCGCAGTGCCAAGGACCCAGCTTCCTGGATGGCAACTAGGGGAATAGTGACAGCCACCGAGGTGCCCTTAGACTTGTGTGGGTTGAGGGGCTACTATCCTGGGATAGCCTGAACGAGGTCTGGGGACTCCGGATATTGGTATCTGTAAGTTTCTGCCTCGCCTGGAGAAACTGTGGTGCCTCCATTTGGGGGCACAGGCTATGAACTCTTGCACAGCTCCATGCATAAAGATGTTATTTATGTAACCTGGGTGCATAGTTAATGTTTTTTATTAAATGTGCACCCAGGTTACACATACAAACACCACCACCACTTACATTTTTGAAGTAGAATATTTCTTTGTATTGATCAGAGGGTCCTAGGATAAGTAAAAATCTATGGGAAGGAAGTACTTTATCTGATATATTTTAAAACATCTAATATTGAAAAATAAATGAACGAATCATTATACTTGAACTGCTATATTTGATGACAATATTGATGCACATTTGACAAATTATAAATAAAGGGCTTTTGTGGAAAGTTAATAAAGAAGTGGCTAGTATAACACTATGATAGAAGACACTTCATAAAAGATACCTGGCTCATATTTCTAAAATTACTGACTGTCTTCAGCCAAACCTACAATAATATTCATGTTTTTAAAATCCATTTTGTGTGGCCATTCCGTCTTGGATTGCATTTTTACACAGTTAATGTTTGAAGCAATGTGGGACTCTGGTAGAATAATGAACGTGTATACCTGCATTTTAGGCATGTCCATTAGGCTAATTAAAATCTAGTATGGCCACAGCTTTTTAATTACTTTCGGTCATTGTTGCAGTCAATGAAGCTAGGTCGATTATGAACTCTAATTTCTCACTTATAATAAATCCTCGAATCTTGGCCAAGATTTCTCAGGGATCCATGGACTCAGGTTGGGACGAGGAATTGCTCTTTGCAGGAAAAGGTAAGTCAGTCCTAGACCTTACTCAGGTTTATGGGTTTTTTTGTCTCACCTCCTGGAAAGGAATTTCGAGAGCAGATGAGCAGTGAAGTAGAGCAGATTTTATTTGGAGGTTCCTTTTGAAGTTGAGGAGGAAGGAAAAGTGAGAGTGTAGCATACTCAAGGGAGAACACGTGCTTCTCCAAGGGTAGAGAGAGTCCCTACATACACTCGGTCATAACAGATCATAACATAGGGAACTTCACAACTCAAAAACGGAACCGCAGGAGACACAAGTGCTTGGCCATGTGGAAACAAGCAGATTGTGGGCTCAGGCAGCCTATGTGTGCACTCCTTTTGTTCAAGGTGGCTTTTATAGGGTTTCTCCAAGCCACCCCAGTGGGCTTTCTACTTAGATAAGAGACCCCTTGTTAGGGTTGTTGCTAAGTGGGTAGAGTTGGGTGTGGTCTTCTTTGAAACTCCTTTTCTTGACCTTTGTTCCTGCTGGAAATTCTCTCAGAGGGTGGCCCAGCCTTCTCTGGTCTGGGCTAGCCTAGAGTTAGTAAAGTAAAGTAAGGTAAAGGTAAAGGTAAAGGCCCTCCCGTTTATCGTCGATTTGCTCGAGCGGGCCCAGTAACGTCTCCATTGGAGACTTTGTTGTTACTGTGTCTGGCATATCGAATACTCTCGGTAGCTTGCCGGGCTCTCCGAGAGGGGCGGAGGAATCGAACTCGGGTCGGCCATGTTGGCCGCGTGTAAGGCGAACGCCCTACCCGCTGTGCTATCGCTCCAGCCCTAAAAAAAAAAAAAAGTAAAGTAAAGTAAAGTAAAGTAAAGTAAAGTAAAGTAAAGGCCCTCCCATTGATCGTCGATTTGCTCGAGCGGGCCCAGTAACGTCTCCATTGGAGACTTTGTTGTTACTGTGTTTGGCATATCGAATACTCTCAGTAGCTTGCCAGGCTCTCCGAGAGGGGCAGAGGAATCGAACTCGGGTCAGCCATGTTGGCCGCTTGTAAGGCGAACGCCCTACCACTGTTAATCAGATTAAAGGAAGGAATTGCAGGGTCTTTCTATTGGGAGGGATCCAGTCATTTTTCCATTGACTTGGGAGGGGTCTTCCCTATCTTCCGGCTTGCTCACATTACTGGGAGTTCAAAGTTATTTCAGATCTTGACTATTGATGAGCAACCTAAGGCTCCATGACTTGTAGTTTATGTATATATTTTCACTTTCCCTAAGCACGACTCTGCATCACTACAAGGCTGCTGTGTGGGAGTGTGTGTATTAGGCATCTGTTGTTTTTGCCTGCCTGGCACCTTTCTTTATTCTTCAGAAAAGCTCTTTGGGTTTATTTGGGGGCACTGAATCCCACCCATTGGTTAACGTTTGGGTGTGAATATCACTCAAGGAACTCAGCTCTCCCCTCCAAAGCATCTGGATTTATGACCCACGTTGAGTCAGTCAGATTCAGGCAGGAATTTCAATCAAGTAGAGATGTGACTTGAAAATGAGTGGAGAAATCTACCCCTGCCATACTATTCTGAAAATACTGTACATACATTCCCATGATTTCAAATAAGGATCTCCAAACTTCTTCTGCATAAGCCAGTACATTTTTTATAAATTTTTTAAATTTTATTTTCCTAAAGTTCATGATAATTAATTGCAATCAATAGTTCAACACCAATCCCACCACCATTACACCTTCCCACCACCATTATTTTGATTTTTTTTAATTAAGCCTGTACATTTTAGGATTTGTAAGTCATCCTTTTTAGGATTTGTGAGCCATCATTTGGTTTCTGTCTCTCCATGACAAGACCTGTAGGTTTTTTTCCTTTCCCCGTGTGTTCTCTCAAGTTATTCATATTCTAACTATAATTCTTTTTTTTCTATTTATCATAGTCAGAGGTAGTTTATATTGCTTATCATTAAAGAACTCTATCAGCATAAACTGAATCTTTTGGCTACTGAGTGGCTCAGTTGACTATCCTATCATCCACATAACAATGACTTTCTTTTTATGTCTGTCTCCTCCTAGAATTTTCAGTAGCAATTGTAGCAGTTAACAGGAACAATTCAGCTTGCTCATAAGGACACAAAAAGCCTGCTGATGCAAGTAAAGAGGAAGTCAGTGCCTTTTCAGATTTTTAGGATGCTTAGGATCAAATTGAAAATAGAATGTTCATTTGCTAATAGTTCCATTTTTTGAATGTCTCTTTTCATGAAATAGGAATTGGTAGGGTTAATGACACTTTTTTAGTCGGTATCCCAGAGGAATTTTTTTAATGACCTAGAGATTTTTAAAAAATTTTAATTAAAAATTTTGAAAATCGTGCTATCATTTAATCCCAGGTATCCTATGCTTCCCATGTTGGAAGATACTGAGACCAAACCTGCCATGCTGTGAGACTAACTTTATGTGAGGCTTTCAGTCTATAATCTTCTAGAGTGACTAGATTGCACATGTGCCAGCACTTCCTCTTCTTTGTGTTTCCTACTGTTCTAGCAGAAAAGTAAATACCGTAGGGCATCTTAGTTATATCACGCACATTAAATAATGAAGTCTTTTTTAATAGTCTGGCACTAGAAGGAATACATAATGAGCCTGGTCCTTCTTTCATAAGACTTTGTCTTCCTAAGAGGAGAACATTACCGTCTAAGACATTTTGAATAGTGAATAATTGGGAACACACCATGCTTCCTTTAGTCAAAGTCAGTTACAAAAATATGATCCAGAGAGACGCTACTGATATTGGTTTTCTTCTAACAATATAGATCTCTCTTAACAAGGTCTATCAAAATTTTATGTTGTAGGTGCCTAGTATGTGTGAGATACTTTGCTAGGTGTTTGGCAGACATTCTATTTGATTGCTGTAGCAACGTTGTAGAAAATATTTTCTTCATTTTTAGAGAATGCTAGGATTGATTTATTCATAACTAAAAATGAGTGACAGAATAGAAATTCAAACCAATCTCCAACTGGTCCTAAAGTCTCTGCCCTTTACGTCCTTTCAAATGAAAGAGTCTGTCTTTTATGCTGAGTTTAAAAATGCTAGACATTTTCCTTTTGGGTAGGGGTTACTCCAAAGCCTGCTAAGAGGGCCCCAGGGCAACTACTAGTAATTCTCAATGGGATTGAAGGATTGAATGATTGAATGCTGGGGGACCAACAGCACCACTGTGGAGGTGCTCAGGGGCCTCTAGAGCTGCTCCTGGGACTAGGCTCTCCTGGAAATCTAACCCATTGACCTTCTGGGCCACTAATAAGTTTATATACTTCTTTAAGAACTGTAAAAATGCTTTTAATTTATTTAAATATTTCCGTTCCTCCACTTCCTCACCATATTCTCTGTGTTTTTGATGAAAGTAATTGGGTGGATTTAAAATCTGTGAGATAAATGTTTTTTAACAACTGATTAATGTTTATAGCATCTTTTTCGTGTGTAATGGCAATTGATATGCCACCTTTAGTAAAGTTTCTATTCAAAGCCTTCACCTATTTTTGGGCCATACCTGGTGGAACTTGGGAGCTATTCACAGCACTGTACTTGGGGTCACTGTTGCTGTGCTCAGGGGACCATGTGTTGTTGAGGATCAAATAGGAGTTGGACACATGCATGAAAAGCGTCTTAACCTCTCTGACACTCCTCCAGCCCCATTTTCAAAAATCTATGTTGTAGTACTAGAAATTCTGGTAGTGTAGGGAACTCAGTGTTTATTTCCTTGGGGCAGGGGAGGTCACTCCTCACAGTACTTTAGTGACCATGGAGGCAAAGGACTGAGTGTTGGCCCCTGTATACAATTCATCTCCTCCAGCCATTTGAGCTGTCTTCATAGCCCACATATTTTCATTTTAAAATGACAATTGGTAAAACATTTTTTAACAAAAGAAAGTTTTTATATTATACTTTACCAATAATTAGCACAATTGTTTATATGCAACCCTAAAAATGTTAATTCTATCCATATCCAAATCTCAAGTGTATCATCATGTGACCCTTTAGGACAGCATGCACGTTTTGATGTGTTCATTTTTCCCAGAGATCAGACAAGTTTTAGTACCTTTAGAAATACTTTATTATCATTCTAAACATACATTGAGAAAAATGTTATGGGTGGCGAGGAGGAGGGTGGTGGAGGGGTGGAGAATGGAACAGAATTAGACTGCTGTAATTTTTGAGTTGGTGGGTCCATGTGACTGAATTATAAAGGAGAAAAAGGAGAGGTAGGACCTCAGTCCCCAACCTGAATTGTTTTCTATTACCATGGATCCCATTTCTACAACTGTATGGCCAGTTGTCTCATGAACTGTGGCCTTCTCCTGCAACGAGGACTGGGATGATTTGCAACTTGTCTCCACACTCTGGAAGATATCCTCAATATGTTCTTCGGGTTCTTCCTGAAGGATTGACGAACTTTGCAGCTGGGGGAAGATCGAATGTGGTGTGTTGGTTGGGCGTCCTTGGGAAGGGCAGTCCCTTCCTGGCCCCTAACAGCATACATGGGCTTCCAAGGAGGTGTTGAGTGGAGGTGGCCCAGAATGCCCCATGGGAAAGTCGGGGGTTGAGAGAAATTGGAAGGAGGGAAACCAAGAGTGAAGGAGGGTTTGTCCCAGGGGACCCTGAGGGCAGCAGTCAGGCTCACCGAGGTTGTGGTAAACACGGTGAACGGCTGATTCACAACATGAATGTCGTCGTCTGTAACCGGCAGCACTGCCAAACTCTCCTTCACTTCCTCCTCCTTCACCTCTTCGTCCTTCTTCACCTCTTCCTCCTCCTTCATCTTTTCCTCTCCCTTCACTTCCGCTTCCTCCTTCACCTCCTCCTCCTTAACCTCCTCTTTCTGACCCTCCTCCTCCTTTTTCTCCTCCTCCTCCTTAACCTCCTCATCCTGTCCCCCCTCCTCCTTCATCTCCTCCTCTTCCTTCACCTCCTCCTCCTTATCCTCCTCATCCTGTCCCTCCTCCTCCTTCATCTCCTCTTCCTTCACCTCCTCCTCCTTATCCTCATCCTGTCCCTCCTCCTCCTTCATCTCCTCCTCTTTCTTCACCTCCTCCTCCTTATCCTCCTCATCCTGTCCCTCCTCCTCCTTCATCTCCTCTTCCTTCACCTCCTCCTCCTTATCCTCATCCTGTCCCTCCTCCTCCTTCATCTCCTCCTCTTCCTTCACCTCCTCCTCCTTATCCTCATCCTGTCCCTCCTCCTCCTTCATCTCCTCCTCTTCCTTCACCTCCTCCTCCTTATCCTCATCCTGTCCCTCCTCCTCCTTCTCTTCCTCCCCCTCCTCCTGATTTTGCTCATTGTCCTCCTCCTCCTCCTCCTCCTCTTCTTCCACCTGTTGCTCCTTCCTTTGCTCAGCTTCATTTCCTGTGGGACGATCCCCAGGGTCACAGACAGCCAAAGACAGAGGACCCCCTAGGGCAGATCTGGCTTGCTTCTGCCTCCCTGTGTAGCCCTACCCTCACCCTGCACCCACCTCATCCAAATCTAGCTTCTCCCTGCTGGGGTCCCTGTCACTTACTATTTGTGTGAGTGCTGATAACTTTGAGCTGAGCCCGGAGATGCAGGTTCTCTTCTTTGTTTTGTTTCAGAAGTTCCTAAAGGTGAGGGAAGAAGGTGAGGAGGGAGTGAGGAAGGAAGACTGCTTTGCCTCATCCTGCTCAGGTGTACAGGGCCCCCTCTCTTACTTGAAGTCTTTTAATTTCCACTTTCATATCATTTAATTCACAGTTGTGCTTGAGTCTTTCTTGTTCCAATTGTTCCAGGAGCTGCCGCTCCTTCTGGATGGCTAATTTATGGCAAGTAGCCAGTTGTGTGCGAAGATTAGCGGCTTCCTGTTGCATCTCTCGAAGACAGGCGTCTTGCTGCTGGCGCAGATTCCAGGCGTCTCGATCATTTTTTCTGACCTGCGGGCAAGCTGGGAGTAAGGACAGGCAGCAGGGGCAGCCTGAGTCTTCAGCCCAGGTGATTCTCACACACAGACTCCCAGGCCCAAGGAAACAGCATTTGGGAGTCTGTTCCCCGCACAGGTCCTAATGGTCTTACTCCAGGACCTAAGAGATGCCACTCCCCCCCCCGCCCACACACACACACACACACACACACACACACACACACACACACACACACCACCACCACCACCACCACCACTCGGGCCCTTGCCTCCTTTCCCTGTCTCCCACCCCCCAGGAACCTTCCTCCCTGGCTATTAGCTCCTGAATCTTGGTGGTGTGTGGTGAAGTTTAGGCTTCAGCCCAGGGCTCAATCTGTGCTTGGTGCCCTCCACCCCTCTGCCCCCCCCCCCCAGTTGTTTGGAGTCTTTCTTACTACATACTTTAGCTTTGATTGTGATTTCTAGGCCAGGCCCTAAATGACATAGAGAACTTTGCATCACCCTTCCCCCTTTCCCTAGGTGGGAACTGCCTTGGTTCTCTCGCCCTGGCTCCTAGCAACACCTCCCCCTTTCAGGCAGGAGTCGCACCCCAGCTAGAGCAGGGGTTACCTTTTCTGATATCTCCTTTAATATTTTCTGGAGAAGTTGCACCTTTTCTACTGCTGGGTCTTCTTCTCCACTCTGGAAGACCCAAGTGGGTAGGTCAGTCAGCGCCTCCCCAGCCCCTTACCTGAAGGCCTCCTGCCCAACTCTACCCCCATCATCAAAGAAGGGCTCTGTGCCATCTTTCCTGTTCCCTGCTTCCTGATGGAGGGGAGAGAGGGAAAAAATATTCAAAAAATCCCAGTCAATCACACAGTAGAGAAAAGATCAAGAACGGGCCAAGAGGGGAACAAGAGACACCCCCACAGTGGAAATGTAGCCAGCAGCAGCTCATGCAGATCTGGCAGAGGACATGGCACCTGTCCTGCCACTTTCCCCATGAGACAGTATTCTCCATTGCAGCGATAAAGGTCACACTTCACCCCAGTCCTTAATCTAAAGGGAGCAGAGAGAGCAGAGTGGACAAGGGCCAGGAAAAAGAGGGAGTCAAACGGAGACCAGGTGTCCAGGTTGGCAGGTCCCCCTTGGAATGTGGCAAGTGAGAACAAAGGGGCCATCCCAACGAGACCCATGAGCAGTGCCACACAGGTCCCTGCCTTCAGGGTTACCCGGTCCCATTGCAAGGCTTTTATTTCACCATGAGTCCCTTTAATCACACCCGTGAGGATGGGGTGGATGCCAGTAGGGCTCCTTCCATCCACTTAACCTTCTCCATTGTAAGATCTAGAACTAGACTTAAAACCAGACTGATGAAAGGGCTCCCTTAAACAACGGGGGCTACAGCTAAGTGATCATTCTGAAAGGCGTTGATCTGATTTGACCATGGCTTGTGGTAGAGAAGAGACACAAGGACCCTTTTTTCCTGAGGCCACCAGCATGCTGATACCTGAGGAACACTTCTTCTCCCCGTGTCCTAACTCAGTCTCAAAGGTCAAACTTGCCTATTCAAGTGAAACAGTTGTGCCCAGGGCTGAGGCAGTGCGCCCCAAGAAGAGCCTGAGCATGAGGGGAAGCAGGACCAGAGTTTTTGTGGATGCCCCACTCCTTCCACATCCATAAACATCCCCGCAGCACCCCCTGAGCACCTATCTACTTGGGATGTCATGCAGGGCAGGACTCACCTCAGTCAGCAGTTGGAAGGCCTGGGAGGTGGCGGTGTTCTGGCCACTGTCTCCGCAGTTGTTGTTTTTCTCCCACTGCCTTTTACCAGGGATCAAATTATGTTTGACTTCGAACTTGTTGGACTGCAGAAAAGCACAGCAACGCCTGCGTGAGCATGCTTATTCACACCCCACTGACAAAAGTTCTCTTGTACTCGTCTCCATGGAAGGGACCCAGTGGGCAGGAGGATGGTGTTTGTCCCAAGGAGGGAAGCCCTAGGGGTTACTGGACCAGAGTCCCCAGAAGTCCCAGGAGAGCAGCAGCTACTGAGTGAGACTGGCTGAAGGCTTGGATGAGTGTGAAAAGAGCCCAGGGGCTCATCAGCCAGTGGCCACACACACACCACTGAGGGGTCATCACAGGGCCTTGGGCTAGACTCAAGGCCCAGGCCCCAGCACTTTTTTCTTACCATTTCCCCAGCTTTAACCAGCTTTAATTTATTCTCTTTATACTCATGGGTCTCCATCAAGGATGGGGGTCGGGGCCTCATCTCAATATTCCGATTATCCATGAGGATTTCTCCTCATGGATGGCGGTACTGAGAGAAGATGCCACAAGAGGCTGAGGCCGCGCATTTATAGAGGGGGCTCATGGGTGTGGCCCAAGGTCTGCAACCCCATTGGCCAGTGAGAATTCCAACCCCCCTGGCACCTCTGGTTTCCATGTCCAACAGCCCAGACAACTGTGACATCACAATGGAGGCAGCAGCCACTCCTGCTCATGCAGCAGTTGGGCCTGAGGGAAGCTCCCCACCCCCACCCCAGGAGCCCTAGCACTCCCCCTTCCCCAATATGACTCTGAATGGCAAGACAAAGAGTGGGAATGGAGTGTCCTCAGAGAGAAAGTGCATGATTCTATGCCCTGACCCTTCCCGCCTTGACCAAGTTCAGTGCACTACTTTCTCAATCCCAGAAATCATGTCAGAGATTCCTAACTTTAACCCCTGTACTACATTTCTGCCCTCTCAATATGTGTTTCAACATTTTCATTTTAACCTCTGCTGACAAGTGAAACCTTATAAAGAACACTTACTGATAGGAGCTTTGCAGACTTCTGAATCTGAAATATTAGCCCTGTCTCCCCCTCTGTGGGCAGCCAAGAGATGGCTATTTGGAAAGAGTGCTAGCACAGTATTCTCATTGCTGATGGTTTTCAAAAGAAGCAGTATGTGGACATTCAAACTGTTAGGATGTGTGATCTAAGGAACGAGTGCAGCACAAATGTGACAGTTCAATAGAGCTTTATTTTGTGCGAAGCACAGAGTCCAGACACTGATCGACCAATCGACCAGCTTCTTCTCCTCAGAGAGTGAGTTAGACCCTACATCTCCGAGCCCCTTTTACACCTCAAACCCCAACTGTCAACCGACCTATTCCATTTGGTGGGCCTCAGGGCAATGAGGGACTTTCTGGCTCTGGATTGACTGCCTTTTCTGGGTCTGCTAATTCAGTGATTTACTTCTCTCCCTGATTGGTCCCCCAACTGCTGAAGTTGGTAGTCATTCCAGCTAGGTGGCCTTAGGTGGGCCCTAAAACAAACGTGAGGCCAGCATAGCTCCAAGGATGAGTACAAGCTTTGCCTACTGAAGGCCTGGATTTGATCCCTAGACTACCCTGAGCATCCCAGGAGCAATCCCTGAGCACCCTGCCTGGAGAAGCAACTGAGCACTGTTGTGTGTGAACATTAAGTAAAACACATCCTGGAAGAGATGATTGTTTTAGCCCTATGATACACCAAGAAGTAGGGAATGGGTGACTGTATATTGCTCAGGGTGGTCTGGGGATCAAATCCAGGCCTTCAGTAGGCAAAGCTTGTGTGGGCAGGCTTGTGAGTAGGCTTAAGAACTGTTGTAGCTACTCCCCAGCAATCCAGCTACACTGGACCTTGAGAGGAATCCAAACCCTCCTTGGAGCACTGGCTTCCACTCCCACAGCCCAGAGAACCGTGACACCCCAATGGAGGCTGCACCCTCTCTATCTTGGCCTGAGGGAAGCTCCCCAACCCCCACCCCAGGGCCCCCAGCGCTCTCCTTTCTCAACATGGGTCCTCTGAACACCTGCTGAAGAGTGGGCAAATAGAGTCCTCAGAGACAAAGTGCATTATTCTATGCCCTGACCCTTCACTCCTGTGCCCTAGTGTCAAATCTTACTAATACTGGATTTGGGCCACACAGAGGTTCATTAAATTAGTCAGTATATTTTGACTTTTTATTAGTGAAATGTATTGAAAATAATAATAATAGCTGTTGGTGACCAAAATAATGCGAGACAAATAATAAACAGCAAATTTGGGTTTGTTTTGTTTTGTTTTATCTAGTTTTTTTATTGGAATATTTAACTTTCCCAATATCGATGTTTTAATTAGAAATTCTATGTAAATATAATGTAATTCTTCATAGATTTGAGATCTACCATTGTGAATTCTTAAAAAAATTTGTTCTGCTTTTCTTTTGTTTAAAATAAGTTTTATTGGATCACTGTGAGATACAGTTACAAAGTTGCATGATTATGCTTCAGTCATAAAATTCTCGAGCACCGTCCCTCCACCAGTGCACATTTTCTACGACCATTGTTCCCAGTTCCCACCCTGCACCCCTACCCTATCCCACTCCCTGCCTGTGTAGTAGGTACAATCCTTCTTACTCACTCTCTAATATTGGGTATTATGATTTGCAATACAGTTACTGAGAGGACATCATGTTTGGTCCTTAGTCTACTTTCAGCACACATCTCACACCCTGGAGATCCCTCCAATCATCATTCACTTAGTCATTTCTTCTCCATCCAAACTGCCTTTTCCCCTGAATGTGAGGCCAGCTTCCAAACCATGGAGTGATCCTCCTGGCCCTTATCTCTACTGTCCTTAAGTGTTAGTCTCATATTATGCTACTTTATATTCTGAAAAGGAGTGCAGTCATTCTCTGTCTGTCCCTTTCTTTCTAACTCATTTACTTTACCATGACACTACATGTCCATCCACATATATGCAAATTTTATGATTTCATCTTTTCTAACAGCTGCATAATATTCCTTTGGTATTGCTGGGTCAAACGGGAACTCAATTTCTAGGTTTTGAAGAGATGTCCATATTTTTTTCCAAAATGGCTGGACCAGTCGGCATTCCCACCAACAGTGAATAAGAGTCCCTTTCTCCTGGCATCCTTGCCAGCACTGGTTGTTCTTTTTCTTATTGACGTGTGCCAGATTCTGTGGTGTAAGAAGATATCTCATTGGTGTTTTGATTTGCATGTCTTTGATGATTAGAGACATAGAGCATTTTTTCCTGTGCCTTTCGGCCTTCTGAATTACTTTTTTGAGGAAGTTTCTGTTCATTTCTTCTCCACATTTTTTGATAGGTCTAGAGGATTTTTTCTTGTAAATTTCTACCAGTGTCTTGTAAATCCTGAATATTAAGCCCCTATCAGATGAGTATTGGTTAAATATTTTTCCCATTCCGTGGGCTCTTTCTGTATTCAGC
Source organism: Sorex fumeus (assembly GCF_029834395.1). Lineage (NCBI taxonomy): Eukaryota > Metazoa > Chordata > Mammalia > Eulipotyphla > Soricidae > Sorex > Sorex fumeus. The sequence goes on from NW_026606129.1 coordinate 64,368,379, forward strand.
AGCTATTTCTTTTGAGGTGCTGAAGCTTCTTAGTTTAATGTAGTCCCATTTGTTTATATTGGTTTCCATTGCTTGGTCAGTGGTGTTTCATCCTTGAAGATGGCTTTAGCTTCAATATCATGGAGGGTTCTGCCTACATTTTCCTCATTGTACCTTATGAACTCAGGTTTAATATTGAGGTTTGTAACCCATTTTGATCTGACTTTTGTGCTTGGCATTAGACAGAGGTCTGAGTTCATTCTTTTGCATGTAGCTGACCAGTTTTCCCAGCACCATTATTGAAGAGGCTTTCTTTGCTCCACTTCACATTTCTTGTCGCTTTATCAAAGATTAAGTGATCGTATACTTGGGAGGCTATGTAAGAATATTCAACTCTGTTCCATTGGTCTGCAGGTCTCTTTCTATTCCAGTATCATGCTGTTACAATTACTACCGTTTTGTAATACAGTTGGAGATTGGGAAAGGTGATGCCACCCATATTCTCTTTCCCAATGATTGTTTTAGTTGTTCGTGGGGGTTTATTACTCCATATGAATTTTAGGAATGTTTTGTCATTTATTTGAAAAGTGTCATGATTATCCATAGAGGGACTTCATTGAATCTGTACAATGCTTTGGGGAATATTACCATTTTGACAATGTTAATTCTCTCACTTAATGAACAGGGATGTGTTTCCATTTCCTAGTGTCCTCTTTTATTTCTTGAATTAGTGTTTTGTAGTTTTCTTTGTACAGGTTCTTAACCTCTTTAGTTAAGCTAATTCCAAGGTACTTAATTTTCTCAGGCACTATTGTGAAAGGGATTTTTTAAAAATATCTCTTTGTTCTTTTTCATTACTTGTGTATAGGATAGGGCATGGACCTTTAGCTATTGATTTTGTAACCTCTCACTCTGATATATAAACCTATTATTTCTAGGAGCTTTCCTGTGGAAACTTTAGGGTTCTCTAAGTATCGTGTCATCTTTGAATAGTGATAGCTTGTCTTCTTCCTATTCTTTTTGGATGCCTGTAATATCCTTTTCTTGCCTAAGTCCTATGGCAAGTGCTTCCAGTATTATATTGAATAGAAGTGGTGAGAGTGGGCAATCTTCTTTTGTTCCTGATCTTAGAGGGAAGGCTCTCAGTTTTTCCTCATTGAGAATAATGCTTGCATGGGCTTGTGGTAGATGGCTTTGACTATATTGAGGAAAGTTCCTTTGACTCACATTTTGCTGAGAGTTTTTATCATAAATGGGCGCTGAATCTTGTCAAATACTTTCTCTGCATCTATTGATATAAAAATATGGTTTTGATCTTTCCATGTATAGATATAGTGTATAATGTTGACTTGCGAATGTTAAAACCTCTTGCATCCCCCTGCTTCCCCAATTAGAATTCTTCTTGGTCGTGGTAAATGATCTTTTTGTTGAGTCATTAGATTCTATTTGCTAGTATTTTAGTATTTTGTTGAGTATCTTTTCATCTATATTCATCAGGGATATTGGCCGGTAGTTCTCTTTATTTATTGTGTGTGTGTGTGTGTGTGTGTGTGTGTGTGTGTCTGTCTGTTTGCTTTTGGTATGAGGGCAATATTTCCTTCATAGAAGCTGTTTGGAAGTGTTTCTGTTTCTTCAATTTCTTGGAAAATCTTGAAGATAATTGGGACTAGATCCTCTTTGAAGGGTTGTAAATTCACTAATATGGGACAGGGCTTTTGCTTTTCGTGAGAATTTTTATTAGTATTTCAATTTTTTTGATGGTGATAAGTTTATTTAAGGATTCCAAGTCTTCTTGGGTCAGCTTTGGGAGATTATAAGAGTACAGGAATTCATCCATGTCTTCAAGGTTGAATAGTTTTATAGCATAAAGCTTTTCAAAGTGACCTCTGGTTATTCTTTGAATTTCTGTGGGTTCTGTTGTGATGTCTCCCTTTTGGTTTCTGATTATGTTCATTAGGGGTCTATCTTTCTAATTCCTTGTGATTCTTGCTAGTGGTTTATTGATCTTCTTTATTTTCTGTTGACTTTCTTTGATTTTCTTGTTTATTTTCTTCAATTCTTTTGAGACTGAAGCAGTCATTGAAGCGCTAGCCAAACAGGGCATTCAAACTCAGTACATCAGGATCCTCCATGAGCTGTATTACAGATTCACCACCAGGATCTCACCATTTTACAAAGAAGTTATCATCGATGTCAAGAGAGGGTTTCAGCAGGGTGATACCATTTCACTGAAACTCTTCAGTGCCACCCTCGAGACATCATGACTACAATGGGAAGAAATGGAAGCGAAGATAGACGGTTGGCAACTGTCCTCTGCTTTGCTGATGACATCATTCTAATAACACCAAACATTAGCTAGGCAGCTCAAATGCTGACCGACATCGACCGGGAGTGTGGAAAGGTAAGAATGCATCTCAAACTCACAAATACAATGTTTATGAAAAACAAACTACTCCCTGACGTTCCATTTTCTCTCAATGGAACGAACATCTCCAAATGCAGCAGCTATGTGTACCTGGGTCAAGAACTCAACATGAGGAACAACTTGGTGCCATAACAGCACACGGGGAAGAGAGGGGCGTGGAACGCCTTCAAGAACATCAAAGAAGTTGACGACTTTTTCGTCAAGACCCTAAACAAACTATATGGTGCTCTTTGTGTTCCTGGAATGAGCAGATGCCATTGGGCTACATTAGTATGGGACAGAGTCGGATGGAGATGTTACTAGCGTTCACTTGAGCAAATCAATGAACAACAGGATGACAAGTGACAAGTTTATTTTCTGAAAGAACCAGCTCTTGGGTTCACTGATCTTTCAGATTATTTTTGGGGTTTCTATGTCATTAATTTCTGCTCAAAGTTTTATAATTTCTATGCTCCTGTCTGGTTTGGGCACTTTTTGTTGGTCATTCTCCTAGATCTTAAGCTGCGAGGTAAATTTATTTATGTGTATCTAATCCAGGTATTTCCCAGCATTGGGGGCCTTTCCACAGCCGCAAGATTGGGAAGACCTGTGCTAAGCCAGTTCCGAACATAGAGTTTCGAGGGATGGGAAACAGGAACGCAGACAGCCATGAGAACCACCATTAGTCCTTCTTTGATCCAATATAGGGATCACCTGGCTCAGGGGTCCTTTTCCGGGGCTGAGGTCACTAACAAGGCTGTGAGTTATTCGTCCCCTCAATACCTCATAAGAACCAAAAGTTAGCCTCCTAGGTGGAAACTTCACTAGGACATCTTAATCAACAAAAACACATTAAACCAGTAACTCATTACCTATATCTCAATTAATAATCCACCACAAACACAATAGTAACAGTGAGCGTGAAGTTGTAAACCACACAGGTCACAATGATAAAGCAATGCAGAAGTCCTCCAAGCTTACTTAGTGAAGAGATTAACCCAGATGACCCCAACAATAATAAAATGCAAGACAACCTCTCTGAAAAGGAATTTAGAAGGGAGTTACTGAGGATGCATAGGGAGCTAAAAGATTCAATGGAATGCAATGCCTATAAAATACAAGAGGATTTTAAAGTAGAAATGGGAGAAATGCAAACAAAACTACAAACGGAAATGACAGATATGAAAAACCTGGTAAGTGAATTGAACAACTCTATGGAAGGCCTCAGCATAAGAGTAACAGCTGCTGAGGATAGAATCAGTGAGCTCGAAGATCAAGTGCAGAGACTCTCCAGAAAAGAGCAAGTCAATCAACATAATTCATCATATCAATCAAAGAAATAATAAAAACCGTATGATCATATCAATAGATTCAGAGAAAGCATTTGACAAGATCCAGCACCCATTTATGAGGAAAACTCTCAGCCAAATGGGCATTGAAGGAACTTTCCTCAATATAGTCAAAGCCATCTACCACAAGCCCACGGCAAGTATCATTCTCAATGGGGAAAAACTAAAAGTCGTCCCTCTAAGATCGGGCACAAGACAAGGTTGCCCACTTTTGCCACTCCTATTTAATAAATTTACTGGAAGTCATTATTATAGCAGTCAAGCAAGGAAAAGATATCAAGGGCATTCACATAGAAAAGGAAGAGGCCAAGCTATCACTATTTGCAGATGTCTTGATACTTACAGAATCCTAAAGGCTCCACAGAAATGCTCTTAGAAACAACAGGTCCATATAGTAAAGTGGCAGGCTACAAAATCAACACCCAAAAGTCCATGACTTTCTAATATACAAATAACGAAAGAGAAAACACATTAAAAAAAAATCCTGTTCACAATAGTACCTCAGAAAATTAAGTATCTGACAATAAGTTTAACCAAAGAAGTGAAGGATCTAAACAAAGAAAATTAAAAAACACTAATTCAAGAAATAAAAGAGGACACCAGGAAATGGGGACACATCCCCTGCTCATGGATAGGGAGGATTAATATTACCAAAATGGCAATACTGCACAAAGCACTATACAAATTCAATGTGGTCCCCATCAGGATAGCCATGACAGTTTTCAAAGAAATAGACAAAACACTCCTGAAATTTATATGGAACAATAACCCTCCACAAGTAGCTAAAGCAATCCTTGGGAAAAAGAAGATGGTTGGCATCACCTTCCCCAACTGCCAACTCTACTACAAAGCGGCAGTAATTAAAACAGCATGATACTGGACTAGAAACAGATCTGCCAACCAACGGAACAGAGTTGTATATTCTGTCACAGACCGCCAAATATATGTCCACTTAATCTTTAACAAAGGAGCAAGAAATGTGAAGTGGAACAAGGAAAACCACTTCAACAAGTGGTGCTGGGAAATCTGGATAGTTAACTGCAAAAAAACATGAACTCTGACCTCTGTCTAAAGCCTTGCACAAAAGTCAGATCAAAATGGATTAAAGACCTCAATATCAGACATGAATCAATTAGGTATATGAGGAAAATGTAGGCAGAACTCTTCATAACATTGAAACTAAAAGCATCTTTAAGGATGAAACAGCACTGACCATGCAAGTGGATATAAACATAAACAAATGGGACTGCATCAAACTAAGAAGCTTCTGCACTTCAAAAGAAACAGTGACCAAAATACAGAAAGAGACCACAGAATGGGAAAGAATATTTATCCAATACCCATCTGATAAGGGATTAATATCCAAGATATATAAGACATTAGAAGAATTGTACAAGAAAAAAACCTCCAACCCCATAAAAAAATGGGGAGAAGAAATGAACATAAGTTTCCTCAAGAAAGAAATACAAATGGCCAAAAGGCACATGAAAAAATGCTCCATGTCTCTAGCCACCAGGGATATGCAAATCAAAACAACAATAAGATATCATCTCACACCACAGAGACTGGCACACATTCAAAAGAACAAAAGCAATCAGTGCTGGAGTGGATGTGGGGGAAAGGGGCGCACTTTCACTGTTGGTGGGAATGCCGACTGGTCCAACCCTTTTGGAAAACAATATGGACAGTCCTTCAAAAACTAGAAATTGAGCTTCCAAATGACCCCGCAATAGCACTTCTGGAAATATATCCCGAGGGTGCAAAAAAGCACAGTAGAAATGACATCTATACCTAGATGTTCATTGCAGCACATTTTACAATAGCCAAAATCTGGAAAAAACCCAAGTGCCATAGAAAAGATGACTGCTTAGAGAAACTGTGGTACACCTACATATGGGATACTATGCAGTTTTTAGGAGTGAAGAAGTCCTGAAATTTGCTAATAAGTGGATAGACATGGAGAGTATCATGCTAAGTATTGAGCTAAGTGAAATGAGTCAGAAAGAGAGGGACAGACATAGAAGGACTGCACTCATTTGTGGAGTATAGAATAACATACCATGAGGCTGACACCCAAGGAGAGTGGATACAAGGGTCAGGAGAATTGCCCCATAGCTGAAAGCCTGTCTCATGAGCAGAGGGGAGAAGTCAGATGGAATAGAGAAGGGATCACTAAGAAAACAATGGCTGGAGGAATTGTCCAGGATGGAAGATGTATGCCAAAAGTAGACACTGGACCAAATATGATGACCTCTCAGTGTCTACATTGCAAACCATAATGGCCAAAAGTAGAGAGAGAGTATGGGGAATACTGTCTGCCATGGAGGCAGAGGGGGGATAGGGAAGGGGGATAAACTGGGGAGATTGGTGGTGGTAATGTGCACTGGTGGAGGGATGGGTGTTTGATCAGTGTGATTATAACCCAAACATCAAAGTTTGTAACTTTTTCACAGTGATTCAATAAAATTTAAAATCACTTGTATCACTTGTCATCCCATTGATCTTCGATTTGCTCTAGTGGGCACCAGTAATGTCTCCATTTGTCTCTGTCATGTGCTAGTTTAACCCAATGGCATCTGCTTGCTCCAGGAACATGAAGAGCCTCAAACTTTTTGTTCAGGGTTTTGACGAAGAAATCTCATAGGTGGGCGGCTGTAAAATCTTAGCACGCTGAAGGTTGTGTGTCCTCAGGCTCCATGGACGGCTCTATCAAACCTCCCACGTTCCGTGCTCTTGGGCCGCTGTGTGTGGCCTGGATCAGGATGGCTGTTGGTCAGAGGCAGACGAAGGAAGAAACAAGGGCCAGGCTGGTCAATATCACTTGTAGTTTGTTCCAAACTTCACTCCCCTTCTTCTCTCTCTCAAGCTGAGCCCCTCCCATTCTGATTCTGGATCTCTGGAGCCCAAGCCTCCTCTGAGCTTACAGTCTTAGTTTATATAGCAATCACATAGGGTGGTGACACAAAGGTGGGTTGAACATGAACAAATCAACAAAGAGAGGTAAGACCACTCCTCCAGGAGATTAACTCAAGGATAAAACCTCATCTAAAGAGATTACTCCAGATTACTAGGAGATCCACTCACGGGTGGGATCCCAGCAAGGTGTGTTCTTTCCTCAGCTAGTAATCTACTTAAATAGTCACAGTAAATCTACTTCTAATATTTCTAGCAATGTCATTCTGTTTGAGCACAGTAAGAGATATAAACTTACAGTTTGGTTCTTCCTGAGGACATCTCACTATATATTCTGCAGTCCTTCAGGTCAGGTTAGTCTTCATAGACCCAGCAGAGTCCTAGTGTCATCATTACTTAGTTTTGGATCATGACAGCATTTGTACATGATCATGCCCTCAACTTACAGTTGAGTGTCATGGCGCTTTGGCCTGGCCCATTTCCATGCCAAGGTAGCTCAGAGCTTGCCCTATGTCCATTCAGTCGCTTGTTGCGACCCTGCTTTGGGGTTCTAGGAACTAAGGGCAACTGAGTCAAGAAGCAGATGCCCAGGAGTAAATATTATTCAGAGTCAATCAACTCCCAAGTTACAAAGCATAATATTAACTGTATCCCTGTGTCCATAGAGAAAGGACATCGGTCTAAGGTAAACTAACCAAAAGACATAAGGAGAGGAGAAAGACAATATTAATTTATAATACAAGTTCAGTGTGTTAGAACTGACCTTAAAATTAACAAAATCTGATTAGGGAAATAAGCTGATTAACTGGGGAAGAGAGCATAGAGAAGGAGTTACAATAAATAAAAGAATGGGAGTGACTCAGGAGCACTGGGATGGGTGGGACCCGATAAACCTAAATTATCTGAGGAAGGACAAAAGAGTGTTATCCTACAGGTGGCCACACATCCTTTTGGTGTCCCTTGAAATCCAGTCAGTAACAGCTCTAGTCCAGGGTCATCTCTAAATTGCATTACGTGTCCAGCCCATCTGATTTTCAACACCTTGGCAAATGAGACAGCATCTGTGATTCTGGATAGTTGACGGGGGTCAGACCTCTGGATTCCTTCGCTCACGTGAGTGAAGTGTGATACTCCAAGTATAGCTCTTTCGATTCCTCTTTTTCGATTCCTCTTTTCATACAGCCCAGGTCTCTGAGGCGTATGTTAGTACAGAAAGAACAGTGGAGTCAAAAAAATGTGCCCAGAGCCAGAGTTTCTTCCTCCTCTTAACGATTTCTTTGATGCTCTTGAAGGCATTCCATGCCACTCTCTTCTTCCTGTGCAGTTATGGCACCAAATCATTCCTCATGTTGAGTACTCGACCCAGGTACCCATAGCTGTTGCATTCAAAGATGTCATTTCATTGAGAGAAAATGGAACATCAGGGAATAGTTCATTTTCCATAAACATTGTCTTGGTGAGTTTCAGGTGTCGTTCGACCTTTCCACATTCACGATAGAAGTCAGCCAGCATTTGTGCAGCTTGGCTAATGTTTAGTGTTATTAGAAAGCTATCATCAGCGAAGCAGAGGTGGTGTAGTTGCCAACCATCTATCTTCACTCCCATTCCTTCCCATTCCAGTCATCGCATGATGTTCTCGAGGGTGGCACTGAAGAATTTCAGTGCACAAGCTGTATACCACGTGTTTGTATCTTAAACCTTCCTCACTACCTCTTGGCTTTTGTGTGTTTATTTCTCATTGCTAACAAATATTTTCATACATTGTGTTTAATGTTAAACTAGGAGTCAGGAATGATTTGAATGGAGAGAACAATCATGAGTCCCCTAGAAAGATCTCTGAAGATTGTCACATAGGCTTCCTGAGGCAGAAACTGCATCACTATATGGAATCACAGTTTTACCAGAAACAGACATCATTCTCTGTTGATTCATCATGCTACCAATGACAGCCAGAGAACTGAACCACTGGATATCTTCATTCCCACCGACTATTTCTATTTCTGCTGATTTTCTCAACTAACCGACTTTTAACCCCAACCCCAATCCAGAATCCATGGCAACTAGTCAGGTTGTGAATCCATCACATCTAGTCACCATGTGAATGAAATGTGTTTTTCCTAACACTAACAGGGTGATACCATTTCACCGAAACTCTTCAGTGCCACCCTCGAGAACATCATGCGATGACTGGAATGGGAAGGAATGGGAGTGAAGATAGATGGTCGGCAACTACATCACCTCCGCTTTGCTGATGACATTGTTTTAATAACACCAAACATCAGCCAAGCGGCACAAATGCTGGCCGACTTTGACCGTGAGTGTGGAAAGGTAGGACTACAGCTGAATCTTATGAAGACAATGTTTATGAGAAACAGCCTCGTTCCTGATGCCCCATTCGCTCTCAATGGAACGACCATCTCTGAATGCAACAGCTATGTGTACCTAGGTCGAGAGGTCAACATGACAAATGACCTGGCACCGAGCTGCGCAGGAGGAAGAGAGCGTCTTGGAACGCCTTCAAGAACGTCAAAGAAATAGCTAAGAGGACGAAGAACCTCCGGCTCCAGGCACATCTCTTTGATTCCACTGTTCTTCCTGCATTAACATGCCTCAGAGACCTGGGCCCTACGCAAACAGGATGAGAACGCTATTCAGGTCTCCCAAAGAAGAATAGAAAGAGCTATGCTTGGAATATCACTTTTCACTCAAATGAGAGAAAGAATCCAGAGTTCTGACATCCGTCGACGATCAAGAATCAGGGACGCTGTCTCATTTGCCAAGGTGTCAAAAATCAGACGGGCTGGTCACGTAATGAGATTTAAAGACGACCGCTGGACTAGAGCTGTTACTGACTGGATTCCACGGGATGTCAAAAGACCGCGTGGCCGCCCACCTACCAGATGGTCAGACTTCTTCGTCAAGATCATGAACGATCGGTTTGAGGCCCTTCATGTTCCTGGAGTGAACAGATGCCATTGGGCTACACTAGCACGCGACAGGGACAAATGGAGACGTTACTGGCGCCCGCTCGAGCAAATCTACGACTAACGGGAAATTAAGTGATTAAGTGATAACTCTTATTTGCTCAAGCGGAGCGATAGCACAGCGGTAGGGCGTTTGCCTTGCACGCAACCAACATAGCCGACCCGAGTTGGATTCCTTGCCCCTCTCGGAGAGCCTGGCAAGCTACCAAGAGTATCTCGCCCGCACGGCAGGGCCTGGCAAGCTCCCCATGACGTACTCAATATGCCAAACACAGTAACAACAAAGTCTCCAATGGAGACGTTACTGGGCCCGCTCGAGCAAATCGAAGATCAACGGGAGGATCTTTACTTACTTACTTACTTAACTCTTATTGAGTATGGAATTTTGAGCTACTAGCATCTAGATTTTGAATTTAGTAACACCCATTGTGCTCTTTTGTATTCTCTCATCCCTTTACTTTGCCTAACCTTTTAGATCCCGATTCCAAAATCATTTCCTCAGAAGTCTTTCTCCATTTCCCACACTTTCATATTTAAATCACATATAGTTTTCTTTCATTATATTTATAATAGTACATTTCTCACTTGATTATGATAATCTGATTATTATTAGCCTTTTCAATATGTGAAATGATTGACTTTATTACTTTATTCCTGTTTATCCATTGCATTATTCTCCAATGCCTAGTCTAGGACCAAGTTTGTGGCAGGTCCCCTCCCGGTCTCTGCGCCCCCTCCAGCCCCTCTGCCTGTCACTATGGCTGTTACTTCTCTCTCTCTCTCTCTCACTCTCTCTCTCTCTCTATCTCCTTTTGCAGCTCATTTGCAATACAGGTAATGAAAGGTTGTCATGCATATTCCTTTACCTACTTTCTACTTTCTATATTCAGTTCCTGTCTAAAATGACCATTTCCAACTATTATTGTGGTGGTGATCCCTTCTCTATCCCAGCTGCCCTTTGCACCCACCCACCCTCCACACACACTCTTGTGGCAAGCTTCAAAACACTGACGAGCCCTCCTGGCCCCTGGCCTTGGATATTAGTCTCATTATTTACACATATATCTATATCTATCTATCTATATACATATATATATATATGTTAAACAGTCATTCTATACCTGTCCCTCTCTTTCTGACTTTTTTGACTCAGCATGGTACTCTTCTTGTCCATTTATTTATAAGCAAATTTCATGACTTCATTGTGTCAATGGCTGTGTAGTATTCCATTGTGTAGACGTACCAAAATTTCTGTATCCAGCCATCTGTTCTTGGGCACTCAGCTTATTTCCAGATTCTGGCTATTGTGAATAGTACTGCAGTGAACATAATAGTGTAAATGGTGTTTCTGCAGTGTGTGTTTTGGACTCTCAGGGTATATTTCCAGAAGTGGTATTGCTAGGTCAAATGGAAGCTCAATTTCTAGTTTTTTGAGAAATGCCCATTTTGTTTTCCAAAAAGTCCGGACCAGTTAGCATTCCCACCAACAATGAAGGAGAGTCCCTTTTCCCCTGCATCCATGCCAGCGCTGGTTACCCTTGTTGTTCTGGATGTGTGCCAGTCTTTGGTGTAAGATGATATCTCATTGTTGTTTTGATTTGCATGCCCCTGATGATTAGTGATGTAGAGCATTTTTTATGTGTCTTTTGTTCTTTAGCAGAAATTGAACCTCAGGTTTTCTCTCAAACTTTCGAAAATACTTTTTTTGAATATCCTTTGGTTGATCAATGTGTGGCTTAGTAATTGAGATTTGATTTTTATTTCTTGGGGTTTTCTTTTGTTGCGGGAACACACCTAACTGTGCTCAGAGCCGGTTTTGTGTTCAAGGGATCACTTCTGGGGAGTTCAGAGACCAGGTGTTACCAAGGATTTGGGGATATTCCTTAGCGTGGCTTTGATCTTTTCTCTTTTGGATTCCATTCCTCTTATTCCACTTCATTATTATTATTTATTATAGGTTAGTTATAATGAGCTACTATTGAATGAGCTACTTTCAACACTGCCATCTCATTTCAGTGCAGTCTACACTCATGCCAGGACCTGGCCCCTGCCCTCACCGTCATTCTTAAATCAAGGACTTCTATTGCCTCTTACCCACTAAACTTACCATTTAATGTAAATGGACCCTTTAGATTTCTCATTTTTGAACTAAAATCTACTGAAGGTAAATCACATAGTGGAGAGCAATTATGTATTAATGTTCTGGATATAAAATTGAGAGAAAAATAAATTTAAAAGAAAACAAATGAAGTGCAAATGCAGAGAGAGAGAGAGAGAGAGAGAGAGAGAGAGAGAGAGAGGTAGAAATGTACCAGCCATAGTGACAGGCAGGGGGGCTGGGGGGCAGCGCAGAGACCTGGAGGGGAAATGGGGACCATTGGTGGTGAGAAAAGTAGTGGTGAAGAAATGAGTGTTGGAACATTATATTGCTGAAATCCAATCATGAACAACTTTGTAAATGTATTTATCACTGATTCAATTTAAGAAAATATTGAAGCACATATTGTAGTAAATAATGTCCCAGGTTGGAGCAGAAGAGTGGACTTGAGGGAAGAAAGCCTTCACGAAAATATGCAAAGTTAGCATCCAAGAGATGTTAAGTTTGACATTGGAAAAATGTATTGGAAAAGGTTTTTGGAGAGTCATTTAAAAGTCTGGTGGATTTTATTGGCTTGCATTAAAATTTAGCAATTAAAAGGAGTCACATTTGAAATCCAGGTAAAACAAAGTGGTGCAAGAAATGAAATGTGATGATACACCCACTTCACTGAACAGTAAGAAATATTTACATAGCGAGAATAATAAAACTTACGATGTGTAGTTAGTAAAAATTATAATGTAATTAACAGCGGGTAGGGCATTTGCCTTACACGCGGCCAACATGGCCGACTGGAGTTCAATTCCTCCGCCCCTCTCGGAGAGCCCGGCAAGCTACCGAGAGTATTCGATATGCCAGACACAGTAACAACAAAGTCTCCAATGGAGACGTTACTGGGCCCGCTCGAGCAAATCGACGATCAACGGGAGGGCCTTTACCTTTACCTTATACTTTAAGGTGTAGAATCAAGACAAAGGGAATATAACATGACTAAAATCTTCCTCTAAGAGTAAGGAAGTGTACAGCATTTAAATTTAACAATCCCCCAAAATAGTTTAGGCATATTCTTCAGAAAAAAAGTAATAACCTGAGCAGGAGGAAATATAAAGGTTTTAAATTAATTGACTCTGGGCAGAGGAAGATACGCATAAGAGTTGAATCTGTCTTGGGGTAATGAGTGTATGCTGTATGCTAGTAATTTGGTGTTATTAGTAAAGTAAAGTAAAGGTAAAGTAAAGGCCCTCCCGTTGATCGTCGATTTGCTCGAGCGGGCCCAGTAACGTCTCCATTGGAGACTTTGTTGTTACTGTGTCTGGCATATCGAATACTCTCGGTAGCTTGCCGGGCTCTCCGAGAGGGGCGGAGGAATCGAACTCGGGTCGGCCATGTTGGCCGCTTGTAAGGCGAACGCCCTACCCGCTGTGCTATTGGTGTTATTAATTCTGCTTTTTTAGTCCAAAGTATTCTGCAGTTCATCCAATTCTGTAAGCTGCCTCAATTTCCCTCCCACTTTATCTTACAAATATTCTCTTTCTAGAGTTGGGGCTCAGAAAGCCGAATATGCTGAAAGAAGATCATTTATATATTTTTGTAGTCTGCATTAAATTTTGCATCACTCAAGAAAGAAATCCCATTGACGACCAACAAGCTACAGTTGGGAAGAGATTCCTAAAGGTGTGAAATTTGCACTGGAAAGGGGAGAATATGATGAACACCCAGCACCCAATATTACAATAGTATACTTAAAATATGGAAAAGGGAGAAAGGAAACTATGAGATATATATATATATATATATATATATATATATATATATATATAGAGAGAGAGAGAGAGAGAGAGAGAGAGAGACAGAGTTCAGTAACCACCAGGCATCATTTTAGTGACCTCTCACAACCTCCCTGATTTTAGTTACCTAAGAGTTGCCCCCCACACATCAAGCTAATCACTGAGCTAACTGGGAGTTGAGTGACACTGGGTTGAACCTAGAGGACACATAGACCCTGACCTATCCAGTCCATATCTGACAGCTAGAAAGCAAGCAGCACCATTACAGTGGAAAAAGCCTTCCTGGGGCCTGAGAAATACTATAGGGCTTAAGGTGCACACTATGCATGCAGGGAGCCCTAATTTTGTCTCCAGCATACGTGGGTCCCTGAAGAACACCAGATGTAGCCGCAGAGGGACTCACATATCTGAAGGGTGTGTCCCTGGCAACCCCTCAGCACTGCTTGGGTGGCCTGGGTAATCTCTGGCACCACAGGATCCCAGCAGCACCATGTCCTTGGGTGCTAGCACTAAAGAGCAAGCCTGCTTGGCTGAGAATCACTGGTATGCTTTGGTATTTTTCCACTCCTGGAAGTTACATTATGTGTCTGACACCCCAGTTTCCCAATAAATTTAACTACCCCGATACCATGCCCTAAAAGTGATTTCCAAGCCACACCCACAACTGCCTGACCAGGGGCGACCAGCCACTGGTGATCACTTAGGCTCCCTGGAACTTTGGGCCCAGGTATTCTCAAGTACTTGCAATCTGTAACTTGAGGTTTTCCTAAATCTGCTAGAACTTGGCACAGAGGTACCGCACAGCATTTGTGACGGCACAACGACTGGTTGCTTCTCATGCCTGCTATAAGTTTAGGCTTCTGCAATCTTGAATCTCAGTTGAACATCCAGGCTTTATAGAGCTTGACAGAGTTGCCTTCAGTGCTGAAATGCTCAAACTCCTGATTACTGGCCAGGTCTGCACAAATTCAGTGCACAGTTGTCAGTGGGTGCCTGTGAATTTGAACATTTGATTAGAACCCTGATTCACTCACATCCGGTGCTACAAAATTTTCAACACACACACACACACACACACACACACATCCTCCCACCACAGTATACTATACAGATCTACTTGACTTTGATACTATAATTTTGACTGTATGCTCACCTATGCAAATCCCACAATAGACACACAGGTATTCTTAGTGCCATAGTCGCTGATAGTTTGATGACTGCAAACCTTCAGTTGTGTACAAGACTATTTGACATATACGCTCACAGCTGCTGCCAGGCACTAAAAGCATGTGTTGCCACTCAAGTTTGTTCAGTGTTGGTGCAATAGCCACAATAGAACATTCACGAGCACAAACTCCTGGTAGATGCTCAAGCCCACAAAAACTCAAAAAGTCACCGTTACCCGCTGGAATGCGGGATTGTGATTATGAACCCCTGATTACCAGTCAAGTCTGTCTGAACACAGTCTTTTGTGCCTCTTGCTTCAAATCACATCAGACACAATTTACTTGCACCAATGGATGAAAGTGAAAGCCTGGTAAGGAACACCAAGAATCTCAGAGTTTTCTAAACACTCTGACAAAAACTTCAACGCAACAATACTATTGGTTCTCCCTAAAATAAAGGAATCAATGGAGAGGTACTGGAGATATAGTATAAAGGGTCGGCTCTTGCCTTAAACATAACCATCTGGGGTTCACTAGCTTGCACCCCCATAAAGTTCTATGAACCCTACCAGGAGTAATTTTTGAGTGCAGAGCCAGGAATCAGCCCTGAGAACTGCTAGGTATGGCCAAAACACCCAAAAAATAAGTTAAAAACACTGTGGTATTGGAATAAAAAACAGACAGTAGGTCCATGGGAATAGATAAAGAGCCCAGAAATAGGCACTCTGCTATAAGAATACTCAACAACTGAGGAGTAATGACAACATAATAAGGAAGAAATTTCTCTTCTACAGTTGGTTATGAGAGACCTGGATAACCACATACACAAGGATAAAATTGGACTATTATATCACAATAACCATAAATGTTAACTCAAAATGGATTAAAGACCTGTATATTACATATAATATGTAAACTGAATTGAAAAAACACTTTAGTAAAACACTCCATGACATTGGCTTCAGTGTCTTATATAATTTAATTCCATTGGCAAGGAAAACAAAATTAAACTTCCAAAGAAACTATCACTAAAACAGAAAGACATTCTGCTAAATGGAGAATATAGTATACTACTTAACTGAAAAATAGTTTAAAATTAAGATATATAAAAAAAATCACAATATTAAACAATAAAATAATGAAGCACCCTTTCCCAAAATGTGAAGTGGTTAACTGGCACCCTCTTGAATAGATATACTGATGCCCAACTGGCATGTGAAAAAATAGTAATTGTAACTTATTATCAGGGCAATGCAAACAAAAACAAAAACTCTTGCCTGTGAGAATGACCTACCTAGAACAGGCCCAAAGAACAAGTGTTAGCAGAGATGTGGAGAGAAGAGAACCTTCCTTCAGTGCTCCTGGAAGTGTACATTGGCTCAATATCTGTGAAAAGCAACACGGGGTTATCTAAAAAGAATTGAAAAGAGTTCTAAGTATGATATAGCAAATTGACTCCTATGTACCTACAGAAATAGCACAAAACATCATGTCAAAAAGGTATATGCACACTTGTATTTGTTACGGAAATATTACATAGCCAATGCATATTTTTAAACAACTCACGTACTCAGTGACAGATGGTGGATAAAGATATCAAATACATGTACAATAAACTGCTATCCATCTGTAAGAAAAGATGAAGTCTTACCTTTTGCCAAATAGGACCAGTGGGGTCTCGCTGAATAGAATAATTCAGAAACAGTAAGTCAGCACAATTCTCTTATGCATATGTGAGATTTAAAGAAATTTTAAAAAGCTAAAGAGCATATAGAGGGCAGACACTTTCCTTGCACGTGGTCAGATTCCATGCCCAGCATCCGTGAGCACCGCCAGGAGGGATTCCTGAGAGCAGAGCCAGGAGTAGCCCCCCCCCAATATCTCTGGGGTGGCCCCCAAAGCAAAACCTGACTTTGAAAACTCATTCTGAATTCAGGGGTGAAGGTCAAGTTTCTGTAAACAAAAACAGCACATGCACACACGGGTGTGGAAGAAATGACTGGTGTTCATTTTTACAGATAATCGACCTTTGATTGCTCATTGCCGGTAGCTAAGTCAGGTGGTTTAGCAGAAGGTGTGCCTGATGGACAACATTCTGGAGAGATCGACAAGCACTTCCAGGCCCTGATACAGCGCCCAAGACCAAAGAGGGTCACGGATGACTCCAACGCCAAGAGCAGGCGTGACGTCATGAAGTACCTGGACGTGCTGCCCATGCTCACCTTGGCCCATGAGCACTGGGATGTGCGCGAGACGAGACTCGAGCTCCAGAGCGCCGAGAGCTTGAACCCGTGGCTGTCCTGCTTCAACGGCACCGCCAACTTCCACAGTTTCACCTCCAGGTGGGCCTCTAAAGCCCATTGTCAGGCTTTCCACCGTGGACGTGTTCTGTGAGGAGCCCTTGGTGCACCAGGGGCATGTAGTTCGCCCGGAGGAAGGTGAAGGGGCAGACCTTCAAGATGCACCAGCTGCGGAAGACAGTGGGCCTGGGGGAGGCTTCCTGGAGCGCAGCTGGGACGAGGCGCGTGTAGATGTGCTCAGGGTGCCCGGGCTGGCCTGGTGCTGGTGCAAGCAGTCAACGTCTTTCTGCAGCGACCGTTGCATTAACGGTCAGTCTGAGCGCGCGGAGACCAGGCAGCACCCAGTGCTGCACGAGAGCTCCAGGGCCCAGTGGGTGACCACCTTGCCCGTGCATGACCGCAGTGCCAAGGACCCAGCTTCCTGGACGGCAACTAGGGGAACAGTGACAGCCACCGAGGTGCCCTTAGACTTGTGTGAGTTGAGGGGCTACTATCCTGGGATAGCCAGAACGAGGTCTGGGGACTCCGGATATTGGTATCTGTAAGTTTCTGCCTTGCCTGGAGAAACTGTGGTGCCTCCACACAGGCTATGAACTCTTGCACAGCTCCATGCATAAAGATGTTATTTATGTAACCTGGGTGCATAGTTAATAAAAAACATTAAATATGCACCCAGGTTACACATACAAACACCACCACCACTTACATTTTTGAAGTAGAATATTTCTTTGTATTGATCAGAGGGTCCTAGGATAAGTAAAGATCTATGGGGAGGAAGTACTTTATCTGATATATTTTAAAATATCTAATATTGAAAAATAAATGAACGAATCATTATACTTGAACTGCTATATTTGATGACAATATTGATGCACATTTGACAAATTATAAATAAAGGGCTTTTGTGGAAAGTTAATAAAGAAGTGGCTAGTATAACACTATGATAGAAGACACTTCATAAAAGATACCTGGCTCATATTTCTAAAGTTATTGACTGTCTTCACCCAAACCTAAAATAATATTCATGTTTTTAAAATCCTTTTGTGTGGCCATTCTGTCTTGGATTGCATTTTTACACAGTTAATGTTTGAAGCAATACGGGACTCTAGTAGAATAATGAACGTGTATACCTGCATTTTAGGCATGTCCATTAGGCTAATTAAAATCTAGTATGGTCACAGCTTTTTAATTACTTTCCG
Organism: Sorex fumeus; assembly: GCF_029834395.1. Taxonomy (NCBI): domain Eukaryota; kingdom Metazoa; phylum Chordata; class Mammalia; order Eulipotyphla; family Soricidae; genus Sorex; species Sorex fumeus. Next base: position 64,386,558 of record NW_026606129.1, read on the forward strand.
TCATCGTTGCAGTCAATGAAGCTAGGTTGATTATGAACTATAATTTCTCACTTATAATAAATCCTCGAATCTTGGCCAAGATTTCTCAGGGATCCATGGACTCAGGTTGGGACGAGGAATTGCTCTTTGCAGGAAAAGGTGAGTCAGTCCTAGACCTTACTCAGGCTTATGGGGTTTTTTGTCTCACCTCGGGGAAAGGAATTTCGAGAGCAGATGAGAAGTGAAGTAGAGCAGATTAAATCTGGAGGTTCCTTTTGAAGTTGAGGAGGAAGGAAAAGTGAGAGTGTAGCATACTCAAGGGAGAACACGCGCTTCTCCAAGAGTAGAGAGAGTCCCTACATACACTTGGTCATAACATAGGGAGCTACACAGCTCAAAAAGGGAAACACAGGAGACACAAGGTCTTGGCCAAGTGGAAACAAGCAGATTGTGGGCTCAGGCAGCCTATGTGTGCACTCCTTTTGTTCAAGGTGGCTTTTATAGGGTTTCTCCAAGCCACCCCACTGGGATTTCTACTTAGATAAGAGATCCCTTGTTAGGGTTGTTGCTAAGTGGGTAGAGTTGGGTGTGGTCTTCTTTGAAACTCCTTTTCTTGACCTTTGTTCCTGCTGGAAATTCTCTCAGAGGGTGGCCCAGCCTTCTCTGGTCTGGGCTAGCCTAGAGTTAATCAGATTAAAGGAAGGAATTGCAGGGTCTTTCTATTGGGAGGGGTCCAGTCATTTTGCCATTGACTTGGGAGGGGTCTTCCCTATCATCTGGCTTGCTCACATTACTCGAAGTTCAAAGTTATTTCAGATTTTGACTATTTTTGAGCAACCTGAGGCTCCATGACTTGTAGTTTATGTATATATTTTCATTTTCCCGAAGCACGACTCTGCATCACTACAAGGCTGCTGTGTGGGAGTGTGTGTATTAGGCATCTGTTGTTTTTGCCTGCCTGGCACCTTTCTTTATTCTTCAGAAAAGCTCTTTGGGTTTATTTGTGGGCACTGAACCCCACCCATTGGTTAACCTTTGGGTGTGAATATCAGTCAAGGAACTCAACTCTCCCCTCCAAAGCATCTGGATTTATGACCCACTTTGAGTCAGTCAGATTCAGGCAGGAATTTCAATCAAGTAGAGATGTGACTTGAAAATGAGTGGAGAAATCTACCCCTGCCATACTATTCTGAAAATACTATACATACATTCCCATGATTTCAAACAAGGATCTCCAAACTTCTGCATAAGCCAGTACATTTTTTATAAATTTTTTAAATTTTATTTTCATAAAGTTCATGATAATTAATTGCAATCAATAATTCAACACCAATCCCACCACCATGACACCTTCCCACCACCATTATTTTGATTTTTTTTAATTAAGCCTGTACATTTTAGGATTTGTAAGTCATCCTTTTTAGGATTTGTGAGCCATCATTTGGTTTCTGTCTCTCCATGACAAGACCCATAGGTTTTTTCCTTTCCCCCTGTGTTCTCTCAAGTTATTCATATTCTAACTATAATTCTTTTTTTTCTATTCATCATAGTCAGAGGTAGTTTATATTGCTTATCATTAAAGAACTCTATCTAAATAAACTGAAACTTTTGGCTAGTGAGTGGTTCAGTTGACTGTCCTAACATCCACATAACAATGACTTTCTTTTTATGTCTGTGTCCTCCTAGAATTTTCAGTAGCAATTGTAGCAGTTAACAGGAACAATTCAGCTTGCTCATAAGGACACAAAAAGCCTGCTGATGCAAGTAAAGAGGAAGTTAGTGCCTTTTCAGATGTTTAGGATGCTTAGGATCAAATTGAAAATAGAATGTTCATTTGCTAATAGTTCCATTTTTTGAAAGTCTCTTTTCATGAAATAGGAATTGGTAGGGTTAATGACACTTTTTTAGTCGGTATCCCAGAGGAATTTTTTTAATGACCTAGAAATTTTTTAAAAATTTTCATTAAAAATTTTGAAAATCGTGGTATCATTTAATCCCAGGTATCCTATGCTTCCCATGTTGGAAGATACTGAGACCAAACCTGCCATGCTGTGAGACTAAGTTTATGTGAGGCTTTCAGTCTATAATTTCTAGAGTGACTAGATTGCACATGTGCCAGCACTTCCTCCTCTTTGTGTTTCCTACTGTTCTAGAAGAAAAGTAAATACGGTAGGGCATCTTAGTTATACCACGCACATTAAATAATGAAGTCTTTTTTCATAGTCTGGCACTAGAAGGAAAACATAATGAGCCTGGTCCTTCTTTCATAAGACTTTGTCTTCCTAAGAGGAGAACATTACCGTCTAAGACATTTTGAATAGAGAATAATAGGGAACACACCATGCTTGCTTTAGTCAAAGTCAGTTACAAAAATAGGATCCAGAGAGACGCTACTGATATTGGTTTTCTTCTAACAATATAGATCTCTCTTAACAAGGTCTATCAAAATTTTATGTTGTAGGTGCCTAGTATGTGTGAGATACTTTGCTAGGTGTTTGGCAGACATTCTATTTGATTGCTGTAGCAACGTTGTAGAAAATATTTTCTTCATTTTTAGAGAATGCTAGGATTGATTTATTCATAACTAAAAATGAGTTACAGAATAGAAATTCAAACCAATCTCCAACTGGTCCTAAAGTCTCTGCCCTTTATGTCCTTTCAAATGAAAGAGTCTGTCTTTTATGCTGAGTTTAAAAATGCTAGACATTTTCCTTTTGGGTAGGGGTTACTCCAAAGCCTGCTAAGAGGGCCCCAGGGCAGCTACTAGTAATTCTCAATGGGATTGAAGGATTGAATGATTGAATGCTGGGGGACCAACAGCACCACTGTGGAGGTGCTCAGGGGCCTCTAGAGCTGCTCCTGGGACTAGGCTCTCCTGGGAATCTAACCCATTGACCTTCTGGGCCACTAATAAGTTTATATACTTCTTTAAGAACTGTAAAAATGCTTTTAATTTATTTAAATATTTCCGTTCCTCCACTTCCTCACCATATTCTCTGTGTTTTTGATGAAAGTAATTGGGTGGATTTAAAATCTGTGAGATAAATGTTTTTTAACAACGGATTAATGTTTATAGCATCTTTTTCGTGTGTAATGGCAATTGATATGCCACCTTTAGTAAAGTTTCTATTCAAACCCTTCACCTACTTTTGGGCCATACCTGGTGGAACTTGGGAGCTATTCACAGCACTGTACTTGGGGTCACTGTTGCTGTGCTCAGGGGACCATGTGTTGTTGAGGATCAAATAGGAGTTGGACACATGCATGAAAAGTGTCTTAACCTCTCTGACACTTCTCCAGCCCCATTTTCAAAAATCTATGTTGTAGTACTAGAAATTCTGGTAGTGTAGGGAACTCAGTGTTTATTTCCTTGGGGCAGGGGAGGTCACTCCTCACAGTACTTTAGTGACCATGGAGGCAAAGGACTGAGTGTTGGCCCCTGTATACAATTCATCTCCTCCAGCCATTTGAGCTGTCTTCATAGCCCACATATTTTCATTTTAAAATGACAATTGGTAAAACATTTTGTAACAAAAGAAAGTTTTGATATTATACTTTACCAATAATTAGCACAATTGTTTATATGCAACCCTAAAAATGTTAATTCTATCCATATCCAAATCTCAAGTGTATCATCATGTGACCCTTTAGGACAGCATGCACGTTTTGATGTGTTAATTTTTCCCAGAGATCGACAAGTTTTAGTACCTTTAGAAATATTTTATTATCATTCTAAACATACATTGAGAAAAATGTTATGGGTGGCGAGGAGGAGGGTGGTGGAGGGGTGGAGAATGGAACAGAATTAGACTGCTGTAATTTTTGAGTTGGTGGGTCCACGTGACTGATTTATAAAGGAGAAAAAGGAGAGGTAGGACCTCAGTCCCCAACCTGAATTGTTTTCTGTTACCATGGATCCCATTTCTACAACTGTATGGCCAGTTGTCTCATGAACTGTGGCCTTCTCCTGCAACGAGGACTGGGATGATTTTCCACTTGTCTCCACACTCTGGAAGATATCCTCAATAAGTTCTTCAGGTTCTTCCTGAAGGATTGACGAACTTTGCAGCTGGGGGAAGATCGAATGTGGTGTGTTGGTTGGGTGTCCTTGGGAAGGGCAGTCCCTTCCTGGCCCCTAACAGCATACATGGGCTTCCAAGGAGGTGTTGAGTGGAGGTGGCCCAGAATGCCCCATGGGAAAGTCGGGGGTTGAGAGAAATTGGAAGGAGGGAAACCAAGAGTGAAGGAGGGTTTGTCCCAGGGGACCCTGAGGGCAGCAGTCAGGCTCACCGAGGTTGTGGTAAACACGGTGAACGGCTGATTCACAACATGAATGTCGTCGTCTGTAACCGGCAGCACTGCCAAACTCTCCTTCACTTCCTCCTCCTTCACCTCTTCCTCCTCCTTCACCTCTTCCTCCTCCTTCATCTTTTCCTCTCCCTTCACTTCCGCTTCCTCCTTCACCTCCTCCTCCTTAACCTCCTCTTTCTGACCCTCCTCCTCCTTTTTCTCCTCCTCCTCCTTAACCTCCTCATCCTGTCCCTCCTCCTCCTTCATCTCCTCCTCTTCCTTCACCTCCTCCTCCTTATCCTCCTCATCCTGTCCCTCCTCCTCCTTCATCTCCTCTTCCTTCACCTCCTCCTCCTTATCCTCATCCTGTCCCTCCTCCTCCTTCATCTCCTCCTCTTCCTTCACCTCCTCCTCCTCATCCTCATCCTGTCCCTCCTCCTCCTTCATCTCCTCCTCTTCCTTCACCTCCTCCTCCTTATGCTCATCCTGTCCCTCCTCCTCCTTCTCTTCCTCCCCCTCCTCCTCATTCTCCTCCTCCTCCTCCTCCTCTTCTTCCACCTGTTGCTCCTTCCTTTGCTCAGCTTCATTTCCTGTGGGAGGATCCCCAGGGTCAGAGACAGCCAAAGACAGAGGACCCCCTAGGGCAGATCTGGCTTGCTTCTGCCTCCCTGTGTAGCCCTACCCTCACCCTGCACCCACCTCATCCAAATCTAGCTTCTCCCTGCTGGGGTCCCTGTCACTTACTATTTGTGTGAGTGCTGATAACTTTGAGCTGAGCCCGGAGATGCAGGTTCTCTTCTTTGTTTTGTTTCAGAAGTTCCTAAAGGTGAGGGAAGAAGGTGAGGAGGGAGTGAGGAAGGAAGACTGCTTCGCCTCATCCTGCTCAGGTGTACAGGGCCCCCTCTCTTACTTGAAGTCTTTTAATTTCCACTTTCATATCATTTACTTCACAGTTGTGCTTGAGTCTTTCTTGTTCCAATTGTTCCAGGAGCTGCCGCTCCTTCTGGATGGCTAATTTATGGCATGTAGCCAGTTGTGTGCGAAGATCAGCGGCATCCTGTTGCATCTCTCGAAGACAGGCGTCTTGCTGCTGGCGCAGATTCCAGGCGTCTCGATCATTTTTTCTGACCTGCGGGCAAGCTGGGAGTAAGGACGGGCAGCAGGGGCAGCCTGAGTCTTCAGCACAGGTGAGTCTCACACACAGACTCCCAGGCCCAAGGAAACAGCATTTGGGAGTCTGTTCCCCGTACAGGTCCTAATGGTCTTACTCCAGGACCTAAGAGATGCCACTCCCCCTCGCACACACACACGCGCGCACACACACACGCGCGCACACACACACACACACACACACACACACACACACACACACACACACACACCCACCACCACCAACACTCGGGCCCTTGCCTCCTTTCCCTGTCTCCCACCTCCCAGGAACCTTCCTCCCTGGCTATTAGCTCCTGAATCTTGGTTGTGCCTGGTGAAGTTTAGGCTTCAGCCCAGGGCTCAATCTGTGCTTGGTGCCCTCCACCCCTCTGCCCCCCCTCCCCCAAATGTTTGGAGTCTTTCTTACTACATACTTTAGCTTTGATTGTGATTTCTAGGCCAGGCCCTAAATGACATAGAGACCTTTGCATCACCCTTCCCCCTTTCCCTAGGTGGGAACTCCCTTGGTTCTCTCCCCCTGGCTCCTAGCAACACCTCCCCCTTTCAGGCAGGAGTCGCACCCCAGCTAGAGCAGGGGTTACCTTTTCTGATATCTCCTTTAATATTTTCTGGAGAAGTTGCACCTTTTCTACTGCTGGGTCTTCTTCTCCACTCTGGAAGACCCAAGTGGGTAGGTCAGTCAGCGCCTCCCCAGCCCCTTACCTGAAGGCCTCCTGCCCAACTCTACCCCCATCATCAAAGAAGGGCTCTGTGCCATCTTTCCTGTTCCCTGCTTCCTGATGGAGGGGAGAGAGGGAAAAAATATTCAAAAAATCCCAGTCAATCACACAGTAGAGAAAAGATCAAGAATGGGCTAAGACGGGAACAAGAGACACCCCCACAGTGGAAACGTAGCAAGCAGCAGCTCATGCAGATCTGGCAGAGGACATGGCACCTGCCCTGCCACTTTCCCCATGAGACAGTATTCTCCATTGCAGTGATGAAGGTCACACTTCACCCCAGTCCTTAATCTAAAGGGAGCAGAGAGAGGAGAGTGGACAAGGGCCAGGAAAAAGAGGGAGTCAAACGGAGACCAGGTGTCCAGGTTGGCAGGTCCCCCTTGGAATGTTGCAAGTGAGAACAAAGGGGCCATCCCAACGAGACCCATGAGCAGTGCCACACAGGTCCCTGCCTTCAGGGTTACCCGGTCCCATTGCAAGGCTTTTTTTTACCATGAGTCCCTTTAATCACACCCATGAGGATGGTGTGGATGCCAGTAGGGCTCCTTCCATCCACTTAACCTTCTCCATTGTAAGATCTAGAACTAGACTTAAAACCAGACTGATGAAAGGGCTCCCTTAAACAACGGGGGCTACAGCTAAGTGATCATTCTGAAAGGCGTTGATCTGATTTGACCATGGCTTGTGGTAGAGAAGAGACACAAGGACCCTTTTTTCCTGAGGCCACCAGCATGCTGATACCTGAGGAACACTTCTTCTCCCCGTGTCCTAACTCAGTCTCAAAGGTCAAACTTGCCTATTCAAGTGAAACAGTTGTGCCCAGGGCTGAGGCAGTGCGCCCCAAGCAGAGCCTGAGCATGAGGGGAAGCAGGACCAGAGTTTTTGTGGATGCCGCACTCCTTCCACATCCATAAACATCCCCGCAGCACCCCCTGAGCACCTATGTACTTGGGATGTCATGCAGGGCAGGACTCACCTCAGTCAGCAGTTGGAAGGCCTGGGAGGTGGCGGTGTTCTGGCCACTGTCTCCGCAGTTGTTGTTTTTCTCCCACTGCCTTTTACCAGGGATCAAATTATGTTTGACTCCGAACTTGTTGGACTGCAGAAAAGCACAGCAACGCCTGCGTGAGCAAGCTTATTCACACCCCACTGACAAAAGTTCTCCTGTACTCGTCTCCATGGAAGGGACCCAGTGGGCAGGAGGATGGTGTTTGTCCCGAGGAGGGAAGCCCTAGGGGTTACTGGACCAGAGTCCCCAGAAGTCCCAGGAGAGCAGCAGCTACTGAGTGAGACTGGCTGAAGGCTTGGATGAGTGTGAAAAGAGCCCAGGGGCTCATCAGCCTGTGGCCACACACACACCACTGAGGGGTCATCACAGGGCCTTGGGCTAGACCCAGGCCCCAGGCCCCAGCACTTTTTTCTTACCATTTCCCCAGCTTTAACCAGCTTTAATTTATTCTCTTTATACTCATGGGTCTCCATCAAGGATGGGGGTCGGGGCCTCATCTCAATATTCCGATTTTCCATGAGGATTTCTCCTCATGGACGGCGGTACTGAGAGAAGATGCCACAAGAGGCTGAGGCCGCGCATTTATAGAGGGGGCTCATGGGTGTGGCCCAAGGTCTGCAACCCCATTGGCCAGTGAGAATTCCAAACCCCCTGGGACCTCTGGTTTCCATGTCCTACAGCCCGGACAACTGTGACATCACAATGGAGGCAGCAGCCACTCCTGCTCATGCAGCAGTTGGGCCTGAGGGAAGCTCCCCACCCCCACCCAAGGAGCCCCAGCACTCCCCCTTCCCCAATATGACTCTGAATGGCAAGAAAAGAGTGGGAATGGAGTGTCCTCAGAGAGAAAGTGCATGATTCTATGCCCTGTCCCTTCCCGCCTTGACCAAGTTCAGTGCACTACTTTCTCAATCCCAGAAATCATGTCAGAGATTCCTAACTTTAACCCCTGTACTACATTTCTGCCCTCTCAATATGTGTTTCAACATTTTCATTTTAACCTCTGCTGACGAGTGAAACCTTATAAAGAACACTTACTGATAGGAGCTTTGCAGACTTCTGAATCTGAAATATTAGCCCTGTCTCCCCCTCTGTGGGCAGCCAAGAGATGGCTATTTGGAAAGAGTGCTAGCACAGTATTCTCATTGCTGATGGTTTTCAAAAGAAGCAGTATGTGGACATTCAAACTGTTAGGATGTGTGATCTAAGGAACGAGTGCAGCACAAATATGAAAGTTCAATAGAGCTTTATCTTGTGCAAAGCACAGAGTCCAGACACTGATCGACCAATCGACCGGGGTCTTCTCCTCAGAGAGTGAGTAAGAGCCTACATCTCCGAGCCCCTTTTACACCTCAAACCCCAACTGTCAACCGACCTATTCCATTTGGTGGGCCTCAGGGCAGTGAGGGACTTTCTGGCTCTGGATTGACTGCCTTTTCTGGGTCTGCTAATTCAGTGATTTACAAAGAGTGGGAATGGAGTGTCCTCAGAGAGAAAGTGCATTATTCTATGCCCTGACCCTTCACTCCCGTGCCCTAGTGTCAAATCTTACTAATACTGGATTTGGGCCACACAGAGGTTCCTTCCATTAGTCAGTATATTTTGACTTTTTATTAGTGAAATGTATTGAAAATAATAATAATAGCTGTTGGTGACCAAAATAATGCGAGACAAATAATAAACAACAAATTTGGGTTTGTTTTGTTTTGTATTATCTAGTTTTTTTTATCTGAATATTTAACTTTCCCAATATCGATGTTTTAATTAGATATTCTATGTAAATATAGTGGAATTCTTGATAGATTTGAGATCTACCATTGTGAATTCTTAAAAAAATTTGTTCTGCTTTTCTTTTGTTTAAAATAAGATTTATTGGATCACTGTGAGATACAGTTACAAAGTTGCATGATCACGCTTCAGTCATAAAATTCTCGAGCACCGTCCCTCCACCAGTGCACATTTTCTACGACCATTGTTCCCAGTTTCCACCCTGCACCCCTACCCTATCCCACACCCTGCCTCTGTAGTAGGTACAATCCTCCTTACTCACTCTCTAATATTGGGTATTATGATTTGCAATACAGTTACTAAGAGGACATCATGTTTGGTCCTTAGTCTACTTTCAGCACACATCTCACACCCTGGAGATCCCTCCAGTCATCATTTACTTAGTCATTTCTTCTCCATCCAAACTGCCTTTTCCCCTGAATGTGAGGCCAGCTTCCAAACCATGGAGTGATCCTCCTGGGTCTTATCTCTACTGTCCTTAAGTGTTAGTCTCATATTATGCTACTTTATATTCTGAAAACGAGTGCAGTCATTCTATGTCTGTCCCTTTCTTTCTAACTCATTTACTTTACCATGACACTACATGTCCATCCACATATATGCAAATTTTATGATTTCATCTTTTCTAACAGCTGCATAATATTCCTTTGGTATTGCTGGGTCAAACGGGAACTCAATTTCTAGGTTTTGAAGAGATGTCCATATTTTTTTCCAAAATGGCTGGACCAGTCGGCATTCCCACCAACAGTGAATAAGAGTCCCTTTCTCCTGGCATCCATGCCAGCACTGGTTGTTCTTTTTCTTATTGCCCTGTGCCAGATTCTGTGGTGTAAGATGATATCTCATTGGTGTTTTTATTTGCATGTCCTTGATGATTAGAGACATAGAGCATTTTTTCCTGTGCCTTTCGGCCTTCTGAATTACTTTTTTGAGGAAGTTTCTGTTCATTTCTTCTCCACATTTTTTGATAGGCTTAGAGGATTTTTTCTTGTAAATTTCTACCAGTGTCTTGTAAATCCTGAATATTAAGCCCCTATCAGATGAGTATTGGTTAAATATTTTTCCCATTCCGTGGGCTCTTTCTGTATTCAGCAGCTATTTCTTTTGAGGTGCAGAAGCTTCTTGGTTTAATGTAGTCCCATTTGTTTATATTGGTTTCCATTTGCTTGGTCAGTGGTGTTTCATCCTTGAAGATGGCTTTAGCTTCAATATCATGGAGGGGTCTGTCTACATTTTCCTCCTTGTACCTTATGAATTCAGGTTTAATATTGATGTTTGTAACCCGTTTTGATCTGACTTTTGTGCTTGGCATTAGACAGAGGACTGAGTTCATTCTTTTGCATGTAGCTGACCAGTTTTCCCAGCACCATTATTGAAGAGGCTTTCTTTGCTCCACTTCACATTCCTTGCTGCTTTATCAAAGATTAAGTGATCGTATACTTGGGAGGCTGTGGAAGAATATTCAACTCTGTTCCATTGGTCTGCAGGTCTGTTTCTATTCCAGTATCATGCTGTTTCAATTACTACCGTTTTGTAATACAGTTGGAGATTGGGAAAGGTGATGCCATCCATCTTCTCTTTCCCAAGGATTGTTTTAGCTGTTCGTGGGGGTTTCTTACATGATATGAATTTTAGGAGTGTTTTTTCATTTATTTGAAAAGTGTCATGATTATTCATAGAGGGACTTCAGTGAATCTGTACAATGCTTTGGGGAATATTACCATTTTGACAATGTTAATCCTCTCAACTAATGAACAGGGATGTGTTTCCATTTCCTAGTGTCCTCTTTTATTTCTTGAAGTAGTGTTTTGTAGTTTTCTTTATACAGGTTCTTAACCTCTTTAGTTAAGCTAATTCCAAGGTACTTAATTTTCTGAGACACTATTGTGAAAGGGATTTTTTAAAAATATCTCTTTGTTCTTTTTCATTACTTGTGTATAGGATAGGGCATGGACTTTTAGTTATTGATTTTGTAACCTCTCACTCTGCTATACAAACCTATTATTTCTAGGAGCTTTCCTGTGGAAACTTTAGGGTTCTCTAAGTATCGTGTCATCTGTGAATAGTGATAGCTTGTCTTCTTCCTATTCTATCTGGATGCCTTTAATATCCTTTTCTTTCCTAAGTGCTACGACAAGTGCTTCCAGTATTATATTGAATAGAAGTGGTGAGAGTGGCCAATCTTGTTTTGTTCCTGATCTTAGAGGGAAGGCTCTCAGTTTTTCCTCATTGAGAATAATGCTTGCATGGGCTTGTGGTAGATGGCTTTGACTATATTGAGGAAAGTTCCTTTGACTCACATTTTGCTGAGAGTTTTTATCATAAATGGGCGCTGAATTTTGTCAAATACTTTCTCTGCATCTATTGATATTAAAATATGGTTTTGATCTTTCCTTGTATTAATATAGTGTATAATGTTGACTTACGAATGTTAAAACCTCTTGCATCCCCCTGCATCCACAGTATGAATTCTTCTTGTCATGGTATATGATCTATTTGGTTGAGCCATTGGATTCTATTTGCTAGTATTGTAGTATTTTGTAGAGTATCTTTTCATCTATTTTCATCAGGGATATTGGCCGGTAATTCTCTTTATTTATTTATTAATTGTGTGTGTGTGCGTGTGTCTGTTTGCTTTTGGTATGAGGGCAATATTTCCTTCATAGAAACTGTTTGGAAGTGTTTCTGTTTCTTCAATTTCTTGGAAAATCTTGAAGATAATTGGGACTAGATCCTCTTTGAAGGGTTGTAAATTCACTAATATGGGCCAGGGCTTTTGTTTTTCGTGAGACTTTTTATTAGTATTTCAATTTTCTTGATAGTGATAAGTTTGTTTAAGCATTCCAAGTCTTCTTGGGTAAGTTTTGGGATATTATAAGAGTACAGGAATTCATCCATGTCTTCAAGGTTGTCTAGTTTTATAGAATAAAGCTTTTCAAAGTGACCTCTGATTATTCTTTGAATTTCTGTGGGTTCTGTTGTGATGTCTCCCTTTTGGTTTCTGATTATGTTCATTAGGGGTCTATCTTTCTAATTCCTTGTGATTCTTGCTAGTGGTTTATTGATCTTGTTTATTTTCTGTTGATTTTCTTTGATTTTATTGTTTATTTTCATTGATTCTGTTGAGACTGAAGTGGTCATTGAACCGTTAGCCAAACAGGGCATTCAAACTCAGTACATCAGGATCCTCCATGAGCTGTATTTCGGATTCACCACCAGGATCTCACCATTTTACAAAGAAGTTATCATCGATGTCAAGAGAGGGTTTCAGCAGGGTGATACCATTTCACTGAAACTCTTCAGTGCCACCCTCGAGAACATCATGACTGGAATGGGAAGAAATGGAAATGAAGATAGACGGTTGGCAACTATCCTCCGGTTTGCTGATGACATCATGCTAATAACACCAAACATTAGCCAGGCAGCTCAAATGCTGACCGACTTCGACCGGGAGTGTGGAAAGGTCAGAAGGCAGCTGAAACTCACAAATACAATGTTTATGAAAAACAAACTACTCCCTGACGTTCCATTTTCTCTCAATGGAATGAACATCTCCAAATGCAGCAGCGATGTCTACCTCGGTCAAGAACTCAACATGAGGAACAACTTGGTGCCATAACTGCACACGGGGAAGAGAGGGGCGTGGAATGCCTTCAAGAACGTCAAAGAAGTTAAGAGGACAAAAAACCTCCAGCTCTGGGCACATCTTTTCAACTCAAACATTCTTCTTGCACTAACATATGCCTCAGAGACCTGGGCCCTACAAAAACAGGACAAGAAGGCTATTTGGATCACCCAAAGAGAAATTGAAAGAGCTATGCTTGGAGTATCTCTCAAGTATTCCTTGAGAGAAGGAATCCGGAGTTCCAACCACTGTCAACGATCGAAGATCAGGGACGCTGCCTCATTTGCAAAGGTGTCAAAATCAGATGGGCCGCATACATAATGTGATTTGGAGACGACCACTGGACTAGAGCCATTACTGACTGGATTCCACAGGACCTCAAAAAAACACCGGGCCGCCCACCTATGAGATGGTAGGACTTCTTCATCAAGACCCTAAAAAATGATTTGGTGCTCTTTGTGTTCCTGGAATGAGCAGATTCCATTGGGCTACATTAGTATGGGACAGAGTCAGATGGAGATGTTACTAGCGTTCACTTGAGCAAATCAATGAACAACAGGATGACAAGTGACAAGTTTATTTTCTGAAAGAACCAGCTCTTGGGTTCACTGATCTTTCAGATTATTTTTGGGGTTTCTATGTCATTAATTTCTGCTCAAAGTTTTATAATTTCTTTGCTCCTGTCTGGTTTGGGCACTTTTTGTTGGTCATTCTCCTAGATCTTAAGCTGTGAGGTTAATTTATTTATGTGGATCCAATCCAGGTATTTCCCAGCACTGGGGGCCTTTCCGGAGCCGCAGGACTGGGAAGACCTGTGCTCAGCCAGTTCCTAACATAGAGTTTCGAGGGATGGGAAACAGGAACGCAGACAGCCATGAGAAACAGCATTTGTCCTTCTTCGATCCAATATAGGGATCGCCTGGCTCAGGGGTCCTTTTCCGGGGCTGAGGTCACTAACAAGGCTGTGAGTTATTCTTCCCCTCAATACCCCATAAGAACCATAAGTTAGCCTCTTAGGTGGAAACTTCACTAGGACATCTTAACAAAAACACATTAAACCAGTAACTCATTACCTATATCTCAATTAATAATCCACCACAAACACAATAGTAACAGTGAGTGTGAAGGTGTAAACCACACAGGTCACAATGATAAAGCGACACAGAAGCCCTCCAAACTTACTTAGTGAAGAGACTAACCCAGATGACTCCAACAATAATAAAATGGAAGACAACCTCTCTGAAAAGGAGGAAGTTACTGAGGAGGCATAGGGAGCTAAAAGATTCAATGGAATGCTATGCCTATCTAATACAAGAGGATTTTGAAGTAGAAATGGGAAAAATGCAAACAAAACTACAAACAGAAATAATAGATATGAAAAACCTGGTAAGTGAATTGAAAAACTCTATTGAAGGCCTCAGCATAAGAGTAACAGCTGCTGAGAATAGAATCAGTGAGCTCGAAGATCAAGTGCAGAGACTCTCCAGAAAAGAGCAAGTCAATCAACATAATTCATCATATCAATCAAAGAAATAATAAAAACCGTATGATCATATCAATAGATACAGAGAAAGCATTTGACAAGATCCAGCACCCATTTATGATGAAAACTCTCAGCCAAATGGGCATTGAAGGAACATTCCTCAATATAATCAAAGCCATCCACCACAAGCCCATGGCAAGTATCATTCCCAATGGGGAAAAACTAAAATCTTCCCTCTAAGATCGGGCACAAGACAGGGTTGCCCACTTTTGCCACTCCTATTTAATAAATTTACTGGAAGTCATGATTATAGCAGTCAAGCAAGGAAAAGATATCAAGGGCATACACATAGAAAAGGAAGAGGCCAAGCTATCACTATTTGCAGATGTCTTGATACGTACAGAATCCTAAAGGCTCCACAGAAAAGGTCTTAGAAACAACAGGTCGATATAGTAAAGTGGCAGGCTACAAATTCAACACCCAAAAGTCCATGACTTTCTAATATACAAATAACGAAAGAGAAAAGACATTAAAAAAACAATCCTGTTCACAATAGTATCTCAGAAAATTAAGTATCTGACAATAAGTTTAACCAAAAAATTGAAGGATCTAAACAAAGAAAATTAAAAAACACTAATTCAAGAAATAAAAGAGGACATCAGGAAATGGGGACACATCCCCTGCTCATGGATAGGGAGGATTTAATTTCATTTTCATTTCATCATCCTGTTAATCGTCGATTGCCTCGAGCAGGCCCCAGTAACGTCTCTTTCATCCTAGCCCTGAGATTATATTCACGGCTCTTTAGGAGAATGAGACCCATCATTGTTACTGGTATTTGGCATATTTGGTAGGCCACGGGGAGTTTTCCAGACTCTGCCCTGTGGGCAGGCTACATTCGATAGCCTGCAAGTTTGTCCAAAGTAGGAATGAGATAATAATGAGATAATAATCCGGGATCTGGATTTTATAGTCTCTGAGTCTTGGCCGCTGATGGGATTACACGGCGCCAGGGGGCCAGGTGGTGGGTGTGACCCCCGCCTACTGGAATTTGGAGGATCTGGGTGGAAGATGCTCGACTCCAAATCGAGTAGGCTTGGAGGTCTCGGCCCCGGAACCTGCGTGGCTTTGTCCCTCTGCCAGTACCTTCATGTGTGCGGAGAGTGGTCTCAGCATGGTGTTGGGTGGTCCTGGAGGTCTTCGGCTGCCGTAGCCCTGGTCGGGGCGGGGAGGAAAGCTCAACCCGGGAGGAAAGCTCAACGCAATCTTTCTATGTCTATCCCTCTCTTTCTGACTTATTTCACTTAGCATGATACTTTCCATGTAGTACCACTTGTATGTAAATTTCATGACTTCATCTTTTCTAACAGCTACATAGTACTCCATGGTGTAGATGTACCAAAGTTTCTTTAACCAGTCATCTGTTCTCGGGCACTCAGGTTTTTTCCAGATTCTGGCTATTGTAAAGAGTGCTACAATGAACAAACAAGTGCAGATGTCTCTTCGACTATATTTTTTTTGCCTCTCTGGGATATATTCCCAGGAGTGGTTGTTGCTGGGTCCAATGGGAGCTCAATTTCTAATTTGTTGAGAATCGTCCATACTGTTTTTCCAAAAGGGCTGAACCAGTCGGCATTCCCACCAGCATTGAAGGAGTGTTCCTTTCTCGCCACATCTGGGCCAGCATCGGTTGCTTTTGTTATTTTGAATGTGGGCCAGTCTCTGAGGTGTGAGATGGTATCTCATTGTGGTTTTGATCTGCATCTCCCTGATGATTAATGATGTAGAGCATTTTCTCATGTGCCTTTTTGCCATTCGGATTTCTTCTTTGAGAACGTTTCTGTTCATTTCATTGCCCCATTTTTTTTATGGGTTTGGATGTTTTCTTCTTGTGGAGTTCAACCAGTACTTTATATATCCTTGACTGGCCTGAGGACTGTAGTCTGGGAACTCTAGTGAAATGTCCCCAGGAGAGCCACCCTTTAACTTTTATATATCTCTGTGTCCATACAAAATGACTAGAAAGATAGGTAATAAGTAAATTTAAGATAATTGTTTATGTAAAGGAGAAGTATGCACTTAAATGAAATTCTGAGCTTGAGTGGATCTCCTAGCTGGATGAGATCTTTGTCTTAAAGAAGCTTCCAGGGAAGGAAGGGAAGGGCTTTACATATGTTGATTGCACTACTTCACCTGGAAGCTATAGCACAGCTGTAGGGCGTTTGCCTTGCATGCAGCCAACATGGCCGACCCGAGTTCGATTCCTCCGCCCCTCTCGGAGAGCCTGGCAAGCTACCGAGAGTATCTCGCCCGCACGGCAGAGCCTGGCAAGCTCCCCATGACGTATTCGATATGCCAGACACGGTAACAACAAAGTCTCCAATGGAGATGTTACTGGGCCCGCTCGAGCAAATCGACGAACAACGGGAGGGCCTTTACCTTTACCTTTACCTTACTACTTCACCTCTGTGTAATTAACTCTTGGTGATTGCTCTCTATAACTAAGGCTGTGAGATTGGGGATGCGGAGACATGCATGCATGAAAATAGGAGATGAGAATGAGCGGCGATGTGAGACTGGAATGGGGCGCTCAGTTAGATTGCAATAGGTACGCAGGGAGAATGGAATACGTGGTGGGATGGAGACTGGAATAAACGGCAACTGATCATCAGCTAACTTGGAGGCCCTGTTCCCTCCTTCATGCATGTAAGAGGTTTCAGGCCAGGGTGGAGAACTGGCTTATGTCCACCAAAAGCACGTAGAGAGTACCCCCACTTTTGCGAGCACACAGAGGGGTTCATATGACAGTGCTCCAGTTATTCCTGACTCTATGCTCAGAGATCACTCTTGGCAGGGCTTGGAGGACTCTATGTGGGTGACAGGGATCAAATTCAGGTCGACCACATGCAAGGCAAACACCCTCCCTGTTATACTATCCCTCTGACCCCCCCCCAAAAGGGATATTCTTAATTAAATCACTAGTGAGACAATAAATCAGAGCTCTACATGGTATTTGGCAATGAACTAAGAAAATATCCCTGACATATAGGAGGATAGAATCTATGACCACAGTAGTACTACTATTAAGTAAGCAGAACCAGCCTAGCATATGATTCCATTACAGTGGACACCATTGTTATTGGGGTATGGTTACGAACATCAACCGATGGACCTCATCTTTCTGGAACATAATATATATTAACATACTATGTCAATAGTATGTTTGCAGAATTCTAGATGATTTGCCATCATTAAGAGTAAAATTAGAGTAAGACGTGAGGCAGAACTATGAGACAGAAGAGAACAGGGACCAAATCTCAGTCTTCTGACATTGTATTAATGGAATTATTTTGATCATCCAGATCTAGAATATAAATTTTTGATTAGGATTATATACAGTTGGGAATGAGAGTGTGTTTTCAATAGGCCATGAATCAATGCTAAGTATGCTAGTGCACAGACCACACTTTGCATAGCATGGATTTATACGATGAGGCATAAGGTTATGAAGTGGGGGGAAATATGACAACCGAGAAAGGTCACCATCCTTCTCTGGAATGGCTATAGTTAAATCTATGACATAACAGTTAGGCAGAAGTTCAGTTAGAAAGACATTATTCTCATAATAAATGATGAAAATGAGAAGCATATTTATTATACCAATTTGGGTGCAAGGGAGCAACTAAAACTTGTTCCTTTAATTTTCAGTTTCCGTCTGGCTGAACTGCAGAATGAATAAATTAATGCCCAGATTTTCTCTGTTTTGTGGGGAGATCACAGCCATCAGTGTACAAGGTTTACTCCAAGAAAAGTGCTCCAGGTTTATCCCTGGAAGTGCTCTATAGGACCATTCTGTGATAGTGATCGAACCCTGACCTCCTGCATATACAGAGAATATGTTCCATATCCACTAAGATATCTTCACACCAAGATTTCTTAAATAGCATGATATGTTGACAAATAATTCTTTTTTAACCCATTACTTTCTTTGATTTTTAAATTGATAGTATTAGTTTCTATAGGGCTGGAGCAATCGCACAGCAGGTAGGGCATTTGCCTTGCATGTGGCTGACACGACCGACCAGAGTTCGATTCCTCCAGCCCTCTCAGAGAGACCAGCAAGCTACGAGAGTATCTCGCTCACACGGCAATGCTTGGCAAGCTACCCGTGACGTATTCGATATGCCAGACATAGTAACAAGTCTCACAATGTTACTGGGCCCGCTCAAGCAAATCGATGCACAACGGGAGGATGGTGCTGGTGGTGGTGGTGACAGTTTCTTTTATTTTCCCACTTCCCTTTGTTGGTGTTGTTGTATACTTTATTTTTCTTTTTGGGGGCTCACACCCGGTGATGCACAAGGGTTTTTCCTGGCTCTCCACTCAGAACTTACTCCTGGCGGTGCTCGGGGGACCTTCTGGGATGCTGGGAATCGAACCCAGGTCGGCCTCATGCAAGGCAAATGCCCTACCATCTGTGCTATCGCTCCAACCCCTTGTACACTTTAATTTGATACTTGTACACTCGATTGCATTGTTTGGTAGGGATTGCACAAATCGATGTGGTGCTTGTTCTTGGGTTTCCAAACTCAGCTGCAGTGCTCACACACATGGATTTGCTCTGCCTAAGGTCATATACTTTTGTTTCTGTTTGGGGACAACACCTGGTGGTTCTTAGGGTTTACTGCCATCTCGGTGTTCAGGTATCACTGCAGTATGGGCTCGAGAGACCATGTGGAGTTCTGGGGATTGAAGCCAGGTCAGTGGTGTGCCAAGCAAGGATCATATCCATGTATTATCTTTCCAGCCCCCAAGATCATATATGTTTTTATGACTTATGTAAGAGAAGTGCTACTGAGATCATACATGAAAATAAAATTCTTGACCAACCACCTCAGTTTGTGAGGCAGTGTCATTTTGTAGCCTCATTGCTACAAAGCAGGTGATCGCTGCTTTTTAAAATAATTCATATTTTTCTTTATTTTTGTTTGGGGGACGACATCCTGCAGTGCTCAGGGATATTACTAGATCGTTGCTCAATGGATATTCCCTGTAATTCTCAGGGGACCATATGTAGTGCTTGGGATCTACCTGGAAGGTCCAATTTGCAACTCAAGGGCATTAACCACTGCACTGTCTCCAGCCCCTGATACATATTTACATATTTATTTTCATATGTAAAAATATACTTAAGCCATAATTTGCAATCAAGGGGTACTAAATTAGGAGTGTGATAAAATGAATTCTTCACAGGAAAATTAAGGCACTGTATTTTAAACTAGAGACAAATTGTGACTTCAAGCACACCAAAAGTGAGGTGACACCTTGATTTGCATAAGAACTCTTTGGGATAATTTTTGGAAGTACAGCTCTTTCCCCATGCCTTACTTTTTCTCACTCTTATTTAATATGCTATTATATTGTTTTTATTTTACTTTGCACCCTCACCCCCAGCCATGTTTAGGAGAGTCAGGGATGAGCTGAGTTGGAGGGTTCAGTGTTTGAGTGCACCAGCACTCTGAGGGCTCTCCATCCCCATTCTTGAGAGCAAGCTACATCCAACAGCACTTGCAGGCAACATATGAATGACTTGGTGCTGGAGACAGGGTAGGGATAGGAACCATGCTTTTAAGTTTTTGGAGGAGTCACCCCTAACATTGCTAAGGAACAACTTCTGACTCAGTGATCAGAGGTCACTCCTGGCCATGCTATGAAGTGCAAAACATGAACCCCAACCCACTGAGTTATTTCTCTGGCCAAGATGAACATACTTCTTAGTGTAATTTAGTTTTATTTTATTTGGGGACAACATCTAAAGATGTTCAGGGCTTGTTTCTGGCACTGTGCTCAGGAATGACCTCTGGTTGTGTTCAGGGTAATGGGGGTTGTGGTGTGAGGGACTGAGCCATAGTCTGTCACATGAAAGACAAGCTCCTTAATTTCTATTCTATTCCTCCAGTCATGCTTTTTAACAAAATAGACTGGAAATTGGATTCTAATAAAAAGAATTCTATACCAGTCTATTCTATACCTACATAGTAGGGCTAAGAGCGTCACGGAAATATCAGGTTTTCAACGTTACTACAAATACTAATAGAGGGGTCAAAGAGATAATACAGAGGACAGGGTGCTTGCATTGCATGCGGCCAAACTGGGTTCAATCCCCAGCATCCTATATGGTCACCCTGAGCCATGCCAAGAAGGATCCCTGACCACAGAGACAAGAGTAATCCCTGAGCAGTGCAGATACACTTCACCCCCTTGCCCCATTGAGTAAAGAAAACGAAAATGTCTTTATACTACTTTTACTTAGAGTAAGCTAGTCTTATATTGTCACCACATATCATAATGGACATTGAATATTCTGGGGAGTGGGTTATTTGGTAAAACATATAGATACTTGAAAGCAGGTAGACATGACTCCTTTCTGTATTTAGCTATCTCCAACAATATCACTTTATTGATTTCCTGTCACTGCTTTCATTCTGTGCTCTCTTTCACAGATGGTTTCTTTCTAGAATTTTTTTCATCTCAACAACTAAATTCCATTCTATTCAGAACCAGCTGAATGAAATATAACTAAGAGAGGAGCCTGTGGACAAGACAAAGTCTACCAAAAGCTCCTGAATGACGAGGAAGCTAGTGCCTATCAGCTGCACCATAGTCCAATTGGTCTACACTAAGAGGGATTTTATTTCCACTGCTCAGTTTTTGAGAAACTATGGTCTCAGACTGGACCAAGGGACTGCTCTTTGCGGTAAGAGGAAAATTAGTCCTGACTTCCACCCAGGTCGCCTAGGGTCTTGAATAACCTCAAGAAAAGAATTCCAGGTTCAGAGAGATAGTACAGGGATTAAGGTGCTTGTCTTGATGCAGTAGAACCCAATTCAGTCTCATATATGGCAGGTCCCTTGAGCACCACTTTAACCCACTTGAAGACAGAGTGAAGAGAAGCCCCTGAGCACTGCTGAATGTGGCCCATGACTCCCACATGGGAGGCGGGAACACCGAGAGGAGACAAAATTTGAAGTTAAGCAATTCTATTTAAAATTATTTTAAATAGAATTGAATAGGGAAAGAGAGAAAATAAGGGATTCAAAGAGAATGTGGACTTCTCCAGTGGATAGAGTTCCCATGAATGAAAGAAAGAAATTTTCACATCAATTTGGAACATGGGTGACTCTAGAATGAGGAAGCGCACCATTTGCTTTTGCAAAGTTGTTTTTATAAGGTATTTCCCAAACTGTTCACACTGGGGATTTCTATGTAGAGAAAGGTCTATTGCTTGCTTGAGTGTTGTCTAGGGGGAAAAAGCTACATTTCTGGTGGTCTTCTCTCCCTTTCTTATTATTGCTTTGTTTTTTAGCTGGATTTTCTCCTCTCCTTAAGCTTTCAGACTCTATGCCTCCACTGAAATCATACAGTTGTATGATCAGACCTCAGTGCCTGAATCCACAAAGGGGAAAGCAGATCCAGCCTTCACAACTTTGGGCTGTTGATAAAGGTAAAGGTAAAGGCCCTCCCGTTGATCGTCGATTTGCTCGAGCGGGCCCAGTAACGTCTCCATTGGAGACTTTGTCGTTACTGTGTCTGGCATATCGAATACTCTCGGTAGCTTGCCGGGCTCTCCGAGGGGGGCGGAGGAATCGAACTCGGGTCGGCCATGTTGGCCGCGTGTAAGGCGAACGCCCTACCGCTGTGCTATCGCTCCAGCATGGGCATATTTTAAAGCTTGGTTGTTGTAGTTGGGATCGTTTTTCAGTGCTACTGACTCTGAAATATGAATATATACTATACCACTCTTCCACACAACTGATGTTCCCCAGGCCTTTGAACCCCTAACCCATTACTGACCGCTCACTTAGTCTTGATCACTACTCAATTTCTTTTTCTCTCCATCCTCTTTTCTATATTCTTGAGCCAAAGGTGAGTGAGTTATTTCCCTTTTAATGCCTGGTATTTCCTTGTACACTTTTTTCTCTAAACCACAGATAAGTGAGATCATCCTGTGTTTGTCTCTGACTTCACTTAACACAGCATTCTCCAGTTTCATTTAAGTTGCAGCAAATTGCATGGTTTTGTCATTTATTACAGCTGTATAGTGTGGTATTCCATTGTATAACACATCTTCGTCATGTATTCATCTGTCATTGGACACCTAGGGTGAGCCTATTTGGCTATTGTACTCAGGTGCTGTAGTGAATAATTCTTTGCATGTGTCCCTTTGCAGGATTTTCTAGTTTGTTTCAGATCAAAAGAGATTTTGATTAATTTTGTTTAATTACAAAATCAACCCAGTGGAGTAATAATTGGCAAGATAAGGAGAGAGAAAGAAATAGATAATATTTTCTGCATTAATGTACAAAATTTAACATGTTTGGGCAGCTCTTTCCTTGGATTTTTCAAGTTATAGGCAGATAAATTCTATTTTAATTATTCACATTGTGATCAATAAGTCCTAGTATACTTTTACAAATTATATATCTCCTATTTAATATTTACTTATTCTAGAACATGTGCTGAGACCTCACTTTTTTCTACAATTAATGACATTTTGATGTAGATAGAATTCTCCTTCACAGATAGGATTCATGAGGGTGTGAAACGTGTCATATAGAGTATTCTAATTAAGGCTTGTATAACAAGGTAAGCATACTCCAGGCACAGTGTGCTGCACTGCTCAGTCTTATTGGGAATAATATTTAAACTTCTGAATCATTTAGAGTGTGTTCACAAAAGTGTGAGCACTTTCTGCGTGCGTTCGGTGGCCATAAACCACTTCCCCACCACAGCCTGCAGCCGCTGCCAAAGGACTCATGGAGGGAATAGGGCCGCCAAACTGGTTGGTGATGAGTTGCCGTTTATTCCAATCTCTGTCCCGCCGTTTATTCCATTCCCCCCACATACCTATTCCAGTCTCACTGTGCGGCCCATTCCAGTTTCTGCCTGCCCCTCATTCCCATCTCCTACTGTCCCTCGTACTAGTCTGCCTGTGCCTAGTCTCTCAGTCTTAGTCACAGAACCCAATCCCTCAGCATTTGGGTTAGCAAATACATATAGGTGACAGAGTACAATCAACATAAGTAAAGCCCTTCCCTTTCTTCTGGGGAAGCTTCTCTAAGACAAATATTTCATCTGGCAAAGAAATCTAGTCAAGGGCAGAATTTCATCTAAGGGCATGTTTCTCTTTTCCTTAGTCAATAACCAATCATCTTAAATTTACTTTTTTTTTGAGTCATTTTTACTTTATTTTATTTTATTTATTTTTTTTACAATTTATTTATTTATTGAATCACTGTGGAAAAAGTTACAAAGATTTCAGGTTTAGGTCTCAGTCATGCAAATATCAAACACCTTTCCCTTTATCAATACTTATTTTTTACCACGAAGAACACCAATAAAACCCCATCCCCCACCCCTCCCAATGCCTGTGAGGCAGATGAATCCTAGTTGACACTCTATCTGCTTTGGTTAGATTCATTGTTTCAATAAAAGATGCACCACTATTATTTAGAATTTACCCCCCCCCCCCCCCCCGCCAATCAGACATGCTGAGAAAGCATTGTGAAGTGATTTGCTTTCTACAGCTGGGTTCAAGAATTAAATGTTGGTTTTGGATTTCCACTATTTTGCTATTTAACCCTGGAAGTATTTCTACTGAGAGTCAGATAATTAAGAGATTGGTTTCTGTGCTCTGGAGTCGTGGCCGTGCTGGAGAGCCGCTCGTGGGGGACAACTGGCGGCCTCGGTAGGGCGTGAAGGATGGACCAGAACGCCCCCCTTCCCATGATGTTTTTGTCGCCCCTGCACCCCTGGCTCACAACTTCTCTCCACAAGGCACTCATGTGGCTGCCATCTTCTTTCTAGAGAGGAGAGGGCGAATGGGGCAACACCCTTTCCCCTCCGGGCAGAGATGATGGCCTGGATTAACGCATAGTCCATTCACTTTTCTGCTCCAAGCTGCTGGGTTCTGCATTAAGTCCTTGTGCTTCTGGGGCCATGGCCGTGCTGGAGAGCCGCTCGTGGGGGACAACTGGCAGCCTCGGTAGGGCCTGAAGGACGGACCGGAACGGCCCCCTTCCCATGAGGTTTTTGTCGCCCCCACACCCCCGGCTCACAACTGCTCTCCACAAGGCGCCCATGTGGCCGCCATCTTCTTTCCAGAGAGGAGAGGGAGAATGGGGCAACACCCTTTCCCCTCTGGGCAGACATGATGGCCTGGATTAACGCATAGTCCGTTCACTTTTCTGCTCCAAGCTGCTGGGTTCTGCATTAAGTCCTTGTGTTCCTGGGGCTGTGGCCGTGCCCCAAACTTAACTCTGATTTTCAGGGAGAAACGTTGGGTGATTTGCTTCCCATTGATCACTTTGTATATATAGAGATGTCCCACGGCCGCATAAGTGGTCGCGCGGTTTGGTGGAAAAGTCCTAGTTCCCGCATACTCGAGCTATGCTTGTGGAGGCTTCTGGTCACCGGGGTTCCATCTGGGGGAGGCAAGATACGGCACCTACCCCATCTGGGACTTCCCCGTGATCTCGGCTCTTTTTGGAACCTGGATTCTTCTCCGGGAGCTGTGGAGCCAGCCCTCCATGTGGTCCTTCTTCTCTCTGTACGGCAGTGTGCCACAAAGATGGCGCTGGGGGGCGGGCCGTGGGTGTGACTTCCGGGATCAGAGGTTACATGGGGGCCAGGATGGTCCCGGCAGTTTGGAGGAAAAGTCCTAGTTCCCGCATACTTGAGTTATGCTTGTGGAGGCTTCTGGTCACCGGGGTTCCATCTGGGGGAGGCGGGAGTCCTTCTTCTCTCCTTAAATTTACTTTTTAATCATCTTTCTAGCCATTTCATATAGACCCAGTAGAGATATATTAAGATCACTATAGATGCCAGACTACAGTTCTCAAACCAGATTAGTCCTTCCTATTCCCCACAGGGTCTTTGCCCAGTCACTTCTCTAGGTTAGACCATGACATAATTTGATCATGATCATGCTCTTTACTTATTATAAGTTTTATGGTGCCTTGGCCTGTCCTATTTCAATGCCAGCGTAGCTCACAACTTGCCCTGGGCCCATCCAAGTATGGGACCTTGCTATGGGGCAACTGAGGCTGAGTAAATATGGAGTCACTTAACTCCCAAGTTACAAAAACAGCATAAACTGTCTTCCTGTTTCCATACAGAAAGGACAGTGCTCTGAAGTAAACTATGCAACAGACATATGGGAAAGAGAAAAGCAATATTTCACTTACAAATACAAAATCCAGAGTCCTTAGAAGAATCTGACTTTACAAATTACAAGGTCGTATTTGGGGATCCAGGTGATTAACAGATAGGGGAAACAGAACACAGAGGAGAAGTTAAAGATGAATACAGAGGAATGCTTCAGAAGCACTATGGTGGGTGTAACCCCATAAACCTAAACTCCATGTGGCAAAGGAGAAAGGACAGAGGAGAAAGGATGAACCAATATTATCTTACAATTTAGAAAAATGTAGCAATTGCTACCAATGACTCAGAACAAAGTGCTATGCTAAACTATAATGGGATGGTCTCATTCAGTCCCCATTCAGCTGATTTCTAGGTAGGAGTATTGTCATGCTTACTTCACAGATAACAGAACCAAGGTGCAGAATAATTAACTTACAAAGATTTACATCACTATTCAGTATTAGGACTGGGTTTTGACCCACTTATCTGATGTGAATCCTCTCGTATTGGTTTTAATTTCAGTGAAAATCGAACAATTTCAGTGCAAACATTTTAGAAAGAATGTGAGGGTCCAAGTCAGGGTTTTTATTTTAAAATTATTTTTATTAGAAAAAGAGCATTCTGATTTTCTGTAACTTTTAAGTTTCTCAAAAGGTAAGCTTGTCTATCAAGCAGTGACAAACGGAAGACTAAGATGTTGGCTGACATGTTGAAAGGGGAATTGAGGGCAGAGATTCCTAACCACCTACTTTCTAGGGAGAATAGAATGTCCTTCAATATGTGAAGAAGAAGGCAAGAAACCATGGAATGAGTTCAAAAGCTCAAACCTGAGGATGTGCCAGTTAGATATCCAGAATACAGTTCCCCAGTATCCAAAGTTTGTAAACTATGCTTTAGTTATTTGAATATTTTTAATCTCAGCAAGTGTGCACTTTGTGAATAAATGGATCTTCTGGGTTAGGAACATTCCTTTGGAGTACCATGGAGAACCGTAGGAGGTAACAGATCACAGAGTCAGATTCTTAAGTATATATCCAGCATGAGCACAAACTCCCATGTTAGCCGTGAGACCTGGTCTCCCACACGCCTGAAATGTGATTGAAGGAGCCCAGGGATGGATCAGCTGGAAATGCAGCTGCTTTGCAGTGTGAAGACATGACTGACCCCCCACTTTTGTCACCATGCTCTGAGCATGTTCCTGGCAGCTCTTCTCCCTAGAACTCTGACTCTGCAACAATGTGCGATCTCCAGTACACAACCAAGTGTGTGAACTCCACAATAACCTGGAAATTACTTGCATGATGCTGATCTGGATTCTATCCTCAGTACCTCAGACGGTCACCAATCTCCCCCAGGAATTATTCAGAGCAGAACCAAGGGTAAGTCCTGAGCACAGCTAGGTGTGGTCCAAGAAAATCAAAACAAAACATACAAAGGGAGGAAATGGAGGACATACATATAGAATACATAAATTTAAATGAAGTTGGTAGAAATCAGTTTACTCATGACTATTATTACATGCAAAGGGCAATCAAATTGTCAAGTATTATTAGCTGACTTTAATTAACAAGGGCCCGTAACTGTGGAAGTGGGTATCAAGTTAATCAATAATAAGATGTGACCCATGTGGTTGGCTTTAAAGATGGAAGTAGTGGCCTTGGATAAGGAATGGGGACAGTTTCTATAACTAGAAAGGGAAAAGGGACAGTTTCTTTCCAGAGCTTTCAGAAAGCAGTGTACCTCCTGAATTTAATTCCATGAGATTCATTTCAGACTTACACATTCTAAAAGAGAAGTAAAATAAATTTGTGTTATTGTAAGCCATCAAGTTTGTGACGATCTTGTAGAGCAGATATAGGGCAATAATGCACACTATATGCAAAATAATCTAGCCAGAGATATGCATGAGACTATCACAGAAGAAGGGGCAACTGCTCTTTTGGACGGTTTTACCTTTGCTTATTTTGACAGCCTAGAGGGAATCTTTTTCCGATTTTGACATAATAATTGATGGATGGTCTGTATTCTCAGGATCTTCCCTGGGCTATTGTAATCCACAAGAAGACACTAAAGTTAATGAAGTCTTTGACATGAAAGTTCACTTTTAAAAATAGGCTACTTTACTTTTAGTATATTTACAAAGATGGCTAAAGTGCCCTTGTCTTTCCCACCTCTATACACACTGACTTACTGCCACGAGTGTTTGACAATAAATAACAAGGTAGTTGTTTTTATTTTATTTTCGTTGAATTTCAACATTGTCTATTTTTATTCTCTCTGAAGTAGAGGCACTCTAGAAAAATGATAAGAAGGGATGAAATTTGCAATCAGATTGACAAATTTTAATATTGTGCCTTTATCATTTACAAATTATGCAATGGTATATAAATTACATGGTATTATTAATATAAGTTACATGGTATTATTAGCTTGTCAACAGATACCTCCATAAAATGCAGAAGTATTAAAATAAAAAATAAGAAAGGTAAACATTTCATAGCATTTGCCCAGCAAAATATCCAAAATCTTAGCTCTTTTGCCATGCCTCTGCCCAATTTCTGATCTGAAAGAAGTTTAAGGAAAGAATCAAATCAGCTCAGCATGCAGTAGCCTGTGAGCGGGTGGGCCTGGCAGGAGAATCAGAGGCTGAGAGGGGAGTCTAGAAACCAAAGAAAACTCTGCAAATATGAACTCTGTGGTTGTCAGATCTTTGATCTGTGGCTGACTCTATCCTGATAAAAGCCTGTTCACACTAGCAGCCTTCCTAGACATCTGAAAACCGGTATTTAAGAACAGCCAACTAGGTGTTTGTGTACAGTAAGTATTCATTAAAATTCATTTGCAGCCCTGGGTGTTTTCTGGAGCACATTTTGCTGAAAGCCTTTACGCCATTCAAAGGATCTGAGAGTGTGATGCAGTGTACATACTTTAGTGGGCAGGTTGAAGTTTTTGTGGTCCTACAGGCCTCAATTCAAATCCTAATTCCACCAATTTCCAGGTATTGCTGATGCTTTACTTCATCTATGCAACAGAGATAATATTACCTTCTTCCCAGAGATCTCTTTGGGATTAAATGTGATTTGCAGGCTAGGGACTCAAGCAATGCTATTGTGGTCCTTGTCATAGCAGTTGTACATATTGATATGAATTATTTGATTTTATTCTAATGCTATATTACATGACTTTGGGAAAATTCTAAACCAATTCTGAGTTCATCTTCCTTCTGAACATCAAATAATAAAAAAGTAAAAGTCAGGTTTATGGGACTGTTACATGTCCAATAAGACAATACCTCTATGTAAGTCTTGTGTTTAGAACCAACTACTATATACGGAATTGTGCAAAAAGGATGCTAATGTCTTCATTCCCTTCCCCTATTGATCTGCCTCAGCAGATGACACACACACAGAGATGTGCTAAAGTAGTGGATGTTTTGCACTTCAGACTTCATGAGTGATGCCCCACATAGTTGACCTCCATAGCTAGAAAGTGGATAGGTGACAGGAGGGTAAGGATGGTGTGCAGTGAACAAAAAATTGATATCTTCCTGTGTGATAAGCATGACTCAGTTTCTGAATTTCAGCATAAAACAGTGGACATTGTGGTAAGTAGTATTAAGGCCTGAATAGTTAATGATTTAAGCAGAAATTAACTGACAGATTATGTACTAGATACTATGACACTCATTTTCCACAATTGCTTTCAGTTCAGCTCCTCGGCAAATTTGTGAAAGAGAAATCACTTTATTAATTTTCTATCAGTGAAAATGTCTTTTTTTCCATATTCCCATAAGCTCTTTATGTTTACAGACTCTAGAAGAGTAATGTAAGTGTGAATTACTTTTTATAGAGACTGAGTCACTGATTGTTTGTACTAAGCTTAAAAGAAAGACAGTATTAAAAAGATAGAGAGTTTAGATCTAAAACAAGAAGATTAAATCAGGTGTTTTTTTCTGTGAAGGGGGCTGTTCGGCCATGTGCACTGATGCTCAGGTATTACTCCTGGCTTTGCACTCAGCAATTACTCCTTATGGTGCTGGTGGGACCATATGGTATGCTAGGGACTAAACCCAGTTTTGCTATGTGTAAGGCAAACACCATACCCTCTGTACTACCTCTGCAGTCCCTAAATGCACTTTTATACTGCAAATTTTCCAAATCTTCATGAAAGCAAACTTGGGAGAGAGGGTTTGTAAAGGCTGCAAATGTGCAGGTTGGTCTGGCAATGTTAAAACTTGAAGGAAAATTGAAGGCATGGATGGTTTCTTTTATCCATTCTCAAGTGACATCATTTGTGGCAAGAATGTTTAGTCCTTAACACCCAAGGATAGTAGAGATAAGAACCAGGAGGATTCATCTAAAACTTGGAAGCTAGCCTCCACATGCAGGGAGGTGGAGGGGAAGGAAGATGAAATAGAGAAGGGACCACCTAGCAAAGGATGCTTGGAGGGCTCACTCAGGATGGAAGATGCATGCTGAAATTCGACTATAGATCAAACATGATGGCCACTTAATACCTGTATTGCAAACCATAACACCCAAAAGGAGAGAGACTAAAAGGGAATGTGCCTGCCACAGAGGCGGGGGGGGGGGGGGGGGCAGCGGGGGATGGAGTGGGGTTGGCGGGAGGTATACTGGGAACACTGGTGGTAGAGAATGGGCACTGGTAGAGGGATGGGCACTCGATCATTGTATAACTGAAACGTGATCACGAAAGTGTATAAATCTGTATCTCACGGTGTTCCATTGAAGAATTTTTTAAAAAGAAAATGTTTAGTCTTTTGTTTATTGGCCACACCGAGTGGTGCTCAAGGGCTTCTTCCAGCTCTATATTGTGGGTCCCCTCCTAGAAGCGCCCAGGAACCATGTGGTGCTGAGTATCAAACCTGAGTTTCAAACCTGCATACAGGTTTCCTGTATGTGAAGCATACAATTAATTGAACTATCTTCTCCAGCTCCATGTCAAGAACTTTTAATTTGTCCTTTTAGACGCTTCCAAATAAAGGCAGTTTTAATAACTATTGTCACCCTGATTACATAATGTACTCATATTTCTTTATTTTACTTATTTTGTTTGTTTTATGATGCTAGGCGTCAAAACCAGAATCTCATGTATATGAGCCGTGTACATTACTATAAAGTCATATTCCCAACCAATTTTATGACTAGAAATTTGTACTCTTTGATCTGTTTCGCCCTTTTCATCCATATAACCACAATCCTCCGTCTCTACCAATGAACAGACTGTTCTCTGTATCAGACCTTGTTTTTTCATGCTTACTTATTTTTTGTTTATATACCATAAATGGGCTGGAGCGATAGCACAGTGGGTAGGGCATTTGCCTTGCATGCGGCCGACACAGCGGACCGGAGTTTGATTCCTCCGCCCCTCTCAGAGAGTCCAGCAAGCTACCCAGAGTATCTTGCCTGCATGGCAAAGCCTGGCAAGCTACCTGTGATGTATTTGATATACCAAACACAGTAACAAGTTTCACAATGTTACTGGGCCTGCTCTAGCAAATCGATGAACAATGGGAGGACAGTGACAGTGATACCATAGATAAGATATTCTGGATTATCTTTCTGTCTTGCTTATTTTTATTACCATAACCATCCTAAGTTGTATCCATATTACTACAAATGACAGAAATATGTCTTTTTAAATTTTTTTTTTTAATTTTTAGTGAAACACCATGAGGTACAGTTGTAGATTTACAATTTTTTGTGCTTGGGTTTCGATTATACAGTGATCAAATACCCATCCCTCCACCAGTGCCCATTTTCCACCACCATGGATAATATCCCTCCCACCCCCATCCCCCCCATCTCACCCTGCCTCTGTGGCAGGGCAATCCCTTGTGTTCTCTCTCTCTCTTTGAGTGTTGTGGTCTGCAAAAGAGGCTTTGAGTGGCAAACATGTTCAGTCCATAGTATACTTTCAAAATGCATCTCCCCTCCTGGGAGGATCCTCCAAACACCCTTTATTTGGTGCTCCCTTCTCTATCTGAGCTGCCCTTTCTGCTAGAATACCTGGCTGACCTCTAAGCTATGGAGTAATCCTCCTGGTGTTGATCTCAGCTATTCTTGGGTATTAATCTCAAGAAATATGTCTTTTTAAAAGCTAAATAATATTCCATATATTCCATCCCATTTTCTTCATTTATTTCTCTACGAACTTAGGTGTTTCAATGTCCTATTATAAATGATGCTGCACTTAATATGAAAATGTACATATATTTAAAAGTTAGTGGTTATATTAGATAAATTTTTAGAAATAAAATTTTGGGGTCAGAGGGTAGTTCTTTTGTTAAATTTTAAAGTCATCTCCATATTGTTTCCTATAGTGACTGAAAAAAATTACATTCCTATTGAAAGTAGACTATAGACCAAACATGATGGTCACTTAACACCTGCATTGCAGACCACAACATCCTAAAGGAGAGAAAGAGTAAAAAGGGAATCCACCTGATACAGAGGCAAGGGGAAAGCTATGGAGGGGGATGTGGGAGGAATACTGGGAACACTGGTGGTGGAGAACGGGCACGGTGGAGGGATGGGTACTAGACCATTGTACAGCTGAAATGTAAGCACGGAAGTTCGTAAGTCTGAAATTGTATCCCATGATGATTCATTAAAGGTAAGGTAAAGGTAAAGGCCCTCCCGTTGATCGTCGATTTGTTCGAGCGGGCCCAGTAACGTCTCCATTGGAGACTTTGTTGTTACTGTGTCTGGCATATCGAATACTCTCGGTAGCTTGCCGGGCTCTCCGAGAGGGGCGGAGGAATTGAACTCGGGTCGGCCATGTTGGCCGCGTGTAAGGCGAACGCCCTAACGCTGTGCTATCGCTCCAGCCCTACTACAAGTGCACAAATGCTCCCTTTCTCCACATCTTCATTGACTTTCTTTGATTCGGCCACATCCACTGTGCTGAGGGCTTGCTGCTAACTCTCTGCTTAGGGACCACTTCTTGCTGTGCTCAAGAGATCATCTGCAGTGCCAGAGATGAATCCCAGGTTGTGAGGTATTTGTGAGGCAAGTACCTAACCTGCTAAACTGTCTTTTCAACTTACTCCTACTTCCTTCATGCTCGCCTAACAGGTGTGAGATAGTATCCCAGTATGGTTTTGATTTGCATTTCCCTTATAATTAGCAATGTTAAACATCTTTGTCCATACTTGCTGGCCATCCGTATATATTTTTTTAAAAATGTCCCCGGATCTTCTGCTTATATCTTAATCAGATTGAAAGTGTTATTTGCTAATAAGTTGTAAGAGTTCTTTGCATGTTTTGGATATTCATGATAATGTGATATGTGATTTACAAATACTTTCTCCCCTTTATTAAGTTGTGCTTCCATTTAATTATTTTCTTTTCTGTGAAGTGTTCCACTGGTTTATTTTACTTTTGTGATATCTTTCTGATTAAAGTAAAACTTTAATCAAATGTCCAGAAATCATTGTCTTTGTCACGTAAAATTTATTTTCTGGGCATTCAGCCTGAAAATAATGTCAGCTTTATGTAGAGTAAATTTCTTTTATTTGAAAATCACCCCTATAACATCAACAAATACATAATTATAAACTTATCTTGGATTAAGCCATATTTAAGTCAGTAAGATACCCAACTCCTAAACCAAATAGAAGCAGGCAGAAATAGAGATAAATGAGATTAAACAAGTGATCATTAATTCAGGTGTCAACTGCACTGAATATTCCCATAAGAACTCGGGAATTGGAACCACCTGGTTTTTCAGATGACAATCAGCTAAAGACTAACAAAATGGAGGTGTTTTGCAAATCAGTATAATGGGCAGTTGTACCTGCAGACTCCTAGATCACTACCTCTATCACTCTACAACATAGCAGGAATGGTACCTAATGGAAATGAACAAAGGAGAGTTAGAAAAGAGACTCCAGCCTAGAGGAGTGTGGGGGAGTGATGCAGATTGCAAGAAAATCTATGCAGGCATTCTTACACAGTAAGATCTGCAACTCAATACCTTCATCCAGTCTAAAATTCTAACATTTACACTCATTACATATTACTCTCAGCTCAGAGCATAAGACTGAGGTACTTTTCTCTGAAGAAACTTAACTACATCTTTCCCTCCTTCTGAGAGAAAGGTCTGTTTAGGGACTCCAAATAAAATATGCATCTAATTCACACTTGATCACTTGAATTCCCATTAATCATCAATTTGCTTGAGCTGGCACCAGTAACGTCTCCATTTGTCCCTGTTGCATGCTAGTATAGCCCAATGGCATCTTTTCGTTCTAGGAACATGAAGAGCCTCAAACCGATCTTGAAGAAGAAGTCTGACCATCTGGTTGGTGGGCAGCCACATGGTCTTTTGACATCTCATGGAATCCAGTAGGTAATGGCTCTAGTCCAGCGGTCATCTCCAAATCGCATTACGTGTCCAGCCCATCTGATTTTCAATGCCTTGGCAAAATAGACAGCATCCCAGATTCTCAATCATCAAGGGAGGTCAGAACTCCAGATTCTCTCTCATTTGAGTGAAACATGATACTCCAAGCATAGCTCTTTCAATTCCTCTTTGAGAGACCCAAATAGCATTCTCATCTGTTTTCGTAGGGCCAAGGTCTCTGAGGCATATGTTAATGCAGGAAGAACAGTGGAATTGAATCGTAGATCTGTGCCCAGAGCCACATTTCTTTGTCCTCTTAGATATTTCTTCGACGCTCTTGAAGGCATTCCAAGCTGCTCTCTTCCTCCTGTGCAACCAGGTGCCAGGTCATTCGTCATGTTAACTTCTCAACCTAGGTACACATAACTGTTGCATTCGAAGATGTTTATCCCGTTGAGAGTGAATAGAATGTCAGAAATGAGACCGTTTCTCATAAACATTGTCTTCATGAGATTCAGCTGTAGTCCCACCTTTCCACACTCACAGTCGAAGTCGCCCAGCATTTATGCTGCTTGGCTAATGTTTGGTGTTATTAGAATGATGTCATCAGCAGAGCGGAGGTGGTATAGTTGCCAACCATCTATCTTCACTCCCATTCCTTCCTATTCCCGTCGTCGCATGATGTTCTCGAGGGTGGCACTGAAGAGTTTCGGTGAAATATTATCACCCTGCCAAACCCCTCTCTTGACATGGATGATCACTTCTTTGTAGAATGGTGAGATCCTGGTAGTGAATCCGTAATACAACTCACGGATTGAGTTTGAACGCCCTGATTGGCTAGGGCTTCGATGACTGCTTCTGTCTCAACAGAATCAAAGATCTTCTTTAAGTCAATGAACATTAGACAGAGTGGCATCTTGAACTCCCGAGAAACCTCTATGAGCTTGGTTATCGTGTGGATATGGTCAATCGTACTGAATTCTTTTCAGAACCTGGCTTGCTCAGATGGCTATCCTACATCTAGTGTTCTGCCAATCTTATTCAGGATGACTCGATTGAACAGCTTGTAGATTACAAATAATAGGCAAGTCAGGCAATAGTTGCCAATGTCGTAGATGCCTCCCTTCTTGTACAGTAATACAGTCCTGCTGGTTTTCCATTGGGATGGAACCTTGCATTCAGACAGGTAGTGTGTGAAGAACCAAGCCAGCGTATTGATGAGTACTGACGGCAGGTTCTTCAGGTGTTCAGATTTGACCTTGTCTGGGCCAGGTGCTCTTTTTTTCTTTACTGACGAAATGGCGTGTCGGATTTCAGAAGGGAAGTGCTTGTAGATGTGGCAGAAGCGGGAAAAGCATCCATAATGCCCTCCTGTCCTTCCCCAACTACAAGACCAAGATGACTGCCCTCTGACATCCTGTCAGATCTATCACATATTCCAGAAGGGCAGTAGAGATGATTATACATGACTTCTACTCAGATCTCTTTGATAACCATGTCCACCTGCCACATACCAAATTCCACAGGACAGACATGTCGTTCCCAACATTCTCCCTTCTGAAATCCGATACATCTAATTGTAAAGTTTAAAATAAAAAATAAAATGACTTGCTAATATCTCAGGATGACGTAGGCAGTTAGGTAGGGAAGCCTTCTCCAGATACCTCCCCCCCACCAGGCAAATAATAACAGCAATAGCTCTGAAGTTGTAAAAAATCAACTCTACAGAAAACGGGAATTAAGGCTTGATAAGACTTTGACCTGCTGCCAGCAACAGACCCAGAGAAGGCAGGACCCCCTTCTGAGGGAAGTTCCAGCAGGGATAAAAGACCAGGAAGAAATTTTAGAGAAGACCACTGGCCATTCCCAACCCCATCTCCTTGGCAACCTCCCTAGCAACAGACTTTTACCTCGGTAGAAGCCCCACGTAGTGCAATTGGAAAAGCCCTATAAAAACCACCTTGAACAAAGGAAGGGCTCATACATGCCGCCCATGCCCATGTGCTGCTAGTGCCCACTTGAGCAAGCATATGTGGCACCTGAGAACATGTGTCACTGGCATCTCGCCTCTTGAGATGTGTACTTTGTGCTTTCAAATCTAATGCTGGAAGGTCTGTAGGGGCTTCTCTGCCTTTAAATAAACCTGCACTATGTCTGGAGCATGTGACTCTCTCCTTCTCTCCCTCCTTCGCCCTGTTTTAAACCTCCAAATAAAATCTGTTTTACTTCACTTATCATCTACTCCTAAAATTCTTTTCTGCGACATAATGCAAGAACCCAGTAACCCTGAGTGCTGGGATGGCAGAGGTGGATCGGGAAAGAGTGATTGTCTTTCTCCTTCCTGCCGCACATAAACTACCTGAGGGGTCCACCAACAGGTATACACAACAATTTTCTATTTACACTTTTTTGTATCCATCTCTAAAAAACCGATAGTCAAGGATCACCAAATGCTTTAGAGAGGTCATTAAACTGTAAGAAAAAGAAAAAAAATAACTGATAGTTGCTTAAATAAACAGAGATAGTATGGCAGCAGGGTGGGGGGCAGCAAATGAAAATGAATAGATAAAAGACAATGCAACTGTGAAACAGAAAGGACTGCCTATAAAAAATAAACATTTATAAAAAAACGATAGCTATGATAGTTGAAAAAATTAGTAGTAAAAAACCGTCCTAATTTGGAATTCCTCAATCTTAGACATGGATTTTAATTTAAGTCATGTGAGAGATTTGACTAAGAAATAATAGTCAATTATGGAGCGATAGCACAGCAGGTAGGGCGTTTGCCTTGCATGAAGCCAATGTGGCCGACCCAAGTTCGATTCCTCTGCCCCTCTCGGAGAGCCTGGCAAGCTCCCCATGACGTATTCGATATGCCAAACACAGTAACAACAAAGTCTCCAATGCAGATGTTACTGGGCCTGCTCGAGCAAATCGATGATCAACGGGATGGCTTTTACCTTTTGTTTTTATTAGGACAGTGAAACAAGGAAGGAAAGGAAGCTAATAAAAAAAAAAAGTATGTTTTCAAGCTAATCAGTCTAGGAAGTAGCAGCTTAATCTAATTAAGAGTTTGGAAGATAGTGTAGATTACATTGTATGAGGGTGGTTTCCAGGGATATTTGGGTTATTCATGTGTGTAAACACACAAAAAATAAAAAGCCGGCAGTCAAGGGCAGTCAAGGGAGTGGCTGTGGCCTATCTCTCCCGCCGCCCGCGTTCCATAGTCTCAGGCCATTTTCCCCCCTCCAGGCAGGTGGATGGCGATGGTCAGGCAAAGGAAAGAAACGGGGGCCAGGCTGGTTGGTCTTAGCAGCGGTTTATTACAGGGAAGAGATGTATGTCATGGAGGCCTCAGGAATCCTCAAGCACATGCACCTTTGTTCTCTCAGCTTCTGTCCTCAGCCCCATCTTCCCAGGTTCTCTGATGCATGTGTCCCCCCAGAGAGCCTTGATGTCTCTCTTATATAGATCATAGTACCTCTAAAGGGCACAATATAGTGATGTCATCAAAAGGAGTTACAGAAAGAACATTGAGGCAAAACATACATTGTTTCTTTACATCTGCAGGCCAGTAATCTTGGCCTCCCATTTACAAGCTATTTGTATTAACACATCAAAGAGGAGTCTGCTAGAGCTTGGAGCCTACATCTCAAATATCAGCCTGCCTGGAGCCAGGTATCTACATCCCCAAGATCAGGCCTGGCTTAGCACCTGAGATCTGCTTACCTAAGACCAGTTAGGTTCCTGTGAGATAAGAGAGACTGCCTCAATATACTGAAATCATTTTCTGAAGGCAGTTTGGAGGGGAGAAAGGCTCAGTCTCATCCAAGCTAGTCAGGACACATAGGAAAACTGCTTCTAGGACGTGTCTGTCCTCTCCTTGTCCAACCAACATATAAGCATACATAATATTAATCATTTTGTATGGACACAGTAAGAAATACTTTGAGCTTATAGAATTGCTCTCCTAGGGCCATCTCGATCTCAGACTGCAGTGCTCAGGCCAGATATCTTTCCTGTTCCTAGCAGCAGGGTCCTAGTCTCGTCGTTACTTTTAGATCATGACAGCATTTGCCTATGATCAAACTCTTAACTTCTGGTTAAGAATCTTGGCACCTTGGCCTGGCCCATCTCGATGCCAGGGTAACTTACCGGCTTGCCCTGGTTCCATCCAGTCCCACGTCGGGACCCTGCCCTTGGGGTGCTAGGAAGTGAGGGCAACTGAGGCTTAAGTTGAGAAGGCAGATGCCCAGGAGTGAATAATATTCAAAGCCAATCAATTCCTAAGTTACAAAGCATATTAATTAATTAACTAATTGTCTTCCTGTATCTATACAAAAGGACATTGCATTAAAGTAAACTGCTCAAAAGACATAAGGAGAGGAGAAAGGCAATATTAACTTACAGTACAGCTTCAGTGTCTAAGAAGGATGAGACCTTACAAATTGGTTGGGGAAGAGAACATAGAAGTAGTTACAGACAAACAAAGTAATCGGAGTGACTCGGGAGCACTGTGATAGTTGCAACCTGATAAACCTAAGATCCGTGTACGCCAACATTCATGTAGTGGCCATATGTGCCCTCAGAAAAAAAAAAACTAACAACGAAAACTCTGATGCTAAGAGTCACAAACGTAACTGTAGAAGATTCCTAGAGAAGTTGTAAAAACTGATGATAAACTTGATGGCTTAGAGCTATAGAAATTCATTTTCTAGTTTAGGATATTAGAAGTCCAAAGTCAAGAACTGATCTTCTTTGAGGACTCTTCCTTTGAAGACTCTGAGGGGAAATCATTGTATACATCTCTTCTAGTTTAGATTGGTTGTCTGTCTTAGGCATTCTTTTACTGTAGATGCATGAGTTGAATCTCTCTTTA
The DNA here is from genome assembly GCF_029834395.1 of Sorex fumeus. Taxonomy (NCBI): domain Eukaryota; kingdom Metazoa; phylum Chordata; class Mammalia; order Eulipotyphla; family Soricidae; genus Sorex; species Sorex fumeus. Next base: position 64,425,072 of record NW_026606129.1, read on the forward strand.
CTATCATACTGTTTTCTTTGTGTGTGTCTTCTTTTCTTCCCATAAAGATATTGATCATTCACTTTAGGTCCTATACCAATACAATATAGTCCCATTTATATTCTTATCTAATTGTTGTCTGTAAATATTTTATTTCTAAATAAATGGCACAATCTGAGATCATATTAGCTGTTTAATTTACACTTGTCTCATACAATTTTTTAAATGAAGTCAACTGAAGAAGATAAGCACACGGAAGTCAGCATGAAAAAAAAAAGAGTGTATAATGTGTAATATTGGCCGGAACGATAGCACAATGGGTAGGGCATTTGCCTTGCACACGGCCTACCCAGGTTTGATTCCTCTGTTCCTCTCAGAGAGCCTGGCAAGCTACTGAGAGTATCTCACCTTCAAGGCAGAGTCTGGCAAGCTCCCCAAGGAGTATTCGATATGCCAAAAAGAGTAACAACAAGTCTCACAATGGAGACATTACTGGTGCCCACTTGAGCAAATTGATGAACAATGACAGTGCTACAATGCGCAATAAAACACACTTAGACTTTAATATAAGAAAGAAATATAATAGAGTTTAGATAAGGTTGGGTGCAGGCAATGGGTATCTCATTGATATATCCATATTTTAAAGGCAGTCTCCTGCCTCCTGCCTGGCTGTCCTCACCAGGGCCCCTTGGAGGAGAGTGTGTTGAGTTTCCCTCCCCACTCTGAGCAGAGCCCTGGCAGCTGAAGACCTCTGGTTCCAGTCACAGCCATGCTTAAGACCACTCTCCACCTGTACGGACGAGCCTCACGCATGAAGGAAACAGCAGAGGAACACAGGTGTGCGGGACCAGGGGTGTAGATCTCCAAGCCTGCTCAGATTGGGATTGGGGCCTCCTCCACCCAGATCCCCCATCTTCCAGTATGTAAGAGTTACATCCACCAACTGCCCCCGGTGTCATGTAATCCCATCAATGGCCAAGACTCAGAGACTATAAAACCCTGTTCCCACAGCATTCGCGGCTGCGGGACATTTTATTATCTAATTCTTACTCTGGAGAACCTGGCAGCTACCAAAAGTATCCAGCCCACATGGCAGAGTCTGGCAAACTCCCTGTGGCATATTCAATATGCCAAAACCTAGTAACAATGATGGGTCTTATTCTCCTGACCCTGAAAGAGCCTCGAATGTGGCACTTTTTAAAATCTCAGGGCTAGGACGAAGGAGACGTCACTGGTGCCTGCTCAAGGCAATCGATGAAGAGCAGGATGACAGTGATACAGTGATATTTTAAAGGAAACTAAATTGATATTTTAAAGGAAACTAAACACAAGTATATTAAAATTGTTCTTATGGGCCATGGAGAGCTCAATGGAACAGTATACACTGGCTAGGCAGGAGGCTACAAGTTTCATTCCTGCCAATGCTTTACATGCTAATCCTGATGAAACTACAGATCGTGATTCCTAGTACCACTGCTACAAAGTTATGCAATGAAGTGCATGCACAAGCGATTCAGCTAAAGTGTCAAATCATGGGAACACACAACTTATTGTGTGAGCACCAAAACCATGAGTAGAAGTGTCCCCAGTCACCACAACAGAGACCAAAAAAGAAGAGGAAGAGGGGTAATTAATACTTTCACTATAAAGTATACTTTAGTCACTGTGCTGGAGCGATAGCACAGCGGTAGGGCGTTTGCCTTGCACACAGCCTACATGGCCGACCCGAGTTCAATTCCTCCGCCCCTCTCGGAGAGCCCGGCAAGCTACCGAGAGTATTCGATATGCCAGACACAGTAACAACAAAGTCTCCAATGGAGACGTTACTGGGCCCGCTCGAGCAAATCGATGATCAACGGGAGGGCCTTTACCTTTACCTTTACCTAGTCACTGTGAGGACTAAACAAATTTCCTGATAGTTATTTGACTGGGGAAGGTAAAAGCATAGAACAATGTGAACGCATAAAGCAAGTGCAGTGCAAAGCATTAAGCAGCAAAGTAATCAACTAAGGTATAGGATGTCTAAAGTTTGAATGGTTAAAAAAAAAACAAGATTGTGAGTAAATCTTCAAAGTTTCCAGTAAATACATGTCACTATCAGGCAAACAGACCTATGCTAAGTTTCTGTCATAATATTTTAAAACATTTGAATTAATGAGAAAAGCATAAAATTATCCAGAGATAATGGTGGTGCATTCATATTTTTAAAAGCAGAATTAGGACAGTAGCAGGGTTCTCAGTAACAGTACTGAAAGCTAAGCGATGATAAAATACTAGCTTTCAGTTTCGGAGGGAGATTATTTTCAACCTTGAATATGATGCCTTCTAAACTACCAATCAAATATGAGGATAAGGTGAAAAACTTTTCAAGCATTCATATTACAAATCAATTATCTTCTGTACACCTTTTTCCTCTGTTCCAAGAAAATATAAGAATGGACTAAGAAGCTAAATCAGACAAAGAACAGTAGTGCACAGTGACAAACTCCGAATATTGACATACAAAATCAATTATCAAACAACTTGCCAAGGTAAGGAGAGATAAAAAGGCTAGACAAGAAAATACACAGAGACAGTAGTGGAGGATCAGTCATGGGTACTTTGGTGGTCGTAGTGGGTGTGATAATCTGACATATTGATACCATGAACTTTAACACTATTATAGCTATACAACTATATATATGCAATATATATATGTATATATATCACTGTCCTCCCATTGTTTATCATTTGCGGGAGAAGGCACCAGTAACATCTCCATTGTGAGACTTGTTGTTACTGTTTTTGGCATATCGAAGAGGCCACAGGGAGCTTGCCAGGCTCTGCTGTGTGGGTGGGATACTCTTGGTAGCTTGCTGGTCTCTCCGAGAAAGAAGGAGGAATCAAACCCAGGTTGGCTGCATGTAAGGCAAACGCCCTACCCGCTGTGCTATTGCTCCAATCCTGGTAATTCAAATAAAAAATAAGTTTTTGGCCTTATTATTTTTGGGGGGGAACCACACCCAATTGGGGTTGTAATTTCTGGTGCATTGCTAGGATTTGGTACCTGGGTACTTGAAATGTCATGTGGAACCAGGAATCAACCCAGCCCTCCTCATACAAAGCATGAGAAGTGGCACTTTGAATTATCTCCCCAGCTCATCATAAGAATATTTCTCAATGACTGCTGAGCAATGCAGCCTCAAGAAACTTTATTAGAATTTTACCAAGTATATCTATCAAATCGCTACACAAGAACAGCCATGCACCACCACCCATGGCGTATTTGATATACCAAAAACAGTGACAATATTGGGTCTCATTCTCCTGACCCTGAAAGAGCCTCCAATACAGCAGCGTTGGGAAAGACAAGCAAGGAGACGCTGCTAAAATCTGAGGGCTGGGACAAATGGAGACGTTACAGGTGCACACCCGAGTACATCAATGAACAATGGGATGACAGTGATACTGTGATACAGTGATAGTTATCAAATGGGGTCTTGGTAATTTTGCCTGCAAACAGATATTGCTAAATTAACACCAGGATGAAAAACTTTGTTTTTGCTTTAAGAGTTAAAAGTTATCAACCAAAACTGAAAACACACACACACACACACACACACACACACACACACACACAGAAATGAGGTGAAAAAGGAGAGAGAGAGAGAGAGAGAGAAAGAGAGAGAGAGAGGTAGAAAAGTACCAGCCATAGTGACAGGCAGGGGGGCTGGGGAGCAGCGCAGAGACCGGGAGGGGAAATGGGGACCATTGGTGGTGAGAAAAGTAGTGGTGAAGAAATGAGTGTTGGAACATTATATTGCTGAAATCCAATCATGAACAACTTTGTAAATGTGTTTATCACTGATTCAATTTAAAAAAATATTTAAGCACATATTGTACTAAATAATGTCCCAGGTTGGAGCAGAAGAGTGGACTTGAGGGAAGAAAGCCTTCACGAAAATATGCAAAGTTAGCATCCAAGAGATGTTAAGTTTGACATTGGAAAAATGTATTGGAAAATGTCTTTGGAGAGTCATTTAAAAGTCTGGTGGATTTTATTGGCTTGCATTAAAATTTAGCAATTAAAAGGAGTCACATTTGAAATCCAGGTAAAACAAAGTGGTGCAAGAAATGAAATGTGATGATACACCCACTTCACTGAACAGTAAGAAATATTTACATAGCCAGAATAATAAAACTGACGATGTGTAGTTAGTAAAAATTATAATGTAATTATACTTTAAGGTGTAGAATCAAGACAAAGGGAATATAACATGACTATAATCTTCCTCTAAGAGTAAGGAAGTGGACAGCATTTAAATTTAACAATCCCCCCAAAATAGTTTAGGCATATTCTTCAGAAAAAAAAAGTAATAACCTGAGGGGGAGGAAGTATAAAGGTTTTAAATTAATTGACTCTGGGCAGAGGAAGATACGCATAAGAGTTGAATCAGTCTTGGGGTAATGAGTGTATGCTAGTAATTTGGTGTTATTAATTCTGTTTTTTTTAGTCCAAAGTATTCTGCAGTTCATCAAATTCTGTAAGTTGCCTAAGTTTCCTTCCCACCTTATCTTACAAATATTCTCTTTCTAGAGTTGGGGCTCAGAAAGTCAAATATGTTGAAAGAACATCATTTATGTATTTCTGTAGTCGGCATTAAATTTTGCATCACTCAAGAAAGAAATCCCATTGACGAACAACAAGCTACAGTTGGGAAGAGATTCCTTAAGCTGTGAAATTTGCACTGGGAAAGGGGAGAATATGATGAACACCCAGCACCCAACATTACAATAGTATACTTAAAATATGGAAAAGGGAGAAAGGAAACTATGAGATATATATATACATATATATATATATAGAGAGAGAGAGAGAGAGAGAGTTCAGTAACCACCAGGCATCATTTTAGTGACCTTTCACAATCTCCCTGAAGATGCCCTATTGGATTTTAGTTACCTAAATGTTGCCCCTCACACACATCAAGCTAATCACTGAGCTAACTGGGAGTTGAGTGACACTGGGTTGAACCTAGAGGACACATAGACCCTGACCTATCCAGTCCAATCTGACAGCTAGAAAGCAAGCAGCACCATTACAGTGGAAAAAGCCTTTCTGGGGCCTGAGAAATACTATAGGGCTTCAGGTGCACACTATGCATGCAGGGAGCCCTAACTTTGTCTCCAGCATATGTGGGTCCCTGAAGAACACCAGATGTAGCCGCAGAGGGACTCACATATCTGAAGGGTGTGTCCCTGGCAACCCCTCAGCACTGCTTGCGTGGCCTGGGTAATCTCTGGCACCACAGGATCCCAGCAGCACCATGTCCTTGGGTGCTAGCACTAAAGAGCAAGCCTGCTTGGCTGAGAATCACTGGTATGCTTTGGTATTTTTCCACTCCTGGAAGTTACATTATGTGTCTGACACCCCAGTTTCCCAATAAATTTAACTACCCCCACACCATGCCCTAAAAGTGATTTCCTAGCCACACCCACAACTGCCTGACCAGTGGCGACCAGCCACTGGTGATTACTTAGGCTCCCTGGAACTTTGGGCCCAGGTATTCTCAAGTACTTGCAATCTGTAACTTGAGGTTTTCCTTAATCTGCTAGAACTTGGCACAGAGGTACCGCACAGCATTTGTGACGGCACAACGACTGGTTGCTTCTCATGCCTGCTATAAGTTTAGGCTTCTGCAATCTTGAATCTCAGTTGAACATCAGGCTTTATAGAGCTTGACAGAGTTGCCTTCAGTGCTGAAATGCTCAAACTCCTGATTACTGCCCAGGTCTGCACAAATTCAGTGCACAGTTGTCAGTGGGTGCCTGTGAATTTGAACATTTGATTAGAACCCTGATTCACTCACACCCGGTGCTACAAAATTTTCAACACACACACACACACACACACACACACACACACACACACACACACATCGTCCCACCACAGGATACTATACAGATCTACTTGACTTTGATACTATAATTTTGACTGTATGCTCACCTATGCAAATCCCACATTAGACACACAGGTATTCTTAGTGCCATAGTCGCTGATAGTTTGATGACTGCAAACCTTCAGTTGTGTACAAGACTATTTGACATATATGCTCACAGCTGCTGCCAGGCACTAAAAACATGTGTTGCCACTCAAGTTTGTTCAGTGTTGGTGCAATAGCCACAACAGAACATTCACGAGCACAAACTCCTGGTAGATGCTCAAGCCCACAAAAACTCAAAAAGTCACCGTTACCCGCTGGAATGCGGGATTGTGATTATGAACCCCTGATTACCAGTCAAGTCTGTTTGAACACAGTCTTTTTTGCCTCTAGCTTCACATCACATCAGACACAATTCACTTGCACCAATGGATGAAAGCGAAAGCCTGGTAAGGAACACCAAGAATCTCAGAGTTTTCTAAACACTCTGACAAAAACTTCAACGCAACAATACTATTGGTTCTCCCTAAAATAAAGGAATCCATGGAGAGGGACTGGAGATAAGGTATAAAGGGTAGGCTCTTGCCTTAAACATAACCATCTGGGGTTCACTAGCTTGCACCCCCATAAAGTTCTATGAACCCTACCAGGAGTAATTTTTGAGTGCAGAGCCAGGAATCAGCCCTGAGAACTGCTGGGTATGGCCAAAACACCCAAAAAATAAGTTAAAAACACTGTGGTATTGGAATAAAAAACAGACAGTAGGTCCATGGGAATAGATAAAGAGCCCAGAAATAGGCACTCTGCTATAAGAATACTCAACAACTGAGGAGTAATGACAACATAATAAGGAAGAAATTTCTCTTCTACAGTTGGTTCTGAGAGACCTGGATAGCCACATACACAAGGATAAAATTGGACTATTATATCACAATAACCATAAATGTTAACTCAAAATGGATTAAAGACCTGTATATTACATATAATATGTAAACTGAATTGAAAAAACGCTTTAGTAAAACAGTCCATGACATTGGCTTCAGTGTCTTATATAATTTAATTCCATTGGCAAGGAAAACAAAATTAAACTTCCAAAGAAACTATCACTAAAACAGAAAGACATTCTGCTAAATGGAGAATATAGTATACTACTTAACTGAAAAATAGTTTAAAATTAAGATATATAAAAAAATCACAATATTAAACAATAAAATAATGAACCACCCTTTCCCAAAATGTGAAGTACTTAACTGGCACCCTCTTGAATAGATATACTGATGCCCAACTGACATGTGAAAAAATAGTAATTGTAACTTATTATCAGGGCAATGCAAACAAAAACAAAAACTCTTGCCTGTGAGAATGACCTACCTAGAACAGGCCCAAAGAACAAGTGTTAGCAGAGATGTGGAGAGAAGAGAACCTCCCTTCAGTGCTCCTGGAAGTGTACATTGGCTCAATATCTGTGAAAAACAACACGGGTTTATCTAAAAAGAATTGAAAAGAGTTCTAAGTATGATATAGCAAATTGACTCCTATGTACCTACAGAAATAGCACAAAACATCATGTCAAAAAGATATATGCACACTTGTATTCATTACGGAAATATTACATAGCCAATACATATTTTTAAACAACTCACGTACTCAGTGTCAGATGGTGGATAAAGATATCAAATGCATGTACAATAAACTGCTATCCATCTGTAGGAAAAGATGAAGTCTTACCTTTTGCCAAATAGGACCGGTGGGGTCACGCTGAATAGAATAACTCAGAAACAGTAAGTCAGCACAATTCTCTTATGCATATGTGAGATTTAAAGAAATTTTAAAAACCTAGAGAGCATATAGAGGGCAGACGCTTTCCTTGCACGTGGTCAGATTCCATGCCCAGCATCCGTGAGCACCGCCAGGAGGGATTCCTGAGAGCAGAGCCAGGAGTAGCCCCCCTCCCCCATCATCTCTGGTGTGCCCCCCCAAAGCAAAACCTGACTTTGAAGACTCAGTCTGAATTGAGGGGTGAAGGACAAGTTTCTGTAAATAAAAACAGCACATGCACACACGGGTGTGGAAGAAATGACTGGTGTTCATTTTTACAGAAAATCGACATTTGATTGCTCATTGCTGGTAGCTAAATGAGGTGGTTTAGCAGAAGGTGTGCCTGATGGACAACATTCTGGAGAGATCGACAAGCACTTCCAGGCTCTGATACAGCGCCCAAGACCAAAGAGGGTCACGGATGACTCCAACGCCAAGAGCAGGCGTGACGTCATGAGGTACCTGGACGTGCTGCCCACGCTCACCTTGGCCCATGAGCACCTGGATGTGCGCGAGACTGGACTCGAGCTCCGGAGCGCCGAGAGCTTGAACCCGCGGCTGTCCTGCTCCAATGGCACCGCCAACTTCCAGAGTTTCACCTCCAGGTGGGCCTCTAAAGCCCATTGTCAAGCTTTCCACCCTGGACTGTTCCGTGAGGAGCCCTTCGTGCACCAGGGCCATGTAGTTGGCTGGGAGGAAGGTGAAGGGGCAGACCTTCAAGATGCACCATTTGGGGAAGACAGTGGGCCCGGGGGTGGCTTCCTGGAGCGCAGCTGGGATGAGGCGCGTGTAGATGTGCTCAGGGTGCCCGGGCTGGCCTGGTGCTGGTGCAAGGAGTCAACGTCTTTCTGCAGCGACCGTTGCATTAACTGTCAGTCTGAGCGCGCGGAGACCAGGCAGCGCCCAGTGCTGCACGAGAGCTCCAGGGCCCAGTGGGTGACCACCTTGCCCGTGCATGACCGCAGTGCCAAGGACCCAGCTTCCTGGATGGCAAGTAAGGGAACAGTGACAGCCACCGAGGTGCCCTTAGACTTGTGTGGGTTGAGGGGCTACTATCCTGGGATAGCCTGAACGAGGTCTGGGGACTCCGGATATTGGTAAGTTTCTGCCTCGCCTGGAGAAACTGTGGTGCCTCCATTTTGGGGCACAGGCTATGAACTCTTGCACAGCTCCATGCATAAAGATGTTATTTATGTAACCTGGGTGCATAGTTAATGAAAAACATTAAATATGCACCCAGGTTACACATACAAACACCACCACCACTTACATTTTTGAAGTAGCATATTTCTTTGTATTGATCAGAGGGTCCTAGGAAAAGTAAAAATCTATGGGGAGGAAGTACTTTATCTGATATATTTTAAAATATCTAATATTGAAAAATAAATGAACGAATCATTATACTTGAACTGCTATATTTGATGACAATATTGATGCACATTTGACAAATTATAAATAAAGGGCTTTTGTGGAAAGTTAATAAAGAAGTCGCTAGTATAACACTATGATAGAAGACACTTCATAAAAGATACCTGGCTCATATTTCTAAAGTTATTGACTGTCTTCAGCCAAATCTAAAATAATATTAATGTTTTTAAAATCCACTTTGTGTGGCCATTCTGTCTTGGATTGCATTTTTACACAGTTAGTGTTTGAAGCAATATGGGACTCTAGTAGAATAAGGAATGTGTATACCTGCATTTTAGGCATGTCCATTAGGCTAATTAAAATCTAGTATGGCCACAGCTTTTTAATTACTTTCCGTCATTGTTGCAGTCAATGAAGCTAGGTCGATTATGAACTATAATTTCTCACTTATAATAAATCCTCGAATCTTGGCCAAGATTTCTCAGGGATCCATGGACTCAGGTTGGGACGAGGAATTGCTCTTTGCAGGAAAAGGTAAGTCAGTCCTAGACCTTACTCAGGTTTATGGGTTTTTTTTGTCTCACCTCCTGGAAAGGAATTTCGAGAGCAGATGAGCAGTGAAGTAGAGCAGATTTTATTTGGAGGTTCCTTTTGAAGTTGAGGAGGAAGGAAAAGTGAGAGTGTAGCATACTCAAGGGAGAACACGCGCTTCTCCAAGGGTAGAGAGAGTCCCTACATACACTCCGTCATAACATAGGGAACTACACAACTCAAAAAGGGAAACGCAGGAGACACAAGTGCTTGGCCATGTGGAAACAAGCAGATTGTGGGCTCAGGCAGCCTATGTGTGCACTCCTTTTGTTCAAGGTGGCTTTTATAGGGTTTCTCCAAGCCACCCCACTGGGCTTTCTACTTAGATAAGAGACCCCTTGTTAGGGTTGTTGCTAAGTGTGTAGAGTTGGGTGTGGTCTTCTTTGAAACTCCTTTTCTTGACCTTTGTTCCTGCTGGAAATTCTCTCAGAGGGTGGCCCAGCCTTCTCTGGTTTGGGCTAGCCTAGAGTTAGTAAAGTAAAGTAAAGTAAAGTAAAGTAAAGTAAAGTAAAGTAAAGGCCCTCCCGTTGATCTTCGATTTGCTCGAGCGGGCCCAGTAACGTCTCCATTGGAGACTTTGTTGTTACTGTGTTTGGCATATCGAATACTCTCAGTAGCTTGCCAGGCTCTCCGAGAGGGGCAGAGGAATCGAACTCGGGTCAGCCATGTTGGCCGCTTGTAAGGCAAACGCCCTACCACTGTTAATCAGATTAAAGGAAGGAATTGCAGGGTCTTTCTATTGGGAGGGATCCAGTCATTTTGCCATTGACTTGGGAGGGGTCTTCCCTATCTTCCGGCTTGCTCACATTACTGGGAGTTCAAAGTTATTTCAGATCTTGACTATTGATGAGCAACCTAAGGCTCTACGACTTGTAGTTTATGTATATATTTTCACTTTCCCGAAGCACGACTCTGCATCACTACAAGGCTGCTGTGTGGGAGTGTGTGTATTAGGCATCTGTTGTTTTTGCCTGCCTGGCACCTTTCTTTATTCTTCAGAAAAGCTCTTTGGGTTTATTTGGGGGCACTGAACCCCACCCATTGGTTAACGTTTGGGTGTGAATATCACTCAAGGAACTCAGCTCTCCCCTCCAAAGCATCTGGATTTATGACCCACGTTGAGTCAGTCAGATTCAGGCAGGAATTTCAATCAAGTAGAGATGTGACTTGAAAATGAGTGGAGAAATCTACCCCTGCCATACTATTCTGAAAATACTGTACATACATTCCCATGATTTCAAATAAGGATCTCCAAACTTCTTCTGCATAAGCCAGTACATTTTTTATAAATTTTTTAAATTTTATTTTCCTAAAGTTCGCGATAGCACAGCGGTAGGGCGTTCGCCTTACAAGCGGCCAACATGGCCGACCCGAGTTCGATTCCTCCGCCCCTCTCGGAGAGCCCGGCAAGCTACCGAGAGTATTCGATATGCCAGACACAGTAACAACAAAATCTCCAATGGAGACGTTACTGGGCCCGCTCGAGCAAATCGACGATCAACGGGAGGGCCTTTACCTTTACCTTTACCATGATAATTAATTGCAATCAATAGTTCAACACCAATCCCACCACCATTACACCTTCCCACCACCATTATTTTGATTTTTTTTAAGTAAGCCTGTACATTTTAGGATTTGTAAGTCATCCTTTTTAGGATTTGTGAGCCATCATTTGGTTTCTGTCTCTCCATGACAAGACCTGTAGGTTTTTTTCCTTTCCCCGTGTGTTCTCTCAAGTTATTCATATTCTAACTATAATTCTTTTTTTTCTATTTATCATAGTCAGAGGTAGTTTATATTGCTTATCACTAAAGAACTCTATCAGAATAAACTGAATCTTTTGGCTAGTGAGTGGCTCAGTTGACTGTCCTAACATCCACATAACAATGACTTTCTTTTTATGTCTGTCTCCTCCTAGAATTTTCAGTAGCAATTGTAGCAGTTAACAGGAACAATTCAGCTTGCTCATAAGGACACAAAAAGCCTGCTGATGCAAGTAAAGAGGAAGTCAGTGTCTTTTCAGATTTTTAGGATGCTTAGGATCAAATTGAAAATAGAATGTTCATTTGCTAATAGTTCCATTTTTTGAATGTCTCTTTTCATGAAATAGGAATTGGTAGAGTTAATGACACTTTTTTAGTCGGTATCCCAGAGGAATTTTTTTAATGACCTAGAGATTTTTAAAAAATTTTAATTAAAAATTTTGAAAATCGTGCTATCATTTAATCCCAGGTATCCTATGCTCCCCATGTTGGAAGATACTGAGACCAAACCTGCCATGCTGTGAGACTAACTTTATGTGAGGCTTTCAGTCTATAATCTTCTAGAGTGACTAGATTGCACATGTGCCAGCACTTCCTCCTCTTTGTGTTTCCTACTGTTCTAGAAGAAAAGTAAATACGGTAGGGCATCTTAGTTATACCACACACATTAAATAATGAAGTCTTTTTTAATAGTCTGGCACTAGAAGGAATACATAATGAGCCTGGTCCTTCCTTCATAAGACTTTGTCTTCCCAAGAGGAGAACATTACCGTCTAAGACATTTTGAATAGTGAACAATAGGGAACACACCATGCTTGCTTTAGTCAAAGTCAGTTACAAAAATATGATCCAGAGAGACGCTACTGATATTGGTTTTCTTCTAACAATATAGATCTCTCTTAACAAGGTCTATCAAAATTTTATGTTGTAGGTGCCTAGTATGTGTGAGATACTTTGCTAGGTGTTTGGCAGACATTCAATTTGATTGCTGTAGCAACGTTGTAGAAAATATTTTCTTCATTTTTAGAGAATGCTACGATTGATTTATTCATAACTAAAAATGAGTTACAGAATAGAAATTCAAACCAATCTCCAACTGATCCTAAATTCTCTGCCCCTTATGTCCTTTCAAATGAAAGAGTCTGTCTTTTATGCTGAGTTTAAAAATGCTAGACATTTTCCTTTTGGGTAGGGGTTACTCCAAAGCCTGCTAAGAGGGCCCCAGGGCAACTACTAGTAATTCTCAATGGGATTCAAGGATTGAATGATTGAATGCTGGGGGACCAACAGCACCACTGTGGAGGTGCTCAGGGGCCTCTAGAGCTGCTCCTGGGACTAGGCTCTCCTGGAAATCTAACCCATTGACCTTCTGGGCCACTAATAAGTTTATATACTTCTTTAAGAACTGTAAAAATGCTTTTAATTTATTTAAATATTTCCGTTCCTCCACTTCCTCACCATATTCTCTGTGTTTTTGATGAAAGTAATTGGGTGGATTTAAAATCTGTGAGATAAATGTTTTTTAACAACTGATTAATGTTTATAGCATCTTTTTCGTGTGTAATGGCAATTGATATGCCACCTTTAGTAAAGTTTCTATTCAAACCCTTCACCTACTTTTGGGCCATACCTGGTGGAACTTGGGAGCTATTCACAGCACTGTACTTGGGGTCACTGTTGCTGTGCTCAGGGGACCATGTGTTGTTGAGGATCAAATGGGAGTTGGACACATGCATGAAAAGTGTCTTAACCTCTCTGACACTTCTCCAGCCCCATTTTCAAAAATCTATGTTGTAGTACTAGAAATTCTGGTAGTGTAGGGAACTCAGTGTTTATTTCCTTGGGGCAGGGGAGGTCACTCCTCACAGTACTTTAGTGACCATGGAGGCAAAGGACTGAGTGTTGGCCCCTGTATACAATTCATCTCCTCCAGCCATTTGAGCTGTCTTCATAGCCCACATATTTTCATTTTAAAATGACAATTGGTAAAACATTTTTTAACAAAAGAAAGTTTTTATATTATACTTTACTAATAATTAGCACAATTGTTTATATGCAACCCTAAAAATGTTAATTCTATCCATATCCAAATCTCAAGTGTATCATCATGTGACCCTTTAGGACAGCATGCACGTTTTGATGTGTTCATTTTTCCCAGAGATCGACAAGTTTTAGTACCTTTAGAAATATTTTATTATCATTCTAAACATACATTGAGAAAAATGTTATGGGTGGCGAGGAGGAGGGTGGTGGAGAGGTGGAGAATGGAACAGAATTAGACTGTTGTAATTTTTGAGTTGGTGGGTCCATGTGACTGATTTATAAAGGAGAAAAAGGAGAGGTAGGACCTCAGTCCCCAACCTGAATTGTTTTCTATTACCATGGGTCCCATTTCTACAACTGTATGGCCAGTTGTCTCATGAACTGTGGCCTTCTCCTGCAACGAGGACTGGGATGATTTTCCACTTGTCTCCACACTCTGGAAGATATCCTCAATATGTTCTTCGGGTTCTTCCTGAAGGATTGACGAACTTTGCAGCTGGGGGAAGATCGAATGGGGTGTGTTGGTTGGGTGTCCTTGGGAAGGGCAGTCCCTTCCTGGCCCCTCCCAGGCCCCTCCCAGCATACATGGGCTTCCAAGGAGGTGTTGAGTGGAGGTGGCCCAGAATGCCCCATGGGAAAGTCGGGGGTTGAGAGAAATTGGAAGGAGGGAAACCAAGAGTGAAGGAGGGTTTGTCCCAGGGGACCCTGAGGGCAGCAGTCAGGCTCACCGAGGTTGTGGTAAACACGGTGAACGGCTGATTCACAACATGAATGTCGTCGTCTGTAACCGGCAGCACTGCCAAACTCTCCTTCACTTCCTCCTCCTTCACCTCTTCCTCCTCCTTCACCTCTTCCTCCTCCTTCATCTTTTCCTCTCCCTTCACTTCTGCTTCCTCCTTCACCTCCTCCTCCTTAACCTCCTCTTTCTGACCCTCCTCCTCCTTTTTCTCCTCCTCCTCCTTAACCTCCTCATCCTGTCCCTCTTCCTCCTTCATCTCCTCCTCTTCCTTCACCTCCTCCTCCTTATCCTCATCCTGTCCCTCCTCCTCCTTTATCTCCTCCTCTTCCTTCACCTCCTCCTCCTTATCCTCCTCATCCTGTCCCTCCTCCTTCTTCATCTCCTCTTCCTTCACCTCCTCCTCCTTATCCTCATCCTGTCCCTCCTCCTCCTTCATCTCCTCTTCCTTCACCTCCTCCTCCTTTTCCTCATCCTGTCCCTCCTCCTCCTTCATCTCCTCCTCTTCCTTCACGTCCTCCTCCTTATCCTCATCCTGTCCCTCCTCCTCCTTTATCTCCTCCTCTTCCTTCACCTCCTCCTCCTTATCCTCATCCTGTCCCTCCTCCTCCTTCTCTTCCTCCCCCTCCTCCTCATTCTCCTCATTGTCCTCCTCCTCCTCCTCCTCCTCCTCCTCTTCTTCCACCTGTTGCTCCTTCCTTTGCTCAGCTTCATTTCCTGTGGGAGAATCCCCAGTGTCAGAGACAGCCAAAGACAGAGGACCCCCTAGGGCAGATCTGGCTTGCTCTGCCTCCCTGTGTAGCCCTACCCTCACCCTGCACCCACCTCATCCAAATCTAGCTTCTCCCTGCTGGGGTCCCTGTCACTTACTATTTGTGTGAGTGCTGATAACTTTGAGCTGAGCCCGGAGATGCAGGTTCTCTTCTTTGTTTTGTTTCAGAAGTTCCTAGAGGTGAGGGAAGAAGGTGAGGAGGGAGTGAGGAAGGAAGACTGCTTCGCCTCATCCTGCTCAGGTGTACAGGGCCCCCTCTCTTACTTGAAGTCTTTTAATTTCCACCTTCATATCATTTAATTCACAGTTGTGCTTGAGTCTTTCTTGTTCCAATTGTTCCAGGAGCTGCCGCTCCTTCTGGATGGCTAATTTATGGCATGTAGCCAGTTGTGTGCGAAGATTAGCGGCTTCCTGTTGCATCTCTCGAAGACAGGCGTCTTGCTGCTGGCGCAGATTCCAGGCGTCTCGATCATTTCTTCTGACCTGCGGGCAAGCTGGGAGTAAGGACGGGCAGCAGGGGCAGCCTGAGTCTTCAGCCCAGGAGATTCTCACACACAGACTCCCAGGCCCAAGGAAACAGCATTTGGGAGTCTGTTCCCCGCACAGGTCCTAATGGTCTTACTCCAGGACCTAAGAGATGCCACTCCCCCCGCCCACACACACACACACACACGCGCACACACACACACACACACACACACACACACACACACACACACACACACACCCCACCACCACCACCAGGGCCCTTGCCTCCTTTCCCTGTCTCCCACCCCCCAGGAACCTTCCTCCCTGGCTATTAGCTCCTGAATCTTGGTGGTGCGTGGTGAAGTTTAGGCTTCAGCCCAGGGCTCAATCTGTGCTTGGTGCCCTCCCCCCGCTCTGCCCCCCCCCCCAATTGTTTGGAGTCTTTCTTACTACATACTTTAGCTTTGATTGTGATTTCTAGGCCAAGCCCTAAATGACATAGAGACCTTTGCATCACCCTTCCCCCTTTCCCTGGGTGGGAACTGCCTTGGTTCTCTCGCCCTGGCTCCTAGCAACACCTCCCCCTTTCAGGCAGGAGTCGCACCCCAGCTAGAGCAGGGGTTACCTTTTCTGATATCTCCTTTAATATTTTCTGGAGAAGTTGCACCTTTTCTACTGCTGGGTCTTCTTCTCCACTCTGGAAGACCCAAGTGGGTAGGTCAGTCAGCGCCTCCCCAGCCCCTTACCTGAAGGCCTCCTGCCCAACTCTACCCCCATCATCAAAGAAGGGCTCTGTGCCATCTTTCCTGTTCCCTGCTTCCTGATGGAGGGGAGAGAGGGAAAAAATATTCAAAAAATCCCAGTCAATCACACAGTAGAAAAAAGATCAAGAACGGGCCAAGAGGGGAACAAGAGACACCCCCACAGTGGAAATGTAGCCAGCAGCAGCTCATGCAGATCTGGCAGAGGACATGGCACCTGCCCTGCCACTTTTCCCATGAGATAGTATTCTCCATTGCAGCGATAAAGGTCACACTTCACCCCAGTCCTTAATCTAAAGGGAGCAGAGAGAGCAGAGTGGACAAGGGCCAGGAAAAAGAGGGAGTCAAACGGAGACCAGGTGTCCAGGTTGGCAGGTCCCCCTTGGAATGTGGCAAGTGAGAACAAAGGGGCCATCCCAACGAGACCCATGAGCAGTGCCACACAGGTCCCTGCCTTCAGGGTTACCCGGTCCCATTGCAAGGCTTTTTTTTCACCATGAGTCCCTTTAATCACACCCGTGAGGATGGGGTGGATGCCAGTAGGGCTCCTTCCATCCACTTAACCTTCTCCATTGTAAGATCTAGAACTAGACTTAAAACCAGACTGATGAAAGGGCTCCCTTAAACAACGGGGGCTACAGCTAAGTGATCATTCTGAAAGGCGTTGATCTGATTTGACCATGGCTTGTGGTAGAGAAAAGACACAAGGACCCTTTTTTCCTGAGGCCACCAGCATGCTAATACCTGAGGAACACTTCTTCTCCCCGTGTCCGAACTCAGTCTCAAAGGTCGAACTTGCCTATTCAAGTGAAACAGTTGTGCCCAGGGCTGAGGCAGTGCACCCCAAAAAGAGCCTGAGCATGAGGGGAAGCAGGACCAGAGTTTTTGTGGATGCCCCACTCCTTCCACATCCATAAACATCCCCGCAGCACCCCCTGAGCACCTATCTACTTGGGATGTCATGCAGGGCAGGACTCACCTCAGTCAGCAGTTGGAAGGCCTGGGAGGTGGCGGTGTTCTGGCCACTGTCTCCGCAGTTGATGTTTTTCTCCCACTGCCTTTTACCAGGGATCAAATTATGTTTGACTCCGAACTTGTTGGACTGCAGAAAAGCACAGCAACGCCTGCGTGAGCAAGCTTATTCACACCCCACTGACAAAAGTTCTCCTGTACTCGTCTCCATGGAAGGGACCCAGTGGGCAGGAGGATGGTGTTTGTCCCAAGGAGGGAAGCCCTAGGGGTTACTGGACCAGAGTCCCCAGAAGTCCCAGGAGAGCAGCAGCTACTGAGTGAGACTGGCTGAAGGCTTGGATGAGTGTGAAAAGAGCCCAGGGGCTCATCAGCCAGTGGCCACACACACACCACTGATGGGTCATCACAGGGCCTTGGGCTAGACCCAGGCCCCAGGCCCCAGCACTTTTTTCTTACCATTTCCCCAGCTTTAACCAGCTTTAATTTATTCTCTTTATACTCATGGGTCTCCATCAAGGATGGGGGTCGGGGTCTCGTCTCAATATTCCGATTATCCATGAGGATTTCTCCTCATGGACGGCGGTACTGAGAGAAGATGCCACAAGAGGCTGAGGCCGCGCATTTATAGAGGGGGCTCATGGGTGTGGCCCAAGGTCTGCAACCCCATTGGCCAGTGAGAATTCCAAACCCCCTGGGACCTCTGGTTTCCATGTCCTACAGCCCAGACAACTGTGACATCACAATGGAGGCTGCAGCCACTCCTGCTCATGCAGCAGTTGGGCCTGAGGGAAGCTCCCCACCCCCACCCCAGGAGCCCCAGCACTCCCCCTTCCCCAATATGACTCTGAATGGCAAGACAAAGAGTGGGAATAGAGTGTCCTCAGAGAGAAAGTGCATGATTCTATGCCCTGACCCTTCCCGCCTTGACCAAGTTCAGTGCACTACTTTCTCAATTCCAGAAATCATGTCAGAGATTCCTAACTTTAACCCCTGTACTTCATTTTTGCCCTCTCAATATGTGTTTCAACATTTTCATTTTAACCTCTGCTGACAAGTGAAACCTTATAAAGAACACTTACTGATAGGAGCTTTGCAGACTTCTGAATCTGAAATATTAGCCCTGTCTCCCCCTCTGTGGGTAGCCAAGAGATGGCTATTTGGAAAGAGTGCTAGCCCAGTATTCTCATTGCTGATGGTTTTCAAAAGAAGCAGTATGTGGACATTCAAACTGTTAGGATGTGTGATCTAAGGAACGAGTGCAGCACAAATGTGAAAGTTCAATAGAGCTTTATTTTGTGCAAAGCACAGAGTCCAGACACTGATCGACCAATCGACCAGGGTCTTCTCCTCAGAGAGTGAGTATCACACTGTATCACTGTATCACTGTCCTCCCGTTGATCGTCGATTTGCTCGAGCGGGCCCAGTAACGTCTCCATTGGAGACTTTGTTGTTACTGTGTCTGGCATATCGAATACTCTCGGTAGCTTGCCGGGCTCTCCGAGAGGGGCGGAGGAATCGAACTCGGGTCGGCCATGTTGGCTGCGTGCAAGGCAAACGCCCTACCCGCTGTGCTATGGCTCCAGCACGATGTGATAATTAATGCTCCCCAGCCAAAGTCTCACCTGGATGTTCTCACCATGAAACAAGTGCTCTGGATTTTGCTTTTGGGTCCCACCTGGAAGTGCTCGGGGTTGACTCCTGGTTCTGTGCTCAGGGATGACTCCTGACTCTGTGCTCAGGGATCACTCCCAGCTTTGTGCTCAGGGATGACTCCTGGTTCTGAGCTCAGCACTCACTTCTGGCTCTGTGCTGAGGGCTCACCCCCGGCTCTGTGCTTAGAGCTGACTCCTGGCTCTGTGCTCAGGGCTCACTCCCAGACCTGTGCTCAGGGCTCACTCCCAGACCTGTGCTCAGGGATGACTCCTGGCTCTGTGCTCAGGGCTCATTCCCAGCTCTGTGCTCAGGGATGACTCTGGTTCTGTGCTCAGCACTTACTCCTGGCTCTGTGCTCAGGGCTCACTCCTAGCTCTGTGCTCAGGGATGACTCTGGTTCTGTGCTCAGCACTTACACCTGGCTCTGTGCTCAGGGCTCACTCCCAGCTCTCTGCTCAGAGAGTGAGTAAGACCCTACATCTCCGAGCTCCTTTTATACCTCAAACCCCAACTGTCAACCGACCTGTTCCATTTGGTGGGCCTCAGGGCAATGAGGGACTTTCTGGCTCTGGATTGACTGCCTTTTCTGGGTCTGCTAATTCAGTGATTTACTTCTCTCCCCTATTTTTCCCCCAAGTGCTGAAGTTGGTAGTCATTCCAGCTAGGTGGCCTTAGGTGGGCCCTAAAACAAACGTGAGGCCAGCATAGCTCCAAGGATGAGTACAAGCTTTGCCTACTGAAGGCCTGGATTTGATCCCTAGACCACCCTGAGCATCCCAGGAGCAATCCCTGAGCACCCTGCCTGGAGAAGCAACTGAGCACTGTTGTGTGTGAACATTAAGCAAAACACATCCTGGAAGAAATGATTGTTTTAGCCCTATGATACACCAAGAAGTAGGAAATGGGTGACTGTATATTTCTCAGGGTGGTCTGGGGATCAAATCCAGGCCTTCAGTAGGCAAAGCTTGTGTGGGCAGGCTTGTGAGTAGGCTTAAGAACTGTTGTAGCTACTCCCCAGCAATCCAGCTACACTGGACCTTGAGAGGAATCCAAACCCTCCTTGGAGCACTGGCTTCCACTCCCACAGCCCAGAGAACCGTGACACCCCAATGGAGGCTGCACCCACTCTATCTTGGCCTGAGGGAAGCTCCCCAACCCCCACCCCAGGGCCCCCAGCGCTCTCCTTTCTCAACATGGGTCCTCTGAACACCTGCTGAAGAGTGGGCAAATAGAGTCCTCAGAGACAAAGTGCATTATTCTATGCCCTGACCCTTCACTCCCGTGCCCTAGTGTCAAATCTTACTAATACTGGATTTGGGCCACACAGAGTTTCATTACATTAGTTAGTATATTTTGACTTTTTATTAGTGAAATGTATTGAAAATAATAATAATAGCTGTTGGTGACCAAAATAATGCTAGACAAATAATAAACAGCAAATTTGGGTTTGTTTTGTTTTGTTTTATCTAGGTTTTTTTTATCTGAATATTTAACTTTCCCAATATCGATGTTTTAATTAGATATTCTATGTAAATATAGTGGAATTCTTGATAGATTTGAGATCTACCATTGTGAATTCTTAAAAAATTTGTTCTGCTTTTCTTTTGTTTAAAATAAGATTTATTGAATCACTGTGAGATACAGTTACAAAGTTGCATGATTACGCTTCAGTCATAAAATTCTCGAGCACCGTCCCTCCACCAGTGCACATTTTCTACGACCATTGTTCCCAGTTCCCACCCTCCACCCCTACCCTATCCCACTCCCTGCCTGTGTAGTAGGTACAATCCTTCTTACTCACTCTCTAATATTGGGTATTATGATTTGCAATACAGTTACTAAGAGGACATCATGTTTGGTCCTCAGTCTACTTTCAGCACACATCTCACACCCTGGAGATCCCTCCAGTCATCATTTACTTAGTCATTTCTTCTCCATCCAAACTGCCTTTTCCCCTGAATGTGAGGCCAGCTTCCAAACCATGGAGTGATCCTCCTGGCCCTTATCTCTACTGTCCTTAAGTGTTAGTCTCATATTATGTTACTTTATATTCTGAAAATGAGTGCAGTCATTCTATGTCTGTCCCTTTCTTTCTAACTCATTTTCTTTACCATGACACTACATGTCCATCCACATATATGCAAATTCTATGATTTCATCTTTTCTAACAGCTGCATAATATTCCATTGGTATTGCTGGGTCAAATCAAACGGGAACTCAATTTCTAGGTTTTGAAGAGATGTCCATATTGTTTTCCAAAATGGCTGGACCAGTCGGCATTCCCACCAACAGTGAATAAGAGTCCCTTTCTCCTGGCATCCGTGCCAGCACTGGTTGTTCTTTTTCTTATTGCCCTGTGCCAGATTCTGTGGTGTAAGATGATATCTCATTGTTTTTATTTGCATGTCCCTGATGATTAGAGACATAGAGCATTTTTTCCTGTGCCTTTTGGCCTTCTGAATTACTTTTTTGAGGAAGTTTCTGTTCATTTCTTCTCCACATTTTTTGATAGGTTTAGAGGATTTTTTTCTTGTAAATTTCTACCAGTGTCTTGTAAATCCTGAATATTAAGCCCCTATCAGATGAGTATTGGTTAAATATTTTTCCCATTCCGTGGGCTCTTTCTGTATTCAGCAGCTATTTCTTTTGAGGTGCAGAAGCTTCTTAGTTTAATGTAGTCCCATTTGTTTATATTGGTTTCCATTTGCTTGGTCAGTGGTGTTTCATCCTTGAAGATGGCTTTAGCATCAATATCATGGAGGGTTCTGTCTACATTTTCCTCCTTGTACCTTATGAATTCAGGTTTAATATTGAGGTTTCTAACCCGTTTTGATCTGACTTTTGTGCTTGGCATTAGACAGAGGTCTGAGTTCATTCTTTTGCATGTAGCTGACCAGTTTTCCCAGCACCATTATTGAAGAGGCTTTCTTTGCTCCACTTCACATTTCTTGCTGCTTTATCAAAGATTAAGTGATCGTATACTTGGGAGGCTGTGTAAGAATATTCAACTCTGTTCCATTGATCTGCAGGTCTGTTTCTATTCCAGTATCATGCTGTTTCTATTACTACCATTTTGTAATAGTTTGAGATTGGGAAAGGTGATGCCACCCATCTTCTCTTTCCCAATGATTGTTTTAGCTGTTTGTGGGGGTTTATTACTCCATATGAATTTTAGGAGTGTTTTGTCATTTATTTGAAAAGTGTCATGATTATCCATAGAGGGACTTCATTGAATCTGTACAATGCTTTGGGGAATATTACCATTTTGACAATGTTAATTCTCTCACTTAATGAACATTGATGTGTTTCCATTTCCTAGTGTCCTCTTTTGTTTCTTGAAGTAGTGTTTTGTAGTTTTCTTTGTACAGGTTCTTAACCTCTTTAGTTAAGCTAATTCCAAGGTACTTAATTTTCTGAGGCACTATTGTGAAAGGCACTAGTTTAACCCAATGGCATCTGCTTGCTCCAGGAACATGAAGAGCCTCAAACTTTTTGTTAAGGGTTTTGACGAAGAAATCTCATAGGTGGGCGGCTGTGAAATCTTAGCACGCTGAAGGTTGTGTGTTCTCAGGCTCTCTGGACGGCTCTATCTCACCTCCCACGTTCCGTGCTCTTGGGCCGCTGTGTGTGGCCTGGATCAGGATGACTGTTGGTTAGAGGCAAACGAAGGAAGAAACAAGGGCCAGGCTGGTCAATATCAATTGTAGTTTGTTCCAAACTTCACTCCCCTTCTTCTCTCTCTCAAGCTGAGCCCCTCCCATTCTGATTCTGGATCTCTGGAGCCCAAGCCTCCTCTGAGCTTACAGTCTTAGTTTATATAGCAATCACATAGGGTGGTGACACAAAGGTGGGTTGAACATTAACAAATCAACAAAGAGAGGTAAGACCACTCCTCCAGGAGATTAACTCAAGGATAAAACCTCATCTAAAGAGATTACTCCAGATTACTAGGAGATCCACTCAAGGGTGGGATCCCAGCAAGGTGTGTTCTTTCCTCAGCTAGTAATCTACTTAAATAGTCACAGTAAATCTACTTCTAATATTTCTAGCAATGTCATTCTGTATGAGCACAGTAAGAGATATAAACTTACAATTTGGTTCTTCCTGAGGACATCTCACTATATATTCTGCAGTCCTTCAGGTCAGGTTAGTCTTCATAGACCCAGCAGAGTCCTAGTTTCATCATTACTTACTTTTGGATCATGACAGCATTTGTACATGATCATGCCCTCAACTTATAGTTGAGTGTCATGGCGCTTTGGCCTGGCCCATTTCCATGCCAAGGTAGCTCACAGTTTGCCATGGGTCCATTCAGTCCCTCATTGGGACCCTGCTTTGGGGGTTCTAGGAACTAAGGGCAACTAAGTCAAGAAAGCAGATGCCCAGGAGTAAATGTTATTCAGAGTCAATCAACTCCCAAGTTACAAAGCATAATATTAACTGTATTCCTGTGTCCATAAAGGACATCGCTTTAAGGTAAACTAACCAAAAGACATAAGGAGAGGAGAAAGACAATATTAATTTATAATACAAGTTCAGTGTGCTAGAAAGATCTGACCTTACAAATTAACAAAATCTGATTAGGGAAATAAGCTGATTAACTGGGGAAGAGAGCATAGAGAAGGAGTTACAAATAAACGAATGGGAGTGACTCAGGAGCACTGGGATGGGTGTGACCCGATAAACCTAAACTATCTGAGGTAGGACAAAACAGTGTCATACTACAGGTGGCTACACATCGTTTTGATGTCCCTTGGAATCCAGTTAGTAACAGCTCTAGTCCAGGGACATCTCTAAATTGCATTACGTGTCCAGCCCATCTGATTTTCAACACCTTGGCAAATGAGACAGCGTCTGTGATTCTTGATAATTGACGGATTTCAGAACTCCAGATTCCTTCTCTCACGTGACTGAAGCATGATACTCCAAATATAGCTCTTTCGATTCCTCTTTTCGATTCCTTTTTTCATACAGCCCAGGTCTCTGAGGCGTATGTTAGTACAGAAAGAACAGTGGAGTCAAAAAGATGTGCCCGGAGCCAGAGTTTCTTCCTCCTCTTAATGTCTTCTTTGATGCTCTTGAAGGCATTCCATGCCACTCTCTTCTTCCTGTGTAGTTATGGCACCAAATCATTCCTCATGTTGAGTACTCGACCCAGGTACCCATAGCTGTTGCATTCAAAGATGTCATTTCATTGAGAGAAAATGGAACATCAGGGAATAGTTCATTTTTCATAAACATTGTCTTGGTGAGTTTCAGCTGTCGTTTGACCTTTCCACATTCACGATAGAAGTCAGCCAGCATTTGTGTAGCTTGGCTAATGTTTAGTGTTATTAGAAAGCTATCATCAGCGAAGCAGAGGTGGTGTATTTGCCGACCATCTATCTTCACTCCCATTCCTTCCCATTCCAGTCATCGCATGATGTTCTCGAGGGTGGCACTGAAGAATTTCGAGTTACAGAAATCATATAACCCTGCCAAACTTCTCTCTTTACATCGATGATCACTTCCTTGTAGAATGGTGAGAATCTGGTGGTGAATCTGTAATACAGCTCATGGAGGATCCTGATATACTGAGTTTGAATGCCCTGTTTGGCTAGGCCTTCGATGACCACTTCAGTCTCAACAGAATCAAAGGCCTTCTTTAAATCGATGAACGTTAGACAGAACGGCATCTTGAACTGTCGTGAAACCTCAATGAGCTTGGTCACCATGTGGATATGGTCGATCTTACTGAATCCTTTTCAGAATCCTTTTGCTCACATGGTTGTCCTTTATCTAGTGATCTGCCTATTCTAAATGCAGGATGACTAGAGTGAACAACTTGTAGATGGCAGACAATAGGCAGATGGGATGAGAGTTGCCAATGTCGTGGTTGTCTCCCTTCTTATACAGTAGTACAGTCCTGCTGGTTTTCCAGTGGGATGGAACCTTGCATTCAGACAGGTAGCATGTGAAGAGCCAAGCCAATATATTGATGAGTACTGGCGGCAGATTTTTTCAGTTGTTCGGTTCTGACCTTGTCTGGACCGGGTGCTGTA
The DNA here is from genome assembly GCF_029834395.1 of Sorex fumeus. NCBI lineage: Eukaryota > Metazoa > Chordata > Mammalia > Eulipotyphla > Soricidae > Sorex > Sorex fumeus. The sequence goes on from NW_026606129.1 coordinate 64,449,955, forward strand.
CGCTTCTTTACGAATAAAATGGCATGTTGGATTTTGAAAGGTAGAACGCTGGAAAGGACGACCATCCTGCTGAATTTGGTATGTGAGCAGGTAGACGTGGCTATCAAAGAGATCCGAATAGAAGTCATGGATAATCTTCTCCATTGCGCTTCCTGAAGATGTGATAGATTCATCAGGACATCAGAGGGCAGTCATCTTGGTCTTATAGTTGGTGAAGGACAGGCGAGCAATGGGAATACTTTTCCTGGCTTCTGATGCATCAGCCAGCACTGCTGCTTTTCTCTCTTTGAGGGCTTCTTTTATCGTTTCTCTGCACTGCTTTTTGAGCTTGGACATTAGCTTGCCTGAGGCTCACGCCAAACCACGTTGGCGAAAAGCTCCACAGTTTCCGAAAACAGGCATCTGTTGTTTTCCCACTCTTGGCATTCCTCCTGCAGTCTTGAAGGTGCTGAACCAGTCGATTGTATTCCTTGTTGATATTGTCAAGGACAGCATGCTCCCATGTTGCTTCAATAGTACCAAAGAGTTCCCTGTTGGTGGTCATTCTGGGAGTCTCTTCTTAAATTTTGCAGCCCTTTCTCCCACTCTGTGAAGTAGAATTTTGCATGAAGGAGACGGTAGTCTGATCCAGTTGGGAATTTGGGGAGAACAAAACCAATGGTCAGGCAAAAACATTGATTGAGGGGCTTGAGAGCCACAGCGGGTAGGACATTTGCCTTGCATGCAGCTGACCCGGGTTTGATTCTTAGCATCCCATATGGTCACCCCAAGCACCACCAGGAATAGTTCCTGAGTGCAGAGCCAGGAGTAAGCCCTGTGCATTGCTGGGTGTGACTCAAAAAGCCAAAAAAATAAAACTTCAAAAACAAAACAAAACAAAAAAACCATTGATTGAATATCACGTGGTCAATTTCATTGCTGAACTGTCCACCAGGAGACTCCCATGTCCAACATTTAGATTTGGCCTTCTGGAACTGTGAGTTACCATGGATGGTCTTCATATATATGATGAACTCAGACAGTCTCTCACCCTGTTCGTTCCATTCTAGGCCATGGGTCCTGATGTGGAGTTCTTAGGGTGACCTTCTTGGTCCTATCATGGCATTAAAATCACCAACAATGATCTTGTAGAAGGTGTGGTCTTCTTTATAGAACTTCTCCAGCTCCGTGTAGAACTTCTCAATTTTGTCCTCATCATAGTTGGATGTTGGTGTGTAGACAATGTAGATAGAAACTGCTGGCAATGAGCCACATCTATTCAAACATAAGCATCCGATTCGGGTTGTTAGGCATTCGAATGAGTGAATACTCATGGCCAAGTTCATGTTGACAAGGACACCAACACCACCGACACCTCTATTGTCGCATGTTCTGAGGAACAGTTCTCCAGTGTCGAAAATGGCGTGATGTGATCAATGCCTTCTTGTCTTAGTTAGTCCAGGCCATTTTCTGGACCCTCACTTGAGACTCATGCATGAGTGAAGCCCCACAGAACCAGGCAAAGAGGAACTTTGTGATCTTGGACTCCAACCTCAAAGGGACCCGGAAACAGAGATCCTCTGCCTGCTTTCATCAATGTCTGGTGATCACACCCAGAAGACTCACCCTGCCGGTGCCAGATAAATACCTCATCAGTATCTGCTAATAGCAAATTAGCAAATTACTTTCCTCTTAACACTGCTTTTGCTGTGTCGCATAAGTTTTGGTAACTTGTGTCTTCATTCTCATTCATTTCCAGGAATCTTTTGATTTTCTTTCTAAGTCACTCATTATTCAGTAGTAAGGTGAATAATTTAATAATTTAATTTCCAGGTTGCTATCATACCTAGTTTGGACAATCTTGCAGGCTATCGAATGTAGCCTGCCCACAGGGCAGAGTCTGGCAAACTCCCCGTGGCGTACCAAATATGCCAAATACCAGTAACAATGATGGGTCTCATTCTCCTAAAGAGCCTTGAATATAATCTCAGGGTTAGGATGAAAGAGACATTACTGGGGCCTGCTCGAGGCATTCGACGAATAACAGGAAGATGAAATGAAAATTTCCAGGTGTTTGGTTTCAATTTCTGTTTCTGTGTGATTCACTTTGATTTTCAATGCATCATGGTCTGAAAAGATCGTTGATACAATTTCTATCCTCTTAGTTTTATGTAGGTATGTTTGTGGCCCAGTATGTGCTCTATCTTTAAGAATGTTCCGTGTGCATTTGAGAAGAATGTGTATTCAGCTTTTGGGGGGATGAAACATCCTTTATATGTCTAAAAGATACCTGTCTTCCATTTCTTCCATCAGATAAAGTATATCATTGCTGAGCTTGAGTCTTGTTGATCTGTAAAGAGGTGAGAAAGTAGTGTTGAAATCTCCAACAATTATTGTGTTGCTATCAATATCTTCCTTCAAGTTTATGAGCAGTCATTTTAAGTATTTTGTTGACTACTCATTGGGTGCATATACATGTAGAAGTGTGAGTTCTTCCTGGTGTACAGATACTTTGATCTTTAAGAAATGACCTTCATTGTCTCTTGTGAACTTCTTCAGTCTGAAGTGTATGTGGTCTGATATTAGTATGGCCACCCCCACATTTTTGAGGGAGTTGTTTGCTTGTAGGATTGTTTTCCATCCTTTCGCTTTGAGTCTGTGTTTGCTCTGCCTATTCAGATGTGTTTCTTGCAGGCAGCAGAACGTTGGATTCAATTTTCGCATACATCCTGTCACTCTCTGTCTTTTAAATGGTGCATTTAGCCATCGACATTGGGCACTGTCCAACTCCAGGCACAAAAGTCAGATAAAAATGGATCTGCAGTTGAAAAGTCAGAGATAACTAGATTTAATGTATGACAACTTTTAGGATGATATTCTGTTTCCTTCCACATCAATCACTGCTCTACACAGCCTACTTTTTAAAGTGTTCATTAGTAATTAAAATACATATTTGTTTGCTTTTTTTCACCAAATGTCTTCCAAAGCAGACTTGTAAGCACCTGAAGAGCATAGATTTTGCTCTTTGCTCTGCTCCAAACATCTAGAGCAGTTCCTACCACACAATAGGCAACAATATCAAAGGCAATAGAAACATCAGAAGAAGGGGAAGCTAGATTTGTCCAGGATGGACTGGATACGGTTCCGAAGGGGGAAATAATTTTAGCTAATGCTTTGGAGAGTGCACATGGGTCTGTGGAGGAGTAAGGCAAAATCATTGTTGGAAAGAGTAAAAGTAGAAACAGAGGGATGTTTGAAAATGTGTAATATGTTTAGATAGTCACGGTGCACAAGCTGAATTCAGGGAGTGATTATAAACAGTAGATAGCATGAGGTGATGGCTTATTTAATACAGAGCAATAATGCAATGTGTTAACCCCCAATCATCTGCTCCCACCTCCTTGTCCTCCAACCAACTCCCCCAACTCATACTTTAGCTTTCAAAGTCACTTTTGACAGGAAAGCTAGCATGTTAACTATGTAGTTCTCTGGCAATCTCTTTTCTATTCCTTTTAAATTTACATACATTAAATCTCTCTACCTATCATATGATTGCAGCAAAGAACTTAAAGTTGATATTCCCACTTGCAGAGATGAATCAAATTACTTTTGATGAACATTTTATCAACCTAAAATAATTAGGCAGTGTGTGAAAGGGTATGGACTGGCATAAGTAGTTTTCAAGTGTGTTAAAATCCATAACGTGTCACTTTGGTGCTTGTCCTCCTTTTGTTTTTTTTAACTAGCACTGCTTTTTGAATGAATGCCAAGCTTTTTAGAGTTAAAACTCTAGTTGCAATTAGCAGGAGTCAACAAAAGCTCAAATTATAAAAAGGGGAATTATTGCGAGAACACAGTGTTTCCCATAGAATCCCCAAAGCAGCTGCGCTTCTCAAATGACTTGAAAAAGAAATTTGAAACTCTGACAGTTTTTAGTAACTTAATTTCTTTTCTGTCTCCCTTCTTATCTTTAATCTTCAGTGTATCTTTGCCTGTCTCTTTTCCTTTGTTTTATTCTCTCTTTCCCTTTCTCCCACTGGTAAGTCTTTCCCAGTGTTTGCCTCTCTACTTCATTTTTTTTATCATTGTGGCCCTTTCATTATCCTTCCTTCAACCAGCTCTATTATTTTCCATATTCATAGCAAAACTGTCCTCATCACACTCCAAATTATGTTTCCTCCCTGTAAGATAACTGCCCATGAGCTCTATTCCCTAGACTTCAAAATTCATAGAAAGGGGTTCTGATTGATCCGACTTCAACTGGGTCTTGACCCTGGTAGACTCGAGTGTGTAGAGAAACAATTCCATGATTAAAATATGCCAGAAGAATGGAAGCATGGCAGTGTGGAAAGGAGTAATTCTCAAAGAAATGGTATCTCTGTGAGCTCAGCATACAATCTAAAAGGTTCTTCCTACCCCTAAGCAGTGTTTGAATTGATACTGATGGATGAATTACTGTTGTTTTAATTTTTAAATATTTAGGTTTTGGCCCACATCTGACTGTGCTCAGAGTTCATTCCTGTTGGGAGTCGGGGGGTGATGGGGGTCATATGAGGTGCCATGGATTGAACTCAGGTCAGTTGTGTGCAAAGCAAGGGTCCTACCCTACCATACTATTTCCTTGGCCCCAAATTAATAATCTTTCTTAAAACTGATGCTGTCTGTTCAAGAAAGTTTGACAAGGAGCAGAGAGATAGCTAAAGTGGGAGTTCTGGACCTGAGCAAGACCATGTGTAAGATCCCTAGTACCACAAGACCTGCCAAGCACTGTTGGGTATGTGCCCTATACATAAAAGAAAGAAAATATGATAACTATTACAAGGAAATTTAACATTTCACATAAAATGATTCTTCTGTGGAGAGTTGATCAGGAATTTTGAATGTCAGGACATATTATAGATTTTGTAGTGTTCAAATTCTGAAGCCAACCATCTCCCAATGTCACCAAAGGCTAGCAAAGCAAAAAAAAAGTGGAATATTCTCTACTTTTACTTACACCTTTATTCAGGTGAACCAAGTACTATGGTATTCATAGCTAACAATATATCTTTTCTGTGTCCTTGCAGAATGGTTTGTTTTCTCTCTCTGCTTGCTCATCTGTAAAATGAGAGCATTATATGTGACAAGCTGAGTTCTCTTCAATTCTTTCATGCTGAGATTCCCAGTGGAGGCAAAAATAAATAAATAAATAAATAAATAAATAAAATGTGTGGGGCGTGTGGGGGGGGGGGCAGGTAAAGGCCCTCAAGGTCTGTGCTGCTTTGGGAAGGAGCTGCCTCCCTAATCACAGCTCATAAACACTTGTGCTTGCCAGCCTCCTTAAAACCATTGCAGCTGAATTTGGGATCCTATTTTTATTTTCTAGGTAGTCTGAAATTAGATCTGCCAACTTTGCAGCTCCTGTCAGATGCCTGCTTCTCAAAGGAGAAATTTTTCAGACTTCAAGCAAAAGACTTTCAACCCTCAATAACTGTGGGTCTCTTTTCATTTCTGGAGGCAGTATGCTAAACAGCACTGGAGCCAGTGAGCAGGGATTTCTGGGGCCTCTTTCCAAGCAGTTAACCATGGAAGTGCCATGCAGGTCAAAGAATTCTGCTCTCTCCTCTAGGAGCTGTCAGTGTGAGAATACGCAGAGTGCAGACAATGTGATGAGAAGATTGACTATAAGTGATTTCACTTGGAAATGACCAAATGGTGTTTAAATTGGGGAAATGATTGTGCAAAGATTCACCAGAGAATTTGGGGGAGGGTGTAAAAGTAAAGACAGAAAAGGAATAGAGATGCTAAGAATACCTCTTTGAAATGGTTTCTTCTCTCATCCAACAAGCACTCATTGAATACCGTCCATTTTAGTCACTCTGATTCTGGGCAAAGAGAATAGAAACACATGGAGCCTCCTCTGGAAAGGGGAGACTGGCTGGATAAGTCGTGAACCTTAGTCTTGACCGTTGGCAGGAATATCTGTCTTCTCTCCTGACTTTCTTGATTACTCCCATTTACCTCTAGCCCTGAAGGCCAGTGGAAACTATGGGTGGATGCATATATTGGTGACAGAAATGATCAGCATTCCCAAATTTGGAGTTGAAAACTAATTTAGACTTAACTCAGTATGTTGTAGGCTTTTCATAAATGGGAAGTAGGAAAGGTGTTCCTAGCAGAAGTAAAGTATAGCAAGTGTTTGAAGAAACAAATATATAGTATAAGGACCATTTGTTTCAATATAACACTCTGTATTTTTGCTCCTGCTTACCCTGTTTTGAACAGCAGATGCTTGTGTATGAGTATTTGCCTGTTTAATATAAATTAACAATGTAAATATTACAGCTACAAAAACATATACGACTCTAATTCATTAAAATGATGTCAGTGGACCCCACAGGTGGTTTATGTGAGTTGGGTAAGAGAAAGACAGTCACTTTTTCCCCATCTGCCTCTGCCATCCCAGGACCCAGGATTTTAGGTTCCTGTCTTGCATTGCAGAAAAGAATTCAGGAGTAGATGAGCCGTGAAGTAAAAACAGACTTTATTTGAAGGTTTTGGGGAAGGGGAAGGAGGGAGAGAAAATGGGATAGAGTAGAGGGTAACATGCTCAAGAGAGAAAGTGAGTCTCCCCAAAGGCAGAGAAGCCCCTACACACCCCCAGCATTAGATAGGAAAGTATATGTCTCAAGAGGGGAGATGCAGTTACCACATGTGCTCAGCCAAGTGGGCTCAAGCAGCACATGGGCTTGGGCAGCATATGTGCTCCTTTCCTTTGTTTAGGTGGCTTTTATAGTGTTTTTCCAAGCTACCCCGTGTGGGACTTCCTAGCGAGATCAGAGCTCATTGCTAGGGCTGTTGCTAAGTGAGTAGAGTTGAAAGTTGTCTTCTTTGAAACACCTTTTCTTGATCTTTGTTCCTGCTTGATCTTCTCTCAGAGGGTGGCCCAGCCTTCTCTGGTCTGGGCTAGCCTAGAGTTAATCAGATTGAAGGAAGGAATTGCGGGGTCTTTCTATTGGGAGGGGTCCAGTCTCCTCAGGGTCTGCTACTGGAGAAGGTCTTATCAGGTCTTGCTTTCTGTATGCACAAGGTGTGTTAGACTTAGCACTGGTGGCTTTATTACTTCCTAGAAATTTCATCACCAGGTGAGGGGGGAGGGGGTCCCTTCCCTTATCTAATTGTCTACATAAATATCACTCAGGATTCCCTATTGTAAGTAAGAACGCAATTCTGATTTAAGAAGTTTTGTTAAATGAGACTTTTTTTTTTTTTTAACAAAAATGCTTAGTCTATTGATGTAAGAACTTGTTTTAGATAGTATCACGGGAGATGCTGAAAACCAGGCTCAGAACTGATTCTCTGTAGTTGCCTCTTACTTGAACTTTTGAACATGTCCTATCACCACTTGAAACCTCCGAAAGTGGTACTAGTTGTCATATCGGTACCTCCTTTAAGGAAAAAAAATGTTGGAACACTTTTGGTTCTTACTATCAGTATTTCCACATTTGATCTAGTCCATTTGATCGGTGGCATGTCAGTGTCGATGTCCCATTGGCACAGGATGTTAAGAAAGCAGGAATCTTGTATTTTTTATGTTGGTGGGCCCCACGGGTGGCTTATGTGAAGCGGAGAGGAGAAAGACAGTCACTTTCTCCCCCTCCTCCTTTGCCACCCGGGACCCAGAGTTACTGGGTTCTTGTCTCGCTCGCAAGAAGAGAATTTCAGGAGTAGATAAGCAGTGAAGTAAATAGAGTTTATTTGGGGGAGAGGGGGTTTAAGGGAGAAAGAGTGAGAGAGTGTAACACGCTCAAGAGAGAATGCAGACTTCTCCAAGAGCGGATAGAAAGCCCCTATACACATTCCAGCATTAGATAGGAAAAGATGAAAGTACACATCTCAAGAGGGGAGATTCGGGTGACACATGTGCTTGGCCAGATGGGCGCAAGCAGCATATGGACTCGGGCAGCGTATGCCCACCCTTCCTTTTTTTCAAGGTGTCTTTTATAGGCTCTTCTCAGGTTGATACAGAAGTTCTGGAGTCTTCTCTGGGCTGGATCACATTTTAATCAGATTAAGGGAGAGGTTCGAGGTTTTGAGGAACGTCCTGGTGAGGGGTCCAACCTCCTGAAGATCTGCTGAATGTCTTATCAGGTCTGTTTTCTGTATTCACAGGGGTGGATCAGACTTAGGATTTTCCTCCCAGAAGCTCTGTTGACCTAATTTTTATTGCCCAGGGCCTTTCCCTGTCTACCTGCTTACATCACCAGCATCACATGAAAGCATCAAGTACACATCTCAAGAATGGAGATGCAGGCAACTCACGTACTCAAGCAACAAACATGCTCTGCTAGGAGGGCGCAAGCAGCACATGGGCTCGGGCAGCATATATGTGCGCCCTTGCTTTGTTCAATGTGGCTTTTATAGGGTATCTTCTCGGGAGGTCTTGGTCTGAAATGTCCTGCAGTCTTCTCTGGGCTGAATGGCTAAAGTAATAAAATTAAGAGCGAGGTCCGAGGTTATTCAAGGAATTTTCTTCATGGGGAGGGGGTTCAATCTCCTCAAGGTCCTCTGCTGACAGTCTTATCTGGGGTCTTATTCAACCTTAGGACTTTTACTTCCCAGGAATTTCATTATAAATTCATTGGCTTTCTTCCCTAGACGTTTCATTGCCATGAGACCTTTCCCTATCTATCTGCCTGCCTACATCATTTTCAAATATATTGGAGAAAAGAACTTGCCACAGGTGAGTGATTCTTCCACTCAAAAGAAAGTTTTGTTTTGAAATCTAGAATGTGGAATGCCCCCTTCAACAACAACAACAAAAAAACAAATGTTAAGTTCATCCACATTTGAGGACTAATGGGTCTTATCTGTTCTTTCATTCTTAATATATGTACTCTATTTTCTTACATCTATTATTCATGCATATTTTAAAAATACAAACTGAGCCACCAGCAATTACAAAAACGTCACATTGTAGTTCACAAATTGACTTGACCTCACAGACATATTTATTTGGCTTACATAATTCTTTTGTTTGCTATAAATAACTTAGTGCAACTATTTTTTAAAAAATGATTTTTTTTAATGTAAAGACCTGTGTGTTCAAAATGGGTGGGTGCCCCAACACTTGCATTAGGTAGATATGAGCCATCTCCTGACCCCTGAGGGACATATTAAGTAGGAACAGGGCCATCAAGCTGGTTGGTGATCAGTCACTATTTATTCCAATCTCTGTTCCACCAGCCATTTTTTCTATTCTCCCCATGCACCTATCCCAGTCTCACTGCAAGCCCCATTTCAGTCTCACACTGTCCCGCATTTCCATACCCCATGTCTCCAGTCTCACAGCCCTAGTAACTGAACTGGAGTTGGGGGTAGCAAATACACATAGGGCTGGTAACAAAAATTAACATATGTAAAGTCCTTCCCTCAGGGGAACCTTCTTCTAGGACAAAAATCTCAACCTGGAAGGAGATGTACCCAAAGACAAAATTCCATCTAAAGTGTATTAGTTTCCCCTTTCCTTAGTCAAGACCCAAGAAAACAGTCATTTTAAAGTTACTTGTTAATAATATTTCTAGTCATCCTGTATGGACACAATAAAAGCTATATTAAGCTTAAAGGGTGGCTCTCTGGGGACATCTCTCTGTAGATCCTAGACTACAGTCCTCAGGCCAGATTACTCCTTTCTAATCCCAACAGGGTCCTTATCCAGTTGTTTCTCTGTGGGTCGTGACAGTTTGCCCATGACCATGCTTTTAACTTATTATAAAGTTTATAATGCTTGGCCTATCCTGTTTTGATGCCAGGGTAGCTCACAGTTTGTCCTGGGTCCATCAAAATCCCTTCATAGGGATCCTCCTTTGGGGGTGATAGGGCAACTAAGGCTTAAATTGAGTATATGTGACAGATACCCAGGAATAAATCTTATTCGGAGTCAATTAACTCTCAAGTTATAAAAGCATAACATTAACTCTCTTCCTGTCTGAATAAAAAGGACATTGCTCTAGAGTAAACTATCACGGTCATGGTCACGGTCCTCCTGTTGTTCATCGATTTGCTCGAGCGGGCCCAGTAACGTCTCCATTGTGAGACTTGTTACTGTGTTTGGCATATTGAATATGTCACAGGTGGCTTGCCAGGCTTTGCCGCGCGCAGGTGAGATACTCTCGGTAGCTTGCCGGGCTCTCCGAGAGGGGCGGAGGAATCGAACTCGGGTCGGCCATGTTGGCTGCATGCAAGGCAAACTCCCTACCCGCTGTGCTATCGCTCCAGCCCAGAGTAAACTATCAAAGGACATAAAGAAAAGAGAAAATCAATGTTTCACTTGCATATACAAAATCCAGAGTCCTTAGAAGAATCTGACTACATGTGGCAAGATCTGATTTGGGGATATAAGTGACTAACAGGGGAAACAGAGCACACAGGAGAAGTTAACTATAAACACAGAAGAATAGGAGTGCCACTGTATCACCGTGCGTCCCCTACATCATGGCAATGAAATTTCTGGAAGAAATAAAACCAACAGTCCTAGATCTTAGCCATCTTGTGGATAGAGAAAGCAAGACCTAATAAGACCTTCTCCAGCAGTAGATCTTGAGGAGACTGGACCCCTTCTATGGAAAAGGTCTGAAGGGAATTACTGGAGAATCCTCAATTCCTTCCTTTAATCTGACTAACCCTCAGTTAGCCCAGACCAGAGAAGACTGGATCTACCCTTTGAGAGACACTCCAGCAGAAATGAAGGTCAGGAAAAGGAGTTTCGGGGCTGGAGTGATAGTACAGTGGGTAGGGCGTTGCACACGGCCTTGCATACGGCCAACCGGGTTTGATTCCCAGCATCCCATATGGTCCCCTGAGCACCACTAGAAATAATTCCTGAGTTCAGAGCCAGGAGTAACCCCTGTGCATCGCCAGATGTGATCCAAAAAGAAAAAAGAAAGAAAGAAAGGAAGGAAGGAAGGAAGGAAGGAAGGAAGGAAGGAAGGAAAGAAAGAAAGAAAGAAAGAAAGAAAGAAAGAAAGAAAGAAAGAAAGAAAGAAAGGGAGTTTCAAAGACCACTCCCAGCTCTACCCACTTAGCAACAACTTTAGCAATGGACTTTTACCTCGCTAGAAATCCATATGTGGAGTAGCTTGGGAAAACCCTAGAAAAGCCACCTTGAACAAAGGAAGGGAGCACATATGCTGCCTAAAACCATGTGTTGCTTGAGCCCACGTGGCTTAACAGATGTACTAGCTGCATCTCCCCTCTTGAGAACAAGTACTTTCCTATCTAATGCTGTGGTGTGTGTCAGTGCTCTCTCTACCCTTGGAGAAGCCCACTTTCTCTCTTGAGGTTGTTTCTCTCTCTCTCTCTCTCTCTCTCTCTCTCTCTCTCTCTCTCTCTCTCTCTCCCTCCCTCCCTCCCTCCTCACCTTCAAAAACCTCCAAATAAAATCTATTTCACTTCAATGCTCATCTACTCCTGAAATTCTTTTCTTCAGGGCAAGGCAAAAACCCCAAAACTCTGGGTCTCAGGGTGTCAGAGACAGCTTAGTGGAAAGAGACCATCTCTCTTCTCCCCTGCCTCACATAAACAAATGTGGGGTCCACTGAAATCAGCTTTATGCTACGTCTTTTCAGCACCACATCCACCACCCAGCCACTCACTTTTCTCCAAAAAAGTACCAAAGGTCTCTTCTGTTCTTTCCTGTACTTCCATAAGCTAAGTTCTTGGACCCACTTTTCGGTTGTGTTTGCCTTGACTGCTTGGTTCTCCTTCATGTGAGCATTTATTTAGGTCTAGGGTTGAGATCATGCTGCGCCTATCTCTTCCCTTCTGACTGACTTCACTCAACACAATGCCTGTAGTTTCATCCATATTGTGGCAAATTGGAAGATTTTGCACTTCTTTGGAGATGCATAGTATTCTATTGTGTAGATCCATTGAAACTTCTTAATCCACACATCCGTAGCTTGGCGTTTGGATTTTTTCTATATCTTGGCTATAATACTAAGTGTATCAGCTAGATTTTTACCTCTTTGCCAGTGTTAAACCAAGGCTGTGTCTGGAGACCTCAGTCAGAGGCTAGAATTTTTCATTAATTGAACCTGACTTCTGACAAAGCACTTTGCTTCCCTGAGTCTTTATGTTCTCTATTGTTAAATGGTGTGTAGCTCAAATTTGGTAATTACTAATCTTTTATGCTTTACTAGTTTTAAATTTCTGCTAATATTTTCAATGAACATTTTTCTGGCCCCAAGACCTTAAACAAAGAAACTTAACTAGATGATATAACCATAAAATTGAAAGTAAATATCAATTCAAAATAATATTGTCACCATTATAGTATCAAACAAAACAGCTTCGTTATTGTACTATAAAGAATTCATGTCTTTGTTCACAAAATGTAAACCAAAAGTGAGTGATCACTAAAGTATTTAGTGATAATTATCAATCTGGATTGAGCAATTTGAAAAATGTAACGTTCTGATGGTAGACATTGACAATAGGGAAGGATATACATGTGTGGAAGAAGAGAGTGTGTGTGTGCAAAATTTCTGTCTTTTCCACTAAATTTTATGATGAAATTAAATATGTTCTAAGATATGTCTAACTTTAGAAATTATATGATAGTTAAAATAGTTAAAATTCCAAAAGCATATTGTATAGCAATGTTTGTTGCTGAGAAAGTTGTTTTAATATTTTTTTAATTTGTTTTAGCTTTTTTTCAGATTTTAAAATTTTGAAATGACTGTGATTCATATGTAGCTATAAGGCATACTCTAGAGAAGTATAGCTTATCCCTAAATAATAATAGTTTACACATTCATGCTTCAATATTGCTGCCAGGAAATTGACATTAAAACTGAAGTCATCATGTTTTGGTGTATGTATCATGTAGGGTATATGTTCACTCTTTAGCATGTGAATATTTAATTTTCCCAAGATCATTTGTTGAGGGGACTGTAATTTTATTATTAGTTTTTCTTGGCAATCTTTGGTAGATCAAGTCTAACTGGAAATGCCTGGGTTTATTGCTGTACTCTCTGTCATAATACATTGGCCCATAGATGTATTTTTGATGCTAGTACAATATTGATTTAATTACTACAGCTTTGTAATAAATTTTGAAATCAGGACATATGATGCCTCCAGTTTTTTTTTTTTTGTTGTTGTTGTTTTGTTTACTTTTTTTATGATTTCTTTGGCTGTTTAGGATCTACTGTGGCTTCACTATTTTTTTCTATTTCTGTAAAAAAAATTGCTTTTGAGATTTTTTTTTAATTTTTATTAGTGAGACACGTGAGGTACAGTTGTAGACTTACAAATTTTGTGCTTGGGTTTCAATTATACAATGATTAAATACCCATCCCTCCACCAGTGCCCATTTCCCACCACCAAGGATCTAGTATCCCTCCCATCCCCCATCCTCCTCCCCCCCACCCCCTCGCTCCCCATGTCCCACCCTGCCTCTGTGGCAGGGCATTTCCCTTTCTTCCTCCTTTTGGGTGTTGTGATTTGCAAAAGAGGCATTGAGTGACAATCATGTTTAGTCTATAGTCTACCTTCAGCATGCTTCTCCCAACCTGGGAGGATCCTCCCAACACCCTTTATTTCGTGCTCCCTTCTCTATCTGAGCTGCCTTTTCCCCTAGCATGTGTGGCTGACCTCCAAGCCATGGAGCAAAATTCCTGGTACTAATCTTGGCCATTCTTGGGTGTTAGTCTAATTTGTTACTTTATGTTCCCCAGATGAATGCAATCTTTCTATGTCTATCCCTCTCTTTCTGACTCATTTTGCTTAACATGATACTTACCATGTGGTACCACTTGTATGTAAATTTCATGACTTCAATTGTTGAGATTTTAATAAAGATTAAATGCTCTAGTTGTGACTGTCAGTATTATGTTAAAAAGAAGCGATGAGTGTATTTATATTCTTGTTCCTAAGAGGATTTTATTTCTTACCAATGAGTATTGGAGGAACTGAATATTTTGTAAAATAAATGACTTTTATTTTGTTGAAGATTACTCCTGTCAGCTCTACACTCTAGAGATATGCTGAAAAATCACTTCTGGCAGTGCTGAAGGAACAATATGTGATTCCAAGATTGAGCTGGAGCCTTCTACATGTAAGGCAAGCATCTTAACCCTTGTGCTATCTCTCCTTCTGTAGTATTATTTCTGAATTTAGTATCTGGGTAATATTTATCTCAATAACAAATTTGGAAGTATTTCCTTTTCAGTTTTTTAAAAGATTTTGCTGATTGAAAGCAATTCTACTTTCTGTGTTTGGTAGAATTCACTAGTTGAACCATCTGGTACTGAGATTTTCTGTGTTTGGGAGATTCTTTTGTTACAGATTCAGAAGTCTTGCTCATTACTGATCTGTTTAAATATTTCATTTATTTATATATTTTTATATTTCATTTTATATTTTAATATTTCATGTCTTAGATATTTACTTATTGAGATATTCTATTTATTTATTATGAAACCTTGGCAAAGTGTATGCTTCTAGGAACTTACCTGTTTCTTGTGGGTATATAATTACTTGCAGTACTCTCTTATGTTACTTTTTATTTCTATGGCATCAGTTGTAATATTTTCACATTCTTTTCAATTTTACCTTCACGGTCACGGTCACGGTCCTCCCGTTGTTCATCGATTTGCTCGAGCGGGCCCAGTAACATCTCCATCGTGAGACTTCTTGTTACTGTGTTTGGCATATCGAATATACGTCACAGAGAGCTTGCCAGACTCTCCAAGAGGGGCAGAGGTATCGAACTCGGTCGGCCATGTTGGCTGCGTGCAAGGCAAACGCCCTACCGCTGTGCTATCACTCCAGCCCCTTATTCTTAATTAATGTAAGCATTTGTATCTTAAATAATCAGCTTTTATATTATTGACATTTTCCCTAGTGTTTTTCTATTCTCTAATCTATTTCTGTTTTTATCTTTATTATTTCCATTTTTCTCTTAACTTTAGGTTTAATTTATCTTTCTAGTTTCTTGAGATTAAAAATTTGTTTTTTAAATCATTACCACATAAACTATCTTATCACTGTTTTTGCTGTATCCCATGACTTTTGATGTGTTGAATGTGTAAGATTTATAGAAAGAAAATGGGGGAGGGGTGTGGAAATGTTATGATGATAGCAGAGTCAGCATTTTCTTGGCTATAATACCATTAGCAGAACAACAAAATTTAAAAAATCAGCATATGAAAAGCAAAAATATTGAGTGAAAATACAACTTAGGGAATGAGAGGAAGTGTTTGATAATCCTTTCTGATAAAAGTTTAATTTTTTTAAATATTAGAAACTCATGACCAAATAGCATAGAAATGATTCATTTTTAAGTGGCAAAAACTTTGAATAAACATTTTTAAATGCAATAAAATGACTGACAGGATATGAAATATGTTAACATCATTAACAATCATGCAAATGTAAATGAAATCAAATGAAATACCATTTCACACCAGTTACTTGGCGATTATTTAAAATTTATCAAGTGTTAGTAAGGTTTTAAAAAATGAAACTCTTGTACAATATTGGTGGGAATGTAAAATGATGTGAACACTATGAAAGAAAGCATAGAATAACTCAAAAAAATTAAAAATGAGCTGGAGAGATAGAACAGTGGGCAGGGCGCTTGTCTTGCATTTGGTCAACCTGGGTTCAATCCCCAGCACAGAGTGTGGTTCTCTGAGACCAGCCAGGTGTGATCTCTGAGCCCAGAGCTAGGAGTAAGCCCTGAGCATCACCAGGTGTGGCTCAAATGAAACAAACAAACAAACAAATCACTTATCACTTAATCACTTAACTTCCTGTTAGTTGTCATTTGCTCGAGCGGGCACCAGTAACATCTCCATTTGTCCCTGTCGTGTGCTAGTGTAGCCCAATGGCATCTCTTCGCTCCGGGAACATGAAGGGCCTCAAACCGATCGTTCATGATCTTGACGAAGAAGTCTAACCATCTGGTAGGTGGGCGGCCACGCGGTATTTTGACATCCCGTGGAATCCAGTCGGTAACAGCTCTAGTCCAGCGGTCGTCTTTAAATCTCATTACGTGACCAGCCCATCTGATTTTCGACACCTTGGCAAATGAGACAGCGTCCCTGATTCTTGATCGTCGACGGATGTCAGAACTCCGGATTCTTTCTCTCATTTGAGTGACACGTGATATTCCAAGCATAGCTCTTTCTATTCTTCTTTGGGAGACCTGAATAGCGTTCTCATCCTCCTTCCCTCTCGGAGAGCCTGGCAAGCTACCGAGAGGATCTCGCCCGCACAGCAGAGCCTGGCAAGCTCCCCGTGATGTATTCGATATGCCAAACACAGTAAACAAACAAAATTAAATTAAAAACATACCAGATTTCTCAATGGAGTTGGACACATGCAGGAGCCCCGTTTTTGATCACTGATGCTGCATGGTTCTCTGAGCACCACTTCCGGGAATATACCCTGGGGGTTCAAGAAATATACCCTGGGGGTTCAAAAACATACTGCAGAAACACCATCTGCACTTCTATATTCATTGCAGCACTGTTCACAATAGCCAGAATCTGGAAACAACCTGAGTGCCCCAAAACAGACAATGGATATAGAAACTATGATGCATCTACACAATGGAATACTACACAGCTGTTAGGAAAGATGAGATGATGAAATTTGCCTAAAATGGGTGGACTTAGGGAGCATCTTGATGAGTGAAATGAGTCAAAAGGAGAGGGACGGATATAGAATGACTGCATTCGTTTGCAGGATAAAAACAAACAAACAAAACAGTGTGAAACAAATATCCGGAAGGGAAAAACAGTCCAGGAGCGCTGGTCAATGGTTGGAAACTACCAAAAGGATGTGGGGGGTGGGGGGTGCTTAAGATCGAGGAGGATCCATTATGATGACATTAGCTGTTATAGACAAGAACTCTAGACAAGAACCAAGTGTTGAAAGTAGGTAAAGGGATATACATGATAAAATTTCAGCATCTGTATTGCAAACCATAGTGCCCAAAATGACAGAAATAGAGAGAGAGAGAGGGGAAGAGAAGTGCCCACTGTAGAGAAGTGCCCACTGCCTTCTGAGAATTCTTAAGAGAGGTAGAAATGCATAATAAACCCCCTTTGATTTTCTTGGAGGAAATGAATTTATTTTATTATTTACGGGCTGGAGCGATAGCACAGCGGGTAGGGCGTTCGCCTTACACGTGGCCAACATGGCCGACCCGAGTTCGATTCCTCCGCCCCTCTCGGAGAGCCCGGCAAGCTACCGAGAGTATCTCGCCCTCACGGCAGAGCCTGGCAAGCTCCCCGTGACGTATTCGATATGCCAGACACAGTAACAACAAAGTCTCCAATGGAGACGTTACTGGGCCCGCTCGAGCAAATCGATGATCAACGGGAGGGCCTTTACTTTTACTTACTTACTTTACTGCAGGTGGGGGTAGGGGATGGGTAGGGAAGTGGGAGGGAAACTGGGGACATAGGTGCTGGGACATGTACACTGAGATGGGTATTAGAACATTGTATGACTGAAATCCAATCAGGAACTGCTTTGTAATGCTCTATCTAATGGTGATCCAATAAAATATTTTTTTAAAAAATAATAAAATAAATTCATTTCCTCCAAGAAAATCAAAGGGGGTTTATTATGCATTTCTACCTCTCTTAAGAATTCTCAGAAGGCACACTCCTGATATCATTATGAAGGCTATTCATCCAAAAAATGAAGATAAGCTTTTAGGAGACACAAAGCCTGCTATCTTGAACATAAAATAGTTCTGTATGTTATAGAATTTTCAATGGATGAACAAAAGATGAGACAAGCTGAGTCTCCCAAGATGGTCTTTAAAAGAAGTCAGTGGTTTTTCTCCTTTGCACTGACTTTTATGGAGGCCAATGATACCCTGTGGCATCTTTAGAAGCTGAGAGCTATGCAAAATGATCCTTGTGTCTGCTTCAGGCTATTCTCCTAAATGGCTGTGTCTTAAGGAAATGTCCAATGGCCTCAACTTCGCTTTCTAGAAGCATCTGCTAGTGTGTTTTGTAGAAATAATATTCCTTCTTTCAGTGTGGTTCTGAGTTCAAGTGAAACTGCTTCATTTGGCAAGATGTAGTTCCTGACAAAAAGAGTTTCCTGCTCTGTCTTGTGCAAGCTTTGTCAAGTCACATAGTTAATCCAAGTTTTAGTCACTTTGCTGATGTGGTGATCATCTCATCTTGGTCAGAGAATCTAGGATATGATTTTAAATAGAACTGAGTTTAAATATGTGTTCCAACATCCATGTGGCAGTGGACAGATGATTACATTATTTTTGTTTATATTTTAGCCAATAGGTACAAAATATTAATCCATAGCTTTGTTATAAGGGGAAAAGCAATATAAACAACATATTTATTACTTTTTCAGGTTAACTTCTATGCTGGCATCAGAAGCATCCATCAAGGACCCATGGTGTAAGAGCAAAAGATCAAATATGACATCATTGGTTTGACCAAGACAAGAAGGCATCGATTACATCACGCCATTTTTGACACCAGAGAAGAACTGTTCCTTGGAACATGCAACAATAGAGGTGTCAGTGGTGTTGGTTTCTTTGTCAACATGAAGTTGGCCATAAGCATTGTTTCATTTGAATGCCCAACAACCCAAATTGGATTATTAGGCTTGAATAGATGTGGCTTATTGCCGGCAGCTTCTATCTTTGTCGTCTATGCACCAACATCCAACTATGATGAAGAGGAAATTGAGAAGTTCTATACAGAGCTGGAGAAGTTCTATAAAGAAGACCACACCTTCTACAAGATCATTGTTGGTGATTTTAATGCCAAGATAGGACTGTTAAGGTCACCCGAAGAACTCCATTAGGACCCATGGCCTAGAATGGAACGAACAGGGTGAGAGACTTTTTGAGTTCATCTTGTTGACCAAGACCATTCATGGTAACTCACAGTTCCAGAAGGCCGAATCTAAACACTGGACATGGAAGTCTCCCGGTGGATGGTTCCACAACGAAATTGACCACGTCATATTCAATTGGCAGTTTTGCCTAACCGATGTCGCTGTTGTCCCAAAATTCCAAATGGGAGCGGACCATCTCTTTCATGCAAAATTCTACTTCATGGAGTGGGGAGAAAGGACTGCAAAGTTTAAGAAGAGAACTCCCAAAATGACCACTAACTGTGAACTCTTTGGAACTATTGCAGCAACATGGGAAGATGCCGTCATTGACAACATCAACGAGGAATACAATCGACTGGTTCAGCACCTTCATGATTGCACAAGGAATGCTGAGAGTGGGAATGCCACAAACAGACGCCTGTCTTCGGAAAATCTTGAGCTCATTCGCCAACGTGGTTCAGCAACGAGCCTCAGGCAATCACAAGCTAACATCTGAGCTCACAAAGCTGTGCAAAGAAGCAATAAAGGAAGACCTCAAAGAGAGAAAAGCAGCAGTGTTGGCCGATGAGGCAGAAGCCGGGAAAAGTATTCGCAATGTCTGACTGTCCTTTACCAACTCAAGACCAAGATGAGTGCCCTCCCACATCCTGATGGATCTATCACATCTTCCTGAAGGGCAATGGAGGTTATCCACGACTTCTACTTGGATCTCTTCAATAGCCATATCCACCTGCCCACATACCAAATTCTGCAGAATGGATATGTCATTCCCAACATTCGCATTTCCAAAATCCAACATGCCCTTTTGTCAGTAAAGAAGAGAACAACACCCAGTCCAGACAAGGTCAGATCCAAACACCTGAAGAATCTGCCCCCAGTATTCATCAGTACACTGGCTTGGTTCTTCACGTTCTACCTGTCTGAATACAAGGTTCTGTCCCAGCGGAAAACCAGCAGGGCCATTCTGTTGTACAAGAAGGGAGACATCCACAACATCCACAACATCAGTAACTATCACCCGATCTGCCAGTTGTCTGTTGTCTACAAGTTGTTCATTCGAGTCATCCTGAATAGAATAGGCAGAACACTAGATAAAGGATGACCATGTGAGCAAGATGGGTTCTGAAAAGGATTCCGCACAATCGACCATATCCACAAGGTGAACAAGCTCATTGAGGTTTCATGAGAGTTCAAGATGCCACTCTGTCTAATGTTTATCAATTTAAAGAAGGCCTTTCTGTTGGTGTCCAACCATAACATGAAAATGAGTCCCTTGGACACTGCCCTGCAAACAGGAAGCAGAACCAGTACCCCACATTGCACTATGTGGACGACGCTAAGCTTGAGAGTCTGATTGATATGGGAAAGGCAAAACTGACCCTCTGTGGCCATCAAGTTCCCTCAGCACAAAGCAACAGCTTCCCCTTCTCACATATCTCAGACCCAGCTAAACTTTAAATGTAAACATCCTTTCTATTTATCACAGACCCCAGGTATGAAGAGCTCAGGACCTATGTAACTATGTTTGTATTTCTGTAACTGACCATGTTTTTCTTGTTGTAACTGACTATGTTTTCCTTCTTATAATTGATCATGTTTTCAGTAACTCTGGTTTTTGTTCTTCCCAGCTGTTGGATTTCATTGGTGAGTCTTCCTATGCTCTTGAATTTCATTGGTCATGATTGTAATAAGCCAGCAAATAAAAGGAAGCTGAACCAAGTGCTCTTGGTTACAAGATCTGAGAGAGTCTTAAGGTCCTCTGTGAACCATAATTTCTCTCAAGTTCCTTGTCTTAGTTTTTCAGTTTGCCTAATTGAACGTTCATGTCGTATCTGGCTCCCACGTAGGATCTGGCGCCCAACCTGGGGCCCAAAGTTAAGGACTGATATGGGAGATACCACGAGGAAATATATTGCACTGAGCTTACATTGCGCTAAGCTTGAATAGCCTCTCGGCAGATCCAAGAAAAAAAAAAAAGGATGATAAGTAATTACATAATGTCACAGCAGGATGCCTTTATTGACATCCTGAACTCTCTGACAAAAGCAGCTGGTCTGTCTTTGAAGGAACAAATAATGTGATGCCTCCTTGAGAGGATACATAGGTATTTGTATTTGTTAAAGCCGAGAAATAGGAACAGTTCAATTTGAAATTATGGAAAAGAGTAGGAAAAGAATTGCATCATGAGCATCAGAAAGGGGACTTGGTCCATGCAGATGAATGGGGCCTATCACTATATCACTGTCATCCTGTTGTTCATCGATTTCCTCGAGCAGGCACCAGTAACGTCTCCTTCGTCCTAGCCCTGATATTTTAGAAAGTGCCACATCCAAGGCTCTTTCAGGGTCAGGAGAATGAGATCTATCATTGTTACTGGTTTTTGGCATATTGAGTATGCTACGGGGAGTTTGTCAGACTCTGCTGTGTCGGCAGGATACTCTCAGTAGCCTGCCAGGTTCTCCAGAGTAAGAACTAGATAATAAGATGTTGCACGGCTGCAAATGCAGCAGTGCGCTTCTGGGAGCAGGGTTTATAGTCTCTGGGTCTTGGCCGTTGATGGGATTACATGGCGCTGGGGGCAGTTGGTGGGTGTAATGCCTACATACTGGAAGATGGGGGATCTAGGTGGAAGAGGCCCAGTCCCAATTCAAGCAGGCTTGAAGATCTACACCATGGGTTCCGCATGGCGTAATTACCACTGCCGTGATTTTTTTCCAGTCCGACTCCCAAGTCGGAAGAGGCTCCTCAGCATGAGTCTGATCCTTTGTTCCCGGAAAGGATGGTGAGTGTAAATGAAAAATGCACGGTGCACTGGAGGATCACTGGTCAGGTAGTGTGGGACACATCCACACTACCCCCAAGACACCCTGGAAGTGGGCACTATTTGGTAAAGACATCCTGGTCTGGTAGGAGTTAGCTGAACTCTTAGTTTTTAACCTAAGTTAAGAACGAGCTTTGTGAAACAGAGCAGAGATAAAATTAGTTCAGGTGTTTGCTTATACTGCTATTTAAAAAAAAAAGTTTAGTGTGTGCCAATGTTTTTTTGTGTGTGTGTCGGAATGAAATTGTTAGTGTCTGCGTCTGGTGTGATGATTTTATGATTTAATGTAATTAAGAGCTTTTAAAATTAAGCCAAAAAGTACTATAGGAAGTCCAAAAACCACTAGGATAGATCCCAGGATAGATCCCCTCTGGTTCTATATTGTAAGCTTTATAGTAACAAAAGCGCTTTTTTGACCCAATTTTAACAAGCAGGAGACAGGCTAGTTAGACTGAGAAACGGGGAATAATCACAATCGGCCGACAGGGAATTTTTACCCTGGGGACTGTCCTTCCTTTCTCAGTCCATTAGTTTTTCCCTGGTTTTTGAAGGGTCATATTGATTGATCAGGTATATATGTGTGCACATCTACATGTGGTATTTGTTACCTTTCTACATGTGTTGTTTGTCGTTTGTTTGTCTGTGTTGAGTACTCAAACGTTAGGTTAAAATCAGATGTAAAAATCCTTAAACCTGTACACGCAGCCCAGGTCAGTGATATGCAATCCAATAACTTAAAAAGTTTAGGTGTTTTTGGAACTCTTTGACAAAGATTTAAACAAAGATTACCAATCAGAACGTGGCGCCTACAGAGAAATTGATATTCTCAATCTAAAATATCTTATTGAAAAAACATTAATGGTTATTAATGGTTGAAATTATTTTGAACTTCAGAATATGATGCTATAAAGGAGGAACTGCAGAATTAGAGCCTGAAACTAAAGTGACTATTGTTAAAGTATCTAGTGTAGAAAGCTGATAATGTGAAATAACAAAGGTATAAGAACTATTGAAATTAAGTCAAAAGACGTTTTCCTCATGCTGTGCAAAAAGTGGTCCCAGATTTTCTTAACGCTACTACGTCAACATATATATTATATACTTTTTGTTTGTTTGCATCTGCAAAGCACCGGGTTATTAAAATCAGAGATTGAAATAATTAAATCTAAAAACAGGCTCAAAGGTACTGGTTTGGTTCAAAACTTTAGTTTTTAGAGTTATACAATTGATTGCAAAACTTATACTACCAGTGTTTTATTTGATCTCTGAGACTTTAGGTAGCTAAAATTTCTAGAGCCAATTAGCAAATAGTTATAATGAGTTAATGTTAGATATCAGCCTGATAACCTGAAGTCACCACATTGTGTCTTTGTAAAAGTTTTAAGAGATAACAGATTTTCCTGCTGATATGCCAGACTAGCTTCAGAATTTTCTTCTCCATCAGATCTTTAACTATGAGCATTGTAAAACTTTTGAAAATACACAGGACTCCTGTAATGCTTTTAAAAGAGTACTACTACAGAGTAACTTAGTCATGGTACATGAGATAATGATTAGCAAACTTAAGACTTTTTACAATTATATCATTTGGACTCCTAGATAATTGGAAATCAAGGTTTTCAACATGGAACAAAATTAAACATGATTTTGTTAAACTGTCTATTGTATCTCTGTGGAACTTGTACCAGGCCAGGTAGAAAGGTGGGGGCGTGGTTTTGCTTTTATTTCCACAGATAAGGATTATTTTTGATGTCCCACCAAAAGACTGAAGCTTCTCAATGAATCACAAGAGATGGCAAATGAAGTCTAAGAAGGAGGAAGTTTATTTTTATAGAGCCCAAGTAGGTGTCTGGATGCTGGTGATTCTTCCTCAACCATGGGAGGAGAGTCTGATAATGGGAGCATTTCTGCAGTTACTCATCCACATCTCTTCATGAGCCAAGAGATTGTTGAGTTTGCTCATCGTAACAAAGAATCATCACAGTGACGACAACTGAGGCACTTGCTGGTTGTGGATTTGAAAAAACAAAATCCTGGGCTGTGGAATTCGTCCAGAAATGGCATGAGAAATTTGAAACATTAGTGCTATTTTCATTGACAAAAATGTCTCTGAACTGGAACTGAAATACGACTTAATTTTGTGTAAACCCTGTACTATATAATGAGAAAGAACTTCTGTGAGAAAAAGGTTATAAATCACTTGTTACCGCATAAAATATTAATCGAGAAGAATAGAACTTTAAAGTACATTTAGGCTCACTTTCCTACTCTGGGGTTTCCAGAAATTTGGCTAAGGATTATTTCTGATGGTTTGAGTTTTCTTAAAACAGTAGTAAGCTGTTGGCTGGGAAAATTTGTGACAATGGGTGTTATTTGTTACTGGTCATTCTGTGTGTGATGTTTCATTTTAAACAAAAAAGGGGGAGATGTTGGTGCCCAACCATATCATGAAGATGAGTCCTTGGATGCTGCCCTGCAAGTAGGAAGCAGAACCAGGACCTCACATTGCACTAAGTGGACAAGAGTAAGCTTGAGAGTCTGATTGATATGGCGTTAAGGTTCTCGAATGGGAGACCCCCTTCACCCCCGCCGATGTTGCACAAAGTGTCCAGTCAGTAATGCAAGCCACACATGGAGTTTATTCAAGCCAGCTAGCTGGGGTCGAGCCGTCAGGCACACAGGCCAAGGCAAGACCCTGTATCAAAGAAAACTTCAAATCGTATAGTTGCTTCTTGTGGAGTTCAACCAGTACCTTGTATATCCTTGATATCAACCCCTCATTGTAAAACTGAAACTCAAGCACAAAAATTTGTAAGTCTACAACTGTACCTCATGGTGTTTCACTAATAAAAATTTTTAAAAAAATTTTATAGTTGCTGTTGAGTCACTGAACTTCTGTGGGGTTACACACTTCAAAGGAAAACCATGTAGGTGGGTTCTGTAACTAGGTCGCCCAGAGGTGCCATCTCACTTATCCCAGGATGTTCTAGTGGTTTCTCACCCTTCTTCTCAAACCTCGATATCCTCAAAAGATAGCAATTGCAAAAGAAAGCAAGTTTGCAAGTTTGCTTTTGCTTCTCCTTCCTGCCCATGTGGCCCGGAAAGGTGGGTGCGAGTATCTGCTACTGCAGTCTGTGGGGGCTTCTCAGGCCTTGGCTCCTCATGGGTCAACAATGGAAAAGGCAAAACTGACTCTCTGTGGCCACCAAGTCCCTGCAGCACAAAGCAGCAGCTTCTCCTTCTCACATCTCTCAGACCTAGCTACTTTATTTTTTTTCTTTTTTTATTAGTGAAAAACCATGAGGTACAGTTATAGGCTTACAAATTTTGTGCTTGGGTTTCAGTTATACAATGATCAAGTGCCCATCCCTCCACCAGTGCCCGTCATCCATCCCCACGGGTCCCAGCACCCCCCCCACCCTCATTCCCCCCCCCGTCCCATCCTGCCTCTGTGGCAGGGTATTCCCCCCTGTTCTCTCTCTCTTCTTTTGGGTACTGTGTTTTGCAAGAGAGGCTTTGAGTGGCAATCATGTTTGGTCTATCGACTACTTTTAGCATGCTTCTCCCACCCTGGGAGGGCCCTCACAACACCCTTCATTTGGTACTCTCTTCTCTATCTGAGCTTCCTTTTCACCTAGAGCCTGTGGCTGGCCTTCCATTCATGGAGCAAAATTCCTGGTGCTAATCTCAGCCATTCCTGGGTGTTACTCTCCCTTTTTGTTGCTTTATGTTCCCCAGATGAATGCAATCTTTCTGTGTCTATCCCGCTCTTTCTGACTCATTTCGCTTAACATGATACTTTCCATGTAGTACCACTTGTATGTAAATTTCATAACTTCATCTTTTCTAACAGCTACATAGTACTCCATTGTGTAAATGTACCAAAGTTTCTTTAACCAGTCATCTGTTCTTGGGCACTCAGGTTTTTTCCAGATTCTGGCTATTGTAAAGAGTGCTGCAATGAACAAACAATTGCAGATGTCACTTTGTAAACATCCTCCTCTCTTTATCACAGCGCCCCAGGTATGAAGAGGTAGGTGGGGACCTATGTAAGTGACTATGTTTTCACTTCTATAACTGACCATGTTTTTCTTTTTGTAACTGACTATGTTTTCCTTCCTATAATTGATCAGTTTTTGTTCTTTGTTCTTCAGCAAATGAAAGGAGGCTGAAAAGACTGCTCTTGGTTACGAAATCTGAGTGAGTCTTTAGATTCTCTGTGAACCATAATTTCTCTTGCGTTCCTTGTCTCAGTTGCTCAGACCACCTAACCGAATGTTCATGCAACATCTTTGATTCTGTTGAGATAGAAATGATCATCAAACAGGGCGTTCAAATCAGGGTTCTCCAAAAGTACATCAGGGTTCTCCAAGAGTTGTATTACGGTTTCACCACCAGGATCTCACCATTCTACAAGGAAGTGATCATTGACGTAAAGAGAACATTTCACTGAAACTGTTCAGTGCCACCCTCCAGAACATCATGTGAACAACTGGAATTGGAAGAAAAGGGAGTGAAGATAGACGGTCAGTCAGCAACTGCACCACCTACGCTTCGCTGATGACATCATTCTAATAACACCAAACATTAACCAAGCAGCTCAAATGCTGGTTGATGTCTACCGTTAGTGTGGAAAGATCAGACTGTAGCTGAATCTCACCAAGATAATGTGTTCATGAAAAATGAACTACTCCCTGATGGTCCATTTGTTCTCAATGGAACGAACATCTCCAAATGCAGCAGCTATGTGAACCTGGGTCGAGAGCTCAACATGAAGAACAAACTGGCGCCAGAACTGCCCAGGAGGAAGAAAGCAGCGTGGAATGTCTTCAGAAGTGTCAAAGAAGTTGTTAAGAGGATGAAGAACCTCTGGCTTCAGGTACATCTTTTTGACTCCATTGTTCTTCCTGTACTAATATACACCTCAGAGATCTGGGCCCTACAAAAACAGGACGGGAATACTTCAGATCAGCTAAAGAGGAATTGAAAGAGCTGTGCTTGGAGTATCACGCTTCACTCAACTGAGAGAAGTAATCTGGAGTTCTGACCTCTGTAGATGATAAAAGATCAAGGACACTGCCTTGTTAGCCAAGGTGTCGAAAATCAGATGGGCTGGACATGTAATGTGATTTGGAGATGACCGCTGGACTAGAACCATTACCAACTGGATTCCACAGGATGTCAAAAGAACACCTGGCCTCCCACCTACGAGATGGTCGGACTTCATCAAGACCCTGAACAAATGATTTGATACTTTTTGTGTTCCTGGAGTGAGCAGACACCATTGGGCTAAGTTAGCATGCAACAGGGTTGAATGGAGAGGTTACTGGTGCCCACTCGAGCAAATTGACAAACAATAGGATAAGTGATTACAAGTGATATTCAGGTTAAAATTTTATGCATGGATTTTCTACCACATTTGAATGCTAGTTTATCTGACTTAGTATTTTAGGCTATATGGCATATGCAGGATTCAGTTAGGGAATTACTATGAGCAGTTTTTTTCTCTGTATTTGGAATTGTAGAATAAGAGATGTCTATACCTTCTAAATTTAGGACTTGCCTTATAAATTAATGATTTTAAAGGAAAATTAATGGAAAAACTTTTGTAGCATAAATGTAATTACCCAAATCACATCTACAGGAAATAAGGTATTTTTGGTTGAATTGTGAATTGTCTTGATCATAGACACCTCTACCTGACATAATCCAGGGTAAGAAATGACAAAGACAATTACCACCAATGTTCACTGAGCTCTGGATTCTATTGATAGCACTTGATGTGCACTCTCTCTTTTTTACATTGTAGGAGTTCATTACTATCATTACCCACTCCTTACAGAGAAGAAAGTAGAAATAGAGGCTAAATTACTATATCCATTTAGTAAAATATGTAAATCCTTGAGCACAGCAAGATATAAAAATCACCTAGCATAGTGCTTGGTAATAGAGAGTAATTATTAGTAACACTGATTGGTAAGAAACTTAAATACCATATAAGGAGTAAAATAGCAACTGTCACATAGGGGGTTATGTTAGACTTTTTATTGTATACACAGTCAGGGCTGGAGCGATAGCACAGCAGTAGGGCGTTCGCCTTACAAGCGGCCAACATGGCCGACCCGAGTTCGATTCCTCCGCCCCTCTCGGAGAGCCTGGCAAGCTACCGAGAGTATTCGATATGCCAGACACAGTAACAACAAAGTCTCCAATGGAGACGTTACTGGGCCCGCTCGAGCAAATCGACGATCAATGGGAGGGCCTTTACCTTTTACCTTTACAGTCAGAGGAGACTTTACAGAAGATAGGACATGTATGCTGAGTCCTAAAGAATAAAAGGGATTTTCATGTGAAGACAAGAGGGTGTAGTATTTGCAGTAAAAGAGTAATGTAGAAACAAGGAAAATGGTGGGAAAAAAGTCATAAAAACAAAGCATATAGGATTTTGGGAAGAACTATAAGTGACCCCAACTCTCCACATATGGTGCTTTGAGAAGGAACACCACAAAGCAGCCTGGAGGTCAGAAGGTCTAAAGGGGAAAGATTGGGAATAATGTAAAATTCATCCCATGAGTCATAGGCCTTAGGCCATATGTGGGCAACACGTCTTTTATGTGTGTTACCCAGTTATTGTCTTTTAAATTTTAAATGCTCAATATTAAAAATTACGATTTTGAGTTGTGGGGGAAAAGGTCGGAGCACATACTTTGCTTGCAGAATTGCTGGATTTGACCTCTGATAGATACTTCATTATCTGCTAAGGACTGCTGACAGTGACCCCTGAGCACTGAGCAGAGAATGGACTCTCAGCACCACTGGATGTGGCTCCAAATCACCCATCCAAAATATGTTTTCAGACAAATAATGCCAGATTCTTAATTTCTTTGAAAAAAGGGAAGTATTTTCCCATACTAATATTCCTTTCAACTTGACAATATTTTTTTGATTAGTCTTATAGTTCCTTTAGACTTTTTGCTCCAGTTCACTATTATCTGCTATAATAGTATGGGTTTTTATTTTCTTTTTCCTTATGTCTATTTCTAGCAGACATATAAATGAACAATCACAGCTTTGTGTCACATGATTTTTATCTAAATATGATTTATTAGGCACCTAATGTTTACCCTTTGGTAGAGATAGAGAATTGTGTTAATTATTATTTTTTTAGGACTGATTATTAAAATGCCCATTATTACTTTCTTTTAGTGCTGTGTTGAACAAGGTAATAGTTACTTGCCATATGTTGCCATCTAATGAAACTGAATAAAATAAGCAGTTAGGTTCCTCAGTTTATTCATCCTATTTCAGGTGCTTGGTGGTTACATGTGGCTAGTGACTACCAGAACATAAACCACAGAGAGAGAAATTTCAAAGACAGTGCTGCTGTACTGAGAAGCTAGGGCCTATACACATGACACTGGCAGAGGAAACACAGCCTAAAATACCAATTGATGGCTCATATGATGGGCTGGAGTGATAGTACAGTGGGTAGGGCATTTGCCTTACACTCAGTCAACATGGCTGACCCGAGTTCGATTCCTCCACCCCTCTAAGAGAGCCCGGCAAGCTACCGAGAATATCTCACCCGCACGGCAAAGCCTGGCAAGCTCCCCGTGACGTATTCAATATGCCAAACACAGTAACAAGTCTCACAATGTTACTGGGCCCGCTCGAGCAAATCGATGAACAATGGGAGGACCGTGACCGTGACCGTGGCTCATATGATGCTGTAGGCAAAGGAGGAGAAGGAAATTTACATGAGCCCTAAAAACAGGAGGAAATTCATGAACCATGTAAGTTAAGAGTAAGTGATAGGTAATAACTATATGTTGAAAAGGACAGAGGGACAGAGAGAGAAAGACAGAGACAAAGAAAGAGAGCAGTATCAGCAGGAATAGAATAGAAATTCTATGACGTTTGTGTGTTATAGTATGGTGAACAGTAGTTAAACACATAGAAATCTATTTCGTTTTACCTAACAAGAAATCTGGTGTTGGGTACAATATTTATGAGTGTTTCGGTCTTGCCTTGATTACTTGAAGTTTTACCTTGAAGATAAAGCCTTCATGATTTCATTCAAGTAGGGAAAAAAGGGAATACTGGCAGATTTTCATTTACTGGCCAGAACTGTGCCACATGCCATGTCAGCTTCTAGTACAGAAAGGTAAGGGTACAGGGAGCTGTGAATGTTGAATCAGCCAGGTCACCTATATTTTGTGGTAACTAGAAATTGGAGAGAGATGATGGTAGGGAAGGAGCCTGGGTTTTCTCAGAGGCATGGCTTATAATGATCTCTCTCAACTGGCTGTGTGCGATTTGTAGTATCATGACATATATGAGCCTCTCAAATATTGTTTAATGGCATTTCAGAGCCCGCATCCCTTTGCATCCCATCCTTAGCATCCCATCAAATGAGGCTTCTGAAGCCATCCTTTAACAATGAAACAAAACACAAAAATCAGTGACTGGATGCTAACTGATTACTTTCAGCTGGGAGTGGGCTCTGTCATCTTTGTCCTCAAAATGTGCATGACAAAGTGAGTGAATTAAATCTACACAAGTTTAAAACTTTAAAGTTCTGTAGGTTGTATATATGAAATAGGTATCATTGAGCTAAATCCAAGATGTTTGTAGAGTTATATAAGCTTTCCCTTCTGGAAACTCTGTTTTTTTTTTTCATCATTTCATTATCCTGTTATTCGTCGATTGCCTCTAGCAGGCCCCAGTAACGTCTCTTTCATACTAGCCCTGAGATTATATTCAAGGCTCTTTAGGAGAATGAAACCCATCATTGTTACTGGTATTTGGCATATTGGGTACGCCACGGGGAGTTTGCCAGACTCTGCCCTGTGGGCCGGCTACATTCGATAGCCTGCAAGTTTGTCCAAAGTAGGAATGAGACAATAAGATGTCATAAAAAAAAGTTCTGATAAGATGTCGCGCGGCCGCAAATGCGGCCACAACGGTTCTGGGAGCTGGATTTTATAGTCTCTGAGTCTTGGCCGCTGATGGGATTACACGGCGCCAGGGGGCCAGGTGGTGGGTGTGACCCCCGCCTACTGGAATTTGGAGGATCTGGGTGGAAGATGCTCGACTCCAATCTGAGTAGGCTTGGAGGTCTCGGCCTGGGAACCAGCGGGTTCTGGAAACTCTAGTGCAAAATAAATTTTGTCATCCTTTTCTGTAGGCGGTTCATACTCCTTGGCTCATAGGCCCTTCCTTTATTATTAAGGTAAATAGTATTGATTCTCTTTGTGTCTTTCTTCTGAAGTCACATCTCTCTCACATTCCCCCATTTGCCTCCATATACTAATTTTAATGACCGCTATGTTTACTGGGACAAACTCAAATTAATATTTCAATGTTAAATAGATTTGGTTAGCAATCTTAATTCCATCTAAAATTTTACCTCCTTTGCCACCTAATGTAAGCTATTCAAAGGACCTGTGAATTAGGTTGTGATTAATTTGGAAAGGAGAGGCATCTTATTCTGTCTGACACACAGACTTTTGCACAAATTAATGAAGATCAATCTAAATAGTCCACTTTTTTCAGTAATTATCCAAGAAATTAATAAGACATGTAAATGCATTGGAATTTGCTGGGAAGATATTGATAAGAGAAATTTTTAAGAAAATTAATTTCTATCAAAAGGCTCATTATCAAATTCTGTTTCATCTGATGGGAAGAAATTCTATAGTGCATATCTATTTTTCAAATAATAGTGTCCAAGTAGGACATATGGTAAAAATCAGCATAAATATATAGCTATTTATATATTTTAAATATTTATATTTTTAAATCATCCAATAAATACAAAACCCAGGTGTGAATACTTGCACTGAACTCTCATTGTGATTCTTTTTTGAGGAGCAAATTCTGTACACATGAAAAATTTATTAAATATTGGCAATTTGGGGAATGAATATATATTATCAGAGAAAAAAATTAAGTTTTGTTCTTTTAGAAAAAAATTTTTATTATAAATATTTTGCCAAACCTGAATTATTCAATAGTCTGTTCACAGAAGTCTTCTTTTCCACTTGAGATTTGAACACTTTACCTAAAAGAAAATAATTTGCATGCTTGGCCAAAAGGTATTATACACATCTGTATTTACAAACCATGCAGGAGCCATATTAGTTTGATTGCCACTTTAATTATCTGACTTTTCTGTGGTCTTAAAAAAAAAACTCTGAAAGAGTGCTTCATTTTTTTTTTTAGCCTGAGACATTGGAATTCTTTGCACCCAGGATCATGCTTCATTAATTTATAGCTTATCATGAGATAAATAATAAATCTGAAACCTTAGATCGTTTGACATTTTATATTTCAGGTATTACAGACAGAGGCATTTACCATCTTGACAAAATTTTGCAAGTTCCTACTGTGTACTGTTGTGATGAACAGTAGGCAACCATAATCCCCAGTAGAAACTCTAGAAAATACATATGCAATGAGCAGAGTGCTGGACTGCAAGTAAAGTAGGAAAGACACCATCAGACATGGGGGGGGGACTGATCTAGGGTCTGCTGAACTTGTTGTCATTTCTGCACTTGGTTCATGTGAGACGTTCTTTTATTTTTTTTTAAACCTTTTTGTGTTGTGACTTATTTCAAATGCACTTCCCTTTGCATTGGTCTGTGTGCACGAATGAAGAAAGTATCCACTTCACAAATTGCACTTTTCAGGTGTGCTCTCAGTAATGTGAGTAGGTGTGCATGTTATGTTAGGATATCAAGATCAACTTACTTTCTCCAAAGTTTCTCTAATGTGTGTGCAGCTAAGCACACATGCAGAGACACAACATAGGTGTATATCAGAAATAAGTTACTTTGAAAATGGGTGTCTAGAGATAAGTACCAGGAGGATTACTCGACAGCTTAGAAGATGGTGTCACATCCTGGGGGAAAAGGCAGCTCAGATAGAGAATGGACCACCAAGTAAAGGGTGCTAGGAGGGCCCACTTGGGATGGGATATGTGGACTGAAAGTAGACTATAGACAAAAAATGATGGCCACGTAATACCTCTACTGCAAACCACAACACCCAAATGGAGAGAGAGAACAAAAAAGGAATGCCCTGCCACAGAGGCGGGGTGGGGTAGAGGGATGGGATGGGAGTGGTGGGAGGGATGCTGGGACAGTTGGTGGTGGAAAATGGGCAATGGCGGAGGGATGGGTACTCCATCATTGTATAATTGAAAAACAAGCACAAAAGTTTGTAAGTCTGTAACTTTATCTCACAGTGACTCACTAACAAAAAGTAAAGGCCCTCCCGTTATTCATCGATTTGCTCGAGCGGGCCCAGTAACGTCTCCATTGGAGATTTTGTTGTTACTGTGTTTGGCATATTGAATACATCACGGGTGGCTTGCCAGGCTCTGCCGTGTGGCCGAGATACTCTCGGTAGCTTGCCGGGCTCTCCGAGAGGGGTGGAGGAATTGAACTCGGGTTGGCCATGTTGGCTGCGTGCAAGGCAAATGCCCTACCGCTGTGCTAAAATATTTTTTAAAAATTAGGTGTCATTTCCAAGAAGAAAAGGAATATGAGAGATTGTATTCAGTTCCTCAGTCCATGATATTACATTGTAAATTAAAGTTTAAAGACAAACCAGCTCACCTTAGATTTCATCTTGATCACTGGCCTGTGTTGTGTGTCTTATGCCATATGACTTTATTTTATTTTGCTATTTTATTTTTGAATCACCAGGACTTATAGTTACAAAGCTTTCATGATTGAGTTTTAGTCATACAATGTTCGAACGTGCATCCCTTCACCAGTGTATATTTTCCACCACCAATGTCCCAAGTATCCCTCCCGCCATCCTCCACCCCACCCCACCCCCTGCCTCTAAGGCAGACAATTTCCTTCTTACTCTACCTCTACTTTTAGGCATTATGGTTTGCAATACAGATACTGAGAGGCCACCACGTTAGGTCCTTTACCTACTTTTAGCACACAACTCCCATCCCGAGTGATCCCTCCAAACATCATTGACTTCGTGATCCCTTCTCTATCCCAGCTGCCTTCTCCCTCAGCTCGTGAGGCAGTATGCCATATGTGATATTTGTGATATTATTTGAATTTAACTGTGCATTTATTTAAAACAATTGAATTTAAAAAGAATAAACAAATTTACTTCATCTACTAGAATTCGTACTATTATGAGTTTAAACTAATGGGAATTTGGTACTCCATCACTGCATTATAATTTTATTAATTGTTTCCCTTTAACGTTTTGTTTCTGTAATTGTGATGTTTGGGGATTTCTCATTTGATTATGGTGCTTTTACACTTGGTTATGGTGTTCTGATAATCCTAACAGCAGTATGGCTATTAAACTTAATGATAGTGGGTATTATAGGCATCAAATTCATGGCTTCATACATGAAAGGCAGGTACTCTACCAACAAGCCACATCCTTTGGCCTCCACCATCATAATTGTCCTGCAGTCAAATAATTCTTCAGTTGTTGACTATAATTAGATGTATAAATTTTAGTCAAGATGGTGGTTTATATGGACATAAGAGTCATAAATATAATTTTTATTACACATTACTGTGATATTTAAACCTGAACAGAGTCCGGCCTCATCTGGGCAAGTTCAGCTAATGTAAATTTTCAGACTTATTCAAATTTAGTAAATACAACTATCCTGGGGAGGGAAACTAAGAAACTACTGCACTGTAGCACTGTCCTCCCATTGTTCACCGATTTGCTCGAGCGGGCACCAGTAATGCCTCCATTGTGAGACTTGTTGTTACTGTTTTTGGCATATTGAATACGCCATGGGAAGCTTGCCATGCTCTGCCTTGCTGGAAGGATACTCTCGGTAGCTTGCTGGGCTCTCCAAGAGGGACAGAGGAATTGAACCCGGGTTGGCCACGTGCAAGGCAAACACCCTACCTCCTGTGCTATCACTCCAGCCCCTAAAAAACTATATTGCATAAAGTGTTTGTATATTATTGTACTGTGGAGAGAAACTGTAAACGTTGTTTATAATTTGCAACAGCGGGTAGGGAATTTGCCTTGCACGTGGCTGACCTGGTCGATTCCTGCGACCCTCTCAGAGAGCCTGGAAAACTACCAAGAGTACCTTGCCCACATGGCAAAGCCTGGCATGCTACCCTTGACATACTCAATATGCCTAACACAGTAGCAACAAGTCTCACAATGGAGACGTTAATGGTCTCGAGCAAATTGATGAGCAATGGGAAGACAGTAGCTACAGTGCTACTCTTTTAAAAGAAATTACTCAAGAGAGAAATAGAGGCCTTTCTTGACGTAAAGATTTTAGTGAACTAATGAAGTCTTACAAATGAACAAATAAAATGAAGCTATTTTTAGAATGTACAGTATTTCTTTAGAGTATAGAATATTTCATACTCAACATTGGAAACTACAGCCTATAACACAAGCCTTAATCAAATTCTGTTTAAATTATGCCGGGCAATTTAAATCCATCCATATCAACCACAAAGGAAAAATTAATTAGGGAGTATAATGTTAGTTGGGTTTATAAGTATCATCTCTCTTTGGAAAGTGGCTTGCCAAATATATACACACATACACATATACACTGAGAGTATTCAGCCCGCATGGCAAAGCTTGGCAAGCTAACCGTGTAGTATTCAATATGCCAAAAACAGTAACAACAAATCTCACAATGGAGACGTTATTGGTGCCTGTTCCAGCAAATCGATGAACAACAGGAGGACAGTACTACAGTGCTACACATATACACAAAGATCTTAAAAATGCTTATTATCATTGTACCAATAATTTTCTCTGTAAAGAAGGAATCAGAAAAGTGGATATATATTTACATTAAATGAGGTAACATCACTTTCAAGATCAAAAAAAGGGGAAAGGAACATCACTTTCAAGATCAAAAAGGGGGGGGAGAAAAAGCAAAAAGTGTAACTGTAGGGAATTGGTTTTAATAAATAAATGATCATAGTGCACATGAGCACATATTCCACCATCCATTACAGTTATATTTATGCATTTAATGGCAAGAGAGAAAATATTTCACAGTCTAATGTTGAGGCAAAGGAATTAGCTAAGCTTTCAGGTTTGATAGACATCTTAAAATAAGGTATTTTTTTAATTTATAGAAGATGGATCTCCACTACCTCCACTACCCAGCGGCTGCCACGCTCTAGGCCGCTTTCTGGACTGTGCGGCCGTGAAGTGGCCACTCGACACATCATAAGACACTGAATACCCATCTTCGGTTCAAATATGGTTTGCACCATGGGAACACCTGCAAGGGTGATTAGAGGCCTCTGTAAAAGCCTCTATCCCTCTCAGATAACCCGGCAAGCTATTGAGAGTATCCCACCCGCATGGCAGAGCCTGGCAAGCTATCCATGGCATATTTGATATGCCAAAAACAGTAATACAATGAGTCTCATTCCCCTGACTCTGAAAGAGCCCCCAATACGGCAGTGCTAAGAAGGATGAACAAGGAGAGGCTTATAAAATCTTAGGGCCGAACTAGGCTCCCAAAATGAAGAAGGACTAAAATGACTGTCTATACTTTCAATGCGTGTACACTACTAGCATCAGATGCATCCATCGAAGGCCTGATGGTGCAAGTGCAAAAGATCAAGTACAACATCATTGGTCTGACCGAGACGAAAAGGCATCAAACACATCATACCATTTTCGACACTGGAGAAGAAATGTTCCTAAGAACATGTGACAAAAGACTTGGTGGTGGTGTCAGTGTCCTTGTCAACATGAACTTGACCAAGAGCATTGATTCATTCGAATGCCTAACACCCCAAACTGAACGATTACACTTGAATAGATGTGGCTCACTATCAGCAGTTTCTATCTTCATTGTCTATGCACCAACAGCCAATTACAATGAAGAAGAAATTTAGACGTTCTACATGGAGCTGGAGAAGTTCTATAAAAAGACCACACCTTCTACAAGATCATTGTTGGTGATTTTAATGCTAAAATAGGACTGAGAAGATCAGCTGAAGAACTCCACATAGGGACCCATGGCCTAGAATGGAACAAACAGAGTGAGTTCATTATGTTGACCAAGACCATCCATGGTAACTCACAGTTCCAGGCCAAATCTAAACGTTGGACATGGGAGTCTCCCAGTGAACAGTTCACAACAAAATTGACCACATCAAATTCAGTCGACAGTTTTGCCTGACCAATGTCGCTGTTGTCCAAAATTCCAAACAGGAATCGGACCACCGTGTCCTTTGTGCAAAATTCTACTTCACGGAGCTGGGAGAAGGGGCTACATAGTTCAAGAAGAGAACTCCAAGAATATCCACAAATTGGGAGCTCTTTGGCACTATTGCAGCAATGTGGGAAGATGCCATTGTTGACAACATTGACAAAGAATACAATCGACTGGTTCAGCACCTCCATGATTGTTTGAGGAATACCGAGAGAGAGAAAGCCACAAAAAGACACCTGTCTTTGAAAACTCTTGAGCTCATTTGCCAACATGGCTTGGCATGAGCCTAGGCAACCACAAGAAAACATCTGAGCTCCCAAAGCAGTGCAGAGAAGCGAAAAAGGAAGAGCTCAAAGAGAGAAGAGCAGCAGTGCTGGCCAATGTGGCAGAAGCCGGGAAAAGCATTCACAATGCCAGTCTGTCCTTTCCCAACTACAAGACCAAGATGACTGCCCTCCGTCATCCTGATGTAACTATCATATCTTCCAGAAGTGCAATGAAGATTATCCATGACTTCTACTCGGATCTCTTCAATAGCCACATCCACCTGCCCACATACCAAATTCCACATGATGGATATGTCATTCCCAAAGTTCTCCCTTCAGAAATCTGACATACTATATTGTTGGTAAAGAAGCAAACAACACCTGGCCCAGAGAAGGTCAGACCCGAACACCTGAAGAATCTGCTGTCAGTACTCATCAATACACTGGCTTGGCTCTTCACACGACACCTGTCTGAATACAAGGTTCCACCCCAATGGAAAACCAGAAGGACTGTTCTACTGTACGAGAAGGGAGACATCCACAACATTGGCAACTCTCGCCTGATCTGCCTGTTGTCTGTCATCTACAAGCTGTTCTCTCGAGTCATCCTGAATAGGATTGGCAGAACAGTAGATGAAAGACAACCATGAGAGCAAGCCAGGTTCCAAAAAGGAGTCAGCATGATCGACCATATCCACATGGTAACCAAGCTCATTGAGGTTTCGTGAAAGTTCAAGATGCCACTCTGTCTAACGTTCATTGATTTAAAGAAAAGCTTTTGATTCTTTGAGACTGAAGTGGTCATCGAAGCCCTAGCCAAACAGAGCATTCAAACTCAATACATCAGGATCCTTCGTGAGCTGTATTATGGATTCACTATCTGGATGTCACCACTCTACAAGGAAGTGATCATCAAGGTCAAGTGAGGGGTTCAGCAGGGTGATACCATTTCACCGAAACTCTTCGGTGCCACTCTCGAGAATGTTATGTGACAACTGGAATGGGAAGAAAAGGGATTGTAGGTAGATGATTGGCAAGTACATCGCTGATGACATCACTCTAATAACACCAAACAGTAACCAAGCGACACAAATGCTGGCCGACTTCGACCATGAGTGTGAAAAGGTCGGACTACAGCTGAATCTCACCAAGACAATGTTTATAAGAAACAAACTCATTCCTGACATTCCATTCGCTCTCAATGGAACGAACATCTCTGAAAGCAACAGTTATGTGTACCTAGGTTGCGAACTCAACATGACAAATGACCCGGCACCTGAGTTGCACACAGGAAGAGAGCAGCTTGGAATGCCTTCAAGAGCATCAAAAAAATTGCTAAGAGGATGAAAAACCTCCGACTTCGGGCATATCTCTTCTACTCCACCATTCTTCCTGTACTAACATACGCCTCAGAGACCTGGGCCCTACAAAAACAGGGTGAGAATGCTATTCGGGTCTCCCAAAGAGGAATTGAAAGAACTATGCTTTGAGTATCACTCTTCACTCAGGTGAGAGAAAGAATCTGGAGTTCCAACCTCCATCAATGATCAAGAATCAGGGACACTGTGTCATTTGCTAAGGCATCAAAACTCAGATGGGCTGGACACGTAATACGATTTGGACCTGACCACTGGACTAGAGCCATTATGGATTGGATTCCACAGTACGTCAAAAGATCACATGGCTGCCCACTTACGAGATGGTCAAACTTCTTCATCAAGACCCTGAATAATTGCTTTGAGGCTCTTTGTGTTCCTGGAGCAAGCTGACACCATTGGGCTACAGTAGCACGTGACATGGACAAATGGAGATGTTACTGGCGCCTGCTCTAGAAAATCGATGAGTAACAGGATGTCAAGTGATCAACTGATGGAAGATAAAGGAAAATAAGCTAGAGTAAAAGAATGCAAAGAGGTTAAAATAAATATGATGAAAATGAGGCAGAAAAGGTATCAGGCAATGTGGAACTTAGAGAACACCATGCTACCATACACACATAAATAAAGATCTCGGCTAGTGTTTCCTAACCTTATCTGTCACATGAAATCACCTTCAAATTCCTGATACCCAGGCTTTATCAAGAGCACAAAATCAGAGTCTCTGGGAATTAAGCCCTGTGCATTAGTTTGGGTTATTTTTAATTCCTTGGATGATTCCAATATGCAGCCAAACTCAAGTACTCCTACCTCCTGTAGTACAAGGAAGGGTAATTAGGTCACACCCCCACATTTTTATCTCTCTTCATATTTTGTCCTGTGTGCTTTGAAATTGAATTTTGAAGTAGTTCCTTAAACCTGTGGGTGAGGAACTGCTTAAATACCTCTGGTTTTGTTCTCAGGAAGTTAGGTTCCCTCTGACACTAGGCCCCTTCATCCTGATAATCACCTTGCTTTTGGCAGGATCTAGAATCACCTTCGAAAGGCAACTAATAGACTCACCCTAGGGACTCAGCCAAAGCACTAGCTTCAACCTGCCATTTGGTTTGCACCATCACTGATTGGTAGTCAACATATTTCCTGTCTCATGAATAGATTTACAAGAATCCATATGTAGTCTTCAAGGCTGGTTCTGAGTATAAATACAACAGATGTCAACATTTAAAATCCAGGATAACACACATTCACTTAGCCTTTTTGCTTATTAGAAGAAATTGATAAATTTTCCTTTGTCATAAGGAAAAATGATCCTCGCTTCGGCACAAAGAAATACTAGGAAGAGTCCTTAGTGCTGGAATGAATGAATGAAACTAAAAACAATTTTAAAATAGAAAGTTATTGAGCGAGAGAGATAGTTTAAAGGGTCAGAATATGTATTTTGTTGGCCAAAATCCTAGGTTTAATCCCGAGTACCACATGGTCCCTCAAATACTGCACGGAGTAGCCCCAAAGAACCAAGACAAGAATAACCCCTGAGAACTACTGAATGTGGCCCCCAATTTTAAAAACTATTTTATGTTCTCTTAAAATTTACAAACTACCATACCTGCACCACCAGGAAGCCCAAATAA
Organism: Sorex fumeus; assembly: GCF_029834395.1. Lineage (NCBI taxonomy): Eukaryota > Metazoa > Chordata > Mammalia > Eulipotyphla > Soricidae > Sorex > Sorex fumeus. Next base: position 64,490,115 of record NW_026606129.1, read on the forward strand.
TATTATGTTAAGAATATGTATGTTTACATAAAATTTTAACTTTATCTCCCTAAAGAATAGGATGCCAAGGTTAGGGAGAGAACCCAGCTGGTAGAGTACATTCCTTGCATGTACAAGTCCTTGAGTTCCATTTCCAGTGTCACTTGCTTTCCTCCATCATGGCTAGGTGCAGCCCTGGTGGCTCCTGAGAACCACAGGGTATAGCCTCAGTGTCCCTGCATTTTGTCAGCCTCAACAGGCTGAATTCTGCTAAGAGTGGCCTTACACTCCCATCACTGCCATATGTGACATTTACACAATTTTTTACAAAGTAAAATGGGTATGCAATCTCAATCGAATTCCCTCATAGTTCACACTACGACTCTGACGTCACTTGGACCATTTTTATCACATGACTGAACTGAGCAATCCTTGAATATTTGACACGTGACCACTAAACTCCCTACTCTTATGATGCTTTAAAATTCAAGTGCCTCTGGGCTAAAGAGATAAAAGAGGAGTTAAAGCACTTGTCAGTCATGTGGCTGACTCTGGTTTGAATCCCTGAACCACGTATGGTCTGAGCAAGACCTGAGATTATTCATGAGCAAGAGTCAGGAATAGATCTTGTGTATCACCAGGAATGGCCTAACAAACAATCAAAATCCAGGTCCTCTATAAAGCTTGACATAATAATACCAATAATTGCTAATGAGATTCTTCCAAGAACAATTTCTATCATCTTGGAAAATCTTGGACAGACATTTGGAACTACTTGTGAATTATTGGCAAATGCTGCTCTGAAGAATAGCTTTCCAATTCTCTACAAACCAACTCTGCAACACACACCAAATTGTAGAATTTTCTGGGGATAGGGTTCCAGCTGACACCATTCGATCAAAGAACTAGCTGCCTAGTTATTTTGGACCACAAAGAGGCAAGAGAACATCTTCAGAAGGCCTAAGACGAGACACAGAAATGAAGAGTTGGGGCTGGAGCGATAGCACAGTGGTTAGGGCATTTGCCTTCCAACCCACGTTCAATTCCCAACATCCCATATGGTCCCCTGAACACCACCAGGAGTAATTACTGAGTACATGAGCCAGGAGCAACCCCTGTACAACTCCGGGTGTGACCCAAAAAGCAAAAAAAAAAAAAAAAAGAAAGAAAGAAAAAGAAAAGAAAAGAAATGAAGAGCTGACCAGTATAAAGTGCTATCATGTCCCTGGTGATAAATTTTCCTTTTGAACACAAGTCCAAAATGAAAATTAGTAAATATCCATTTATTTAAGTGACTCAAAAGTTTATAATTATTACTTCTACATTGAAAGTCATAGATGGGAAATGTAAATTTTCACTTTCTTGTTTGTCCTGTGTTCAATACATAGAATTTAATGATGTGATTTACAGAAATAATATTGTTTCCCCATTGTTTCCAGTACATGAATTCATGCATTAATATTTTCAGTAAGTATTTTCCAACTGAATGAATGATAACTATATAAAATTTACCCTCAGCTTAGCCTATGTGCTGAAGCATCTAAACTTCAAAGTAGCATATGAAATATTCAATAGTTGCTACAAACAAAATCTGCTGGTATTTGAACATAAGAGTTCTTTTTATTAGAGAAATTTGGGAAGGATTTTTAGAGTAAGTGTCATTTGAGCTGCACCTAGTGAAGTATGATAGTTACAACTAGAGTATGTGTAAATCAGCAGGAACTGAAAAGCAAAGAATATTTTAGGATATGAACAAAGGCAAAGGAAATGGTTATCTTATTAGAGGTAAAACATTTAAAATGAAAACCAAAATTTTTAAAATAATGCAGAAAAATTTGAAATTATACTTCTGAAATGGGCTGGAGCGATAGCACAGTGGGTAGTGCATTTTCCTTGCATGTAGCTGACCGGGGTTTGATTCCTCCGCCCCTCTTGGAGAGCTTGGCAGGCTACCGAGAGTATCTCACCAGCATGGCAAAGTCTGGAAAGCTACCCGTGACTGACTACTCGATATGACAAAAACAGTAACAACAAGTCCCACAATTTGTTGTGAGACATTACTGGTGCCCACTCGAGCAAATTGTTGAAAAACGGGAGAACAGTGCTACAATGCAGTGCTATACTCCTGAAATAAAGTTACAAAAATTTGCATATTATTTTACAATTTGTCAGATACAATCACTATAATAAGGTATAATTCAAGCAGCAAATCAAGGATGAATATGTGTATATATGTGTAAGTGTTCACAGATTGGCCTTGAAGAATTTATACTTGAAAAATATTTGAGAGCTTTTGTAATTTCTTCTGAATTTTATCATTCTCATAATATTTGCATCTTTGCTCACAATTTCGTATGCCTTTTGTATATGTTGCATTGTATACGTTGTATTGAAGGAAGTTGACAGTGTCTTATAATCATTGAGCAATCGTGATATTTATTCAAGAGGCAGAGATACTAGAGCAGGTACTAAGCTTATTCATATTCTCTTCATTGTTAAATATTTTCCCCTGTCTTCCAGTTTTCACATTCTTCATGAATGTTATCACTGCATCGACTGATCCTATAAGGAACCTTCATCTTAGTCTACGTGCTGAAGCATAGATTCCTTGTAGATCAATTAGTTGATTTTGGTCAGAATATAAGATCTATATTGACAAGTTATGAAACTTAAAGATAACAAGGTTAGTTAAGGTCTTGAATATTCAGATGAGAATGTGAGACTCTATGGATTTTTTCGATAACAGGGTGCCATCAAAGTTGCTTGTACACAGAGGTGAAGGGAACAGAACTGTCCATTAAGAGAACTTGTCTAGAGGTTGGAGAGAGAGTACAGTGATAGGGTATGTGTCTTGTCCACAGTCAACTCAGGTTCAATCCCCAATATACCATATCACCCCCTGTGCACTGTTGGGAGTATTTCCTGAGTGCAGAGCCAGGAGTAACTCCTGAGCATTGCTGGGTGTGCCTTCACGTCCCGCTTCCCCCAACCTCCCAAACGTTGTCTAGCGCTGCTGGCAGGTTGCAGCAGAGTGCTGGCAGGCAACAGGTGTGCCTGCAGTCAGGGGACTAATGAAATACATCCCTCAAGAACTGTATTTCCTTACACAGTGTCTGTCAGTGGAAAAAATTCTTCAAAGATCCTTCATTTATCAACACTCTGTCCTCCTTTGACTTCCATTGAAATTGATGGTGATGACACCTTCATTTATCTTTGCAGGATGAGACACTTTCCACAACCATTTGCATCTTTTAGGCAGCCCACACAGAGCCTAAAGTAATTGGCAGTTTGGAACATATTGTCTTTATTCAGCTCTAAAATCATGCCTGAGGGAAGAAGGGTTAAAAATGAAGGAAAACAGCCTCCTCCCCTTTCCTCAATTTATTAGAACTTAACATTAATTTTTTTTATCGAGGGATGTTTACTTAGAGAGTAAAGTAGATGAAAAGACTGGACCTGTTTTTATGGGTTAAAAGTTGGGTGAAGTACCCAAGTTTAAAGGAGCTGAGGTTATTTTTTGAACCATGTTTCTAACAGAATTTATTTTACACAACTATCTGTTATCCCGAATTCTCAAATAAAGTAAAAATAAGTGATGTACTTTTTCTTCCAGAAAATTATATTGAAATACTTTGAACTATGGCACTTAAAAATTGAAAACATTCTTCTTCCTTTTATTTATTTTCTTTTACAATTCTGGGGCTGGAGCGATAGCACAGCAGTAGGGTGTTCGCCTTACACGCGGCCAACACGGCCGACCCGAGTTCGATTCCTCCGCCCCTCTCGGAGAGCCCGGCAAGCTACCGAGAGTATTCGATATGCCAGACACAGTAACAACAAAGTCTCCAATGGAGACGTTACTGGGCCCGCTCGAGCAAATTGACGATCAACAGGGCTGGAGCGATAGCACAGTGGGTAGGGCGTTCGCCTTACAAGTGGCCAACATGGCCGACCCGAGTTCGATTCCTCCGCCCCTCTCGGAGAGCCCGGCAAGCTACCGAGAGTATTCGATATGCCAGACACAGTAACAACAAAGTCTCCAATGGAGACGTTACTGGGCCCGCTCGAGCAAATCGACGATCAACAGGAGGGCCTTTACCTTTACCTTTTACAATTCTCCAACCCCTTCAAACACATGCACATACACACATACACATAGCAGCAGCATTAACAACAAAAGCAACAATAAGAAGCTAGAGAGATTCTTAGATGACAGATGTTTAGTAGAAGAAAATTAATGTTATCAAATAAGAATTTTAAATATTAGATTCTCATACTCTCACCTGGAATTTCTGAATATCTATGCCTAGTCTCCCCTAAACCAGGAATTCAGTCCTGAATTTCCTTATAGCATGTTAACAATGGCAAAAAAGGGAGAACATTTGAGACACAAAGGCTTGTAAGGGTGTTGTTGTCACCATCTACTTGGGCCTGGAGGTTTTTCATCTCTCCCTCACTTTCCAAAACTTCCAAAACTAGAGATTTAGTAATTATTATATTTTTTATTATTTTATGTATGAATACTGCTATTTATTCAACCATTGATTAGATGATTGAATTGGGCGTGAACTCCACCTTACTTTTTTTTCATAATTTTATTTATTTATTTATTTTTCTTCTTATATTTATATTAGGCGGGGGACACACCCACCAACTGGCCCCCTGGCGCCTTGTGATCCCATCAGCGGCCAAGACTCAGAGACTATAAAAACCAGCTCCCGGAACCACGTGGCCGCATTCGCGGCTGCCTGACATCTTACTATGACATCTTGTTATCTCATTCCTACTTTGGACAAACTGGTAGGCTACCGAATGTAGCCTGCCCACAGGGCAGAGTCTGGCAAACTCCCTGTGGCGTACCCAATATGCCAAATACCAGTAACAATGATGGGTGTCATTCTCCTAAAGAGCCTTGAATATAATCTCAGGGCTAGGATGAAGGAGACGTTACTGGGGCCTGCTGGAGGCAATCGACGAATAACAGGATGATTTGTGATTTGTTGTGATATTTATATATTGAATCACTGTGGGAAAAGTTACTAAGCTTTCAGGTTTAAGTTTCAGTCATGCAATGATCAAACACCTTTCCCTTCATCAATACTCATTTTCACCACCAAGAACCAAAATATACCCCCCCTCCCACCCCTCCCAGTGCCTGTGAGACAGATGATTTCCACTTAACTCTTCTCTACATTAATTACATTATTTCGGCAAAAGATGCATAATTATTGTTTAGAATTTCCCCCCCAGCAATCAGAATTGCTTAAAAGGCACTGTGAAATACTTTGTTTTCTATAGTTGGTTATGAGAATCATATAATCTTGTGTGGCCGCAATAGCAGCCTTGAGATTTTGGATTTCTGCAAAGAGCCAGAAAATTACGAGATTGGTTTCTGTGAGTCTGGTGTTATGCTGTGCCAGAGAGCCACTCGTGGGGGGCAACTTGGGACCTCAGTAAGGCATGAAGGAGGAGCTGGTACCGCCCCCTCCCCCGCCCCTTCCCATGAGACTGCAGTTGCCCTGTCACCGCTGGCTAATACCTGGCTTTTCAATAAGCTCTGAGGCAGCAGTCACCTTGTATGCAGCCCAGATTCATTTCTGCCAAAAGTCACTGGGATTCGAGATTTTTTTTATGAGTCTCTGGGATCATGACCATTAATTAGCTTGATCAGGAGCCAGAGAGGCCATTTGTAGGTGGTTACTCGGGGTCTCACTGTGATGGGGAGGAAAGGGTTGGTTCCACCCCCATCTGATGAGGCCCCACATGTCTCGTCACTGCAGGCCCAAACCTGACTGTCCAGTAGTCTCTGGAAGATGGTGGTCACCAGGCCGCCCAGGGGAACAGGCCAAGGCACGAAACCTATTCCCACAAGGATTGGCCCAGAGCCAGTAACCTGCTGCAGGAACAGGAAGCTTTTCTGCCAAAAGCCTTTGGATTCCAACATTCGTTTCTGAGTCTCTGGGATCATGGCCATTAAGCAGTTTGATCAGGAACCAGAGAGGCCATGCCTCCAATTATATAGCTGAGCCAGAGGTGGTTTGTGGGTGTGTCTCCCACATACCTAACTTTTGACTGTTTACTCTCTTGGTAAACTTTGCCCCAAGATTTTGGGGTCTGACCAAAGGCACAGCAGCAATTTTGGGGTATCTGAAAGCCTGACGGTGCCATCAGGCTGCTGATTCACTCACCTCACAGACACAAACTGACCTGCTGGTGGCATCATACCCCTGAAGTAATTATTTTCATAATATTTCATTTACTTCCATCAAGAGCCTCTCCACCCAAATCAAGCCTGAATCCTATGAAAGCCAGAAAAATCCTATATGGAACATAAAGATTACTTCTTTATTTTTAATCTAGTGCTTTACCTGAAAGACTCTTGGCAAGATATGAAGGCAGAAAGCACATTTCCTGCTTTCTCTCAAGCAAAGAAGAAATGTATTGAACTGTGACTGCAGGTTGGCAGTGCTCCTGTAGGGAGGAAGGCAAAAAGATCTCTGCCCTCACAAAATCCATCTCTTAAGAAGTCACATAAAAGAAACAAATGAGTGCAATAAATTTAATTATTACTTCACCTATGGTCATTGGGATAGAGCTCCTGGGGAAGGGACAGCTGGGCAGGACTTGAATTCTGATTCGAGCCTAAAAGTAGGTTGAACACACTGGTCTTCGGTTACTCCTTTCAAGACAAAAATCTGTTATATAAGTTCTGCAATCTTCCAAAGATTCTTGCTTCTCACCTCATGCAATGAAGTAGTTAGGTAGCTTGTATTTTCACAATTTTTTATGGTAAGAAATTCCAACTGAGATTTATAGCAAAGGTTATATAAATGAGTCACGTTGTGGCATTGTGGGCTTTATTATCCCCCTAGTATGAATAAATATGTGCAAGTCAAAAATGGTGAGTTTATTGCCAAAGATCATGTGAAGAATAGAGAAAAGAATCTTGCTGACTTAGCACAATGTTTTTGGCAGGTTCTATAAGAATTACAAATTTTGATCACACATTAGGTTATTCTTGTTACTTATCAAATTACCACACAAATTTGTAGCCTCAAGCAAATATTATCTTATAATTTCCAAGATAAACAGTAGTGACAGCATCTCTCACAAAATTGTGAGATTAACCTATCAGCCATATTGTAGTTACCTCCAGTTGAGGACTATCATTTATTCCACAGGTTTTAGGCCTGCAGTGGCCAGAGTTAGACGTATTTAAGTTCCTATTTTGCAAACTTGTCCACAGGGCAACTTGATTCCTCCACTGTAAATTATAACTCTCTCTCTCTCTCTATCTCTCTCTCTCTCTCTCTCTCTCTCTCTCACACACACACACACTCACACACACTAACCAAGATGGAAACCAGAATATCTTTTAACATAACTGTGGAAATCATATATCTTTAGTTTTGCCACATTTCATTTTGTAAGATCTGACTTATTGAGTCCAAATCACATCCAAGGGGAAGGTATTACACAAAGACATGTGTAAAATGAGGGATGATTTAGAGAATAAATAGCACTGTAGCACTGTCTTCCCATTGTTCATCGATTTGCTCTAGCAGGCCCAGTAACATCTCCATTGTAAGACTTCTTGTTACTGTGTTGGCACATTGAATACATCACAGGTAGCTTGCCAGACTTTGCCATGTGGGCGAGATACTCTAGGTAGCTTGCCAGGCTCTCTGAGAGGGGCAGAGGAATCGAACCTGGCTTGGCCAGGCCAGCCGCGTGCAAGGCAGATGCCCTAACACTGTGCTATTGCTCCAGTCCCAGAGAATAAATACAAAATGATAATTTAAAAAGTACTACATATGAGGTCACGAGTTGCCCCCCACGAGCAGCTCTCTCACACAGCCATGGCTCCAGAAGCACAAGGACTTAATGCAGAGCCCGGCAGCTTACAGCAGAAAAGTGAATGGACTATACCTTAATCCAGGCCACCATGCCTGCCCCAAGGGAAAAGGGTGTTGGTCCCTTCCGCCTTTTTCCCTCTGGAAAGAAAGATGGCAGCTGCTTGGGAGCTTTGTGGAAAGCCAGGTATGAGCTGGTCGTGACGGGGCGACTAAAACCTCATGGGAAGGGAGGCGTTCCCGGCTCGTCCTTCATGCCCTACCGAGGTCACGAGTTGCCCCCTCACGAGCAGCTCTTCGGCACGGCCATGGCTCCAGAGCACAGAAACCAATCTCATAATTATCTTACTCTCAGCAGAAATACTTACAGGGTTAATAAGTAAAATACCAGAAATCTGAAATGGCGCAGCCGCAATAATGGCCACGCAACATCATTTAATTCTTGTGACCAGCTGTAGAAAACAAATTATTTCACAATGCCTTTTCAGCATGTCTGATTTGGGGGGTGTAAACTCTAAATAATAAGGGTGCATCTTTTGTCGAAACAATGAATCGAGTCAAAGTAGAGAGTGTTAACTAGAATTCATCAGCCTCAAAGGCATTGGGAGGGGGGCTTATTGGGGTTTTACGTGGTGAAAAATAAGTATTGGTAAAGGGAAATGTGTTTGATATTTGCATGACCGAGACTTAAACCTGAAAACTTTGTAACTTTTCCCACAACGATTCAATAAATAAATAAATTTTTAAAAGTATTCGCAACACTCCCTGTTCTTCGCCAACTACATGACTAAGATGACTCCCCTCCAACGTCCTGATGGATCTATTACAAATTCCAGAAGGGCAATGGAGAAGATTATCCATGACTTCTACTCGGATCTCTTCGATAGCCACATCCACCTGCCCACATACCAAATTCCGCAGGATGGATATGTCGTTCCCAACGTTCTCCCTTCAGAAATCTGACACGCCATTTTGTTGGCAAAGAAGTGAACAGCACCTGGCCCAGACAGTGTCAGACCTGAACACCTGAAGAATCTGAGGTCAGTACTCATCAATACATTGACATGGCTCTTCACACGATACCTGTCTGAATGCAAGGCTTCATCCCAGTGGAAAACCAGCCGGACCATTCTGTTGTACAAGAAGGGAGACATCCATGTCATTGACAACTATTGCCCGATCTGACTGTTGTCGGTTGTCTACAAGTTGTTCACTTGAGTCATCCTGAATAGAATAGGCAGAACACTAGACAAAGGACAACCATGCAAGCATACCTAGTTCTGAAAAAGATTCAGCAAGATTGACCATATCCACACAGTGACCACGCTCATTGAGGTTTTGCAAGAGTTCAAGATGCTGCTCTAACATTCACTGATTTAAAGAAGGCATTTGATTCTGTTGAGACTGAAGCAGTCATCGAAGGCCTAGACAAACAGGGTGTTCAAACTCAGTACATCAGGTCCTCCGTGAGCTGTATTACAGATTCACCACCATTATTACCATTATTATTACTATTATTCACCACCATTATTACGAATTCTTACCATTCTACAAGGAAATGATCATCAACATAAAGAGAGAGGTTAGGCAGGGTGATACTATTTCACCAAAACTCTTCAGTACGACCCTCGAGAACGTCATGCAAAGGCTGGATGAGAAGGAATGGGAGTGAAGATAGACTGATGACAACTACACCACCTCCGCTTTGCAGATGACATCGTAATAATAACACCAAACATTAGCCAAACGACACAAATGCTAGCCGACTTCGACCGTGAGTGTGGAGAGGTTGGACTGCAACTGAATCTCACCAAGACATTGTTCAAGAAAAATGAACTAGTCCCTGATGTTCCATTTGCTCTCAAAGGAATGAACATCTATGAATGCAACAGCTATGTGTGCCTGGGTCGAGAACTCAACATGAGGAACTACTTGGCACCAGAACTGCACAGGAGGAAAAGAGTGGCATGGAATATCTTCAAAAGAATTTGTTAAGAGGACAAAATACCTCTGGCTCTGGGCACATCTCTTCGATTCACTGTTCTTCCTCCACTAACGTATGCCTCAGAGACCTGGGCCCTACAAAAACAGGATGAGAGCACTATTCAAGTCTCCCAAAGAGAATCGAAAGAGCTATGCTTGGAGTATCACGCTTCACTCATGTGAGAGAAGAAATCCAGAGTTCCGACCTCCATCGACAATTGAAGATCAGGGATGCTGCCTTGTTTGCCAAGGTGTCTAGAATCAGATGGGCCAGACACGTAATGTGATTTGGAGATTTTGAGATGACCGCTGGACTAGAACCATTATGGACTGGATTCCACAAGATGTCAAAAGAACACCTGGCTGCCCACCTGCAAGATGGTCGAACTTCTTCCTCAAGACCCTGAACAAACAGTTGATGCTCTTCATGTTCCTGGAGTGAGCAGACTCCACTGGGCTACATTAACATGTGACAGGATCGAATGGAGACATTACTGGCACCTGCTTGAGCAAATTGACGAGCAGTTTGTTAACAAGTGATTACAAGTGGCATTATCTCTAAACTTCACAGAAACCCTTCAGAGAAAGTTTGTATTCGGCCTCATTTATAAGGAAACTAGGCAGAGAGAGGCAAGTCACTCATAACCACAGATTATGTGTATCATTGTAGCACTGTCCTCCCATTGTTCATTGATTTGCTTGACTGGACACCAGTAATGACTCCATTGTGAGACTTGTTATTGTTTTTGGCATATCGAACATGCCACAGGGAGCTTGCTGGGCTCTGCCGTGTGTGCGGGATATTCTCAGTAGCTTGCTGGTCTCTCTGAGAGGGATGTAGCAATCAAACCCGGGTCGGCCACGTGCAAGGCTGTGTGCAAGAATATGTGTTAGAATAAGAAATTACTTACATAAGAAATAGTGGATGCTGTGTTCCAGGCTGTAGAGTTCCCAGCAGGCACTGACAATCTGGACACCAGCCTGGCCAACATGGATGGAGATGCACTCATGCATGATGAGGACATGCTGGGTTCCAGGACAGGAGAAGGCGAAGGATCAGAGTTGAGAGTTTCTCACTAGCAGATTACTAAGGAATTAGGGGGAGAAGCAGATTCCGTGGGGACTCCGGGCTGGGCTGTTTTCACTTGGGACACCCCAGACTGGGGTGGGTGAGAGTCCTCTCCACCCCAAGGGACCCAGCTCTAGCAGACAGCTGACCTCCACTACCCAATTGCCGCCATGCTCAAGGCGACTTTCTGGACACATCATAAGACACTTTCTATCCATTTTCCATAATTTAATTACCACACCATATTTGATGGGGTTCAGACAATAGGAAACAAATATCTATCTATCTATTTATCTATCTATCTATCTATCTATCTATCAATCTATCTGTATATATCTGTAGGAGAGCCCGGCAAGCTGCCAAGAGTATCCCGCCTGCACGGGCAGAGACTAGCAAGCTCCCCGTGGCGTACTCTATATGCCCAAAACAGTAAGGATAACAGGTCTCATTCTCCTGACCCTGAAAGAGCCTCCAATCATTGGGAAAGATGAGTAAGGAGAGGCTGCTAAAATCTCAGGCTGGGAGTAATAGAGACGTTACTGGCGCCTGCTCTAGTAAATGGATGAACAATGGGATGACAGTAATACAGTGACACAGTGATACATAAGAAATCAGACTAACTACCCCAGGGTCCACATTATAATCATGTTTCATGAAATCTTGATATAATAAGGAAAATAAACATTTTAACATAAGTTCCCAGGTTACTTGTGAAAGGATTAATTTACACCTATTCGTTGAGGCGCACTGCTTAAAATTAAGATGGACTCATTTCCAGTTCATTTCCTACAAGCCCAATAACATCTTCTGTACACTAGCAAGAAATTAGGCTAAGGCAATTTCTTATTACGCTGATTTATCATGTATCCAACTATCCAATTTCCATCCACTCATCTATTTAACCAGAAGTTCAGATTAGTATATCTATCTGTCCATTCATTTATTCATTCATTCAACAATCCTGGTCCATACTTGCTACTCAGACTCTTGTTATTGTTATTATCAAGCTTTCATATTATAGTCATATCTGTACATTAGTCCTAGTATAATACTTTAATTCTTACTTAAGAGTATAGAAATTTCTCCTTTAGCTTTACTATAATATTCACTCAATTTTTGTTCTCGAACATAGGTTTATTTTTCTCTCAATGCACTTTAAAATAAATTTATAAGATAAAAAATAAACAGGATTTTACCTACTACAATCACTAAAGCTTGGGATCCAGTTTGTCTTAGTTCTGAGGTAATTCAAAAGTTGGGGTCAGTTCCTTTATCATTATTTCAGTACTGCTCCACTTAGTGGGGGTGGTGATATAAAGAATCTGGATTCAAAGGCCCATATAAACCTGGGGTTCTGTTGGGGCAGAACAATGAGGGGGTAGAGATGCATCCTCTCTACTGCATCTACCAACCCTTGGTGCTTTGTGCTGTTAACTGCTTTGGAAGATGTTTTTTCCTGAACACCTGTGGTCCATCCTTGAGTCAATATTTCATATTCATTAACTAATGAACAGCTGGAGTCTGGGAAACCCTCTCTGTAAAGGTTGCTTTCAGAGCATAAGTCAATACCTTGCCCTCGCTTTTTTGTTTGTTTTTTTCATTTCTAGTAGCTTCTTTTAGCTCCCGCCTCAACATACACAGCTGCTGTCACCTGGAGCCTCATAAATACCTATTTTAATTCACCTATGCTTGTGCATGTATATGAAAATAGAGGATTAGTAACCCAGATTCCCTGCCAGCTCAAGACTCAAAAGAAGTTCCTCCTCTTCCTGTCTTTCTCTTTGTTGTTTTCCTCTGCCTCTACTCCTCCATTACTTTCTCCCTCTACCCCTTCTTCTTTCTCCTCTCCTTATGATCTGTTCATTCACATATCCTTCCCTCCCTTCCCCCTCCCTCCCTCCCTCCCTCCGTCCGTCCCTCCCTCCCTTCCTTCCTTCCTTCCTTCCTTCCTTCCTTCCTTCCTTCCTTCCTTCCTTCATCCCTTTCCCTCCTACCTCCCTCCCTTTTCCTTCCTTCCTTCCTTCCTTCCTTCCTTCCTTCCTTCCTTCATCCCTTTCCACCTAACTCCCTCCCCCTTCCTTCCTTCCTTCCTTCCTTCCTTCCTTCCTTCCTTCCTTCCTTCCTTCCTTCCTTCATCCCTTTCCCACCTACCTCCCTCCCTTTTCCTTCCTTCCTTCCTTCCTTCCTTCCTTCCTTCCTTCCTTCCTTCCTTCATCCCTTTCCCACCTACCTCCCTCCCTTTTCCTTCCTTCCTTCCTTCCTTCCTTCCTTCCTTCCTTCCTTCCTTCCTTCCTTCCTTCATCCCTTTCCCACCTACCTCCCTCCCTTTTCCTTCCTTCCTTCCTTCCTTCCTTCCTTCCTTCCTTCCTTCCTTCCTCCCTTTCCCACCTACCTCCCTCCCTTTTCCTTCCTTCCTTCCTTCCTTCCTTCCTTCCTTCCTTCCTTCCTTCCTTCCTTCCTCCCTCCCTCCCTCCCTCCCTCCCTCCCTCCCTCCCTCCTTCCTTCCTTCCTTCCTTCCTTCCTTCCTTCCTTCCTTCCTTCCTCTATCCCTCCCTATTCTCTCCCAATCTAGTAAATTTAATATAGAAATGCACGTTAACTTATGTACCTGCTTATCTCAGGTATATCATTATGAAGAACATAACTTGACTCAACCAATTACAACCTGTTAAAATGTATATGAAAATAGAGGATTAGTAACCCAGATGAAGAGTCTCCCTTCATTTACTAGAGATTGCTAAATATTTGTATATATATAATGAAAACAATGAGAGAGGATTTCATTCTAAACCAGAGAATATGAAATGGATGGTCTCATAGATATATCCTCAGAAAAACAAAACAGAAATACGTATTTGCTGTAAGTTTTTGATGTGTAGAAAATCAAAATGTTTCTTCTGACCAATGCACTGTTCTCCAAGACTCTACCCTTCCTCAGGTCACTGAATTTACTGCTTGGGCATTGCCTGGACTCACATAATCTGCACTTCTTGTTCATGAATACAATCAGACTGAGACTCTCAAGGGACTCATCTCTAAATTGCTACAGCATGCATTTCTCAAATAGCAACTTCTTTGTTGTTCCCAAATAAACTCCTTTTGGGGGAGGGGGTAAATTGATGCCTCAGTTTACCTCTTATCAAGTGTAATGGGGACCTATGTCTTAAAGTGGCTGTAGGATATTAAATACATAAACATACCTATCATTTATAAAATTTCTTGGCTTTATTTTCTTCTCTGAATCTTCCTTCATCTTTGTTCATTTGTATCACTTGTCCTCCCATTGTTCATTGATTTGTTTGAGCAGGCACCAGTAACATCTCCATTTGTCCCTGTTGCATGCTAGCATAGCCCAGTGACATATTGGGGTCTCTTTCGGGGTCAGGAGAATAACACCCGTTATTGTTACTGTTTTTGGCATATTAAATTAGTCACGGGTAGTTTGCCAGTCTCTGTTGTGTGGGCAGGATTCTCTCGGTAGCTTGCCAGGCTCTTCAAGAGGGAGAAACTGCTTCATCTTTATTAAATAGAAATAATTTCTGCTCGTTCTTTTTTAAAAAAAATAAATTTGTTATATAGGCACCAAAAACATGTTCCTTCCTAGACTAGATTCTTAAGCTAGTCTAATTCTTAAATTGATATAAAACAGATTAAAACTCTAATCACGTTTATACTAGAACTCAAATATGACATTAGAGGCAAGACAAAGTTGAGAAACTGAAGTTTACACGCCATCCTAGCTGAAGAATGAGCAAAATTTTGGACTTGAAAAGGGGGTGAAGGTAATTCAGATGATATTAAGAGTAGATGTTTGGAAAAAAAATTTTTTTGTCCGTTCATATTAGATATTATTCAGGTTCATAAATATTATATATTACCAGAAATTTATATTTCACATAATATAACTATATTATATAGAGCTATAATTCATATATACAAATAAATGTAGATGATTTTTCTGAAACCTACATCAATTATTTAAGGGAAAGAAAATATATTTTTAAAAATCTTCTGTGTGTTGATTGCCTTCAGCTCAAAATAATACCACACCAAAGTGGCACATTTTGCAGTGTCCTGTCCTGCTCCCCTTCATTGACCATTAAATAGATTTTTGTTGGAGATCTAAGTAATTTGACAGGTACTGTTTTATTTTAGACCCTGTCTTTTTCTTAGAAACTGACTTGGGAACTTATTCTTTATTCCTTTGTCATGTGGCTACATAGAACAATTTTGGTTATAAAACTGATGGTGATCTTCTTTTCTCTGATGGAAAGAAAACATCCAGTCCTGATCTGGAAAGAAAGTGTTCGTTATTTTTTTAGGTGTGGTAGAGCTACTTTTTACCACTGCTTAAATATTCTTAGGGTGCCCTCTCCTGTTTCCTGATGGTCATGATGCACAATATTATTCTCTTCTTTTAGGTTTATGGAAGTCAGATGCAATTAATTGTACTCTGTAAGACTTGCATGAAGACAGGGTAGTTTGGATATCAATTATAGCTGGTTCTTTGGCTAACAGATAGTGATGTGTACTAGATCTACTCAGATTATCAGAACATCACAACAATTACTGCTGGTCAAAATTATAAGCCATTTCTATAAATTTTTAATGAGGTTTCATGTGTCTCAGGAAGAAAGAAAATATGATCAGCTTATGTAGGTGAGAGGCTAAGATAAGTATTTTCTATACATGGACCTCCTGAATGAGGAAAATTCCTTATTTGTTTCACTTATTTTATCGAAACTTTTCAGTGTTCTGAGATTGTAAACAACTGAAACCAATTGAATTTAACTTGAGCAAAAGAAGGTGAAATTATTACAAGGTACAGAAGTCTCTCAAGGAACTCAAAGACTATCAGCACCATAGACTGGAACTTGGCACAGCTGAGCCTTCAAGATGCATATTCGATTTTCTGTTTTTTTTTTTTTTATCTCTATCTTCCCTTTTTACATCCTTCTTCATGCTGCCTACTGGTTCTAAGTCTGCATGTCTGATACCACTGGGACTTTCTTGGAGTAACATTCTTTCAAATTGCCGGGAGACAGAATCAGATTGCTTTGCTTTGAATCAGAATTCTGGACCTGAACAATGAGCAGTTCTCAGGGGGGCACAAAGGAAACATAAGGTTCATTCTGTTGTCAATTCTAGAAAACCTAAACCTCAACCACCTGAACAAGTGGCTTAAGAGTTAGAGCTGAAATCAACTGTATTCTTGACCTAAAGGAGGGATTCTTGAAGCTTAGAGTGTAGCCCTTCCCATTCTGGCAGAATAGGTCTCAAAAGGACACAGTGCCCTGGGTCTGTGGGACCACTGAGAGTGTGGCTGGAGATACGGATGTTCCAACAGCAGATAACTATAGCTTATATAATTAAGGACACCCTAGGAATATAACACACATGGTCTTACCTAAGTCTGGGAAGATTCTGGAAACAATATCAGCAACTCAAATAGATTATTTTTGTGCGTTTGTGTTCTCTAGTAGGCCTATAAGACCTTTTCTTTACTTGTTTTGTTTGGTTTGTTAGATTTATTTTGTTGTTGTTCAAGTATCATAATTTTAAATATTATTAAAATATTTTTATATTTATTAAGCTACTATACCAACCAGCCACAAGACCTTTTGAAGGATTTTTCTCTTTATAAATGGTAAATACATGTAATTAATAGGATAGCATGGTCCTAAACCTACCTAAGGTTATATCTCTATGTTCCTATTTCTTGGATACTCTATAAAGTACATAATGACTTAAATCCCTTGTTTTTATTAATTTAGAGGCACTATTTTTGAAAATGCTCTATGATCCAGACACTATGCTAAGTTCTTAGCTTTCAATAGCTTTCTTTGTCTACACCATTGATGTACTAAGAGTAGCACACTGCATTTGATGGGATTAAAGTAGAAGGCAATCAAATCTTGATCCAAAACTAAATAAATATTAGCAGACAAGGCTCAACATGTAACAACCTGTTAGTAATCTCTTATATAAGGGCTTAACGGCTCTAGGGTAAGATACAACAATATTTACACACTTTCCCCTAAGGAAACTTTCTGTAATCATTTTTAATGCACTATTCATAACAAGCCCTAAATTATTCAGGACCTGCTTTGTAGGTAGGCTTGGGTGGTGGTGGTAAAATTTGAAATAATGGCTGTGGAAGTGTTATGGTGGTGGGATAGGTGTTGGAATATTAAATGTAACAAATTACTGAAAACAATTTTATAAAAATAAAATAAAATTTTGGAAAAATAACTAAAAGGTCATGGCACTCTTGGATAAAAAAAGTTTTGTTTGGGTGGCATACCTTGTTCTGAGGGCTTACACCTGGTTTTGCATTCGGGGATCACTCCTGATGGGTTCAGGGGTCCATATGAGGGCCAGGGAATAGACCCATGTTGGCTACATGCAAAGCAATTACCTTTCCTACTGTACTAGCTCTGTGGCCCTAGCCTTCATTAGCTCTGATTCTGCAGTAATTAAGAGAATAATGATCTGAACTTCAGTCACATACCAAGATTATAGAACTGTGCTGTTAAATAGAAATGTAAAGGTAATCTTAAATTTTCTAAAGCTACATTAAAATGTGTAAAAAGAAATAAGTGAAATTAATTTCAAGATATATAGCAATATAAGAAATATCTATTTCAGCATAAAATTAGTACAATATGAATGTTATCTCACCATTTTTTGCCTCCGGTCTTTAAAATGTGCAGATTACATTTTTGACTGACAGTACATACTAAAAAAAATCTACATTTAAATAGTTCAGCTTCAGGCTTGGGCCAGTGGCAATTTTTAGTCATTGCTTTGGTTTTTATATAGACTGGGAGAAGTGAGACAATGGGTTTGAAGGGAAATCAAGTCTACAAAAAGCACAGATTAATACACCGAGACATAATACTGCTACTCTGTCACAACTTGATTCCTGTTACTAAACATTTGCGTCCTAATTAATACATACCTATATGGGAGACTTGGGGGACTTACATTTCTCAAACACTGATCCTTGATTCTAGTTTTGTTCTCTTCTTTTAATTTTTTCTGAAAGTTTCCAGAAAAGAGGCTGATCATTTGCAATAGATTTTCTAACTACGGGCATTTTCAGTCTCAGGCCCAGGAAGAGATTGCAGGTCCAGTTGTAGGACAGTTTATTCAGCTGGCTCTATTAACAATGGGAGATAGAGAAGTCTCGGAAAAAAGGTGTCCAAAAGTCTGGGCAGCATCTGAATTGAATCCTTGAATGAAACGATGAAGAAGCCATGCCATGGAGATCAGAAGTATGTAGCCTGAGGAGTGGGGACTCAAAATAGAAGGTGCGAGAGATTCAGCATTTCAGGCTGCTGGCTTAAATACAATCACAGCTGCTTAACTACCAGTCACAGCTGTTTAGCAAGTGTAGGTGGAAATGATCTACCATCTGGTCATCCAGCAGCTAACAGACTCAGTAAGGCCTAGCTGGGACAAGCAGGGGTCTCCCAAAGAGGCCAGAGCAATTTATGACTATGTCTAAGAAACTAGTCCCCTCCAGGCAATTTGATAGACCCAGAGGCCATATTTTTCCCTTATTTTTACTGTTATGTGATCTATCTGGGCTGGAGAGATAGCACAGCGGTAGGGCGTTTGCCTTACAAGCAGCCAACATGGCTGACCCTAGTTCGATTCCTCCACCCCTCTCGGAGAGCCAGGCAAGCTACCGAGAGTATCTCGCCCGCATGGCAGAGCCTGGCAAGCTACCTGTGACATATTCAATTTGCCAAACACAGTAACAACAAGTCTCACGATGGAGACGTTACTGGGCCTGCTCGAGCAAATCGATGAACAACGGGAGGACCGTGATCTATCTATAGTAAAAATCCATCCTTTAAAGCAGTGTTTCTCAACACTTTGCCAATGTTGCTCTGTTTCTTGTTTCCTTCCTTACCTACCAGTGGGCTCCCTAGTTCTTGTGCTTTGGTCTTTAGTGATTTTCTCCCATGACACCCTTGGAATACAACAGGAGCCAACAATGGTTCATGTGACCCCAGGTTGAGAAATGCTGTTTTAAACTATATGGTTCTCTTTAATTTATGGATTCTGGTATGACATAGAAGTTTTTAATTTACTTAGAATTGACGTGTGAGATAAGGGCCTGATTTCATTTTTTCACATGTGATTAATCAGTTTACTTAACAACATTTGTTGAAGAGGCTTTCCTTGCTGTCCTTCCTATTTCTATCTCCTTTGTTAAAGATTAACTTCCAACAAAAAATTAAAGACTTAAATTTTTTTTTAACTACAATAAAAAAGCAGAAAACGATTAGCTGTCTGTATATCTGAGGGTCTACCTTCAAGCTTTCAATTTTGTTTCAGTGCTCTGGGAGTCAGTCTTTATTCCAGTATCACATTGTCTTGTTTTGTTTGTTTTTTGATTTTTTTGAACACTGTCTTGATTACTATAGTTTTATAGTATAATTTACAGTTGGGGAAAGAAAATCATCCCATCTTTTTTACTAAGGATTGCTTTGCTCTCTTAAGGGGTGTTAATCACTCCATGTAAATATTAAAAGCATTTTGTCTATGTCTTTAAAAATTGTCATGGCGATTTTTATAGAGACTACACTGAATCTATACATTGCTTTGGGTAAGATTGTTAACTTGACAGCATTGATCATGACAATTTCTGAATAGTAGATGTACTTTTACTTCCTTGTAAAATAATTTCCTTGTAAAGTAAAATAATAATACTTTTATTATTATTTAATATCATGACTTCTTTGTATAAGTCTTTCACTTCTTTTGATAAGATAATTAACAGGTATTTTACTTTTTTGAAGTATGAGGGATTTTTAAAATTTTTCTCCTTTTCCTCCATTGTTTGCATATATAAATGTCACCCACACCACATCAAGTTGTATACTGCTTCCTTTCAAAATTCTTTATGACACTTTGTGGATAATCCAGTTCATAATCTGATCCATGGCAAACACTGATCAGATTTTTGCTCAAGTAGTTTTGTTTATTGCAGAAATATCATTATTTATGGATTTATAGAATTTGCAGTTTTTGAATTTTGATTTCTTTAATCAGCCCAGTGCTTTTGAAAACTGTGCTTTCTCTGTGTTACTAATTTGTTTATTCTTACTGCTTTGTTAGTATCCCAGTATATAGATATGCTATGTTTTGTTTTATCCATTCACCTAATGAAAGTTATTTGGGTTGATTGTAACTCTTGCAGCCACAGTTAAAGTTTCAGTAAACATTTTTTTACAACACAAAGAGGCATTTTAATAAGAATTTTATGAATTCTACAACTTCATAATATTTTTGTTGCATTCTTTTTTGACCTCATCAATATCTCAAATTGTACACACACATCTAAATACTAATATATACATAACTACCCACATAAAACATAAATATAAAAAGTTTTCTGATATTAAATATGGAGACAGTGGGGGAGAGAAAAAGGGGGCGGGGATACTGGGGACAGGAAATATGCACTGGCGAAGGGATGGGTATTGGAACATTGTATGACTGAAACTCAATCATGAACAACTTTTTCTTTTATAATGTAGGAGCACTGCTATTTACTCAGCCATTGATTAAGCTGATTGAATAGGGTATGAACTCCACATTATTTTTTTAAATTTTTTAATTTTATAAGTTAGTTCACAATGTTTGATTACTTTTAATTTTCAAACACCAATCCCACCAACATTACTCCTTCTCACCACCAAATTCAGGGTGTTTCCATCCTAAACCCCAACCCCTGTCCCAAAACACAACCAAAATAGTATATTTTGTATTGCCTGTTATGAAGAACTGCTGAACATGCTTACGAAAAAGTGTTCTTATGGGGAACAGTGTGAAGATTGTTTTATTTTGGCAGAAGCCATTAAGATGTTCTATAGAATATCACTAACATGTTGTTAAAGATTGGGTGATGTGAGCTTTGGTATATATATCTGAATATGTGTTTATATGCATATATATATTTCCCTCTATGATTTGTTGCCTACTATCTGAACCCCAACAAATGTGGTGTGGTAATTATGGAGAATGGGTAGGAAGTGTTTTATGATGTCTCGCATGGCCATGAGAGTGACTGAGTGGTCCAGGAATATGTTTACTCATGTGTGAGGCTCAGCCAGAGTGTGTAAAGTGTCCTTGAGCGTGGCGGCCAATGGGTTGTGGAGATTTCTAGCTGCCAGAGCTGGGTCCCTTGGGGAGGGGAGGGCTCTCCCCTGCCCCCCCTGGGGCGCCCCATGTGAAACAGCCTGGCACGGAGTAGGGTGCATGGTTCTGAGGACCTCCTGTTATGCTCCCTTCTGGAAGAAGCAGCCATGTGATCTGGATCATGACCGATGGTGAGATTATCTGGCGCTGGCAGGAGGTGGCTTACGGGCATGACCCCTGGGTCTCCAGAGACTGAGGGAAGCAGGCAGAGGATCTCTGCTCCTGGTCCCATTGAGCTTAGAGTCCAAGGTCACAAAGTTTCGCATTACCTGGTTTCCGCAGGACTTCACTCATGCGTGAGGCTCGGTCCAAGCACGTGGGCAGCTGCCTTGAGCGTGACAGCACTTGCGGAGGAGGTTTTGGCTTCTGGAGCTGGGTCCCTTGGGGTGGGGAGGGCTCTCACCCACCGCCCTCTGGGACACCCCTGTGAAGAGAGCCTGGCGCAGGGTCAGGATATTCTGCGGTGCTCTCTTTCTTTAGTTTATAGACCCTGGGTCTTGGCCGTTATTGAGATTACATGGCGCTGGGGGCAGTTTGTGGGTATAACTGCCAAGCTACTAGAAAACTGGGGACATGGGGGAGGAGGCCCAGTCCTGATCCATGTGGGCCAGAACTTCTCAGTCACAGGTTCTCACCTACCTCCGTGCTATAGGTCCTAACTGTGTCTTTTGATCTCTTTTGAGCTTTATGGGTCTCTGATTTATGGGTCAATAAATGAGATTATATAGCTGAGCCGAGATGGTTTGTGGGTGTGTCTCCAACATACCTAACTTTTGGCTGTTTCATTTCTTGGTAAACTTGGCCCCAAGTTGTTGGAGTCTGGCCAAAGGCACAGCAGCAAGTCTGAAGACACCATCAGGCTGCTGATGCACTCACCCCACAGGTACAGGTTGACCTGCTGGTGGTACCATACCCCCAATCATGAACAACTTTGTAACTGTGCAAAAGAAAGATACAAGAATTTTACATGGTGAAGGGAGTGTGTTAAATCTTGGTAGATGTGTGGGTTTAATAGA
This sequence comes from Sorex fumeus, assembly GCF_029834395.1. Classification (NCBI taxonomy): domain Eukaryota; kingdom Metazoa; phylum Chordata; class Mammalia; order Eulipotyphla; family Soricidae; genus Sorex; species Sorex fumeus. The sequence continues at coordinate 64,512,230 of NW_026606129.1, forward strand.
AGTGGGCATTTTTCAAACTCATCAAATAGTATATATAGCTCCAAAATTCGCATGTTGAAATTCTAACTCCCATGGCCTTAGGGCATGGATCCTTCGGGAACTTATGAGGTAATGAGGGATAACATGACTAGAACACTCCTGAAAGGGAGACCAGCAAGCAGCTAAAGATGAACTCAGGGGTATAATCCATACCCCACATGACCTAGACTTGATTCCCTTGCTACCACCACCTGAGAAAAGCAACTCTAGGGAGCTCTCCCTTTCTTCTTCCTCCATGTGAAAGAGAAAATCTTTAGGCTTACCGTGGGTTTCCTCCATAGCTATGAGATATAAATGCCTGTTGTTTAAGCTACCCTACAGAACCTAAACAAATACTAAATCTAGTAGCCTTGTCAATTACAAATTTAGCAATTCCAAATTTTATTTATTTTTCAGTTTGGGGGATTTTAGGATCACACCTGGAAATATTCCTGGCTCTGTGCTTAGGAATTACTCCTGACGGTGCTCAGGGAACATGCAAGGCAAGTATCACTCTGGCCCCAACCATTCCAAAATTACTCTATGTGTTCTAGATTTGAGTAAATGTATAAATGTATTAAAGGTAATTTTAAAATATAGACTTATTTAAATGTTTTTAGATTTTGACTGCTGAAACATCAAGTCCAAAGTCAGCCATAGTTATCCTTTGAAGATTTTAGCTCACCTTTTGGACTTTTTTCCAAATATTCTTTTCCCAATTGGTATTCACATGCATGTTTAGAAAATCAACCTTAAGAAAGTTGTATTTATTTCAACCTCTATTGCAAACCACAAACCTAAAAGAGAGAGAGAGAGAGAGAGAGAGAGAGAGAGCAAAAGGGAATGCCCTGCCACAAAGGCACGGGGTAGGATGGAGGGGATGAGGTTGGGGTGGTGGGAGGGATGCTGGGACCATTGGTGGAGGGAAATGGGCACTGGTGGAGGGATGGGTACTCAATCATTGTATGACTGAAACGCAAGCATGAAAGTTTGTGGGCCTGTAACTGTACCTCACAGTGATTGACTAAAGGTAAAGGTAAAGGCCCTCCCGTTGATCGTCGATTTGCTCGAGCGGGCCCAGTAACGTCTCCATTGGAGACTTTGTTGTTACTGTGTCTGGCATATCCCCGCTGTGCTATCGCTCCAGCCCAGAGTGATTGACTAATAAAATAAAAATAAATAAAATAAAAAATAAAATAAAGAATAAAGCATGTAGTCAGTAAAAAAAAAAGAAAAAAAGAAAGTTGTATTTATTTCATATCACATTCATGTCTCCTGCTAAGCTCCTGCACTAGCCTACACTGGAGCTGAGATTTATAATCTTTGGAAACCTGATGATTTACAAATTTGTCACTAGTCTCATGTCATTAAAGCAACTACAACAACAACAGAAAAAACCTGAGGAAGAACTGGAAATAGTACAGCAGATAGGGCACTCACTGAAAATAGTGCTTTGCTTTCATACCATAATCTGCTCAATTTTATTTTGAAAACTTGTCATTTAACAAAGAGATCTGTATTTTCTAACTTTTCTATAGAGCTAAAAATAAAAGAATTAAAAAATATTTGTTTTGGTTTTGGTTTTGGGTCACACCTGGTGATGCACTTACTCCACACTTACTCCTGGCTCTGCACTCAGGAATCAAAAAAAAAAATCTGGTAGCTGTAAATGTTTCCTAAATGTGAATCAATAAAAATTAATCCAAAGTCAATCTCATAATGAATCTGAGATATTTCTGGCAGTACTCAACCATGTTGTATTTCTTGAGCAAAGAGCATTCTTAAGTGGAAAGAATTTTAACAACCCCAAGTCTAGGATACTTGGAGAAGAAAAAAGTGGTCTATGTTAAATGATCAATGACGTAGAATGTTGGCTAACTCAAGTTCTTTCCGTTTTGCATTCATTTATTGAAGAAATTCAGGAGTTCAAAATGAAACCTGATCCTGTTAGACTGCACCCAAGCATTGCATACTTGTTGTTTAGAGGTATCTGTTTCATTCTCTTGCTCTTCAAATAACTTTAACAAAAAGTTTTCAAAGTTCTGTGTGATTTGGCCTGCTTTCCACTCTTACTTGGCTTAGTACCAATCTCGCTTTACACACTAGTTTTCTAGGGTTACCACAAATCACTACAAACGGAGTGACAAGATGAATTTTCTTTTTCACATTTCTAGTCCACAGTACCACACTCCAAATGAAACCTCCAATATTTCCCTACATCTTCATATGCTCATCTCACTCTCTGTTTTCTCTTATAAAAACCTCAATCATAAGTTTGATTAAACAAGCACCCTTCTCAAGTGTGAATTGATCTTAACCAAATATTTCTGCAATGGCTGTTTCTAATAAGATCACATCTTGGGCAACAGGGCTTAGAACTTCTACATATGTTTGGAGATAATATATATTCAGTTTAAAACACCACCTGTATTTCTCTTATATGTTAGGAGACTTTATAAATTTCTTTAATTACCTGAATCTCTTCCCTATATCACATATCTCAAAGTCTTTGTAAATACTCTCCTGGCTATTCTCCAATGAACTACCTCATTACTCTTTTTCTGTTTCACCATCTTCTGATACTTGTAACAAGATCATTTCCCCATTGTAAACATTTTCTAGTATTCCGCAAAATATATCTTATAATAATTAACTCACAATTTTGCATTATGTATGTGACTATCACCCTCGCCACTGTCTGTCTCACCTCCTCAGACAGTGGTCAATCACTTCTATGTATATTTCCATTCCTGGCACATAACATAGTTCCTGGATCAACTTAATGGAATCTGTATCTTATTATTTTTATTGTAATAACTTTGAATATACAGATGAGTCTCTAAATGAATTAATAAGAATAACAATCTTTCTGTACCAGTGTTCTAGTGAATAATCCCTTCTATCTTTCCAGATAATGTCAATAGACATGAGACCTCCCTCCTAGAGTGAGGGAGACAAAAGTACTCTATGTGGTATATTCTTCTCATTGGTGGCAGATTGGAGTTTCTGTTAAACTCCTGTCACTCCTAAAATTTCACTCTCACAAAACAGAATGAAATGATCATCACACGCCACAGTCTTAAGTGAAAGCTCATTTATTTTGTAGAATGACTGTGTTTCTCTCTTGACAGGTGTTTGAAAAGAGACATGTATAGTTTTCATTCAGTTTATCTCTAAGGAGAACTGAGCGCTGTCTAACTGTAAAGCTGCCTTTCTATTCATAACCTGCATGAGTAATAATAACCTCGATCTGCTACCAACCTGGAAAGAACGTGTCATATCTTCCCTGCCTTAGTGAGAAAAGTGCTTTTATTTGAAATAGGCTGTTGCTTATAACTTTATGGGAATAAACTGGCATCTTTGGCCATGAACTTCATCATGTGTTAACTTCCAGGTAAACATCTAGTGAGAAATTCTGTCTGGTTCAGGAATAAGGATCTAGCCATACTCCAAGATGAGGAAATTATGACAAGGTAGGGGTTACCTGGAATTTATCAATGAGTTTTCTTGTTTTCATATTTTTTCTGTCAATTCTTAGTTTTGGATCTGTTTTCTCCTTTGAAAATATGTTGAACCATACTTCTTTCACTCTGACCCACAAAGAGTTCATTTAAGAGAGCATTGACAGATCTTCATTTCTCCCATTCGGGCTTTCTAAATTAGGTCAGAAAAACTCCATTTTAACAAAATTTAAGTGTTTATTGCACCGTAGCACTGTCCTGTAGCACTGTCTTCCCTTTGTTCATCAATTTGCTCGAGCGGGCACCAGTAATGTCTCCACTGTGAGACTTGTTGTTACTATTTTTGACATATCAAATATGCCATAGGGAGCTTGCCAGGCCCTGCCTTGTGGGTGAAATACTCTCAGTAGCTTTCCAGGCTCTCCAAGATGGACAAAGAAACCGAACCCGGGCCAGCCACATGCAAGGCAAATGCCCTAGCCGCTGTGCTGTCACTCCAGCCCAAGTGTTTATTATGTTCCCCAAAACTTAAGAACCATTAGGCTTTGAGTAACCAATATAAGATAAAAGTATTAATGACATTTATCTCAATAGGAAAAACACATAATACTTAGTTCTATGTGATTTGTCAGAATTATTTCCAGCTTTGCACTGTTGGAACCTAACAATATAAGGAATATTTCAGTTTAGATTCAGAATTCTTCTCCAAGAATGCTGGCCGACTTCGACCGTGAGTGTGGAAAGGTCGGACTACAGCTGAATCTTATGAAGACACTGTTTATGAGAAACAGCCTCGTTCCTGATGCCCCATTCACTCTCAAAGGATCTACCATCTCCGAATGCAACAGCTATGTGTACCTAGGTCGAGAGGTCAACATGACAAATGACCTGGCACCCGAGCTGCGCAGGAGGAAGAGAGCGGCTTGGAACGCCTTCAAGAACGTCGAAGAAATAGCTAAGAGGACGAAGAACCTCTGGCTCAGGGGCACATCTCTTTGATTCCACTGTTCTTCCTGCATTAACATATGCCTCAGAGACCCGGGCCCTACGCAAACAAGATGAGAACGCTATTCAGGTCTCCCAAAGAAGAATAGAAAGAGCTATGCTTGGAGTATCACGTTTCACTCAAATGAGAGAAAGAATCCGAAGTTCTGACATCCGTCGAAGATCAAGAATCAGGAACGCTGTCTCATTTGCCAAGGTGTCGAAAATCAGATGGGATGGTCACATAATGAGATTTAAAGATGACCGCTGGACTAGAGCTGTTACTGACTGGATTCCACGGGATGTCAAAAGACCGCGTGGCCGCCCACCTACCCGATGGTCAGACTTCTTCATCAAGATCATAAATGATTGGTTTGAGGCTCTTCATGTTCCTAGAGCGAACAGACACCATTGGGCTACACTAGCACGCGACAGGGACAAATGGAGACGTTACTGGCGCCCACTCGAGCAAATCGATGATTAACGGGAAGTCAAGTGATCAAGTAGATTCAGAAAGTCATGAAAAAAATGAAATGAACATGTCAGTCAGCATGTAATCATGCCTCTCATTGGGAGGGTACAGGGACTAATATTGATAATGGCCATAGCTGACAGCACTTGGCAGCTGACCTGAATTACACCAATCAAATTCTCTAGAAAATTATAATTAAGATTGAGAAGAGGAATTAGGTTATGAGTATGTGAACTGTAATAGAAGTTGGGATTATGGTATCATGTTGCTTTAATTGCATGGAAAAATAGAACATTGTTTAGAATAAAGTAGAATTAACATTTTGACATAAAGGGAAGAATAAGACTTTCAGGGAGAATGACAAGTTAGTTTCTGACAATCCAATCCCAGCTACAAATTCCTGTTGGCACTGTGTAAAATTTTCTATTAAAAGAACGACTATTAATTGCTGTAGTCTTGTCATCAACAATAACTAAGGTTATTGTCATGAAAAGTTCAGAATTTACTGAGTTATGAATGAAGATTGGAGGAAGGAATACCTCATATTCACTGCTTGCTTCCACTGAGTGCTAGACATGCATTTTTTAAAGTTCTCAGTCAATACTAATTTTCTCCTATGCTGTATCCTTGTCTTATTTATCATATCATATTATCTAAAATGTTAATTCCCTTGCAGAATGTATTTGAAGTCAGGAATCAGAGCAGGAAGTGGGTTTTTTTTAATTGACTAGTTGAAGGAATTGTCATCAAAAGGAGAATGACTCACAGCAAATGTTTGTCTCTAACAAGATCGAACAGTTGGAATATGCATTCTTGAGTACCTTTATATATACTTGCACATCTTTGTTGTATGGATTTATCTGAGATAAGTCATTCTTTGTACCTTTCTAAATAAAAATCATAGAACAATTCTCATCATTCAATGTAGTATGAATCATAAAGTAGAACTAGAAAAAAAAAGTTCATCAGAAAGAAATACATGAGATTCTAGACTTGAAGCACTAATAACCTTCTGGTCTCTCCACTCTAACATGAATTAATCGTTAGCAACAGTCTGCATAATTTTAGGGAAAAATAAAAGAATAAAAGAAAAATATGCAGATTCCAGCCTCAAGTATCATTAATTTTGATAAACTTAAAATATGGAACCTAACTTGTTATTTTTCACTACTGTACTACAGCAAAATACTACTTTCTTCAATTATTCAGGCTATCATTGCCAATAAGTGTTTATTTCCCTGAAAAAAAAATTAAATACAAAGCAGGTAATTAGTTAGTTATTTACTCACATTCAGGGTATCATAAATTTTGAGACCATAAAGTCTTATAGGGTGAAAGACTGTTTTCTTAATTAGTCTCACACCTAAACTGATAATATGTATATGAATCAAAATTGAATTGAAATAGACATTTGGATAATAGGCACGAAGTTTAAATTGTTTGGTGAATATTAACTAAGATGTCTCCAGTGTTGGTGAGGACAGATATTTATGATGTTTATCATGAGAAGTCTGTGATGTTGCCACCAAATCCAAAATCAGACATACCTTATATTTCTCTCTAGGGCTTATGGAGTCTTCTAGTGAACTTCTTCCTTATTTTTTTTCTTTTTTGGGTCACACCCGGCGATGTACAGAGGTTACTCCTGGCTCATGCACTGAGGAATTATTTCTGGCGGTGTTTGTGGGACCATATGGGATATTGGGAGTCAAGCCCGGGTCAGCTGTGTGCAAGGCAAATGCCCTACCCACTGTGCTCCAGTGCCCTTCCTTATTTTTTAATTGAATCATCATGAGATACATAGTTACAAAGTCTTTTATGATTGAGTTTCAGTCATACAATATTCCAACACCATGCTTTGACCATTGTACATCTGCCTCCAATGATGTCCCCAATTTCCTTGTCATCCTCCGTCCTAGCCTGCCTCTTTGTCCCCTCCTCCCTCTCCCACCCTGTGTGTGACTTTCTCTCTTCCCCTTTTTTTCCTTTTAGGTATGGTGGTCTGCAATACTGTTACAGAAAGGGGAAAAGATGCATATCACTTCACTTTTTTTTCAGCACTCGGTTCTTGTCCAGAGGGATCATTTCCACCTGCCATTGTTATAGTGGTCCATTCTTGGTCCTAACTATACTCTCCATTCTCCACCCCATTTGTGGAAAGTTTCCTAACATGGACCAGTCCTCCCGTCCCTTACTTCTATTGTTTTTGGGTATTATTCTTATGCTTTTTAAAAAATATCCCACAGATGAGAGTAACCATTCCGTGTGTATCCCATTCCCTCTGACTCATGCCACTCAGAATGATTCTCTCCATGTTCATCCATGTATAAGCAAATTTCATGACTTGATGTTTCTTGATGCCTGCACAGTATTCCATTGTGTACATGTACTATAGTTTATTTATTTAGTTCTCTGTTCTCAAGCAGATTGGGTTGTTCTTGTGAATAGTGCTGCAATGAACATAGAAGTGCAGATGGCTTTTATGTATTGTGTTTTGGGGGCCCTATGGTATATTCTCAGGAATGGTATTGCTGGGCATGTGAAGTTCAATTTCTAGTGTTTTTGAACAATACCTATACTGTTTCCAAAAAGGCTGGACCAGTCTACACTCCCAGCAACAATGAATGAGAGTCCTTTCTCACTGCAGTGAGAACTCCAGCACTGGATGTTCTTTTTCTAATTTGTGCCAGTCTCTGTGGCATGAGGTTATATCTCATTATTGTTCTGTTTTGCATTTCCTAATAGTGATGTAGCACTTTTTTTTCCACGTGCCTCTTGGCTGTTTGTATTTCTTATTTGAGCAAGTTTCTGTTCATTTTTCTCTAAATTTTTTGATGGGGCTGGATTTTTTTTATTGTAAAATTTAGTCTGTTCCTTAAATATCTTAAATATTAACTCTTTATATTTTAGATACATAATTTGGATTATGAATGTTGGATACATAATTTCTCCCATTCTGTGGACTGTCTTTATTACCTGATCATCTTTCCCTTTAAAATGCAGAAGCTTCTTAGTTTGATATAGTCCCATCTGTTTATCTTTGTTTACATTTACTTGGTCAGCGTTTCAAGGTGTTTCATTCTTGAATACACCTTTAACTACAATGTCATGGAGAAGCCTATCTATGTTTTCTTCCATGAGCCTTAAGGATTTAGGTCTGACATAAAAGTCTTTAATCCATTTTGTTTTGATTTTTTGTACATGGTGATAGAAAGAGGTGTGTTTATTTATTTAGTTATTTATTTTGCATGTAGCTTACCAGTTTTTCCAACACTACATGTTGAAGTGGCTTTCCTTGCTCCACTTCATGTTCTTTTCTCCTTTATTGATGACTGATAAATTTCTCTATTAAATTTATAGAGAAATATCAGACTAACTATCTGACTGATAGGCCTGAAGGTTTATCTCAGGATGTTCAACTCTATTTTATTGATGTGAGGGTCTGCATCTTTCCAATACAATGCTGATTTAATTACTGCCGCTGTGGAGTATAGTTTGAAGTTGGGGAAAGTGATGCCTCTCATCATCTTTTTTCCCAAGGATTGCTTTAGTTATTGGAGAGTGGGGTAGGGGAGAGGTTATCACTCCATATGAACTTCCGAAATGTTAATCTACTGCTTTGGAAAAGTGATATGGGTGTCCTAATAGGAATTACATTGAATCTTTATAGTGCTTTTGGGAATATTGCCATTTCAGTGATGTCAATCCTCCCAATCCATGAGCAGGGTGTGTGTTTCCGTTTCCTCCTGTTCTCTTTAATTTCTTAAAGGAATATTTTGTTGATTTCTTTATATATGTCTTTCACCTCTTTAGTTAAGCTGATTCCAAAGTACTTGATTTTCTTTTTCTTTTCTTTTTTATTTATTAAATCACTGTGGGAAAAGTTACAAAGCTTTCAGGTTTAAGTCTCAGTCATGCAAAGATCAAACACATTTCCCTTCACCCGTACTTATTTTTCACCACCAAGAACCCCAATATACTCCCCTCCCAGCCCTCCCAACGCCTGTGAGGAAGATGAATTCTAATTAACACTCTATCTACTTTGATTAGATTCATTGTTTTGACAAAAGATGCACCATTATTGTTTAGCGTTTACACCCCAAAATCAGACCTGCTGAAAAGGCATCGTGAAATGCTTTGTTTTCTGCAGCTGGTTAAAAGAACCAAATGATGTTGTATGGCAGCAATAGCAGCCATGCGACTTTGGATTTCTGATATTTTACTTATTAAACCTGAAAGTATTTCTGCCGAGAGCCAAATCATTATGAGATTGGTTTCTGTGGCTCTGGAGCCATGGCCGTGCCGGAGAGCCACTTGTCGGGGGCAACTCGTGACCTCGGGAGGGTGTGAAGGACAAGCCGGGAATACCCCCCTTCCCATAAGGTTTCAGTTGCCCCATCATCACCGGCTCATACCTGGCTTTTCAAAAAGCTCCGAAGTGGCTGCCATCTTGCTGTCCAGGGGGAAAAAGGCTAAAGGGAGCAACACCCTTTCCCTCCCGGGCAGGTATGGTGCCATGGATTAATGCATAGTCCCTTCACTTTTCTGCCCCAAGCTGCCGGGCTCTGCATTAAGTCCTTGTGCTTCTGGAGCCATGGATGTACTGGAGAACCGCTCGTGGGATCAAAGTACTTGATTTCCTAAGGAACAAATGTAAATGGAATTTTTTTAATTGGTGTGTGTATATCTACACACACACACACACACACACACACACACACACACACAATCCCTCTCTTGCATTTATTCATTTAAAAAAAGTATTTCCTTGCTGAGATTTAGTCTGGTTTATCTATCAAGAGGTGACAGAGCAGTGTTAAAGTTATCAGCTACTGTTGTGGTTTTATCAATGTCTTTCTTCAAGTCTATTATTTAAGTATTTTGCTGGTCCCTCATTATGTGCTTATATGTTTAGAGCATGAAATCTTTCTGATATCACTTGATCATTAAGAAATGAACTTCCATGTCTCCTATAATCTTTTGTCTCTTATAATCTATGTCATCTGATACTGGTATATCTGCCCTGACCTATTTGAGGGTTTTTTCTTACCTGAATAGTTATCTTCCAACCTTTGACTTTGAGTCTGTGTTTGCTCTGACTAGTCAAAGGTGTTTTCTTGCAGGCAGCAAGAATTTTAGTTTCAATTTTCTAATCCATCCTGCCACTTCGTGTCTCTTAATAGGTGTATTTATCCCATTGATATTGAGAGAGATTATTGTCATGGAGTTTTGTGCCATCTTTCTGCAGGAGTTGGTGTCTTTGTGGGACTCATTTTAAAAGCAGTCTCTTTAGTTCTTCTTGTATAGATTGTTTTGAGTCTATGAATTTCCTGAATTGTTTATCTGTGAAGTTGTATATTGTACCTTCAGATCTGAATGAGAATCTGGGTGGGTAAAGTACTCTTGGTGAGGAATTTATTTCATTGAGTATTTTTCAGTGTACCCCACTGCTGTCTTCAGGCCCAGAAGATTTTGTTTGATAAATCATAAAGGTCCTTTGTATATAATTTCATTCTGTGATCTTGCTGCTTTCAATATTCTATCTCTACGTATGGTTTTCACCATTCTGTTTATGTTTTGGAGTATTTTTTTTAATTTTCTTTAGCTGGTACCCTTCCAGTTTTCTGCATGCCCTGTCTAGCTCTAGCAACTATTCAGCAATGATGTCTTTAACTGTTGCTTCTTTATCAGGCTTGCCTTCCTGGCCCTCTGGGACCGCAATAATTCTTATGTTGTTAATCTAAATTCATCCCAAAGTTCTTTTGTCAGCTGTTTATTTTGAGGCTTTCCCCCATCTTCTGCTGTGTGGAGGCTTTCTGCACCTTATCTTGGAGCTCACTGAATCTGTACTCAGCAGCTGTTACTCCACTTCTGAGACTTTCCAGTGAGCTTGTCATTGCACCTACCAAGTTTTTCAGTTCGAAAATTTTTGTTTTCAGTTCTCTCATTTCTGCTCTCATAGTCTCTCATATTTTATTGCAGTCCGTTCCATTGTTTCTTTGATCCCCTTAAATATCCTAAACAATTCCTCTCTAAATTCTTTTTCAGAAAGGTTATATATCTTGGTATTACTAGTTGAGTCTTCTGGGCTACCAACTTCACTCATTAAAACAGCTGGGGTTCTGCATTGCTCTTCTATTGTGACTTTTGCAGTATGGAGTTGTTTCTTGTGTGTTTCTGTATGGTTAGTTAGCTACAGTTAGGATGTTTTTGTATGCTCCTGGTGAGTTATGGAAAGACGAAGAAATGCACAGCCATCTTCCTGGGAATGGGGCTGGAAGGAGCAAGTCAGGTTGGCTAGAGGTCTTCTTCCTCCTTTTCCACTGAATTTATATAATTAAATATAAGTGTTTTGTGAATGCTTAGTATTGAATTTTAAATATATTTAAGACCAGCAAAATTTTCCCAGTACTTTTCATGTGAGATGCTCAATGGAAAACTATTTTGTACTCATGTGGACTTCGGAAGTCTTGCAAACTCTCGTGCTCTCCAAGAGGATCTATCTATCTATCTATCTATCTATCTATCTATCTATCTATCATCTATCTATCCATATACATATACATACACACACATATATATATATATATCACTTGCTGTCCCGTTGTTCATCGATTTGCTCAAGCAGCGCCAGTAACTTCTCTATTTGTCCCTGTCGCATGCTAGTATAGCCCAATGGCATATTGGGGGCTCTTTCAGGGTCAGGGGAATGAGACCCATTATTGTTACTGTTTTGGGCATATATATACATACATATATATATAAAGTGGAAGTGCTTGGAGGTGAGGATTATCCCTCGAAATTATTCTATATTCCTGGCCTCAGTACAAAATTGGTAAGCAAAAAGAGATCAGTTATTTCATTCAAAAATGTGTTTATTTGGAAACAATGACAGGGAGACCTGCACATTCCTATGTAGAATCATACCTGTACTTCTCTAGAACCAAAACCAGCATCCATTTTCCATTTATATAGTCCCTGAGGGCTAATGCTGCATAGATAGAACGTTTTTATTCCATTTTAATGGCAACAAAGCAGTAGCACCTAATGTCAGTCATGCCGCTTCTGTTTGTTCATGTGTATGAACTGTCTACCAGGCCCAACATCATTTAATTAGGGTCTCTGTATCATTTAAATAGGGTTTCTGGGGTCCAGAAAGATAGTACAGCAGATATAGACTTGCCTTGCATGTGGCTGACCTGGGTTTGATCCTGAACATCTCATAGAGTCCCCAAGACTGCCAGGAGTGATTTCTGAGTAACCCCTGAGCCACTGGGTGTGGCCCAAAACCAAAAAATTAAAAAAATAAGGTTTCTGTATATACATCATCAAAGGATGACATGGTAAGTTAATATAAAACATTATCAGATAGAATTGTAAAGACAAGAAATCCTTTAGTGAGGAACCTATTTACTGTTACTTGGATTACTATTTCCCTCCATTTTTTAAAAAAAAATCACATCACTTTATGTCTATATATCATAATTTGACAAATGGTAACTTCATTATTGTCAATAATTTTCTCTTAACATTTACTTAATCCTTCATTAAAATAGCTTTAGTTTGTAGAGTCAGTTATGTTATGTTATATATATATATGTAAATACATATATGCCCTGTATCACTGTCACTGTCATCTTATTGTTCATCAATTTACTCGAGTGGGTGCCAATAACATCTCCATTCATCCCAGCACTGAGATTTTAGCAACCTCTCCTTCCTCGTCTTTCCCAATGCTGCTGTATTGGAGACTCTTTCAGGGTCAGGGAAATGAGACCAATTATTGTTACCGTTTTTGGCATATCAAGTACTCCATGGGTAGCTTGCCAGGCTCTGCTGTGCAGACGGAATACTCTCTGTAGCTTGCCTGGCTCTCTGAGAAATATATATATATGCCTCTATGATTGATTTGTTGCCTACTGTCTAAACCCCATCAAATACGGTGTGGTAATTATGGAAAATGGGTAAGGAGTGTCTTATGATGTGTCACATGGCCACAAAACAGCCACGCAGTCCAGGAATATGTTCACTCATATGTGAGGCTCAGCCCGAGTGTGTGGAGAGTGGCCTGGAGAATGGCAGTGGTTGGTTAGTGGAAGTTGTATGCCAGGGCTGGGACCCTTGGAGCAGGGAGGAATTTCACCCGCCCCTCTTTGGAGGTGCCCCTAGTAAAAAACAGCCTGGTGCGGATTTGGGTGGCATGGTTATTGGGGCCTCATTTTACGCTCCCTTCCAGGAGAAGCCGTCATGAGTTACACATATATGTAAATACATCACTTTCTGTTTCAGTTTTGTTTTGGAACATGCTCAACAGTGCTCAGGACTTACTCCTAGTTCTGCATTCAGGTATCCCTCCTTGGGGTTGTGCTTGAGGGACCATCACTTTCTATTTTAAAGGTCACAGAAGATAAATGATGGGAAAAAGATTTCGTTTTCACAGCCCAGTATCAGTTATGTCATCTGTTCACGATTTTGAAATCCATGTGAAATTTAAAGCTTGATATTGAAAGATTTGGAGATCTATCTTAAAATCCAAATCACAGCCATGAACAGCTTCTTGTAACTATAAATTCTTGGGGCATTCTAAACCGTCCTATGCTGCTCCTACCACTTGCTGTGGAGTTTAACCACAATGCCTTCCTTTGGTTATCAGAATCTTGTTTCTTCTCACTTAGGGTTTTCAAACAAGCTTTCTGGAAAACTCTTCTCCCTCTCCTTATAGTTTTGCCTTAACTTTCAGATGTTGGTTTAAAAATAATTTACTGATTTATTAATTGGCATAGAATTTTCTTTTTTTTTTTTCTGTACGAGGAAGTAGTGTGTGACACTACTTCCACTACCCAGCCGTTGCCACACTCCAGGATGCTTTCCGGACCCGCGCGGCAGCTCCGGCCGAGACTCACGCACAACTGAAGACCCACAGAACAAGATAAGCGGAACTCTCTGAGACCTTGGACTCCAGGCTCGGCGGACCCAGGGACAGAGCTTCTCTGCTTGCTCCCACCACCACAGGTGACAAAGGGATTCTAATCAGGAGCCCCACCCTACCCTGCCCTGTCTGCTTCCATCAACCACCCAGGGATCAAATTGTGCACAGGAGACCCACCTTACCCAGATAAATACCCCACTGGCAGACTTCCACTCTCGACACTACTTCCACTACCCAGCCGATGCCACACTCCAGGACGCTTTCCGGACACATCATAAGATACTAAATATCCATCTTCTGGAATTGTCGTACCATATTTGATAGGGTTCAAATATGGTAACACCTACAAGGGTGATTAGAGGTCACCCCAAAAGCCTCTATCCCTCTCGGAAAGACTGGCAAGGTACCGAGAGTATTCCGCCCGCACGGAAGAGCCTGGCAAGCTATCCGCTGTGTATTCGATATGCCAAAACCAGTAACTACAACTGGTCTCATTCACCTGACCCTGAAGGCTTCACCGACATGGCAGCACTGAGAAGGATGAGAAAGGAGAGGCCGACAAAATCTCAAGGCCGACCTAGGCTGCCACAACGAAGGAAGACAAAAATGATCGTCTGTACTTTCAATGCACGTACGCTAGCATCAGATGCATCCATCGAGGACCTGATGGTACAAGCACGAATGATCAAGTACGACATCATTGGTCTGACCGAGACAAGAAGGCACGAATCTCACCATGCCGTTTTCGACACTGGAGAAGAATTGTTCCTCGGAACATGCGATAAAAGAGGTGTTGGAGGCGTGGGTGTCCTTGTCAACACAAACTTGGCGAAGAGCATTGATTCATTCGAATGCCTAACAACCCGAATCGGACGTTTACATTTGAATAGATGTGGCTCACTGCCTGCAGTTTCTATCTTCGTTGTCTATGCACCAACATCTCATTATGATGAAAGAGAAATCGAGAAGTTCTACATGGAGCTAGAGAAGTTCTATAAAGAAGACCACACCTTCTACAAGATCATTGTGGGTGATTTTAATGCCAAGATAGGACCGAGAAGATCAGCTGAAGAACTTCACATCGGGACCCATGGCCTAGAATGGAACGAACAGGGTGAGAGACTGTCAGAGTTCATCATGTCGACCAAGACCATCCATGGTAACTCACAATTCCAGAAGGCAGAATCTAAACGATGGACATGGGAGTCTCCCGGTGGACGATTCCACAACGAAATAGACCACATCATATTCAATCGACGGTTTTGCCTGACTGATGTCTCTGTTGTCCCAAAATTTCGAACGGGATCGGACCACCGTCTCCTTCGTGCAAAATTCTACTTCACAGAGCGGGGAGAAAGGGCTGCAAAGTTCAAAAAGAGAACTCCCAGAATGACCACCAACTGGGAACTCTTTGGTACTATTGCGGCAACATGGGAAGATGCCATTGTTGACAACATTGACGAGGAATACGATCGACTGGTTCAGCACCTCCATGAATGTGCGAGGAACGCCAAGAGAGAGATAGCCACAAAAAGTCGCCTATCTTCGAAAACTCTTAAGCTAATTCGCCAGCGTGGTTTGGCGCATGCCTCAGGCAACCGCAAGCTAACGTCCGAGCTTGCAAAGCAGTGCAGAGATGCGATCAAAGAAGACCTCAAAGAGAGAAGAGCAGAAGTACTGGTAGATGCGGCAGAAGCCGGGAAAAGCATTCGTAAGGCCCGCCTGTCCTTCGCCAACTATAAGAGCAAGATGACTGCCCTCCGACGTCCTGATGGATCCATCACATCCTCCAGAACGGCAATGGAGAAGATTATCCATGACTTCTACTCAAATCTCTTCGATAGCCATGTCCACTTGCCAACATACCAAATTCCACAGGATGGGTATGTTGTTCCCAACGTTCTCCCCTCCGAAATCCGACACGCCATTTCGTTGGTAAAGAAACAAACAGCACCCGGCCCAGACAAGGTCAGACCTGAACACCTGAAGAACCTGCCGTCAGTACTCATCAATACACTGTCTCGGCTCTTCACTCGCTACCTGTCTGAATGCAAGGTTCCGTCCCAATGGAAAACCAGCAGGACCGTACTACTGTTCAAGAAGGGAGACATCCATGACATTGGCAACTATCGCCCGATCTGCCTATTGTCTGTCATCTACAAGTTGTTCACTGGAGTCATTCTGAATAGGATTGGCAGAACATTAGATGAAGGACAACCATGCGAGCAAGCAGGGTTCCGCAAAGGATTCAGCACCATCGACCATATCCACACAATAACCAAGCTCATTGAGGTTTCTCGGGAGTTCAAGATGCCGCTCTGCTTAACGTTCATTGATTTAAAGAAGGCCTTTGATTCTGTTGAGACGGAAGCGGTCATTGAAGCCCTAGCCAATCAGGGCATTCAAGCCCAATACATCAGGATCCTCCGTGAGCTCTATTGCGGATTCACTACCAGGATCTCACCATTCTACAAAGAAGTGATCGTTGATGTCAAGAGAGGGGTGCGGCAGGGTGATACCATTTCACCGAAACTCTTCAGTGCCACCCTCGAGAACATCATGCGAAGACTGGAATGGGAAGGAATGGGAGTGAAGATAGATGGTCGGCAATTACACCACCTCCGCTTTGCTGATGACATTGTTTTAATAACACCAAACATCAGCCAAGCAGCACAAATGCTGGCCGACTTTGACCGTGAGTGTGGAAAGGTAGGACTACAGCTGAATCTTACGAAGACAATGTTTATGAGAAACAGCCTTGTTCCTGACGCCCCATTCGCTCTCAATGGAACGACCATCTCCGAATGCAACAGCTATGTCTACCTAGGTTGAGAGGTCAACATGACAAATGACCTGGCACCCGAGCTGCGCAGGAGGAAGAGAGCGGCTTGGAACGCCTTCAAGAATGTCGAAGAAATAGCTAAGAGGACGAAGAACCTCCGGCTCCTGGCACATCTCTTTGATTCCACTGTTCTTCCTGCATTAACATATGCCTCAGAGACCTGGGCCCTACGCAAACAAGATGAGAACGCTATTCAGGTCTCCCAAAGAAGAATAGAAAGAGCTATGCTTGGAATATCACGTTTCACTCAAATGAGAGAACGAATCCGGAGTTCTGACATCCGTCGACGATCAAGGATCAGGGATGCTGTCTCATTTGCCAAGGTGTCGAAAATCAGATGGGCTGGTCACGTAATGAGATTTAAAGACGACCGTTGGACTAGAGCTGTTACTGATTGGATTCCACAGGATGTCAAAAGACCGCGTGGCCGCCCACCTACCAGATGGTCAGACTTCTTCGTCAAGATCATGAACGATCGGTTTGAGGCCCTTCATGTTCCCGGAGCGAACAGATGCCATTGGGCTACACTAGTACGCGACAGGGACAAATGGAGACGTTACTGGCGCCCGCTCGAGCAAATCGACGACTAACGGGAAGTTAAGTGATAAGTGATTAAGTACGAGGAATCAAAACCATAGAATTAACCTTAAACAGGAAATGCTCTCTACCACAACTGCCCTTAGGAAATAATTATTGTTTATTTGTTTTATTTTGGGGGGGACACACCCAGCAGTGCTCTGGGATTACTTCTGGTATTATGCTCCGGGATCACTCTTGGAAGGACTCTGGTGATTGCATGGGTTGCTGGCAATTGAACCCAGATCAACTGCATGTAAACCAAGTGCCTTACCTATTGTAAGTGCCCCCCTATCTCTCCTGACCCAGGAATTTTTAGGTCTCTAATCTTATAATCATATAATCTAATCTTACAGCCATGCTAAGACCACTATCCACACACTAGGACAGGCCTCACGCATGAAGGAATCAGCAGAGGAACCCAGGTGTGCGGGAACTGGGGCTGAGATCTCCAAGCTTGCTCGGTTCAGGACTGGGCCTCCTCCACCCAGATCCCCCATCTTCCAGTAGCTAGACAGTTACACCCACCAACTGCCATGTAACCCCATCAATGGACAAGATCCAGAGACTATAAAACCAAGCTCCCAGAAGTGACCTCTTATTGTCTCGTTCTCACTCTCAGAGAACCCTGCAGACTACCGAGAGTCTCCTTCCCACATATATGCCTGACTGGGAACACCTGTAAAGGTGATTAGAGGCTGCCCCAAAAGCCTCCATTCCTCTCGGAGAGCCCTGAAAGCTACCGAGAGTATCCCACCCACACGGCAGAGCCTGGTAAACTACCTGTGGCATACTTGATATGCCAAAAACAATAACAATGACGGTTCTCATTTCCCTGGCCCTGAAAGAGCCCCCAGTATGCCATCGGGCTACACTAGCACATGACAGGGATGAATGGAGACGTTACTGGTGCCCACTTGAGCAAATCGATGAACAATGGGGTGATAGTGAATCTTATAGTAAACTAAACTTATCCATTGAGGAATGTATCACAACTTTAATCAAGTAGTTAATTAGATAATTATTGCTTAAAATCCTTGTTCTCTATAGACTAAGCACTCCCTGAAACAAGAATGGTTGTAGGGCAGTGCTGCCTAAAATCATGTACTTGAATGTTCCAAAAATATTTGCTGGATTATTTAAGTCCTTATTTTGCAATTAAATGGAGCTTAACTCTCATTAACTAGCATTTCCCTCCAAAACAGCACATAGTCTTTACTAAAAAATGTCAGATGTAATTGTGGAAATGATTAACCATTTAAGTAAATGGAATGTTTTGCATAATCAAAAGAGATTGATTTCAATTGTTCCTCTTATTCACGAGCGAAAATATTTTTCATTCATTTATATATCTCTAGTAAACATAATTCAATACTTTTATGCAATGCAGCTGAGAGGCCTACTATGTGCTAGGCACTGAGAATGAAAAGACTAATTTCATTAGACTATTCTTGAGGTCTCTTTCCTCAAGACTAGGTAATCTAACTAACTTAAAGCTGACAGTAATCATGGAAATTAGAATTGTTCAGGGCATAAGAGAAATGTTATTGAATTGGAATAGGTTGATAGTGATAGTGGCTTTATTAATATCTTTCTTTTTCTTTTTCTCTTTGGATTATCAGAATTTCTGAGATTACTCTATATCATGCCCGCTGCAAGAAAACTAGATTTGGTTGATATAGATTTTCTTCAAACCTTATTTATCTTTTGATATGTTTTCCTTTCAGTTTTTGTCATTTTCGCCATCACTGCTCCTCCTGTTTCTTGTCATTTGTCCAAAGGAGTGAACAATAGGTGAAAGGCTAGGGAAAAGAATTATGAAGAAAATAAAATCACCAGTGGTTATTTGGTGCTAGTTTAAAAAAAAAGTCATCTGCATTGATTTTCTATAAACTGTTTTATTCTTCCTCCTTTCTTCCCTCACGTCTTTCCATCTTCTTTTCTTTCTCTTCCTTTCTTATTCTTTCTGTTTTCTGTTCCTTTCCTTTATTTATGTCTTTCTTATCTCTTTCATTTTTATCTCAGTAGATCTGATTATTGTAACATCTCTTTCTCACTGGTATTGTTTCATAGATTCTTAAATGCCTGTATGCCCAAGATGTGATTCTACTAAAATCTTAGATGAATGTTAAAATAAATTATTAACAAGCACATTAAATTGACGTTTTGTTTATGTTTAATTTCTCAAATTATGCATTAAATATTTCTTTATTAGTGCTGCTACTTGTGTTGAAATATTTTCATTTTTAATGCTGAAAGCTATCATTGGGTCATAAGGAAGTTAACAATGGGACAGTCTTACAGAAGAATAACCCTAACTCCAACTCCAAATTGGTTGTAACCAACTTTAGTTGAAACTTGGAGATAATTTGGTTTTCACTAGAAACTTCTGGTTCATCACTTCATTCACAGAACTAGAGAGTCCTCAAAAGTCCCCTAGTATTGTGACTTTCAGTTATATATCTGTCTAATCCACTTTTCAGACACAAAATTAAAATAGAAAATTGGAACTGCTTGGACTGATTACAGGTACAGAACAATAGTGTTATGGTCTCCTTTGCCAATGTCCCCTTAATAAATTGTGAAGCTTAGAAGAACTGATTTAGAAATAAAACATTGATTACATTTCATATCAATTGTAGATGAACATCACTTTCAATAATCACACCTGACATCTTTATGTGTGTATTTCACTGATATTCTTAAACTCAATATATATCAAATAAACTCCTTTGCCATTTTCAGTCTCTTTCCATAGTTCTGCCAATTTAATTGGATTTATTTTTATGAATTAAGCTGTTGGGCACCAGCATGCCTTTCTTTATTTCAAATCTTTATCCATTCTTTAGAATGATGTCATGATGGCACTATGAAAGGAGACCCAAGGTGACATTCTTTTGCAGAAATAGTATTTAGTTAATCTGTGAGTCCTATCTCTCTATAGGTCAATCCTGCTGTTATTTTGTTATGAGGTTGGTCTTGTCTTTAGTTTCCATCTGCCTTGTAGATGACAAGCACTTTCAAGAGCTCAAGCTGTTTTCAATTTGGGGAAAGAAGAAAAATTAGCCTGCTATTTAAGCCTCCCATGGTCTATAATGAAGCACTCTGCTGGGAAGTCAGGTTTTAGAAAGTAGCTTGGATCTTTATGTAGTTGAGGATTTATGAGGACAGACTCCCTAAAATGTGCTGTGTTCTCGAAAGGACATTATTCAATCAGAATTTCAATTTATATGGGATGGACTTTCCCAACTCTGTCCAAAAGCATTTTTAAAAAAGCTGCTCAGTATTGGAGGCTTTCTCCAGTATTGGAGGACTGCAACTCCTTGCTCTCACCACTCTGTTCTCGGATACTTCTAATTCTTATGCCTACTTCCTTAAAAACTGTAATTGACAATTAGCATCTTATTTCTGTCTAGTAATTATCTTCGGGCAGGTTGGTCTCTCTCCATGATTAGCTTAAAAATTCTTGGTGGCTAAATTATGTCTGATATCTTGAGTATTGGGCAAACTATAGATAGAAATTATAAACATTGCATTTGTTAATAACCCTGTGGACTAGTGGTTAATATAATTTATACTAGTATTTATATCTAAATCTCTGCATGTATCTATATCCATCTGTTTTATTCACTGTTGAACCCAGGTTCCCAGATGAGTTTCTGGCACATAATATTTGCCCAATAAATATTTGTTGAGTGAGTATGATTTGAAGGGAAGCAACCATGAAACTATGACCAGGAAGATTAATATCACCATAGTCAAGGTCATGAAGTCTTAGATGAAATTTGTGATGTAAAAAATTGGGGGCAAAGCCAATCAAATTAAGACTTATTTTGGAGTGATCAACATTAAGATTTTCTGATGGATCTGAGGCTGGAGTTAAGCGGGAGGAAAAGAACAAGGACAGTTTAGTTCTTACGTTAATAATTGATAGTAAGTCAATAATTAACAGGTAGAGAATTACATTATTGTCTTTTGTCCTAGGGCCAACTATCGTACCCAATGCTCTAAGAGGCTGGTGTTGGAACCCTGAAACCACTCTTTTTCCCAGTGGCTCTCTGTGTGATTCTGTCATTAGCACACAACAGGGACAGAAAGTAGCAGAACAAGGAGAAGAGATGTAGTCCTTCCTGGTCACTTTCCGTGGATGTTTCCACTGCTATGAATATTGCTGTCTCCTCTCCTTCATCCCACAGAAACTCTTCCTTCTCACAAGAGATTACATCCAGGTTGTAGTTTTTCAACACTCGATACAAACAGCTTGATTGTGTTCACCTTCAGACACAGCAGCAGCAAGGATTAATTCTTCCTTCAGGGCAATTTAACCCCCACCCCCCCCACCCCCACCCACCACCGCCGTAGACCCCTTCTAATTTTTGTCCAACTTCGACCTTCCCTTTTTTGGTTAGGCCTACAGTTGAGGGCTATTCCTGTAAGCTTTTATAACAGTGTTCTTTGGTCTTCTCTGTTACTTAGTAAACATTGGCCTCCCATTTATATTAAGATACTGTCATTTACAATACAATACCTAGTAAACATGTACACACACACACACACACACACACTCTTATATTGAGATAGTGTGATTTACAATACTCTTCGTGCATACACTGTCCCAACATCTCATCTACCACCTCTCCTTCCAGTAGGGACCCCTTCCAAGCATTCACTTCTGCTGTCCAGGTCAACCCTGAAGACCAACTCTCCAGAATTTCTACCTAATTAATAATTCTTTATATTTATATAATTCTCTATGAAAATAATGTGTGCTTTCTTTTTCCCTCTTGAACCCTAATCAAAGCACTGGGCTGATTGATAGACATACCAAAAAGGAGAAAAGACACCTTAAGTCAGTATATAAGAAATAAATCAATAACTTAACTTTGATAGTAACATTTATTTTTTTAACTTTTTAATTGTAATCATCATGATTAATCTCAACGTCAGGGTTTTATGCATATAATGTACCAATCTCACCCCGTCCCCTCTACCCAACAGTGTGTCTGTTTCCTCTACTGTTGTCTCAGGATCCCCTTCTCAGGCATCCCCCCCCTACCTCATCTCATCATCATTGTAAGCTCAGTACTGTGAATCAGTTCTCTAATTCTGTTGGTCATGTTATTTCTTTGATACACTTTTTTACATCCCATATAGCAGAAGGATTATTCTGTATCTGTCCTTCTTCTTCTAACTGACCTCACTAAGCTTGATACTTTCTTGTTACAGCCACATGATAAGAATGTATTAAAAGGGCAATAGTTGAGTGATAACTACAAATGGAGTAGACGTGTAAATAAATTGAGGCAATTACATTTGAAATATAAATAGGAATTCAAGAATTTTGATGCCTTTAAATCATCTACTGAGCAAGATTTCACCTAGGAAAAGAATATAAAAAAATTAAGAGGTTATCTAAACAGAAGAGAGATGGAAAGGGGAAAACAGGTTTGAATAGTTATTCAATATGCCTATGTTCTTTATGTATCAGTAATTGTTATGGAAAATAATCTAATTATTTTAAGAAATAATGGCCCTTCATGTGTGCAAAGGACTCTGCAGTCTAGAGAACAACCAAGTTCTGAAGGGTCTCCTCTGCACACCCCTCTTCTGGGTCCTGTTGGACTTTTGGACAATCTTGGATCCAGAGGCTGAAAAAGGCAGCTTCTCAGGAAAGGGGAAACAGTCACTGATATGAGGAATTTGTAAAGACATTTCGATGTCAGCTGCAAGAGCTTATCTATTGCCTGCGTAAAACGTGTTACCAAACACTTGACTCCACCCAAGTTTAATATCTCAAGTTTCCTTTAGTCCTTTTCTGGAAATTTATAAAGATATGTATGAACATCATTCCTGATTGTATATCTGAGAGACTGGAGGTTCTTCTTTAGTGCCTATGGGTGTTACTCCAGTGGTAAAGTATATCTCAGGATCTGAAAGCACTGAAGTGAGCTTTATTTATGAGAACATACTCATGGCCTGAATGACTCCATTTTACTGGACAGGAAGTCCTTGTCAGAGTATTTTGACATGGAAATCAAAGAGTAGCTTAACTTGGATTCATTAGTTTTGAAATGCCTTCTTCTTCCCTAAAGTAGGTGTTATGATTTTCTGTTTATTATTTAAATTTTTTTTCTAAACTAAAGAGTATTCCTGTGTTCTACCTTATATGACCCTAAGTAAAGTATCAAGCAACCAAGATATTTGCAGATATGTTGAAGGGAGGAATATCCCAGCAATGTATTTTTGAGTTTCCTGTTTATCCATCTGGAAGTTCCAGCAGAGTTCTGTGGATAAGTGCCCAAGTTCCTTAGTCAGCAAAATCGGCTTTGATTCCTGGCATAATATTGTGCAGCTGTATAATTTTAGGATTTTTTTTTTTATTTTATGAGCTACCATTTTCATGCTGGTAAAATAGGCATAAGAATTTGCAACAGGAATGTTGTCACTGTGATTAAAATATATATCCAGAGAACTTACTAGAAGACCAATGTTTTTGAGTGTTGAGTGGTTGTTGATAATCGTAGCTGAGGTGACAATCAAAGTAGTTGCCTCTGTGCAGATTATGCCTGATACAAAACACTGAGTTGAGTATACCAAAATATAAACATTTTAGTTAATGGAGAATTATGAGCCACATTTCTTCCATTTTAGAGAAGATCCTCTAAACAAACTCCAGATAAATAGAACAGCATGAACAGATGTGAGTATGGTTTGGGATTCTTTGATGAAAGAGGTCAATGCATCAAATAGTGTATAGCAACATTTTAATATGTTTAATAGCTTATGAAAACCCAAAGTCAAGGAGATAAGTGACACAATCTAAAATAGAATAACTGTATCACTGTCATCCTGTTGTTCATCGATTGCCTCGAGCAGGTCCCAGTAACATCTCCTTTGTCCTAGCCCTGAGATTTTAAAAGTGCCACATTCGAGGCTCTTTCAGGGTCAAGAGAATGAGACCCATCATTGTTACTGGGTTTTGTTATATTGAATACGCCACGGGGAGTTTGCCAGACTTTGCCGTGTGGGCATGATACTTTTAGTAGCCTGCCAGGTTCTCCACAGTAAGAATTAGATAATAAGATGTTACTTCCAGGAGATCGGTTTTATAGTCTCTGGGTCTTGGCCATTGATGTGATTACACGGCGCCAGGGGCAATTGGTGGGTGTAATGCCTACATACTGGAAGATGGGGGATCTGGGTGGAGGAGGCCCCAGTCCCAATCCGAGCAGCCTTGGAGATCTACACCCCGGGTCTCGCACACCTGGGTTCCTCTGCCGGTTCCTTCATGCATGAAATAGAATCACGGTCACAGTCCTCCCGTTGTTCATCGGTTTGCTCGAGCAGGCCCAGTAACGTCTCCATCGTGAGACTTGTTGTTACTGTGTTTGGCATATCGAATGCGTCCTGGGTAGCTTGCCAGGCTTTGCCATGCAGGCAAGATACTCTCGGTAGCTTGCCGGGCTCTCCGAGAGGGGCAGAGGAATTGAACTCGGGTCGGCCATGTTGGCTGCGTGCAAGGCAAATTCCCTATCCGCTGTGCTATCGCTCCAGCCCATGAAATAGAATAATATCAGGTAATTTATTCGCTAGATTATAGATTGAGCTCATTTAGATCAGAATTTGTTCATATTCTGTGATACATGGTGTCTTGACTATTGTAGGAGAGTACAGAAATTTTGGTAGAGTAATTGAATTTTTCTTTAAAATATAGTTTAGGTAACATGTTTGCAATAGTGTTATTGTTTATGATCTTGATGTACAGATATCACACTTTACCACCACTAAACTACCTGGTACCATCTACCAATGTTCTTATTTTCTAGTCCACCTCTTTTTTCTTCCATTGTATTCCCTGTGGGATAAAAAGATAATCTGTTTTACAATGTAAGGTTTGGTATGACTGACTCTTAACTGAAAAAGGAAGGTTAGGAATATCGACAGTTTAATAAGATAGATGGTATAGTTAAATCAAATAATATTAATTTTTGACAGGAGAAGAGAAGGAAAAAACTGATATTTTAGGAGACACATGGAAATTCTTGGAAAGTTTAAGAATTATCAGGTTTCCCACAGCATAGACTCTGTGGACCACCAGGATATAAATACGTTTCCTAAGATTTAATCAAGGCCATGGGGTTCTTGAACCCCTTTCAAGGAGTTAAGGCAATTTTTTAAGTAATGCAGAAAATTGAAGAAAAATTGAAGAAAACTCAGAGGGAAGAATGATATGTCTCAGACTATTATCCCAAGAATTTGGTGTAGTTTGGCTTTTAGTTAATTCAGCAGCCATTTCCAAAGTGCTTCCTGTTTGCATTCTGGATTGAGCAACGAAGCACCAAAAGACACTCAAAGTACAGAGTCTGGATGTCAAATATATCCTCCTTGTGTCCACAATTTATTCCTTTTTCTAATAATCAAAGTAATTTCTCTACCAGTATAGTAATGTGTCCAGTATAGTAATTTCTCTACCATATAGTAATTTCAGTCCCTTGAAACTACGACTCTGACATTCTTTTTTGACTTTATCCATGATTTTTGTCTAAGTATAATTTTGCTCTGGTTCTTGCTCAGTTTTGGGAACCAAACTTTCAACCCACAAACCCAAATCATGAGAATAGAATGTATAATTTCCCCTGAATATGTCACTAAGGATGATAGAAACAGAAGGCCCATGTATTTTGTGTTATTGGCAGAGTATGAATAAGAAACACTTTGAGCATATACTGTAATGTGGGGGATGGTGCTCCATCATCCCGAGAGTGGCCTGAGAACTGTCATCTCTGTGATGCCTAATATAGACCATTTTGTTTGCCTGCCAAGCTTGCAAACTCTGAGCACTGCAACATATAGTTTGATTGATCTCTGTGCTCCATTTATCAGTTATAGGATTCTCATTGCCATATGGTGGTAGGTGAGTCCATCTATTTGTACTGTGGCGGTAATTAGTATTGTGGGAATTTCTTTGAGATAACTTTGGGGATCAACATCTTTGCGAAGAAAGAGGGGGAAAGAGACAGGCCGGATGGGGATAGAGGGAGAAATTGAAGTAAAGAGAAGGAGATAAAACAGGGGGAATTAAAGGAAAAGGGAAAAGGTTGAACTGGTAAGAGAACAGAGTTGGTTAAGGAGGCGAGTGAAATATTTAATTTATTCAGTTTGTTGGATGATTGTTATTCGTCGATTGCCTCGAGCAGGCCCCAGTAACATCTCTTTAATCCTAGCCCTGAGATTATATTCAAGGCTCTTTAGGAGAATGAGACCCATCATTGTTACTGGTATTTGGCATATTTGGTACGCCACGGGGAGTTTGCCAGACTCTGCCCTGTGGGCAGGCTACATTCGATAGTATGCAAGTTTGTCCAAAGTAGGAATGAGATAATAAGCTGTCATAAAAAGATGTCCTGATAAGATGTCGCGCGGCCGCGAATGTGGCCACGCGGTTCCGGGAGCTGGATTTTATAGACTCTGAGTCTTGGCCATTGATGGGATTACACGGTGCCAGGGGGCCAGGTGGTGGGTGTGACCCCAGCCTACTGGAATTTGGAGGATCTGGGTGGAGGATGCTCAACTCCAATCTGAGTAGGCTTGGAGATCTCGGCCCCGGAACCCACGTGGCTTTGTCCCTCTGCCAGTACCTTCATGTGTACGGAGAGTGGTCTCGGCATGGTGGTGGCTGGTCCTGGAGGTCTTCCACTGCCGGAGCCCTGGTCGGGGCGGGGAGGAAAGCTCAACCCACTCCCCTCCAAGGGACCCCGGCGAGGAACAGCCAGGCGCAGGGGCAGGAGACTGCACTGGTCTCGTCCGGGAGCTGGATTTTATAGTCTCTGAGTCTTAGCTGCTGATGGGATTACATGGCGCCAGGGGGCCAGGTGGTGGGTGTGACCCCAGTCTACTGGAATTTGGAGGGTCTGGGTGGAGGATGCTCGACTCCAATCCGAGTAGGCTTGGAGATCTCGGCCCCAGAACCCGCGTGGCTTTGTCCCTCTGCCAGTACCTTCATGTGTGCGGAGAGTGGTCTCGGCATGGTGGTGGCTGGTCCTGGAGGTCTTCCCGCCCCGACCAGGGCTCCGGCAGCGGAAGACCTCCAGGACCAGCCACCTTGTTGGATGAAAAGTAAGTTATAGGGTCTGGAACAATAGTACAGCAGGTAAGGTGCTTGCCTTCACGTGGCTGACCCAGGTTTGATACGTGGCATTCCATGTTCAGTTCCCTGAACACCTCCAGGAGTAACTCCTGAATGTAGAGCCAGGAATAATCCCTGGCATGGCTCAGAAAGCAAAATGAAACAAAGTAAGTTATAGAGAGAAAGAGGGGGGAAAGGGTCAATACTGAGATGTTGTCATTGTAGATGAAACAAAAAATGGGCTGTCTTGAATGGGGTGGCAGATGTGCAGATGAGATTTGGAAATACTACCACTTTTCATATGTGACTGCCATCATCACCAGATAAATCCATTCTGCTTAGAATAATACTATGTGGGAGATGAGGTGTCTAATATATAAATATAGTATGGATTTCATCGCTCCCTTTACAGAACAGGAACTGAAACAGGAAACTCTCTTATGTGATCATTATTTTCATTCCATGCATTATTTTCATTTCATACGTGCTCATGGTGGGCTGGAGCGATAACTCAGCGGTTAGGGCATTTGCCTTGCATGTGGCAGACCCAGGTTCAATTCCTCTGTCCCTCTCAGAGATCCTGGCAAGCTACCGAGAGTATCCCGCCCGCCTGGCAGAGCCTGGCAAGCTCCTCGTGGCGTATTCCATAAGCCAAAAACAGTAATAAGTTGTCTCACAATGGAGACATTACTGGTGCCCGCTTGAGCAAGTCGATGAACAACAGAAAGACAGTGCTACAGTACTACATGAGTGATGACTATAGAAATCACATGACAGGGGCTAGAGTGATAGTAAAACAGGTCAGGTGTTTGCGCATGGTTAACCCCGATTCAATCCCTGGCATTCCACATGGTTCCCCAGGATCACCAGGAGTGATTCCTGAGTACAGAGCCAGGAGTAACCTCTGATCACCTTTTGGTGTGACCCCAAAACCAAAGAGAGGGGAGGGGATGAGAGACAGAGAGAGAGACAGAGAAAAAGAAAGAAAAAAGAGAGAGAAAGAAAGAAAGAAAGAAAGAAAGAAAGAAAGAAAGAAAGAAGAAAAAGAGAGAGAGAGAGAGAGAGAGAGAGAGAGAGAGAGAGAGAGAGAGAGAAAGCGAAAGGAAAAAGAAAAGGAAAGAATGGCATGGAAAAGAGTTAAACTCATTTCTTTGCTTTTAGTCAATATGAGATCCTGGTAGAAAACCAGATAGCAAATTGATTACTGCCGTGTTGGAGTAGAACAGTTGAAATTTCAGGTTTCTCCACACCACAACTTCTTTAACAAAGACAAATAATTGAATGTTTAAAACCACATTTGTTGGTACTGGAGCTATAGCACAGTGGGTAGGGTGTTTGCTTTGCACGTGGCCGACCTGGGTTACTTTCCCAGCATCCCATATGGTCCCCCAAGCACTGCCAGTAGTAATTCCTGAGTGCAGAGCCAGGAATAACCCCTGTGTATCATCGTGTCACCCCAAAAGCAAAACAAAACAAAACAAAAAAAATACACTTGTTATTAGTCTTTGGTGAGTATCATATTATTTCCCTCCTTTAGCCAGATATACTTTACCTTTCTTCTGAGTAACCTTATACCTTTATTTATTTTCTCACTCTAAATATTTCCAGGCCCCCACACCACCTCGTAAAACCTTTGTATGGGTGACCAAAGTGAGATATAAAATATTTATAACTAGTAACTTTCTGGTACCCTAAAGTAGAGAAAATACTCTTATCTGGAAGTTTTTCCTGCACGTACATAAAACAAGACCTTCTGGCACCACCAAGTGACAGCTATAGAAATTGCATGGGGGGAGGTAGACTAGTTTCTGCTTTTGGTCCATGTGGAATCCTGGTAGAAAATCAGATAAAAAGTTGATTACTGTCACCTTATAGTGAACTTATCTCATGTTCTTCTTTAACCTTAGTGTTCAATCTTGTATAGAGGATAAGAATAATTTTTTTCTGGATGAACTAAAGATTTGCTGCTTTAGATTTTTCTGTGATTTGGTATATTCTTATTCCCAAATATAGCGAATCCACGATAGTTCCCATGTTTTATCCAAGGTTCTACAGCAGGAAAACCGGCATCTCATATCCAAATCTTGGCTCTTTGCCCATTCTTTGACAACTATGGTTGTTGTCAAAATCACTGTCATAGGCAGGAGTAGAGAAAGAAATCATGTCCTATTAAACATAAAGTCAGTCTAGTAAAGTAATCCTTAACTAACAGTGACTACTAGTATGCCCTATTTTATTTCCCCAAAACCTTATAGATTCAGAATTTTGAAAAAAATATTGTTATTTCGGCATTGGCACACCAGGTAGTACTCAGGGGTTACTCCTGGCTCTGTGCTCAGGAATCAATCTTGGCAAGGTTTGGGGGACCATATGGAGTGAAACGGATTGAGCCAGGTCAGCTTTGCACACAGCAAGCACTCTTCCTGCTTTATTATTTCTTCGGCCCTAGAATTTTGTAAAATTTAAAAGGAATTTAAATTTCTTTTTACTTCAGAAAAGTCTTTTGAAATTACACTTAGAATTCTTTCTCCTGTGCCTATGTATTTTTTGAAGTCTCTAATTTTATTCTTTCATTGAATGAATAAAATCAGCCCGGCAAGCTACCGAGAGTATCCCGCCCACATAGCAGAGCCTGGCAAGCTCCCCACGTGGCTGGCGTATTTGATATGCCAAAAACAGTAACAACAAGTCTCACAATGGAGACGTTACTGGTACCCACTCGAGCAAATTGATGAACAATGGGAGGAGAGTGCTACAGTGCTAATTTTATTATATGGTAAATTAGGATAGGGCAGTAAAAATAATCAGCAGCTTGGAATCAGAGAGTTCTAGATTTAAATCCTAATAAAGTCACTTATGGCTATGCAGCTCTTTTGCAAAACCTCAGCCTCCCCAACCTTCATAAGCTATAGATTTAGTTTTCTAAGATCTTGAAATTTCAGCAATACATAAACTATGGAGTGCAGGATTTAATGGTCATGCAGGTTTTGTCCTAAATAAATGGGAGCAATTCACATTTTCACTCTTGTTACTATTAAAATACTTTTTATTATAAACTGTTATCTACAAATCTATTTTTGGGGTACTTGTCTGGTTATGTAAGGTCAGTAGAATAAGCGTTCTTCTGTGTACTGATATTCTAGGTCAAAAAAAGGATCAAATGAGAGTATTTTTCCCCTCAGCACTATCATGTGACTGGGGAACTAATTAGCTCCTATTCAGGATCCCTTGGGTCACCCTCTATGATGTGCACAGTTGCAATTTTTCCACTCTCGGTAAGTTTAGACACTGTTAATAAGAAAAAATCTGCATCGAAGTTTGCCAGGATCAAAAAATATCAATTGTATTTATAGATTTATTATGATTTTCTTTTAGGAATACACATTTAGTTCAAATACTTATGCATCCAGGGGAGTTTCCACTTGAATGATTTCAAGTTAATTAAGTTCATAATTAATCATGACAGCATCTTGGAGCTTTTGTGACCTAGTAGTATGTTTGTTGGTCTAATACGTTAATTCACCTAGTAGTGCTAATCAAGTATATGAATCTTGATTTGCTTTGTATTAACTCCGAGATCATCTACCAGTCCAATATCTCTGAAGGAAGAGGAGTTGTTCTGATCAAATTTAAACCTCTCATTTTTCAGTCATATCTGCTATATGTAGATCAAAGGTATGGAAATCTCAGTCAGGGTCCTATAGCTATTCCATTTCAGAACAAGAAATCAGATTTATATAATTGAAGCTATTATAATACTCTAATTCTGCCATAATGAAGGTTTGTACTAAAAGTACTTAAGTTTGTACTAAAAGGTACATACTGTATCTCATGTATTACCTTTCAAAAATGTTCATTATTATTATTCGCTTAATACCTTTGCTCAGATAAAATCTGAATCTGATTATTTCTTATAATTCTCCTTTGTCCAAAGATGCAATATACAAATAATAACTAGTTATAAATACTAGATTTCCCTCTGTTTTACTTATTAAATTAATATGAAACTATTAACAGTGTAAATTCAATTTTACTTAATTTTAAAAATTGTATTCATTTAATTAAAATGTTTTCTCAAATACTACCAGGAATATGTACACAACATCTCCATTTCCCATTGCCTCTGGGAGCTGTAATTTAAATGTCTCTATTTCCTCTCTCCTCACAGTGGTTTTCTTAATACTCTTGCACTTTTTAGTGCTTTTTCCTCATAACCTTGTGATGGTGGGATTTTAAACTATTGTGTGGTATTTTAAACTTTAAATTTAGGCATGTGACCCATAAATGTTATTTAGTTATAGATAGATGAATATGGGTTTAAAGAAATATGGACAGATTAAATAAAACCTGTCTATACGTTTTTTAAGATGTATGGACAGAGATAGAAAAACCAATATAAAATTACACCTGTCTCTGATATGAGTACACGTAGCATATCTACATTTTTGACTCTTTTAATATATTGGCTATCAATTCATTTTGTATTCAAATTCTGAAGAAAAGATTTCGGTCTGCAATAGTAAATAGAGCATGAATATCAGGTCTGGCCTGAATTTTATCCTTGACATTAACCCTGTCTTTTCAGCAATATTTTCACTAGCATGTGACTAAGAATTAGCACTTTGGGGAGTAGAAGGTGAGGGGAGGTCGTCCTGGAGATTCTTGGCTGACCAGGCTGGCATTTAGTGCAAGGACTGATGATTTGGTGCTGTTCCAGCTCTACCTTACCAAGGATCACCCAGGCCACCCCTATAAGATGGAGGCCATTCAGGGTCATGTCTGGCAGTGTTGGGGGTATACCATCAGGTGCCGGGAACTAGGTTTCTTATGATATGTCTCTGACCCCAACCTTTTTCTTTGATCATTTATGGGAACACCAGTTCTTAAAGAGATGGTAAAAAACACACATCATGTTTCAATTCTAGACAGTTCCACATAAATATTCACTGGATACATTTCTCTGTGTTGCCCTGCGAGGAGCTGTTAATATGTTAAGCATGGGATGGCAAAGTAATTAAGAGCAGATTCTTTAACTTTGCCAAAGTTTTAAGTAAAACGCTTTTCACTTTCCCCAGCCCAAACTCAGTTTCATCATCTATGAAATGCAAATATTTATAACAACTCCTCATAGGAATTGTTTGAAGGATAAGATATTACAGTGCTTAGCTTAAAGTCGGACAGTAACAAGATGTCCAGTTTAAGTCCCCATTGAAAGGCCTGGCAGGCTGAGAGCCTTTGGGGTAATCAGCTGTGCAGGAGGATCTAGAGACCCCACCCGGGCCCGTTCTGCTCCACAGTTCCTAGAACTGGCCTGGAAAACCCACCTTATAAATTGGCCCAGCAGAACATATGTTCTACCACCCAAATTCCTAGAATTTGCCACACTACTCCCTTCCTAAGATAGGCTTAAATTGTTCCAAGTACATTTGATTAACTATACATGATTGACTTAGAACATTTTAGAGTTGATCAAAATTATCATATGTATTTTTTGTCCTTTATATATGATTGGCTTAGAATATTTTTATATACTTTTTCTCCACCCCTAAATGGGTATATCTTTGTCTCCTACTCTCTTCCTTACAGGACTAATCTACAGAGAGCAGAAGTTTACCACGTAAAGCAGCGCAAAAATGTGCCATAAAAAAAAGTGTCCCGCTAAGAAAGCCAGGCAGGTCTTTCTCTTTGGAGGCCTCTGCTATGTCAATCTGACTAGTACTCTCGTTCAATAAACTGGCTTTGTTTTATATAAACTGTCTTACTCTCTTGTTAAGTTCTTTTACCACCCCATGACTTGGACCCAGTGAAGTCAGGGTGTGAGCATCTCCTCCTAATTGTTCACTAATTTTAAAAGTTTATTTATCATTGCTTTAGGGTGGACTTTCTGGTGTTAGCTTCAGCCCTCTAGATGTGTAAAATTCTCACAATATCCATTTGAAAATTCCAAAGCTGTTCTACCCCAGAAGGTCCCTCTACCTGTTCTCCCAAACCTATTCTTCCTTCTCTCTATTCCCATTGTGGTTTTAGTAGTCAGCTGTGTTCCGCAATGCCACTATTTCTGTGCTTTATTGTTTCATAGTCTGCACATTGGTGAAGATATTTAGTAATTGTCTTTCAGTTCCTGGCTTATGTCATTAAGTATAACCACCTCAAGTTCCTTTCCATTTACAGCATCCTCTTTTTATAATAGTGTAGCCTTCTAGTAAGAATGTAGATCATAGCTTCTTTACCTAGTCATGTTGATGAGAATTCAGAGTTGAGTCCATGTGTTGGCTGTTGTGAGGAGAGAAATGCAAATATCTTTTTGAATTTGTGCTTTCACGTCCATTGGATAAATATCAAGAAACACTATTGCTGGGTTATATGTAATTTTCTCAGGAGAAACCAATTTAAAGGGCAGAGACTGACTCCCTGCACCCCATGAGAAGGGAGAAGATTTTAGATTATTGTCTGGTGACTCCCTTTCAAATCTCAATTAATCCTTAAGTCATCCATTTCAGAAAATTATTTTCATCACATCAAAGAAGTAATATTACTGCTAATTCCTAATAAAGATAGTACTCTTCTTGAGTCTGCCAAACTCTTGTTTGGCTCTAGCTCAAAAGTTATCACCATATTTCTAAGAAAAGGTCATATTTTTTTTCTTTGAATGGCCTTTAGGAGTAGAAAATTATGCAAAAAGAAATAAAAAGCACAAGGCTTTACTAGACATTAAGCCATTCAGTGAAATAAATGCCACATATCAGGGGGAAAAAAAGAAAGTTCAGCCCTTTTGAACAGATTTCTGAGCTTTTACACCTGTTTCCCTTATTTTATTATGATGAACAAATTGTAGTAAATTTTCTCTTGTTTCTTTTATTTTTTACAGTTTTTTGTTTGATGCTTTTTTCTTAGGGGCTACACCTCTCAGTACTATGGACTTACTCCTGGCTCTGTGCTCAGGGATCACTTCTGGTGGGGCTTAGGGAACCAAATGGGGTTCCAGAGATCCAATCTAGGCCAGCTGTGTGCAAGGCAAGTGCCCTACCTGCTGTACTATCACTCTGGCCTTCTTTTTACTTATTTATTTAGTTATTTATTTAAAATTTTACTTCATGACAACCTTACATGGAGAGCTCTATTTTCATCATTTAAAAAAGTACCCAAGAAAAAAGTAAAAATTATAACTCAGAACTGGTCCTCATTATGGACTGGGTGAGGAGGGGAGGGGAGCAAGAAAAAGAGAAATGGGAAGCATTATCTCCGAGAATGTGCCATTTATATGGTTATTAAAAATAATTACCTCACACAAGGTAACTGTCAAAGCTGTGTCAAATGAAGACTTCTGATGCTAGATTTTAGAACTTTCTATGAAGTTGCTAAAAATAGACAATGCTTTCTCCGGCTCCTTTCTTCATCTTCAGCAAACACACCCTTGCCCCCAACCAAATCTTCTAGACATTTAATAAGAGGGCTGGAGCAATAGCACAGTGGGCAGGGCGCTTGCCTTGCACGCAGCCAACATGGCCGACCCGAGTTCGATTCCTCCGGCCCTCTCGGAGAGCCTGGCAAGCTACTGAGAGTATCTCGCCCGCATGGCAGAGCCTGGCAAGCTCCCCATGACGTATTCGATATGCCAAACACAGTAACAACAAGTCTCAAAATGGAGACATTACTGGGCCCGCTCGAAAAAATCGATGAGCAACGGGAGGACAGTGACAGTGACATTGATTTTGTAGGAAATGATACAGTTATCTGGGATCTTGTCCCAACTCCTTAGCACCAGATGCATTGAGCTAATTGTTTTCTAGGGAAGTTATGCTTCAGTTCCCAGGCTAGGGACTAGTGTTTGTCTGCAGGAGTGAAACAGCTGAAAACTGCTGCTCTATCTCAGTAGTTATTTATTGTTGGACTAAGAGTTCATGCCAGGACAGCTGCTAGTCCTCAAGAATACTACAGTTTGAAAAATACTCTTTAAGGCTTTATATATTCTAAAATACTCTTCACTTCCATTCAAAAAGAATAGGTAGCCCCGTTATTGTTAATATTCAATAATTATGTCACCCAGAATGATAATGTGTTTGCAATTCAGAATATATTTTCATCTAATAAAGTCATTTGATTAGCTAGGAGGAAATGAGAGAAAACCCAATTTTCTGGGGATAAAAGGCTTTTTGTTTTAACATTTTATTGTGGAAAAAAAACATTGCATTAAAATGTTCTGTTTGGAACCTGGAGATAGTTCAGTGGCAAAGTGCCAGCCTTGCAATCATGAGGCCTCTGGTTAATCCCTGGCACATCCCTTTATGTGCTGAGCACCATCCCAGAGGAATTATTGTTTGGTGTCCATAATGTCATAATAGAAAGTACGCACGGTGCCATCTCCAGAGTACCACATCCAATGTTTAGGTAACCACAACCAAATATAGATGACCTCTAGTCATTACAGCAACAACCAAAAAAAGGGGAATTTTAGAAGATGTTTTTTAAAGTTTCAAACTCTCTGAATTTCTAAAAAAAATCGCTTTATTTAAACAAGTTTTAT
Organism: Sorex fumeus; assembly: GCF_029834395.1. Classification (NCBI taxonomy): domain Eukaryota; kingdom Metazoa; phylum Chordata; class Mammalia; order Eulipotyphla; family Soricidae; genus Sorex; species Sorex fumeus. The sequence continues at coordinate 64,548,162 of NW_026606129.1, forward strand.
TAAAAACCCAGATTTTAGCTATACTACTCGCTAGTCAATACTGGAATTATTTTGCTAACTCAATCTGCAAATGTATGGAGAACATTTCCATGTAAGAAATGAATAGGAGTGGTTGTGTTTAAATTACAATTATTCACCACTCTTCTCAAGTTATAATCCAGAAACCTGGTGTGTGTGTGTGTTCACAAAGTGTGTGGGTGCTCGCTACGTGCATTTGGTGGTCATAAGCTGCTTCCCCGCCCTGGCCCGCTGCCATCAATTTACCGATGAAGGAGGGAACAGGGCAGCCAAGCTGGTTATTGATCAGTCATAGTTTATTCCAATCTTGGTCCTGCCATTTATTCCATTCTCCCTGTATGCCCATTCCAGCCTCACTATGTGCCCTATTTCAGTTTTCCCCTGCCCCTCATTCCCGTCTCCTATTGTCCCTCATGCTGTTCTACCCCTGTCTCATATCTGGTCTCTGCCTTCAAGATTGAGGGTAGCAACTACACATAGGTCAGATAGCACTGTCACTGTCACTGTCCTCTGGTTGTTCATTGATTTGCTCGAGTGGGCCCAGTAACGTCTCCATTGGAGACTTTGTTGTTACTGTGTCTGGCATATCGAATACGTCACGGGGAGCTTGCCAGACTCTGCCGTGCGGGCGAGATACTCTCGGTAGCTTGCCGGGCTCTCTGAGTGGGGCGGAGGAATCGAACTCGGGTCGGCCATGTTGGCCGCTTGCAAGGCAAATGCCCTACCTGTTGTGCTATTGCTCCAGCCCCAGATAGCACTATTCATATATATAAAGCCTTTCCCTCCCTTAAAACTGGGGGAGCTTCTTTAAGACAAATATCTAATCAAACTAGGAGATCCACTCAAAGGCAGAATTTCATCTAAGAGTGTATTTCTCCTTTCCTTGGTCCATAACCATTTAAACAATCATTTTAAATTTACTTCTTAATAAACTTTTTAATCATTTTGTATGGACACAGTAAGAGATATGTTGAGCTTAAAGAGTGGCTCTCCTGAACGTTTTGCTACAGTCCTCCACATTAGTCCTTCCTAACCCCAGCAGGGTGCTTGCTTATTAGGTTGTTTCTCTTTGCATCATGACAGAGTTCGTCTATGACAGGCCTGTCTTGTGCTTTTAAGAAAAGTTTTAGTTCTTCCATTCTAATCTATGTGTGTTATTCCTTTGGCTTGCCTTCTATTGGTCACTAGAAATTCACTAGTATGTTCAATATGTCACTTCCTCTCTTCTGGTTAGGTATAATTTTTAGAGTGGCTTTTAAACATTAAAAGTCACTTGCCACTTTTTAGTGGCAAGAAATGCCAGAACTTGGAAGGAGACAGCCTTTGTATAAAACAAAGTGATCACGAGACTGAAGACATAAGTTTTGGAATTGTGGTGGTGCAATTAAGTCTGTGGTTTAAAATAAAGATATGATATTCATTCACTTAATTTTTAATTACTGGTGGAGTTTATAAATTTTAAAATTATTAGTTTATTTAAATCTTATAGAAATATAGGACCTTGGGCCGCCCATCATACCTGAGCCTCTTCCTGTTCGTCCCCAATGCTGTGCCGGTCTTCATCCCATGCGCGCCCCTCCCCCCCCACCTCCCGGTCAGTTAATCTGCCAGTATTCGAACCTGGGATGTGGCTTTTTCTGTGTATGCACCCCAGGCGTCATCTAGGACCCTAGAGCCTCTTCCTGTTCGTCCCCAACACTGTGGCGGTCTTCCTCCCCTCCCAGCTGGTACCCCACACACTTTCAGGTACTCCTGGGGGTGTGGCCTCTTCAGAACCGGGGGTAACTTCTGTAGAAGTGGGCGTGGCCTAATTTGGGGCCACAAGTACTTTAGTCATACCTAGAAATCTAGTGTAACATCTCAGTCTCCATACCTACACACCAACATAAAGAAACAACGCAAATCCCCACCACGTGGGGAGGACAATGAAAAGATTCCAGAAGCCTCACTAGGTGCTACTCACCTAAGGGACCTCTCTGAGAAGGAATTCAGATATGAAGTAATGAAGATGTTCAATAAACTCAATGAAACAGTCAGACAGATATCCAGTAACATAAGAGAAACAATCGAGAAATTACAGGAAGAAATGAGAGTAGAAATTGGAAAGCTACTCACAGAAATGTCATGAATAAAAGATTCCGTAGATGCAATAAAAAAAAACTCAGTCTGTGCCCTCAACAGTAGAATGACTACAGCTGAAGACAGAATCAGTAAGCTGGAAGATCAGCTGCACCAAGCCAACAGGCAACAACAAACAATGGCAAGAGACCTCAAAATAGCTCTAGAGAAAATCAGAGTCCTAGGAGATGATTCGAAGAGGAACAACATTAGAATCATTGGAGTACCAGAAGGTCAGGGAAACAATCCCAATGAATAAGGCACGGTTAAACAGATTATTGCTGAAAAATTTTCAGAGCTGGACAATGCAGCCATTCAGATTCAAGGAGCCTGAAGGGTGCCAGCTAAGAGACCCTGACAAAAAAAAACTCTCAGACATATCATAGTTAGGATGATGGATGCCGCGGATAGAGACACAATACTTCAAGCAGCAAGATAAAAAAGGAAATCACATACAAAGGAGCACCCCTAAGATTCACAGCGGACCTATCAGAGGAAACCCTCCAAGCTCGAAGGCAGTGGTGGGGTATAGTAAAAAAAAATCACTGAAATGAATGCTTCACCAAGAATACTTTATCCGGCAAGACTCTCACTCAAACTCGAAGGAACAGTACACAATTTTGAGGATAAACACCAGCTCAGGAACTCCATAGACTCAAAACCAAACCTAAAAGAAGGGCTAAAGGGGCTACTATAAGACAAGACAAACCCTACAAGCACAACAAATCCTTTCAGAAAGATGATACAAAGCCCCATAACAATAATCTCTCTCAATGTCAATGGTCTAAATTCACCAATTAAGAGACACAGAGTGGCAAAATGGATTCAGAGACAGAACCAAACATTCTGCTGCCTACAAGAAACTCATCTGAACAGTCAGAGCAAACACAGACTCAAAGTTAAAGGATGGAAAACAATCCTGCAAGCAAACAGCTTCCTCAAAAAAGCTAGAGTGGCCATACTAGTATCTGAAAACATAAATTTCCATTGAAAAAGATTAGAAGGGACAGTGAAGGCCATTTTCTATTTATCAAGGGAAACATACAACAGGAAGATATCACACTCTTAAATGTATATGCACCTAATGAGGGACCAGCTAAATACTTAAAACAACTGCAAAAGATTTTAAGGAGAACATTACTAGCAACACAATAGTAGTTGGAGACTTCAACATCACCTTATCATCTCTGGATAGGTCAACAAGAACAAAACTCAACAAGAAAACATTGGCTTTGAAGGAAGAAATAGAAGACAGAGGGCTAGTAGACCTACATAGGTCTTTACACCCCAAACAAAAGAATTCACATTCTTCTCCAGTGCACACAGAACATTGTCCAAAATAGACCACGTGCTAGGCCACAAAACATACCTCAATAGAATCAGGAAGATAGAAGCAGTATCAACAATCTTTTCAGACCACGATGCGTTTAAGATAGAAGCGAATCACACAAAAATATCGAAATACAAATCAAACACCTGTAAATTAAACAAATCAGTGTTGAACAATGAGTGGGTCAGGAAGGAAGTCAAAGACAAAATCAAAAGATTCCTGGAAACAAACGAGAATGAAGACACGAGCTACCAGAAGCTACGTGACGCAGCTAAAGCCATGAGAAGACAAAAATTTATAGTGTTGCAAACATTGCTAAGGAAAGAAGAAAGGGGCTACATAGATAACCTACCCACACAGCTCAAGATCTTAGAAAAAGACCAACAAAAGGAACCCAAAACTGGCTGAAGAAAAGAAATAATAAAACTTAGAGCAGAAATTAACAACATGGAAACCAAAAAACCAATCCGAAAGGTAAATGAAACCAAGAGCTGGTTCTTTGAGAAAATAAATAAGATTGATAAAACACTAGCAACACTCACAAAGAAAGAGAGAGAACCCTGAAAAACCGAACCAGAAATGAAAAGGGGGATATCATCAGAAACCAATGAAATTCAAAAGATCATCAGAGACTACTTTGAGAATCTGTAATCCACAAAACAAGAGAACCTAGAAGAAATGGATAAAATCCTGGATTCCTATAACCTCCCAAGACTGAATCAAGAAGATCTAGAGTACCGGAATAGACCTATTAACATCAAGGAAATTGAAACTGTAATTAAAAGTCTTCCCCAAAACAAAAACCCAGGTCCAGATGAATTCACTAGAGAATTTTTCCAAACATTTGAAGAGGACCTATTGCCAGCTCTTCTCAAGCTTTTCCAGAAAATTGAAGCAACAGATACTCTCCCACACAGTATACATGAAGCCCATATCTCTCTAATACCAAAAGGAAATAAACACACCACAAGAAAAGAAAACTACTGGCCGATATCCCTGATGAACACAGATGCAAAGATTCTCAACAAAATACTAGCAAATAGAATTCAACAACTCATCAAAAAGGTCATACACCATTACCAACTGGGATTCATCCCTGGGATACAAGGATGGTTTAATATTCGGAGATCAATCAACATAACCCATTAGATCAACAAAAGAAAAGATAAAAACTATATGATTATATCAATAGATGCAGAGAAAGCATTTCACAAGATCCAGCACCAGTGTATGATGAAAACCCTTGCCAAAATGGGTATAGAAGGGACTTTCCTCAATATAGTTAAAGCCATCTACTGCAAGCCTACAGGTAGATTCATCCTCAATGGGGAAAAACTGAAAGCATTCTCTCTAAGATCAGGGATGAGATAAGGATGCCCACTCTCTCCACTGCTGTTCAAGATAGTACTGGAAGTACTTGCAATAGCGGTTAGGCAAGAAAAAGATATTAAGGGCATTCAAGTAGGAAAGGAAGAAATCAAGCTCTCATTATTTGCAGATGATATGATACTATACTTAGAGAACCCTAAAACATATACCAAGAAACTCTAGATTTGTACAGTAAAGTTGTTGTCTATAAAATCAATACTCAAACGTTCATGGCTTTTCTACATGCAAATAGTGAAATAGTGAGAGAGTAGAAAGTGACATGAAAATAACAATCCCATTCACAATTGTGTTCCAGAAAATCAAATACCGAGGAATCAGCTTAACTAAGGAAATAAAGGACCTGTACAAAGAAAACTAAAAAATGCTACTTAAGGAAATAAAAGAGGACACGAGAAAATTGAAAGATACGTCCTGCTCATGGATGGGGAGAATTAACATTGTCGAAATGGCAATACTTCCCAAAGCATTGTACAAATTCAATGAGATCCCTATAACGATACCCATGACATTCTTCAAAGAATTGGAGCAAACACTTTTGGTATTCATATGGAACAATAAGCCCCCATGAATAGTTAAAGCAATTCTTGAGAAAAAGAAAATGGGAGGAATCAACCTCCCTAACTTCAAACTCTACTACAAGCAGTAATAATTAAGACAGCATGGTACTGGAACAAAGGCAGAGCTATAGACCAATGGAACAGGATTGAATAAACTGACATCTCCCCCAAAACATATGATCATCTAATCTTTGATAAGGGAGCAAAAAATGTGAAGTGGAGCAAGGAAAGCCTCTTTAACAAATTGTGCTGGCAAAACTGGACAGCTACATGAAAAAAAAAAATGGGCTCAGATTTCTGCCTAACACCATGTGCAAAAGAAAGATCAAAATGGATTAAAGACCTCAACATCAAAAAGGAATCCATAAGCTACATTGAAGACAAAGTTGGCAAAACCCTTCATGACACTGAAATTAACGGTATCTTCAAAATTGTCTCACCACAAGCGAGTGAACAGAGGTAGACAAAAGGAACTATCTTTAAGAAGTTTCTGCACTTCAAAAGAAACAGTGACCAAAATACAAAGACAGTCTACAGAATGGGAAAGGATATTCACCTGATACACTTTCAAAAAGGGGTTGATATCAAGGATATACAAAATACTGGTTGAACTCTATAAGAAGAAAACATCCAACCCCATCAAAAATGGGGCGACAAAACGAACAGAAACTTTCTCAAAGAAGAAATCCGAATGGCAAAAAGGCACATGAGAAAAATGCTATACATCATTAATCATCAGGGAGATGCAGATAAAACGATAATGATAAATCATCTCACACCACAGAGACTGGCCCACATCCAAAGGAACAATAGCAACCGGTGCTGGTGAGGATGTGGCGAGAAAGGGACCCTTCTACATTGCTGCTGGGAATTTCGACTGGTTCAGCCCTTTTAGAAAACAGTATGGACGATTCTCAAAAAATTAGAAATTGAGCTCCCATTTGACCCAGCAATACCACTCCTGGGAATATGTCCCAGAGAGGCAAAAAAATATAGTCAAAGTGACATCTGCACTTGTTTGTTCATTGCTGCACTATTCACAATAGCCAAAATCTGGAAAAAGCCTGAGTGCTGAGAACAGATGACTGGTTAAAGAAAGCTTGGTACATCTACACAATGGAGTACTAAGTAGTTGTTAGAAAAGATGAAGTCATGAAATTTACATACAAGTGGTACTACATGGAAAGTATCATGCTAAGTGAAATGAGTCAGAAAGAGGGACAGACATAGAAAGATTGCATTCATCTGGGGAACATAAAGTAACAAAATAAGAGACTAACACCCATAAATAGCCGAGATAAGTACCAGGAGGTTGACTCCATGGCTTGGAGGCCAGTGGCACATGCTAGAGGAAAAGGCAGCTTAGATAGAGAAGGGAGCACCAAATATAGGGTGTTGGGAGGATCCTCTCAGAATGGGAGATGCATGCTGAAAGTAGACTATAGACCGAACATGATTGCCACTCAATGCCTCTTTTGCAAACCACAGTACCCAAAAGGAGAGAGAGAGAGAACAAAAGGGAATGCCCTGCCACAGAGGCAGGGTGGGATGGGGGGATGGGGGTTGTGAGGTAAACTGGGATCAGTGGTTGTGGAGAATGGGCACTGGTGGAGGCATGGGTACTTGATCACTGTGTAACTGAAACCGAAGCACAAAAGTTTGTAAGTGTACAACTGTACCTCATGGTGTTTCACTAATAAAATTTTTTTAAAAAATAAATCTTATAGAGATAGAGTGAAATAAAATAAAGCCACAAAGGCATAATTTTAGAAAAAAATAAGTGAGTGAAAGAGGAAACCTCAGTTTCCCCTTGCCAACAAGAGGGGAGCCCACAATTTCCCCTAGCCACCAGTTCCATTTCTCTCCATCAACCAACCACGCCTCATCCCCATGACCCTATCTTTAATATTTCTGGAGTTCCCCAAGACTATATTCTGTCCCAGGACTACAAGCCGCAAGACTAAAATAATTTACAATACCCTAGTCAGGAAATCAGAAAGACAAACCAGCCTGACCACTCTAGATTCCTTGCATTTTCATGCACACAAAGACACTGTTTTCCTGTAAAAATCTCACATAAAGAGGGGGTATGGTGCTACTAGGTCAATCTGTATCTATGAGCCGAGTGTATCAGCAGCCTGATGGTGCCTCCAGACTTCCAGATACCCCAAAATTGCTGCTGTGCCTTTGGCCAGACCCCAAAAACTTGGGGCAAAGTTTACCAAGAAAGTGAATAGCCAAAAGTTAGGTATGTGGGAGACACACCCACAAACCACCACCAGCTCAGCTATATAATTGGAGGCATGGCCTCTCTGGTTCCTGATCGAACTGCTTTACGGTCATGATCCCAAGACTCAGAAACAAATCTTGAATCCAACAGCTTTTGGCAGAAATGCGTCCAGTCCCTGCAGTAGGGTACTGGCACTGGGCCACCCCAGGTGAGAGTAGGTTTCATGCCTTGGCCTGTTCCCCCTGGCGCCCTGGTGACTTCCATCCTCCAGAGGCCACTGGATAGTCAGGTTTGGGCTTGCAGTGACAAGATATGTGGTGCCTCACAAGACGGGGGTGGAGCCGGCCCTTTCCTCCCCACCTCAATGAGACCCCAATTCGCTGCCCACAAATGGCCTCTCTGCATCCTGATCAAGCTGCTTAATGGCCATGATCCCAAAGACTCAGAAACAAATCTCGGAACCCAGTGGCTTTTGGCAGAAATGCATCCGGACCTGAAGTAGGTTACTGTCACCGAGCCACCCCAGGGAATGGGTGCTGCCCCTCCACCTGCTCCCCCTAGGTGCTCGGTGGCTACCATCCTGTAGAGGCCATTGGGCAGTCAGGTTTGTGCCCCCAGAGACGAGACACATGAGGCCTCACAGGATGGGAGTGGAGCCGGCCCTTTCCTCCTCATCCCAACGAGACCCCGAGCCGCCACCCATGAATGGCCTTTCTGGCTCCTGATCAAGCTGCTTAACGGCCATGTTCCCAGAGACTCAGGAACAAATCTCAGAACCCAGCAGGTTTTGGCAGATATGCCTCCAGATTTAAGTGTTAAAAATTTCAGAATTTCAAAATCGCGCAGTCACTACTGCAGCCACAGTACATCATCTGTTATTCATAACCAGCAATAGAAAATAAATTGTCTACTGTTGCCTTTTCAGCAGATCTGAGTGTTGGCGTAAAATCCAAATAATAATGGTGGGTCTGGTGTCAAAATATTGAATATAATCAAAGTAGAGAGAGAAAAATGTGGAAATCATCTTCCCCATAGGTAAGGGGATGGTGTGGGATGGGGGTATACTGCGGTTTTGGTGGTGGAGAATAGGTGTTTCATTGTATGACCAAGACTTAAACCCAAAAGCTTTGTAACTGCTCTCATGGTGATTCAATAAATAAAATTATAAAACACAGCGGTAGGGCGTTTGCCTTGCACACAGCCAACATGGCCGACCTGAGTTTGATTCCTCCGTCCCTCTCGGAGAGCCCAGCAAGCTACCAAGAGTATCTCGCCCGCACGGAATAGCCTGGCAAGCTACCCGTGATATATTCAATATGCCAAACACAGTAACAGCAAAGTCTCCAATGGAGACGTTACTGGGCCCGCTCGAGCAAATCGATGAACAATGGGAGGACAGTGACAGTGGACAGTGACAGTGATAAAAAATAAAAAAAAAAAAAGTAATGTGAAGTTCATGTCCAATTCAATCAGCTAATCAGTGGCTGAATAGGTAGCAGTACTCCTACATTAAAAAAAAACTCACAAAGAGATCCATAGTTAACTTAGTTCTATACTAAGTTCCTCACCACTTGAGGAGCTCCTTTTCTTTTCTCTTCTACTTTCCAACAAACTTTCTACTTTCCAATTCTGAGCATCTTTACTATTCAATATTTTCATTCTTGAAAATATTGAAGAACCTGGGAATCAGGAACAAACACAGAGACCCGCCACTGCCACTTTTGCCTAGCCTGCATCATGAGGATGTTTATTTCATAACAGGTAAACTGTGAAGTGCAATACGAGAGTAATTCAGTTATTTGTATATTGTGGGGAGTTGTATGAAGTGTTAAAGTTCAAAGGTCACCATGCCTTGTACATTTCAAGTATAATATTTCACTAATCTTGAAACTTCAAAAATGTAAGTTATTAAGATCAAAGCTGGAACTGAGCAATGTACTTGGTTTGGGGACCATATCTGGTGTACTGGGGTACTGTTTTAGCCTTGTTACTTCGGGGCACTCCTGGCAGTGCTCAGTGGACCATGTGGTGCTGGGGTCAAACTTGGCCCTCCTGTATGCACAGCTTGCCCTCTAGTTTTCTGAGCCATCTCTGAAGCTATTCTGAAGAATTAAATGACAAATTCTGTCTTCCGATGGGGTTGTTGCTCATTAGGCCCCGTGCCCAAGGATGAGTGGAGGCATCAGTGTTCTGGCACTTTTTAGAGAAGGGGACTCCATATGTGTCTTTGCTGACATTTTCATTTAACAATCTGGCTCTCGTCCTTCACTAGGGAAAAATCCCCCTTAACAGGGAAAATGTGACAGATGTCGTGCACCTATCCCGCCATTTCAAACAACAGCTTAACACTTAGAAGACTTAAGAGATGCAACTGAGCTGTCAAACGGACCTGGCATCTTATTTATGTTCCTAAACATCTTATTTATGTTTCTAATGGTCTTTATGTCCCTTCTGGGCTGAAGGGAGTCGTTTTAGTTAGGTTAGGATCATTTTTCAGATAGAGGTGGGGGTCAGGTTTTCTGATCTTCTGCATCACTTGTTTTTTTATCGTTTTATGTCTTTCTTCTCACACTTCATGAGTTGTGTATTTTTTAAACAGTAAAGACGTAGCATGACAATACTGGCAAGATATATTTCTTCAACAATATTAAAATTTAAATCTGCTTTAATATAAAACCTTTATTTTTTCTTAAATTTTTCACCCCCTCCACCCTCTGAATTAGAAACATCAATCTCATTGTAATGAGTACTCACTTTCTTAGTCTTACTCTCAAAGAAAAAGCAAATACCCACTACTTAGAAAATTTTAAGGCAGCTTTCCCTGCCGTCAGAAAAAAATCTTTGTGAGTATGACTTATAATTTGTGCTCTGGTGTTTTATTCTTGAAAGCCTTAAGAGAAATATAAAAGGAGACAAATCTTTGTGTTGAAGGAAGAAGAAGGTACAGGATTGTGGTTAGATTGGGGAAATAGGTGAACCTCTCAATAATTGCCAATGATCTCATCCCAGGAAATTTGTCCAAGAAGGTGTTGCTCTCATAATCCCTTATATTCTGTGAGTGAATGGAGAGAATAATCATTGTGAAGGATGTTCTAGAAGTTTCATAACCCACAGTGTCTTGAAATCATTGTAGTCACCTTTAACACCTTCATGTGAAGAATTTTCTACCACTATAAAGATGGTCGTGCAGCCTGTGAAGATATTAGTCAGAACCAGGGGGAAATTCTTTTCAGTTTGTACCACCATATCACCAGCTAATTGATCCAGGTGGTTGTATCATTTGAAACCATTATATACTGCCCCCACCTCTGATGCTTGTTCACGTGCTCTAGGCAGAACCTTGGAATTTCAAAAGACCAAGTTCTCAATGCAGGAGAATGCAAGGCTGGCCTCTATTTATCTTGTAAATGGTTCAGACTGAAGATGTTAAAAATGTAGATTTTGCATTAGTTATAAGAAGGTACCGACTCTCAAGATCCATCTTTACTTTGGGGGGTTTGTGTGGGAGGAGGAAGTATTGGTGTTATTATATTTGACTCCCATATTTACTTATTCATTTGTTTGCTGGGACCACACCCACCAGACAAAAGCAATAACAAGACCCAACACTGTGTTCTCTTGGGGCAGTGGTTGTGAAGAAGTCAAAGATAAGACAAGTCCGTAGAGGAAGGAAGGTCAGTTCAGGTCTGTTTACTTGGTCAGTTCACTCTGGTGAGGAGGGTAGTATTGGAACATTGTAGCCCTGTAGCACTGTTGTCCAGTTGTTCATCAATTTGCTCAAACAGGCACCAATAACTTTTCCATTGTGAGACTTATTGCTGTTTTTGGCATATCAAATGCCCCACGGAGAGCTTGCCAGGCTCTGCCTGCCCGCAGGATACTCTCAGTAGCTTGCCGGTCTCTCCTAGAGGAACAGAGGAATCGAACTCCGGTCAACAGCGTGCAAAACAAACGCCCTACACGCTGTGCTATTGCTCTAGCCTGTTGGAGCATTATGTGTATAAAACACTGTCATTAGCAGTACTGTAGATCACCTGTGCTTCAAATAAAATCACTAAAATAGAGGAATGGGAAATCCTAAATAAAGGCAGCTTAAAGAGAAGGAGCCTCGGAGGGGTGGAGTGATAGTATGGAGGGTGGGGTGCTTGCCTTGCATGTGGAACCCCAGCATCCTACACGGTCCTCTGAGCCCACCAGGAGTGATTCCTGAGTTTAGAGCCAAGAGTAACCACTGAGCACTGGTAGGTGTAGCCACAAAACAATATTTTTTAAATAAATAAAGTAGTCTCCAGTTTCTTTCCTAATACTACCAGTAACCTACAAGTGAAAACGATGACTTACTTCCACCTTACCCACAAGAGATTTCCTGTTCTCAAAGTTAACAAATTCCTGTTATTAATCAGTTATTAGATACATTTGTACTTCAGGGAAAACTATATTCATTCCTAATTTCAGAGTAAGTATAAGATGATCTTTGTCATTTGTGGAAATTTTATTTCCCCTGCTAGTTTGGTTTGAAAGTGGGCATAAGGCACGTTTCTTATTAATGAGATAGTAGGTAACACCCAAAATTCTGGAAATTCTCCCTTGCTCTTAAAAAGAGGGACCTAAGGCAGAAATAAATTCAATGTTTCTAATTTTTACCTCTTGATAAATATAGGCTGGAGCAATAGCACAGTGGTAGGGCCTTGCGCACGACCAACCCGGCCAAGCCGGGATGGATTCCTTCGCCTCTCTCAGAGAGCCCTGCAAGCTAGCGTGGCAAGCTCCCTGTGACGTATTTGATATGCCAAACACAGTAACAACAAGTATCAAAATGGAGACATTACTGGGCCTGTTCGAGCAAATCTATGAACAACGGGAGGACAATGCTTAACAAAAATCAATGTTGACACCCTTGAAACTGATGTTATCTTATAACCATGAAGAGAAATGTAAAAGATCCATGAAGAATTTGAGACTGAACAATAACAAGATTGAACTTTCAGGTAACCAATTATGAAATGGTCCAATTTTTAATTTTCACATAATTAAGAAAATTGTTTTCTTATTATGTATGCCAATTTTAGTTTAATTTTCTGATTCCTCTAGCCCAAAGGATATAAAATAAATGCACACTGGAAAATAAATTCATTGGGTCATCCAATGAAATTTTTATGGATTCATATATACCTCTAAGTATTTTTGAGGTTGCCTAGACAAATTTATTAGCAAAATCTTTATGCAATATCAAGCATTTGCTTTTCAATATTGACAGTCATGGTCATGGTCCTCCCATTGTTCATCAATTTGCTTGAGCAGGCCCAGTAACGTCTCCATCATGAGACTAGTTGTTACTGTGTTTGGCATATTGAATATGTCACGAGTAGCTTGCCAGGCTTTGTCGTGCAGGCGAGATACTCTCTGTAGCTTGCCAGGCTCTCCAAGAGGGGCGGAGGAATCGAACTCGGGTCGGCCATGTTGGCTGCATGCAAGGCAAACGCCCTACCACTGTGCTATCGCTCCAGTCCTTCAATATTGACAGTGTAGGAAATAGAAGAAAAGAAACAACCACAAACTAGTATAGGAATTTATAAGGCATTATATAAGACAATTATATGTATATATGCTTATATATCATTTATTAGGCATTATATTCAACATTTTCTTATATAAATACATATACAAATTCATGGAGCGGTAGCACAGCGGGTAGGGCGTTCGCCTTACAAGCGGCCAACATGGCCGACCCGAGTTCGATTCCTCCGCCCCTCTCGGAGAGCCCGGCAAGCTACCGAGAGTATTCGATATGCCAGACACAGTAACAACAAAGTCTCCAATGGAGACGTTACTGGGCCCGCTCGAGCAAATCGATGATCAACGGGAGGGCCTTTACCTTTATACAAATTCATACCCCAAATAGAAAACACACCCATTTTCAGAAATGAAATTTCATAGGATGGGAAGGAGTTTAAGTTAAAATATATCAGAGTATTGAGAGAAGTAGATTTATTCCTTAATAGCTATGGGGGGGCAGGAATTGATAACTGATGCCTTGCAGAGAAGACATATAGGACACAGACCTTATTGATACAGGAGACTAGAGTTGAGAAATATGCTGCAAGTCTGGAATGAAAAGGATGGAAAGAAGCAATGATAGGGACAGAAGGGGAACAAACAGAGTAAAATTAGGAATATAGCCTCCAAAGGAAAGGGGATTGTTGGTATAGAATGCCACAGTGGTGGCCAAGATGGCCCTTAATAGCCTGAATGACGTAGGTCCTGCTGGATAACCTTAGTGACCTGAAGATAATCATTTCAGCATTCTCTCCCCTGCTTTAACAACACTGTTTTAGTACCATCACTTTAAAAAAAAAGAAAAGAGAAAATCTGCGGCAGATAGGGCATTTGCCTTGCACGCGGCTGACCCGGGTTCAATTCCCAGCATTCCATATGGTCCCCTGAACACTGCCAGGGATAATTCCTGAGTGAAGAGCCAGAAGTAACCCCCGTGTATCGCTGGGTGTGACCCCAAAAAAAAGGGAAAAAAAGAAAATCTAAAGTTTTTGACACTGGTAGAAGGAATAGTATTAGAAGATTATATGCCTAAAATTCAACTATCAATAATTTTGTAAAATGATTTTTTAATTAAAAAAAGAAAACAATCTAAAACAGCCCATTATACTGAGAGCGAAACTGAGGGCTGATTCAAGGACCTCTTCCTAAGACTCTCTTCCTAAGACTTCTTGATGGCACTGTACCCATACTTTGACGCCACACAGTTCAATAGGAAGTAGCCTGATGGATTTGATGTCTCATCTGACTGCACTCAACTCCTCTTTGAGAGTTGAAAATGAAAGAAGCCTCAGATCCTCCTTACCTCTATGATGAGCAGCTTCTGTCCCCAACCTTCGTTTTAAACATTACTGCAAATTCCTGGATTTTCTCTGTGAGTGATGAAATTTAAAATTTCCCCAAGGTCATAAATTCTGCCCTAGAACTTGGCTCACAGGAGACTAAGAGATCATAGGCAATAGCAAAGCAAATGGTCAAAGAGAAAGCTTTAAAGACCCTAAATAAGCCTGATCACAAAGTGATCAAATGGGAAACCCTAGCATTCTTTGCAACAAGCTGGTTACTTGAAAAGTAACTCAAAGACTCATTTTTCTTTTTAAAACCCCACAAAAAATGAGCTGTACTTAACTTAATCCTATACTAAGTCATTTCCTGTCCGGGGAACTTCTTTCTCTTCTATTTCCCTAAAACCTTTTCTGTTTCCACCTTTGAGTCTGAGGATCTTTATTATGTTATTGCTATTAAAAACTTCAGAACCATGGACCACAAAAACACAGATACCTGTCATCACCACTCCTGCATCATAGCCAAGAGCTGACACCACCACCAATACCAACACCACGAGCTGGGAGAAGCAGCAAGAAAATTTCTGTTCAACTATGGCTGAGCTCCAAAAAGAATAACCTGGGGGAATTCAAATTCATCATAAAATGACTGAACATATTTAAATTCACACTCTCAGTAGGTAGCAGAAAGTCTTACTTGAGAATCAGAAAAAGAAATGAAATGAGTGGAATCCATGAGTGAAATCCATGGGGACACAAAGACAAAAATTACCTTTTTGCCATACTTTCATGCTCAGGAAACTAAGATTGCAAAGGAAATCAGCACCAGGTAATCCTGAACTCCCAGTTGAACGTGCAAATATGAAAGGAAATAAATTCTGCAGATTGTGAAAATTTTTCACACTAAGAATAAGAAATAATAAAGTTGTCTGAAACAGATATAATAATTTTAGATGTTTAAGTTAAAATATATAAAGGAAGTAGGAAATAGTAAAAAAAAAATAGGAGATTTTGAAAGTGGAAAACAATAGTGAACATGAGGATGTAGTGGATGGTACAACTATAATTTATTATCACGATCACGATCATCCTGTTGTTCGTCGATTGCCTCGAGCAGGCACCAGTAACGTCTCCTTCGTCCTACCCTGAGATTCTAAAAAGTGCCACATTCAACGCTCTTTCAGGAATAGGAGGATGTAACCCATCATTGTTACTGGTATTTGGCATATTGGGTACTCCATGGGGAGTTTGCCAGACTCTACCGTGTGGGCAGGTTACTGAATGTAATCGAAAAATTTATTATGCTGTTTTAAATTTGTTGAGAGTAAATTTAAAAGTTCTTACCACAAAAAAAATATAATTTTGTTGCTATATAGGATGTCAGATTTTAGCTAGATATACTGTAGTCAGTTTACAATGTATATGAATATTGAATAATTATTTTGTATGTCTAAAACTAATATAATTTTATATGACAATAAAAATACTCTACCCATTTTCCATGAGCTGGAGCAATAGCACAGCGGAAGGGCGTTTGCCTTGCACGCGGCTGGCCCAGCAAGCTACTGAGAGCATCCCGTCCACACGGCAAAGCCTGGCAAGCTACCCGTGATGTATTTGATATGCCAAACACCGTAATAACAATTCTCATAATGGAGACATTACTGGGCCCACTTGAGCAAATGGATGAAGAATGGGATGACAGTGATACAGTGCTACCCATTTTCCATAATAACCACACAATATTTGATGGGGTTCAGACAGAAGACAACAAATCATAGAGGGAAATATATATATATATATATATATATATATATATATATATATATATATATGGCTGGAGCGATAGCACAGCAGTAGGGCGTTCGCCTTACAAGCAGCCAACATGGCCGAGAGGGCCTGCCAAGCTACCGAGAGTATTCTGGCCGCTCTGCAGTGCCTGGCAGGCTACCCGTGGCGTATTCAATATGCCAGAAACAGTAACAATAACGGGTCTCATTTCCCTCCAACACGGCAGCATTGGGAAAGACAAATAAGGAAAAGCTGCTAAAATCTCAGGGCTGGGGCAAATGAAGATGTTACTGCTGCCCCCTCAAGTAAATCAATGAAAGTGGGATGACAGTCATACAGTGGTGACAATATATCTCAATTATAAATTAATTCCTCTATGGAGAAGTATAAAAAAAACAAAAAATCCTTTTGTGTACAATGGGAGTATTAAATGAAAACTAAATCCATGACTCAGGCATTATTTGAAGTTAGTCTCATCTAATGTTCAAAAAAGCCTTTTGGGGAAACACAGTCACTACACCCATTTCATAGGTACTTAACTACGGAATAATGAAAAAAAAAGACAACGGAATAATAGATTCAAAATGGTGAGACATAAACAATTCTCATTGTAATGATAGATCTGGCTGACCTTCATTAGAGTGTAGTTTGACAGGTGCATATTTCTTTCCTGACAGGCATTTTTAAAAATTCATGAACATTAAAAAGGCATACAATCAAAATATTTGTTAAATATAACCACACCAGAGGTGTCATATTATTATAAGTTATGCATATGGTCATAATTTTTGTGTGTGCCGTGATGAGGCAGAAACTGGTTGGGAAAAGGTTTTAAAACAAATCTTTGTTTTGACTGCTCAACACAATTGATTTAAATGCATTTATGAATAAAATATGCAGACTAAACTAGGGCAATAAATGTTTTCCTAATCTTCTTAGAGCACACGTACACAAAAGGATTTTCTGTTTTTATTTTTTATTTTTTTAAAAAAACACCCCCTTTAAATATGTCATTCCAAAGAAATCTATAACAAGGAATTTTGCAGGTGACAAAAGAGTTGAAGTGCCAAACAGCACTGTAAAGCAACCTACTTTAAATTTTTTTTAAGCAAAAGAAAGGAAGCTGTTACCAACTAGATCCAGTATAAGATAACAAAGAAATGCTTAGAACTGGACATAATCAGAGTTCACGTATCTGGTCCATTGGTGGAACTTTCTGATGGGAACTAATATCACAGAGGGAGGAAACATCCTTTTGGAACAGAAGCCACCCAGACATTGTCGGGACTACTGGAGATACCACCTAAAGCAGGGTGGGGAGGGTGGAAGATATCCTGGTTCTAGTCCTTCCCTGCCCTTCAAGCTTCTATCACGGAGTTTCATTATCGAAACCCTTCTGGAAGCAGAAGGAAAGAGAGCCTTGTATTTTCCTACACTAGACAACTTGGGAGATAAGGGTAGAGAGTGGATCTGGAAATCAAGTGATTAATATAGTTCACAGATAGCTGGTGAATTTTAGAGAGTCACAGCAAAAAATCTTCTTAGCATAGGAACAAGAATTTAAGTATCAGAGTCTTATTCAAGCCACTCTGTTCATTCCCTTCCATCTGCCTGAATTCCTTCACTTTAGCTTGCAAGTCAATAGCTTGAGAGCATCACATGCCTTTTCTTATGCATGCAAAGGCATTAACTTTTTTCCTGATGACTCCTGTTTCACAAGCTCTACAAGAAGGAAATATCATTTAAGACTATCCATCCATAGAACTTTTGGAATACATTTGCGCTCTCAAAGCTGCTGTGCCTACAAGCTAATAGTGGAATGTAAAAATAGCTTCTGCTGTCGACATGTCTTTTCTTATTTGTATTCTAAGTAACTCACTTAGGCAGACATAGAGAGTTCTTATTTGCATTTATTTTGCCCACAGAAAATTTACAGTTCACATCACTTCTCTGCTTCAAAGAAGTAATCAAAATACAAATTGCTTGAATGATAAAGACTGAAGCTCAGAAACCTGGGATAAGGAAGAAAAATTAGGGCACATTCTCCAAGTAAATGAAAGAGCTCTTTGCCATGGCTATCTTCAACTCCCATTTTTAAATAAGAAAAGAAATCTGAGTTACTTCATCAAAACTTCATATTTTCCAAATTTCATTTTTGACCATGAATCAGAAAAGATACCAATGTCAAGCCCATTTTTATTTGGTGTTAGAAAGCCAGAGCTATATAATTTTTCCAGCATAAAAATTAATAATTGGCAGTCATCTTCGTCAAAATTATAAAGAATACAATTATTTTAATCAAGTGAATGTTAATTTTTATTTAAAATATTTTTCTTTACAATATTACATTTTCTCCAAAATCTTTATGTTTTTGTCTATCAATCCTTAATATTGGTAGGTTTGTGTTTTTTAAAACCTCGTAGTATTAACTTCTGTATCTACCTTTGGTGATAGAATACACATTATTTTTGGTGGAGATATAATTACTAATTTGCATGCCCAGAATTAAAACAGATTTCATATACTGACACAGTTTTTGAAAACTTTTCTAGTAGTAAGCAGTGGTTTTGAATTTCCTGTTTATAGCTTTTCTACTTAATGTTCAATGCATATAGTTATTAGTCGGTAACACTTGATCAGTTACATAAGAAAACTTTACTGAGCATGTGTGTTCATACTGTATTTCATAAAGGACAGTAGCACCCTCTTCTGGATAACTTTTGAGATTATAAAGAAAGCATCCTGACAGTTTTTTCCCATTTCCTGGTAATAAATGACTTGAATATTCATTAAATTTGTTCTTGATTAAAGTATGACCTTGGAAATATAATTATATTGTATAGATCAGAAACATTGGTAAGTACTACAGTTAAAAAAAAGCCTACTCATTATTAAATACTATCCAATGGGAACAAGTGTTTAGCTTATGAAAAGGAAAAAATGCTGCTTCAACAGTTCTCAGAATGTTGTCTCCAGAGACACCTAAATACACAACACCATGCAAGAAGCTAGGAAACATAAAGCAGAAAAAAACAAGCTTGTACATTCTTACCCCAGCTCTCAGTACATGAAGAAAAATTAATCCCTCATATTCTTTAATATCAGTCAAGGACACAAGTTGAATATCATGTTATTTAATTGTATTTTAGAAACAAAATCAGATACATTTAATATCAAACACCGTATGGTTCCCAGATGTTCCTATGATAGGCATGGTATAAGGCTGATGACGGAGATGCTATATACTTACAGTTATTTGTGAGGGTGAGGGGCGGTGTTTGGGCTATACTTGGTGGTGTTCAGCATTTACTCATGACTCTGACTGGGGCAGAGGAACATATGGGGTGCCTGGGATTAAGCCTGGGTTAACGACATGTAAGGTAAGTACTCTTCATGCTCCTTGATCATTCATTTACTCATTCACTCACACATTTAGTCTATGTATCAGGTACCTACCTTTATAATGGACCTATTGTGAACAGATTCAAGTCCTTGACCTTTTAGAGACTACATTTAGTGAAAGGAGATTGAAACAATGCAGGATATACTTATAGGAGGGATGTAATATGTTAGGTTGTAAAAAAAAATCTATGTTAAAAATGAAATAATAAATGGATTTTTTAATTGAAGGTTTGCAGGAAATAGACAATTCTGTATAAAGTGGTTGGAAAAATTCTCACTTATAAAGTGATGCTTGAGCAAAGATCTGGTTAAGTGTGAGTTTGAAACTGTGGATATTCAAGGTGCAAGGATTACAGGTGAAGGGAACAGCATGTGAAAACCCTCTGAGGTCGAGCTCTTTATTCTCTTTGAATACTGCAAATGCTGAATAGGGACTCAACCGATCTACAAATTTTAGAGCATACTTTATTTAGGGCGTTTGCCTTGCATGTGGCCGACCTGGCCGACCCAGGTTCGATTCCTCCGCCCCTCTCTGAGAGTCCGGCAAGGTACCAAGAGTATCTCTCCTGCATGGCAAAGCCTGGCAAGCTACCCATGACATATTCGATATGCCAAACACAGTAACAAGTGTCACAATGGGACGTTACTGGGCCTGCTCGAGCAAACCGATGAACAATGGGAGGAAAGTGACAGTGACAGTGACTTGAATTTTGGAGGGCTGGAGCCATAGTACAGTGGGTAGGGCGTTTGCTTTGCATGCAGCCGGCCCAGGTTTGATTCCCCCGCCCCTCTCAGAGAGCGCGGCAAGCTACTGAGAGTATCTCGCGCACACAGCAAAGCCTGGCAAGCTACCGTGATGTTTCGATATGCCAAAAACAGCAACAAATCTAACAACTTGTTGTGAGACGTTACTGCTGTCCTCTTGAGCAAATAGAACAACGGGAGAATGGTGCTACAGTGCTACTTGAGTTTTGGAACTCAAAAACTTGAATAAGATTTTACGTATTGCTTACTGACAGTGATTTGAAATCTCTAAGTCTTTATTTTTCATCTACAAAATGGGGATTTATAGAATTACTTTTCACAATTTCTATAAAATGACAGAGTACCAGTAAAGAGAGAGATAAAGTGTTGATTGTGTTAAGGTCAATAAATGCTACCTATGGGAAAATACTTATCCTGAAATTTCTGCAACATTCGTATATTAATTGTACTACAAATCTTGAACAGGAGTTCTCTTCGACATACTAGTCTAAAATTTCAACATGAGGAGTGTATGTCCTTCTATATGACCCTAGACTTGCAACTTTTTCTTTATAAACTTCTACATATAGTCTGTCTGTCTGTCTGTCTGTCCTCCCACTGTTCATCGATTTGCTCGAGCGGGCCCAGTAACGTCTCCATTACGAGACTTGTTGTTACTGTGTTTGGCATATTGAATATGTCACAGGTAGCTTGCCAGGCTTTGCCATGCAGGTGAGATGCTCTTGGTAGCTTGCTGGGCTCTCCGCGAGGGGTGAAGGAATCAAACCTGGGAAATTAAATTAAATTGAGGCTTTTTAGTCTCAAAGCTTTCAGGTAGGATGAGAGCTTTTCACAGCATTTGAAAATTCCCAAGGAACCAGAAAGATAGTATAAGAGTCAAGGAGCTTGCTTTGTTTGTCCCACTTCAACACAAAGCACCATATATGATCCCTGACCAACACCAGGAGTGATCCCTGAGTACAGGTCCAGAAGTAACCCCTGAGCATCACCCAGGGTACCCCAACCCCCTATAGTAAATAAATAAATAAAATGCCTGATTAGCAGTTTTGGTTTTTTTTTGTCATGGGACCACATCTGGTGGTGCTCAAGGGACTAGACAGGGTGCCAGGGATTGAACCCCGATCAGCTCTGTGCAAGGTCAGCACATTTTCCACTGTACTGTCTCATTGGCCTGAGGGAAATTTTGCATTTACTTCTGTTAGATATAGTGAATTAATTAACTATTAGACTTGCTTTTGACTAAATTACAAAGATTGGCATTCAGCAACCGAGGTTTCTGATTATGGATTAAAAATAAAGGAAAACAGACAAAAGTGCTATCTCAAAAGATCAGCTAATACATAGTTACTTAAAGAGCATTGCTTCATTCACACTCGTATCTTGAGATATTTTCAGAAGATTCTGTCATCTCAGAATCATTTCAATATTTGGATTATTACTGGGTCCCTTTCACTAGATAAATTCCTTTCCTATCCTACCTCAACTTCCATTCCTTCCTCTCTGTATCTTGAGGTAAAACAGTTTTTTTAATCGCCCTGAGTCAGTCTAAATATGATGAGATGAAGGCTCAGAAGACTTGGGGAAAGGAGAGACAGTGCTTCACCAAGCAGAAATAAACAGAAGAGCTAAAGGAGTGATTCTAGGACTGTTTTTGGAAGTAAGGTAGCCCAATTTCAGGAAATCAGAAAATAGTCAATTCCTCAGAAAATTATTTCTCTTAAAAAATTGTTCAAGTTCATATAATATAGACTGGCTTTACCATTCTTATTATTTTAAATGGAATTAAAAAACTAATAGAGCACATAGACATTAGCTACCCAGAGGCGAAGTAATGCATAAAAGTAGCAGAACTGGCAAAGCGTATGCCAAGAAATGCCACAGCACATAATTTAAAAATCTTCCTCCTTTTTTCTTGAAGAATATATCAGACTTCCCAGAGATTTTTAATGCTGATCCTGCAAACTTGGTAAGGTGTTAACATTGGGTGAGTTCTCAACTTCTGTAAACTTAGAATCAAATTGTACTTTATTAAATGACGATGGTAATAATAATTCAGCAAGGTTGACTGACATTCCTCCAGGAAATGGTAATAATTATTAACACAAGTGGGAGTGTGGAAAACATAAATAATTTCTCAGATTCCAAGGTGCTTTCAAATTGGAGGATATTATTTTGGAAGCTAATTTTGATAAGATGTAGGTAAGTATGAAATTAAAAGTATGAGAAATTAATAAGAAGATTTGAAGAGGAAAGATTTGAAGTCACATATTCTGGATGTTAAGGTGTCAGAAAATTAATTACACCATTGGCAGACAGATCTCATTTATTCCTCGTAAATTTCTTTTTGTCTTAGCTTCTAATTGTGAAATTCTTACTGGAAGAAAGTGTGTTCAAGTAGAAACTATTTGAGGCAGTGACAACATAGGACACGTGACATGGATGCTCTGTAACACTTGAACCGAGACCAAAATCCAAAGTGTTAATTAGTTGCTGGGATCGCTGTATAATTACACATGTTTGAAGGACATTCATGGATTTTGTGAGCTGTTTCTCATCAGTGGTATCATGTGACCATTAGAAAAGGTGCGATTTTGATGAGAACTAGCTCTTAATTTGTGGTATAGAACATTTCAACAGCATTGGAGAATTTTTAATGTTTATGACTTTAATTTTTTCTTCAGTTTGTTGTGATGACCCTATATAAATATATATATATATATCTGTTGCAACTTGCAACAACAAAAATGCAAACAACAATAATTATTACTAAAAATGATCATAAAAATACATATGATGATAACATTTTGGCATTTTGGTGTATTATCTGTATAGGTTTTTGTTTGTCTCTTTCATCTGCTATATTGTATGCCTTGTTTTAGGGGAGAAATGGTATAGCAGAATGTAAATATTCAAGTAAGTAGAATGTTTGGCTTTGACCTTTCAAAAGCCTGATATTTAGAGATGTATTTAGCAAATAAGAGAAACTTACCCATTGATAATGTTTCCTGGGTTGGGAGAAGAAAAAATTAGAAAAGGAATGTGTACATATCAGAAAGAAGCCTTCCATTTAGGATTTCATCCAGGGATATAAAGTAATGGAACTACAAATTACTTTACCAATAAAACTAGAAAATCTGCTTCTTTATATTAGAAATTACTAGAAACACTGAATTTTGACAGTGGCCTGACATAGTATGCAAAGAGTAGGAGAGGAATGCCTATATGATATGACAAAATATTAGGCTAATAAAACTATCAATATGAAAAATTGTAAGGACTATACCCAACAGTGCTTAGCAGGTGGTTTGGCCCTGGTGATTTGGTAGGCCTGGCTGTTCAGAACTCAAGTCAGTGGTGTTGGAACCACCAGGACTCACACAGAAGTTCTGGAGGCACATTGCAGTACATGATCAAATTCAGAACTTCAAATATGCGAGGTATGTGGTTAACCATTAGAAAATTAAATGCCTGACTTCTAGAATTTACAAATATTTCCCCAAAATTCCATGTTGATACAGTAATCCTCTTTGTCTGAGGGTGACACAGGTACATAAGGACAATGTGAAGCTTCTGAAAGGTCTGCAGGGGAATCCAGGCATAGTTATCAGAGATCCATATGGATTGGTGACAAGGACCAGATGGTACAATGTATGTCTAAGCATCAGTGTGTAAAGAAAGATCACAACCAAGGACTGGATGCCACACCCATACTCCATGACATTCTGTTCAACATACGGCTCAAGATGTTGAAATAAATGACATGGAAAAAAAATCCTGACTTGTAAGACATTAAGTTTTGACAACAGAAAGAAATAGAATATTGAGATAAGTATTGAGTTAGAGAAGAGGCCAGAGTGATAATACAGAAGGTGTGTAACTTGTCTTGCACACAGCCAACCCAGGTTTGATCCCCAGCATACCAAATGGTCCCCAGAGCCAACCAGAGTGATCCCTGAATACAGATTCAGGAATAAGCCTTTAGCACCAGGGCAAATTAAAGACAAATTAAGTTAAAGACAAATTAAGACAAATTAAGTTAAAAAATAGTTAAATATCATTCTAACCTGAGTTAATGGAAAGAGAAAATCTCTAATTTAACATACAATAGAGTAACATGTATCTGGTAAAAAAAAAATGAGGCAAGTATATATGCTTTGATGTGAATAACTTGCAAGATAAATTTTACATATAAAAATGGAAGGGGAAGAACAATTTAAATAGTGCGTCTTCCATTTGCATAAAACTGTCATATGTTCTAAATATTCTGAGGATATGGAAGAACTGATTATCTGTAATTTCCTCTAGAGACTGAAGCTTCTCATTTTATGTCACTTTCTAAAGATTTCTTTTAAGCCAAGAGCATGCACTACTTTTACAGTATATAATATTTTTTTTTAGTTCTTTTGCTATCCTTTGTGATCCATTACATTGAATTAGAATTTCATTTATTTTGATAACTTCAGATTAAGTCAGAAACATGTGTCTCAAATATCTCTGGGTATAGCACATGACTGGCAAAGAGATTTGTTTTGTTTTTCTTTTTCAAATGGGTCTGGAACGATAGCACAACGGGTAGGGTGTTTGCCTTGCACACGGCCAATCTGGGTTGGATTCCTCTGTCCCTCTCGGAGAGCCCGGCAAGCTACTGAGAGTGTCCCGCACAGCAGAGCCTGTCAAGCTCCCCGTGGCATATTTGATATGCCAAAAACAGTAACAACAAGTCTCACAATGGAGATGTTTCTGGTGCCCGCTCAAGCAAATTGATGAACAACAGGACTAAAGTGCTCTTTTTCAAACAAAGATGGTTGCAGTGTGCCTTTAGGCATTCTTCTCTCCATTATTTCCATAAAGGTGGACTTTCAACTTTTCTGATCACAAACAATGGAAAACTATATTCAGAACAATGACAATGATTTGAAGATCTGAAAAAAGTCACACATTTTCATATGCTCCAGAAAATGACCATGCGCATAAATAAGAGATACAAAGTGTTTCACCAGAATTTATTCACGTAGATAAAAATACCTGCTTCAAAAGTCATCTTAGAATTATTTTGTACCAAGGAAAATATTTTTCACCAACATTTTCTAATTTTTTTTTTGTTTTCATTTAGGGTCACACCCAGAGATCCTCAGGGGTTCCTCCTGGCTCTGCACTCAGAAATCACTCCTGGTGGTGCTTGGAGGACCATATGGGATGCCAGGGATTGAACCACGGTTGACTGTGTGCAAGGAAAATGCCCTATCTGCTGTACTATCACTCCATCCCTTTTCTTTTTTATGTGTTTCTAGAGTTTTTAGGACATTCTTTATTGTAACAGTTACAAAATGATCACCTTAGAGGTGAATTTACATTTCAGTAATATCCAAAGGCCACTTAGATTCAAGATTAGTAAATAAGGCAGTCAATCAATTTGGATAATAAATTGGCAGTATAAAAATATATGATGTAACCAAGAAACAACATGATTGTCCTACGAATTCTAAGCGAATATGTCTATTCCTTCAAAGAAATTCTTACAAAATCTATATATTGATGTCCTAGTTTTCAATACCTCGTAATATGATATTTGGAGTCAAAGCCTTTAAAGAAGTAATTATGGGCTAGGGAGATGGTTCAGGGATCAGGAACACCTGTGTTACATCTGAAAAGCCCTAAGTTTGGTCGTCAGTACCATATCGTCCCCAAGCACTACTCGGAGTTGACCTCTAGGCGCCTAAGCACTACCAGAGAGATTCTGGTGGGCACGATTGAACCGAAACAGTACTGTGTCACAGAGTCCTAAAATTAAGCTAGCTGATTAGGTAGATCAGATATCACTAGGCATGGTGTGAGGATCCCAATAGCACTTCTTGGGAGACTTCACTAAATCAAGACATAAGTAAATTAGAATGAAATTATTAAAATACCCTTAAACAAATATGGTTGGTATCCTTATAAGTTCTATTCTTCTTGGAGAACCCGACAAGCTACCGAGAGTATCCCCCTTGTATAGCAGAGGCTGGCAAGCTCCTCGTGGCATATTTGATATGCCAAAAACAGTAACAATAATGGGTCTCATTCCCCTGACCCTGAAAGAGCCTCCAATTGGGCACCATTGGGAAGACCGAGTAAGGAGAGGCTATTAAAATCTCAGGGCTGGGGCGAATGGAGTCATTACTGGCGCCCGCTCAAGCAAATCGATGAACAATCGGATGACAGTCATACAATGATACAATGATCCTTATAAGAACAGGAGATTAAGACACAGGCAGACACAAAAGGAAGAATATAAGAAGACGCATAGAGAAGATGGACCATCAACAAGTTAAAGTGAGAAGCCTCAGAAGAAACTCTCTGACACCTTGATCTTGAACTCATAGCCTTCAGAACTGTGAGGAAATATGTTACGGCCATTCATGAAATTCACAAATTTCACATGCAATTTGTAAAATTTTCTTATAGTAATCCTTCTGGATTTTACCCAGTAGAAGATTCCTTTCCTCAATTATGACATATAAAACTATTAACATATATTAGAAAAAAAATCTTGAGGGGTCAAAACAATTCAGTTCGGAAGACAATGTTTTAAACTTGTGTGTTTGTACTAACTATAATATAAAACTGAGTTTTTTCTTCTTCTTCTTTTTTAATTTAGGGACAGAGAACACCCAGTGATGCTCAGGGGTTACTACTGGCTCTGCACTCAGGAATTACTCCTGGCAGTGCTCAGGGGACCATATGGATGCTAGGGTCCAAACCCAGGTAGGCCATGTGAAAGGTAAGCACCCTACCCACTTTGTAATTGTTCTGGTTGCATAACTTAATTTCTAATTGGGTATATCTGTCAATTTTAAACTCTCAAACTTTGAGTACTTCTAACTTTGATTGGACCACAGATTTGTTGAGAAATTGATCTCACAGTAGAGAGAGACAGAACCCTTTGTCACCTCTGGCCATGAACTAATTAGTTGTGATAAACAGAGTGTTACAAAGTACAAGACAATACAACTTTTATTTCATCTATGATGTGAAAAATGTGAGCTAACACTAATTTATAATTGTACCATTTATTTTTATTTTTTAACTTTTTAAAATTTATTTAACTATTAGTTTATTGTTGGGTTTGGGGGCCATACCTAGCAGTACTCTGAGGTTACTTGTATGTTTGTGCTAAGAGGTTAGTCCTGGAAGTGCTCAGGGTACATGAAAGTAAACCTAACCCTAAGCATGGGCTAGAGCGATAGCACAGTGGGTAGGGCGCTTGCCTTGCATGCAGCCAACATGGCCAAGCTGAGTTGGATTCCTCCACCCCTCTTGGAGAGACGGCAAGTTACCTAGAGTATCTCACCAGCACGGCAAAGCCTGGCAAGCTACCCATGATGTATTCGATATGCCAAACACAGTAACAAGTTTCACAATGTTACTGGGCCCACTCAAGCAAATCGATGAACAACGGGAGGACAGTGATATTGATATTGCTAATTATGTATACATATATACATACGAGGCAACAGGTATAATAAAAAAGGTCAAGTCATTTACAGAAAGTCACATGGCATTTTCTTTTTCTTCTGGAGTCACACCCGAAAGTGTGTGCTCAGGGGTTACTCCTGGCTCTGCACTAAGAAACTACTCACAGTGATGCTTGGAAGACCACATGAGATGCTGTGAATCGAACCTGGGTTGACCACGTGTAAGGTGAATGCAGAATACCTTCTGTAGTAACACTCTGACCCTAGTCACATAGCTCTTTTACATGGTAGTAAGACCTGATCCCAGGCTCTTCTGTCTTTGAACCAGTTCTGCTGTTCTCTCTCAACTTCTGATTAATGTATATAAACTTTATCATAACTGAGAGCCTTTATTTTCTGCTTGAGAGCAAAGTATTCAAGTTTCATCAATTGAGAAAACTATGTGTGTGTAGGGGCTTTGAGAGTGAATAGATGTAAAGGTAAATGAACTCATAACCTGTGGCAGAAATATAGGAATTTTTTTAGATATGTGAGCACTAGATTAAATTTATTATAATTATATGTTATTTTATTTATTTTATTATATGTATATTCTGGAAAATTGCTAGGCAGTTACATCCACAAACGGCTCCGGCCCCATGATTCTGACGCCATGAAATCCCATCAACGGCTAAGATCCAGATCCAGAGACTATAAAACAAAGCTCCCGGAAGAGAGCCATGCAGAGTCTCCTGCCTGCAAGCCAGGCTGTCTCCACTGGGGCTCCTCGGAGGGGAGGTGGCTTGAGTTTCCCTCCCTGCCCTGAGCAGATGCCCGGCAGCCACAGACCTTCGGCACCCAACCACAGCCATGCTCAACGCCACTTTCCACATGCTCAGACGAGCCTCACGCATAAAGGAACTGGCAGAGGTACCCAGGTTTGTGGGTCCCAGGGCTGAGATCTCCAAGCCTGCTTGGATCGGGACTGGGCCTCCTCCACTCAAATCCACCATTTTCCAGTAGCTCGACAGTCACACCCACAAACTGCCACTGGTGCTATGAAATTCCTTCAATGGCCATCCAGAGACTATAAAACAAAGCTCCCAAAAGCGCGTGGCCACACTTATAGACTAGACCTCTCATAGTGTAGTTCTCCTTCTGGGAGAACTCGGCAAGTTACCAAGAGCATCCTGCAAGCACTGCAGAGCCTGGCAAGCTCATGTGGTGTATTCGATATGTCAAAAACAGTAACAACAATATGTCTGATTCCCCAGACCCTGAAAGAGTCTCCAATCAGGAACCCTTG
The DNA here is from genome assembly GCF_029834395.1 of Sorex fumeus. Lineage (NCBI taxonomy): Eukaryota > Metazoa > Chordata > Mammalia > Eulipotyphla > Soricidae > Sorex > Sorex fumeus. The sequence goes on from NW_026606129.1 coordinate 64,577,340, forward strand.
GGAAGGAGGAGTAAGGAGAGGCTGCTGAAATCTCAGGGCTAGGAAATGCAGACGTTACTGCATCCATCACTGCCAGGTGCCCGTTCAAGCAAATTGATAAATAACAGTATGACAGTGATACAGTGATACAGTGATGTATTATATTCTATATTTATTATTGTTATTATATTTATATTTATTATTAGATTAAATGGCTTGAATTTAGCCAAGTAAGAATACATGATATAGTCACTCTTAACTTTTAAGACTTAAAAATTATTCTACATAAAAATGTCTATCAATTATGCATGAAATAAAATGTTGAGTTTTTAAGAGAGAGAATTCATTTTATAAAAAAGTAAAACAATCAGACACCAACACCCCGGGCCAGAGACATAGTAGCAAGTCCCGGAAGGCACCACAGCACCAGAGACCTCTCCAAGCCCCATTCCAAGCCAATTTCACCAGGGCACCCCAGATGGAGCAGAAGGGCTCTCCCCGACTACTCCATGGAGAATCCCGAAGACCAAGAGCTTCCACAGCATGGCCCAGGTTTGCGGGTTCCAGGACTAAGTCTCCAAGCCTCATGGAGGCAGCGGAGCTGGGCAGTCCCTCCCAGTCTCCCCACCCGCTCTTGATTCCTGATGTCATGCCTACAACCCACTCCTGAGCGCCATTTTAGTGCACCAACAGCCCAGGTCCAGAAACTCCCAATTGAATTCCAAGTGGATCAGTGCCCTACAGAGATGTCCCTGGAACCCAACCATTTATAGTCTTAGAATTCCAGAACTATGCGGCTGATTTCAAGGCTGTGTGACCTCTCATGATATTCAAAAAGAGGAATGGAAAATAAACTATCTAGTGTCTGCCCTTGGCAAGCTGACTTGAATGGTGGTAGGAAAATTCAAGCAAAATATAATCCCCCAAAGTAGAAGGAGAATATTGGGGGAATTGTCTGCCATAGAGGCAGGGTGAACTGGGATGGGGGGAGGCGGATAATGGGGATATTGGTGGTGGAAATTTTGCACTGGTATACAGTGGGTTTTTGATCGTTATATAGCTGAATCTCAAATATGAAATCTTTGTAATTGTATCTTATGGTGAGCCAATAAAAAAATTAAAACAACCTATTTATAAAAAACAGGAGCATATATTTCTTGTATTTTTATTTTATTTTTATTACCAAGTGCTCAAGAACGGTTAGCATTTTTTTGTGATGTCATATATAAGTAGTAATTCATTATTTAACATAAATCAGTCTATCCTTTGAAAATTTCCCTTGCTAGGGCCAGAGTGATAGCACAGTGGGTAGGGTGCTTGCCTTGCACATGGTCAACCCAGGTTTTATCCTCCATATGATCCCCTGAGCCCTCCAGGAGGGTAAGGAGAGCAGAGTAAGTAGTAAACCCTGAGAGCAGAGTAAGAAGTAAACTTTGAGCACTGTGGGTGTGGCCCAAAAACCCAAATTTAAAAAAGAAAGAAAGAAAATTTCCTTTGCTTTCTTACAGAAAATATAAAATATTTGAGATTATCAGGATTCAAAATATACCATTAGGTTAACTACTAACTAGATTTTTTCTTAGAAGAGATATACGAGCCACTCCAACACAAAAGTAATTTCAGTATATTTTTAAGTATACAGAGTTAATGACAGTTTGATTTATATAATGACTTTCTGATAATTTGTACATTTATTTACAAAAAATTCTTTTATACTTAATCATAAAAACAATATAAAAACTGTATCTATTTTCTAGCCAAATTTTTAAAAAATCTTTGCTTTCACAATGTTCAGCACACTTAGCAAGTGTAGATAAAGTTCATCTATTTCATCACTAGTCTTTCACTTTCTGTGTAAACTGGAAACATTCTTGTTAAATTCATGATTATAACACCAATACCTAAAATTGTGTTTTATTTGAGTAGACATTGAATAAATATTGAACAATAAGATGCTTCTTTTATAAAAAATAATATTTGCTGATAGCACAGTGGTAGGGCATTTGCCTTGCACACGGCCAGCCTGGCCAAGCCGAGTTCGATTCCTCCGCCCCTCTCAGAGAGCTGGCAAGCTACCGAGAGTATCTCGCCTGCATGGCAAAGCCTGGCAAGCTACCCGTGACATATTTGATATGCCAAACACAATAACATCAAGTGTCACAATGGAGACATTACTGGTTCCGCTCGAGCAAATCAATGAACAACGGGAGGACAGTACAGTGCAGTGCAGTGCAGTATAGTATAAAATGTATAAATTTAATATATTTAAATAAATACATTAATATTTAAAATATTTGTTTACCTTGAATTTCTTAATTGTTGCAGAGTAGCAAGAACAATGGGAGACAGTGACTTTTCAGTCATTTTTATTACTAAACAAATTAAGTCTAGACATAGACTCTAATAAAAGAATAGAACGGCATAATTATTCTCATATACAAAACTCAAACTAAATGTGATAAAAGATCTGTATGAAAGCCCCCAAATCATTTAGTATATGGATTATAACATAGATGAAAGACTTAGTGAGATGAGCCTTAGTGATGTATTTGGGGACTCAATCTTCCTGCAAAGGAAATGAAATCAAAGATAAACGATTGATACTGTTTTAAATTAGAAAAATACTTAGTAAAAGATAGTACAAACAGAATGAAGAACAGAATATTTAATGGAAAAATATATTTGTATATCAAACATCACTCCAGCCCCTACGCAGAGTCTCCTGCCCCTGCGCCTGGCTGTCCTCTCCGGGGCTCCTTGGAGGGGGCGGGTTGAGTTTCCCTCCCCACCCTGAGCAGAGCCCTGGCAGCCGAAGACCTCCAGAATGAGCCACAACCATGCTGAGACCACTCTCCACACGCCTGAAGGAACTGGCAGAGGAACACAGGCTCGCGGCTCCTGGGACTGAGATCTCCAAGCCTGCTCAGATCGGGGCTGAACATCCTCCACCCAGATCCTCCATCTTTCAGTAGGCAGAGGTCACACCCACCAAATGCCCCCGGCGCCAGGTAATCCCATCAATGGTCAAGACCCAGAGACTATAAAACCCAGCTTCTGGAAGCGCGCGGCTGCTACCAAATGTAATCTGCCCACATGGCAGAGTCTGGCAAACTCCCCGTGGCATACCCAATATGCTAAAAACCAGTGACAATGATGGGTCTCATTCTCCAAACCCTGAAAGAGCCTTGGATATGGCACTTTTTAAAATCTCAGGGCTAGGACAAAGGTGTTACTGGTGCCTGCTCGAGGCAATCGACGAACAACAGGATGATCGTGATCGTGATCAAACATCAGGCGAGAACCTAATATTTAAGATATATAAAGAATAAATCACTTGATCACTTGACTTGATCAATTGACATCCTGTTACTCATCGATTTGAGTGGGTGCCAGTATCCTCTCCATTTGTCCCTGTCACGTACTAGTGTAGCCCAATGGTGTCTGCTCATTCTAGGAACACGAAGAGCCTCAAACTGATCCTTCAGAGGCTTGATGAAGAAGTCTGACCATCTCGTAGGTGGGCGACCACGCGATCTTTTGACATCCTGTGGAATCTGGTCGGTAATAGCTCTAGTCCAGCGGTCATAAAGAATAGATACAACTTAATAAATGCAAATCCAATTAAAAATGGACAGATTTGAATACCCTTCTTCATAAAGGACTTCTAAATTGCCAATAGTCATAATGAAAAGATATTCACTATACCTGATTATAGAGAAATACAAATAAACCCATTATGAGATGATTCCTTATGCCTATGTAAATAAAAAAAATAAAAAAAATCAAAAGATAATATTTCGCATATTTTAAAAAAATATCAAAAGGAGAAATGAAAACAAGTGTTGCTAAAGGTTTGGAGAAAAAGACACCTTTTTGCACTACTGGTGAATATGTAAATAGGTGGAGCCATTTTGGAAAACATATGACCCTTTCTCAAGGAGCTAAAAATAGACCTACTGGAAGAGAAGACAATCCTCCTTCCCTGTTTCTCTGAGGAATATACAAATATGGCAGAGATGATCATATATTCTTATAAACCTTATATCATGCTGAGCCCGGCAAGCTACCGAGAGTATTCGATATGCCAGACACAGTAACAACAAAGTCTCCAATGGAGACGTTACTGGGCCCGCTCGAGCTGTTTATAATAAAACTTATAATTCATAAAATATACATATAATACATTAAACACCAATATTTTAAATTACCATGTCGAAATAAAATCGATTATATTATCCTGATTGAATTATAGAAACAGCTACCTTATACTCATTCCATTACATAAGCATTTCATCAACATATTTGACTCCTTTTTTGTTTAACTATTGAGTATAAGGTAGAAAAAGTATTAGGGGTTCTTAGTCTCTGGCTACGAAAAATAATAGCAGGAAGTGACGATTAACTTTTATTTTAATTTTTGTTATTTTCTGAATTAAGAATTTATTTAATTTTATCTTTTCTCTTGATTTTTGGGTTTTGGACCATGGCTGGTGATACTCAAGGCTTATCATAAAGGCAAATATGGATGGACCAGTGAAATACAATAGAGAGACCAGAAAGTAAAATAGCTTTTGAGAATGTAGGTGAGCAGTTCCCGAATATTTAATCAGGTAGTTTCGGGGTTAATGATTAAATGAATGTATCAACAGTATCTCTAACTTCCAGCTTTGACCAGAAAAATGAATATTTTATACCTTGCATAAATAACAAGGTATAAAATTAGCTCAAGCTTTCAAGAACTATTGGCTTTAAACCTCAAACTATTGGCTTCATCTCCATTTAACTGTATGAAAGTGGGCAAGTAATTAACTTACCCATGCTTCAGTTCTATTATTTGTGAAATCTGGATAATAATAACTAATTCATGTTATTATTAGTGGTTTTTAGCAGATTTTAAAATGTAGTAAATTCTCAATAAAAAGTCACTTACAGTGATGTCCTTTAAATATCTGCTAATGATTGGTGACAAGTTTCTTTTCTTTTTGTCACTGTCTCTGTCTCCATCTTTTTCTTCATTCCTTTCTGCATTCCTTCCTGCTTTCCTTCCTGCTTTCCTTCCTTCTTTCTTTCCTTCTCTTTTGTAGTGTTTTTTTTAACCTGTCTTCTATTTCTGGAAAAGTGCCTACGTAATTGTACCTTTCTTCTGGGTATTACTTGCCAAGCAGGTGTAAAAGTGCACTGCAATATAATTTAGTAAAATCCTAATTTTAGATGTTGGATTCATGCTCCTCTCTGTGTGAGTGGATCCAGCAATGTCCTCACAGTTATCAAGCTTCATGAACTGAGGTCTGCAGAGAATCTGCCAATGTAGTGCCAAAAAAAGTCAATTTTCTAATGTCTCATAGTGGAATCATTTTATGTTTGTTCTCTTAATTTAAAGCTTAGCTTAGGAAAGAAAAAATTAAGTGTGTTTGTATAAATGCTGAACAGGGTTAGTTTTCTTTTGTATCATTCAGAGCAGATGCAAGAGCCATTTTGTCATATTGAAGCACAATGTCTAAAGACCATCTGGAGAATTTAATAAAGTGAAAAGAATGCAATACATTTTGGATACATACTTTTATTAACTGCATGGAAGAAGCCATCTGATCTTCCATATCGTCATCATGTCTGTTTTTTATATATAAATATTTCTTTCCTAAAACAAGAACAGAATTATTAGAGATTGAAAATATTGCCAAGTAAAACTATTTCTTAAAAAAATAACAAAAATCCATGCCAAAGCTCTGCTAATAAATATCAAAGAAATTAAAAAATCCTTGATACTGGACTGTATTTTCCCAGTTGGTATATATATAGTTGGAATTCCTCCCAAAAGAGTGCTTTGAATAACCCCAAATACTTCCTGACTTCTTACTAAACCAAAACTCCTATAATCATCTGCCTGTATGGGAAATAAGAATAAGCAACAAGAAAAAAAATAATTTGGAAGGCAGAGAAATGAAAAAAGAATATTAACAATAAACAACGGAAATGAGGTGAAGTAATTTTTGGAGCTATTTATTTTAAAGTGCAGTGTGTAACTGGCTGGGTGATAATGTAGACCAGGTCCTTATAGTTGATGTAGATCACATCTGTTGGCCTTTTACTTGTTGTGTACATTAGTTTGGTGACCAACATTATTCTGGGTACTTATATTAATCTCCTAACTCTTTCTTATAATTATTGTGGTGATACAGATGTTATCCCCAAAGGGAAAAGGGAACCAAATGACAGAAGTTGTACTGGCTTATTCTTAGTCACAAAACTACGAACTAGTAGAACCAAGGACATGGTAAATACAGAAAACCTAATTCCAGAATTTTTGTCATCAAGTCTTATTCTTGACTCACCCAAGGAAGATTTGGTATTACACCATTTCATTTAAAAATTGAAGTAGGTGGTATGAAATTAACTCAAAGCTGTTGTGATCCATGAGTCAGTAAAAAGAGCAATCCAGGGAGAATGCCAAAACTAAGCATTTCTGCAGCTGAGCTGGGTTCGATCCCTGGCACTGTATATAGTTCCTCCAGCACTGTCTGTCAGGAGTGATGCTGAGTGCAAAGCCAGGAGCAAGCCAGGAGCATCACTGGGTGTATACCTCTACAGCAAAAAAATATATATTTTGAAAAACAGATAATAATAATAAAAGACAAACATATTAGTATCATTGAGCTTTTGAGACAGTAAAGAGATTTTTTAATTGTGTTCTAAAATACTCATGGAGTAATAGTAATAATTTTCACAGCACCATCAATGGTGCCATATTTATTTCTCTAGAAAAGTTTTGTGTATGTTTAGCAAGCAAAACATTTTTGCCTAATACTTCACCATTCTAAGCTTTGCAATGAAAGCAAACATAATCTTTAACTTCGGAAGTTATAAGGACAGTTGCAATATCATGATTACTATTTGCTGTCAATAAATGCTAAGTAGAGACTTTTCACTTATTTGAACCCATGTTTTCTCATATGTGCAAGAGAAGAGAATATAGTCTATACTTGTTGGTTGATTTAAGATAGTAAGTGGGTTACGCCTTGGGAGTACTTCATATTCTGTTCAGCTCTCATTGTAAGAGTCATTATTAGGATTACTTTGTGGTTATTATTCCCTGAGATTGGTCAATGGTATATCCCATGTTGTTGGTTTTGTCTGCCAATTTACATTTGTTCATCATGGCCATAATTATACACATATTTTGTTTAAAATGAAGATGAAATATAAGCTAGTAAAAATATCCTACAACACGAACCACAATTACCATTCACGTTAGAATTTTTATCAATAGACTTATAATTGTCCTATTGGATGCCCAGACTTCCACAGAAAACCTATGGAGTATTATTTTGTTTTTAAGGTTTAAAGTCCACAGGCATATATATTCTTTCACATTGTATTACAGCAATTTAAGGTTGAAATGTAAGTAAATGTGACTTTGTTTTATCTTTGAGTTAAGAGATAACGTTCTTTATATTGTAAAGTTACAAATCTTAAAAGTATTTGTATATAGCTTCTACTGTCTACTAGTGATCCCATGCAAACCAAATGTACAAGTATTTACGTAGATTGTTAATAGCTTTTGCTTTTATGTCAGACGTTAAGGAGAAATTTGAAATTTTCAGGTTAACAGGATGAACCAAACATGAATATATAACATTTTGAATGACTTCTACTCATTATTTCTGTGACTTTAAACATTACAACATATGGGTAGCATTTTCTTCTACATCATTTTGCTAGGGATAACATTTTTAATCACTTTTTTCTCTTGTGACAAAAGACACATGTACATGAAGCAAGGTATGCTTTTTCCCTTAGTAAAAGGTTTAACTGTTTTAAGATGCAAATCCATACACTACAGCTCAGTACTTTGGCTTTTGTAATCTCCTGTCAAACTGTTTACAGTAGCTAGAAAAGAACTAATACATAATAGGCATGTGATCTTCGTTGGGTTTATAAGTCAGTTTCTTAACCTTACCATATTGAGTTTGGATGTTTCTTTATGTTACCAACAGGAGGATTTTTGACAGAAGAAATTGGACTAAATCAACTTGTGCCAAGAAAGACCCCTATGTAGAGCCCTCACTTATTTTCTTCCTCATTTTTAACACTAAAATCATGCCCAGTGATGGAGATTTAAAATGCTAATGAACATGCGACACATGCCAGGACTTGAATCCACATTGGGCATGTGCCAAAGAAGGCATCACCTCTAGATTCTGTGATTGGCTCGCAGGGCAGAGATCTTAGTGCTTGCTGTAAGAGCACTGAGAGATGAGACTGAGCAGCTTCTTGAAACTGGGTCTCATGCTGTTTCTCCTTATGGTGGAGCATAGATAATCTGAGGAGTTTTTTTAGCCAATATTTGCCTGTGTCCATTTCCTTCCCAGTTTCTACTTAAGAAGTATAGGACCTAAAATCACCAGTTGATCTACAACTTTTGGCACCCTAAATGGGACCCCTCTAAAGACTCTTATTTTCTTAATAGGATTTTGAGTAGCTGATAACATGCCTAACTTCATGTACCGTAAATACTCTAAAAGCTGGGTGACTGTCTTCATCAGCAAAGTCTCCGTCTCTCCCTATATTTTCTGAACATTTCTCTGTATTCTCTCTATTCCCTTCTTCCCTCTCTCCAATTGCAAGTGTTCAATTCCCCATCTGGTAGAGGGTGGTTGTGTTCTTCATTTCAGGATATTAAGCTATATCCCTAATCTCAGTCTTCTAAATACCAGTAGTGCTCTACCCTTCTGCACCCAGTTTTGACATTAAACCTTTTCCAGGTATCTACAGGGGGAGGGTAAATTCTAAATTGGCCACTGTTGAGAACTACTGCAGTATACCAATAGATTGCCTTGGCACATCAAAGAAAGTCTTTGTATTTATACATCTCTGTTTGAAAATTAAAAAGAAAAGAACTTAGAGACTATGGGATATGTATAATCATAACAAAAATTATGAAAAAAATCTTTCATGTACTACTAAAGTCAATATGATTTTTGAATGATTGCAATGAATTATTAATAATAAGAGAAATTGTTTTTTAATCAAAACCTTGGACTGGAAAAGAAGGTTGCCATCGGTCAATAAAAGTAATTATTGTGATAATGCTTACTTTATCTCTCCTAATTCTCTCAGCATACTTCTTTAGGGAACTCAGTTACTTCCCAGTTTTCAGTATAGAGGGCCTAACCCAAAAGTCTCTAAAATATTTAACATTGCAAATGTGATATGGAACTCTGGGTTATTTTGGTGATGCAGCTGTTAGAAACTCATGCATTTCTGAACGTGAAAAGCATACTCTGACAATGTGCAATTGTTGTCTAAGCAATTACATTTCCTTTTGCCATAATCCTGGCACCCTTCACATGGTGTTTGGAGGACTGGAAAAACTTCCCACCATATTAGTTAGGTGTGAACAGAGACTTAGGGGAATTGGTTCAGTAATCACACTTTATAGGTGCCAAGTTCTCAGCTCAAATGAGAAACAAGTGAACAATACTAAATAATTCACTCTACCAAAAGAGGTAAAATGATTAGGTGACTTGAGCAGGGTATTTAGCCATTCTAAGCCTGAAAACAGTCACCATATATAAGGGGATTGTGATTTTTTAAATTATATACGCAAAATAGTACAGTCTGGCATGTAGTGGGAATTGAACTGATATTAGCCATTATGATAATTGTCATCATAAGCATCTATAAAAGACGTTATACTCCATAAACTAGTTGAGTATGATAGAGAGAGTGCGGAGCGGAAAGGATAAAAGGACCATGAAGTCATATATCAGGGTAAAATTTTGGTTTAACTCCCTATTCTGTGAACTCTTTTTTTTGAGGGGGTGAGGTTTGAGTCACATCAGTGATACTCAGACATTACTTCTGAGTTTGTACTCAGGAATTACTCCTAGTAGTGCTCAGGAAACCCCACGGGATGTTGGGTATTGAACCTAGGTCAGCCATATGCAAAGCAAACACCCTACCCATTGTATTATCTCCAGCTTCTGTGTAAACTCTTGTATCAATTGGCTTAGGCCACTTTGTGTGATAGTAATAAATGAAATAAACCTCAGTTTGGGGGCTAGGGCAAATACTATTGAGGGTAGGGCACTTGCCTTGCACATTGACAACCTGAGTTAAATATCTGGCACCCCATATGGTCCCTCAAGCACCTTCAGGAGGGATTCCTGAGTGCCAGGAGTAAGCGCCAGGAGTAAGTCACAAGAAACACTGGGTGTACTCCATCCTCCAGTTTTCAACCTAAAATGTATTTGTTGCTCAGAATAACGTCCATTAAGGTCTATTTGCCACTTTACTCTACATCAACATCCCTTAAACTAGGACAGAACAGAAGCTATGTAATTTTTTCTTCTGGTGGAAGGAAATAATCAAGATGGCAAATCACCGAGGGACTGCACAGAAATACAATGTCAGTGATCAAAGCCAAAAGAATGCCAACTCTTGCATACAAAAGTGTAGGAATGTTTGTGTGCATGAGTAGTACTGTGGAATACAAAAGTGACAATAGCGCATATCTAACGACCTCTGAACCTTCATCTTCGCTTCTGTAGAAATGTCAGTAGAGAGAAGCAATACATGTGAAGATAGTATATGTACCAAGCTCTGTCCCAAATAAATGATCTACAAAATCACATTGAGTCCTCATAACTATCAGCTAATATTGATATTGTTGGCTCCATTTTACAGGTAAAAATAACAAAGGCCTTGACAATGCAACATAATTCCAAAGTAAGATAACACAAAGTGTACTGCACATGTTAAGTATTTGGTAAAATTCTTTCTCTCCAACCCCTTGTAGTTGCATAATGGCTTATTTTTGAAACAACATTTCTAATTGTTTTAGACTCTTTTCATGTAGGAAGAGCAGTAGGAACAAAACTAGCTGCAGATGGCACAACTAGCCCTTTAGAATTCTTACTCACTAAATTTCTCTCTTTCCCCTACCCTCTCCAATAAATCTCTGGGCAGGGGTTATCTATACTGGACACTCCCTTTCTTACCTAGATTTGGCCTGCTGCCTATTCCTCCCCAAATCCAAACTGTTCATTCCATCTTTCTTCCCCATTCCTAAATATTAATGTCTCCACCCACCCCAAATACACACACGCGCGCACACACACACAAACTCCAAACCTTTCTGGCAAATCTTTATAGTATAAACAGATGGGCTATCTGTGTTGCCGGGAGACCACTTCATAGAGGAATCTGGTCCAAGGGGAGTGAGAAGGAAGGGCAATATTAGTCCTGTAGTATAGTAACTAGTAACTAAGAGCACCATCCCCCCCTCCCCCGCTACTCTGTGTGTGTTTCTTTTTCACACGGACTCTTTCTTGAATTCAGTTCCAATTTCATTATCTGCTAACTGCACAAAATTGACCAGACCAACTTGCCTTCCATGACACTCAATTTCATCTCTAAAATGAGAATGATAGTACTACTAACCCAGGGGGGATTCTGTGAATATTTAATAAAGTAATGTTTATAAAAATCCTTCACAGTTCCTGAGCCATGAGAAACCTCAGTTCCCAGACATTACTTTTGTCAAGGTGAGCAGAAAAAGGGAGGGTATATTGGAAACCACTTTCACTAAGATCCAAGTCTGAATTTTGGAGTAGTCTGGGAATTCTGTCTTATTTTGCAGAGTTTCACTTGCAGGTTTCATCTTGTACAAAAGATCTCAGAAGAATCCCTGTGAATTTTAAGTTTTTGTTAGGCATATACTACCAATCCCACCATGGGGAAGGGGATTTATTTGAAGGGAATTCAACCTTCCTTCCTTCCTTCCTTCCTTCCTTCCTTCCTTCCTTCCTTCCTTCCTTCCTTCCTTCCTTCTCCTTCCTTCCTTCCTTCCTTCCTTCCTTCCTTCCTTCCTTCCTTCTCCTTCCTTCCTTCCTTCCTTCCTTCCTTCCTTCCTTCCTTGCATAATAATTGCTCCTGACCTGGCATTGTGGTCATGAGGATTACTTGCTTGGGTCACTCATTGTTCCTAATTTAGGTGAATTTGTTCCTGCGCTCTCCATTCACCCTGTGCTCTCTGTCAACTCCTGATAAAAAAAAAAAAAAAGGCGGTGTTTATCCTGCCCTTGTGCATATTCCAGTTCCTGATGCAGCCTGGCCACACGGCTGGCTTGCAATGAAGATTTGGAATGAACAGAACTTTGGGGGTGTTCAGAAATCACCAGGATTCACACATCTCCTAAGTAAGAAATATGTGTCATTTTCTCACCTGGACCTCCCTTCTTCCGACAGGGAACTGTCGTCTTGCAAAAAAACGCTAGCTAGTCTGCTTTCCCGCCGTCCACGGTCCCAAAGTTTGCCAGGAACCGGTGAACCCTCGGCGCTGGCTGATCTCTACCAATGCCTGCGGGTTCGGCCTCGCCCACCCTCCCGCCCTCCCCTCTGGAGCTCGCAGCTGGCCAATTGCAGCAGTCCCTGTTGCCTGGGCTGTCTCCCCTCTCCTCCGCAGCTCCCCGCACCCCAGCTCTTCCCTGCGCACCCCTGGGCGCATTCGGATCGCCCCGCCCGGCTCCCTCAGCCCCTTCCCGCGCCGGGCCCGACTCTCCCCAATCAGCGGGGGCTTCTGGCCCCGAGGACCCAGGACCCAGGTGTTCCTCGAACTTCATTTCAAAGGGACCGGGTGGGCTGAGAGGCGCGGACCAGGACGAGCTATGGACCCTGTGAGTCAGGTAGGACCACAGGCAGGCAGGGCTTTGGGGGTCGCGGGACCCCGGGACGCCAAGGGGCGCCCCGAGCCCCTTCCTCACGCTTTCTTTCTTTCTCTCTCTCTCTCTCCTCTCCTCTGCTTCTTGCGTCCAAAGCTGGCCTCGGCGGGCACCTTCCGGGCGCTGAAGGAGCCCCTCGCCTTCCTGCGGGCGCTGGAATTGGTGAGTGGACCGCGGCGTCCGCGGGGACGCGGGCCAGGGCGGGTGGCCCTCGGGCGAGGCGGGGTCGGGCATCCTCTGCGCCCGGCCACTCCGATCCGAGAGGACCCGCCTCTGGACTTCCAGCCTCCACGCTCTCCAGGTGCAGCTCCGTGCCGGCCCCGGTCCAGGGACCCGGTGCGGAGGCGGCGGGAGTGTGGACGTGCAGACCAGGTGTCCACTCACCTCGGCTCTGGCACACGCGCGCTCTGGAGACCCTGGAGAGGCGCGGAGGGGGCAGGTGGAGGTGCCACCGCGGCCTGGGGTCCAGCTGCTCCCCGGAGCGAGCGAGGGTTGAGCTGCCAGCGGGCGGCCCAGCTGGGAAAGTTGGTCAGAACCTGGACAGCTCCACGCTGATCGTTGGGTTGGGTGCGGCAAGTGCCGAGCTAAGGCGGGAGCGCCGGAGAGGTAGATACCAGGAGACCCGGGATGGCAGAGTAGAGCTTTGGTTCTCCTACTTCCACGTTACTTTCTTACTCTGACCTCTCCTGCATGAGTCTCCTGAGTTTCACGGTAGTCACCCCATCACCATCACACACATGCAGACACCACTTCCCAATTTCTGGCCTTCTTTGCATATTGCATTTGGGCCTCTAGAAAAGTCAGATTGTTCTTTTATTTCTGTTTTTTGTTTCTGTCTTTGTTTTTGTATTTTGGGGGGGATGTTTTGTATTTTTTTTTCTTTCCAAAACCACCCTGACAGTCCAATCCCATGGCAACTTGTCTCCTGACCAATGAGTGCGGTGCAGAAACAGTGTCTCCCTGGGCCACGGAGCAATGTGAGTGTTGTTGACTTGGATGATGGTTATTAAGCGTGAAGTCTGCAGTCACACATTCTCTCCTGCTAGGAGCTCTGAAAGGCCAGCGAACCTAGCTGAGCAGAAAGTTCAGCCCATCATGTAGCATTAATCACAGGCCTTACCCGAACTAGCAGTGAAATTATGTAAGCGTCTGTTCCGTCCTCCCAGATCTTAGCTCCAAGGGCTGGTCTCTTATTTGGCTACACTAAGTCTGGGGGCCATGTTTACATGGATGATGTATAGGACAACCACACTTGCCTTGTTTGTACACTTGCATAAAATGCATGAATGGCTCTATCGAAGTGAAATACATCAAGACAGCATTTACAAGACTTGAACTTGGGGTTCTGGGAGAGATGGTGTTCTAAAACTGTTGTCTTGATAGTCGAGTTAAATCAAGTAAAACCATTGGATAAAACAAAACCCAAGAAGCTTTCACTTGACTTCTTCAGAATATTGTACTTATTCACTTATTGAGCTATTCAATATTTCTCACGAAAGTGTACTTTCCCCCCATCGAAATAATCATTTCATTTTCAAAACATTATCTCTCAAAACAAAATTCAAACGCCTAACACCATTTCTGTTATAATCTCATCTGCCTCACATTGTTGCCCAGCTGAAATATTAGTTGTCATTCTCTTCAATCCCATTGCAGCAAGTCTCTACTCACCACAAAACCGTTGCCAGGCATATATTTCAAAGCTGGGTGGATTTTTTTTAAAAACACAGTTGTCTGGAAATTAAACGAAAATATTGTGATTGAGGATACCTGTGTACCTGCATTTTAAGCAAGCTCTCTGAATGATTATTATGCACATTTGAATTGGAAAACACCATCCCAATCTATACAAGTTCTTTCCAAAGCTTTTACCTTAGCTCCTATATTTCTAGCCATATTCCAAGCCTAGAAACATTATGTTTGTCTTTCAAGCTCAGATTAATATTATTTTCTCAGCAAATGCTTCTCTCATATTTGCCCCTCCCCCTTTCTTCTACTGCTAGTTCAAAGAGTCTCCCCTTTCTTTGCTTTCCATTACATTTATCAATTATCAGTGTGGATATCACATTTCATTATAGTTGGAATTTGGGGGGGGGGGGGCATGTGTGTGTGTGTGTGTGTGTGTGTGTGTGTGGTGTGTATGAGAGAGGGCAAGAGAGAAAGAGGGAGAAATAGGAGAAAAACTACTACATTAAAAATATTTACAGGGCCAGAGAGTTAATGTAGGGCCCAAGACTTGCGTTTTGCATGCAAATGGCTGCCATTTATTCTCTTACACTGCATTTTAAGTCCTCTGAGCACTTTCAGGGGTCACTTCCGAGCACAGAGCTAGGAATAGCCCCAGAACACGGAAAAGTATGTGACCCAACCTTTTACTCCTAGGCCTTTAAGGCTTTAAGAGGAGGAAATCTTGCCTATAAATCAATTATAGTCTCCCCTTTGTGGAACAGAACTTGATTAATGGGCAAAGCGATTATATAAAGTCAGCTGATCTACATTTTAAATGAGCTAAGGTAGAGGAATGAGAGCAGAGATACAAAAGTTTCATAGCGGAGAAAGTTTAACACAGTGGAAAAGAACTTGAACTTTCAATCCTATTAGTATTATTTATAGTGCATAGTGAACAGTATGTGATGAGCAAAAATTTTAAGAGCATAATTAACGAGGACTAAAAACATGTTTTTTTCTGAGTTGTGGTAGAGTAGCCTTAAAGTTGATATTCTTAAAGTATTTTAAACCATACAAATTTCCCCAAGACTTATTCTGACAAACACGTGTTTCTAAAGACATAGAGTAAACTTTATTTATTTTATTTGCAATGTAATTTGTAAAGAAAAAATAGTAAATATGAAAGCAGTTTAGCTATGATTTGTGCATAATAGGAAATATTACACTGTCCTTAAAAAAATAAGTAGTGGCAAGGATCAGGGACCTTGGACCCCTCTGTATTGCAGAGGCAAAATATCTGTATATATGTAAACCACTAGATTTAACACTGTGGTCATAAGCATGGGATTCAAAAGACAGCAATTAATCTAAAATATGTAACTGTCAAGATGTCAGTTTGTGGGGGTTGGGATCAAAGGGATCTGGAGTTCAGGAGTGGAGGGCTAGGTGGTGAGGTTAGAGGTGGAAGCATTGTATTCCTGAAAATCTAGTCTAAACTATGTAAATCACAGTTTTAATGTGATTTAACTTAAAAAGAACTAATAAAATCACTATGTGTTGTTATGAAGGTAAAGATCTGTGATTAGAGGGGAGAAATACAGTACAGTAGTTAGAGTGCTTGCCTTGCATACTGGCAATCCTGGTTCCAATCACAGGACTGTATCTGTCCCCAAGCAGCACTAGGAGTTATCCCTGAGCACAGAGCCGGGAGAAAGTCCTGAGTGCTGATGATGTGGAACAAAAAGCAAAAGGAAAAGAAATGCAAGTAATTAGGTTTAATAAAATTAAGTGAGAAAATGGGGTTTGTTCTTAGTATGAGATAAAATCAGTAAGTGAGGAAAAAACTTTCATTTTTTTAAATTCATTCATAGAAATGTATTTAGTTAGACTCAAAGAATATATAGAGCACAATACTCTTTTTTTGTACAATAAAGGAAAACATGGGTGGATGTACATATATAAAAATAGGTTAATTTTACTGACTTTTAGTAATTGACATTTTTCTGAAAGATATGATTGGGGTAGTGGGGAGAAAGTGGAGAGGATGAAGTACTAGTATGATAAGCATGAAGATCATAGGCATACCACTTGTCAAATTTGTGCATAGGACTTGACTAATTGTTAAGAAAACTCACATATAAAGTAATTCCCTCTTGATTTGCCACCTATCTAAAGTACTATTACTTTTAAAATCATTCAATTTTGGATTTATTACATTAGAGGTAAAATATACTCTCTCACACAGGGGATTGCCCTGCCACAGAGACGGGGGGATGGGGGGATGGGGGTGGGAGGGATATTATCCATGGTGGTGGAAAATGGGCACTGGTGGAGGGATGGGTATCTGATCATTGTATAATTGAAACCAAAGCACAAAAAATTGTAAATCTACAACTTTAAAAAAAATAAAATAAAATAAAGGGGGAAAAAAAATATACTCTCTCTGTGTTTTTTCCCCTAGAATATTTATAGATTCAATGGATTTAAAGTCTAAATTACATACAAAAGTTGAACCTTTAGAGACAAGCGATGGCCAGTTTTAAAGACTTTGAGGCAGATTCCCAAATCCTTAATATCTGTATAAATTAGGTCAGAGGACTTTTCACTGTCTCTCTGGTCAGAACAGAAATTCAGAACACAGAACTGACTCTCACTCCGGTGGTTCCTTTTATTTATCTCCTGATATAAAAGAAATCTAGGAAATCTGTTAAGAAACCACTTGGAAACAGTAAAATACAAGCAGATCATTGAATTTACTCCATTCCTTAGACTTACTTTTAAAAACTCACATGTTACTGATTCTACCTTCCACAAGAACATTCTTTTATTGGGGGGCAGAATGGCATGAAATTGGGGCACATATTGAGTTGTGCTAGGGGCCAAACCTAACAGCAGTGTAAACTGAACTCTACTTAGGGGCACTTTTTTCTATACCTGCTTTTTATTTCAGTCACACAGTTTTAATTACGATAAATTTATAGTATAAAGTTAAGAAATGTGATGCCGCCAATCTTCCTTTTTTTTCGGGATTGCTTTGACTCTTTAGAGTCCATGCACATTTTAATAATGTTTGTTCTATTATTTTGAAAATTGCTGTTAGAATTTGGATAGACGCTGTATTGACTCTTTATAATGTTTTGGATAAAATGGCTATTTAACAATATTGATTCTTTTGTTCATGTATGTGGAATAGTTTCGCATTGTCTTGTGTCATCTATTGCTTTTAACAATAACTTTCAATGAATAAGTTTTTCACCTTCTTTGTCGATTTATAGGTACTCAGTATTTTTTATTTTTAAATTTTGGGCCACACCCAGCAGTGCTCAGTGCTTACTCCAGCTCTGTGCTAAGGGCTAACTCTGAGGGACTGGGGCCGGGGGGTGGCATGTGTAATGCCAGGGATTGAAACCAGATGGACTGCATGTAAGTCATTTTCCCAACCCTCTGTATTCCCTCTTTGACTTCTACTCAATTAAATTTCATGCAATTGTGAATTAGATTGTTTTCTGAATTTTTTCCTCTTCTGGTTTGTTTTTGTATAATAATAATGCAACATTTTTAAATAGATTTTGTGGTCTATCACTTTATTGATTTATTGTTTCCAGTAGTGTTTTAATAAGTCTAAGATTTTCCAACTGTTTTATGCTGTCATCTGCCAAAAAAGTAATACTTCAATTTCTTTTCCAGATTCCTGTTATTTATTTTTGGGAGTAGACTTGGGGGGTTAATTCCTGATGCACTACTCAAGTGAATCCTTTTGGTGCTCGGGGTACCATATGTAGTGCTGGGAATTTGAATTTTTGTCACTGTTGTGGTTGCATGAAAGGCTTTAACCTCTGTACTATCTCTCTCACCCTCCACAAGATCAATCTATTGGCAGCTTCCGTGATTTGCCAGTAGAACTTTGCCTGTTTCCCTTTCTCTTTGTAGAAATTGTGTTAACACATTCTTTTTCTGTGGACTATCCTTTAGTGTCTGGATTTGTATTTAATGGAATGTGGGGAGCCCGACATGAACACATTGCTTTGAACAAAATTTTTACAGGTTAAGAGTATCTGAAGACCTTCAGTTCC
This sequence comes from Sorex fumeus, assembly GCF_029834395.1. Lineage (NCBI taxonomy): Eukaryota > Metazoa > Chordata > Mammalia > Eulipotyphla > Soricidae > Sorex > Sorex fumeus. The sequence goes on from NW_026606129.1 coordinate 64,595,782, forward strand.
TGCCTCCCAAACACGTGCACACAATATTGCTTGGATGGCACAGGTTCCAACAGTGCTGCAGTCCAGTTTCTGTCCTATAGAATTAACTGTTGTGTCAACTTGCCTGATCATCTCAATGTTATATGTTGGCATCCATCTGCTATGCCATTCTGCTATAGAGCAGGGATTTCATGTCTCTATTCTGCTTTTTTTCTATATCTCTCTTATTTGATACGGAAGCCACTTAATCCAGAGATACATGATGTCTGAGGTACAAGTCTGCTTGATTTAAATAAAGATGAGTATTTACATAACTGTTATTTATGAACTCATACTCTGAGCTATATTTCCAAATAAACATTGTAATTATTACTTAATATTAATAAAATATTAATAAAGATGTTATTGATAATAAAGCAAAGCATGTTATACTACACAGGTCCTTTACGATAAGAGGATAACAGCCAATATTTTATCAGTAATTATAGAATTAACATTAGCTGCCTTTGTCTTATAGGTTCATGGAGACACTGTATTTCATGATTTCCATGTACCATCTTATTAAATCTGTATGTTTCTCACATTCACACTTCACCATAAAACTTAAGAATGTTAACTAGCTTTTCAGGGACAAAATTGTAGGGAATAGCAAAGCTAACATTTGAGCAGCCACACTCCACATTGATTTCTCTTAAATGCTACACTCTTTTGCTCTCTTCAATGTGCCAGGTACCCTTCATACCTTTATCCTTAGATCTCAAAGCAATTTTAAAAGGCAGATGCTATCCTATTTTGCTATCTTATTTAGCTCACCCACTCAGACATGTGTCTAAAGCCTTTTATGGAAATGTCAAGGAGTACTTTTATTAAGAAACTAGCCCAATAGACATCAATTATTTTTATATTCAGTTTTATTATGTTGATTATTAACAAATAAAGGTAGAGTATATCCAATTGAAAATCAGTAGCTTTACATTTAGAATATGTAAAAAGGTCTTAATTAGTCAATAAGGTAAAGGTAAAGGTAAAGGCCCTCCCGTTGTTCATCGATTTGCTCGAGCGGGCCCAGTAACGTCTCCATTGGAGACTTTGTTGTTACTGTGTTTGGCATATCGAATACTCTCGGTAGCTTGCCGGGCTCTCCGAGAGGGGTGGAGGAATCGAACTCGGGTCGGCCATGTTGGCTGCGTGCAAGGCAAACGCCCTACCCGCTGTGCTATCGCTCCAGCCTGATTAGTCAATAATTTAATTTAATTTTCTATTTTTCTTAAAAATCTGTGTGGATGAATCCATTTTTTCCTAAGTATAAGCAAGACAGGAATTCTGACATGCACCTTATTAAATCTACTATTGAGGGTCTGATGTATTTTTAAGTCTCAATAATGTAGATTCAATATAACTTACCAGCCACTCAATTAGTGACAAAAATCATGTACAATTATGAATAAATATGCTCCATAAAAGATTAACAGTGAATGGATCTATAACTCAAATAGAAGGTGAGCATGATGTTGAGAATGGTGAGAAAGAAGAAGATGAAAAGGAATGTTTGGGTAATTCTGGTAATGATTAATGGAGAAAGTGAAAATCCATCAAAGGTAATTTAGGACATAATGGCTAAGATTTTATAGGTTAAAGTCCTAAAATCTGAAGTAGAAAATCTATTCATTTCTATCTATCCATCACTTTTGAGTCTTTGACCTCTATATCTTAGTGTTTGGGGGCTCTTATGCTGCCATGGTTATTTTTATCAGAACAGTAAAAACTTAATAGGGATTTCTCCTTAGAGTACTCACGTTCCAAAGAACACGAAGAGAGGCCAGTGTTGAACCTTAAAGGGAAAGGTCCATGGGAAGACTCGCAGACACTACTTGGTCCTTGGGATTTTGTTGTTGAGATATGGGAACAGAGATTTCCTGATCTTTCTCAAATAATCCAGAGACAATTGCTTTTATTCAAGTATGCCCATAGAATTCTTTAGAAGATCCTCAAAGGGTCAAGCACAGTTACTAAAATTATACACATATACTCTGGTGCTCTCGGCCGTTGGGAGTTTCCCAGACAGGAATGTAGGAAGAACTCTGGATTCATGCTCAGAGATACAAGGAGACATTGATCTCTGTTCTCTGGTACCCAACACATTTACCTCTTCCTAGACTCAGGTAAGACAAGTAGTCACATATTAGTAGAAAAAGCTAAAAGAATGTCTCTAAAGATATGTACACAGAAATATTTCTTTGAATCCTCATAATTGGTTTATCTTGATTGTGGAAGTAGACTCACTAGTCAGAGAAGGGTATATACCAACTTCTCAGCATGGGAGGAGAACTCATGGAACAGTTTCAGTGTGAGGACTGAATGATCCCAGGACTTGTGATGGATTCAAAACAATGAGTTGAACTAATTTAACATAGTATTGCCATTGTGCCTTATTTGGTGTTCTGCTTGATCTAATTGTGCATTTACTTTATGCTTTCCACTTAGTTTTATTATTTTACTTAGTTTGTAACTTTTAATATGCTTTTATATAAGTATACTCCTTCAATTTTGTGCTCAGTCTAAGGACTTGCTTTCACTGGACATTGTCTATTACCTTGATTTATTTTTCTGTATACTGCACATGATAGATTTGTTTTTATCTTTTAGATATTTTTCTTACAAAGACACTCCTCCAGTTACATTCATATTGTAGAAAAAGGCAAAATTCCATCTCTTTTTACAATTTATTGTTCCATTCTATTTGGTTTAAAGTGCCACAATGAACATAGGTGTGCATATTTTTTAATCATTATTTTTGTGTTCTTTGGACAGATTTATAGGAATGAGTTTGCTGCAACATTGGTTTTTCCAACACAGCTATGCTTGTGGTTTGCTCCTAGCTCTTCACTCAAAGATCACTCCTGGAGGAGTTCAGGTGACCATATGGGGTGCCAGGCATCAAACCTATGTCATTGCATGCAAGGAAATAGCCTTAAGCAGGGTTCTATTGCTTCATCCAAGTAGTTCTATTTCCTTAAATTGTAGTTTAGGCAACATGGTTACAATAGTGCTACATTTCATGATTTTGGTGAACAAAGTTACTTTACCACCCAAGTGCCCAAGACCCTCTACCACTGTAGAGGACCAGTTTAATTTATCCATTCTGTGATTCTAATCCAGTTTTTTTTTCATATGTATATTTTTTTATTAGTGAGACACCATGAGGTACAGTTGTAGACTTAGAAATTTTGTGCTTGGGTTTCAATTATACAATGATCAAATACCCATCCCTCTAATCAGTGCCCATTTCCTACCACCAAGGATTCCAGTATCCTTCCCACCCCCTTAAAGAAGGAATCGCTATTACTATCACTATCATCCCATTGGTCGTCAAATTACTTGAGTGGGTGCCAGTAGTGTTTCTATTCCTCTAAGACCTGAGATTTTTTTAAAAAATTTGTATTAGTGAAACACCATGAGGCACTGTTGTAGACTTACAAATTTTTGTGCTTGAGTTTCAATTATACAATGATCAAATACCCATCCCTCCACCAGTGCCCATTTTCCACCACCACGGGTCCCAGTATCCCTACCACCCTCCATCCCCCCATCCCACCCTGCCTCTCTGGCATGGTGTTCCCTTTTGTTCTCTCTCTCCTTTTGGGTGTTGTGGTTTGCAAAAGAGGCATTGAGTGGCAATCATGTTTGGTCTATAGTCTACTTTCAGCATGCGTCTCCCATCCCAGGAGGATCCTCCCAACACCCTTTATTTGGTGCTCCCTTCTCAATCTGAGCTCCCTTTTTCCCTAGCATGTGTGACTGGCATCCAAGCCATGGAGTAAACCTCCTGGTACTTATCTCGGCTATACTTGGGTGTTAGTCTCCTATTTTGCTACTTTATGTTCACCATATGAATGCAGTCTTTCTATGTCTATCCCTCTCTTTCTGACTCATTTCACTTAACATGATACTTTCCATGTAGTAGCACTTGTATATATATTTCATGACTTCATATTTTCTAACAGCTACAGAGTACTCCATTGTGTAAATGTACCAAAGTTTCTTTAATCAGTCATCTGTTGTTGGGCACTCAGGTTTTTCCAGATTCTGGCTATTGTAAAGAGTGCTGCAATGAACAAACAAGTGCAGATATCACTTCGACTATACATTTTTGCCTCTCTGGGATATATTCCCAGGAGTGGTATTGCTGGGTCAAATGGGAGATCAAATTCTAATTTTTTGAGAATCGTCCATACTGTTTTCCAAAAGGGCTGAATCAGTCATCATTCCCACCAGCAATGAAGGAGGATCCCTTTCTCTCCACATCCACGCCAGCAGGTTGCTTTTGTTCTTGTGGATGTGGGCCATTATCTGTGGTGTGAAATAATATCTCATTGTTGTTTTGATCTACATATCCCTGATGATTAATGATGTAGAGCATTTTCTCATGTGCCTTTTAGCCATTCGGATTTCTTTGAGAAAGTTTCTGTTCATTTCATTGCCCCATTTTTTGATGGGGTTGCAAGTTTTCTTCTGGTGGAGTTCAACCAGTACTTTGTATATCCTTGATATCAACCCCTTGTTGGAAGTGTATTCAGCAAATATCCTTATCCATTCTGTAGACTGTCTTTGTATTCTGGTCACTTTCTTTTGAGGTGCAGAAGCTTCTTAGTTTAAGATAGGTCCTATTTGTCTATCTCTGTTTTCACTTGCTTGGCCAGTAGTGTGACATCTTTGAAAATACCATTAGCTTCAATATCATGGAGGGTTTTGCCAACTTTGTCTTCAATGTACCTTATGGATTCCGGTCTGATGTTGAGGTCTTTAATCCATTTTGATCTTACTTTTGTACATGGCGTTAGGCAGAGATCTCAGCCCACTTTTTTGCATGTAGCCGTCCAGTTTTGCCAGCACAATTTGTTAAAGAGACTTTCCCTGCTCCATTTCAATTTTCTTGCCCCCTTATCAAAGATTAGATGATTATATGTTTGGGAGGAAATGTCAGTATATTCAACTCTGTTCCATTGGTCTGCAGCTCTGCCTTTGTTCCAGTACCATGCTGTTTTAATTATTACTGCCTTATAGTAGAGTTTGAATTTAGGGAGGTTGATTCTTCCCATTTTCATTTTCCCAAGAATTGCTTTAGCTATTCGTGGGGGCTTATTGTTCCATATAAATTTCAGGAGTGTTTGTTCCATTTCCTTGAATACTGTCATGGGTATCGTAATAGGGATCACATTGAATTTGTACTGTGCTTTGGGAAGTATTGCCATTTTGACAATGTTAATTCTCTTGATCCATGAACAGGGGATATTTTTCCATTTCCTGTTATCCTCTTTTATTTCCTGTAGCAGCGTTTTGCAGTTTTCTTTGTACAGGTCCTTTACTTCCTTAGTTAAGTTGATTCCTAGGTACTTGATTTTCTGGGGCACAATTGTGAACAGGATTGTTTTCTTCATGTGACTTTCTTCTCTTTCCCTATTTGTGTATAAGAAAGCCATGGACCTTTGTGTATTGATTTTATAGCCTGAAACTTTACCATACAAGTCTATTGTTTCTAGGAGTTTCTTGGTACAGGTTTTAGGGTTCTCTAAGTATATTATCATATCATCTGCAAATAGTGAGAGCTTGATTTCTTTCTTCCCTACCTGGATTCCCTTAATATCTTTTTCTTGCCTAATCGCTATTGCAAGTACTTCCAGTACTATATTGAACAGCAGTGGAGAGAGTGGGTATCCTTGTCTCATCCCTGATCTTAGGGGGGAGGCTCTCACTTTTTCCCCATGAGGATGATGCTTGCTGTAGGCTTGTGGTAGATGGCTTTAACTATATTGAGGAAAGTCCCCTCTATCCCTATTTTGGTGAGGGTTTTCATCATAAACGGGTGCTGGATCTTGTCAAATGCTTTCTCTGCATCTAGTGATATGATCATACGATTTTTATCTTTTCTTTTGTTGATATGGTGGATTATGTTCATTGATTTCCGAATGTTAAACCATCCTCGCATCCCCGGGATGAATTCCAATTGTTCATGGTGTATAAACTTTTTGATGAGTTATTTAATTCTATTTGCTAGTATTTTGTTGAAAATCTTCACATCTGTGTTCATCAGGGATATCGGCCTGTAGTGTTCTTTTCTTGTGTGTCTTTGTTTCCTTTTGGTATTAGATGTGGGCTTCATAGAAACTGTTTGGGAGAGTTTCTGTTTTTTCAATTTCCTGGAAAAGCTTGAGAAGAACTGGCAATAGGTCCTCTTTAAATGTTTGGAAAAAATCGCTAGTGAATCCATCTATACCTGGGCTTTTGTTTTTGGGAAGACTTTTGATTACAGTTTCAATTTCCTTGCTGTTTATAGGTCTATAGCACAGCAGGTAGGGCGTTCGCCTTACACGCCTTACACGCGGCCAACATGGCTGACCCGAGGTCGATTCCTCCGCCCCTCTCGGAGAGCCCGGCAAGCTACCGAGAGTATTCGATATGCCAGACACAGTAACAACAAAGTCTCCAATGGAGACGTTACTGGGCCCGCTCGAGACGATCAACGGGAGGGCCTTTTACTTTACAGGTACTCTATATCTTCCTGATTCAGCTTTGGGAGATTATAGGAATCCAGCAATTTATCCATTTCTTCTAGGTTCTCTTGTTTTGTTCAGCCCTGAGATTTTAGCAGCCTCTTCTTAATCATCTTTTCCCAATGAGTAGAAGCTCTTTCAGGGTCAAGGGAATGAGACCTATTGTCCTTACTGTATTTGCATATCGAATATGCCACGGGGAGCTTGCCAGACTCTGCCCGTGCGAGGGATACTCTCAGTAGCTTGCAGGGCTCTCCAAGAGGCATAAATGGGTTGGAAGTGTCTTATAATGTGTCAGAAAGCGGCCTGGACTGTGGTGGTGTTTGGTCAGTGAAGGTCAGCTGAAAAAGAAGGAATATGATTTATTAATAATGTTTTCATATTGTACATAGCTTTTGTTCCCAGGCAATATTGTTGGCTTTTTAAAGGAAAATGCCCATTGTAATTTCTGTTCATCGTGACTTGAATGGAAAGGATTGTGAGATGTGAAAGAACTGTCTTAGACTGATCTTCTAACTTGGCACTGGGAGGGACAATTAGTTATAGGCACTTTAGTTTGGGTGTAATAAATTCAAATTTGGTGGAAGATCAATTATTCTTTTCACCATACATCTTCCACTATGTTAGCATATGTAAGTTTTCAAGGAGAATATAGTATATCTTTGATTTTGCAGAGCACATTTACTGGACTTCTCTGAGAGGCATCATTGAATGGATTCAAACTCATTAAATAGCATATTTTATGACAAAATTTTACTAATTTTATATATCTTTTCTAACAAGATCTTTATTTACAGAATTCTGAAAGGATATGCATATCAAGCAAATTATAGATAGTTAAATACATTTTCTATATCTTAAAAGTTATCAAAAGTTCAAATTATGAAAGAGAAGTGAATTAATTATGTTGTGTGTGTTTGTTTGTAGGTGAGTTGCCATTCTTTGGACTTATTATTTTGAACGATTTGCATGCCAAGTTAAAAGACATACTCCCTGTGGCTTTAATAAGAGTTTACACTATCCATCTGGAATATGATGAAACTGCCTGTCTGTGCTTTTATGCCCTTGACTTATGCAGAGACTTAGTGCCTGACAGAAAATTGGTATTTCACCCTATCCCAGCCCCCACTCCCACAAATCCTTCAAAAGAAATGAGAAGGTAGCAGGGTTAGACTGAAAGAAAAATGATACCAGAAAATCACCATTTAGAAACATATCATCATTGTAAAGAATGGAGACTCTGGGAGGTTTTAAGGTGGAAAACAGAGTAGCTGAATGAGTCAGGGTTAGAACTGTGATTTAGATTTTGCTGACTTCAGAGCATACACCTTAAATTAAACCAGAGAGCTTGGGTTTGTCTATGGGAAAATCAGCCAACTGAGATCCTAGAAATTTTAATGATATCAAGTTATATTATGTTTCCATGTAAAACATGTATCACTGTCATCCCATTGATCTTCGATTTACTTGAGCGGGCACCAGTAACATCTCTAGTCCTCCCAGCCCTGAGATTTTAGCTTCCTCTTCTTGTCTTTTCCAAACGATTGGAGGCTCTTTCAGGGTCAGGGGAATGAGGCCTATTGTCCTTACTGTATTTGGCATATTGAATATGCAATAGGGTGCTTGCCAGGCTCTGCCCATGTAAGCAGAATACTCTCAGTAGCTTGTCGGGCTCTCTGAGAGGCATAAAGGGTGGGAAGAGTCTTATAATGTGTCTGGTAAGCGGCCTGGAGCATGGCGGTGGTTGGGCAGTGGGGGTCATCTGCCGGGGCTCGGTCCCTTGGGGCTCTCACCCACCCCACATTCTGGTGCAGAGTCCCACCAAAGATTCATAGAAAACAAAAGTCTATGAAAGATGCTTAACATTGTAGGACAATAGGAGATGAAAACTAGAACTACAATTTTAAAAATTGCTATACACCAATTAAAATGGCTAGAATCAAGACAGACAATAGCACGTGTAATATTAGCTAGGACTGGAAACAGCTAGACTAATTAACAGAAAGAACAGTGCAACTCTGAAAAAAAACAAAACAGTTAAAGAAAATTTGATGTTGTGGGGGTATGGTGCCGCCAGTAGGTCAATCTGTACCTGTGAGGCGAGTGCATCAGCAGCCTGATGGTGCCTTCAGACTTCCAGATACCCCCAAATTGCTGTTCTGCCTTTGGCAAGACCCCAAAAACTTGGGGCAAAGTTTAGCAAGAAAGTAAACGGCCAAAAGTTAGGTATGTAGGAGACACTCCCACAAATCACCTCCAGCTCAGCTATATAATTGGAGGCATGGCCTCTCTGGTTCCTGATCAAACTGCTTAACGGCCATGATCCCAGAGATTCAAAAACAAATCTCAAAACCCAATGACTTTTGGCAGAAATGCGTCCAGTCCCTGCAGTAGATTACTGGCTCTGGGCCACCCCAGGTGGGAATGGGTTTCGTGCCTTGGCCTGTTCCCCCTAGTGGCCCAGTGGCCGCCATCCTCCAGAGGCCACTGGACAGTCAGGTTTGGTCCACAGTGATAAGACATGTGGGGCCTCACGGGATGGGGTGGAGCCAGCCCTTTCCTCCCCGTCCCAATGAGAGCCCAAGTCGCCAAACACGAATGACCTCTCTGGCTCCTGATCAAGCTGCTTAATGGCCATGATCCCAGAGACCCAGAAACAAATTTCTAAACCCAGCGGCTTTTGGCAGAAATGAGTCTGGACCCCACAGTTGGTTACTGTCACCGGGCCATTCCAGGGGGGAAAGGGTGCTGTTCCTCCTCCTGCTCCCCCTACTCAGCTCGTTGGCTGCCATCCTCCAGAGGCTATTGGACAGTCAGATTTGCGCCCACAGTGATGAGACACGTGGGGCCTCACGGGATGGGGGTGGAGCTGGCCCTTTTCTCCCCATTCCAACGAGACCCCGAGTCGCCACCCACTAATGGCCTTTCTGGCTCCTGATCAAGCTGCTTAACAGCCATGATCCAAGAGACTCAGGAACAAATCTCAGAACCCAGCAAGTTTTGGCAGAAATCACTCTAATTTAATTGTTAAAATTTCGGAATTTCAAAATCGCACGGCCACTACTGCAACCACACGACATCATATGTTATTCATAACCAGCAATAGAAAACAAATTGTCTACTGTTGCCTTTTCAGCAAATCTGAGTGTTGGGGTAAAATCCCAAATAATAATGGTGGGTCTGGTGTCAAAATATTGAGTGTAATCAAAGTAGAGTCAGAGTAATGTGGAAATCATCTGCCCCACAGGTAGGGGGAGGGTTTGGGATGGGGGTATCCTGGGGTTTTTGGTGGTGGAGAATGGGCACTGGTGAAGGTACGGGTATTTCATTGTATGACAGAGACTTAAACTCGAAAGCTTTATAACTGCTTCACAGTGATTCAATAAGTAAAATTATAAAAAATGAAAAAAAAATGTAAGGTTCATGCCCAATTCAATCAGCTAATCAGTGACTGAATAAATAGCAGTACTCCTACATTAAAATAAAAAAAGAAAATTTGATGTTCCCCGCTGGTTGTGACCCTGAATAAAGCATGAGTCACTCTGATGCAAGATTTAAAAAATAAGAAAATTTGATGCTAGATACATATTTACATATGATTGATGATAACAATTCTAATAATTTACCCAAGAAAAAATTTTTAAAAAATTTTAAACAAACATGAACTCAAAACTAATGGCACTATTGTCATAGTGACAAAAAAAGAAGTGTCTAGAAAAAAACTAGAAATGTCTCTAAATTTTTGTGAATTCAAAAAATATTGTGAATCAACAAGCAAAATAGGGTTTATATGTACAAAACAATACTCGAGAAATTAAATGGAACAAAAAATAGCACTATACTAGGTGAAAGTCTGACTCACAAAACTATAATATGATTCCACTTACATAAAATTCTAGAAAAAAAAACTATAGTGACACAAAGCAGAAGCATTTGCCAAAAACTTGGGGAGGAGAGAAGAAAAATGATCATGAAGGGAATGAAAATAATTTGGAAGAAATGACCTTTTTTCAAATCATCTATGTAGTAATTCATGTAAGATATGATTTATGTCTAAAAACTGAAACAAATCTACTTATTTCCCTGTATCATCTTACAACTTCTTAAGCTGTAAGGTAAGAATCACATCCATAGCAAAAATTTGTAAAATAAATAAGATAAAGTAAAGGCATGAAAGTTTCTTTTTTAATCAGAGGAACCAATAAATATTGCCTGCCTCTGAATCTGGAAAAGCTATAAGCTTAGGTAACTGGGAAATATTTCCTATATGAGTCATGCGTTATCTGTTATACTAATTGCTCATCTTTAAGCTGCAATGTGAGAAAAAAATCTCTTCACATTTCATAATAATGTACTAGAGTGTTCTTTATATAAGAACATTGATGGTAAAAATCATCTCAGATTTATTGTGAAGCTGTTGGGAAAAAAAGGCTATGGCATATATATGTATATATATGCAGAGTTATTGTGTTCATTAAACAAAATAACAATCTCAGAGTGATGGCACATTGAGCATTTAGTGATACTCACTTTAGTATTTCCTTTCATCCTTTTGCCCCCATTTTTTTTACTGCCAGTGTATGAAAAGAATAAATTCAGAAATTCACTAGGGAATTTCTCTAAATTTTTCTAGATCATGTCTGCTCTCCCCATCTATCCTCTCCTTTCAATTTCCTTGTCTTCCAATCCCTTTCTTTCACTTTCCCTCTGCTCTCCTCTTTTATATACTTCTCTCTCTTCTCTATTCTCTCCTCTCTTTCCGTCTCCCTTCTTATCTTCTCTCTCTCACTTCATCTCCTCTTTTTATCTCCTCTATTTCTGCTCTTTTTTCTTCCCTTTCTTCTCATTGGGCTGGAGCGATAGCACAGCGGTAAGGCGTTTGCCTAACAAGCGGCCAACGTGGCTGACCCGAGTTCGATTCCTCTGTCCCTCTTGGAGAGCCCGGCAAGCTACTGAGAGTATCTCGCCTGCAGGGCAGAGCCTGGCAAGCTCCCCGTGACGTATTTGATATGCCAAACTCAGTAACAACAAGTTTCATGATGAAGACATTACTGGGCCTGCTCGAGCAAATCGATGAACAACGGGAGGACCGTGATCTTCTGTGATCTTCATCTCATTCAACATGCTCATACATATACATATATAGTGTGCATTAAAAACCTTAAAAAGCAGGCTTACCTAAATTAGAGTAGAGAAGTAAAATTTGGCAAGTGTGATTGACAAGGAAAAAGTGGTCAGAATGAATTGATGAGTACTAGCTCAGTATCCTAGACACATTGTAGGCCCAGATTATTTGGCATCTTTGACCATAAATGTGTAAAGTTCTTTTATGAAAATGGTAATAATAATAATAATTTCTTATCTTAAAGAAGACATAACCACCAAAAGTAGTCTAAGTTCACTAGAACGGCTGTAAATTAATAAACTTTTAACTCTTGCTGTATCCCAAGCAGTACTATTTAATGCTAGCTACATTCAATTTAATTCATCTCTTATAATAATCTTACAAAGTCCTCTTGCTCAAAGTTGTCAGACTGATAAGTGATCAAGGCAAGATTTCAAACCAAGTCATGTTTGATGTCCTGCCTCTCCCATCACTGTTGTGATTCATGTATATGAAATATATTACTTGGTATAATTTTTTTATGTTCAGCTAATACTAAATAGCATATAAATCATAAAATGTAAGCAAAACTAAGTAAATAAAATTTATCCAAAATATGTAAGTCTTGGCTCTCTCAGACCCATGTTCTCGCTTAAACATGCATCTCATTTGCTTGTGTCTCTATGTCTCTGCTCGCCCTTTGTACTTATGTTCTCTCTTGAACACAATTTTTCTCTATCCTCCAATCACTTCTTTCTAAATAAGTTGTATTCAGTAAAAACTATTATGCTTCACTAAAACAAAATATATGCTCAGACATTGATATGTGTGGGTACCAGTTTTCCTCCTACAAAAAATTGCTTCTTTAGGTTACTAGGGCTGCCATTATTGTGGAGAGAGAAATACCAGATAGGTGTGGACAGGCTTGGTTCCTTCTCAGAGCTCTGGGGCAGAATTTGTTGTGTAACTCTCTCCTAGTTTCTGTGAGTTGACTAGCAATCTTTGGTTTTCTTTAACTCGTAGATGAAGCATCAGTCCACTTTCTGCCTCTGTCTTCATGCAGTGTTCATCTGTTCATCCTGTGGATCTGTGTCAAATTTACACCCTCTTATGATTTCCGTTACTTTCTGCTTAAGGTTGTACCTACTGCAGTGTGATATATTTACAGCCCTATTGCCAGGTAAAGTCACATTCTGAAGTCACAGCTTATCCAGTAAAAAATTTGGATTTCAATGAATTCAAATTTTAATAAATGGGTGCTATTTGGTAAATTGCTTTGCTCCCTTTAATATATTATGTGCATATCTCCATCCTCTAGGTAAGATATCTTTCCTCATCATTTTGATGATTATATATCATTACGGAACTCCGCCCCAGGCTGTTTTCACTCGGGGCACCCCAGAGTTGGGCGGGTGAGAGCCCACTTGCCCAAAAGGACCCAGCCCCAGCAGCCGACCTCCACTACCCAACCGCCGCCACCCTCCAGGCCGCTTTCCAGACCATGCAACCGTGAAGCATTATAAGACACTTCCTACCCATTTTCCATAATTACCATACCATATTTGATGGGGTTCAGACAGTAGGCAACAAATCATAGAGAGAAATATATAAATATATGCCTCTCGGAGCACCTGGCAAGCTACTGAAAGTATCCCACCCACTCGGGCAGAGCCTGGCAAGCTCCCTGTGGCAAATCCAGTAATGACAAGAGGTATCATTCCCCTGACCCTGAAAGAGCCTTCAATCGTTGGGAAAAGACGAGAAAGAAGAGGCGGCTAAAATCTCAGCGCTGTGAGGAATGGAGACGTTACTGGTGCCCGCTTGAGTAAATTGACCAACAATGGGAAGACAGTGATACAGTGATAAATATCATTACAATGTATGTTTCTTCTGGAAATTAATTAGCTGATATCCATTTTACTTAAAGCTGTAATCTATAGTATTGTTCATATTACTTTTCTGAAATGTAAATAAAGCTGATATAGATAGTGATAAAGCTGATATAGATAGTGACTCATAAATTTATGTAGCACCTTCTTCAAGTCTGTGGCACTTGGATCGTTAATGATTTGTTTGAATGAAAGGCGAAGTAGATGGAATGTCATTGCACCATCTGAGAATTCTGGGGCATATCTGATTTGTTACAATAAAATCCTTATTGGCAAAATAAAGTAAACTCAGCAGCTGCTTAACACCAAGGTCATTCTCTTTCTTTTTTGGATCACATTCCTGGCCACTCTGCTATTAACAGAAATAACATTATGGATGCACACTGCCTCTGCCTCACATATGGCTATTTTGGGCCACCTTGGTCTCTCCGAATTACAGTCATGGTTTTTAACATTCATTGTATACTAACTGAGCTCCAGGGTCTCTGCTAAGTGCTTTCTGCCCATTCTGCCACTTAATTCTAACAATGCTTATTAGAGTATATGGATCATTGTTCACCCCTACCCTAACCTTTAGGCAAGAATACAAGGTTTATAAAAATGAGTAATGTTTTCAGGTGCACAGCTGATAATGAAAGGGGTGAATTTTGAACTTTCATCTTTGTGCTGAGAAAAATACTGAAAAGTATGTGTGTGTTGGGGGAAGAGATCATGGTGGAGAGATCTTGAAACACTGGTGGAGGAATTAGGAAGTAGCTCTGCAACTGTAAAACAATAGTAATGAAATTACTTCATCATTATTATTCAATCATGATTTTAAACTATGATTTCTCAAATATATATATACATATACAGTGATATGTATACATGTAGAGAGAGGAAGAAAAATCTAATTCTCTTTCAATGAAAATCTAATTTTCTTCTCTGTGAGAAGACCGACCCTGAGTTCCTTTCTTGAATCGAGGTTAATACTGAGGAAGAAGCCCAACTACTTGGCCAGATAATTGATATCTTTAGGGCAAAATCAACCAAAATGGTGATTTGCCAAACCAGCTTATTTGTCTCAATTGCTGGTAAAATCTTTAATAGGTAGAAAGAGCATAATTTTCAGGTTTCTTTGCAGTTTAAAAGCAAGTACATTTTTAATAGTTCTTTTTTATTTTTTTAGTTTTGAGGCCATAACCAGGAGAGTGAAGGGCTTAGTCCTGGCTCTGCACTCAGAAATTACTGCTGGTGGTGCTCTAGGGACCAGATGGGACACTGAGAATCAAATCCGGGGTGGCTACGTGCAAGACAAGCACCTTACTCATTGTATTATGAGGCTGGCCCAAAAGTTCTTTTTCTTATGAGATCACTTGATAATAATATAAAGGACAGGTGTGTTTTAATTTATGAATCTTAATTTATTTTGCATAAATCTTCATTTGGATTCAGATAAATTACAGTTGCCTAGGCAAGTGATGGAAATTACATCTGATTTTCTGTTTGTCCATCATTTTTCTGCTTGTTGATGATTTTTCTGCTACCCTTCGTCTTATTTCTCCCCTGCCCTCAATATGCTTATAAATATTGCAAAGGTAGAGATTGCAAAGGAACTTCAGCTTGTGATTTTTATTTATTTGTCTTGGTAGACACTCAGTTTCCCTTCCCCTATTGGATACCCTGCCTTTGCAGAGTGGGGAATAGCATGGCCACAGCCAAGTTGCTGACAGAAATCAGAACCAGGATGCAAATATTTTCTTCTGTGGGCCTGGCAGACAATGGAAGGGGAATCAGGTAGCACTGGTGACAGGTGCTGACACACTGGAACAGGGATTCCTGCCTGTAGGGGCAGCTACAGTCAACTGTTTCTGAGCAGGAACATCTGCCAATTAACGGTTCTCCCGTTGTTCATCGATTTGCTCGAGCGGGCCCAATAACGTCTCTATCATGAGACTTGTTGTTACTGTGTTTGGCATATCGAGTACATCACAGGTAACTTGCCAGGCTCTGCCCTTCGGGTGAGATACTCTCGATAGCTTGCCAGGCTCTCCGAGAGGGGCGGAGGGATCGAACTCAAGTTGGCCATGTTGGCTGCATGCAAGGCAAACGCCCTACCGCTGTGCTATCGCTCCAGCCCATCTGCCAATTACATTCAGGTATTTCTGTTTCTTTTAAGAAAATAGAAGTGAGGGTTTGGGTTCTAATCTTAAGAATGTTAAATTTTGGAAATATGGGTTTCATTTTCTAAACATCATAAGATTACAGAATAAACAAAGCATAGATGAGTTCTGGACATGGCCTACTGTTTCCAGCTTGGCAACTGGAATACCATCACATACTAGAGCTTTCTGGTACATTAGATATTTGTCTCTGTACCCCAAGGATCTGCTTTAGACTGTGCACACTGGTTCTCAGGAGTCACTTTTTAATTGGTAAGTGAGAATTTTGGTCTAGTCTAGTCTTATAATCTAGTCTTATAGTCTAGCCCACTGATGTACCTAAAGCAGCACACGTGTTTGGTTTTAACACACTTGGTTGTATTCTCTTATATACATTCTCCGTACCTCTTGGAGAGCCCAGCAAGCCACCAAGAATATCCCACCCGCACGACAGACCCTGGCAAGCTCCCCATGGTGTATTTGATATGCCAAACACAGTAACAATAATGGGTCTCATTTCCCGGACCCTGAAGGAGCCTCCAATTGGGCACCATTGGGAAGGAAAGGAAAGAGAGGCTGCTAAAATCTCAGGGCTGGGCTGAATGGAGATGTTACTGGTGCCTGCTCAAGCAAATTGATGAACAATGGGATGACACTGATACAGTGATACAGTGAATTGGGAATTTTGGTATTCAGAAATCAAATGGTTTTTTTAATTGCTGTTATGTTTTTGTTTTGGTGCCACACCAGTTAATGCTCAAGACTTACCTCTGGCTCAGTGCTGAGGAATTACTTCTGGTGGGGCTAGGGAAACCATATGGTTTCAAACCAGAGATTGAACCTGTGTTGGCCACATACAGGACAGGCACTAACCTGCTGTAGTATTTCTCCAGTCACATCTAGCTTGACTTTGTAATCAATTTTAAACAATTATTGGCTCTAAGCTTATTAAGATTCTTTTTCCCCTCCTTAAAAAAAAATTCACCAGAAGAGGAGGTGGAACTGGAAGGTGCTAATGTGTTATGCATGAAACTCTCAGCCACAGTATTGTAAACCACTGTGCCTGAAATCAAAAGCAAGAAAACAACAAAAAAGGTGCCTTACAGAGAGGCAGGCTGGTGGATGGGAGGGGAACTGGGAACATTGATGGAGGAAAGTGAACACTGGTAAAAGAATCAGTATTCCTGAAAAACTCAGATGTGTATAATTTTGTAAATCGTGGTACCTCAATAATTTCTAAAGGAAAAATAAATCAGAGAACTAGGAAGCATTCAAATTGAGGACTATTATGCCTCAGACAAAAAAAAAACTTTAATGGAATTGGAAAGTGAGGGTTTATATTAGCAATGTAGGGTAAAAGAAAGTGCAAAGTAATAGTTCTGGGTACCATTTAATGCATTAAATAAGATAAATTAATTTTTCACTCAGTGTAATCTCAAAGAATTAATTATATTGTTAAGAACAGGAAGTAGGGTGCTGGTCTTTCATGCAGCCGACCTGAATTTGATTTCTTGGCACTTCATATGGTACTCTGTGCTCTACCAGGAGTGATCTCTGTGGACAGAGCCAGAAGTACAACCTGAGCACTGCTGTGTGTGATTCCAAAACAAACAAACAAAAAGCACAATGAAGGGAGACCAGAAAGATAGTATAGTGGGACAGGTGCTTACCTTGAATATGGCCAACCTGGGTTTGATCCCTGGTACCATATATGGACCCTGCAAATCTCCCAGCAGTGATCCATGATCACAGAGCCAAGAGTAAGCACTTGAGCACGACTAAGTGTACCCCAAAAACAAAAGAAAAAGAAAAATGGCAATTTAAGACCCAAGAAATGTGTGGTTCTGTGGTAGAGCACCTGCCTTGGATGTGTGAAGCCCTCCATCCCTGTCTTATACGTGATGCCAGGAATTTGAACTAGGATCATTGGGATGTAAGCTTTAACCTTACCCCTGTACTATAGCTTTACCTCTGAAGGTTCTTGAAGAAGAATGGTAGGTGGGGGAAAAACAGTTTCCGTTGCTCTTTCTTCTTCACTGGTGAGAACTTTTTTCAAATATGAGAAAATGTAGCTTATGAGAAAAGAGTGCTTGGAAGTTGATAATCAATATTGAATCAAAACTCTCAGAAGAGTGGTATTGGTAGTTTCACAGTAAATGAGTAACTTGCAGAAATGAGGTATCTCTGTGGGTGGTGACAGCCATTTAGATGTTGTGGATACTAATTTTCAAACTATCTCCTGTGCAGCGAGATGAGGCACTGTCATGTTTTGAATGTAGGCTCATTGAATTCATTAATCATTAGAGGTGCTTGGTATTAAAATTAGCTTCAAATGATGAGTGTCCTTGATTGCAGAATCAGGATATATTTTTCACTTGTAGTACTCAAAAGTGATTGGGTATGTTTATGAGAACTGTTCCAAATATTCCTGCTAGTTACGAAAGATCTCTTCTCAGAGCCGTAGGTAGGAAGTGCACAAAGATGGAGAAACAGAAGGAGGAAGGAGTATGATTATTTTCCAAGCAGTGACTTTATAAGCTGTTCCTAGGTGATTGGGCTTTTCTGGAATTTCTAACTTCCAGTCAGCCAATCTGACAAATGATCTATTCTTAAGACTGTAAAGTGGCACATATTGGCTCAAATGATTTTGTTTAAAAACTACGGTTTAGGGGTTTGAGCGATAATACAGTGTGGGTAAGGCCTTGTATATGACCAACCAGGATTCAACCCCCAGCTCCCCACATGGTCCTCTGAGTGCTTCCAGGAGTGACCCATGACTTCAGAGCCAGAAGTAAGCCTTGAACACATCTAGATTCCCAAAACAAACAGAACAAAAGAACCCCCTCACTCCCCCCAGCACCCTTGGTTTAATGTTGGTATTCACCAGCCTGGGTCCAACAATCATATGTGCTTTAAGAATAAAGTAATTATGGTGGATCCTGTTGAGCCTCAGCATAGATTCCCTTTACCAGATTATCTTTTGCAATTGGTGATTGATATCAGGTGAGAGCCAGCCCATCTCTAAAGAACTGCCTTGGGTATGTTGGCTGAATAGAACTTACTACACCTATACCAGAGAGCAAATACTCAGCCTCAGGGAAAACCTACAGCTAGTGAAAATTGTGCTGAGGCTCAAGTGGTTGTATCCCTTGCATCAAAGTGGGACCACCTCTTGTGCACACTTTATTTATTTATTTTTGGCTTTTGTTTTTGGTGTGTGGGGGGGGTCACAACTAACCAGGGGTTAGTCGTCCTGGCTCTGCACTCAGGAATTACTCCTGGTGGTGCTTAGGGGGACTGAATTGTATGCTGGGGATCGAATCTGGGTTAGCCGCATGCAAGGCAAACGCTCCTCTTGTACACACATTAGATCACCTGGGGAGCAGACACAATGAGCATAGACAGCTCAGCCTTCTTCAATCTTTTTATAGATGGGGACCATCACGTGTCCCACATACTAGGAGACAGGCAGTTATGATGGAGAGCAGTTGTAATAAAAAAGAGAGCGGTGGATTTTGACTTTTTGACACTTTCCAGACTTGCATGAATGGATAGTTGAAGATTCCTTCTCTAGCTGAAATCATTTCCCTGCTTAGCTCTTTCCTTTGTCTTATTTGCTTTCCTCTCCACACTTTCTGGAATGCACAGCACTCTCCCAATAAGTCAAGAGCATCTTAGGCTCTGCCTCTAGGGAACCTGGTCAAAGTAAGGCTGTATGTGTATAAAGCTGTGCGGGTGGGGGGAGATTTCTGTTAAATATAGGAAGATTTGATTTAGTGAAAACAACTTATGTTTGAAAATCAAAGTTTGACTCATTGTTCCCCTGATGACTTCAAATAATCCTTTTTTTTTCTCTGAGGTTTTAAGAAACTCGGAGTAGAGATTGAGGGTAATTAATTGCATTAATAAAGCAATTGTTCCTCTGGGAGAGCCCGGCAAGCTACTGAGAGTATCCTGCCTACACGGCAGAGCCTGGCAAGCTATCCGTGGTGTATTAGATATGCCAAAAACACTAACAACAAGTCTCACAATGAAGATGTTACTGGTGCCCTCTCGAGCAAATCGATGAACAACAGGATGACAATGCTACAATAAAGCAGTTATTAATGTCCCCATTCTTTCAGTGAGGACACAAATATTTGCTTCACCCTCAATTTATTAGACAAAAACATTTATTAGACAAAAACTTTCTTTTAGTAGCCCTATTGAGACAAGTTAAAGAAATAAATTTGCATAACTCCAATGTTTGGGATGACTCTTAGGTAGGAAATATGTTGGGCATTGATCAATTATAGAGTGAACCCATGTTAAGTATTATAAAATTGAAGCATTTTTTGTTGGTTTTGAGGTCACAGCCAATAGTAATCAGGGGACTACTTTTGACTCAGTGACCCAGAGATCACTCCTGGTAGTGCTCAGAGAACTATGCCATGTTGGCCACTTGCAAGGCAAATGCCGATAGCACAGCGGGTGGGCCGTTTGCCTTGCATGCGGCTGACCTGGCCGACCCAGGTTCAATTCCTCTGCCCCTCTCTGAGAGCCCAGCAAGCTACCAAGAGTAGATTGCCTGCATGGCAAAGCTTAGCAAGCTACCCGTGTCATATTCGATATGCCAAACACAGTAACAAGTGTCACAATGGAGACGTTTACTGGGCCCGCTTGAGCAAATCCATGAACAACGGGAGGACAGTGACAGTCATAGTGACATTAGTAATTATTGGCTAAGTAAAAAGACAGCACTCACCATAGAAATATATAGATAAATGGTACTCTATAGGATTTGGCTATTTAAATGTTTTTAAATTTATCTTTTATATTTTTTGTGGAGTCAAAAAGATACTTAGAAAGTTCAGGGATGCCACAAGTGATTCTGAGTAAACCAACATGGTGGTTCAGAGCATGAGCCTGATGATAAGATGCTGCTCAGCTCTTGTGATGCCAGAAATTACTGTTTCACTCTGAAGATGCTGGAGACTTAGGCTCTTAGGGGCAGAAGGCCTTCAGGGCTGCACCCCGTGATATTTGGGGGACCTTCTTATGCCAAAATGGAACAAGTAGGTCCTATATTATGAAAGTGTCCTAACAACAATACTATCTCCCAGCCAATTTTATTTTCTGTTAAACTAATGTGGAAAAAGTGGATGGAGGGCATTTTTTTCATCTCTTATTGAGTCTGATGCAGCATTTATTGTTTTGAGAAATTAATTTTTGTAATAAATTATATGAACAGTTAAAATTACACAGTATTTTTTTTTACCAAAGTAAATACAGCTTTTTGTCCTGACACTGTCATATGATTCTTGGAAATAATATATGTGGTTGTATACCTTTTCCATATTTAATGTCGTGGGCAGGTTTGGGCTTAAATATAGATGATGTAGTGAAGGAAAATTGTACTGATTTAGAATATTTCCTATAATGGCTAATTTGACACCTCTAGAATTTGTAAGGTTTTTATCTGTCTTTTCCAGTCCCCATAGATTCAAGGAGCCATCTTTTATCTAATAAATTTTTATTCTAATATTTAATAATATCACAGACTTTTCTGCCAGATGGTTCTCTTATAGTGAAAAATGTTTGGAAGCTAAGGAGAGGAGAGAAAGATATAACTGATGCTAAACCTAGAGACTAAAACCTTCAGTCACCTTAAGGAACACAGGAAAAGTATGTGTATTTATTTTAGATGCATGTTTGGAAAGGACATTTCGTTACACACCATCTAGATATATTTTTCCTCTTTAAACAATTTCAAAATTGCTAAGAGCCAAGTAAAGATCAGGCAGAAAAATTGGCACAAACTGCAAAGGAATTGATCCTCTAAATTGCAGGGCATGCTACCACCTTTTTTTTCTAGTGAAAACATTGTGTATTTCAGCGCCTCCCAGTTGGGAGTCTATGATTTAAAATATCACAAGTGAGATTGTATACAAATGACTCATACAGTTTATTTAACATCTTTTTCCTTTTGGGATTTTAGCTATTACAAATTTTTTTCAATGAAAACTTTTATATATTTATATTATATATTTATCTTAAAAATTATAAAGATAAATATATAAACATATGCCTCTCAGAGAGCCCAGTAATCTACCGAGAGTATCCCGCCCGCATGGGCCAGAACCTGGAAAGCTCCCCGGGGCATATTCGATATGCCAAATAGAGTAACAACAACAGGTCTCATTCCCCGGACCCTGAAAGAACCTCCAATCATTGGGAAAAGACGCGTAAGAAGAAGCTGCTAAAATCTCAGGGCTGGGAGGAACAGAGAGTTACTGGTGCCCACTCGAGTAATTCTATGATCAATGGGATGACAGTGATACAGTGACAGTGATAATTAAAACGTGTGTGCCACTTGAAGAAAAATGAAGAATTTGTAGTGAAAAGTTAATTTTTCTGAATGGTGTGTTGATGTTATTTCATACATTTCTTAATGTTATTTAAGTGCAGAATTTTATTGTTTGTGAGACAAATAAGTTCCTTTAGAAATAGTTGATGCAACTTTCATTTTTGAAGTACTTAAATTTAATAATTTGAAGAGGAAGATTAGCATGGTGATTATGAGATTTTTTACACAATTTAAGGATCAGACAAACTTTAATGTAGTCCTGCTCTTGTGCAGTACACAAGAGCTAGATCTTTCTGAGTCTCGGAGGTCTATAACAGGCCCAGTGTGAGAACTGTACCATGTACTAGTTTGCAGCGCCCTGAGGGTCCTCCTAAGCAATTCCTGCAGATTCCACACCATTTTCCAGGCTCACACCTCTGGCCCATGGGGGCTGAGTTGTAGATTTAGAGGTTCTTTGATCTCCTTACAGCTTGTGGAGCAGCTCATCCTTTTGGGGAATTTCTAGGTCCCAGAGTGGAAGCAGGCAAAGGAGGAGACTAGCTTTGGGGAAGAATGGAACCTTCACTGGAGTCACAGATATGCTCTCAGTGGGAGCATGCTCTGTCTCAGGGTCCTTTCACATTCTGTGTCTCCTGGTGGCCTGGCAGCTTGAAACTCTAGCTCTTGGTTGTGGCACTACTGCTGTGCTCTCAGGAGTTTGCAAGTGCAGGGAGCAGCCTGTGGCTTTCAGGGCAGCCCACAGCTCTGTGCTCTCTTAGTGGGCTTTGCAGCAGGGGGCCATTTTTAATCCTCCCAGGTTCTCTGGGAGCATCTCTGTGGCCAGGGGCAACTCCTAGAAGTGTGAGCATCCCATTAGTCACCCCCACAATGCCTCTCCTGCAATGCCAGTTCTCTCAAGGCCCGGGTCTTGGGGGAACTTTCTCTTATGGGAGACCAGGTGAGGCCAGGTCCATGCCAGTGCCTGGGAACGTACCCAAGCACTTGAGATCTTAATGTTTGGGTCTTCCCACTCCTAAAGTCCCCGCTGTTTTGCTTAAACCAAGGATTCATTTCGTTCCCAAACATGCCGACAGATAGAGACCCTTCAGACCAAAGACCTGATGTGGGAGAAAAGTATACGTTTGCCATAGCCCCACAAGTGCTTACCTCCCACAATGATCCTCAGTGACACTTACCTTTTGGAATTCACATCTGTTGTCTAATTCCCTCTGCACTGCACAGACTCATCTGCACTGTAGAGAAGCACATGAAATGGGAAACTGAAAGCTCCAGTCAACAATCAAGTCTATAAAAAAAAAGTCTATAAAAGAATAAGTAAATAAATAACCTTGACCTCAAAGTGCGTTCTCCCATCCTTGTAATGATGGATTCCACATAATTTAACTTCCATCTCTTGGGATGCCTTGAGCCAGAATTTTCCAGTTAATCTTTCCTGATATCCTGACTCAAAAAATCATGAGGTACTAGACATTTGCATGGCTAATTTTGAGTTAATTTGTTGCACAGAAGATAATAACCAATATTAATAATACCGGGAAAGAGCTTATGGCTTGTATTTGATAATCAAAAGCTTGTTGGCATAATGGTAAATGTATAATATTAATCATTTAGTTTTTGTTCTTGTATAAACCCTGTACTTTGCTCATATTTTCAAATTACATTCTGATTAACCATTATCTGGAAATTTGAAATGCCTACAACTAGAACCCATCTCCAGAAATTCTGATTTACTGAATCAGGGGAAGTTCCAGATACCTTTATTTTTAATGCCTATCATCTATTTCTGAGATGCTCATCATCCCAGAAACGGGAATGTATCTAGCTGTTCAGTATCCTCAGCACCAGCTGGAGTTTTCTTGCATATCATAGAAATATATTCCATAAATTTTTCCACTTTTTAACACTAAACATTTCTCATTGGGGCATAAGTAATAGCACATCAGGTAGGGCGCTTGTCTTGCACACGGCTAACCTGGGTTCCATCTCTAGCACCCCACCTAGTCCCCCAACTGTTTCCAGGATTGATCACTGAGCACTGATTCAAGACTAAGTCCTGAGCATGGCTGGATGTGAACCCCAAACCAAAAATTAATTAATTAATTAATTAATTAAATTGCAAGAATTTTGTGCCTTTGAAAACTCCTCAGTGCTGGTCTGACTGGGATGATTACTTCTCTCTATGCCAGCCATAACAGCTGGAATTCCCTATTTATCCAAAAAGCTGAATCTCCACATGCCAATGCTTAATCCAACATTCACAGCTCAATTCAGATACCACCTATCATCTCTCAGGTAACCCTCCATTAGTCTGAGAGCCTTTGAGTTCCCAAAGCAGGTTTTCTTTAATAGCATCTTAAACAAGTAACATCTATAGCTTATTTCCTCTTTCTAAGTTCCTGGAAACAAGGGTTGCTCTCATCTATCTCATATTGACTGTCACGCTCTTTGATTTGAGATGTCAATTCAAGCCCAGGTGCTTGTCACTTTGTGGAAATACAGCCTCTTTTTTTTTGGTGAAGCTTTTCAGGATGCTCCCTTTAAGTATGCGTGAATGTAAAGTAATTCTGTATTTCTACTCCTGAAGCATCAAATAAGCTGCCATTATAAATAGGATGCTGTGCCAAGACAGATGACTTCTTTGCTGACACCTGATCTCTTGCTCCTCACTGGCAAAATAGACTGACGGATTCTGAGGAATTTTCGATTGTACCCCACTTCTGTCTGCAGAGTAACCGAAACACAGTCTCATGGATCATCGATTAAATTTGAGTTCATTATAATGATAAAGATCAAAGTAGCAGGGAATTCAATATGCTTAATTATGACTTCAAAACGCAAAGGAATCAACCACAGCTCCCACTCCCTTAACCTTGAAAAGGTTTATGTTTTCTTTGTCCAGGAGCAGATGAATTCCAAGTACAGGTGATGTTCATCAGGGTGTTGACATTAACTTGGTTTAGACTTGGGGGAGGCAAATTCATTCAGTTCATCTAGGGAAGGTGGGAGGGTTTTTCTATTCAACTGTCATCACTATTGTGCTTATTCTACTAAATTTTGGAATTTATACTCTTTATAGTGAAGGTCCTAAGTGGAAAGTCTCCAAAGGAGACGTTACTGGGCCCGCTCGAGCAAATATTTTAATAGTAGGTATAATATATTGAGTGATTTGTTTTTGCTAAGCCCTATCTTAGGATCTTTCTTCAGTGATGTGTACCATTATGCTCCTGTACACTTTGTGAGTTTAAGGGAAATGTGTACTTTATCCAGTGTTGGATATTGCACTATCCAATTTAATGTTTAGAATAATAAAAAGGAGGAGATGTGCTTATAATTTTTTGAGGTTTATAACATATAGGTTTCAAGTGTACTAGTGTACTTCAATGCCAGCATGTACTTTGTTTTCATCACCAAAAGTTTAGTGTCCAACTTTTACTGTACAATTAACACAGTTTGCCCTCATTCTATTCCCATCTGGTAATCACCATTACATTTTGAGAACTTAGTGTAAAATAAGGTTGAACTATTCTTTTATTTGCTTCATTTATTTATCATCTAAATGAGTGAAACATCAAACATTTTTCTTTATTTGGCTTGACTATTTCACATAACATAATTCCCTCAAGGTCAGTTCATATTGTTGAAGATGGTAAATTTCAAAAACCGAATAGCTGAGTCTTCTATTGTGTGCATATGTACCACATTTCCTATCTACTCATTTGTCAATGGGCTTTCAGGTTATTTCTAAATCTTTACAATTATAAATAAAATTGAAATGAACATAGGGACCATATATAATATTGAATTTACTGTTTTTATAGTCTTTAGATAAATATTCAGAAGCAGAAAGACTAAATCCTGATACTCATAATAATTTATTTTAGGAATATCTATATTGTTTTCCATAATAACTGCACTAATTAATATTCCCGCCAACAATGTACAAGGATACCTTTTTCTTCATATCCTTGACAATTCTTGTTTCTCCCGTTTTGACCGTAGACATCTAATAATATTTTCATTGTCTCCATTTTACAGATGAGTAGAAAGATGCTCTGATGTTAAATGATTTAACTGGGTTACACACGAAGCTGCATGGGTGATCCAGGATTTAAACCATACCCTCTGATTTCTGCCCAATTTTGAAACTAGTCTATTCTGTTTACTATAAACTTGGCCACTTAAAATATTTCTATTGAAACCAATTTTCTGGAAATCAATCACTTGAAAACTCACTTTAGAAATTATTGTTAATATATTAACAGAGTGCTAAGTTTAATTTATTCCTTAAGAATGTTTGTTTACACAAATCTTGTGTACTAACATATTTATATTTTCACACTGACTGACATTACAATTTTAGAAACGCTTTCTCTTCCATTCCTTTC
Organism: Sorex fumeus; assembly: GCF_029834395.1. Classification (NCBI taxonomy): domain Eukaryota; kingdom Metazoa; phylum Chordata; class Mammalia; order Eulipotyphla; family Soricidae; genus Sorex; species Sorex fumeus. The sequence continues at coordinate 64,622,177 of NW_026606129.1, forward strand.
GCCCTTTAATTAACAGTTTCCTCAGCCTCAAGCTGGAAGTTTTACAGTCTTTTACCCTGTCATCTCCTCACCTCATCCTTTCTGTCAAATAATGTTCCTTATTTTAAATTGAAGGATTTCTTCACTAGAATCTTTTGTAATGCGGATAATCAGTCTTCAATTTACAAGTACTATAAATTTTGATTTTCATATATTAAGTTGTTTTAAATAAGGTCACACATTGAGATGAAGTGAGACTTTCTGTGTTGATAAGATTTCTAAGGGGAAACCTATTTAGGAAATTCACTTTAAGAAAAAAATTAACTCTATTCTAATTGCATTTGGTATTAAGGGACTAAGAGAGATATGATAACAAACTGCAGAGGGACATAGTTCATGGCCTTTAATCTTGCTCATATTAGGGAAAATGAGAAAGGAGTTTTATCAAAGGAAAGACCTTTGAAGGACAAAGATAAAAGATTACCTTAATAATAATAGGAAATATTAAGGAAGAGTAAGAAAGAGGATCTGAGCACTAATTAAGCATAGAAAATATTACTATAAATAACATTTATTGAGTATTTAAATGATATTATATTTGTCATGGAATAGTCTTTATTCTCCAGGGTTTTTTTAAGGGATTCATCCTATAAGTATATTTTAAAAAATGACAACTTTAAACTCCACACAAGAAATATGGAGCTTTTATTTTATCCTTTAAGTTGAGAGAAATAGAGGTACTTGACAGTTTTTGTTTTCTTTTAAATTATTAGAAATTTATATTGTGGTCTCATCAACTTCTGGTCTGTAAGATTTTCTAATACAAAGAAATACATCTTATTTGATATTATATAATGTTGGGAATAATTATTAACTTAGAAAATATCAAATATGTAGCAAATATTTAATATTTATCTAATTTTTATACATATTTATTGACTTGAGCTGGAGTGATAGCACAGCGGTAGGGCGTTTGCCTTACAGGCAGCCAACATGGCCGACCCGAGTTCGATTCCTCCGCCCCTCTCGGAGAGCCCAGCAAGCTACTGAGAGTATCTCGCCCGCATGGCAGAGCCTGGCAAGCTCCCCGTGACGTATTCGATATGCCAGACACAGTAACAACAAAGTCTCCAGTGGAGACATTACTGGGCCCGCTTGAGCAAATCGATGAACAACGGGAGGACAGTGACAGTGACTGTGATTTATTGACTTGTATTGAAGTATCATTGACATATTATAAACATGTTGCTTTTATGTCCAGTGTGATTAGTTTCTGTGCATGGATTTATGTTTCAATTTGTGAAAATTTTGCTTCAGTGAAGCTTTCCTTTAACTTTTATTGTGGTACCTTTGCCACTGATTAATTTTTTAGCTAATTACGTTGAAAAAAAAGTCCTAATGTCGTCTTTCTTTTAGAAAAGCATTTTTGTTGAATGAGGGATTCTAAGTTTTGAGGGATTTTGATTTCAAAGTTTTAAAGATATTGCTCCACTATCTTCTCACTTCCTTCACTTTTAAGAAGAAATTTTACTATAATGCTTATTTTTACTTCTCTGCAACATAATGTCTTTTCTCTGTGACTGAATTTAAGATGATCTCAATAGTTATTTTAAATTATTTAGACATTGCTGTGATTTTGTATAGTTCTCTCCATATTTACAGGGCTTGGGAATCCATAAGACCTTAGATTCAGGGTTTACAGTTTTAATCAAATTTGGAAAGGTTCAACCCTTATTCTCCAGTATTTTTTCTGATTGTTCCTTTTGAAAGTATGGCAGTTCTTACTTTAGGTTATTTGAAGTAGTACTGTCTATTTAAGAATATATTATTACCTACCTGTTTCACTTTGGATGTTTCTATTCCTAAATGAAATCTCTTTAAGTTCACTAATCATTCTTCTACACTTGGAATCTGCCATAAATCCTGTGCAATCTCTATTTCATTTCAGACATTTTAGATTACATCTACAAGTTGAATTTAAATTCTTCTTTTGACCTCCAAATGTTCATCTTTCTATTTCGAACCAGTTACAAAAGGTTTAGTGGGAAAAAAATACCAGTATCAATGTCATCATCATGTTCTCTTTCTTTCTTTGCTTGCTGTGTTGTGATGGTGAAAAATAATGGGCCACCTATCGGGGCATTACCTATTGCTAAGGCAGGTCCTGTAGCCCCTACGTGATAAATCAATTCCAAGTGTTGGTGTTGAATAGGGCCTTTGCAAGCAAGCATTGCTGTTCAGGGTAAAAACAAAGTAGATACAGGAAATCTTCAGGACAAAAAACGTTGTGCAGAAAAATATGGGTGAACACAGCTAGGTGCAGAACTTCACTCCTGGCGGTGCTCTTGGATCATGCAGTGCCTGAGGTTGAACCTAAATCTCTGGGATGCAAAGTAATGAGAATTTTTATTTCCCTTATCTTGGTATTCTTAAAAACAAAATCCTAGATGTCTATATTCAACTTCTTGACTCTATCTACAATGCAGTTATAGCAACTGCAGTGTTCTTATAAGCTAATCCTATACCTGTTTCACTTCTGAGACAGTTTTGATATGTTTTATCTAATAAATTATATATTCTGATCTCTTTGTGCACTTATTAATATTTGATTGCATACTAGATGTTGTGAGTTTTAACTTGTTTAAAGCCGAATTTTAAAATTACTGTATAGGACATTGAGCCTTATTCAAGAATCAGTTAAGTTATTGGAAGCCGTTTTGTCTATTTCAATCTTGATTTTATGAGTCTTTAGGAAGACAAAGGGATGGTGGAGTGAAGTGAACATTTTGGGGAAGGGGGAAGGAAATGTGCAGAACTGTGTGATGCATGAAACCCTGTCATTAATAATATTGTAAATCATGGTGCCTAGAACAAAAAGTAACACACACACACAAACCACAGAGTTAGGAAAAACTACAAAGGTGTGAGTCAAGGATTAATTGGTCCTATTACTATAGATTTCATTTTTACTTTTTAAATTTCATTCCACTTGGAGGTTCCAGGCACAATTTCCAAACATGTGTGTACAACTCTTTACTCTGACAAGAAATATGCAAAATTTTGTTGTCATTTGAGTATGGGTAACTAAAACACAGTCTGGTGACTGTTGGTGGTCAAGCTTCGTACACTTCAAGTAGGGTCAGTCACAGTCACTCCCAAGAAGGAGCTAAAAAATAGTTATTGTCTATTATCATTCTGAAACTACCAATTCTTTCTTCAGATTTTTGACCTGATTTGCATGCTCTGTACCAATAAAAACTTGAGTGACCCCAGACTGATTCATTTGGTTAAAGGACCACTAGTCAGAACCTTGAGGGACTTCTGATTTTCATAGCTGACCAGAGTGGGTCCAATTCCTATTCATCAGTGAGTCCAATTCCTATTTATCAAGTCCAATTCCTATATATATATAAATATATAAATGTATATATATATATGTCCCATCCAGGCAACTTGGGGATTTGTTTTAACATCTTAATATATAAGAAGTATAATGTAATTATGCTTTATGAATCTCAGTAGTCAGTTTCAGATAATTTATCTGTGTCTCTGACAACTTCTGGTTGACAGTGGGGAAAACACGTGGAAGAAATCACCTGTTATATTTTTCCATATTTTTCCATGGACGTACTCAATATGGTCTTAGTAGAAATATGCAGTCTTCAAGATAAAAACTATGTGAATAGTACATTCTGGGTTCAAAGTGTGCCTGTATACTTATCTATGCACAAATATATACAAATGTTCATATACATTGATACATTCCCTGATATATTTTTATTGAAAACAGTGTATTAAGAGTAGAGTCCAATGCATTATTTAATCTAGTTGGAGGGGTGTGGAGGATAAGAGGTGAACTAGAACTAGATAACATACGAACATTGCTGGAGAGTTTTGGGATCCTTCGGTGGTGGCGGAGCAGCAGGAACTATGTCCCATAAACATTACCATAGATATTATAACTCTTGTAACTATGGTTATGTAACTAAAATGCAATTTTTTTCAATAATATATCTTACATAAAAGGGAAGATATCTAGGAGAATTGAGACAAACCCATCTTTCATAAGGCATTTGGGAAAGGAACCTTCCTTTAAAGAATTATGATGGATCTCTAATTCCCCAATGGCAATAAGTTTCAGCGTAGTCCAAATATGAAATTAATATAAAGAAATGAGTCATAGTAAATAATCTATACAAAATAGAGGATACATAAAAAATAACTCACCTCATAAGTAGCTAGTATTTGTCATATTGGTAGATTTTCTTCTAGACTATCTCTTTGCCTGTATGTCCTATTACATATAATATGCATACAATTGTTCAGAAATATATTTGCTCTCTTTAATCTATTGGTTAAATCCTCTACTTGATATTATTAAGGCTATAAATTCACCACCTACTAATAGCCTGGACTTAGGTGCTGTTCCAGCAATCCTTGTTTCCTCAGTCAGCCCTTGTTTCTCTCTGTCTCTGTCTCTCTCAGTCATTTCAGACTTTGCCACACCTCCTTGAACTTCAGCCACCGCTCCTTCTCTTTTCCCTGTCAGTAGGTGCACTCATTCTCTAATTCCTTTAATAGAAAGAGACACCCTATCCTTTAACTTTCCTGCAGCCGATCCCACTGCATGACACATCTGTATTCTCATGTGTTTTTCTACTTCTTTACTGGCGTGTTTCGAGCTGTTACTTGCTCTGTTACTTGCTCACATACCCTGTGGTACTCTGTAAACCTCCTTTCCTTTTAAATAGTCTTCACAGAGTTCCCCAAATATTAGCGTACTCTAGAACCTCTAGCACTTCTCAGTTTTTTGACCCGACCAACCTCTTTCCTGTCTCTGGATTCTCACTCCCTTTTTGTTTGTTTTGAGGGCCACTATCAGCGGCTCTCTGAGCCTATTCCTTGGTCTGCACACAGGGGTCACTCCTGATGGGCTTGAGGGACCATATGGGGTGTCTGGGATTGAACCTGGGTTGGCTGTATGCAAGGCAAATGTCCTATTGCTGTTATCATCGCTCCAGCCCCAAGAGTCTCACTCATGCTGTTTCTGGAATGTTATTCCTTCTCCACTTTCCTGTAGATAGCTGCATTGAGATTTCTTTGAGACTTCTGTTATGATGTCCATCTCTTTGCAGATGTTTTTTGTAATTGTCTCAGTAGGAAGCTCATCTCTGGGGTTTTTGCTTCAGCATTATGCTTGTTTCTCTTATAGTGCCAATCAAGAGACCTAGAACTATTGGTTTGTTCCTTTATTTATTTTTAATTTCTCACAAATTTACAAAATTTTACAAAGGCAGATTGTTTTAATCACTAACCTTTACTGAGATGCCCACAGAGCATCAAATACTACATTATTTGTTGACTGAGTGTTTTAACAACTTCTGAATGAACATCTTCCTAACGTGGGAAACTTTCAGCTGAAGAAAATTTGACTTGTATTTTTTTCTTTTAAGAGTCTCCCAGCAGTACTTGGTGGACAGGGACACATCCTATAATACTCAGTTAACCAGAGCAGAAAGTGCAGTGCTTGGGCCCAGCAGTTCTGGGCAACACCAGGGTGACACCCAGTTCTTCGGGGTTACAACTAGCTGTACTTGGAGGGCCATAGTCCTGTCATTGTAACTCAGATTCCTGCACATGCAAGTCATGTGCCCCAAACCACTGAGATATCTGGCCCTTATCTTGATGTTTTAATTTGGTCCAACGTTTAGAAGTAAAACTTAGTTGTATCGTATAGACCTTATAATCAATAGGATCATCGTACAAATTCATATGAAAGTTAAGATTTTTGGTGGGGAGTCATACCTGGCAGTACTCAGGGATCACTTCTGACAATAGTCAAGGACCATATGTGATGCTAGGAATGAAACTGGGGTTGGCAGCCTTCAGCCTGTAAAGCAAGCACCTTAACCCTTGTACTATATCTCTGGCCCTTGAACAGTTAGATATGAATAGACACTTTAATATTTTATATAAATTTAGTCACCCCCCTAGGTTGTATAGTAAGAAATTATTATAAATTATTATAAATTTATAAATTATAAATAAAATGGCCCAATTTCACAAGTTATTATTATTAACTTAATAATAAAAAACTCTTTCTTCAATTAAGTTAATCTATTAATTTTTCAGTCCAGGAGCACTAAAAGGGTTAAAAATCATGTGTTCCAGAAATGTCAGATAAAATCAAGAGAATTGCTTGAATGACTAGGATAGAAGTGGATTGAGTTCCTACCCTAGCAGGAGCTAAATATTATACTGTGATTTTGAATTTTATTCAAACATCACAGATATCCAGGATGTCTCCTTACAACATAGAAAAGAGCTTACATTTGGAGATTTTTTGTTTGTTTTGGTGCTACACCTGGCACTACTCAAGAGCTACTCCAGTCTGTGCTCAGGGGTCACTTCTGGTGGTGGTCTTGGAATTGTGCAATACTGGGGTTGAACCTTGGGCTTCCAGCATACACAGCATGCATTCCAGCCTATTGAGTTATCTAGATGACCCTTCAGTTTTAAGATTTTTAATAATTAAGTATAGGATTGACCTCACTTTGGGGTCACCGACATCTCTGCTTGTGCACATTCTTCTCTGTCCTTTAAGAGCACTACTTTTTGGGGTCACCAACATCCAAATTGGAAGTACCTTATTTCCCCCTTTTGACTAATGAGGCTCTCTTCTCTCTCCTTTTCATCTTTCTATTTTCCTAAATAAACTACTTTGCTTCTCAAAATACAAATAAAATAAAATATCAATATTATATTACAGATTTTTATTTTGCAAAACTTGAATCCTAGAAGCTTAATCCATTTCTGACCTTTAAGTGCAGTAGCACTTTTTAATTTATGGTTTTATTTTAAAAATGAACTACTTTATTGTAGGAAATTTGGATTTCAGATAAAAGTTTAAAGAGAAAAGTATGTTTTATTTCCTCCCTAATCCTGCTTTGTTGAAAATTGTGGAGGTCAAATAAAATCCATAGGAATTTCTGTTCTGGAACAGATTAATGTGATTACTATTATAAAGGTTATGAAAGTCAAGTCATATGTGAATGCTGATTTTAAAAATATTAACTTTGAACCTTTGAATGAGTGTGTTTAAATTCCTTGCAAATTTGCTAGTTCCTAAAAATTCCTTATTCTCTCTGTATTTCTAATAGCTCATAGATTGTCACATAAGAGATGTGACAATTATTTGGTATTATCAAGGGAAGAAGAAAACTCTGTTCCTTTTCTATGGAGAGAAGTAAATTTCTCGTGCCAAGTTTTTGTACGTTCTCCACATAAACTTATATATACTTATACCTCTTCATATGGTAGTTAAAGTGAGAACAATGAAAATTCCACTAGAGTAAAGTCAGTTTCAAATTCTTGGTATCCCACACTAGAATGCTCCCAGGAGACCTCTGAAGTTTCCCTTGAAGGGCTCAGCTTAGGCAGCCTGACTTGGCAGGAAAATTAGTAGTGTTCAGCTCTGGAAGACTGAAGTTATGGTTGTTTCTCTGTTTAAGGTTTTCCTGTCCTAGGGAGTCCACTGTTGTTACTGCTAATCCAATTAGGTCTTTTACAACAGTCAGTGTGGAGTGCCCTGGACTTGCCGTTTCTTCTTGCCCAGAATGTTAGGGAAAACTTTCCAATGAAAGATTAGCCTGAGTCCAGAAACTGCAGTCGGAGAAGTATACAGATTCCCTCTATGCAATACTTAGCAGAATACAGTGTTTTCAGAGTATTGTCTGCAAATCTTTGTCATACTGTTTGTGAAGTACAGTGTAGATGTCATACATATGATCGTGTATCATTAGAAGTGATAGTCATGTACTGCTGAACACCACATACAGACTAGGTGTAGTGCTAAGTAATTTACTTTTTCATAACTCATTGATTTTCCCATAGATTTTCTTTTTATTTAATGTAGGAGTACTGCTATTTATTCAGCCACTGATTAGCTGATTGAATTGTGCATGAACTCCACCTTACTTTTTTTTCATTTTTTATAATTTATTTATTGAATCACTGTGAGAGCAGTTACAAAGCTTTTGGGTCTAAGTCTCAGTCATACAATGAAACACCATGAAACACCTGTACCTTCACCAGTGCCCATTCTCCACCCCCAACAACCCCAGTATACCCCCACCCAAGACCCTCCCCCTACCGGTATGGCAGATGATTTCCACATTACTCTCTCTCTCTACTTTGATCACATTTAATATTTTGACACCAGACTCACCATTATTATTTGGGATTTTATGCCAACACTCAGATCTGCTGAAAAGGCAACAGTAGACAATTTGTTTTCTATTGCTGGTTATGAATAACATATGATGTCGCATGGCTGCAGTAGTGGCCACACAATTTTGAAATTCTGAAATTTTAACACTTAAATCTTGAGGGATTTTTGCCAAAACCTTCTGGGTTCCAAGATTTGCTCCTGAGTCTCTGGGATCATGGCCATTAAGCAGCTCTATCAATGCCAGAAAGGCCATTCGTGGGCGATGACTTGGGGTCTCGTTGGGGTGGGGAGGACAGGAATGGCTCCACTCCTATCCCATGAGGCCCAAAATGTCTCATCACTGCGGGCCCAAACCTGACTGTCCAATGGCCTCTGGAGGATGACAGCCACCGAGCCACCAGGGGGAAGCTGGTGGAGGGACAACACCATTTCCCCCCTGGGGTGGCCTGGTGACAGTAACCTACTGTGGGGTCCGGACTCATTTCTGCCCAAAGCTGCTGGGTTTCAAGATTTGTTTCTGAGTCTCTGGGATCATGGCCGTTAAGCAGCTTGATCAGGAGCCAGAGAGGCCATTCGTGGGCGATGACTTGGGGTCTCGTTGGGGTGGGGAGGAAAGGGCCAGCTCCACCCCCATCCCGTGAGGCCCCGTGTGTCTTGTCACTGCAGGTGCAAACCTGACTGTCCAGTGGCCTGTGTAGGATGGCGGCCACCAGGCCGCCAGCGGGGAACAGGCTAAGGCACAAAACCTATTCCCACCTGGGTTGGCCCAGCACCGGTAACCTACTGCAGGGACTGGACACATTTCTGACAAAAGCTGCTGGGTTTCAAGATTTGTTTCTGAGTCTCTGGGATCATGGACATTAAGCAGTTCAATCAAGAACCAGAGAGGCCATGCCTCCAATTATATAGCTGAGCCGGAGGTGGTTTGTGGGTGTGTTTCCCACATACCTAACTTTTGGCCATTTACTTTCTTGGTAAACTTTGTCCCAAGTTTTTGGGGTCTGGCCAAAGGCACAGCAGCAATTTTAGGGTATCTGGAAGTCTGAAAGCACCATCAGGCTGCTGATTGACCTGCTGGTGGCATCATATTCCCTTCCCATAGATTTTCAGGCAAGTTGTAGCACTGTCTTCCCGTTGTTCATTGATTTGCTCGAGCGGGTCCAGTAACATCTCCATTGTGAGACTTCTTGTTACTGTGATTTTTTTTTGCAACTTCATAGGGGAGGAAACAAAAGCTAAGAAAGGTGAAGCACTCTTGAGGTAACATAATGTGAAGTGAATAAGAAGGCTTGTATACAGGTGTATCTGGTCCCTCAAATCTGCATGCTTCACACTGGCCTTTGTGCCTCCTTAAATGTAAAGGTTTTAAAAACATTACTGACATAATAGTTTTTATCTAGAGGTCTCTAGGTAGCAGATCCTTACAAAGATTCTATGAATTCTGTGATCCTGTACTCATTCTACACATATTTTACAAAATTGAAGTTCCAAGAGACGGTCACTTCCCATTGACAACCTTTCAACACTAGAACTTAAATCTGCCTAGGAGCAAAAAGCACTGCCTCAATGCTGATGTCTTCACAATATTGAGGACCTTTTCATCCAAATAAATATTCGCAAATGCAAAGAGATTTATAAGTCCCTGTATAAGACATTCTTGCTGATTAAGGGTGATAGACGAGGTTACAAAATTAACCTAAATGCTACAGATATCGTTGGACATTTCCCCTGTTGAAACACAGGAGGAAGATATTAGAGAATAACCCAGTGAGAGCTTCTTCAAGTAGTCACCATACACCCCAAAGAGACTTCTTTCTCAATGCCAGCAAAGACTCACACAGAACTATTTTAAATAGCAAAGGAATTTAAATCTGTAGGGCTCTTGTTGCTGAGTGACTGTGGCTTTTGTCATTTTGTTTTTGTTTTGTTTTTAGTTTTTGACTTTATGACTTAAAAAAATCAAGAGCAGAGCTTTTGCAAAGCTTTTTATTAACAGAAAAATGTGCAGAACTGGCTGCAGAGGAAGTACAAAAAGAACCAAGTACAATTTCTGTCAACTAGTATTTTAGTAATGCTCATTTTCCAGTGAGCAGTCTACTTCCTTCACTACATAGATTCAGTTCCCCTGTTTTGAGGTCCTTTGGCAAAAGAAATATAAACTGAATAGTCAATTTCACTAAGAAGTGTTGAACACCTCCTACAGAAGGAATAAAAAGACGAAGTAGACAAGTCTCTGTTCTTGAACCTGATAATTTAGTTGCTTGATAAAACATACACAATCCAGAACACTTCTGTTATGTTGAAATGGAACATTGTACTAACACAATTTTTTTCTGAGAAGTATTTTCTGGCCAAAATATTAGGAAAGGTTTCCTGAAGGAAATATTTGAGTATTTGACATGGGTATAAATTCTGTAGGACTTTAAAGAGAATATACAAAAGTTTTCTAAAAAAAATGAAGGACTGTAGATAATGTTTGGCTTTTCACGGTTACATATTTTGTTCAAAGAATTTTTTAAATATATACACTCCTATTTAGCACTTACATCATTTTCAGTTGACTGAGAACAGTGAACGCAGATAAGTAACTTACTTAAATTACACAGAGCACATAACAGAGTTAGTATTAATACCCAGGGTGTTTCATCACAACATTCAAATATTTAATTACGTACACTGCAGTATCTCAATAGATAAAGCACCATGGCTAGGATATTGGTAGTACATAATACCAAAAGAATAGTAGGAATTATAACTATCACATACTTCCAATGAGAATTTTTAGTGCAAAGTTTCTAGGCCTATTACTTTTATCTAAGAATGCCTGCCACAACTGTTGTACTATCTGACTTGTTTAAGCTGAGTGAACTGAGAGACTAAGTCACTGTATCACTGTTATCCTGTTGTTCATCGATTTACTTGAGCAGGTGCCAATAACATCTCCATTCGTCCCAGTCCTGAGATTTTTAGCAGCGTCTCCTTACTTTTTCTTCCCAATGGTGCCCAATTGGAGGCTCTTTCAGGGTCAGGGGAATGAGACCCGTTATTGTTACTGTTTTTGGCATATCGAATATGCCACGGGTAACTTGCCAGTTTCTGCCACCCCCAACCCCGGAGAGACTAAATAACTTAATTAAATTATATTAAGAATGTCAAAGATCTGAGTTTTCAGTGCTCTCAGTCAATCATATATCACTTTACAAGATAGTCAAGAAGATAAATATCTTTGAATACTGTCAGGAATTTTGCATTTATTGTATATCCAACATGGTTCTGTTAAAGGTTTGTGAGCTGGAGGTGCTATGGTTTGATCTGGGACTTTAAATCATTAACAAGGCATTGGCATTGGATATATACTAGAATGGAAAATCAGAGTAAGAGGCCAATTATAGGATAGCTGTAGTAGTGATTACTCTTTACTACTCTAAGAGTTGGGCTGGAGCGATAGCACAGTGGGTAGGGCATTTGCCTTGCACGCAGTCAACCCAGGTTCGATTTCTCTGTTCCTCTCGGAGAGCCTGACAAGCTGTCGAGAGTATCCCACCCTCATGGCAAAGCCTGGCAAGCTACCCATGGTGTATTTGATATGCTAAAAACAGTAATAACAAGTCTCACAATGAAGATGTTACTGGTGCCCACTCAAGCAAATCAATGAACAATGGGAGGACAGTGCTACAGTGCTACTCTAAGAGTTCCATTTATGCTAAATGTGTAGTCCAGATGAATGGTACTGAAAATTCAATATGGAAGACTAGGAGAGGAGCATGAGATTGTATAATATGGGCTTTGTGAATGACTAGGGTGCTCTTTGGTTTTGTAAAATCTGGAACTCCAGATTTTCTTTCTGGGTTGCAAAATCTAGTAAGAGGTTGGCTGCCTGTTGTGAAATCTTCTGGCCAGGCAGCCACTTGAGCTACCAATTTGGTATGGAGAGAACCTGGAGCTGTGACTACCAGACGCTGAATTGCAGCTGCAGCCACCCCAATTTTAGCCTGGCCAGATGGTGATGGGTTACTGGCTGTTCTCCACAGACCAGAGAAGAGAGCACAACAAAAACCCCAACCGAGAAGCACATGAATTCCCATGACCACAAAAACTTGTAATGAGAGAGTCTCTGGCTCTCTCAGGCATTTTCTTCTCATGTGGTCTGTTACATTTACTCAGGTTGACAGTGCTAAGTCGCACTTTAAGCAAATAAGACTTTCTTTCTGGGTTGAGCCATCTGGTGCTTTTTCTGCATTGATATCCTGATAACCAAAAAGTCTTCCCAGCAGTCATGAGTAGTTGAAAAATTATCTGCAAGGACAGATTAATAAAAACTATTTATAGCATGGCAGACAAAAACTGCAATTAGAACGTAATTCTTGGGTGACAAGAGACAGGATGTTAATTAGATATTCCAAATAATAGTAATGACCATTTGCTTGTTCCATGCATTTCCCCCACATATAATAAACATGACTTTTCAGTAGAATCAGTCACTTGGAATTTACAAGAAACATTTTTTTGGATAATTTCTTTCAATAAAATAATTTGAGTCAATAATCTGCCTCATAGTCAACAGTATTCACATGCCTATGAGAGGTCTGATTTAGATATGGTTAATCAGTTCAGGTCTGGAATTCAGTGATATTCAGGGTTCAATCCCCCTTCTCTCTTCAGTTTATGCTTTTTCCAACCCAGGTGTATACTAGGTATAGGAGGTCTCAAATGATATCATAGCAACAAAAGGGAATAGGTGTACACTTCTATATCTAATTCCACCAGTGTATTTTCTAGCTTCCTACACCCAGTATAAAGTCATTTATTTAGATGTTGACTCAAGTCTGAATGAAGAGTAGACCATCTGCAAGTTCTTCTGAATGAAGACTAGACGGAAATCTGCTGGTTTTTGTTAGACTCCTGGCTCAGGTAACTCGATGAAACAAAGGGCTGTCCTCTGCCTATTCCCAGTGGAAACTGGCTACTTCGTCAACAACTGAAACAGAGCTGCTTACTCCCACAACAGGGGAAAATGTGGGCGATTTATAACATCAGCCACTTTCCATTCAAAATACAGGAGAAGTTTGGGATGCTTGGAATCCACAGTATTCCAGGAATAGGAAATTTGGGGCAATTAAATTTGGGGCAGCCAAAGACCTCCAGGACCAGCCACCACCATGCTGAGACCACTCTCCGCACACATAAAGGTACTGGCAGAGGGACAAAGCCACGCGGGTTCCAGGGCCGAGACCTCCAAGCCTACTCGAATTGGAGTCGAGCATCCTCCACCCAGATCCTCCAAATTCCAGTAGGCGGGGGTCACACCCACCACCTGGCCCCCTGGCGCCGTGTAATCCCATCAGCGGCCAAGACTCAGAGACTATAAAATCCAGATCCCGGAACCGCGGGGCCGCATTCGCGGCCGCGCGACATCTTATCAAAACTTTTTTTTTTTTTATGACATCTTATTGTCTCATTCCTACTTTGGACAAACTTGCAGGCTATCGAATGTAGCCTGCCCACAGGGCAGAGTCTGGCAAACTCCCCGTGGCCTACCAAATATGCCAAATACCAGTAACAATGATGGGTCTCATTCTCCTAAATAGCCTTGAATATAATCTCAGGGCTAGGATGAAAGAGACGTTACTGGGGCCTGCTCGAGGCAATTGGTGAATAACAGGATGATGAAATGAAAAAATGAAAAAAAAGGGGATTAATTTAGTCATTGCACCCTGTGTGTCTGAGATGGAAACAGAAATTGGGAAAATGTCATTTTTATTCATTGGTTCATTTCTGATGAATCCCAGCCCCACGGCAAATAGCGACTCATGTCTCTTTACCTGAATGAGAATGAGGAATGGGAATGGGAATGGAAACAATCTATTGGCTAATAGCTCAGATTATTGTTCCACCTCATACACAGAATCTCTAGTTCTCCCTGTATCTCTCTGTAGAAAGAATAATGACCTTAATCAGCCAAGAAGTGCGATTAAAGAACCCCATCAAGAGATGAATACAAGGTCAGAGCAGAGTGTGAACCCTTTTTTTGTTGTTGTTGATATTTTGGAACCATACTTGGCTGCATTCAGTGCTTACTCGTGGTTCTCTTCTCAGGGATCACTTCTGATGAGTTTGGAAGACCATATGGAGTGCCAGTGTACAAGGCAGGCACTATATCCATTGTACTGTCTCTCTGGCCCCTATATTGTGAACCCTTAACCCAAGCTATATGGATAGCAGAAACTGGAATCTTACCTAGAGTTAGCTCTCAGGATACTGAAATGATGCAAATATTTTGGATTGTTGTGTAGGTAAAACTATCTTAAAGGGCACCTACTTTATTCTACTTTTTGGTATCATGTAATTGCTAAGCTATGTCTGCATTGTAAATCATGCTGAATTTTATGCAATTTTTTGTAGATATGCATAGTTTCCAATGTGCATTGCCAGTTATTATGGATTAAAAGAAACTGATGAGCATCCACTGGTTGGGATTTTAATTTATTCCAGATTCTTGAGTGGATGGTATTTTGGACGAGATCATACACATTCAGGGTTTGATGGTCATAGATTTATGACAAGATCATACACATACAGTTTTGATGGTCAACAGTGTCTTAAAGGTAATATCCTATCATAATAAAACTAGGAGCCTCTAGACCCAGATTTTGGTCATTGATCATGTTATGTCCTTGATCTACCACCTTCTCACAATGATGCATTGAAACACAAATAGTCATGTATCAGCTTAACAGAAAGAAAGAAGGGGATTGTTATCACTAACATTAAGATATTCAGAATAAATCAGTAATAATTCATGGTAAGAATTGGACTTAATAATTATGTAAATAATTGAAGGGCAGTGTTTGTTCTGATTTTAATTAAGTTTCCATTAGGCTAGTTTTAAGACATATAATATAAAATATTTGGGACTTGAATCATCGTTGGTCTTTTTTTTTTAAAATTTTGAATCACTATGTTTTTACTTTTTTTTTTACACCTGATAGTTCACCTAAATTAACAATAATACTTTTCTCAATTCATTAGAAAAAAATATTATAAAACTCTATTCCTATATAAGTAAAATTAACCTCTAATGTTTTATTTTTGGCTTGCTTTCTTTTTCAGTGACTATTAATTACTAGCTATGTTAAAGTTGCAATCATTAGTGCAAGCTGAGAGGGAAAAAGTCACTGGCAATGATGAATGTATAATGTATAGTGTAGATAAATATAGATACTCTTAAGAAAAGCTTGCTCTCACCATAGTGACAATATCAAAACTAAAAAGATACTATCAAGTTATGTCAAAGGATATAAAAGAGCTAGAATTGTCTTACATTGCTGGTGAGAGTGTAAATTGATATAGCTTTGAACAAGTCCCCAGTGGTGCCTGTTTGCTTAGGAAACGCATAAGTTGGTTCATATGTAATATATGTACAAGTATCATATGTAGGATACACGTAACATGAAATACATAGGTAAATATCAAGTGTATTAAGTGCATATACATAAATGTATATATCTAAGCAGTTATATACTTTGACACTTCCCCAAGGACCCAAATAATATGTTAACAACAAACTATTTAAAAAGCCACAAATGCCCCAAGTATTATTATGGGCACTTACATTGTGACGTATTTATACTATGAATTACTTATAGACTGGATAAACAAGCTACAAATTTTTACAGCACAGCAGGTAGGGCATTTGCCTTGCAGGAGGCTAATCCAAGTTCAATTCCTCCATCACTCTCGAGAGCCCTGCTAAGTTACCAAGAGTATCCTGCCTGCACTGCAGAGCCTGGCAAGCTCCCTGTGGCATATTGGATATGCCAAAAAAGAGTAACAACAAGTCTCACAATGGAGACATTACTGGTGCCCACTCAATGAACAATGACAGTGCTACAGTGCTACAGTTACATTTTATATGCAAAATAATTAAACAAGGAAATAAAGGATGCTATAGCATTTAATTCAATTTTAAAATATTTTTAAATAATTTGCTCGAGCGGGCCCAGTAACGTCTCCATTGGAGACTTTGTTGTTACTGTGTCTGGCATATCGAATACTCTCGGTAGCAGTAATAGCAGTTAACTTTCACAGAAAGAGTAGGAGAAAACTTCTGGGATTCTGATAATAATCAGTTTCTTGGTCCAAAAACTGAGTACACAGGACTGTTCATTTTGAAATCATTCAGTTATCCTATACTTTTATGTGGGTCAAGAAATTTAGAAAATTTTCGATGTCAGTAAATGCTTGTTTAAAAAGAGAATGCATGAAAGAGATCAAAAGAAGAACAGATGGAAAAAGCAGGACAAACTAAATATTGTTAAGAAATTAATTGAGTATAAATTGTAAAATGATATTCAAATGTGGAATGTCGCATATGCTGAAACCAAAATAGATTTCAGTGGTCCCATTACTAGGTTTTTACATTACTGTTAAGAAATTCTACAAATCTCAAATCTGTCACATGCCAGTAATATCATTCAAGACACTCAATAATAACCATGAAAAAGAAACAGAGCACACTCAGATAAGTAGTAACATAAGCAGAATGAGCTTCATTCTCGCTTTTAGCTCAGGTTGTATAAACTCATAGACCTCCCTTCTTTCTTTGGGGCTATCTAGAATATTTTATTCTGGCAGCACACTTCTCACAGTGTGGGGACCTGCTTAGAATTACCAGCCTGAGTCAGCCTATTTCATATCAACTGAAGTGGGTCTATATTTATAAGAAGGGTATCATAATGTACCAGCACAATCTAGGAGTTTAATCACCAGGTTGCCAGCTCCAGCCCCAGTCCCCCTAACATGCTTGTCCTCTCTGGCTTTGACTCAGAATCATGTGTTTTTTTAAAATGGACAAGAGAATGAGCATAAAAGCTAAATTGCTGGTAACTAAGAATAGTAGCCAGCAGTCCTGGGAAAAATGCCGGGCTCTGGGGCAAAGCAGGAAAGCTGAGGAAGCTTCTGTTTGGCGGTTGTGCAAAATCAGCCTTGGACTGGAGGATTGATGTAGCTTCTGAAGAACCAAATGCCCCAGAGCAGGTGTCTGAATCCATTGGGATCAAATAAACTCAGCACATTTACTTTGTGAGCACATCAGCATTACATCCTTTCATTTTTCTTTCCCTTCTATTTAGGGAGATTTGTAGAATTTCTTAACAGTAATGTTCCTGAGGTCCTAGGACTTCTTTTTCTCTATTTTTTGCCACACTTCCAACATTTTTCAAAAAACTATACTCTAATTTCACCTCTAGTGAGGTGAAATTAGTGGGTTGGAGCCATAGCACAGCGGTAGGGCGTTCGCCTTACAAGCGGCCAACATGGCCGACCCGAGTTCGATTCCTCCGCCCCTCTCGGAGAGCCCGGCAAGCTACCGAGAGTATTCGATATGCCAGACACAGTAAAAACAAAGTCTCCAATGGAGACGGTACTGGGCCCGCTCGAGCAAATCGACGATCAACGGGAGGGCCTTTATACTCTAATAATTACACAGTATGTATACTACTTTAACAATTCTACTGCAGTCTAAATCAGACAAAAATTGATGGTTTTATTAGTCCATCTATTTCTAGAAATAGGTCCCTGAAGTTCTTGGATAGTAATAACTAATTCTAGGAACCTAGAAAACATACTAACTGTTCAAGCAAACACAAGTGTTCAGCTGTTCAGCAAGCTGGCTGCAGAGATCTTTATCCATAATCAAATATTATTTTAATATTAAAAAATAGTTTCTAGTAAGAATTGAATTTATTATGTATAAGATATCTGCCCTTTAGCCTACCTACTTCGCAGTTGAGAAAACAGAAGCACAGAGAAGAGGCTTTCTCCAGGTGTCAGAACTGTTTAATAATATAGACTATTTGAATCCAGGATCTAAATAAGACTAATATCTCTAAATTAGTCTAGTCCATCGGGTCTGATAATGATTTTCTACATTTTTATGACACCTGTATCACGAATTGGAGATAATAAAATGAGATTGCTCTTACCTGATTATTGTATCAGATTGGTCATGGTCACGGTAACAGTCACGGTCCTCCCGTTGTTCATCGATTTGCTCGAGCGGGCCCAGTAATGTCTCCATCATGAGACTTGTTGTTACTGTGTTTGGCAGATTGAGTCTACAAAATTAATTCTTTATATTTCTCGAAGAGAGCACTGTTCTTTCTAACGATGAGTAATATTGGCTGCATGTCTTAGGACTGTTCTAGCTTATACCTGGGCCTGGAAGTAAGTAACTACTTAATTTTACTCCTTAAAGTGTCTCTGGACAACAAATTATACAGTTACTTTGTGAGTATCTTTGCCTTTTCCAAAAACAATGGCCAGACTTTCTCAACTAAAGGTTGGGTTTCTACAACAGAGGTCAAGGATGAGACTGAGTTTTTCATCTTCCCAAGCCTCCCAGGCTCAAGAGTAGACTGCCACTTAACTAGAAAGGACTATTCAGATAACTCTGGTTTTACCCACAAAGGCTAGCGGGGCCACCTCTCTCACCTGCCTGAGTATAGCACGGAAGTAAATAACACTGAATAAAACTTTCTGAAATCAAGAGGCTATTCAATGCTTTGTTCCCAGGCCTATGGACATCCCTGGGATATTTTAGCACCAGTTATGGCTGGGTGGAGAGAGAGCATCCTGTGAACTGCCATGTGCAGGCTCAGCTGTGTCTGGTGTTGTCTGGAATTTCAAGGGCACTTCCTGAACTCCAAAGTGCTTTAGAAAGCTTTTATCCAGCAAATGTGCCTTATGAAAAATCAGTTCAGGGCCTCATTCCCATTGACTGATTGTTTAAAATCTTCTAGTTTTTTCCAAAGCGTTCTTCTGGGCCACATGACTTCAAAGACAGACCTCTACATGGGAGATAAAAGTCCCTGTGAAATAGTCATTCCCAGCCCTCCCCCAACCCCCTAATTTTGACTGTCAAAAACATTACTCAAACCAACTTAGGCAAAACAAGAAACCTTTTGAGTGTTGGTTCAGATTGCTTCTCCTAGAATGACAAGAATTAGATTTTTTAAAGGGTGTCACAGAGTTTTGCTTTCTGGGCCTTTGTACTATTCATTACTATGTTTTTAGGCAGAATTGTTAAATGCAGTCACAGTGATCAGAATATAGTCCAAGGTTCCATGTTTGAGACTCCTGACAAAGAGAAAATATTTCTCAATCAGCTCCTGAATAAAGGTTCCCCACAAGCCAGAGACAAAAGATTTGGTGAACTGTAGTATGTGGAAGTATTGCCAAGTGCTACTCACAGCTGAATATCTGTAGGTACTAATTTACTTTCCATAAATCCTTGAAAATAAGGTAGCACTGTAGCACATCGATTTGCTTGAGTGGGCACCAGTACTGTCTCCATTGTGAGACTTGTTGTTACTATTTTTGGCATATTGAATACGTCACGGGTAGCTTGCCAGGCTCTCCAAGAGGGATGGAGAAATCGAATCCAGGTTGGCCGCATGCAAGGCAAACGCCCTATCCACTGTGCTATCACAGGAAAAAAAATTATCACAATTTATAAGTGAGGAAACTGAGGAGTGGATTAATTAATGTCGTTAAAGTTATCCTGTCGGACAAACTGCTTTATCTGAGGAGGGTTTGTTTCCCGAGATGAGGATTTGACCAAAAAAATGTGTTTAGATGAATTTTTATAGTTCAGATGTCCACTATTCTTATCCTCTGCACAAATGTTTCTTAGTATTTTCCCACCATTTACACCTTTCAACCTGGTTTCCTTCCTATGGTCCCTGAACGTACTGATTAGCCCTATAGTTTCATGTCACAGCTCCCCATTTTGGTGCTTTTCTCCTGTAGTCCTCTTGGAATATGCTGGAGGACTACACAGGAGGACCATACATCACACTTGTACAAATTGCTGAAGTCTCTGATTCTTCCTCATAATTTCCAGGAGATTCTGGTCTCTAGGAGGGTCAGAAATACAAAACACAAAGGTCCATTCAATTCCTAGGCAGACATTGCAATTTGAACATCACACTATCAACACTAAAATTTGAGTGCATCTCCAGTTTTTCTATACTTACTCAGCAGCCTCACTCAGTTACTTATAAACTCAGCCTTATAAACTGTAAAATTACTACGTGAAAAATGAAACCTTTTTGCCATAGTAGGATTAATGTCTGTAAAAGTACTACCAAGGCTAATGGTTCAGAATTATTTAGAGGCAGCCAAAATTTAAAAAAAAAACTTTTAGATAACAAAACATAATCACAGGAGTTTGCATAGAATTGAGAGCCAGAACACTTGTAAAGATCCACAAACAATTCTCTCTTCTGTGCTCCAGCTTCTCCTGCTAAGTTATGTTACTTTGTTCTATCCAGTAATGCTATGTTATCTGTTTCTGTCCTTACTACCATAAAACTCTCCCTTTATGCTCAACTATGTTTGAATCAACTGGTTGTATCAAGACTCTTGAGTGAAACTCAATCTAAGGAAACGGGGACTTGAATGTAAACCCATTTAAGTATTTTTACCTGGGAATCTTGGGGAAAAGTTTGACAATGCATGATTGGGTAATAATCTACATTATCCTCATTATGAGAAATCAGAATACAAAAAAGTGAAGGCACTTTTCTAGTCACAGACCTGAAAGTAACACTCTTAAGTTAATACTCCAGGCTTCTGACAAACAGCTAAAAATAATCTATTGAGTTTGCACAGCCCAGGCAGAAGCCGAGCTTAAAGCAATGTGATGGTCCTGGTACATACTTTGAATCGACAAGATGGGATCCATCTGAAGCATCAGTGAGACAAAATGCAGGTGCTATATAACTCCTCAGGTGCTTTTGCTTTTTGTTATTACTGTTTATTTGTTGAGGAGAAGCAAGGGCACTCAAGCAATGCTCAAGATGCCTGGACAAAAGGAGAGAAATGACAAAAGGGAATGCCCTGCCACAGAGGCAGGGTGAGATGGGGGGATGGGGTGTTGGAGGGATACTGGGATCAGTGGTGGTGGAGAATGGGCACTGTGGAGGGATGGATATTCGATCATTGTATAACTTAAACCCAAGCACAAAAATTTGTAAATCTACAACTGTATACCTCATGCTGTTTCACTAATAAAAATTAAAAAATAAAAAAATGAAATCACCATGACTTACAGTTAAAAAAATGAAAAAAAAGATGAAAACCCACTAGCAGTTCAGCAAAAGGGCCCAAGGATGCTATGCTGCTCAGGCCCTGCAGTTCAAGTGTGACCCCTGTCGCCTTCATGGTGCTGGGATCCTCCAGCGCCACATCCGGTGCTGCTTGGGAGGCATGTTTACCAGAGATTAAAGATGTGCCCTATCCACTGTACTATCTCCTGGCCCATGAAGTGTTTTTAATTGATGGGTAATCATAAGGGTTATGTGTATAGTCCTGGCATTTGGTTTGGGAATAAAAAGTTTCAAAACCAGACCAATGAGAAGAAGGGAAGTGAGTTTTCTGCTTGGAATTTGTTAAGTCACACCTTCTTCCTGTCTCATAATTGTTGAGACATTTTTTTTTTAATCTTTCTCACTGTGTTTTCTCAGCACTCTGACTTGTTCTTTATATCAGTACCAAGGTCCTTCTCTCAGAAAAGTGTCCCCTGACAATTACTTCCTTCCTGCTCCCCACCATTCCATATGACCATTTGGCTTCATATAGCTCAGCCATGAACTAACTGATAGTTTATGACTACCTCTCCACGGAGGCCAAAACATACCTGTTTCTTTTTCCATGATATCTTTAACTCAATATTGTGTCCTCAGTAATCACTCAACAGCATGTCAGAAGAAGAAAGGAGGAGGAATGAGTGGACAAGAGAAATGTATATATCTCAAGGCTTTAAACTTACTACTAAATATGGAAAAAAGAGTAATGCATTAATTGAAACCTTATGGTACCCCCAGGACTCCCTCATTTCCCTAAGGTATAGTTTCATCTTATCTGTTTTGAAGAAATTCAAAGAAACTTAGTATCTTTCCCCAAATCATTCAACTATTTGATGGTGCACGGGGGATTAAAATCATTTTAACACAAAGATTCTGCCTGAAGTCTATACTGTCCCAAAGCACTGATTCTCCATGTTGGCTCCAATGAAGTTTTGGCTGCATCATCCTTTATTGTGGGATCTTCTCTCTACATTGCAAGAAGTTCAGCAGTGTTACTGGTCTCTACTCATAAATGCCGACTGAATCTGTCCCCATGCCACCAACCCCATAGTTGCTGTCACATTGCCCCATTTTTCCCTCATAGCAGTCTCAGTCCAAAGATAGCTACAGAATTTCATCTGTAGCTAAATTTTGTCTTTTTTTCTCAATTCATTTGAATCCCATGGAATTCATTTTTTAAAATTTTTATTAGTGAAACACCATGAGGTACAGTTGTAGACTTACAAATTTTTGTGCTTGAGTTTCAGTTGTACAACAATCGAGTACCCATCCCTCCACCAGTGCCCATTCTCCACCACCACTGATCCCAGTATCCCTCCAACACGCCATCTCCCCCATTCCACCCTGCCTCTGTGGCAGGGCCTTCCCTTTTATTCTCTCTCTCCTTTTGGGTGCTGTGGTTTTCAAAAGAGCAATTGAGTGGCAATCATATTCGGTCTATACTCTACTTTCAACATGCATCTCCCATCCTGGGAGGATGCTCCCAACACCAGTGAGACAGAAGAAAGTGACATGAAAAAACAATTCCACTCACAATTGTGCCCCAGAAAATCAACCACCTAGGAATTAGCTTAACTAAAGAAGTAAAGGAAAGAAAACTGTACAAAGAAAACTACGAAACACTACTTCAGGTAATAAAAGAGGACACAAGGAAATGGAAAGATATCCCCTGCTCATGGATAGGGAATTCATTTTTTAAATATAGTTGCATTAAAATGAGGTAGCAACTTCTTTGCTTACTCACATTCAGTGCAAGAGGAATATTTGTAAATATTTCCCTAGGAGATTTTCTAAACACTGTTAAGAAGGAAGAAATGTCCTCTACAAGTAACAGAGAAATTGGTGACACCTGGTGGTGGAAAACAAAAACTTCTTAGAATTAAAACAGGGCTATTATATTTTTAAAGAATCATCTGTGCTATTTCAGTTAATCACTATAAAGTATTTTTATCTCACAGCTGTTTTAATGAGTAGGGCAGGAGTGTATAATTGCTAGTGGCTTGGCTGTGAAATTCAAAATAGCTAATACATCCGTCCATCCATGTAAAATTTTCCTGCAGGCAGGAGCAGGGAGCATAGGCAAATCCAAAGGCCAACTCTCCCCCACCCCCACCCGCCAGAGGATTTTGCTTTGAAGTTACAACTCTGATTACAACCAGAAAGTTTTAATTATTACCAATGTATATAAATTTTTTGCTACAGGCTGTGGCCCACCTGGGGAGGTATGGCTTGAACATACTTGCTACAAGAGAGTCTGTGGATGGGAATGAATGTTTCTTTGCCTGATGTGGTATCACATTTAATAGAGAGCGCGGGTACACATAACAGCCATCGTAGAAAACTGGCCTCTCTGCTGCTGTCAAGTCTAAACTTTTCAGGGAGTTACCACATTCAAGCATGTATGCATATGTTCAGAGCATGTTTGTGTGGATATCTGCATGCATGTGTACATGTTTGTGGATGCATGTGTGTTTACAGTCATACGGTGATGATTCGAGGTCATCTCTCTAGTTAAAAGTACTCAAAAGGCGAGTGGCTGTATTAGAAGGAAAATGTTTGCCTTATTTTCACAAGCCCATTGTGCGAATTTTGAATCTTGATCTTCTGATAATGAAATTTCCCAACAGTTGTCTCCCCCCAACCTATTGTTGATGAGCATTTATTTCTTTGACACTTTGTAGCTACTTGGAAAAGCAGCTATTGGGCATGGTTTAATTCTGGAATAGGACCTAACGGTCCCATTATGCGCCCTGCATTGTCTAATGTCTGGGAAATGAAAACAAACAAAAGAGAGAGATAGTCTCTACATGCAGGGGTGAGGTGGGGGGAGGGAGCGGGGAATGCAGGCAAGACATATCTTAGTGGGGTTTGGTGTTTTGGAGACAGCATAAAGGGCAGGTGGGGGTAAAGAGGAGCAGACTTAGACTATAGAACCCTTCATGTAAGGTTTTCCTTTCCCTTACATTTGGTCATTATTGTCCTACAGAATGGTCTTGTTTTTGGGAAACTGTTCAGCTGAGAACTTCTGATCTTAGTGGTATTAACCAGGTGGTTGAACCTTTTTGTTCTGTTTTGGGCCATATCAGGCAGTGCCCAGAGCTTTTTCCTTGATCCATGCTCAGGGAGCACTCCTGGCAGGCTCCAGTGGCCATCCCAGGTGCCAGAATTGACCCTAAAGTGACTGCGTGCAAGGCAAATGTCCTATCCATCTCACTAGCTCTCTGGTCCTCAGAATATTTTTAGAAGCTCTGGGGCCGGAGTGATAGCATAGCGGGTAGGGCGTTTGCCTTGCACGCAGCTGACCTGGGTTCGATCCCCGGCATCCTATATGGTCCCCCGAGCACTGCCAGGAGTAATTCCTGAGTGCAGAGCCAGGAGTAACCCCTGTGCATCGCCAGGTGTGACCCAAAAAGCAAAAAAAAAAAAAAAAAAAAAAAGAATATTTTTAGAAGCTCTAGATTTGACAGTTTAAAGCCTAAAGTTATTAGAGGACTTAAGGCCAGAATTTTTTCTTGTTGTTGTTTTGCGGGTCATACTTTGAGATGTTCAGGGATTGCTTACTCCTGACTGTGCACTCGGGAGTCACTACTGGCAGTGCTCACTCAGGGAACCACATGGGATGCCAGGAACTGAACCTGGGTCAGCTGTGTGCAAAGCAATGGCGGATCCTGCTGTACTATCACTCCAACCTGAAAGTCAGTCTTTAAGAGTTGTTTATACACAGAGATAGTGTTAGCAAGTCCTTCTTCTAATGCAAAAACAAAACAAAAATGGCTCCAGGGGTCTGAGTAGCCTGCTAAGAGTATAGAGCTAGTAAACACATACATGGCCTTTACCTCACTCCAACAGGTTTCTTAGACTTAGTGGCTTTTCAGCATCCAGACTTCCAGTACATACCAGCTCATTTTCTGGGATTCTTTGCCTCTTTCAGCTTTTACTCTGCATTGCAGCACATCAATGTATTGACTTTTGGTACTCTCCATTTTTCCCTGAAGGAAATACTACAGATGCTTCTTAAGTATAAAAAACTCCCTTCATCCCTCCTGTTGGAAATGACCCCAAGCCCAGAAACAGGCGTAAATCCTGAGCACAAAGAGGGTAATCCCAAAACAAAACAGGAATTTTGATGTAATTGTAGATTCACATGCAGTTGTAAGAGGTGATGCAGAAGAATCCCTTGGGCATTTAACTAATTTCTGGCAGTGATAACATCTTAGAAAATTATAGTACAAGGTATATTTCCCCCATTTTACTTGTTCTTGCCTGTATATAGTGCTATGTAATTTTATCACAGGAGTGGGCTCTTGTGTCCACTATTAGTTGAGATATTTAATAGTCTAAACATTAAAAACCCCAAAGATGACTCTTATTGAGGTTTTATGACCATATTTGCCTCTTGTGTCTTATGTGTTAACACCAGGAAACTATTCATCTGCTCACTTTAATATAATTTTGTTCTTTCAAAGAATATTATGTAAATAGAATCATAAATAGAATCATATGGATTGTAGGGCCTGGAGCGATAGCACAGCAGTAGGGCGTTTGCCTTGCACGCAGCCAACATGGCCGACCCGAGTTCGATTCCTCCGCCCCTCTTGGAGAGCCTGGCAAGCTCCCTGTGACGTATTCGATATGCCAAACACAGTAACAACAATGGAGACGTTACTGGGCCCGCTTGAGCATGGATTGTAGACTTTTTTGGTGTACATTAATTCTCTTCTGTTTCATCAAGATTATTTATTTGTTAATAGTTAAGTCCTTTTTAATGCTAAGGAAGTGGCTTATCATGTTAACAGAGCAGTTTAGGAATTCCTTCAATGAAAAAGAAAGTGCTGTTGTCAGTTTATGCGTATAATGAAAGAAAATACCATGAATTTTGTGTACAATTGCTGCAACCACTACTGATGCTGTTACAGGAACAACTCTTGAGTTTTGATCCAGATACTTCATTTCTTCAGAACAAGACTAAATGACTGTCATCACTGGTGACTCTTATCACCCCTGGACAGTGCAGGGCCATTGGATGCTTCACTACAATCACTGCTCTGGGTCCAGGGTTGGACTGAAATCTTAGTACAACTAATGAGACTGTTTTGTGTTTGGAATTGTTCCTCTATTTCAAATTTTGTGTTTTTGTAAAAAGAAAAGGGGGAGATGTAGGATAACATTGGTTTGTCTCTTTTGCCTTGCCGCACGGAGCTTAGGTTTATTGGGTTACTCGCATCGCAGTGCTCCCATTCCTCTTTGTTTATTTGTAACTTCTTTTTGTGCTCTGCTGACTTGTAAATATTGTTTGTCTCTGCTCCTTAAGTCCTTTGTATAGTTTATTCAGAGCAATGTCCTTTTTTTCATTCTTGTGTCCTTTTTGTATGGACACAAGAAGACAGTAAATGCTATGCTTTTGTAATGTGGGAGTTAATGGACTCTAAATGATATTTTCCTCCTGGGCATCTGTTCTCTTGACCTAAGCCTCAGATGCCCGTACTTTCTAGCACCCCAAAGGCAGGGTCCCGACGAGGGACTGGATGGACCACAAGCGGTGAGCTATGTGCTACCCTGGTATTGAGATGGGCCTGGCCAAAGTGCCCAATGCTTATAAGAGCTTGGCCATGGACAAATTCTGTCATGATCCAAAAAGTAATAACTAGATTTGGACCCTGCTAGGGTTAGGAATGATTAATCTGGCCTGAGCACTGTAGTCTGAGTCTGTGGCAAGATGTTCTCAGGAGAGCTGCCCTACAAGCCTCAATGTTTCTTTTACTGTGTCCATACAAAAATAACTAGTAGTAAGATGTTGATTGAGTTATTGGGCTGAAGAAAGAAGAAAAACACTTTAAGAGGTATTTTGCCCCTGCGCAGTCAGGAAGGGCTTTGGAATACCTCTAGGTGGTGTTTCTGCCCTTGAGTCTGATGGGTAGTCAGGAAGGGCTTTCTTATATTGATTTTGCTACCAGACTGGGCTGGAGCGATAGCACAGCAGTTAGGGCTTTTGCCTTGCACACAGCCAACATGTCCGACCCAAGTTCGATTCCTCCGCCCCTCTCGGAGAGCCCGGCAAGCAACTAAGAGTATCTTGCCCGCCAGGCAAAGCCTGGCAAGCTACCCGTGAAATATTAGCAAATCGATGAACAATGGGAGGACAGTGACAGTGACCAGACTGGGTGTAGCTTGGGCCCAGAGGGCAAGGTGTGGAGAGACAAATTGGGGTGGAGAGAAGGAGTTGGGGAGAGGCAGCATACAGAGAGCCAGATCGAGGGACTAGGAAGGAAGAGTTCGTGAGATGGTAGAGATGAGAGATTGAATAACCAGCAACTAATCAGCAACAAGCTTGGTTCTCATTCTTCCTTGGCCTGCCCATCCCCAACAGCCATCCCTGTCCAGTCCATACACAGGAGCTTGAGAGCACCGAATGTGGGTGGTGAGAGAGCTGCCTGGAGAGCCCGTGAACACACACCCTTCTGCGAGTGTATTTTTTACATGCAACCATAGGGGTTTTTTTTTGTATTTTATTATAAAATATTTCAATGTTGAAAACATTTTCAGTGAATACCAATATACTTTGGATCTAGGATTTAGCATTGCTTATTTATTTACTTATTTATTTATTTTGATCACTTGATCAATTGACTTCCCGTTAATCATCGATTTGTTCGAGCAGGCGCCAGTAGCGTCTCCATTTGTCCCTGTCGTGGGTTAGTGTAGCCCAAAGGCGTCTGTTTGGTCTAGGAACACGAAGGGCCTCAAACCAATCGTTCAGAGTCTTGATGAAGAAGTCTGACCATCTGGTAGGTGGGCGGTCACGTGGTCTTTTGACATCCCGTGGAATCTAGTCAGTAACGGTTCTAGTCCAGCAGTCGTCTCCAAATCTCATTACATATCCAGCCTTGGCAAACGAGACAGCGTCCCTGACTCTTGATCGTCCACAGAGGTTGGAACTCCGGATTCTTTCTCTCATTTGAGTGAAACGTGATACTCCAAGCATAGCTCTTTTGATTCCTCCTTGGGAGACCCGAATAGCATTCTCATCTTGTTTGCCTAGGGCCCAGGTCTCTGAGGCGTATGTTAATGCAGGAAGAACAGTGGGATCGAAGAGATGTGCCCAGAGCCGGAGGTTCTTCATCCTCTTAGCTATTTCTTCAACACTTTTGAAGGCGTTCCAAGCCGCTCTCTACCTCCTGCGCAAATCAGGTGCCAGGTCATTTGTCATGTTGACTTCTTGATGTAGGTACACATAACTGTTGCATTTGAAGACTTATTTTAATAAGCTTTATTTTATCACCGTGAGATACAGTTACAAATTTGCATGATTATGTTTCAGTCATACAATGAGTGAGCACCCATCCCTCCACCAGTGCACATTTTCTGCCACCATTATTTGCAGTGTCCCTCCTTGCCAACCCCACCCCACCCCACCCCACCCCACCCCACAACACCCCCTGCCTTTGTGGCAGCTGCAATCCTTCTTACTCTCTCTCTTATTTTAGGCATTGTGATTTGCAATACAGATACTAAGGGGCCATCACGTTAGGTCCTTGGTCTACTTTCAGCACATATCTCTTATCCTGGGAATCCCTCCAATCATCATTTACTTATTGGTTCCATTTCCATCCTAACTGCCTTTTCCCCCAGCACGTGGGGCCAATTTCCAAACCAAGGTGTGATCCTCCTGACCCTTATCCCAATTGTCCTTAGGTGTTAGTCTCATGCTACTTTATATTTCACAAATGATTGCAGTCATTCTATGTCTGTAGCATTACATTTTTAAATAAATAAACTTTACATGTAGAGCCATTTTAGGCCTACAGAAAAATTAACTACAGTAGAGAGAGTTCCTATGTTTAGCCTCCCCTGTTTTTTACATGTTGCATTGATGAATCAATAATCAGAACTGATTCACTCTTCCTAAGACGAGCTCATAGTTTACACTAGGATTTACAAGTTTACAATATTATAGAAAAATTGTTTCACTGCCCTAAGAATTTCTGTGGTCTACTTATTCTCTTCTTTCACCCAGCTGGAATTCTAAGTGCTCTTTGATCTTCCTAGAGTCTGATTTTCTCCAGAATTCTTCCACGTAGTGTTATGTACATTTAAGCTTCCTCCTGTCTTTTGTGAGTTGATACCTTATTTTTCTTTTTTCCAAGTAATACTCCAATATATTAAAGTGCTACCGTTTACTTATTCATGAAACTGTAGAAGAACATCTTTTTGTTTTCATTTAGGGGAGATTATAAATAAAATTGAGATGAATATTTGTGGGCAGTTTGTGTGTACATGTGAACTTAAGTTGTCAACTCTTTTGAATAAATATCTGGGACATTATTGCCTATTGCCTAATGGCATAAACTACAGTTTAGATTTGTAAGAAACTGATAAATTCTGTTCATATGATTGTATTATTTTGTATTGCCACCATTAAATAAGAGCTCCTATTGTTTGCATCCTCATAACATTTGGTATTTTCAGTGTTTTGCATTCAGTGGTTTTAGTACGTGTAATACTATTTTATTAATACTTTAATTTGAATTTTCCAATGACATTTGATTGACAGTTTTTTATATGTTTAGTTGTCATCTGCATGTTGTTTTTTTTGTGAAATGTCAATTTAATATTACATCTATTCTATTTTTTATTTTTTATTAGTGAGATACCATGAGGTACAGTTGTAGACTTACAAATATTTGTGCTTGGGTTTCAGTTATACAATGATCAAACACCCATCCCTCCACCAGTGCCCATTTCCCACCACCACGGATCCCAGTATCCCTCCCACCCCCCATCCCACCTTGCCTCTGTGGCAGGGAATTCCCTTTTGTTCTCTCTCTCTCTCTCCTTTTGTGTGTTGTGGTTTGCAAAAGAGGCATTGAGTGGCAATATTTGGTCTATAGTCTACTTTCAGCATGCTTCTCCCACCCTGGGAGGAGGATCCTCCCAACCCCCTTTATTTGGTGTTCCTTTCTCTATTTGAGCTCCCTTTTCCCCTAGCATTACATCTATTTTTAACTTTCATTTTATTACATTTTTATTTCATTTTATTTCATTTTTATTTCATTTTATTTTATATGCCAAACACAGTAACAACAAAGTCTCCAATGGAGACATTACTGGGCCCACTCGAGCAAATCGACGATCAACGGGAGGGCCTTTACCTTTTTACCATTTTTATTACTGGCTCTTAAAGAATTCCTTACCGATTCGGACACAAGTTCTTTATCAGGAATATTTTGCAAATATTTCTCCACAGTTTTTGATTTTTCCTTTTCTTAACAGAATCTTTCACAGAACAAAAGTTCTTTAATGAAATCTAACTCATCACTTTTTCTTTTGTTGATTGCATTTTTGGAGCATATAAAAAGTTATTATCAAGTCTCAGCTCAAATATATTTTCAGCTATGCTATTTCTAGAAAATTATAATTTTCATATCTTACATTTAAGTTTGATTCACTTTAAAGTGATTTTGTCAAAGTTGTAAGGTCCTTGCTTTTTTGTAAGGTTTGCTATTTTTTCCCTGCATATGGATGTCATTTGTTTAATAAATTTATGAATTAATGTACTTAATATATTTTTATTCAAATAACATTGGTTTATTTGAGAATAGATATCTGTATTTTAAATGGATGATGTTATTACACCATTCCTATAATCAAAATGTCAGTATTCCTCCATCACTGCCTATTGGATCTTGTCATTTTACTTTTTCTTTCATCTTGGTAACTTTTGTACTGTAGTCAAAGTTTAAGGATTTCTTTTTGTCAGACATTTCTTTAGTTTATTCTTATATCATAAATATAAGTGAGATTATATATTTTCTTCTGGCTCTTTTCTTTTTGTTGTGATTTGGGTTTTTGTTTTTTACAATGTAGTGCTCAGGGCTTAATTCTAGCTCTGTGCTCAGAGTTCAGTTCTCGTTCTGGTCAAGGAATAATAGACACAGGGGATTGAATGTGGGTTAACTGTATGCAAGGCAAATGCCTTTTGGGATATACTATCTTTCTGGTCTCCTTCTGACTTTTTTTTTTACATACCCTATCCAGTTTCATCCAAGTTTAGAGCAAAACAGCAAGATTTTATCTTTTCTAATGGCTAAGTAGAATTCCGTTATGTATATATTATATAGATATTGCTCTATAATTTCAATATGTTATAACTTCTTTGTCCACTCACCTTTTCTTAGGCTCTTGAGTTGTATACAGATATTTGCCATCTTAAATAGCACTATTAGGAGTGTAGTGTAGGAATGCATCTAGTTTTTTGAATTGGTTGGTTTTGTTTGTTTGTTTTTGAGTTCTTTGGACAGATACCTAATATAAAAACTTCTGGATCATAAGGTAGTTATATTTTTTAATTTTTCGAGAGATTTTCATGCTGTTTTTCATAGAGACTAGACCAATTTACATTTTCACAAACAATGAATAAAGGTCCCTATTTCACTACACCTCTGACAGCGCTTGTTGTTCTGATAGAAACCATTCTCATAAGTGTGAGGTGACACTCATTTTTGTTTTGATTTGCATTTACCTGATATATAGCAATAGTGATCATTTTTTAAAATATGACTGTTGACTATCCAAATGTTTTCTTTGGTAAAGGGTTTGGTGCTTCTTTTTTTTTTGTTTTTGTTTTTGCTGTTATTGTTGAATTTTGTAAGTGCTTTATAGATCTTGAATATATCTTTTCACTCTTATTTATAAATATTTTCTCCCATTGAGCATGCTGTCTTTTGATTTTATTTTTGGTTTTGGAATTACATTCAGTTGGTGCTTGGAGGCTACACTTGGCTTGCTGTTCATGGGACCATGTGGTGCCAGGAATCAAACCTGGATCAGCAGCAAGTTTTTATTTTTCCTGGATGATGGAGTCAAATCACTAAAGATACCACTGATTGAAGCCAATATCATGCAGTGCTTTGCTTATGTTTAATGAATCTTGTTATTTCAGATAATCTGTGCCATGGCTCCAGCCATGACTTCTAAGTCTTTGATTGATTTTGAGCCAGCATTTTGTGCATGGTAGGAGATGGTGATGGAGTTTTATTCATTTGTATATGGCTAATGGATGTCTAATTCTTCTAGGTACTATTTGGTAAGACATAATTATCTTTAACTGAGTTATCTCTGCTTCATAATCAAAGATAAGTTTACACTATTGGTGTAGGTCTATTACTGGGATCTCCTTTTTTTGTTTTTGTTTTTTGGATTGCTGGTGGTGCTTGGGGGGACCAAATGGGATGCTGGGAATGGAACCCGGGTCGGCCACATGCAAGGCAAACACCTTACCCGCTGTGCTATTGCTGCAACCCTGGGATCTCCTTTCTATTCTATTGATACAGTAGCCTACACTTAGACACCATACTGAAATGATTATTGTAGATGTTCTTTATGAAATTGAAGAGTTTTTTCTTTAATTTGTTTGCTCAAATTTAAAAATCATGGATGGCAGTTACAGTTTTGTAACACTTCCCTGAACTGATTGATATGATTATCTGATTTTATCTGTTTATTAATATAGTTACATTGACTGAATTTAGAATAATTAGTCAAATTTTATTGTAAAATAAATAGCAGATACATATTTGTACATGACAAATGGCCAACTAGTGACCATGTGTATGATAAAGTCATGATGTTTAATGTTTTATACATTATTGGGCTTAGTTTGCTAATGTTTGATTTATGGTTTTGTATCTAAATTCATGGGAGATGTTTGGCTTTTAATTTTTTATTCTTATTATACCTTTTATTTTAGTATCAGAATAATTCTGACCTTATCCTTATCGCTGGAGCGATAGCACAGCGGTAGGGCGTTTGTCTTGCACGCAGCCAACACGGCCGACCGGAGTTCGATTCCTCCGCCCCTCTCGGAGAGCCCGGCAAGCTACCGAGAGTATCTCGCCCACACGGCAGAGCCTGGCAAGCTCCCCGTGACGTATTCGATATGCCAAACACAGTAACAACAAAGTCTCCAATGGAGACGTTACTGGGCCCGCTCGAGCAAATCGATGATCAACGGGAGGGCCTTTACCTTTACCTTTACCTTTTATCAGATAGCTTAAAAATTATTTCCTCCTCTTCTATTTTCTGGAAGAGATTATGTAAAATTGATGTCAACTATTTTTGAAATGTTGGTAGAATTTTTGGTGAAACCATATGGGACTGGAGTTTTCTTTATTGGAAGCTCTTTAATTACAAATTTAATTTCCTTGTTAGTTCTAGTATTATACCAATTTTTATTTCATATTGATTTAGCTTAGGTAGATCCAATTATCCTAAATTGTGGAATTTATGAGTATTGTTTTCATTATTTTTTCCTTAAATTCTATGAATAAA
Source organism: Sorex fumeus (assembly GCF_029834395.1). Lineage (NCBI taxonomy): Eukaryota > Metazoa > Chordata > Mammalia > Eulipotyphla > Soricidae > Sorex > Sorex fumeus. The sequence continues at coordinate 64,655,861 of NW_026606129.1, forward strand.
ATAAAGCAGAAATAAGAAGGAAAATCCTCACTGTAGAGATGATTTGTGAACTGAGGAAGTAAGTCAGGCAGAGGACAAACTGAATCAAAAGTCCAGGAAAAGATAAGCTAGCATATTTCAGGAAGTAACAAAGAGCCAGGGTAGAAGAAGCAATAAGGAGAATTGCTGAGCAAGGGACAAAGAATATGGGGCAATTGGAAAAGTTTGGATGTTAATGTAGAAAAAATAGTTCATCATTGTGTGGTTTAAAGCTGGAAAATCATCACGCCTGGATTTATGTTTTTAATTGAGCACTGTGGCTGTTGTGTGAAAAACGGATTGCAGGAGAGCTAAGAATTGGAAAATAAGTAATAACATTTGCATCCTTTGCAAAATGATGATGATGTGTATCCCTGGGGTAGTAGCAAAGATGGACAGGGAAGGAGACTACATACGGACGTGGTTTGGAGATACTATTTCTATTCTTTCTCCTGGCCAACTGAAGTTCTCTTCATTCATTCATTCATTCATCATCCTGTTATTCGTCGATTGCCTCGAGCAGGCCCCAGTAACATCTCTTTCATCCTAGCCCTGAGATTATATTCAAGGCTCTTTAGGAGAATGAGACCCATCATTGTTACTGGTATTTGGCATATTTGGTAGGCCACGGGGAGTTTGCCAGACTCTGCCCTGTGGGCAGGCTACATTCGATAGCCTGCAAGTTTGTCCAAAGTAGGAATGAGATAATAAGATGTCATAAAAAGATGTCCTGATAAGATGTCACGCGGCCGTGAATGCGGTTCTGGGAGCTGGATTTTATAGTCTCTGAGTCTTGGCCGTTGATGGGATTACACGGCGCCAGGGGGCCAGTTGGTGGGTGTGACCCCCGCCTACTGGAATTCGGAGGATCTGGGTGGAGGATGCTCGACTCCAATCCGAGTAGGCTTGGAGATCTCGGCCCCGGAACCCGCGTTGCTTTGTCCCTCTGCCAGTACCTTCATGTATTTCAGTACCCACCATGCTGAGACCACTCTCCGCACACAGGAAGTTCTCTTAATGACCAAGAATAACATCCTTTTATTGTCAAGCTTCTAGCACAGTAAATTCCTGACTATCTAAAGAGCATTTTGACTTTTCTTTCTAGTTTATTTGGGCTATGATAACAAAATACACAGAAGAGGTGACTTTTAAACGGAAATTTATTTTTCATAGTCTGGAGATGGGGAAATCCAAGATCGAACCATGAGCAGATTTGATATTTGATATTTGAATCAACTTGGAGGACAGATAACTATCTTCGTTCTGTGTTCCAGTATGGCAGAAAGGGTGAGAGACTTCTCCTGTGTGTTTTATAAGAATACTATCCTTTCTCACAACTCAATTTCCTCCAAAAGACCTTTAAAGACCATCAAATGGGGGAGACATGGTAGTGGTTGAGGATTTAGCAAATGCATTTTGGTAGAACTTTTAATTTATCAACCAATGTTACAGATATTCTAAATCCATGAAGTTTAAATAAAGTTCAGACCGTCAGAAATAATCTCAGCTATATTTTGGCTTTTCTTCTGTGGTATAAATTACACTCAGTGTTTTGTGCAAATTTATGATTGGTTGCCTAACTTTAGAGGGTTTCTTGGAAAGAATTGGGACATTTGTTTTGTCAGAGGTTTCAGCCATTGTTCAGAAAGCCAGAAGATAACAAGAGTACAGTTTAATGTGTTACAGATGTCTAGGAGGTGACTCAGGCTCCTGGAAGAAATCCAAGGCAGGAAACCTGCTGCTGCAATTCGTATTCTCTCTGTCTATGCCGGAAACAACGAGGGCTGTAATTGTGGAGTTTATAGTGATGTAAATGCAGCCAAACCCCAAGTGAAGCCTCACAGATGTACATCATTAGGAGAGCTCTCAACCTCTCTCATATGCTGTTCAGAGGTGATTCGTTTGCAATCAATTTCAAAGACTCTGTGGAGAGGAAGAATGTTCCCTCATATTGTCTACCTCACTTTTAAATCTGCCTTCCTGACATTTTGATAAAAGGTAATTACCACCCCACTTGTGTTCAACAGAATGCGCTTATAACAGACCATGCATAGCCTTTTTTAAAAAAAAAAAACTAAATTATCAATAGCCTTTCAAAACTGGATTCCCCCACCCTCTTTTTTACTCAGTTATCTAATAATCTGCAGCCACTCTTGTCTCCTTACCTACTTTTATAATGGATTAGGAAGTAGACACTTGACCTTGACCTGAGAGAAAGCTTAGTGCAAGGTTTAATAACGGTTGTTTTCTTCCTATGAAAGCCCCTTCTCTTTAATGTTTTGCATTGCTCTACTTAAGTCTGAGAACACACAGAGTAATATTTAATTCTTAATATTTAAAAAATTTTGGGGTCACATCTGCAGTGCTTAGACCTGATTTCTGGAAAGACTCAGGTGATCATATGGGGCTTGAACCAGGGATGGCCAAGTGCAAGGCAAGCCCCCTACCCCATTATAATGTCCCTCTAACCCCCATATTTTATTCTAATATTAAAATTATTAATATTTAATCCCATAACTTATTTCGTATATTTGGACTGCAGTTGGAGATGGTAGTATTCAAGCAAGATAGTTTATTTCAAAAGGCGGCGTTTTGTACCTGGGGTGGGGTAAACAGAGGTAATGCAGTTACCTGGGATTTGCAGCAGTAAGGTGATTTCCATCCATGGGTCCAAAGGGGTAGAGGAAGAAACCTTGCTGGAACCAGGCAGAAGGGAGCTCTCATGAGAAGGTGGTGTCCTTCAGGAGAGGCATAACCTAGTAGAGGAGGACTTGTAAGGAATAGGTCTTAGGAATCAGTACCTTTACCTAATTCCAGCCCTTTCCACAAATGCACAAATCTATTGGGCTCCCACTGGCCAAATATTATTGAAACTAAGCTAAATATTATTCAAGCCAGAGACAGAGGGAAACCATAAGTTTGGAACATCTATGTTACTTGCTTGGAGAGGACAGTAGAGAGGAAGGTGAAAGTTTTTACCGGAAATGCTTCCTAAGATGATTCTATTTGAAATATCATCTTTGAGTACTACAGCATTTTCAAAAATTGTCTTAATTAAGCCAGTTTCATAGATCCATTTTATGTTCTTTACTAGAGTCATCTTTAGTGACATGATAAAGCTTTAAGATATTTTTATCTTTTTAAATATAAAACTTTAAATATTTCTATTTCTGTAATTTTTACCTATGTTATAAATATGTTTTTATTTTATAACTTAAAATTCTTCATATAGGTGTATATTTATATATTTCACTGAATGACTGTATACTATTTGACTTCTAAATATTATTTTGAAGATTATTCATAAGAATGTTCCTTGCCAGATGACTGGTTAAAGAAACTTTGGTACATCTACACAATGGAGTACTATGTAGCTTTCAGAAAAGATGAAGTCGTGAAATTTACATACAAGTGGTACTACATGGAAAGTATCATGCTAAGCGAAATGAGTCAGAAAGAGAGGGATAGACATAGAAAGATTGCATTCATCTGGGGGATATAAAGTAACAAAACAGGAGATTAATACCCAAGAATATCCGAGATCAGTACCAGGAGAATTACTCCATGGCTTAGAGGCCAGCCGGGCATTCTAGGGGAAAGGGCAGCTCAGATAAAGAAGGGAGCACCAAATAAAGGGTGTTTGGAGGATTCTCCCAGGATGGACGATGCATGTTGAAAGTAGACTATAGACCGAACATGATTGCCCTCAATGCCTCTTTTGCAGACCACAACACCCCAAAGGAGAGAGAGAACAAAAGGGAATGCCCTGCCTCGGGATGGGAGGGACGGGGGTGGGAGGGATACTGGGATCCATGGTGGTGGAAAATGGGTACTGGTGGAGGGATGGATATTTGATCATTTTATAATTGAAATCCAAGCACAAAAATTTGTAAGTCTACAACTGCACCTCATGGTGTTTCACTAATCAAAATTAATTAAAAAAAAAAAAAAAGAATGTTCCTTACGGGGCTGGAGCGATCATACAGCAGGTAGGGCGTTTGCCTTGCACACAGCCAACCCAGGTTTGATTCCCAGCATCCCATATGGTCCCTTGAGCACTGCCAGGAGTAATTCCTGAGTGCAGAGCCAGGAGTAGTCCCTGTGAATCACTGGGTGTGACCAAAAAAGCAATATATATATATATACATATATATGTATGTATATAAGGTAAAGGTAAAGGCCCTCCCGTTGATCGTCGATTTGCTTGAGCGGGCCCAGTAACGTCTCCATTGGAGATTTTGTTGTTACTGTGTCTGGCATATCGAATACTCTCGGTAGCTTGCCGGGCTCTCCGAGAGGGGCGGAGGAATCGAACTCGGGTCGGCCATGTTGGCCGCTTGTAAGGCGAACGCCCTACCCGCTGTGCTATCGCTCCAGCCATGTATGTATATATGTATATATATACACATATATATGTATATATATGTGTGTGTATATATATGTGTATATATATATTACTTGGAATTCTGTCACATATGGAAATATACAATGAAATACATACTAAATTTCTTTGCCTCCCTTTTGAGCAGTTTCCATGGCTTCCATAATAAACACACAAAAGTAGAGTGAACTTTGCTATAGAAATAGCATGTGTTTCCAACTTGATCCTGATGGGCACTTTGAGAAATTTTTTATGGCATCAGTATTAACTCTAAGGTACATTGCTCATCTCATAGAAAGCCAATCACTAAGAATGAGAAGCTTTTCGTGGAGGAAACTTACTTTAGAAGGCATCATCTGGGAAAAATGGCAGAGCCTATAACTCAAAAACAAAACCCTGAAACAAATAAATAAAAAAAAACAGTATAAGGTGCAATGGGATTTTTATCAGGCATGAAGAGCTGCAATAGTAAATCCAGGTGTTCCTTATAAAAGCTGGATTGATGGACTGGGTTGGTTTCCTTGATTTACTTACAGTATGGCTGGATCCCTGATGTTATCAGACTTGGGTTTGGGGAACAAAGTCTGGAAAGAAGATTGCTCATCAGACGACATGGCGCCAGTAAATTGATACAGGGAGAGGGTTGTGTTCAATAAAAGGTTAACCAGTTTAAGAGGAAAAAATGTTGCTTTCTCTAGGTTCAGACAAGGCGGGCATAAAGGGCATTGGTAATGTCAAGACCTATAGACACTTGTTTCCAATCCTTCCTTAGAAAACCGTTACTCCTACTTCAGAAATAATTTTGTGGAGAAATACATTATTTTGTTCAGGCCTGTGCTGTGATAAGACTATCTAGACTACCATTTCTTCCTCTGGTGAATAAGAGTACTGTTAGTACTTACCACACAAAAGTACTGAGCACAATTTGAGAAAATTTAATTGATACAAGGTGTAAATACTTGAGTAGATTTCCTTGATGTTAATTACACTTAAGGTTTCTAAATGACCTCAAATAATCTATTTATGTAAAGAATTGTCTTTGTAACTGATCGTTATTCTTTTCTAAATCAGACTAAGTAAAGGCCTTCCCGTTGATCATTGATTTGCTCGAGCGAGCACAGTAACGTCTCCATTGGAGACTTTGTTGTTACTGTGTTTGGCATATTGAATACGTCACGGGGAGCTTGCCAGGCTCTGCCATGTGGGCAAGATACTCTCGGTAGCTTGCCGGGCTCTCCGAGAGGGGCGGAGGAATCTAACTCGGGTCGGCCATGTTGGCTGCGTGCAAGGCAAACGCCCTACCGCTGTGCTATCGCTCCAGCCCTAGTAGATAATATATTATTGGTTTGATTTAGCAATGAGAAATATAGTTGAAAAACTCTTCATCTGATTTCTGTGGAGAAATTTCAGAATTTCGTATTTGAATTTTGCTGGAGGCAGGCTACTTTTGTACTTTTAGAGATATTGTTTATCATTTATGAAGACTCTGTCTGAGTTCTTGTAGCTACCCATTTCTACTCAGATTACTGAGTATTACTGTTGAATCTGCTCCTTTTTTTTTGTCATCTTGAGAACTGAAAGAATTTCTCTTAGTTTGAGCAATAATTACTTTTGCCCAGTAGATGGCAAACGTGTAGAAGTTTCAACTGTACCTGTTAATTTATAATGTCTGCCTAAAACATACTATAAACAATGTTGCCACTGTCATAATAAACAAAAACAGTACCATTTTTTACACCATTTTAGTGTCTTTTAGTTACTTACTTTTCTTGACTTTTTCATAAAGGAAAAGTAAAAATAACATTAAATTTATATTAGACTAATGTATTTCATACCATTAAATGCTTATTTAATTATAGGTCCAATTATAATTTAAGCTAATTTAAATTTTATCATTAACTCTCCTTAGTTTCCTAGAATGATATTCCTAACATGCAGGTCTCGGGTAGTCATTTTACATTAAAATTTATAAGAGTTAACAAATGGTTTAGCACTTTTTAATTTTTCTAATTTTTTAAAAATTAGAATTTTTAAAAATATTTTATAATGATCAAAAGATAACTTCTACATTTACCATTATATTTAGTATTTTCAAATCAAAGGGAGCACTTGTAAGTTTGTCCTCTTCACATACAGAATTATTAACTTCTGAGAAGAAATGAAGATTTTTCCTTGTAAGAACCTGTAGGGACAGGAGTGATACTATAGTGGGTGGGGCATTTGCCTTGCATGCAGCCAATCTAGGTTCTATCTCCCCAGCACCTTCTATGGTTTCCTGAGCCCTACAGAAGTAATTCCTAAATGCAAAGGAAAAAGTAACACCTGAACACCATCAATGGCAAAGCAAAAAAGCAAAACAAAACAAAATCAAAAAGAAACTGCATTATCCTGGCATTTCATCTCATTCTGGCTGTATCTATGACAGGCCCTGTTCTGAGAATGTCACTAAATTCCCAGAATAGTGAAATGTAGTGACATTGCACTGTTCTGGGAGAGAGAGTGTTGCAGATAATTGTATTAAATTCATGTTTTTTTTTTCCAAATAGGGGCATCAGAGCACGTTATGGTGGAGGAAAAAATCATATTGCTAAGGTCATCTGTGTGTGTTGGGTCGAGGGGAGAGAGATGGCCCACTATTATGTAGACCATTACAAAGGGATTAGGCAAGAGTATAAAGAGGAATGCCTGTAGGGGCAAGGCAAGTTATACAGAGAGCTTAATGACTACTGTGCTAAATTGGAATTATGCTTGCTAATATAGATTACACTCTGGAGTGTGTGAGTGTGTAGATGGACTGGGACAAGTTGGAAAACCTGGGTCCCTCCAGTTTTAACTGGCAACATTTGGCCTGAAACACATTTGTAGCTTGATTCTGCTCCAGAGCTCATCAGTCAGAGATTTCTTGACCTCCTGTCAGGGTGCAGCTATTCTGTGGCCACTTCGTAATCCTTTGTTTCATCCTTTGTTTTAGGATCTGTTGTTTTCATCTGCTTACTTCATCTGGTTTCAGGGTAATGGAACAAGCCATGCCTAATGCATTTGACATTTTGAGTTCAAACTGCAATATTGCACGTTTCCATTAGAGGGCATAAGTGTTTTTCAAATCAAGTGTGAATGCAAATTGTTCCAGAGGGCTCTGTTCTATTGGGAGAAAACAAGAGAAGGAAAAAAAGAATTTTTTTTTTTTTTTGGTTATTTGTTGCCTTAAAAGAAATTTGGGTGAGATCTCATTATCTGAGCAAAGTCAAAATGTTTTTGTAAAGTGGCCTTTGTGTGTATATGCTTTTAGAAAGTGGACATCAAATGTGAGGGCATTGGGTGATGTATTAAGTAATATTCTCTAACAGATTTCTGAAGGGAAATGGGATATTTGGTTTTATTAATCCTGAGTAATGTGTGCATTATACATGTGCATTATACATTATAATGTGTGTATTATATTATAAAAATATGTATTATAATTTATATAGTGTCCCCCAAAGTGTCTAAAATAAATGATTCCACCAATCATTACTCACCAAGGACTTGCTGTGTTATAAGTAAAGCTTCGGCCAATAGGAAAACTGCAGAGCCAAGAGATAGTTTATTCCTGCACTAATGGGGTTTGTATTTTATGTATGAAGGAAGTAAAACATCTGCCAAAAAATGAGCAGTAACTACTCAGGTGTTCTATTTGCTAAGATGCCAGCATGGAGTTGAGTGTAGAGAATCTGATGGACAGATTCTATGTACCATGTTCTTTGAGGAAGTGAACCTGAAAGGAAGGAAGGAGTGAGTCATGTGAAGATTAAGAGGAGGGAGCTCCAGTTTGAGGGGCAGACAGCAAATTTGAACAATGTTCTGGTAGAAATAGCAGACAAAAATGCCACCAAAGCTGTAGAAGGGTGAAATTTGTAAAGAGATGACAGCAATAAAAAAAAATTGTCAACTGTTGCCTTTTCAGTAGATCTGAGTGTTGGGGTAAAATCCCAAATAATAATGGTGGGTGTGGTGTTGAAATGTTGAATGTGATCAAAGTATAGAGAGAGTGATTTGGAAATCATCTGCCCCACAGGTAGGCGGAGGGTGTGGGATGGAGGTGTACTGGGGTTTTTTTGTGGTGGAGAATGGGCACTGGTGAAGGTACGGGTGTTTCATTGTATAACCGAGACTTAGACCCGAAAGCTTTGTAACTGCTCTCATGGTGATTCAATAAATAAAATTATAAAAAATGAAAAAAAAAGTAAGGTGGAGGAATTTATGCACAATTCAATCAACCCAATCAGTGGCTGAAAAAATAGCAGTACTCCTACATAAAAAAAAAAAACAATACTTGAGGCTTTAGCCTAAACTTCTGAAATTTGGACTCAGAGACCCAGGTGAGATTTGGATCTGAATCTTCAGCTGTCTGACTCAGAGATGCATATAGTCATGAACTGCATTTGTAGAAAATACTGACTTATTAATCAATATTCAGGTTCTATGGTTGCAAATGGTAGAATCCAAATCAACCCTAGCTAACTGACAGAGAATTAAGAGAAAAGTAAATCAGAGTTAATGGAACACAGGGAGAGTTGGTTAGTATTTAGTTGCAATAGGTATTTAGATATACAGAAACAGAAGACCTTTAGAGGCATTACCATATAGAGATTATCCAAGTCAACTTCCTTAACTCACAGTGCAGATATTTATTCATTTATTTATTAGTTCTTAGCAATCAACCAACTCTCAAGGGTGTATGAGATGTGGGTTGCATGATGATGAACAAGGGAGGGCTGATTTTCTATACCTCTTTTAAATCTACATCATGGATCAGAGTGATGATACAGTGGGTAGGGTACTTAATTTGCATGTAGCTGGCATGAGTTCAATTCCTGGCACCCCATATGATGCTTGAGCATCACCAGGATTGATCCCTAAGTGCAGAGCCAGGAGTAAGACCTTAGCACAGCCAGGTTTAGCCCCAAACAAGAATCAAACAAAAACAATGTGTCATTCTTTCTCCACATCCATTTATTTGTTTATTGAACTGCATTTATGAGTTACCTGCTGTATACAAGGTGTTGTGGATAAAATCCAGAAAATAACTTACTTTAAAAAATATATTCTCATAAGCAAGGCACCAATAGAAAGTTATGAAAGTTCAGAGAACTATGAGGTTGTTCTAAAGACATTAAATTTGAAATGTCTTCTTAGAAAGAAGATAGATGGTCCTTATTTTTCATCCTTGACAGGTAGGGAGACTTTGGAAGGTTACCTTGAATTAGTAATGTGATGGGCCATTTGCTAAAATTGCCTCAAACTAAAACACTTTGGCCTCAAACCTACCAAGGTTTCAGCAGCACATTGGAGACTTAATAAGTTATTAAGTTATTTTCCAAGCAATGCTGGAATAGAGATTTGGGAATTAGCCAGTAGCTGATCACAGTGTACATAGATCAATTGGATGATTCAGACCCTCTGCAGTCACACTCCTGCCTGACTCACCGATGACTCCAACCCTCCTCATCCAAGTTCCACTTTAAGCAAACTATTCTCTCCTCTTGTAAAAGTTAAGTTTACACCATGCTGCGCTGATCAAACCTCCAGCTACGTGATTGAGGTACACTATTTAATAGTGAGGGCAGAGATATGAAAGAATCCCATGCACAGAGGTTTTTTTAATATGAAAATATCTAAATTTTTAATGAAAATATCTAAATATCTAAATTTAATTGCACAAAAATAAAAATCAGATGCCTCTGTTTTAGTCTATTTCTCTTGTGCTTTGTATTATATTCAGAAAGACCCTCGATTAATATTTGTGTTTTATGATTTGTGATTTGAAGGATCTTTTTAAGTTTTCTATATTAAATTCAGAAATTTTTGTATTTCCCACGGTTACTTTTTCTTTAGAAATATACACATTAACCCTCTCTTGAGTACCAAGCACTGTTCTGGGCCCTGGGAATTCTGTGACTGAGTAGAAGTAGTGTCTCCTTCCAGCTACGTATCCTGCAATAAATAAGGAGTCCACAGAACCCTTTTTCCTATTTTGTGTAGATAAATCCAGTCCGATTCCCCCAAGTAAAGAGTGTATCATCCCCAAGAATTTGAATGTGAATTGAATTTCTATACCTAGTCAGAGAATACTCTAGATCAACCCAGAGTTGTGTTGTTTGCAACTGCTGCTCAGCCCACTCCCCTCCCCCAAAAGCAAAGTCCCCATTGCTTCCAGATATTTACCTGAAACTTAAGACTGGTAATTGGTTGCTGTCCCAGAGGGAAGTCCTTTTCTATTTTAAGTTGTGTTTTAAGGCCTTTCTCCCACAATGTCTTACTGTACTAAAGTTACTTTGAATAGTGCCCATGGCCCCAGGTCTTTAAAACTTCCTCCTCAGGTGACATGCAGACACAGTTATGACTTAGAAAGGTCGTCATTTACAAACACACCAGACTTTCCAATTTTGAATCTTTCTCTCTGTGATTTTAATCAAGTTTCTCAACCTGTCTGAACTTTAGTCTATATATTTGTAGGCTGGAGATAATAAAATGTGACTGTCATATATTTATAGCAACAAGCAATTAACGTTGGACTATAGGTGGAAAAATGTCTTTGAAAATTATGAGCAACTTGTAGATTCAGTGAAAATGTGAAGTGAACTCAGAAGTAATCAGATTCAAGAGGTGTTAGGAAATTAGTAACTATTCTCATCAGATGCTCAGGTACTTCTTCTCAGCCCCTTCCTCTCCTCTGAAGTCTAGAATTATTTATCTACATAGTATATTCACTAGGAGTCTTGGTAGGCATATCAACATTCATATGAATTGAATTATACCTTTAATTATACCTCTAAACCCTTGGAAATTTCTGTTTTAATAAACATAACACCTAAAATCTTGTGGACATTTTTGCTATCTTTCTTTACATCTTATTTCTAGTCTGTTAGCAGTTTTTTTCAGCAATTTTCTGTCTTGCAGTCAAACTTAATTTTGAATACTTCTCACCTCTCACCACATCATCACAAGACCTAGAAACACTTTAGCCTTAACTGGACCAGCAATAATGTTTTTCCTCTTCCCCCATTTTTGTGTAATTTTCTTGTCCCACTTCTAGACTATACTTAGCCATCAAATTAATTATTTTAGAAATAAAGTGTGCTGACCTGCATTGAATCCTCTGATATTTTTCATCATATTACAAATAAATATAATATTTTGGTTTTGACCAACATTTTAAGTTATTATGTATTCAGATTTACTGTGTGGCACTCTTCTTCTTGCTTGACACATCAGACTATATGTTATCCACTAAATACCAAGTTCATTCCAATCTTGGGGTTTTGGCACTTGCCTTCTCCATTGACTTAGAAATACATTTTTCTGGCTCTTTCATTCTTTTCAGGAAAAACAGTCATTTTCCTAAGAAGTATTGCTGACTATTCAATGTAAAGTTGTCCACCTACATTATATAATATGTGATATATGCCTGTGTTTGTTGTTTCTTTACTGAAATGTAAACATGAGAGAGGCAGAAGATATAAGATTCATGTTGTTGGCATACTGCTGAAATACCAGGAGGCTTTCTAGCACATAATGGATAGTTAGTAAGCATTTGAATTAATTGATAAGTACGTGGGGGTGCCATTACTAGGGTTGAGAACTCCAACCATTATTACATTTCATCACTTGAAGGTTTTTCAGATATCCAAAATCTCAGTGGCTTGAGACAGGCTATATGCTCATCTGTGGGTGAGAAGATGAGCTTTTATGACAGACATACCATGAAAGCTATGTGTAACAAGGAACTTGTGGTTCCTTAAAAACAAGTTGAAATGGTCTTATCAGGAGATGGTAGAAGAACTTCAGAACTAAATATCAGGACTTAAGTTTATATTGTAAACTTGCAGGATTACTGAAAAGTTCGCTGAGATACTACATATAGGCCATGCTGCATAATCCACATGGATGGTAGTTTCTGGAATACTACTAACATTGACATGCTAGATTATATGAGTATACATTATATATAAACATAGCATTGTTTTTGTAAAATAAGAAATGGTGCCTTACTGGGACAGTACAAGAAAAATAGTTGATATTATTATATGTTCAACCACTGTTTGGGGTATAAGTGAGATATTGCTGATGTTACCCATATGTCCATCAATCTTTCCCTATGCTTTTGAATATATATATATATATATATATATATATATATATAATTTGCTAGTGTGGCCAATGAAGTGTGAATGAGGTTAATGTATGCCCCCTGCCCCCCACAACAGGTACATGAAAGATTAGTGCAAGTTCTCCTTGCTTTATTCCAGTTACTGAGATAACTGGAGTTGGTTCAGATGGGGAAGCCATAAGAAGACTACAGTGTTTCATCACATAATTGTTATTTGGTACTTTAAGAAACTTGGTGTGCGTGCTGTGGGCTGCTCTGTGTGGGCTAGGGCCCTGGCGGCTGTGTGGGCCTGACACGTGGGCGGCTGCTGCAGGGCCTGACACTCCTAGCCAGCTAGGAGTCTCACCTGGCACCCTTGGGTAGGGCCCAAGAACCAAAAGGAAAAAGTATGTGATAATGGGTCTCTTTTTTTCCCTAGCCTAGTGGTAGGGCATTTACCTTGCGTGCAACCAGCCGAGCTAAGCCAGGTTCGATTCCTCTGCCCCTCTCAGAGAGCCCGGCAAGCTACCAAGAGTATCTCGCCCGCATGGCAAAGCCTGGCAAGCTACCCGTGACGTATTCAATATGCCAAACACAGTAACAACAAGTCTCACAATGGAGACATTACTGGGCCCGCTCAAGCAAATTGATGAACAATGGGAGAACAGTGCTACAGTGCTAAATTGTTATTTATTTTAGGACAATTTTTTAATAAAAATGTGGGATAATCTTATGTGAAGCTTTTTAATTATTTGACTTTACATTCTATAAAATTTTCATGATTTTGCTGTACAACATTGCTGCACCTTCACCAACATCAAAGTGCATAAGAACCTCTGACACCCTTCTTTTTTAAAATTTAGGTGTTTTTAATTAATTTATTATTTTTTTAATTTTTATTTTAATGTAGACAAAAGCCACAATTGTTGATACAATCCTGGAGTGGAAATTAATTAGAAAGCAAGGCTTCAACATTAAAAGTCTATGTATAAAATCAATTTTTATGTAAATATAGTTATATCTGATCATGGGATCGTTAAGTTCTTATCTAATAAATTATTAAGATGTTTTTTGTTAGTTGAACCATCTGTATTACTGTTTTTGTTTGTGAGTTTAGTTGGTTTCTATGTTATTTTGCCATTAAATTTGATGTACTCCTACTGGAATTTCTCAGTATTGAAGAATTAGGAGGTGTCATGCAAATGTATGTGCTACTGCAAAGTTCAGAGACTCTAGGATCTATGGTCTGGGCCAATGAGTGGACATGGCAGTGGCTGTGGGAGGTGGACATGGCTTCCAGAGGCTTCCAGAAGTATGCAGGGAGGTGGGGGGAGATGTTGAGTTCTTATATCAATTCTATTCCACGTCTTCTCTCCCCAAATTTCACTACCTTGTTTCGTTTCTCACCATACCAGAGATGGGTGAGATTATCTACTATTTGTTATTCTCATGCTATCTTAATTAATTGGGCTGGAGCGATAGCACAGCGGGTAAGGCGTCTGCCAACAAATGAACATAATGCCTTTCAATTCATCCAAATTTCAGTAAATTGTAAGAGAATGCACCCATTTTTTGGCAGGGGTGTGTTTATGCCTAGCAATAATCAGACCTTATTCCTGGAACTGTGCTCAAGGATGACTCTTTGTCAGGGTTTGGGGAAACATATGCAGTGCCGATTATGTAAGTAGGTCAGCTGCGTGCAAGAGAAGTGCCTTAACTTCCCTCTCTGACCTAAGTTGAAATTTTATTTTAAAAGCATGCCTGTATTTAAAACAACAAAGTATAGCAATTATATGGTAGGACAGAGGTATGTAATGAAATAGAATATGTGTGAAACTAAGCCCTACCCCAACATTTGGTAGATAAAAAACATGAATGAAAAACAAACCTTTGCTATTTTAAAATCAACTGGATTTGGTGGTTGCTTGTTATTGTAACACTACCCTGATGCATGGAACGTTAATTTTCCTTTACTCATATTGTTGGAGTAACCACTCAGTGACAGACATTGTGGCAGAGAGCTTATTTCCAGGATGCAGAGTACAGTTATCTAGCTTCATGGATATATTTTTTTCAAGGCTTCCTACCACTTTTATCTAATGCCATACACTGGGAAAACAGAAGTGAACAAATTGTCTTCTATCTTTAAGGTTCATATAAATCTGATTGGAGTAGCTGTTAATGAGAAAAAATTGCACAAAATTCACTTCAAGATCACAATTGTAATAAATACTAAGGGAAGAAAATTCTTTATTATTAACAAGGAATGCTAGTTTTGTTAAAGAGATGAAAAATCTCAAGACAAACTTCTATGAGGAGGTAATGGTCATTCTGATATCCAGATAATGAACTGAGACTGTTTTAGTTTTTATGCCAGAATAACGATCTTAGTTTTTGAAATAAGTTCCTTTAAATCTCTTTATATTAAAAATTTTTTTTATTTTAAACCTCATCGAAGAGAAGAAATTCAACAAAATTTTGTGGAGAGACAAACTATTATCTAAATTATGGTAGGAAAAGTGGCTATCAACAACAGAAGATATACTCGAATGATTTTCTGGGACAATATGGGGACATATTGATAGGAATTTTTATACTGTTCATATCAGAATAACCCGCATGGTTTGTGTTTGTATACTTAATTATAATTATCAGAAACTATAATTTCCTGTAATACTTATAGTACTGTTATAGATTTTTGTCATTTGTACACCAACTATGTTATAACTGAAAATGTGAGTCTCTTAACACTCAGACATTCAACTATCTTCTAAGGAAAATTTGAGAGATTCATAATAATGATAACTTTAATCATCATTATGTAATTTCTCATGGTTAACTATGTCACATACTTTGAATGTTAAAATACCAAATAAGCAAAACAATTTCATTTTTAAAATGAAGATACCATGACTCTTGGAAGTTTGTTATAATAAAATTTTCCCAAAATCTGCCTCTAGTAGGTGACCTAATAGGAAAAAAAACTCAGTTCTCTTGTTATTTTGGTTTCGAGGGGAGATGAGCTATATTTGTGATATGGCAGTTAAAATATATGGAGTTGGACTGTTAGCCTGCACTCATTTTAAGTAAGTAAAGTAAAGTAAAGGCCCTCCCGTTGATCATTGATTTGCTCAAGCGGGCCCAGTAATGTCTCCATTGGAGACTTTGTTGTTACTGTGTCTGGCATATCGAATACTCTCGGTAGCTTGCCGGGCTCTCCGAGAGGGGCGGAGGAATCGAACTCGGGTCGGCCATGTTGGCTGCGTGCAAGGCAGACGCCCTACCCGCTGTGCTATCGCTCCAGCCCATTTTATAATCTCAAAAATTTAACTTTTCTGGATCTCATCTTTCTCATTTGCAAAGTAGCAAATGATAGCTGACTTTTCAGTTTGTTTCAGGGATTAAGCAAAATGAGCTCCTTTGTATCATGTAATAATATATTAGCTTATTCATTCTTATATTTTGGGGAACTCTATTTGTGTCACATATTCCCTAGGCACTCAGAATTCAGCTTTGAATAATATCATCTTTGAAGTTGAGTAATGTCCAGATTGGCAAGTAACTGAAAAAATTAATAAGGTTTGCATAATCATATTTTCTTCTAGTCAGTTTATTTTGTAAAGGTAAAGGTAAAGGCCCTCCCGTTGATCGTCGATTTGCTCGAGCGGGCCCAGTAACATCTCCATTGGAGACTGTTGTTACTGTGTCTGGCATATCGAATATTCTCAGTAGCTTGCCGGGCTCTCCGAGAGGGGCGGAGGAATCGAACTCGGGTCGGCCATGTTGGCCGCTTGTAAGGCGAACGCCCTACCTGCTGTGCTATCGCTCCAGCCCATTATATAAATTAATTGTAACCCATTATATACATTCATTGCCCCCACCAATTGTGAAGACTGTGCATGATGATGAGAACCATTAAGAGTTAAAAGGAAATTTATCTTCACTACCTCTAATGACTACTGCTGTTATAATCCCCAGAGAAGCAGTTTTCATATTATGGAAGAATGAAAAAATATTAACAGATAATAGTGACTGATAAGAATTTGTTGTTACCATCTGCAAAAGCTTTTTCTACCTTCAGTTTCTGTTTAATTTCCTATTTTTTTTAGTCAGAGGGGTAACTCATCACAGCTAATGACACTGAAGCCGTGTAAAGATTATGTGGCAGAGTCTAGATAGCTCATGTGTCCTGATGAATCTCAGATGTATATATACACACACACATATATATATATATATATATCTACCCAGTTATAGGAAAAGCTGAAATCTCACATTTGCTGCAACATATTTTTGAACAATAGGGTATTAGATTAAGTGAAATAATTCAAAATGAGAAGGAAAATACCCTATGATCTCATTCATTTATGGTATATAGAAAACAAAATAAGAAAAGAAATAATGTCCAATTAAAACAAAACCTTCGACATTGACCAAAGAACTGAGGTACCCAAGATAACAGTGGGGGCAGTAAAGAGGTTTGGGGTAGACAAGATGTGGTATAGTAGGGGCTGGAGAGATAGCACAAGGGGCAAAGTGCTTGCTTGCACATAGCATGGGTAAGTAAGTTTGATCCTGGCACCTTCTATGGTGCCCCAAGTCCCAAGAGAAGTGATCCTGAGCACCCATGGTTAGGTACCAAAATCTCAAAATTAAATAAATAAAAAAGAAGTGGTGCAGTAATAGTATCTGCTTAAGGCATGAACATTCACATTATTATAAACCCTGTTGCTTCAGTTAAAATGATTCACCAAAAAAGGAACTTTTTAATTTGTGTGATTTAACAGTGGGGGAGTTGCATAACACTCAGTGGTGCTCAGGACTTGTTCCTGACTCTGCTGAGGGATCACTCCTAGTGGTGGTCAGAAGACCATATCTAGTAACAGGAAATGAACTAAGATCTGCTGTATGAAATAATTGAATGATGATGGAGTCAGTAGCTTCTTAATTGACTGATACTTTAAGAATCATGGGACATCCTGTCAGGTTGCTTCATTCGAGGCAACCCGGAGCAGGCGGGGTGAGGCCTGTCCTAGTCCCAACAGAGCCAGCTCTGGCAGTAGAAAACCTCCAGAACTCAAGCTATGCCATGCTCACGGCCTCTCTCCACATGAGGCCAAGCCTCACCCATGAGGGAATCTATTCCTGAACTGTGACATCTTGTATTTTACACCACCAATAAACCAAGAGTAGCACACCACATTTGATGGGGTTTAAAGTAGAAGGAAACCAAAAGGCACATGAAAAAATGCTCCACATCGCTAGCCATCAGGGAGATGCAAATCAAAACAACAACAAAATATCATCTCACACCACAGAGTCTGGCACACATTCAAAAGAACAAAAGCAACCAGTGCTGGCATGGATGTGGGGGAAAAGGGACACTCTTTCACTGTTGGTGGAATGCCCACTAGTTCAGTCTTTCTGGAAAACAATATGGACAGTCCTTCAAAAGCTAGAAATTGAGTTTCCATCTGACCCCACAATACCACTTCTCAGAATATATCCTGAGGATGCAAAAAAGCACAGTAGAAATGACATCTGGGGGCTGGAGCTTTAGCACAGCGGGTAGGGCGTTTGCCTTGCATGCCGCCAACCTGAGTTCGATTTCCAGCATCCCATATGGTCCCCTGAGCACTGCCAGAAGTAATT
Organism: Sorex fumeus; assembly: GCF_029834395.1. Taxonomy (NCBI): domain Eukaryota; kingdom Metazoa; phylum Chordata; class Mammalia; order Eulipotyphla; family Soricidae; genus Sorex; species Sorex fumeus. The sequence goes on from NW_026606129.1 coordinate 64,674,040, forward strand.
CCTGAGTGCATAAGCCAGCAGTAACCTCTGTGCACTGCCGGGTGTGACCCAAAAAGCAAAAAAAAAAAAATGACACCTGTACCTATATGTTCATTGCAGCACTGTTCACAATTGCCAAAATCTGGAAACAACCCAAGTGCCCTAGAACAGATGACTGGTTAAAGAAACTTTGGTACATTTACACAATGGAATACTATGCAGCTGTCAAGTGATATGAAGTCACGAACTTTGCTTATAAATGGATAGACATGGAGAGTATTCTGCTAAGTGAAATGAGTCAGAAAGAGAGATACAGACATAGAAGGACTGCACTCATTTGTGGAATATAAAACAAAGTAACATGAAGCTAACACCTAAGGATAGTAGATACATGGGACAGGTAGATTGCTCCATAGCTGGAAGCGTACCTCATGAGCAAAGGGGAGAAGCAGCTGGAATATAAAGGGATCACTAAGAAAATGATGGCTAGATGAATCAGTCGGGATGGGAGATGTGTGCAGAAAGTAGATAAAGAGCCAAACATGATAACCTCTCGGGGTCTGTATTGCAAACCATAATGCCCCAAAGTAGAGAGAGATTATGGGGAATCATGGTTGCCATGTAGGCAGAGGGAGGGTGGGAAAGGGGGGGTTATACCGGGGATATTGGTGGTGGGGAATGTGCACTGGTGGAGGGATGGGTGTTTGATCATTGTGTGATTATAACCCAAACATGAAAACTTGTAACTATCTCATGGTGATTCAATACAATTAAAAAGATAAAGTAGAAGGCAACCAATATTAGGGGGAAATATATTTCTACGTATATATTTATGTATATATATATGCACACAAAGCTCAACTTTTAACATGTTAATAGTCTATTATAGAAGGACTTAATGGCTCCTGGGTGAAGTGAAACAATATTCACTCACTTTCCTCTATAAAACATTTTTTGTCTTCTTTTTAGCGGATTATTCACAACAAGCAATTCAAAAGAAATTATTTTGGTTCTGCTTTGGGGGCACGGTTTGGGGTTCGGGATGGAAACATCCAAAATATGGTGGTGGGAAGGTGTAATGGTGGTGGGATTGGTGTTTGAATATTAAATGTAATAAAGTATTGTGAACAACTTTATAAAGATAAGAATTATGCGACAAAATCTACTTGAGTTTCCATGATCTCTGTCCTTGGTCCTGAACTATTTGCTACTTTCACTGATATTAAGGCCTAAGGAGTGGTTGGCAAGCATTTAAATCATCTGATGCACCTCTGCTAGACTTTATTTGAGACTACAGATAAAAGGCCCTCCCGTTGATCGTCGATTTGCTCAAGCGGGCCCAGTGACGTCTCCATTGGAGACTTTGTTGTTACTGTGTCTGGCATATCGAATACTCTCGGTAGCTTGCCGGGCTCTCCGAGAGGGGCGGAGGAATCGAACTCGGGTCGGCCATGTTGGCCGCTTGTAAGGCGAACGCCCTGCCCGCTGTGCTATTGCTCCAGCCCAAGAGACTACAGATGCTCTACTTTATTATTTATATTTTGGGGCCATACCTGCTGATGTTCTGAGTTTACTCCTGGCTCTGAGCTCTGAGATCATTCCTGGAGGTGTTTGGGTAACAATAAAGGTTCTGTGGATGAAAAACTGGTTGGCAGTGTGAAAGGCAACTGTCTTATCCACTGTACTAGCTCCCCAGTTCATGGCATGTTTTTAAAGATGAGCAACATGGGCTTGCCTTGCTTTGAACGATCTGAAAATCAGCTCCACCAAAACAGGAATGGGGTGTAACTGGGTAATATCAGAAAATAGTAAAGAGAAACAGTTGACAGCAAAATTCAGTAGAGAGTATGACTTGCAATGCCGGCAATGTTGTATAGAAGGACAGGATGTTGGCAAAGATGGATGTTCAGTTATGCAGTTTATAATTCACCTTGCACATTCTGCCATGTGACATACTGTGTTTGAAAATTGTGTTCAATGAACAAGGTAGCATAGAAAGTAGGTCATTCTTATAATTTTCTGTCAAACAAATCATTAGGGTATATATCCTCAAAAAGATACTGAAAGAGGAAATAGCCATATTCGGTGTTCTTTCTGTCAATTTGAGGAAAATTTTACCTAGAACATAAAAAGCATTTGAGTGTATGTTTGTGTGTATGTAACTGGTTGAATGAAAGTAATTTTTACTATGTTTCTATTTAGCTGGAAGGCAAATGCAAACATTTTGGGCATTTGGTACCATTTCAATGTGATGAGTCTATTAAAAAGAGACACACCTAATATTTTGTTTATTTCTTACATAAATGTGGTGAGCAAATGATCTATAAAAGCATTTAATACTGTAGTCTCTGATTTCCTTTGTTGCACAACAGTTCTTTGCTATTTTAAATGACAATGAACATTGTCTATGTAATTCATAAATATTTTCATTTAGTAATTATATAAATAAAAGATTTGGAAGGCAATTATACTGAATCCATTTTAATTTCTGCAAAGGAGACAGAATCTTAATTAGCTTTACTTCTGGTACTCATTAACCCATATATAATCTCTTATTATGTATTGAATTCTAATAGAATTTAAATCTTTTCAAGACTTCCTTAGGATTAAACTAAATTGAGGGTTGCCCCCTCCCAATAGGTTTCTTTATCTTATGAAATGCTAATTTTAGCTGCGGAAGGGGAGTGAAGGAATATTTATTGTTCCATATAAATTCAGGAAATTTTCATCATTACAATTATAGGAATAGATGTGAGAAGAAAAAGCCAAGTATGATTTAAACCAAAGAAGAAAGGGTGCTTTTTGGATTGTCTGTACCACATCTTCAAGAGAGGGGAATGAAAAATGAAACTATAGTGCTGCTATCTAGATATTAATTTGTTGTCATTCACTGAATAGGGTGTCTTATATTTTCTGTATGCTTTTTTCTCCCATTAAGGAAACATAGTGTAAGCAAGACGGATTTCTTTCTTGTTGTAGCTTATTGGTTTAGTTTAAGGAGGAGATGGATACACTAGTAACACAGTTTTATTGTTTCTATAAAAGAGTTACAAGGAATGATACAAAGTGCCACAATACCATTATTGACAATATAGTCTGTTCTGAGGCTATAATTTTCATGTATTATCACATTTGTTTCTTACAATATCCATTCGGGAAATAAAACACACCTGAGCCATAGAGTAGCTTAGAAGCATGCCTAAGATCACACAGATTGTATATAGAATTAATTGTGAATTACCAAACTGTCAGCAATAATCATGGTGCTGTGCACAGAAATTGCTGATGTAACAAAGATAGCAGTAACAATAGCAACTGTGTGTCCCAGCCCCTTCATAAAACCCTATTAGCTACTTACCAATTTTAAAGTGAATATTTCAATTGAGGGAACAGACCCAGAGTGGGTAAATTACATTTTATCTTTTGTGGGCATGAGGAATTAAAGTGGCAAAGTCGGAACTAAAATTTACAGTTTTCCCCAGCCATTCCAGGTCTTGAATTTAGATGTTAATTTTTAGAGGTCTAATATTATTGCTGAAAACATTCTGTAGAGGTTGATAGTGCCAGCTTTTGTAGTTAAAAGCGAGTATTGCTGTGATATTCTGAAAAGACTGTATGGTGAAGATCAGGTGAGGTGGATATTAAAGACATGGGATCATCCTCAAGGTCATCAGATGGTTTCAGGGGTGATAAAATAAAACTGATGCAATAAGAAACAAGACGTTGGCTGTAAATTACAAAATAGAAAAAGAAAGGGAGGCTTCGACATGAGAAGATGGGTCAGAGCATCTAGAAGAAAGAATTTACGATACTTGGTGACAGTTTATGGGACTTGAAAGGAGGAAATCTCCTAGACCTAGAGGAATTACAAGGCCCAGAATTGTTTCTAATCTTTTCCCCTTATCTGCATTGTCAGTTCAGTGTATGCTTTCCAGAATGGACTGTATAAATACTTACATAATGTACTCATGTGTGACTAGTGATAATGCCAGATTTTGAGCTAAAGTGCGATCCAGCACTGAAACAAAGAGAATTCAGTGAGAGCACTGGTTTGAGGGGGAAAGAAATGATATTCTTGCATAGGCTGAACTCACATTGTTGGAAAAACAGGAAAATGGGAAAGCCTAGAGTTGCATGTAAAAAACCTTAATTCTGAAGCAGTTCAGGCTGCAGTTTAACTGTGTAGATAATTATTCAGATGAGAAGTCTCTTTAAGAAAAGTGAAAACAAAGCTGACAAAAAGAGTGATCCAAGGGAAAAAAAAAGCAGAAACCAGGAGGCCAAGAAGTGATAAAAGGAAGGAGCACTTTGCAGTGAAACTCATCTTTCCTAAAGAACTGTATTTTCCATGCTGTATCCTGAACAGAGGAAAGTAGGATAGAGAAATGGCCCTTAAAGTTCGTCCAAGAAATCCATCGACTATTATATATAATTATATAGCACTATAGCACTGTCCTCCCATTGTTCATCGATTTGCTCAAGTGGGCACCAGTAACATCTCCATTGTGAGACTTGTTACTGTTTTTTGGCATATCGAGTACATCATGGGGAGCTTGCCAGGCTTTGCCGTGAGGGCGGCACACTCTCAGTAGCTTGCCGGGCCCTCTGAGAGGGGCGGAGGAATCGAACCCGGCTTAGTCGGTCTAGCTGCGTGCAAGGCAAATGCCCTGCCACTGTGCTATTTTGCTCCAGGTATGACTCCAAAAGCAAAATAAATAAATAAATAAATAAATAAAACTGGGGTGTTTGGGCACCCCGTGGAGGGAACGGCTCAATGCTCTTGCCCTGGCCTTATTTGGGGCCAAATAATCATTTAGTCTCCCTCCCCCCCCCTCACCCCCCCAACACACACAGTTGCTCCAGACTGCCTCCACCCAGAGTGCCAGCCCCCCGTGAGCAATGTCTCCAGGGGAAGTAACTCAGATCTTCCATTCCAGATGTTCCAGCTGTCACTTCTCCGTAGCCCTGTGATGGGACCATCTGCAAAGTCACCCACCAGCGGGGCGCACATGGAAACGGAGATGCCAGTGGGTCTAGGACACAGAGTCTTGGACGTGGTTTGGTTTCCCAGCTCTTCTCCAAGCCTGGACATCTGCCCAGGGTCCGAGCATGGGTGGGTCCAGGGCACAGAGCTGGGAAATGCATTCATTCATTCACTCCTGTAGGACGATTGCAAACTGTGCTGTGGGTCTGGAGGTGCTGCTGGGAAGGAGGGAAGAAAGTACCCCAGGCTCAGTGCTCAGGTCTTGTATCTGATGCTGCATGTGAATCAAGGACCAATGATCAGACCAGGTTTAGTACACATCAGGTCTGGTACTGAGACTGGATGTGAGAAGCAGGGGTGGAGATCATTGAGCAGTAGGGGTGTTCTGTGTCCTGCTGTAGGTCTCATCGTTCCCTGGAAATGCTTTTACTGCAGCTACAGGAGTTGCTGTCCTGCCTTCCAGAGAGACTGCTTTGTTCACCACAGTCCCCTGGGCCTCAGGGAAGAAAAGTAGGTGGTGAAGGTGGGGTTCCCTGGGGGGTGGGAGAGGGTGGGACCGGGGTTCTACCTGGGAGCCAGTGGCCCCACCCCAGCCCCTCTGGCCGGGGGCCTGTGCACCCTGCAGGCAGGTGGTTCTTATATAATTATATTCTTATATAATTATATATATTCTTATAATCTTATATAATTAATTATATAATGTATATATAATTACATATAATATATAATATTCAGTGGACTTCTTGGATCAGCTTTATATATATAAAGACATTCAAAAAAAGAAGTTCATTGAAAACTTTGGGAAATAGTTTTATTTATATAATCTTGCTTCAAGTCAATTCATAAAAACTTGATGGGAGTAATCATGCTGGGAAAATGAAGGCCAGTTGTTAATAGATGTTCAAACCATTCTTGAACCAGGGTTTCATAGATTTGAGAGAGAATTTACATCTGACACTACTGGTATTTTCAAAATTAGAGATAACACAGTCCATGCAGATGGCTTGTGTTATGAGCTAAATTGTGTTTCCTCAAAAGTTGTTGATGTCACAATCCCAAGTTACTTAGACTTTACCTGTATTTATACTTAGCAACTATATTTAAAGATAAGTCACCGGGATGTCCCAGATGGGGTAAGTGCCGCATCCCGCCTCCTCCAGATGGAACCCCAGTGACCAGAAGCCTCTACAAGCATAGCTCCAATATGCGCGAACTAGGACTTTTTCTCCAAACTGCCGGGACCTCCCAGGCTCCCAGGTAACCTCTGATTCCAGAAGTCATGCCCACAACCCGCTCCCCAGCGCCATCTTCACAGCACACAGCTGCAGAAAAGAAAGGCCGCTGGGCGGGGGGGCTCCACAGCTCCTGGAGAAGGCACCAGGTCCCAAAAAGAGCCGAGATCACCGGGAAGTCCCAGATGGGGTAGGTGCCGCATCCCGCCTCCTCCAGATGGAACCCCGATGACCAGAAGCCTCTACAAGCATAGCTTGAGTATGCGAGAACTAGGACTTTTCCTCCAAACCGCACGGCCGCTTACGCAGCGGCAGGACATCTCCGTATATACAAAGTGATCAATGGAAAGTAAATCATTCGACGTTTCTCCCTGAAAATCAGGCTTAACTCTTATACAGACCACAACACCCAATAGGAGAGAGTGAACAAAAGGGAATGCCCTGCCACAGAGACAGGGTGGGTTGGGGGGTGTGGGGGGTGGGAGGGATACTGGGATATGCGGTGGTAGGAAATGGTCACTGGTGGAGGGATGGGTATTCAAGATAAATAAATTATAAATTAAAGTAAAGTAAAAGTAAAGTAAAGGCCCTCCCGTTGATCATCGATTTGCTCGAGCGGGCCCAATAACGTCTCCATTAGAGACTTTGTTGTTACTGTGTCTGGCATATCGAATACTCTCGGCAGCTTGCCGGGCTCTCCGAGAGGGGCGGAGGAATCGAACTCGGGTCGGCCATGTTGGCTGCATGCAAGGCAAACGCCCTACCGCTGTGCTATCACTCCAGCCTTATAAATTAAATAAATAAAGCAAATAAATTAAAAAATGAAAAATAAAAATAAAGCAAATAAATTTAAAAAATGAAGATAAGTCAAGGTGGTTAAATGGAAACGTGCTCTTGGAATGAAGAACAAATGCACTATGACTGTGCCCTTGTAAGAAAGAGACCCAAGGGATGCGTGCAGTCAGTAGGAGGCTATGTGAAGTGGCAGGTGGAGGAAGGTTGTCAAGCCAAGGAGACACAGCTCAGGAGAAACCACAGCTGCCCATGTCTTGATCGTGCCTTTTAATCTCCAAAGTTGTGAGAAGACAACTGTGTATTAATCCATAGTCTATGATATTTTGTTACAGCAGTGGAAACTGACTAGAGACTAGAGAGGACAGGGTGATGCAAGCTTTCAGGAAGGGGCGGGAAAGTGAGGAGGGGACAATGTACATACAAAATGAAGCTAGTCAGGAGAGGATTCAAAGTAGCAAATTCTTCTTGCCAAATAACCTAACTCACAAGGTATTTTCTGATGTCTTTTCTTAAAATATTTGCTTCTTAAATTCTTTCCATTGAATACACTAATCCAAACCTTTGAAACTCAGCACCTACATTCAAGCTTCCCACAATATAATCTCCTTTTCGGTCTGCTCTCTCCTTGGTATTGTTTTGTAATAAATTAACACGTACAAGTGTGGAGTGTAGGAAGAAAGGATGTTGCTCCCAAAGCCTTCTGTGTCATCACATTTATATTTGATTGTAACTGGGATAGTTGTTTATCTGTATGTCATGTTTTGTTATAATCAAACGTTCTTAGATTCTCTTATGGATCTCTACCAGTGTGAAATTCTGTGATTGATATGGGCTAGCAAAATCTGCTAAGAACTTTCTTCCCCACCTGTATGGAATTCTAAACACTGAGAAATTTCTCAAGTCATTTCCTTGTTCCATGATCATTTTGTAAAGTGGGTTATGGGTAAACCCCTTCAAGTTAGCTTACTTGACCTTACTATCTAAAATAAACAAACAAACAAAACAAGCATTTAAAAACTACTTCTATAGCTCCATTCTTATAGATTATCTACATTCTTTTTCCTTTTTAAAAGTCCAAACGATCAGTAATAGTAAATCAGTGTATATAGAGAGATGTGTGAATGAATGATATTTTTGCAAATGTCCCTGTGAAGTAGATATGTCGATCTCCCTCTATCCTCTCTGAGTTCTGTCTGTCCCTTATGGAAGAACCGTTCCTTAAATTTAACTAAATATGAGAGCAGTGACATTTAAAAATACTTAACAAGATTCCATTTACAAAACCAAGGCCATGAGAGAATTCTAAGAAGATAGACTCTCTGTCACTATTTGGGATTTCTTTAATCCTTTGAGCATCCTTCCATTGATTTAAAGAAATTCAGGGAAAAAAAAAATTGACAAGCTATCTGATAACCTACTGGATACCTGATTTGAATAGAACTTCATTATTTCTCTTCTGTGGACATCTGAAAATGGAATGTGTGTCCACCTAAAAAACATAATGGAAATTAGTTGTGGCAATTTCACACTGTGATATTTAAAGTGAACTGCAGGAGCACATGGCATAGGTTCAGCACGTTGCAGGTTTCAAAACAGGTACATCCACTCTCCAGCATTTCAGAGAGTTAAAAACCATTATTCACATTCATCAGGAGAAATTTAGAGGAATTTTATATCTTCTACTATCAGGTTGAGCTTTGAAGTCATTAATGAAAATCTTATGATAATTTAGTGTTGAGTTAGATAAAGAATCCTTCATGAGTGAATTTAGAAGCTCAGAAAAATCTTTAAGTCTCATTGTTGAATTATAATTTAAATAATCCTGTTCTGGTTGTATAATTAAAATACATTTAGATCTTGAGTCTTCAAGTCCTTCAGAGTTTCCAGTTATAATTATTCAATATTTTGATTATAGTTTATGAAAGTGCAAGAGAGGTTATCAGTTTTCATGAACAATAGATTAATAGTTGAATTCTATTCAGCACAGGTACTGAAATAATACTTAATATCAGTTTGGTAATTTCATTTAGGACTGCATTAAATTATATCTAGATCCCAGAGTGTCCAGAATTTCTATCTTCTATTCTGACCCACCATTTAAATTCCAAACTTCAAGGTACAATGTTCCCCATGGATGTGCAAAAGTATCTGGAAATTAACCCCCCAAAAAAGTGTTTTACACTTTAAAACCTTCCTTCTTGTATTCTTCTTCCATATGTAAAAAACACCACCAGTCATCTTACAAGATAAATCCTCAAGTATCATAAAAAATACTCAATTTACTTAAATAATAAGAAAAATATTTTCTATCAAAATACTCAAATATCTCAATAGGATGTAGTATTTTTTAGCTGGTGACTTTTTTCCCCCAGTGGCTTAAATAGATAGAGAATGTAATTCTGGGCTTAAAAGACAACTTGCTGCTATGTTAGAAGTCACTGTCACTAAAAAAGAGTCTTATTTTATAATTATTGGGTTTAAGTAAAACTGACAGCTTATAAAGTTATAGGGGAATAACTTCAGTACATTTGAGTAAGGTAATGCCAACCTATCATCTTTAACGAAATTATGTTCTTTGAGTTTAAAAAATCTTCATTTTAGAATACTGTAAAATACAAGGTGAATTTTTGTAAAGAATTAAATAGCAAAGATTAAGCAAACCATGTAAGATACATTTTATTTAATTTGGTGTTTTTGGGCCATATCTGAAAATGGTCAGTGTTCATTCTTGGCTCTGTGCTCATGGATCACACCTGGAAGGGCTCAGGGTATCACATCCAGTGCCAGGGATCAAATTTTCATCAGCTTAAGCAAAATAAACACCCCACCTGCTATACTATTTTTCTGACCCAGTAAGATACATTTTTAGATACTTAAAAATACCCTTCTTCATTAAGACAAAATTCTTCAGAAAATTATAATCTATATTACTAAACAAAACATTAATTACATAGCTTTATTCTTAGAACATTGTAGAAGTATTATGCAGTGTTCTTTTTTGTGCATTTTTAAAAAAATTTTACTGTCAAGTTGAATCTTTAATAAAAGAAGGGCAATGGAAATTACAAGAACATAAGAAATTTGGCCTGGAAGAATAAATGGGAACTAAATATTCAACTTTGCTGAAAAATCATTAGTATTGTTTCAAAAAGTAAAGAATAAAAAACCCAAGATCTGATTCTTAAGAATTGATCTTTGGATCTGTATTTCATTTAGTTTAAGAGTATAAATCAAACATTTTAGAAAGAAAATTATACAACATAGTGGATTATACTTTTTACAAAGAATTATTTCTTATGCTTGTTCTATGTGCACTACAAATATTGGAATAGTAGTTTTATAAATAGGTGGAACGTTATCTAATAAAATATTTCATGATGTAATTCTGAGCAGCCCAAGGTCAGAGGATTATATAACATTAAAGACAATCACTTTCAAATTTTCTATTTTTAAAAATCATTTTTTTTCTTTTTGGGTCACACTCAGCAATTCACAGGGGTTAATCCTGGCTCATGCACTCAGGAATTACTCCTGATGGTGCTTGCGAGATCATATGGGATGCTGGGAATCGAACCTGGTTTGGCCGCGTGCAAGGCAAATGCCCTACCCACTGTGCTGTTGCTCCAGCCCCTATTTTTAAAAATCTTCATTATTAAAATTGTAAATAGACATGAAAGAAAGAATAGCAGAACAAAACACCGTACACTGACCTCCCAGACTTATGTCTCTTGCTAAATCTGAGACATTTTTAGCCATATATATTTTAGTACTTTTTCCAGCACTATCCACTCTCTTCTCTCCTGCTGGGACTCCAGTGCCATAAATGTTTAGACCTTTTGTTTTAGCAGCCACATATTCTTGGGATTCTGTTAGATTTTAACAGATCAGAGAGCTTTTAGAAAATAGGTAGTGTAAACCAAACACCTTTAGAAACTGTGACCTCTATCTCTGTCCTCTCCAGTATCATGTAGGAAACCTAGACTTGCAATCACCTGTGATGGAGAACTACCTGCCTCAACCCTACCTCTCTTTTCCATAAATTTCATGTCTGCTGGGATGTAATAAAATCCCACGTTCATGTTGTAGTCAGAGACCACCCAAGCAGTCTAGACTTCCATCTTTTCCCAGTAGTATTAAGGTGCCCTTTCTGCGACAGTGGTGTCTGAAGCCTAGTAGAGTCAGGTTTTCAATAATGTTTATAAATGGTAAACTCAGCCCCAGCTTGTCTGTGGAGGAGTAGTGACTCCTCCAAGTTAAATAAATATCATCAAAAATGTAGGAAGACCGGGGTGGGGATAGCAGAGCGATTAAACAGTGTGTAGGACGTTTACCTTGCACTTGGCCAACGTGGGTTCAGTCTCTGGCACCCTCCAAAGTACTGCCAGGAGTGATTCCTGAGAGCAGAGCCAGTAACTCCTGAGTATCACTGGTTTGCCCCACCCCAATAACACCAAAAACCTGGAGGAAAGCTGGAGTTCCCATTCACAACACCACCAATAAGATTCCTTTTCCTTTGGAACCCCGTGTTCCACTCTCATCTGGCCACGAGGAGGCTGCATGCCTCCCTTCCTTGCTTGCATATTATGTATGCTGAGACTGCTGTTTTCTTGGTTTTTTGCTTAGAGAGCAGAGTGTTGTTGCTGTTGTTGTTGTTGTTTTGAGAGTAATAATTTTTCGTTGATAGTTTTGTGTTCCTTGGTAGTTTCAGATTGTTGGCTTCTTCAATCTCCATGTTTCAGACAGAAGAGGCAAAAAGAAAGCTAGAGGAACTCATCTCCATGTTTTTCTTCAATTCTTAGGCCAATAATTAGTCTGCACTTCTCTTTCCTTGTTTCAGTCTTGTTTTGTACGTAATTTCTAAAGTTGTACTTGGCAGATGAAATACTGAATCTTTTACCTGCAATATTTCTTTCTTCTGCTCTTTTTACTGCCATTTATCTATTTTTAAATGGAGGGATTTTGTTTGTTTTGAAGAATTTCCAATATGCTGTATTTTAAATTGCTAATATTTATTTATCACTGAATAGATTCTCTAATAGCCTTTATTCATATTAACTGTTGATTAGCTTCTGATTTAAATTTTTAGAAGTATGGTTTTCAATGATCCTATCACCTTGGTAACTGAGAGAGATTAGACATCCGGACCTTTTAGTTTTAGAAAGGTAAAGACTTACTAAATTTAAGAAGTTTGGAGAAGAACTCATCTCTCCATCACTTTCTCCAATAGCTTTTGCATTCAGTTATTAAAAATTGCATACCTCCTTTTCGCCTTTTTTCCTCTGGACAGCAAGATGGCGGGCCCCTCGGAGCTTTTTGGAAAGCCAGATATGAACCGGTTGTGACGGGGCGACTGAAACCTCATGGGAAAGGGGGGTGTTCCCAGCTCGTCCTTCACATTCTACCGAGGTCACGAGTTGCCCCCCACGAGCGGCTCTCCGGCATGGCCATGGCTCCAGAAGCACAAGGACTTAATGCAGAGCCCGGCAGCTTGCAGCAGAAAAGTGAATGGACTATGTGTTAATCCACGCCACCATGCCTGCCCGGAAGGGAAAGGATATTGCTCCCTTCCACCTTTTTCCCTCTGGACAGCAAGATGGTGGCCCCCTCGGAGCTTTTTGGAAAGCCAGGTATGAACCGGTCGTGACAGGGAGACCGAAACCTCATGGGAAGGGGGCATTCCCGGCTCGTCCTTCACGCCCTACTGAGGTCACGAGTTGCCCCCCACGAGTGGCTCTCCGGCACTGCATTGGCTCTAGAGCCACAGAAATCAATCTTATAATTATCTGACTCTCAGCAGAAATACTTCCAGGCTTAACAAGTAAAATGTCAGAAATCCAAAATCTGGATTTTGAATTTGCTATCTGGACAGTGATAGCGGCCGCATGACACCATTTGGTTCTTATAACCAGCTGTAGAAAACAAATTATTTCACAATGCCTTTTCAGCAGGTCTGATTTTGGGGTGTAAACTCTAAATAATAATGGTGCATCTTTTGTTGAAACAATGAATCTAATCAAAGTAGAGTGTTAACTAGAATTCATCTGCCTCACAGGCATTGGGAGAGTTGGGAGGGGGGTATATTGGGGTTCTTGGTTGTGAAAAATACGAACTGGTGAAGGGAACTGTGTTTGATGATTGCATAACTGAGACTTAAACCTGAAAGCTTTGTAACTTTTCCCACAGTGATTCAATAAATAAATTAGTTAAAAAATAATAATAAAAAATTAAAAATCGCATACCTTTACCAAATGGAATTCTAAATAAATTGAAGCAGCTCACAGAGACTAGGGAAAAGGAAAAATGGCATAATATCTGACTCAGTAGCTCACGGGAGAAAAAAAACTGGATTGGACCAACATCCTTCTTTATCTTGGTCCATTTCTTAAATAAAATTGTTCCACCTCTTCTAGAACAGAATGAGCAATAAAATGAAAATGGTCATGAATTAACTTATAGAACTATAGCTAAAAGCAAATTATACTCATAGAACTATGTCTAAAAGCAAAAATATGCAGAAATGCTACTGTGAAAATATCATTTGCGATCAATCAGTGCTGATCTAAAATTCAGTTATCTAAAGCACTCTTGGTTGCTTCTTTGCAGTTGTGGTTTTCTTCCTAAACAAGTAATAGGAGGACTTTGTGACCCCTCGGCCAGGGTCCTAGAACATTTGCTTGTATGTTTGCCTTCTTTAGTGCTGTATCCCTAGCACCCAGTAGAGGGTGCAATACAGAGTATCACTGTCTTCCTGTTGTTCATCGATTGCCTTGAGCAGGCCCCAGTAACAGCTCCTTCATCCTACCCCTGATATTTTAAAAAGTGCCACATTCGAGGCTCTTTCAGGGTCAGGAGAATGAGACCCATCAATGTTACTGTTTTTTGGCATGTTGAATATACCACAGAGAGTTTGCCAGACTCTGCCTTGTGGACAGGAAGCTTTTGGTAGCCTGCCAGGTTCTCCAGAGTAAGAACTAGTTGATAAGATGCTTCCGGGAAGGGTGTTATAGTCTCTGGGTCTTGGCCATTGATGGGATTACACAATGCCGAGGGCAGTTGGTGGGTGTAATGCCTATATACATATATATATGAGAGTAAATAGTTAATAAATATGTTATTATTAGTGCGCTGGAGCGATAGCACATCAGGTATGGCGTTTGCCTTGGACGCAGCCAACTGGGCCGACCCGAGTTCAATTTCTCTGCCCTCGAGTCCCCTGCTCCTCTTGGAGAGCCCAGCAAGCTACGGAGATTATCTCACCCACATGGAAAAGCCTGGCAAGCTTTGCCAAGTATTTAATATGCCAAACACAGTAACAACAAGTCTCACAATGTTACTGGGCCCACTCGAGCAAATCGATGAACAACGGGAGGACAGTGACAGTGACAGTCATCTTATAAATGAAAATGTTTAAGCTTTGACTAGCCTCTTCCCTTTTCCCTTACCGCTGGTCCCTAGAAGCTGCCAGGCTTCTGGCTCTACCATATTTAGATTCCATATGTAAGTGAGATTGTTCACTCTGTCTGACGTATTTTACTTTTCATCATGTCCTCCAAGTTCATCCGTGTTGTTTCAACTGTTAGAATTTCCTTCTTTTTAATGGATGGATAATGCTCCATTCTCTATAGAGTCATGTGTCATTAATGGTGACTTAATGGTCATTTGATCAATGATGGTGGTTCCAATCGGCAACACAATATAGCCTAGGGTTGCCGATTGGAACCCTATACCATCTATATTTGTATAATACATACTATTGTATTCTCATAACAAAAATCACCAAATGATAATGTCTGTGTAGACCACATTTATGTGTCCATTTATTTGTTGATGGACACTTTTTTAACTATGTCTAGGCTATGTGAGTAATATTTCAATAAACAAGATAGTATCAATATGTCTTAAAAATACAGTTTTAATTTTCTTTCTTTATACATCCCAAAGTTTGATCGCTAAATCTTTGATATTTAAAATTTTTGATTTCTCGATAATCTTCATACTTTTAATTACATCATACCAATTTACATACTTATCCATAGTATATAAGGAATTAATTTTTTCTACTCTCTCACCTACAGTTGTTATTTTATCATTTTGTTCTAACCATATTAATAGGTATTGAATGATAATTCATTGTGGTTTTGATTTATATTTTCATGGTGACTAATGATATTCGGAATCTTTTCACATACCTACCGGCTATATGTATGTCTTCTTTGGAAAAATAATCTATTTATGTCTTATGCCCATTTTTCAAAACAGATTATTTGTGATGTGGTGTGTTTTTGAATTTTGTTTGTTTCTTTGTGTGCTTTGTTATTGAGTTAAAGAAGCTCCTTACACGTTTTGGATATTAACTTCTTATTAGATATGCTTTCACATATTTTCTTTTTTATTAGATTAATTTTTTGTTATTTTATTATTTCTCTGGGTATGCTGAAGCATTTTATTTTGATGTAGCCCCAGTTGTTTTTTTACTTTTTTGGTATCATTGCTAAAAAAGCAACCTCTATGAACAATATCAAGGAACTTCCCACGATATTTTCTTCTGATTTTAATTTTCATCTTAACACTTACCTCTCATACATTTGAATTAATTTTTATGAGTAGTATAACATAGGAGTCTAGTTTTATTTTGTGTGTTTTTCCCAACACTTACTGAAAAGATGTTACAGTCCTTATTGTTTGTTTTTGTTGCTATTGTTAAACATCAATTCGTATGAATTTATTTCTAAGATTTTGATTCAGTTCCATTGATCTGTGCCTCTTTGCCTTCAGTATCATACTGTTTGGTCAGTACAGTTTAGTAATATAGTTGAAAACAGGGAGTATGATGTCTCCAG
Organism: Sorex fumeus; assembly: GCF_029834395.1. NCBI lineage: Eukaryota > Metazoa > Chordata > Mammalia > Eulipotyphla > Soricidae > Sorex > Sorex fumeus. Next base: position 64,689,870 of record NW_026606129.1, read on the forward strand.
TTTTGTAATAAATAGTTTAAGCTGATATTTATGGAATTCTTATTATGTGCTCGGGACTGGACTAAGTGCTTGAAATTAGCTTATTGAAACAGAACACCCTGTAAGATAGGTGCTATTACCTTTTCTAAAGATGGAGAATGATATACAGTAACTTGTCCAGTAAATCATAGAGGTGTCATAGAATTTGGGTTCAGTTTCAGATTTTTCTAGCTAGAATGGAAAGATCAAAATCTCTATGTCACCTTTGGATTGTTAAGTCATTGTTTGAGGGGTTTCCAAGCTCTTTGTTGCTAGTTGAGTTTTCTATGTTATTATTTTTGTTGATTGGGTTTAGTTTACTTCTATGTTATTTTCCCACCTAATTTTGTGTGCTCCTATTGGGCTGTCAGTTTTGAGGAATTTGAAGATGTCACATGGCTGCTTATGGGACCACGTGCTCCAGGAGCACCAGAACCTACAGTACTAGACCAATAAGTTTTTATGATGGTAGCTATCTCATGAGGGTGTGACTGTTGGGGCTTCTTGAAGTACAAGAAAGGTAGAGGGAGGTTGCCCTGCCCCATTCTCAAATATCTCAGCCTGAAGATCATTGTACCTAGAACTTTTGTTGGTTTGGTGTCTCTACAGAGATTAGTTATGAAGTAGTGAAGTTGGGCTTTTGGTATGGTGGTGGCTGTGGAGTCTGGATACAACAGCCAGGGCTTCAGCAGGATGGGAAGTCAGCTTCCCCTCCCCCCCCCCCAGGGTGTCCCAGTTGTTTGAGTCGCAGACCCTTGTATGGTGAATTTTAGCAGTTTAGCTGATGAGTTTACATGGCGGCAACTATGAAATGTGTGTGTGGCTGCTGGGGCTTTCAGAACTGTCCATGTGGGAGTGAGGGTGTGTGTGTGTAAACACTAAAAGGAGTAGCAGCACTCTATCTCTCCCGCCACTCGCGTTCGATAGTCTCGGGCCACTTTCCCCACCCTGGGGAAGTCAATGGCGATGGGCAGGCGAAGGAAGGAAACGAGAGCCAGGATGGTTAGTGTCAGTTGCAGTTTATTTCAATCTCATCTTCATTCTCCTCTGATTCTCCTCCTGTTTCTTCCTCCCCCATGCTACTTCATTCTCTTTCTTTAATCCCACTTCAATCTCCTTCTCTCTCTGGAATCCCTTTCTCCTTCTTGCTCTGGAAATCCCTTTCTCTCCCCTTACAGCCTAGTTAAACCCCCAGCATGAGGGGTTGGGGCTTATACATAGGTGTGGTCACAATCAATATGGGTAAATTTATTTCCCTCAGGGGATGCTTCTAGAACAGATACTCTTTCAGCAGGATGACCCACCCAAGAGTGGAATCCCATGGGTTTGTTTCTCCTCTCCTTGTCCAACAAACATATAAGCATTTATAATATTAATCATTTTGTATGGACACAGTAAGAGATACATTAAGCTTATAGAATTTCTCTCCTGAGGTCATCTTGATCTCAGACTACAGTGCTCAGGCCAGATTAGTCTTTCCTATACCTAGCAGAGTCCTTATCTCATTACTTTAGGATCATGACAGCATTTGTTAAGAATCGTGGCACTTTGTCCTAGCCCATTTCTATGCCAGGGTAACTCACAGTTTGCCCTGGGTCCACTCAGTCCTTCGCCGGGATCCTGCTTTTGGGGTACAAGAAACTAAGGGAAACTGAGGCTTAAGTCGAGAAAGCAGATGCCAGGAGTAAATAATATTCAAAGCCAATTAAATCCCAAGTTACAAAAGCATAATATTAACAGTCTTCCTGTGTCTATACAAAAAGAACATTGCTTTAAAGTAAACTATTCAAAAGACATAAGGAGAGGAGAAAGGCAATATTAACTTACAATACAAGTTCAGTGTCCTAGAAGGATCTGACCTTACAAATTAATCTAATCTGATTGGGGAAAAAACTGATTAACTGGTTGGGGAAGAGAGCATAGAGAAGTTACAGATAAGCACAGAGGAATGGGAGTGAGTCGGGAGCACTGTCATGGGTGTAACCTGATAAACCTAAACTCCAGGGATTGGGGCAAAGTTGCCCACCATTTTAGCAATGACTCCCATCCTTCAGACCAACTAAGACTGCCCACCAACACTCTGCGAAGACCCCACAGTTTTCAGACTGAAGAATAGAATTACCTAGAATTTTTGTCAAATTGTCTTAAAATTATTTGATAATGGCAGGAAGCATTCTAAAGGTGGAAAGAGCACAAGATTTAAATTTTTTTTAAAGGGCCAATTATCCCCATATATTACATTTGTATTTTTATCAACTGAAAAAAAGTTTGAGTGTAAACTTGTTATATTAAAACACTTCCTCAGTTTTTTTTTATTGTACTGTGGGCTGGAGCAATAGCACAGCAGATAGGGTGTTTGCCTTGCACACAGCCAACACAGCCAACCCAAGTTTGATTCCTTTGCACCTCTCGGAGAGCCCGGCAAGCTACGGAGAGTATCTTGCCCACATGGCAAAGCCTGGCAAGCTACCTGTGACGTATTCAATATGCCGAACACAGTCACAAGTCTCACAATGTTACTGGGTCCACTGGAGCAAATCAGTGAACAATGGGAGGACAGGACAGTGACAGTGACTGAGAACCCTATACTAGTGTTTGCTTCATATGTACTTGGTACTCTTCTTTAAGTGAGTTTAAAAAGAAATGCAATTAATAAAACAGTATTATTATTGCTCTTCAGTCTTTTGGATAAGATCAAGTGAAAATTATTAATACAGCCCAGTGGTTTGAATGGGACAATTTCATGCTCCTATCCAATCTCACTATTTCCTTTTTGTCCTTTCCAATCTCTCTCTATGAAGTTAATATTATGGAGTAATTCAGAAAATGCTAGCACCAAACTGACACTTTGACCTAAAATAAGAGATGTTGAAAATAATTTTTAAATTAGTCATTTTTATATTGTAAGTCAAGCTCCCCGTGACGTATTCGATATGCCAAACACAGTAACAACAAAGTCTCCAATGGAGACGTTACTGGGCCCGCTCGAGCAAATCGATGAACAACTGGAGGGCCTTTTACTTTACTTTAATTTTATGTAGTGTATTATTTAATATCATCTCTTGTTCTAATTATGTGTACATGATTTTAGAATCACTGGGTTAAATGTTGGGAATGTCCATGCAGATTGAATGGACATAAAGTCACTCAGGAAATATGAAATACTTTTATCATTATAACTTACCTTTGGTGTAAATAGACATAAACTCCAAATTTGTATGGAATATTAGAAATATCCCTAGCTCTCTTTTCTTCTAATGTTACTTTCAACATTTTAAAAAAATCATCTATGGAATATTTTCAAGTGGTGTAGTGGACTTACTCATAAGAACTGTGGTTATGTCGTTAACTTTCTTATGAGACTGAGTAGAGGAATGTTGGTTATCTACTCCTTTAATGATGGAGTCAGTTAACAACTCTTGAAAGACATTCATGTATTAGTTACTCTAAATAGAAAACCAAATATAGTCCTTCACCTCACGAACAAAAACTCATGTAGGCCATTAAAACTGAGAACATTTGTTCTCCAATCTCTGTCAATATTCTCAATCTTTGTCAACAAAATATCTTGTCAATATTTTACTGGATAAATGCTAAGTTGTATCTCGAGAACTGTAAGTAGATAGACGCTCATTCACTGTGTTTTATCTTTTCTGATACCTATTGGATTTCTATAGTTCATCAGGTCTATGATACATACTGATTTTGGTAGCATAGAACTAACATATATAGCCTCCTACAACAGGAGACTTTATTATGAGTGACTTTACAGATGTCTCATATATATACATATATGTGTGTATATATGTTATTAATATTTGTCTTATACATAGGCATTGGGACAGAAGGCATGTATATATTAAGTGACCGAGTGGGATATAGCCCTCTTTAATTTGGTCCTATATCTTCTGCCTTAGCTAGTAAATCTTTTTGCTTTCCCCCTAAAGTAAAGAAATAAATTTCTTTTTCCCTGTTAGAGTCCATGTGTTCCATTGCTGCCTGCCATTTTAGAAAGCGCGGGGCAGTGCTGAGTTCTGGAGTAATGACAAGGTGTCTGCCTTCCTCGTTAACAAGCTTTGTTTGAATCGTTTAGATGGCATTCTTAATGTTCCTGAGACCTGCTTTGTGTTTGTTTAATTATAATATAGTCTGGCACTTTGACATTTAATTTTCTTGTTTGGTTGTAATTATCTTCCATGAGAGTAAGAGCAGAGTTGGATTATATTTACTTCCTTTCTTGCTTTCTTTTTATTTTCCCTCCCTTAACATGCAAATCTGACTGTGACTCACTATGCTCTGATGAAACTCCGTTCGGGTGACTGATTTGGAATCAGCCTTAAAGGCTGTCGTACTGCAGCAAGCCTGTGTCACCCTGGTTGGTGCCCGAAGCTGATGGCACAGACTGCAGTATGGTGCTGTCCTAGGTCAGCATATTAGGCAGTGCCAGTGGGAGCACAGGCTCCCTCCGTGTGCTGTAAATGTGCCCAGCGTCACTACGGAACCTCAACAAGGTAGTTGGGAACCTGCCAAGTGTCCTCTGCATTTTTTAATATATAATTAGGAGTTTTCAAAAACAAATGTCTTCATCCTCAAGAATCCCAGTTCTCTGGGGTCGTTATATTTGCTTGTCTTCTTAGACCCATTATATGGGTCTATTATTTAACAATTTTGTCTTATAAATTAAAACAAATATCTTCCACTCCTGCACAGTGTTCCTGCTTCTATAATGGCCCGAAACCCTAATATCTCCACAAGCAAGGACTTCATATTATTTCCTATCATTTAATCGTTTGCATTTCCACACTACCTTTGTAACATTCACCATCAATGGGCTCCCTTATATCTAATTATAGACTCCATATTTTTTCAATCACCATTTTAATGCAAAAATATATATATAATACAGCCATGTTAGAACTCTATACTCTTTAGAAGGAATAATAAAAACGATGCTTTTCTCATTTGTGGACTTCATCTCTTATTATTTAGCATTCCATTGGTATGCCAGCTAAATGGCATCTCATACTATATCCTCCTCCATCAGTGTTTTCTTCCCTCCACTGTTGTTTCAGGCTCCCCTTGGAACTAAGCCTCCACCTTGGGAAACTCAGTTTTAAATCAGCTTTTTCATGTGACTACTATTCAGCAACACATTAATCCTATTGAATTGAATGTATCCGCATACTCCATTCTCATCACTCCAGTCAACTAAATAACTCTTACAGTCAATTTTCAGCATTTGGAGAACTAGTAGAGTTATTTAAGGGTGGGAAAAAGTATATTAAGGCACTGGATCGACAAGAAGAGAGGGAGTGGGAGGAAATATCTGTATATGATGAGGTCTATTGAGGAGCTTGACCTCTTGAGGTGAGAGGTTCAGAAAGAGCTATGGGGTGTAAGAAATCCAGGAAAGGGAAAGGTTTGGGGACAGACTGCAGTGTACTAACGTTTGGTTTTCCAGAAAGCTGTCCTTGACTTTGAAACTGGTTATTCAGGAAATCTCTCAAAGAAGACTTGAATCCACACCTGGTAAAGCAGAAAGAAGCAGGGAGATGCGCTACTACTACAGTATGATAAGCACAAGGCCAACTTGTACAGAGTTCTGAAGATTAGATGAGATGTCAGAGCTGTCCTAAATGGGATGAGAGGTCAGGATCTGTGTGTTCATAATCACTCACTAGATAGCGACTATTCCAGGAAGAGGCAGGAAGTGATTTAGTGGTAAGGCAACTTGCTCTAGCACTGGCTGTCACTCTAAGGACTTATAGCAGACATCAGTCTACTGGCATGCCCAGAAATTTGGGCAAAATATCCTTTATTCCTAAGGATATCTGTTGACAAAACACAGCATCCACCACATTGTAACTTTTGAAAACATTAATATTTTTATAAGACCAAGTGAAGTTGAGAATGACTTTTTAAACCATATATACGTTTTTTGGATTTTCATTTAAAGTGTGACTAGGAAGAGACTGGACCACAGAGGTCCCAAGAAGTATTAAATTTATACCCAGAAGCTTAATATTAGATTCCCAAAGCAACTGATTGGTACTTGTTTATAGAAAATAAATCTGCATACATAGAAAAAAGTGGTAAGTGATTTTTATTATATTTTAATAAAACATCCATCTATTTATCTTGTCTTCAAAGTTACATCTCTTTGACCTATAAGGAGATGCTGAATTTTGACTGTCTTTTAGGCTTTTAATTTTGTCAAATTATGATAAGCAAGCATATCGAATACTCTCGGTAGCTTGCCGGGCTCTCCGAGAGGGGCAGAGGAATCGAACTCGGGTCGGCCATGTTGGCTGCGTGAAAGGCAGACGCCCTACCCGCTGTGCTATTCTCCAATGGAGACGTTACTGGGCCCGCTCGAGCAAATCGATGATCAACGGGAGGGCCTTTACTTTTACTTTACTGTATGATAAGCAAGAATAGGGGTAATAGTCTCTTTAAAGTTGCTCCCAGGGAAATTGACTAAAAGAATAGTTTTTGTTGTTATTAGGACCACACTTGGCAGTGCTCTGGGATTACTTCTGTTCTGTACTCAGGGATCACTCCTAGTGGTTTTCAGTGGATTATATGTGGTGCCAGGGATTGTATCTGGATCTGCAACATGCAAGGCAAGTGACTTACCCGCTGAACTATCTCTCCAGCCCAAGGAAATGTTTTATTAAACCCTTTGTACATAGTGCATTGTGATGGAATGTGAATTTGATCCCCATTTTAAAACAAAAATTTTTTATTCCAAATCATTTAATGCACATACCTTAAGTATTCCCTCAAATATTCCCTCTCGAAGAGCCTGGCAAGATACCGAGAGTATCCCACCCCCATAGCAAAACCTGGCAAGATACCCGTGACGTATTCGATATGCCAAGAACAGTAACGAGTCTCACAATGGAGACGTTACTTGGTGCCCGCTTGAGCAAATTGATGAACAATGGGAGGACAGTGCTACAGTGCTTCCTTAAGTATTAAAAACATCTGTTAGGTATAGTTAGTCATTGTGTGCCTAGTTAAGATTAAGTTTTTAGGTTGGTTTCATTTTCAGGCAGGCTTTCTCCCAAACAGTTATTAGTGGTTTGGGACTTAACCTCATCTCACTTTAAGTATCAACCAGATAGAGCCACTTTGTTAATAATGGTTGCAGTCAACTTTGTAAGATATATGATTTTTGGCTCTCGTTGGTTCTCTTGAGTCACATGCCAATCCCTGAACCAATCACTGTAGTCATTTGGGATAGTCTCATTGGGCATGTGTTTCTTTTGTGCCCACCCTAAATCCAAGGCCTTCCAACAGCTTCTTTGGATCTGAGTGGATTGAAAATATGGTAAGAATGTGTCTGAATGGAAAAATCGCCATGCTATCGAAAACCAAAAGCAGATAAATGAATGAATGCTGGTCAAAAAAGATTAACAGCAACAAAAAATACCCCATGATATCCTCTGCACTTTCAGGAAAAAGTGACAGTTCTGCCTCACCACTTCTAATCAGCAATTTTTTTAAATTATTTTCCCCTAAATGTTCTCATATATAAAATAGAACTGGTAATTCTAACTTGGCAGGTTTGTGTGAGGATGGTTGTTAATAAGAACATTGAAGTGCTTTGGAACATAGGAGGTGCTCAATAATTAAGAACTATCATTGTAATTAATAACAAGTACACTCTGGGCTCCATATTAGCATTTCCACAAGTATTATCTCTTTTTCAATTAGGAACATCTGAAAGCCTTTAAATTGGACTGACTACCGACGACTTCCACTTTTCCATGGGAATTTTACTATTGCTCTGGGAGCAGGAAGTAAAAACACATAAGATATCCTTTCTACAAATTGGAACAGAGAAATAGTACTCACTCCAAAAATATTACACAAATGTGATTTGTAGCCTAATTCTGAATCTTGAAAGACTGAACCCAAGTAAATAGAATTCCAGTCAGGTCTTTCTCTTAAGGGTACATTTAGCAAATCAGAGTAGCAAAAAACATCTGTCAGATGGTACCCAGGTGGCTGTTAAATACATCAAAGACAGGAAACTCAAGAGAGGATGAATAGTTATGAAATTCAACTGTGATGGGTTTTGATGTGGGTAACTGAAAGGTTACAGATAAATGAGATGGTATGCCTGAAAGAAAGGGATCTGAGCTGGGGACTAAAAGAGGATATAGTGCCATTTCTCAGAGCTTCCTGAGGACATGGATCTCATCTCCCATTGTGGGAATACAATACCAATAGTAATATCCAAGAAAGAAAAATAGAGCAGTCTTATGGTCAAGCAAACAGGCATATATCCTTTTGTGTCAATTTAGTTGATGTTTTAAAGCCTTGGGTCTTAGGTTTTTTTTTTTTTCATTCATCCTCACCTTGCTAATAATGTGCTGGATAGAGAATAATTGGCTTTAATAATAATCTTTAAACAAGTTCCTCTCCTTAAAAAATAAATGCATTCCTTGTTAATCCCTCCGCTTGGAATACTCAACTCCATCCTTCCTTCAGTTACTAGGAAAGTAACTGCAGAAAAATTTTTTTGTTTGTGTGTAGAAGTTTTTCCATTTTCCAGAGTTTTCTTACAGCCCTGTAGCTCACTCTCTGATATTGTCTTCCAGATCCCTCTGTCCTCTTCTGCAGTTTATATTTTCCATTCTGTAAATCACTCAGAGGTTGAACCCATGGACTTTCACATATAAACCAAAGTCTCTACCACTTATGCTACTTCCTTAACCCTCAGCTCTTTTTCGTGTACTGTTCTTAAACTGCCAGCCTCAGGAGCTTGAAATCAGAGCTATTATGCCTCCAGTTGGATGTCCAATGCCAAGGATAGTCTGGGTGTGCCAGGTTAAGGACTCCATAGTTTTGAGTGGATTCATCTTCATAAAAACAAAATGTTACTGTATTTCATTATAACGGAACTGCTTCTAACAATAAGCTTCTGGTCTATTTTTAAGTAAAAACAACAAAAAAGGATCTCTCTAAAATTTTTCTCTCTCTTCAGAGCTCTAGGTAGGTCTTAAGTGGTCTAATGGAGCCTCCATCTTCCCCCTACCTTTGCCAGCCACTGCCTCTGTAGACTGTGCTTCACTGTAAGATAAAATTTACAACACGTGTCCTTGTGACTCTACATTTTATATCGTCATTAATTCTCATGAGTACATACATTTGGTTCTGGTAGTGAGTCAGGTAATGGGCATCCTCAAGCTGTCACTAACCATCTGACTGGGACAGAAAAATCAGATCTTTTTCTGAAACTAAAATTTTCTCTCTTTTAAGGGCAGTAATATCAACAGAACAATTCACATCCACTTTGTGAGCACTTATGTTTTTTGTCTTATGTTCAAGGCAATAATGGGTTCTAGCACCTATGAGCGTTTCTATGTGCCTCACTATTTACTTATTAACTTATTTAATTCTCACAAAAATTCTATAAGATAGACTAAATTATAATCTCGCAAGCAGATGGAGAAAAGTAATGCCAAGGAAGATAAAGAAGCTTGTCTATGATCACATAAGAAGAGAGTGACCAAGCTGTGATATGATCCAATATGTGTGTTCAGAGTCTGTTTTCTTAACTTCTGTGTTAATCCTATTTAACTGAGAAGGTATTGGAGGAAACTTGTAAAAATGATTTTATTATTTTGTGCCTAAAATCTCACATTAGTTAAATAATAGTGGCAAAATAATAATTCAGTAATGCTCAATGCTTGTCTTTTGGTTCCTGATGGCCCTGCCAATATATTGACTGATATTTCCTATGCAAATCTGCTTATTATCAGACATAAACTCAGCAGAGTTTTCTTTTTTATTATTATTTTAATTTATTTTTATTATTAATTTGTTTTAAATTTTATTGAATCACTGTGAGATAGTTGTAAGCTTTCATGTTTGGGTTACAATCACACAATGATCAAACACCCATCCCTTCACAGTGCACATTCCCTACCTTCAATATCCCTGAAATACCACCCCCTTTCCCACCCTCCCCCTGCCTCCATGGCAGACAATATTCCCCATACTTTCTCTCTACTTTTGGGCATTATGATTTGCAGTGCAGATACTGAGAGGTTATCATGTTTGATTTCTTAAGGGTAAGCAATCATATACCAACTCCCTTAACAATTCTATTACTTAACTAGAATGTTATCAATATATGTACGGGTGTGCACTTGCTTTAAAAAGACTGAAACTATTCATGAAAAAGTCATAATATTAAATGGGATCAAGTACAGCAAAGTATACTTTATCATTTTTCCTACTGAACAATAAATGGGGCATTTATTTTTCTTTTTAGATTTTACAGGTAAGACTAAAATAAGCAATATCTTACATGTCTCTTTTGAACATATGTGAATTTTTTAGATTAACAAATATTCATTATCTAATTTCAATTATGTGTTATGTAGTTATGCCTAATACTCACATTAATTAAATAAAAAAGGCAAATTTATAATTCAGTTTTCCCAGTGCTAGTCTTTTGGCTCTTGATGGCCATGTCAATTGACTGATCTTGTACTATGTAGTACAGAGATCTACAAAGAGAAAACACAAGCTAATTTTACACTATTCTGTAATTTTAAGATAACTAATTTCGCACATAATCATGAAATTATGGTCAAACTACATGTTTGCTAGTTCAATGATTAGCAAATTATATTTCATTGTCTATGATATAGAAATTACATTTCACTGTCTCTGTCTCTGAATAGAAGCTTTTCTATTCATAGCCTTTGTTTTTGAAAAATTTTATTGATTTTAAAAGTTCTCCACACATTATTCCTATTGCATTTTGTCATATGTATACATACATATTTTACCAATATTTTATAAGCATGTATATTTTAATAACTACTTAAAAGTGCATTTAAATAAAGTTTTGACACTGTAGTATAGATACTTTTCTTCCTTCATGTTTTAATACATATTTCTTGTAGGAGATATGAGATCAGGATCAGTTCCCTTGCTATACCCCACGATGATACAGCATTATTATAGTTTTATTGCATACTTTTCCTTATAATACACTTTTTATTATATGCTTTTTATTGTATTTATTTTATGTACTTTTTATTACATAGCAGACATATTGATAGTTAATTTTTTGCATAATCATTAATTTTGTATCTGTTACCCACAAATAATATGTGTAGATACAGATGCATTAATCTGAACATAATTTACCCATGGTTAGAATTGTATTTTGTATTTCTGTTGTTTGTTTACTTTGGATTTTTAGGTAACAACTGGTGATACTGAGAGCTTATTTCTGGCTCTGTGCTTAGGCAGCACTCCTGGCAGGACTCAAGGGAACCATATGCAATGTCAGGGATCAAACCCGACGTGGAAGCTTTCTAGGCAAGTGGCCCGCCTGCTGCATTATCTCTCTAGCCTTAGGATTGCTTCTTAATCACTTAATCACTTAATCCCCGTTATTCATCGATTTATTCGAGCGGGTGCCAGTAACGTCTCCATTCATCCCGGTTGCGTGCTAGCGTAGCCCAATGGTATCTGTTCGTTTTAGGAACATGTAGAGCCTCAAAAAAGGATTGCTTCTAATTTTAGAAAATAGTTTTTCCAAGACTACAGCACTAAGACATAGCAAGTATAAGAACAAGTACTTAAACAATTGAATAAGTTTGGAATTAAGGCAAACCTCAATCTGAATCTTCCCTCTTTACCTCTCCTACCTGTGTGACCTTGAACATGTCTCGCAAACCTCTTTTAGCCCATTTCCCTGCCTGTACACATTTTGTGATTTTAGTTTTGGCTTGTCTTTAAAAAAATTAATGTTGAGAGGAGAAGGACAGGGAAGTAAAGAAATTGCGTGGGGATGTCAAAGAGGCTGATGGACATTGACAGGGACAGGGCTAGGGACTTGGGTACATCAGGTTTTGTGGAGGAATGGTATAGCTGTGTATCAAAATCACAGAGTCAACAATACTGAACGCAGGAGATTTGAACCACACCAAAACTTTAAAAAGTGCCTGTCAAGGAGGCAGGCTGGGGTATGGGAGGGAAGTTGGGGACATTGGTAGAAAGAAGTCGACATTAGTAGTGGGACTAATGCTGGAACATTGTATACCTGAAAGTCAACTATGAAAAACTTAGTAAAACATGGTCTCTTAAAAGAAATAATTTTTTAAAAATTAGTAAAAACAAAAACATTGATGTTGGGAGATAGCATTAATTTTCCTCATTCTCTCTCAATATTTGATATCAATTATATCTCATTTTAACTGTCCAGAAAATTATTAGAAAAAAACTAGAAATTTGTGGGCCAGTAAAACTTACAGGTGTTGCTGCTGAGGAAGTAACTTGAGACTCTAAATGTGCCTAATGTTTTTAATCCTTGCTTTCTAAAAATTTGGTAATTGCATCCTCATTTTTTTTCCCCCTTAACATAGCAAAATTTCTTACTTTAAAGCAAAACATTCTCAACCTTTCTGGATCAAGGGAGCCATTTAGCATTCTTCCAAAGAGAAAATGTCCCTTAGATTTCCCCGGGCAGTCAGTATGTTAGATTGCTATGGACCACATTGCCAAGATTATAACCAAAAAAAGCTGAAACACCAAGTCTCATTCTGTACAAAATTTCAACTCTCAGAGAATAAAAATATGTTCAAAGAAGAAAAAAGGCCCTAAGTAATAAAGCTTTAAACAATATTTGTTTTTACCAAAAGCTATATTAACCACTAAAGCAATTCTAAGTACTACCATCAGATAAAAATTTTCAGCTTATCTCACATTTATGTGGCAAAATGTAGAAAATAAGATATTTTATTTTTTTACTTTATAAAATAATAAATAAAAAATCTTATTTTAATTACTGAAAGGAAAATATTCAGAACAAATAAATGGTTGCATCCATCAAGATTTGGATCTATTAGGTTATACAACCATATGAAAAGCAGTGTTCTATTATAATCTACACATGGTGGGTAATGATAGGTTTAAAAGCGCTGAATTGTGTTTTGCTTCAGGGATTGACCACTGATTACCAAACAGTTCTGAGGGGTAAATCATGCTTCATGCTGGTTTCTGGCTGTAGTTTTTATGTTATTCTGAGAGTTGCTGGATGGCCATTCTTCTTTACCTCAGTCACAAGATATTGGATATGACGTTATCAAAGGCAATTTGCATATTGGTCCTTGACACCAATTAATTATTTTATTTCAAAAAATTTACCATTGTAGAAATAACCTTCTTTCCGACTCTTAGTGTGTGAATTTCTCCTAGTTGTTTTCCAGAAGGGTAGAACATTTTCAGTGTTGCTGGCAAAATATGTGAGCAATTAGAATAACAATAACAAAACAGCCAGCTTCTCTTTGTGGGATGGTTGTTGTATGCCAGGCATCATGCTAAGCACTTTACACATATTATCTTATCTGAAGCTCCCAAGCACCCTAGGTGGTAGGTATCTTAATTACACCAGATTCAGTTGGAAATGATGAAATTCAAAGATTCAGAGAGGATAAGGAAGAGGCCCAAATTCACCCAACTCATGAGTGTACTTCCATTACATATGGGGTAATAAATGCAGTAACCAGCAATAGCATAACAAGCGTACTAAATATGGTATGCTTTTGCACTGTATTAATTTATATTATATGATCCATGTAGCTTTATCACTATGACTTTACTGCATTAGGTATTTTTTTGTACTCAACCTTTTTTCCATTTTTACTATTTAATGTGTACAAAATCATGCCTTAGAATTATAATATTAATTTTAAAAATGAACATTTTTCTCTCTTACAACATCAATTATTAAAGTCCTAGAAATGCAAGCTCAGTTCTATGTTTTTATTTAACCTCCAGTTATCTAAATTATCTTGTCTCTTATTAAGATTAAATAAGTGAATACTCATAATGCATTGAGTATCTCCTTGCTCAGAGAAGGTAGCCTAATAATAACCTAATAATAACCAAGCAGCATAACTACAAGTCAAGAGTGGGACTTTTGCCTAGAGAATACCAGCTGTGACTAGTTTTATCCTTTCTTTGAGGGTGATCATTCCTACCTACTTGAACAGTTCCTTGAATGATGTCAGCTCCAGTTAATTCTGAAGCTGGCATACCATCTTGAGGAAAGGACTCTCTAATTGCCATTAAGTTCAGTAATTTATCATATCAAAAAGCTCCTCATGCTTTTTCTTCCAAGAAAAGCTATTAGTCTTAAAATGAAATTCCAAGAGTTACCTTTCTGACAAAACAAGTTTTATAGAAGTGAAAACTCGGCAGGAATGATAAAACTCTGTGGGCATGTTAATATCCCATTCATTGCTAGGGAGAGAAAGAGAGGGAAAAGTTCTCGATCACTCCTTCCAAAGCCATCCTGAAGTAGTATCCTTTTCAGAAACAATATTAGTTTTGGTATTGCTTCTTTTTTCACTCAACATCTTCAGTTCTCATATTAACAGACTCCTTTTTTTTTTTGGATCACACCAGGTGATGCTCAGGGGTTACTCCTAGATTTGCACTCAGAAATTACCTGGTGGTGTTTGGGGGACCATATGGGATGCCAGGGATTGAACCCGGATCAACTGTGTCCAAGAAAAACACTCTACCTGCTGTACTATCACTCCAGCCCCTCAGCTTCCTTTTTTCTTAGCACACCAAGAACACTCCTGAATCAATCTCTGGGCTGTCAGTTTCTTTTTTTTTTCTTTTTGGGTCACACCTGGCAATGCACAGGGGTTACTCCTGGCTCTGCACTCAGGAGTTACTCTTGGCGTTGCTCAGGGGACCATATGGAATGCTGAGAATCGAACCCGGATCAGCTGCGTGCAAGACAAATGCCCTACCTGCTGTGCTATCTCTCCAGTCCCTGGGCTGTCAGTTTCAAAGGATATGTGGTAATGGTGGGAGAACAATGCCCTCTCAATAACTCAGGGATCATTCATATTCAAAATCCATCAGAAAGATAAGCAGGGACCAGAAAGATAGTACCAAGGCTAAGGTACTTGCCTTGCAGGAGATTGGGCACAATATGATGTGGCCCTCGAGGCCCTGTTACACCACTAGAGTAGACTGGGTAATCCTCTCACACTGCAGATCCTGAGTGGCACCATATGTACGGACTGAATAGTCCCATACCTTGGGCCTTCACAGTGAACTCTGGGCATTGAATAGCTGGCCCAGTTGACCTTGAATGTCCTACCACTTGGAATCACCACCGCCCAAACAAACAAATAAGGAAAGAGTAAAATTTAAATATTTTATATCTGCACTTTATTTCATGCCAGAGTTCACTGCTTATGATCTCAGGACCTCTATAGTACTTTAATTAGGGGAATGGCCTGAACACTTAAGGGAATTGATGTTGTGTCTAATAGATTTTAGGAAGCTTACCGAAAGGGAGGGGTGGAGGCAGGCAATAGGACAATGGTGGAGGGAAGAGGAAACTCTGAAGTGGAGAGTCTAATGCTGGAATGTTTTAAGCCTGAAGTCCAACTCTAACAATATCGTAAGTCATGGTACCTAAGATAAAATTCTAAAAATTAAATAGAAAGGGAGAAAAATCAAAAGTAACCTATTGCATGACAAAGTTTATTTGAGTAGCCTTGATATTATTTACTAAGATCTGGGTTCAACCACCTAAACTTTCTCCAGAATTACTAATCTGGAAAATGAGAGATCTGATTCAAATGGGTAGTTTTTAATTCACTGAACCCTAAAGAATATTAGCTGTTAAATCAATACAAAACACAAATCAAGGTTAGGGATTTAGCTGAGCAGTGAAGTAAATGTCTTGCATATCTTGGATTCAGTCCTTAGTCCCACAGTAAATAAACACAGACAGTAAATAAATTAAGCTAACCCAGTAAAAATATAAAAGCACCTAGACGTACAAATTGTTAATCTCAGAATTTGCTTCTTTCTATTGAACATACAGTAATTATCTCATTTTCTCACCAGTGTCTAAGCCCAGTTGCAGTGAAGTCTGGTGCACTTGACATAGAAATTATCAGTGTAATGATAATACAGTATTCAAGTACAAGGCACTGTGGAACACACAACATGGAGACCTAAACAATCCAGTGATATGAAGTAGGGATTTCTAGGAAAAATGGTTTCCGATCTGAAATAGTACAGTGGATAGGGCATTTGTTTTGCATGTGACTGACCTGGTTTTCATCCCTGGCACTCCACTAGGTGTGATCCCTAAGCACAGAGCAAGGAGTGAGTCCTGAATAACACCAGAGGTGGCCTCAAAGCAAAACCAAAGCTAAGTGACTTCAAATATTAGACCAGACCTCAAATAAGAGACCAGAAAGCTGTGGCAAGAGAAGAAAATAAATGTGTAATATATAAATGCAGAGATAATATATATCATGTTTTTATTTATCTTTATAGTCCCTTTACAAATTGGACACATTTGTTGGATACCATCCTTATTTAACAAGGAATGGATACTTAGAGGCTAAGTTAGTATGCTCAAGGTTTTAACTCTCAGTAGAGCACTCATGAAGAGCTATTATATAAACCTAAATGATGCCTGGCATACAACAACCATCCTACCTCCCTGCCCCGAGCAGAGTCCCGGCAGCCGAAGACCACCAGACCCAGCCACAACCATGCTGAGACCACTCTCCACACCTATGAAGGTACCGACAGAGGAACAAAGGTATGCGGGTCCTGGGGCTGAGATCTCCAAGCCTGCTTGGATCGGGGCTGAGCATCCTCCACTCAGATCCTCCATCTCCAGTAGGCTGGGGTCACACCCACCAACTGCCCCCTTGCGCTGTGTAATCTCATCAATGGCCAAGACCCAGAGACTATAAAACTCAGCTCCCAGAAGCGTATTTGCGGCCGCACAACATCTTGTTATCTTATTCTTACTTTGGACAATCTGCTCACATGGCAGAGTCTGGCAAACTCCGTGGTGTACTCAATATGCCAAATACCAGTAACAATGATGGGTCTCATTCTCCTAACCCTGAAAGAGCCTTGAGTTTGGCACTTTTTAAAATCTCAGGGCTAGGGCAAAGGAGATATTACTGGTGCCTGCTTGAGGCAATCGATGAACAACAGGATGATGGTGATCGTGATCGTGATCAGAGCCCACATCCCCAACAACTGTATTAGCAAAGAAAAGAGAGTAATAGCTTAGCTAAAGTCCTAGAAATGAGAGAACATGTTGTTAGTCAGCTGGAAGGGCTTTGGGAATATTATGTAGAGATCAAAGAAGAGGGTGGCAAGTGATAAAATAAGTCAGATGAAAAGAATATCTCTTCAAAAGACTATGAATTAGAAAACTCTGGAAGTCATTCTTTAATTGATTTTTATATTGGAGACTGACATTAGCAATCCCATAGGCCATTGAGAAGATTTGATATCTCATGACTTCATCCAATTTAATAGTTGGAATATTTAGAAAGGTGTTCTGGTAACTGTCCTACCTCCAACCACCATTTATATGGAGAACAAAAACACAGCCCAGGTGTTTAGCATCCTGGTTTGTTTTATTTTTTTGAAGAAAATGCAACAAGAGCATTCATTTTTATCCAGGAATAGATGGTTTGTCCAGCTGTAGATGCTGTAGAAAGGAAGCTGAATGTTAATTAGATGTCAACAGTAATTATGGTGATTATGTTTTTTGAATAGCTATTGGGAATAGCTGGATCCACATCTAGAATGTGATGTGAATGACATTTTAATAGTTTTTAGAAGAAAAGGAGAGCAGCCTGTTACTAAGGAAATTACAGTGAATAGAATTATAGTAAAATAGATTTTTTTAAACAAAGAATTATAACAATGATGATACACATGCTGTATAAAGTGTGTGTTAAAGAAAGTTTTTGGGTCAGGATTCCTTAAACCTGTTATCTTAAATTATTTGTCTTAAGATTTAACTGGAATGTTTCAAGACATCTTTCTGATTTTCCATAGAACTGGGTCAGATCAGTTTTTATGAACCTATCGTTTTAATGATATTTTAATTACATGCTTCTTATCTACTACTGGGACTCTGGTACTGCAATAACTTGTATTATTATCTACTTCATAAGACACTTCTATTGAATCAATTTATTTAAAATTAAAGTCATGATTTAGAATATTAATATTTAAGGCAGATATTCGTTTTTTGTATTGGAGTCCTCTTTTTGAAGGATCTCTCTTTTTTTATATGCGTATATAAAAAAGTCATTTGATTCCTTAAAATAGAGCACCGGCTTTGTGTATTTCTTTGATGCATTTAAAATTCATATGAAAATTACTTCCTCATGTAAATATTTTGGACAAGACAAAATTCATCTGCGTAACAAAATGCATTTAAAATATCTTCAGGATAATTGTTACAATGATTTTTTTGTAACCACAAATCAAAAGCTAGTGGTATACGTGAACAAGTATTATATACTTAGTCATTTGTTCAGTCAATATTAGTCTAATACTTGCTGTGTGTACTTGAAATGAATACATCTCTTGCCATCATATATACTTAGCTAAATCATTATTTGGTGACATTCTTAATGAAAAGAATACCGTAGTGTGGGTGGCTCTCTACCTCAGTTGCCACAACCTGAATAATTCCAATTCTTCTGCTCACCCAGTTAAGAAATGTG
This sequence comes from Sorex fumeus, assembly GCF_029834395.1. NCBI lineage: Eukaryota > Metazoa > Chordata > Mammalia > Eulipotyphla > Soricidae > Sorex > Sorex fumeus. The sequence goes on from NW_026606129.1 coordinate 64,708,451, forward strand.
ACCGACATACAATGACAAGCAAGATAGACTTGGGTTGTATTCATAACTTTCTATGAGAGGTCTTCAGAATTCAGTGGGTAGGAAGTAAACAAAGCCATGTATAATCTCAAATAAACAAATTTCAGAGAGCACATGGAAAATAAGCAACACAAATTCAGGAGACTTTCATAGAAGAAGTGTTCTGTCATTCACTAGTAGGGTGTATCATTCTATAGAAAATGTTTTATCATTCTATACTAAATGCAGAGCTAGGGCAGAGTGCATGACAAGCACAGAGCTCAGAGCGCTCATTCAAGGAAGCAAACAGAGTTCTTGATGGCCAGACCATAAAGAATAGCATTAGTCATGTTTAGTGTTGATGTATAAATATATGTAATGGAATCAAGATAAATTAAGGGTCCATGGACCATAGTAAAGTGTATTTCATAACTGTAGTTTGGAAAAAAATAACAGAGAAACAAAATCAAACCCTTGAACTTTGCCAAACTGAGTTTACCAAGAGGGGAGGGGTAGATTGAAAGGGTGAAAGAGGTCCAAAGAATAATTATGAAAGGGATATTATATTCTATTTGAATGATGGGATGATGGGGTAACATACATTTAAAGATGTGTGAAAGTATCCCTAGAACACACGCAATCTTGCAAAGAAATATTATCTCAATTTTTTAAAGAATGCATATTTACTCCTCAAAAACAAAGAAAAACACTGGAACAAGTGGGAAGCAGATAAAAGTTTCGAGGAAGAAAGGATTATCCTTTAATAAAAATAAAGAATTGAGGAATCCTGATTTGCAGCTTAAAAAGGGAAGCTGATTCATTATTTTATTTTGCATTTTGATATTTTATCACATAATGACATTTCCCTTCGTTTTAGTGAGATAGTTATACAGCAAAAATTTTTAATATACATAACATATTAACATAATTATTTCAGTTAAAATTCATCTCTACATGTAAATTACAATATTTTTTTCTTGTGATCATAGCTTTTTAAGATTTATGTCAGTACTTGACTGTTGATTGTGATGTTATAATGTATTTTTTGGGAGGGAGAGTGTTGGGAGGTCATACCTGGTGATGCTCAGGGGTTACTCCTGGCTCTCATTCAGGAATTATTGTTCAGGAGACTATCAGATGCTGGGGCTCGAACACCCTACCTGCTTTTCTATTGCTCCCACCCTGTCATAACGTCTTTTGATGAAGCATGAAATTGCATCACTGAAATATGTGTAACAGTAAACTAGTATTATTAAATAAAAATTAGAATTTTAAAAAGGAAATATGACTCAGGTGGTCAGGTAGTGCATAGTTAGCAGAGACCAAGGTTGGCAGCAGGACGCCTATTCAGGAAAATACTTAGTGGTTTTGGGTAGGACTTTGGGTGGCATGTGCTGGGATAGAAAAGAGTAAATGTATTTGAAAGAAGCATTAAGTAATAAAATCCACAAAACTTTGTCTACTGTGGCTTGAGAACATTTCAATATGCTGGCTTCAATAACAATAAAAATAATAGCATGAAGCGCTTGTTCACTCTACCACCAGCACTTGACTAACATCTTATTTAATCTTCACAACATGAATTCGATAGAGTAATTCTATTTTTCGTCTTATATGGAGAAAACTGTGAATCAGAGAAATTGGATTTCTTGTCTAGCATCTCCCTGTGGGTAGTATGGCAGAGATGGGACTTGGACACTGGCAGTTTGAGCCCAGCACCCATGTTCTCACTGGAAATGAATTTTGAAGAAAAATAATGGGATTTTAAAAATTTCAAAAACTTGATATTATGTTGCTCTAGTGGATTTTTTTCTTTTTTTAATGTAGGAGTTCTACTATTTATTCAACCACTTATTAAGCTGATTGAACTGGGCATGAACTCCACATTACTGTTTTTTAAAATTTTTTAAATTGAATATCCATGAGATGCACCATTACAATGCTGTTCATAATTGGTTTCAGTCATACAATGATCCAGCAACCATCCTTCCACCAATGTACATTTCCCACCACCAATATCTCTTAATGCCCTCCCACCATTCCCCAATATCCGAGTCCCTTCCCAACCTCCCTCTATGGTAGGCACTTTGCTTCTTATTGAGTGGGACTTTTAACCACCAGTATCCTATGTACATGTCAGAACAAATATCCTTGAGTTTGCAGTGAGATGTGTTCCTTCTGATTTAGTGAAAAGTGGAGGTTTGGGTAAATAAAAAGAAAAAAAAGAAATGAAATAAGTAAGTATAAACATGGGGTTAGGTGTGTTGAATAGGTGCTTTATTGGGCTCATGAGATTATATTATTTTTTGTCTTCCAAATCTTTATGAAGCAGTTATTATTATTCCAATTGATGTATTTGGAACCTGATATTGAGAGTGACTTAGTTTATGCCCACGGTCATTATGTCAAGACAGTGTATAGCCATAGATGTCTGGTTTTGATTCTCTTCCAAAACTCACTACTACCTCGATCACTGTATAACTGAAACCCAAGCACAAAAATTTATAAGTCTACAACAGTACCTCATGTTGTTTCACTAATAAAAATTTAAAAAATAAATAAATAAATTTCAAAAAAAAAGAAATGAAGCACAGAGATGTACAAATTAGGCAAGCATTTGAATAAAGGTAGAAAATAAGGCTTTAGTGAATGCAGAATTTGAAAGAATTTGAAGCTGAGTTGTTAGACAAACAAGATTCACTACAATAGCGAAAGTCTCTTATCACAATCTTGCATGCATGCTTCCTGAGAGAAAAGTGTGCTTCTCTTCACTTTAGTAACCCACACTAAAGTCCACAACAATTAAAAGTGAGAGCCAGTAAAGCATATAAGTTCCAGTCTAGATATTTTTATGCTGGTAGAAGTGATTGGGTGCCCTGTGGATTATCACATTGATCTGGATTGAATAAATTAGATTCTAGCACACCTCTGAACTTTCTTGAAATAAAGTGATACCTGGGACTCACAGTTTTCCTGTCCTAGATCCAGGATCTTATAATTGGAGGGAGGACTGAAAACATCTAACAGGAAACAGAACACACGCAGTTTAAGTGATTTATTTACCTAATGTCCATGTGTATCTGGTGGTAAATGTTACCCAAAGCAATTTTCATTGCCTCTTGGCTTTCCATGGAGAAATCACATGTACAATTTAGAACTGTGGCACTAATGAACCATTTGCAGCACAGGCTGGAATGACACAAGAGTAGGGATGCTGTGTCTAATTGATTTCTTTGGCTCTGTAGTTAACTCAGTTCCTAATTTATAACAAGCTCTCATGTTGAAAAACATGCTTGGATTATTGAAGAGGTCTGAACAACTTATTCTCAAATAATAATGCGATGCTGAAGTTTAGTTAAACCTATGGATGCTGAACTCAAACTTACTGGATTCATCTTATCCTGACATTTAGTGCTCTCAACTTCAACTTCACCATTTATCAAATAAAGATGATGCTTTTGCAAGATATTTCACTTAGGGTGCTTAATGGGGCCTAGCATAATGTAAGTGGTAAAAACTATTAGCTATTTCTTATTTATCAGCAGTAATGATCTATAAGTGAAGTACTGTATATCGTGATCTTAAATCATTCTCCAAAGATACCTTAACTCAAAAAAGATATATATATGTGCACGTATGTATGTATGTATATATATATGTGCATATGTGTGTGTGTGTGTGTATAGGCACACAGAAATAATTCCTTGAAGAGGTAGATGTGGAAGTGTAATCCAGGTGCTTTTTTTGTGGGGGGCAGCGTGGAGTATAAGACAAATATTGGGGTGATAAGAATGGTTCACAGAAGTGAGAAAGTAACCCCGAATGGGAGAACTTTTCTTATCTAAGTATAACTACTTGGATAAGAGCTCAGACTCTCCCTTTGAAAAATTTATGTTGATATCAATTGCTTATTTTTCACAAGGCAGAACACCTAAATCCATTTGAAGGGTCTGAGAATGTGCACTAAAGTTATAGCTCAATGATGATACTGAAGTTTACTAATGGAAATTTCCCATTAACGGGTTCACAGGTGTCTTTAGAGAAACAGCTAACTTGGCTTTTCAGTATGGCTACATGTAATTCTTACCCAAATTGTAATGAAGTCTACAGATTTTGTCTTCGCTTTCTCCTGATGCCCCCAAAGGTGTTTCCCATCTCAACACTGACCCTGTATGCTTTCTACTCCTCTTCATTTGGTTTCTTTTCTCCAATATTACCAATCTCCCTAAAGATTGTGAACCCTCTCTCTCTATCTCTTACCTACCCCAGTGATCAAGTAGACTTCATCTTCTTTGTACACACACACACACACACACACACACACACACAACAATCTCCAACTTGCTTTCTTCTTGTTCCTTAGAGCCATAGTTTACACCATTTCTTCATTGATTCCTCAGGGCTTTCTGCTTTGATTATCAGAAAGCCTTTATTCTCTCAGTACAACTCTGTATATATCAAAAGGCAGAGCTTGTCAAAGCTGTTGTTTCTGATATGGACTTCACGAATAGGTTTTGGAATTTGAAAAACTAGACAAAGTGGTTTCGTTCTCTTTATATTTCTGCTATTAAACACATCAGTGCTCCTTGAGGCAGCATAGTTCCTGACTGACAGGCGGACGGGTCATGAAGGTCACAATTAGATAGGAAGGAGGAAAATTACAAAGAACGTTGTTTCAAGAGCATATGTTATATCATGCCCATTGATTATATGTTGCGTTTAAGTTTTCAATAATTTATCTCTTGTCTTTGACTCATTGTTGATATTGATTCCTGAGTTTCAGCTGCCTTGTTATGAAGATAAGTGAGAATTTGGTGTGGGGTGTGGGGTATCCTTAGATTCTCATTCATTTTAAATTGTAATTCTCATTGTAAATTTTTCAGAGTTTAAAAACCATACTTATAGCTATATATGTAGATATATTGGGTGTTAACTGTGTGTGTCTCAATAAGTTTTCACAGTGACCTTGTGAGTTAAATGCTGTTTTTATTCTTTTTTTGAAGTAGATAAAATTCAGATACAAAAAAAAATTGAGGTCATCCTTTCTGCTATTTGTCATGTATTTCCAACTTCCCCTTTAAAAATGTCTCTTTCCCACTTAAGGACAACAATGCCTATAATAAATGGATAGGCATAATTTGACTTCATTTTTGAGAATTTCCAAGGAACAATGCATAATTCACTGTACTCTCTGTCTGTATGTTTTCACAATGTTCCAAACAGTGGAATTTACATTTATTAGACTCACAGAATAAGTATGATATAGACTAGAGCCCGACTTAGCAGATATGCAAATGAGTGAACTTTATAGCTTTAAGCTATTGGGTTTTGGAAATTAACACAATTTAACCTTGTTCATGCTGATTAAAATAGAAATAATACTCAATTATACACTTTTAAAATCTATGTATTCATTTAGCAAATAACTATTAAATATCTCCTGTGTACCAGATGTGGGCTAGGTACTGGGGAAAGAAAAGTCATGGTATTTGTTTTACAATCCTTAGTAACTGGTTCATCAAAGGCATACGTGTAGCTAAGAGATGGAGTAAGAGAAAGAGAGGAAACTGGGTGTTGTGACTAAGAGGTACAGAAGACACCTGATATGTGTGAGGCCATGGATTCAATCACCTGGCACTCTTAAAAGAAAAAAAAAGTCACCAATGAAAAAGTCACATTTCAGAGTTTGTGTATCCAAAACTGCTCTAAACATCTCACAGCGTTCTAGAATAGTTTAAAATTGGTCTTTAAAAATTATTTAGTTTTTGTAGTGGTCTTGTAGCATGACCTCCAGTTTCATTTAAGGGGTAGTGCAGATTGGTTGACATTCACTACTAACATGAATAGAAACACAATGCCAAAATTTGGACTGTGTTATATAGAATAGGCATTGGTGGTGTTTTATCATTGTCTGTTTTCTTTTAAATGCATTTTTCTCTCAAAAATTTTTATGAGGTCTACATGTACAATGACCCTCCCGTTGATCGTCGATTTGCTTGAGCGGGCCCAGTAACGTCTCCATTGGAGACTTTGTTGTTACTGTGTCTGGCATATCGAATACTCTCGGTAGCTTGCCGGGCTCTCCGAGAGGGGCGGAGGAATCGAACTCGGGCCGGCTATGTTGGCCGCTTGTAAGGCGAACGCCCTACCCGCTGTGCTATCGCTCCAGCCCTACATGTACAATGTAGAAACATGAAAATGCCTTTCGTATTTCCCTATAGCCAGAACATTAACACACAATTGCTCTCCGCTATGAGATTTACCCTTGGTAGACTTTAGTTCAGAAATGAGAAATCTAAAGGGTACATTTACATTAAATGGTAAGTTTAGTGGTAAGAGTCAATAGAAGGCTTTTGCTTTAAGGACAACAGTAGTGGCAGGGTTCAGGTCCTGGCATGAGTGTAGATTGCATTGTAGCAAGGTGGCAGTGTTGAAAGTAGCTCATTCAATAGTACAGTGCTGGGAGGAAAAACCTTCTTTTCATAAGACTTGTTATGGAACATGATTTGAGACATTATTCCTGGAAATTTGGCATTAAGCCTCATTCTCTAAACCTCCCATTAATACTTTGGGCTACCCGCTGTCCCTTAATGAACTTGTTTTCTGCTTAATCAGCCACGGTTACTTTTTGTGTCTTGCAAGTAAGAACCCCAACTGATGCACTATGGAAGCTGAGTCAAAGATTTCAAGCCAGAAAAAGAGAACAGCAAATATCTGATCTAAAGGTTTATGTGTCAGAAAGAATGGTCTATATCAAGAAAGTTGGGAAACAAGAGATGGAACAGATGTAGCAAAAAAAAAAAAGAAACTTATTTATTTCTGGTGGGACTGCTACTTGGTTTAACCTCTTTGGAAAATGATTTGGGGACTTCCCAAAAAATTAAGAATAAAAGTTCCATGCAACCTTTCATCCCATTCTAGGTATCTACCCAAAGGACACAAACTTTAATCCTAAAAGTACATATGCCCAACTACGTTAGATCTGCATTATTTTCAATAGGCAAGATATGGGAAAAAACCTAAATACATAACGACAGATACGTGGATAAGGAAATTGTAATATTTGTCTATCTAATAGCACTGTAGCATTGTCCTCCTGTTGTTCATGGATTTGTTCAAGCGGGCACCAGTAATGTCTCCATTGTGAGACTTGTTGTTACTGTTTTTGGCATATTGAATACACCACAGGTGCTTGCCAGGCTCTGTCGTGTGGGTGGGATACTCTCGATAGCTTGCCAGGCTCTCTAAGAGGGACAGAGGAATCAAACCCAGATTGGCCATGTGCAAGGCAAACACCCAAACCATTGTGCTATCGCTCCAGCCGATCTATCTAGTATGTATACATATATTATACACACAAATAGGATACTACTCATCCATGAGAAAAGATGAAATCCAGATTTTGCCACAACTTAGATGGAATGAGTGGCTGTGTGAGTGTGTGTGTGTGGGGGGGTATATCATGTCAAGCGAGGTGAGTCAAAAAACAAAGATGATTTCATTTGTGGAGTATAAAGAAATCCCTAATGAAAACAACCCTGGGATTTAGTCAATAGAAATCTGATTTGAGAGTGCTGGGTAAGAAATCTTGGAGCAATGGTGAAAGGATATTGACACTCTCGTCGTAGACATGGTGTCGCAACACTGTAAGTATAAGATAAATATATCGGTACCATTGTAAAATTAAGTAAAATAACAAAACCAAAAATTAACATATGTGTGGGCTGAGTGGAGAAATGAAGTCTAGAGCGCCCCCCAAACAACAACAACAACAACAGCAACAAATAATGGTGGTAGCATTGAAAATGAAAAGAGTTAAAAGTTTCAGTTCCACATTGAACAAATCAGTGTGAACAGAGTCCTTTTGCACATGCTGGGTTTCTTACACCTGTTTATTCCGTCACTTAAATATTTATAGAGCACTTGACACAAACCTGGTCCTAGACTAGGCAGTGGTAGACTAGATATTGAGGCATAATGTGATGGACAAACAGGAATAAGGTCAATCATTTCATGTAATGAAAAGGCTAATAATAATTAAATTATCACAATCAAGTGAGAAATGTGTTATTATAAATATAATAAAAGAAAATTCTATGTGAATTGAATATAAAAGTGTGGGAAATGGAGAAAAAATTCTGAGGAAGTGATTTTGGAATGGGGATCTGAAAGGTAAAGCAAAATAAAGGGATAAGAGAATACAAAAGAGCACGATGAGTGTTACTAAATTCAAAATCTAGATGCTCAGAGCTCAAAAGCCCATACTCGATAAGAGTTAGGTGTTAGGAAAAACACATTTTATTCACAGGCTAACAACCTGACTAGTTGTCATGGATTCTGAATTGGGACTGGGGTTAGAAGGGGGTTAGTTGAGTGAATCAGTAGAAATAGAAATAGTCAGTGGGAATGGAGATATCCAGTCGTCCACTTCTCTGGCTGTCATTGATAGTGAAATGAATCAACAGAGAGTGATGTCTGTTTCCGGTAAAACTGTGATACAATATAGTGATGCAGTCTTTGCCTCAGGAAGCCTATGTCATAGTCTCAGAGATCTTTCCAGAGGACTTAAGATTGTTCTCTCCATTCAAGTAATGACTGACTCCTAGTTTAACACAACACAATGTATGAAAATGTTTGTTAGCATTTAGAAATAAATGCACAAAAAGCCAAGAGGTAGTGAGGAAGATATAAGATAAACACATGTGCTGTACAGCATGTGCAAGAATTCTCAGGATAGAGTGAATGGAAAATTTGTGATGCTGTAAAGCAAATGGCATTTAGATGAAGAGAAGTGAGAATAGGAGATAAGACTGTAGTGGTACTGGACAGTCCAGCAAGACTATGTAGAATCTGCAAGGTTTTTTTAAAGAATATTTAATCTTCTTTCCTTTTAAAGGGTTTGAAGTTATACTATGCCATTTAGTCACATTTGCATTCTGAAATGCTATGTTGAGTAAGTGCAGGCAGTGGTTGGAAATGAGAGAATAATGAATATGAAAGAAATCTTAGGAGCCTTAGCCCTAATTGAGGCATAAGTAGGTTTGTAGATGAAGCCTTAGAATTGCCAGGAGAGGTGAAAACATAGAGGCGATTCCATATCTAACTCATGATGAAAGTTTTATCATGAGTTAGATATGGAATGTGTGGTGATGCCAGTTATTCTGACTTTAGAAATTGGGCAAGAAAAATTGGAATAACACCAGATTGGGAACCTAAGAAGTGGGCACAGTGTACCTGCTGAGATTGTAACATTCAAAAGAAGACTAAAGTAAAGGGTCTAAAGGTCCAGGGAGAATTTTGTACTGGACATTTCTCTCAGGTGCTCTTCAAAGCAGAATCTTCTCAAACCAGGATCTGAAAAAATCCAGATGGAAAAGCCCAAGTGTGATATATTCATTTCTTTTTCTTTTCTTTTTTTTAAATTTTTTATTAGTGAAACACCTTGAGGTACAGTTGTAGATTTACAAATTTTTGTGCTTGGATTTCGGTCATACCATGATCAAATACCCATCCCTCCACCAGTGCCCATTTTCCACCACCATGATAATATCACTCCCCCCACCCCCCTCATCCCCCCCTGCCATTGTGGCAGGGCATTCCCTTTTGTTCTCTCTCTCTCTTTTTGGGTGTTGTGATCAGCAAAAGAGGCATTGAGTGGCAAACATGTTCAGTCCAGTCTACTTTCAACCTGCATCTCCCCTCCTGGGAGGATCCTCCAAACACCCTCCATTTGGTGCTCCCTTCTCTATCTGAACTGTCCTTTCCCCTAGAATACCCGGCTGGCCTCTAAGCTATGGAGTAATCCTCCTGGTGTTGATCTCAGCTATTCTTGGGTATTAATCTCATATTTTGTTATTTTATATCCCCCAGATGAATGCAGTCTTTCTATGTCTATCCCTCTCTTTCTGACTCATTTCGCTTAGCATGATATTTTCCATATTGTACCACTTGTATGTAAATTTCATGACTTCATCTTTTCTAACAGCTACATAGTACTCCATTGTGTAGATGTACCAAAGTTTCTTTAACCAGTCATCTGTTCTTGGGCACTCAGGTTTCTTCCAGTTTCTGGCTATTGTAAAGAGTGCTGCAATGAACAAACAAGTGCAGATGTCACTTTGACTACACATTTTTGCCTCTCTGGGATATATTCCCAGGAGTGGTATCTCTGGGTCAAATGGGAGCTCAATTTTTAATTTTTTGAGAATCTTCCATACTGTTTTCCAGAAGGGCTGAACCAGTGGACATTCCCACCAACAGTGAAGGAGTGTCCCTTTCTCGCCACATCCGCGCCAGCATCGGTTGCTTTTGTTCTTTTGAATGTGGGACAGTCTCTGAGGTGTGAAATGGTATCTCATTGTGGTTTTGATCTGCATCTCCCTGATGATTAATGATGCAGAGCATTTTCTCATGTGCTTTTTTGCCATTCGGATTTCTTCTTTGAGAAAGTTTCTGTGCATTTCATTGCCCCGTTTTTGGATGGGGTTGGATGTTTTCTTCTTGTGGAGTTCAACCAGTATTTTGTATATCCTGGATATCAACCCCTTGTCAGATGTGTGTTCGGCGAATATCCTTTCCCATTCTGTAGACTGTCTTTGTATTTTGGTCACTGTTTCTTTGGAGGTGCAGAAGCTTCTTAGTTCAAGATAGTCCCATTTATCTATCTCTGTTTTCACTTGCTCAGCCAGTGGCGTGGCATCTTTGAAAATACCATTAGCCTCAATGTCATGGAGGGTTTTGCCAACTTTGTCTTCAATGTACCTTATGGTTTCTGGTCTGATGTTGAGGTCTTTAATCCATTTTGATCTTACCTTTGTACATGGTGTTAGGCAGAGTTCTGAGCCCATTTTTTTGCATGTAGCCGTCCAGTGATGCCAGCACACTTTGTTAAAGAGGCTTTCCTTACTCCACTTCACATTTCTTGCACCTTTATCAAAGATTAGATGATCATATGATTGAGGGGAGATGCCAGTGTATTCAGCTCTGTTCCATTGGTCTGCAGTTCTGCCTTTGTTCCAGTACCATGCTGTTTTGATTATTACTGCTTTGTAGTAAAGCTTGAAGTTAGGGAGGTTGATTCCTCCCATTTTCTTTTTCCCAAGAATTGCTTTAGCTATTCGTGGGGGTTTATTGTTCCATTTAAATTTCAGGAGTGTTTGCTCCATTTCTTTGAAGAATGTCATGGGTATCCTTATAGGAATTGCATTGAATTTATACAATGTTTTCGGTAGTATTGCCATTTTGACAATGTTAAGTCTTCCGACCCATGAGCAGGGGATATCTTTCCATTTCCTCATGTCCTCTTTTATTTCCTGGAGTAGCGTTTTGTAGTTTTGCTGATCACAACACCCAAAAGGAGAGAGAGGACAAAAGGGAATGCCCTGCCACAGTGGCAGGGGGGGATGGGGGGGATGGGGTGGGGAGGGATATTATCCTGGTGGTAGAAAATGGGCACTGGTGGAGGGATGGGTATTTGATCATGGTATGACCGAAATCCAAGCACAAAAATTTGTAAATCTACAACTGTACCTCATGGTGTTTCACTAATAAAAAATAAATTAAAAAAAACAAAAAAACAAAGGGAGTGATGTACAACATAATAAAGTATAAATAATGGGGATATACACAGTATTCTTTAAAAGAACTTTTGAAAGACATAATTTGGTATTCAAATGCATTCTGGGAATGGGGGGGTAGACAGTACTACAAAGGCTTAGAGAGATAAAACTGTATGATGGTCTTCAAGCATCACCAGTATCAAATATGGTTGAAACAAGGGAAGTATGGGCTCAGAAGTAGTAGAAAATGAGGCCAACTTAATTAAGCAGAAATCTGATATCTGCTATCCCATAAATATTTTGAATTTAGACCAAAAGTTTGTTAAATTTTACTTAAATATTTCTGGCAATGGAAGAACCAAATTTAACTTGTTTTCTGTAACTAACTCTTCTGGAACTATGGTGGGTACCTTTAAGGAGATGTCAGAGGTCTATACTATATTCAGATGTTAATACTATCTTTTGGGAAAGCACTTTTTACATGTATTAATATATATGTATATATGTATATATATTAGCATTAAACCTCTAGTATTAGTATTCATATTAAACCTCCAGGGTTTCAAGTGATCTTGTCATTATCATACCTCATTTGAAGCACAGCAATGGAAAACTCTGTAAATAAGCTTATTGTTTTATTTATTTATTTTTTAAATTTTTATTAGTAAAACACCATGAGGTATACAGTTGTAGACTTACAAATTTTTGTGCTTAGGTTTCAGTTATACCATGATCCTACCACAAGTGCCCATTCTCCACCACCACTAATCCCAGTATCCCTCCCACCCCTCATTCCCCCATCCCACGCTGTCTCTGTGGTAGGGCATTCCCTTTTGTTTTAATTGTTAAATTTGATAGTGATCACAAATGGTATTTGCTGGCTTCCTTGTTAGAAACTATAAAATGATTTTCCTCATTAAATAATGACATTCCCATCACAAGAAAATTTAATATTAAGCACAATGTATTTTAAATTTCTTGTTATTTGACAGCATTGCCTTCTATCATGTGTCATGATTCACCAGACCTATACTGTAGGTGACTTGCACTATTACAGACTCTTAACTATCTGCTACAGTTTGCTAAAGGCACAGGGTGTAACTGTCAATAAGAACATTGAAATAAAGTTGGTTTTGTTTCATCTTAATTTAAATAATGAGTAAATAATTGAGGCAGAATCTAAAGAGTCCCAGAAGAGGTGTAAGGGCTTATTTGATCTAAAAATAAAGCAAGATAGAAAATTAGGTTTTGTTCGTTAGACTAAAACTATTTTATTTTCATTATTAATACAGATGATGGGAAAAAAATAAAGACAAGACACTCAGAACTTTTATGCTTTACTAGAACTTTATTTTTTAAATTTTTTTTCATAATTTTATTTATTTATTTATTGAATCATTGTGGGAAAAGTTACAAAGCTTTCAGGCTTAAGTCTTGGTCATACAATGATCAAACACCTTTTCCTTCACCAGTACTCATTTTTCACCACCAAGAACCCCAATATACCCCCCCCACCCCTCCCAATGCCTGTGAGGCAGAACTTGAAATAGCAATATTATGGATGCTTTTAGGCTTTCCCCATTCAAATTACTATAACCTATGGGTTTGTCTATTGTTACATGCAAGTTGTTGGCAACCCCCGTTAACCGTGAATGCTGTTTGGGGAAGAAGAACTGGGATAAATGATTCCCTACCAACTGTTTTCTCCACACTGTCCAGATGCTAAAGTTTCTTGTGCTATCAAAGGATAACGGGGGGGGGGGGGGGGGGGAGGGCGGGGGTGTTGAACATTAACAAAAGAAATGATCTCATATGATCTTGTAGGTAGGAACTGCAGTAACATCAAATAGGGTACTTTCTCATTTATTTTCTGAGTAACAATTGTTGTGAGAATAAGAAGGGAGACATACACACACACACACACACACACACACACACACACACATGCACACGCACACATAGATATGTCCTTGGTTGTTTTTCAGGCAGTAACTGAGTATCTTAATTGACAGCCTCTATTATGAGACCAATATTGTGAATAAAATAATGATTGTTATGTGGGAAGAAAAGCAAGGGAGGCTTACAGTGGCTTAATAACAGCTTTCTGCTGGCGAGATAGCTAAAAACTTAAAATACAGTTGACAGTAATTAGTTTTGTGGGTTTTTTTCTTAAAAACACAAAATGTTAAATATCTTTAAAAAAAATCCCCCACACAATGAAAAGCCATCTGATGAATTTCCTTCTTTTTGGAATTTCCTTAGGCTGTGAATGCTTCACCTCAATTTGGCTTCCAAGTCTATTGAATTTAAAGCAATGCTAAAAGAGACTTTACACAACAAAACAACCAAGAAGCATCCAAATCATGACAACAATGATAGTTAGATGTTAGCAAAGCAGCAAAAACACCTCTTTCTGTCTTTTTGATATTACAATTCATAAATGTTGTGAATATGCAAGTTGACCACAAAAACTTCCAAAAGCCCCTTCAACTAATGAAAAGATTGAGAAATTTATCCACTAAATATTTTGAAGCAATCAAAATCATTATGACAAATCTACTTGTTAGGGTGTTTGTTTGTTTTTTGAACCTGAAAGAAAATTTATTTGGAGTTGGAGAACTTGTGAGTTTGGTAGTTGAGAGTCTAAAGAAAATCTGCTGTTCAGCTTAGATATATCCTATTATTGCACAAAAAATGCAAGTAATTGGCCCATATGATCATGCTTAAGTCTTTCCCTTAAAGATTAAGGCATAATTTTAAATTTCTGACTTTCTAATTTAATCTAGCTATAAGGTATTTAAAGAATTTCATTGTATTGCTGAACACTGCAGTTTCCAAACTGTGCTGTAGGAAGCTTGTGTTATTCTCCTATAAGATCCAGTGCTTCATATTTCATGAATTTTTGTGAATGGTTGTTAAATATAGTCTTTAGTCAATTGTATAAAATTATTATTAAATTGATTTTATTAAAATGTAATGATATACTTTTAAAATTCACCATTTTAATTATTGTACTATATTTTCCTGTGTTCCTAAGGCAATTTATGCATATTATATCTGATGAAAATGCTATAAAATGTGCAATTGCATATCTCTTTTAATCCTGAACTTGATGAATATGTTGAGAGCTTGAAATTGGTCATGCTTCGAGTCTTATGGCATGGAAATAGGCTAATGAGACAAATGAGAATTTTATTAATTTGTTGCTGGTCTAGATCACAGTTTCGCAAATTCTAGTTTAAAAGAGAAATCTTGTCCCAGGAAATTATGAGTTTTTTTATGTTTTAAAAGGTTTTTTGGATTGTTTTGGGCCACTCTCAACTGTGTTCTAGACTAAACACTACTCTGAGCTCAGTGATCATTCCTGGTGGGTCTCAGGGAATCATATGTGCTGTGAGGGGTATAAGTCTAGGTCAGCTAGTCAGCTACGTGTGAAACAAGTGCCTTACCCACTTTGCTAATTTTCCAGTCTCCTCTTACATGTTTTTAAAGGGTATATGTGTATATGTGTGTGTGTTTGTGTGTGTGTGTGTGTGTGTGTGTGTGAGAGAGAGAGAGAGAGAGATCTAATGGCAGACTATATATAAAAACTCTATAGAAAACAGGGAGCAAACATACGTGTTAGGCTTATAGGACCATAGCATCTCTTTTACAGTTACTCAACTCTGCTGTTGCTGCATAATAACAGTCTTAGACAAGATGTAAACAAATTTATATGGCTATGTTTCAATTTTACTCGCACAAACAGCCAGTGTGCCTGAATGGGCCCATAGATCATAGTTTTCCAACCTCTGGGGTAAATTATACATAGGAGTAATGAAGTCTAATCTTTGTGAGTGTCCTAATCAACAATAATAATGGTAATAATAATCTTCAGATCGAGGCAATGCCCTTAAGGACTTAAATATACCAATGACCTTTGATATAGCAAGTTGCAGTACAGCTAATTTGAATCACTTTGCAAGTCCATTAGGAAAAATTCCATCTTGAGTGCTCTTTGGATAATCTTGATGGCTATGGGCATTGTGAAATAAAGGGTTGTGGCTTTGATGCTCTTGAAAAGGGTCTAATTCACCAAATTCCACAGGTAACTCTCAAAGGACAAGAGAAAACATGGCTTGCTTATTTATTCAACCCACTGATTATTTAAATGATCTAAAGACAAAAGTTTGGGATATCCGTCATGGAACATCACATTTAGTTCATATGGCTATTTCTAGCAGGAGCCTTGACATTATATTTTATTTCTATTTTGCGGGTGGTTCTATAGAATCGCATTTACATCCCAATACACAGGACTTATTTCAAAGGTGCCTAAAGCATACAAATGATGCCACGATGCCTCATATTATACCCATTAACCTGCAAAATCTACTTATAGCTGCTCAGTCACAAGAATGATTGAGAATTCACAGAATGTTTAACTTAAAAGTTTGTATGAATTTTAATTTCCTTTTGGAAAGCAACATATCGGAACCTGTACATTTTCTAATTCTAATGGAGAAACACTAGGAGTAGAAAATAAGCAGTGCTTCTATGATATCGCACTTGTCAATTCAAACCTTCGTTATGTGGGAAATTGTGGGAAGGGTCACAGTTGTCACAGTTGTCTTTCCGTGTGATGCTACTGAGGCACTGTTTATTTTCTACTTCTAGTGTTCCTCAGCAGGTTTACTGTTGCTTACATTGTCTGATTACTTGCAACAGTAAACCTGCTGGATGTAGAGTGGCTGATCTGAGTTCTAGGCTTGGTCTTGCCTCTAGGTCACAGCGTGAGCCTGAATGAACTGCTTTGCTGCTTGCCTTAAAATTGCTATAACCATTCAAACTGCAGTAGGACAGGATGAACTCTAATACCCCCTGTTGCTCACATTTTGTGATACAAGATACTTAGAATGTTCAGGCACACTTTGACCATTCTCCACAGTCCCACTGGCTGAAAAGTAGGAGGGAGAGAAACAAAATGAAAGTCTCTGGTGAAAAAATACTCCGGAGACTGAAAACTGGTAGCCCTCATGCCACAAGAGATCTCAGACATGTTTAGTTTAGACATATGAAGCTAAGCCTTTTTTGGGGAGTTTGGGGGTGGGCGTGGGCACATCTGGCTGTGCTCAGGGCTTACTCCTGGCTTTGTGCTCAAGGATCACTCCTGGCCAGTGTTCAGTGCCACATGAGATGCCAGGGATAGCTCCCAGATCAGCCACGTGCAACACAAACATCTACCACCTGTACTATCACTTCGGCCCCTAGTCATTAAGAAAAAAATTACTTGTCAATATTTAAAATTCAAATAATTTTGTATTTAGTTTTTACAACTTAATTAAGGATGGAAAAAATTGAACTATCAGGGAGTAGAGACACTAAAGCCAGTAAGGTGTTTATGCCGTTGCATGTGGCAGACGTAGGTTTGTTCCCTGGTACCATATAGTTCTCCTAGCACCACCTGGAGTAATTAATGAGTGCAGAGTGCAGAGTGCAGAGCCAGGAGTAACCTGCACATTCTGAACCTGTAGGTTCACCTGAGCATTGCCAGGTGTGGCAAAAACAAAAATTGAACTATCCAGCAGTTTCCACCTCTACATTTCTTTATTGCAATGTCCTCTCAAGTCTAGTAGCCAGTATTCCAATAAAGCAGATCAGGGCAGTTGGAGAATGTCTATATCTTGAATAAAGTATAGAACATGCTTTCAGGAATAGCATGTGAAACTGATCATTGAGAGATTACAATGAGCTCCAATTCCTAAACAGATTAGATAAAATATGAGGAGTGAGTCTATTTTTCTTTGTATTTGGGAGAAATTCCAATATCTTTTCTTTTTCCCACTCCTATCTTCTGCTCTTTAGGGAACCAAAGTTCTATTACCAATATCTACTTTTTAAAAATTCATTTCTATTGAGCTCCCATTTGACCCAGCAATACCACTCCTGGAAATATATCCCAGAGAGGCAAAAAAGTACAGTCGAAATGACATCTGCACTTGTATGCTCATTGTTGCATTGTTCACAATAGCCAAAATCTGGAAAAAAAAACCCGAGTGCCCGAGAACAGATGACTGGTTAAAGAGACTTTGGTACATCTACACACAATGGAGTACTATGCAGCTGTTAGAAAAAATGAAGTCACGAAATTTGCATACAAGTGATTCTACATGGAAAGTATCATGCTAAATGAAATGAGTCAGAAAGAGAGGGACAGACACAGAAAGACTGCACTCATCTGGGGAGTATAAAGTAACAGAATGGGAGTTAAACACCCAAGAATAGTTAAGCACGAGGAGGTCTGCTCCATAGCTTGGAAGCTGGCAACACATGTTGGGAGAAAAGGCAGCTCAGATAGAAAAGTGAACACCAAGTAAAGGGTGTTTGGAGGACTCACTCGAGATGCTAGATGCATGCTGAAAATAGACTATAGACTGAACACGATGGCCACACAATACCTCTATTGCAAACCACAACACCCTAAAGGAAAGAGAGAGCAAAAGGGAATGCCCTGCCACAGAGGCATGGTGGGGGTGGGGGATGGGGTGGGAGGTGGGAGGGCTACTAGGATCATTGGTGGTGGAGAATGAGCACTGGTAAAGGGATGGGTATTCAATCATTGTATAACTGAAACCCAAGCATGAAAGTTTGTAAATCTACAACTGTACCTCATGGTGTTTCACTAAATAAAGGTAAAGGTAAAGGCCCTCCCGTTGATCGTCGATTTGCTCGAGCGGGCCCAGTAACGTCTCCATTGGAGACTTTGTTGTTACTGTGTCTGGCATATTGAATACTCTCGGTAGCTTGCCGGGCTCTCCGAGAGGGGCGGAGGAATCGAACTCGGGTCGGCCATGTTGGTCGCTTGTAAGGCGAACACCCTACCCGCTGTGCTATCGCTCCAGCCTCTTCACTAAATAAATAAATAATTTTTTAAAAACAATCATTTTTATTTTAGCTTCCCAACAAGGGTCTGAGGAACCTGGGGTATCCCTGGTGACATGGAGTCCAGCGCGTCCAGAGCTTCAATGCTAGGCCTAAAGATGCAGTTTCTCTGACCTTGAGCAGCCAGAGACAACTAGGGCCACCCGCAGATGGTGTTGGAGATTTGTGGTGCATAGTTTTATCTGAAGTTCCACACACACCCCTGATCACTGAGCTATCTCCCAATCCCTCAATGCCCATTTTTAATTTTGTCTATCTGTTCATTAATTTATACCTTTATGTTGCACATATAAGTAATAATCATCAAAAATGTCTTTTTCCCCTCTATTTTACTTTGCATATTTCACTTGTGCTCCTTCTATTTCAAAACTAGCAAACTGTCATCTTTTTATATAACTGAACAGTATTTTATTGTATAAATGTGCCACATATTTTTTGTTCAATCACCTATCAGTGGACACTTTGGTCACTGCCATTACTTTAGCTATCATGAATGCTGCAAATTTATTGGGGTAGATATAACCTTTTTTTAGATACCTACAAGTAAATATTTATTTATTTATTTTGCTTTTTGGCTCATGTCCAGTGATTCTCAGGGGTTGCTCCTGACTCTGCACTCAGTAATTACTCCTGGCAGTGCTTGGGGGACCATATGGGATGCTGGGGATTGAACCCCAGTTGGCTGCATGCAAGGCAAATGCCCTACCCACTGTACTATTGCTTTGGCCCCTAGATATAACTTTTATTTCTGTTAATGTTTTTGTATCTTCTGATAGCGCTCCAAAAGTGAGATTCTTAATATGACAGCTCTATATTTGAGTTCTGAAAATAGCCTCATAACCTTTTCCAAAATAATTATACAGCGATGGCACAGCGGTAGGGCGTTTGCCTTGCACACAGCCAACATGACCGACCAGAGTTCGATTCCTCCACCCCTCTCGTTGAGCCCGGCAAGCTGCCGAGAGTATCTCGCCCGCACGGCAGAGCCTGGCAAGCTCCCCGTGACGTATTCGATATGCCAAACACAGTAACAACAAAGTCTCCAATGGCGACGTTACTGGGCCCCCTCGAGCAAATCGATGATCAACGGGAGGGCCTTTACTTTACTTACAACTAAGAGTGTTTAATAGTCCCTTTCTCTGAAGAGTCTCTCCAACATATGTTGCTTATTTTTGTTTTTGATGTAAACCATTCTCATTGGTGTGAAGTGATACCTCATGGTGGTTTTGATTGCATTCCTCCAATGATGGATAAATGGTCATGGTCCTCCCGTTGTTCATCGATTTGCTTGAGCGGGCCTAGTAACATCTCCATCATGAGACTTGTTGTTACTGTGTTTGGCATATCGAGTACGTCACGGGTAGCTTGCTAGGCTCTGCCATGTGGGCGAGATACTCTCGGTAGCTTGCCGGGCTCTCCAAGAGGGGCGGAGGAATCGAACTCTGGTCGGTCATGTTGGCTGCGTGCAAGGCAAACGCCCTACCCGCTGTGCTATCGCTCCAGTGGCAACATTTTTTATATGCCAGTCAGGCATCTGTATTTCTTTTTTGAAGGGCATTTATTCAAACATTATGCCTATATTGTAATTGAATTGTTTGAAATTTTGTTTTCTTCTGCTCTTCAATTGTATTCGTTTTTCATATACCTTTAATATTAGCCCTTTATTTATTATATGGTGTAAAAAATATCCTCTCCCATTCCTGAGACTGTATTTTTTTCTTTTAATATTTTCTGTACATGAATAATCATTATATATGAATAGGTTTTAATTTCAGTCCCCAATGTTTTTCTTTTTCTTTCTTTTCTCATTGTGGTTGTTCTCCCAAATAGTCATAGTAGTACTATGGAATGCTTTATTTTCCTCTGTAATAGTAGTACTATGGAATGCTTTATTTTCTATATACTTTATGGTTTCAGATCTTACATTATGGTCTTTAACTCATTTTTGTTTGTTTATGGTTTTAGAATATACAAATGTATATTTAGTTACAATCTTTGGAATATGGCTGTCTAGTTTTTCCAACACCACTAGTTGATAAGTATTCCCTATCTTTGTTATAATCTCTATTATAATGATCCTTTATTATGTATTAAATATCAATTATTATATGAGTTTTATGTCTATGATTTTGATTATATACTCCATATATTCAGTTATATCTCATATTACTTCCATTTATCCTGTTTATTTTTATGCCAGTACCATACAGTTTTGATTACTGTCACTTTATTGTATAGTTCAAGGTAATTTTATGCTCATGATGGCTCCATTTTTCTCTTTATTTCTTATAATTGCAACATCTGTTTTAGGTCTTATATGACTTCTTTCAAGCCTTAGCATTTTTGTTCTTTTTCCTTTAAAAATGCCATTTGAATTTTGATTGAAATTGCATTGCATTGTATGTTGCTTTTGGTAGATAAACATTTTTAGTTAATTACAATATAGAGCTTCTACATGACTGATTGTATTGTTTTGTGTATTTTGAGTGCTTATAATTGTCATCATGCAAAGTTTTTATCTGTTTTGTTAAATTTATTCCTAGACACTTAAATTTCAATTATAAATGAGGTTACTTTTAAAATTTTCTCCTCTCATTCATTGTTTGCATATGGGAGTGCAATAGATTTTGGTACATTGATTTTGTAACTAGATACTTTTGTCCTACTCATTAATTGTTTCTAATAGCTTTTTAATGGAGCCTTTAGGGTTTTCCATATATATTATCATATAATCTGAAAATAATGATAGCCTCACTTTTTTTCACGATCTGAATTCTTGTTCTTATTTAATAGTTCTGGTGATGACCTCTAATACTAAAACAAATAGAAGTGATAGAGTGGACAATCACTTTTTTTTTTTTTTTGCTTTTTGGGTCATACCTGGCGATGCTCAGAGGTCATTCCTGGCTTTTCACTCAGTAATCACTTCCAGCAGTGCTGGGGGACCATATGGGATGCCGGGCTTCCAACTCAGGTTGACCACATTCAAGGCGAATGCCCTACCCGCTGTACTATTGCTCTGGCCCAAATATTTCTGATTTTAAAGAAAGGGCGTTCAGTTTTTCACTACTGAATGTAATGTTAGATGTAGGATTATAATATGTGGCTTTTATTGTTCTGTGATATATACTCACTCTCTTCACTTGTTGAGATTTTAAAATATTTTAAATTGCAGTTCAGGTAAAATGGTTACTACGGTGTTGAAATTTATGCTACTGATGTGCTAAGTTATTGTACTCCACCACACCCAAACTGCCCATGGCCCTCCAACACAATTGGGTACTGAATCTTTGAGATATACTCTCAAAATTTATTTATACTATCATATTTTAAAATATTCTTTATTAATATAGAAGGCTGTCCTCTTCAACCGAGCGTGCAGCTTTGGGAGGGACGCACATGGAGCGGTGAGGGAGGAAGGGGACACCCGCCTAGCCAGCCAGATCAGCCAAATCAACCCTGACGATCAATGGGGTGACAGATGTCGCAGCCAGATAGCACAGCAGTAGGGTGTTTGCCTTGCATGCAGCCAACATGCCCGACTCGAGTTCGATTCCTCCACCCCTCTCGGAGAGCTCGGCAAGCTACCGAGAGTATCTCGCCCCAACGGCAGAGCCAGGCAAGCTCCCCGTGACATACTCGATATGCCAAACACAGTAACAGTCTTATGATGGAGATGTTACTGGGCCTGCTCGAGCAAATTGATGAACAGCGGGAGGACCATGATACCGTGATACTGTGATTAATATAGAGCGATAGCACAGCAGTAAGGCATTTGCCTTGCGTGCAGCCAGCCTGGCTGAGTCAGATTTGATTCCTCTGCCCCTCTGGGAGAGCCCAGCAAGCTACCAAGAGTATCTCACCTGCATGGCAAAGCCTGGCAAGCTACCCGTGACGTATTCAATATGCCAAACACAGTATCAACAAGTCTCAAAATGGAGACATTTACTGGGCCCACTGAAGCAAATCAATGAACAACAGGAGGACAGTGTTTGACAGTATTAATATAGAATTTAACATCCATTGAGCGGTGTCAATTGGACTAGCATTTTATATCTTGAATAAATTCCATTTGATGATGTTGTATAATATGACTCACTGTTGATTCAAAAAGCTGAGTTACGCTCAGACCCACATATGGCTGAACAGACTGGGGAAATTGGAGGGGAATAGGTTGGTTTGGGGCCCGCCCAAATAGAGCCCCTAGCAACTGCTAACTTCCACAATCCAAAATCGCAACCATACCCTGGCCTAACTATACTGCCTCAGGATGGTCCTTACCAAGATATAATATGCTAAAATTTCTGTTATTCGGGTTTTGTGACTGAAATCTCCAGACTTTCTCAGAGTTGGGATGAGCTACCTACCCCCACTTCCCAATACTCATGTAAACACTCTCAATCATTCCCACAAACCAACTCCAGCACCATTCTGTAAGCTCTACTACTGGCCTTGCTTCAGAGACCCATAAATAAATTTCGAAAGAAATCAAAAGTCACAGTTAAACTTGGACTCGCACATGGCAGAATAGACTGGGGTAAAATAGAGGGGGGTGGGTTCGCCTGTGACCTCCCAAGCAGAGCCCCTGGTAGTCACTTGCTTCCACAATCCAAAATCACCACTCTGGCCCGACTCCATTGTCTCAGGACAAACATCACCAATAATCTGCTGAAAAATTTGGTATGCGGGTTTTGTGACTGAAAGCTCCAGGCTTTCTGGAGGTCAGGGTGGGCTACCTCCCCTCACTTCCCTGTATTTCTGGAAGGCTCAGCAGTCACATCCACACTCCAAAGCTTCCACCGAATTGAACAGCTACTCCAGCCTTACCATCCTGATAAATATAGCGAATGTCCTGAACATGCCCTGAACCATGAACTCTTAGAACCTATATTTCAAACCATAATGCATAAAAGAAAAAGGTGAGAGAGAGAGCAAGAAGGAAAGTGCCTCCTATAGAGGGAGGCTTATAGTGGTGAGGAAATGGGGGACACTGATGGTGAGTAATGTACACTGGTGGAGGATGGGTGCTGGATCATTGTATGACTAAAACCCAATTATGAACAGCTTTATAATGGTCTATCTCATGGATATCCAATTTAAAAAATTTAAAAGAGAGTAATGTGGGGTTCATGCCCAGTTCAATCAGCTTAATCAATGGCTGAATAAGTAGCAGTACTCCTACGTTAAAAAAATTTTGATTTTATTTTTTAATAAAACGGGTCTTAATTTTATTCATCTTTTGTATTTTCCTGTTTCTATTTATACTCTAATTTTTATTTTTTATAAAAGGAAAATTATCATCTTCCTTCCACTAGTCTTTGGCTTAATTATTCTTAATTATAATTACTTTCACTGTAAGATTAATTTTTTTTCACTTCTTCATGAAGTCCTGTAAGTGTATTAGCTTTCTTCTTAGTGGCACTTTTGCTAAATGTCTTGAATTCTGATAACTTATATTTCTATTTTAATTTATCTCTTAGATGTTTTTAAATTTTTGCATAGATTTACTCATTATTTCAGAAATTGTTGTGAATCACATTTTTAATTTTCAGATATTCAGGGCTGGAGTGATAGCACAGTGGTAGGGCGTTTGCCTTACAAGCAGCCAACATGGCTGACCTGAGTTCAATTCCTCCGCCCCTCTCAGAGAGCCTGGCAAGCTACTGAGAGTATCTTGCCCGCATGGCAGAGCTTGGCAAGCTCCCCGCGACGTATTCGATATGCCAAACACAGTAACAACAAGTCTCATGATGGAGACATTACTGGGCCCGCTCGAGCAAATCGATGAACAACGAGAGGACCGTGCTTATCAGATATTTAAGATTTGACCTTCTTTTTATGGCTATTTACTAAAATTTTTGTCTCATGATTAAAAAAAAAAAACCAAAAATGCTTTAATCTCTTTTTGAGTTGTAAATGAGCTGGAGTGATAGCACACGGGTAGGGAGTCTGTCTTGCAAGCCACTGTCCTGGCCAAGTCGGGTTTGATTCCTTCACCCCTCTCAGAGAGCCCAGCAAGCTACCGAGTGTATCTTGCCCGCATGGCAAAGCCTGGCAAGCCACCCGTGAGGTATTTGATATGCCGAACACAATAACAGCAAGTCTCACAATGGAGACGTTACTAGGCCCACTCGAGCAAATCGATGAACAACGAGGGGACAGTGCTACAGTGCTACAGAAATAGGAAAACAAACTAGGACCTGGGGGTCTGGACTTTGGGAAGTCTACAGTCTTGTTAGTAGTCACAAGCAGATGCAATAGCTCTAAGCAGATTCATTATGTTCAGGTGTCTAGGTTCTGACTAGAGAGAGGAAGCAGTCCATGTGAACAGGGATGGGAATGGCCCTGTGCATAGACAGAACAGGTATTTTGCAGAATCTGCAGCCAGGTGCAGAAACAGATGGAGGTAGTTTAATTCCAACAAATGTCCACAGTGGTGGCTTGAACTACCCATACCCAGAAGTCACAAGTAAATTGTCCACTCCTAGCCTGGACAAGGGCTACATTGGCATGTACGGAGCTATCTTATAGTCTCTGGCACTTTAAACAGCAAGACTGTGGATTGATTCCCCTTTCAGATCTGGTTTCCAGCTGCTTGTCTCTAAGCACTCAGTGAAGGAACTATGCTTCCCAGTATCCTGTTACTCTCTGGATGGGAACCTCTCTGTCTGGAATTTGACTTTGTCTTCCCTCTCACATGCCACAGTGTGGAGACATCCTAGATGATTTAATTTAGTTATTTCTACCCTTTTTGCTGTCTGTTGCCTCTGCCTTTGAGAATACTGCTTCTTCAGGACTTGTGTTTGGACTTTTCTGATCTATTAGCCATCTTGATGGGATCTTTTAAGATAACAGTTCAATTTCTTTACATTATACCTTCCCTGGGGAAGTAACTGTGGTGATCTGAATACAATTTTAGGACCAGATGTATCTAGGAACAAATTTAACAAAGAAAGTTTAAGTTTAACAAAATTAAATGTTTCAGTTTAACAAATTTAGGAAAGTTTGGGGCTGGAGCAATAGCACAGCGGTAGGGCATTTGCCTTGCATGCGGTCAACGCAACTGACCTGGGTTCAATTCCTCCGCCTCTCTCAGAGAGCCCAGCAAGCTACCCAGAGTATCTCGCCTGCACGGCAAAGCCTGGCAAGGTCCCCGTGATGTATTCTATATGCCAAACACAGTAACAACAAGTCTCACAATGGAGATGTTACTGGGTCTGCTTGAGCAAATTGATTGAACAACGTGAGGACAGGACAGTGATAGTAACAGTGACAGGAAAGTTTGATCTTTATGAATGAAAATTAGAAAACAGCTGGAGCGATAGCACAGTGGTAAGGCGTTTGCCTTGCATGCAGCCAACATGGCCAACTTGAGTTCGATTCCTCTGCCCCCCGCGAGAGCCCAGCAAGCTACCGAGAGTATCTCGCCTGCATGGCAGAGCCTGGCAAGCTACCCGTGATGTACTCAATATGCCAAACACAGTAACAACAAGTCTCATGATTGAGACATTACTGGGCCTCCTCGAGCAAATCGATGAACAACTGGAGGACAGTGACTGTGATTCAAGACATCTAAAAGAAGACAGATTGGTCAGTTATCATATGCTGATGGTGAGAACTCAATATTCTAAAGATGTAAAAATGTCCCCAGTTAGTCTAAGACTGCAATAAAATTCTATCTTTTTTTCCTGTTTTCCTTCCCCCCTCCACATTTTATTTTATTAAAACACCATGAGTTATAGTTATTCATATTGGATTTTTACATACAATGTCCCACCACCAATGTCAACTTCCCTCCACCAGTGTTCTTTGGTCCCAGTCCCAGCCTGCCATCTTGAAAGCTGTTCTTTAAGTTTGGTTATTAAAGTTTGGGTCTTGTTATTTCAGTGTTGTTGAGTCTGTGGTTTGAATAGTTAGGTCTGCCATTCCTTAACACAGTTGATGTACCTGAATCCCCTTGACCCCTGCCCCCGTTGCTTCTTATCTTTCTCTTCTTCCCTCCCCTTTCACTTGATTTCTTTCCTTCTTCTCCCTATACTCAGAAGCCAAGGATAATATATGCACCTTAACACCCCCCAAATCATTTTAATGCAATGATATTCTAACAAATTTACATTAAAGTTTCATATCAATTTATTTCAAAAATTATATAAAGAATTACAATCCAGGCAAGGCCAAGACAGTTCTGAAAAAAAAAATAGAGAAGGAAATGTCTTAACACTTGAGGCTTATTGCAAAGACATTATAATCGAACCAGCATAGTATTCTTTCAGTAATTATCAAATACACCACTGCATCAGAATAGAAAGCTGAAAATAGATTGAAGCATATATGGGAAATTCAATGCCTGACACTGAATATCAAAAAAGTAAGGTTGAATTATTTTATATATATATATATATATTTAGGAAAATTAGATTCTTCACAGAGGAAAAAATAAACCTGTATTCCTACTGCCTTTAATTAAAAATAAACTTCAGGAATGCCCTGCCACAGAGGCAGGGTGGGATGGGGGGGGATGGGTATGGGAGGGATACTGGGATTCATGGTGGTGGAAAATGGGCACTGGTGGAGGGATGGGTATTTGAACATTGTATAATCGAAACCCAAGCACAAAAATTTGTAAGTCTACAACTGCACCTCATAGTGTTTCACTAATAAAAATAAATAAATAAAAATAATAAACTTCAACTGGATCAAAGGCATAAATGTAAAAACTAAAATTCCAGAACTATAATTAAAAATTCAGAATCATGATCACGATCATCCTGTTGTTTGTTGATTGCCTCGAACAGGCCCCAGTAATGTCTCCTTCCTCCTAGCCCTAAAATTTTTAAAAAGTGCCATATTCAAGGCTCTTTCAGGGTTAGGAGAATGAGACCCATCATTGTTACTGGTATTTGGCATATCGGGTAAGCCATGGGGAGTTTGCCAGACTCTGCCGTGTGGGCGGGTTACATTTCGTAGCCTGCCAGTTTGTCGAAAGTAAGAATGAGAAAGAATGAGATAATAAGATGTCGCGTGGCTGCAAATGCAGCCGCACACTTCCGGGAATATTTATGTATAATATTAGGTATAAGTAATTAAATCAATCATGTTTTCTAAGTAACATTACTTAGACTTAACTAAAATTTAAAATACATGATATAGGATGTTTTAAATTAGTTTGTTTTTAATCACTTAATCACTTAACTTCCTGTTAGTCGTAGATTTGCTCGAGCAGGCACCAGTAACATCTCAATTTGTCCCTGTCATGTGCTAGTGTAGCCCAATGGCATCTGTTCGCTCCGGGAACATGAAGGGCCTCAAACCGATCGTTCATGATCTTGACGAAGAAGTCTGACCATCTGGAAGGTGGGCGGCCACGCGGTCTTTTGACATCCCGTGGAATCCAGTCGGTAACAGCTCTAGTCCAGCGGTCTTCTTTAAACCTCATTACGTGACCAGCCCATCTGATTTTCGACACCCTGGCAAATGAGACAGCGTGCCTGATTCTTGATCGTCGACGGATGTCAGAACTCCAGATTCTTTCTCTCATTTGAGTGAAACGTGATATTCCAAGCATAGCTCTTTCTATTCTTCTTTGGGAGACCTGAATAGCGTTCTCATCTTGTTTGTGTAGGGCCCAGGTTTCTGAGGCATATGTTAATGCAGGAAGAACAGTGGAATCAAAGAGATGTGCCCGGACCTGGAGGTTCTTCGTCCTCTTAGCTATTTCTTCGACATTCTTGAAGGCGTTCTAAGCCTCTCTCTTCCTCCTGCGCAGCTCGGGTGCCAGGTCATTTGTCATGTTGACCTCTCGACCTAGGTACACATAGCTGTTGCATTCGGAGATGGTCGTTCCGTTGAGAGCGAATGGGGCATCAGGAACGAGGCTGTTTCTCATAAACATTGTCTTCGTAAGATTCAGCTGTAGTCCTACCTTTCCACACTCTCGGTCGAAGTCGGCCAGCATTTGTGCCGCCTGGCTGATGTTTGGTGTTATTAAAACAATGTCATCTGCAAAGCGGAGGTGGTGTAGTTGCCGACCATCTATCTTCACTCCCATTCCTTCCCATTTCAGTTATCGCATGATGTTCTCGAGGGTGGCACTGAAGAGTTTCGGTGAAATGGTATCACCCTGCCGAACCCCTCTCTTGACATCAACGATCACTTCTTTGGAGAATGGTGAGATCCTGGTAGTGAATCCGCAATACAGCTCATGGAGGATCTTGATGTATTGGGCTTGAATGCCCTGATTGGCTAGGGCTTCAAAGACCGCTTCTGTTTCAACAGAATCAAAGGCCTTCTTTAAATCAGTGAACGTTAAACAGAGCGGCATCTTGAACTCCCGAGAAACCTCAATGAGTTTGGTTATAGTGTGGATATGGTCGATGGTGCTGAATCCTTTGCGGAACCCTGCTTGCTCGCATGGTTGTCCTTCATCTAGATTTCTGCCAATCCTATTTAGGATGACTTGAGTGAACAACTTGTAGATGACAGACAATAGGCAGATCTTGCGATAGTTGCCAATGTCATGGATGTCTCCCTTCTTGAACAGTAGTATGGTCCTGCTGCTTTTCCACTGGGACGTAACCTTGCATTCAGATAGGTAGCGAGTGAAGAGCCGATCCAGTGTATTGATGAGTACTGATGGCAGGTTCTTCAGGTGTTCAGGTCTGACCTTGTCTGGGCCGGGTGCTGTTTGTTTCTTTACCAAATGGTGTGTCGGATTTTGGAAGGGAGAATGCTGGGAACGACATACCCATCCTGTGGAATTTGGTATGTCGGCAAGTGGACATGGCTATCGAAGAGATTTGAGTAGAAGTCATGGATAATCTTCTCCATTGCCGTTCTGGAGGATGTGATGGATCCATCAGGACGTCGGAGGACAGTCATCTTGGTCTTGTAGTTGGCGAAGGACAGGCGGGCGTAACGAATACTTTTCCCAGCTTCTGCCGCATCTACCAGTACTACTGCTCTTCTCTCTTTGAGGTCTTCCTTGATCGCATCTCTGCACTGCTTTGTGAGCTCGTACGTTAGCTTGCGGTTGCCTGAGGCATGCGCCAAACCACGCTGGCGAATTAGCTCAAGAGTTTTCGAAGACAGGTGTTTTTTTGTGGCTATCTCTCTTTTGGCGTTCCTCGCACATTCATGGAGGTGCTGAACCAGTCGATTGTATTGCTCGTCATTGTTGTCAACAATGGCATCTTCCCATGTTGCCGCAATAGTGCCAAAGAGTTCCCAGTTGGTGGTTGTTCTGGGAGTTCTCTTTTTGAACTTTGCAGCCCTTTCTCCCCGCTCTGTGAAGTAGAATTTTGCACAAAGGAGACGGTGGTCTGATCTCGTTAGAAATTTTGGGACAACAGTGACATCGGTCAGGCAAAACCGTCGATTGAATATGATGTGGTCTATTTCATTGTGGAATCGTCCACCGGGAGACTCCCATGTCCAACGGTTAGATTCTGCCTTCTGGAACTCTGAGTTACCATGGATGGTCTTGGTTGACATGATGAACTCAGACAGTCTCTCACCCTGTTCATTCCATTCTAGGCCATGGGTCCCGATGTGAAGTTCTTCAGCTGATCTTCTCGGTCCTATCTTGGCATTAAAATCACCCACAATGATCTTGTAGAAGGTGTGGTCTTCTTTATAGAACTTCTCCAGCTCCATGTAGAACTTCTCGATTTCTCTTTCATCATAATGAGATGTTGGTGAGTAGACAACGAAGATAGAAACTGCAGGCAGTGAGCCACATCTATTCAAATGTAAACGTCCGATTCGGGTTGTTAGGCATTCAAATGAATCAATGCTCTTGGCCAAGTTTGTGTTGACAAGGACACCGACGCCTCCAACACCTCTTTTATTGCATGTTCTGAGGAACAATTCTTCTCCAGTGTCGAAAACGGCATGGTGAGATTCGTGCCTTCTTGTCTCGGTCAGACCAATGATGTCATACTTGATCATTCGCGCTTGTACCAGCAGGTCCTCGATGGATGCATCTGATGCTAGCGTACTTGCATTGAAAGTACAGACGATCATTTTTGTCTTCCTTCATTGTGGCAGCCTAGTTCGGCCTTGAGATCTTGTCGGCCTCTCCTTTCTCATCCTTCTCAGTGCTGCCATGTTGGTGAAGCCTTTTAAACAAATAGTTATTTTATTTATTAATGTATTTATTTGGATTACTTTTGTACCATACCTATGAATGCTTAGGGCTTACTCCTGGCTCTGCATTCAAAAATCTCTCCTGGAGGGTCTAGGGGGACCATATGTTGTATGAGGATGGAACCTGGGTCAGCAGTAAATAAGGCAATAGTCCTATTGCTGTATTATTGATGTGGTCCCAAACAGTTTATTTTAAACAAATAAAGAACTATAGTCAACTAAAAAGTCATCTTCAACTTATATTGCAAATAGACAAAAAAAATTTATTCGTACATATAATGAAGAAAAGTGGAAAAATTTTGGTACTTTGGTGATGGTTATGGAGTAATAACATTGAACACCTAAAGGAAACAGTTATATTCTTGTACATCATTATCAATAATATAAAAACTTTATTAATATTATTACTATTATTAAATACCAGTAACAATGATGGGTCTCATTCTCCTAACCCTGAAAGAGCCTTGAATATGGCACTTTTTAAAACATCTCAGGGCTAGGACAGAGGAGACGTTACTGGGGTCTGCTCGAGGCAATTGATGAATAACAGGATGGTCGTGATCATGACTATTATTACTCTTATACTTTTTAAATTAAGAAAATAAAGATACATAGGAGAGCATATCCATAATGATTTGCTTCTTCAATTAAATATAAAAATGTGTCAGTGTTACTAAAAATTAGCAAAATTCAATTTAGGGTAAGTAAAAAATGTACATGTAAATGCCGGCATTTTGTTTATAATGGCCAAAAATCTGAAAACCACATAGATATTTATTAACAGGTGTTTGTGTAAAAAAAAAGTAATAAACCGATATACTGGTTCATACTTTATGATATGACATTAAAAATCTAGAAATGTGAACTAAGAAATGCTGGGGAAAAAAAACCTCTTCTGATACTGTCGTCCTTGTTCAAGCTCTCTGGTTGTTGTAGAATTCTGTTTTTTGAAAATGTAGAATGATGCTCTGGCATCTATAAGCACCTAGCCATCTTTGCAATGTACTTACT
Source organism: Sorex fumeus (assembly GCF_029834395.1). Lineage (NCBI taxonomy): Eukaryota > Metazoa > Chordata > Mammalia > Eulipotyphla > Soricidae > Sorex > Sorex fumeus. Next base: position 64,740,082 of record NW_026606129.1, read on the forward strand.
TTACAATGTGGCTGCTTTGTTCTCTGATACCACAGAAAAACTTTTACACTCCACCAATCTTTGGCAAAGTTATAATCTCTTTTAATGACTTTGCATGATTATATCAGACCCCTCTAGGCTAACCTCCTTTTTGATGAATTTAAGTTGATCAAATTGATTGGGAACTGTAAACTCAATGATTAGGGACTTTTAATTGCACTAGCAAAATCCCTTCATTTTTGTTGCCTGATGTAGCCTAATGACTGGAATGCCATCCCATTCTATACATGTAGTATTCATGTGAAGGGTCAAGGTCAGAGAGATAGTGCAATAGGGTTCTTGTCTTTCACATGGCTTACCTAGATTTGATCCCCAGCACTCTATATGGTCCTCTGAACCCTGCCAGAGTAACCCATGAGTTCAGAGTCAGGAGAAAGCCCTAAACATCGTCTACCATGTGTGGCACCCAAATCAATAATTCACAACTCAGAGTACTAACCTCTATATAATCATGGCACAAATCAATAATTCAATGAATAAGTTTGAAAGAATTACACAAGTATGTGTACCTGGTATAGCAAAATCTTGAAGCCCATCTTGGTATTTTGCTTACTTTTATCAATAACAATTGATTTGTCCTTTCTCCCTTGCCACAAGGAGCTTAGATTTATCAGGTTGCACCCATCACAGTGCTCCCGAGTCACTACCATTACTTTGTTTATCTGTAACCACTTCTCTATACTATGCTCTCCTCCCCAACCAGTTCATCAGCTTTTCCCCTAATCAGAATCTGTTCATTTGTAAGGTCAGATCCTTCTAGGACACTGAACTTGTACTGTATGTTAATACTGCCTTTCTCCACTCCTTATGTCTTTTGAATAGATTAATTTAATACAATGTCCTTTTTGTATAGATACAGGAAGACAATTAATATTCTGCTTTGTAATTTAGGATTTAATTGGCTTTGAATATTATTCATTCCTGGGCATCTGCTTTCTCAACTTAGCCTCAGTTGCCCTTACTTCCCGACAAGGGACTGGATGGAACCAGGGCAAGCGGTAAGCTACGTGCTACCCTGGCATCGAAATGGGCCAGGCCAAAGTGCCACGATTCTTAGCTATAAGTTAAGAGTTATCATAGACAAATGCTGTCATGATCCAAAGGTAACAACGAGAGTAGGACCCTGCTAGGAATAGGAATTTGGCCTGAGCACTGTAGTCTGAGATCGAGATGGCCCTTAGGAGAACAATACTTAAAGTATTTCTTACTGTGTCCATAAAAATTATTTATATCACGTATCTAATATGTTTGTTGGACAAGGAGAGGAGAACCCCACCCAGGGGATTCCATTCTAGGGTGGGTCGATCTGCTAAATGAGAATCTGTCCTAGAAGCAGCTTTCCTGTGTGTCCTGACTAGTTTGGATGAGGCTGAACATTTCTCCCCTTCAAACTGCCTTCAGTAAATAATTTCAGTATATTGTAAGGGGCAGTTTTTCTTTTCTCATGGAAACTTGGCTAGTCTTAGACATGCAGATCTCAGGTGCTAGCCAGGGCTGATCTTTGGGATGTAGATTCCAAGTTCTAGCAGATTAGTCTCTGGGATGCAAATCCAAGTGCTTGTAGCTTGTGAAAGTGCTTGTGAAAGGTTTCAGTTTTGGTTTTGTATCTTCTTTCTGGAAGTCAAAATTACTGGCCTGAAGATGTAAAGAAACAGTGTATGTTTTGTTGCCTCATTGTTCCTTCTGTAACTCCTTTTGATGATGTGACTGCATTGCACCCTTTAGAGGTACCATGATCAACAAAAGGAGATTTCAGGGCTCTCTAGGGGGAACACAGGCCTAAGAGAACCTGGGGAATACAGGCCTGACCTGGGCCCTCCATGACATAAATTTCTTTTATGGGATATAATGAGACTGTAAGAGTGGGCTGAGGGAGGCAGAGGAGAGACAGGGGTGAATGGAGTGAGGATTGGAATAAACTATAACTAAGACCTGGGCTGGAGCAATAGCACAGCGGTAGGGCGTTTGCCTTGCACACAGCCAACATGGCCGACCCGAGTTCAATTCCTCCGCCCCTCTCAGAGAGCCCGGCAAGCTACCGAGAGTATCTTGCCTGCACGGCAGAGCCTGGCAAGCTCCCTGTGACGTATTCGATATGCCAAACACAGTAACAACAAAAGTCTCCAATGGAGACGTTACTGGGCCCGCTCGAGCAAATCGATGAACAACAGGAGGACAGTGATTACAGGACAGTGATTACATAACTAAGACCAACCAGCCTGACCCTCCTTTCCTTCCTTCTGCTGCCCATCGCCATCAACCTCCCTGGAGTGAGGGGAAAGGGCCTGAGACTACTGAACCGCAGGTGGCGGGACAGATAGACAGCTGCTGTCCTTTTGTGCTTATACAATATGGGATTAGAAGTTGATATGGAGAGAAAAGAATTTGCAAAGATTAAAGATTAAACTGTGGGGAGTGATAGAAATAGTATCTTGATTGTGGAACTCATTTCATGGATATTTACATTGTTCAAGATTCATCAGATAGTTTTTATAAATATGTGTAATTTTATACATGCACAATACATCAACAAAGTTTTAAATTAAGAGAGAAAATTGCATTTTCATCATCAAAATATAAGTGTTTACCTCCACTAAACTGTCCAATTATTGAAAGTCTAGAATTTAAATGTGGAAGAAATAATGCAGCATAATCGGAATACATATGGTGCTGGAGCAAAAGGTGTGTAAACTATAAAGTAGGTTGCTAAACAAAGGAAGGAAGATTAATATGGTCATATCTTAGGACCCAGAAAATGCCTGCTATATATGTACACTCTAGGAAAACTCACTCATCTCCACCACGAATAAGCATTAATATGTATATTGTACATTATTACAATAACAAAAATAGCTTAATTTTCCATATTACGAAGGCAGAAAAATATTGCATATTCAAGAATAAAATATAGACTTTAAACATGAATGAATCTGTACATATCAACATAGATCTCAAAACTAATGCTTTAGAAAAGAAAACTATAAAGTATCTATCATATGTTTTGGTCATATCACTATTTGATGGGAAATACATTTAGCAAATGAACGTAAAATCACGGATAAGAAAATTATAAATTCATTAATTTAAGACAAAAAGAAATGAAATCGAGGAGGGAAAATAGGAACCTCAGTTTCATAAATTTTTTATCTAAAAATTCAAAAACAAATATGGCAATGTTAAGGACAATTGTTTCTGGGCGAGTTTAATTTTGTTTTGTTTTTAAATTACTGCCCATAACTCCTGTCTAATCATAAAAAATGCAAAAATTTAAATTAAGGTCTGTTCTTTACTCAACTGCTTCTATTTAAATGTCAAGATCATCAAAATACAATGGGAAATCTGAGAAACTATCATGGGCTAGGAGCATGAGGAGACAGAAGGACTCAATATAACGTAATGAATAAAATTTGGGAAGAAAAAAACGACAATAGGTTTAAAACTAAGGAAGCTGGAGTATAGTATGAACTTCAGTAATAGTGTAGCAACATTGTTTTAAGAATTTTGGTAAATACACCCTAGTGATGTGGGCCTTTGGGGGAACCAAGAGCAAGGTATTTGGAAAATAATATTTATTTCAGTTTTTCTTTGGAGCTAAAATGTTACTTTTTGTGAGTATCATTTATAGTGCTAGGGAAACAGCTTGCAGGATACCGAGAAACATAAAGAAATGCTGCTTTAAAAGTAGGCAAGTCTCTAATGAATCCCCAGCTCTGCCACCCACAGGCCTTGTTGCCTTTGACCAGTTATAGAACTCCTTTCAGCTTTCATTTTCTCTTTCCCTAAACGTTGGAGAATTCCTGCCTTATAGAATTATCAATACATTGAATGAAACCACGTCTAGAGCATTTAGCACATAGTACAGCCTCACTAAGAGTTACTTACTACTCCTTTCTATTATAACTATTATTACTATCTTGAATGTTTTGTATCAAATAATAAATAGTACCTAGAATCTGTGTTAAAAAAAGAAACTTGAGTGGCCTGAATTTAACATAGCAGTAGCCTAAGACAAGTGTGTTTGTGTGTGTGTGTGTGTGTGTGTGTGTGTGTGTGTGCATGTAATCACTCTGCTAACATCGAAAAATGTGCGCTTTGACAATAAGGAGCACTCTGGAGAGTAGAGTATTAATAAGCTATACTGGACATTGTGCTTAGGCAGGGGCATTTTTTTTTCTCCCAGGGAAGGGGGACATATTGCTATACATGAATCTTATGCTTAGGTAGAATTATCTTTCCCACTCTTCATAAGTCCAAATTCAAATTTCACTATACACTTTCAATGAAAACAGAACATAAAGGAAAGAGCATGTTTAGTGATCCTCTTACTTCAGCTAAGTTGAGGGGAAGCTAAAAAGAAAGCAAAACAATTGTCTGTAAATTTTTAACACAAGAATCTTCCTACAGATAAATATGTCTAATTCAAATCATGGTGAGTTTATCTTCTTGGGGAGGAGAAGAGGAAAGGACCAAGTCTGCCTACCTCTCCCTACAATTTATTTATGAAATAAAGTGCACCACAAAAAAACCTCTTTTATTCACAAACCAATACATGAGAAAAATGCTTAATATATATTCTTCAAAAAAGACCTCCTAGTTTCATCACATGTGAAAAGGAGAAAAGACAGGATTAACCATATGTGTAAAATAATCCACATTTAGGTGGTGGTAGGGGGGAGTTTTACTTTGTTTTTGGCTTTGGGGAGGGGAGACAGGGTATATCCCATCAGTGCTCAGAGATTACTCCTGTGTGCAGAGATCACTTCTGGTGGTGCTCAGGGACAATATGAGGTACTAGAGATCAAAACCCAACTTAAATTTAAGGCCACATGCAAGGCATTACTCCCTGTGTTATCTGTCCAAACCCAGGAGTTCAATCAACTCAATTCTCGATAGTTTTCTGAATTTTATACTGTCACTGTCACTGTCCTCTCATTGTTCATCGATTTGCTCGAGCGGGCCCAGTAATGTCTCCATTGTGACACTTGTTACTGTGTTTGGCATACCGAATACGTCACGGGTAGCTTGCCAGGCTTTGCCGTGCAGGCGAGATACTCTGGGTAGCTTGCCGGGCTCTCCAAGAGAGGCAGAGGAATCAAACCTGGGTCAACCAGGTCGGCTGAGTGCAAGGCAAATGCCCTACCTGCTGTGCTATGGCTCCAAGCCTGAATTTTATAGTCCACATAAATATTATTTAAAAGAGAATGGAGGTGATAAAACAGATGTAAAGTTTTGTTATTGTGGATATATGTCTAGAAATCACTAAATGCAGACAATTATATGAAAGTCACCCACAGTTCTAGCAGAGGTCTCCTTGTGGAAGCATATTCCTATCCATGGTTCTCTGACAAAAGTGTTATTAGTGCCACCATTTTGAACTGTCCCTATATGCCAAACACATTTCTAAGTATTTGGCAAAAAACAGTAACCTCATCAAGACTTTCTGTCTAGTTGCTATAAGTCTAAAGTCTGAAATCAGCTGCTCAAGTTCAAATTGAGGCTTTTTCCCTTAGAACCTGCGTGCCCTGGGTAAGTTTCTTAACCAGTCTAAGCATTTATATGTGTAAAATGGAGACAGTCACAAAATTTACATAATAAAGTTCTTACGAATATTACAGAAGGTTATGAAAATATTTCTTGAAAATATCATGGCATATGGTAAATATTCATTGCTTACCAAAAGTATGCTATCATTATCCCTAATTCATGGATGAATACATCAGGACAAAAGAAGCTGTGTTATTTCTAAGGTTATATAGCTGTAAATGGGAAACATTCAAACCTTGGTCTTCTCAAATGTAGATAAATTATGTCAGGAATTTTATTGCACAGTCATATAAGCTTTATAGAAAATTGGATTGGTCTAGAATTTTTCTCCTTTTCTCTGTAAATAAATTTAAGTTTTTTGAGTTGAATGCTACTTCCAAATTAGTTTAAAATAATTTCAAAATAACTTTGAAACCCTATCAAGTCTTCCATATATATCAAAGTAAGTCTACTTACGTATATCTATTTTGATGGCTACATTTCTTAAAGAAATTGAGTGACAGAAGAATGTCTTTCCAAACCTAGAATTTAGAAGGCAAAATGTTTTGTTTCCATGCTATTGAAAGGATGAGTTATATAAAGCAGTAAGTCCTTTATCTTAAAAAATGTAATACTAAGCCCCAAGGAGAAAATAAAATTTAAAAGAATTGTTACCTTGATTTTATTTACTGCTTTTTTTCTTTTAAAAAAATCAATGCTGAACTGTATATTGATATACTAGAAAAACCATTTCTTGGCATATTTCAGTTTCTCTGGAAGTAAGTTGCTTTGGTTACAGTTCAGAGGACATGTTCTTAGTAAAGAATAAAAGAGGTATTCACATTAATCATTTCTTTAGAGGATAAAGTACGTATTGACTAGAAGAACTAGAGGCTGGCCTTGGAAATAAAAGCAAGTACTTAGAACAAGGGTCTCAGCAGATTTCTGTCCTTTGATGAACTCAAAACTCTCCCTACTGTAAGTTAGATGGAACAGTGCGTGACTCAGAAATCCTGAGGATGGAGTTCTAGTCCCAGTCCCAGTGTAGCCCTGAGAAACTTTTACCTTACTTGATACTTCTTAATATTGATCTCTGACAGGAAATTGAGGAGGGGTGGATAGTAAGGCAGTAATTTCCCAAACTGGAAATGCATCAGAAATTCCTGGGAAAATTTAAAAATACAGATTAGGAATCAGAGATATAGTATAGACATTAAGGCAGATTCCTTGCAGGCAGCTGATCAGAAGACCCCTGGCCTTACATGGAGCACCACCTGAGTGGCCTGGATAATCTCAATTGCCATAGGGCCTGAGCAGCAGCACTGTAGCATGGTAGCACTGTTCTCCTGTTGTCCATCGATTTGCTCGAGCGGACCCAGTAACGTCTCCATTGTGAGACTTGTTGTTACTGTGTTTGGCATATCGAATACATCTCAGGTAGCTTGCCAGGCTTTGCCGTGTGGGCGAGATACTCTCGGTAGCTTGCCAGGCTCTCCGAGAGGGCAGTGGAATCAAACTTGGGTCATATTCTCATAATCTTTTTTGTTTTGTTTTTTTTCTTTTTGAGTCATACCCAGTGATGTGCGGGGGTTACTCCTGGCTCTGCACTCAGGAATTACTCCAGGCGGTGCTCGGGGGGACCATATGGGATGCTGGGAATTGAATCTGGGTTGACCACGTACAAGGCAAACTCCATACCTGCTGTACTATCACTCCAGTCTCTACTTTGGAAGTCTTACTCCAGCCCAGTTGACCCAAAATTTCTGGAAGGGGTTCTGGGCCTGCACATTTCAGAGTATCCTCTACTCCAAATCAAAATAAACAAAACAAAACAAAAGTTATAGAGGTTATTAAGTCCAACTCCAGGTCACCATATCAAAATCCCTTGATCTGTATCTTGGGAATATATATACTAAACATGTTCATTAGCTCTTTTGTGTAGTCGCTTAGTTGTTGCCCTGCCCTGTATCACTGTCATTCTGTTATTCAATTTACTCGAGCAGGTACCAGTAATATCTTCATTAGTCCCAGCCCTGAGATTTTAGCAGCCTCTCCTAACTCGTCCTTCCCAATGCTGCCATATTGGAGGCTCTTTTAGAGTCAGGGGAATGAGACCCGTTATTTTTACTGTTTTTGGCATGTCGAATACACCATGGGGAGCTTGCTGGGCTCTCCAAGAGACATATATATTTCCCTCTATGATTTTTTGCCTACTCTCTGAACCCCATCAAATTTGGTGTGGTAATTATTAAAAATGGGTAGGGAGTGTCTTATGATGTGTCCAGTGATATGTTCACTCATATGTGAGGCTCGGCCTGATACTGTGGAAAGTGTCCTGGAACATGGTGGCAGTTGGGCAGTGTAGGTCGGCTGCCGGGGCTGGGTCTCTTGGGGCGGGGAGGCCTCTCAACCCCCCACCCTCCCAGGGCACCCTGAATGAAAACAGCCTGGCACGGAGTCTGGTGGCATGGTTATGGGGACCTCATTTTATGTTCTCTTCCGGGAGAAGCAGCTGTGAGTTCCAGAGGGTAGTCCATGAGGACATTATCTGGTGCCAGCAGGGTGTGGCTTATGGGTATGACCCCTGGGTCACCAGAGACTGGGGGAAGCAGGTAGCGGATCTCTGCTCTTGGGTCTCATTGACTCCAGAGTCCAAAGTTCCACATTACCTGGGTTTCGTGGGACTTCACTCTTGCGTGAGGCTTGGCCTGAGCATCCAGAAAGCGGCCTGAAGTGTGACAGTGGTTCGGTAGTAGAGGTTGGCTGCTGAGGCTGGGTCCATTGGGGCAGGGAGGGCTCTCAACCCTTCTCCTCCTCTGGGGCGCCCTAAGTGAAAACAGCCTGGTGCAGAGGCAGCCTGGCAGCACTAGAGTTTGGTTATTACTAGAGCAAAGCATTTCCAATTTCCAAGGTCTAGGAAGATTTTATCCTAGCAGGATACTGATTCTTTAACTGCCTCTTACCTAAAAAACTGAAGGCTGAGCAAAATCTTCATTACTTTGAAGCACTGGCCTCTTCAGTGGTTTTGTTATTGCTTATTTATAATAAACCTATACTATTGTGATATCACAAGAACTATACATATATGTATATACATGTATAACTATATATATGTATATATGTATATGTATATATGTATGTATATATATTTGTTGTTTACCTTCAGATTCTGTTGCCAAGCCCCTAAAGTCTTATAACTTCCTTATGGATAAGGGTGAAGCACTGTTCACAGAGTTCCTATGTTCCTGGGAATTTTCAGGGTGATGGATAGAGATGTTCTATCTTTTGTTCTGGATGATCCCCTAGAGCAGGGATTCTTAAAGATTTTCTACCCTCTAACTCTTTTTCTGCCAGAGAAATGCAGCATATATGAGTGCCACCCAAAACATTTTGGATTCATTATATGTTTGATTTTGAATTAATTTATGGTCACTGCACATTCTGAAATTGATTGTTGCAAGGTTTTTAAGACAACCATATTCGGTTACAAGACCATATATAGGGTCATGACCCACAGCTAAGTCCTAGGGAGCTTCTGAAGGATGCCTGGTAAGTCTTAGAGAGATCAACCCTTAATTAAAAACTTAGTACTTTTAGCCCCACATCCTTGTCTCCAGGGAGTGAAGATAGGCTAGAGATTAAGTGACTGTCCATCATAGTCGCTGATGGAACCTTCACTAAAAACTCCTAAATGACGGGGTCAAGGAACCTAAATTCACAAATCTAAATTATGGGGTTGTGAATGAACATGGTGGGAGACTGGATACACAGAAATCCTGTATTCACGATACTGTCAAACTTAGTCCTATATTCTTCTAAATCTGGATGCTCATTTGTTCTTTTTATAACATTCCTTACAATAAATAAGCTATTGTGAAGAAAGTGTTCAGTCAAATTCAGTTAGCCTCTGTAGCATATTAGAAGGCCAATAACCTATATTCCTTTCACTGCATTATTACCTCTCCTAAGTCATTGCTGACATCTTAATATTCAACAATAAATAAATTATTGTTTATCTGCTGTATGACAGATAGTCATTAAGCAGTATGCTTTGTAACATGATGATTATTAGGTCAATTCTATGCATATAAAGATACTGATGGGGCTGGAGCAATAACATAGCAGGTAGGGCATTTGCCTTGCACGCGGCTGACCCGGGTTCGATTCACAGCATGCCATATGGTCCCCTGAGCACTGCCAGGAGTAATTCCTGAGTGAAAAGCGAGGAGTATCCCCTGTGCATTGTGAGATGTGACCCAAAAGGAAAAAAAAGTATACTGTTTTTTGTCGCATAACAAAATATTGGAAATTCAGTGCTTAAGACATTAGCCATGTATTATTGTTCACTGGTCTTTGGGTAAATATTTTCTGATCATAATTGTGTGTCTGGAGACAGCTATCAAGTTAGACTAATACTGACTGGTCTAGGATGACCTCCTTGACATGTTTAGTGATCAATTGCCTATTGGTAGAAAAATGAGGTGGCGTTATTTTTCTGCGTTATTCAGCAAGATCATCCATGCATACTTGGATGCTACAAAAAGAGACCAGAAACTACAAGGTAATATGGGTCTAGGGCCACAACCATACTTCTGTCACATTCTGTGGGCTAAAGCAGTTATAAAGTCCAGATGCAGTAAGTGAAGAAACACTCTAAATTCTTGCATTAAAAAGAGCTTCAGTTGTATATTTTAAGGATGTGGACACAGTTAAAGGAATGAGAGTCACTATTTTGATAATCAGTTGCCATATAGGTGAACAAGAACTAGATACATATAAAAATGCAAAGAACTGATGTGCTAGCAAATTAAGACTGGATAGTTTTTTTCCCTTTCATCTTTATTCATGTAGGTGGCTATAATCGTGGCGCAATAACCAGTGTTTGAAAAACAAAGGGACAAAAAAGTGAGTTCTGGTGAGGATAAAATCAAGAATTTCATTACTCACTTCAGTGAGACAATTGTAGAAAAATATGCCTATCATAAAACGCTATAGCCTCCTGTTCTGTAGTGAATGCAGGTGGGTAACAATAGGAAGATCCTCAAATTGCCACAGTGCAGTAGTCATCTGAAATATTGCCAAAGGCCTTGGATTGCAAGTGAAATTTAGCACAATTATTCTTAGCACTACTGCACTCTGCATGGTACCAGCTCTGATACCATATCAGGATTTTAATGCTTCAATACTCTCTGGAGCCCAGAGGGAAATTTATTTCTCAGTTTTGAAGCCATAATGTCTGCTAGTTAAATCTTGCCAGTGAAGAAGCAAATTTTTATTTTAAAAAATTGTAACTGGGATTAGAGTGATGGTAGGATATTTGCCTTGTCTGCGGCCAACCTGGGGTTCAATCCTCATCGTTCCATGTGGTCCCCTGAGCACCAAAAGGAGTAGTTCCTTAGCACAGAGCCAGGAATAACCCCTGAACATTGCTGATGTGACACAATAAGCAAACAAAAACAAAAACTACACTTATAACTAGGGAAATAACGGATTGGAAGGTATAAAATGATGAAAAGCCCTTGATTCTGAATTACAGAAATAAGAAGGCCAAATAATTGAAAGCTGCTGCTGGTGGGGGTACTTACACTTGGCTTCCCAATCATGACAGCACCAAGCAGTGTTGTAGTTAGCTGAGCAGCAATAGCCTAGCAGAAGTCACCCCACAGGGTGACTCGGGCACACCACATGACGGCTCCAGTTTGGGAGACAAGACCCCATGGAGGAAGCTGGTCCTGGTCTGAGGCTATTGCTGCTTTGGGATAAAGACCACAAAGCTGAAGGCCAAGGTGGACAGAGTCTGAGACTGAGTGAAAGACAGACGTACCTGCAGATGAAAGGACACTGGACTTGCTCCAGGTCATTCTCTCAGACTCTAGGTTCTGCCCCATTCACTCCCCCACCCCCAGTTGTTTCTTTTTCTTGCTGAAGTCAGATCCCACCCCTCCTAGCCAGCCCATCCTCATCTTTGGCAGCCAACCTCAGGGTCCCTAGTCTTTTGCCCTTTAAGTCCACTTCATCTTCCACATCTGTCTTCCCCGAAACTCCACTTTTAACTCTGTTTTCACAACTAGATACGGTTTTTCTAACTTTTTCCATATGGTATGTACATTGGTGGATGAATGACTCTTCCCTAATCCAACTCTGGGCTTTCACCCTGGGATCACACCAACCAAACCTCACCTTCAAACTCTCTGATCTGATCTCCTTTCACTATATGGCATGGCTACCTTCTTTCAATTTTTATTTAGACAATTTTAATTCAAATTTTATTTTTGACTGGAAAGACTATTAATAGAGTTTCAAACACCCAGTGTTGCAGCTCCAAACCTACCACTAGTATCAGCATTCCTCCACTAACGTACGGACATTCTCTCCACATGCCCATCCCCCATCATGCCTCCTTAAAAAAACTCATTTTTTAATTATTTGGCCTTCTTATTTCTGCAATTCAGAATCAAGGGTTTGTCATCATTTTATACCTTCCATTCTGTTGTTTTAACTCTGTGTACTAGGTATTAGTGAAAGCATCTGGCATTTTTCTTTCCTCCTTCTCACTTGATACCCTCTAGCTCTGTACAGGTTTCAGAAATTCATTTATCTTTTCTTACAGATGCATAGTATTCTATTGTGTGAACATACCTCCATTTATTTATCTACTAGTTTATTATTGGCCATTTGGATTGTTTCCATATCCTAGCTATTATATTAACTTCTGCAGTGAGCATAGATGTGCATATATCTTTTTGAATTTTTTGTCGTTGTTGTTCTCTGTCTAGCTGTCAAGAAGTAGAATGGCTTCGTCATATGGGAACTCTATTCTTACTTTTAAAAGAGATTCCCTTTTGGGGCTGGAGTGAGAGCACAGCGGGTAGGGCATTTGCCTTGCACGCAGCCGACCTGGGTTTGATTCCCAGAATCCCATATGGTCCCCTGAGCACTGCCAGGAGTGATTCCTGAGTGCAAAGCCAGGAGTAACCCCTGAGCATCGCCAGGTGTGACCCAAAAAGCAAAAAAAAAAAAAATAGAGATTCCCTTTCTGTTTCCCATAGGGCCTGAACCAAACAACATTCCCACCAGCAGTCAATGAGAATTCCTTATTTCATTATATCCCAGCCAAAACTGATTGCTTCCTGTCGTTCTGTTATGTTCTTGTTCTCACTGATGAAAGATGATGTCTTATTGTTTGGATTTGCATTTCACTGATAATAGGTTAACTATGAACAGGTCATCTTATGCTACTGGCTATTCAATGCCTTCTTCAGAGAAATGGCTAATTATGTATCTTATCTGATGCTTTATGTGCAAAAATGTTCTCCCATTCAGTCAGATATCTTTTAAAAAAAATTTTAGCCTGAATCTCTTCTGCCAGTATAGTACAGTTTCTTGACACTCAACATACTCTGAATAGAAAGTCGAACCATCTCTCTGACTCTTATCTCTGGATAACCCTTATGCCACACCATCCCTTAAAGTTCATGTTTCCTGTCAATATTTCTTTAATTATTAACTGAGCTCAGCCCTAAAGCTCTCTTTCTCCTTTCTCCCTGGTAACCTAGGAGCCTACCAGTCCTTCTTTTGTCCCTGTCTTCCAGAATCTGATGGCTCTTGCCCGTTAGCTTCTCCTGTCCCCTTAATGATACCAAGTTTTCTTTTCTCATCTCTTTTTCTATCACATCACCAGGGTTTTTCTTTTTGCCCAAACAAATTGCCTGCATTTGGCTTCAAAAATGTAACTGGTTTGAATTGAAGTTGTTCTGCAAAGGTAGAAGTGGTTTTTGTCCTTGTGTTTTAAAATTGAGTGAATTTTAACAATATTGTTCACTGTCATAATGCAGTCGTATAGTCAGAGCTTGCAGAACAAAGCAGTGTTTCCTTGACTTTATATAAAATATTTTAAGTGTAATGCTTTCAAGTTCTTTTTTATGCCTCTGCTATTGTTTTTACGTTCTGTCTTGCTACCATGAGCTCTAACAGCCTATCTATGACAGTCTGTCCAGTTTGGTTTCTTCTGTCATCTAAGAAAAACTAATCTTACTAGGCTTATTTGTAAAGCAAAAGTAATGATGGGCTGAATAAGAGTTGGGAGGCACTAATAAAAATAAGGTTTATTTATATTAAATTTTAATTATATTTAAATTTATTAAATATATTTAAATTTAAACAAAATTTAAATAGAAATTTAAGCATATTTAAATTTCTTAAATATATTTCTTTACAATGATAAAGCTTGGTAGCATGTCCTTTGACTAATTATTTCCTGTTTCTTCTGTACATCTAGAAATAGAATAGCATCAGATTGTTGGAAATCTGCAGTCTTGGAATGTCACACATCGAGGAGACAAAGATATTAACTTGATTGAAAAACTAAAATAAATGAATTCTAGATGAACTAACTATAATCAGACATAATTCAACTTTATCAAAGCTAAGTTTTTCAGATAAACTGTGGGCTTTGTTAAAGTCCTGGCTTATTTTTACATTATATTTTAGGACGCAGGGTGAGCTTCTTACTCACTGACAACTCATTGACTCCCTCATTGAAGATGTGTGTCTGTACTTGCATAGGCACACAATGGTGGATCCATGTCCTTGGTGAAGATGCATTCTAATTTAAGATAAAAATATTAGTACATAATTTGAAATATCAAGATATATACTCAGATGTGTCATCCACTGCAGAAGAACCTAAAATGGAGATAGAGAGACACCGTAGACCTCTATGTTCTTATAAAATGTGTTCTCTGGCAAACAGTTTTTGTGAGGATTTATTCTTACTGTTAGTGCTGCCATATTATATTTCAAAATCATATCATTCAAAAATTTATATGAGGGTTTGTGAGTGATATGAATCTGTGGCTCATTGATAGATAACTTGCCTCATATATTTAAGACCCTGGGTTTAATCGCTGGCACTACACACATTACAAATATATATATATATATACATACATATATATTATAAAGGTTATGAGGGAACATAAGTACTACTAAAAGTATATGCTCTCTTGTGACCTGAGATAATTGCATTTAAATACTGGTTTTACCACATATTAGTTAAGTTACTGCTTTGCTCTATTTTTTTTTAAGAAAATTGTATTAATCCCTGCCTTATGAGGAGAATGGGTAAACAAAAAATAAAAAGCCTCATATGATACATGGAGAAGACCAAGTGCTCCACAAGTCTTACTTTCTTTTTCTTCTCTTTCTTTCAAAATTAACTGAGTTTTGTAGGGTGAGGAGGAGTCCACAAATCAAATAACACATTTCTAGCATGTATAAAGGCTTTCAACAAAAAACTGGTTACTCGTTTGAAGAAAATATTTTTGAAGTTGTTACCCCATCTCAGCAGAGTCAACAAAGTTTCTCCCTTTTTCTCTGCCTTCAATAATTCTGGTTCATTGAGCTAATGTCTTTATCACTTCCGTCTCCTTTACCCACCTCACAAACAGCAATTAAGGACTCCTGTGGGATTTATATTGGACATTCAGAAAACACTAGAAATTAATAAAATTGAAAAATTCATGGATCTTTGGAAATGTAAAGGAAAATAAGATATTCCTTTTGTAGAACTTTGCCTGTTGTCTGAAATTAGATCCTATGGAAGGAAGAAGCGTATCATTTTTAGACAAGATCGATCCATGCACTCAGTGTGCATTTACGGAGCACATCTCGTTCACAAAATTCTTGACTATAAAAGGAAGAGCAGGATATGGTTAAATGCATTTTCTGAGTTGCCTATATTGCTCCCCTGTGTTGGGAAACAGCACTGCATAGATCCCCAAACACCACTGCTTGTGTTGTGATAGTCCCTGAACACCTCTGGGATTGGCTTCAACAACAATAAGGGGTGGGGGGGGGGCTTGGGATATTGCTCAAAGGAGTAGAGGGTATTTCTTGCATACTGAAGCCCTGTGAGCACCACGTGACCCAATCAGCATGGTACCCCAAAGCATACAACCCTGCACCATCAGATTTCCTCCTCCAAACTGTAGCCAGCAGTGGCCACTGGATTCCTAAACATTTCTAAGGTGACCGTTGTAAAAAGTAAATATGATGATGGAAAGTAAATGGGGGTGATGAACATGAAGATTGTTATGACCCAGACATGTGCGGGACCCGGGGCGTAGATCTCCAAGCCTGCTCGGATTGGGACTGGGCCTCCTCCACCCAGATCCCCCAACTTTCAGTATGTAGGTGTTACACCCACCAACTACCCCCCCTGCGCCCCCGCCTCCCCCTCCCCCCCGTGCCGGAGAAGCCCATCAATGGCCAAGACCCAGAGACTATAAAACCCAGCTCCTGGAAGCTTCTTAATCTGGAGAACCTGGCAGGCTACCAAAAGTATCCTGCCCACACGGCAGAGTCTGCCAAACTCCCCGTGGTGTATTCAATATGCCAAAAACCAGTAACAATGATGGGTCTCATTCTCCTGACCCTGAAAGAGCCTCTAATGTGGCACTTCTTAAAATCTCAGGGCTAGGACGAAGGAGATGTTACTGGGGCCTGCTCGAGGCAATCAGTGAACAACAGGATGACAGTGATACAGTGATGACCCAGACAGAATGAAATTAGGGCTGTGAAGGAGGAAACACTCCAATGATTGACAGTGACAGTTTCCTTGATCTTGGAATGGCAAGTGGGGTCATGATGATCTAAGAAGCAAAGTGAAATCTTTTTGCGCAGAGGGGGAAACAGCATAAGGAAAGAAACAGAGACATTTAAGCAAATGCCTGGAAAGAAAGTCAAATCTATTACATAAGTTACCAAACCCATTAAAAAAACACAAAGGAAAAATCACTCTAGAGAAGAGAGAACAGATCCAATGTAATCTTTCCGTGGAAATTTCATGTTAAGAAGCCTTAAATTTAATTGCCTTCTTACCTTTTTTTCTGGCCCTGGTTGTGACCTAGGTCCCTGTCACCATTGCAGCCAGCACTGATGAGGCTGTGTATATCCCTGCCACATTCCCAGTTCCGCAGAGACAGGGTTACTCTGTTGAGGGTTCTAGTATGTGTTACAGTGGTACAGGATAGACCAGCAACACAGGGGATTTAAGGTGTGTGCATTCCGAAAGGGAAGGGAGCTGGGGGTATAAAGTTATTTTCCTGCACTTTTCATATAGTTCCTCTGAAGGAGTCACACTGCTTCCTGAGGTGAACCCCAATGAAATCAAGCTCCACTTGCTTACCACGGTAACCTGTTCATTAACTCATCCTTTATCAGCTTCCTTCACATTGACTTTCCTTTCTCAATTCTTCCTTCACATATTGCAATCACCCTCCAAATAAACTACTTGCAGTCATCTTTTTGGGCTTGAAAGTCAGTCTTGATGTACAGGGCAACCAAAGATGCCATTGTTCTGTTCTACCTGTGGTACCTATGGCAGCAGAATCTCTCAGCTAACCTGAAAAGAGATGGCGCTGGTTTAAAGGCGGAGAGCAGAATCCAAGTTGATTCTAAAATTGCTTCAAGGGAACAATTATGTTTGTCTCAGTTGTTTCATTTTTAAAAATTGGGTGTATTTGAAGGCCTGTTCAGTGAGTTAATTCATACGAAATGCTTAGAAAGGGGCCTGTCATGTAAACATCAATTATTGTCTTGATGGTTACTTTTGTGTTACTTTCTCTTCTTGTTTTTGTGAGTGAAAAGATCCCATTATAAAAGAAAGTCTTAAGTCACCAAAGAAGTATAAGGAAGAGAGTGAACATGAAGGCTCATTAATCATGCTCAGGTTAATGATTAATCTAAGCAGGATTCCCAAAGGCACTTCGGAATCACCTGTCTTTGGGAATGCACAGCTTCCTTAAGGCAGCCTTTCTGCCCTTAGATGAGCTCCCTCTTCCTACAAAAAGCCTCTGTAGGCTATGGAACTCACAGTGCGTGACAAGCTGAGGTGGCCTTGTTGACTCTAACTTAATCCAAATCCTGATTCATATACTCTCAGTGGTTTCTGAATCTCTCTGAAGTTCACTTTGGATGGAGGGAGTCGGACATCTCTTGGTTTACGAATCGTTTGGAACCTTGGAACGGGTGCCTCAGGTTCTTTCTAAGCCTCAAGTTACCGAGAGGTGCTACTGGGTTAGAGAAGTACAATATTAAGAGACTTGAATCCCTAGGATTCATGTCACAGAACATTGTGGTATGAGAACAAAAAGTGTGAAATTTTTCTTTTACGAAGAATCTGAGACTAACTTTTTATACTGTAAGTAATGTCAGAACAAGTCCCTTCCAGGGAATTTCTGTCCCTACGCTTTCACAGAGATGAGAAGAAAAAGCTTGCTTTCGGAGTTGAGATAGTGACATTCTGGAAATATCAGTGTGTCCTGTTCTTCAGATTCACTCTCTTAATTTGTATCATTTAACAACTTGGGCATGGTTTAAGAAGGAACTAACATTTTAAGGAAGACGCTGGTAAAGCATTCTATTTTTAAAAATAGATGCACAGCTGAAGAAGAAAACTGATTCCTCTCTGTGTGAGTGCACATGGCATTTTCAACTGTTCTTAGCAGGCCTGCAGTAATAAATAAGCAATGATCAGAAGAATAGTTGTGTCTTGTGTTTATGGAGGGAGACACCGAGCACAGACACTAACAGGATCCCTATTTAGTATTGCACATTTCGGTTCTCAAAGTACTTTCACAGGACCCATCTCCTGTTGGCTTCACAGCTGCCCCATAGTCTAGCCAAGCCTGAAGCATGTCTCCTTACAGCCCTAAGTTCAAGCTTCTGGGGAAATTGAATGCAGGAACAAAAATAAGAATGCAGGAACATTCCCTAGATTAGAGGGATTTCTTGTTGTTTATAAAACTATAGGAGATGTTGTTGACCTAATGGATTGCCTCATAACATAGAAATACATAGACATCTCTGGGACAATTAAAAGAGAGAGTTTTACAAAGATTTTATAAACAGTCTAATTAAAGTCCCAGATCCCTTTGACTAAGTCATAGGGATATGACTTAGTATAACCATCATAACCATATTCATTCATTAAATTACAGAAATGGGTGGAAGCAAAGTTATAGTGAGGAAAGAACACTGTCATAAGAAATCTTAATTAAATAAATTATGATTAAATAAATCACTAACTAAATCATGATTAAATAAATCATGATTAAATAAATCTTAATTAAATAAATCATAATGACTAAATCATCCTTGCATCTCCATGAAAATATCAAGAACTATAAGTTCTACATTTTGTGAACTACATGGTTGAAGAAACAGATTTTCATCCTCTTTTCTACTTATACCCTATTTTATTAAGCACTGTAATTTGGTCTGGATTTTGGAAGCATGATTTTTTTTTAACGGAGGGATTTTAACTCAATTTGCTGGGAAGGAAAGGAAAGCCAGAAAGAAATTCTGCAAGCGTTTGAGTCTGAAATCTATCTTGTCTTAAATATTAGTAGGAAAAGAGGATGCACCATACCTTTGTTATTATAACTACCAGGAGGCGTCTATGCATTATTTATGTAATTCAGCACTATCATTCCCATTTTACAGGTGAAGGACTGAAGTTTACAGGAGCTAAAAGGATTGCACAAGGCCACATAATTGGCTATGACACATTACTTCATGGAAATACTGTGTGAAAAGTCATGTTCTTTATAATCTAATTTATTATTTGTCTCTCAGTGTACTGGGCAGGATTATTGAAAATTGTCTTTGTGTTTTTCTTCTCTCACTCTTATTACAGTACTAACAAGATTCATGTAAAAAAAATAGACCTCTGGGATTCTTTCTGATATAAAGTCTTAATCCTTAATCATAGTAACAACGATTCATCTTCTGGCTCCATTATCAGGCTTTAAAAAAATATGTTTCAGGAACAGCCATCCTTTTTCTGATAGAACTCTCTCTATTATAATAAATAATGATAGGAAGAAAATGGAGAAATATGTATGAGCTATTTCTGATTAGAATTTCTTAATTCTAATTTATAGCAAATTGTCATTTATTTTTATTTTCTTTAATTATTCAGCAAAAAATTATATCATCCCTACTATGTGTAAAGCAGTATTACATAATCTACTATGTCTTAAACAGTGCCTTGGAAGAAAGCAGGAGAATGACTCCACTGCCCAGAGTTTATTATAGGACTGCTTTTAACCCCTTGCACTAAAGCAGTATACTTAATATCTGGAAGCTATACAATTGAAATGCATAATCAGTTTTGCTTTGCAGTAAGTATAAATTAATCAGAGAGACAATGTCCAGATGTTACCTTCTTTCTACATGATAAACTCGCACACACTAGCAAGGTTGGTACAATCCTTACCTTTAACAGATAGTGTTTAGCTGTCTAGATGTGAACAAACTACTGAATTTTACTAAACGTTAGCTTACACCTTTGTAAAATGAAACTATTAGATTCTGGGTCATAGGATTAATAATCAAATGAAATAAGGAATGAATAGAGCTTAGGAAAAAAATTAACATCACTGATTTTTTAACCAGAAATATCCACTGCAGGAAATGACAATTGCCAAATCAATCCATTAGATCTGTGGTTCTTTATGCTTTTTTAAGATGTCAAGATTTTGTTCAGGTACATTTTTAACAGAAGTCTGGCTTATAAAAAAGTGAACAATGGGGCATGCTTGAATCACAGAAGGGGTGTTGATCCTCTTGCCCATCTTTCTACTTCTGTTGTGTGTCAAAAAAGAAAAAGAAAAAAAAACTTCCCTGCGGTGTTCCAAGAGTTCTGTTTAAAAGATAAACTGAAAAGATATCAAAGATAATCATTATATAGTTAACTGAGATGATTTGGTTATTTGAATATGCTATCCACGTTATATTCCTTTCCCATGACACTTATTTTTATTCACACAGAATTTTTATTTGCACTTTATTATAGTTTAGGAACATGGCTGCAATAGTGTTGGTGTTTAAATAATACAGTAGCTATTAGGAATGGGGGCAATGCAAAGTTACTTAGAAAGTGTCCAGGATACTTCACCACTGTCCTTGTGTCACTTCTAGTTCACCTTTTCATTATATCCAAATTCCTACTGCTTGGTAAGATTTGTAACTCAAGACCAAGTGTTTGTCTTCATTTGATACCATTTATGACCTTGTTTTGTCTCTCTGTAATCCACAGATGAGGGAGATTTTATATGAGTCTCAAGAAAATATTTATTTTTGTGATAATATTTTACATAAAAGACTTTGAGATTTGGTCAGTATTTTCCTGCATTTGTATTTATAATTAAGAAGGAATGCAGCATTCTTAACATATTCAAGAACTAAACAAACAAGTTAAAGAGTCTGCATACACTAGGCTCTGGTAGGTGCCTACTTCCTAAGGCTAAATCACCAAGATCCAGTGTACTTTTTGAGCAGGCAGCATGTTTTTCTTTGTCATCACTGTATCCACAGAAAATAGCACATGCTTCATAAAACATTCACTGAACTACAAGTTTTAGACTGATGAATGATTGCCTGTTTACTTTATAAAGGTAATGGAATTCTCACAGACTTGAGAATTGTTCCCTATTGAGAACATGAGCCACCGAGTAGGCTTTCTTGCAATACATCAAACCTGTATGCTCTTCTCTCCGTAGTCACTCTTCCTGAATTATGGTAAAAGTTTCTCAAGGGACTCAATCCACTGGCTTGAAATATTTAATTAGAGTTAGTGTGAAAACACAAGGTTAATCACCACATACTTATTCTGGATTTATTGTTTGAAGTCCAGAAATTTAGGTGTGGACATCCAGGCATCCATAATCAGATCTCCCACCACGTGTCATTAATGGATCTCTACACAGACCTGATCTATAAGCTGAAAGCACCAACCAACAAACCAACACAAACTATTTAGTATATACAAGGTAAAACCAGTGTTTTAAGAATGTTCAGAAATACCTACATGGGGCTGGAGCGATAGATTGTCTTGCAACTGTGTTTGATCCCCAATACCATATTTGATTCCCTGAGCCCTGCACACAGAATCAGGAATAAGCCCTGAGCATTACTGGGTTTTCTCACCTCTTCTAAAAAAAAACAGCTAAGATATTGAAGGGATTGAAAAATTGTCAGATTTGAAAGATATGGACAAGGTTAAAGTAAAGAAAAAAAGGATATTGCATATGCAATGTCATGGGAGAGTTCTGAGTGCAGCTATTACCATCCCAGACCTGAAAGGTCAATGGGAGGAGAACATTAAAAGAAAAGGTATCCGGGGCCTCTGTTAAAGAAACATAACTAAATCAGGGATCATGAGGAGATAATAAAACCTCAGTCTTTGCTTTCCTAGCTGTCTTTTCTCTTTGCTACACTTCCTATTGAGATGCCTAGGAAAAGGCTGCTCATTGATGTAATTGGTACACATGGGATCCATGGGGGTATATAAAAGCCTAACACTGCAGTGCCTGATTAAAGGGGAATATGCGTCATCATCCACAGTCTGCCACCAAGTGGTCCTACCCATCCTTCTTGCGTTAAATTGTCTGTGCCAGGTACTTTGCTCTGTGCTGAAATATGGAGATGAATAAGGGAATATTTTGCCCTTGAAAATCATAGACTCACTATCTTCAAAGAAAGTGTCTTGAACAATGTTTGTTAGCTATGCTAATTGCCATTTTGTCTCAAAGGCAGGGCTTCATTTTCATCCAAATATCTTAACATTTACAAATCTTGCTATATTATATTTCTTAGATTTCCTCTTTTTTTATTTTAATTTTAAAAGGTACTGTGATTTATAATACTGTTGATGATAGGGTTTCATGCATGTAACATTCCAACCTCCACCAATCCCAGTTATAATGCTCGAAGCAGTGGGAAGTTCAGTTCTGTACACCAGTCCTCAGGTTCTGTTGTCTTTAGTCATTTGGTATTTCCTACTATGCTTCTTTGTATCCAAGTGTGAGAGAGACATTCTTTATCTGTCCCTCTATTGACGAAATTTACTCACCATGATCTCTACCTCTGTTCATCATCAACATTTAGCTCGCCTTGGACTCTACTGAGCAAAGTTACTGATCTATGAATACAAGCTCAGGTGATAATAACATAATTTTATCTTATTGGGTATTTAGGAAGGAAAAGAGACAGAATTAGAGAAGCACACACTTTCTCTTCCAAGGGAAGCAAAACACAAGAGATCTAGAAATTTCTTCTCTGATCCTATAACATCAGAGTAAGTTATATTTTATTCCAATAAGGAGTTGTGTTTAAGTAGAACAGAAAGTCACCACTAAAGATTTTAAGGTTCTTCCATAAAAAAATTGAATTTAAGTATTTTCATTTTATAGCTTGAAAGGGTTTAATTTGTTGGGAAAATGAACAAAAACTTAGTTTATTTCCTTGCCTACTTATTGATTAGTATGGCCAGAGTAGTCTTCTTTTTTTTTTCCCAACAGCTAGAGAGAGATCCTTCTGGTGATGGAATTTTCCTCTTGGTATTTGCTAAGTGCTTAGAAAGCTAAGCTTCCCACTGTCCAATCTTAAAGTAGACAGGCCTAAAAGGACTCCTTGTGTGAAGCCAGATGTTTAGGAGTAGAAACTATAAAGAAAAAGAACTGTTGCATTTACCAGACGGTATATCTGCCAAAGGGGAGACAAGCTTATCAGAAAAAAAAAATGCTTAAAGTTATCTGAAGGCCACACTCAGTTGAAAGATCAGAGTTGAAGATCTGACCATATTGGAAATTAGCATTGTTAATGAGGTTTTCAGAGACTCACAGCTTATTTTTAATCTTCTTAACCTTCTCTATAAATACTCACCATAGAAAGCTCTGTTACTTCTATTTTTAAAAGCCCAGTAATGGACAAATGTTATTTTAAAGGCAGTAACAACAATGTTGATATTATTTTTCAAACAAAATCCATCAAATAATGGCATATGGCTTTATTTTTGTCACTTTCATTGCCATGCTGGAGAGTGGCAGCCAACTGTCTGCACTGCTCATAAATCAGAAGGGAAGCACCATAAGTGGCTGGCCAACAGGACTGTTTGCTCTCTAGTGACAAATGTACAGTCAGGTATCCAAACATTGCTATTCTAAATGGACCTATGCAAATTTTTTGTTTGTTTTATTGGTTGTTTACTGTTTATTTTTTTCATCTGCGTCTGGCCATGTTCAAGGCATATGCCTGTTTCTGTGCTCAGAGATCACTCTTGGAGGTGTTCAGGAAACCATCTGTGGTGCTGGAGATTGATCCAGGATTGGCCAAATGCAAGTCCAGTGCCTGATTCACTGTACTCTTTCTCTAACCTGAGCCTAAGTAAACTGAAGGTTACTGAGGGAGCTCATTCTTCTATAAACTACTTGATCAATATAGTTTGCAAAAGATATCTCCACTCTCCTACATGAACATGATTTAAATCAATGTGATACTGAAATCTACATAATTTCAAGTTCATTGAATGTCACAGTCAGGGTCCTTCCCGTTGTTCATCGATTTGCTTGAGCGGGCCCAGTAACATCCCAATCATGAGACTTGTTTCTGTGTTTGGCATATCGAGTACCTCACGGGTAGCTTGCCAGGCTCTGCCATGCGGGCGAGATACTCTCGTAGCTTGCTGGGCTCTCCCAGAGGGGTGGAAGAATCGAACTCAAGTCAGCCATGTTGGCTGCATGCAAGGCAAATGCCCTACCGCTGTGCAAATGATTTTTATTTACAAGTGTGAATAAACCAGTTATCCTTGCTCAACGATCCCATTTTACAACTAAGAAAGTTTACTAAACTTAGATTTCTTTTACTGTTTTTCTTTTCTTTTCTTTCTTGACTTTCCTTTTCTTTTCTTTTTTCTTCCTTCCTTCCTTTCTTTCTTTCTTTCTTTCTTTTCTTTCTTTTTTCTTTCTTTCTTTCATTCTTTCTTTCTTTCTCTCTTTCCTTTCTTTCCTTCCTTCCTTTCTTTCTTTCTTTCCTTTTTTCATTCTTTTCTTTCTCTTCCTCCCTCCCTCTCTTCCTCCCTCCCTCCTTACTTCCCTCCCTCCTTCCTCCTTCCTTCCTTCCTTCCTTCCTTCCTTCCTTCCTTCCTTCCTCCCTCCCTCCCTCCCTCCCTCCCTCCCTCCCTCCCTTCCTTCCTTCCTTCCTTCCTTCCTTCCTTCCTTCCTTCCTGTTTTGGGTTACACCCTGCAATTATCAGGTGTTACTCCTGGCTCTGCTCTCAGGAATCACTCCTGATGGTGCTCGTGGAACCAAACGGGATGCTGGAGATTAAGCCCTGGGTGTCTGCATGCAAGGCAAGTGCCTTATCCACTGTACTATCTCTTTGGCCCCAGTCGGCCCCAGTTGTTTTCATGTTGATGACTCTTCAGATGAAATTAAGAAGCTACTGTGTACCAAAAACATTTGAGTATACAGCATTATGTAAAAACAGCTGGCTTCCAACTTCCGTAGATGTTATCAATTCATGAAGGAAGATAATCAATAATTGAATGGTAATGAATAGAAAGGAGCATATCCAGCATTAAGCAGTAAAAAACAAGGTGAAACACCCAACACCCAAGCAGCAGATACAATAAAATGCAAGATAATGTGAAGTGGAATGCCTGGGAGAAAGAATTATTTTTAGGTCTGTTTATCAAAGAAGGATCCTCTAAAGAGCAGACAATAGAAATAAAGATTGAATCACAAAGGAAGAGAGAGTAGGCAATCATCTAAGGAATAAATATTTCAGGCTAAACGAATAGCAAATGCGAAAACTTAGAAGGACAGTTTGTTGAAAAGTAGGACAACTGAGAGTTGGAAGTAGATCAGAACAAAAAGTTAAGTGAGAACCAGATCACATGCTTTATAGGGCTGAGAGTAAACGCAGCGAGAACTGCAGGCAGCCTGTTGCTGAGGTCCAGGTAAGGGATGGATGTGAGCAGGGGAGTTGCACTGAATGATAATGATTATTTGTTTGTCTGTTTTACTTGGGGAGGGGGGTGGGGGAGAGGAACATCCAGCAGTGCTGAGGTCTTACTCCTGGCTTTGTGCTCAGGGATCACTCCTAAAAGTATTCCAGGAACCGTCTGGGATGCTGGAGATTGAACATGCATTGGCCACGTGCAAGGCAAGCACCTTGCCCACTGTGCTATCTCTCCAGCCCTATAATGCTAATATCTGTAACAGAATCTGAGGCAGCTAACTCAACCAGCAGATTTCAACCAAGCTGTAAGTTGAAGAACTTAACAGAAGGAAAGTGACCCAGTAAATCCATGACAGAACATTCATCAGAAGCCCTACAATTGAAATATGAGAAAAACTGAAACACAATGAGATTAAAGATACACCCAGAGTCATTAAATAACAGGTCTTTATACACCAGTTTCCTAGTGTCTGGTATCAATACAGTGAGAAATGTTGTAGAGTTCATGAAAGGTCCATATTCCATGTATGGATCATTCATACCATGGAGACTGACTAAATGATATCGTAAGGATTCTGATGGCCTCTCTTGAGCAGAGTAGTTACAGCTCACAGCTGGCATTTGTCTAAGTTCAAAGTTTGCCTTTACCAGTTATAGCCTGTCTACTTTCAGATCTATTAGCTTGATTTTCTGGCTTTTGGTTTCCTCTTCATAACTGATACCGAAAAGCAGCATATTTTGTGGACTAGTGAGATCCACACAAGGTAATATATTTACAGTCAACACACAAATACCTAAATTAGTACCTGATACAGAGTAAACATTCAATGGATATTATGTGGGGTGTATTATTTTAATGTGTATCACATATTACAATATATAATATGATATGTCATTATATATTATAATAATGTCCACACATATGTGGAATAACATGCAACATTATTATGTGAAAGAAAAATATTTTTACCTAAAACGCTACTCTTTTTTTTAAAATTTTTATTAGTGAACCACCATGAGGTACAGTTGTAGACTTACAAATTTTTGTGCTTGGATTTCAATTATACAATGATCAAATACCCACCCCTCCACCAGTGTCCATTTTCCACCACCACGGGTCCCAGTATTCCATCTCCCCCAACCCACCCTGCCTCTGTTGCAGGGCATTCCCTTTTGTTCTCTCTCTCCTTTTGGGTGTTGTGGTGTGCAGAAGAGACAATGAGTGGCCATCATGTTTGGTCTAGTCTACTTTCAACATGCATCTCCCCTCCTGGGAGGATCATCTAAACACCCTTTATTTGGTGCTCCCTTCTCTATCTGAGCTGCCCTTTCCCCTAGAATGCCCGGCTGGCCTTTAAACCATGGAGTAATCCTCCTGGTACTGATCTCAGCTATTCTTGGGTATTAATCTCCTATTTTGTCATTTTATGTACCCCAGATTAATGCAATCTTTCTATGTCTACCCCTCTCTTTCTGACTCATTTCTCTTAACATGATACTTTCCATGTAGTACAACTTGTATGTAAATTTCATGACTTTATCTTTTCTAACAGCTACATAGTGCTCCATTGTGTAGATGTACCAAAGTTTCTTTATTTAATCAGTCATCTGTTCTCAGGCACTCAGGTTTTTTCCAGATTCTGGCTATTGTAAAGAGTGCTGCAATGAATAAACAAGTGTTGATGTCACTTCGACTATACTTTTTTGCCTCTCTGGAATATATTCCCAGGAGTGGTATTCCTGGGTCAAATAAGAGCTCAATTTCTAATTTTTTGAGAATCGTCCATACTGTAAAACAGTACTCTTAATATTCATATCTAATGAAAAATGGTCTACTAGCCATTGGAGAAACTACGACATATGATTCTCTCCTGTGAAGATGTGACTGGGCCTCTTATACTGCTCTTTATCAACTTTCTGAGAGGAACTGTACAGCTTTCAGTGCAAGGATACCATTCTTCAATCAGTCCATTAATTTATGAAGAAATATTTAAATGTCTGTGATTTTTAACCGGTTATTGGAGGTGAGGTGGAGTTGCAGGGAAATTATGAGCCATTGTCTTTACTCTGCGTAAGTCATTTTTTTTTTTTGGATAGTATTTTTGTATCTCTCTGCCAAAGACATATTAACAGAGGACAAAAATAAAACTCAGAGACTTTAACAGAGTACTTGAGTTTTATGACCAGTTTGTTAAATGTGGGGCTGGGCATAGAACCTGGGAAGACCAACTTTTTATCCAATATATGTTCATTCTAGTTTGGTCTCCCAATGCTCCTCCCACCCGAAGTTGTTACAATATATGTGGAGAAAGATGAAAAGGAGATTCTAAAAATCATTGGTAAAGGTGTGGTGATGATGTGTGTGAGAGAGAAACAGATACAGAGGAACTCAAAGAAAGACTCAGATAAATACTGAATTAATACACACACACACACACATACACACACACACACACAAACAAAAACAACCACCATAATAAACATGGCCAATCCAACTTCCCTCTCCTGAAAGAAAATAGAGGTTGTCTCATACTAAAGGTGAATTTGTGTGTGCCATCACCAATAACCACTTTAGCTTACCCAATATTGTTCCGGTGTACAGTAGGATCTGAAATGAGAGCTGTGAGCAGAGCATGCAGTTTTCTGTGGAATTTGCTGAGGTACAGACTGCCAAGAGGATCTTCCTTAAGCAGCCAGTGTAAGGATGGCAGGTAAGGGGGTGCAGCCTTTCCAGGAAATTGGTGCCAAATTCCTCCCCCTCCCCTACCCCCAAGATCCTGCTTGGGGAAGCCCGGATTTCAGCCCATGACCAAGTCAAGTTTAGCAGTTTGATGTGGGGTCCATTTACAAACACAGACTCAACATCCCGTTTCAATCTCCGAATGCGTGGGCATGCTAAGATTTTGCAGAAGAAAGCTTTAAGTAACACTACTTTGAGGAATAAGCAGCCAAGTTAAAATGTGCCCTTTCCACAATTGCCAGAACTCCCCAAGCCTGTCTTTCTCTACCAGTCCTTTAATGATTGTTTATGGGTGGTGCACCAATATTCCAGATGGGAAGCGTGCACAGCATCCAGGCATTTCCAGAGAAATGAGGGCAATTAATTTTTAGGAACACACAAACCTTTACCTAATCTATGCAAATCTATTCATAAGGGCTTTATAAAAACCACTAGGCACTCTCCCCCAAACGCACTCCCTCCACCAACCCCCCATCCCCGGCTTCCTTTTGGTTTCCTACTTTGCTTTTAAGCATTGTGTGCAGGGAGGAGGGGCTCCCAGAGTCAAAGGGGAGATGGCTCTGTCTTCGCGATGCAGCCAGCCTGCGCAGAGCAGCCGTGCAGTTGCACTTGTGAGCGGCAGAGCCAAGTGTGAGGGCTCCCCATGGTGATAAGCGCCTCCCCACAAAGCGGGCAGCCTCTCACCAGGGGGATGTATCAGGTTGCCGTACTTGAGCTGTGGGTTGTCACTAATAATATGACCGGTTTGCCATCTCTCTGCAAATAAGGCAGAAGCTGCTACCTGATTGGTATAACATCTTACTTTCCCTCCTCATTGATTTTCTTGTTCTCCTCCTTTGCTTCATAAAAAGAGAGACAAGTGGCTGGTGCTGTGGACAGAGGAGCTTTATTTTTAGTATGAGAAAACCTCTATTTTCTTTCAGGAGAGGGAAGTTGGATTATCAATTCTTTTGTAAATGTGTATGGTGATATTTGCTCCGGTAAGTTTCTCTCTATCTTGCTTTAGTGCTGGCTGTGTGTGTGGATGTGTGTGTGTTCATAGGTTGACTTGGGCTGCACCGTCACTTTTTTTTTTCCGATATCATTTTAGAAATTTCTTCCAGTAACATTTATTTATACTTTGCTCTCTTATATTCTTGTGCTTAACTCACAGAGGCTTTTCAATAGTGTGATGCACCAGATTTCTTTTAATATAGTGGAGAAAAGAACTAAAGAAGAAAACTTACATTTGGCTTTATAAAAATGGAATTTTATTCGATATCCTCCCCCCCCTTAGAAGTGTTCGATGTCCTGAGAAGATTCAGTGTGCTATATAACCTGCTTACCATTTTAATTAAAGTTTCTTTATCAGCATCAAAGCAAGAATTTTTTAAACTCCATAAATAGCTCCTGAATGTTTAATGCTGTGCCAAAAGGGGTGTGCAGATTCCAGAAGGTATTATACCAGGGCAAAATGCGTGAGATGAGCTTCCTCTAAGATTGGGTGCATATGTCTTTGGGAGAATTGTATTGTATTTATTTATTTATCTATTTTGCTTTTTGAGTCACACCCGGCGCTTCACAGGGGTTACTCCTGGCTCTGCACTCAGGAGTTACCCCTGACAGTGCTCAGGGGACTAAATGGGATGCTGGGAATCGAACCCGGGTCGGCCTTGTGCAAGGCAAACACGCTACCCGCTGTGCTACCTCTCCAGCCCTGAGAATTGTATTTATTAAAAGTATTTAGACCATTAAAACAAACCTCTAGCATTCCTTGAAAATGATGGACTCACGAGTGACTGTTGCTTCTCTTGTTTCTCTGCACTATGTATTTGTGTCACCATCTGTCAAATGCCCAGTCTTGGCTTTTATATTTGTATAGCTGATGCTGATGAAGAGAAAAGTTGGTGTTACTAAATACTAAGTAGTGCAACATTACTAAATGATCGCCACTGCTAGTCTTGCTTGTTAAGTGTCATAGCTGTTTAACTGTTTTTCCCCCCCTCAGAGAGTATTAAGGGTCTGAATTCTTTGTTGTTAATTCAGAAGTCTGGGAGAAAGTCTATTAATATAATTATTCTAGTCAGCGATGATAAGATGATTAAGTAATTGCTCTAATGGAAACAAACTGATGCTTTAATCTTTTGTTACACAATCAACAAATCTGCACAGTTCTTTTCAGGGTGAAATGAACTAGGGAATCGATTTGTCATGTAAGTTAAAGACCCAGTTAACTAAGAAGCTAAAGGATGTCTATTTATTTTTCAAGGATTTAAAAAATAAAGTTGGGATGTTACACGTACCTAGACCTCTTAGTAAGGATCTTTTTAATAACAGTATTTTCTTTCCATGCTCTGAAGTAGTTTCAGGGCAGCTCATGGAAATAGTAATAAGTGTCTAAGAATACACTTATCCTGTATACACTTATTCTTTCTGGGCATTACACCCTATAAGAACCTTTGCATGCTGGGACAAAACTACTTATTCCAATAAACAGAATTTTACATTTGACTCAATCTTGCTTAGTCTCAAAAAAAAAAGAAATCATATAAATGCACATAAATCTATTGTACTAGTCATGATAAGCTTATTACTAACAGCAGCCTCAAATGCCATAAATCCTCCCTAGAACCAAGTGTTCTCTATCACACAGTTGCTTGCAGAACCAAACTTTTATCCTCAGGCTATTGTCAATTACTGCTAAGTGAAGATCTTTCTCCCTCTCCCAAACTCCCCAGCTTCCAGCTTATCCATAGTTTTGCTCTTGTTCTCTTCATAGCTGTTGTAACAGGTTAAGTACAAAATCCTTAGTTGTAATGGAGATTACCATCATGTAAAGGTATTTAGTAACATGAGTTAATGAAGAGTGGATAGGAACTTCCAGGTGAAAACATGTCATGTTCTCCTGATTGCCAACAAACAAAATAGTTAAGGGTCCAAGCATGTTTCAATACATAAGAAGGACAAGGTGTAATGTGTCTCTTAAAGAGAAGAGGGTCCTCAGTTTGACTTAGGCATAGTGTACAGTGTACACTCTTTAAAGGTGTCACTTTTCAAAGGTTCAGAATGCCACAAACCCACCAAAAGTAAGTGTTGTGACCTGTTCTGGGGAATTAAAATCTGTGCAGTGTTATAAAGAATAATGAGGGCATTTTCATTTCAAAATGAAATTACTTCATAAAGATTTACTCATTTCGGCAAAACTTAGAATGCAATAGTTGTTGCAATTTACTAAGTATCAACTTGCCTAGTACTGTTTGCCTGATATTCTGCATCACTTTTATTTTATTTTCAAAATCACTTCATGAGAAATATACAACTATGTTCCCACTTTACAGTTAAGAAAGGGCAGAAATGCTGCAAGTATGAGACAGCACATCTCAAGTGGTTGTTCATGAAACTCAGAACCAGGCAATTGCATTCCAGAGCCAGACTGGCATCTCCTCTCTGTGTTTCACTTCATGGGCACAGGCAATACCAACGACTAGACAGCATTGATCTGCAAAAACATACAACAGCACACTGTATTTATGTTAGTTTCCCCTCCTCTGGACACAATATAACATCGTTTTTTTCTCCCATAGACTGTGCCTTTGTGACACTAAACTAATTAGGTGCTTGGAACTGGAGAACAGTTTGTTTTATTTCTACTCAACTTGTGCAGCTACAACAATGTGGAGGTGACAAAGGGGACTCAGATTAGGAAAAGATCTAGGTAGAAGTCTGAGGTTTAAAGCTTGTTCAATTAATCAAAAGAAATTGATCCTTTTGTCTCCCCATCTTTTAAGCAAGGAGTCGAAATAAGATGGCATGATAACTTGTAAATATCAATAGCTCAAGGCTATTGTCACTAATGCAAAATAAAAAAGCAATTGCCATGATTTTGATAACGCGTGGAAAACGTTGTAGTATTTTCACCTTCCTTTTACCCCTAGCATGATTTTCCTTCACTCTTTTTCTAGCTGGAAAGGGCCGAGGTGGCACTTCAGGTGGGATGCTGCAAAGCATCAACATCACCTGGGTAATTAAAATATGAGCACAGCTGCCAATAAGCATGCTCAGAGGCATAACAATATTGAAATTCAGAGTCCCAAATGCATTATTTTGCACCTGAGTGCAAAGTTAAGACAATGAAATTCAGATAAGTCTTATAGAGGGAAAATGTAACTGACTTAGAATCAATGTGTTTGAAATTTTTCCTCAACTAGTAATTTTCAGGTTGGAGACAAGGGCATCTCAGTCATACGATGACTTTGAAATAGTGGATTTTATTTTCTCTACAGAAAAAGAGAAGGGATTATGAGTGATGAGGATGTTGCTAGAAGGCAAAAGCTTGCTTAGTACCTCTTTCAAGTGTTCAGCCAAAAAAGAACAAAGGGATTATTAAAAAATGAATGAATGAACCAGCAACCTATACTAATTGGAAATCTTGGAAATCAAATATTGAAGTATTGAAGCTATATTGACTTCTTGGTGTGCTCTGTCATCTCTTCTAATATGCAATAACTTTTGAGGCAAATCTGATCTATGAACTCCCTCTCCCCCGCAAAAAATAGAGTTCTGAGTGCTGAACACAATAAAATATGTTTCCAAAATGGTAGTTCTTTTTGTCAAAGGCAAGCTTGATAACAATGATTACCTATTGCACCTTTAAATTTTCTTAAAAATAATCAAGTAGTTTAATTTTTTTAAAGTGTGGTACTGAAGTCAAGTTAAATAAATTTAAATCAAATATGCTCTTCTTCAATTGCATTGATAAGGGTTCTAAATATATTGAGAGCCCTCAAATATGTAGTCCAACTTAAAAATGCGTTTTGCCATAGTGCTCATCTAATACAGGTTACCCTTTAAAACTAAGCTAACAGGGCTTAGAGGTAGGAATTAAGACACTTGCCTTGGATGCAGCCAGCCCTGGTACAATCCTGAATCCTCAACAATTCATTTCCCCCTAAGTACCCCCAAAGCATAGAGCTAGAAGTAGTCCCAAGCACCACTAGGTGTCTAACTCAACCCCACCCCAAGTAAAATTCAACCTGAAATTCAAATTTGTAAAGCATATTATATTATGATCATCTATAAGATAGCATTCTCCAGTGAAGTGATCAAATCCAAAATAAGTGGCAGTCTTACCTATGTTACTTCCAGCTGTTTCTTTGGTTATAGATATATGTACTAAAACAATCTTATCATTAAAGGGCTTTAATAAGGCATAATGAGTGTTGGACTAGTCTTGGCTTTGTCATCAAACATTCTAAGCTAATGCACAAATAGAGCTGGTGGTCCTGTTCTATATTTGTATTAGAAAATGAAATCAGTGACAAATTTGAGCCTAAAATGATCAAATGAGGCACTAAATCCTCTAGAATAAGGTCTATGTCTTCTGTGTTTCTTTAAACGTTGTAAGATTAGGGGTGAGTCGAAAATGGAAATACCTCAACTCTGCAGACTAATGGATCTGCATAATTAATATATTTTATAGCTCATTTTAAACCAGGTTTTGCAAAAAGTTCTAATGGAAAATAGTTCTGGGGAAACTTTGAACACATTCTACTACAGTTTCTTTAGCCCTACTTATGGAATCTTTAAATTCTCCCAAATTATCACACTTTGTCTCAGTGTTAGTCTTTTTGGCAAAGATATGACAAATAACTTAGGCTTATTTTATTTCTGTAAGATGTGGTTCTAAGAAGACTTATATCCAATTTAAATGGAAGCACTCTTATTTTAAGCCACCATATTAACATCAGCCTCTCAATGATGAACTCATATATTTCTAACTGACTTTGGTTCTCCATGGAGTAGGACATTTGATAAAATTTTTAAAAACCTTTTCATTCAAACATCCTTTCTATGAATCTGAATGATTGAGACAAAAACAGTATATATATATATATATATATATATATATATATATATATATGTAAAGGTAAAGGCCCTCCCGTTGATCGTCGATTTGCTCGAGCGGGCCCAGTAACGTCTCCATTGGAGACTTTGTTGTTACTGTGTCTGGCATATCGAATACTCTCGGTAGCTTGCCGGGCTCTCCGAGAGGGGCGGAGGAATCGAACTCGGGTCGGCCATGTTGGCCGCTTGTAAGGGGAATGCCCGACCCACTGTGCTACCGCTCCAGCCCATATATATATATATATATATATATATATATATATATATATCACGATCACGACCACCCTGTTTTTCGTCAATTGCCTCAAGCAGGTGCCAGTAATGTCTTCTTCGTCCTAACCCTGAGATTTTTTTTTAAAAGTGCCATATTCAAGGCTTTTTCAGGGTTAGGAGACTGAGACCCATGATTGTTACTGGTATTTGGCATATTGGGTATACCACGGGGAGTTTGCCAGACTCTGCCGTGTGGGCAGGTTATATTCGGTAGCTCCTGGGAGCTGAGTGTGATAATCTCTGGATCCTGGTCGTTGTTGGAGTTACAAGGCAGTTGGTGGGTGTAACTGTCTAGTTACTGGCAGGTCCAGTCCCAAACCATGCAGGCTTGGAGATCTCAGCCCCGGGTCCCACACACCTGGGTTCCTCTGCCAGTTCTTTTATGTGTGAGGCTCGTCCAAGTGTGTGGAGAGTGGTCCCAGCATGGCCTTGGCTGGGCCCCGGAGGTCTTCAGCTGTTGGGCCCTGGTGGAGACAGTCAGGCACAGGGTAGGAGACTCTGCCACACTATATATATATATATATATATATATATATATATATATATATATATTATATATATATTGTGTGTGTGTGCATTTAATTTTGGAGAAAGATTTGGAAAAAGTTTTGAACCCTTGACTGCACTAGGTTAACCTTTCACTCAACTAATATTTAAGGGTGCCTACTCAGTGCCAAACCCAGTACTAGACATGTGATGAACAGATGCAGAAGACACTTCATCTTTTCATCAAAGATATGTATTCCTTGGGCCAGAGCAATAGTACAGTGGGGAGGGTGTTTGCCTTGCATGCGGCTAACCCACATTCAATACTTGGCATCCCATGTGATTCCCTGAGCCCTGCCAGAAGTAATTCCTGAGTGTAGTACCTGGAGTAACCTCTGAGCATCTCCCAGTGTGACCCCAAAAGGGAAAAAAATCTGCATTCAAAGAATTAAATAACAAAATAATATATCTGATCCTAGAACTAAATTTTTTCTCTTTTCTCACCCAAACCTCATTTCTAGTTCATGACCCAGAATGCGTGTTTAAGTATAATTGACCTGTTCTTGGAAGGCACTTGCAGAAAATACTTTGTACTTTGGGCCCTATCTGCTCTATTCAGTGTTCGTATTCAGTATTTATTGGCTGATACGATTTTTGATTGGCTAAAATGAAGTGATTTGAAACGGAACTAGAAGAGATTTGGTGGTGATTGCATTTTATAATGCATTCCTAGACATTCTCATGTTTGAGCTGTTATTCTCATTGTTGCCTATGTTAGTAGAGAAAAAAAGGAATATACATCAATGAACAAAGAAGTAACAAAAAAGTAGAAGTTGGGGGCCAGGATGTGCTTTAGTATTAAAGTGATTGTCTTGCATGCAGATCTGTGTTTGATCACAGGCATGGCAAAACAGCACAAATCAAAAAAGATATGGAGCAAGAATATTTAGAGGACCTAGTGTTTTTACTAGTAATCTAAATTAGATGCTATTTGCATTCTTGGGTTCTCTCTAGATGTTTCTTTATAGGTCCATTTATTCAACAAATACATATTGGGTCACCAGTTTAAGTATGGTGCTAGATATGAGAGCACAAGAATTAATAACATATATTAGTTTCTCAATTCATGAAACATATAGTAGGCCAGAATTTTTCAACATTGGCCAATGATCCAGATAGATCATTGATAATGGGTGCTGTTTTGTTATTCTAAGGAATTCCATAATTTCTAGGCTTTACACACTAAATAGAGAGGAGTAACCTCCCCACAAGCTGATCTCCATACTTTGCCAAATAATTCTTGGTTATTTAAATAAATTTTTCCATTGTATTCATGCTTTTGTTACTTTCAAACATCTTCTGAATAATTTACAACAGGGTTTTTAAGGTTTCTTTTGCCAAACATTCTTATTATATATACAAATTGATTAAATAGAATGAGAAAGGCATCTCCAAGTTTTTTATGTTATTATCCCTTTTACATAACACTCTACGAATTTGGCTAATATTGTTTCATTTGACTCCAGTAATCAAAAAGGAATGCAATATTAAAATTTAATGTCCAGTGCCTGGCTGTCCTCAATGGTGCCCCTTGGAGGAGGGCGGGTTGAGTTTCCCTCTCTGCTCCGAGCAGAGCCCCAGCAGCTGAAGACCTCCGGGACCCAGCCACAGCCATGTAGAGTGCACTCTCCACATGCTCAGACAAGCCTCACACATGAAGGAACCGGCAGAGGAACCCAAGCGTGTGGGACCCAGTGCTGAGATCTCCAAGCCTGCTCAGTTCGAGACTGGGCTTCCTCCACCCAGACCCCCCATCTTTCAATAGCTAGACAGTTACACCCACCAACTGCTGTGTAACCCATCAACGGCCAGGATCCAGAGACTATAAAATGGAAGCTCCCGGAAGCACGCAGCTGTATTTGCCACCACACAACCTCTTATTCTCTAGTTCTCCGTCTCAAAGAACCCGGCAGGCTACTGAGGATATCATGCCCGCATATATGCCTGACTGGGAACACCTGTAAAGGTGATTAGAGGCGCCCCAAAAGCCTTCGTCCCTCTCAGAGAGCCTGGCAAGCTACTGAGAGTATACCGCCCGCATGACAGAGCCTGGCAAGCTACCCGTGGCATACTGGATATGCCAAAAACAGTAACAATGATGGTCCTCATTCCCCTGACACTGAAAGAGTTCCCAGTATGCCATCAAACTACACTAGCACGTGCAGGGACAAATGGAAACATTACTGGCTCCTGCTCGAGCAAATTGATGAACAAGGGGGTGATAGTGATAGTGATAGTGATGGTGAATCACTTTTTCTGTGTGTGTGTGTGTGTGTGTGTGGTAACAAGATCAAACTTAGGGCCCACAAATGTGAGCATGTTCTCTACTACCGAGCTACATCTCCAGTAAAATATACTAACCTTCTGACAGATGAGAAATGGATATTTAGATGAGTTATATGCTCACATTCTAGCAATTGATAATGTAATCTGTATACCAGGCTCACACATACTCACATGTTATATTGCATGACAAAAAGGTAAGTATTTAAAACATACCTTATCTCTTTCAGGCTGTTTTGGAAATAAATGTAGCACTGCTATGTGTGGTCCAGGGCTTCAGAGGTTAACAGGATTGGCTTATTACCCAGATCATACTAGCTGAAAGGTTTTGGACCATCCACTGTTGCACTTAGAGTTCCCTCAATAGAGCAGGGAATGTAAGTGACATGTTACAAAAGGCCACAAAGAAGCCTTGGCGATCAGTTAAATAGTGAGGAGAGAATAGAGGCTTTGCAGTCAGGTGGATCTAGTGAATGAATGAGTCAGCATCCCCAAAGGGAACATATAGCACCCTCAAGTCACCTGACCCCCTATTGGTAACTGTAAAATATAAAAACTTCCTAAAGTCAAAATATTGAAATTCCAAATTTTTAATTGAATTTCTCCAGTCTTGATGGTCAATTTGACAGAGAAAACTACCTGGCAATATTCTTCTAGTCCAATGAACTAAAGTTATTTTAAATCAAAGAAGGTTAATTTGTTAATTTGGTATATGTCGGAAATGTAAACGTTCTGAGTTATTATCAGGTGTAAAGTTTCCTGACATATGTCCTTCATTTTTTTACTTGGGTACACCCAAGAATCTCTAGGTTTAATTTAGCCATTTTTAAACCTCATTAGAAGCTACAGAGATATGGGGCTCTTTGATGGATCTTAGAGACGTGGTAGAACGTAAAATAGGCAATACAGGCAGATGCGTTCATAACACATGCTTAGAAAAATGTAGAACTTATCAGGACAGGACTTTACATTGTATCTGGGTGTACATACTTAACTACATAATGATATGTTAAGTAGTGCTTGTGATTATTAAGAAAGACCCTAGGTGCATTTTTTGAGATAAAAGATTTTTCAAGTATTTTGTTCTAGCAGGGCTGGAGCGATAGCACAGAGGTAGGGCGTTGGCCTTACAAGCGGCCAACATGGCCAACCCGAGTTCGATTCCTCCACCCCTCTCGAGAGCCTGGCGAGCTACCGAGAGTATCTCGCCCTCACGGCAGAGCCTGGCAAGCTCCCCATGACGTATTCGATATGCCAAACACAGTAACAACAAGTCTCATGATGGAGACGTTACTGGGACCGCTCGAGCAAACCGATGAACAACGGGAGGACTGTGACTATGACTGTGACTTTGTTCTAGCAGAATGCCCATCAAGAAAACTGTCGTCATCTCGGGCTGGAGCCATAGCATAGCTGGTAGGGTGCCTTGAATGTGGCCAACCTGGGTTCAATCCTGGGCATTTCAGATGGTCCCCTGAGCCCTTCCAGGAGTGATCCCTGAGTGCAGAAACAGCAGTAAGCCCTGAACACAACTGAATATGTCCCCTCTCCACCCCCCCGAAAATAAGAAAAGAAAAGAAAATAATAGAAAAGGAAAGAAGAGAAAAGAAAAGAAAAAGAAAGCTATAATCTGCCTGCACTCTCTTTGAGAACTGAATCTGGAAAGAGAGGAAACAGGGCCAAATCCTGGTTCTGTACTTATGAATATGCATGGCCTTAGATGAGTCATTTGCCCTCTTTGGACCTCAGTCTTTTCATATGTTAAAGAGAAATAACCAGACTTTCTTTCCAAAGTTACTGAGGGGATTGCTCTACAGACAGTACGGGAAAAACCTTTTTGAGACCATGCAGATCTATGTAATAGTATCATTTATTTTTTCCTTCCCTTCTTCTGTATTCTGTTTTCACTTTTTATTCTGTTCTGTGGATGAGTGCATGAGGTTATGAAAAATGTTTCTCCAGTTTATCAAGAAAAGTGACTGTAGTTATGAGATAAATATAAAATAGTTTAGGGATGCTTTGATGGGTAATTCTATCTTAAGGGAAAATTTATGTTCATATTATAAATTGGAGAGACAAAGTATCTTCACTGAAGAATAACTATAATGAATCCCAGATATAATATGGATAAAGCAATTCCCTAAATTCCCTATGCCCAGGTCAGGAATGCCTCTAAATTCTCCTTTCTAATTCCTTTGAAACTATTTCTCCCACATCTGTTGAGGCATGATCCCTTTGTTGTAGGAAAGAAATTGGTCTAACCATTGAACTCAACCCAATCAGGTTTTAATACTGTGACCTTAACCTTGAATTCCAAGCATATTGATTCACTAAATACTAATAACTCTTGGAAGGGATTAGGAGAGAAAGGGATTGGGGTTCCAAAATTCTGAAGGGCGTGAGGTCCTTTAGTAAGTCTGAGAATACTGGGATGGGAGTCTTTGAACAGAACAAGTTGCTGAGTGCTTACAGAGTTGAGATGAGCAGTATGTTCCCAGCACTGTGCTCTTACTGTATGAGTCCAGGAAACTTCTAAGAGAATTGACAAATCTTAACTTTCTCCTCCCTGAGGATGAGTGCTCAATAAAAGCCTCTTATCACCTCCCCTGAGTTTCTCATTTGTTTGTGATGCAGAAACCCCCAAGGCTTCTAATTTCTTATAAATGACGTACTGCAAAGCACCTGACACAACTGATCAGAAAATTCAAACCATATTTCTTTCCAAGACTATCTGTCTATGAGTGGGTCCCTGCAAGACTCCTACCCCTTAGCTCTCTCCTTCACCAGTTTTACAAAACTAGGAGGGCACCCCCAGCCCCCAAGAAAAACCCAGTTCTGGATAGAATTTTCATCTCTCTGTCTCCTATGGCTTCTGCACTCATTTCTTCTTTTCCCTATGCAGATCTTTCAGGAACATAAGACTGTTTTCTCTTACTTTTATTCAATAATCTGTTCATTGATTCATTTACTATATATTTATTAAGCATTTATTCATTCTGAATTTCTCATTTTATCTTGATTTGGAGCACAAAGGTGATTTAAAATTACATAACCCCCACTTATATACAGATTTCCAGTCTATGCAGGGGATCAAGTGTCAAATAAAAATTTTCTCAAAGGTGATTTAATTGTAGTTGAGTAAAGTCTAAAATGAAAACTAAGCCACCTTAAGTATGAGTTATGTGACAGGCATAACTCCAAGTGTTTGTGCTTATTGAGCCACTTAATCCTATCAGCTCTTTGAGAAATTAGTAGAGGAAGGGATTAGAAATTATAAAATTGTGAAGGGCATGGGGTCCTTTAATATGTCTGGAAATATAGAAATTAGGGTCATAGAACTGAGCACACTGAGCACTCATAGAGGCAATGTGCAGTGTTTACTGTGTCTCTGAGCCAGAGTTTGTTACCTCATAGGATTCAAATCTTCACAATGACAGTAAGAGATTATTATTAAATTTTTAAGGAAAATGTCCTGATTTTAATGTTTAATAAAGGGTTACTATTTCTTTATTTTTTCATTAAAAATACTTCTCTTCTCTTTATGTCTGATGATCTGTTGTGATGCTTACGGGTCTCATACACACCTGGCTGCAGTGGTTAACATTTACCTGTGTCGCCAGTGATGTCAGGCATCAGACTGCATTGCTCACATTCTGTACCATGATGCATACCAAGAGTTGCGTTCCTTGATGGCGTTGGATGGTATCATTCTAAGTGAAGTTAGAATATAAAGCACAAATGCTTAATGATCTTGCTACTATGTTGAGTTCAAAGAAAGAAAGATATTAGATGGTTCCCAGTGGAAGCAAAAGCTGACACTTGATTAATAGAATTTGGAGCAGTAGAGGCCAAAGTGGAAGAGGGGTGGGAGGAACCAAAAAATAATGGTGGAAGGACGTTGAGACTCTGGTGAAAGGACTGAAGTAGTAGCACTGCAAGTATAAAATAATGATTTCAATATTTTCAATAATATTGTGAAGAATAATAATAGCTCATTTTTGTACTGATATAAATTATTTCGATTATTGGCCCGTTGGGGAAGGGGACTGGGGCTACAGACCATGGTGCTCAATATTTACTCCTGGCACTCTCTTCAGGGATTAAACCTGGCCGGTCACATTGGAGGACCACAAACAGTGCTAGAGATGGAACCTGAGGGCTGAGTACAAAGCAATTTCCTTTAACCCTTGCAATATCTTTCCAGTCACTATTTTTAAATTTGGAAAAAAACAAAACATTGGAGAGAGTGCATAGTTTGTAATTAGATTCTCTTACGTTAGGTATTTTTGGCCCCACATCACATACTATGTTAATCTTTTGAAAAGCTCATTTACAACATACCTCATTGGAATTATTTATAGAAGATGTTTTTCATACAGTGTCAGGGATCGAACCCATATTTCATGCATACAAGACATGATACTCTCCATGTCCATCCACTTATAAGCAAATTTCATGACTTCATCTCTCCTAACAGCTGCATAGTACTCCATTGTGTAGATGTACCAAGGTTTCTTTAACCAGTCGTCTGTTCTCAGGCACTCATGTTGTTTCCAGATTCTGGTTATTGTGAGCAGTGCTGCAATGAACATATAGGTTGTAGATGTCATTTCTACTGTGCTTTTTTGCACACTCGGGATATATTCCCAGAAGTGATATTGCAGGATCTTATAGAAACTCAATTTCTAGTTTTTGAAAGACTGTTTATATTGTTTTCCAAAAAGCTGGATCAGTCAGCCACTAACAGTGAAAGAGCGTCTCTTTTACCCCACATCCATGCTAGTACTGGTTGCTTTTGTTCTTTTGAATGTATGCCAGTCTCTGTGGTGTGAGATGATATCTCATTGTTCTTTTGATTTACATCTCCCTGATGATTAGCGATGGAAAATTTTTTCATGTCCCTTTTGGCCATTTGTATTTTTTGAGGAATCTTCTGTTCATTTCTTCTCCCAATTTTTTGATGGGGTTGGAGATTTTTTTTCTTGTACAATTCTATTAGTGTCTTGTATACCCTGGATATTAATCCCTTGTCAGATGGGTATTGGGTAAGTTTTCTTTCCCATTCCGTGGGCTCTCTCTGTATTTTGGTCACCATTTCTTTTGAGGTGCAGAAGCTTCTTAGTTTAATGTAGTCTCATTTGTTTGTGTTTGTTTCCTGTTGCTTGGTCAGTGGTGTTTCATCCTTAAAGATGCTTGGAGCTTCAATGTAATGGAGGGTTCTGCATACATTTTCCTCCATGTACCTTATAGATTCAGGTCTGATATTGAGGTCTTTTATCCACTTTGATCTAACTTTTGTGTCTGACATTAGATTGGGGTCAGAGTTCATTTTTTTGCAGGTAGGTATCCAGTTTTCCCAGCACCACTTGTTGAAGCACCACTTCTTCCACTCCATATTTCTTGCACCTTTGTCAAAAATTAAGTGGTCAAAAATTTGAGAGTCTGTGACAGACTATTCAATTCTTTTCCATTGGTCTGCGGTTCTGATTATAGCCCAATACCATGCTGTTTTAATTACTACTGTTTTGTGGTACAGTTTGAAGTTTGGGAAGTTGATGCCATTCATCTACTTTTCCCAAGAATTGCTTTAGCTATTCGTGGGGTTTATTGTTCCATATGAATTTCAGGAGTGTTTTGTCTATTTCTTTGGAAAATGTCATGGATATCCTGGTATAGACTGCATTAAATCTGTATAGGGCTCTGGAGAGTATTTTGATGATGTTAATCCTCCCTATCCATGAGAATTGCAGAATCTTCTGTTCAACTCCAGATGTACTGAAAGACAACTTTAGAAAAGGTTGGATTCCAGATTCTAAATTAGATTCCAGCTCTGGTCCATGATGCTAACTGACCAATTGGCTTGACCTGGTCAGATTTTCTGTGCTCTGCTCTGAGATCATCAGGAATGATCTCAAACTCCCCATGTACAGAATCAAAGGGGCATCTTCTAGACATAAGTTTTGGGGAAAGATTACATAGAAGCACTGAGTGTCCTTTTTAACCTCAGAATCCGTTCCTTGTAGCATGGTCCATGAAACATCTACTTTATTATTATTTTTTCTTTTTGGATCACACCTGGCGATGCACAGGGGTTACTCCTGACTCTGCACTCAATAATTACTCCTGGTGGTGCTCAGGGGACCATATGGGATGCTGG
Organism: Sorex fumeus; assembly: GCF_029834395.1. Classification (NCBI taxonomy): domain Eukaryota; kingdom Metazoa; phylum Chordata; class Mammalia; order Eulipotyphla; family Soricidae; genus Sorex; species Sorex fumeus. The sequence continues at coordinate 64,783,333 of NW_026606129.1, forward strand.
GAATCGAACCTGAGTCACCCGTGTGCAAGGCAAACACCCTACCTGCTCTGCTATCACTCCAGGCCCAAAACATCTACTTTAGATTCACTTGGAGAGTTTATTTGAAATTATGTGTAGATTAGGGCCAGAAATAGTACAGTGGGTAAGGCATTTGCCTTGCATTCCAGGACTAAACCCTGACTCAGGATGTGGCCTCCAAACAAAGAAAAAATGACAACAAAAAAGAAGAAAATGACTTCCAGATTAGAACTGAGTTTTCCTTTTAAGATGAAAACAAGAATGCAATAAAGGTTTTATCAGACAAACTTTAAATAACATTTAATTTATACATTTAATTAATCCCTTCTGGGGAAGAAATGTCCTTATAAAACCAAAGCTTGGTTTCAAGTTACAGCTCCCATTTTCCACTAGCCATGTGATCCTTTTTTGGAACCTATTTCTCCAAGGGTAAAATGAGAAAAGATCTCTTTTCATTGTGGGGATGGAGGGGTTGTTGTGAGTTTCTCAATAGGTATGTAAGAGATGGATCAAATTACTACACTGAATACATTTTGTTGTTTTGGGGGGTTCTCCACCCAGTGGTGCTCAGAGCTTATTCTTGACTCTGTACTCAGGGATCATTCCTGTCATAACTCGGGTCCTTATGGGGAGACAGAAGTGGAATCCATGTTAGACACATGGAAGGCAAGTCCCCTATCTCTGGACTATCTCTCCAGCCCCACTGAATACATTTTTAAACAGTGAATGCTTGCAAAATCATTGCTCTAAAATTATCTATATTGTGATACTTGGAGAATTATAGACTAGTTGCTGTAATTAGAAGCCTACTTGAAGTTGGTTTGATTTATCAAGGAGATCTTGTTTCATTCACTCAAGTTTTCTTTAAAAAAACTTTATTTACATTTTTTTAAATGCTGGGAACTTTCCCAGGCCCTGGGAAAGATATATAGTGTTATAAATTACTTGGAGGTATTAAGATGGAGAACAATAAACAAATAATGGAAAATGTCAGATTGTGTAAAAGCTATGGAGAAATATAAATCAAGAAGAAAAGGCCAAGCTTTTCTTTCAAATTCATATTTTTAAAAATCATTTTATTGACCTAAAATTCTATACATTTCATAACTTTATAAGTAAATTAAATAGTTAATTTATCAGGGGATAATTACAAAAATTTTTAGAAGTATAAATGCCTACTTTTAATTCTTGTGAGTTTTAGGGGGTTTTCTTCTGGGTTTTCTTTATTTTAGTTTTTGTTGTTTTTTGGCTTTTTGGGTCACACCTGGTGATGTACAGGGATAACTCCTGGCTCTGCACTCAGAAATCACCCCTGGTGGTGCTCAGGGACCATATGGGATGCTGGGAATCGAACCCGAGTTGGTCGCATGCAAGGCACACATCCTACCGTCTGTGTTACCACTCCAGCCCCTCTTTTGGGTTTTCTTTAAAATGAAGAAATCTTTTTTAAATAGAAGAAATTGTAATTAAAATCTTTCAATTGATTCAAAATTTGATGGTCAATGCTACCATCTTTCTATCTAACCACCGAATAGTTGGCAATTGTAGTTTCATTTTCTTAATAGTTGACAAAGTCATATAGAGATTCTGTATGGTAATTGTAATAACTCCAGGAATGGATTATTTATTAAGTTTATCATGAAGTGATGAGAACTAACACCCAGAAAAGGCATTTCAGCAGCAGACCAGAAATTAATGTCTGGTGAGTGGTGATACAAAGACTTAAACTTAGTTCTCTCCTTGAGTTCAAAATGGAAATTACCAGAGAACCTCTTCTTACTTACAATTCTTTCTTAAAATTTTCCATAAAAAAAGAACCAGGGTTGGGGCTGGAGTGATAGCACAGTGGTAGGGCGTTTGCCTTTCATGTGGCCAACCCAGGTTCATTTCCCAGCATCCCATATGGTCCCCTGAGCATCACCAGGAATAATTCTTGAGTGCAGAGCCAGGATTAAACCCTGTGCATCGCCGGGTGTGATTCAAAAAAGACAAAAAAAAAAAAAACCACCATAAAACCAGGGTTCCAGAATAGTGATTTGTTCTGTGTGTTATTGTTCTGCATTGTGGGGGATATATTGAAGTTATTTTACATTAAAGTAATATCACTATCTACCACTGATGGTATTAAGGATGAAAGAGTAAATAATATGATATCAAGCAGAATTTCTGAGATAAACATATATAGTATGTATATATTATAATATGTTTTTATAAAATAGTATTACACTGTTCTAAATTCAAAATTTAGAAAGAACATTTTTTGGAGTTGGTAATACTTGGCAGTGCTCAAGCAATACTTCTAGCTCTGCACTCAGGATTACTCCTGATGGTGCTCCGGAAACCATAGAGGGTGCTAGAGGGACCACATGAGGCCCCAGAGATTGAACCCAGGTCAGGTACTTGAGAGGCAAATGCCTTATTTGCTGTTATATCTTTCAGTTCCTAGCATGAATTTTTTAATGTATTTTACTCTTTTTACATATGATTCAACATTAGAAACAATTTTATTATTAATGACTCAAAATTGAAATTCTATCTTAGTGATTTTTACTAGCTGAGTGTCCAAATGTAACACTCCTTTTTCTCATTATCTTGTTGGTCTACAATCTAATAAAAAATTTCAGGTGACATGTTAAAGAAAAAAAATATTAAAATTGTACCTAGTTATTTTGTTTACTCTCCCAGCCCGATTAGAACACAATTGAACTCCAGTAGTACCGTGTCCATGCCTGGATTCTACAAGAGCTTTATTAATTTCCTCATCTTATTACATTGAAATTAATATTCACATTGCACTGTTCACACTCTGCTTGACATTATTCCTATAATAAAATAATGAAATTTTCTACTATTACAATTGGTAATGCCCTACTCCTCCTCCTCTCACACACAGTACTACACATTTCACACAATCCCACTTGGATTATAAAATTGACAATAGAAAAAAAATGTAGTATGTTCAGCCACACATGATGATGGACCGTACAGTGATTTTCTAATATATGCAGCTGCCAAATTCTGGCAGAGTGAACATTTATATAGAAATGTGTCAACTTAAGAATAATCTAAGATTCAAATTAATAAGAATTTTCTAAATAATATAATTGAAAAGAGGTTCTCGTCAAAATTATGTTTTTAAGATAGAACCATTATGAAAGTGTCTTTCTTTAGCTGAAAATTTCTAGGCCCTCAAATATAAGAATTATAGTTTAACACAGGTTTGTGATGGTATATGCCATGTGAAGTACATTGGAGCTTGAAATAAGAATAAAGGAGCTTGACTAAGCTTCAGTCAAGCAAAATTAATAAGCTCTGGAGAGTGATGGAAACACTGGGTGTTTTAAGTTAGGGGTGCTATTTTGTTCACTTAAAAATTGTTAAGAAGATAGATCTCGTGTTAAGTACTTTTTCTATAATTCACAAAAGGAAAAAAGACACTGATGACAATTGAAATTTTATCGTTTAAGGACATTAAATGCGTTTGCAAAACCCAACTCACTGCACTTTTTGGATTAATCCCTATTCTTCAGCCCCTCTGTTAAAAACAAAGCAAAAAAGAATTGCACACAGCATGTTGACTACTCAGAGAGAACTGTACAGCTAAGCCCCACTAAACCAATGAGTTGCATATTTACTCAGTTTTATTAAACCTCCAAAAATTGCCCCTATGTGCCTTTGTGTGGTGGTGGTGCTGGTGTGTGTGTGTGTGTGTGTGTGTGTGACTATGTGTGTGTGTTTATCTGAGTACAGTGCCAAATGTCAATTTTTTTTATCGTGGTACCATTAAATTATTTTCTCTGAAATAGACCTCAAATATTAAGATCCTGCTCTTATTGTCTTTTCATCGTCATATTTAGTTTCTGTGACATGGTTCAGCAGTAAAAGTTTGTTGAGTGAAGAAGTGACAATCATTTGAAATTTACTTTTCCAACAGGATCAATCTTTTGTATCAGGACATTTAAGCCACCTCAGGCTAACTTGCCTGGTAAAATGTAAATAAAATTGGTCTGAAGGATCTGAGAATTGGAAGAAAAGAATATCAATTAAGAATTTGGGCTTTTGTGTTTTTTTCTTTTTTTTTCCTCTGCCCTTGCTAGGCAGAATGTTAAATGCATCTAAAACATTGAATTCTTGCAACAACCCTGTGAGGTGAAGGCTATCATTCTTATTTTACACAGGAGAAATTTCAAGGAATTGCAGCTTGAGAATTTGTTCAAAGATTGACACATCGATAGACAGTGATGATCTAACATTTACTGAGGTCAACTCGACTTCAAAGCCTGAGCTTCTCATCCTTGCCCACTGTTTGCAAGGGAGCATATATCCCTCATCTTTTTCCACATCTTCTCCATCAGCTTCCTGAGACCTTGTTTTTGTTGGGGGAGTTTCTCCTTTCTTTTCCTAAAACCCGCCATGAAACCCCCTTCACAATCACAATCATCCTGTTGTTCGTCGATTGCCTTGAGCAGGCACCAGTAACGTCTCCTTCTTCCGAGCCCTGAGATTTTTAAAGAGCCATATTCAATGCTCTTTCAGGGCTAGGAGAATGAGACCCATCATTGTTACTGGTATTTGGCGTATTGAGTAGACACGGGAAGTTTGCCAGACTCTGCCATGCGGGCAGGATACTTTCGGTAGCCTGCCGGGTTCTCCAAACTAAAAACTGAGATAACAAGATGTCTAAGCCACGCGCTTCCGGGAGCTGGATCCTACAGTCTCTGGAAACCCCCTTATCCTTTAAAAAAAAATTCTTTCTTCTCTAAGAAGGCCCAATCAGAAATATCCACAAAAACTGCCTTTTATTTTCTTCGGGAGTTATTAGGCTCAGAGAAGCTTCCCTCCTTGATGAGGTGGAACGTGGGTTCCTCTGGGTGCTGGAGTAAAGGAGGGAATTCCTGTATACCAGCTTCTGCTTGTCCATCCTGATTTGAGATTTCAGTTTCAGTTAGAAAAGGCTTCTCTAGGAGTTATCTGAGGCAATCTCTCATGTTCAACATGAGTTCAACATTTTTCTCTCTCCCCAGGTGCAAAAGATCTTCTTGGGGATCTGTGCTTCTCCCTGCGTAATTTTTTTTTCTTTTCAAGGATGTTTTTCACTTCTAATAACTGAGAACTTTTTTTTTAATCTGCTAAATCTGTTTAGTTGAATTGATATTTCAACTTAGTATGAGTCTTTTCAATTTTTTCCCTTTTCTTCCTTAGGTCCTAATGAGATCTAAGGCTTTTTCCCTCTGGAAATTTCTAAAAGAATTTTTCCCTCTGAAACTTGAGGCCATCTCATTTTCACCAATGGTCATAACATGGGAAGCATAGGGGGAATGTTTTAATGAGCTCTTTGGTGATGTTTCTTGAATCTGCTAGAGTAAATTAGGTCAGAATAAGATTGAAGAGAACTTCAAGTGATTTAACATCTAACAAACAGACTTTATTATCTAGAAAACAGGATGAAATATAAACGGAATCTGCAGAAAGAGAAATTCATTAAACTTCTGTACTTAATAAGGAGTCTCAGTGGAACAAATTCTCATTTGCATTTTTACATTAGAAGGAGGGTAGAGGCCTACTGAAGAGCTAGACAGGTTCACAGAGCTCAAACCATATAGTGCCTGGAATCCTGAACAACAACCATGGTCTAGGGAAATGTACTTTTGCCTTGGGCATGGAAGGTTACATAATCACCAAACAGATGAGTGGTGCTTTGGATATTATTAACAATATCAGATGTGATGATTTTTCAAATGATTTGTACCTCTTATCGTGGTTTATTCTAAACATTAGCATTTCCAACCTGCCTATTATTAGTATTTTTTTCAAATCTCCCATTTTAACTTCTTCTTACCATGTCCCCTCCTGATTCAAGTTAAACATCCACTTTTTGTGGAAAACAGAGTACTAGGGTTCTGAAATTTTGCTTTTAATGCATAATAAGGTAATTGAATTGTCCATTTGTACATTTCATTTTACTTAAAGATTACTCAAGAATTTATGTGATTAGCTTTTATAGTACTGACTTTCTCTTTCTGGATACTGTCTCTATACAGATTTAAGATCAGTTTCCTTTTGATGCGTAACAAATCATCCTGAAATGTGATGACTTAAAATCACACTATTTATGTTCTTCATGAGTCTCTGGGTCATCATTACACCTGAGCTAGTCTTGATTTGATTCACCCAGATAAAATCCATGGTCAATTTTTCATTTAAAAAAGAGGGAATCCTTCTAGGGATTACTAACAATCAGATAATGAAGATGAATGAACTACTTTTTCCCTATCATTCAGTAGGCTGTCTTGATTCACTCTTATTGAAATTTTGGATTTCCAAGCAAATAAGTAGTGAAGCTGCAAAAGTCTTAGGCTTGAAAAAAGAGTATATAGAATGTTACTTTCATCAAATTCACTTGGTTGAAACCATTCAAAAGATCTTCTCAGATAAATGTTGACCAGACATCTACCACTGATAAAGAGTCATTACAAAGTATTGTTTTCTGTAGCCATTTTACTCAGTACTTGACCTTAATTTCTATAATTATATTCCTTAAATATAGAGTCCAATGTTTTTTATTTCTAGTATATGTTCAATTGATAAGTCATGGTTTGTTTTGGGGTTCTTTTTTTTTTCTTTTGGTTTGTTTTTATTTTGTTTTTAGGCCACACCTAGTTTTGCTCAGGTGTTACTCCTGGCTCTGCACTCAAGAATTACTCCTGGTGCTTCTCGGGGGGCCATATGGAATATGGGAATTGAACCCAGCAGAGCAGTGTGCAAAGCAAGAGCCTTTCCTGCAGCAATGATTATCTCAATCTTCCATCAATTTATACCTCCTCAAAATTCTCTAGTTCTAACTATAGACTTCTTTTCCTTACATTGCCATTTGGGAGGGGGACCCTGTTATTGCCCCTCCAGATTCTTAATTTAAAACTTTATACTCATCATAGATTCCCTCTTCTCCCCACTCTCCATATCATCGCCTCTCTATCTCGCTAGCCCCATTTCTTATTTCTTTGCCAGAATCATTGGCTTCTGAAAGGCCCCTTCTGAACTCTCTCTCAGTAATTCCTCTACTGCCATTCAGATTTCTCCATAATTTCAGGACTCCAATGATACTTTTACCCAAAATATCCAGCAAATTTTTCTCCAACTTTCTTTTCCAATCTTTTTACTCGTTTACTTCAAAACATGCATGTCTCTTCAATATCTACTAAACCCTTATATGAACATAAAGCATCCTCCCACTTCTATTCTTTTTTTTAAATTTTAGGCACTGTGATTTATAGTACTATTAATGGTAGAATTCCATGGATATACATACAATCCAGCATCACACTCTCCACCAGTGTTTCTCTCCATCAACACCCATCCAAGTTTCCCTCAAAAATCCCTATCTTTCTATATCCCTCACTTACCATTCCTCCACAGTGGCAAGCTTAGTTATGTAGAACTGTTCCTCTAGTTCTGTTGCCTTTGGGCATTTCTTATTTCAAAACTTTATGTCCCACAGGTGGGAGTTCATTGTTTATCAGTACCTTTCCTCCTTATTCACATAATTCAGCATGATATTTTCCAGATCCATTCACATGGAAGCAAGCTGCATGATTGAGCTCCCATATGACCCAGCAATCATACTCCTTGTCATCTTCCCAAGGGTTCAAAACTTCATTTCTAAGCACATCAGCACTCCTGTGTTAATTGCAGTACTATTCACAATTGGCAAAATCTGAAAACAACACACATGCCCAAGAGCAGATGTCTGGATAAGATAGGCTGTAGTATACATAATGGAATACTACTCAGCTGTAAAAAAAAAAGTCAAAATCATACAATTTATCTCATCAACTTTTATAGACCACTTATATCATGTAAATTTACTTTGGGAGTTATTTAATTGTTTATTGCCTCTATCAAACTATAAATTCCCTCAAGGCAAAGAGTCTCATTTTCATTCTTTGATGCATTTACTGAGTTTGGTATAGAGCATGGTGCATATTTAATCACATTAAATGAAATATATATAATCGGGAAAAGTGAAAAAAATGAATGAATTAGCATTTGTCTTCCAACCCTGTGTGTAGGCATAATTACTTATGAGATATGATTTACCTCAAGGAGCTAATATTAGGAGAGGTAAGGTGTATAAAGTATTAAATGTAGAAAAAATCAAAGAAGCTGAAAAATTGAGCAGTCTTCCTCCTGTAGGAGTACAGAAAATATCTAAAGTGTATTTGATCTTGTCACGGTTATCATGAATTACTACAAACACAGTGACTTAAAAGAACAGAAATTTATCTTATAGTTCTAGAGGTGAGAAGTTATAAAATCAGCTTTCCAATGGGAACCTTTTACTCCTTGTGGATTCTAGAAAACAATAGTTTTCCTTAACTTTTCTAAATTCTACAGTTATCCCCCTCCCACCCTCACCCCTGCCTGTTCCAAGTGTCACTGTCCTTGGGGTCCCTCCATGAAGGAATCTTACCAATGAACATTTAAAAGAGTACAGCATTGACTGTTGGGAGTCAGCAGTGCTCAGCACAGTGTGATACCTCTGTGCTCTGGAGGGTGGGAAACGGGGAGCACTATGCCTGGGAGGATGAGGAGCAGTGGGGATGCGCACACGTCACTTCTTTTCCGTTTTTTTTTTGGGGGGGGGGTCACTCCTGGCATTGCCCAGGGCTTTTTTCTGCCGCTGCACTCAGGGCTCACTCCAGGCAGGCTCCAGGGACCATATTAGGTGCAAGGGATGGAGCCTGGGTCAGCTGCGTGCTCGCTCTCCTGCCCCTCCTGTCCAGAGCTCTCAGAACTCTTTCATAAGATGGCAAACCTCTGTGAAGACTCTGGAAGGCCTTTTAAGGTTCGACCTACAGGGCCCCGGGAAGAGGGCGCAGAGGACCGGTGTGCAGGTTTGATCCCCGTGCAGCACACTCCCTAAGTCACCTGCCACGGTGCCCCCGGACCCCGGACAACCGTCTAATCATCGTGGGGTCTGGGAGTTGGGCCCATGCCCCCAGGCCCCGGATAACAGTCTGATCATCACAAGTCTGGGAGTTGCACTTGTGCTCGGGAGCCAGATGGACAGGAAGGAGGCAGAAAGCAGGGACGCGGGTAAATTGATGCAGAATGACCAGCAATAGAGAGAGGAGATACCAGGTGTGGGCACCAGGTCACAGAACCTCACGATGACCCAAAGAACCTGGACTCACCAAAGGCACAGATTGTTCATGCAATATGATATTTAACATTTAAAAGAATTCTTTGGGGGAAAATTTTTTTGGGGGGTGGGGTAGGGCACACGTGGCAGTGCTCTGGAATTCCTCCCCTCTCTGAGCAAAGGGGGACCATATGGGGTGCTGGGGATTGAAGCCGGTCGGCTTTGGGTAGTATGAGCCTCGTCCCGCCTGTATACTGGCTCTCAGAAACCCCAGCAGGAGACGTTCAGAAAAGGCAGATATATTGGGAGTGCGCACAGCAGTAGGTGACCGCTACTCTGCGGCTATTCTATGGGTACAAGAGTGCTTTGGCAAAATGCAGACTTCTACAGCTATATTTTTTGTGATGGTAATTAGAAATCTAATTAACATGTCTACATTTGTGAAAGAACTGGAGCTATGGCACAGCGGGTAGGGCATTTGCCTTGCACACGGCCGACCCGGGTTCGATTCCTCCGTCTCTCCTGGAGAGCCTGGCAAGCTACAGAGTATCCTGCCCCCACGGCAGAGCCTGGAAAGCTCCCCAGAGGTATATTTGACATACCAAAAACAGTAACAACAAGTCTCACAATGGAGACGTTACTGGTGCCTGCTCTAGCAAATTGATGAACAACGGGAGGACAGTGCTTTCTAAATTCTAAAGGATTCCTATGCAATTTGAGTTATGGCCCCTTCTCTGTTTTTGTCTTTGTCTGTCTGTCTGTCTGTGTTGCACTCCCTCTTTCACATCACATACTCTTAGTACTTTTTCATTCATCACATTTCTCTCTGTGATTCTATATGTCTCTTTGTTATATGAACATCTATTATTGTATTGAGTGCACCCAACCAATCCAAGATAATCTCCTATCCCAAGTCCTTAACATAATTACATCTGTAAAGACTATTTTACAATGCAAGAAAATTACATGGCCAGACATTAGTAGAAGGCCATTTTCTGAGGTCATTTATTCCACCAGAAAATTATAAAGTAATTATATAAGAATTATCTCATGGGTAAAATGGCACGTGAACTAAGTAATAAAACACAAAGATGGAGAATTACTCCAGGAAAAGACAGTAGCATGAGCCAGTGTTTGTTTATTTATTTATTAATAATTTTAATTGAATCACTATGAGATACACTTACAAAGCTTTCATGATTGAGTTTCATTCGTACAATGATCAAACACCCATCCCTCTACTAGTGGACATTTTAAACCACCAATGTCCCCACCTATCCCTCCCACCATCCCCACCCCACCCACTTTCTCTATGGCAGACAACTTCCTACTTGTTCTCTCCCTACTGTGGGGCATTGTGGTTTGAAATACAGATACTGAAAGGCCATCGTGTTTGGTCGTTTTTCTACTTTCAGCACACATTTCTTATTCAAAGTGAGCCCTCTAACCATAACTGACTTAGTGATTCCTTCTCTCTCCCAGGTGCCTTCTCCCTCAGCTCATGGGACAGGCTTTCAACCATGGAGCAATCTTCCTGGCCCTTGTTCCTACTGTCCTTGGGTGTTAGTCTCACATTATGTTATTTTATATTCTACAAATGAATGCAGTCATTCTATGTCTGTCCCTCTGTTTCTGATGAGTCTGTTTATGACCAAGATTGTTTGGGTAAAGGGATAAATTATCTACTGTTTACTGAAGACAAGATATGACTAGCGAGCTGGGGTTAGAGAGAGAGGCAAAAGCCTTGAAACAGAAGGTTTTACATGATTTACTAAGGAAATTAACTTATCTTACAAGAAATTGAGGTCCACCGAATAAAGATAAGTGTGGACAGTAATGCAGCACAGTGTTATGTGAAGATTGCCCCTTGGAACAGAAGGTATCTTTGATGTCCTAGGGCACAGCTGGAGGCAGGTATAGCAGATAGGAGGCCAAATCACACCTCAGGCCAAGTATTAATGATCACCGGGACCAACAGGAGCAAGTCAAATAGAGAAAGGAATGTACTTGTGATGTAGGAATGCAGAGTCAATGAAGGGAATGAGTGAATGCGAAGAAAGAGGAACCCAGGATGACTGGACTACTTTTAACTTTTATGATAGGATAGAAGCTACTTCTGGGTTCTACAGTCACATTTAAAATAACATTGCTTTTAGATAATCATTAAGCCTGATGTTCTAATTGCCTGCACAGGTAAATGGGTTTGTTTTCCTTTTCACTGGATTTAAGAAATGGCAACATTATCAGGATCATAATCATTAAGGTGTTTCCTAGGCAGCAGGCTCTGCATTATCCAGCTCTTTCAACTGCCCTCTGGCATTTGTCCATCAGCAATTTCCAGGCCAGATAAGCACATAAAATAATAAACTCCGAATGCAACAATTTCCTATATTATTTCCTTGAGCAAGTCTGACACCTTCTTACATCTTTGTTCTGGCCTTTTTTCTGGGATGTGTCAATGCATGATTTCTCATCTTCTCCCCACAGACAAACCATTCTTTTAGAAATTTGGATACCATCCCAGCATCTGGCAAATAGAATGGTAAGGCTGAGTGGGATCAAAAGGAACCTGGGTACCTGCAAGTTCTCATCCAAAGTCAGGTTCTGTTTGCCTTTGAATGCTTAGAAGTGTGAATGAAATTCTAATGAAAGATGGTATCTGTGTTGATGAAAACTGAACCAATAGGGCTAGGATAAAACTCCTGACTTTTCCACCTATTTGCTGTGTGGTATTAGATAAGTTACAGTTATGAACTCCAGTTTCCCACAGGTAGAACAGAGAGATTATCTATCTTGCAAGCATATTTGGAAGATGATTCAAGATAATGCGTTTAGAGAACTTCAGTCATGGCAATTAGTGCTTTTTAAACCTTACTTGTTCTTATGATTGTATTTTATTATCAATTACTACAGACTACTTGCAAAGAAGTAGCAAACAGATTTCATGTGACACATCCAGAAATCTTTATGGGACTTGCCTGTTCATGCTTCAGGCTCATTTCACACTGCTTTTCTTGTCCACTGCAACTGCACCCACATTCTTTCATTTCCTCAGCTGTGCCAAATTTTGCCTCTTCCTCACTCTTTTGCCCGAGGTTCTTCCCTTTCCCTTTGTTTACTCTACCCTTGAATAGCTCCTTTAAAGTGTCTCACTAATAAAAATTAATAAATAAATAAAAATAAAGTGTTTTGCATATGAGTGTTCCACCAGCAAAGAAACCATCCCAGTTCACCTTATTTTAAAAGGTCCCACTGGTTTTCTCTATAATAATATCTGCTCATTCTAATTACCTTAATCACAATCTTATAGTTGTTTATTCATTTATTTATTTTGCTTCCACCACAGTCTAAGCTTGACAGCATCATCTATATATATTTATATAATACCAATATTATATATATTGTACTTGTGCATACATATATTACATAAAAATTTCTTTAGATGTTCATTTTCTTTGTTGTTTCTATTAAGAAAAAAAGTCCATGTGACTCTCATAAAACACAGAATTAAAGACTGTTCCAGGAAGAGCCACATGCATAATAAAACTTTGGATTTAGTGGTTTGAATTTATACTCATTAACCTCTAATTTAAGTTACTGAGTTACACTCTATTTCCAGAATACAGGGTACCACTTTCCCAGAGTCCTTGATAACAGAGGTCATAAAAGGTGCCTTTAAATTGTGCTTTGATTTAGAATAAGCTGGAACTTATCTCTTTTTTATAATGATGTTCTCTCACATTTATTATGACTGGAAATGATGAAAACATTAGACAAGGAAATTGTTCTTCGCATACTTCAGAGTGCATCCATTAAAATATGCATTTCCAACCAATCCCTGTAAGATTTTGATCTCTCAAAGCAGCCTCTTGGGCATGCCTTTAGGTTTCCTGTAAGGGGAAGTAATCTGGAGTGCATATGAACTGGACTACTCAGTAAGTGAGTGTCTATTGGGCTCCACAGGGTCTGTGGGGCCCCTGTGCTCGAGAGACACACAAATTCAGTGGCCATTGTTGACATTAGCCACATTCCAGAGATACCATGTCTATCTTATAGAAATTGATTCAAGATCACACTGAAATAATTAAGGTCTTCTATGATGAGTTCCCAAAAGGATTCTCATATTGTCTTCTACAGTTGAAGAAACGAACTAAAGTCACTCACTTTATCCCTCAGTTACAGTTGACCATTTGTTAGATTATCTTTCATGTGAAGTGATTTCATTCATCTTAACCCCCCTGTATCAAGAAGCTGGGTCCAAAAAATTTCAGACTCTGGATTTTTATATTAGAATTTTGATACACATAGCAATAAGGAGAATGGAATTCTGTAGAGACATCATTCTAAAGAAAGCTCTGAAGATACTGAATATGGAAGATAGCAGCAAGGATGCAAGGAGTGGACTCAGAAAACTGAGTTGGTAGAGGAGGAGGAGGAATGGGATTAGATTTAGAAAATGCCTCGAAAATAGTAACTCTGATGAATAAGGGAGACAGATCTTAGAGACACTGATGGCATGTAATTCACTTTAAAAGCACTTGTTCTTAATACTTAAGATCCTTAAAACACAAAGTTTGATTTTTTTAGGGTTTTTGCTTCTACTGTACATATATAAAAAAGTTTCCAATGTATGTGGAGATAAGAACTTTTCTGTGGAGTGAGTCTGTACATCCTTTGTTATTGTCCCAAAGGGTTAATTGATTAAGATGGTTAACACCAGCTTACACATATTCCCCCAATTATCCCACTATAACTTGCATGCATGACCTCTGCCAAATATGAACCTGAAAGGAGTTCATCTTCTTCTAACCTCCAGGATCATCTCACACCTTAGAATATATTCACTTCAATTATTTTAACTCGTTTTCAACCTAATCTTGTTCCAGTTTTCAGCCTTCTTTTTTAGTAGGATTTCAAACAAATTGTATACAGATGTCTTTTCTTCTACCTTAACTTTCTTTTAGCGGGCAGGGAGGGCTCGAGGGACACTCACACCCATATCCAGCAATGATCAGGGGTTACTCCTGGCTCTACACTCAGGAATTAGTCCTGGCAGTCCTCTGGGGATCATATGGGATGCTGGGGATCAAACCCAGGTTGGCCATGTGTAAGGCAAATGCCCTACCTGCTGTACTATTGCTCTGATCCATATCTTAACTTTTAATTTTACTTATTTCCTTCTTAAACAAATTATGGCAAATGACTTTATATAATTTATATAAACCTGTGAGATTTGGTCCTATATGAGTTCCATTAGCGAAATAACATTTTGTTTCTACTATGTGCTAGATCACGGCAGAGCCTGGCAAGCTACCCATGGCATATTCAATATGCCAAAAATAGTAACAATAACGGGTCTCATTCCCCTGATCCTGAAAGAGCCTCTAATATGGCAGAGTTTGGAAGGACGAGAGGAGAGGCTATTAAAATCTCAGGGCTGGGATGAATGGAGATGTTACTGGTGCCCGCTCAAGCAAGTTGATAAACAAAGTGATGACAGTGACATGTGCTAGGTACTGGGTCTATTCTGATTACAGTTCCATCATGTTTATATTTCTTTGCCTTCTTCATATAACCTATCCTCTTACAGTTTGTCCTGCATTTCAGCAAACTTTTGGCCTGTCTGATTTTGGTAATGGAGGTTTGTTCTAGGTGTGCTAACATTCATTGAGGATGTCCCTTTATTTACAGACTCTATGAGCACATTTTCACAGTTGAGGAATGTGGAGATACCCAAGAGAAGAAACTTTCCTCAAAGAGTTTTCAACCATGCTAAGAAATTAATGTTTTAAAAATATTTTTAGTCTTATTTCATTTTTAAAAAGATTGTTATTCTTGATTGCTTCACTTAAACATATTCCACAACTTAAGCAGTTTTTATCCTGTAATTCCTTCATCCCTAGTCAGTATTTGGTAAGAATGATTACATAGGACCTTTCAGTTTCCCTCTTTTGCAGTACTAGAGCCCAACATTACTTTTTATAGTCTCTTCCAAAAATAATTATTTCTCACATCTGTTTTTTTAAAAATTCAATAACTACTATGGCAAGTTACTTTCTTCTTAACATTTCTCTTCCCTGTCCTGTCCTGTCCTCCCGTTGTTCATCGATTTGCTCCAGCGGGCCCAGTAACATTCCATTGGAGATTTTGTTGCCAAACACAGCAACAATTTCTCTTCCCATATTTCAAAATTTTCTCTAGCCCTTGCAAGTTCCTTCTTTCAGAATTATTTCACTTTTCACATAATTATGTTTTACACCCCATTAATAGGTAACTATGACAATATTTTAACTTTGCTAATTATGTTCATAAGTAGCATAAGTTTAATTTAGGAAGCAGGAGCTATAAGCTATTTGCTTTGAATAAAAGGCCACTCTGTCTTTTAGTTGCAGATTCACTGATGGCTCCAAATTTCAAAACTTTTCTAGAGTGCTCTGGTAGAATGTTTATGCTTATCAGTATGGTCCTTTTAAAAACATCAATATTCAGAAACTAAAACCAATCTATTAAATATTAGGTCATTTGATATATTTTATTACCTCTTGAATTCAATCAATAGAAAGACATTACTGAATGATGATGGGGATTTTTATCTTATTGTCTAGGAAGTAATGTCTTTAACATGGCATGTACAGTTCGTTAGACTGCGGTGATCTTTCATTTTATTAAAAGATAATAAGAAAATACTGCTTTGTCATAATGAAGCAGAACTAAATGGGTTCTTAGAGCAATCAATAGGAGATTATTAAGAAAGAAAACTTTGTTAGGGAAGGGGATTTATTTTCTTTTTTTAAAAATTTTTATTAGTGAAACACCATGAGGTACATTTGTAGACTTATAAATTTTCGTGCTTGGGTTTCAATTATACAATGATTGAGTACCCATCCCTCCACCAGTGCCCATTTTCCACCACCACTGATCCCAGTATCCCTCCCACCCCCATCCCCCCATCCCACCCTGCCTCTGTGGCAGGGCATTCCCTTTTGTTCTCTCTCTCCTTTTGGGTGTTGTGTTTTGCAAAAGAGGCATTGAGTGGCAGTCATGTTCGGTCTATAGTCTACTTTCAGCATGCTTCTCCCATCCTGGGAGGATCCTCCCAAGGGGATTGTATTTTCTTCTAAGTTACATAGTATTGCAGTAATGAAACAGTAAGATTTTCTTTATGCTTCTCCAATATAGTATATGTGCATGTTTTGTGTGGGGGGGGGGAGGGGGGGAATCAATCAGTGCTCAGGAGTACAGTGTGGGTCTCATGGATTCAGTGCTCACATCAGGGTATGTTATGCTATTTGGCCAAGCAGTGATGGGGAGCCTCAAATGTGATTGTGGTGGTGCTCAGTGTCCACCAGAGCCAAACACAGTCATGATTGGGTGGCAATGTGGTATCAGGAATCAAACTCATGGCCTGGCACAGGAAATGCATAAGTGTGATCCTTTTTAGTGATCGATCCAGCCCCTAAAACAGTGACTTTTAATGATGCACAGCTGAATCTTATATAATGTTATAATTCAATGTTGCTCCACAAAAATTTCAAGCATTTTGTGCCCTGCCACAGAGACAGGGGGGATGGGGGGATGGGGGTGGGAGGGCTATTATCCATGGTGGTGGAAAATGGGCACTGGTGGAGGGATGGGTAGCTGATCATTGTATAATTGAAACCAAAGCACAAAAAATTGTAAATCTACAACTTTAAAAAAAAATAAAATACAATAAAGGGAAAAAAAAATTTCAAGCATTTTGGTTATACTTATTATAGCAATCCTCTATTTAATGTCCATAGAAATTTACATGTTAAATAAAAAGAATTGAAATGAGTCTATTCATATATTTTCATCCAGATAGGTCTACAGTATGCTGCCAGGTTTCAATAACTTAATAATAGAGCCAGAGAGCTAGTCCATGGGTTTCGAACACATGCCTTGCTTGTGATCAGCCCAGTTAGATCCCTGGTACCATATGGTTCTTCAAATACCACACTGAACACTGAAACTCTGCTAGGGTGGCCCAGGTACTCCCCAGCACCACAGGACCCGAGCAGCACCACTTCCTCAGGTGCTCACACTGAACAAACTGCCTGGTTAACTGAGAATCACCAGACAGGGCCCTCAGGCTTCCTGAACATCACTTGGGAGGACCCCCGCACAAAAAAAATACATAATGATTAAAATGTCAAGCATAATTCTAAAGAAACAAGACTAGAATGGGCCTCTATATCGTTATTATCTAGTTCCAACATCTGTCAGTATCCAATATTATTTCTTTTCTTGGTGGTTCTTCAAGCAGTATATCATTTGTCTCATAAATAAATTGGAATGTATTTCTTAAAAGTATTTAAAACAAAAATACCTCAATTACATACCAAATATTTTAAGGTCAATAGTTATTCAGTGTCATCTATAGTTGCGAATTTTCAAATATCTCATGAATACTATTTTTTTATTTTTACACATTAATTTAACTTGTGTTAAAAAATTCACCATTGTATTGATATAAGACTGTAATCTGTACACTCCCCTCAGTTTTCCCCTTTCCTGTCTTTGACCCCTATATTGTAGAAATCTGTTGGTTTTCTTTGAATTATGTATTTTCCTCTGGAGAGTTTTTCAATATCTATATTTTGCTATTTTTATCCCTTATTTTGCATATGTGTGTCTCTTTCTCTCAGATATTTTGTAAATTGGCAGTGGAACATAGACCCCCTAATCAAATTCATGGTATGATATTTTGTATTTTTGTCAAGAGTATTTCAAAATTTGGAGTCAGAACAATAGTCTAGTGGGTAGGGCACTTGACTTGTGATTTGATTTCTAGCACCCTGTGTGGTCCCTGAGCACTGCCAGAAGTGATCCCTGTGTGCAGAGCAGAGCCAGGAGTAAACCCAGAGCACTTTCTGGTTCAAAAATTTGAAAAGAGTGAAAATAATATTTTTAGATTGTACTGGAGTGACAGTACAGTGGATAGTGAGTTTGTCTTGCCCTTGACTGGCCTGGATCCGATCCCCAGCACCATATATGGTCCCTTAATTCCTGCTAGGAGAACACAGCACAGAGTTAGGAATAAGCCCTG
The DNA here is from genome assembly GCF_029834395.1 of Sorex fumeus. NCBI lineage: Eukaryota > Metazoa > Chordata > Mammalia > Eulipotyphla > Soricidae > Sorex > Sorex fumeus. Next base: position 64,801,560 of record NW_026606129.1, read on the forward strand.
AACACAGCAAAGTGATCTAAAATAAAATATATATATATATATGTTTCTAGTTAGTGAGGTTTTCTTTCACTGAGCACATAGTGTCTCTACCTCTCATCTCAGGTCTCTTTCTCCTATTGAGTTGTCAACGGTTAGATTTTTCTGAATTCACTAAGCCTGTGTCTTAATTGGCTCAGGCTGCCTTAACGAAGTACCACAGACCTAGTGAATTATACAGCAGGAATTCAGTCCACAATTCCAAAGGCTGAGCAATCTAAAATCAAGGTGCCAACAAGGTAGATTTCATTCTGGGGACTCTCGTCTTGTCTTGGAGACAAATGGAGCTACAAGCACACTATTTGCTCTTCTGGCTCCCCTTGGTGAAGATGCTTAATGAGAGGGAAACAAAGAACTAGAGAGCTCTGGTTCTGTGTTTTGGACACTTTACTTCTATGAAATCCATTCCCCAATTAGCCTTCTAACCCCACTTAGCCCTAACTCATTCTTTAGAGGCAATATCTCTAAATATGGCCACATGGGGGTAGGGCTCAACGTATGAATTTGATCCATAAATGGTTGTAAAGATGGTTATAGTATAGTTGTTCTTTCCTTCATTATTAGATTAATAATTCTATAACAATAAATTCTTTTCTACTCTTTGTTCACTTACTAGTAGTACTCAAACAAAAACTGAGGTAGGTGAAAACCAAGGTAGATGATTATGTCTCATTTATTTTGTAGTTCTTAAAATGATGTATTTCAGGGTGTGTATATATATATATATGTATATATATATATATGAGGTAGGCATATTTCTGTGAGAGACGCCCTAAGTTTGATGCATGGTACTTCAGGTGTGGTCCTGGTTTCCTCTGCTCCACTTGGCATGATCAGTGCTACATTTGTATACAAGCAATAAACCCACAGGTCTGTATGATGGACCACATATGCCTGGCCTCCAAGCCAAAGGAGACCTCTATAAAAATTAGAATAAAATAATACTTCTTCACAAGTATTCTCTGAGCAGTTAAACAGATTTTTATATTTAGGGTATTTTCAGCATATTATGAAATCATGGATGTATACTGTCATCCACCTGTGTGGATTTGGTTACCCCATTAGGTCATGATTTATTTAGCCCTAAAACAGGTATGATGATGATGATACTTACCTCAAAGATAATTCTAAGAGAAAATTTATGTAAATAACCTAGTGCATTGCTGAACATAAACAGATTTTTTTTCTAAGGAGCAGAGGCAAATGTATAGTATGAATTACTTTACTTTAGAATATGTTTCAAACTATTCCTGGAGTATTTTGAGTATATTTAAATTTAAAAAATATGCTACATTTTAATTGCTTATTTTTAGGTTTACTTCCTTTATATCATATAATCAAACTAATTCTCAAAACCCCTGAGATTTAATTTAATGATGATATATCATGTTTGGGAGATTCAGACATTAATATATAGATCAAGAGTCAGAATGGTGAAAATAGTGTCTTCTATATCTTAAAGTATGAACAACATCAAGTGTACTTTTTCAAGGAGACATGCAAAGAAAGTAGAAATTTAAAAGGTCTTCAGATATTTATCATATATCCAAAATTCTTTTGGCAATATATGGTTCTATGGTTCTATAACTTATTCTGAGTGGCTGCCTTTTAGATTATAAGTTGTGATGCTTGGCGTGGCTTCTGATGTGTATTTAGAAAGCCCTAGATTTTATTAACAGTAGCTACCAAGCTTCCAAAATGAGAAAAGTTTCCCCCAAATCAACTTTTGGTTTTTCTTATTGAATCTCATACTTATTTTTTATTAAGATAAAACTGAATTTTAAAAAAATGTAATTAAAAAAGGGGTAAATGAGAGAAAGAATCACCTATTTAATGATTATTTTTCTTGGGGCAGAAGAGCACAAAGAAGAGCACAATAGTGCTTTGGAGACTGGGAACAAATCCAACAAATATTCAACAAAAAATCAACAAATATTCAATTTCTAGACTATTTGGTGCCAGAAATTGAACTCCAGGCCTTGCTCATTGTGGTACTGGGTATTGAACTCATACCTGATTCCTATAAGGCATGTGTCCAAATCCTTTTAGCTATTTCATCATCCCCAATAAAGATTCTTTCACTCTAGTGAAAGGACATTAATTGAATGTGATTAGCTGTTTATAAATAATGTTTTTCTCAATATAATTTACTGTAGTCTAATTTTCTTTATGGTCAACAATAAAACTCTGCTTTATTATTTTTTAATGCTCACATTTTGAAGAAGACATGTCACATGCACTGAAATCAGACAGAATAGATTCCTGACATGACTTTCATTTCTATCCTGAAAACATTAAATATAGTTTTTAAGATCTACACTACTTTTTAAAAGAGATCATTTAATGGTTGTGACTTTCACTTAAAAAATTCTAGTTATTTTATATTCTCATAAAAGTGTGTCTTCTGGAGCTGGAGCGATAGTACAGTGGATAAGGGGTTTGCCTTGCTCGAGGCCCACCCAGGTACGATTCCCAGCATCCCATATGGTTCCCTGAGCAATGCCAAGAGTAGTAATTCCTGAGTGCAAAGCCAAGAGAAACTCCTGTGCACCACTGGATGAGACCCAAAAAGCCAAAAAAAAAATGTGTCCTCTGTCAAGGAATCATTCACAACAGAAGTTTCTATACATATCATTGAATTACAGAGCACTTCATATGGCTGTGCCCCATATGCTCATCTTGTTCTAATTTCCCTATTAAGGTATCAAGTGTCAGTGCTTTTCGTAGCTATAGTAGGTTAGAAAATTCACCATGTCCACGTTACAAAATTACTCCAGAAAAATGTCAAGTTTAAAAATACTACAATAGGTAAGAAATTAATTCACAAGACCTGATAATTGGGTGTCAGAGAAATGGCATCAATTCTAGGTAAGACACTCTGTCAATTTTTTATTTTCTCTTATTATTTCATTGTGACAGCTATGAGAGAGTTGGATTTGATTCCTTTAAGAGTAATTACATTCATTGAAAATGATGAATGATATGCTGCACTTTTACTCAACTGATGATTGACATTATGCTTGAACTATATGCTCCCAGGATGTGTTTGAAATATCTTTACTGACATTCAAAAGGGCAACTTTGCCAAGATATTTTAATAAAAATTATTATTCTCTTGACATACTTCGTAAATATAAATATTTTGAGGGTTCTATTGAAAATAATTCTGGAAGAAATGGGCTTTCTTTGATGTTCCTTTTTTCCCTCCAAATGAAAGTTAAAGTCAGCACAGTAATCTACAACAGACACAAATTTACTTGACTCAGAGGCTGTTTAAATTTTCTATTGTAAAATTGGCCGTTGATGGAAACCCACCAACGGCCAAGACCAAAAGATTATAAAGCCCAGCTCCTGGAAGAGAACACTGCAGAGTCTCCTGCCTCCATGCCTGGCTGTCCTCACTGGGGCCCCTTGGAGGAGGGTGGGTTGAGTTTCCCTCCCCCCCAGCAGAGCCCCTGCAGCTGAAGACTTCCGGTTCCAGCCACAGCCATGCTTAAGACCACTCTCCACACATTTGGATGAGCCTCACGCATGAAGGAACCAGCCGAGGAAACCAGGTGTGCAGGACCCGGGGAGTAGATCTCCAAGCCTGCTCAGATTGGGACTGGGTCACCTCCACCCAGATCCCCCATCTTCCAGTATGTAGGCATTACACCCACCAACTACCCCCAGCACTGTGTAGCCAAGACCCATCAAAAGCCAAGACCAAGAGACTATAAAACCCAGATTCTGGAAGCTTATTATCTAGTTCATACTCTGGAGAACCTAGCAGCCTACCAAAAGTATCCTTCCCACATGGCAGAGTCTGGCAAACTACTCGTGGCATATTCAATATGACAAAAACCAGTAACATTGGTAGGTCTCATTCTCCTGACCCTGAAAGAGCCTCGAATGTGGCACTTTCTAAAATCTCAGGGCTAGAATGAAGGAGAGGTTACTGGTGTCAGCTTGAGGCAATTGATGAACAACAGGATAACAGTGATACAGTTATTGTAAAATTAGTTTTTATTTACAAAATAAAAGAATAAGTTATGCACATTTATTGAATAAAGGAAAATAATACAACAATAAATTAAAGATAAGATTCAACCTCCAAATTTTCTTCTCAGTGGTAGTAACTGATAATATTTTGGTGTTTCTTCTATAAACCTTTTCAAACCTATTAAAAACGCTAATATCTATTACTAATTCCTTTTAAACTGCAGTGCATGTATTTGATACTTGCTATTTACTTTTTTGATTTACAAAAGATTATGAACAACTTTCTGTTACCTATTCTTTAAATCATTAAATGATATTCTATTAAATGAATAGCTCATTTTACATTTTTACTGGGCTGGAGAGATAGCACAGTGGGTAGGGTGTTTGCCTTGAATGCGTCCAACCTGGCCGACCCGAGTTCGATTCCTCTGTCTTCAATTCTTTCACCCCTCTCAGAGAGCCCAGCAAGCTACTAAGAGTATCTCGCCCGCACAGCAAAGCCTGGCAAGCTACCCGTGATGTATTCGAGATACCAAAAATAGTAACAAGTCTCACAATGTTACTGGGGCTGCTTGAGCAAATCGATGAACGACAAGAGAACAGTGACAGTGATAGAGGATTGTTTTTATTTTTTTAAATTTTTTTCTTTAAATAAATAGATTTTATTTGGAGGATTTTTGGAGAGGGAGAGAAAGGGATAAGCAGATAAGTGGGGGAATGGAGAGTAAGAGAGAGAGTAATGCGTCTAGAGAGAACGTGGGCTTCTCTGAGGGTGGAGAGGGCCCCTACACACATCCTAGCATTAGACACGAAAGCATGAAACTACACATCTCAAGAGGAGAGATGTGAGCGACACATGTGTTCGGGCACCACATGTGCTTGGTCACGTGGGCACAAGCAGCACATGGGCTCGGGCAGCATATGCGCCTGTTTTTACTTTTTTACCTTTTGCAATGGTATGTTTTTAGTTAAAAGTCAGAAAATAAAATTGAAACAAAAGTCCATTTTATTTAATGGGTAGTTATCAAAGGTAAGCCATTTCATACAAGACACAAGATTTTCTAGACACTGTTTAGAGAAAAGGAAATGTTTAGATGCTAGTGGACTTGAGTATGGTACATTACCTTTAAAAATAAATTAGATATTGTTTTACTTCTCCGAATTGCACATAAATTTCTATGGTAGACAATGGAGACAAACTGTCTCAGCGGCTGTCATAGTCCTGGGCCCCACCTCTCTTATGAAGCCCAGAAAAGCTGATACTCACTTTCCACTGACGGCTGTACATGGGCCCGGCAGTCATTTAGTAACCTTGATGCAAAATTTGTAAGAATTAGAGATGTTTGTCCAGACACCATCAATACCAGCAGCCCTGCTATTAACTTCTCAATATATATGAAAAAACATGCTTGTATTTGTTTAAAACACTCTAGGAAAAGGTTTCTTTTACCAGTGATCAAATACTTTACTTATTTAGTGATCAGTTTCCAAGATGTAGTTCTAAGAAAATGAAATCAGAAACTTATTTTATTGTGTAATTCAGAGTTTTTCTGCAGGAATGGACCAGAATTCATTAACTAATAGTATGAACTATCAATTCTCTGAGGCTTCATTTGCCTGGAAGTGTTTCATACAAATAGAAAAGTAGCTTGAGGGGCACAATATTCAGTTTTCTTTAACAGATAGCATCAAATGGAAGGTAGCATATAAAATACTGTAACTGTTTAAAGAACAGAGATTCCTATATACAACAAAGGGGGCGGAGCTTACAGTTCCATAGGGAAAAGCCATTTGACAACAGATTTTGTTCTTCAAATAAGGCCCATTATATTGTCTTCCAAAGGCCAGTTAGTTTTTATCTTCACAAGAAGGTCCCCAATGATATTTCATAGCATTCATGAGGTTCACAAAAGCTTTCTGGATTAGAGTACTGCAGTAACCATAAACTGATGACTAAGATTGGTCAATTTCCTTGGAAAAAATCCAATTTTAAGCAGAAAAATACTAAAAGTAAAGAAAAATTATACAACAGTGAGTAGATATGGAACACTAAATTTTAGAAGCTATTCAATGTGAACAATATTATTTCTGTTGTCAGAACTCCTGAGAGTCTCCCCAGTAGCAAGTAAGGTATGAGGAAACCCACAGTTAATCAAATACTCTGCCACCAGGAAATATCCTAACAGTTCGTATTTCTCACTTTTTCAGATACACTATTAAGATAATATGTTTCTATAAACAATAGTGTTCCATAAATGTTCTTTCGTGGGTGCTGAGAACAAATGGTTCTTTAGTCCAAAAGTCATAAAAGGTGAAGTGCCAAGAGGGGTGGAGGGAGTGGAATACCTTTCATCTATATAAAAACTGTTGAGTGATGAAGATGCATGAAAATATTATCACCTCCAACTGCAAGTGGCTGACAATAAGGACGGGGAACTTGAGAAGTGTAATTGCATCAGGCTTTTCAAGTGTTCCCAGATGGCCTGTGAAGCTGCACAGTAAAGGATCATGTAGCTGAGGAAAACAACACAACCGTCCAATCTGATGATTGGATGGTCAGGGCTCTCTCATCCAAACGCTTCATTTGGTCTTCACGTGGTTTCTGTGCATAAATATGGCATAGAAATCCTCAACAAACTTACCACTAATGCTTCTGTTAGTTTTCTAATACTGTTCTCTAGTCATGAGACCCCCCTTTCACACTGGGGGGTTGGGAGGAGAAAGACATAACTAATTCACAACCATAACTACTTCACATACCAATAAACCATGTGATCTTGGCATGCTAGTTAATGTGTTTTCTAAATGTAAAATGAAGGATTGTGTTTCCACTTTAGGGAGTTGTTTATGAGAGACTGTAAATAATCTACTTCCTAAAGAGACTTAACACAGTGAACCAACTGCAGCTCTTTTATTAATACTAATTTTATCATCATTTATTATGTTTGTTTCAGTTATTCAATGCCCAAAATGTCCTTTTTCAAACACTTCATTCTCCATCTTTTCTTTATACATTCATTTAAGCATTCATCGAATTGACCAAATTTGTGAGCTATCGGTTATTTTTTTAAAATTTTTATTAGTGAGACACCATGAGGTACAGTTGTAGACTTACAATTTTCTGTGCTTGGGTTTCAATTATACAATGATAAAATTTGTACAATAAGTGCTACAAAAGTGTCTAAGATGTGGTCAGTTGGTAAAGAAATTGCAGACTGAGGAAGTAGGTAACTTGCTAGCTTTCTGGCATCTAGTCCCACCCTTTATCAGTCCAACTCCTCACTGTAACCGATCTGGCCTTTCTGAAATGCAGTTTCATCATATCCCTCCCATGCTGAACATGAACATGTTTTTTCATGTTTCAGGTCTCTTCAAAATGGTAAGCTATTTTTTCTTTTAAAAAATGGGGGTCATACCTGGTGGTGCTCAGAGATTACTCCTGGTTTTGTGCTCACAGCTCTGTGCCATTATGTGTGTGACTCATGGCAATCACCAGGAATGATGCTCTGTGCACTATCACTCCTGGTTCTGAGGGGGACCATATGCAGTTCTAGGTACTGAACCAGGGTTGTTTGCATGTAAAAAAGTGCCTTAGCCCCTGCATTAGGTCTTTGGACCTTGTAGACTATTTCTATAGGGGCCAGAAAGTAAATACGTTTGGTTTGTGAACAATATTATTTCTGTTGTCAGAACTCAAACTACCATTGTAAGTGAAAGCAGTCATGTACTGGATAGCCTAGAGGCTGTAATATTTGAATCCCTGCTATAACATACATCACACATCCCTGATTGCCTCTTGAAAAAGTCAATCCCTTCTTCCCAATTTACAATGTCTGTTTCAGTCTTACCAATTGTACAGATATGCAACAACTTGATTACCTGAGTATCTTTGATTTAGTGGTCTGTCTTCCTAGAACACTCGTGTTCTTCCCTCAACCAAGCATGCATACTTTCCTGGTTTCTGCTTGAGTATCTCTTTAAGCAGCTGCTCCTTATCTTCCTTCCACTTTGCAAGTGTGTATAATATTTTTGCCTAATATGCCCCATTTACTGATACCACAGTTAAACTGTCACAGTACTTGTTCATTTACTTGTTTTTGTCTCCAAACAGGCAGAAATTTCCCTGGAGGTGAGAGGGGACCATGTTTATTTACTTAACAAGTATTTAAGAAGCACCTGCTTCATGTCAAGGAATTTGCCAGGTGTTAGGGATTGAATAACAGACAGAAAACAGTTAAACATAACATAAATAAATTACCAAGAATACCAAATAAAGATTTTTCACTGCTTTTACTCAAAAGAAAAATGAGGAATAATGTGGACAATGGTGAGGTGGTCCAGGGTCAGGAGGCCAAGTTACTTAAAAGGAACTTAGCTTGCATAACTGGGGGCAAAAGAATGAGAGTGAGAGAAGCTAGGGGCTAAGAAACAGGGGAGCAAAGATCTTCTATAATTTTATTAGCACAGCAGGTAGGGCATTTGCCTTACATGTGGTCGACCCAGGTTCGATTCCTTCGTCCCTCTTGGAGAGCCCGGCAAGCTACCGAGAGTATCCAGCCCACACAGCAGAGCCTGGCAAGCTCCCCGTGCTGTATTTGATATGCCAAAAAACAGTAACAACAAGTCACACAATGGAGAGGATACTAGTGCCCCCTTGAGCAAATCAATGAACAAGGGATGACAGTGCTACAGTGCTATCATCATCATTATGTCTTTTAGTCTGGGGGCCACAACCTGCTGTGCTCAGGGCGTACTCCTGCCTCTGAGCATAGAGATAACTTTTGGCAGGCTCAGGGGACCTCTTGTGGTGGTGTGGGCAAGGCATGTACCTACTGTACTATGTTTCCAGCCCCCTGTTATCTTTATCAATGTAAAACAAGGAACAATTAGAGTCTGAAGATGGGTACATAGTTGGACTTTCAACCTGTCGTAAGTGATTGTAAGTATGTCTCCAAAGTAGATTCTGAGACACTAATTTTGGCTCGTGAAGTTAACTTGAGAGGTTGTGCCAGGAAGCATGATGGTGAGTGGGGAAAAAAGGAGGAAATCCAGCCAAGGATGAATTAATGAGTGAGTGTTGCTGTGTGCTACTGGGGCTCAATTTCAAGGAGAATCCTCTGCAAAACATATAAACACACATCAAAATTTCCCCACGGAGAGGCAAACACACTGGGATGTTTTATTCACCAATTTCCATTCCATATTGGTTGACAGATGCGCAGGAATTGGCTATTTAAAACATCCCAGTAACAGACTGAGCCTGTATCTGCTGCCTGAGAAAGCCCTCAGAAGAGAATCTCAGTTGTTTGAGATCGAAACCTTTGGTGTACACAAGCACCCCTCTGAAGCTGTAGGTGCCTCATCGGTAAATTAGGAAGGATATGCGAAATAAAAATGGCTTCCTCTGCAATAACTAAATGAATAATCTATTGAATGGCTAAATGATTGACAGAATGAATAATTTTTCCCTGATGGACGTAGACATATAATGAAATAAATTCAAGAAGAGAAATATGAAATAAGAGGAACAATGAAATAAGCAGAATAAATTAATAGGTAACCAAAGGTTCTTACCTCTGGGGAGTCAAGGAAAGTCCCATAGTTGCAGTTGATTTTTCCCAATCAAGGTTCAGAGTTATGTGGTAGTTTGGAATTGACTGTGGTAGGAATATTTTAATTTATTTTTTCATTTCTTCCCCATTTTTTATAATTTTATTTATTGAATCACCATGAGAGCAGTTACAAAGCTTTCGGGTTTAAGTCTTGGTCATGCAATGAAACACCCATACCTTCACCAGTGCCCATTATCCACCACCAAAACCCCCAGTATACCCCCATCTCATACCCTCCCCCTACCTGTGGGACAGATGATTTCCAAATCACTCTCTCTATACTTTGATCACATTCAATATTTTGACACCAGACCCACCATTATTATTTGGGATTTTACCCCAACACTCAGATCTGTTGAAAAGGCAACAGTAGACAATTTGTTTTCTATTGCTGGTTAAGAATAACGTATGATTCCCAGGAGTGGTATACCCCGGAGAGGCCAAAAAGTATATTCGAAGTGACATCTGCACTGGTTTGTTCATTGCAGCACTGTTTATAATAGCTAGAATATGGAAAAAATCTGAGTGCCTGAGAATAGATGACTGGCTAAAGAAGCTTTGGTACATCTACACAATGGAGTACTATGTAGCAGTTAGAAAAAAATGAAGTCATGAAATTTACATACAAGTGGTACTACATCGAAAATATTATGCTAAGCAAAATGAGTCAGAAAGAGAGGGACAGACATAGAAAGACTGCATTCATCTAGGTAACATAAAGAAACAAAATAAGAAACTAACACCCGAGAACAGCTGTGATAAATACCAGGTTGTTCACTCCATGGCTTAGAGGCCAGCCGCACACTAGGAGTAAAGGCAGCTCAGATAGAAAAGGGAGCACCAAATAAAGGGTTCTGGGAAGATCTGCCCAGGATGGGAGATGCCTGCTGAAAGTAATCTATGGACCGAATATGATTACCACCCAATGTCTCTTCTGCAGACCATAGCACCCAAAAGGAGAGATAGAACAAAAGGGAGTGCCCTGACACAGAGGCAGAGGGTGGGATGGGGGATGGGGGTGGGTGGGAGGGATACTGGGATTGGTGAGGGTAGAGAATGGGCATTAGTGGTGGGATGGGTACTCGATCATTGCATAACTGAAACCCAAGCACAACAACTTGTAAGTCTACAACTGTACCTCATGGTGTTTCACTAATAAAAAAAAATTAACATATGATGTCGCGTGGCTGTAGAAGTGGCTGCGCGATTTTGAAATTCTGAAATTTTAACAATTAAATCTGGAAGGAATTCTTCAAAAACCTGCTGGGTTCCGAGCTCTGTTCCTGAGTCTCTGGGATTATGGCTGTTAAGCAGCTTGATCAGGAGCCAGAAAGGCCATTCATGGGCGGCGACTCGGGGTCTTGTTGGGATGAGGAGGAAAGGGCCGGCTCCACCCCCATCCTGTGAGGCCCCTTGTGTCTCATCACTGAGGGCCCAAACCTGACTGTCTAGTGGCCTCAGGAGAATGGTGGCCACCAAGCTGCCTAGGGGAAACAGGTGGAGGGACAACACCCTTTCCCCCCTGGGGTGGCCCGGTGACAGTAGCCTACTGCGTGGTCTGGATGCATTTCTGCCAAATGCCACTGGGTTTCGAAATTTGTCTCTGGGTCTCTGGGATCATGGCCATTAAGCAGCTTGATCAGGAGCCAGAGAAGCCATTTGTGTGTGGGGGCTTGGGGTCTCATTGGGGTGGGGAGGAAAGGGCCGGCTCCACCCCCATCCCGTGAGGCCCCACATGTCTCGTCAATGTGGGCCCAGACTGTCCAGTGGCCTCTCGAGGATGGTAGGCAACGGGCTGCCAGGGGGAACAGACCAAGGCACAAAACCTATTCCCACCGGGGTTGGCCCAGCAACGGTAACCTACTGCAGGGACTGGATGCATTTCTGCCAAAAGCCATTGGGTTTCGAGATTTGTTTCTGAGTCTCTGGGATCATGGCCGTTAAGCAGTTCGATCAGGAACCAGAGAGGCCATGCCTCCAGTTATATAGCTGAGCTCGAGGTAGTTTGTGGTGTGTCTCCCACATACCTAACTTTTGGTCATTTACTTTCTTGGTAAACTTTGCCCCAAGTTTTTGGGGTCTGGCCAAAGGCACAGCAGCAATTTTGGGGTATCTGGAAATCTGAAGGCACCATCAGGCTGCTGATGTACTCTCCTAATAGATACAGATTGACCTGCTGGCAGAACCATACCCCCAAGGAATATTTTTAAACCATGGAAATGGGCATTTGCAATAAATATAAGTTAAAACCTCTGTAGATATGATTGTTAGCATGCATAGATTGTCAGCAATATAAACAACAATATTTGATTCCAGTCTTCAAATTGCTTGCCTACAAGACTCTTTATTCACGCTTATTTCTTTCAAAGTATCCTTTGTGCCTGGGTTGTTTACCAGGCCTTGGAAGATGTCCCTTCTCTCACTTCTCTGAAGACCAGAGAGCTCCATTACAAGAGATACATATCAGTCTAATTCTCATTTCCTCAATCTTACATTGATTTCAGCTGTCCCTTGCAAATTAACCAGAAGGATTGGTACAAAATTTCAAACATATTCCTTGTATAGTTCATTTAGTTAAAAAAGGAAACTGCTTGCTCTCTTTCTAGGGTTAAACCTTTGGATCATTAACTGTGCATGATATTCCTGTGATGGATGATTTCGGTTTTGGGATGCTTATTAACCCAGAAAATTCAAAGCAATTATTTTGATAATTTTCATCTGATGTATTTCAAGTCAGGCTGCATGTAAGGAAAAACTCTGCTGGATAATTCTGCCCACTAAAATATTATTATTTTGTTGTTAAGAAGACAATTATAGATCACCCAAGACAGCGGCAAAATGAGAGTTCATTGTAGGATTTATTTTGGTCTCATGAACTCACAGAAAGTGAATGATTAAACCAGTGGTTATTATACTGCTTATGCTTATCTTAGACTATGCTAGAGAGATGGGGTATCTGCCTTGAGGAAAACTAAGTTGTTGGGAAAAGATGGAAACACAGAAGTTTCAAAATTGTACTTGGGTTAATGGACTTGATCAGGGCACAAATGGAAAGATTAGTGAGTACACTGAATTAATAGAGGAAAAAAGTGAGAACTGAAGGTTAATATATAGCAGTGTTTGGAGAAAATAATAAAGTTATGCACACATATAAACACCATTTCTCATCGTCAAATTGCTTTGGTCGATAAAGTGTTGACCTTAAATGCTGAACATTCTTTCTAAATCTTTTCTGTCATCTCTTTCCACTCCCCATACTCTGTCCCCACAATCTATTCTCTTTCCAGGACCCACCCCTCAGTTATTATTCCATCATGACTGCATAAAGAATGTTTCCTCATCTTTTCCATAATCCAGAAGGTAATATTATCTCTATAGGACTTGTCATTAGTCATGCTTTGCCAAGCATTGATAAGACACATAATCCTTCCTTTTGCTAATATTATTGACCTTTCAAGAGCAAAAATTACCAAGCTAAGGAAGTTTATAACTCTTTGCAACTTTTTCCTAGAGTCTTTAAAAATCCTCTATCTGATGGAGGGTAAAATTAGAGAAAATGAAAAATGAGGGTAAGGGAAAGGAAAGAGAAGTTAGGGAAGAAGGGTGAAGAAAGTTGGTTAAATGAACTTGCATGTTTATGTTTGTGGAACATTCAAGAGACACACAAATGATTTCAGTCCACAAACTCATCATGGCATATTCCTGGGAAAGAAAGACTAGTTCTTTGATAGTTGACAGTACTATACAGGTGGCCAAAAATTGTTTGTCCTATCCTACAACAAATTAAAGGAATATTGACTTGATAAACCTAGAGCAGCAGGATTCTTGTTGCAGCTATAATCTAGCTTATTTTTGGCAAATAAATTTTCCTCTCTAGTTCCACTATTTATACTGGTGTCATAGCAGTAGAATGAGAATATTGAGGAGGGTGAGAAAGAGAAAGAGAGTATGGAAGTGGAGTTGGAGTGAAGGAAGAAGAGGAGATGAAGACAATGAAGAAGACTTTAATGATGCTGTAGTCTACGTGTTTTCAACTCATGTACAAAGAGTCATGTGAGGCATTCTATGTCTGTCCCTCTCTTTCCGACTCATTTCACTTAGCATGATACTCTCCATGTCTATACATTTATAAGCAAAGTTCATGACTTGATCTCTCCTGACAACCGCATAGTATTACATTGTGTAGATGTACCAAAGTTTCTTTAACCAGTCATCTGTTCTAGGGCACTTGGGTTGTTTGCAGATTTTGGCTATTGTGAACAGTGCTGCAATGAACACATAGGTACAGATGTCATTTCTACTGTGATTTTTCGTATCCCTGGGATATATTTCCAGAAGTGGTGTTGCAGGGTCATATGGAAGCTCAATTTCTAGTTTTTGAAGGGCTTTCCATATTGTTTTCCAGAAAGGTTGGACCAGTTGGTATTCCCACCAACAGTAAAAGAGCGCCCCTTTTCCCCCACATCCACACCAGCACTGGTTGCTTTTGTTCTTTTGAATGTATGCCAGTCTCTGTGGTGTGAGATGGTATCTCATTGTTCTTTTTATTTGCGTCTCCCTGACTTGTGATGTGGAGCATTTTATCATGTGCCTTTTGGCCATTTGTATTTTTTTTTTTTGAGGAAATTTCTGTTTATTTCTTCTCCCCATTTTTTGATGGGCTTGGAGGGTTTTTTTCTTGTACAATTGTGCAATTCTACTAGTGTCTTATATATCCTGCATATTAATCCCTTACCAGATGGGTATTGAGTAAATATTTTTTCCCATTCTGTTGACTCTTTCTGTATTTTGGTCACTGTTTATTTTGAAGTGCAGAAGCTTCTTAGTTTGATGTAGTCCCAATACCACGCTGTTTTAATTAGTACTTCTTTGTAATATAGTTTGAAGTTGGGGAAGGTGATGCCACCGATCTTCTTTTTCCCAAGGATTGCTTTAGCTGTTTGTGGGGGTTTATTGTTCTATATGAATTTCAGGAGTGTTTTGTCTATTTCTTTGAAAAATGGCTTCGGTATCCTGAAGGACTGCACTCATTTGTGGAGTATAGAATAACATAGCATGAGACTGACACCCAAGGGCAGTAGATATAAGGACCAGGAAGATTGCTCCATAGTTGGAAGCCCTCCTCATGAGCAGAGGGGAGAAGGCAGATGGAATAGAGAAGGGATCACTAAGAAAATTATGGCTTGAGGAATCTGTTGTGATGGGAGATGTGTGCTGAAAGTAGATAATGGACCAAACATGATGACTTCTCAGTGCCTGTATTGCAAACCATAATGTCCAAAAGTAGAGAGTATGGGGAATATTGTCTGCCATGGAGGCAAGGGGAGGGTTGGAAAGTGGGGGGGGGGGGTATGCCGGGGATATTGGTGGTGGGGAATGTGCACTGGTTGGAGAGATGGGTCTTTGATCATGTGTGATTGTAACCCAAACATGAAAGCTTGTAACTATCTCACGGTGATTCAGTAAAATTAAAAAAAGAATCATGTGAGGCAAATACTCTCTTTTCCCACCCAACATTGACCTTCCATTGGTTCAAAACTTGGTAAGTGGTTTTTTTTTTTTAAATTTAGTTACCTATACTCAGAACTTCCCCTTGTCCACCTACACTTTGGAGGTGACATCTTCTCATTCATCCTCAAAGTCTTAGATTATGTGTGACAATCTCAGACATGACTGTCTATAACAGTTTCCTCACAAATCACTTAACACATGTGTAAGTTCTTTCTCCATTCAACCATAAACTAAATTGTGGGCATGGGACTCCATCTTTCTCTTTTCATGCTTTTTACTTTTCTCCACCATTTGGCACATAACAAGTACAACCTTAAACATCTGCTGAAGTGTGAATTAATCCCAGTTTAAGAAACATAGAAACTGAAGTTTGAAGAAGTTGAATAATTTGCTCATTGACGGTCAACTAGGAATTTGACTCAAGCTTAGTTCTGCCTGACTCCAGTCCTTTACTATCTCGGTTGGCTTGACTTGGAGGACTTCCAAGAGAATATGTGGTAGGATTTCAAAATTTTCATCACATTTTATATTTCTCTACACCACCAAGAGAACTTGGACTACCCTAAAAAGTGTTCATTTCTAATTACAGAACCAGGTCCCTTGATAATATACTGTGAAGAATTTTATTTTACTCCCCTGTATATGGAATCAGCCACCCCTGTAATAAGTTATTCACTCATCAGGATTTTTCTCTTTCAGAGTAATACAGACATTATCTGTTTAATCTTCACCAAACTAATGTGTAATTGATGTCAGTAACACTGTGTGATTTTCCTGTAATCAGAAAGGATTGTTGGGAAGGGAGAAACGGAACCAGAAAACCCATAGGGGACATATTTAACTCAAGAACAATGTCTTATGTTTTCAGAGTTCAACGGAAGTTAAAGAAAACGCAGTAGTATGCGTGGTTTCAATAGTCTGACTCCTTCTTCCCTGCAGCTAACATTTTGAACTAGTTAAATACATAATTATCTTTCCATCTTAAGTTTATTATATGGTAGCATTAATAACATCTTATATACAAAGCACTTTTAATACAATATGAAAAATGAAAAGCCAAGGATACTTTTTCTATAGATGTTAAGCACTGAATAACAGAATTGATCATTATACCCTTCAAATCTTAGTTGCTACTTTTTAAATATTTTAAGTCATTGTGCCACAATTCATTAAAGGGATATTAAGGGATATTAAACATCACTTTCTCTTTCTCTGTCTCTGTCTCTCTCTCATACACACATACACACATATGCAAGCACATATAAACAATTGTTATCAATAGAAAATATGATCAAATATATGCCTGGGCTAGATTTGTCATTTTATAGTAATCATGATGGACAATTCTTCCTACCCTTTATGTGTCCAAGAGATGATTACACACTTAGGAATGTTGACTCAGGAAAGTTCACATGTGTGAACAAATAAATACAAATAAGTACCAAACAAATATTTGCATTAATGTGAGGCTATGCAAAAATACATTCTTCATATATTAAATTTTTTCAGTGATTTGGTAAGCAGAGAATATCTCTGTTTTACAGATAAGGATACTTGGTCAGGGAAGTGGTCATCTGCAAAGCCCTAGTGAAAGTCTATCACTCCTTTCTTCTGGAAGAAATATTCCTATAAAAATTATCATGACATGACTTATGATAGTTCAAGGATTGAGACACTATAATATGAAGAAACCTAGATGTAAGCATTGAGCAATGAAAATTACTTACTCCTTATTTTTACCATGCCAAGAATTAATCAAAAAAGCATGCCTTATCATGACAAATGAACACATCCTCACAACATAGATAATTTTAGCTTCCTTTTCATCCTGGCATTGTGTGTATTCTTGACAAACAAGAAAAAATGAGCAAAATACAGTTTTTCTATACTATTTGGATATTGGTTTCAAGGGACTGGTGGTCATAAAGGTTCAAATAGATATTGAGTCTAAATTTACTATTTTATGGCCTCAAGCATCTTACCATGGAGGTCATTCACCTCTATTTAAAGTAATAATATTTATTAAAATGTATTGTGTACTTATTCTGTGTGAAAATATATGCTGTTTCACAACCTCCAGACACGTAAAATATTTTGTTCCTACAATAATCACTGTATCTTTTGTCAAAGTTGCTTACTTTGACAAATGATAGTGTTAAAAAATTTAAAAATAACTACTTTCAAATACTTATTTTTAAATACTCACTTTAAAGCTAATAATACACATCACACAAGTGATCCACAAGATAATGTGTGGATCTTCCCCTGTGAAGATTTTATTGTTAGCCAATTTTTTTTCTTATAAAGTTAAGTGCGTCATTGGGACAAAGAGTTTTGAGGCTTTTCTTCCGAAATTGGTTAATCTGAAGTGACGTGTGTTATGGACAGCAAAAATGTTGCCTTTGAACTTTTGACTGGACAGGCTGATTTAGCCACTTAAACAAACAGCCTTCTTTCCACAAACTGTGCCTCTTTTCATAAATAGCAAAATCAAACAAGACTTGTCAAGGTGTGGGAGTTTTAAACCATCTCTCAAGGTCACATTCAGAGCATATATATTCAGACATCTCTTGCTATGTTGCCTGAACCAGTGTTCTTAGAAGAAGCCTAAGCTTCTGTAAGAAATTGAATTCCAAAATTAACATAAAATAAAATAAATTGGGAGTGTGACTGAATGGGCTAGTTCACATTATAGATTTTCTTTGGAAATTAAATTTAAATTTTGTTGAATTTAGTCAAACTTTTCTTTCCATTTTCGTTCTCCCCCACCCACTCAGTTTTTGTTCTTTCTTACAAACTTTTCTGGGTTTCTGCTTCTAATGCTCTGTCCCTGGTTCTTAAAGATCCAGTTGAATAAGATATTAACTGCTAACCCATGCTTTTCAATAGTATTGAAAGCATTGCAAGAAAGTACAAACAAGTACCATAAAGCACGTTAACTGCTAATCAGTGGTTTTTAACAGTAACACTGAGATCTTGTGCTCCAAAGAAGGGGTTGGCTTTAACAGACACTGAAATCTTGGGCTCTAAAATAATACTGCTTACATTTTCACCTACCCTTCAACTCATGAGCTCTATAAACATCTGATGACACCTTAAAATTATGCATTGTTTCAAAAGACAAAACATTCATTGCATAACATCATAGCAAATAACAAGAAGAAACGAAGGCAACACCGCCAATGCTTTCCTGCTGGAAACGTATTGTTAACCACTGGGATATTGCTTTTGAGTGATGTGAGATTATTTTACTATCATCGAAGATATGGCCGCTATTTACACACTTAAACATCATTATTTATTTATTTATTTATTTATTTTAATTTTTATTAGTGAAACACCATGAGGTACAGCTGCAGACTTACAAAGTTTTGTGCTTGGGTTTCAGTTATACAATGATTGAGTACCCATCCCTCCACCAGTGCCCATTCCCCACCTGCAATGCTCCCAGCATCCCTCCCACTCCCTCACTCCATCTCCATTCCACCCCACCCCTGTGGCAAGGCATTCCCTTTTGTTCTCTCTCTCCTTTTGGACACTGTGATTTGCAAAAGAGGCATTGAGTGGCAATCATGTTTGGTCTATAGTATACTTTCAGCACGCATCTCTCATCCTGGGAGGATCCTCCCAGCACCCTTTACTTGGTACTCCCCTCTCTATCTAAGCTGCCTTTTCCCCCAGCATGTGTGGCTGGCCTCCAAGCCATGGAGTGAACCTCCTAGTACTTATCTCGGCTATTCTTGGGTGTTAGTCTCCCATTTTGTTACTTTATATTCTCCAGATGAATGCAGTCTTTCTATGTCTGTCCCTCTCTTTCTGACTCATTTCATTTAGCATGATACTTTCCATGTAGTACCACTTGTATGTAAATTTCATAACTTCATCTTTTCTAACAACTGCATAGTACTCCATTGTGTAGATGTACCGAAGTCAAACAGAATTATTTTGGCCTTGTGTTTAATTTTTCTCCATGTACTATCATTCCAGTTTGCCAAAGTGTTTTTTTCAGACATTCATTCCCCAATCCTCATCATCATTCTGGCTTTCATTTTCTAGTCTAAACCAAAATATGATTCCACAAATCAGAAGAACCATAAGCTCACTCTGGATTGATGTTAACCTCTTCATATTTTAATTTTTAATTTTTATTAAGGAACCATGATTTACAAAGTCATTGATTGTTGAGCCTTAGACATATAATATTCTAGTACCATTCCCACCACCTGTGTCAACTTCCTTCCAACATTGTTCCCAAAGTCCCTGTAGTCCCTGATGGTTCCACCCCACACCCTCGCGGCGCCCCGTGGGGGGGTCGGGTGGGAGGGGTGGCTGGTACTTCTTAAAGTTGGGTTGTTGTACTTTGTAGCTCATATTTTCAGTATTAGATACTATGCTTTAATGGATGTATATTATTAGGTCAATATCACCCAAATAAATGCCTTCTCTTTTATTTCTTTGTTCTCCACAGCTTTTTGCAATCTTTGCATTTGCAACATGCGGTGGCTATTCTGGAGCCCTGCGGCTGAGCGTGGACTGCGTCAACAAGACCGAAAGTAACCTCAGCATTGATGTAGCATTTGCTTACCCATTCAGGTAGGGAATGCGATTTGTGCTTACTGCATTCAAAAAGGACATTTATTTTCTTCTTGGTTTTTAAAAAGAAAATATGGTCTTCTATGGACATATAAGTAAATGAAAGCATTCTGTCAGAACCTGCAAAATATAAAGGTAAAAAGGTAAAGGCCCTCCCGTTGATCGTCGATTTGCTCGAGCGGGCCCAGTAACGTCTCCATTGGAGACTTTGTTGTTACTGTGTCTGGCATATCGAATACTCTCGGTAGCTTGGCGGGCTCTCCGAGAGGGGCGGAGGAATCGAACTCGGGTCGGCCATGTTGGCCGCTTGTAAGGCGAACGCCCTACCCGCTGTGCTATCGCTCCAGCCCTGCAAAATATACTAAGAAGTAAAGCAAAATATCCTAAGAAGTAAAATTAACACTCAACACCTCCATGGGAGAGCATATTTAATGATAATTAGCTCCCCTCTAAAAAGAAGAATGCGGGGTTGGAGCAATACCACAGCAGGTAGGGTGTTTGCCTTGGATATGGCCTACCAGTGTTAGAGTTCCAACATCCCATATGGCCCACCAAGCACAGGCAGGAGTAATTCCTGAGTGCAAAGAGAGTCAGGAGTAACCCCTGTGCCTCGCCGGGTGTGACCCAAAAAGAAAAAAAAAAATAAAAATTTTTAAAAAATTAAAAAAATAGGGACCAGAGAGATAGCACAGAGGGTAGGGTGTTTGCCTTGCACACGGCCGACCCAGGTTTGATCCCCAGCATCCCATATGGTGCCCCAAGCACCGCCAGGAGTAATTCCTGAGTGCAGAGCCAGGAGTGACCACTGAGCATCGGTGAGAGTGATCCAAAAGGCAAAAACAGAAAGGAAGGAAGGAAAGAAAGAAGGAAGGAAGGAAGGAAGGAAGGAAGGAAGGAAGGAAGGAAGGAAGGAAGAAAATGCTGATGCAAATGGCCCATTATCAGTCAAGACATCTCTCAAGACAGCTGCCACCAGATATGTAATTCCTTCTTTCCTACTTGTAACCTCAGTCTCATCGTCTCTCACGGTCTCTCAAATTTTAAGTTCTGTTTTACCTTCTTTAATGACTTTCCCCAAAAGGTGTTATAGGAGCAGGCAATATAAAGGTCACTCTTTCTGATATAAAAAAAAAAAGCAACAGGCACTAAGATTGAATACATTGCTCTCTCTCAAACTGGAAAAGAGTAACAAGAAGAGAAACCAAAAGATGAGTAATGAACAGAGTAATATTTTATTTCACAATCCACAGGTAAATGTAATTTGAGAAGTCCCTCAGGAATTTACAGAATTCAGCTTCATCATTTTCTTCTGAAGACATATTGCTGATCCAACTATAGGCAACTTGAGAAATTATATACAAACGTTTTTGCCCTTTATAAATACAGTTACCCACTCATTTGATAGTGTTTAACTTGGGTTCTGAAACAAAGGCTATCAATCACTGTATTTTCTGTAACAGGATTTTACTTCCAAGTATTAGTTGACTCCTAAGAAGTTTTTCATACGGAAAAACAGTCATTGAAGGTGAAGCTGGGAAGAAAGTGCCTGAATCAGCACGTGATTTTTAAGAATTTTTATTTATTTATTTATTTATTGGCTTTTTGGATCACACTCCGCAATGCTTGAGGGTTACTCTCCTGGCTCTGCAGTCAGGCCTTGCTCAGGGGACAATATGGGATGCCCAGGATTTAACCCATGTCTGTCCTGTGCAAGGCAAACATCCTACCCACTGTGCTGTACTATTTTTCAAACCCCTCACCAGGTGCTTTTGCTTAACATCACTCTGCTACATGCATTGTCCTACCTTCTCTATGGTCTCCTAAGAACCTTGGGTCTCATAGAAGTAATTTAAAAAATCACTATTCTAGAGCAAACTAAGAAAGCTTTTTGCCACTCTATTTTAATCACATCTGTACAGCTCCCATTAAGGAATTAGGATAAGTGTGTCTCCTTTAAGTAATGCCTTACACTTTTGTTCAAGTCTTGAGCACCTTAGAGATAATGGCATCATCTCAATTATGCTAGTATTGCAACTTCCACAGGACATTTGGATGCTTGAAAATGTTGTGGTATTATCTCCATGGGAAAGAGTTCAATAATAAGTAACAACATCTAGAATTCATATAGATTATTTTGAAGTCTTTTATTTCAGAACAAGTTGAGTTAGCAAGATTTTGGTGATGGAAATCTTTAAAACGTTATTTTCTCTTAAAATGTCACAAGTCAATACCAATGATTTGATGATAATCTTAGAAATAAAATAAGTGGAGTCAGCAGCTTATACTCTACTTATTGCAAGCACAAGGAAGACAATAAACTCTTCTGCCAAGTCATTTGAACAAAAATAATTATTCTGTAAGTGACAGATCAAAGTTACCCTATTTCCTTACCAGATTATCAACTATGAGTGAGAAAATGTCAATTCCAAAAATTTTAGTTTCCAAAATGTTTGGGTACGTTTAACAAATATAACAAAGTGTGTTACTACCTTATATCACCACATGTACTGATTTTTTGCTCATAAAAGAGGAACTTACAATATAGCAATGTGTTATTTTACTATGAGAATAAAAAAATTTTGTCACCTAACATTTTGATTTATAAAAAAAACAAGTAGTATTTACATATTTCTATAATGTGCGAATTTTCTATAAAATCATTAAAGAATTTGGAAGGGGTGGTTCTGAACTTAATGTTCTTAGCATTTTATTTATAGAAGTGTGGAGCAGTTTCTTATTTCAAAGAATTTTAATGTATTTGGAGAAAACCTACTTGTGGAAATGCCAACTGGCAATTTGCATTTATATACTAAGGTTGTCAAATGAGAGACAGAATAAGAGAGAGGATTATGGGTGTAAAAATATTTATTATGGCTTCAAAAATATTTATGACAAGGTTAGGTTTTAATTGATAAATATATGATGAGACAGGAAAATACTTATTGACAGGCAATACTTACTGCAAGTGCATAAAACATTGATTAGACATGCTTAGGAATTTTGTAATATGCCATCATCACTAAATCAACTTTGTGTAGGAAATAAGTATTATTCTGAGAATACTAAATGAAATATTCATATAGAATATAAAATTTTATTAATTTTGATAATATATTTTATAAACTTTAATAATTTTAATGTACTCGCGCGTGACCACCTCGTTGATGGCCGAGCGGCCCTTCTTCTTCTCGCCGCCCTTCTTGGCGGGCGCCATCTGCGCGGGACACGGCGGTGAGACCCCGCGAGACCCCGGCCCGCCCGCCCGCGCCCCCGCCGGCCGCCCCGCGCGCGCCCCGCCGAGGATGGACGCGGATGGACGAAGGCCGCGGCCGCCCGCACTCACGGTCCGACCGGGGAGAAAGGAAGGGCTGGAGCGATAGCATAGCGGGTAGGGCGTTCGCCTTACAAGCGGCCAACATGGCCGACCCGAGTTCGATTCCTCCGCCCCTCTCGGAGAGCCCGGCAAGCTACCGAGAGTATTCGATATGCCAGACACAGTAACAACAAAGTCTCCAATGGAGACGTTACTGGGCCCGCTCGAGCAAATCGACGATCAACGGGAGGGCCTTTACCTTTACCTTTACCTTAATAATTTTAATATAGACTAAAATGTATAGGGTGTTTGAAAATAAGTTAAGTACAGCAAAAATATATAATGAATTAAAAGAATAAGTTAAAGTGGTTTTGGATAAGATTTTAGAAACATTTGAATTCCCAAATTATTCACTGGGAATAAGTCAATGATGATGAAAGAAAGAAAGAAAGAAAGAAAGAAAGAAAGAAAGAAAGAAAGAAAGGAAGGAAGGAAGGAAGAAGGAAAGGAAGGAAGAAAGGAAAGAAAGAAAAAAGGGATGGAAGGGATGGAGGAAGGGAAGGAAGGAGGGAGGGAGAAAGGAAGGAAGGAAGAAAGAAAAGAAAAAAGGGATGGAAGGGATGGAGGGAGGGAAGGAGGGAGGGAGGAAGGAAGGAAGGAAGGAAGGAGAGAGAAAAAAGAATGAGGAAAACTACATTGAAGCAATAGATTTGGGTTTGATCAGCAGAATTTGAGGGGTTTCCCAAAAGGGAGTTTTATGCTAAATACTATGTAAAATGAGAGGAAAATTCTGAAAAGGCAGACAAAGAACTGACTAATGGAATAAAAGTTAAATTATGGGAGAATAGAGAACATCAAGATAGCTAGCAGAACAAATTCATAGGGTTAGATTATGAAAGGCGGCCATAGTTAAATGAATTAAGAAAAGGATTGACTAGGAGTGACTAGTGATGGAGGGCATGGGAGACAAAGCAGTACAAATGAAATGAAGTGGAATAACCAAGACAGAGTAGATTTCAAGAGAAAAGAAAACTTCGTGCATGTTACTGTTCACTTATATTATTTTTAAATCAAAGGCAAAACACTATGAAAAAAGGCCTTTAGAAATACCTAATAGTGCTTATTATGGGATGTTCCTAAAATATTCTGTAAGAAAGAAAGTTTTCCAGGCTTTTAGAAAATGGGAAATAGAATTTCGTATGTGCTCCTTCAAAGACTTATGAAAGCCTAACGACTCCACAAACTTATTTTATGCTTTGTGTTTTCCAAAGTGGGTAATAATCTCCACCCCAAGTCCTGGTACTGGAAGGATCTATAAGTTTCCAGTGAAATTGAGGGATTTCTGTTCGAGTAAAGAAGGTAGCTTTAAGGAGAGTGCTCAGTGACTTTAATATTTCTGTAAAGGAGGCAATAATCAGAATAAATCTAGAAAACTTATGAATGGTGTTTGTGGAGAACTAGGTCCAATTTATAAATGATCTTATAGCATATGTGTTTAATCTTGTTTCTTCTGAGTAATCATCTTATTCAATGACCTGGTGTTCACTTTCCATTAAAACTAGATAATAGTAAAGATTTCTAATAGTTGCACACCTTCTGTCATTTGAGAATAACTGAATAGAGAGAATAATAGAAACTTCATAATGAAGAATGTTATTGTGTCGTTTCCATGTCATAAGATTTCATCTTGATAAAAACATTTTTTGTCAGTTTCATGCATTCTGGTGAATGTGTTGTTAGTAATCACTCTTTTAAATAGTTAACAACATTGTCCTTAATTAATTTATCCTAGAGACATAACTATAAGTGTAGAGAAAATATGTAAACAAAGGTATTTATTGTTGTTTTAACTTCTATAAAATTAGGGAAAATTTTCATATAAAAAACAGGGAATTGGCAAAATTAAATTATGTTGCACCATAAAATGAAATGCTGGGGAGCTATTTAAAAGTAATTTTCTCGAAGAGTATTTAAATATATGTGAAATGTTCCCAATATTGTATTAGGTGACAAAGCAGAATAATAGAGTACAAATATAATGATTCAGATTATGTTTTTCTTTATACTAGCTAACTTTATGGCCGACCCGAGTTCGATTCTTCTGCCCCTCTCGGAGAGCTTAGCAAGATACAGAGAATATTTCACCCGCTCGGCAAAGCCTGGCAGGCGTGACATATATGATATGCCAAACACAGTAACAGGTCTCACAGTGTTACTGAGCCCGCTCGCGCAAATTGATGAAATGAACAAAGGGAGGACAGGGACAGTGACAGTGACTTTATACTGATACTGCCATTGCTGATGATATCTCCTAGGTGGACTAAGAGATAGCATAAGGATTAAGGTGCTTGCCTTGAATGTGATCCTCACATGTTCAATCAGAGCACGACTTATGGTCCTCTGAGCACCAGTGGATGTGACCCTGACCACAGAGAATGGAGAAAGTATTGAATTCCACCATATGTGCCATTTTCCCATTTTTTTAAATCTCCAAGTCTCTCACCATTCACATCTACACTTTTTACTATATACCCTTACCTCAGTTTACAGCCAAAGGAATTTGCTTGGTCAGTCTGCTAGGACAGGCCAGAATGCTTGAGCGTCAATTCCTACTGGCAACACTCATCCAGTCACAAATGTGAGTTGGCAGATAGTCCAACTCCTTCATTACTTATGGGGTGAACCTCCAAGATATATTCTTTGCCAACCCTTAGGAATGCCCAACAAGCTAGTTGCACTATAGTAAAAAATCGATGCAGCTCACCCATTATTACCTCATTTCCCTTTTCTGTTCTCAAATCTTCACTATCCTCTTTGTGTTTCCAGGCATTTATCTTCTAAAGACAAATCACTAACATCATGATTTTGTAAACTGCTTCTGGGAAATTCAATCTAAGACACTAGAATTGCTTAAATTTCCAACCCTAAAGTGGATATTTGACTAGGTAAGTAGATAGATAGATAGATAGATAGATAGATAGATAGATAGATAGAGAGAGAGAGATAGGGAGAGAAAGAGAAAGGGAGGTAGATAGGGAGATGGTGCAGTGGATAAGGTGCTTGTGTGCATGTTGACAATCCACATTTGATTCGCGGGCACAGTGTATGGTCCCCCAAACTCTGCCAGGAATGATCCCTGAGCATAGAAGTAAGCTCTGCTGACTTCCAAATCCCCCAATAAAAAATAATTTTAAAATAAACTTGATAACAGATGTGTATCTCTTTTACCTTTTTCCCCAAATCATGTTAGAAAGTATTATTTGTTGTATAGCCAGCTTGGTAGAAAATCAGTACCTCTGATTCAGAACATGTCTCACGGTTCTCAGCTGAGGCCTCATCTATGAAGTCACAGTTGATTTTTTTTCTATTATGGTATTTTAACATGTATAGTAGACACTTTCCAACAGACACTCATTGTGTTTCAAACTTGGTTTCATATACATTTTATAATAGATAACTGCTTGTTTTTTTGAGATACTCCATGACTCCAAAATGAGTTTTGTGTAAAATATAGTCTCTCAAGTCGATCGATCTTAAATACATTCTCTAAACTTCTGATTAGTCATATAGCTTTTCTCATAGGTACCCAAACAGCAAAAACTAAATCATACTTTGAGAGATTATGTCATTATTATTGCATTAAAATTTTTATCTACTTACAGGTAGGAAGATTATGAATGAACCAGATATTTCCAAACTTGTGACATTTTTGAGATTTTCTACATTAAGTATTAAAAAATTATGGGGGAAATATACTCAGGCTACATAATGCAGTTTGAACTCTTGGAGAGGACTACCTGGGCTCAGATCCCCACTTTGCTACTTATTACCTATGCTATGTTAAGAAAATTTTGCTTCCTGGGGTAGGAGTCATAGTAAAGCACATAGAGCACCTGCCTTGCACACAGCCAAACAGGGTTTGATCCCCAGCATCCCATATAGTCCCCCAAGTCCACCAGAAGTAACCCCTTGCAGAGCAAATTAAGCTCTGAGCTTGAGTTGTTGGCCCATAAAACAAAACAAAACAACAAAAGAAGAAAAGAGAACAATGGTTTCTATGTAATTTTTATCTGTGAGACAGTAACATTATCAATCTCAGTGTATTGAACGAAATAAATCAAATATGCAGTGATTAAAATAAAACCTGACTGACAATAAATTCTCCTTCAGTATATTTTTTTCACATTCATAATCAAGGAAAAGTAATTAAAGTAAAGAGCCAAACAGGATAATTTTTCTAGTTAATTAGAAAAAATACCTTCAAGGCTAAAATATGACCTGTTATATTGTTATAATTTTTATTATATTTTTATTTTTATATTTTTCCCTAGGGGTGAAAATTCTCATTTCTCTTAGTCTCTTCTATCCTAATATACAAACATTAAAAGGTGTGTACATATTTCACTGTCTAACATTCATTAACTTGTTTTGGTTGCCTTGAGAGTGTTATCAAGCCTATTTTTTTCTCATTGAATTATTGGGAGAGAAAAAACCACCCCAAATGATACATCAGATAATGCTCAGTGTTACTAGTGTGATGCTTTTGGGTGTTTTGAGTTTACTGAGATGGGAGAGAGTTTGAGAGTTAGCCTTGTAATTCTTGAAAGAGAAAATGAGCAAGTATCCTTTTAAATGAAGAGCAGATTAGCTGGAGCTCCTTTGTTGAGCTGGGCACCAGCTACATCAATCCTCATCTTCTTCCTTTTTGATTCTCCCACTCTTATTTGGAAGGTGCTGCCGGGTGGAAATAGATGCTAGGAAAGCTATGTAAATTGAACCATTATCTGGAAATCCTAGCTCTGATGTAGGAAGAGCATTTTTCCTAACATCCATACCCTAGAACAGTGTTAATAAACATTTTTATTAGTAGTACCAATTTCAGGAAGATAAAAATGTTAAGGGATGCAATTATTTCTATCTTATGTTCAGGAAATGCTGTTTTTCCGATTACATTTAAGCATCCTTGATTGTTTCTCATTATGAAAAGGTTTTACTCTCTTTGGCTAAGATTGCAGAAAATTTATAGCTACAGTACCTCACTTTAATGCTTAAAGTACCTTAAAATAAATGGTGCATGTAGTGAGAACTGGTTGGTCTATGAGGCTAAGTCAGAGGAATAGACAGTGGAGGCTGAAAGCATGAGCCAAACTGTACTTCAAATCCAAATTTTGTTACCTTTGTAAAAGACAAGTTATAATCTACCAGATTCAGGTTTTCATATTGTAAAAAGGAAATAATAACAGAACTGTCCTCACCCTGTGATTGTGATCTTTCATTTAGGTTTTTACATGTGTTGCATGCATGCGTTTGTATAACACTTCAAGTTTTCACTAAATTGGACCATTGTCATTTGTATTATTACCAGAGTCTAATGTGAACTGGCTCCTTAGTTCAGTTAGTTCACAGACTCAGACAAGCATATATGAGAATTTTTATAATAAAGATTTTTATTATAAAAAATGTTAGGGGATGTCTGTATAGATCATAGAAAATATGCATATTAGCTTCTGGGATAGCAAAAAGTGGGAGGGTTAATGGAAGGGGTAAATTAAAAACATGGAACAGGACCTATGTGGCAGGAAGATGGGACCAGGGAGAGAAGAAGCAGTGAGTGGGGAGCAGGGACCACGGCAGATACAGTCGTTAAGGGAGACACTGTCCAAAATTACAAGACAAAAGGAAAGAAAGAACCCTGGCTTCACTGTTGCCCTCCAGCCTCCCACCAGAGCTTCAAATTGGCCAAGTCAAACTGGGAGGACAATGATAAGATCAAACTCCTGAGATGCAGAGCAGAGCAGGAGAGGACTAGAGCATGGAATTGAGAACAGAGAGTGACAGTGATTAGCAGAATTCCTCTGCATCTCAATTTCCTCATTGACCCAATGGGAAAATAGGATT
This sequence comes from Sorex fumeus, assembly GCF_029834395.1. NCBI lineage: Eukaryota > Metazoa > Chordata > Mammalia > Eulipotyphla > Soricidae > Sorex > Sorex fumeus. The sequence continues at coordinate 64,830,504 of NW_026606129.1, forward strand.
GAGGGTTTTTATTTTAAACATAACAAATATGCTAAGAATTTCCATTAGTTTTGCTTGAGTTTATTTTTTTAATTAAGGTAACATTAGCTTATAAGAGTGTGTTTAAATATTTTAAGAAAAGAGTATTTCCCACTACCAGTGTCCCAGTTTCCCTCATGCCCCACTCCCTGCTGCTATGTTCGGCACTTTTCTTCTCTCTCTTTCCCTCCCTCGTTCCCTCCCTCGTTCCCTACCTCCCTCCCACTCTCCCTCTCTCTGTCTCTGTCTCACTCTCTGATTCTGTCTCTGTCTCTGTCTCTTTCTCTCTCATGAAGTAATAGTGCTGAAATATTATGGGACTGAAATCCAATCATGAACAACTTTGTAACTGTGTACCTCACTGTGATTCAATTAAAAAATCGATTTCTATTTAAAAGAAAAGAGATTTACCACACCATGATGACCTCCAAAGTGCCAATATCTGACACCATTGCCCAAGGTTCATTCCCTCTTGTTCCCCACTCCTTGGTACTCTCAGTCCTGTCTTCAGAGCCTAGGGGTTCATAGTCCCTGGACGTCATCTCTTCCCTTGCTTTGTTTCTTTACATTAAGAAAGAAGTAGGGGCTCTACAGAGCCATTGTTCAGCTGGTAGGGCACTTGCCTTGCATGTTTCCACCCTGGGTTCCATCCCTGGCACCATCTATGGTTCCCTGAACCCTGCCAGGGTGATTCTTGAGTACAGAGTAAGGAGTAAGTCCTGAATACCTCCCAAAGTGGCCTAGAAACCAAAATCAAAACAAGCAAAGAAGAAAAGAGAGACATATACCTCTGATTCTATAAATATTGGTACACATCACTCCTTTTCAGGGTAACAATTGCACGTGATCTTGTCAGAGAACCCTAGAGCGCCCTGCTGCATCTAATCGAGGCAAAAGCAAAAATGCAATTTAGTAACTTTAGCTACGTCTCTTTCAGCACCAGGGCTTGCTTTGATATTTGTCCTACTTAGGTAAAATTTAACAAACTTTAAAGACCAGGATTGGGTCATTTATTTATTGGAAGTGACTGTAGGCTCTGTAATCAAGGCTGTTGTTTCTGTTGAGCTCCCATAGGGAGATGACAAGTGGCGGAGATTAAATCAGTGTATGCTGAGTGAGCCTTCTATGTAGTTATAGTCTCCTTGTGTGTAATTTTACAGAGTAGCATGGGGTAGTGCGGTGGGCAGAACGATATTACCTGGGAGAAGCTATACACCCTAGAAGAACACAAACATTGCTTCTTTCAAGTTATAAAAATAAGTCCCCACTCTTTTTCGTTGTTGTTGTTTTCCTTTTAGGATGGGGTGGGGTAATGGAGAGAGAGAATTAGAGACTTTGAGTTACTTGGAATCATACAAAGGAATTCAGCAATAGTAACAGCCCCGTTGTCAGAGAAAACATCCAGCTCATCTTTATTGTGTCTGTCTTGTCCCTTGACAACGTTAGGTGCCTGCTTCATGGTTTGTTAACCTCCCATCTATGTTTCCTATTCTTCTGGCACCAGAGAGGTATTGGGAGATCTTTTGCATATCCTGAAGCTGTCAGGCAAGTGGCTGGGAGCACACCAGCTTTGTTTTCATTTATTATTATTATTATTTATTATTATTATTAGCTTTTTGGGTCACACCTGGTGATGAACAGGGGTTACTCCTGGCTCATGCATTCAATAGTGGATAGAGCCTTTCCTTGCATGCAGCCAACATGAGTTCGATTCCCAGCACCCCATATGGTTCACTGAGCACTGCCAGGAGTAATATCAGCTGCGTTTTTAGAGGTCATGCCGGGATCACTTGAGTAGAAATACCGGTATTCCTTCTACTTCCCACCACCCCATGACTAGCAGAGTGGCATTTTGTGAGCCAGAAGATGAATCACCTTCTCTGGAGGCAAGGGGTCAAGTTGCCTTGTTTGCCAGAACTGAGAGAAAAGCCTTAGGGCCTGTGGTGTCAAAAAATAACAAATGTCAGGCTGGTGATCTCATTCCTAACTCCCCTGCCAAGATCCCACTGGTGGGAACTCAGAGATTTGAAACTGAGTCAGGACTTCCTTACCAAGCGATTTTGAAGGGCTACCGACATCTGTCGGCGGAGTCTGGCAAGCTCCCCATGGCATATTTGATATGCCAAAAACAGTAACAAGTCTCATAATGGAGACGTTACTGGTGCCCACTCGAGCAAATTGGTGAACTACAGAAGGACAGTGCTACAATGCTACAGTGCTGCCTACATCTATATTATGTAGAAAGGTTGTGAGAAATGGAGATTCCAGCAGCAGGAAGATAACTCAAAGGTCCTGATGAAGCACAGGCTTTGCATATGGGAGGCCTGGACTTGAGCACTCACAGAGCATGGAGCTGGGAGTAGCAGTCCCGTATGTTCCCTAGCATTGCTGGGTGTGCACGCCTCCCCCCTCATTAAAAAGAAAAGAAAGGAAAAGAAATACAGATTCCAAGAATCCTCCCCAAACCTACCTAAGCAGCATTACTGCCTGTGAGGCCTAGACTTGTCACTTACATAAGTACCCAAGTAAGTTTAGACATAAAAGTTAGAGTAATAGGTAATGCTTCACTGTGGTTATATTTTGATTTATATTTTTATTGTAATTCACAAAATAAAGATACCATAAATAAGAAAATACATGTCTAATTTCTGTTGTTCCCAGTTTTTCTTTTATACTATAGAATGACACTACGCTTGATCTTAGCCAAAAGGCCGAGAAACGATAGCATAGCATGTAGGGCATTTGCCTTGCATGCTGCCAATCCGGGCTCGATTTCTCCATCCCTCTTGGAGAGCACGGCAAACTACCAAGAGTATCCAGCCTGCATAGCAGAGCCTGGCAAGCTACCCATGGCATATTCAATATGCCAAACACTGTAACAACAAGTCTTACAATGGAGATGTTACTGGTGCCTGCTCGAGCAAATCAATGAACAGCGGGAAGACAGAGCTACAGAGCTACTATAGAATGAAAAACAACAGGTGCCAGAGATTAGTACAAGAGGCAGTGTGCTTGCCTCTCATGTGGCCAACCTGGGTTCAATCCCTGGCATCCCATATGGTCTCTTGCACATATCAGGAGTGATTCCCAAGTGAAGAACCCCATGCACAACCAAGTGTGGCCTAAAAGAGGAAAAGAAAAACAAGTTTGATGAAAAAAAAAGGTGGTAGTTAGTTTAAGGTGGTAGTTTAAATTTAGTGGCAATGGGAAAACTATATCATAGCATATACACATAGTGTTTTGAGAATGTTCTTCCAAAGAAGATTGATATTCCAGTGTTGGTTGACTCTGCCCTTTAGGACAAGTAAAAATTAAAGTAGAAATCATAAAGTGCAATGGTTATATTAATTATTTCACTTTATACACATATGTACATACATATATATATGGAAAAACTTTATTTGAGGTCACAATATAGCTAGTAAATGCCAAACTTTGAAACCTAACCAAGTCTTTTAACTTTAATGTTAAAGTTAATGAAATTGTTTACTACAATCCTAGATTTTTTTTTTTAGATCCTAGTTTTGTTTCTTGGGTCACACCCAGAAGTGCTCAGGGCTTACTCCTGGCTCAAAGGTCGCTTGTGTTAGGCTTGTGGGACCATATGGAGAGCTGCTGATCAAACCTGAGTGGTCCACATGTAAGGCAAACTCCCTACGTGCCATGCTATTGCTCCAACTCCACCCTAGACTTCTAACAGTAAAGAATGGTGATGATGATAAGAAAATAATGTCACTATTTACTGATAATTTTAGCAAAGATGAGATACTGCACAAAGCTCTTCTCATATGTTATCTTGGAGATAACAATACTCCTATGAGATAATTACACTGAATTGCAGTTGACAAATCAGAAAACCCAGGTTCCTTAGAGTTGAATGACCTGCCCAAGTTCCAACAGCTCTCAGATAACAAGGCTTGACCCTAAGTGTCTGAATTTGGCTTTCCTCCAAGACCAGGCTTTTCAGTGAAACTGTGTAAAGAGTAAAGAGGGCCACAATATCCTTCAGTTGACAGATCCTCCACAATCAGGAACACCATCTTCTCTCCTCGGCTAGAACTTGCTTCCTACTGACTAGCAAGCTGGATCGGCAATGGGGCATTTAGGGAATGACTTATGGGGACATAATGTTCCTTGGGACTCAGAATAACTGGAGTTTATTTTCCAGTTGATTTCCTAAGTACAGGAATAAACTGTAAAGAAAAAAGCCATCCAGGCTAGAGCTATAATAATCACCCTTTTTCTCTTTGCAGCTGGCAGGAATTTAAATTAAATGAGCTGTTGCTGATACAGTTTGTAGAATTTTTACTTTTCATTTTGAAAAATTCCATACCAGGGTGAGAAAAATAGTACAGTTGGTAAGGCGCTTCCTGCGCATGCATCTGATGTGGGTCCAGTCCCTAGCACCACATATGCTTGAGCCCTACCATGAGTGATCCCTTAGGGAAGAGCCAGGAGGAAGCCCTGAACACTGCTGGGTATGGACAATAAATAAATAAATAAAATAAAATAAAATAAAAAAGGAAAAGAAGTTCATGCCAAAGTAGTTGCTGTCACTTGGAGGTTGCATATGAAGGAGTCATATAAATGACAGGTATTGGGGTGCTTTTTTAAAATTTTTCGTTGGGGGCCACACATGGTAGCACTTAGGGCTTATTCCTTTCTTTGAGCTCAGGGATAACTCTTGGAACACTCTTGGGAGACTATATGAGGTGCTGGGGATGGAACCCGTGTCAACTATATGCAAGGGAAATGCACTACCTGCTATTCTATCGCTCTGTCCCATAAATGACAAGGTTTTAAACAGCTTTTCCAAAAGGTTTAGTCAAATGGGAGATTCTCACTTCTTTGGCAAAATGGGAGATTGTACGGAGAAGTCGGTGTTGAGAGATTGAGAGTCCCCAGTAGCAATCAAGGGACTTGAACATCTGTGATTACAATGAAGAACCTTTAAATTATAATACTCAGCCTCATACTGAGATACCAAATAAGTGAAAAGTGCAGAGAACCAATTTTACTAAGTAGAGGTTGGCACTTTTTCTGAGATGTATTTTGTTACCTCTTATTCCCTCCCCCCCCCCTCCAATTTCTTATTTAAACACTATGGTTTACAGAGTTGTTTATAATGATTTGTTACAGGCATTAAATATTCCAACACCAAGCCTATAACCATTGTCACCTTTCCTCCACCATGTCTCCATTTTCCCAACCACCCCTCAAGCCTGCTCCCATCCAGGCCTACAATAATTTATTTAATACAGCTTAAATGACTAAAGGAGTGATCAAAAATCTTTCCATAGAAGAAAATTTGTCAAAATTGTTGTATCTTACCATGAAGACGATAAATCCTTGTCTCAGGATTTACTACGCTGTTCTTGCAAGTTAAGCCTCCTGTGTTAACGTTTTTGTTAGTGGAGATTGGTTTGCTTTTACATTCCATTCCATTTCAATCTGGTGTGCTGTGTATTCACAAAGTAAGTATGGACACTCTCTTACGACATGGGTTGGGTGGTCAGGCCGCCATCCCACCATCGATGGCTGATGGTGATGGATGAAAAGAAAGAGAAAGCAGGGGCCAGGCTGGTTGGTGATCTTTAATCTTCCTCCTTCTCCTTATAGTCTCACTCACTGCCCATATTCTTCCTCCTCCAGCCCGCTCCCACAGCCTAGCTATAGAGAACAATCACCAAGACTTGGGGGTAGCAATTACACATAGGTAAGAAGCGCAATCAACATAAAGCCCTTCCTTCAGGGAAGTTCTTCTAAAACAAAGATCTCATCCAGCAAGGAGATCCATTCTCAAGGGCAGAATTTCATCTAAGGCTGTATTTCTCCTTTCCTTAGTCCATAACCATTTAAACAGTCATCTTAAATTTACTTCTTAGTCATCTTTCTAGTCATTTTATATGGACACAGTAAGATATATTAAGCTTAAAGAGTGGCTCTCCTGGGAACATCTCATATAGATCCCAGTCCTTAGGCCAGATTAATCCTTCCTAACCTAGCAGGGTCCTTGTCCAGTCACTTCTTTTTGAGTTATGACAATTTGTCCACAACTGTATAAATTTTGTGGTACTTAGCCTGTCCCGTTTCAATGCCAGGGTAGCTTACTTCTTGCCCTGGACCCATCTAGTCCCTTCTTTGGGACCCTGCTTCTTTGGTGCTAGAAACTAAGGGAAGATGAGGCTTATGCCAAGTAAATATGACAGATGTCCAGGAGTAAATATTATTCGGATTCAATTAATTCCCAAGTTATAAAAGCATAGCATCAACTGTCTTCCTGTGTCTATACAAAAAGGACATTGCTCTAAAGTAAACTATGCAAAGGACATAAGGGAAAGAGAAAAAGCAGTATTTACAAATACAAATCAAGAGATCTCTGAAGAATTTGACTTTCCGAGTCACACTCTCTGGTTAGCGGAAATGAGTGATTAACAGACAGGGGAAGCAGAGCACAAAGGAGAAGTTAAAGATGAATACTGTGTGACTGCTGCTGCTAGGGCTTTGGCAGAGCAGGAGCTGGCTTGCCCCACTACCGAGGTTGCTCTGGAAGTCTCAGTCAGGAACAGGGATCTGAGAAAATTTGCAGCCAGTTGATTTATTTCAAGATTTACTTATGAGTCTCAGGAACAGGGCTGGTAGATGAGTTTACATGGCAGCAGCAGTGCGACCTTTTATCAACTCTTAGAATCTTTCTGATTCAGCTGAAAATTATACTCACCAATCGCAAAATGCATATTTCATCTTAGCACACCTAATGGGGTTTTATTTTCTATAATTTTCCCCACCCACTGACATTGTATAATCTAAAAAACACTTTTTGCTGAACTTATTGAAATAGATTTTATGAAGAAAAGAAATACCATTTTTCTTTCTAAAAATTCCCATAAATAGAAATTAGTAGGTTCTCTCAATGTAATTTCTCAGAGATAGATAATCGCTATCAGTAATTTTGATGTTTATAAATTTAGGCTTTTCCTCTGCATTTACTCATTTTTATGTAAGCCATTTCTAGTGTAAATACTATTTCTCAAGTTTTCTTAGATGTATTTTTATATTAACTTATACAGATCTATGTATTCTTGGCTTCATAGCTATGCCATAATTTATTGCTTAACCCATCATGTTTTACTTTTTTTTTTGGTCTTATCTGATAATGCTTAGGGGTCATTTCCAATGAGAGGGAGGGGAACAATGGGGAGTGGGGATAGATTCCTGAGGTCCCACATGCTCAGTACGTGCTTCCATCCTTTAAACCATCCCTCATAATGTATTATGTCAATCACCTATTAATGGAAAATATCCATCAAATGGTTTCATATTTTTTGAAAATAGTGCTATAAATTGACATAGCCTTATAAAACTCTAAGGTAAGTCTCTGAGGAAACAAAAGCCGTAAAAGCCTTAAGTTCTGTATATTTCCCCGAATTGCTCTCCAGAAAACAATTTGTTTGCCCACAAGGAGGAGGTGAAGGTTTCTGGTTCTCCAGAGTTTTTTCCAACATGCAATGCTACAAATGCACTCATTTAATTATTAATAAAGATAAGCATGTTGTTATATAAGTAACATTTGTGCTCAGAGCCCAACTTTTAATTTTGTTGTTTGTTTTGAAGCCATGCTTGGCAGTGCTTAGAACTCAGTCCTCAGTTTGCACTCAGGGATCTCTCCTGGCAGGACGTGAGGCACTATATGAGTGCTGGGAATCGAACACCAGTCACTGCCTAGAGGCAAGCACCATACCTTCTACACTATTTCCCCAGCCCTTAGCCAAACTTCTTATATAAAAGTATGCTCACTTTTATTTTTTATCTCATCCCTAGCATCTGCTCCCTCTGACTTCTCCCACCATTGTTGCTTCATTAAATGAATCTTTGGTGTGCGCCAATGCGATTAACTGATTGATAAAACAGACTTTCTGTATAGTACCAGGTACAGTTCTGAAAATAATTCAAATTAAAATGAAAAGAGAATAGTTTCTCTTGTAATGAACCGTGGTCATTAAAGAACACTCAACTTTAACAAAACTGTGACACACAGGGATTATGAGGCTTATCCAGGTCTCACAGCAAGTCCTCAATTATACAAGAATTTTCGCTAAAGTTCCTGAAATGTTTACCCAGCATGACTGTCACAGAGCCAGGGTGCAGTTACTTAGAATTAGACCCTATTAATCATCATTAATGATAAGGACTTCTGTAGCAAATTAACTAAATGAACAAATTAGTATTTGCACATGTGATAGTTTCTAAGAATTTATCAATTCATCAAACAAACCTTCATCAAGTGCTGGCATTGAAAACAGTTTACTCCATCATGGTGCCAAAGAGAACTTGTCTGCCAACTCTGTTTCTTCACAAATAGAAAATCTCGTGAGATTACCCTTTCTTGTTTTCACTAATGTATGTTATTTATCTCATGTTAATTTATGGATTGTCTAACTGAGATGAAATTGGTTTCCCTGACTTTATTACAGATCACCACCGGCAATTTTAAGAGAGAAAATGCTATAAAAATATACCATAAAAATATGATATTTTGGTCAGTTTAAGGGAGCATTTTATTTATTTATGGATTTGGTTTGGGGGCCACACCCAGTGGTGCTTCGCATTTCATCCTGACTCTGTACCCCAGAGTCGCTCCTATTGGGGTTTGGAGAACCATATGCAATGCTTCATGCAAGGCAAGTAACTACCCCTTTTCCCACTGTTTTATCTCTCCACCCACAAGGCAGCATTTAGACTGACATGAACCTTGCCATTTCCTAACCTGAAATTACTATTCTGATAACCATGGTCCTTAGAGATGGAACAAGTCTTTTTGCAAAATGATGTTCTCTAAAGAACAATAAAGTTTAAAGCTTCCTTATGCCATAAAAATAAGCCACAAAAGTCTAACGATCTCATATCGAAACAAACAGTGCCATCAGAGAAAATGAATGTAAATGCCTGATGTTGTGCAAGACCAATTGAAAAAATAATATGAATTACTACCTCCGGCTCCTCACTATCGCTCAGATGACTATAATTCTATTGTTTTTAAAATTACTTCAATTTTCAAACAAATACCACTCATCAAATAAACAGTGTTTTTCCCACTCTTTCTCCAATGCTATCCTGAAGACAAATACAGACAGTATTCAAAATTTAAAAAGTAAACCTAGGTTCTTTCAGAATCTTGCTGTACATTGCCAAAACTCCTCAGGGAGTTGGAGGAGTTTTTGAACTTATCCTTTCACCTATGTGATCAGAAAGTAAATAACAGATGAGCATAGGATGCCTGGCCCTTTCAACCGTCTCCACTATCTTAGTTAACTGAATGATGGAGAAGTACCAAATGATTAGTTAGTCAACAATCTGTGAGTGGCTGTTCGGAGAGATTCATTCATGTAGTGCAATAATTTCTTCAACTTTTATTTTGGCACCATGATTTACAGTGCTGTTCAGAATAAAGTTTTGGGCCTAGAGTGTTCCAGCACCACACCTACCATAACAGTGCCAGCATCCCTCGATCAATGCTTCACAGTCCTCTCATACCCACACCATCTCCTTGGTAAACTCAGTTCTATAGGCCAGCTGCCAGAATCTGAATTTGTTATTTTGTTACTATGTTTCTTTATATTTCACACATGAGAAAAGAAATTCTATATCTGTCTCTTTCCTTCTGACTGACTTTACTCAGCATGACATCCTATTCATGTAGCAGTGAAATGCATCTTTTTTTTTTTAAATTTTCTTACAGCTGTGTGATAGTCCATTGTGTATATATGCTATGATTTCTTTATCAACTCATCTGTTCTTGGCAATTTTACTACAGATTTTAATGCCTGCTCTGTGCAAAGAACTCTTCTTGTTTCTGGAGATCCAGTGAAGAACAAGATACTTTGGGTCCTTGTAAGGTTTTTAAGTGTAATAAGGGGAAGAAATAGAGGAAAACAACATCAGAAAGCAAAAGACCAAGATTTCCATATAGCAACAAATACAATGCTGAAAATTAAAGTCATGTGGTGGAAAATAACTAGGAAAGGACTAGCAAGGAAGTCACTATTCAGTTAGATATTTGACCTGAGACCTAAGTTAAAAACAAAAAAAAGGTGAAGCATGCAAAGATCTAGGGAAGAGATTCATTCAAATGGACCAACAAGGGAAAGGTGGGAAGGAGCCTTGTGCAGCAGTGAAAGAACAGGTAGAAGAGTGAAATAGGTAGGAGAAAAAATAGGTAGAAGAATGCAGTGAAAACATAGTGGATAGGAAGAGAACTACCGTGGGTCCGGAAAAGGTTGAAAACAGATACAATCACATAAGGCACTTGAATTTTATTCTAGATCATTGTTAAATCTAGGAGATCACATGATTATTTATTTTAAGAATTATTTTCATTTATTTTAACTATTTTAAATAATTAAATATATTTTTATAATGAAGGGTAAAGGCCCTCCCGTTGATCGTCGATTTGCTCGAGCGGGCCCAGTAACGTCTCCATTGGAGACTTTGTTGTTACTGTGTCTGGCATATCGAATACGTCACGGGGAGCTTGCCAGGCTCTGCCGTGCGGGCGAGATACTCTCGGTAGCTTGCTGGGCTTTCCGAGAGGGGCGGAGGAATCGAACTCGGGTCAGCCATGTTGGCTGCGTGCAAGGCAAATGCCCTACCCGCTGTGCTATAGAAATATATTTATATAGAAATTTATATTTATATAGAAATTTATATTTATATTTTAAATAATTATTTAAAATAATTTAACATATTAAGTTATTAATTATTTATTTTAAGAACTATTTTAGTTGTATGAGAAAAGCAGTTTTTAATTCGGGCAGTTAAATGATAATAAACACATTTATTACCATAAAGACAAAAAATGGGCTGGGGCGATAGCACAGCAGTAGGGCATTTGCCTTGCGCACAGCCAGCCCGGCCGAGCTGGGTTCGATTCCTCTACCCCTCTTGGAGAGCCCGGCAAGCTACTGAGAGTATCTCGCCCACAAGGCAAAGCCTGGCAAGCTCTCCGTGACGTATTCAATATGCCAAACACAGTAACAAGTCTCAAAATGGAGATGTTACTGGGCCCGCTTAAGCCAAGACAAAAATAAATGATGATAGACTACATAGGATTCTAAGGTTAAAAGGGTAAAATTGCTGAGGCCAGAGAGATAATACAGCGAGCTGGCAGCTTTTCTTACACACTGCTGACCTTGGTGAGATACTCAGCATCACTGCCAGCTTTGATCCCTGAATGCAGAGCCGGGAATAAGCCCTGAGCACTGCAGGGGTGGCAAAATACATGCATCAAGATATAAATAAATAAAGTAAGTAAGATTGGATACAGGGATGCAGTTATGTGGCAGCAGGTTTGCTGGGCTTTCATGAGGCTATGAGCTTGCTCCCTGGCATCACTCCACATCTCTACGTGTGATTGCTAACATGGCCCTTGTGATCTGGGTACTGTAACAGAAATATGAATATGACCTCTGGCTCAGAATGGCTAAGGGTGTGGTCCTCAATGGGAACTGCAGCCAAGTATGCAACCCCAGACACCACAACAATAACGACAATAACAAAGGAAAATAAATAGAGAAATGATAAAATTGAATACATTTGGGATATACTTATATAGCTGGTCTCACAGAACGGACTGATTGATAGAAAAGAACATTGATAGAGGAACATAAAATGAAAAAGTAATCTGAATTGGAGTTCAATCTGGAAAAATGATTATGTGAAGTTGGCAACATTAGTCAACTGTTCTATATAGCAGGTGCAAATTTGAGAAATTTATTAGATGCAACAGTTCTTTAGTGAAACAAATATAATAAAGGACTTGTTGTAAAAAACTATGATATACCCATCCATTTTCTTCCTGGGGAAATTTGAAGGAAGTAGCTAAAAATGTAGGAATTAGAGTAGATCATGAACAAGATACAGTCAAAGTCAGAGAGACCATCAAGGCTGCAAGAAAGCAAGCTCTGATTCAAAGAAGATTTTTTTTTCTTCAAAAGATTGGAGAAAAGAGAGTAAAAGAGATAAATATTGACATTTTGAGATGTCGTTGGGCTGCCTGTCTCGATGGCTTGTCTTTTTCAAGGGAGTTGCAGTATGTGCCTTGAGAGCTGGCTCTGTCTTTCTTAGTCTTTAGTTTGATCCATGTATGTCCATCAGGAAAATAGACTTTTATTGGTGGAAATTAAGTGGATCTCTGTTTCTTATAAGCTAAGAACTTTAAAAAAGTACTTTTTCACACTGAAGACCACAGAGATAAAAAAGATAAAGTTTTGTCATCAGAGAGTTTGCAGCCCAGCGACAAGGAAAAGACAATACAAATAATTGTTATATAATGTCCAAATAACTTTCTAGCACTCTTTAAACAATGCTTTTTTTTTGTCATTGGTACTTCAAGCTTTTTTGGAATAAAAAAAATTAAAGTTACACCTTGTTCTTTGGGTTTTGCAGCAAGAATAGAAATTTTAGTGATATTTTCCTTGGATGCTTAATGCAATACTTAAAAGGTGGTTTCCAAAACTTTGGTCATGTTTTTTGCCATATGTACAGACTACCCAAACAAATAGTGTTTAGTGCCAGGGATCAAATCTATTGCAGTTACAGGCAAGGCAGTCATCTTATCAGCTATCTGCTATCCTATCTCTCCACCCCCAAATAGAATTTACATAATATTTTCAATGGTTTGAACTCACTTTGTAACTTAAACACATATTTTTGCCTTATCCTAAGCAATAATTCATGAAGCAATAGTTCATTGTGATAACTATATTGTTACTGTGTTTGGTATATCGAATACGTCACGGGGAGCTTGCCAGGCTCTGCCGTGCGGGCGAGATACTCTCGGTAGCTTGCTGGGCTCTCCAAGAGGGGCGGAGGAACCGAACCCGGCTCAGCTGGGCTGGCTGTGCGCAAGGCAAACGTCCTACCTCTGTGCTATTTGTAACATCTGTAACTGTCATCACTGTCACTGTCCTCCCGTTGTTCATCGATTTGCTCGAGCGGCCCAGTAAAGTCTCCATCGTGAGACTTTGTTGTTACTGTGTTTGGCATATCGAATACACCACGGGTAGCTTGCCAGGCTTTGCTGTGGGGGCGAGATACTCTCGGTAGCTTGCCAGGCTCTCCGAGAGGGGCAGAGGATTCGAACTCGGGTCGGCCATGTTGGCTGCGTGCAAGGCAAATGCCCTACCGCTGTGCTATCGCTCCAGCCCTTTGTAACATCTATAAAAAATAATATAGAAAATAAAAATACAGAATATAGCCCTATGTGAAGATAAAATCAAATCATAATCATTAGGGCTACGCATACCAGATTCTTGGAAATACTGACATAGATAGAAGAATGCTGGTTTCAGATTTAGATTTAGCTTCGGACTTGGCTGTTACCAAGGAGTTACTGTGCAGTCCTGGAAGAAACTTCCTTTCCTCAGTAATAATAATGAATTTATATCTTCACTGACTACCTTACACTGTAATTATAAGGATCAGATAAACCAGAGGATATCTAAATGCTTGCAAAAGAAAAGGTTCTCAAAATAGGCATTGCAGTTAAGAATTAATGAGTGTGTGTGTGTGTGTGTGTGTGTGTGTGTGTGTGTGTGCGTGCTCACACACCTCTTGAGCAATGTTGGAATTTAAAAACCAAAGGAATGTTTTTTCTTCTAAGATGTCAGTAACAACAAAGTCTCCAATGGAGACGTTACTGGGCCCGCTCGAGCAAATCGATGATCAACGGGAGGGCCTTTACTTTTACTTTACTTACTTCTTACAATTTCTCTCACTTATCAGAACCACACAATTTGGATTGAGCTCAAAATAATTTCCACTTGTTCCTGTCAAGTAAGCCTTGTCTTCCCAAGCACACAGCAGAGTCCCCAGTGAAGCCACTTTAGACTTTATACTATTGTATTAGCGGTAGTCATTGTGTAAAGTTAAACATTCTGAAACTAGTTCCTAACTTTCCTCTTAAATTGAACTGATAATCTAAATGTTTAATATTTTTGTGAATATTCATGAAATGAGAATTAATTGTTTCTCATAGTGGCCTGCAACAGTAAACTCTAAATAAGTACTGATATAATTATTGAATTGGTTGGGAGATGAGAATTAGTCAAATCTGTGAAATCTGTATAAGAAGTGTATGATTTGAATACTCTAGCACCCATCTTGTGGGGTTATTGTTCCAATCAAATGAAAGTCCTGGTAAGTATATAATAATGTACGCTTTTGCTATTATCATCATCTTTCATTAGCTCAGTTATTTATTGTTCTGAGTCTTTGGATAAATTGAGGTGTGGTTTGTCTAGTTTTAATTGAGATTCCGTGTTATTATCCAAGTTTTATTGTTCAAAATAAAAATAATACAAATTTAACTTAATGTTGGAAAAATAATAGATGCTCAACAGAATCTACTTGATAGAAACGCTTAGTATCTGGTTTGATTTAAATATACTAAGATCTTTATTCATAAAAATCTAAAGACCTGTACTAATACTTTGGACACGTATGGCTAATAAACACTTGTCCAATTTTACATATGTTGCAAGTGTCGAATGTATGCTGGGTTTTAAAGACAATATAGCAGGCTGGAGTGATAGCACAGCAGGTACAGCGTTTGTCTTGCACGTGGTCGACCCACGTTTGATATCCAGCCTCCCATATGGTCCCTGGAACAGGAGTAATTCTTGAGGGAAGAGCAGGGAGTAACCCCTGTGCATCACTGGGTGTGACCCAAAAAGCAAAAAAATTAAAAACAGTATAAAATTAATTATAATTTTTATTAATAATACACTGTTAATTGACAGTGGCAGTAATACTTTAGATATATTAATTAAAAAGTTGTTATTAATATTGATTTATCTGTTCATATTTTAATGTGACTATTTGAACATTTTAAGTTACATTTATGGTTCTTATTTATGATTTACATTATGTTTCTGTTGGACAATGTTGATCTGAACTATTTATATATTTTTGTAGTATGATTTACAGTGTTATGAGAGTTGTTTCTTTGTATTTGCAGAGCACTATACCTAATCCCTCTTCTTGTGATACTAGATGATCCATCATTTTTCCATGATTCCTTCCCCTGACCTCCCACCCACAGCCAATTCCAGGTTCAACTGGTCATGTCTCAGGATGTGTTTCTATGGGGGCGGGGTGGGGGTGTCTAGTCTCTTACTTGTTTCTTTATATCCCGCATATGAGCAAGATCATATAGTATTTATCTTTTTCTTTCTTACTTTCTACACTTATCATAACACCTTCCAATTCCATCCAAGTTGTAACAAACCGCAAAATTTCATCTTTTCTCATAGCTGTATAGTATTCCACATTAATAAAACAAAAGAAAAAGCATGTATGTATCTTTATAGATAAAGTGTTCAACAAGATTCAGTATCCATTACTGATGAAATACCTGAACAAAATTGGAATTGAATTAACTTATCTCAGTATCATACAGACTACCACCAACAAAACTACAGCTAACATCATCCTTACTGTAGAAAAACTGAATTCTTTACCTCTAACCTCAGACAAAAGTCAGGACACCCACTTTCACCACTGTTAATCTACTTATTACTGGAAGTCTTAAACACTTTTATTATACAAGGGAGAGAAATTAAAGGAATAAAAACTGGCAGAAAAAGACAAATTGTCACTTTCACAGATGGCATGATTTTGTATATATGAAACCCTAGAGACTATGTCAAAAATAGAAATTACAGAACTGTAGTAGAGTACCAGGCTACAAAATCAATTCACTGAAATCTGAAATCTGTAACACTCTTATAATCAATGATGCAGAAAAGAAAGAAATTTTTTAAAAAATATCTTATTTATGATCATTTAAAAAAATCCCAAGTAGGGCGTTCACCTTACAAATGGCCAACATGGCCAACCCGAGTTCAATTCCTCCACCCCTCTCAGAGAGCCCGGCAAGCTACTGAGAGTATCTCGCCTGCACGGCAGAGCCTGGCAAGCTACCCGTGACATATTCGATATGCCAAAGACAATAACTACAAGTCTCATGATGGAGACGTTACTGGGCCCGCTCGAGCAAATCGATGAACAACGGGAGGACCGTGTCATCTAAGAATCAATTTAACAAAAGACATAGAATACCTATTCAGTGAAAATTATAATTAACTTTAATTAACTTCCAAAAGAAACAAAAGAAGACATAAGAAAATTAAAGTTTATTCATGTTCATAGGTTGAAAGAGCAACATAATTAAAATTTAAAATATTTGTTTTTTTCCCCAAAGTGAATTATCAATGTAACATGATCCCTATGGCATTTAAGAACATAGAACAAATCCTTCTAAACTTTCTATAGAAGCATAAAACTCCCTGAATAGCCAAAGCAATTCTAAAGAAAAAGGTGGGAGGCATTGGATTCCCAGAATTTAATCTTTACTACAAAGCTGTAATAATCAAAAATGCATGATACTGGAACAAAAACAGACTCTCTGATTTGGTGGAATGGAACTTACCTATTTTATAGTTCAAACATTGATAAAATATTGTGGCCTATTTTCAGAATTATATCAAAATGCTCTTTTTGAATCTTAAAAATTAGCAAAGACTTTTTCAGATTATTTTGAGATAAAAAAAATGTGACTATACATTTGAGAGATATAATTCTATAGATCCCCAAAGTCTATACTACCACAGCCACAATTCTCCAACACAAACCCATTAGTACATCACAGTCCACTGGAACCTCTCTCTTCTCTTCTACTCCCCTTCCCAATTCTGGTAACCACAGCACTTCTGATAGAATCCAAGGGTGTGCTTTTATTGGTTTATTTCTTTTACTTTAAACTCGTTTTAACTTCCTTATTATAATTCAAGTTACATGTTTATTGTAGAATTATTGTTTATGGTTTTGAGACAAGGCAGTTTTTGCTTTTTGTTTCAATTTCACTACTTCAATTCCCTTGCTGTGCTTATTTATATCTCACGTATGAGTGAGGTCACTCACTATTTGTCTTTTCTGTTCAATTTATTTTTCTTAATATGACCCCTTTCAGTTCCATACACTATTACATTGTAACCTAAATATTTCCAGATTAAGTGCGTGCTTTGCATTCTGGGAGACTGGGTTAGTTACATAACACAACCTTGTACCCTGAGCACCACAAGAAGTAACTCTTGAGCACAAACGTGGGATTTCCTGAACTATCAGGTATGAACTACCCTACTCTCTCAAATACTGATACTTTATTTTTTTCTCATTGATGAGTGGTATTCCTTTGGTTCTGCGTGCACACACACACACACACACACTAACAATATACCAAATTTTCTCTATCCCCACATCTATCATTGGGATTTGGGGTTGTTTCCATATCATGGCTATGATAACTACTTCTGCAGTAAGGGTTTACATATATTTTCCAAGTTAGTGTTTTAGTATTCTTTGAATACCTAGAAGTAGGATTACTAGATCATAGGTAAGATATATTTTTAACATTTTGTGACTTCTCCATATTATTTTAATTAAGGCTATGCCAATTTCTATTCCCACAAGAAGTGTATAGAGAAATTAGAGAAATTCTTATTTCTCCATAATCTTTTCAACACTATTGTTCCAAAACATTTTTATATGGGCCATCTCCACAGTTGATTTCTTTGTGTTTTTGTGTTTCCCTGATAATAAGTAATAAAGAATATTTTCATGTATATACTGACCATCTATATTCCTTGTTAACTGTTCAAGTCTCGTCAGTTTTTTTTCTTTTCGTTTATTTGAATAATGTAGGAGTACTGCTATTTGTTCAGCCATTGATTAAGCTGATTGAATTGGGCATGAACTCCACATTACTTTTTTTTGAAATTGTATCACCATGAGATAAAATTACAAAGCTTTCAAGTTTGAGATTCAGCCATATAATGATGGAACACCCATCGCTCCACCAGTCCACATTTTCCACCACCAATATTCCCTGTATGTCTTACCTGCCTCCCCCCACCCCCTGCACCACATCCCAGTCCTCACTCTGCCTCTGTGGCAGACAATTTCCCCAATACTTTCTCTCTAATTTTGGGCATTATGTTTTGCTCGAGTTTTCCCACCACTGTTCAAAACTACCTGCCTGGGGCAGATGCTAGATAATTTATTTTCCATTGTTCATTTTGAATATCGTAAGAGCTCATGCAGCTGTGATTGTAAATGTGAATATCTAGGTTGTAAATGGTTGGGTTCCAGAGACATCTCTGTATGACACTAATCCATTTTTGGGATTCAATTGGGAGTCTCTGGGTCAGGGCTATTTGTGTGCTAAGATGGCACCCGGAGGCCAATTGTGGGCATGACAGCAAGTCTGCTGGGCAGGAGGAAACCTGGAGAGGGACAGCCCGGGTCCTCTGCTACCATGTTGCCTGGAGATTTAGTTCTGGAACCTGCATGGGGGGAGGGGAGGGGAGAGGGAGCCTTGCTTGTGGAAGCTCTTGGTTATCGGAATTCCATCTGGAGTAGGCGGGGAGACTGCACCTGCTCCATCTGAGGTTCCCCAGTGAAATTGGCCCAATATGGGTCCCAGAGAGATCTCTGGTGCTGTGGTGTCTTCTGCGACTTCCTGCTATGTCTCTGGGCCAGGGCTGTTGGTGCACTAAGTTTGTGCCCAGAGGTAAATAATCCTGGAACTTGCATACCTGGACCTTGCTTGTGGAAGCTCTTGGTCACTGGGATTCCATCTGGAGTAGTTGGGAAGTCTGTGCCTGCTCCATGTAGGGTCCCCCAGTGAAATTGGCTCGGTATGGGGCCCAGAGAGAGCTCCGGCACTGTGGTGTCTTCTGGGGGACTCACTGCTGCTGTTTCTCTGCACCAGGGCTGTTGGTGCCCTAAGATGGCACCCAGAGATAAATTGTGAGCATGACAGTCAGTCTGCTGAGTGGGCAAGGACCCAAGGAGGAACAACCTGGTTCCTCTGCCACCATGTGGCCTGGAGAATTAATCCTGGAACCCGCATACTTGGGTCTTACTTGTGGAAGCTCTTGGTCAACAGGATTCCATCTGGAGTAGGCAGGGAGACTGCACCTGCTCCCTCTGGGGTACCCCAGTGAAATTGGCTTGCTATGGGGCCCAGAGAGATCTCCGGTGCTGTGGTGTCTTCCGAGACTTGCTGCTGTGTCTCTGAGCCAGGGCTTGTTGGTGTGCTGAAATCTACATTACAAAATTTTCAGCAGATTTTATCTTGGTGAGATCCATCCTGAGACAGTGGAGTCAGGCTGAGGGTATGGCGGTGATTTTGGATTGTGAGAACAAGTGGCTGCTGGGGACTCTGCTTGGGCATACCACCAAGACAACCCTCTCGCGCCCCCACACCCCCTGATTTACCTCTATTCAGCCATGTGAGGGTCCAAGTTTACCTGCGACTTTTAATCTCTTTCGAAATTTATCTATAGGTCTCTGAAATATGGCCGATAAATGAGCTTGTATAGCTGAGCTGGAGGTGGTTTGTGGGTGTGGCTCGCACATACCTAGCTTTCGGCCATTTAATTTCTTGGTAAACTTGGTCCCAAGTTGTTGGGGTCTGGCCAAAGGCAC
Organism: Sorex fumeus; assembly: GCF_029834395.1. Lineage (NCBI taxonomy): Eukaryota > Metazoa > Chordata > Mammalia > Eulipotyphla > Soricidae > Sorex > Sorex fumeus. Next base: position 64,850,070 of record NW_026606129.1, read on the forward strand.
AGCAGCAATTTTGGGGTATCAGGAAGCCTGAAGGCATCATGAGGATGCTGATGCATTTGCCCCACAGTTTTTTTTTTCTTAATAGTATCTCTTTTCTTGTTGTTAAGCTTTGTGAATGCCATATATGTCATGGATATTAGGCATGGGCATACCCCCCTGGCGCCGTGTAATCCCATCAGCAGCCAAGACTCAGAGACTATAAAATCCAGATCCCGGAACCGCGCGGCCGCATTTGCAGCCGCGCGACATCTTGTCAGAACTTTTTTTATGACATCTTATTGTCTCATTCCTACTTTTACAAACTTGCAGGCTATCGAATGTAGCCTGCCCACAGGGCAGAGTCTGGCAAACTCCCCGTGGCGTACCCAATATGCCAAATACCAGTAACAATGATGGGTCTCATTCTCCTAAAGAGCCTTGGATATAATCTCAGGGCTAGGATGAAAGAGACGTTACTGGGGCCTGCTCGAGGCAATCGACGAATAACAGGATGATGAAATGAAATGAAATGAAATTAGGCATGAATAGTTTCAGTAGACATGCAGTAGGATATCTTTTTGTTTTAGCTGTGCAGAATTTTCTTTGTGCTTGATGTAATCCAATTTGTTTATTTTCACTTTGTTTCCCTTACCAATGAAATAAAATCCAAGAATACATTGTGGAAGCCAGTATCATGGAGTGTTTTGCCTGTGTTTTCTCAGTTTATGTTATGGTTTATGGTGTAACGTCCAAGACTGCATTTTGAGTTGACTTTTGTGCATAATGTAACCCAGTGATCCAGTTTCATTCTGTTGTGTATAGTTATCCACTTTTCCCAGCATCATTCATTAAAGAGACTGTCCTTTCTCTATTTTACAGTTTTAATTTATTAACTGTCTGTGTATGTAAGGTTTTAATTCTTGACTTTGAATTCAATTCCATTGACTCTCTGTTGTATTTTGGTTTCAATACTATTTTCTATTTGTTGAGGCCACTTTATAAATGTATTCCTTTGCTGAAATCCATAGTTTTAAAGGAATAGGAAAGCTCATTTCAATTTTGTTACTTATGTATTATTTTATTTTAAACGTATTATTTTGTGACAAAAAAGTTTAGATTGCTTGTGTAAACACACAAAAAATAAAAAGGCCAGCAGTCTGGCCGTTTCCCCACTCCAGGGAGGTCGATGGCGATGGTCAGGCGAAGGAAGGAAACGAGGCCAAGCTGGTTGGTCTTAGCAGCCGTTTATTACATGGAAGAGATGTATGTCATGGAGGCCTCAGGAATCCTCGAGCACGTGCGCCTTTGTTCTCTCCGCTTCTGTCCTCAGCCCCATCTTCCCAGGTTCTCTGATGCACGTGTCCCCCCAGAGAGCCCTGAAATCTCCCTTATATAGATCATAGTACCTCTAAAGGGCGCAATATAGTGATGTCATCAAAAGGAGTTACAGAAAGAACACTGAGGCGGCAAACATACATTGTTTCCTTACATCCACAGGCCAGTAATCCTGGCCTCACCTTTTCACAAGCTATAAGCACTTAGATTAGCACAACAAAGACCAGTCTGCTAGAGCTTGGAATCTACATCTCCAAAAAAGCAGTCTCATCCAAGCTAGACAGGACACACAGAAAACTGCTTCTAGGACGTGTTTCTCCTCTCCTTGTCCAACCAACATATAAGCATACATAATATTAATCATTTCGTATGGACACAGTAAGAAATACTTTGAGCTTATAGAATTGCTCTCCTAGGGCCATCTCGATCTCAGACTGCAGTGCTCAGGCCAGATATCTTTCCTATTCCTAGCAGCAGGGCCCTAGTCTTGTCGTTACTTTTGGATCATGACATCATTTGCCTATGATCAAACTCTTAACTTATAGTTAAGAATCGTGGCACCTTGGCCTGGCCCATCACGATGCCAGGGTAGCACATAACTTACCGGCTTGCCCTGGTTCCATCCAGTCCCACGTCGGGACCCTGCCCTTGGGGTGCTAGGAAGTGAGGGCAACTGAGGCTTAAGTTGAGAAGGCAGATGCCTAGGAGTGAATAATATCCAAAGCCAATTAATTCCTAAGTTATAAAGCATAATATTAATTAATTGTCTTCCTGTATCTATACAAAAGGACATTGCATTAAAGTAAACTGCTCAAAAGACATAAGGAGAGGAGAAAGGCAATATTAACTTACAGTACAGCTTCAGTGTCTAAGAAGGATGAGACCTTACAAATTGGTTGGGGAAGAGAGCATAGAAGTGATCAAAAAATGGGGCAATGAAATGAACAGAAACTTTCTCAAAGAAGAAATCCGAATGGCAAAAAAGCACATGAGAAAATGCTCTACATCATTAATCATCAGGGAGATGCAGATCAAAACCACAATGAGATACCATCTCACACCTCAGAGACTGGCCCACATTCAAAAGAACAAAAGCAACCGGTGCTGGCGCGGATGTGGCGAGAAAGGGACACTCCTTCACTGTTGGTGGGAATGTCCACTGGTTCAGCCCTTCTGGAAAACAGTATGGACGTTCCTCAAAAAATTAGAAATTGAGCTCCCATTTGACCCAGCGATACCACTCCTGGGAATATATCCCAGAGAGGCAAAAACGTGTAGCCGAAGTGACATCTGCACTTGTTTGTTCATTGCAGCACTCTTTACAGTAGCCAGAAACTGGAAGAGACCTGAGTGCCCAAGAACAGATGACTGGTTAAAGAAACTTTGGTACATCTACACAATGGAGTACTATGTGGCTCTTAGAAAAGATGAAGTCATGAACTTTACATACAAGTGGTACAATATGGAAAGTATCATGCTAAGTGAAATGAGTCAGAAAGAGAGGGATAGACATAGAAAGATAGCATTCATCTGGAGGATATAAAATAATAAAATATGAGATTAATACCCAAGAATAGCTGAGAGCAACACCAGGAGAATTACTCCATAACTTAGAGGCCAGCTGGGTATTCTAGGGGAAAGGACAATTCAGATAGAAAGGGGAACACCAAGTGGAGGGTGTTTGGAGGATCCTCCCAGGAGGGGAGATGCAAGTTGAAAGTAGACTGGACTGAACATGTTCGCCACTCAATGCCTCTTTGGCTGATCACAGCGCCCAGGATGAGAGAGAGAACAGGGGGGAATGCCCTGCCACAGTGGCAGGGGGGGATGGGGGGATGGGAGGATGGGGGGGAGGGATATTATCCTGGTGTTGGAAAATGGGCACTGGTGGAGGGATGGGTATTTGATCGTGGTATGACCGAGATCCAAGCACAAAAATTTGTAAATCTACAACTGTACCTCATGGTGTTTCACTAATAAAAAAGGAAAAAAAAAAGAGAGCATAGAAGTGGTTACAGACTGACAAAGTAATGGGAGTGACTTGGGAGCACTGTGATGGGTACAATCTGATATACCTAAGCTCCGTGTACTCCAACAATTGCTGTTCCAACTGAGTTAAGAGTATTGAAATGGACAATGTCCCCCTAACTAAAAAATAACAAGTGCACAAATGTATAATATTTTATAAGTAACATTAAAGTGGAGTCTGTGGACTAATATTATGTGGAAAGCTTGAAAGTAATCAAAGTTTATTTAGATATCAATAATATTTTAACTAATATATATATAAACAAAGTGCTGCTTTCAGTAATGTCATTATGTCAAGCAATAATGTAGGCTATAGAGCATTACCATGCCATGTCTAAAGGTAAAAGGTAAAGGTAAAGGCCTTCCCGTTGATCGTCGATTTGCTCGAGCGGGCCCAGTAACGTCTCCATTGGAGACTTTGTTGTTACTGTGTCTGGCATATCGAATACTCTCGGTAGCTTGCCGGGCTCTCCGAGAGGGGCGGAGGAATCGAACTTGGGTCGGCCATGTTGGCCACTTGTAAGGTGAACGCCCTATCTCTGTGCTATCGCTCCAGCCCATGCCATGTCTAACATACTGAAAATGTATTATATAAAATGCACATTCCCATATCTTCATCAAGAAAGTAGTTTATGTACAATATAGTAGCAGTACATATACATGGGCTGGAGCAATAGCACAGCGGGTAAGGCATTTGCTTTGCATGCGACCAACCCAGGTTCGATTCCTCCACTCCTCTTGGAGAGCCTGGCAAGCTACCGAGAGTATCTCGCCCACACAGCAAAGCCTGGCAATCTCCCTGCGATGTATTCGATGTGCCAAAAACAGTAACAGCAAGTCTCACAATTTGTTGTGAGACGTTACTGGTGCCTACTCGAGCAAATCAATGAACAACAGGAAGACCGTGCTACTGTGCTATAATATATATGTATATATATATATATATATATATATATATATATTAGTAGTACGTATATACATCATGGCAAAGCCTGGCAAGCTACCTGTGAGGTATTCAATAAGCCAAAAACCATAACAACAAGTCTCAGAATTTGTTGTGAGATGTTACTGGTGCCCGCTCGAGTAAATCGATGAACAATGGAAGGACAGTGCTACATATATACATATACTATATAGTAATAGTAATATATACTAGTATTAAAGTAGTATTAAAAGTTAGTCTTTCATGTGAATATTGCTCACTGTGGAAATTAAAATAGTTTATAATATAATATAATTGTCATATGACAATATTAAATCTATATCTTGCCTAAGGACTGGTAAATGTTGGAATGAAGGTTCATTCATATCCTTATACCTAGTTTCAAAATAATCGTTCTTTCTCTTTAAATTAGTATGTAACAATATTTAAGGGAATAGGAGGTACTTTATAGGAGAAACTTGTATCAGACAGACTCTGTTCTAGTAATTAGAGTAAGACAAGGAAGGATAAGGATAACTAAGTTGAGAGTTGGTGACAGCAATACCCATTGCTAAAATGATTTGGTTGTATATTTGTATGTCTACTACTATTGCTCAAAAGCTGTCTTATTACACACTTTATATTTTAAAGTAATAGTTATTCCATGTAGTGAGACCCTTTTCTACAATAGCATGCTTAAACTGTAATGTTTTTTAGATATAAAATAAACATTCTAATCTACTCCGATCCTAAAATATATGGAATTATCAAGAGCTAACATCTTTATACATATAACCATATTCCAACTGGCCATAGGTTTCAGTCATTAGGATTCTAACAGTGGCATGAGTCTGGCCGAAGACATAAATATCTATTGAAAGATATTTCTTGTAGAACCTCTTATTGATTTTTCTGATATCTAAGCATTTTTTCCTAAATTTAAATCTCTGCTCATCATTAATATATTTGTATATGTTATTTGGTACTTATTTTTCATTCTCTTTGGATATTACAGCAGTACAAACATGATTTCTATACACATTAGTGCCCACAAACTTTATACCAACTCCCCTCTTTTCCTCTCTCTCACTTTCCCTTCATTTCTCTTTCCTTCCTTTTCCTTCCATTCCCTACCCTTCTCTTTCCTTACATTCCCCTTCCTTCCTTCCTTCCTTCCTTCCTTCCTTCCTTCCTTCCTTCCTTTCCTCCTTCATTTCTTCCTTCCTTCCTCCATTCCTCCCTTCCTTTCTCCCTCCCTTTCTCCCTCTTCTTCTTCTTCCTTCTCATCCTCCCTTCTATCTGCCCATCTTCTTTTTATAACTCCTTCCTGAGTCACATGGAGAAAATACACTCTTTTCTTAGCAGTTTTTAATCAATTCTCAATAATGTATCCTCTACACAAATATAGTAATCGTATGCCTCAGACACATTTCTCCCCCAATTTGTGGATCTGGATCTGTCTTTGAGGGAACTAAGAGAAAAATGCTCTTTTACAGGTGATGCATTCAAATTGGTTATGTCCATTCCAATTAACAGATATATTGACCGTTGATTATAATGGCAATGCAGAGAGAGGTGCATCTAAGAAATATTTAACAAATGTTCAAACAGAATGTTGAGCAAGGAGAAATGGAATGGAGATAAGGGGTCAAGAATGATTTCAACAGAGATAGATAAATGGGACTATCTTAAACTAAGAAGCTTCTGCACCTCCAAAGAAACAGTGACCAAAATACAAAGACAGTCTGCAGAATGGGAAAGGATATTCGCCGAATACACATCTGACAAGGGTTGATATCAAGGATATACAAAGTACTGGTTGAAATCCACAAGAAGAAAACATCCAACCCCATAAAAAAATGGGGCAATAAAATGAACAGAAACTTTCTCAAAGAAGAAATCCGAATGGCAAAAAAGCACATGAGAAAATGCTCTACATCATTAATCATCAGGGAGATGCAGATCAAAACCACAATGAGATACCATCTCACAACTCAGAGACTGGCCCACATTCAAAAGAACAAAAGCAACCAATGCTGGCATGGATGTGGCGAGAAAGGGACACTCCTTCACTGTTGGTGGGAATGTCCACTGGTTCAGCCCTTCTGGAAAACAGTATGGACGATTCTCAAAAAATTAGAAATTGAGCTCCCATTTGACCCAGCAATACCACTCCTGGGAATATATCCCAGAGAGGCAAAAATGTATAGTCGAAGTGACATCTGCACTTGTGTGTTCACTGCAGCACTGTTTACAATAGCCAGAAACTGGAAGAAACCTGAGTGCCCAAGAACAGATGACTGGTTAAAGAAACTTTGGTACATCTACACAATGGAGTACTATGTAGCTGTTAGAAAAGATGAAGTCATGAAATTTACATACAAGTGGTACAACATGGAAAGTATCATGCTAAGCAAAATGAGTCAGAAAGAGAGGGACAGACATAGAAAGATTGCATTCATCTGGGGGATATAAAGTAACAAAATAGGAGATTAATACCCAAGAATAGCTGAGATCAACACCAGGAGGATTACTCCATAGCTTAGAGGCCAGCCGGGTATTCTAGGGGAAAGGGCAGTTCAGATAGAGAAGGGAGCACCAAATAAAGGGTGGGTGTTGGGAGGATCCTCCCAGGATGGGAGATGCATGCTGAAAGTAGACTATAGACCGAACATGTTTGCCACTCAGTGCCTCCTTTGCAGACCGCAACACCCAAAATGAGAGAAAGAACAAAAGGGAATGCCCTGCCACAGAGGCAGGGTGGGATGGGGGGGTGGGGGTGGGAGGGATATTATCCATGGTGGTGGAAAATGGGCACTGGTGGAGGGATGGGTATTTGATTATTGTATAATCGAAACCCAAGCATAAAAATGTGTAAATCTACAACTGTACCTCATGGTGTTTCACTAATAAAAAAAAGAATGATTTCAACAATGTGCCTTCTATTTTGTTTTATTTTGATGGATTATAAATATATCAATATTTAGTGGAGTGCTGGTATTAAGCTCCAACCCCTCACCTGTGAGAAAGTCTAGATCTCCTTGTCTTTGTTTTTCTCTTTCCTAAATTATGAAGTCAAATATATGAATACTAACTACTGGGTAGGGTAAAATAACGTGGATGAATTTGAATTGTTATGGAGCAGTCTCTCAGGAATAGAAAGACAAGAAGTTGTAATAAGTTTGAGTATTGAGAACTGATCCTCCAGCTGAGGAACATAAGGTTCTCCAGGATGAGTTCCAGGCAGTAGAGAAGAAGGTGGCCCCGAAAGAGCAGAAGCTGCAGTTTGCCACAGAGTAATGGAGAGACAAACACACAAACACACACACACACACACACACACACACACACACAGAGGAGCATGCTCTTTAAACAGCTAGAAAAAGAGAAGCCGGTTTATAAAGCACTTGCAAATGTTAAAAGCAAAAACCCTGAAGGTGGCTAGCAAGAAGCATTGCACCACCAAGCACAGTAGTAGACAGAAGTTCCATGTCCTCTTCCACACTTACACAAAGGGGCTCTTCCCTAACAGCTCAATGTTCAGGGCAGATTTTTACCCCAGCTACTGCCTTGAATGAGGATAAAGGCAGGCCTCTGAGGGTCAAGATCTCAGGGACCAGGCAGGCCACATAAAAAGGGAAGTCGTTGGCCATAAAGAAATAGACTCACTATCATTTTCTTGAAAAAAAAAAAGAACCAAAACTGAGCTCTGGGCTATCAGGACTTTTTTGTATATTATGAATCAACTCCATGGAGACTGAAAACTCAGTGTTGCCACATAAGTACCACTGATGATGCAGGCAGAGTATTATAATGCCACAAAGTACAATGCCATTAAAGAACTGAATAAGCAGTATTTTTTTATTAGTGAAACACCATGAGGTACAGTTGTAGATTAACCCACTATGTCAAAAATATTATCATTTCAACATCTAGAAATCATAAAAATTACTGGGGATAGAGTGATAGTACAGCAGGTAGGACACTTGCCTTGCATACAGCTAAACTGGATTCGATCCCTGGCACCCTGTATGGTCCTCTTAACCTGGCAGAAGTGATCCCTTAGCACAGAATCAGGAGTAAGCACTGAGCATTGCTGGGTATGGTGCCCCCAAAACAAACAAAATATGACTGAGATCTTTTCTATTCATTTTTAATTCTAAGTTTTCGAAATAGAATCTTACTCAGGCTGGCCACTTTTCAAATTCTCAGTAATCACATGTGTCCACCATATTATTCAGCTCTGTTCCACCCCCCATCAAAATATTCCTTATGCATCTTACTCATGATTCTTCTATGATGACTATGTTCTTTCCTCACATAGACCAGGGACTTTAAACTCTTTTCACTTTTTGTCCAAAAAAGGAACAACACAGGTGTGTGCTGCCAAGAACACTTCAGATTCATTACCTGGTTGATATTTAATTATTTATTGGACACTGCATTTCCAGAAACCTTTTACTGTGGCCAATTCTGTTTTTCTTTCAATCTCCACATTTAGTTATACAGCAATTGACAGTTTAAGAAGCTAGGACATAGAGGAGTCCATCTTTCATCACTCACTTAGAATTGTTTACGTGTTCCAGGAACTGTTCTGTGTATAAAACTAACAAAACTTCCAAATCTCCTGTAGCTCCCACCCTCAGGAAGGAGTGACTGAAATAAATAGTAGTTAGGGTTGTCCAGAAAGGATGAGGTAAGATGACTCAGTTACTGGGGAGACGAAAGCTGAAAGAGGCAGGATCTAAATTCAAACCCTGATCTCCTGTGGCTACCTTCTGTCTCTTTCCATTCTTTACTTGAGCATAGCTTTTTATTTTTTCTTTTTGGGTCACACCCGGCGAGGCACAGGGGTTAGTCCTGGCTTTGCACTCAGGAATTACCCCTGTAAGTGCTCAGAGAATTGTATGGGATGCTGGGAATTGAACCCTGGTCAGCTGTGTGGAAGGCAAATGCCCTACCCGCTGAGCTATTGCTTTAGACCCCTTGTGCTAGTTTTGAATGGAAGAAACAGTAAGAGCAAAATTTTCTTTAACATGCACTGCTGTAACTTATTTGTACTACAGTGGAATCAATTCCAGTTCAGTTCCAGACCACAGTATGAAGACCATTTTCAATGTCTGGTTGAAAGCCGACACAACAGCTTAAATAGCAAGACCTCTAGCTAATGAAGGCAGCAATATGAATAAGCTACCCATGTGTGGAAAATGATACCCCAGCATAAAACACATTTCAAAATTATGCAACTTACTGCAATTTCTTGACATGAAGCAGGAAATGTTTGATCAATAATGTTTGATGTCTTCCCCTTTCATAGAAATTTGAATGATTACCTCCAGCCTGGGAAATTTAACATACTTATTAAATTGATATTTTTTTCTCTAGCATATTATGGATTTTGTTTCTCTCCTTGTAATATCATATGAGTTTTCTTTTTTGTGTTTTGTTTTAAACCTCTGAGTAAAAACAATTACTCATTAAAATGCTGTCCTCTGGGATATGAAAAAGAAAATGGCAGCTGTAATAAATATTTAAGCAATCCCATGCTTCTGTTTTTACAGAATCTGAAATACCTTTAGACAAGTTACAAGACAGGAGGTACAACAAAATGTGTGTGTGTGTATGTGTGCATGTGCACAGACATACACACAATGAACACTTTATTTGTCCTGCATGCAATTATGCAAGGTGCTTGCTGAAAGACCTTTCCCTAAGTCAGGGTCCTGTCTTCAGATCTTCAGATTCTAAGCCCTTGGGACTTGAAGTCTGAAAATCTGAGTGGTCACTAATGTTTCTGGGTGCTCCTACTGCCACTGGGTATTGAAAACCATGGGACCAGGCACCAAAAAGGAATGCTGACAGGGCTCAGAGGACTCCACCGAGCAAGTGACACTGCCCAGTCCCCAATGTTGGTTGTTTCTCTATCATGTCTAGAAGTAAAGAGAAAAACCTGGGGACTTGTTTCAGTCAGTTGCATCCCTCTTTGCAGCATCTAGCAGGAAAATTCTTCAGAGCTCTTAATTATGACATTTTAGCAAACTGTTCTGTTCCAACTTTCTAATGCAGTTGGAGTCAAGGCTGCTTTTGTCTCTTTGTTTTGCTAAGGAAAATACAGTCATTTGTTTCTGTTCCTTTTCTTTTTAACTTGGAATTCTATAATGTGCATATTTATAGTCCAAGAGTCAAGGAAAAAAAAAACTAGGACATACTGCTGCTTTCAAGGCTTACCAAATGGACCTTGGCAGGAACATGTCATCCTACAAAGATGAGCCAGCAACTTCTTTGTTTGTCTGTCCCAGCCTAGACCTTTTATCATCTGTGGTCCCATCTAAATAGTGATTTTTAAAGAATAAAGCATGTTATCAGGGGTCTAAGGAGCATCTTGTAATTATGGGCTCTTCGGTGGACTGGACTCAAGTATTATTTAAAATTCTCAAATGAAAGAGAAACATTATGTTTTCTCTTTAGAGCCCAGCATGAACTGCTCTCTTCAATTCAGGTTCTCTTTTTATTTGATTTAAAAGTTACAAACATAATACTTGCTCATTCTATAACATTAAAATCATATAAGCCTGTTAAATAAAAACGAAAACAAGTCCATATCAGATTTTTCAATACTGTACTCTATTATTCTTTCTATATTTTTACAGATATATGATAAACAGAGGGGGTTTTTGGTTTTGTTTGTTTATTTGCTTATTTGTTTGCTTTTTGAGTCACTCTGGCAATACTCAGGTCTTAATCCTTGCTCTGCAATCAGGAATTACTCTGGCATGTCTGGGGGACCATAGGAGATGCAGGGAATTGAACCCAGGTCGGCCGCATGAAAGGCAAATCCCTACCCACTGTTTTATCGCTCTGGGTCAAAACGTATGTATTATATACACACCCGTTATTTGTTAGAGTCATTAGGAGTCGTTAAGGTATAAATTAGAGAAGTTCAATTTTAAAAATTAAAAAATGAGAGAAATCTTTGGTTATTATAAATTCACCCTAACATACGTATATCCTGCTTATAGGTATAGAGTAACAGCAGTTTCAGGAATGGAGTCCAGGGACTCCATCAAGATTATTTCTTTGTTTCTTGACATTGCCCATTTTCCAACCTCATTTTTCACTCCTCAGTAGGCTGCCTCTGTGTGCTAGGAAGAAAAGCTGACTACAGTCTTGGATTGGCCTTAAACTTTGGAGAGTGTAGGAGATTCCCACTCAGTACTCAGGGTTGTCAGGAGCCATTTCCAGGCCCAGTTGGGTTGGAATACTCTATACCAGTTTCAAGCAATGAGGCACTACTCAGGTCCAGAGTACTGGAGAGACACCAGAGCCACATTAGTATTTGGAGAGCAGGGGTAGCGAACTACAGAGGATCTAACTTGGGGACTTGTGTACCCAAAGCATAATCCCCTGACCCTTGAGCTATTCTATCAGCCAAATTTACCTTCAGATTTAAAATACAGTAACTCTCTCTTTCTCTTCATTTCTTCCTCCTCCTCCCCACCGCAGCCAAATGTCTACATTGTACTCCCTATAACCTGAAACATATTATCTGACACAGAAAAGAATATTTAAGACTGAAGATAAAATTTAAGTTGATAATATATTGACCTTAAAATATATCTATTATTTGGGATTATCATCTATGTGAGCCCAAACTAACTACAAGTTTGTTTAAAAGTGAAAGAGGATGCTAAGAAGATGATAAAAAAAGAAGAAATGCAATCATGTTACCAAGATTGGAGGGATATTATGCGAAAGAGATCCACTGGTGATGCTCAGATATCTCTGAGGGATCACTCAAATCATGCCTGGTTCTGAGCTCAAGGTGCTGGTGAAGTTTTGAGGACCACGTGAGGTACCAGAAAGAAAATACAGTCTAGCAGCATGAAAAGCAGCACCTTATCTTTTTAGTGTCTCTCTGGACCCCCTGTTTGTTTTTCAAAATGGCTTTGTAACATGCTCTGTAATTTCCTTAATTTTCTATCACATTTGAGGATAGTTTCTTTTCAGTATGCATAGATGCTAGTTAATATGAATATTTATGGCCTATAATTTGTAATAATCTGTAATTCTTTTTTAATATCTGTATAATATTCCATGGAATAAATGAGCCACATTAATCAAACTGTATCTCTTCTTCATGGGTACATTAATTTCCAATCTTTGCTTTAAAAGATTTTATCCTTTAGTATATCTCTTTATATATATATACATATATATATATAGACTATATTTCGGGAGGTTGTTTGTTTTGCTCAAAATTGACTATGCAAGAGGTAATAGAACAAGGCATAGTAAATTGAATAGTGACACATCCAAATATATTTAAAGTACCTGTGAATGTATCCTTTATTCCAAGTAAGGTTTTTAAAAAATATTATTAAGGATTTCAAGATGAGACTTCCTGAGTTTGTGAGAGGTTCTAAATCCAATGGCAAGTACCAATAGAATATATAGAAAAGGTTAAGACATAGAAGACCAGGTAAAATTTGAGACAGAGATGGGAGTGACCATAAGCCAATGAATGCTGAGAATGCTGGCTATTATCTGGACCTAGGAAAGTCATAGGATATATTTTCCCTCAGAACCTCTAAAGGAACCAACACTGTTGACAAGTTGATTTCTAATTTCTGGCTTCAAGAATTGTAATGGAATAAACTTCTGCTGTTTAAAGCCAACCAGTTTATGATAATTTGGTTTTGCAGGCCTTAGAAATTAATCCATCAGATTTTGAAGACAGCTGGTTCTCCTGCACTCCATTTGATTTGTGTCCAATTCCCAATCATCTGGGAAGAGAGAGAAATGGTATTTCAGGTCATACAAAACCATACAGCACATAAGAGTCATTCCGATTTCCATTTCTTATGAATGTGCTTTGCAGTTCTTATTTTCTAGTGCTATTTTGTTTAAACAAATGACAAAATTAGTATACACTCGAGAGACAGGATCTGTACGGAGGAGAGATAGACCAATTGTGAACCAAGTTGCAGAGCAAAGTGAAGGCTTAGGAAGACTGTCTCTCCCTGCTAATCTACAACGTCAAACATCTTTAATGATTGTGCATAAGAATAAGGAAGTAAGCAAATATAGGAAGGATGAGTAGGGAGGGAGGTGGGAGAAGGAAGAGAGACAGATAAAGTAGAATATAATTATATCAAATGAGGAATCTTTGAATGTCCTGTAGGCATCTTACTAAAATTAAGCCCTTCATGCTTAATTCTGAATTAATCACTACTGCATATGCTCATAATATGCTTGATAGTCACTACAATGACACACACTTGCCAAGTTCCCATTTTTACTGCCCTCCACCTACTCCCCCATTACTGTTTTCATAAAATATATTAGATATACAGTAGTTAGTTGAGCAGAGCACTAGAGACATATACTTTTTTTATGAGTATAAGAGAAAAAGAAAAAAATGCATGCAGCTGTAATCAAAGTACACCGGTGTATTTATTGCATTGCATTTTTTCCACCTGGTGTACGAATCACCAGTGTGCCAGGAAGCTCCTGCTTAGTAATTGGTAGCTGTATTTTACCTGCAGAGCAGTATGTTGGGTAGTATGGCAGGGGGAAGAGATGCTGAGATGCCTATTTCTTTAAATCTGTTGAAAGAAACAAAGAAAGTCCTAGAGAGTCATGGAAAACAGAGCAACATTAAAAAGTCTTTTTAGGTCCCACCAGATGGAGGGAAGTATACAGCCTATCACTGGCTTTCAGCTTCCAGGCATATAAATGGACATGGACCCTGCCACCCTTTCACCTGGATTTTTCTCCCTTCACTTCAATATTATTGCTATTGCACTATTGTTTTATCTTCAAGGATCACTGAAGACCCCACTCCATCTCTTTATACCCTGGGAACAACTTGAAGGAAGATATTACCAAATTATAATGTTTAATGTGTATACTAAGCTGAGACCATTGGGGTTGGTAGTTAAATGGAGATGTACACCAAAAAGAATTGGATCAATAAACAACTGCAGGTTCCCAAATTAACATTTACAAAAATGTCAGCTTTTTCTTGGAGCTCCTGATGAGAAGCTTCCACTCTAAGAATGGCTAAGACTGTCTTCTCAGCTACTCTCTGATGCTCAGGTCTCCTCATTCAATTTAAATTTAATCATGGGACATGAGCTGGCAGTTCGCTATGGCTTTCTCTAAAACACACATCTGTGATGTATATTTAATGTTTTCCCTCTGTTACAGAGATAAATGTTGTTGGTGATTCTGATTGGCAGGGCCAAAATCTATGGCTCTTAGAATTGACTCTTAGCAGAGTCACTGGATTTATTCTGTGTTCAAATATTTACAAAGCATAATTAAATGTATTAAGGATGTGAAATCTATAATCAGTGTGATTTTGTGAGTTTCCATCAGTTTTTCCTTTCTCCGTTTCAACTAGTTTCACTGATCTCCCGACCCCAGCCATCCTTAACCTTCTCTATCTTTTCAACTTACTGGTTTTGCTTTCAGTTCTCAAAATCTCTGAGTTTATGATATCTCTAATTTTACACTGAATTTCTCATTTTGCTGTTTTCTTTCCTAACCCTATGTTTTATCTTCTCAGCATCTTAAGGCCCCCTCATGCTTCTTAGATTAAAATCCCCCATTCTTGTCATTGTCCTCACTTTGCTTAATTAGTTAATATCTGAGAATGCTTTGAAGACACTAGGTGCTGTCCCAGTACTAAATGGGATTGTTTATAACTGTTATCTTGAAGATTTACATCATCATAATCAGCTCTTTTATCTCTCTTCTCCCTCTTAGTCAGGTAGTATGAATAATGAGAAGAGTTTTCCCTCAAATGGAAATATCAAAATAAAGCTGAACTCTCTTCCCCAAGGTATCTGATAGTGGAAGCTGAGATGTATCCAGGTGTATTTGGTTTAAGAAAAGGTGCCAGAAAGCTTAAGACAGTGAACATTATTATTAAAATTCGGGTCTTTGAGATTTTTCTTGGACGGACTTCTGTTTTTATTACTAGACCAAAACAAAAACAGTGTAAATACTTTGAATAATTCAGAAAAGTATACAGATGAAGAAATATATCACTTGTATTTTTACCTTCGATTAGTATTTGTATGTGTACAAATATTAAGACAAACATATATTAACAGGAATGCTTTATGCTCAAATCAACATACTTCTACACATATGTAATGGTAACCTGAAAATAATATTTTATAGAACATTTTATAATTTCATATTTTTTAAAATTTATTTTAAAATAGTGATTTACAAAGTTTTTTATAATTCAGGTTCTTTTGGCATTTAATGTTCCAACATTCCTCCCCAGCGTAACTTTCCCTCCATCATTTCCCCCAGTTTCCCAGCCATCAACCAAGTTTGCACCCTTAGCAGGCACCAAATAATTTATTTTATATTACTTGTTGCAACAAAATGGGAAATGGAACTTTAAAAAAGTACTACAGTAAAGAAAATTTGCGAAAATTGTTATATCTCACAGTGGAATCATTTAAGCATTTTCTGAGAGTTTACTTAGCTGTTTGTTGCTAGTTGAGGCTTCTGTGTTATTGTTTTTGGGTTTTTTTGAGCTTAGTTGACTTCTATATTACTTTCCCATCTAATTTGGTGTGCTCCTACTGGGTTGTCAGTAATTGTGAAATTTGGAAGTTCCGAGAAGTTTCAGGATCTGTAGAGCTGGGCCAATGAGTTTCAGTGGCTTGACTTGGCTTGCATCTCTTCTGGGATTAGTCCTGATGCTGTGTGAAGCTGGGCCGTTGTTTATATGGCCACATTTGTGGCATGTGGTGTGGCTCTCTAATTTATACCTTAAACTTAACACACTGGAAATTTAAATGGAATGTTTGGCACAGCATTATGACCACATAGATAGATCACAATTTATTTCACCAATCTCCAAGGGGCTGGAGCGATAGCACAGCGGTAGGGCATTTGCCTTGCACGCAGCCAACGTGGCCGACCCGAGTTCGATTCCTCCGTCCCTCTCGGAGAGCCCGGCAAGCTACCGAGAGGATCTCGCCCGCCTGGCAGAGCCTGGCAAGCTCCCCGTGACGTATTCGATATGCCAGACACAGTAACAACAAAGTCTCCAATGGAGACGTTACTGGGCCCGCTCGAGCAAATCGACAAACAACAGGAGGGCCTTTACCTTACCTTAATCTCCAAGGTGAACAGCAAATTTGTTT
The DNA here is from genome assembly GCF_029834395.1 of Sorex fumeus. Lineage (NCBI taxonomy): Eukaryota > Metazoa > Chordata > Mammalia > Eulipotyphla > Soricidae > Sorex > Sorex fumeus. The sequence goes on from NW_026606129.1 coordinate 64,866,507, forward strand.
GCAGTAAACAATAAATTGCATTAGTATAAATAATGCTGCAATAAGCATCTTCTATTTAGAACCATATAACAAACAATAAATTGTTGTAATGTCTTCTATGTAGTTATTGTAGCATCTTTTATGGCTATGCATGTTAGACGTATTGGTTCAAAGATGTTAAGGTGAACGTTTCTTTGTCTTCAGATAGGTACCAGAATATGGATCTAACTAGTCGTACACATAGTACAAGTGGTAGGGCACTTGCCTTGCACACCACTGACCTTGGTTTGATCCTGAGTACCACAGAAGGACCCGGAGCTCACTATGAGTGATGCCTGAGCCCTGGGATTTGATCACCAAGTATGGCCCCCAAATCAAATAATAGGCCCTCCCGTTGATCATCGATTTGCTCGAGCGGGCCCAGTAACGTCTCCATTGGAGACTTTGTTGTTACTGTGTCTGGCATATCGAATACATCACGGGGAGCTTGCCAGGCTCTGCCGTGCAGGCGAGATACTCTCGGTAGCTTGCCGGGCTCTCCGAGAGGGGCAGAGGAATCAAACTCGGGTCGGCCATGTTGGCTGCATGCAAGACAAACGCCCTACTATTTCCAATTTGAATAGAAATTATAAAGAAGAAATCAACTTAATGCTGACTGCTTAAACAGTGCTTATATTACCTCTTAACAAGTGAAGTCTCACCTTAATTTTATAGTTGAACTAGATTTAAATGTAAGTTTTCCTGGTGCAAAAAAAAGATATACCTTTTCTCTCTATAGCTCAGTTTTTCGGTTTAATCTCTTATACAGAATTCCAAAAGCCATCATGAATATGCATATAACTTAGTTTAGCTTATCTTTTGTCAAATTTTATATCTTTATATGAAAAAGCAAATGCATTTTGCATGTATTTGCCTTTCTGTATATTAGAAAGCAACCTTTTTCTTGTTTTACATCTAGGTCATGATTTCATTAGAGTCACTAATGTATTAAATATTATTCTCTCTTAAGCCAAAAATGTAATATATATTCATAAAGGCTTTGACTAGTGTTATATACGAGATGTCCTTTAGCCTACCTTGAAAGGTCCATTTATTATAGTGAAACCTGTTTGTACAGGGAAGTTAACATTTTGACTCAAAGGGAATGTAACCTGAAGGTCCCTGATTGATCAGTCTACTTGTATATTGACAGAATACTTTAGGAAAATCCTGCCATCTCTACATTGACAAGTTTTGCAAGCCAAAATTCTCAAATTCATAACTATTGAATGATGAATCTAGGAAACATAATAAAAATAGATCATAAATTTATTTTTGATAGGGCAGACGTTCGAATGGGTCGTCGCTGCCACGGAATTGGAGTCGAGCATCTTCCACCCAGATCCTCCAAATTCCAGTAGGCGGGGGTCACACCCACCACCTGGCCCCCTGGCGCCGTGTAATCCCATCAGCAGCCAAGACTCAGAGACTATAAAATCTAGATCCCGGAACCGCTGCGGCTGCGCGACATCTTATCAGAACTTTTCTTTATGACATCTTATTATCTCATTCCTACTTTGGACAAACTTGCAGGCTATCGAATATAGCCTGCCCACAGGGTAGAGTCTGGCAAACTCCCCGTGGCGTACCAAATATGCCAAATACCAGTAACAATGATGGGTCTCATTCTCCTAAAGAGCCGTGAATATAATCTCAGGGCTAGGATGAAAGAGACGTTACTGGGGCCTGCTCGAGGCAATCGACGATTAACAGGATGATGAAATGAAAAAAAAATGAAAATTTATTTTTAGCACAGCTGTCAGTTTAAGTATCTACCTTACCTCTCAATCTCAGTTTCCTTTTCTGTTTAATAGGGAGACACTAATGTTTACTTGGAGAATCCTTATAAGCCAAACAAATGTGTTATCAAGTGCATTAGACACTTAGAATATGACCTCAACTTCAGTAGATGACGATGAAGGAAAAGACATTTTAAAGAGTGGAGAATATAATGCATTCAGTGAATCTGTTCTTGAAAAGTCTAAAGGAGAAATAATAGAAGATTATCCTACAATACTATATCTTTGTATAAATCAAAAATATAGTATTTCTTCTTATCTTAATTATAGAAAGCACTATACAGACCCAGACTTTCTTCATAAATCTAATTCTTAATTAATTGCAGCATAATAGGCTGTACCATATATAGACTTGCTATATGGCTATTGCATAGGGCTGTACTATAAAGTATTTATCCCTCCATGATATTCATAAGATAAAATTTCCTGATAATACATTTCTCAGAATGTACTCCCCTTATTAGTTGATTCCTGATTGTAAATGTAAGGCTCTGAGGTATAGCACAACTGTGAACCTGAGTATGATAATACAAAATGCCTAACATAGCTGCAGAATATGCTTTACCTCTTATACTGAACATAGAGAGCACCAAATGATTATAAAGACTTTAAAAAGAAGACTGAGTTTTAAAAAGAGAAATGGCCTCATAAAATTAACCCCTTTTGGGGTCCTCCTTTTGGCTACTTTACCCTGCTTCACAATTTTTTAGGGCTTCACACTGTTTTAGGGCCTTTATGCTTTGCCATTCACTCTGATTTGGACATGTTGCCAAAATCTTTGCTTGGCTGATTCTGTCTTGTCTTTATGTCTAGGTTCAAACAACTCCTCTTGGAAAGATTCCATTTCTCCTAAGAAGTTATCGTCGTTCACTACATTTTTTATAACCTCCCCCTGCCTGCCACACACACACACACACACACACACACACACACACACACACCTTGCCTGTATCCCTTGTATCCACATATACAGCCGTCACTCAGCATTCTTGTCTGTTTTTCCTCATTTAATTTTACTCTGGTATGTTCCTATTGCCTAACCATTCATCTAGACATATTGTGAAAGTAATAGTTTTTGTGTAATTTTAGAAAATCTGAAACTCCTCAGAGATGGAGATAAAATACAGAGGGTGTTTGATCCTCAACACCCCATGGGAGTAGCCCCCTAATCATCTTCGGGAGTGGCCCCAAAACAAGCAATGACACAAAAGAAAAAGAAAAAAAAAGGAAACTTGAAACTCTCGATTTCTCCTTCTATAAAATCAGAAGGGAAAATAGCGGTTTACTTTCAAACAGTGGTCCTCAGCCTGAGTCACCTCAGAATAATCTGTAGAATTTTTGCATCCACAGGTGTCCAGATTTTTATCTTAGACTGATTAAGTGTGAATCTCTGCAGATGAAGCTCAGAGAGCGTCAGTATTTTATCAGACCCTCGGGTGGCTCTGGGTGGACATTTCCAGTGGATAACCGATGCTTTACAGGAACGTAAGGGTAGTCACCTTTGCTGATGATATTTCTTTTTATGGGATACTGGACATAAAGCTACTCAGAAGCAAACCAAAAGACACAGTATGAGAAGCAAAATAAGACATGTTTCCATCATACCATGAAAAATCAAGGCGCATCTTCTACCTGCTAGACACTATCCAATGAGTTCAGAGTGGAGAGAACCAGAATGTTAATATTGAACCCATTAGGTTCTCCGAGATGCTACCATCTTTTGTATACAAAATTGCTTGATTGCAAAGATTAATAATCAAGTTGGAGAGATATTCTAATTGTCAGACTGAATGAAATTCTCCTCAGGTCTTTACTTACCCATATATTTCTTTCCCCAAGCTTAATAGCTGTTGCTAAAATTATATCCCTTTAAAAAAATGATTCCATCATTGCTTTCGTCCATGGGGGTTGATATGTTCTTGTTTCTGCTTCTCCCTCGGACCTGTTTCCCAGAACTTCCCCTTTACCCTCAAGTTCACTCCAGCCATACTGCCTCCTTACACATCTTGAAATGGTGCCAAGAGCCCATTCCATTTCAGTGCTCGTCCTTGAGCCTGTAAACTTCTGCATGCAGGTCATTGAACAATTTTCTCTGTCTGTCTGTACTCATGTATCACCTCCACAGAGGGGCTCTCTCTAGGTACTTGTCTAAAGAACGCCCTGATTCCTCTGTCTATTTTCCCTGTCTGACTTGCTTTAAAGAATTCAGTTTTTCCCTAATAGAGTAAAAAGTCCAAAGAGAACCGGTGTCATGTTGTTGTTAACTGCTATGACCTCAATGCCTAAAACCAGTTCCTAGTACAAAGCAGATGCTTTATAAATATTTTTTGAATGAGTTAATTTAGTAAGGTTTTATTTTCATTGATTCATGAGCATGTTTATTTTCTATTAAAGACCAATGATACTATATTTCCAATTAGAGATAAATGGTCTGCTTTTTAAATGAGATTGTGTAATTAAAAAGGTGTTTTGTTTTAAGAAAAAATATTGAGTAGAAATATCAGCAGTTCACAAATGATATAACTCCCGAGAGTGATAATAATATGATTAACATTTGAGACATACTTACCTAGAAGCAGATTAGGAAACAAGAACTGTCACTGTCCTCCCATTGTTCGTCAATTTGTTCAAGCAGACCCAGTAATGTCTCCATCTTGAGACTTGTTGTTACTGTGTTTGGCATATCAAATACGTCACGGGTAGCTTGCCAGGCTTTGCCTCACGGGAGAGATACTCTCGGTAGCTTGCCGGGCTCTCCGAGAGGGGTAGAGGAATAGAACCCAGCTTATCCAGGCTGGCTGTATGCAAGGTAAATGCCCTACCGCTGTGCTGAAATATCACTTAATCATCCAAAATTCACAAAGCTGAATAATAAAAGTTGCTTTCCCCAGTAATTGTCTTTTAGAATGTTGAGGTACAATTCAGCTGGCATTTACTGGGGCTAAGTATGATTTAGAGTTCAGTCCTGTTTTTAAAGTATTAACCTGTGAGACAATCATGAGCATCGTGGCAATAGAAATCAAAATGTGATCCAAGCTGTAAGGAAAATCCAAATTGGTCATAAGTGAGCAGCATTTTCTGTCTGGAGGCAACGAGGCAACCCACTGAGAAGAGGAAAAGTTTGAGCAGCACCATCAATAGGCAAAAATGAAGGTTAAGTTGTCCCAGACAGAGAAGACAACAGGAAGAAAGCTACAAATAGTAGCAGCAAATAACCTGGAGAAATATAGCCCATGATGGGAGAGACTTCTCTGATACTAATGGAAAACCCAATGCTGCACTTCCTACTTGCCTGCTTTCATCTTCCTTCCTAGAATTTACTCCTTAAGCTGACCCTGAAAAAATCTCAGATGACTGATTCCACATACTTGGTCTTATCTACATCTTGAAAAGAAGAGCTTAAGGAACACGTCTTTGCTTCCAAATAAACAATTTCAAATCTTCCTTTTCTTTTTTCTGCACGTAAAACCTAGAAAACCTTTACATTTTTATTCCAGTATAAGGGGATAGATAGACATTAAGCTCTGCATCAGATTTGCATTAAGTGGGTACCTAATCTTGATCCCGGTGCCTCATCTCTACTGCAGTCTCTGCCAAGCCATCATCCCACCTAGGCCCCAGCCTCCCATTGGCTTGTCCTCCTCTTATGCTCAGTAAACCTCTCTAAATCTCCACACTGACCCCACCACCATCCCTCTAAGCACCTACCCACTTCCAAAACTGTCTGGCCACTCCACCCACCCTACACACTGAGCAGGGGTCTGAGTAGGATCTCATTCCGAATAGGGTCTCATCTTAGCTTGAGCCTTTCCCTCAATGGCCCCAGCCAATAGGACTTGTGTCCTAACGTTCCCATCTGCCCTACTGAAAATTTTCCTCTGAAAATTCCTCTTGCCATCAGTAATGGCAAGAATTTGATAGAGGTAGAAATCTGATATAACAGACAGCATACCAACCCAGAGTATTATATAGATTCAATGCAATTCCGATCAAAATACTGATAACATTCTTCAAGAAAAATTGCTAATCAAATTTTTCTGAAACAAAAATATAGCAAAGCCATTCTGAGAAAAGCGGAGAGTGTCCACATTTCCATACTATAAAGCTATAAAAATTTTATTGTGGATGGAATGTCAGAACAATGGATTAGAATTAAAATCACAGGACTAAATCCTCAGCTCTATGGACATTTTATCTTTGACAGGGAAACTGGGTGCATAAAGTCGCAAAAGCAAAGTCACCATATCACCCTTGAATAATTGATACGGGAAAACTGGATGAATACATGCCAAAAAATTAATAGTATTCACACCATACACAAAAGTTCATGTAGGGAGAACTAAGATCTGGACCTCAGAGGCATCTTCAGTAATTTTATCCCATTAGCAGAGATAATTATAACAAGGCAAGAGAGATAGTACAGTGGGTCGGGCACTTGCCTTGCATGTGCTGACCCAGGTTTAATCCCTGGCACCACATAATGTTCCCTGAGCCCTCCAGGAGTGATCCCTGAGAGCAGATCAGGAGTAATTCCTGAGCATTACACGGTGTAGCCTCAACACTCCCCCCCCACACACACACACTCAAGTGAAAACAAAAATAAACAAATGGGACTACTTCAAATTAAAAAGTTTTTTTTATCACAAAAAAACTCAGTTAAAATTAAAAGACACACTACCTAGTAGGATAATGTATTTACACCGAATATATTAGATAAATGACTAATACTCAAAGGTATAAAGCACTCAAAGCTCAGCAACAAAGAAAACTCTTTTTTTTTTCTTTTTTTATTAGTGAAAAACCATGAGGTACAGTTATAGGCTTACAAATTTTGTGCTTGGGTTTCAGTTATACAATGATCAAGTGCCCATCCCTCCACCAGTGCCCGTCATCCATCCCCATGGGTCCCAGCATCCCCCCCCCCACCCTCATCCCCCCGCCCCGTCCCATCCTGCCTCTGTGGCAGGGTATTCCCCCTTGTTCTCTCTCTCTTCTTTTGGGTACTGTGTTTTGCAAGAGAGGCTTTGAGTGGCAAAGAAACCTCTTACCCCATCAAGAAATGGAGGGGTTTAGAGAGATAGTACAGCAGGCAAGGCACCCCAATATGATCCCCAAAGCTTAGGAATGATCCCTGAATCCAGATCCAGGACTAAGCCCTGAGTACTGGCAGGTGTGACTCCAAAAGGAAGGGGAAAGGAAGTGAACACATATTTCCATTAAGAAAAAAAGGATTGTCAATATGCATATCAATAACTGTCGCTTATTGTCAGGGAAATTCAAATTAAAAGAACTATTAGTATGATTTTACACCAGAATAACCTACATAATACACACACACACACACGCACGCACACACACACACACACACACAATCAGTGTTGGAGGACAGGATTTAGTAAAAAAGGGTTCTCTTTACTGCTGATGGAAATGTGTCCTGGCTCAGCCTCTAAGAAAAACCATTTGAGATGTCCCTAGAATCTAAGATTATATGGCCAAAGAGATAGCATAGTAGGTAAGGCACTTGTCTTGTGTGTGGCTGACACAGAAGTGATCCCTGAGCACCAAATGAGCAGTAATGAGCACTGAACACTGCTGGGTGTGGCCCCCAAATAAATAGAACTGCCACATGACCCAGCATTTACCACTACAAAGCACAAAATAACTAATCTGAAAAGAGGAGAAAGAGGAGAAAGACAGGCACCAGGTGCTCTCCCTCATCTATGGTCTATAGGGAGAACAAGGGACAAGAACATATATATGTATATATATATACATACATATATATAACAAGGGACAAAAACTTATATATATATATATACATATATATATATGGGGAGAACAATTGACAAGAACATCTTTTTACTGGAATACAAACAGAAAAGTCCAGATTAGTTGGGGAGTACAAGAATATAGAAACTTGGTTGGGGAGGAACGGGATTCTGGAGCACTTTAGTGTTGGTGTGATGAAGGACCATGTACTAACTATCCACACAATTATAAATGTATTTTCTTAACTGTAATAAAGCATTGAAGTGTTTAAAAAAGATCTTTAGTTACATCTGCAAAGAACTTTTTATTTTCCAAATAAAATAATATTCAAAGCTTGTGGGAATTAGAATGTGTCAACTTTCATGATCTTCAGGCCCATTTTTTAAAGTTCTTATGACTAAATATGGGACACTTTAATTATTAACATGCTTTATAGTTAATGTCCTGCTTGATTTTTATCAGAGGTTGGAGTTACAGCCTGAGTGGAAGATTCTAAGGAGAATATTATGATATTAAATAATACATGTAATTTCATAGAGAAATGAACCATCTTCCCACTGGTTTAGAAATTCCCAGTGGTTCTTCTCTTATTACAATAATCTAATTAATTAAATTGCAAAACTTCCCTCCAAGAAGTGAAATTCTTAACTCTCTCTGTTTCCCTTTCTTGATCTTTATAACTCTATCCCTCTCTTTCTCTGTCTCCTCTTTACATCTTTCTCTGTCCTCTTTTCCTCTCTCAATCAACACACAATCCATAGTCCAACAGATGGCTCAGAGGACTGGATCATATGCTCTTTGTCCATAGGCTCTGAATTGAATCCTTGGTTATGTTTAACCCACTATGCAGGTGGGAAAATTGATCCCCATTTGCAGAACAAAGTATCACTAATAGTCTCCAGTACTGCTAGGTTGAACATTGACCCTTCTAGTCATACAACCATGCCAGTTATCATCAGGACCATCTTCTAGATCCCTGAGTACTGCTTATGAAGCCCCCAAATATATAAATCTTATTTAAGTTTTAAAAAATCCATGAAGTAAATCTCCCTCTTGATCTCCCTTTGCCATTACAACTCATTTTAAACCAAAGTGTGTTTCACAGAATATTAATATTAATGGATTTTAGGCAGCCTAAGTTTTGGAAGCAAATAAAATTTAGGGATAACTGAGTTAAACAACATTAAGTAGGTATATTTACAGAGGTCACATAATAGGACTTCAGTTGGCCGGCACTATTAGTATTTAAGTTAACTGCCTGATTCCCAAATGATGACTTTCCATGAAACCCTTTCAGAAGGAAGAGACATGAATTCACCGTCTGAGAATTAAACCAGCTAAAGGAAGCCTATATTTGCAATTAGTGAACTATGTCCACCTGAAATGGCCACTTACATGTGCAATGACCATTATAACTTGACAAAAGTTTCCTTTCAAGTGGGGGGAGGGTTGTGTTTATATGAAAGAAAATAGAAAGACTTCCAATAATTTCCTCTCAAGAGTCATCCCAATTTTCTCACCTGCATAGTGGGTTAAAATAACACCCCCACTTGCAGAATAGTTAAAAATGTTGAGATGCTTAATTTGACATAATATGTAAGTAAAGACATTTGGCATAGTCAAAAAAGCCTGTATTCATTGATAGTTTCTAATATTTTACTATCTTATTATGGATGCTTCTCAAATTTTACTGTATACAATCTCATTGAAATTAGTTATGATGCAGATTCTGGCTCACAAGGTATTAGATGAGGACTGGAGTGCTCTTATTTTTCTAATTTGATGGTGAAACTTGTGGAAGTAAACTACTAAGAAATAGTAGATGTTCAAGACACAGACTTTACTTTTAAAAACTATGAGAGCTAAAGAGACAAACAGATTATGTACTCAATTAACTAAATGGCAAGCAAGGTCCCGGCTCACAGAATGACCTTGGAAAATGAAGTTCTATCTCATCAGGGTATTAGCAAATTTTCATTCTGAGAAGATTTTGAAAGATAAACCAACATTGAATGGACCTGGAATTATGGCTATGCTAGGAAGGTAACATATTCATGGATTTTAGAAGCATATGATAATCTGAGGTGTTCATCAGTGTCCTGCAGATTCCAGAGCACTTAATGTGAAGAGGAGGTGATAGGTCTATAGTGGACCATGAAACTAGATGACTGGGCCACATACATCAATAACTATATTAGAGTTTAATTTTTAGCAAATATTCCTTTTTCCAAGGCAGCTAAAACAAACTACCACAGATTGGGGCTGGGAGACTAAACACAGTTTAGAGTTTAAGTCTAAGTATAAGCTTCTCTGAAAGCTGTAGAGAAATCATTCCTTGCCTTTTTCTAACTTCTGTTGGCACATAGAAGTTAGAAAGCTTTGGCATTCCTTGGTTTGCACAAGCATAAATCTAGGCTCTTTCATTTTACATATTATTCTCTCCATGTGTCTATATTGCTTGGGTGTCTTCTTATAAGAACACAGGTGGTATTAGCTTAGGAACTGTCATTCTGCAGTCAGATCTCATCATAACTAAATCCATTTATAATGACCCTGATTTCCAAATAAGGTCTTGTTCTGTGTTACTAGGAGTTAGGACTTCAACATTTTATTTTTAAAAGGGCACAATTTAGCTCATAATTATGCTTACTCATTTGGGATAAGTTACCTCCATTGTCCTCCTAAATGTATTTCAAAGTTAGTACTTGGGAAGAATGAAGAACAGACCATTGGTCTGAAGACCCTCTGCTTTCTATGCGTTGATTCCTTCCCACCTTTGAAAAGAATCTTTAATTTATTTGAGGGATTTGGGAACTGAAAACAAATTTAGGACTAATGTTGGAAAAGTAAGAGCAGCGTTAGAATTTCCACAGGAGTCTTCTTTTCTTGTTTGACCTGCTTCTGTAGAAATGTTATGTCGTTCCCAAGGAGTTTCTGGGAATATGAACCCCATCTTTCCCCCATATTCTGTTTATACAATAGGGTTCAAAAATATAATGATTTTCAATCAACGACTTTCTCTCCAGACTCTATAGAATACCATGCTTTTCTATTTTCTCTTTGTTCCCAATTGAAGACAGATAAAAACATATCCAAGAATGCAGTTTCTATGTATCTGTTGGAAGTGGATGTTGAACTACTTTATTTATCAAATTAAACCATTCCCTTTGGGTGGGAGCTGGAGCTTTAATGAAAGAATAAGTGGCTGACTTTCTCCCTTACGATTTTATGTTCTCTGACTCAATACGTAGATTTATTGCCACTTTGATTTCCAGTAACTATGATTCCTAATGTTTTAGTGGTTACAAGCACAAAAAAAATGGAGCATTGCATTTAAATCCTTTGCAAAAAATGGCCTTGAAAAGTGTTAAAGTTTTCAAAATGGTTCTTCCAGACTGAATGTCCATCACAGATTAATTCAGAGCATCCTTTATCTGCTAAAATGAAGAGAGTTAGCTGTACTATGTGGGCAGAAGACAAGTTATAGAAAGAAAAGAATGTGAAACGAGTATCTATTTTCAAGATGGCTGGGAACAAGTTGCAGATTATCTTTGCTGCTGTTTCCCTTTGCAGAAAATGAACCCAAGCAGCTAGCTGGAGATGGTAGTCGATTTTAAGCCATATTTGAAGACTGCTAAGAAACACATTGGCCTCAATCCAGGCCACAGTCAGTTGTTCCTTAGCCCACTCACTAAAAAGATGCAAACGCCAAGCACAAGGCATATTAGGCACAGATATCCATATTTTCTCGGTCCTGTCCTAAGCAATTTAGTGCATTTCCCAAGAAGGAAAAAACCTTGGAAACTGTAATATGCCATGCTAAGAGAAAATAAACTCCCGTATAGGTCAGGCATAATTTTGCAAACTCCATTTCCTGGAGATAATTGGCCACTGGGCACTTACAGGAGGATTAGTTGGCTTGAAATTTCTTCTCCCCTCAAATCTTTCCCAATCCTTCCAGCCTGAATAAATCTCCTCTTCTTTCTGCTCCTATAGCTCTTGATCTGTGCCTCAATTATAGCTCTTATCACAGTCTCTGTGGCATTACTGTTATTTCTGTCTTATCTCCCCTCGTAGGCTGCAGAATCTTTAACAAGACATTGTCCTAATCATTTTTTTTTAAATTTCTCATTCCTAGTACAGGGTATGTATGTCCTCAGAATACATTTATGGAAAAACTGAAGGATGATAGTAAAAGAAAGATATGATTTTCTCTATCATTATTAAATGTTACTTTCTTCTATCATATGACACCTCAATTAAAACCTTTGAGGGAGAATTTGGAACAGTTAAAAGATTCCAGAATGAAAAAAAAGTAGAATTTCAAGGGAATTTACTAGTGAACATTTGAGGATATTAATGACATCCACAAATATAGATATATGGAAAACTTATTTTAAGTAGTTCTACTTCTTTGGAAAGACTGAGAATGGGTAGAGAGAGACAGATATTATGTTACTAATATATCATGAAGCTTTGAGTAAAAGAAAGTGCATTTGTGTCAAGAAGTGAAACAGTTCCTTGAAAATAGGAGAAGTTTTCAGAGTAAACGGAAAGGTGGAAGAACTTGACTCAGAAGGAAAAGAAAAACATAAAATGGAGGATCTGAAAGCACAAATGTTATAGAAATTAAGGTGTGATTTCAAGTCATATCTTAGTCCAGGCATTACTCTCATCTATCCTCACATTAAGGCATTCAAGTTACAAAAGCTAGAAAATAATCTAGATGTGTCAAATTAGGCTATCATGCACCCACTCTCAAGTCAGGAATCTCCTTTCCAGAGAAAAGATGCAATGTAAGAGATGTGATTTCCCAAAAGGAAATCAAGGTGCTATTAACGAAAGAATGGAAAGAAGTTCTTGGCAAACAAAACACACCTAATATCCACTCTAATTTATCTTAGAAAATGCAAATTAGATGACTTTGGGGAATAAAACTTTCATATGCCTAATGGGAAAGATGAGGCCTTAGACAAATTTTTATTAAGTGGGTTAAACTGGATGATTGTGTACAGCATATTTCAACCAGTGCTATCAAACATTTTTCCAGTATTAATGATTCCCATGTATTTCAGGGTTTCAAGGGGAGGCAGTGGGAGAAGAGGAACTCTCAAGAGCATTTGCGTGGCAATTCAAGCAAAGGTTAAATGTAAGGGCCTGAAGATGCGGTGCTGCTCTGCCCTGCGGTGCAGGTGATTACTTGGTTCAACCTGGTGATGCACATGGGCCTCCAAGGCCACACCTTTGCCCAAGGGTACTGCATGAGTCTCCAGCCCTGTGTTGGTGATACTTGGGAGACCATGCGGTGCTGGGAGTCAGACCAAGCGTGGGCTGAGTGGAAAGCAATGACTTTAGTACTTGTTCTATCCCTTCAGCCTTATTTCAAGAGGGTTTTTGATTTTGTTTTGGGCTGGAGCGATAGCACAGTGGTAGGGCGTTTGCCTTGCACGCAGCCAACATGGCCAACCCGAGTTCGATTCCTCCGCCCCTCTCGGAGAGCCCAGCAAGCTACCGAGAGTATCTCGCCCGCACGGCAGAGCCTGGCAAGCTCCCCGTGACGTATTCGATATGCCAAACACAGTAACAACAAAGTCTCCAATGGAAACGTTACTGGGCCCGCTGGAGCAAATCGATGATCAACGGGAGGGCCTTTACTTTACTTTACTTTGATTTTGTTTTAATTCTGTTGAGTTTCTGAGAAAGCTGTCTTTATAAGATGAAAGACAAACAGTGCAGGAATTCCTCAAATAACAACAAATTGAAATTCATAATTGATGAACAAATAAAGGTAATTGAATTTCTGTCAACTCTCTGTACTCTTTCATGTGGTATATAATAAAACAATACCTAATAGGTAAGAGAAACTGAGCTTATTTAGTAAAATAGAACAACATTGTTACATATTTTTGATTCCTCACTATTCACACATGAAATTGGCATTGTATCAACAGACACATATATATCCTCTACTGATACCAATGATATAATATTTATAAGTGCTTCTGAATATCACACACTGCTATAATATTTATGTACATTTTTTGATGCTTATATAAATCCAGTAATAGTGGCTATTCTCAGTGTTATTATACTATGACTTAAAGAAATTATATAATTTTCTTACAATCCTGTAAGTGGCAGGATTAAAATATAATATAAAAATCACTGATCTGGAAAATAAATATGTTATATGTATTTATGCATATAATTACTGATTTGTCTACTTTTACAAAGACAGTTTATTTGGAATTTATAATGAAATTCTAAAAGTGTAACTTTTTTATATAGATATATTATAATGACATCTATCTACTCTAAAACAGTTTTCAATTGTTATATTTAAACTAAATTCATGGGAAAAATAATTGATTGATTTTTACTTTAGCTCCATCTGACTCATAAAAAGCTTATTAAAACCATCTAGAGAGTAAAATTCCTGGTACTAATCTCGGCATTTCTTGGGTGTTAGTCTCCTATTTTGTTACTGTATGTTCCCCAGATGAATGCAATCTTTCTATATATATCCCTTTCTTTCTGAGTCACTTCATTTAACATGATACTTTCCATGTAGTACCACTTGTATGTAAATTGAAACCCAAGCAAAAAAATTTGTAAGTCTACAACTGTACCTCATGATGTCTCACTAATAAAAATTTTTTAAAAAAACCAGCTAGAGAATATATTTCTTTGGCATTAAAATATGGATAATAAAATATAGTATTGGCATAAAGGCAGCCACATATACCTAAGGAATAGAACTGAGAGACTATAGATAAAACCTCAATATTTAATTACCAATGATTTGGGATAATTATGGAATATGCATTAGTAAAGGGAAATTACAAATGATTCAGGAATGACAAAATAACTGTGCCCCAAAAAAAGAAGTTCTGTTCCTACCTCATACCATATACAAAATTAACTAAAAATGCATTTTAGTACATGTAAAAGCTAAAACTATAAAATTCTTGGATGATAACATAGAAGTGAATCTTTCATTTTTCTATTTTCTAATTGGTTAACAATATTTTTTTAATTTTTAAAAATTTTTTAATGAATCACATGAAGTACAGTTACAGACATACAAACTTTCATGCTTACATTTCAGTCATACAATGATCGAGTACCTATCCTTCCACCAGTGCCCATTTTCCACCACCAATGTTCCCAGTATCCCTCCCCCCCACCGCCTCTGTGGCAGGCACATTCCCTTTTACTCTCTCTCTCCTTTAGGGTGTTGTGGTTAAGGCAAGTTTTCTTTTGTACTCTTACATCTCAAACTATGTCACTGGAAGGTTAAAGAGATAGTACAGGTAAGGCACTTGCCTTGCATGTGGTCGACTAGAGTTCAATCACTGGTAATGCATATGATCCTGAGTACTTCCAGGAGTGATTTCTTTTTTTTTTTAATTAGTGAATAACCCTGAGGTACAGTTACAGACTTACAAACTCCTGTGCTTGCATTTCAGTCAGTGGTCAAGTATCCATCCCTCCTTGCCCATTTTCCACCACCAGTGGTCCCAGCATCCCTCCCACCATCTCCGCCCTGTCCCTCCCCTCCCCACTCCGCCTCTGGGGCAGAGCATTCCAATTTGCTCTCTCTCTCCTTTTGGGTTTTGTGGTTTGCAATAGAGACATTAAGTGGCCATCATATTTGGTCTATAGTCTGCTCTCAGGGTGCATCTCCCATCCCAAGAAGATTCTCCTAGCACCATTCACTTGGTGATCCCTTCTCTAATTGAGCTGCCTTTTCCCCCAGTATGTGAGTCCAGCTTCTAAGCTGTGGAGTAGTCAGTCCTTCCAGTACTTATCATTAATAATCTTGGGTGTTAGTCTCCTATTCTGTTACGTTATATTCCACAAATGAGTACAAGTTTTCTATGTCGGTCCCTCTCTTTCTGACTCATTTCATTTAACATGATACTTTCCATGTTGAACCATCTATATGCACATTTCATGACTTCTTTTCTAACAGCTGCGTAGTATTCCATTGTGTAGATATACCAGAATTTCTTTAGCCAGTCATCTGTTCTTGGACACTTGGGTTTTTTTTTTCCAGATTCTGGCTATTGTAAAAGGTGCTGCAATGAACATACAAGTGCAGATATCATTTCGACTATACTTTTTTGCCTCTCCAGGATATATTCCCAGGAGTGGCATTGCTGGGTCAAATAGGAGCTCAATTTCTAGTCTTTGGAGAATCATCCATATTGTTTTCCAAAATGGCTGCATCAGTCAGCATTCCCACCAGCAGTGAAGGAGAGTCCCCTTCTCCCCACATCCACGCCAATGCCGGTTGCTTTTGTTCTTTTGGATGTGGGCCAAGACTCTATATATTTAGGGATGCAGTGTCACCACCTTATAAAAATATGTGACTACCCAACACTTATCACCAAAGTACCAATACCATAGTCAATTGAATCCCCTCCCTACCCCTTCTAGTATCTTTCATTTCATGGTCAAAGTCCAAGGATTTGCATTATTTATTTTCTTTCCTTTTTTTCAATGGGAAAGTGGTTTGGGCTATACCTGACTATTCTTCAGTTTTGCTCCTTGCTTCCGGTCTCTGTGCTCAGTGATCCTTTCTAACAGTGCTCATGGAATCACATGTGGTTCTGAGGATCAAACTATGATCAAGCCACCTGTGAGGCAAGTGCCTTAACCCCTGTACCATCTCTTCAGCCTACATTATTTCTTTATATCCTACAAATATTGAAATCATATGGTACTTATTTTTCTCTTTCTGAATTAAGCTAGGTCTGGAGCGATAGCACAGTGGGTTGGGTGTTCGCATTGCATGCGGCCAACATGGCCGACCCGAGTTCATACCCTTACCAGTACTCTATATTTCTGGTATTTTGGATATGGGTAGTGTTCACTTATGTGAGGTAGTATTTCATTGACTTTTTGATTTGCATTTCCCTGGTAATAATTTACAATGAAATTTCTTTCATGTGCCTATTGACCATATGTATGTGTTAGGTGATGCTTTTGTTCAGCTCTTCCCCTCATTTTTATGGGGTTACTTCCTTGTTGCTGGGCTTCTTGATTTCCTTATATTGAATATTAGCCCTTTGACAGATTATTTTTTCCAAGTCAGTGAGATGTTTTTATTTTTAATTATAGCTTCCTTGGCCTTTTAGATTTATAGTTTAATGAAGTTCCATTTTTAATTTTGTTTTTGTTCTCTTACCAGTAGAACAAATTATTTTATTCCATGAATAAATTGTGGAGATCATCGTCATGGAGTGATTTACCTGATTTTTCCTCTATGTATTTTGTGATTTGAGGTCTAGCAGCTAAGTTTGTAATTTATTTTGTTTTAGTTTTCATATACAGCAAGAGTTAGTTATCCAGTTTTCTGCATGAGTATCCAATATTCCCAAAAAATATTTATTGAAGTTATTTTCCTTTCTCTCTTTTATATTATTGGCTCCTTTTTATTAATTAGCTATTCAGATATGTAAGGATTTATTTTTGAGTTCTCAATTACATTCCATCAATTTTTATTTATATTTTTATTTCAATAACTGATTTATTACCATAGTTTGGTAATATAGTTTGAAATCAGAAAACAATTCCTTCATTCTTTTTATTTTGTCTGGAATTGCTTTTGCTACTTGGGGTCTTTTGTGGTTCAGTATCAATTTTGGTATTGTTCTATTTCCTTGAAAAATATTATTGGAATTTTGATATGTACTGAGTAAGGTGGTCATTTAACAATCTTAATTATTCTAATTCGTCAGCATACAATGTAATTCCAACTCCTTGAAGATTTCACTAAAGTAAAAATACCTTTCATGCTTCTTTTGAAGCACAAAAGGTATTTTTGATAGCTTCAATGAAAAACTTAATGAAAAAACAATAACTCAATTTTTAAACAAGCAAGATATTTAAATAAGTATTTATCCAAAGAAGATATACACATAGTCAGTAGTACATGAGAATATGTTGACTATCAGTGGCAATAGAGAATAGCAGGTCACGACTGCAATGAGATACCACTTTAACCCCATTAGAATAGCTAAAATTTAAAAAGACAGAAAATGACATGTGTTTACAAAGATGTGAAAAAATTGCACCTCTATTCCTCATAGGATTATTAAATGACACAGTCACTTTAGATGATAGTCTAGGAGTTTCTCCAACAGTTAAACAGAGGACATGTTAAAAAATGTTAAGTTTTATAATACAACAATTCCTCTTCTAGGTATATACTTGAGAGAAATAAAGACTTAGAGTCACATAAATTATACATATGAATGTCCCTATAAGTATTATATTCATGATATCTCAATGTTTAGATACATTCCAAATGTACCTAAACACTGATCAGAGAAGTAAACTGTGGTGTATCCATACAATGATATTTTATTTGTAAATGCAAAGGAAACAAAATACTATTACAGTCAACAATATGAATTAACCCAGCTAGGTAAAATTAGTCACTAAATGCCACTTATTATATGATGCAACTCATATGAAATGCCTAGAATATAAAAATTCATAAAAACAGAGTGCAGTTGTATTTTTTTACATATCATAATATATATATTTAATTTTTATTAGTGAAACACCATGAGGTACAGTTGTAGATTTACAAATTTTTGTGCTTGGGTTTCAATTATACAATGATCAAACTCCCATCCCTCCCCCAGTGCCCATTTTTCACCACCACGGGTCCCAGTATCCCTCCCACTCCCCACCCATGTTGGAATTACATTGCATGCTGATGAATTAGAATAATTAGAAACTATGGTTGAGATGAAAAGAAACTATTGATATGTCTGAAAGTTTTTTTAAGGGCTAATAGCATAAAATAAGATAGTGTTATGGGTTAATCTGTTACTGCACTAAACTCTGTAAAAATACTAATCTCTATAAATATTCCCAAACCCACAAATTGTCTATGTTAAAATCACAAGTAAACAATATGTTAATTATATATTAGCAAAGCTTCTGTTTAACAAATAAAAAAATGCATGACCAGTCTTTAGCTCTCTATAACAAATTTTTGGAATGACTTGTTCTCCAAACTTGCTTTTTAACACAGTTGTAGAATTATTCATACATTCTACTTTTTGCCAATAAACATCTATTGTCTGGTATACTCCCATTTTAACCTTTTCCTGCTTTTAAGACTTCTTATTCATCCTTCATGGTTTAGCTCAACTTACACACCATAGCACAGAGGGTAGGGTGTTGCCCTGCATGCAGCCGACCAGGCCAACCCAGTTTCTATTCCTCCGCCCCTATCAGAGAGCCCATCAAGCTACTGAGAGTATCTTGCCAGCATGGCAAAGCCTGGCAAGCTACCCGTGACGTAGTCAATATGACAAACACAATATCAAGGGTCACAATGGAGACGTTACTGGGCCCGCTCAAGCAAATCGATGAACAATGGGAGGACAGTGACAGTGACATCTTTACTACGAAATCAGCCTCAGTTCCTACTTCAATCATAAGCAATTTATCTGCACTTAGTTTTACCATATAAACTTCATTTCAGCAAGAATCATATGCCGTAACATTATCTGTTGATAATTGTATGTACCATCATTAATGTATAAGCATTTGTCTTTGTTTGAAGTGTACTGTAGGAATTTCTTTAAGTTTTGATCTGGTTTTTTTGTGGTACATAATGGACACCAAGAAATGTTTGCTGAATGAATAAATGCATCAAGGCAAAAAACTAAACAAAATGATACCTCCTAACTGAAAAAACCATGAATTTTTTGTAAGATTCTATAATATCAGAATATTTTCTTATTATACAAAATGTTTGGGGCTTAAACCTTAATTTTGTGTGTTGAATTTAAATATCTTGTGAAAAAAATAAATACTGTGGTAAATAAATTTTGTTCAGATTATCTACTTTCACTCTCTCTGCTATATTATTGTAAGTGGACTAGGATATTTTAATAAGGTTATAACAAAGGATCAATAATTTTCAGGTATTTGGGTCAGGGGGCCAAAAGCAATAGTACAGTGAGTAGGGCATTTGTCTTGCACACAACTATCCCAGGTTCTATCCCATGCAGCCCATATGGTCCCCCAAGCACTGCCAGGAGTAATTTCTAAGTGTAGCACCAGAAGTAACCCCTGAGCATCACTGGGTATGACCTAAAAATAAAATTAATCAGTATTTCCTCAATACACAAATAATAAAGTAACTGATGACATGATACATAAGAAATTATCATCAGTGAATAAAATAGTTATTTTATTCACAATTACTTCTCTGTATTTTTTTTGTTTTTTTCTTTTTGGGTCACACCCAGGAGTAGCACAAGAGTTACTCCTGGCTAATGGACTCAGGAATTACTCCTGGAGGTGCTCGGGGGACCATATGAAATGTGGGGAATCAAACCTAGGTCAGTTGCATGCAAGACAAACAAACACTCTACCAGCTGTGCTATCACTCCAGCCCCACTTCTCTATATTTTATATTATAGAACAGTAACCGTTTTGTAAAAGGTGAAATATGTGTGCATTTGGGAGGTGAGAGTTCCAAGCAGAGGAATAGTCACTGTGATGACAAAAATATCTTTGGTGAATTAAAGGAGTTTACTGTAGCTGGGGCATAATGAACATTAGATAGTGGAATAATAGTATTATTCCTCGTAGTAGACAGGCTTATTGGACACATTTTTCCCCAGGGCAAAAAGTCTCCCATGTGCAGATTAGGGGTCCTGAGCCCACTCTCAGTGGTATCTATTCAACAGTGATGTCCAGGACAGCACAGATACTGAAGTCACCTATGATGCATTTTAATTGCTGGATTATCTCTCTGACCCTGTACACAATTCTTTATTCTTCTCCCCAAGATGCTTTTCTATGGTATATTTTCTGCCCCAATGGATTAGGCTTAGCAAATGACTTATTTTGATTAATAAAAAGTAGTCAGAAATAATAGCATGTCATTTTCCAGACAAGACCTTAATGGGCATGTTGTGTTTTTTCCTAACTCCTTGTGGGTTACCAACATCAACAATAATATGAAAAACCTTCTTCACAGATATTCACAGGATGAACACGTGTAAAGCAGAACTACCTGCTGACCAACATATATTTATTTGCAAGAATAGCAGATGGTTGCCTGAAGCCTCCGATTTTGGAGATGGTCTCTCTCTCTCTCTCTCTCTCTCTCTCTCTCTTTTAACTAAAAATAAGTTTAATAACAGAGTGGTTAAACAAAAAAAAACACTCATTCTAGACTTATAAGCTTACTGTCCTATTCCTAACAGCACCACAATGGCTGTGTTCTTTCTCTCTGGGTCCCAGTGCATAAGTCTGTCTAAAACTACAAAGCTCTAAAACTGTTTTAGCTTATGAAAGAATGTATTAGTGATACGTTTCTTTAATGGGTGGTAGATTAACTATGTTCTATTTTATTTTTTAATTTTTTTACGTAAGAGTACTGCTATTTATTCAGTTACTGAGTAGCTGATTGAATTGTGCATGATCTCCACCTTACTTTTTTTTCCATTTTTTATAATTTTATTTATTGAATCACTGTGAGAGCAGTTACAAAGCTTTTGGGTCTAAGTCTTGGTCATACAATGAAACAGCCATACCTTCACCAGTGCCCGTTCTCCACCCCCAACAACCCAAGTATACCCCCATCCCACGCCCTCCCCCTACCTGTGGGGCAGACGATTTCCATATTAGTCTCTCGCTACCTTGATCACATTCAATATTTTGACACCAGACCCACCATTATTATTTGATATTTTACCCCAACACTCAGATCTGCTGAAAAGGCAACAGTATACAATTTGTTTCCTATTGCTGGTTATGAATAACATATGATGTCGTGTGGCTGCAGTAGTGGCCATGCGATTTTGAAATTCTGAAATTTTAACACTTAAATCTGGAGGGATTTCTGTCAAAACCTGCTGGGTTCCGAGATTTGCACCTGAGTCTCTGGGATCATGGCTGTTAAGCAGCTTGATCAGGAGCCAGAAAGGCCGTTCATGGGAGATGACTTGGGGTGTCATTGGGGTGGGGAGGACAGGACCGGCTCCACCCCCATCCCATGAGGCCCAACAAGTTTCGTTACTGTGGGCCCAAGCCTTACTGTCCAATGGCCTCTGGAGGATGGCAGCCACTGAGCCACCAAGGGGGAGCAGGTGGAAGGACAGAACCCTTTCCCCCCTGGGGTGGTCTGGCGACAGTAACCTACTGCAGGGTCCAGACACATTTCTGCCAAAAGCCACTGGGTTTTGAGATTTGTTTCTGAGTCTCTGGGATCATGATAATTAAGAAGCTTGATCAGGAGCCAGAGAGGCCGTTCGTGGGTGATGACTTGGGGTCTCATTGGTGTGGGGAGGACAGAACCTGCTCCACCCCCATCCCGTGAGGCCCAAAATGTCTTGTAACTGAGGGCCCAAACCTGACTGTCCAATGGTCTCTGGAGGATAATGGCCACCGAGCCGCCAGGGGGAAGCAGGCGGAGGGACAACACCCTTTCTCCCCTGGGGTGGCCCAGCAATAGTAACCTACTGCGGGGTCCAGACGCATTTCTGCCCAAAGCCGCTGGGTTTTGAGATTTGTTTCTGAGTCTCTGGGATCATGGCTGTTAAGCAGCTTGATCAGGAGCCAGAGAGGCCATTCGTGGGCGATGACTTGGGGTCCTGTTGGGACCGGGAGGACAGGACCGGCTCCACCCCTAACAAGTTTCGTCACTGCGGGCCCAAGCCTGACTGTCCAGTGGCTTCTGGAGGATGATGACCGTGGAGCCACCAACGGGGAGCAGGCGGAGTGACAACACCCTTTCCCTCCTGGGGTAGCCCGGTGACAGTAACCTGCTGCGGGATCCAGACCCATTTCTTCCAAAAGCCGCTGGGTTTCGAGATTCATTTCTGAGTTTCTGGAATCATGGCCGTTAAGCAGTTTGATCAGGAGCCAGAGAGGATGTTTGTGGGCGATGACTTGGGGTTTAATTGGGGTGGGGAGGACAGGACCAGCTCTACTCCCATCCCGTGAGGCCCTGCGTGTCTTGTCACTGCGGGCCCAATCCTGACTGTCCAGTGGCCTCTGGAGGATGGTGGTCACCGGGCCAAGGCACGAAATCTATTCCCACCTGGGTTGGCCCAGCACCAGTAACCTACTGCAGGGACTGGATGCATTTCTGCCAAAAGCTGCTGGGTTTCGAGATTTGTTTCTGAGTCTCTGGGTCCATGGCTGTTAAGGAGCTCAATCAGGAACCAGAGAGGCCATGCCTCCAATTATATAGCTGAGTCAGAGTTGGTTTGTGGGTGTGTTTCCTACATACCTAAATTTTGGCCGTTTACTTTCTTGGTAAACTTTGCCCCAAGTTTTTGGGGTCTGGACAAAGGCACGACAGTAATTTTGGGGTATCTGGAAGTCTGAAGGTGCCATCAGACTGTTGATGCACTTGCCTAATAGGTACAGATTGAACGGCTAGTTGTGCCATACCTCCTGGAGATGGTCTCTGATGCAGTGTTTTGGTCATACCCAATTGACAAGGCCTTTAATACTAACCTAGCATCACCAGTATATCTTCATAATTTTACTTTTTAGCATTTTATTATTCAAATAATTTATATTTAGAAATGGTAAGTTGTGAATAAGGAATAAAACAAACAAGGGCCTAGCTATCTATATTTGGAAGGAATAAAACTCATTTGACTAGATTCTCAATTTGTCCCAGCAAATTGGTTAGTGCAAGGATAGCAAGGCCCCTTTTCTCTTCTCCACTTCTGTTTCTCCTTTTGCACCAGGACATCTGTTGTTTCAATTTAATAGTTAGAAGTTTTTATGTAATGGAAAGAAACAACTCTATAGCTTGAAATTTATATTTTGGCACCTCTGTATGTTAGTACTAGACACTCAGTAGATGGGAAATTCCTCAAAGAAGTAAAATCCACAAAGTACAGTGAGGTGTGAAGTGATTTTTTATAAATAAATTCAATTTATGGTTCATTTTTATGAGTTATCGTTCTGGGCTAAATTTTCTAGATGGAGTTCACACTTTATGCATGTGTATCACAAATTTGAGCTGAGTAAGAGCACACATAGAAAATTAATCTCATCATCTGTCATAGAAATATACAAGACTTTTTCTCTTTAAAGACAAAAAACACTTTAATATATACCAATTCAGTCAGCAAGTATTAAGTTTCTGGGTTCAGGTGAACAAAATATGCCAAATAATTAGAGCTACTAAAAAAAGATGAGAAATAGGAAGTGGGGGTAGGGAAATGGGTGAAAATGATAAAAGAGATACAAACTTCCAGTGACAAGATAAGTGAGTTCTGTGGTTGACTATAGTCGACAACACTGTCTTGCGTATTTGAAAGTTGATAAGAGTAGATATATTTCTCATTCCCAAGGAATAACATTATAACAATGTATAAGGATAAATGTTTACTAGATTTATTGTAATGATTCTTTGATAATACATACTATATATTTTTTTTTATTTTGGGGCCACACCTGGAAGGACTCAGAGCTTACTCCTGATTTTGTGCTCAGGGATCACTCCTGGTAGGCTCAGGGACGATATGGGATGCCAGAGATCAAACCTAGATCTGCTGCATGAAGACAAATGAAAGGAGACAATGTGGGCTTTGTCAATATCTGAGCAATCTTCCTTAACTCAAATAGACCATGTAATAAAAGTGCTAAAGTACAGGGTGTTCTGTTTTTGTAACAGGAACATAGTTATGAATTCCATCAGTATAGTAATAGTTAATTCTTAATGAGCATTTACTGTGTACTAAAATAATACTAAGCTTTTAGCAAATATATCAAATCCAGTCATTCTGAAACCCTAAAAGGTAAAGGTAAAGGCCCTCCCGTTGATCATCGATTTGCTCGAGCAGGCCCAGTAACGTCTCCATTGGAGACTTTGTTGTTACTGTGTCTGGCATATCGAATACGTCACGGGGAGCTTGCCAGGCTCTGCCGTGTGGGCGAGATACTCTCGGTAGCTTGCCGGGCTCTCCGAGAGGGGATTTGTCTGAAATCCTGGTCCATGAAAATTTGCTACCAGTCTCAGAAAAAAGCTCTTGTCACTAACCTCATAGTTTTATCCACCAGTTCATGAACCGGTACTTGTCTAAAGATGTGAAAGGCTGAGATACACTCATTTAATTATTTAAATAACTCATGTGGTAGATGCTATTGTTACCATCTTTTACAGACAAGCAAGTTGACTGCTTTTATAGACAAGCAAGCTAATGTGATAAAGCACACAAATGGATATTTGAACAGGTAATCTGATTAAAGAGTGTTGCTTACATAACTTTTTACTCATGAAGCTCAAAATGCAAAAAGCAAAAACATTAGTAACATACATAGAGATGGGGGAAATAATATAGCATATAATCCTCAGGAAAGGCTTTATGGTGGAAATATCTAGAACAGTACTCTGAGGCTAAGTAAAAGTACAGCAAAATAAGTTTATCAGGGGATGAGAGCTCCACAGGCTGTGGATGTGCTTCATTCACCTGAGTTTGATCCCCAGCTTTGCAGGTTCCCTCAAACACAACTGCAAGCAGTTCCCAAACATAGAGCCAGGTGTATCTCTTGAGTACTGTTGGATATGACCCCACTCACCATAAATTTAAAAAGGAAATAAAAAAGATGGTTCTGTAAGATGAGGAAGATTGAAATGGGGGTTGTACTGTAATTGACAAGAATTCAATAAATTATGTGCTGTTGAGGGTATAAAATTGGTTAATGTTGTGGGTTAAGGAATTTGTAATTACTGCATATGATACTATTCAACAAATACAGATTGAGCAGCTACTTCACACCTGTAATTGGAGGTACAAAGACTGAAAAATAATCCCAGATACTGTCTGCCAGGGTAAAGAGACCCATTGTAATTACTGGTGAACAGGGTGAGAGACTGTCTGAGTTCATCATGTCGACCAAGACCATCCATGGTAACTCACAGTTCCAGAAGGCCGAATCTAAACGTTGGACATGGGAGTCTCCCGGTGGACAGTTCCACAACAAAATTGACCACATCATATTCAATTGACAGTTTTGCCTGACTGATGTCGCTGTTGTCCCAAAATTCCAAATGGGATCGGACCACTGTCTCCTTCATGCAAAATTCTACTTCACAGAGCAGGGAGAAAGGGCTGCAAAGTTTAAAAAGAGAACTCCCAGAACAGCCACCAACTGGGAGCTCTTTGGCACTATTGCTGCAACGTGGGAAGATGCCGTCATTGACAGCATTGAGGAGGAATACAATCAGCTGGTTCAGCACCTCCATAATTGTGTGAGATAGCCACAAAAAAACGCGTGTCTTCTAAAACTCTTGAGCTTATTCGCCAACGTGGTTTGGCGCATGCCCCAGGCAATCACAAGCGAATGTCCAAAGCAGTGCAGAGATCCTATAAAGGAAGATGTCAAAGAGAGAAGAGCAGAAGTGCTGGTAGATGCAGCGGAAGTTGGCAAAAGCATTTGTAATGCCCACCTTGTCCTTCGCCAACTACAAGACCAAGATGACTGCCCTCCGACATCATGATGGATCTATCACATCTTCCAGAAGGCCAATAAATAAGATTATTTATGACTTCTACTCAGATCTCTTTGATAGCCACGTCCACCTATCCATATACCAAATTCCACAGGATGGATATGTCATTCCCAACATTCTCCCTTCTGAAATCCAACACGCCATTTTCTCGGTAAAGAAATGAACAGCACCTGGCCAGACAAGGTCAGACCTGAATACCTGAAGAACCTGCGTCAGTACTCATCAATATGCTGGCTTGGCTCTTCACACACTACCTGTCTGAATGCAAGGTTCTGTCTCAGTGGAAAACCAGCAGGACTGTACAAGAAGGGAGACATCCACGACACTGGCAACTATTGCCCAATCTGTCTATTGTCTGTCATCCAAAAGCTGTTCACTAGAGTCATCCTGAATAGGATTGGCAGAACACTAGACGAAGGACAACCATGTGAGCAAGCCGGGTTCCGAAACAGATTCAGCACCATCAACCATATCCACATGATAACCAAGCTCATTGAGATTTCTCGGGAGTTCAAGATGCCACTCTGTCTAACGTTCATTGATTTAAAGAAGGACTTCAATTCTGTTGAGACAGAAGTAGTCACTGAAGCCCTAGCCAATCGGGGCATTCAAACTCAATACATCAGGATCCTCTGTGAGCTGTATTACAGATTCACTACCAGGATCTCACCATTCTACAAAGAAGTATCATCCGTGTCAAGAGAGGGTTTTGGCAGGGTGATACTATTTCACTGAAACTCTTCAGTGCCACCCTTGAGAATGTCATGTGACTACTAGAATGGGAAGGAATGGGAGTGAAGATAGACAATGACACCACCATGGTTGTTGGCAATTACACCACCTTCTATTTGCTGATGACATCATTCTAATCAGACGCCTTATCCATTAGGCCCCGCGGCCCCGCATAACACCAAACATTAGCCAAGTGGCACAAATGCTGGCCAATTTCAACCATGAGTGTGGAAAGGTCGAATTACAGCTGAATCTCACGAAGGCAATGTTTATGAGAAATGGTCTCGTTCCTGATATTCCATTCACTCTCAATGGGACAAACATCTTCGAAAGCAACATTTATGGTTCCTAGGTCGAGAAGTCAACATAATGAATGACCTGGCACCTGAGTTGCGCAGGAGGAGGAGAGCAGCTTGGAACGCCTTCAAGAGCATTGAAGAAATAGCTAAGAGGATGAAGAACCTCCGGCTCCGGGCACATCTCTTTGAATCCACTGTTCTTCTTGCATTAACATATGCCTCAGAGACCTGGGCCCTACGAAAACAGGATGAGAACATTATTCGAGTCTCCCAAAGAGGAATCAAAAGAGCTATGCTTGGAGTTTCATGTTTCACTCAAAGGAGAGAAAGACCATCCCTGGACGGTCAAGAATCAGGGATGCTGTCTCTTTTGCCAAGGTGTCGAAAATCAGATGGGCTGGATATGTAATGAGATTTGGAGATGACCGCTGGACTAGAGCCGTTACTGACTGGATTCCACAGGATGTCAAAAGACTGTGTGGCTGCCCACCTACCAGATGGTCAGACTTCTTCTTCAAGACCCTGAACGATCGGTTTGAGGCTCTTCGTGTTCATAGAATGAACAGACTCCATTGGGCTACACTAGCATGGGACAGGGACAAATGGAGACGTTACTGTCTCCTGCTTGAGCAAATCGATGATTAATGGGAAGTCAAGTGATCAAGTGACTGTCTGCCAGAAATAAAACCCAAATAAATGGACATTTGTAAGTGGATATGTGTTGTTTCTGCTTTCTAGTGCAGAGACTTTCAGTGATGAACCCAATCAGTAAAGCTTATGCAAGGCTTTACCTCCCCTCACCAATATCCCTTCTCTCTCTCTCTCTCTCTCTCTCTCTCTCTCTCTCTCTCTCTCTCTCTCTCTCTTCTCTCTCTCACACACACACATGCATGCATATGTGCACACACATGAGGTACCTAGACACTAAAGCATTAGAGCAGCCAGCTCTTTGGCATCGCCTACATTTGAGATGAGCCAGCGACCTGATTTGGGGTTTTGTGTTGGTGTCTGGAGGGAAGTTGGGTTCTGATGATCAGGAATACTAAGCTACTAAGAGGTGAGTATGAACTGTTCATGTTCCCAACCCCATGAGGGAAAACAAAACTAAGATGAGACAAAAAGTTTTAAGGGTTGCAGTGACCCATTCTTGTTTGTTTGTGTTTGTTTTAATTTGCGTGCCACATTCTGCAAGCTGAAGACTTAATTCCTGACTCTTCACTCAGGGCTCACTCCTGACAGGCTTGGGGAACCATATGGGTGGCTGAGGATTGAACCCAGGCAAACGAGAAAAATGCCCTACCTGCTCTGCTATCTCTCTAGCCCAAATCCCGTGCTCTGTCTTATAAATAAATAAATAAATAAAATAAAAAATTTTAAAAATTAAGCCCTTGTGCTCAGTCTTGGCAATAAACAAAAGGGAAATCTTATTTCAAATTTCTTAAAAGAGAAATTTGCCACTTAACTGCAGCTTCTTACAAAAGTTGACAACTGAAAGATGGAGAATTACAATCAGATCTGATCCACCTGAAGGACCTCAGAATACATTCAAATTGTTTACTGACCTGAGTCTTCAAAGGTCCTCAGACATAGTAATTTTCATGTAGGTGGGATTCAGGAATAATTGTAGATTTCAGATGTAGACTTCTGATTTCAAATCAAGACAAAATTTAGCTTAATTTAACCTTGATTGAAGGAGCCTATCTATTAAGTACTAAATCTCACTTATTATAATCCTTTTATAAAACTTTCACTTGTTGTTCTTAATCCACTTTGATTTATGTTCCTTGGCTTAAGATGCAAAAAAATGATTGTTGATGTAGGTTGGCCACAAGTAAAATTTTTTTCATAAGATTTAGGATACCAGAGAAGCAGAACATAAAAATACATAATTTTAAATACTTTCAGAAAAGAATGTTTTGAACCATGCAACATATCCTATGTTCTGAGCTACAACAATTCTCTTATTAAAAGGCAATTTGGGGTAAAAATTTTAAAACTAGAGAAGTAGTACCAGGTTGAAAACTAGGAAAAAATGGAAATAAATACTTCAACCCTTGAGTTGCACGGTGAGTCTTTTTGTAGTTGATGCTTATTCAAGAAAAAGGAATCAGTAGGCCTCTGTTTTTAGGATGAGATGCTGAAGGATTTTGTTAAAAAAACTAGATCAAAGTCAATTTAATCAATAATTTTTAGTGTTTCTACGGTATGCAAGGCACCATGATAGATGCTAAGAACATATTAAGGAACTAGAATGCTTTTCTCTACAATTAACTCATTTTTTAAATGTATTGACTTCACCGTCCTGAAATAGGATTCGTGCCTGTTCGGATCTTTTAGCCCAAAGAATAGAACACAATAAATGTGGAAGCCTAAATCATCAAATTTCAACTTGTAAATCTAGGAATTGTTTAGAAAAGAAAGAATCATTGCTAGGTAAGAAAATAACATATGTCCACTATAAGCAAATACCAACATAAGTAACACTTGTTTCCATGTTGCAAATATTCGAATCCTTAGGTCTCAGTCTCTGGATCGTTTTAAGATGGTATATGGGAAGGAGAGGTATTAATTACACTGTAACATTATCAGTGGATCATGTAAGTCTGGTCCCTCTTTTCCTAACTCTAGCTTTGATTAGCTATGGTTCTGTGAAATAAGAAAAATACTAAAAGGACTATTTTACTTGAAGTATTTCTAGTGATTAAATTTATTTTACTTTTCAAGACTTTTTGACCCTTCTACGAATAAGTTGATGTTTCTGGCCTCATTATAAAGTTCCATCTTATATTTTTGCTGTACATTGCATAAAAACATCCTTTCATTGAAGATCTGTGCAAATTGCAGTGAATTATGTAGAGACCATTTCAGGTGCCAGGTGTGGATGAGATGGCAAGGACTGAGTTAGACACAGTGGAAGACGGTCTCAGATCATGAGCATGTGTGTAGGCAAGAATAAATGGAGGAAACAACCCATCTCGTTTCTTCTTTCAGACAGCTTGAAGGACAGCTTGAAGTCCGTTTTCAGTGGTACTTTACTCTGTAGGTTAGATGAGATATCTCTAAAGAAACCAAGTTTCCCTAAAACTTGTTATCCAGAAGTATGAAATGGCTCTAAGTGTTCTCTAGGTTAATTTCCATGAACGCTAAATAGCAGTCAATTCATTTTCCCAGATTCAATTTCCCAGATAATCACATTGCTGAAAAGCATACATTTTTTCTTGTAAGATATTTTGGATGTATTCACTACACTCATTGCATCAAGTCTTCTACAATACCCATTACAACACCCTGCCCCCCATATATTCATTCCGTATTTCAAGTTGAAGAGCAGGTTAAACCTCAACCACTATAGCAAAAGAAACTGTGCATAAAAATATTTTTATGACAATTTTATGTTACTTATTTAGAAATTAATTTTTAAATTTCAAACTAATTTTTTCTGCATCACCCATTCGGATAATTACAAAGCTCTGTTCCCCCTGTGTATACAGGAAATGGGATTAGATGAGCCCCTGAGAATAGCTGCAGAAATATAAAGCTGAGGAAACACTTGTCAGAGAAATATAAAGGAGGCAAACGGGAGGAAGAGGAAATCCCTGTTGCAACAAGAATCTTTCAGCAGACAAGTTTGTATTCAGTTGACTTTCTGCACACTCAGCCTCAGTCTCCTCCCGTGTGAAGTGGGGATGCTAATGAATATAGCTCTGGGGATCCACCATAGGGAATACAGCATGTGGAACCTGGCCCCTTTGGCTGTACCAAGGTAGGATTCAGTACTGAGTAGCTTTAATAGAAAATACTGTGACAATCTGGTTTCTACTTCCTACAACAGTTCTCACTTTCTCATTTCTGGACCAGAAACAAGTTTTCTCCTCCTTCCCCAGGCAGATGAGTAAAGCACAGGCTAAGAAAACAGTCCCAAGACCTGCTTGTAACACTGGGGCAAAGCCAGCACACAGCCACACAAGCATGCCCTAGGCATACAGGCTCTAAGAGAAAGTCCAGTGAGACTAGAAGGGAGGGCTCTTAGTTTTACTCTTCCAACAGGTAACAAGCCAAAGGAGTAGCTTGCATTTTTCTTGCATTGTTTCTATCATTCTTCATAAATAGTTTCCATAAATAGTCTTTCTAGGCCACCATAAACTTTCTTCTTCCTGGGACTAGCTGAGGAGTGCACAGTCCCGGATTAAAGAGCAGAAAGTTTGAGTTGAGATTCTTACACAGGTAACTTTGATCGAGCACTTTGATCTGATCTTGGTTTGCTCTTCTGGAGCAAGTAGACACACTTTTCCACAATTTTGCGTAATCAGAACGGTGTGACCTGAGGAACAGAGAGGCAGCTCAAAGGGAGTGCATGCTTTCCGTATGGTAGTCCCAAGTTCAAGCACCCTATGGCCCCTCATCATCTGATGCATGCCAGGAGTAACCCCTGAGCACTTCTGTGCATATCTTGTTCCAAAAAAGAAACAGCAGTGTTAGTCACCAGACTAATACTTGTTCTGGGAATTTAATGTGATTCCTTTAAATAGTCTTTGTCTATCCTTCTCTCCTCCCTCTTTCTCTTCCTTCTTCCCTTACATCCTTCTTTAACACATATGTACTGGGTATTCACTATGAATATCCCACTATTCAGTATTAGAAGTCAGTAAAATAAGCAGGATCCTGCCTTCCTGCTACTTAGAGTCTAGTGAGAGAACTTGGCAAACACAGACTCACAAATTAACAGGATAACTTCGGACGTTAAACAATGAAAGGAATAGTTAAAGTAAATTAAATAAAATAGATAAATGTAATAGAGAATTAGAGATAGAGTATTCCCTTTATTTTGAAAAATAATTTTATTAAAGTATCATGATTGGGGCTGGAGCAATAGCGCAGTGGGTAGGGTGTTTGCCTTGCATGCGGCCTACCCAGGTTCGATTCCCAGCATCTTATATGGTCCCCTGAGCACTTCCAGGAGTAATTCCTGAGTGCATGAGCCAGGAGTAACCTCTGTGCATCACTGGGTGTGACCCAAAAAAATAATAAAAATATTTAAAAGATAATAAAGTATTATGATTTACAAAGCTGTTCTGTTTATAGTTGTTACCTACATAGAGTATTTAGCACCAGTCTCTCCACCACTGTTCCCAGGTTCCCTCCCACTCACCCCACTTCCCCCACTTGCCACCTTGACAGGCAAATTTTCAGTTTGGATCTCCTGTTTTCAGTGGTGTTGACTCCATAGTTTGGATATTTAATTATACCACTTCTTTATACCGCTGATATTCTCAAATCCCCTTCTGCCCCTCATTGCTTCCCATGTGTCTCTTATCCCCCTTCATTCTGTTTCTTTCCTTATATAACTTTTAGTCTCCTGCCCCCGCGCCTGACTGTCCTTGCCGCCGGGGCCCCTTGGAGGGGAGCGGGTTGAGCTTTCCTCCCCTCCCCGACCAGGGCTCCGGCGGCCAAAGACCTCCAGGACCAGCCTCCACCATGCTAAGACCACTCTCCGCACACCTGAAGGTACTGGCAGAGGGACAAAGTCACGCGGGTTCCGGGGCCGAGATCTCCAAGCCTACTCGGATCGGGGCTGAGCATCCTCCACCCAGATCCTCCAAATTCCAGTAGGCGGGGATCACACCCACCACCTGGCCCCCTGGCGCCGTGTAATCCCATCAACGGCCAAGACTCAGAGACTATAAAAACCAGCTCCCGGAACCGCACAGCCGCATTCGCAGCCATGCGACATCTTATTATGACATCTTATTATCTCATTCCTACTTTGGACAAACTGGCAGGTTACTGAATGTAGCCTGCCCACACGGCAGAGTCTGGCAAATTCCCCGTGGAGTACCGAATATGCCAAATACCAGTAACAATGATGGGTCTCATTCTCCTAAAGAGCCTTGAATATAATCTCAGGGCTAGGATGAAGGAGATGTTACTGGGGCCTGCTTGAGGCAATCGACGATTAACAGGATGATTTGTGATTTGTGATTTGTGATAACTTTTAGGTGAGATGGTTTAAAGAGGTCTCTCAGAAAAGGTAACAATGGAACTCAGACCTGAGTTAAAAGTTAATGCTGATCATGGACAATATATACATATATGTATTATATACACATGCAATACATAATATATAAGGTATATGTCATATATGTTTATATGTGTGTATGTGTGTCTATGTATACGGTCAGGGTCACGGTACTAATGTTGTTCATCGATTTGCTTGAGCGGGCCCAGTAACATCTCCTTCGTGAAACTTGTTGTTACTGTGTTTGGCATATCGACTACGTCACGGGGAGCTTGCCAGGCTCTGTCGTGCAGGCGAGATACTCTCCGCAACTTGCTGGGCTCTCCAAGAGGGGCGGAGGAATTGAACTCGAGTCGGCCATGTTGGCTGCTTGCAAGGCAAATGCCCTGCCCGCTGTGCTATCACACACACACACACACACACACACACACACACACACACACACACATATATATATTTGTATATATGTACATATATACATATACACATTATGAAGGCCGGTTCAAAGACCCCAAGAAGCAGGAGGGAATTCCAGGAAAAGAAAGAAACAAGTGTGTTTCTGGGCCAGCAAGTGGGCAAGGTTCACCGGATGTTTGTCTCTCTGGGGCAAGGTAAGGGATTGGACATGGCCC
Source organism: Sorex fumeus (assembly GCF_029834395.1). Taxonomy (NCBI): domain Eukaryota; kingdom Metazoa; phylum Chordata; class Mammalia; order Eulipotyphla; family Soricidae; genus Sorex; species Sorex fumeus. The sequence goes on from NW_026606129.1 coordinate 64,900,292, forward strand.
AAGGTGGACAGGGAAACAGATGGAAGAATTTATGCAGGGAAGTGACAGGCTCTAATATTTTTGGTTGCTGTGTGGAAAATGAATTATTGGATGTCATGTTCCAAATGCAACTTGAAAATAATATGATTAATCCCCCAACTCCTGGCAAAGCATCTGAAACATGGGTGACATTATATTTTCTGATAGTAAAGAACACTTTTTTTCATTTTATGCTGATATATATGATGAATAGTTTTCAGTTAACTAAAATGATCCAAATTGCTTTGTGTTTTACATTTTTTAAAGTGATTTTTTTGTTGATGGTGATATTAATAACTAAAGAATTGAAAATTTACAATTCATAGCCACTTGACAGGGCAATCACTTTTTGATGGTTTAAAAGAGACGGCATTTTGTTCTATATGTGTAAGTGATTACTATTTATTTCATTATAATCTGGCAGATATATTGAATTTCCCCCACAGCTAGGGCTCTGTTAGGTTTCTTATTCTGAACACTCAGTGAAGTCAGTTATTATGTGAAGAATGAAGTGACAGCAAACAGCAACAGAAAATGACCAAATAGCTGATTGACAGGGTGGCTTTTTGTCACAGCACTGTAGTAATAGAATGTGCCATGTTTTTCAGGTCATTGAAATCTACTCTTATAAACAGATGAACTTTTAAAAATTGTTCAGAAATTAATTTTTAATCTTGAGTTTTAAATTGAAAGTACTTGGCAGCTCACCTGTCAATCTAATTGTAATTTCCTGTGACACACAGGGATTAGATAAATTCTATGTATCCCATGAACCGTTTGAGAGTCTGAGAAAGCCCATATGATGTATAGGTGCCTTTGTTTTCCTTCCATTTGGTAGATGAGAAAGTTGAGGGTCAGAAAGGCTCAAGAACTATCCAAGGTAGCAAAGTCAAGGGTTGCTAGGTTGCTTTCTCTTGCCTTTCAATTAGAGGAAAATTGTGTGAAACGGTGAAGATACCCATAATGGAGATAAATAGAAGGTATTTGGGGACTGGTTATGTTGATAAAAGGAGGGCTTTTGGGAAAGATATGTTTATAATAACAGCTCAATGTTTGGACTAATATTCAAACTTCTCCATGTTGCCTCAGGCTATGAAAGTAGATAAGGTAGGAAAGTAGATAGTGGGTAGAGTGGAGGATTGTCACTGATTAGATGCTAGATAAAATGTGAACCCACAAAATAGATTAAGTGAAGGCTTTAGAACCCAATTTTATTTCCACTTTCAACACTAGGTCATCAAAATTATCAATTTAGTTCATCTTTGTTTCTCTAAACTAGTCAACTTATTGAGAGTCCAGTATTTTTTTTTAACAATGATAAAGTGGTCCAAATTTCTTCATGGACTGAAGTTCATGCATGGACGTCCTAAGGACCTTTTTCTAGTCCCTAAGTTTATTTTATTTCTTATTTATTTATTCATTTATTTTTATATAAAGATTCATGCTAAACAGTGCTGAAATGGGGTTTTGGGATCCAGGATTATATGGAATGATGTGGACTTCATGGTTTGGTGTTCAACCTAATGGTGCTGGATACCACCAGTGCCACATCCAACAGTTAGACATTAGTCATTAGTGAGTGGGTAAAAAGAAAAGAAGTTAGTCATATCACCAGTGAGACGTTTTTGATACCAAACTCTGGTTCACACATCATCTTCTGCTAATCAACAGTGTTTGAATGGGAAGTTTTGCGTCATAAATCAATTGCCTAAAGAAAGGCAGAAAGAGTGTCTTGTCAGGTCAACCTAAAATACTAGAGACAAATAATTGACTATTACAAAACTTGTGATCCCCAGCCAGGTTTAAATCTTGAAAATTGCTTTAAAATTTATGATATTTGTGAGAATTATAAATTATTTCTTATTAAAATATCCATTTATAATATCTTTATAGTTGACAGTACTTGTTAAAATTTTTATATATTTAAAAAAATTCTCTCTCTCTATATATATATAAGCGTCAAAAAAAGCAAGGAGAGAATTAAAAATACTTATAGAGAAAATATGAATAGGCCTATAAAAGTATAAAAGAGTGTTTTATCCTAAAAAGGGATATAGAATTTATGTTAGAAAGTACTTATTATAGATAATTCTTAAGAATATATTAATAATTAAAAGATTGCAATGAATATTTTTATAGTTGCAACAAAGCTACCTAAATAGACATAGAACACTCAATATAAATGAAACATTAATTCACTATTTAAAAAGCATAAATCCCATAGAAGCTAAGAATAGACAGACCTTTCCTAATCTTGCAGAGGGCAACCATAAGCACTCTGAGTGAATGCCATACCAAATGGCAAAGGATTGAAAAGTTTGTGTTATTTTTTTAAAGTTCCTTTAACACTTAATTCAAAACTTGTTTTAAGGCTATAAATTCCTAAGTTGTTGCCTGATCATGAAACTTATATCATTCCTTCAAATCAGAATGATAATCTAGCTTCATTTTCAATTTACATTGATTTATGATTGTTTTTCATTTCAGTCAAACTTAATCACCTATAAATGTATAGATGTCACCACCTCCACAATAAATAAATATATTTTAAATGATCTATTATATGTGTTACATAAAGAACTATAGTAAGGGAACAACAAATAGCCAAAGTCATTATAACTGGAGATTTTGTCAGAGAATTGAGCTTAGATGGAAAGGGGATGGCTGGGAGAACCCCTTGGATCATTGTGGAGGGAAGCAGTATCTCTGGTGATATGGGTTTGATTTTGGAATGATGTATGCATGGAAAATATAATATAATTAAAACTTCAGTAAAAATGAGAAGGAAGAGGAGTTGGAGGAGGAGGAGAAGGAAGAGGAGGAGGAGGAGGAGGAGGAGGAGAACCAGGAGGAAGAGGAGTGAAGGAGGAAGGAAAGATGGAAGGAGAAAAAAAGATGATGATGAGAAGGTAAATAAGAAAGAGGAAGAAGAAAAGGAGTAGAAATAATTAATAAATAATTATTAATTATTATTAATAAATAAATATTAATTAATAATTAATAATTGCCTTGAGGGGTGAGGCACCTGAGCTGCGCACCAGAGCTGCGCAGGAGGAAGAGAGAGGTGTGGAACGCCTTCAAGAGCATTGAAGAAGTTAAGAGGATGAAGAACGTCCAACTCCAGACACATCTCTTTGACTCCACTGTTCTTCTTGAATACGCCTCAGAGACCTGGGCTCTACAAAAACAGGATAAGAACGCTATTCGGGTTTCCCAAAGAGGAATCAAAAGAGCTATGCTCAGAATGTCATATCTCACCCAAGTGAGAGAAGGAATCCGGAGTTCCGACCTCCTTCGATGATCAAGAATCTGGGACACTATCTCGTTTGCCAAGGCATCAAAAATCAGATTGGCCAGACATGTAATGAGATTTAGAGACAACGGCTGGACTAGACCTGTTAACGGCTGGATTTCACTGGACGTCAAAAGAATGCCTGGCTACCCACCTACGAGTTGGTCAGACTTTTTCATCAAGACCCTGAGTAAACGTTTGAGGTTCTTCGTGTTCCTGGAATGAGCAGACACCACTAGGCAATACTAGCTTGCAACAGGGATGAATGGAGACATTACTGGCGCCCACTTGAGCAGATCGATGAGCAACGGGATGACAAGTGATACAAGTGATGAGGGGTGAGGTTGGGTAAGGGGACTTGAAACAGTGGTGTAGGGATGTGGACACTGGTGGAGGATGTGTTTTTGGAACATTGTATGCCTGAAACCCTATCACTAACAGCATTGTAAGCCATGTCAAAGAAAAAAGAAAATAAAATTTAAATTGGCCTATCTTAAACCTTAAAATTTAAACTGACTGTTGGCAATGGGGGAATGAATGTGTAGAAATTCAATGTCATGAAACTTTCTATTTTGTGTAGATATAGATTTTTATGTAGTGAAAGTTTCATTTCCTATTATTCATTATTATGTGGGGGAAATGCTCCCTCATGGTGCTCAGGAAATTGAGACCTCCACCATCAAGTCTCAGATAAGTAGTCCACAAGTTCAATGCTACTGCCAGAGGATGTCCACAGACTCTGTGGTGCTGGGGATACACAGCCACCTTCTTGGTGCGGGGAGCCTCTCGGGTCACACCAAGTGGTGCTTAGCATAGGGGTGGGGGCACTCCAGGTCTGAATCTGGCGATACTCAGGGACTATGTGGTTCCTCCCGTGGTTTGACTTGGGTATCAAACTCAGGTTAGGCACACGCTAACTCTGTGCGCTCTCTAACCACTGTAGTACTTCCCAGTCCTTATAGTAAAAGGTTTAAGATATAATTAGCAAGAAGACGATCCTCATTCATCATTCCTAGGAGGGCAAACCTCTACAGTGTTTTGGCAGGAGACTTTGACAATTTTGAAGAAAAGCCTTAATGCATGATATTTTCCCCATATGGGAATATGGAGGTATAACCGTCTACTCAGCTAGACTATAGATGTTTGGTCAAATTCTCATCTAGGATCAGAGGTTCCCAAACTTATTTTATCTATTTCCCTTTTTCAGAAAAAAAGAATTAATCTGGAAATATAGCTTCTAGCACAATTGATGGCACTTTTCCTGTGCCCCCAATCCCAAGAATTGGGAGCCAACAAGTATGAGAGGAAACGAGCTCAAAAGGAGACATGGCCAGGAAAGAGGTTCTGAAACACTGATTAGACAATGCTAGCCATCTTCCAAAGCTAAAAATAAGATTTTCTTAAGGACGTGATTGGCATTTGCTATCAGTTGACTTTAAGTAAAACAGATTATCCTCCATAATGTGGGTGAGCTGCATCCAATCTACACAGTCAATCTAAACCTCACAGTAAGGACTGAGGTTTCCTGTAAAAGAAGGAATTCTGCCTACAGATCAGGGTGGTTATTCACCGATTGGATTCAAGATGGAAACATAAGATATTACCTGAATTTCCAGCCTTGTACATTTCAGCCCCCATAATCACATGAGTCAATTCCTTAAAATAAGTTTCTTAAAAGGAATATCCTTTTAGTTCTTTTTCTTTGGTGAGCCCTGACTAATACATTACTTTCTCAGAAGTTCTACCAGAAATTTATTAAAAGAAACTTACCATGCAAATATCAAAAGATGCATGTTCAAGGAATTAATTTAAATTGTATTAGAAATATTGAGCCAGCTTGTACAGTGGACAGGGTGTTTGCCTTGCCTGGCCTGAATTTTGTATGTATGGTGCCCCTGAGCCCTGCCAGGAGTGATTCCCGAACAAAGAACCAGGGGTAAACCCTGTGCACTGCCAGGTGGGCCCAAAAACAAATTAAAAAGAAAAATATGAAAGAGTTATAATATACACCAATGCATGATTGAATTCTGACAAAATGATAATTTGCATATCCTTTGCGTATCTTATGTGACTATCTTAAAGTGCATTTGTGGTACTAGGTCATAGGCAGCAGATTAAAAATAGTTTAATTTCCATTTGTTTAAGTTGTTAATATTGGGAATAGAAATATTATTAATCTTATATTTTTTCTCTTCTAAGAATTTCTGTTATTGATTAAAGTTTAATAAATAGTATAGTTTGATTGAATCAATCAAATCAGTTATATCTGACTTCTAAACAAAAATTTACCATAGACAGATTCCTGTTACTTGTTCCCTTCTAAATGTATGTATGTGTGTTTGAATATTAGATATCTTTTAATCAAATTCTTTAATTGGTTACTCATGAAATATTTCTACACTGACCCTGTAAAATAGACAAGTAGGTAATTATATGGACATCAAATTTTTTGAAATGAATTCTGGGATTTGTATTTCACAATTCTCTTGAGAATGGTAGAAGACAAAAGAATTTTCCCTGAAGTATACAGATAATGACCTATTATGTATTTTAATTTGACAATGTAGAAGCAGTCTGAGTTCCTATGACTCAAATTCTATTTGAAGAAACTAAAATTAATAAATCATAGCTTAATGAGAACAGCAATGCCTCTTTGCAAGCCATTATATGGGTCTGATAGACTTTCCTGCTCTCAGCTTCACTCTAGGGCCAAGTCTGGTCTCTAGTAACCCTTTTAAGTCCCCAAAGAGTCTAAATCTACTTAAATAGGAACTTGTATATGTGAGTGTGAGCGGGGGCAAAGGGGGTTATGGGGGTGAAGTTTAAAAAGATTCTTCTTTGTCTAAATTCATAAATATCTTGGTGGAATATGTGTGACAATGAGAGCTACATGGTGGGGGAGGGGCAGTCATTTTCCAGCTTAGCTTCCTGCTTGCAAGCACAGTGAATTGTGGAGAAAGATTTGCTTGAACTAACCTTGATCACATTTTCCCAGGCCTAGCTCAGTTTCCTCTGCTCAATACTTATTATTAACCTCCTTTAAAAAAAATGTAGTGGTAAAGTAATAGAAAGCACAAATAGTCACTGAAAATCCCTTCGACAGAAACAATAAACTTTAATAAATGTAATGCAAAATCACATTGAGGAGAGAGACTCCCTTTGTTTTCAAGAACAGAAGCACAAAATTTGCCTTTCATTTGGCTCCGGTTTTGGGTTCTTTTGGTTTTTTAAAGGTAATTATTTTCATTGAATTCGTTTCATTGTTAAAAGCCTGGCAGATAAAATTGATTTGGTTTTAATCAAGGTTAGGACAGAAATGTCTGGAAACATAAGTCTGGTTTCCTAAACAGTGCCACGTACACAAAGACTTAAAAAAAGGTGGAGGTCATCTCTTAGCAGATGAAGTGCTTCTACTGTCGCAGAGTCCCTTGACTTTCCTGGGAATGAGAAGGATTATTATAATTAAGGCAATCCTAGAAGGATGTTTATGAACTAGATTGTTTTATGTTTCAGCATTTTTTGATTTTTTTGATGCTTTTGATTTGACAGAGGCTAGTAATGGTCGCTCATTATCATCAGAGGCATTCCAGGAATATTAATATTTGTCAACTTCCTGTCAGTAAGCCCTGCATCTCAAATATTCTCCTGTACCAGATAATAATGTCAAAGTTGCTTTCACCTTTTGAAGCCGAACCCAGCAGTGGAAATCTGTTACTTCCCACCTTTATTTTGTCTTCTGCCTTTTCCAGCCTAAGTAAGTTCTAACCATGAGGTCTCGTTTAGTCACATGTTAGAGTTTTTGCCCTTTGCATTAAAATGTGCCTTATGGAGTACTGATGGCATAAACAAACAACTTGTTCTGATCAATGTTTGCATCTTTCAAACTATCTTTAAATCAATCAGGAGTGAGGAATCTGTGAAAGAAACCAGATTCCCCGCATACTTATCCTATGGCTATCCTTCTTCTGAATAGTGAGTTAAATTGTCAGGAGAGCTGACTTGCTAGAAGGCCATAAGAAAATTTAGCAATAAGTAAGAAGTCAGTAAATATTTGACAGAAAAAATAAAATAAAGTATTAATATTTATTTACTTTAGGGACTCAAGAGCAAGAGAGAGTCCCTTCCAATATTTTGCTTTTGCAAGTCACTGAACCACCCTGATTTTTATTGTCCTAATCTATGTCTTAATAAGAAAGTATAGTGATAGCACATCATTCATCATGCTAGAAAACTTAAGTGAGATATTATGGAAAAGCATTAGACATGGTGACTGGTCTAGTTTATACTCAGTGTCAATTTCCGATGGATATCCAGTAATAATAGATGTGGAATCACTCTCATAACCTAAACATCAGGGTTGACAGAAGGGAGCCTTTTCAGCCTTGCAGATCATCTCCATCTTTCTTCGTAACCTTTTGTCTTCCCATCTCAGTTTCTCTAACTACCAGTAATGTAGCTTTCGTAACCTCTTGAATGAAGGAAGAACTTGACCATACTAAAGAATGCAATGATTTGGAACATTTTGAAATGGAATTTGGGTTGTAAGTAAACATATGTTGCACCAGAAATCTGAAAGCCTGGGTTCTAACTTTGCCTATTCTGATAACTGTGTGCTTTTGGTGATTATTTTTGCAGTACTTAACTCCAACTTTCTGATCTGCAAAGTTGGAGGGAAGATTACCTGGGAAATGAAATGGAGTATGTTTAAGTATAAACTCACAGGCTTTTGTTGTGAATTATATGATGGAGCACAATAAGCTGAGCAAGTAGAGGTATGAAAGTATGTGGATGCATACACAAAGTTTATGTACATAGAGAAAGAAAACTCCATCTAAAACTAGAATAATGCTGATCTGTTATAATAAGAAGGAAAACAACCAAGCAAAATGATTGAAGTCCTTATCAACTGGGAAATAAAGATTGAAACAAGAACTGTAGAAAATAGAGAGGAATATATTTCTAACCACAATTTTCCAGTTGCCCTCTGATCTATTGACCACTTTAATTCAGCTCTCAAAAATTCAGTGGCAGTAGCTTGTTCACCACCACCCTTAAAGCCATTTTGTATTTGCTTTAAGCATGATCACTACCCTGGGGACATTTTATCACTGTCAGGTACTGAATCACCCCCAGATTATTGCTCACAGCTTTAGTCTTGTTTTGTCATCCACACCTGGTAAAAGAATATTTTGCTAATTTCACGTTCTATTCCTAGTCCTATTGCCTAGTACTCATAATGGTACTGTTCTACTTTATCATGAACTGATGCAGTTCTGTAAAGAACCACATAGACAGCAGGGATTACGATTTCAGTTACGGTTATGTTCCTCCTGTTGTTCATCAATTTGCTCGAGCGGGTCCAGTAAAATCTGCATCGTGAGACTTGTTATTACTGTGTTTGGCATATTGAATACGCCATGGGTAGCTTGCCAGGCTCTATGAGAGGGGCGGAGGAATCAAACCTGGCTCAGCTAGGCCAGCTGCATGCAAGGCAAACGCCCTACCGCTGTGCTACCGCTCCAGCCCACGATTTCAGTACCTGATGCAATCAGGTGATTTGACAACTACTTGTATCTCAGATAAATGTTAGACGAACACATGATAAAACTTGAAAAGTGAGAAACTTTCAATGAGTTCCTGCTGATTCGAGTATGGGTCTAAATTTCTGTCTGCTAGCCACTTTATACAAATTTTAATTTACATACTTCGGAGTAAAATTGTAGTGTTTGTTGATTTAGAATCCTGTTTAGTATAAACCTTCAGTCTCTCATTAGATAGTATGGAAAAGCTGGTTTGGTCATTTTCAAACATACTTGACTGGCGATCTAAGGATGTTGTAACTTTACAAGAGACTATAACTGCCAGGGTAAGCTCTCCCTAATCAACTTTTTTCCAAAATCATTCTCTTCATCTCTAAGGATTTGGCCTCAGTCAAGCTCTCTAACCTTTCATAGCTTCAGTTTCTGCATCTGTAATAACGGTGATAAAATACCTACCTAAGAGGTTTTATAAGAATCAGCGAGATGCAAGTCAATAATACACCATAATGCCTGGATGTTGAGAATGTTGTTGTTATTATATTTTTTTAATTAATAAGGCATCATCGAGCTGCTTGATGTGTTTCCAGATCCTGCAAACACAACAAGAAAGAAAGATAAATGCCCAGAAATTCCTTTAGTTTTATTGATGCTAGACAGAAGTGTTCAAAGGTTTATGTTTAAACATTGATGAAATTCTAAGCCACATGACTACTGATGGATTTTTATTGAAAGACACAATGCAGTGAAACTCAACAAAATTCAATTACATCTTGATTGAGTCTGGCCAGCTAAGAAGGGAATCATACTTTTGAAATCCACAAATTGGATTTGATCACTTTTGCCAGCTCAGCAAGCGCTCCCTGACTAGTTCCTCACACAATCAAAGGTAGCCCTGGTGGCAGCCATATTTCATCAACTGCCACACAACATCTGTACAGAAAGTTTTTCCCTTGTTTAGGCTCTACATAAATGGCATTGGCTTCCCAAGTTATTACAACAGTTAAATGCATCTTATCTATAAAGCTTCTCTCTCCAAAATAATGTATTTTTCTGTTATTTAAAAGATTCATTTTGTTAAGATATGTCCATAATCACATCATTCAGATTCTGTGTGAATTCTGTATGTATTACTCAGTGATACAAAGTAACATACTCAGACTATTTTGAGATGACAAGTTCTCCCTTTGAGAATTAGTTCTTCTCCCTTTGAAGAAATAGTCCTTAGTTCAGGGATTTGCTTCCATTTCCACTCTTTCTCTTGATTTTTGTTCCAGTGTGGCTGGTAGTCTAAATACCAAGCCATAAATCATTTGTATTAATAAGCACAGAGGATTTTAGTGATTTTTTTAAGTTTGCAGATAAGCACAATTAACACAATAAGTCAGCAACAGGGAAAATGCTGACATTTAGTTAATTGCACAGAAAAAAAAATACGATTATTTGACTCTTCCTCCCCTTGGCCAAACTGCGCACAGCCTGCAGACCTTATCTTTACATGTTAACTGAGTGTGTTGTGTGAAAATCATAAATAATACTGAACAAAGCAACTGTGCAAATGTTGCAAGAGTCGGCATGACCTTTTGTTGACTTACATATTATTGTAAGAAAATATTGTAATATTATAAGAAAATTGTAGAAAAATATTGTAAGAAAGTATTGTATAGAATATTATAAGAATGCATTTCCAGTATTTATATTAAGGACAAAAATATGTTAGATGACCCACAGGAATCCACAGTCCTGGCTTCTCCATCTCATTCTGACCCTTCTCCACCTTTTCTGCCATACTCTGGTCTTCGACCCATGTTGTGTATCTCCCATGTGCTGTGCTTTCTGCTTTTGTAGGATTCTGGTTATACTCTTTTCCACATACTTTAAATAGTTTCACTAAAATTTCTATACCAGGAATGTATCTCACTTTAAATACACAAATAGTCTTTAATATAGTCACTGAGTTTATATATCCATAATCATAGTCTATTTGAGAACACTCTCTTGATTACAAAAAAAATCCTATACATTTCTTATCTGAGCACTTCATAAAAATGAGACTATAAAATGGATTGTGTCTTTTAACTCATTTTTTTTTACTTAGTATCATTTTTTAAAAAGATGTCTCTTGGTTTGCAATAGTTTTATTATTATTATCAATGCTATAGTCTCACAATTTTACAGCATGATATGCACAATCAGAGTGCTGATATCCTTCCATTGTTGTTCCTACGTCTTTTCTCACCCGTTACCCATCTCTTTGCATGTCAGACTCAGTTCAGTTGTTTTCACTGGTCATTGTCTATTCCTTTAACTTGTTTCTTTATATTCCACAAGTGAGTGAAGTCACCAGTACTTGACCTTATTTTTCTTACTCCATTTAATATGACATCTGAGTTATAATGAAACGGATGATTTTATTTTTTATAGAGTATTATCCCAATATAGACAGATATGTATACACACACAACACAACACAACACACACACACACTCACATACCCCATAATTCTTTATTGCACTCTTGTGTTGGGTCTTGGGCTGCTTACAGATCTTGACAGCTATAAATGGTCTCTAGCTTATTTCTTTTCGAATAGAGGTGTTCTGTGGGGTCATATGTTTCTGGAGATCAAATCCAGAATCTCAAATATGATTAGCACATGCTCTAGGGCTTGGAGCCATCTCCCTTGCATAGCAATGTTTTAAAAGTTTAGTCACCTTAGAGGAAGTACAGCAGTTAAAGCATTTGTCTTGCATGTGGACGATCTGGTTCAATTCCTGGCAGCCATATGGTTCTCCAAGTACTGCCAAAGGTGATCCCTGAGTGCAAAGTAATGGATGATCCCTCAGCACTGCCAGGTGTGACCACAAAATTTCCCCCAAACAAAACACATTAATAAAGTTTCCTCGATGTTTAAATATGTTTCAGTTCTTTTTCTTATAGATGAGTCATACTAATTTGTATGGATATGCCATATTTTATTCTGCATTCATTATTTGATAGACTTGTGGGTTTTTCTCTTTAACTTACCATGAATAATGCAAATATGTTGATTTCAGTAAAAGTTTTCAAATAAGACAGACTATTGTTATCATTCCTCTTGAGCCTCAGAGTGGAATTGCTAAATCATGTTATAACTTTATAATTAATCACTTAAATAACAGACTTTCCCAAAGCAGCTGCACTATTTTAAATTTCCATTGACAATGTATAAAAAAAATCTAATATTTATAATTAGAACTTATTATTCTAATATTACCTTGTTATTCCAGTACAATCTCACCAAAACTTGTCATTATAATCTTATTGTCTCTTTTATTATATCCACACAAGTGGGTGTGAAGTCATATTATATTTATATTTTTTCTTATATAAATATTCTTTTGGGAATTTATACACACTTTCATACACTAATTTTAAAATAATTTCCATGGGGAATCTTTGACCACACCACAAACTAGCTCAGGGCTGCTCTCTTTTACTTTTTTGTTCTTTGATTGGATGTTCCCCGACTCTATCCTCAGTCTCTAGCCAATGTGTAAACTACAAACCTTCTTGTCAAAAATTTGTTGATTAAATATTACAGTATCATAAGAAAAATTTGTACATTATTTGAAAATAACCTATAACCAAATTAGTATGTTGATTTGTTAAACTTTTTTATTTTCAGCATTCCTACAGAAAAGACTATTGATAAATGTTTAAATATTTTTGGCAAGAAAGCAGTCACTATAATGAAACTACAATGAATGCTTTTATTATCCTGAACTTTAATGAATATATATACTTATTTTTAACTAAAAGAAAGAGGCATCTCAGTTTTCACAGATAAAATGTTACAATTTTTTTAGGTTAACAAAAATTGCAATTTTTTTAAATAACGTGAACCCTAAATATTACTCTAAAATTACTCTCTTATAATAAGAAAAAAGACTATGCTTCTGAAAAATAAAAAACTTATGGGGAATGTACTTTCTAGCTTTGGTTGTTGACTGGATTTAAAGATCTCAATTTAGTAGTTCTGAAACGAGGCCCTAGGATATACTTTATTATCAAGACCAATGATGGTTCTAAGGCTAGGGCCTGTGAACAAAAAAAAAAATTTGTCCTCCTTTTAAGTCTCATTCTTTAGCAGAAACTGGTTAATATAAAAATTAATAAACTCAATCACTGGGATTAGTAACAGATTTAGATTCCTGGATCAGCATTTACCAGCTATATGGCTTAGGACAAGTATCTTAATCTTTCTAAACCATTTTATTTTCATCTTTAAATGGAAAGGGGGCATAAAAGTGTCTACATTATAGAGTGACCAAGAACATTAAATTAAATAATTCATGAAACAATAGCTAGCACACAAGAGATGCACAAAAGTTAGTTGCTAATATAATCATTTTACTATTACTATATATTCTAAATTATAAAAGAATATGGACAACAAATCTGTTTAAAATAAATATTTCCTAGGCATAAGTTTAAGTCAGTGGCTTTACCATAGTTGCTAATTTTCCAGAGGACACTGTCGACATCTATAAGCCTCATTCATGTCTGTTTCAAAGTGCCTCTCTGATATTTAAAGAATAAGGCATTTCTGAGGAAGTAAAATATTTTTTGAAATTTTTCATTTTTTTCAATTTTTCACACTTTGAAATATAGGTTGTCATCCACTTCACATTGTGAGCTCCTGTGCAATATAACACATTTTCCTTAGGTGTTATTTGTTGAGCAGTGAGGCTCTCTTTTTTCCAGTGAATAATTGAATCTGGATGCTATACTATTAGGATTTACTCTCTAAAACAGTTCTGAAGGTCTCATCAATTTAGGATTAATATCACTTCACAGAAATAATAGCGCCATTCAGTGGCTGGACAGAAGGCTCAAAGAGCTGGAGGATATGCAGGAGACCCTGCATATGTTTCATCCCTGGCACCACATGGGACCCAGAGCATCACAGACAGTGCTCCTTGAGCACCAATCCAAAAATAACTCCCAAGCATCACTGGGAGCTATTTTGGTCCCCCATCGCAAACAAAATAATGATGATAAAATTCTTTGCCACTAACAAATGTTTGTTCATATATCCAATTCTTATTTACTGAACGATCCGACAAATATTGGCATCTGTTTACAATGAAAAACAAGATGAGTCACCTTCACAGTCCTGGAAAGAGCAGTGGAGGCAGAAAAGCAAAAACATAGTGTAGACAGTATATCTGATGATGAAGTCTGTGAATGAAATCAAATAAGGTGGTATGATAGGAAACATATAAGGGGAAAATAGCTATTTTAGATCGTTAATCAGAAAAGGTTCTTTCAGAAGATGATATTTGAGAAGATACAAGAATGCAAAAAAGGACCCAAACAGGGAGGGAACAGGATGATTTAGAAAAAGAAAAGAATCAGTGGAAAAACCCTAGATCAGGACCATGATATGAACCTCAGTATAGACTGACGGCTCACTCATAATAGGGATTCAGGTTTGAGGTCAGATTCCCTTTCTCATTCTTTGTTCCACTCTTTTTGCTTTATAGCGACTAAGCTTTGTGAACCCTCATCAAATGAGTCCCCATCTCTATAATTTCTTTAATGAAGTGTTACATATGTGTGACATAGAAAGCTCCTGCATTGGGGCTGGAGTGATAGTACAGCTGGTAAGATGTTTGCCTTGCATGCGGTCGGCCCAGGTTCGATTACCAGCATCCCACATGGTCCCCTGAGCAATGAGTAATTCCTGAGTGCAGAACCAGGAGTCACCCCTGTGCATCACCATGTGTGACCCAAAAAGAAAAGTAAAAAACAAAAAAGCTCCTGTATCACCTCTCACATTGCTTTAGAGCATGTGGCATCTGATTTCTGTTTCATAGTATTTTTAATAGCTTTTCTTAAAACTGATTCTACAGGTTGCATCAGGTGACCTTCGAGGTCCCTACATGTGAGGGAAAAGGGCGGCAGAAGCTGGCGCTGATTGGCGACTCCTCATCTTCAGCAGAGTTCTTTGTCACTGTGGCTGTCTTCGCCTTCCTCTACTCCTTGGCTGCTACTGTCGTTTATATTTTCTTCCAGAACAAGTATCGGGAAAACAACCGAGGCCCACTCATTGTAAGTCGTTTGCTTTCTGAACCAACTCTTTCTGTCCCCTCCCATTTTGTTTTCCAGTCCTTACAAGGTTGTGAAGTGACCCATGCCCTTGAGAAAACTTTTTAAAGGGAATTACATCCTTTTTTTCACCAGAGCTCTTGTTTCTAAAATAAAACCAAGATTGTTTAAAATTCTTTTGTACCCATGCAGTAACACCAGAGTTGCTACAAACACCATTGAAATAAATTGCTAGAAGTTTTCACGAGCTCAAAGAAAGAAGAGTGAGATTTGGCACAGATTTATTTATACCGACAGCATTATGGAGGCTAACAATCGTTTTGCTTACTGGTTATTTAGACAGTGTGCCGTGCTCATTTGAAGTGTATTAGTCCCTCTGTATAAGACTACCTTGATGTAGAACCATACAGAAATAGATTTCTTTATCTGAATTCTCTCTCCTCTCTCTCCTTCTTTCTGTCTCTCTGCCACCACCACCCCTGGCCCTGGATTCCTACCAAGATTTTCCTTTTCTCAATGATTTGCACACTCTTAAATGGTAAAGCAATATAGACTGGATTGGCATATCTAGATACACACTCCTAGGGGGATATAAAAAACTCTCTGAGCGGCACATAGATATGAAAAATATTAGAAAAGTAAAAATGTGGATTTCTCAACTGTCACACATACATTTGCCTAAAATTGATCTTACTGAGAAGTACTGGTATTTGACAATATTTTGCTGTCTTTAAATTTGTTAATACATCTATACAACAACAAATAGAATTTGTGCTAATGAATGTCCCTTTGAAGAAATAAATAACATGTATTCCCCAAATATGTACAAACTAATAAAAACAATTTCATGCATGTCAAAATGTTTTCATTTAAATTTAATATTTATCAATTTATAGTATATTTACTTTTGACAGTTGTTTATTAATCATAGTTATGGTGATCACACAACTCAAAAGAAATTTTTGATACTTAAGCACTAAGTTTATAAAGTAATTTATATTTATACATATAATATTGTTACTAAGAAATCAAATGCTATGATCAATAAAATGTCTTACAGTATAAAAATTATATTTGACTCTATATGTATGAGGGAAGTATAAATGAAACTTAAGTTTAAAGGGAATGAGCATAATAGGTAATTTTTCAATAGTTAAAGGAGAATTTTTTCATAAAATTTTTAATGGGCAATAGTGTCTAAAATATTCCATTGAATTAATTTTTAAGTGCATACTATGAACACCTTTTAAAAATATTGGCACTTATTCCAGAAGTTATGTTTTTTGCAACTATAAAACTTACAATATAAGCAAAATTGTATGTAAGCTTTATGCAAGCATGAACAAGTTTTGGAAGTTATTTAAAGGTTTGTATGAGTAAAGTAAATTTTACAGATCTCTTATCTAATTTATGACTTTAGAGACGTGAATCTTAAACACATTTTGAAGAGTAACTCAGACAGAGCACTATTTATAGATTTTAAGTTTGAAAAGACTAGTGAGGAGTCATATTTTCAACTTCTTTATGAGTATCTTGCATAAAAAAGAATAATGAGCAGAACTCAAACCTATGGAGAAATTCTTTTTTTGTTTCTCAAATTGAATTTAAATATATATAATAGTCGCCTAACGGGTTCTTGCCTTCTGTACAATGCAGATAGATACACAAAAATACATTATTGTATTGATTCCAAAATTCCAACATGCACTTATTCATTCCTGGACACACAGAGATGCTCTGACAGAATTTTCAAGACGGAGATCACAGAGCTTCATGAGAGGAGCTGACTCAGTTCGTTTGCTCATAAAGTTTATTTTGTTATATAAAACTACTTTCTTCTTATGTGAAATAATCTTGTGAAGGCACACTGTTTCATCTCTGAGTAAATAGCCTCTCCCTTCAAGCAGGATATAATGAAATCCTGAATTGCGTACTACACCGGGTAGGTTTTGTTTTATTACATTGTGTAAGAATGGGAGGGGTGGGGAAAATATTTCTAGTAGTGAAAAAGAAAAGGCTCCTTGATGGAACTTCTGCGATATTAAAAACTGATGTACTCATTACTTAGAAGATCAAAGTTAATTTTAAAATGATCCCTGAGCCCTAAGAGTCACAGAAGCAGAACGAATGTCGAGGAACAGCAGAATACCTTGGTAGCTTGTGGGGGCAAGCCTAGTCAATTCAAATGGCACCACAAGGAGGCAGTGATGGAGGGAGGCAAGTGAGCTCTTGTACCTGTCCTTGATTGTAAAGAACTTCTTTAAGCAAATCCAAAGCATGAACACAATCTCAAAAAGATGCTTCATACCTAAGCAGACTTTTAAGTATTAAAAAAATATTTGCTCATCAACAGTAATTGTACTAGTTTAAAAAAAAGTATTCATAATGATTGATCACCATTACTTGGACAACTCTGTTCGTGTTACCATCTATTCTATGTTCTAATTCTGATTTTTCCAAAACATTTCCATTTGTTCCATAATTTGTCAATTTCTTCCAAGCCATAAAGGTAAAGGTAAAGGCCCTCCTGTTGTTCATCGATTTGCTCGAGCGGGCCCAGTAACGTCTCCATTGGAGATTTTGTTGTTACTGTGTCTGGTATATTGAATACATCACAAGTGGCTTGCCAGGCTCTGCCGTGTGGGCGAGATACTCTCGGCAGCTTGCCGGGCTCTCGGAGAGGGGCGGAGGAATCGAACTCGGGTCGGCCATGTTGGCTGCGTGCAAGGCAAACGCCCTACCGCTGTGATATCGCTCCAGCCCTTAGCACAGCGGTAGGGCGTTTGCCTTGCACACAGCCAACATGGCCGATCCGAGTTCCAAACCATAAATAAAATAGACTTTTAATCTATTAAAATACCATATTATGATGACATGAACTAATTCAAGCCATCTAAAGAAGTTGGGTGTTTTTTCTAAGCTAGTGAAGATCCAAAAATTAACAATTTCCTATTTCTAATGTCCTCAAAATGTATTATTAGACACTGTGCCAGAATAGCCTCAGAGTGCAGAAAATTAACAAAGATACATATTGGCAACGGTTTGAGTAATTTCAATGACCTAGACTGGTGTTCACTGGGGTTCTAACTTTTTTAGAGCTTATTTAATGCTCATGACAACTGTGATTTATTCTATCATTATCATTTCTAGCTGAGGAAAGGGAAACTCAGGTTGTTAAAATCTCCTAGGTCACATCACTTACAATCAGAAGGTAATTTTCAAGTTCCTGATAGACCGTGTATATGAAATTAAAGGGGTGCAAATTGGGTAAGTGATTATACTACTAGACAACTCCTATATGGTCTCACTTTGAAAATAAAGAAACGCAACCTTCTAGATCCCAGAACTTTCAGATTATTTAACTTTCATAGAACATATTTTTATTAACCTCCAAACTCCATTTGAAGTTAAGGAATTGGTCATTGATCCATGTCTATAACAACTAAAAGTTCTGCCTGTGCTGAGTTGATCCTATTGCTATGGAAGATGTCAGTGATTGAAAACAAGGTTTAAAAATGCCCAGGATCAATATATATCATAAATCATAGGTTAGAAGGACTGAGTTCTATACATTTGCAAGCAGTTGTAAGAAGTTTTGACAGACTAAGGACAAGCTTATCAATGGATACTTAAATTTTTTCTTTTTATTTTACTGGCTATGCTTGGTATAATTGTACACCTTTAAGTGAAAATGAGATCTGAATGTCTTTAGAAGTAACATAATGATGGTGAATGAGAAAATGTGAGAAAAATGGGGATAAAGAAATCAGCCAGCTACTTCATGTTACTACAGTAAGTGCCTTCCTATGTAGATGAATAAATATCATTTCTCAGAAAGCAGAAATGGCTATTTAAATGGTGCGTGATTGTGGAATTGAAATGTCACAACTGGTTATATCATTTTGTCATATTCCTCAGTGTATAGTTCAAAAGACAATCTCCTGCCTTGATTTCTGTGGCAGGATATTCTGAGCCTTTTTCTGATCTCCTGTCAAATAGTGACAGTTAAGGCATTCAGATTTTTTCATTAATATAAAGTAGATATAAAAGATAACTTATGGGGCTGACAGAGTGACCACGAATGAGTATACACCAGCCCATATTTGATAAATCTATGTCAAAAGAAGTTGAGTTAAGTTAACTACTCTAGGTGTTAAGAAGAATCAGTGAACACTTTGAGATTGTTGTGAAAGGAAAGAGTAATAAAGGAAATCAGATTGACCAAAATTGGTTTATGGGACTAGATACTGTTCACCCACTGCAAAAAGCAGTGCAATTAGAATTCCAATGTTTTCTGCCATGTTCATTCCGAATGTTTCATATTCCCCACCTACTTCAACGCGATCCTAAGCAATTACAATCAGTTTCATTCTACGGAATCAATTTTGCTCCTTTTTTATTGACCATCAGGCATTGGAGAATGAATCCCCAAGATATCCTTGCTTGTTTCCAGAGAAGTAGTTAATGGTATGAGATATCCTTGCTTGTTTTCAGAGAAGTAGTTAATGGTAGCTCATACTCAAACTCTAAGTCCAATAGACCTAAGAG
The DNA here is from genome assembly GCF_029834395.1 of Sorex fumeus. NCBI lineage: Eukaryota > Metazoa > Chordata > Mammalia > Eulipotyphla > Soricidae > Sorex > Sorex fumeus. The sequence goes on from NW_026606129.1 coordinate 64,919,777, forward strand.
AAGTGAGTTAGCCAGAAAGTTCTGCATTTTATTCCCTGTATGGTCTATTATATAACAGTTAGGAGCCTGTAACTTCTTTAGAATAAAGTTAATAAATATGTCATAGATCTTCTGAAAGGAGAGGTATGCAAAGTGATTTGCACTGGAAAAATTACACAGTAAGTGATATGTTTATGGTAAGGAATTACAGCACAATTATTGTTATATTATTTTTATAATTCTTTTCCCCATTACTCTTTAGTAACTCAGTAAAATTACTTTATTAGCTTAATAGTAGCTCAATAGAGGGAAGACAAAAGTACTTTCACTTACATAAATGTGAAATTCATCACAATTCTACTTTTTTGAGCACATATATCTATATCCAGACATCTTATTTCCAAGGGATAACAAATGGGTCTGGACCTAACCTTATAAGTAAAGTAAAGTAAAGTAAAGTAAAGGCCCTCCCGTTGATCATCAATTTGCTCGAGCGGGCCCAGTAACGTCTCCATTGGAGACTTCGTTGTTACTGTGTCTGGCATATCAAATACGTCACGGGGAGCTTGCCAGGCCCTGCTGTGTGGGCGAGATACTCTCGGTACCTTGCCGGGCTCTCCGAGAGGGGCGGAGGAATTGAACTTGGGTCGGCCATGTTGGCTGCGTGCAAGGCAAACGCCCTACCGCTGTGCTATGGGTTCCCTCAGGATAGCTGGCGCTCTCGCACGACCACCCACGCAGTTTTATCCGGTAAAGCGAATGATTAGAGGTCTTGGGGCCGAAACCTAACCTTTTATGAAGAGTTTTACTCAAGATTACTTTTAAAAATCACATTTACACACTCAGACATCAAAATTCTTCAACCTGGAATTTCACTCCAGTAAATTACCAGAAAGGTGGATTTTTAATTCCCCAAATAAAAAATGCTTTAATTTTCAAGTCAGAGCTAATGCCAGAACTAAGAGGAACACAGGTTTTTCCTATGGGAATCCATCACAATGTCAGATTTGCAAAAGATCTACATTAGTTCTAAACTATCAGCTAGATCTTTGCTGTACTGTAACCAGAAGTGAATGTCAGAGTTTGCAATCTGATCTGAGTTAGAACCTGCTGAGAAAATGTTCTTTTCTTCTCCTTTGTTGTTCCTTCCTCTTTCCTCTTGTCTTTTCCCCTCCCCTCTTTCCCTTCCTTTGTCTCCCTTCTCTCTCACCTTCTGTTATATTGCTCCCACTTCGTATCTAAGTGCACTTCATTACGGTAGTATCTCCCACAGGCCAAGCAGAAGTATATATGTGGATGAATTAAAAGCATCCATTCAGGTGAGGAAGATTGTTTAGTAATTCTGGCTCTCCTAGAAAATTATCTGCGAGAGGGCTTTCATAATCTAGAGGAAAAAACATAACTCTGCCTACAAATCAAAACTCCTCCTTCTCAGGTTCTAGTGAGCTAATAACATTAAAACAAGCGTGTCCATTTGGCAGAGTAGAAAGAAAAGAGGAGATAGGCTTGAATTTTTGTCCTTGATATGATATATTGGATGCTGAAAGTAAAGCATCATTTAAAGCCCCCAAGGTATGTAGTATGAAACTTGTCAGTGGCAGACTTGCCTTTCAGAGTCTGACACTGTGTGTTGTAATGTGTGGGTCTATTTCCAACCTCCTTAGTATTTGAGACAATATGAGTTATTACAAAAAAGCATATGAAACTAACCTTAAATGAACTCTTATCTAGACTCTAACCCATTTTACATCAACAAATACATTTTCCAGAATTAGTAGCACAGATAAATACAAGATAGATAAATTAATCTATTTAAAATAGTAGCACTGTTCGTAGCACTGTCCTCCCGTTGTTCATCGATTTGCTCAAACGGGCACTAGTAACGTTTCCATGATGAGACTTGTTTTTACTGTTTTTGGCATATCAAATATGCCACGGGGAGCTTGCCAGGCTCTGCCATGCAGGAGGGATAGTCTGGTAGCTTGCTGGGTTCTCCGAGAGGGAGAGAGGAATATCGCTGGAGCAGTAGCACAATGGGTAGGGCGTTTGCCTTGCATGCAGCTGACCTGGGTTTATAGTCCTCCCTCTCTCTTGGAGAGCCCAGCAAGCTACCGAGAGTATCCCAACTGCACGGCAGAGTCTGGCAAGCTCCCTGTGGCATATTCAATATGCCAAAAACAGTAACAACAAGTCTCACAATGGAGACGTTACTGGTTCCCCTCTCAAGGAAATCGATCATCAAAGGGATTACAGTGCTATTTAAAATACTCCAAGATAATGTTTACACATAGTTGATCACATTTTTACATCCTCATATTTTTCCCAGCCTCTTATGATAAGCAGTTTCTTAATTACAATTTAAATGAGGATTTGTTCTGTCTGTAATTGGTACCGTGCTCTTTCATTTAACTAGTGAAACAAAGCCATAGCCCAGTAACCTTAATAAAGGCAGAGAACTGCATATGGGATTCGTGTGATTCTTCAGGCGCCCAGAGCTCTTCTCAGTCTTTGTTAGAGCAGGTGTCTTGAGAGTTACAGAGGGTTACTCGAATACCATTGATCAAGTTTCCTTACATTCAGGGTTAGAAAAATCAGCTTCTAGTGGAAACTTGGCAAAGCCTTCGAGATTTCTTTGCTGTGTATTTCTCTTTTGTATTTAAAATAACATGAAATGTGAAATGCATGTACTCTGCCCAGCACTCCCAGAGGTGGATTTTAACCGTGGTGTGAATGTGTGTGTGTGTGTTTGTATGTGTGTGTGTGTGTGTGTGTGTGTTGGGGGAGGTGCATTTTGCAGTGGTTGGTCACAAATCTAGTGGTGGAAACCAGGGATGCTGCTGAGCACCCTACAGTGTTCAGGATAGCTCACAACAAAGAAATAACCTGCTGAAAGGTCAGTTTACTGAGGCACAGAGTCCCCGATATCAGTAGTCAGCAGCTACAGAGCACCAACTGTGTAACCAGGTTCTGCACAGTATTTTTCGCATCTTCATTTTTAAATCCTTACATTAACTTTTTGAGTTAGATCTTTTAATTCCCATTTATAAACTACGGAAACTGAGATTGAAGAAGTCGTAAGAGACTTGCCCTAGGTCACTCATCCCAGAGGCATTAAGATCTATCTAAATTCAACTCAGAAGTTCCTCCATTTTATCTGAATTATTTCACTCTTGGAGAAATCTGCTTCTCACTGTGCTCATTTCTCTTGGCTTATCAACCTCACTGCTGGCGTTTGGTTACCAGTTAATTGGAAGAACCCTCTTCTTCTAATTAACTGATTGACCAGAGAGTAAAATGGTGCCAGCACCAATTCTTTAAGGATGTAAGGCCAAGACTCAGAGAGTATAAAACCCAGCTCCCGGAAGAGAACAGCGCAGAGTCTCCTGCCCCTGTGCCTGGCTGTCGTCGCCGGGGCCCCTTGGAGGGGAGCGGGTTGAGTTTTCCTCCCCATCCCAACCAGGGCTCCAGCAGCCGAAGACCTCCAGAACCAGCCACCACCATACTGAGACCACTCTCTGCATACATGAAGGTACCGGCAGAGGAACAAAGGCACGCGGATCCCGGGGCTGAGATCTCCAAGCCTACTCGGATCAGGGCTGAGCATCCTCCACCCAGATCCTCCAAATTCCAGTAGGCAGGGGTCACACCCACCAGCTGGCCCCCTGGCGCCATGTAATCCCATCAGCAGCCAAGACTCAGAGACTATAAAATCCAGCTCCTGGAAGTGTGTGGCCGCATTCACGGCCGCGTGACATCTTATCATCTCATTCCTACTTTGGACAAACTGGCAGGCTACCGAATGTAACCTGCCCACCCGGCAGAGTCTGGCAAACTCCCCGTGGCGTACCCAATATGCCAAATACCAGTGACAATGAAAGGTCTCATTCTCCTAACTCTGAAAGAGCCTTGAATATGGCACTTTTTTTTTTTAAAGTCTCAGGGCTAGGACGAAGGAGACGTTACTGGGACCTGCTCGAGGCAATCGACGAATAACAGGATGGTTGTGATTGTGATTGTGATTGAGTTCATTTGAATATTCCAAAGAACTTGGGACACAAAATTAAATTGAGGATTTAAATTCATGTTCATTGAGACCACCCCTTCATCCATTTGGTATCAAGTTGACAAGAAAGGAGACAAAAATATCTTCCTGTTCAACTAATAGCCATCACAATGTTTTAATAATAATTTGTCTTGTGTTGATTCTTCCTTACGATACTCTCAGATACTACTGGGTCTTTTTTTTATTCTATCAAAGAAAATTTAATACCATCCTTGCATTTTCATTACAAGACTTGGCTCTCTTTTTCCTGTTTAAGCCATCCTAGTTCCTAGGTACTATGCTGTGCATCAAACTCACATAACAGAATAAGACCTACCTCTTGCCTCAAGTTGCATTCTTTATTCTTATTACCCTAAACATAAAATCTGTGATGGGTACAAAGTAATAGTCAGTGGTTAAGAATTAAAAATATAATAATAATAAATGAGGCTTTGTATAGACTACACGAGTCCAAATCTCAACACCAAAATCTCTCAAATGTGTGATTTGCCTTAACTTTCCTCTCTGTGCTTTATGTCTTCACCTGTAAAGTAGTGATAATATTCTTAGCCTATAAAGCTATTGGTCAGATTAAATGAACCATTATATGTTAAGTAGTTGGATCATCATCAGGAGATCCTTAATGTAAGCTATAATTTTCATCAGCCTTATATTATTATCTGCCCTGAATGTCCTACTGTGCTTTTTAATGAAGCTTGTTCTTTGGGATCTCAATGGACTCAAATGGCTAAAAAACAAGTGGATATATACAAACTCCACTGACTTCCATTTTCAGAAATGCTTTGGGAGGTTTCTTCATACACTGTTAGCATCAAAAAACTCATATTTTTTAAATTTTTAGTCTTCAAATGCAGCATAAGCAGCTGCCACTGCAGATAAAATGCAACTAGCCCTGTGATAAGAGTACCACACTCTTCCCCATCACCAGGTTCCCTTTCTTTAGTTCTTCTGTTCCCATCATGTCATACAGATCTCATCCTTCAGGGTAAGAGGTGAAACAACACAACTCCAGTAAATTAATCAAGCCCCAGAGAAAAGGAACCTGAATCCCTCATAGGTTTTTATCAGATCTGAAAATAGCACAGAGTGACGAACACAACTGTATAAAGGGGAGACTTGGAGATTTCATTATTTGGAGGCATTCTACTAAGAAACTACATTTGAAATTCATCCTCACCTTATCATTTTTGAAGTAATGAAATCCCCAGCTCACTTCCATGATGGTAAAAATTATCCTTACTCTTTATTGAGTTTGATTCCAGAACAAGAGTTCACATAAACAGCTTTGGATCTGCCAGTGCTTCTCAACAGTTTAAAAATGCCTTGCCCTAATGCCGACAGTTCATTAAACTTTTAAATACTCAGCATAAAATCCAGAGCTTGGAGGGTTTTTTTTTTGCAACCATCTTACCCTTTCTCCCAGCTGAGCACCTACATTTACATTAATTATTAGCAAGAACCCAATCAAATTCGCAGAGCCACACAAGGAAATGCTTCAAAATTTGCTCTGGGAACAAAGGAAATGACTTCAGGCTTGGATCCCTTGTGAAAATGCAGTTATTTAAAATGCTTATGAGCTTGACCAACATGTTATTGTGCATTTATCCAACTGCCTATCTATTTTAGACTACAGCTCTGCATCTGTCTCCATGTTATTCTGAATGTCTAATAATCACCTTCACATAAATACTGTATCAAGAAATAAACAACTAAGTTGAAACTGCATAAGGTTTTTTTTGTAGACCACTGGAATTATTAAGAAATTGAATAGTCATAATTATGATCAGAAAGGATATTAAAATTCTAAACAATTACAGGATACCTCCTCAAAATAATAAATTAATTCAATAGAAAAAACAACCTAGAAAAAATGCAGGGGAGATAAGAAAATAGACTAACATGTCATTGTCTGAACTACCACTTACACTTGAGCACTTTCCCCAAAAGAGAAAAAAATTTTAAATAGAAGTTATCTTGTGTAGTTTTCCAATACATACAAGACAAATGTTATCATGCCCATTTTACAAATAGTGAGTCACTTTAGTATTTTTTAGTCATGCATGATGACTGAGATTCCAAAACTTATTCTTAACAACAGTCACTGTATTGCCATCACTGTTTTGCTTTAAAGCATTGAAAATGAATGGGAACTTCAAGGCATGAACTATATATTCATTGTATCAGTGACAGAAATATTATATAGGAATCAACAGGAAAGACCATGTGTTATTGACTTGGGAGGACAAAGCAGTCTTAAGAAGCTCTGAGACTGTACTGGAAGGAAGGAAGGAAGGAAGGAAGGAAGGAAGGAAGGAAGGAAGGAAGGAAGGAAGGAAGGAAGGAAGGAAGACAACACTGGTGGAGGGTGTAGTGCTGGAATGTTCCATGCATGAAACCCTACCATCAACAGTAGTGTAAATACTTTCCTTTAAATATTGTAAATATGTACTGCCACTGTCCTCCCGTTGTTCGTCGATTTGCTCAAGCAGGCCCAGTAACATTGTGAGACTTGTTACTGTTTGGCATATCGAATACGCCACGGGGAGCTTGCCAGGCTGTGCCGTGTGGGCGAGATACTCTTGGTAGCTTGCCAGGCTCTCCAAGAAGGGTGAAGGAATCGAACTTGGGTCGGTCGAGTAGGCCATGGGCAAGGCAAACGCCCTACCAGGTGTGCTATCGTAAATACTGCAAATAGTGCCTTAAATGTTTTTAAAAATGAAAACAGGCTTCAGGAGTTCATAAAATATCCATAAGACTAGAAACTAGATGGTTAGAAGGTAAGGCTTTCTGACTAGGGAAATGGCTCTAACAGAGTAGGGCTGGTAGGAGTAATTACAAAGTGGGAACTTTTTAAAAATGCATCTACTTCCACTTGGGGGGAGATCAGTGAACAACCTCCAACTCACAGTCTAGCTCAGTCTATTTTGTCTCCTCACTCTGCTAACAGAAAAACGGTAAAATGACTCAAGCTAGGCAAGAAAGAATTATGTTGAGGGTCATCATCCCAGAATGTGTAAAGGAAAAGTCTAAGGAAGAAAGGGAATCCTTAAAGATAGTACAGCAGGCAGGGCAATTATTTTGCCCATGGTCAACTGGCTTTAGTCTTTGTTATCCCACATAGTCCCCTGAGCACTGCCAGGTATGTTTTCCAGCCTTTCACTCTGAACCTGCATTTATCTTATGAGTATAAGTGTGTTCCCTATAAACCAAAAATAGATGGATTTTGTTTCCTTATCCAGCTGCCACTCAATGCCTTTTGATGAGAAAGTTAAATCCATTGACATTCAGCAGGATTATTGATATGTAGGACTGTGTTACCATATTTTGGTGTGGGATTTAGTTGTTTTTGCAGATAGACATTTGCTTTTTATTTACAGCCTTTCAGTAATTCTTGAAGTTTGGTTTAGTTATAGCAAATGTACCAATTCTTGCTTGTCTGAGAATATTATTATTCCTTCCTCAAATCTAAATGAGAGCTTTTCAGGATAGTGGACTCTAGGTTGAAAGCTTTTTTATTCAGTGATTTGAATCTGTCATTCCTCTCTTTTTTTGCTTGTGTACTTCATAGGGGGAACTGTTGTTATTATTATGTTAATTCTTTTGTATTTGAAATGTTTCTTCTCTCTTGATGTTCTAGGTCGGAGTGCAGTGGTGTTTACAATTAATTGATCACAGACAGTTACACCTCCGTATCCCACTGAAATACCGTTTCCCGATAATGGAAATTGTTTGAACAACAGAAGCATACACAATTGTCTATTAGTATAAATAACTAATAAAATCAATATTTAGGTAATGAGGAATCTAAAGTTCCATTGCCAGTAGTCACAAAATTCCAGAAATTATAGGTCAACGAAAGAACTCAGCTGCACTGGCAAACACAGGCAAACGTTCAGGCAAATCCTCAGGTCTAAAAATTTTTGAGCCTGGTTAAGGAAGATCTCAAATCTACACTCCTATCACTGTACTCTGCTTGCCTTTAACATTGGCAGTATTCTTTACTCGCACTCAGTAAGTGAAATTCAATACAAGTAGCTGCCTCTCTGGTCACACATAACAGGGGTGGGGGTGGATATAGAAATATCACATGATGATTCTTTAAAAATTAATGAAATACTTTATAAATTTTATCCTGGGGTATGCCTGCAGTTCTATATGTGGCAAACGAGAAGTTGGTGAGGAATGAAGATCAGTACATGTCATTCCTTACCTGACCTACTGGAATTGACTCCGGAGAACTTAAATTTGGTGGTCCTTATAAATCCCCAGTTAAGTCAATATCTTACCACTATTGTTCCTTGATTTTTCATCCATATAATGTCAGTTGTTGATCAGGATTAAAAGGAGAGAGACAGAAGGGGGTGAGCGTACAGCAAACTTCATAGGACTGATACTCCTGATTGGAAGATCCAGCTGCTATGGAGACCAATATACACTTTAAGAAACCCTTATGATTTAAGTATTGGCATGACTAGAAGGAATGACTAGAAGGTTGAGGGACAGTTGAAAGAAGATAATTGGTTCATATAGGTTATATTTATGCCAGTTCTCAATGGAGTGGTGTCCTATATCCTGCCAGTCTTCCCACTGTTACTCCAAATCAGCTGTATTTAAACCATTGACCTTCTGTGGTTTTGTAGATACAACGAAACCTTACTCCAGCATTCAAAGTCTTCCTAACCAATAAGACTTCAACAATTTTTTGAGATATCTCCTTCATATCTCAATTTTTTGAGATATCTCCTTCTCCTCCAACCCCTGTTTTAGCCAGGCTGAACAACTTACCACTCCCTAAACAAGCTGCATATGTTCCAAATTCCCTGTGGGCTACCAGACCTCCTAATCTCCCCCACTCAGTTCAGTACACTTTATTCTAATCCTCAAAGGTGCATCTCAAATGCTCTGCTCTGTCCATAAAGTACATCTCTCGCTGCCTTCTGCATATTTATTCACATAAACACATAGAGATATGTGTTCTCCCTTTTCAAACCTCCAAGATGCTTTGTACTTCAATTTGATGCAGTTTTGTCTGATTTACCCACAAAACTTAAATATTTGAAAGACAAGAACTGTTTGTAAGACAATTTAGTTTCCAAAAGTAAAAAAAAAATTATTATTTTTTTTTTGCTTTTTGGGTCACACCCAGCAATGCACAGGGGTTACTCCTGGCTCTTGCACTCAGGAATTACTCCTGGCAGTGCTTGGAGGATCACATGGGATGCTAGAAGTCAAACTTGGGTGTGACCATCGGCAGGGAAATGCCCTACCCATTGTACTATCACTGCGGCCCCAAAGTAAAAAATTAACATCTATTCAAGCTGATCACCAAGGATAGAGTCTATTACAATCATTCATTGAATGCACACTTGTTAAGTTCTTATAGTATGCCAGCAATTGTGATTAGCACTAGCTATACATTGTCAATATATAGTAAGAGAAATACAGGGAGAACATACAAAGTATTAAATATCATATAGATGATGTACTTTGCTTTTCTAAAGTTGAGTCTATTGCTACTGAAGATATTCTTTGGGACAACTATACTTTAAGCATCAGGATTTTTAAAATTCTAATACGCATCATTGTTTTTAAGTCACTGCCTTCTCTAAGAAACTCAAATTTGTTATTCAAAATGTTAGAGCTTAATTTTTCATAAATGTTATTTACAACATACTGGGAATCTTCCCAAATGATAGATTTAAAAGAATTTCCTCTATACATCTTGTTCCTTATTAATAATTTTGAAATAAGGAAAAACACATTTAATACACATTTGATAAAAATATGCGCATCATCCAGTCTCTGTTTCCATTTTTAAAGGTGAAATTTAACTTTACTTTATACTTTTCACTATAAGAGATACTCATAATTTTGCTTCACTAACCTAATTTCAAATTTATAAGTTTCCAAAGCATTATTTAATAGATAATTTATGCTTACCTAAAATTTTCTTATTTGAGGAAGTTACTTGGTAAATGTGTAATTGGAAAACAAAAAATATATATATTATATATAATTTTTTCTTGAGAATTGGAGTATTTTGTGTATTTTTTAAAATTTTGTATAAACAGATAAATCTAGATAATATTTCATACTTAGGGAAGATGTGCTCTGTCATTGAGCCACATGCCCAGCACAATAATTGCTCTTAATGATTCCTCTTAAAGGTTTCTATATGGCTTTCCCAGAGTGATTTGGTGATAGACTATTTTCAAAATTCAGATAATTTTCAAATGCTTATTAAAGAGAAATCTCTTTTTATTATGCCTAATAAAACTATTTCATAAAGGCTATATATTCTTTCTTACATAAATTTCGATTCCTGGGTTGAGTGGAAATTCTTTCAACGTACTTCTCTAAAACAAATGAACTTTTATTGAAAGAAAATAAATTCCTGATAACCTAGCTCAGAGCACATAACTACTTTTTCTCTTCTCTGCATATCTTATCAGTTTCCTCATTAGAAAACTGAACTCTTTGTTGGTAGAATTGATCCTATTATATCCAAGAATTAGCAAAAGATGAGTCCAACACAGAGCAGAAATTCAGTTTGCTTGTTTGCTTAAAGGATTGGACCCCAACCTACAATTTCCGTAGCTCCAATAGAGCAATGTACATAGCTTTTCCACTAGAACTCCAGTCTATTCATTCACTTAAACCAGTCATACATTGCCTGAGAGTTCTTCCTGCTACCATATGTCTTAGATAACAAATGAAGTAGTATTTTCAATGGCAACTGCACTCAAAATCTTTTGGGTTGATTCTTAACTACATGAGAGCTTGTTTGAAGGTTCTAGCAGGGGAGTGCAACTACCCCTATATCCTTACCAAAGACTGGTCGTCTCTATTTGGGAAAGGTCGTCCTCTTCGACGAAGAGCACAGCTTCCAGAGGGATGCACATGGAGCAGTGAGGGAGGAAGGGGACACCCGCCTAGCCAGCCAGATCAGCCAAATCAACCCTGGAGATCTATGGGGTGACAGAGGTTACAGCCAGATCACTAGCACAGCAGGTAGGGCATTTGCCTTGCACGTGGCCTATGCAGCTGACAGCCCTAGTTTGATTCCTCCACCCCTCTTGCAGAGCCCAACAAGCTACCGAGAGTATCTCGCCTGCACGGCAAACCTGGCAAGCTACCTAGTGATGTATTCAACACGCCAAACACAGTAACAAATCTCATGATGGAGATGTTACTGGGCCCACTTGAACAAATCAATGAACAACAGGAGGACAGTGTTGCAGTGCTTAACTACATATTCAACAAAATTGCTGTTAACAGACCTTCATCTTTTATTTGTGTGGTCTTTTTGTTTGGTTTGGGTTTTGGTTGCTTGCTTTTTTAAGAAATCAAATTCCACTTCTAACCGTGAATTACTTTGATATGCCCTCTTAACTACCTCTTTTGCCATGAGATTATTTGAAGCTCTCTATCGTGTCTTAAGCATTATTTTTACAACAAAAATTAATGTCTGCTGACTTTGAGTAAGTAAGACATAATTCATAATACTTTGAGTAAGACATTGTCACCTAAGCCTGCTGCTCTCCATCCTCTTTTGTCCTCTCATTCAAGAGTTTATCTCTCTAAAACAGAAATACTTTGCTTTTACAAAGCTGTTGAATTATGAGAAAAAGTCACAAGTTAAATGCTAATACTTTTGTTTAGAAATGCTGAATCTTTTAGGGCTGGAGCGATAGCACAGCGGCAGGGCATTTGCCTTGCACGCGGCCAACATGGCCGACCCAAGTTCGATTCCTCCACCCCTCTCGGAGAGCCCGGCAAGCTACCGAGAGTATCTCGCCCACACAGCAGAGCCTGGCAAGCTCCCCGTGATGTATTCGATATGCCAGACACAGTAACAACAAAGGCTCCAATGGAGACGTTACTGGGCCCGCTTGAGCAAATCGTCGAACAACGGGAGGGCCTTTACCTTTTTACTGGTTTATGAAAGTGGAAAGTTGGAACCCATTTTATCCCATCTAAAAATTAAACAACTACTAAGTAGAAATGAAGGAATAGATTTAAATTAGAATGGTTATATTAAATTAGCCCAAATCAGAGTAGGTTTCACTCCAGGAGTGGTATGAGAGAAATGGTGTACTTATAAAAATTTGATATTCTGCTGTCTTTATGCATATTCACTTTTTGAACTTAGACCTCCCAGAGCTTCCAAAGACTGGTTACACATTTCTAATAAGTGTTGGAAATGGGGCACTTCCTGAATTAATTGAAGGAGGGAGGCATTATTTTTTTTAAGAGTAGCGGTGACATTAAAACAAAGAAGCAGCTTTTCTTTTGGTTTTGTAACTGAGATTCAAGAGTCTGGGAATAAAATACAGATCTGAGAGCGAACAAAGAAATCATGGCTTGACACTTAAGGGGACAAATGGTCCATCAAGGGAAAATTTGTGTTATTAAATGCAATCTCCAAATAACCATAAGTGGTGTTTTGTGCAGTTACTGGGAATATTTATTTTGGAAACAGTATCGAGTTTCTGGGAATTTCCAGAAGATTCAGTAACCCAAAGCCTGAGGTTACAAATTGAATCATGTTCCAATGCAGAGGCTTCAAGATTTATTTGGTTACTTCTTCCTTCTCAGGGCACTCCCTGGAAAATGGCTTTTTTCAAGCAAATAAACAGAAGGTGTACCCAAGGCCAAGACTATTCTCTGGTTTATTCCAGTGCCTCTACCTCTTTTTAGGAGAGATATTGCCTACTTTTGGAAACACCGATCTGATGTCTAATGGGTGGAATGATATACAGGTCAACCCAAACCAACCAGGTATGGGGGAAATTGGGAATAAGCTCAAACTGAGAACATAATCACCCCATTTATTCTCCATGTTTGTCCCCTCAGGGGACTCTGCTCTGTATGGTTTCATTAGACAGAGTCTATGAAGGAAAGATGTGGGGACTGTTGAAAGGCTGATTATTTACTGCTCACCTTCCCACCTTCGAAATAAAAATGAACCATTTCACCCCACGCAGTTCCTGAATCTTGAAGTAAGAACACAGATAAAATAATTATTAACATATTTGAAATCTGACTTTTAGTGCCAAGAGAATAGAGGCCCTTGCAATAAAGACCCAGAGAAGTCATTTGCCCAAGGTCACACAGCTCCTTCACAGAAGGTTTCCTTGCCGCTTACTATGACCAAGACCAGATCAGGAAGAAAAGCCAACAGTGCATCAGGCATATCTTGCCTGCTGTTAACCCTGATGTCCATTATTCCACGTCAACGTGATCAAGGCAGAATCTGTGTGACAAGAATATGTATCGGCTGTGCATGAATTTTCTTGTGCTTATTTACATCAAAACAATAGCCAACTTAAGAACCAGATGCCTCTGCCAAAACTGGGACAGATGTAACTATACTTGTCAAGAACATTTACTTCCAATATGTACTGAGTTTTGTGCTACCAGGTGGGTTCATCAATTAGTTGATGAAGCCTTTAGTTGTGAATGTCAAGGCTTCTCTTTTATTTTTTATTTTCCATTTTAGAAATTGGGCCTTTTTCTCTCCCTGCTGTGGATGATGAATCTAAAATATTTATGTGGCTTTATAATGACTATTTAGCATCTCATGCACCTGATATTTGCCAAAGTGCTTGACAATTCTTGCTTATTAACAGGAAAATAACGGCTTGAAAATCTGTGTTGTGATATTTAGGGAGGAAACCCCTTTGGGGTTACATAAAATGTTTCTGAAAAATATTTTGGGGCCAATGATTCACAGGGAGATTCACTAGCCAAATTCTATATGGAGACTCAAACTTCAGCTTCCCCCTAGTTTATCTTGCTTTGTTCAAAGAACTCTGAAGGGTGGCATATTTTTCATTGATTTCACTCATCAAGAATTTATTAACTATTGACTATGTATTGAGAATAAAGAATTAATAAGACTGTGCCCAAGACTGGATCTGGTGCTTCTCCCACTATGCATTGAATTTTATCTCAGTTGAACTAGTGGGAGTAGAGAGGATAGCAGTATGAAGTCTGGAAAATATTGAAAACAATTTGGGGCTGGAGCGATAGCACAGCGGGTAGGGCATCTGCCTTGCACGCAGCCAACATGGCCGACCCGAGTTCGATTCCTCCGCCCCTCTTGGAGAGCCCGGCAAGCTACCGAGAGTATTCGATATGCCAGACACAGTAACAACAAAGTCTCCAATGGAGACGTTACTGGGCCCACTCGAGCAAATCGATGATCAACGGGAGGGCCTTACTTTTAATTTTGGTTATTTGCAGGTATGTAAAATCTTAGAGGTATGTAAATAGCAAAAATTATTTACAACTTGTTCAGTGGTTATTTACATAGCTGTAGTCTCCTTTGAACAGGGTGCTACAGGTATGTGGCATTAGAAACAAGAGATGCTGCCAAACAATCCTAAGATCCACAGGCCAAACAATAATTCAATCTAAAACGCTTTTAATGCAGAGGTGGAAGAAACCCATTATCAATCTTATATTTCTGTCTCATAATTTATTATTAGTTATATATTATCCTCCTCAATCATACTGTTAAATACTTGAATATAGTGACAATTTCTCATATTTATTTCTATCCCATCACCTAACACACATAACATAAAATTCAGTTTATCTTGTTGAATAAATTAATAAATATGATGGTTTTGTTTAGTTTTGTTTTGTTTTGGAGGTTTTACCCAACTGTGTTTACTCCTGGCTCTGTGGTCAGGGATCACTTCTGGTGGTGCACAGTGGATCATATGCCACGGCAGGGAATAGAATCTAGTAGAATGCACTCAAGGCAAGCTCCTTATCTGCTGTACTGTCTGTCTGGTCTCACAAAGATGATTTATATCCCAAGAAACCCATGATTTCAAAAATTAAGAATAATTATATGGGCAATTTAGGTAAAAACTGTGCCAGGCCATCAAAGTACGGTCGGAAAAGGGCTATTTGTGTGACTTTTTTATCACCACCAAAGATAAATTTTTGAAAATTAAAATATTTTCGAATAATGACACACGGCAACAGGTTTATCAGGTTTATCCCATGATATCAGGGCATATTTATCATACATCCTGACTGTAGCCCACACATTATTTAGTGACCATTATGAAGCAAGTAACAGCATTTCATGGAATCCACTACTAGCTCTGGATCCACCACCAGTGACATGAGCTCAGATGCAAAGAAAATGTCATTGGGAGATGGGAGATGTATGCACTGCATGTCACACAACAAAAAACAATCTTCTTAGTTCCATACCCCCACTGAAGCATACTCACACTCTTCTTTTGAATTTTTAAATTTTTTTATTGAATCACCATGAAATAAGTTACAAAGCTTTCATGATTGAGTTTCAATATTATATGTTCCAACACCCATCACTCTACCAGTGTACATTTCCCACCACCACTATCCCCGTATCCCTCCTGCCAACATCCCCCACATACACATATAGCCTGACTCTCTCTCTCTTCCTCTCTCTCTCTCTCTCTCTCTCTCTCACACACACACACACACACACACACAAACACACACACACACAAACACCACCCCCTTCCTCTTTGGGGCATTATCCTTTGCAATTTAGATACTGAGAGGACATCATATTTGGTCATTCACCTACTTCCAACACACATCTCCCATCTGGAGAGATTCCATCCAACCATTATAGTCATAATGGTCCCTTCTCTGTCCCAACTGCCCTCTTCCCCAGCCCTTGACAATTCAACCATGGACAATTCATAACAACAGAATGACCCTTGTTTCTACTGTCCTTGAGTGTTAGTCTCTTACTATGTTTTTTTCCATTCTTCTCCTATTTTTATATCCCAAAAATGAGTGTAGTCATTATGTCTGTCCTTCTTCTGACTCATTTCACTTAGCATGATACTCTCCATGTCCATCTATTTATAAGAAAATTCCATGACTTCATTTTTCCTAACAGCTGTATAATATTTTATTGTGTAGATGTATCATAGTTTTTTTAACCAGTTATCTGTTCTTGGGCACTCAGTTTGTTTCCAGAATTTGGCTATTGTGAGCAGTGCTGCAATGAACATACAAATGGATGTCATTTCTTGCATGCTCACACTCAACCAAGTACTTTGCACCCGCCCAGCAACTTTTTCCTCCTTTATTATGAGCCACCCTCATCAGCTTCTCCAGCCTTCCAGATTGTCTTTTATTCCATGGTCCCCCCTGCTCTTAGTTTTTACCCAAAAGGTGTTGCTTTCTACAGCTTGCATTCTTGTCTCTTAGCCTTGCTCGGGCTGGAGCGATAGCACAGCGCTAGGACGTTTGCCTTGCACGCAGCCAACATGGCCAACCCGAGTTCGATTCCTCTGCCCCTCTCTGAGAGCCCGGCAAGCTACCTAGAGTATCTCACCCGCACGGCAGGGCCTGGCAAGCTCCCCGTGATATATTCGATATGCCAAACACAGTAACAACAAAGTCTCCAATGGAGACGTTACTGTGCCCGCTGGAGCAAATCGATGAACAACGGGAGGACAGTGATCAGTGTGATCTAGCCTTGCTCACTTACCTCAGGGCACCCCGGGCTTATGGATCAGTTAAAGATTATAAAGCCTTTTGCAGAAACTGATTCTGAAATGGTCCAAGCTACAGTTGAGGTTTCCACAATGCTGTGAATTCAGAGAGAAGGAGAAGATGCACCTGACTGGGAAGGTGGGGGAAAGCTTTACAGAGGAAATCATAGTCAAACGAACCTTTCTTTTTTTAGTTTACCAGAGGAAATTTAAGTAACAAAATCATGGCAACAGAGTAAAAGTTGTAGGCTCCTTGCTTTCTGAGTAGGTAGAATTATCTTCAACAGCAAGCTTATTTTGTTGGAAGAATCAGAAAGCAAGTTTCTAAGGAGTGAAGTAAATAATAAAAGTCCAGTTTGTGACTTTTTCAGGTCTAGACATTGGAGGACAGTCGCTGAGCCTTCTGGTTTTCATTTGCTTTCTTTAGTTAACTCCATCTCAGTAAAAACTAATTGTTTATAACCTTTGCATGGTTATTGTGAAAATAAACATTTATTGCTTTATGATCAAAATTGTCTTGATTTCATTTTGAGCAAATCTTCAGTACAATAGAATTACTCTGGTCAGCTTTAAGCAAAATAACTTTCTTTATTCTGTAGTCCCCTCTGACATGTCTCTCCCACAGAGAAATCCCTCAACAAGACTGTATTATAGTGTCTCTTCGAGAAAGATTAAGATCCTCCATCCCGAAAGGTCAACAGCATCCTTCACCCTTCCAGAGACTTAGAGATTTCACAACTGTGGATGAGACCTTGATAATAAGTGAACCTTTCAGAATAAAATGTCACAGAATAAAATGATAAATTCTATTCAGTTGGCTTTCTGTGAGTACAGACAATCAACACCAGATGGTGATTGGTATAAGCATAAAAGAATCAGCGTTAATTTTAGAAAGTTCTTGGCCATTTCCCTTCCCCAAAGTTAGGAAGGAATTCTCAGTTGTAATGACTTTCCAAGTTTCAAAGGCAACTGTCTTAAGTACTTAAAATTGTGCCATCATTCTACCCAAAAGTATGTCAGACCAGATCACTGAATCTTCGCCCCCACCAGCACACACACAAAAATACAACACAGTATCTACATTTCTCCAATATTTAATTACTATCCAGCAGAACACAGGTTGATCTCAGAAATGCACCATTCTGACAGCTCATTCCTGTACTGACTCTGCTCCTAAATGTTACCTTTCTTCCAGATTGTCAAACTGGTTGAGCCGATTTTAAATCTCTGGTCTAAACTATCCAGGCAGATCTTATCACAAAGACTCAGTATGAAGGAGAACTAAAAAGTAAGGTGTAGTAATGCAAATGTTGGGCAAATCTGGGCCTGTTGGCAATTTATAAAACAGATGGTTATGCAAATAGAATTCTCTCATTCAGCTGTAAGGTAAACTGTGAACTAGGAAGCAGCAGGTGGCTGGGTAAACGCAGTGCTTAAATGCTATCTGCATGTTTACATTTCATCTTAGAGACAGAACTCTTCTAATTGAATTTAACAGTAGTTATTGAAAAACCATTATGTACACAACCTATGAGATCCATTATGGAATTTTTGAATCCAACTTACATTTCCCTAACCCAGACTGTTGTCACCGCTTGTTGAAAATGTGACTATATTTCCTATCTCTTTTATCCTCCTCTGAATTCAATTGCCCTGAAGTAGAATATATACATGTATTAATACACCTTTTAAAGGGTCCCTATAAAACTATAAGACCTGCCATTCAGTTATTATAAGAAAACTATTGTTTTTTCAAAACTGATAAACCCTCCAGCCTCTCCCATCTCAGAACCCAAATAACCCTTCCAGCTGCCTGGAAGACTTCACACAAACATTCCCATAAGATGTCCCTGTCCATTTCATAATTCAATACTCACTATCCACTACAATTAGCATTTCAATATCCACTTTCCCATGTCATTTCATACCCTTTGTTTCTTCATTATTTCCTATCCATACCATCACTGTCCAAACCACTCCATACTTAAATATGTACTTTGTTCTTTGTTCTTATATCTCCTTGACTAAAAATTGTAGACTGAAGAAGTAATGGATTTTGTGTGTGTTCATCCACTACAATATTCCCAGTGTCCAGAAGGCAGGGAAAGAATAGATAATAAATGATGTTTACTAATTTGGGGGTTCATTGTATTATTTTTATTGCCATGGATTATCTGAGTGATTTCCCAGTACTGAATTGAAATGCATAAGTAATTTCAAATTTATTTTGAGGTTACTCTTACCTAGCAATAAACAAAAACAATAACATTCTTCTGTCAGTTTAAGGAACTCTGATATTTCTCCTTAATTTTAAACATGAAGCTTATGGTAGGGGAATGACTTTCCCAATTTTTAATTATTAAAACACATTATAAATTTCCATTTGAAAGGCCTTCCCATTTATGCTTATAACTAGAGCTCTCTAATGGCTAGGGTGAAATTAGTTCTCACATCCATTTGTGCATTTTGAAAAAAATTTAATATATATTAGAAAATAGGTTCTCTATTTAATTTCTTTTTTGTGAGAAAAGTCCATTGAAATGTCTTCAGACTAGAATTAATGTTTTGAGAAAGTCCTGAATGTCTTGCAGAAAATATATGTACAATGAGAAAAATAAGTGAGTTAGCAAACACAGTGTTATCTATAGGGGGAAATGCTTTTCTTTCCCCAAAACATTGAGATGCAGTGCCCTGGAACAGTAAAATGGGTTGGAATGTTACAGAAAAATACTCCAGTGACTACTTATTCAGAACAAGACAAATCTTAAGCCAGGCATAGTATATGGGGATTTAAATGATAGTGTCTTTCTTAAAATAAAGTAGCAAAATACCTACAAAACCCAGGTACATAGTGCAGTACAAATGCCTCAGGAAGAAATTTGGCCAGGCAGCAGCTGGTTAGCTTCCAAGAAGCAAAATCTTTAACTGAAATGTCAACCCTTATTAACATGGAGTCAAAACCAGTTTAACACTGTTTCTATCCCATAGTTTCTGAAACCGGGTGGGTAGTTCTCATTCTAGGAAAATGTTTTGATATACAAAATCAAACTTCCAAAAAGGTTTCACCTCTGTCATCCGTGACTTGCTTTGGGAATTATTCTTGACAAACTAGTCACTTAGCTAAATAATTCTGGCCTATGTCTAGTACACCTATTCACAATGCCGACATTTAATGGGTTTCAGGCACTTACCATATGTTGAGCCTGAAGGAGCATTATATATATACATATATAATATCTCACTTAGTCCTTACAAATTTTGTGAGATATTATGTCCTGATTTACAGAGAAGAAAACTGAGGCTAATGAGTCAATGACAAAGAATCCACATGATTGGAATTAGTCCTTCTCTTCTCCTCTTATAGAATAAAAGGGGAAAAGATGGGAAATAGGAAAGAAGAGATCTCTAAGGGATACATTTCTTCCAATCTCCTGAGAATGGGCATGAAGCTATTTATATCAAGCCAGAAAAAAATTCATTTGAGCCTCAAGCCTCTATTTCAAATTGATACTTCATAAACTGACTCAAGAGAGCCCTAGATAAGAGAGACAGAGAAACATTCTTTTGAAATCTTTGGATAAGTAGAGAGGCGGCTGCTACTGAAACAGAACAAGAAACAACTCAGGCTGTTCCAAACCAACAACATAGTGTAACGGCAATGTATGTGCATGTGACATATGATCATTTGATGATATGTGTTTACCAAAAAGCTAACAAATCACACACACACACCCACACAAATAAAATGAGAGACAAGAACCAAATTTTCCACTCTGCAGGCAATCTGTCTGCCGTCCTATCAAAAAGCATCCACACAACAGTATGTTCTCTTTCAGCTACCGTGTGGTTTTTGCAGTGAGAATCTCCCCAAACTGAAGTAATTACAGCCTTCAAAGGTACACATTCTTTCAGACGCACTCACTAAATACAAACCCACAACTGTGTATGTGCACAAGATGATAAAAGGTAAGAACTCCATTCTCTGGGAGACTTGAAAGGATCCTTAAAGATTATTTCACTTTTTTTGCAACTTTCTTATTACAAAAAGACTTTAGAAGCCAGTTCCATGTGTGTGAGCAAATTCATCTCTTATTTTTCCAACACATTTTAAACGGTTATTGTTATCACAGGTGTGAATCTCTTTTTAACTTCAGCTATACACAATTACCTGGATAGATATCATAGTGTGACTTTCATATTCTCTCAGAAATCACCAAAACACCACAGTGCTTGCAGAATTCTTATTTCCCAAGTTTTTCCCAAAAGATTTAATATTGTTTGCTATGGGCTAGAGCGATAGCATAGCGGTAGGGCGTTTGCCCTGCATAGCAGTAGGTTGGTTTGCAGCCAACCCGGGTTCTATTCCTCCGCCCCTCTCGGAGAGCCCAGCAAGCTACCGAGAGCATCTTGCCTGCAAGGCAAAGTCTGGCAAGCTACCTGTGATGTATTCAACATGACAAACACAGTAACAACAAGTCTCACAATGGTGAAGTTACTGGGCCCGCTCAAGCAAATCGATGAACAACAGGAAGACAGCGACAGTGACAGTGATTGTTTGCTATGGATCATAGACAAAATGGGCTGGTTTCCTGAATTAAAGAAATAAGATGTGGCTTGCTTAACCTCCAGAAATGGATTCAGGTCTTTTAGTGCTCTGAAATCACACTTTCTATTACACTTCATTTATGTAATAGTGGAAAGATTTATTTAAGCATTGGTGCTATGAGTCGCATTTAAGAGGGATTCTCTATAAAATAGTACATTCTCAACTGATTTCTGCATACTTCTGTGGAATTGGGGTCTCTGTGACTAAGAATATCTTACACAGAGCCTTCACTTTTTTATAGCTCATCTTTTCCTCATCAACAGGATAGAATATGAGACTGTGCCAGCACAAAATGAGGTTCCATTAGAACAGATTTTATATACCATAGGTCAAGTGCTGCCTGCTCAATGATCAGATTCTGATAAGATGCAGTTGAATTAAATGCATATTATACTTAGTATGATAATATTGGTCTTAATCCTCTGATACTCATCTCTACAGTTTTCTTTAAGCAGGCAGTTTGAAAATACTAATGAAGAAACCTGCTTGTATGAGTTCTTTTTCTCTCTCTTTCTTCTCTCTCTCTCTCTCTCTCTCTCTCCTTATATCAATTAGATGAAACACTGGAATGTGTGCTAAAGTAGTCATAAAAATATATTTGACACAATTCTATCAAGGGGTAATCTCAGCAAAGTTTTAATGAGTTCAGTTCAGATTGTGCTTGTGTCCTAGTTCTACCACTTGCTGACTGAATTGCTTCTGGCAGTTTACTTAACCTTTCTGTGCGTCTATAATTCCACCCATTAATTGATGGTATTAATAGTACCTACCCTACACTGAGTAGTAAATGAGGTTAGCACTTATTACAATACCTGACATATAGAAATTAATCAATGTTTTAAAAGGGAGAGTAGTAAAAGAATGGGGAGAAAGGGACTCTCCTTCAATGCTGGTGGGAATGCTGAATGGTCCAGCCTTTTTGGAAAACTATATTAGTGTTTCTCAGAAAACTAGAAATTGAGCTCCCATTTGACCCAGCAATACCACTTCTGGGAATATATCCCAGAAATACAAAAAAGTAAAGTAGAAATGACATCTGCACTTGTATGTTTATTGCAGCACTATTTACAATAGTCAGAACCTGGAAAAAAACCAAGTGCCTGAGAACAGATGACTGGTTAAAGAAACTTTGGTACAACTACACAATGGAATACTATGCAGCTGTAAGAAAAGATGAAATCATAAAATTTGCATACAAGTGGATGGACATGGAGAGTATCATGCTAAGTGAAATGAGTCAGAAAGAGAGGGACAGACATAGAATGACTGCACTCATTTGTGTGCAGTTAGTCTCTAATAGGAGACTAACACCTAAGGACAGTAGAGATAAGTGCCAGAAAGATTGAACCCAGGCTTGGAACCACGACTTCCCCTCACATGCTGGGGGAAAAGGCAGCTGGGATAGAGAAGGGACCACTAAGTAAATGATGGAGGGATCGCTTGGGATAAGAGATGCACGCTGAAAGTAGACTATGGACCAAAAATGATGGCTGCTTAGTACCTGTATTGCCAACCATAACACCCAAAAGGACAGAGAGAGTAAGAGGGAATGTACCTGCCACAGAGGCAGGGGGTGGGAATGGGTGTAAGGAGAGATAATGGAAACATTGGTGGTGGAGAATGGGCTGATGGAGAGATGAGGGCTTGATCATTGTATGACTGAAGCGTGATCACGAAAGTTTGTTAAGTCTATAACTCTGTCTCACTGTGACTCATTAAAAAAAAGAATTATCTTAAAATTTAGCTGGAAAGCTGAGACCTACCTAGTAAAATGTAAGACAGATTAGCTAAAAAATTTTGGGGAACCTTTTTGAGAGAGGGAGTTCCTGAAAGCAGTAGATGCTGGAGGAGACTAGAAAATTTGTATGGAAAAAGTTTCTTTAAAAACTTCGATCTTGTTTCTCCATGTTCCCTACAAGCTTGGTGCTGCCTTAGAAGCGCATGATAAACTCGACCTCTTGAGCGACTTCAGGCTTGCTGAATGAGGATCCGCTTCCCAATGCAGTAAACAGAGAATGTTTTGTCTTTGAAAAGTTCTTCTCTAGAAAAGGGGTTTTCTTGGTGCTGAAGAGATAGCACAGCGGCTAGGGCGTTTGCCTTGCACGTGGCTGGCCGGGGTCCGATTCCCAGCATCCCATATGGTCCTCCGAGCACTGCCAGGAGTAACTCCTGTGTGCAGAGCCAGGAGTAACCCCTGTGCATCACCAAGTGTGACCCAAAAAGCAAAAAAAAAATGGGGGGGGGGGCTAGCCTTTTCATACCTGTGGATCAGTCTGTATCACCCACCATGATTACCAACACCATCCCTTATCAAACAATATATTGGGAAGAAGGAGACTTCACCTCCCCAAGACTCAGGAGAATAACTATGGGGGCTGGAGAGATGCACAGCGGGTAGGGCGGGTAGTTATTCCCTGAGCAACGCCAGGAGTAAGTGCAGAGCCAGGAGTAACTCCTGTGCATCGCCAGGTGTGACTCAAAAGGTAAAAAAAAACAAAAAACAAAAAACAAAAACAAACCTAACTATGAATGTTAAAATCAAAATTGTATATTAAAATTATGTTAGAACAAAAATAAGTGAAACCAACTAAGTCAAGCTAAAAAAGCTGATATAATTAATATTGATGCCCAGACAGAACAAAAAAATTCAAAATCACAAATATGTGTGTATGTATATGTGTATATATGAATATATATCACTGTATTACTATATCACTGTTGTCCCATTGTTCAACAGTTTGCTCAAGTGGGTGCCAGTAACATCTCCATTTGTCCCAGCCCTGAGATATTAGTAGCCTCTCCTTACTCATCATTCCCAACGCTGCTGTATTGTTCAGGGTCAGGGGAATGGGACCCATTATTGTTACTGTTTTGAGCATATCCAATACGCCACGGGTAGCTTGCCAGGCTCTGCCATGATATATATAGGTAAAGGTAAAGGCCCTCCCGTTGATCGTCGATTTGCTCGAGCGGGCCCAGTAACGTCTCCATTGGAGACTTTGTTGTTACTGTGTCTGGCATATCGAATACTCTCGGTAGCTTGCCGGGCTCTCCGAGAGGGGCGGAGGAATCGAACTCGGGTTGGCCATGTTGGCCGCTTGTAAGGTGAACGCCCTACCGCTGTGCTATCTCCAAGGCCCAGGTTTATCCTTGACACTACATGATTCCCTAAACACTGCAGGAGCAGCCCCTCAATGTCAAGCCAGGAGTAACCCCTAAGCACTGCAAAGTGTGTTCTCCTCCCAAATAAACAAAAATACACACAAAACATATATCATCATTATATATACCCGTATCAAGTTGCACAAGATACTGTTCCAAAGCGTACATATTTTTTTTTCATTATAGAACTATGCCTGTAAAACAGGCTATTAATTCTCTTCTATCTCAGTTAGACATTAAGGTTAACAAGACGAAACAAATTATCAAAGTTGGTGAAGCAGTGGCTTCACCGAGCCTCGAACCCATATTTTTCATCTCCATCAGAATCAAGACAAAATCTTTTGGATAAATGGCTTCTACTTTGCAATTCAGATGCAGTATTTTCCTTCACTTTTACTTTATATACCGAATGGGGAAGTGGTAAAGGAATTTGCTGAAGTCTGACTAAATTTCAGCTGCGGATGGTGAAAAGCAGTATAATTTCCTCGTTGGTATTTCAGAAGTTCTTCATCTTAACCATCTGTTGCTGGCTGACAGATGGGTTGATATATGACAGAATAATGGGTCTTCAATTCTAGAAAGGCATAAGGAATGCTTGAAAAATAGCAGCTCTTTTCATGAACCTAACTGTGCTAACACTGCTTGCTCACTTGCAAAAAAAAAAATTGTGGGTGGAAAGTGTGAAATATAATCATAATTATTCCCCTAAACAGAAAGTTTCTCACAATTGCCAAAGGTCAAATCCAGCAAAATATGCCTATTCTAAAATTATGTTTAAGTTTTCAAATCTAGTCACTTAAAGGGATATACATGGAGGGAAGGTATATATAAAGAAAAATAACCAAAATAAAAATTATGAACCTTTTTTCATCTCTATATTCCAGCCATTTCTTTTTTATCACAAGCTAGTGTCACAGGTTTCTTATATCTTTGAAGTAATTAAGGAAGCATAAGATTTTGCAATTCAAGTGATTCTTTCCTTCAGGTGACTCTTCCAAATATATAAATAAAAATAGACACTTCACACACACACACACACACACACACACACACAATTGTATGTGCCAGACATTTGTACAGGCACTAGGAACTAGTACTGGTAAATTTTTCCCAAACCCTTTTAAGTGAGGTCAAGACAGTACCATCCCCAAAGAATTTACAATCCTGTGAAAGAGACCAGCATGTGAACAGATTCTATCAAATAGTACGTGCTGAGACTAGCAATCATCAAGGGTTTCATTGATCAGAGAAGTGGCTCATTCTTCCTGGCAGAACATCTTAGATTACCTTATATCTCTGGACACAATTATCCCAGTTCGCTTCCAATTATGAATTACAACCAAATCAAATATTCACACACACACATTTGTAAAAGTAGAATTGGTAGCTCTTTTCATAAAGAACATCTAGCTCAATTCTAGACTGGATGAACAAAATTTTGCCCATGTGTAGTTAACTTTAGCAGAATGACTCTATGTTCAAAATAACATCAAAACACACATCAAAAAAAAAAAATAAAACTCAGTTACACCTGAAATTTTGGTGAAGTATTATTGACCATAACAATCATGATTTCACTGAAAGATTATATCATCTTTTAAGCTGTCAGTGCTATAACTATAACATAGCCAGCAGACTCACCCAGTTTCCTTGTCTAACATATTTACTTGACTTTAATCACAACATTCTAGGAGTAGCCACTGCTATACCATATTAGAGAGGTGCACCACGAAGTATGGAGAAATCTTAAATCCATGATCAGTTTAGCACCCTTGCATTATTTCCAGACACATCTGTCAACTCTTCTGTGTCCTATCTAGGAGATATCAATAGTATAAAATAGTAAGTTAATAATAGGATTATGTTTTCAAAGGAGTGTTTGACAGCCTGGCTTTATCTTGGCAGTTTCTTCCCACTCTACTATTATGTAATTCTGGAGGTGGAAGCTGTGCTCTTCTTTTCTCTTGCCCGCCCCAAATTTCAGCAAGGTGAAGGCAAGAGAACACAGAGCAGGGTTCGGAGAGGAGCTGACTTGGCTTAAAGGCAACACTTGACATGGTCAGACAGCATTTTGAAGCAGAATTTCTCAGCATAGCTTACTTGAGAGGATGGCCTCCCAACAAATGCACTCATTTTTAAACTATTGATTGATTGTGGGGGCATCTTAAAGTATCCAGATGAATTAAAAAATAACTTTGGATGATTTGATATGTTCATTTTTTCAAGTCTCTAGTGCTTGCCATTGAAGAGAAAAACAATAGCTGTATCATTTTTTAAAATTGTGTGTATGTGTCACTTCCAGCTGAGTTCTGCCCAGCCCTACCCATGCTCCCACCCAAGTATTGTGGGATGCGGTCCCCCACAAAAAAAAAAGTACTTCTAATACGTTTGCTTTTAAGCAATAATAAAAGTGAAAAAATTAATATAATTAACAAAGTTAAATAATTAAAGGTGGGCAAGAGAGAAGGGAGGGACAGGGATATTACATGACTCCCATTTTATATCTATGTAAATATATAGATATATAACAAAAATGCTTTGTTCACATAGTGAGATACATTTCTTACTTGCAGCTGAGTAAGCAATGAACGTAAAGTTTCATTGCTTTTAACTTCAGCTCTTTATTGTGGTGCTGTATCTGTTACACTTCTTCTAGATGTCTTTTTAATACACTGCCTGACAACTGGTTTCCTCCAGATGTTTATAATGTCCAGGTGTAAATTTCAGGTCAAGTAGAAAAAGTTGATGGTTAATTGCCTAAATCTCGGCATTTTCATCTATTTTGTTTTCATTTAGTTCTCATTTTTTGGGAAGTTCTAAATATATATATATGTAATATATATATATATGTATATATATATATTACATATATATGGCTCCAGCCCTAGGGCTGGAGCGATAGCAAAGCAGGTAGGTAGTTTACCTTGCATGTGGTCAACCTGGGTTCAATTCCTCCGCCCCTCTCAGAGAGCCCAGCAAACTACTGAGAGTATCTCACCCACACAGCAAAGCCTGGCAAGCTATCCGTGACGTATTTGATATGCCAAATACAATAACAACAAGTCTCACAATGTTACTGGGCCCGCTCGAGCAAATCGATGAACAACGGGAGGATAGTGACAGTGATAGTTTGTATTATATCCTATAAACATCTCAGATTTCCAGATTTATTCTTTACTAAACTGTAAATGTGATTTTTTTCATACTTTTTGTTTTAGATATGCAAACTGTTGCCCTGCCTCTAGGGTACAGGATCTTCAATTTCTTATTTGTTTCTATGCCTAAATTCAAAACCAATAATTAACTTTTCAAAAAGAGTGCCGTTTTCTCTATAAGCTAACAGCTTCCCTGGAAACACTTAACATTGTTTTTTTTTCACCAAAATTTGCAAAATTCTTACATGTAAGGGTCTAGAAAGGCATGAATACTCTTCTACCATCATTTAGGTTACAAATACATCCACCTGTACTATTTGGTGGATAGAACTCTGTACCACTTGGACCCTCTTAATTGTTTTGCTTTCTTTCTAAGAAGGAGTGGATTTCAGCTATACAAGTGCAGAAAGCTAATGCCTTGGCAGCCAGGTGAATCACTAAAATTCCTAATAAATAAGCAATCTTTCCTTTATTTTAAATCTCCCTTTGCTAGCAGAATATCCCAATAAATAAGTATAGATTATGACTAATATCAACTTGTACATATTTTTTACACTCATGATATTTTGTTATAGAGACATAATACCAATTATGAGATTTCTTAAACACTTGTAGATGAGCAAATTCAATTAAATATAAACACAAAGTAAAAAGTGCAAAACCTGCAAACATTGTACCTTTTAGTAGAAAAATATAAGAGATCTCCTAATGAGGTGATCCAAACTTTTGATGGATCATGAATGTGACTCCATATCCCATAAAGTATCTGTATAGTTTTTTTTTTACTTGCCAGTCCATTTTAACATTTTCAAGGCAATATTCATTCTTTCTGTGCCTGAAGTAATGAGGGAATGGAAAGAAATCTAAAACTTCCTCTAAACTCTTAATTGATATGACTTCCATATGAACCAGTAGATGGTATATTATGACTCCACTTGAGTCTACTTTGAGAACTACCCAAAGGACAAACCTGCAAAGATTCAAGATAAAGCAATCTGATTTTTTCTTTGTCTCCCTATAATTTTCAGAGCCCCAGAATAAATCTTTGGTTTGTTTTAGAAGCACCCAGTTCTCTTCCTGTTAGGAAATTAAAATCACACATTATACTATCATTAATTGACTCCTTCACCAGAAAGAATAATGTGTTCGTTTTTAATTAATTATTTTTCCTAGTATATGGCACCTTATTTAAAATTCTCAGTTGAGAATTTTAAAAATAAAAGAAACTATCTGACTTAACCATAAAAATTCATTAAACAAAGTCAGTACACTCTCCTATAGTGTTACATTTTCAACTACTATGTGGTGGAATTTTCCCTAATCCATACTAATTAGAAGAGTGAAATTTGCCTGATCTATAGAAATAGAGAATTATATTCATTGTGGGTTTATTATGTGTCATGCATTGGCATAAATATTTTATTGACCTAATTTATTTATAGTTTAAAATAAAACAACTAAAAACTTGTCAATATTCCTTTATTCAGTAGGAAAGTTGATCCTTAAATGGTTATCCGAGCTAGTTAGTGAATGTTGAGATTTGTACCTAGGAATACCTGTTTGTGAAGATGATAGACTTAACCAATAATTATTATAATATAATTATTGAACTAATGTCAGCTATTTCTATTATATTAAATTTATTTGAGTAACTTTTGATTTATTATATAATTAATTTTAAGTTATTGATTTGTGATATTACTATACTTTTGGAAAGTTTCTTCTATTTGTAATGAAAGATTAATAAGGATCAATCATCAATCATTGATCAATCATCAATTATCAATCAATCAATCGATCAATTAACTACACCAAAACCATGTAGTTTTACTACAATTTGCAATAGTTATGCACTTAGCTGGAAAATCTTTTTTTTAAATTTTAAATTAAAGAACCATCATTTACAAATTTATTGATAGTTGAGTTTTAGGTGCACAATATTCCAACACCAATCCCACCACCAGTTACAATTTCCCTCCACCAGTATTCTCATGTTCCCTCACGGCCCACTCCTCAAGCCCACCCCCACCTGCCACTTTGACAGGCACATTTTTGTTTGAATCATTGTTATAGTTTGAATCTCAGTTTTTCAGTTGTGTTGAGTCTGTGAATTGGATATAAAGCTTTGCCTTTCTCCCATATCATAGCCTAGGAAATATTTGCATCCATTCTGTGATCACCAAGGAATGCCTTCTTCCGTTAGCACTAAGATTCTAAAATCACTATAACGGTGCTAGAAGGAGAGACATAGAGAATATTTGTAAAGGTTTCCTTTTTATGAGAAAAGTTAAAAATAAGAAGCAGGAAGCTTCCCTTTGACCACTGAGCAACTACAAATAAATTGATAAAGTTCTCTTAGAACAGAAAGGGAAAGAAAAAGCACAGTGTGTCAATCATAGTCAAATATTTTACCCACATCTTGTAACAGAAAAATGTCAGCATTTCACTTTCATCTTTCTTTTTTGCAATGTTCTGATTAATGAGCAGTGTGACAGTAGTATATACTTCAGCAGTAAATAAAAGAAACCAGACAGTGTGGAGAAAGGAACATTGTAAACTACCTAAATGGCTGAAAACAGATTTTGGGATGGTATCCTTGTGTCTCCTACTCCATTAGAACTGCTACTTAACCTGTAGTTGGAAGATAATGAATGTTGGACAGATGTTTGCAAAAAGGAACTGATAAAATAATGACTAGGAAGACTAATTGATGGCATTTGGAGTCAAACAGACATGAGTTTGGTGCCTAACTCATCAACTTACTTAACTTCTCTAAGTATCCTTTTTTTCATAAGGAAAATAGAAAATAGAAAATCTCACCAATTAATGGGGCTGTGGAGGGGTAGAATTGGGATAAATTATCTAAAGTTCTCTAACACTATGTCTGATACATTGTGGACACGTTAAAGCTGGGTTGAGATATGATAAGATTCACCTTCCAGTGAAAGACACAATCTTTGGAGATCACCAAACCCTGACTGCAACCAAAATTTAGCAACTTGGTGAATATGGGACTTCCAGTAATTCACTCAATACTTCTGAAGCTTGAGTTTCTCCTCCGTAAAGTGGGGCTAATAACAGCCACCTTAAAGGCATTATTATGGTATACTATTGTAAGGAATTTCTTCATAAATGATAGTCTTCAATATTGATATTCAAATTTAATTTATGAACAAATTTAAATAACATTCTGAAGCCAAAAGCTTCTTTCAGATAATGACTCTGCGTCTTTCAAGCTCAAATTAACAAATTAATTGTGTCTGTAAAATGGGACTGTATATATTATACCATTTCTCTACACCATCTTGATACATATTCTAAGAGCAGAGTGGACAAGTCAGACTTTCTCCTTCATCAGCCTAAAATATAGCTTCCACTTTGTAGAGCAGCCCCTGTGAGCTCATCTCTTTTTTTGGGTCTGTGTAAGCCTCTCTATATACTGATTTGCCTTTAAACCTCTACTGGGCTCTTGAAGAGAACAAACTGAATTATCATGTCAACATACCAACAGGTCCTACAGGTCTAAGACAAAAGACATGCTGGATTTGTAAAACCTAAACTTAGACATAGCTACCAAGGCTATCAAGTACCAAGAAAAATTGCCATCGATGACACAAAATAAAAGAAGGGACATTATTCTTAGTCATAGATATTAATGTGCTTCAATTTATTAAAAGTGGATCAGAGCATATTAATTTGTATCAGTCATAGTTCAAAGGAAATGTGACTGATACAAATAAGATCTGCAGTAGGGATAAATATACACAGAGGATTTTGAAGGCAGTACAAACAAGTAAAATAACTTTGTAATGACTTTATAACTAAATATGAAATGAAACATATTCTGTCTTTGGTCTTTTATAAAACAAATACCATGTTAATATCATTAATTGTGCCAATTGTACATTAAAGACAGTAGGTACTTTAAGAGTTAACAAGTACATCAAGAATTAACAGGTACATTAGAGCTAAGACTAGAATATTTACATAGTTGTGGCCTTGGGGTGCTAGACAGCCAGAATGCACCTTTATAATAGAGTAGTAAAGTCATTATAATTTCCTATTGTATTCTTGCCTGGACATGTCTAAACTAGACTTGTATTACCCAGAGGGCTGTCCCAACCTTTGGGGGTTTTATCAGAGGGACAATTTCCTACTGTAACGCTCAACAGGAGTTACAGTCGGCTGTTGTGCTCGCACACACCTAACCCAATGCTGTGATCTTGAAAGTCTGCACTATCATACTCTCTTTGTGTAAATTGGGGTTCCGTATAGCAAATCAGTACCTGTAGGTGGTAAATGATAGAACTCTGGGCTTCATGTGTACAAGGCAGATGCTTTTGCCAGTAATACATCTCCCAGCACACTTAAAAAGGAATTACTTCCCAACTTTCTCCATTATTATTTAGAAAAAAATGAAGGAGAATGCCTTTCCCACTCTATAACTCAACTGTGTATCTGTATACCCACAATGCTAGTGGACTCCCGTGTTTAGAAAGCTGGCATAATGAACCACTTGCTAAATGGAACCTAATGTCTCAACTGCAGATATCAGTTACGTGCAGTAACTTCAACACACCATAACTTAGCTTCCTGAGTCAAATTGACTTATTTGTAAAATGGGTATAATTATTTTCACCTTCACAGCTATTACCAGGGTTGAGTGAACTTCTTCATCAATCACATGTTTAAAGATGTAGGCATTCTCCAGGCTTTATCACTAGAACTTCAAACTAAACAATGAAAAAAACCTAGAGTAAACAAAAAGCTGTTCAGTTCAATCTCTTCGTAGCTTCTCTTTTTTTTCCAACTCAAGTCCATAGATTTTCCTTGACTGAAGCTGTCATCTTGCTGTTTGATTTCTATTTCCTAATTCTCAGCATCATTTTAGAATTCCTAGAAGCTTCAAATTAGAAAAATGAATCCACTTGCATTGACAGTGAGATCAACTTTTTGAACTGATATTTTCTGGTATAGAGTCTCAGAGCATGGATTAGGGAGTAGAAAAATAGCATTGCCATTTAATCAAAAATTTAAAATATTTATAAAGTCATTAGAGATGACTTATTGGGAATATTTTCTAATAAAAATGGGAGAAATAGCAAAATATACTATTTTTGCTTATTGGGTCACACCCAGCGGTGTGCAGGGGTTACTCCTGGCTCGTGCACTCAGCAATTTCTCCTGGCAGTGCTCAGGGGACCATATGGGATGCTGGGAATCGAATCCAGGTTGGCCGCGTGCAAGGCAAACACACTACCCGCTGTGCTATCACTCCAGCCCCACTAGTGGATTTTTGATGTGCTACTATCAGAGAGATACGAATGCAAGTTTATCTGCTTCTAAAATATGCAATTTTTTGTTGCCAAAGATGAATCCCTTTAATATGATCTAGAGTCATCCATGGACAAGTTATTTTTAAAATAGAAAAATTCATCTCTATTCTTATCAAAGATGTATTGTATATGCATATATGTATATGAATATATGTATACATACATATACAGATATAAAAATAAGGAACCACTTGTATGGCTTCATGTTCTTTTGTTTATTCTTTCACTCAGCAAATACTGCTTACATCTTTCCTGCCAAGACTCAGCAATGAGCAGGAAAGGAAAGATGTCTGGTCATGGAACTGATATCTTGAAGGAAAGAATAAGCAAATGAGCTATATTTTTACTCCTCAAAACCATCATTCGAGTCAGATATTGTTATTATCCAATTATTATCTAATTTACCATTATGAACCATTATACTGTTTCAAGTATTATAGAACTTGCTTAATAACACTTAGAATAAGATTTGAATCCCAGGATCACCAGATAAGGTTCTAAACTTTTACCTCTCAGGAAATTTTTCATTACAACATATACAAAAGGTCACAATGAAGTCAAATAAATACTTATGTAATACATATTTAAATTCAGTAACTAAATATTTGCTCCAAGGACAAAACCCTTGACTTCTATCGTGAACTTGCTATGGGAAATGATTCATGACAATTTTGTCACATTTAAATTAAGCAGAACCTCATGACTACCTTTTTAAGTATATTTTATCATATAATAATATCAATATTCTTCAAAGCTTACATGAGAAAAATGTTTTTGCTGATATTGAAATAGCTGTAGATAGTCTGTTTGCTAACTTGTTTGCTTACAAATACTGTTGAAATAGCTGCAGATAGTTTATTTGCTAGCTTGTTTGATTACTTTTCATCTCATTCTAGAAATGATTCAAGATGACTTAGAAGGATACAGAAAACTTGGGGTGGAATTCATGAAAGCGTAAGGACATTGGAGAAGGGAAGTTGACACTAGTGGTGGAGATTGGTGTTGGAACATTGTACACCTGAAAAAACTATAAATAAATTTGTAAATAATGGTGCCTAACAATATATATTTTTAAAATGCACTCAATGCCTCTTTTGCAAACCACAACACCCAAAAGGAGAGAGAGAACAAAGGGGAATGCCCTGCCACAGAGGCAGGGTGGGTTGGGGGGATGGGGTGGGAGGGATACTGGGATCCGTGGTGGTGGGAAATGGGCACTGGTTGGAGGGATGGGTATTTGATCATTGTATAATTGAAACCCAAGCACAAAATCTGTAAGTCTACAACTGTACCTCATGGTGTCTCACTAATAAAAATTTAAAAAACACACACACAAGATAGAAAGAATAAGGGAAAGAGTTTTTTTTTTTAAAAAAAAGGAGAGAATGTGTATGTAAATAGGGTTAGTATAGTTGCCATGCCATAGGAATCTAGAATGAGTCAAAAATTGACCCTGCACTGTTAACACCCAACATTTTAATGATCTACTGGAAAGTCACTGTGTACCAAAAGACCAACTGATCAGAAGAGTCAGCCACTCTTTTTGTGTGTGTGTGTGTGTGTGTGTTCCTAGTTTTTTATTTTTTTTATTTTTTTATTTTTTTTAGTAAAACACCATGAGGTACAGTTGTAGATTTACTATTTTTTGTGCTTGGGTTTCGATTATACAATGATCAGATACCCATCCCTCCACCAGTGCCCATTTTCCACCACCATGGATAATATTCCCCCACCCCCAACCCCCCATCTCCCCCTGCCTCTGTGGCAGGGCAATCCCCTGTGTTCTCTCTCTCGTTTTGGGTGTTGTGGTCTGCAAAAGAGGCATTGAGTGGCAAACATGTTCAGTCCATAGTCTACTTTCGACATGCATCTCCCCTCCTGGGAGGATCCTCCTAACACCCTTTATTTGGTGCTCCCTTCTCTATCTGAGCTGCCCTTTCCTCTAGAATGCCCGGCTGGCCACTAAGCTATGGAGTAATCCTCCTGGTGCTGATCTCAGCTATTCTTGGGTATTAATCTCATACTTTGTTACTTTATATCCCCCAGATGAATGCAATCTTTCTATGTCTATCCCTCTCTTTCTGACTCATTTCGCTTAGCATGATACTTTCCATGTTGTACCACTTGTATGTAAATTTCATGACTTCATCTTTTCTAATAGCTACATAGTACTCCACTGTGTAGATGTACCAAAGAGTCAGCCACTCTTAGCCACTCAAGAATATTCTTCTCAACAGTCACATCTTTCCAGCCGCAATTGACATCCTTATTGTTATATTGGAGCCACATCCAACAGCACTTCGGGCTTGCTCCTGACTCTGTGCTCAGGAATCACTCCAGGTGGTGTTCCCGGGACCAGATATGATGCTGGGGATAAAACCAAGGTTGGCGAAGAGCAAGACAAGTGCCTTAACCCCAATTTGACCCATGCACCATGTTTAGAATGTGGATGTTTCTTCAAGTAACTAATAGAATCTTGATGAAAAGTATTCCAGTCATTCCCTAGGAGAAGATAAGCCAGTACAGGTGATTGTTGTCATGTGTAGCTACATATGAGACATGTGCCAACTTCCCTACTTAAAGAACCTATCGTTCAGAATGAGAAAAAAGTATATTTTAGTTAGCATGTAAAACTTGCTATCTCCTTTTAAAGTCAGTATTTTAATCCCAGGAAATCAGTGTGCTACATATTTATATTAATTGCAGTAAATTTGTAAAAATTGTCCTAGTTAGAGGATGGTGAGGTGTGCTTGCATCTTGCTCTACTCCCTCTGAGTCTTAAGGGGCAGTAAGAGAAACAGCCCTCTTATTGTCAGAAACTTGGTGATGTTTGTTCATTTAACCCTGGAAGCCCAGGGAAGAGCTCAGTGGTGAAAGTTTTTTCTGCCCTGCAAGCCTAAGGATCAAGAGTTTGATCCCAGGGCATCCCACGGGGACTTACTGAAGACTCCATGTCTCTGTTCTCTAGAACTCCAGGCACCACAACAGTACACAGTCTTTGGAGCACTTGGCCAGGAATGGGAGGAATGAGTATGATCTCTGGCAAGCACTGTAGTTGAGTGTACAAACAAAACCAATTCTGTGTGTGTGTGTGGTCCCAGTCATCAATCAGATGAAAGGGGGCAAATATTCAACCCCTTGATACCATAGTGCTATTGTTTGACATCGAAAAAGAATTTTCTTACCCTTATACTTGAAAGGGCTGGAGCGATAGCACAGCGGTAGGGCGTTTGCCTTGCACGCAAACAACATGGCCAACCCAAGTTCGATTCCTCCGCCCCTCTGGAAGAGAGTATCTCGCCCACACGGCAGAGCCTGGCAAGCTCCCCGTGACCTATTCGATATGCCAAACACAGTAACAACAAAGTCTCCAATGGAGACGTTACTGGGCCCGCTTGAGCAAATCGATGATCAACGGGAGGACAGTGACATACTTGAAAAAAAAGTAATTTTTATCTCTTGCCCCCCTTTTACTCTTACTTACCTTTAAAATGTGCATTATAAATACTCCTTAAAATAATATTTTAAAGGTAATTTTTATATAAAATTCCTCTCCCATAAAAGATACTAAAAATATTACAGCGAGTATTATCTTCAGCTAAACAAATTCCTGGGCATACAGTAGATAAGTCATGGTTCTGTTAATTAAAAAATGCCATCTGGAAGTCTTTAACAATCAGCAAATTTCTCAAATGTTTGAAATCATCATAAGATGTTAGTTCAGATCTTGTACTCAGAAACAAGATTGACGGGATTTGATACTATGATGATACGAGGATAAATTTCCTGTGCAGTCCCAAAGTATTCTAATTCTTAATATTGCCACATGTAAATGGCTAAAGATAGAATCATTCCAACATGGGTATTGTGGAAATTATTTGATGAATGTTTTAAATACTTAGGATCATCCGTAGTACATAATAAAATTTTAATAAATTAACCATTATTTTCTCTTATAAAAATGTGACTTCCTTTTATTTTACAACATGTTTTTCTGGTCCTGTGATTTGGAATTTTAGAATGTTGAAAAAAGCAACCAAAATCATTGTATACACAATTGAATTCACATCTCGTTTACTATATTTTTTCTGTTGTTTCTATAGGATTTTATCGTCACTGTAGTGTTTTCATTCTTGTGGTTGGTGGGTTCATCAGCCTGGGCGAAAGGACTGTCAGATGTCAAGGTCTCAACAGATCCCAAAGAAGTATTGTTACTGATGTCAGCTTGCAAACTGCCCTCCAACAAGTGCATGGCTGTCCACAGCCCTGTCATGTCCAGCTTAAACACTTCCGTGGTATGTTTTCCTCTATACTTTTCCTCTCAAATAATTGACAGTTGCATGAATAAGGAAAAAAATCCCAGAAATTATCTTGTAAATTTCTGCCTCCAAAACTAGACCAATGTGAGAGGTGATTTTTCACTCCATGTGCAATATGATTCTTTGGCCTTCAAGTTTTTGCTGTCAGAACACATCTTTAATGCATCCAATTACAAAATTCTTAACAAGAACCCAGCAGGTACTGGCAGCTGTTGTTTGGATGACAGTTCAGTCAAAATTCTAAGCCAGAGCACATAAAAAAATCTGAAATTTAAGGCTGAAGTCTACCAATACTTAAAAGAAATATTTGTTGGTGTAAAAATTTCCTGGAACAAAAACATTGTTGAAGCTACATAGAGTCGATATAGTTAGTCACCTAGAGAAAAATATGCAGAGCTAGTAAAATGCATAAAAAATCCTCCATATATAAAATTACTTATAGTAATTATGGTAATTTTTATCTTCTCCATGCTCTGGTTTAGCTGTCTTATAACTTTAGAAAAGTTGAACAGAATTAATTGAACAAATTCAAATATTGCTATCATCTCTATAGCTCCCAAAGAAGATAGTAAATATGACAGGTAACAAATCATTAAATTCTTATTTTATAAAAGAATTTGTATTATTCCAAAGAAAAAAACTGTGTCTGAGAGAGACAGAAGCTTTAATGGCAGCAAAATCCCTTAGTTATGAAAGAATGAAAGGCCCAGCTGTGTTTGCTGAAGGAAAAACATTATTTAGCAACTCCTAAAATAATTATCTTTGCTTCAAGATTAACTTATGTTTCTACAGCTTTCTGAAATTTAATCTGAGAAGGCATTTTAAAGTGGGGAAATGGTGGCTAATCATCTCCTGGTGATTTGACTGTATATCTTGCCTTGGGAAGAAAACAAACATGGAAAGAAACTATTATTAGGTCCTTAGTCACTTTCATTTATGTCTGAGCTCATCCATAAATGAAAATTTTGGGCTATACATTCAAAATGTATTTTACTCTTCTGGTTTGTTTATTGTCAAGTCTCAATAAAAGTGATAATACAAAACTCAAAATTTAAGAGAGCAAAGATAAAATCATGTGTTTCTTAGTTTAATAGTCTGTAATAAGTAAAGACATAGCCTGTTTAATTATATCTCTTAAGTCTCTAATAAATTTTAGACTTGATGATGAGATTTTGAGTGTGAAACAATCTGACTTGTCTTAAAATCAAAAACAAGGGATGAAAACCAGATATTGTGGGCCAGGAATATGACTCAGTGGCAGAACACATGCCTTACATGTGTAAGACACTAAATTCAAGCCACAGAATTGCATACACACAACAGCAGCATGATATGTGTGTATGAAGGACAGTTCAGGTGCTATTGTCATTATAGAGCCATATCAGTTCGTGATCCTTCATTTTTTAAGTGGCATAAAACTCAAACTGCCTAAGGAAAATATTCCTCATATGTTGCTATATACTTACAAAGGTACAATCTAAACAGGATATCCCTCTAATAGAAAATATCCTAGTTGTTTCATAGATGGGTATTTGTCCTTTATTGGCTGAGGACGTGTCTCAGTGATAGACCATGTGCCTTGCATGTGAAGACTTGGATTTGATCCATAGCACTATGAAAAAGAAGAAATAGAAATAGGAATAAGAGGGAAGAAAAAAGAGGGAGAAGGAAGGAGAATGTAAGAAGAAAGGAAAAGAGGGAGAAGAAGAGAAGATGAGGAGTAGGAGGAAGAAGACAAGGAGGAGGAGGAGGAGGAGGAGGAGGAGGAGGAGGAGGAGAGGAGAGGGAGGAGAAGGAGGAGAGGGAGGAGGAGGAGGAGGAGGAGAAAGAGGAGGAGGAGGAAGAGGAGGAGGAGGAGGAGGAGGAGGAGGAGAAGAAGAAGAAGAAGAAGAAGAAGAAGAAGAAGAAGAAGAAGAAGAAGAAGAAGAAGAAAAAGAAATGAAAGTTCCAGTGCTTAAGTAACAGTTTTGAAAGTTACCACCTTTTTAATTTTTATCATGAAGTTATAAATATCTTTTTTTGAATTTGTATCTTTCTCAGCAAAGAGTATATAACAAAATAATGCTAAATAAATTTCAGTTCATGCTATAGGAAGGAAAAAGGATGAAAAAAGAAGGGCAAAAAAAGAAAGAGAAGAATTAGAAAAATCAATCTGCAGTTAGATCAATTAGAGAACTAGGTACTAGATTTTTTTTGTTTTGTTTTTGCAATTGACTTTTATCAAGAGCATATTCTTGATAAACCCTGCTTCAGTATATGCTACAGCAAAAAATAAAAGATAGTTACCTGAATACAATTCACAGAAATAGTTTAAAAGTGATTCAGAGCATAGTTTACTAAATGATGAGCATTTACTAATATACTTAGCATTCTAGGTGCTTTCAAGCATTCTCTTTAATCCTTATCAACTTTCCCCCAAAGAAATAGCTGTCTTTATTCCAAATAAGGAAAACAGGTCCATCGAGGTCCAGAAGCTAATTGCCTGTCCAAGATTATAAAACAAGAAAGTGCAGAACACAGTTATTCTAATTTCAAACCAAAAGGGCATGACTCCAAGGTGAAGAGTTTGTGTGCACTGATCTACCTTCTGCTAAAGTAATGAAGAACTTTGGTCAGTGTCCATGGGTCCAAGGCCCTGAGAACCTTCATCTTGTTTACACTTGCCTTTCTTTTCCAGGATAATTTGGACCACTTTTCTATCCAGGAATCAAGGGAGAAAATTTTCTCCATAAGGAACTTGCAATGCCCAGCTCCAGAGCTAAAGCGCTAAATCCTTTTTGATTGGTCAGTGTATCGCTGTGGTTACTTTTAAATATCCTTTAGTGACATCACAGTTTCATATTATATTTTCATTTCCTATCTCCAAGGATTGTTAAAACTATCAATGGTCAATGTTCAGATCAACCAATTTACCCTGGAAAAGACTGCAGAATAATTATTCTGTTTAAGATCTTGCGAGAGCAACCACTTCTGCCTTTATCAACAACTTAGGCCCTAAAATAAAAATATCAGGTCCTTTTATTCACCAACACCCTTCTATAGAGTACAAGGAATTTCTGTCAGAAAGTTTCTCACATCCGGTTGAGAAAACCTTTCAAATTTATGAAATCTGCCCTTTCTATGTAGTGTGGTTTCAGTATCCACTTCTGAATGTCAGAGAAGCAGTGCAAGAAGTCCATGCATTCAAATAGCAAACTCTGTGTTCACTACTCAGGATACTCTTATTCCCATTCCACCTACACCATATGCTTAGCTCCATTGCTTATGCCATACGATCTCTTTAAGCCAAGTGTAGCCCTTATAACATTTTTAAAAATGGAAAAGAAATATTGCCAGCTAAAATCGAAGGCAATCTTATAAATTGGTGTGCTGTTATTAAAATGAAAAAAGTCACTGCCCTTGGAGAAATAGCTCACTTGGGGAACTAATGACTGCTTCAGTAAGGTAAGGTCTTAGATTATGTGAGGACTCAGACTATGGCATCAGACATCAGGATTTGACTCCCAAGTCTACTACTTAGGAAATCAAGTGACTTTAAGAAAGATTTTCATCTATGCTGAATCTTAGTTTTTACATCTTTAGTATGACTAGTAATAACCCCTCCTCTTCTATTAAGTGAATGTACACATCAAACCATTTATTAGCACCTAACATGCAGCAACATTCAACAGAAGTCAGGCATCTCAAGTAAGACTGTTTCCAAATGAAACATAGGAAGAGGTTTCAACATAATATTAAAAATAGTCCTTGGTACTGTAAAGGATTTTTTTAATATTCGAGATTTAAGGTTTTATCCCTGTTGGTAATCTTAACAACCCCCGTATGCTTTAATTCTTCTTCAGGTCTTTGGATTCTTGAACTTTATCCTCTGGGCTGGAAACATCTGGTTTGTTTTCAAGGAGACAGGTTGGCACGCCTCAGGACAACGATATCTCTCAGACCCAATGGAAAAACACTCAAGCAGCTATAATCAAGGCGGGTACAACCAAGAGAGCTATGGGTCCAGTGGTGGGTATAGTCAACCTGCAAATTTGGTGCCATCCTCTGATGAGTTTGGGCAACAACCCAGTGGCTCTGCTTCCTTAACCAATCAGATTTAACAGGGTAGTATTTGCATTCTTCTGGAGATAGTCTCACCACTTTCCATTTCAGTGGCAAAGAATTTTTTAAGAGTTTCAATTATTAAAGCAGAGGGTATTGAATGTAAATCACAGATCTGTAGTCCTCATTAAAGCAGAAAGGTCCAGGTCATGATAAATGATACTTAGAGATGAAATGACATGAAGAGATATATTATTCATCACAGATGGCTAATTGGAGAGTCCCTCGTTATATATAGATACTTTTATGGTCGTTTTGTATGTGTATTGAGATAGTAGAAGCATTTTGTAGTTTAAAACCCCCAGTATGTAATATGAAAAATTAAATAGCATTGGATTTTCCTATGCATTTTGATGCAAAGATGTTTAAATAATTTCTATAAGACAATTCGGAGTAGCACAACTTGCATGTTTCATTATTTTTAGTTTCAGGTCCTAAAGGACTGTGAGTTGAAGTAATTCTTTCCACAATTATCCTGTGTTTTTTAATCTGATAAATTAATGCTCATGATTTAGTGCATGAATGAGAATTTTCTCACAAAATGAATATTTGAAATGTATTTCTGAACATTTTCCAGTTTGCAACATGACTTTGTTAAATGAATGTTTGAAAAAAAGTGTTCACTACTTTGTATACTTGCAAATTTGTCTCTCTGCCTCTCCCCACTCGTGAATGCATTGTAACTAAGGTTTGGGGTTTTTTCCCTGTTAGAATATACTTCGTGTTATACTTGTAATTGCCCAATATTTATTCTATTTACTTAGCTAAAATTTACATTCTTGTAACTTTCTATGGCGTTTTGTGACTCTTATCCTACAGTCTATGTGAAACAGGTTCAAAAACTGTATTTATAGAGTGTTGATTTCTTAGAATAATGGATATACAGGTATCAGACACCACAGTCAAAATGTTGTTATAATTATTAATTTATAATGGATACTTATAATAGAAAATTAAATTATTAATTTGTAAGGAAGCGGCCAACATGGCCGACCCGAGTTCGATTCCTCCGCCCCTCTCGGAGAGCCCGGCAAGCTACCGAGAGTATTCGATATGCCAGACACAGTAACAACAAAGTCTCCAATGGAGACGTTACTGGGCCCGCTCGAGCAAATCGACGATCAACGGGAGGGCCTTTACTTTTACCTTTTACTTATACATAACCTACACTACAAGCTAAAACACTATTTATTTATACAGTTAATATATTCCTTGATTCAACTATGAAAAATTCTCAAGTCGCTCAACTTACTAATTACTAATTCTTACTGGAGTGTTACCCATAAATTAAAAACGACTTTCATGAACCAGTCTGTATCCCAAAGCAGGTGCTTATAAAATATTCCCCAGAATATACTCATTATTAAGAAAATGCCAATCTTCACTGCTTTGTTTTAATTCAATTGAAACACCAGGGCCCAACAATGAGAGAAAGCTGAGTATCTGTATTTCCAGATAAAATTCACTGATATATACTCATTCATTGTGTAATCTATAACGTTGAAAGCATTTAGCAAAAGATACCCTGTGTCTTAGCTGATGTCTGTGACCAGTTTCTGGATCCTATTGGATAAATCTGTATTGTGATATTTATTTGATCTTAATAAAGTTATTGCATACAATATGCCTAGGAATTTGTAGAATTTCAACAGAAACTTGTTGCTTTAACAATGAATAACTTGATGCACTGTAT
Organism: Sorex fumeus; assembly: GCF_029834395.1. Classification (NCBI taxonomy): domain Eukaryota; kingdom Metazoa; phylum Chordata; class Mammalia; order Eulipotyphla; family Soricidae; genus Sorex; species Sorex fumeus. The sequence continues at coordinate 64,962,712 of NW_026606129.1, forward strand.
TTTTAGTTTCTCTCCATGTCTTCATTTTCTGAACCAAAGAGTGTCCATTCATTCATAGGGCCATCTAGGAGTACCTATATAGCTATTTGTATGCAGAGCACTGGGAATATCATTGTGAGCAGATGCAAAAGCACTACCTCTTGAAACTTACATTCTGCAAGAGGATACAGATTTTAAAATAACCATGCCTCAACTATATCATGTGTGACATAATCACAGGATTCAATAAGAACTTTCATCATAAAGACTTGATCTAGATAGAGGTTGAGGAGTTTCTGACCTGAAGCTGCAGAAGGTTTTATAAGAACAGAGTGGGAAGAAAGAGTATTCCAGCAGGGAATAGCTTCTCAAAACTCTGAGATGGTGGTAGGTATTGTAGGCTTGTTACATTGTTGGATCGTAATATACCAGGGGTGGGAGGACCTTGAAAAGTGTCATGGCAACTGATGGATGTTTGGGGTAGGCTTACTGGGAGACCAGGGTCAGGAACTTTGTCTTTATTCTAAAGGACTAAGGAGAAGCATTGTTGAATTTTAGACTGAAGAAGGGTACAGTTAAATTAGATGTTTTGAAAAGATCTTGCAGTGTACAAGGTAGATTTGAAGAGGGCAAGATAAAGGAATTCAAGTGGCTAAAAAGTAGCCTGGACTACTAAGGCTCTTTAGCAATGGGCTGGAAGTGTACGAAGGGAAACTCGAAAAAGTCCCTGTACGCACCCTCTTGTTTCCTGGGATAGTGACTTCCTTTAACACTGTTCAGGAGGGAAGAGAGGCTCCAAATTCAACCATAAAATTCTCTAAAGCAGAAAAAAAGTCATAGCAGCTCTTTTGATCAGTTTTATCAGTGTCGAAGTGCATGGAGGCTTTGCTTCAGAAAAGTATCACCCTCCCTACACTGAGAGAAAGAGACTTGATTTTAAAGTCTCCCACAAAATCACAATAAATCGGTTCAGTAATCCCACAGGGATTTCACTGAACTGGCTTTCTTCCTTCTAATTTCAAGAAAAGAGCAGGAAATATGGACCTTTCAAAAATGGTGTTGGGGGGAGTGGAATGCAAGAGTGACTCCTGTAGCAGAAGAACATGGATCACTGTGTCCAGTAGATTTAATTTGGAGTTGCAGATTCACCATCCATTCACTATCTTTCAGGTGTGGCTTCACCTTCTTGAGCCTTCCCTTTGCTTAGAAGAAGGTATGAACAGACACAGAAGTAAAATGATGAGTTCTGAGTGAGATCTGACCACCTGGGTTCAGATCTCTGTGTGACTTCCCCAATGGCTTCCCCAAAGTCTTGAGGTATTTCTAAAGACATTACCTAAAAGTAAGCGGAGCCTGGAAACCTGGGAGTTGATACCTTGAGCACAGTCATTGGAGAAGGGTGCATAAGAGTAGGCAGGTCAAAAAGTAAGCTTAATAAGATGCTTAACTTCTCATTCATTTGACTGTTAGTGCTCTAAATTGGGGAAAGCAGTGATATCTGTCTCATCAAATTGCTATCAGGCTTGTAAGGCATTGGCATGGCTTCTGACACATAGATTGAGTTTCCCTCAAATTGCCAAAAGGTGAGTACAGCGGGGTGTGGGGGGCGGGGGAGAGGGAGTGTCAGTGGGCCTACGGGAAAGTGATGGAAGAAAGGAGGAAAAAAACACAGTAAAAGGGTGCATTTGTGGCATTACTAAAAAGAGATGAAGTTGTTCACTCTCATCAGAATCTCTTGAATAGATCTTAGACTGGCTCCAGTACTTTTCCATAAAGGAATAGAAACTATAGTATTTACTCATTCACCTCCAGTCACTGTTGGTTGGGAGTAGCTCATAGTGGTGGCAAATTCCCCACATTTGTGGGTAGCATATCCCTGTGAACTGGGAAAGCACTTGTAATTTTAGCAGAATCATCCTTGAGGTTTGACATCTATTTGGACGTGCGTGGGGGTAGGAACTGGCAAGTGTGTTAACATAGTCCAGATCTCTCACATCTAAGGACAGTGGCCTTGAAGGAGAATAAAGTAGGAGACATCGAGGTGCAGGCAGGACAGGGGTTACTGTCATTAAAAAGAGCAGTGATCCTTTACACTTGTCACTGAAATCAGAGGCTGGTCAAAAGGAACGCAACATAGTGCATCAAAATAACATTAAAGCTACCAATTTTTATTAATATTTATTCAGCAGTTTATTAATCTAATAATTTTGATTCATGTGATGGTGAAAGGAAATGAGGCAGAGAAGTGAAAAGAGCAGAATAGATAAAGTGACTTCTTTAGCAAAAGGTCCTCTGAGAAGGTGACATCCAAGCAAGTACATAAGAAAAGGGAAGGAATCAGTCATGAGCAGAGTTTTTCAGGCAGTGAAGCGAGTACATCATACAGGGCAGGAAATGGCCCAGCACCTGACATAGGAACAAAGCAAGTGGTGCTAGGACACATCTGGGAGACTGGGGAATGCAGAGGTTGAAAGACCCATATCGGAAATAGTCTTTCAGGATAAAGAAGCAGATTTTATTCTAAGTAACTGAGAAGTCAAGTTCCGATCTAGGTTTTTGGACTACAGGGTTAAAAGTAAACATTATCTCTGCTCACAGAATTTATAGCCCAGGATTGGTCTCCCAAAAGTGAATAAAGATAATGAAGCAAGATAAAGTCAAAATTTGCTAAGCAGGAAATAAAGCAGGATAACATGAAAGAGAGAAATGGCTTAAAAAGATATGGACATAATGTGAGATGCCAGGAGCCACAAATGAGAACATAAGTTAGAATAAAGTCTCCACTTGTGTTCAGAAACAGTTTACAGTTGTTCTTGGGCCTTAAATATCTGTGCAAGGATTTCTCCAATCCTGGTTGAATAATTAGTCCTCACTTAAGGACTTTCATCTTAGCATTGTAACCTAATGCTTCATTTGATCCTCATAACCCTGTAAAAGAGAGATGCCACTGGCTTCATGAAAGGGAGGCTCCTAACATAAGGGCCCCAAGAAGTAGACTCTGAGACTACTTCTCAAAGCCTCAATTTCAAGTGGCGGATAGAAAGGTGAGCCAAGGAAGGAAGGATAGACAATAAATCTAGTATAAATTATGGAGAAAACTACATCTGTGGGCAACTGGGGCTCAATCCCATGGAAAACTTGAGATGCAGATTGTCTTACAGTAAGTCCAACGAAGGGCAAAAGACTTGTGATACTTACCCATCAAACCAATCAGACATTGAATGGTTGTTTTAGAAGAGTGATCATTCTCCATTATTTCCAGGCTGCCAAGTATATGACCCCTAAAGCTGTAGCAAAGAAGATCCTGGCCGTGCAGCAGGTGCTAGAAGTTGGGATTCATTAGGTTTGCATGTGTTCCACAGTGACTTGCAAAGGATATGGCAGGCCAACGAGGTGTCTGATACGCCGAGGGATAGCTATACCACTGTAGCACTGTCCTCCAGTTGTTCATTGATTTGCTCGAGCGGGCACCAGTAACATCTCCATGGTGAGACTTGTTGTTACTGTTTTTGGCATATCGAATACATCACAGGTAGCTTGCGAGGCTTTGCTGTGCAGGCGGGATACTCTCTGTAGCTTGCCGAGCTCTCCAGGAGGGGCGGAGGAATCGAACCCAGGTCAGCTGAGTGCAAGGAAAATGCCGTACCCTCTGTTGAAAATTTTCAACTTAATGTTAGGATAAAGACCAGAATACTTGTCCTTTTAACTCTGAGAAATTATTTTTCATTAATTTTCTGACTACCCAGTATAAAAAATCAAACAATAATAATAATGATAATAATAATAATAATGAAGTACCACGTTCCTTGAACTAGCTGTCAAGCACAACAGTTTCAAATAACACCTACAAAGTAATAACCAAAATTCACTGAGCACCTATGATGAATCAACCACTGTGCATTTGGTATTTAACCACAAAAGCACCAAGACGAGACAGGTTCTATTATTACTCCTATATAAATTTAGAATCTTGTTCTTAGACCTGTGGTCAGCAGTCAGTGCCAGTCTGCAGAAATTTTCCACATGTCTGTCCAAACTATTAAGCTGCAGTAAATAAAAATTGTATCCTATAACTCCAGATTTAATAAATAAAATACTATGTACTGGTTTTTTTCCCCATGTTAGCCATCAGTTATTCTGCAAAATATTTCTCCTCTTCTCCCCCGTCCACAGGTATACGGAAGGTTGAAAAATTCTGGCTTAGAAGACTCAGTTCAGAGAAATTAGATAATGACCTTGTGATCACCTTTACTCACAAAAATAGTTCATAACTGCTATCGTATAAGCATTTATACTGAGAACTTGCAGTAAACACTTTGTTTTCCTTTCAAATGCTCACAGGTAATGCAATATGAAATAGTTCTTTAGACTGCTTAAAGAGATGAGAAAACTGAGATTCATAAAGCACAGGTAAACTGTTGAAGGTTACTAAGCTTAGAGTTGGCAGAGCCTGAATTCAAATCCATCCCTCTCCGTCCAAAATCACTTGGTGTAAACCGTTTTTGCTAGACTATAACAATGCTAGAGCAATGATCTTATACATTTTATTTTTTCCAGTCAGTCATTTTATTTTTTTTCACAAAGTTGTTCATGATGATGTGTTACAGACATTCAATATTCCAACACCAATCCCAACACCATTGCACCTTCCAACCCCCATTAATTCAAATTTTCCCAACCACTCCTTGGGCTTGCCCCCATACCAGGCCCTTTGATGCATTTTAAACCATACATGCTTTGTCTGCCTGAGTAGAGAAGAATTTACTAAAACTCATTTCATTGCCCGTTCCCTTGGGATGCTGAGTCCCTAATAGCTAAAAAGAAGGCTTTGGCCAAAAGCATGAATAAATTCAGACCCAATTCACTGAATAAGTTAATGAGGTCATTAAGATGCTAAAGATCCAATTGAACTAAGAATGATTTCTTAATACGCTTGACCTAGAGGCTTTGCTGGATTTTAAGGCCTGACTAATGGAACTTCAAAACCTGTGGGCAACAAGTACTTCCAAGAATGGACCTGACTCTTCCAGTCACACTGGAATTCTGCTCCATGAATAATGTATACCCGACATTAAAAGGCCAAGATGAAAGCAGAAGAACAAGTTCTGTGTTTCTGTTGGGGAGGGATTAGTTGCAGGGAGCAGCCCCTCCAGGCAGTACTCAGGAAGCCCCAGCACACTATCGGTGATACTTGGCCAACTGGGCTGTATGGTCCAGTATGCAAAGCCAGCCGTGCCTTGCTTCTTCAGTCCAACAGTGTTGGGCATGCATATGGATGCTGGGCATCCCCAAAGCTAATTGGTGATAATCAGGAGCCATCAGGGCCTCACCTGGTGGTGCCCAGAGCCTCCAAACTTATAGTATGTGGTGAGGAAAACATTTTAAGTATAGTTAAGAATTTTCACAAAATGGGACAGTCTGCATTATCTATTTCCTGGCTTATTGAATAAAACATTTAAGGAACATTGTAATACACTAATAGGTTTCCTGGTGCCTGAGAACGAGTTTATTTTGGCACTACTGCTATTATATTCGTATTTTGCTGGGCTAACCTCTGGTAACCTAAGAGGATGTAATTAGCCTGTGCTGTGAATAAGGTTCACTGGCTCAAGTGAACTTAAAGCCCTCTTCCTGCCTACTAGAAACAATCTTTGTGACATAACTGCCTTTATGGCTCTTTGGTGAAAAAAAAGAAAAGCAATATATAAACTTAACAGTTTTGATTATCTTAAATATTTCCCCTGCTTTACAGTGAACTGGGGCTGGAGCGATAACACAGCATTTAGGGCATTTGCCTTCCACGCAGCCGACCTGGGCTGACCCCGGTTCGATTCCTCCGCCCCTCTCGGAGAGCCAGGCAAGTTACCGAGAGTATCACGCCCACATGGCAAAGCCTGGCAAGCTAACTGTGACATATTTGACATGCCAAAAACAGTAACAAGTCTAACAATGGAGGCATTACTGGTGCCCACTCAAGAAAATCGATGAACAACAGGAGAACAGTGCTATAAAGTGAACTGGTCTTTCTCCTGGATATTTCCCCCTCTGTCTCTTTGGACAGTCGGGTTTATTATGCTTTATTGCCTTTGTTATCTTACTTCAGGATTTGCTACATTCTGTAGCCTGCATGCTCCCCCAAGCATTGCTGCATGTTTTATAAGTCCTTTGTCCATCCTGCTTTCTTGCAGTTCCAAGATCTTCTAGTAATATTTTCACATATAATTAATGATATATTTGCACAGAACTTACTGGTATAATGCTTCATGCCCTTAGGAGTAATGCATTTTCCAGCCTAATTGTCATAGAGGAGATGTGAGGTCTATTTCTTGGGAACTAAGTTGAATCTTTAGGCATTAGTAAACATTGACAGTGCTCTAGCTATGTAAATTGCTAGTAGTAACGTATAAGCATTGGCAGTAGTCAAATAGGCTTAGATTCAAATCTTAGTTCCATGATTAAGACCTGGCCCTATAATACTAGAAAAGTATTTCAAAATTTCTGAGTCTAAGATAGCTCATTCAGGTAATGGTAAATAATATTTACTTCCACTAGCTTTTTTTTTATGACTACTGAAACAGTTTCATGGCTTACACAACACAAACATATTATTTACAGTTCTGTGGGGTAGAAGTCCAGTGCAGTTCTCACTGGGATAAAATCAAGGGGTTTCCAGGACTATGTTCCAGTCTTGTGACTCTAGGGAGAATCTATTTTCTTATCACTTCCAACTGTTTAAAGTCACCTTTATTCTTGGGCTGTTAGCCCTCTTGTTCTTTTTTTTTTTTTTCTTTTTTTTTTTTAATTTATTTATTGAATCACTGTGGGAAAGGTTACAAAGCTTTCAGGTTTATGTCTCAGTCATGCAAATACCAAACACATTTCCCTTTACCAATACTTATTTTTTACCATGAAGAACCCCAATAAAACCCCACCCTCCACCCCTCCCCATCCCTGTGAGGCAGATGAATTCTAGTTAACACTCTATCTGCTTTGATTAGATTCATTGTTTCAATAAAAGATTCACCACTATTATTTAGAGTTTACCCCCCCCCCCCAAATCAGACATGCTGAAAAAGCATTGTGAAGTGATTTGCTTTCTACAGCTGGGTTCAAGAATTAAATGTTGGTTTTGGATTTCTGCTATTTTACCTATTGACCCTGGAAGTATTTCTACTGAAAGTCAGATAGTTAAGAAATTGGTTTCTGTGTTCTGGAGTCGTGGCCGTGCTGGAGAGCCGCTCGCGGGGGGCAACCGGTGGCCTCGGTAGGGCGTGAAGGGCGGAGCGAAACGCCCCCCTTCCCATGAGGTTTTAGTCGCCCCCACACTCCCGGCTCATACCTGCTGTCCACAAGGCCCCCATGTGGCCGCCATCTTTCTTTCCAGAGAGGAGAGGGCGAATGGGGCAACACCCTTTCCCCTCCGGCAGACTTGATGGCCTGGATCAACGCATAGTCCGTTCACTTTTCTGCTCCAAGCTGCTGGGTTCTGCATTAAGTCCTTGTGCTTCTGGGTCCATGGCCATGCTGGAGAGCCGCTCGCAGGGGGCGACTGGTGACCTCGGTAGGGCGTGAAGGACGGACCGGAACGCCCCCCGACCCATGAGGTTTTAGTCGCCCCCACTCCCCCGGCTCATACCTGCTGTCCACAGGCTCCCATGTGGCCGCCAAGCCCTCTTGTTCTTAAAAACCTACAAGTTACCGAGAGTATCACGCCCACAGATCCTTTTACCTGCTAGGAGATTGTTAGGAGAAAGTCAGATCCTTTCTCCTAACAATCACTCTGACCTCCTCTCTTGACTTGTCTACTGTAAGAAAGCTCATGATCATATTCGGCCAACCTGGAAAATCAAAAAAAAAAAAAATACTGATTTCCAGGTTTGTACTTAGTGGGCCCCCACAGGTGGTTAAGGTGAGGCAGAGAGGAGATAGATGGTCATTTTCTCTTGATTCACCTCTGCCCACCTTGGGACCAGCTGGGAATACTAGGTCTGATAAAGTCTAGAAAGAGTGTCCTATACCCAGGGTTTCCAGATACTTGGCCTGGAAATAAAAAATAAAATTTTAGGAGTAGACAAACAATGAAGTAAAAACAGATTTTATTTGGATGGTTTTAGGTCTACCCTGATAAAATTCCTATGTTGTATTCTCTCCTTAAAGATTTCTAACAAATTAGGGGCTGGAGAAATAGCACAGCGGGTAGGGCGTTTGCCTTGCAAGAGACCAGCCCGGGTTCAATTTCCAGCATCCCATATGGTTCCCTGAGCACCACCAGGGTGCTGCCAAGTGATTCCTGAGTGCATAGCCAGGAGTAACTCCTGTGCATCACTGAGTGTGACCCAAAAAGAAAAAAAAATATATTTCTAACAAATTAAACCAAATGAAAATTTTGGAGACGTGAAATGAATTCAATTAATATTTATGTATAAATTCTCATTAGACAACAGAATGCCAAAATATGGGGAAATTAATTTATATTATTATTTTCTGGAAAAAAGAGAGAATGTCATCTTCTCGAAAAGCAGAGAGAGCCCCAATACACATTCTAGCATTAGATATGAAAGCATGAAAGTACACACTTCAAGAGGAAAGATGCAGGCAACACATGTGCTCAGGCACCACATTTGCTCGGTCACATGGATAAAAGCAGCACGTGGGCTTGGGTATATCCTTCCTTTGTACAAGGTGGCGTTTATAGGGCTTACCCCACGGTGCCACCATGTGGGGCTTTCTAGCTAGGTAAGAGTCCATTGCTAGGATGGTTGCAAAGGGGGTTGGGTTGGAAATTGTCTGTGGCCTTCATGGCCTTTGAAACTCCTTTCCCAGCCTTTTGTTTCTGCTGGGGATTCTCTAAGGGGTTGACATGGGAGAAAGGGGGAGGGGTCCCAACCTTTCCTGGATCTGTTGCTGGCACAAGGTGAGGGTCTTATCAGGCCTTGGTTCCTGTGTTTGCAGCCTTGGCCCTATTGGTTTTATTATTTCCTAGGAATTTCATTGCCTGGGCCCTTCCCTGTCTACTTGCTTACATCAGGTCTACTGACCAGTAAGTTTATTTCCATTGACACCATTAGTTCCCGTAAGCCAGATAACAAATCCATAAATTTTGGAGGTGAGAATGAGAGCATCCTTTTAGAGGAATTGAGCCTCACTCAGCCTACCATACTTTTCCATTCACTAAGGATGAAATTATATAATGTAGGTAAATTTCTTAGCAGATTTGTATAGCCAAGTGTTCAGTAGCTGATAATGATGATTGAAGTTAATGGTTGTTCCAATAAATAGCTCTAACATCCCTGCTAGAAAATGGCCTACTAACAGCATTAATGTCTGGTAACTGATGGTTTTTCAATCAACATTTATTGAAATAAAATTTTATACAATAAACCCAGTCAAGTAACCAATGTTTATAACAATCCCTACTGACACTCTTTAGTGAATTAGAATACGTTGTCTACAGATGGAATCCTTGAGGTAGCTTTCAGTCAGTACAGCACATACTGGAGAAATGCCAGGATAAATAAAATTCTTGCCGTAATTTTCTTACAGTAAAATAAGAGAAATTACCTATAGACCTCAGATTATCTTCTATGTTAATTTGTTTACCTCCTCTAATTGAATAGAAAGTCCATGAAAGGTTGGAATTTTTGTGGATTGTATCTGCATGAATTTGTAGCACCTGGAACAGAGCCTGGAATATACCAGATACTTAATAACTATTTGTTGAACAAATGCAGTGTGATACATCAATGTAAGCATTAGAAGTTTTTGTTAATAAAATATGCCAGCTATTATTATGGGGCTACATAATATTTATTTAGGAAGGAAACGGAAATTTAAGTCTTCTTTGAAAAATTCGCAGCATGTGCACAAAAAGCTCACATCGTACTACAGAAAGAGTTTCTGTAGTATGAAACCTGTAAAACTTGACCCTCAGTGATTCATTTCAAAAGTACACTCCCTTATTAGCCTGGTTGCACATAGCTCCTGGTTCCATACAAGAACCAGCTGAATCCCATATGTCTACATCATGTTAAGGATTGTCCTTTGTGTTCAATTCCCCAGTCATCTACATATCCTTACTTCTCAATTTGTAATAACCAAATTTCAGATATTAAAGGTCATGAAGGATATAGAAAAAATATATACAACAAGGGATACCTGGAAGATGTATAGAAGCTACATTCACACAAGGGCCAACCAAAGTTCATAGGTTATCTATTCATTCTATTCATAGAATGAGTACTCTGAACAACAAATTTATTTTGAAGGTGACCTAATATACGTTTAGCATTAACCCCAACGTTTCACAAAACAAGTCTTACCTTTACCACTGGGAATATATCATTCTCCTCAACCTCTCTACCATCCCATTGTATTTTATTTTCTTTTCAAAGATATTCTCCAATCTCAGTTTCATACACTACTGGTGCAACTTGGATCATTAGTGGGGGTCCATTCTCCATCACGTGCACATAGTTTAGACACCAGCCAAGCAGTATAGCCCATTTCATAAAACAAGAACAACTTAAATCCTGTAGGAAAAATCTCATTCTGGTTCTAACCTTTCTCACTGCTACCATTATTCTTTCCCAAAAGCACGGCTGAGTTCAGTGGCATCTTCACTGGGTGGGAAAAAAAGAATAAATGAAAAGCACGTTGCAATGTAACGACTTCAGAGGGGAATTCTGGGATCCAGAAGAAGGCAGGCTGAGGTACAATCTCGTAAGGAGTTAAAGGACTCACTAAAAATACTTATTTCTTCCAATGTTGAGTTTGTGGGGAAGAAAGGACCCTGAGAACCTCTTGTGTGGAAAAGGGAAGTAGCAACTGTCATCTGAACCAGTGAAGCCATACAAACAAATTCTCCCCCCAGAAGTGAAAAATGGCAGCCCTCCTCCATCAAGGGCTTCCTGGGGACTCAGAGGTCTCATTAGTGCTCCTGAGTCATGGCCAGGGGAGGACAAATGAGGAGAGCTCAGCAGGTGCTCCCTGGAGAGCTGCTACCTCCTTTTCAACATGGTCATTTATTTTCATCACTCAATGGAATTTATTTTCTCCATATTTTTTTGTGTAAAGGAACATAATCAGAGGTCGGCCATCTCTGAACATCCCAGACTGTAGCCCTAGAAGCAACCACTGTGTTATTGTTTCCTTGTAGATTCTTTCAGAAAAGGCCTGTGTAAATACACGTATGATTCATTCATTCTAAGGACAGTATTGACCCCCCCCCCAAAGGGCTAAAAATCATCTCAGGAGGTGGAGAAAGCAGAAAAAAAGATCTTGGCCTTTATGCATAAAGTATAGACAATATAGCACAAATTCTCTGTATCTGTGGCATTAAAATTTTATTAGAGCAAAAATGTCTCAGACATTTGCTTAGGGAAGTTTTAGTAAAACATAGGCTGAGAAACACTGATATGATGCCACATATTTTGGTAGATATAAATGGTAACATGCTATCTAGACTCCCTGTTCTTTTTTTTCTCTGCTTTTTGGGTTACACCTGGTGATACACAGGGGTTACTCCTGGCTCTGTGCTCAGGAATTACCCCTGGCGGTGCTCAGGGGACCATATGGGATGTGGAGAATTGAACCTGGGTTGGCTGCGTGCAAGGCAAACGCCCTACCCACTGTGCTATTGTTCCAGCCTCCAGGACTCCCTGTTCTTAAAGGCAGCAGGTAGCTGAACAAGAACTTAGCCGTGGGTTACAAATCATGATTGGAATCCATATTCCAATACCTAGCAATTGTGGAAAGTTGACCAAGTAACTAAATGTACTCCTGCTTGATCTTGTTTTCTATAAAATAGAGATAATAAGAGTAGGGGCTTCTTGGGATAATTGTGAATACTAATTAACAGGTAAAGCACTTAGAATAGTGTCTAGCATATGATAGATGCACTTTAATTGCTTTCTGCATTGTGATTTTTACACTTGAATGTGTATTTTGGAAATTATTCTCTGTTTCATTTTATGCTATTTGCTAGATTTTTATTTTACTAGTGTTTTGTGTTGAAGTAATATTGCATTAGAATATTAAATAAATTCCACATGTTCATCATTAAAAATCATGAACCCCTGAGCACTGTCAGGGACAATCTTTAGCATAGAGCCAGGAACAGCATCTAAGCATTACTGGGTCTCTCTCTCTCTCTCTCTCTCTCTCTCTCTCTCTCTCTCTCTCTCTCTCTCTTCCCCCTTCCTCTCCCTCTCTCATCATCATCATCATTATCCTACGTTGTTTATTACTGAAAGTCCAATTCTATCCTTACCCAGACAATCAGCTGCTTTTTCCTTATTTCCTCCTTTCTCCTTTCCCTTCTGGTTACCACAAATTTATATTAAACTCCAAAAGTTTTATTTTTTGCTTAATTTAGTTCTTCCAGTTGTTAATTTTTGTCTAGTGACCGCATTGTATTCCCTTGTAACTGTATCAGAGTTTATTTAGAATAGGAATCAGAAAATGATAGCCCACAAATCTAATCCAGTAGGGCACTTATTTTTAAATTGCTTGCTTGTAAATCAAATGTTAAGGGAACACAGTCATGCCATTACTCTGTATACTGTCTGTGAATGTTTCATTTGATAGTGCTAGCAAAGATTTAGTGTGAAAAGTGTGAAATATTTGTTATCTGGCCCTTTATAGAAAAAGTTTGTTGACCCTTAATTTACTAACTTTTCTTCTCAAGGACTCAGTTTGAAAGTTAGGTCATTTTTCTGCTATATAAAATACCAAGCAATGAATATTCTTGAACATACATTATTGAGAATACATTAGTAAATTATCTAAAAAAATTCTGAGAATGGGTTTCTTGGTTCAAAGGATATGCATATTTTTAATGTAGACATTTCCAATTCCTTGCTCAGAGGTTATAACAAGTTATACTCTCACCAGGAGAGTATGAGATTTTCTTTTATCACTCACTTTGTTTATAGGCAGGTCATTTGAATGTATTAATTTTATTATAAGTCCGATATTTTTGCGTTTTTGTAATGTCTTAATAAATGACCTTTTAATGCAAGCAAATCTAGGAGCAGGGGAATTGAGCAGGTGGTAGAGCATATGCGTAACATGTGCAAGATCCAGGTTCAATCACTGCTGACACGTGGGTGCATCTAGCATGCAGTGTGTAACCCCTACTTAAAAAAATTAAAACGAAAAAGTCACTGTCCTTCCATTGCTCATCGATTTGCTCAAGCAGGCCCAATAACATCTCCGTTGTGAGACTTGTTGTTACTGTGTTTGGCATATTGGTCAAGGGTAGCTTGCCAGGCTTTGCCATGGGGGTGAGATACTCTCAGTAGCTTGCTGGGCTCTCTAAGAGGGGCAGAGGAATCGAACTTGAAACCAGTTCGTTGGGGCTCGCCACATGCAAGGCAAAAGCCCTATGCTATGCTATAACTCCAGCCCCAAAATCTGTCACTGCTGGAAAATGGGGAGAGTGGACCAAGGACAGGGCTGGGAGCTGGAGCCCACCCCCCCTCCGCCCCATCCAAAGTCTATCAACTCCAGGACTCAAATTCTGGTGCTGCCCGTTTGGGCCTAGAGAGGAAGTTGTCATCGGCTCATCCTTTGGCGCCCCTGCCTCTGCCCAAAGGAGGGGGAAGTACAGGCCTGCACCCCGTCCCAGGAGAAAAAGTAAACAAAAACAAGTAAAATGAAAAAGTAAATTGTAACTGTCATGTATTGTGTTAAAAGACTTTACCCTTTTTAACAACTTATGCGAGTGACATAGTGTTATCCCTATTTTATAAATGAGGCAATAGGCTCAGAGAATTTAAGTAAATTTAGAAAGACCAGAGACATAATCTGGGGTTAAGAGGATAAGTCTGAAGCTGAATGACAATTCCACCACAAACACGTTTTGTTTGTTTGTTTATTTGGGATTTATTTTAGGGAGTGGGAAACATAGGTTGAGATGCTCAAGGATTACTCCTAGCTCTGCACTGAGTAATCACTCCTGGCAGTGCTTGGGGGAGGACCATATGGGATGTCGGGGTCCAAGTAAGGGTGACCATATGCAAGGCTAGTGCTTTACCCACTGTACTATTGCTAGGGCCACCCTCCCTGCCTCACCATACCCTTAACTGTGTAAACCTGGAAATCATTCTTCTGTATGCCTGAGTTTCCTTAATAAAAATATGAGAACTACAACAGTACCCTTAGTGTGATGCTGAGAAATCAGGAAGGTATTAAATTAGTTAGAAATAATGAAGGCACAGTTACAATCCAGATTTTTCTGATTAAAATAGACACGCTTAAATATTTAAGCTAATTCTCTAGTGATAATGTATAATGATTAATAGCTTTGTGTTTGCTGGATGAAGAGATATGCATTTCCTTATTGTTAAAACCAGCTCCTGGAAGAGAACAGTGCAGTCTCCTGCCCCCTTTGTGTTTGCTGGATGAAGAGATATACATTTCCTTGTTGTTAAAAACCAGCTCCCGGAAGAGAACAGTGCAGTCTCCTGTCCCCGTGCCTGGCTGTCCTCGCCAGGGCCCCTTGGAGGGGAGCGGGTTGAGCTTTCCTCCCTGCCCTGACCAGGGCTCCGGCAGCCGAAGACCTCCAGGACCAGCCACCACCATGCTGAGACCACTCTCCGCACACATGAAGGTACCGGCAGAGGAACAAAGGCACGTGGGGCCCAGGGCTGAGATCTCCAAGCCTACTGGGATCAGGGCTGAGCATCCGCCACCCAGATCCTCCGAATTCCAGTAGGCGGGGGTCACACCCACCAACTGGCCCCTGGCGCCGTGTAATCCCATCAACGGCCAAGACTCAGAGACTATAAAACCCAGCTCCTGGAAGTGCGCGGCCACATTCATGGCCTCACAGCATCTTATTATGACATCTTATTATCTCATTACTACTTTGAACAAACTGACAGGCTACCAAATGTAACCTGCCCACATGGCAGAGTCTGGCAAACTCCCCATGGCATACCCAATGTGCCAAATACCAGTAACAATGATGGGTCTCATTCTCCTAAAGAGCCTTGAATATAGCACTTTCTTAAAAATCTCAGGGCTAGGATAAAGGGGATGTTACTGGGGCCTGCTCGAGGCAATCGACAAATAACAGGATGGTCGTGATTCGTGATTGTTAGAGATTTTGTAAATAGGTATAAAAATCTATCGATTGCTGAAAAGATTTAAGTATAGGACCATGACACCCAAGCCTGAGCATGTCACAACTGTCTTTGTCACAACTATTTGGAAATGCTGGAATATGAAGTCATTCAGAGTAAAGACTGACAAATAAATACAAAATCTGTTTAATCCTCCAAGCATTTCAGCTCATTTCCAACTTAAATAACACAGACAGTACAGAATTAGCTTCTAAAAAGACACATCTAAGATCGCTTTTCAAAATGTTTTGTATCTACACACAAATATATTTTCTTGTTCACTTTTTTAATGGAGCTGGCTCTCTCACAGGACAGTATCTGAACCAATTAAGCAATAAATCAATTCATGTTTATAAAGCACCTGTGTGCTCTAAACCATGTACCTCATATCCAAAATACAACAGTAAGCAAAGCTGACAAATTTTCCATCCATATAGAATCTAGCATGGCACTATCTGAGAGAAATTTCTGCAATGATAAATATTCATATCTCCATTGTTCGATAAATATCCACCAGCCACATATGGCTATTAAGTAATTTTAATCTGACCACTATCATTAAGGAGAGCAAATTTTACTTTTAGTTAATTCCAGTTCATTTCAATCAAAATATAATTAGTCACATGTGACTAGAAGCTCTCATATTGGGCAATGAAACGCTAATGGGTCATTCTAGATTTTATGCAGATTTTCAATTGTTGAAAAAGAACATTATTAAGCACACAGTATGTAATCATTTATCACATGAGGAAATTAATTACTGGGCTCCAATGTTCTTTTGAAGGATTATTGGGTAACCCAAGGCTAAGTTCACTGAATTTAACCAGATATGAATTGTGGAGTCCCTAATAGATGAAGGCAAGAATGGAATCAAAGTAACCCCTTCATCAATAGTTCATAGGTTGTCAATCATCATTATGGTGTCTCACCAACCCAACAGAAATGTTTCGTTTTGTCCTCATAATACTTTAGAATTATTTTGAGCTAATGTACAGCATTTCAGACTTCAGAAAATTCAGAAGTCCTGACATTTCTCCTGCAATAGTTGACAAGAGGTATGAAGCTGTTGATCCTTTTGATGATGACCTGACCTTTCCACGTAGATGAAAGTCCTCACCATTTCCCAGACTCTTCCTTCTTGCTCCTTTCACTCATCACCCTGCCTAGCCCCAAGATGTGAGTGAGTCTATCACAGCTTGTCCAGGGCTTTGGTTTATCCTTAGCTGTTTTCCTCAGACTTACTCAGATATATGTGTATATTTTTGTGCACATATATGCACACTACTTCATTCATTAATATTTGGGGGCCTGGGGCACACCCTGTCATGCTCAAATGTTACTTCCAGTTCTGTTATTGAGATGACTTCTGGCAATAATCAAGAAACTATATGCAGTTCTAGAGATCCTACTCAGGTTTATTATGTACAAAGCAAGCACCCTACTAGCCACAAATCTTGAATTTTCTCAGCAATTCCCTGTTGCATTCACTGATTTGTCCCTGTCTTTTGCTCCAGACAAGAATTTCCTCAAGGGAAGGACTAGTGGCTTATTTAACTTCATTCCTTCAAATCCTAGCATGGGACCTGGTGAGTGAATAGATGAATTCTGAAAGATCCATGACCATTCCAGGTCTCCTAACTGGTACTGTAAAACAGTTTTAGTCCACTTCTTCCTGGTGTCCATGAAAGACCCTAAAGTCTTTCAACTTCCTCATGGATATTCTCTTCTTCTTTGCCTCTCTTCCCAGTTTTATTTACTTCTAAAATTGGCAGAGAAAAAAAAAGAATAACAGTAATACTATTGTAGCCATGTTACTTCAACTGCAATAAATTGACATTATTAATATTTTAATTTTAGTCAGAGTGATTTATAATAATATTAATGATAGGGCATTGGGCACACAAAGTTAAAACACTTCATTACCCACCACAAAGTCCACCACCCCGTCCCTGTCAACCCACTCTACCCAGACCCCTCCACTATAGTAAAGTCAGTGCTATAGATCAATTCTCAGGTTCTATTGCCTTTGACCATTTGTTTTTCTCTTACCATGTTTCTTTATATTCCATATAGAAGAAAAATTGATCTCTATTTGTCCCTTCCTTATGACTAACTTCACTCAGCATGATGCTTTCCAGTCCATCCACCTGGAAGCAAATTGCACGATGTATTTCTTTTCTTTCAGCCCCAAGGTCCCAAGACTATTCCAAAAATAATTTTTAATAGCAAGGAACCTCCAAAAATTCCACAGCGAGTTCACCAAACCACCAACCTCTGAGTCATCGTGTTTCCATTTCCGCACAGACAGCCCCCACATCCTATAGGACCTCTCTGAAGGGTATAAAATTTAATC
Organism: Sorex fumeus; assembly: GCF_029834395.1. NCBI lineage: Eukaryota > Metazoa > Chordata > Mammalia > Eulipotyphla > Soricidae > Sorex > Sorex fumeus. The sequence goes on from NW_026606129.1 coordinate 64,980,169, forward strand.
TTTATTCTCCCCTGTTCCCTTCATCTCTGGCACAGATTCTTAGTTTTGATCATTATTATGGATTAGTTACTTCATCCTTAATCCAATTCCCAATAGTTCTCACACTACACCAATCCATTTTTCACTGTAGTCCCAACTCCACTTTAACACATGGGAAACATTCTACAATTCCCCATTGCCTTAAGAATAAACATCATTCTTCCATGCATGGCATGGAGCGCCACATTTCAGCTTCTCACCCACTCTTTCCAGTCCCAAGGGTCTCCTTTCCACTCTTCAAAACTTTTCACCTTCTGTTTTCTCTGTCTAGAAAACTTCTCCTCAGTTCTTCACAAGACTAACACACTGCTTAGGACTCAGTTCCAATGTCCTTAGATAAACCACCTCTGATGACCCAACTTTTCAGCAGAACTTAGTTGTCTTATACAAAAATATTTAATTCCATACTAGTCTATAATGACTGCTTGTCCATAATTTCCTTAATCATTAATTTTCATATTTTTGTTGCCTATACAATCTACTAATATGTAAGCATCATAAACACAAGTCCTTGACATCATGACTGATCCACAGTGGGCACCCATTACGTATTCAATTACTGAATTTCCAATTGGACAGATGAGTATTTTTATAAAAAATTTATTCTAACTTATGAAACCATTAAAAATCGTTACAAAAGTGTTCTGTTGTGACACTTTCAAAAGTAACACTTGTTATAAATTAGGTGTTTGAGAATAAATTTCAAATTATATAAAGTGGTAAGAATTCCTGCTGATAGTTATATCAGTTATGGTTTGTCTAGATAACTGACATATGACTTAATATAGATTACAAATAACTGAAGCATCACTTAATCTTTCTTTGTACTTTTTCAATACTTTGGGCTCCCAGAAACCCACAAAAGATTTGGCAACTTGTTTATAGTGGTAGTAGGATTTTCTCAAATGGACATGCCGTGTAACAATAAATCATCGTGACAGGTGCTAAAAAGTTCAGAGTAACACGATGATGCCCTCTTTTCTGAAGACAAAGCTCAGAAGCTAATATATTTTGTTAGGGAAATAAAAATCCTCAAAATAGATTCTTCAATGTGTTAATATCACTGCTGAACTCAAGACTAGATAATTCTGTTTACAAATTGATTATCTTATTTGTATCTGTCCAATTTAAAATATGCCACTGAGAAGACATATTATCAGTTATTTTTGAGTTCTATAAGAACAGTTTTATCACCATGATATTTTTCTGAATTCCCATGAGCACTTATGGTGAGAAGGAGATCCAACACAGAGTAAAACAAAAGTTCTTTTAAAAAGTAAATATTGCTGGTGTGCTGGGAATCCACGCTGCTCCAGGTTAAATCACATGGCTTTCAACATAGACCAGTGGAAAATCATGTTATATTTTACTTTTTCAGAACAGATTAGTCTCACACTCAGGCACTAGCATAGAAAATGCTTCCATTGGGTTTGAAACATTATATGTTGGAAACAAATAGAGAAAAAAATAGAGGTCTGCCTCAAGGTTGGGCATGCCGTTCCCAGAGAAGGCAAGAGTTGAGATAAAAGCAGATGAAACAATAGCAGGGAAAGGGCTGATCCTCAGGTCAGAGGAAATTCTGTCACAGCAGCTCTACCAGGATAATAGAGATTACTGCAAATACTCCGAGATATTGAACTAAGCAGTGATTATGATACATTTTCCTCTCTGGTGCATAGAACACAGCTCATTAGAAATCCAGCAACAGCCACACAGGCCTGGAGAGAGGTGAGGAACCATTACTCTGTCATGTCTTTCCTAGGCGTATGTATTTTTTAGGAAGGAATTTCTTTTTGGTTTTTTTTTTTTGGAGGGGGGTATCACACACCCAAATATTACTCCTGGCTCTGCATGCAGGAATTACTCCTGGCGGTTGTGGGATGCTGGGGATTGAACCCAGGTTGGCTGTATACAAGGCAAATGCCCAATCCATTGTACTATCACTCTAGCCCTAAGCATAGATTTCTATCTTGATTCTATTTTATTTTCTTGGGTACTTTAGACCATCTTGATTCTATATGAAGAATTTTTATAGGGTTTTATATTCTTTAATTTGGGGGGGGCAGGGAGGGTGAGGGGTTAAGGGTAGAGGGTGGGGCCACATCTAGCAATGCTCAGAGCTTACTGACTCTGTGTTCAGGGATCACTCCTTGGGGACATTAGCAATGACAAAGATCAAATCCAGGTTCGCTCTATGCAAGGCAAGTGTCTCAGCCGCTATGATATCTCTCAGACACCACATGGGATTTTTCTCAAGAAAAAAAATTACACAGCTAATTCAGACTATGGAGTTTATAGCCAACGGAAGGAAGGAAACTGGCAGCTGAAACAGAAGAATAAGAGGAAATTTTTTCACTATATCCCTTTTATGTGTTTGATGTAATTCATGAAATATATTATTTATTAAATATTTAAAAAATAAAATTTGAACATAGTAAAACCCTTTCAGATACCTTAGAAAGTCTTTTCTCAGAGTCTCTTCCTGTTTGTCCCCAACGTGGCACCTGGTTTTCTCCTCCCAGGTCAGTCATTATTCGAACTCAGGACTCCGCTTTCCCTGCACATGCGCCCCAGACATCCTCTCGGAACCTGGGCTGTCCACCATCCCTGAGCCTCTTTCTGTTCATTCCCAATGCCACGCCCAGTTTTCTCCTTCTCCCAGGTTGTACCCCCCAAACACACCAGGTACCCATAGGGGGCGTGGCCACTTCAGAAGTGGTCATGGTCTCTGTAGAAGTGGGCGTGGCCTAATTTTGGGCCCCAGGTAAATTACTCATACCCAGCAATCTTGTGTAACATCTCAGTCTCCATACCACCACACCAACATGAAGAAACAACGCAAATCCCCACCACGAGAGGAGGACGAGAAAAGAGTCCAAAAGCCTCGTTAGATGTTACCCACTTAAGGGAGCTCTTTGATAAAGCATTTAGATACAAAGTAATGAATATGTTCAATGAACTCAATGAAACAGTGAGACAGTTATCCAGTAAATTAAAGGAGGGTATGAAAGAACCAATTGAGAAAATACAGGAAATGAGAGCAGAAATTGGAAAGCAACACACAGAAATGTCACAAATAAAAGATTCGGTAGATGAAATAAATACTCAGTGTGTGCCCTCAACAGTAGAATGACCACAGCTGAAGACAGAATCAGTGAGCTGGAAGATGAGCTGCAAGAAGCCTGCAGGCAACAACAAACAACGGCAAGAGACCTCAAAATGGCTCTAGAGAGAATCAGAATCCTAGAGGAGGATTCCAAGAGGAAAAACATTAGAATCATTGGAGTACCCGAAGGACTGGGAGACAACCCCAATGACAAAGGATATTCAAAGCATTGGTTGAACTCCACAAGAAGAAAACATCCACCCCCATCAAAAAATGGGGCTACGAAATGAACAGAAACTTTCTCGAAGAAGAAATCCGAATGGCTAAAAGGCACATGAGAAAATGCTCTACATCAATAATCATCAGGGAGATGCAGATCAAAACAACAAAAAGAAATCATCTCACGCCACAGAGACTGGCCCACATCCAAAAGAAAAAGCAACAGGTGTTGGCATGGATGTGGCGAGAAAGGGACCCTCCTTCACTGCTTGTGGGAATGCAGACTGGTTCAGCCTTTTTGGAAAACAGTATGGACGATTCTCAAAAAATTAGAAATTGAACTCCTATTTGACCCAGCAATACCACTTCCGGAAATATCCTTGAGAGGCAAAAAAAAGTACAATAGAAATGACATCTGCACTTCTATGTTCATTGCTGCACTGTTCACACTAGCCAAAATTTGGAAAAACCAGAGTGCCTGAGAACAGATGACTGGTTAAAGAAACTTTGGTACATCTATACAATGGAATACTATGTAGCTGTTAGAAAAGATGAAGTCATGGAATTTACGTACAAGTGGTTCTACATGGAAAGTATCATGCTAAAGTGAAATGAGTCAGAAAGAGAGGGACAGACATAGAAGACTGCATTCATCTGGGTAATATAAAGTAACAGAATGGGAGTCGAACACCCAAGAATAGTTGAGATAAGTACCAGGAGGTCTGTTCTAGGGCTTGGAATCTGGCAGCACATGCTGGGGGAAAAGGAAGCTCAGATAGTGAAGGGAACACCAAGTAAAATATGTTCGGAGGACTTGCTGAAAGTAGACTATAGACCGAACACGATGGCCACTCAATACATCTATTGCAAGCTACAACACCCTAAAGGAAAGAGTGAGCAAAAGGGAATGTCCTGCCACATGGCGGGGTAGGGTGGAGGGATGGGGGGAGAGCTACTGGGATCACTGGTGGTGGAGAATGAGCACTGATAGAAGGATGAGTACTCGATCATTGTATAACTGAAACCCAAGCACAAAACTTTGTAAGTCTACAACTGTACCTCATGGTGTTTCACTAATTAAAAAAATAAAAACAAATTAAAAATAAAAAGTAAGTCTTTTCTCTTCATAAACTACAATTTTGGGCTGGAGCGATAGCACAGTGGGTAGGGCTTTTGCCTTGCAAGTGGCCAACATGGCCGACCCGAGTTCGATTCCATTCCTCTGCCCCTCTCGAAGAGTCTGGCAAGGTACCAAGAGTATCTCACCTGCACAGCAAAGCCTGACAAGCTACTCGTGACGTATTTGATATGCCAAACACAGTAACAAGTGTCACAATGGAGACGTTACTGGGCCTGCTTGAGGAAATCAATGAACAATGGGAGGACAGTGACAGTGACAGTGACAGTGAAGCTACAATTTTAGTAAAATTGTAGTGAACAGGCACAGAGAGAGAATACAGCGATGAAGACACTTGTTTTGCATGCAGCTGACCTTGGTTCATCTTCCAGTATCATCTATTATCCCTGAGCACAGAGCCAAAAGGAATAAGATCTGAGCACACCAGGTATAGTCCAAACCACTGCCACTGCCACCCCAAAATTTTTAGTGTTAATGAGATTTTCTTTGACAATTCCTTCAGTAATCAATTCCTTCTGTTTTTCCTTCAAATCTGCAAGTATATTTTCATGGAGTTAAACATTATCACTGATTCTTTCCCTCCGGGAATTAAAATTCTCAATTAAGAACCCAAGGATTAGCCAGATTTCTCTCTTAGTGAGTGGTCGATAACTAGCAATAACAAAGCTTTAGTGTGATTAATGTTCTGTGTTAATTGGTGGGATAACAAGCATCGACTTTACATATATGTGTGTGTTGGCTGCTACACTGCAATTTCATGACATTTTTTATTCATGAGACGCTTTATATTGCTCTAGTTATCATTGGAACCAGTTTCTCTCTCTCAAATAAACATGAGAAAGTTCTATATAATAACAATCACCAATTTAAATTAAGGGCTTTCACTTTTCCCCATTATAATATAAGAAAATTAAAATGAAGTCCAATAAATTGTTGAGCATTCTCCTCCAAAAATTTAATTTAAAAAGAATTTAATTTCATCTACACCAGACCAGAAGTCAAATGATTTGGGTCATCTGCTAACAACTTCCCTGGATAGACCCTTGACAAAGTCACTGTTTCCAAATGACTTTGCTAATGCCTTGTCAAAGAGAAGAAAAACACTGAGCTAGTGAATCCTCTGCATTGCCCATAGCCTGGGACTCAGTTCCTGCTGACATCCGAATAGAAAATACAAATAACAATGGCAGGGATTGGAGGGATTACAAAAGAATGAAGCTCAGGCCTCATGTGGGAGATAATGAGTTTTATTTCTGGCACCACATGACCCTCCACATTCACAAGAAGACCCTGAGTCCCCAAACACTGCTGTGGAGCAACCCCCGTCCTCATCCACCTCCCCAAAAAATCCCAAGGGCAAAAAAAATATTTTATTTTAAAGAGACCCCAAAAATTGCATTGCGCAAAGTATGATGTGTGGGAGGGTTGAATACTACTATATACGAATTGCATTTCCTGAAACTTTTTTAAAAATAAGTTTTATTGGATTGTGAGATTGTACTGTGAGATACAGTTACTAACTTGTATAATTATGTTTCAGTCATACCATGCTCAAGCACTCATACCTCTGCCAGTGCACATTTTCCACCAACATTGACCCTAGTGTCCCTCCCACCACCCCTACCCCATCCCATTCCCTGTCTCCATGGCAGGTACAATCCTTCTTATTCTCTCTCTCCAATTTTGGGTGTTACAATTTGCAATACAGGTACTAAGAGGCCATCGTGTTTGGTCCTTAGTCTACTTTCAGCATGCATCTCCCATCCCAGGCAATCCCTCCAATCATCATTTACTAAGTAGTTCCTTCTCCATCCTACTTCCTTTTCCTCCAGCACATGGGGCCAGCTTCCAAACCATAGCATGATCCTTCTAACCTTTGTGTCTACTGTCGTTGGGTGTCTGTCTCATATTATGCTACTTTATATTCCATGAATGACTTCAATCATTCAATGTCTGTCCCTCTCTTTCTTACTCATTTCTCTTAGCATGGTACCCTCCTTGTCCATTCATTTATAGCAAATTTCATGATTTTATCTCTTTAAACAGCTGTATAGTATTCCATTGTGTAGATATATCAAAGTTTCTTTAACCAGTCTTCCTTTCTCGGCACTTGGGTTTTTTTCAGATTCTGGCTATTGTAAACAGTGCTGCAATAAACATACAATTGCAGTTGTCATTTCTACTGTGTTTTTTGCATCTCTGGGACATATTCCCATAAGTGGTACTGCTGGGTCATATAGAAGCTCAATTTCTAGTTTTTTGGGAGTGTCCATATTGTTTTACAAAAAGACTGGTCCAGTTGGCTTTCCCACCAACAATGAATGAGAATCCCTGTCTCTCCACATCTGCACCAACACTGGTTGCTCTTGTTCTTATTGATTCATGCTAGTTTCTATGGAATAAGATTATATCTCATTGTTGTTTTGATTTGCAACTCCCTGATGATTTGTGATGTAGAGCATTTTTTCATGTGCCTTTTGGCCATTTGAATTTATTTATTGAGAAAGTTTCTGTTCATTTCTTCTCCCCATTTTAATGGGGTTTGAGGGTTTTTTTCTTGTAAAGTTCCACCAGTGTCTTGTATTTTTTCCCATTCTGTTGGCTCTTTCTGTATTTTAGTCTCTGTTTTTTTTGAGGTGCAGAAGCTTCTTAGTTTTATGTAGTCCCATTTGTTTATATTTGTTTCTACTTAATAATAAAAAGGTTAATAAAAAATCAGTGGTGTTTTATCCTTGAAGGTGCCTTTAGCTTCAATATCATGAAGGGTTCTGCCTACATTTTCCTCCATGTACTTTATGGATTCAGGTCTGATATGGAGGTCTTTAACCCATTTGGATCTGACTTTTGTGCTTGACATTAGAAAGAGGTCTGAGTTCATTCTTTTGCATGTAGCTATCCAGTTTTCCAGAACCACTTGCTGAAGATGCTTTCCTTGAGCCACTTCACATTTCTTGCTCCTTTACTAAAGATTAAGTGATCGTATATTTGGGAGGCTGTGTCAGAATATTCAACTCTGTTCCATTGGTCTGCAAGTCTGCTGAGACTTAAATCTTTACCTATCTTTGAGAGTGTACTGGCTATCAACATAGAGGCAGTAAGAAGAATACTACAGGAAAGCCAAGACAATCCTAATGCAAAACATTATGAAATCCCAAAAACATAAGCATACAGAAAGGGGGTTATAAAAATGTAGATGTAGGAATAAAAGCTGTTAGAAAGAGAATGTCATGATCACAATCATCCTGTTGTTCATCGATTGCCTCGAGCAGGCACCAGTAACGTCTCCTTCGCCCTAGCCCTGAGATTTTCAAAAGTGCCATATTCAAGGCTCTTTCAGGGTTAGGAGAATGAGATCCATCATTGATCACTTGACTTCCCGTTAATCGTCGATTTGCTCAAGCGGACGCCAGTAATGTCTCCATTTGTTCCTGTCGTGTGCTAGTGTATTCCAATGGCATCTGTTTGTTCTAGGAACACGAAGAGCCTCAAACCGATTGTTCATGATCTTGATGAAGAAGTCTGACCATCTGGTAGGTAGGCGGCCACACGGTCTTTTGACATCCCGTGGAATCCAGTCAGTAATGGCTCTAGTCCAGCGGTCTTCTCTAAATTTCATTACGTGACCAGCCCATCTGATTTTTGACGCCTTGGCAAATGAGACAGCGTCCCTGATTCTTGATTGTTGATGGAGGTCGAAACACCGGATTCTTTCTCTCATTTGAGTTAAACGTGATACTCCAAGCATAGCTCTTTAATTCCTCTTTGGGAGGAGACGCAAATAGAGTTTGCGTAGGCCCAGGTCTCTGAGGCGTATGTTAATGCAGGAAGAAAAGTGGAATCAAAGAGATGTGCCCGGAGCCGGAGGTTCTTCGTCCTCTTAGCTATTTCTTCGACGCTCTTGAAGGCATTCCAAGCCGCTCTTTTCCTCCTGCGCAGCTTGGGTGCAGGTCATTTGTCATGTTGACTTCTCGAGCTAGGTACACATAACTGTTGCATTCGGAGACAGTCGTTCTGTTGAGAGCGAATGGAGCATCAGGAAAGAGGCTGTTTCTCATAAACATTGTCTTCGTAAGATTCAGCTGTAATCTGACCTTTCCACACTCACGGTTGAAGCTGACCAGCATTTGTGCCGCTTGGCTAATGTTTGGTGTTATTAGAACAATGTCATCAGTAAAGTGGAGGTGGTATAGTTGCCGACCATCTATCTTCACTCACATTCCTTCCCATTCCAGTCGTCGCATGATGTTCTTGAGGGTGGCACTGAAGAGTTTCGGTGAAATGGTATCACCCTGCTGAACCCCTCTCTTGACATGGATGATTACTTCTTTGTAGAATGAGTGAGATCCTGGTAGTGAATCTGTAATACAGCTCACGGAGGATCCTGATGTATTGAGTTTGAATGCCCTGATTGGCTAGGGCTTCAATGACTGCTTCCATCTCAAAAGAATCAAAGACCTTCTTTAAATCAATGAACATCAGACAGAGCAGCATCTTGAACTCCCGAGAAACCTTAATGAGCTTGGTTATCATGTGGATATGGTCAATGGTGCTGAATCCTTTGCAGAACCCAGCTTGCTCACATGGTTGTCCTTCATTTAGTGTTCTGCCAATCCTATTTAGGATGACTCGAGTGAACAACTTGTAGATGACAGACAATAGGCAGATCTGGCGATAGTTTCCAATGTCGTGGACGTCACCCTTCTTGTACAGTAGTCCTGCTGCTTTTCCATTGGGACGGAACCTTGCATTCAGACAGGTAGCATGTGAAGAGCCGAGCCAGCATATTGATGAGTACTGAGGGCAGGTTCTTCAGGTGTTCAGGTCTGACCTTATCTGGGCCGGGTGCTGTTCGTTTCTTTACTAACGAAATGGCGTGTCAGATTTCGGAAGGGAGAACATTGGGAACGACACATCCATTATGTGAATTTGGTATGTTGGCAGGTGGACATGGCTATCGAAGAGATCCGAGTAGAAGTTATGGATAATCTTCTCCATTGTCCTTCTGGAAGATGTGATAGATCCATCAGGAAGTCGGAGGGCAGTCATCTTGGTCTTGTAGTTGGCGAAGGACAGGTGGGCATTACGAATACTTTTCCAGGCTTCTGCCGCATCTACCAGCACTTCTGCTCTTCTCTTTTTGAGGTCTTCCTTGATCGCATCTCTGCACTGCTTTGCGAGCTCAGACATTGGCTTGCGGTTGCCTGAGGCATGTGCCAAACCATGTTGGCAAATAAGCTCAAGAGTTTTCGAAGACAGGTGTTTTTTGTGGCTATCTCTCTCTTGGTGTTCCTCGCACAATCATGGAGGTTCTAAACCAGTTGATTGTATTCCTCGTCAATGTTGTCAACGATGGCATCTTTCCATGTTGCTGCAATAGTGCCAAAGTGCTTCCAGTTGGTGGTAGTTCTGGGAGTTCTCTTCTTAAACTTTGCAGCCCTTTCTCCCCACTCTGTGAAGTAGAATTTTGCATGAAGGAGACAGTGATCTGATCCCGTTCTGAATTTTGGGACAACAGCAACATTGGTCAAGCAAAACCATCTATTGAATATGATGTGGTCTGTTTCGTTGTGAATCGTCCACTGGGAGACTCCGATGTCCAATGTTTAGATTCAGCCTTCTGGAACCTTGAGTTACCATGGATGGTCTTCGTCGACATGATGAACTCAGACAGTTTCTCACCGTGTTTGTTCCATTCTATGCCATGTGTCCCGATGTGAAGTTCTTCAGCTGATCTTCTCGGTCCTATCTTGGCATTAAAATCACCCACAATGATCTTGTAGAAGGTGTGGTCTTCTTTATAGAACTTCTCCAGCTCCATGTAGAACTTCTCAATTTCTCCTTCATCATAATTGGATGTTGGTGTGTAGACAACAAAGATAGAAACTGCTGGCAGTGAGCCACATCTATTCAAATGTAAACGTACGATTCAGGTTGTTAGGCATTTGAATGAATCAATGCTCATGGCCAAGTTTGTGTTGACAAGGACACCTACACTTCCGACACCTCTTTTATCGCATGTTCCAAGGATCAATTCTTCTCCAGTGTCGAAAACGGCATGGTGAGATTCGTGCCTTCTTGTCTCGGTCAGACCAATGATGTCGTACTTGATCTTTCGCGTTTGTACCATCAGGTCCTCGATGGGCGCAGCTGATGCTAGTGTATGTGCATTGAAAGTACAGACGATCATTTTTGTCTTCCTTCGTTGTGGCAGCCTAGTTCTGCCTTGAGATTTTATCAGCCTCTCCTTTCTCATTGGAATTCTTCTTAATGCTGCCATATTGGTGACACCTTCAGGGTCAGGGGAATGAGACCCATTGTAATTACTGGTTTTGGCATATCGAATACACAAAGGATAGCTTGTGAGGCTCTGCCTTGCAGGTGGAATACTCTCAGTAGCTTGTCAGGCTCTCGGAGAGGGATAGAGTCTTTTGGGGTGGCCTCTAATCGCCCTTGTAGGTGTTACCATGGTTCAAACCATATTTGAAACCTATCAAATATGGTATGGCAATTCTGGAAGATGGGTATTTAGATCCATCATTGTTATTGGTATTTGGCATATTGGGTACGCCATGGGGAGTTTGCCAGACTCTGCCGTGTGAGAAGATTACATTCAGTAGTTTGCCAGGTTGTCCAAAGTAAGAATGAGATAGTAAGATGTCAGACGGTCGCGAATGCGGCCATGCACTTCCGGGAGCTGGGCTTTATAGTCTCTGGGTCTTGGACGTTGATGGGATTACACAGCGCAGGGGGGGGGGGGGGGGTGGAGAGCAATTGGTGGGTGTGACCCCTGCCTACTGGAGGATGGAGGATCTGGATGGAGTCGATCCAAGCAGGCTTGGAGAGCTCAGCCCCAGGACCTGCATGCCTTTGTTCCTCTGCCAGTACCTTTATGCGTGTGGAGAGTAGTCTCAGCATAGTTGTGGCTGGTTCTGGAGGTATTTGGCTGCTGGAGCTCTGCTTGGTGCAGGGAGGGATACTCAACCCGCACCCCTTCAAGGGACCCCGGCAAGGACAGCCAGGTGCGGGGGCAGGAGAGTCTATGCTGTTCTCTTCTGGGAGCTGGGTTTTATAGTCTCTGGGTCTTGGCCGTTGATGGGATTACACGGCGCTGGGAATGGGGAGGGCAGTTGGTGGGTGTGACCCCTGCCTACAGAAGGATGGAGGATCTGGGTGGAGGATGCTCAGACTCTCCTGCCCCCACACCTGGCTGTTCTCGCTGGGGCCTCTTGAAGGGGGGTCGGTTGAGTTTTCCTCCCCACCCCAAGCAGAACTCCAGCAGTCGAAGACCTCCAGAACCAGAAAGAGAATTTATTCAGGCATATATACATATATGCAGGCTCTAACCACATAGTATATGGAGATAGCTACAATACAGACAGAATTACAGAGGAGTTCCACAAATACAGTTCTGTAAATGCTTTCAGATCAAAAAATCAAAGAGAAGATAAATTTACTTACACTCTCTGAATATATGGTTCATGAATATATGATAAGTATTTAAAAAATTGAATGGTTCCAAGATTAAACAGACTTTTATTTATGGAAAGGTAGAGTTATTTTATTTATGGGAAGGTAGAGTTATCTTTTTTTTCCACTTGTCCTTCTAAGTATAACTATAAACTCTGGACATTGTACAAATCACTTGATCACCTGATATCCCTTTACTCATCGATTTGCTTGAGCGGGTGCCAGTAACGTCTCCATTCATCCCTGTTGCGTGCTAGCATAGCCCAATGGCCTCTGCTCATTCTAGGAACACGAAGAGCCTCAAACCGATCATTCAGGGTCTTGATGAAGAAGTCTGACCATCTTGTACGTGGGCGGCCACGCGATTATACAAATAATGAAAATAAATATAGAAGATGTCAATAAGACAAATTGTATTAGTGTATATACTCCTCAATGCAGGGCTGTGTAAATACCTTTTGCCTGGGTGACGCTAGGAGTGCTCACACATTAACGGATGTTTGAGGGCTCTCTGGGCGGCTGTCTCTCACCACCCATGTTCAGTGCTCTTGAACTGCTTCCCCACCCAGGAAAGCTGTTGCCTTGGGCCAATGAAGGAGGAATGAGAGCCAAGCTGGTTGCTGTTAGTTGATGTTACAGCCAAATAGTTGCTGTTTTTTCCATTTCTCATTTCTCCCAAACTCTCTCCACCACTTTCTCCACCTCTGGCAACAACTCTCTCCCCAACTCACAACTCTCTCTCTCTTTTAGTTCTCTCCAACTCTCTCTAATTCATTCCACAATGCTCCCGCCAACTCTCGCTCACTAACTCTGTCTCTCGCTCTGCCCACAGCTCCCACTTTGCCTCTCTTTAACTCTTTACCTCCTATAACTCTATCCCCTGTTTTCCTCAGCCACTACTTGTACCACCTCTTCTCTAACCATGCCCCACAAACCATGCTTCTCCTACACCCCCCAATCCCAAAAACTCAATCAACATGTTTTGCAAGCCTCCCTGACCATCTGCAGCCCAGAAGGGCAAATCAGCACTTAAGGTGTGTTTCTCCTCTCCTTAAACAGTGACTTCATTAACATCATAATTCTACTTCCTAATATTGCCATTCTTCATAGAATGGAGGGAAATGACTGCAAAGTTTAAGAAGAGAACTCCCAGAACGACCACCAACTGGGAGCTCTTTGGCACTACTGTAGCAATATGGGAAGATGCCGTCGTTGACATCGATGAGGAATACAATCAACTGGTTCAGCACCTCCATGATTGTGTGAAGAATGTCGAGAAAGAAAGCCACAAAAAGATGCCTGTCTTCAGAAACTCTTGAGTTCATCCACCGACGTCCCCTAGTGCGAGCCTCGGGCAATCACAAGCTAACGTCCAAGCTCGCAAAGCTGTGCAGAGAAGCGATAAAGAAAGACCTCAAAGAGAGAAGAGCCGCAGTGTTGGCTGAAGTGGTAGAAGCCGGGAAAAGTATTTGCAATGCTTTCCTGTTTTTCGCCAACTACAAGACCAAGATGAGTGCCCTCTGACATCCTGATGAATCTATCACATCACTCAGAAGGGCAATAGAGATTATCCATGACTTCTACTCAGATCTCTTTGACAGCCATGTCCAATTGCCCACATACCAAATTCCACAGGATGGATATGCCATTCCCAACATTCTCCCTTCCAAAATCCGACATACCATTTCATCAGTAAAGAAGCAAAAAGCACCTGGCCCAGACAAGGTCAGACCTGAACACCTGAAGAATCTGCCATCAGCACTTATCAATACACTGGCTCGGCTCTTCACAAGCTACCTGTCTGAATGCAAGGTTTTGTCCCAGTGGAAAACCAGCAGGATCATTCTTTTGTACAAGAAGGGAGACTCCATGACATCGGGAACTATCGCCCAATCTGCTTGTTGTCCATCATCTACAAGCTGTTCACTTGAGTCATTACAAATAGAATTGGCAGAACACTAGATTAAGGACAACCATTTAAGCAAGCCGGGTTCCAAAAAGGATTCAGCATGATCGACCATATCCATATGACGACCAAGCTCATTAAGGTTTCTCGGCAGTTCAAGATGCTGCTCTGTCTAATGTTCATTGATTAAAGAAGGCCTTTGATTCTGTTGAGACTGAAGCAGTCATTGAAGCCCTAACCAACAGGGCATTCAAACTCAGTACATCAGGATCCTCTGTGAGCTGTATTACGGATTGACCACTAGGATCTCACCATTCTACAAGGAAGTGATCATTGACGTTAAGAGAGGGTTCAGAAGGGTGATGCCATTTCACCGAAACTCTTCAATGCCACCCTCAAGAACGTCATGCGACAACTGGAATAGGAAGGAATGGGAGTGAAGATAGACGGTCAACAACTACAATACCTTCACTTCACTGATGACATCATTCTAAAAACACCAAACATTAGCCAAGCAGCACAAATGCAGGCCAACTTCTACTGTGAGTGTGGAAAGGTCAGACTGCAGCTGAATCTCACAAAGACAATGTTCCTGAGGAATGGACTCATTCGTGACATTCCATTCACTCTCAATGGAATGACCTCTGAATTCAGGAGTTATGTGTACCTAGGTCGAGAAATCAACATAATGAATGACCTGGCACCTAAACTGCGCAGGAGAGCAGCATGGAACGCCTTCAAGAGAATAAAAAAAAAATAGCTTAGAGTATGAAGAACCTCCAGATCCAGGAACGTCTCTTCAACTCCACCGTTCTCCCTGCACTAACATATGCCTCAGAGACTTGGGCCCTACGAAAACAGGATGAGAATGCTATTCGGGTCTCCCAAAGAGGAATTGGAAGAGCTATACTTGGAGTATCATGCTTCACTCAACTGAGCCAAGGAATCTGGAGTTCTGACCTGCGTCGATGATTGAGAATCAGGACACTGTCTTGTTCACCAAGGAGTCAAAAATCAGATGGGCTGGGCACATAATGCAATTTGAAAATAAACACTGGACTAGAGCTGATACTGACTGGATTCCACAGGATGTCAAAACAACATGTGGCCACCCACCTACGAGATGGTCAAACTTCTTCCTCAAGACCCTGAAAGATCGTTTGAGGCTCTTGGTGTTCCTGGAGCAAGCAGATGCCATTGGGCTACACTAGCACTCAATAGGGATGAATGGAGACATTACTGGCGCCCACTCAAGCTATTGGATGAGTAATCGGATGTCAAGTAATCAAGCAATCAAGGCAGTCACACCCAAACACTACTCCCAGCACCATGAAATCCCATCAAAGGCCAAGATCCATAGCACAGCGGTAGGGCATTTGCCTTACAAGTGGCCAACATGGCCGACTTGAGTTTGATTCCTCCGCCCCTCTCTGACAGCCCAGCAAGCTACCGAGAGTATCTCGCCCGCACGGTGGAGCCTGGCAAGCTACCCGTGATGTATTCGATATGCCAAACACAGTAACAACAGGTCTCATGATGGAGACGTTACTGGGCCCGCTCGAGCAAATCAATGAACAACGGGAGGGCCGTGACCGTGACCGTGATGAAACAAAGCTACCAGAAGCATGCAGTTGTGCTGCACAACCTCTTATAGTCTAGATCTCCTTCTCGGAGACACTGACAACCTACCAAGAGTATCCTGCCCTAATGGCAGAGTCTAGCAAGCTCCCTTGGCTTATTTGGTATGTCAAAAAGAGTAACAATGATGTGTCTCATCCCCCTGACCCTGAAAGAGCCTCCAGTGTGGCACTACTGGGAAGGACGAGTAAGGCGAGGCTGCTAAAATCTCAGGGCTAGGGCAAACGCAGACGGTATTTGTGCCTACTCAAGCAAATTGATGTATAACAGGATGACAGTGATACAGTGAATATTGTCATTCTGTATGCATTCTGTATGCACACAGTAATAGACACAATTAGGCTTGTAGGACGACTCTCCTGGGGACGTCTTGCCGAAGACTCAGACAACAGTGCTCAAGCATGATTAATCATTCCTAACCCTAGCAGGGTCCAAATCTAGTTATTACTTTTTGTATCATGACAAAATTTTCCCATGACCATGCTCTTAACTTATAGTTAAGCATTATGGTATGGCACTTTGGCCAGGCCCATTTCGATGCCAGTGTAGTTGGTCACTTGTCCTGGGTCCATCCAGTTCCTCATCAGGATCCT
The DNA here is from genome assembly GCF_029834395.1 of Sorex fumeus. Taxonomy (NCBI): domain Eukaryota; kingdom Metazoa; phylum Chordata; class Mammalia; order Eulipotyphla; family Soricidae; genus Sorex; species Sorex fumeus. The sequence continues at coordinate 64,996,275 of NW_026606129.1, forward strand.
GATTTGGGGGATATATTAAGTAATGAGGCTTAAGTAGAGAGAGCAGATGTCCAGAAAGATCTATGAAGTAATGAGGTTTAAGTAGAGAGAGCAGATGTCCAGAAAGTAATATTATCTGGAGTCAATTAATTTCCAAGTTTCAAGTTTATCTTTTTAACTCTCTTCCTGTGTCCGTACAAAAAGTAATTGCTCTGAAATAACTAACCATGAAAAGGACATTAAGGAGAAGAGAAAAGAAATATTTACAAGTCAGCAGAGTCTGATCAGGAGGCAAAGGTAATTGACAGGTTGGTGGAGCAATCAACAAACCCAAGCTCCCTGTGTCCAGGGAGGAAGGGCAAACCAATGTAGTTCTAATGTAACCTAATGTAAGTCTAAATGTAATCCTACATTTTAGACTTCAGTTCTCTGAGGCTTCTCTTTGCCCTATTTCTATCTGACTGGGTGCTAAATCCCCTTCTCCCCGAAAATCACCCAAGATCACAAACAAAACATAAAATCCCCAATAGAACCTGGTTTCCTTAGGCCAGAGAAACCTGAAAACTTCAGCTTTAGAGCGCAAATGATTATTACAGAAGAAATGGCTACTCTATTAGAGCTAAATATTGCTGCCAACAACCATGGTCCATCCATACCCACCCAAAAAATATCAAGTGATGATCTCAGACTTCCTCTAGGTTTTCACGATGGGCACAAACCAACCATTAGGTGGTATCAGAAAAAAAGCTGAAAAGAAATCAAAGATTTTTATTTTCCAAATGTAGCAATGAGTTTGGCTGCCTACCACAGTGTTGCTTGAGACCAGTTGGGGAACCTGGACTCCTACCCCCACCTGGAAGCAATGTTGTACCCCTCTACTCTCTCTGTAAAGAACAATTGTTGCTATCACATCTACCATTAAAATGCTTATAGCTCTAGAGAACTTTGCTGTACATTTGACCTTGCTAAATGTGACTCCCTACCAGAATGGGGATGAAATGGGATAATATTTAAAAACGTAATTTCCCTAGGGTAGTTTAAAAGTTCCTAATAGCTCAGCAACACCAACAAACTAAAAACTCTGATTTTATGTATTTATTTGGTCCACACCCAGCAATGCTCAGAAGTTATTCCTGACTCTGCACTCAGGAATCACTCCTGGAGGTACTCGAAAACCCTATGGTCAAGAATCAAACTTTGGTCAGCTGCGTACAAAACAAGTGCCTTACTCACTATACTATCTCTCCAGCCCCTAAAAACCTTATTTTAAAATGAGCAAAGAACTAAAATAGCTAGGAAATAGGTCAAAGGGCTGGAGTACATGCCTGGTGTGTGCAAGGCCCAATTTTGATTCCCCTGGAAACCATGTGGCTTCCCAAGAACTGGTGTATACAGCCTTGGTAACTCCGAGCACTGCTGGAGAAAGTCCCACCCACTCCTGAGAAATAGATCTGGAATAGATATCTCTCAAAAAAAAAAGATACACACTCATGTACAATGATGTACATGATGATGTACATCATGAGGTAAATTGAATAATTTTCAATGATTTTTCAATGATGAGGTAAATTGAAAGATATTCAATTGATGGTTACTGTCCAGAGAGAGACAGAGACAGAGATAGAGACAGAGATCATTAGCAAGGATGTGAGGAGAAATGGAAAAAAAGCTTTGTATACTATAGGCTGAAAATTTTAAAAATAGTGTAGCTGTCATTATTTTTTAAATACTGCATGGTAGTTCCTAAAAAAGATTTCAATGAATTGTTTGGATTTGGAACAGTCAAACAGTAAAACCTAAAACCTAAGACCTAAAACCTAAAATACTATCAACATTTTTTGTAGATTATAATGAATAAAAAAAATTGAAGTTAATAAAATTTAAAATGGAATTAACATGCTTCAGAAATTTTACTTCTAGGTATATGCCCAAAATAATTAAAAGTGATGACTTAAATATATATTTAGATAATCATGCTTACAACACTGTTCATGCTAGACAAAACATAGCAGCAACACGTCTCAATCTATGGATGGACAGATAAATAAAATACGGTATTACATGTAGTGGGTAAAGAAAGAAATAGAAAACTATTGTTAAATGGGTACAGAGAGTTTCAAATTGTGAGATTTTGATTTCACAGGCTTTTTTTTAGTGACTTAATGCCACTGGGCAAACATAAGGAAAAATAAGCAAATGGGTATTACATTTATTTAAGATACTTTTGCACTGCAAAAGAAACAATAACTAGAAGAAAAATAGTCATTTCATCCGATGACTAGGAGAAATTATTTATCACACATCTGACAAAGGTTAATACCCAAGATGTATTAAACAGTTATTAAAAAATCAAAATGATAAAAATTGTTGAACAGTCACTTCGTCATAATAGACACAAGTGGCATCTATATGGGAAAAAGTACTCTGTATCACTCATCATCAAGGAAATTCAAATTTAAGAAAACTATTATATGTTACTTCAAAATGAGTAGAAACAACCGGTGCTGTTGTGAACGTGGGGAAATAGAAATCCTCATTCCTCTTGGTTGAAATGTCATCCGGTTCTGCCTCTATGGACGAATTCTCGGAAAATTAAATTTGAGCTTGCATATGACCCAACGCTTTCACTTTTTTGTCTTCACCCCTAAAACTTCAAAAAAATGTTTCCAAAAGACATATGTACTCATATGTTAATTGCAGCACTATTTACAATAACCAAGATATGGGAACAAGCTAAGGAGCCAAGAAACATGAAATGATAAAAAATAAACTGTTGTATATATAGGGACTGGGACAATAGTACAGTAGGTTGGGCCCTTGCTTACACATGGTAGACCTGGGTTGGATCCCTGGAACCACATATAATCTCTCTAAGCACTATTGGGAGTGATCCCTGAGTACAGAGCCAGGAATAAGCCCTGAACACCACTAGGTATGACCCCAAAACAAAAATGAAACACACACTCACTCACTCACACACACACACATAAACACACACGCACAAACACAATGGAAAGCTACTCAGCTGTAAGAAAAGATAAAATCATGCAATTTGTTGAAATGTAGATAGAATTAGAAGGCATCATGCTAAGTGAAGTTAGAAAGAAAGTGAGGGACAAATACACAATGATCTCTCTCATATGTGGAATATAAAGAAATAGCAGAATCTTTTAAGGGGCATGGTGGGAGAAGGGTTTGGAGAAAACTTTGAGACATCGATGAAGAGATACTGACACTCTGGTGGTGGTTTGAAACACTGTATGCATGAAACTATTGATAATAGCATTGTAAATAATAGTGCCTAAATTTTTAAAAAATGGAAGGAAAAAGGAGTTCTAGTGATGGATGGTTGTGATGGATGGGCAACAATAAGAATGAACTGAACGTCACTGAACACTTAAAAAATGACTAAGATGGCAAGTTTGTTTGTTTTGGGGTCACACCCAGCTATGCTCAGGATTACTTCTACTCTGTACTCAAGGACCACTCCAGGCAGGACTCAAACCCATGTCAGCCCTGTGCAAGGCGAGGACCCTACCACCTTACTTTCTTTGCAGCTCAAGATGGCAAAAAATTATGTTGTGGTACTTTACCGTAATTTTTCCACAACACAGTAGAAACTCACTAAATGGCATGTTATAGGCAGAATGTAAAATTGTTCAGAAAAGTCTTGTATTTATTGCTTATAATTATGACTTAGAAAAGAGGTCCTCATCATGTAAGTATCCTTTTCAACACTGACAAGATAAATCAAGTAATAGTGGAGTGGTAGTGAAAGACCGGTGCTAGTGATTTCAATGACATGAACATTTAAATATTAGGTTGTTTATATCTGCCTACATATGAAGAAAATAAGTTTCTAGTCTCCTATACTGCATAAAAAGAACAGAGATTGTTACAGAATAACAGAATTACATTAGTCCTTAAAAAAGAAAACCAATACCAGTAATCCCAATGGCTGAAGCCCAACTTTATAGTTTATCCTGCAGTTTGTGGCAACAAAATTGAAGAAGCCCAATTTTATAGTTTATCCTGCAGTTTGTGGTAGCGAAACTGAAGAACTTAGCAAACTATATTATTCCTATTAAATTCCCTTTGAAAAGAAAAAAATCAACATTACTAATAAAAGGGCTGGAGCGATAGCACAGCGGGTAGGGCGTTCGCCTTACAAGCGGCCAACATGGCCGACCCGAGTTCGATTCCTCCGCCCCTCTCGGAGAGCCCGGCAAGCTACGGAGAGTATTCGATATGCCAGACACAGTAACAACAAAGTCTCCAATGGAGACGTTACTGGGCCCGCTCGAGCAAATCGACGATCAACGGGAGGGCCTTTACCTTTACCTTTTACTAATAAAATTGAAGACATATTTAGTTAAAGCAGTTCCTAAAACAAAATGGTTTTCTTGCCTGGTGGAAGAAAGGACAGTGTCTAAAAATAGAGCACTGGTAGGCCAGTCAGTAAAGCAGTATTTCCTGTGGTTGACCACAGTGGTGAATGGCAGAGGGAGTTATGAGATGGGGGGTTGTAATCATTCCTTTCCTTGATAAGTTCCTCAAACAGGTGATCCAACTGACCTCAACTTTATTACTCAAGTGAATTCATTTGTCGTATTTTTGTTTGATGTTTTTCGTTTGTTTGGCGACCACACCTAGTAATGCTCAATTCTTACTCCTGGCTCTTGACAATTTGGGAGACCATATGTGATGTCAGAGATAGAACCAAGTCTGATTGTATAAGGGAAGCACCTTAGCCTCTGTACTACCTCTCTAGCACCTATTTGCAAGTAAATAATGAATTTTTTTCATATTAAACTACTGAGGTAAATTTTATTTATGTCCACTCATGTGCCCACCTCACTGGTAAACTACAAAACAATTTCATTACCCACAAAACTCTTCTTGCCCCTAGCTAAATCACTGTCCCATAGAGAAGTAACCATTATTTAACTTTAACTTTGGTCATCATGAAAGATTTTTCCCTGGTTCTTGAAATTCAGAGAGAGAATCACAGAATATACTTACTCTTTATTGTGTCTGATTTCTTCATTCATCATGATTTTGCAACTTATTCATGTGTTAGGTGTTTTTGTAGTTAATTCTTTTGCATTGGCGAGCAGTATCAGAAAAAAAATGACTAAACAGCAGATAAGTATATGGAAATGTTTATCATTAGAAATGCAACTTCAAAGCACATAGTGATGCAATAAATAAGATTTTAAAAAGACTAATAATGTTAAGTCAAAGTGAGAGAGTGGGAAGCCCTCATACATTGGAAGTAAAAAGAAAATAATTATTTGAAAAACTATTTGACAATGCCTGAGAAAATTAAAGTTAAATTTTATTCCTAATGACTTAGGAATATCACTCCTAGATATGAGCTCAAGAAAAATAAGTTCATATATACACAAAAATATTTGTAGAAAAAATGTTCATAGTGAGTAATTATAAAATTTCAGTTCTGGAAACAACACAAATGTGAATCAACAGGAGAATGGATACATAAGCAGCAGTATATTCAAACTTGCTTTCTGTATGGTCCACAGTACACAAAATATAATCTCCATCTCCTGCATCTCTTCCTCAGTTAGCATCACACCCTCCTCTTGAAGATCCCGTTTTGTTTGCAGTTTCCTTTGAGAGAACACTGAACACTATCTTCCAGTACCAAATATGTGACCAACTTCCCCCCAGGAATAATACACTCCAAATTCTGAGTCAAGCAAGTATTATGAACTTATAACAGGTATATAATAAGTTCATAAATATTTCTTGAGTCAGATCTTAGATCCTGAAAGAAAGCTACAAAGATAATTAAGATGCAGTCTCTGCTGAAAATGTATTGGTTGAGAGATTGGTGGAATCTGGAAGAGCTGTTCTTGAATCCCAAGTCTTATTAGCTGTGTGCCCTTGGGCAAATCCTGATCTCCTAATCAGTGTAAGGCATCTGCACAGCACAAGCAATCATCGCAGTGTCACCCAAAGAGCTCTCTGAAAACTGAATATGAGGTTGCACATGAAGATCATGATGCACTAGCACATAGAAGGTTTTAAGGCAATGTTAATCATCATCATTATTAATATTATTATAATGTTTACAGTCATCAACGGGAAAAGGTATATATATCTGAGTACAAAATGGATTATCAGAAATGTTAGAATAGAATCAAGGTGTACTTGTGGAAAATGTGCTTTAAAAGATAAAGAAGAATGGCGGCCGCACGGGAGCCTTGTGGACAGCAGGTATGAGCCAGGGTTGGGGCGCGACTGAAACTTCATGGGGGCGGGGGGCGTTCTGGCCCATCCTTCACGCCCTACCGAGGTCACCAGTTGCCCCCCACAAGCTGCTCTCCAGCACGGCCACGGCCCCAGAAGCACAGAGACCAATCTCTTAATTATCTGACTCTCAGTAGAAATACTTGCAGGGTTAATAAATAAAATAGCAGAAATCCAAAACCGCGGCTATCGTGGCCGCGCGACATCATTTAATTCTTGAACCCAGCTGTAGAAAGCAAATCATTTCACAATGCTTTTTCGGCATGGCTGATTTGGGGGGGGGGTAAAGTCTAAATAATAATGGTGCAACTTTTATCGAAACAATGAAGCTAGTCAAAGTAGATAGAGTGTTAACTAGAATTCATCTGCCCCACAGGTATTGGGGGGTCGGGGGGGTTATTGGGGTTCTTCGTGGTGAAAAATAAGTATTGGTAAAGGGAAATGTGATTGATATTTCCATGACCGAGACCTAAACCTGAAAGCTTTGTAACTTTTCCCACAGCGATTCAATAAATAATAATTAAAAAAAAAGATAAAGAAGAGGGTCTGGAGCAATAGTACAGTGGGTAGGGCGTTTGCCGAGTGCAGGGCAAGGAGTAACCCCTGAGCATCGATGGGTGTGGCCCCCAAAAAGAAAAAGAAATAGAGAAAAAACTTAATTGAGACTAGAAAAGTCTGGGAAGATTTCACGTAGGATTTATAGAGAGTGGGTATCAACTTGGGGAAGAAGAGAACATCTCTGATTTTAATAATAAAATACTGAAGTAAGAGGAAATATCGTGTAATAAAAAAAAGATTCTCCAGGTCCGTGCGTTTATAAGCAAATTTCATGACTTTATCTTTTCTAACAGCTGCATAGTATTCCACTGTGTAGATGTACTAAAGTTTCTTTAACTAGTTGTCTGTTGCTGGCACTTGGTTGTTCCAGATTTCAGCTCCTGTGAACAGTGCTGCAATAAACTTACAAATGCAGATGTCATTTCTACTGTGCTTTTTTGCATCCCTGGGATATTTTTCCAGAAGTGCTTTTGTTGGGCCATATGGAAGCTCAATTTCTAGTTTTCTGAGGAATGTCCATATTGTTTTACAAAAAGGCTGATCCAGTTGGCATTCCCACCAGAAATGAATAAGGGTCCCTTTCTCCCCACATCTGTGCTATCGCTGTTCTTTTTTGTTTTTTTGACATGTGCCAGTCTCTGTGGTGTAAGATATCTCATTGTTGTTTTGATTTGTATTTTCTTGATGATTTCTTGATGATTAGTGACAAAGAGCATTTCTTCATGTACCTTTTAGCCATTTGTATTTCTTTTTTGAGGAAGTTTCTGTTCACTTCTTCTCCCCATTTTTTAATGAGTTTGGAGGTTTGAGTGTGAAATGAGTCAGAAAGAGAGGGACAGATATAGAATGACTGCACTCATTTGTGAAATATAAAAAAAAAACCATAATATGAGACTAACACTCAAGAGCCGCAGAGACAGAGGCCAGGAAGATGGCTCCGCGATTGAAGCCTGCCTCATGAGCCAGGGGAGAAGGCAGGTAGTATACAGAAGGGACAACTAAATCAATGATGATTAGAGGGATAGATCGGGATGCGAGGTATGTGATGAAAGTAGATAAAGGACAAACACGATGGCAAAAAATCATGATGCCCAAAAGTAGAGAGGATGTAAGAAGGAAGGTGCCTTCCACAGAGGCAGGGACTGAGTTAGGTTGGGGGTGCTGGAAGGGATGCTGAAGACATTGGTGGTGAAAAACGTGCACTGGTGGAGGGATGGATGTTGGATCATTTCATAACTGAAAATCACAAAAGCTTTGTAACTGTATCTCAGAGTGATTCGATAATAAGTAAAGTAAAAGTAAAGGCCCTCCAGTTGATCATCGATTTGCTCGAGCGGGCCCAGTAGCGTCTCCATTGGAGACTTTGTTGTTACTGTGTCTGGCATATCGAATACGTCATGGGTAGCTTGCCAGGCTCTGCCGTGCGGGCGAGATACTCTCGGTAGCTTGCCGGGCTCTCCAAGAGGGGCAGAGGAATCGAAAATAATAATTAAAAAAAAGAAAGTACCAACTTTGAAATCCTAGGTTTGAATTTGGATTCTATTGTTTATTAGCCAGAGAATTCTGGGCAAATAATTTAACCCTCCAAACTCCATTTTCATTGTTTTTATGTAATGATTTCTATTTCTAACAGTTGAGAATAAAATTATTGGGGACCTAACACAACCAGTTACTTACTAAACAAATTTTATTTTATTTTCTATTGAATCACAGTGAGATACATAGTTACAAAGTTGTTCATGATGGTTTCAGTCATATAATTTTCCAACACCAAGCCCTCCCACCACCAATGACCCACTTCTCTTCCCCCACTACCTACCCCAGACTGCCTCTATAACAAGCACTCTTTTCTTCTCCTCCTCCTCCTCCTCCTCCTTTTCCTCCCTCCTCCTCCCTCTTCCTCTTCCTCCTCTGTCATCTTCCTTCTCTCTCTCTCTCTCTCTCTCTCTCTCTCTCTCTCTCTCTCTCTCTCTCTCTCTCTCTCTTTCTTAGAAAAAGTAAATGTTCACACACACACGGCTGCTCTTGGGGTAAAACTAGGGCTTGAATTAAAAGGCAACGTTTGACTAACCTGATTACATCTACCTACAGAAGGGGATTTTAGTGCTTATAAGACACTTAGCAAATCTAGCAACCCTTTCAGCACAGATAGATGAATGCACAGATACAGGAATTTTTATTTTGCTGTTATTGCATAATTTAACTGGTTCTAAGATTTCCAAAACTGAAATAAATGTAATTCATTGCACTATTAAGCTTCCAAGGCCCTCAGTTAAGAACTTAGAAGAATTTGTCACTCCCCCAAAAAAAGCATTAGCCAATCAAAGGTGGGATTTTTAGAACTTCACTCCTATTAGCTGATATTTAATTTTGACAGAACATGAATTAGGGCAGTAAACTAGCCTGTGAAAGCAAACTTGATTAAAGAAACAAAAATAATTTTATCTGTAAAGACCAGGAGGATCGCACCAGGGCTTGGAAGCCGGCCTCACAGGCTGGGGGTAAAAGCAGCTGGGATAGAGAAAGGACCACTAAGTCAACGATTATTGGAGGGATCACTGGGGATGGGAGATGTGTGCTGAAAGTAGACTATGGACCAAACATGTCGGCCTCTAAGTATCTGTATTGAAAATCATAGCACCTAAAAGGAGAGATAGTAAGAGGGAATGTGCCTGCCACAGAGGCAGGGGGTGGGAAGGGGTGGGGGTAGTGGGAGGAATACTGGGCACTGGTAGAGGGATGGGTGCTTGATCATTGTATGACTATAATGTAATCATGAAAGTTTGTAAGTCTGTAACTGTAATATCACGGTGATTCAATTAAAAAAATCATTTTTATCTGTAATGGCATTTTTTCTTATTCAAATAGTTTTCTTATTCAAATAAGCCTCAAGCACTATTAACAAGGTGCTTATCTGATGCTCCCTGCAGCCTGTTAAACTGATTTACAAGAACCCCTGCTGCAACCGTCAGGCAAATGATTCTAGGGGCTTGCCAATAAGTCCATGTATAGTCATTTGTCAGAACACCTGCCTGCCAATCACACATTTCCTTTCCCCAAACTGTTACCTACTTCACTTCTACAAGTGTCAGCCTGTTGTCGCCTGTTGTCAAAGGTTAGGTAATACATTTGAATCTTTTGCCCCAGATGGTTTAATGCTGAACAGCCCAAATATTCCGCAGTATAATGATACTCTGATATAGGAAAACATAATACCTGATCATCTAAACTGCCTGTAGATGTTGCTATGGTTTTCTGTTTGCTTGTTTTATTTTGTTTTGTGAATAAGTAGCTTGATTTAACCTGGATGAGAAGGGAATTGGTGTAAACTGATTACAGGTGTTTCCTGTTTTCTTCTTCTTCTTCTTCTTCTTCTTCTTCTTCTTCTTCTTCTTCTTCTTCTTCTTCTTCTTCTTCTTCTTCTTCATCATCATCAGTGTTGTTCCTCATATATTTATTTGTCCCTACTTCCTATCCATTGTTTGCCCTTCTTTATGCTCCAGGGCACTGATTCTTACATTTGAAACCTCTCAGGCTACTTTCCTACTAGTTTCGTTAATGGTCACTTGAGATCAGAACATGTTATGTTTCTCCCACATTCCCTCCCTATGTGCCTGATTTCTAACTGATTGCTAACCTTCACACCCCCACCCTGTTTAGCAAGAGGGCTTATCTCCAAGAATTCAACTTTCACTGACTTATTATGCAATTTTCTATTATACAATTTTCTGTTTCTTCAGGACAAAGAATGATAATATATTTTCCTACATTGCCTTCACTTTCATGATTTTTTTGTAAGGAACAGCCTGCAAGCAGTAAGAAATCCTTCCATGGATGACTCCAGTGACATCTGAGTTAGGACCTGAGGATACTGTCATCTCTGACATTATCTTCTCTATGATACTTATTCATTAATTGTTCCTCATAGATCAGATTCTTTACTGAGCTCTTCCTCAATACTGACTCATCCACCTTTATAATGACTCCATGAGGAAATTATTATTTTACATGTGAGAAAGTCAACTTGATAGTTTTAAAGAACCAGTTTTAAAGGTACACAACTAGTTTCAGAGTCAGGCTTTGAAGCTCCAGGGCTTCTTTATAACCACTACCAACAGTTTCTTGAGTCCATATCATAATCATCTGGAGGGATTGTTAGGTTCGGACTCAAATTTATGCTGAATAAATCAGCTTTCGGCTTTAACTTGAGAATTGGGATTGATTCAGGGTCATTGCCCATTGTGAGGGAGAACCTTGCATAGGCTGACCTTCAATGACTTACAAATGAACTGACTTGAAAACTCTCACTCATTAGGGCAATAGTGATGAGTGAAATCAATCAAACCTTCTGTCTCTTCCAAATTTAAATGAAAAATGCTGAGGAAATTGGTCAGAAGAGAGGAGAAAAGAATACACATTAAGAGAAGCAAATAATAACACAGTGACAAGGCCACACTGATGGTCGAATAATGACCAGTCATGTGGTAATTAAAGTGGCTGTGTTCTTGAAGACAGCTTGAAGTCTGTAGCAATGAATGACCACTCTTAGCTTCTCTTGGGCTCTGTCTCCACTCACCGTGCAATGTACCAGTGATCTAAGTAATTATTGGTCATGTCTTCCATGAATCAGGGTTATTTGACTGAGTTGACATTCACTGTTTTATTTTTACACAAATAACTATAAGTTAACACAAATAAAATAGCCTCCCACTAGTCTATTGCATTTACTATGCCCACCTCTTTAAACCATCATTAACATTGAAGCCAGACTGATTATTGCAATCTTATTTGTTTGGACTTGGGCCACACCAAGTTGTTCTCAGGGATTATTCCTGGCTCTGAGCATAGTGAATGTTTCTTGTGGGACTCAGGGGACGATATATGGTGTTTGGAATCAATTCCAGGTAAACTGCTTGCAAGGCAAGCCCCGTACCCACTGTACTTTATCTCAGGCCCTCCAATCCGGAAATTTAATTTTATTAGCCTCCTTTTTTAAAATTCACAAATGGTTTTCTATTCTTTTGATGAAATGAAAATCTTCTGGCTGCAAGTTCCTGTCTGGTCTAACTGACTTGGTTCCATCAATTAGAGTCATACTCCTCAGTCGTCTACTCGGGTCACATCAGTTTTCTCTGCTCCTATACTCTATAATCACTATATTCTCTCCTGTCATTGGACTTAACACAAGCTCTTCCTTCTCTCTGTAGAGTGTGTCCCTTGTTCTTAGGTGACTATTTAATTCCTGCTTTTAGCTTCCCCCATCTCCTTGGGATGCTCTTCTGACCTTCTTTGGCAGAAATTTTATGGACCTCCTTCACACATGGTACTGTTTCCAGGTTTGACTTCTTGTGTGATTACTTTTCTGAACCCAAAACTCAAGGAAACAAAGGTTCCTGAATGATTTTGTTGACTGTTATGTCTCGAACATCTTTTGAGAGCCTGACCTATCATAGGTACTCAATTATTTCCTGAATGTATAAATGGTTTCATATCTCCATATAATAACACTAGAGAAAAGTTCTTTTGAAACTGCCATTACATAGTTGTCATGGTGTGAACAATAGTAACAGTGAGCAAGTGACTGTTGCTTAGGGAGGACACACACACAACAGATCAGAGCATGTGTGGCTGTACGCACAGCACTCAGGACAAAGCACCCCCCTTGAATGGGGAGCCCAATCCTACTGCAGCCCTGAAAGCCACCTTAACACCGAGGAAAATGCCTAAAAGGTCAGTGATACCTGGACACCCTTTATTGTGTTTTATTTAAGTGTGGGGGGTATGTATTTTAAAACTTAATCATAAAATTAACACAGATTTCTAACACTGCCTCTGATAAACATTTATAAATCAAAATGGAAAATGTATGACTTCAACTGTACAGCATATTCTTTCAAATTATCCATGACTTAAGGAAACTGTTTCATATCATTCAAATATGTAAAAGTATGTTCAATGAGTTAAGAATACACTTTCTCAGTATTTCACATTAAGGGTCAACTTAATTTAAAAATATAAACTACTTTTTGAACACTTAGCAAGTACTTGGTATTTGTTAGGCTGGGAGTAGAAGATACTATGACAAATTGCACAGTTCTTACTTTCAAGGATCACACAGATGACATATGGCTATGGAAAATACCAGAAGCCACACTGGAAATGAATGTGAAATATGAAAATATTGCATATTTTAAATTCTATCAAGAAGGTAATAATTGTGCAGAAGTTTAGAAAACGAAGAGGAGCTCACCATGATCATGAGTGGTCTAAGATATCTTAGAGCTCAATTTTCTACCTTTACTAACAAAGAAAATGAGCCCCCCAAAGGTAATGATCTCTTGAATGGATAGTTCCTAAAGCAAATCTTAAACCCCAAAGACCAAGAGCTAGAGCTATTGTAAAGTGGGTAGGGCGCTTAATTTGCATGTAAACACCCCAAGTTCAATCCCTGGTACCCAATATGGTGCCCCAAGTCCCACCAGGAGTGATCCCTGTGCACAGAGCCAAGAATAAACCCTGAGTATCAGATGTAGCCGGAAAAAAAATAATAAAACAAAAGTGAAGTAAAAATCAAGTTCCCTTGAAGGTACTGTCAAAGATAAGGCCCAGTTCTATTGCTCTTACTGTTTCAAAATCACTCTAACCATTGAGGGATAAGATAACAAGCAAACTTTGATTTTCTCTTTATCAAAGCAAGAGTGTTATTGTTTGTTTTTTTTGTTTGGGGGCCACTATCAGAACTCACTACTGGCTCTGCACTCAGGAATTATTCCTGCTGGGACTCAGGGACCATGAGATGCTGGAGATTGAACCCAGATCAGCCGTGTGCAAGTTAAGCACCCTGACCTCAATACCATCACTCCAGTCAAACAGCAAGATTTTAAAAGAAAATTTCTCTTTTTCCTCCTCACCAGGCCCTTTTCAATATTCCTAAATTTCCCTAAAGGTGAAATGAATTTCTCATATAGCAATGATCACTGTCATTTGTTTTCTGTTCCTGAGAATAATAACCTGACAGTTTTCTTTTTTTTTTTTAGATTTACAAATTTTTGTGCTTGGGTTTCGTTTATACAATGATCAAATACCCATCCCTCCACCAGTGCCCATTTTCTGCCACCATGGATAATATCCCTCCCCCCATCCCCCCCATCCCACCCTGCCACTGTGGCAGGGCATTCCCCCCTGTTCTCTCTCTCCTTTTGGGTGTCGTGGTCAGCAAAAGAGGCATTGAGTGGCAAACATGTTCAGTCCATAGTCTACTTTCAACATGCCTCTCCCCTCCTGGGAGGATCCTCCAGACACCCTTCATTTGGTACTCCCCTCTCTATCCGAGCTGTCCTTTCCCATAGAACACCCGGCTGGCCTCTAAGCTAGGAGTAATCCTCCTGGTGCTGATCTCAGCTATTCTCGGGTATTAATCTCATATTTTGTTACTTTATATCTCCCAGATGAAAGCAATCTTTCTATGTCTATCCCTCTCTTTCTGACTCATTTCGCTTAGCATGATACTTTCCATGTTGTACCACTTGTATGTAAATTTCATGACCTCATCCTTTCTAACAGCTACATAGTACTCCATTGTGTAGATGTACCAAAGTTTCTTTAACCAGTCATCTGTTCTTAGGCACTCAGGTTTCTTCCAGTTTCTGGCTACTGTAAAGAGTGCTGCAATGAACAAACAAGTGCAGATGTCACTTCGGCTATACATTTTTGCCTTTTTGGGATATATTCCCAGGAGTGGTATTGCTGGGTCAAATGGGAGCTCGAATTCTAATTTTTTGAGAAACGTCCATATTGTTTTCCAAAAGGGCTGAACCAGTCGGCATTCCCACCAGCAGTGGAGGAGTACTGACAGCTTTCTTAAGCTTCATGCACTACAGTTCTGCACCACGATTGCAGCCTCCCTTGTTACCACTCTCTCCTCCAGAGCTCAGCCACTTTGACTTTCTTTAGTTCTCAATCATGCCATGCTCTCTTCCACCTCAAATTCTTGACAACCTGTGCCCTCTGTTTAGAGTATGCTTCCCCTACCAATTCACTAGGCCCAGGTAGCACTGTATCACTGTAGCACTGTCCTCCTGTTGTTAATCAATTTGCTCTAGCGGGCACCAGTAACGTCTCCATTGTGAGACTTGTTACTGTTTTTGGCAGATCGAATACGCCACAGGGAGCTTGCCAGGCTCTGCTGTGCAGGCGAGATATTCTTGGTAGCTTGCTGGGCTCTCTGAGTGGGATGGAGGAATCGAACCCCTGGTTGGTTGTGTGCAAGGCAAACACCCTACCCACTGTGCTATCGCTTCAACCCACACAGTAAAGGGTGCAGCTAAATGACTGGGACTCAGGAGTCCCCGTTAAGTGCTTTAATTACTTGCAGCATGAGTTATACCCAAATGACTATGTAACAAATAGGCACTAAGCTGTATTTGTTCCTTCTAGCCCCAGGATGAGAGAGAGTGTGTGGAGTGTGGGAACCAGGATAGGGCCAGGATCCCAGGCGTATCCCCCTCACATAGGTGTAGCTTCCTTCCAGACCCTTCTTTGCAGGCAAGAACTGAGTTCAAGGCGCAAAGGAATACATAGAACACCAACGGCCTCTATCCCGACCTTTCTGGGGCGCCTGGTGTGAAGAAGTAGGTAGAATTTATTTTTTTAATTTTTTAAATTTTATTTTATATTTTTCTTTTTGGGCCCAGGTAGAACTTCAGTAAACTAAGCAGTCTTTCCTATCTTCTGCATGGAATCTGCCAGTTCCTTTCTTTGAATGTCCTCTTTGACATCTTTGTCTTCTGTTCTAAGCCTTGAATTATAGGAACAAGTCTCTATCACTCACTAATGAATTCCTACTCCTCCAGAACAATATCTAGATTATCATTTAGGTAGATTACACTACTTGAACAAATGCACTTCAAATCTCCAGCATTTTGTAGAATGAAGAGTTTTCTTGTTCACGTAGCATCCTAGAGCGGAAATTCAGGTCTGTGATAGTTTTGATTCAGGCAAGAGTTGAGGCTAATGGGGCTTCAAAATATGGCTTCTCAGGTTTCCTGGATAACTTCTTTTTATCACCTGGAAATGGGAAAGGCTGTGGAAAGAGCCTATGTGGAAATTTCTCACTTTTTTCTGCTCTTTCTCTCTTGGGAGAAATTTAGTAATATGACCACATAGAATTAAAGACAAATCCTTTCTTTGAAGCAATTGGCCAATTAGCTGGCCAAGTTCTTCTTCACCACCTGCCCAGTTGAGAAAGGATTTTGAAAGTTAGGTGGATGCTTAGCGAATGTTTGCTGAAGAGAAATTAATTTTAAAGATTGTATTGTTTCACTTTAGGTGCAGATACCAAAAACCAAACTCCCAGAATCATTATTCTTTTTTTATTTGGCAGCATTTCAATATCCAAACAGCTGGCTTCAATAAAAGGTAAGGTCTGGGGTGATTGGGATATTATAATAATAGGATTTAATGAGCTAAAATAATAGGATATCAAAGAATGCCAAACTGTAAGGTAATTTGCTGATAAATCTTCAAACACCTATTACATCACACAAATGTGTAAGATAACTTGACAAATCATCAAACATCTTTTTAAAGATTTGGGAACACAAAAAATACTTCAATCTATAAACTGGAATGAATTTAAATATTAAATAAGATATAGCATGTGCCCTCAGAAGACATACATTCTAGAGCTTTGTTAAATACAATGGCAGAAGTCATATACACATATTGAAACTTGGAACTGAATTGAAATGTGCTGTAAGTGCAAATGTTATATCAATGCTATATTGATTATACATGGCAGAAAGTATAACATCTCAATGATATTTTTATATTGAGCCCATGCTAAAATAAGTGTTCTATTTGTTTAAAAAAAGTATATAAATTATATTATAAAAAAATGTTATGGGCTGGAACGATAGTATTATAGGCAGGGCATTTGCCTTGCATGTGCCAGCTTGTGTTTGATCCCCAGTAGCCCTTATGATCCTCCAAATCTTGGCAGGAGTGATTCCTGAGCACAGAGCCAGGAGTAAACCCAGAGTTTACAACAAGTGTGGCCCAAAATTATTTTCAGAAAATAAAAACAAAAATAATCATTTTAGGTCTGGAAGAACAGCATAAGGATTAAGGGTCTTGCTTTGCACTGAGAGAACTCTAGTTCCTTTCAAGGTACCAAATAGTCTCCCAAGCACTACCCAGAGTGATGACTGATTACAGAGCCACAAGTAAGCCCTGAGCACTGTCAGGTGTAAGACAACAAACACCCTTTTCCAAATAAAAACAACCTATTTCTTTTTAGCTTTTAAACGTGGCTAAAATATTTTATTATGATTTTTATAATGATTTATATATATTTTATTATGATTATGATTTGTTTAACATTTTGTAATCTAGTCCTACTTGCAGAAATAATTTAAACAGATGAAAAAGTGTTTCAGTGTTTACTGGAGCAGAGAAGCACAAAGGAAGAACATCCGTACCAGTGTGTGTGGGAGGGGGGTAGTTAGAAAGGAATCCTACAAAATATACTGATGAAAATAACATCTAGAGGCAGTGCACATTATAGGAAGGTATGACTGGCTGTGTGACTTTGAGAATCTACCGAATATCTCTGTGCTTCAGTTTTTTTCTTCTCTAAGTAGAATGATACCAGGACCAAACTTAGTGGGCCACTGTAAGAATTAAATGAGTTGAATCACGTCCATTCCATGGAGGTGTGGCTGTCCTAGAATAAGAGTTCCACAGTTGATCATTCATCTCTACTATCTACCAGGACATAAATGCCAGGAAATCCAGGGTTGTTCTCTTGTGATTATTCACCATGCCATCCCCAGAACTATATTTGTTTGGAGACTGAAATGTGAGTTTTTATAGTTCGGTATTTCTTTAATTATTAAAAAAGGGAAGTAGGAAGTATCAGGACAGGTTGATATGGAGTAGCCTGATTTAACACCCTCCCCCACACCTCCCACTTCAGACACTAAACAGTCCATGAAAAACACACAAAGAGAAATGTCAATCCTTTGCATTTTTAATAGCACTTAGCCCTTTGCAATATGCTTTCCCATATTCACTCACAACTCTGTGAAGCAGTCAGGGCAGAAATCAGGAAGCCGCATGCTGAGTTTAAAACAAGAACCGAACCATGAAAACAGGAAACCAAAATATCTAGCGAAGTTTCGTCAGTGTGGGTAGGATAATTAGTGTCCCTCTTTTTTTTTTTTTAATATTTTCTAAACCTGTTTTGACCATGAGCATATGCTATTTTAGAGCTAGATACACTGGATTTCAAAGAATTAAGGAGAAAAAGGAGAAAACTGTTAGTCCAGATGGAGCCCTGGTTTAGGGAGCAGTCAAACCAACCTGAACTTCAGCAGAGGCTGGATAACATCCGCATTTCACAGTCTTCATGGACAGGCCCTTAATTACAGAAAGATATTACAAGGTGGCAGACCTCACTTAGCAGTAGAGCACATGCTGCATATATGGGAAGTCTTCAGATGGACCCCTGGCACAAGCACACACACACAGAGAGAGAGAGAGAGAGAGAGAGAGAGAGAGAGAGAGAGAGAGAGAGCAAATGAATTAAAAAGTAAAATGAGACCAATGTTTCAAAGTGACAGACCTTCCTTTGGTCTTTGAAGTCAGTCAAACCTTTCCCCTGCCATTTCTGAATAATGTTGTGACCTTAAGATTTTTAATCTCCCCATGTGTTGGTTTTCAATATGCAAAATGAAGACACAAATAGTACCTTACTTCTGGGTTTTACTAGGAATTGAATACAATGTGGAAAGGCACCTGGAACATAGTGAATAAAGAAGATGCTGTTATTTGTGGACTCTCTCAAAGCTTGGAAATCTACTACTTCCTCATCAGTCGTAGAATACAAACAAGAGCAAGAATCTATTTCACTCAATAATGTATCCTGAATGACATGAATTAAATCTAGCAAATTGTAGATGCCTTATTAAAAAATTGGTGTAGCTGAATGATAACAGACCAAAAAAAACAAGTACTGAAAAGAGGAAAGATTTTCTCAAGTTCACATAAGCATGTGGAAAAATCTCCTTCTAATTCTATTGATTATAGGTACTAATAAAGGAAATTTTCTTCTCCACTGTTTAAAGATGAAGAAATTGAGTTCCTTCTCAGTTCCCACTTACAGTTAAAGGACAGAGTGAAAGGATAGAGACATGGTAACATACACCTTCAACAATGATTTCATAGTTTTTTTGAAAGGTATAGCCCCATCTCTGTCAATAGAATATTTCTAATATTCTATTAGACTACACATTATATTACACATTATATATATACACACATATATATATGCATGTATGTGTATTTCTTTTCTCACAGCTCTGAGGAAAGGCTCAGATCTGGAAAAAGCCATTGCCACCATAGCCCTGATTTTCAGAAATTCTTCTGACCCTGATGGTAAACTTGGAAAAACTACGGCCAAAAATCTGCTGCAAACGCAATTTAGGAATTTTACAGAGGTAAGAGAAATAACAGGGACAAAAAAACAGGGACCACACCATCCTAACTTACACCAAAGGTCACAAATCAGCTCAAAGGCATCATTACATTACTTTAAATTTTTTATAAATGATTACTAATGGACTTGATTGATAGTATAGTAGTTAGGCCTCCTGTCCTGCACACACCAACTTAGGTTCCATCTTTAGCACATTATATGGTCTTCTGAGCCCACCAGGAATGATCTTTGAGTTCAGAAGCAAGAGTAAGTCCTGAGCACTGTCAGGTGTGGCACAAAAACAACAAAAAAGTTTATCGAGCACCTACTTTATGCTTTACTTTAGACATCTCATTATCTACTTACTCTGGAGAACCTGGTAGGCTACCGAAAATATCCTGCCCACATGGCAGAGTCTGGCAAACTCCCCGTGGAGTATTCAATATGCCAAAAACCAGTAACAATGATGGATCTCATTCCCCTGACACTGAAAGAGCCTCGAATGTGGTACTTTCTAAAATCTCAGGGCTAGGACGAAGGAGACGTTGCTGGTGCCTGCTCGAGGAAATCGATGAACAACAGGATGACAGTGACAGTGATAATTTATGCTGAAAGATGAGCTCAGCATAGCAGACAGTTTTGCTGAAATAGTAATAATAAATAACAAGGTGTGAAAGAGTAAAGCAGAGAGACTGACATGGGGTAGTCAGTCATGGTAAAAGAAGGGCTTCTGTATAATTAAAGTAAGCAAAAAGTGAAATAATAAGCAAGAGTTAGCGAAGCAGGAGCTGGAGAGATAGTGCAGAGGTAAGACATTTGCCTTCCATTTAGTTAATCAAGATTTGATTCCCGCATCCCCTATGGTCCCCTGAGCTCTCCAGGAATGATCCATGAGTATAGAGTCAGGAATAAGTCTTTAGTATTACCAGGTGAAAAAAGGTGAGGAGTTCCATTAGGATGTATCTTTTTTTTAAAATTTTTATTAATGAAACACCATGAGGTACAGTTGTAGACTTACAAATTTTTGTGCTTGGGTTTCAGTTATACAATGATCAAATACCCATCCCTCCACCAGTGCCCATTTTCCACCACCATGGATCCCAGTATCCGTTCCGCCCCCCCACCCCCCAAAAAGTAATCTGAAAGATCATTGAAACCAAGAGCTGCTTCTTCGAGAAAATTAACAAGATCGATAGGCCTCTAGCAAAACTCACAAAGAAAGGGAGAGAGAAAACCCTTACAAACCGAATCAGAAATGCAAAGGGGGTCATTACAACAGAAACTACAGAAATTCAAAGGATCCTCAGGGAGTACTTTGAGAAGCTTTATGCCACGGAACATGAAAACCTCGAGGAAATGGATAAATTCCTAGACTCCTACAGACTCCCAAGGCTGAACCGAGATCAGTACCAGGATGTGTCAATTTTAAGGTGCCCATGAAAGATTCAGGCAGAGAAACTCAGATAGTAAAAGAATATATAAGGTGGGAGGTGAAAGTAATGTTCCATATAGAAATGAGATTTATCAGTGTACAAACATTCACCCAGGGGAGTCATTTAAATTACCTATCTATTGCTCAATCCTCAGTCATTTGAAAATAATCTTCATTGCTTTTCCTTCATATGCTATTTTCTACATAACAATATAGAACATTTTATTTAACTTTTCTCACTACTTAAATTATTATTTAAGAAAACTTTATCACTATACAAATTGCAAATTGGGCAAAGTGGGCAGCAGTAAAATAACAGATGGCTATTAATTTTTATTTAATATCTATTCTTGTAGTACCAACAAATTACATTCATTTTTATCAGTAGTGAGTGTTCTTACTTTGGAAAGCACTGGCATGGGGAAAGTGTTTATCAAAAGGACTTCATGTAGAACCAAATCGCCAATATTTATTACTAGACCATAAAAGGAAAATATTAAAATCAAACAATCTTTAAGATGTGCTGAAATAATTAAAAGATCATTATAACTCCATCAAATATTGAAACTATGGATATATTCTCTGTACAGTTTTAGCATACTGTTCTTGCAGAAAAGGTCAGCCACAGAGTGAAGCTGGTTCAAGGGTACAAATCCTGAGAATCTGATTATTTCAAAAAAGTATATGCAAAATTTGTGTATTTTTTTAGACGGAACATAATGTAAATTTTGTTTTTCTGGAAGAAGCTAATTTCAGGCCAGAGTGAGAGTAAAGAGGGTAGGGTGTTTGCCTTGCATGCAGCCAACCAAGGTTCAATCCTCAACACCCGTTAGGATCACCAAAGCCCCCTTGAGTGCAAAGCCAGGAGTAAGCTGTGGAAATTGCCAGTTGTGGCCCAAAACACTAAAAAAAATTTTTTTAATAAAATAAGCTAATTTAGTAGAAACAAAGAATAGAGTTAACAGTCGCCAGAGAGTGCAGAAAGGAGAAATTGTGTGATTATATTAAAGGGTACACATTTCCAGTTATATAAGTCATTTCTGAGGGTGCAATGTATAGCATATTGACTATAATTAACAAAATAGTGCTGTGTACTTCAAAGTTGCAAAGATTAGATGTGAAGCATTACTACCACAATAAATAAGTATATAAATAAGCATTGATTCAGGGAAGAGTTGGGTGGGTTAACTTAATCTTTGTAATCCTTCCACAATGTATATGTAATTAAAATCATTATGCCTTTGCACACTTTAAATATTGTAATTTTGTCAATTGTTCTCAGTAAAATTTTCTTTTTTAGTGTATAAGAAGACTGAAGAAATGTAAAGTGAGGTGCTTACCTTGCATGTGGCAAACTGGGTTCTATCCCTAGCACCCCATATGATCCTCTGACCTCTGTGACCAGAGGTTAGACCGCACATGATTATTCTGGCCAGAGATCACTCCTGGTCAGAGTAATCATGTGGGATCTAACCCCTGGGAAAAGTATCTAGAATTAATTTCTTTTAGAGTAATTTATCCCTATTTAAAGACAGATTGCAAGTCATGTAACAGCTATGTAAAAATAAGTTATAAAGTTGTCTTTGGTTTCACAATGATAAATGGAAAACATTAAAATTCTCCAATCAAACAAGGAATGGCAAGACTTTTTTTTTTATTTCTGTTCGTTGATTTTTTTATTGAACATTGAGAGCAAAATAACTTACTGGAATATAAAGATAAGAGCCGAATAAACATAATGAAGAAAGGGAGTATTTTCACAGAACCAGTATTTTCCCCCATCTTATCTCTAACCGTGCAGCGCGTGCACAGTGGGTAAGGCGTTTGCCTGGCACGCAGCTAACAAGGCCTAACTGAGTTCGATTCCTCCACCCCTCTCGGAAAGCATGGCAAACTACTGAGAGTATCTTGCCCACACAGCAAATCCTGGCAAGCTACCCGCGACGTATCCAATATGCCAAACACAGTAACAATTAAGTCTCACAATGGAGACGTTACTGGGCCCACTCGAGCAAATCGATGAACAACGGAGGACCGTGACCGTGATCTCTAACTGATGTCAATAAAAATATACCATTGACCATTTACCTTTAAAAAATGCAATGCTTGCTCACATACATCAGTTACTTTCTGTACAACGAAGACATGGGGAAGAGAAGAATGAGAGAATAGAGAAAACTATACATATGTAGTCAGCACGTGGTGGAACCAAATTGCAGTTTTCTAATTGTGAATGTCTTCTTGGTCTGGGGGAGTTCTGGAGTAGCAGGTTCTATTTTTCAGTAGATACCTCCCGTCTGCTGCTGGAACACATCAATTGTGTCCACATCCTCCATTTCCAACATTGCAGGTGTGTCTGTGTCACTGATTTGTTGCCTGTCACACCAGAATAAGATTTGCCTCAATGACAAACCATGTTGTTCATTAGTTTAATGGGGTTTCATTAGTTTATGAAGAAGTGTTTGCCTCTTAACATTAAACTGCACCACAGAACTATCCTGACCTGCCACCTTCAAATTAATATCATCATTACTCTTAATCTTGTCACCTTCCTTGGGCTTTTCCATTGCCCACAGAGTACAAGAGAAATCTCCTCAGCAACCACTTCACAAAAGAGGTACCAGGTCCAGACCAAATGAGCACACAAACAGCTCAGGAGTGGCAGAAGAAGCATAAATTGACTGTTGCTGATACAACTTTTGATACTTCCATTTGCCTTTGTGTTGAAATAAGCACCATGAAGTAAATTTGCTTGCTTTGCAAGGGGGCAGACTGGGATGGTGGGTGAGAAATTGGGGACATTGCTGGAGAGGTCATACTGCGGGTGAGGTTGGTGGTAGAGAACATCTAATGTTTGGTCAGTTCCTAGGTGGCTGGGCCTCGGTGAACTTCATATTTTCAGCAAATTCAGCTAAAAAAAAAAGAGACCCAGAGCTATCTCTGACTTTTAATCCGTGTGCCTTTTATTAATGAGGTTGTCAACCCTTGCCCCATGGTAGAATCTGTTCCTTTCAGTAGCATTCCACTCACTCTCTTGAAGTGAAGCTGATGCGACTTTACAAGAGAGTCCAGGGAATGAAAAATGCAAGACAATGAATTCTCATTCTTAAGTGCCTTACCCATTGCTGTGATAGAGTTTCTCAGCTAGCACATATGATAGCATTTGGACTTGAATTAAATATATAAACAGCTCTTTAGAACAGTGAGTCAAGTAACATTGTAATGCCACTTTGAGAAGATACTTCAGAAGCTGTGGCTGAAAACAGAAAAGTGTCTGCATTTATACACTCTTCATATGTTTTCTTTCAATCTGTTTAGGAGAACTGTGAACTTGGATATGATTTATGATCAAACTGTGAACTTGGATACGATTCATGATCAAACTGCACAATCTTTTGCGAAGCACTTTTTAATTGTGTGTGTGTGTGTGTGTGTGTGTGTGTGTGTGTGTGTGTGTGTTTGCCACACAGTGGTGCTTCGGGCTTACTCCTGGCTCTGCTCTCACACTTACTCCTGATAGAGCTCAGTGGACCATATGAGATGCCAGGGATCAAACCCAAGTCAGCTCCATGCAAAGCAAGCACCCAATCTGCTGTCCTATCTTTCCTGTCCCTTACGAAACACATATTTTCTCATAGTCTATTTTATCTCAGATTTCTAAATTACCCAATTGCTCCATAAAACACTGATAACTTGATTACAGAGATCATAATTTGAGAATATAAAAATATACAATATTTGAGTTGTTAAAGAGGTAGGACAGCTTAATATGGGCTCTGAAAGGAGGGAATCAAGCTTTATGAATCTCAGCTCCACACATATAACTGCCTTGCTTGGAGAAAGTTACTAAAGCTTCACTTAGTCCCCGATGTGCAGCTACACAGTGAAAATACTCATAGTACATACTCAGTAAAGCCTTTGTGAGAATTCAGTGAAGTGACTACAAAAAAAAAAAAAAAGATTTTATGCTGTTCATCTGAAGCATTGGTATTAACTTCACATGCAAGTTGTTGTTAACAATTTATTATTGTCTGTTACCTGTGAAACAATGAAATAGATTTTCACTTACCTTCTTTATTCTCACAGGGACAAGAAAACAAATCAAAATACAAAGATCTCCTTTCTGAACTTGACCAGAACACAGAAAATAAGCTTGATTTTGAGGATTTCGTGATCTTGCTCTTAAGCATTACTGTCATGTCAGAGTTGTTACAAAATATACAGAGTGCAAAAAATGAGGAATAAGCAGCTTTTCAAATGTAGTTATATATCATAATAATAAGCAGTGTTACACAAATGAAGATTTTTCCCATTTTATTTTCAAGCGATTGAATATACTAAACATGCAACTGTAATTGATTGGGATGGTTCTCTGATTTCTAATACTCAGACCCAATGTAACTTCAAAATATATATATATATATATATATGTATATATTCCTCAGAATTGTTTGAATAATATTATCTAGGTGTAATACAACATGATGACTTTGATAATGCTGAACACAAATTGCTTTGTGGAGTCAATAACAACATAAGTACTTTTATTGAGTTAGTCATTCCTTCATTCAACAGTATTTTTTGTTTTGTTTTGGGTTTAGGCATTTGGGTCACACCGAGCAGTGCTCAGTAATCACTCCTGTCCATGTTCTGGGGAACTATTTGGGGTGGCTGGTGATAGAACTAGGGTTGGCAGCATGCAAGACAAGCGCCTTACTTTCACTATTTGAATTAAATTTGATTGGACTGCTGTGAACACAGTAACTAATCAGAACAATCTTTGCCTTCAGACATGCCTCCAGAAATTTAATCAAAGTGATGAATAGTGAGCAATTGATCAGTCATGTGCATACACAGTATAATTGTGATAAAACCATAGGATGCTAAAACGACTTATCATGTGTCCAAAGGTTAGAGATGCTTCACTGACAAGATACTTCATTCTGTACAAGGCAGAAAAATATGAGAAGAAAAAAAAAATAATTCAGATCAGGGTTTGCCAGGGCTGGTAATAGGAAGGATGGAAATGCTCTATATATTGATCGTGATGATGATTATGTCTCTGTGTGCATTTGTCAAGCTCTTAGGATGAATTATGTGAATTATACCTAAATAGTTCTAAAAATTCTTAAACATCACTAATATCTTTGGCAATCTCTGAGCTTTTGAGAGTGACTTTACCACTCCTTAAGCATATGATTTAAAGGTGATCACATCCCAAGAACCACATACTCCATCGCCATCCCTCCTTTCCTAAATTTAAATTATATATGTATGATTGTATACATACACGATAATGTTGATAACTAAATCTTTGAGAGACTTCATAATTTTATTGTAACTTCCCAAATTCTTTCCTTTTTATATTATTTTCTTCCCAGCCAACACTGCAAACCGCATATACAAATCATTATGTTAAGAAATAAGCTTACAGGAGAGAGCTCTCCACCCTTAGTCTGATGATGTATGAATCATCCTATAAAGTTCCAACTACACCAAAACTAGACTCTGGGGCTCCCCTTACTTATTCCTCAAGCCTCAAACATTCTAAGCCCAAGACTTTCCCTCTATTACTAGCTTAACATAAATTAAGTGTGTTCACTGAAAGATTGCAAACTCAATTCTCTAATAAAAGCAGAAATGTGGCTTAAAGAAAAATAAATTGTGTCCAGTTTTTTTCTACTAATGTATAAGCAAATTTTATTAATTCGCTGCTCCTAGGCTGCATAGTTCATTGTGTAGCTGCAACATAATTTATCTTTTCTTTCTTTTTCTAAACATTTTTACCTATTTATTTTTGGTTTATGGGCCACATCCAACAGTGCTCAAGGATTACTCCTGGCTTTGTGCTTAAGGATCACTCATTTTTTTCTTTTTTCTTTTGATGGACTCTCTCTCTCTCTCTCTCTCTCTCTCTCTCTCTCTCTCTCTCTCTCATCACCATGAGAGAGACACAGTTACAAACCTTTCATGATTGGGTTTCAGTCATACAATGTTCAGCACCCATTCCTCCACCAGTGTACATTTCCCATCAGCAATATCCCCAGTTTTCCTATTGCCACCAACACTATCTCCCACCAGCCTGCCTCTGTGGCAGGCACTTTTTTCTCTGTCTCTTTACTTTTGGAGTGCCCAGTTTGTTTTAAGTGTTCTTTCTTTGTCTAGAATTGAATGGGAGGGGGAAAAGTTTCTATTGTTTAATTTCTTTCTTCTTTTTTTTAATCTTTGACAAGCATAGGTCTCACACTGTTCACTACTATATGAGTACTATTAACCACTGTCTTAGAGGTTTTACAAATATTACTCCATGTCTTTTAACAACTCCTATGAGGAAGATATTGTTATCACTTTTTATAGATGAGGAAACTGAAACACAGAGGTTTTGATTTTTCCTCAGTCACACAACTAGCAGTTTTTAAGAGTGCTCTTCCCTCTTTGTGGGCATTGTTGTTTTTGTTTTAATATTAGACTTCTTGTGAGCAATAATATTATAACTCAATAAAAATAGCTATGAACACATTTCAGGCACTGTGCTAGGGAATGGTACCAGCTGGGTCCAGAAAGACCATTTGGCATTCCTCAAATAGAACTCTGTGGGCTGGTCTCCCTCAAGTCCTTTGTGTCTTAGTCATAAGTAGCTGAAAATGGCAACCTTGGTGACCAATGAGAAGGTCAAATTCACACCTTTCAGAGAAGGAAAAAAGAGATGCTGGCCAATAGAAGCTTGGAGTTATTCCAACTCGCTGGGCTCCCGCTAAGAATTTTTTGAAAATCTATCCCAGATGGAAAGTCACACTCTTCTGAGGAGGGTATCAATTATAGAATCTATTTTAGCCTCAGGCAAAGAATGAAAACTGAGCAAAAGCACGTGAAATATCAGTGGTAGTTAATTAATGAGCATGGTGCTGAGACAATGGATCACAGAAGCATCACTTTCTGTTCTAGTTCTGGGAAAATGTGTTTTATTCTTAAATCAAAGGTACCATCTTGCTCACTTGCTCTTATTTCTATATCTGTTCCATCTCTAGCTCTCTTTTAACTTCTTCTCTTCACCACTCACTCTTCCTTTTCTCTCTACTTCTTGGCACAAGATCCAAGTACATTGTTCCCATTGCTGACTCAATTTCTCTCTTTAAATGTTTCACACTCAGTCGCATCTCCTGATCTCCAATTCCATCCCCCAAGAGAAAGAATTTGACTTAGTTTGAGTAGAAACTACTCTTGTCTGTCTGTAGTCAGGAAGGTAAAACACATACCCTCTCAGCAGAGACTTTAGGAACTGGATCCTTGCAGAGTATGTTGGGCATATTATCAGAGCAGGAAATAAGAAAATTAGGAAGAAATGATTGGCAAAGAAATTTAAACAAATATCTAAAATCTGTAACTTGGAACAGAAATGTAGTGTTTTTTGTTTCCAAAGTATGGGCTCAGTATGTGTCTGGATAGAATAATTCATTTGTTATTCTAAGGAAAAAATCTTTTTTTTTCATGATGTAAAAGGAATTAACCTGAACTTTTCTGTAAAGTTTTCTGTGATTAAATATAGTTAAGATATTCCTATACGAGAGCTGTGAGCACCCTTGCAATTTGGTGCACATGACAGAAACGTACCCAGTCCTAGAACCCCTAATTTTCTTTATTTTAGCGTCTAAAAATGGGTGCAAGTATGAGATCAGGGTGTGTGCTTTAAATAGTTCTTTTTAAGAAAGAGGGAAAGGGCTGCATGGAAACCAACAGGCTTCTGTTCGTCAGCTGGCCTTTAGTACTGGTGGAACGAGCAGAATTTCTTAGGGATGGCAGGCCAGTGAATTGACAAGGGCTGTCCTAACCCAAAGACAAGAGAAGACAAGCCCAGAGAACTCAGATCAGAAGAAGATTTCATGCCAGTCTTCTTTTCTCTCATTTCAATTTAGGATACATTGATTCCATTTTCTTTTTTGCTCTTTTGAAGGGCATCATTTTGAAACCAAATTCAAAGAGCAAAGGGGTGTAAAACTGAGTCTTAGGAAGTTTTCTACCCCATACAGACAAAGAACATATTCCTATTACTAGTTTTCAGTACTTTATTCACAATTCTGAGTCCACAAGTCATGAACACTGAAGTTTTTTTCATATTATTTGGTAACTAAGCTGTAAATAAAGATTATTTGTGATCTTTATCTCTTCTGTTTCATTCCTCAGACCACAGTTGGTATGTCCACACTCCTAGACAAGTCAACCAGATAAACAGAGCTCCTGGATCCTGTCCATCAAGACCTATGGGACTCAAAAGTTTCTCTACCCCCCCCCTTTTTTCTAATCAAAATCCATTTTTTATTTATTTATTTTAAATTTTATTTATTTATTGAATCATCATGAGATAGAGCGTTACAAACCTGTTCATGATTGCATTTTGGTCATACAATGTTCCAACACCCATCCCTCCACCAGTGTAATTTCCCAGCAATAGTGTCCCCAGTTTTTCTCCCACTGCTTCAAGCCACCCCTCGCTCCTGCCTCTATGGTAGGGACCTCTCTTTGTCTCTCTCTTTTTCTTTCTTCTCTCATTTTAGGCATTATCGTTTGCAATAGAGATTTTGAAAGTTTATCCTGTATATACCTTTACTTACTTTCAACACTCAGTTCTTATCCAGAGTCACCATTTCCAATTAGTCTTGTCATAATGGACCCTCTTCTATCTTAACCCTCCATCTCACACACCCTTGTGGTAATTCCCAACCACTGACCTGTCCTCCTGGCCCATTTTCCCTGACCTTGGATATAGTTTAATACTGTTTATTTTTAATCTCACAAATAAATACAGTCATTATATATCTGTTCCTCTCCTTCTGACTCATTTCACTAAGCATGATACTCTCCATTTATAGACAAGTTTCATGACCTCATTCTTTCTAACAACTGTGTAATATTCCATTGTGTGTAGATGTACTACAGTTTCTTTAACCAGTCATCTGTTCTCAGGCACTCAGGTTGTTTCTAGATTCTAGTTATTGTGAACAGTGCTGCCATGTACAAAGAAGGCAGATGGTGCTTCGGCTGTGTTTTTGGACTCCCAGGGCATATTCTCAGAAGTGGTAATGCTGGGTCAAATGGGAGCTCAATTTCTAGTTTTTTTTTGAGGAATGTCCATACTGTTTTCCAAAAAGGCTGGACCAGTCAGCACTTCCACCACAAATGAATGAGGGTCCTTTTCTCCCTGTATCCTCACCAGCACTGGTTGTTCTTGTTCATTAGAATGTGTGTCATTCTCTGTGGTGTGAGATGATATCTCATTGTTGTTTTGATTTGCATCCTCCTGAT
Organism: Sorex fumeus; assembly: GCF_029834395.1. NCBI lineage: Eukaryota > Metazoa > Chordata > Mammalia > Eulipotyphla > Soricidae > Sorex > Sorex fumeus. Next base: position 65,026,292 of record NW_026606129.1, read on the forward strand.
GTTTAGTGATATAGAACATTTTTCATGTTCCTTTTTCTCTAACTTTTTTTAAAGTAGTCTCATGTTCCAACATAAAGAGTTGATTGTGAGTGGGACCTATTTTCCTAAAGATATGTGTATATGTGTGTGTGTGTGTGTGTGTGTATAGTGAGAGAGGAAGAGAAAGATCCATGAAATTATATATATAAAAAATATATATATATTCCTCACCTCCATTCCACTTCATTTTGTCTGATTCTAGACCAACTTCTATCATCATCATTTTATTAGTAGTTGAAATAATTGAACATATACTATATTTAAGTAGTAACATATGCCTTTTATTCAATTCCCTGAACAAAGTAAGATATTATTATCCCTAGTTCACAAACACACACAAAATAAGAATTAAATTTCACAAACGACTTACTTAGGGTCACGTAGCAACAGTCTGTACACTGTAACCCAGGGTTTCAACCCAAGTCTGCTTTGTGCACCAGCCTAGCTCTGTTCTTCAATAGCACAAGATGATGAAACACTACCAAAGAGAATTCCATTATTTAAAGTTTATACTTGACCACTGCAAATTATGATCCAAAACAAGGAAGAAAAGAAAGCAGAAAACAAAGCGAGAGAGGAAGCAATATCTATAGCTGTGGTACTGGGTCTTATTTCCAGAACCCAAAGAAATCAAAAAGTGCTGAGGGGAAGAACAGTACTAAGATCTTTTTCCTTGCCTTTCTAAGACATTTTGGTTTTGCTTTCCAGGGAATTCTTCCTGTGAGAAACACATTTCTGCGTCTGTATTTTAACGCTACTTTTCCTTGCAGAGAATACAAATAGCAGAGAAGATGCTATAGAGGAAGGGAAGGGAGGTAGGTGGGAGAGAAGGGCGAGTTCCATAAGTCATGTGCACTAACAGCAACGCCAAGGTTGAGGTCAGATCCACGTACTCTGCTCCTGACTCTGCTCCTGCTCCCCCGTTCTGGGTTCTGGATTCTTTCTGTGAGAATGAACCACCGTGAACAGATAGTCTGGCATATTCCTTCCCACTCATATTACTCTACACAAACCATATTTTTTAAAAATGTAAGGACTGACAATGAACATACAAACAAACTCTAGACATTAAACACCTTTCTCTGCTTTTTGACCTTATTGGTATGTTGGCATAAGGCAGTTACACAGAGGACTAAACACAAGTTCAGAATAAATCTGCAATAGGGAGAGAGAGAGGAAGAATGAGGGAAAGAAAGCATTAGGGAAGAAGAGGGAAAAGCAGAAAACCTTATGGTTTTTCAATACCTTGATATTAAGTAGATATAGTTTATTTGTATTTTGAAAATTTCACAAAAGACAAGATCCATGTGGCCATTTACTGGATTGTAAGTAAGATTTCTATGAGCAAGACCTCTATCTTTATAAAAAGTCTTAATATCTGACATATAGTAAGTGCTGATTGATATTAGGTGAATAAATGAAATTAATGAGTCTTCAAATACAAGCGGTGGAAAGAGAAATGAGATATTTGTTTGGGACTAGGAATGAAACTGAGTGGTAAATGAGATGCTTTATATGTATAAGGCCTGGATTCCCACCACCACTGTCAGAGAGAGAGAGAGAGAGAGAGGTCTTACTTGCATGAAAGCCAATGTAGTGCTGAAGAAAATAAAACACAGATGTGTCTGGAAACTGATGACAGATGACAGGTTAGAGCATTGTTATTGGCAAAGAGATAACTAAACAGGCTGGGAACATGGTCCTCATGCGGAAGGTCCAGGTTCTATCCCTAGCACCATCACCCAAGCACTGTGAGCCAAAGGAAGCCTTTGAGTATCACCAGCTGTGACCAGAATAAAGTAAAACACTGTTAATTGAAAGGTTTAGGAGTGGAATTGCAAAGAGGAAGAAACAGAGAACAAAAAGAGAGTCAGGCTGAAAGGAGGGTTATTGGAAGAAAGAAGAGCACTTCCAGGCAAGGTTCATGGATGTCTAAAGAGGCCAGTGAAGTCACGTTCAACATGGGCATCTAATAGAGCAGTTCACTGTGGGAAAAGGCAGGGAATGGAATGAGGAAGTAGGAACTTCTGTGCAAGCTGTTGCCAGACAGAAGATTCTGTTCAATTTCCCAGATAGGAGCTTCTATGCAAGTCTTTGGAATTCAAACAGCATGAAAAAAATCTTCATGAGGTTTCATATGCCCTGTCTTGCAGGAGCTCACAGGGGTTTCAAGGTCCCGTCTGCTCTGAAACCCCTAGACCCATTAATAATGAAGATCTTTAAACTTCACATTTTAAGAAATGAAGGTGAATATCTGTTTAAAATTGCTTTCAGTTAAACTTAGAACCAGCATATGTCTGTCTGTCCTCCCGTTGTTCATTGATTTGCTCAAGCGGGCCCAGTAACGTCTCCATTGTGAGACTTCTTGTTACTGTGTTTGGCATATTGAATACTCTGGGTAGCTTGCCAGGCTCTCCGAGAGGGGCGGAGGAATCAAACCCGGCTCGGCCAGGCTGGCTGTGTGCAAGGCAAACGCCCTACCACTGTGCTATCACTCCAGCCCAGCATATAAGCAGTGAAAAAAAATCTCTTGTGGAGATGAGAAACACAGAGAATTAAGCATTCCTATTGTTCAGAAAGCCCCCACAAAGTGGACAATACCTACAAATAGAAGAACCCAGGGCCATTCACCAGCTGTGATGATTAGGGAATCTAAATCACATAATTCCTTCTAATTGTTTCTTATGGATTTTTAGACCTCAACCATTTCAGTCCATTTTTATCAAGACACATTTTTTGTATGTAAGATCAAGTCACTTCAAAATTCAGAGACATTCTCTATATTTAAAGTAACTACACTAGCCTCATCTGTGTCTCATTCCAGATTCTTGTCCTTTTCTACCTTAAGGGTATACTTTGACCTCAAACAGATTTGCAGACCACATCGGGGCAGGTTAATCCCAGGAAATCTTTAAACCTTTCCCCCAGAGCAAGCAGGCCTCACAATCAGCAGAAGAGCTTATTTAGTAGACTGTAGGGCTGCTGCATCTCTAATGGCCTGGAAAACACTGGAACTGGCTGCTTGCTCCAAAATTTCTCTCTTTGAAGGAAAAAAAAAGCTGCAGATTCTGGGGTCTCTGGAGGGCTTAACAAAAATCAATGATAAAATTAAAAGAAAGAAACAAGACCATGAGGAAGTTTCTAAAGGAACTTCGATTTCTCTGACACTTTGGTCTTCAAGGAGAGTTTTGATTCTCCTTGAAAAGCTTGTGTGGAATAGTGAAGACATTAAGTCACTTGACAATGCAACTCATCACTTCTGAGCTATTCGTGATAAACCTCCCTCCACCTTGCCCTTCTCTGAAGTGAGGATAGAAGATGTGAAGAATAGAAATCACTTCTAATCTCTGAAATGACTGTAGGCATGTGAAATGGGCTTTCTTGACTCTGGGAATCCTTTGAAATTAAGCTAGTGACAGGTGATTGGACTAAGAGAAGTGAGAGATTTTTTTTTCTGTGCCCTGAGGCCACACACAAAACCGCCTTGATTATGATATTATCTATGATCTTCATTTTCCACTCTTCTGAGCTGATTTGGAGCTGCTGCGAAAGCTCTAGAAGAGAAAGTACTCATAGAAACTTTATCAGTCTTCCCTGGAGAATCTCAGCTTGAGAACTCTGATTCTTGTTATGTCGCCTTCTTATTCTGTATACTTGTTCTGTATCCTTCAGAGGACTGATTGCTTGCACTCATTGGCTTGCACCGTGGATGTTCATACCCTGGTTGGTCAGAGCTCAGACTTTCTAACTGTATATTTTTAATGTCACCTTGTAACAGGTGATGCTAATGACCTACCCATATTTTCTCAGCCCATCTGAGTTCATTACAGTCATAATAGACTATTTTAGCACACTGGCAACATCTAAGTTCAGCTATCTCTTCTCTAGAGTCCTGGGAACTTTTCCTATTGCAGGCAAACAAGTCACAAAAGAGTTTAAATCCCCTAATTTTGGTTCTCAACCAAAAGAAAGTGATACTTGTGCCAGTCCTTCAGCTTCTGTACGATGATTACCAGCAAAGTTCATCACAGTTTCTTAGAAGTTACCCAGTTGCTCCAATTGTCCACAGTGGTAATAGATACAGTGCCCTACTTTATACACCTTTTGTTTTCTCCTTAATTCAACTTTCAAAGTTCCTCAGTCTGCTTCCTAGGATTTCATCCTTATAAATTTTTACATTTAAATGCTTATTACAACATATGCCTTGGGGCGGGGAATGGGGCTGGGACGAGGAAGGGCGGGGCATGCAGGGCATAGGAGTATTGATCTGAAATGGAAACACTTGTCCCTGAAAATCTGAGAACATAATTTTGCACATCACAAGCATTCAAAAGTACTATATTTGTCTTTGCATTCTGGTGATAATTTCAGTTTTTCATGTAATAGTTTGGAAAATAATTCATAATTGGAAATTAAGAAACAGGAGGTTGAAGGGTCCCTTTCTTCTAGGAAGTAACTGCATATATATAAAGTAGAAATATAAAAGATTATAGTACTTTGTGTATGAGACGTAAGTAGAAGATGAGTGGTGGGGAATGAGAAAAGTTATCTATCAATTCTTCCTCCCATTGACTCATTCTCAACATAGAATTAAGTTTAACTCCAAGTAAAAGAGACAAAGACTTTTCCTAAAAAAATTGTACTCAACATTGAATATAACAGGGACATATCAGGAACTATAATCCATTTGGACGGTGTGGGGAGTGAATGAAAAATTACTGAAAAACATATTTGCCAGATCCATCTCCTAGAAAGCCGGTTTTCTCCCCTGATCTGCGCGGACGGGCACGGAGGCCCAGCTCTGGGCAACAAAGCTGAACGGCTCCTCATTCCAACCGTAGACGTTCCCAACTCCTCACTCAGTGCCAGGGACTCTTTCTGGAGCCACGGCCACTAACGTGGCCGCGAAATATTTTCCCACCACATATGCCATAGGAACCATAAGCTACCTTCTTGGGAACTTCTCTAGTTTAACTCAGCCACTAGAAACACAGTAGCCAATAACTCATAAGCCTATCTTAACTCACACTGCATATCAAGCAGAATAGTAACAGTGAACGTGAAGGACTAAACCACACTTCTCACAATGGTAAAGCAACGCAAAAGCCCACCAAACTTTCTTATTGAAGAGTCTAGCCCAGATGACACCAACAGTACTGTAGTGTTAGACAACCTCTCTGACAAGGAATTCAGAAGGGAGCTACTTAGGATGCTTAGGGAACTAAAAGAAACAATGGAAAGCAATGCCAATAGAAGACAAGAGGATTTGAAGGCAGAAATGAGGAAAATGCAATCGGAAATGTCAGACCTGAAAAATCTCATAGGCGAATTGAAAAACTCAGTGGAAGGCCTCAGCAGCAGAGTAAGAGCTGCTGAGAACAGAATCAGTGACTCTTCAGAAAAGAGCAGAAAATGGAAAAGAGACTCACAATTCGGGAACAGATGGCAAGAGAAGATCGTGATGAAGCCAAGAGGGGTAACATAAGAATTATTGGAGTCCCAGAGGGACAGGAAGAAAACCTTGATGAAGAAGAAACTGTCAAACACATCATTGCTACAACGTTTCCAGAGCTGAAGAAAACTTGTGACCACATTCAGGAGGCCCGAAGAGTACCAGCTAGAAGAAATCCGAATAAAAATACCCCAAGACACATTCTGATCAAAATGACCAAAACATTAGACAGAGACAAAATTCTGAAAGCAGCAAGATCGAAGAAAGAAATCTCTTACAAAGGAGCATCCTTAAAATTCACAGCTGATTTTTCTGATGAAACCCTAATGGCCCGAAAACAGTGGTGGGACATAGTGAAAAAACTCAATGAAATAAATGCCTCCCCAAAAATACTTTAGCCAGCGAGACTCTCATTCATAATAGAAGGAACAACACACAGTTTCACAGACAAACAACAGCTCAGGAACTTCATAGACTCAAAACCGTGGTTACAAGAACAACTAAATGGGCTACTTTAAGGCAAGAAAGGCCCCTCAAATACACCAAACTTTAACAGAACAATGGGACAAAATCCCATAACAATAATCTCTCTCAATGTCAATGGGCTAAATGCACCAATTAAAAGACATAGAGTGGCAGGATGGATTAGAAAATTGAACCCAACATTCTGCTGCCTGCAAAAAACACATCTCAATAGTCAAAGCAAACACAGACTCAGAGTCAAAGGCTGGAAAACAATCCTACAGGCAAACAGCTCCCATAAAAAAGCTGGGGTAGCCATCCTAATATCAGACCACATCGATTTCAAAGTGAAGAAGGTCATAAGAGACAGTGAAGGCCTTTTCTAATTGATCAAAGGATCTGTACAACAGGAAGAACTTACAATAATAAATGTATATGCACCTAATGAGAGACCAGCAAAGTACTTAAAACAACTACTCATAGATTTGGAAAAAAACATCAATAGCAACACAATACTAGTGGGAGACTTCAACACCGCTTTGTCACCTCTTGATAGATCAACCAGACTCAAGCTTAGCAAGGACATACTTCATCTGAGGGAAACAATGAAAGAAAGGAACTTAGTAGATATATACAGGACGCTTCATCCACAAAAAGCTGAACACACATTCTTCTCAAGCATACATGGAACATTCTCCAAGATAGACCACATGCTGAGCCACAAAACATGCCTCCATAAAATTAAGAAGATAGAGATTTTATCAACAATCTTCTCAGACCATAATGCGCTGAAATTAGAAGTAAATCACACACAAAAACAGAAAACTAAATCAAACACCTGGAAATTAAACAGTGCTCTATTGAACAACGAGAGGCTTAGACAGGAAATCAAAGAGGAAATCAAATGATTCCTAGAAACGAATGAAAATGAGAACACGAGTTACCAAAACTTATGGGACACAGCAAAAGCTGTGTTAAGAGGAAAGTTTATAGCTCTACAAGCATTCCTCAGGAAGGAGGAGCGAGCACACATAAGTAACCTAACCTCACAGCTTAAGAGCTTGGAGAAGGACCAAAAAAGGAGCACAACCCGAACAGGAGAAAGGAAATAATAAAACTCAGAGCAGAGATTAACGAGATGGAAACCCAAAAAACAATCCAAAAGATCAATGAAACCAAGAGCTGGTTCTTCGAGAAAATTAACAAGATCGATAAGCCTCTAGCAAAACTCACAAAGAAAGGGAGAGAGAAAACCCTAATAAACGGAATCAGAAATGAAAAGGGGGTCATTACAAAAGACACTACAGAAATTCAAAGGATCCTTAGGGAGTACTTTGAGAAGCTTTATGCCACGGAACATCAAAACCTCGAGGAAATGGATAAATTCCTAGACTCCTAAAGACTCCCAAGGCTGAACCAAGAAGACCTGGAATACCTGAACAGACCTATCACCATCAAGGAAATTGAAATGGTAATAAAAAGTCTCCCCAAGCACAAAAGTCCTGGCCCAGATGGATTCACTAGTGAATTCTTCCAAATCTTTAAAGAGGACTTACTCCCAATCCTCTTTAAGCTTTTCCACGAAATTGAAATATCAAAAATACTTCCGAACAGTTTCTATGAAGCAAATATCACACTGATACCAAAAGCAGACAGAGATACCACAAAGAAAGAGAATTACAGACCGATATCCCTGATGAACACAGATGCAAAGATCCTCAACAAACTACTAGCAAATAGAATCCAACTACTCATCAAAAAGATCATACACCATGACCAAGTAGGATTCATCCCAGGGATGCAAGGACGGTCCAACATTCGGAAATCAATCAACATAATCCATCATATCAACAAAAGAAAAGATAAAAAGCATATGATTATATCAATAGATGCAGAGAAAGCATTTGACAAGATCCAGCACCCCTTTATGATGAAAACCCTAGCCAAAATGGGTATAGAGGGGACCTTCCTCAACATAATTAAAGCCATCTACCACAAGCCTACAGCAAGCATCATCCTCAATGGGGAAAAACTGAGAGCCTTCCCTCTAAGATCAGGGATGAGACAAGGATGCCCACTATCTCCACTGCTGTTCAATATAGTACTGGAAGTACTTGCAATAGCGATTAGGCAAGAAAAAGATATTAAGGGCATTCAGGTAGGAAAGGAAGAAATCAAGCTCTCACTATTCGCAGATGATATGATACTCTACTTAGAGAACCCAATAACCTCTACCAAAAAACTCCTAGAAACAATAGACTCGCATAGTAAAGTTGCAGGCTATAAAATCAATACCCAAAAGTCCATGTCTTTCCTATACGCAAACAGTGAGAGAGAAGAAAGCAACATGAAAAAAACAATCCCGTTCACAATTGTGCCCCAGAAAATCAAGTACCTAGGAATCAGCTTAACTAAGGAAGTAAAGGACCTGTACAAAGGAAACTACAAAACGCTACTTCAGGAAATAAAAGAGAACATGAGGAAATGGAAAGATATCCCCTGCTCATGGGTCGGGAGACTTAACATTGTCAAAATGGCAATACTACCGAAAGCATTGTATAAATTCAATGCAATCCCTATAAGGATACCCATGACATTCTTCAAAGAAATGGAGCAAACACTCCTGAAATTTATATGGAACAATAAGCCCCCACGAATAGCTAAAGCAATTCTTGGGAAAAAGAAAATGGGAGGAATCAACCTCCCGAACTTCAAACGGTACTACAAAGCAGTAATAATTAAAACAGCATGGTACTGGAACAAAGGCAGAACTGCAGACCAATGGAACAGGGTTGAATACACTGACATCAACCCTCAATCATATGATCATCTAATCTTTGATAAAGGTGCAAGTAATGTGAAGTGGAGTAAGGAAAGCCTCTTTAACAAATTGTGCTGGCATCACTGGACGGCTACATGCAAAAAAATGGGCTCAGAACTCTGCCTAACACCATGCACAAAAGTAAGATCAAAATGGATTAAAGACCTCAACATCAGACCAGAAACCATAAGGTACATTGAAGACAAAGTTGGCAAAACCCTCCATGACATTGAAGCTAATGGTATCTTCAAAGACGCCACACCACTGGCCGAGCAAGTGAAAACAGAGATAGATAAATGGGACTATCTTAAACTACAAAGCTTCTGCACCTCCAAAGAAACAGTGACCAAAATACAAAGACAGTCTACAGAATAGGAAAGGATATTCGCCGAACACACATCTGACAAGGGGTTGATATCAAGGATATACAAAATACTGGTTGAATTCCACAAGAAGAAAACATCCAACCTCATCCAAAGATGGGGCAATGAAATGAACAGAAACTTTCTCAAAGAAGAAATCCGAATGGCAAAAAAAGCACATGAGAAAATGCTCTACATCATTAATCATCAGGGAGATGCAGATCAAAACCACAATGAGATACCATCTCACACCTCAGAGAATGGCCCACATTCAAAAGAACAAAAGCAACCAATGCTGGCGTGGATGTGGCGAGAAAGGGACACTCCTTCACTGTTGGTGGGAATGTCGACTGGTTCAGCCCTTCTGGAAAACAGTATGGACAATTCTCAAAAAATTAGAAATTGAGCTCCCATTTGACCCAGTAATACCACTTAATCACTTCACTTAAGTGATTAAGCAATACCACTCCTGGGAATATATCCCGGAGAGGCAAAAATGTATAGTCGAAATGACATCTGCACTTGTTTGTTCATTGCAGCACTCTTTACAATAGCCAGAAACTGGAAGAAACCTGAATGCCCAAGAACAGATGACTGCTTAAAGAAACTTTGGTACATCTACACAATGGAGTACTATGTAGCTGTTAGAAAAGATGAAGTCATGAAATTTATATACAAGTGGTACAACATGGAAAGTATCATGCTAAGCGAAATGAGTCAGAAAGAGAGGGATAGACATAGAAAGATTTCATTCATCTGGGGGATATAAAGTAACAAAATATGAGATTAATACCCAAGAATAGCTGAGATCAGCACCAGGAGGATTACTCCATAGCTTAGAGGCCAGCCGGGTACTCCAGGGGAAAGGGCAGTTCAGATAGAGAAGGGAGCACCAAATAAAGGGTGTTAGGAGGATCCTCCCAGGAGGGGAGATGCATGTCGAAAGTAGACTATGGACTGAACATGTTTGCCACTCAATGCCTCTTTTGCAGAACACAACACCCAAAACGAGAGAGAGAACACAGGGGATTGCCCTGCCACAGAGGCAGGGGGAGATGGGGGGATGGGGGTGGGGGGGATATTATCCATGGTGGTGGAAAATGGGCACTGGTGGAGGGATGGGTATCTGATCGTTGTATAATCGAAACCCAAGCACAAAAAATAGTAAATCTACAACTGTACCTCATGGTGTTTCACTAATAAAAAAATAATAATAATAAAAACATATTTGGATATAAAAAATGGTAAAGGTCTCATTGAACTGGTTTAACAGTAATTTTGCTAAAATTGTTCACAGCCAATCAAGGAAGACTAGTGAAGAGAAGAGTTCAGTGGAACCTGAATATGAACCCTGGGTTGGGTCCATATGACTACAGACCCTAGGTTGAGTCCATATTTCTCAGAGCATGGACTCTTGAGAAGTAAAGAGACTCCCTTTCCCTCATCTTATCCTCCCCCTCCCCGCCAAAATAAGCCTTTACAATAGAGTCAGCACGCTATGGAGCCTTTAATCAGAAATTATATGATTTACTAGATTCACTTGATCACTTGACTTCCCGAATCTGTTATTGAAAAGTCTAAAGGACTAATAATAAAAGATTCTCCTACAGTCATGAAATTTATATACAAGTGGTACAACATGGAAAGTATCATGCTAAGCAAAATGAGTCAGAAAGAGAGGGATAGACATAGAAAGTTTGCATTCATCTGGGGGATATAAAATAACAAAATATGAGATTAATACCCAAGAATAGCTGAGATCAGCACCAGGAGGATTACTCCATAGCTTAGAGGCCAGCTGGGTGTTCTATGGGAAAGGATAGCTCGGATAGAGAGGGGAGTACCAAATGAAGGGTGTTTGGAGGATCCTCCCAGGAGGGGAGAGGCATGTTGAAAGTAGACTATGGACTGAACATATTTGCCACTCAATGCCTCTTTTGCAGACCACAACACCCAAAAGAATAGAGAGAACAAAAGGGAATGCCCTGCCACAGAGGAAGGGTGGGATGGGGGGATGGGGGTGGGAGCGATATTATCCATGGTGGTGGAAATGGGCACTGGTGGAGGGATGGGTGTTTGATCATTGTATAATCGAAACCCAAGCACAAAAAATTGTAAATCTACAACTGCACCTCATGGTGTTTCACTAAAAATAATTTTTAAAAAATGTAAAAAAAAAAGATTCTCCTACAATACTATCACTTGATCGCACTTGACTTCCCGTTAATCGTCAATTTGCTCGAGCGGGCGCCAGTAACGACTCCATTTGTCCCTGTAGCGTGTTAGTGTAGCCCAATGGCGTCTGTTCGCTCTAGGAACATGAAGAGCCTCAAACCGATCGTTCATGATCTTGATGAAGAAGTCTGACCATCTGGTAGGTGGGCGGCCACGCGGTCTTTGACATCCCGTGGAATCCAGTCAGTAACAGCTCTAGTCCAGCGGTCATCTTTGAATCTCATTACGTGACCAGCCCATCTGATTTTTGACACCTTGGCAAATGAGACAGTGTACCTGATTCTTGATCGTCGACAGATGTCGGAACTCCGGATTTTTTCTCTCATTTGAGTGAAACATGATATTCCAAGCATAGCTCTTTCAATTCCTCTTTTGGAGACCCGAATAGCATTCTCATCCTGTTTGCGTAGGGCCCAGGTCTCTGAGGCAAATGTTAATGCAGGAAGAACAATGGAATCAAAAAGATGTGCCCGGAACCAGAAGTTCTTCGTCCTCTTAGCTATTTCTTCCACGCTCTTGAAGGCATTCCAAGCTGCTCTCTTTGAAAAAAACAAAAAAAAAGCCTGTCCTTGAAAACTCTTGAGCTTATTCGCCAACATGGTTTGGCACACGCCTCAGGCAACCGTAAGCCAATGTCCAAGCTCGCAAAGCAGTGCAGAGATGCGATCAAGGAAGACCTCAAAGAGAGAAGAGCAGAAGTGCTGGTAGATGTGGCAGAAGCCAGGAAAATCATTCGTAATGCCCGCCTGTCCTTCGCCAACTACAAGACCAAGATGACTGCCCTCTGACGTCCTGATGGATTTATCACATCTTCCAGAAGGGCAATGGAGAAGATTATCCATGACTTCTACCCAGATCTCTTTGATAGCCATATCCACCTTCCCACATACCAAATTCCACAGGATGGATATGTTGTTCTCAATGTTCTCCCTTCCGAAATCCGAGGCCATTTCATCGGTAAAGAAACAAGCAGCACCCGGCTCAGACAAGGTCAGACCTGAACACCTGAAGAACCTGCTGTCAATACTCATCAATATGCTGGCTCGGCTCTTCACACGCTACCTGTCTGAATGAAAGGTTCTGTCCCAATGGAAAACCAGCAAGACTGTACTACTGTACAAGAAGGGAGACATCCATGACATTGGCAATTATCGCCCAATCTGCCTATTGTCTGTCATCTACAAGCTTTTCACTCAAGTCATCATGAATAGGATTGGCAGAACACTAGATGAAGAACAACCATGCGAGCAAGCTGGGTTCCACAAAGAATTCAGTACCATCGACCATATCCACACGATAACCAAGCTCACTGAGGTTTCTCGGGAGTTCAAGATGCTGTTCTGTCTATCGTTCATTGATTTAAAGAAGGTCTTTGATTCTGTTGAAATGGAAGCGGTCATTGAAGCCCTAGCCAATCAGGGCATTCAAACTCAATACATCAGGATCCTCCGTGAGCTGTATTACAGATTCACTACCAGGATCTCACCATTCTACAAAGAAGTGATCATCGATGTCAAGAGAGGTGTTCGACAGGGTGATACCATTTCACCGAAACTCTTCAGTGCCACCCTCGAGAACATCATGCGACTACTGGAATGGGAAGAAATGGGAGTGAAGATAGATGGTCAGCAACTACACCACCTCTGCTTTGCTGATGACATTGTTTTAATAACACCGAACATTAGCCAAGCGGCACAAATGCTGGCCAACTTCGACCATGAGTGTGGAAAGGTCGGACTACAGCTGAATCTTATGAAAACAATGTTTATGAGAAACAGCCTGACACTCCATTCACTCTCAATGGAATGACCATCTCCGAATGCAACAGTTATGTGTACCTAGGTCGAGAAGTCAACATGATGAATGACCTGGCCCTGAGTTGCGCAGGAGGAAGAGATTTACTAGATTATTATCTAGTATATTATTATAATCTAATTATCTAGATTTACATATAAACAATAAAGCTTGTGTCAGATGGCTATATCATAAAGATATTTTCCACCAATCCAAATGTCACAAATATGTAGCTTCCTCATTCTTTATCTGTATAAGCTACATTTTACAACAGTGAGGGAAAGATGGAAAAGTCCACCATTTAACAACCTGCAGACTTATTTCTTATAAAGTTCCTTCTCCTTTCATAATATTATCTCTCAACTGATTTACCCTGTTAAGGGGCGGTGGAACTAGACCTTCATCACTGTACATGAACAGACTTTGATACAAAATGATAAGAATTTTAGCAAAATTACTGTTAAACCAGTAAAGCTCCAAGAGGCAAGACAAGTTTCTCCTATTTTCCAAATACATTTGACCATGAGATTCTTTTTTGTTTAGAATTTTTTTATTTAAATCCTACTTTGTCTTTGAAAGACTAACAACAATCACAAAACACACTTTGAAGGTTCTTTGCCTAGAACAGTGCTTAAATTGTCTATAAAAGGACTAATGACAAATGGTTTGAGCTTTGAAGATCTTGTGGTCTTGCTTACAAAAGTTCAACTCCTTTGTATCATGAAAGAAGTCACAGACTCTAACTAGTGTATGTTCATAGCTAAGTTCCAGTAATACCTTAATTGCAACATCATCTGGTAGACGAGATTTGGTGTGTGAGCTATAATTTGACTCCTCTGTGTCCATGTTCTTTTAGATCCACCCATCTAAGCCAGGTTTGTCTTAGCAGCAAAGACTTGTTGGCTGATTTTAACAAAGACCTGGATCCCTCCTCTTAACGTGTATCCACAGCAAATGTGCTTTAGACCAATCTGCTTCATCTCCTGGAAACTAACCTAACTAGCCTTCTGCAGTAACATTTTTATCCCATTTTGCCTATAGCTACTCTGATGGGGGAAAAACAATTGGGTCTGAATTTAATTATTTTGCTGAGCAAATAAAAATAGTGTTTCCCTGAGGCTGCCTGATGCCAAGATTTTTCCATGTCACAGAAAAAGAAAAATAAATAGTAACTCAAAATAAGCAAGTCTACCCACACCTTATAAGAGGCCTAGAGATATAAAAACTAGGGTGTAGTATAGGGTAGGGAGGGGAATAAGAAGGCAAAAACCTACTCTGGATTCTTTATTTTTGCACTTGAAGATATAAGATAGCAGTTCCTCCTGATACCTCCATTTTTCCTGTACATATTGGTAACCCAGTGATTGCTAAGAATTCACCCCTTCTTTCAATAGACACATATGAAGTACCTATTCTGTGCCTGATACTGAGCTATAAAAGACCAGCTACTTAATTTGGGAGGCACAATGCAAGAGGAAAATGCAAGATTTGTTGGCCAAAGATTATTTATAGTTTCAAATTGGTGGCAGGAGAACATTAAACCAAGGGGAGATCCTTCTAAATACAGTTGTGAGGTCACACACATGAAGCCCTCCTTGGTCCTACATGTTGCATTACAATACATATGGGTTACAAAGAAGTCTCAGAAGATGTGTGTAATAAATTAAGACATTTTGTACTTTCACTCACAATCACGATCATGATCATCCTGTTGTTCGTCGATTGCCTCGAGCAGGCACCAGTAACGCTTCCTGAGATTTTAAAAAGTGCCATATTCAAGGCTCTTTCAGGGTTAGGAGAATGAGACCCACCATTGTTACTGTTATTTGGCATATTGGGTACACCACGGGGAGTTTGCCAGACTCTGCCGTGTGGGCAGGTTTCATTCAGTAGCCTGCGAGGTTGTCCACTTAAGCCACTTTAACTCATAATTTTTCAATTCCTTTACCACTTCCGTCTACATAACATTCCAGTGAGTTGTCACATTCAATATCCAGGACCTGCGACCTTTTGTGAGCTTCAGACCACAACTTTCCAGTGTTACTTTGACAGCAAGTTATTCTTTGGCATCCAATGTGTGTATATATACAGAAATATGAGTACATATAAATGTATGCACAAAGCAAATAGAAATAATCTGTGATGTCAGGATATTGTTGTTAGTACAGTCACCTGACCTTGACCTTCTAACATTAAGTAGAATCATTTATTCATTCTCTTGTGATATGTCTGATTTCTGACTTAACTCTCACAGAATTTCAAAATTCCCATATTATAGGGTAATTTAGAGTCACATTTCTTCTGAGGAAGTTGGACTCACTGAGGGGTTTGTTCTCTCGGCATAAGACTGTGTTGACAGCAGTATGCAGCCACCAAAATTTAAAAAAAAGAAAGGGAGGAAGGGAGGGAGGGGCAAAGAAAGAGAGGGGAAATTATAAGAAGCATTTTGCAAAGTAAACATCATTAAGAAGAGGGAATGATGAAGCTAAAATAAATGTTTCCTGGTGAAGTCTACTTTGTATTACAAGCAGGAAAGGACTTGATCGGATAGCCTGTTGATGACAACCTGTAATTCATTTCTTTCTCTGCTGACTTTGTGTGAACGAGCTGCAAGATTCATGTCTCCATCATTTGATGAGCCCTTCACCATGGGGAGAAAAGAGAAGGCAGGGCACTGCCCGCAGAAACACATATTCTCTTTGCTATTAATTCTTTTGCACCCTACTCTTCAGTTGTATATACTATTGCATCAATCAAAACCTCAATAGAGGGGCTGGAGCAATAGCAGAGAGGGTAGGGCGTTTGCCTTGCACACGGCTGACCAGGGTTCAATTCCCAGCACCCCATATGGTCCCCCGAGCACCACCAGGAATAATTCCTGAGTGAAGAGCCGGGAGTAACCCCTATGTATCAACAGATGTAACCTCAAAAGAAAAAAAAACTCAATAGGATAGTTAACACACCTAAACTAACTCAAAAGATATTATCAAAGTGACAATTGTTTTAATATGGAAAAGCTAAGAGAAATAAATACGAAGGTGTAGTGTACTGAACTTAACAAAAGTGAAAGCTGGACTTGCCACTACTAGTACATACATAAACAGCTGTAATTTTCAGGTGAAAAACTGAAATTGACTTTCTTAGGCAAGGGCAACTCTATTGGAAAAAACAGTGAAATTCTTTGACCATACCTCTAACCTTTACATTTATATATATTCTTCCCACTACTCCCTCCACTGTATGCTGACCTTTTGCTTTCTCTTTAGTTTTTACAGTATATATATATATATATATATATATATATATAGAGAGAGAGAGAGAGAGAGAGAGAGTATACCATATATAATATATTTTTACATAAATATACTTTTATGGCTTTAAGCAAGAAAATTGCTAAGCCTCTTAGAAAAGATGAAGTCATGAAATTTACATACAAGTGGTACAACATGGAAAGTATCATGCTAAGCGAAATGAGTCAGAAAGAGAGGGACAGACATAGAAAGATTGCATTCATCTGGGGGATATAAAATAATAAAATATGAGATTAATACCTAAGAATAGCTGAGATCAACACCAGGAGGATTACTCCATAGCCTAGAGGCCAGCCGGGTATTCTAGGGGAAAGGACAGTTCAGATAGAGAAGGGAGCACCAAATGGAGGGTGTTTGGAGGATCCTCCCAGGAGGGGAGATGCAGGTTGAAAGTAGACTGGACTGAACATGTTTGCCACTCAATGCCTCTTTTGCAGACCACAACACCCAAAAGGAGAGAGAGAACAAAAGGGAATGCCCTGCCACAGTGGCAGGGGGGGATGGGGGGATGGGGGGAGGGATATTATCCTGGTGGTGGAAAATGGGCACTGGCAGAGGGATGGGTATTTGATCGTGGTATGACCGAGATCCAAGCACAAAAATTTGTAAATCTACAACTGTACCTCATGGTGTTTCACTAAAAAAAAAAAAAAAAAAAAAAAAAAAATTGCTAAGCAAGCGTCTGTTGTCTGTGCTTACCTAGTACCCATTCTCTATTATTAAAAGTTTCCCTTTGTATTTCTTTCAACGAATAGATGAGGTATCAGAAAGACTCATGCAACTCCCTCAACACATGTGAGCCCGAAATCACTGTGATTCACTGTTTCTTAGCCAGCAGAATGTTCATTTAGAAAGAATTACCAGAGAATAAAAGCCACACAGAAGGAGTCAAAGCTGATGGTATTGAGGGCAATATTAGGTTAATACATGACTCCACCCCTAAAGAGGAGGGTAGTCATGTGTAAAATAAGTCTCCCCTTAGAACTCTCAGTATTCAGTGTTGTGACTTGAGCCCATTGAAGGCAGCTTTCATCATTTCACTGTATCACTGTGTCACTGTCATCCCATTATTCATCGATTTGTTCAAGTGGGCACCAGTAACATCTGCATCCATCCCTAGTCCTGAGATTTTAGCAGCCTCTCCTTACTCATTCTTCCCAATGGTGCCACATTGGAGGTTCTTTCAGGGTCAGGGGATTGAGACACATCATTGTTACTGTTTTTGGCATATCAAATATGCCACGGGAGCTTGCCAGGCTCTGCCATGCAGGCAGGATACTCTCAGTAGATTGCTGGGTTCTCCAAGAAGGAGAACTAGACTATAAGAGGTTGTGTGGCCACATATGTGGCCACGTGCTTCCAAGAGCTTTGTTTTATAGTCTCTGGATCTTGGACATTGATGGGATTTCATGACACAGAGGGCAGTTTGTGGGTGTAACCTCCTAGCTACTGGAAAATGGAGAATCTGAGTGGAGGAGGTTCAGTCCCAATCTGAGCAGGCTTGGAGTTCTCAGCCTTAGGACCCATGCACCTGGGTTCCCCCGCTGGTTCTTTTATGTGTGTGACCCGTCCAAGCATGTGGAGGGTGGCCTTGAACATAGCTGTGGCTGGGTACCGGAGGTCTTTCATCGTTTACTATTTTTTAATATTTCAATCCCTCTAGTGTTACCTGTCCCTCTGTATGACTATACTTTTAGGTCACTAGACATTTAAAAAATTTGTCCTTTTTTCACTTTTCCCAAGGTCTAGAATAAAAGTTTAACTGATTAACAAATGCGTAAAGCAATTCAAAGAGTATAAAGTTCTAGGGTAAGGTGATTCAACATTTCAAATATATTTTGAAAAATAGTTACACATGGGCCAGAGCGATATAGTACAGTGGGTAGGGCACTTGCCTTGCATGCAACTGTAACTCACCAGGGTTCGGTGCCCAGCACCACATATGGTCCTCTGAGCCTGGTAGATGTGGTACCTTAGTGCAGAGCCAGGAGTAAGCCTTGAATATGGATGGGTGTGGCCCAAACCACAACAACAAAAGCTACAACAAATAGTTATAGTACTGAAAACTTAGGTATCTAAGATGTGTGCTTGGGAACAGTGAATCACGGTTGAAGGAGTTGTCTGAGTCTTTCTGATACCTCATCTTTACTTTGAAAGAGAAACCTAGGTATCATTTCACATAATGATTACAAGTTACAAAGAAAATACTCAGAAGGCCAGTGGTTAGAGAAATGGTTTAAGAATTATATAATCACAAAAACAAGTGGGAATATAGGTGGTAGATTTAACATATCTTGGATTGTTAGAAGGGTTTATATACCATACAGAGCAAAAGCAAAACAAGAGACAGCTGTACCCAACAGAGCCCTGAGAAGGAGCAGGCAAGATGAATATGTATGAAAGTTTGTGATAACACCTCCAGATATATTTCTGTACTCAGCTTGGGAATTTTCTGACAAGTCCCAGGATCTTCCTTGACTTTTTGTCCAAATGAATGGGGGAGGGAGACTTACTTCAGTTTCCCACAAATAATCATAATCATTGATGATGATGATGATGATGATAGGGATGATGGTGCTATTATTTATAAAGCAGTCTTTAATGACTTTATCATTTTTCTAATGTAAAAGTACAGCTATTTATTCAGCCATTTATTAAGATGATTGAATTAGGTATGAACTCCACCTAACTTTTTTTAACATTTTTTTAATTGAATATACGTGAGATAGACCATTACAAAGCTTTTCATAATTGGGTTTCAGTCATACAATGACCCAGCACCCATCCTTCCACCAATGTACATTTCCCACCACCAATGTCCCCTGTTTCTCTACCAGCATCCCCTAACACCCCACTCCCACCCCTGCCTCCCTCTATGGCAGGCACTTTTCCTCTTGCTGTCTCTCTACCCTTTTCCTATTGTGCATATGTCTTGCAATACAGGTGCTAAGAAGTCATGGTGCGGTAGGGCGTTTGCCTTGCACGCAGCCAACATGGCCGACCCGAATTCGATTCCTCCGCCCCTCTCGGAGAGCCCAGCAAGCTACCGAGCGTATCTTGCCTGCCCGGCAGAGCCTGGCAAGCTCCCCGTGACGTATTCGATATGCCAAACACAGTAACAGCAAAGTCTCCAATGGAGACGTTACTGGGCCCGCTCAAGCAAATCAATGATCAATGGGAGGACCTTTACTTTACTTTACTTATTGAATGGTAAGGCTGGAGTAGTTTTGCAATTGGGTGGCAGCTTTGGGGTGCAGAGGTGACTGCTGAGGCTTCCGAAAGTACGGGGAGCTGGGAAGAGGTACCCCATCCTAACCCTGAGAAAGCCTGGAGATTTCAATCACAAAACCCACATACCAGAATTTTCAGCAGATTATGTCTCAGTGAGATCCATCCTGAAATAGTGGAGTTAGGCCAGGGTTAGGTATGACACCAACTTTGAATTGTGGGAGCAAGTAGCTGTTGTGGGCTCTGCTTGGGAGGGCACCAGGCCGACACACCCCCTCTGATTTATCCTGGTCTGTTCAGCCTTGTGTGGATCCTAGATTAACTGCAGCTTTTGATCTCTTTTGAGGTTTATTTATAGGTCTCTGAAGCAAAGCTGGTAGTAGGCTTACAGGATAGCGCTGGAGTTGGTTTCTGGAGGTGAATTCCAGTGCTTCCAGGAGTATTGGGAAGTGGGAGAGGTAGCACATCCCAACTCTGAGAAAGCCTGGAAATTTCAGTCACAAAACCCAACTCCGAGAAAGCCTGAATATTTCAGTCACAAAGCTCACATACCAAAATTTTCAGCAGGTTATATCTTGGTGAGATCCATCCTGAGACAGTGGAGTCAGGCCAGGGATACGGTGGCGATTTTGGATTGTGGGAGCAAATCATTGCTGGGGGCTCTGCTTGGGCAGGCTTTAATGACTTTATAAACATACCTTTGTTAGCTCATTAGAGCTACCACATCAAGTAGTTATTGCCAAACCATGTTGCATATGAGACAAAAAAAAAAAAAACCACCTCAGAGACTTCAAGTAACTTATTGAAATTCTCACAGTTAGGAGAGTCATATACAAAATAGCTGTTCACCTCTGGTCTGAGTTCCATGGTGTTGTCCACAAACAGTCCCTACATTTCTTTCTATTGCTTTATATTTGCTAAAGAAATCCCTATTCTGACTCTTTCCTTGTCTTGGAGAACTCTATCATTTCAAGGGAACTGGACTAATGTTATTTCTAATATTTTCTTCTTTGTACCAAGTCTTCCCCTTGATGAACCACGTGGTCCATTGAAGCTGAGAAGGATGCATCATTATCAGTGCAAAAAGTTTGTGACATCTGAGCCAGTTGCAAATGTTCAGGAAGGATTAAAAGCCTGAAACCAACTTCTACAGACCTTCCAAACTGATTCATAGAAACCCTCTAGCTTTTCATAGGGTCTGCCTGCAATCTGAGAGTCATGGAAGCACGTAGGTTTTGAAGTCACACCATCTGAATTTGATTTCTGACTCTATCACAAGTTGGATAACTTCAGGAAAATAACATAAACTCTCTCAGTTTTCTTTTCTTTAAAATGAGAACACCTGCCCTCCAAAAATATTATAGAGAATGGAGGAATTCATATCATTAGAGCAGCTTGATGGTATCAGGTACATAGCAAATATTCCATTGGTAGATATTATAATTATTATTACTTAATCTTTAACTTTTTCAGGTAACTGAGAGATAAAAAGTTCTATTTCCATACACCTGAGAGGTAGAGGGGTAATGGTGGTCAATTTCCCAGAATCTTTGGATTCCAGGAAATTTTGGGTTCCAGGAAATTTCAGTAATTTTCTGGAAGTAGATCCTGAAAAATTACCCATTATTTGAACTAAGTGTTGTGACATTTAGCCAAGAGAAAAATAAGAAAAAATCCCATCAAAGAAAACTCCACAACCAAGTGGCTTCACTGGTAAATTCTGCCATAGTTGTCAATGAGAAAATATGCCAAACATTATCAAATTTTCTCCAAAAAAGTAAATCAAAGGAAATATTTCTAATATTGTATCATGAGATACAATACAATATCATTACTATGCTATCAAAGTCAGACAACAATACTGAAAGAAAGAAAACTGCAGGACGATACAGATAAACTTATATGTATCATTTTTTGAAATCCTCAAGAAACCAAAGTTAATAACACATTAAAATGATGGCACATTTTGACCAAATGGGATTTATTCCCATTACTAGGAATAGCTTAACACATGAAAATCAGTTCATGTTAATGTGATACACCACATTAACAAAATGAAAAATAAAAACACAATTATCTCAATGAGGAAAACATTTGGATAAAATTTCATATCTCATGATAAAACTCCCAACAAACCAGGATTATAAAGAAAGTACATAATCAGGACCATACAGGTTTTTCCTACTGTTAATAAACAGGATACTTATATTTGATTTGTTAGAATATTTTGGGATCTGGAAATGCTGTTAGATAAATTTGTATGAAAGGGCTTTAGGGTTACTTGACTCTAAAAATAAATACCAAGTCATAACAAATAGTAATATTCTACTCTTAGAGAGCCAGATGATCTGTTTATGAAAACCCCTTGAATTAACATTATGTTGAACACTGAATGCTTGCTCACCTAACCCAAGTTCTCCCTTGAACATGTATCTCTCTTGCCTGTTTCTCTTTCTTTGATCATGTAATTTCTGTTCTGGAGAAGCCTGTGTTCTTTCTTATACTTTTCTCTTTCTAAATAAATTTCAGTAAAAACTACCTTGCTTCAGGGGCCAGAGAGATAGTAAAGTGTGACTAGGGTGTTTGCCTTATATGTGGGCAATTTGGGTTCCATTCTGGACATCCCATATGGTCACCTAACACCATATGGAAATTGCTCTTATGAGTACTACCTGAGTGCAGAGCTAGGAGTAACAACTGAGTATCACCGGGTGTGACCCAGAAACAAACAAAACAATCTTGCTTCACCAAAACAACGGTAGTGAACCACTCAGTTTTCCTTTGAAAATCAGGGGGGAAAATAAAAAGCAAAGTGGCCGACTCACCATTTCCACTTACTGCAGTTATAGAAGCCCTTCCTTCCACTTCAAGCTAAAGGGACTCTTAGTGGGTTTTGCTCTCCTATAAATTTCACTGGGAAAAGGACCTTCAGGTGGTGACTGAGACGCCGACTTTCTCTTCTGTTAACCACTGAAAGGTCAGCTCACTGTGTAACCTGTGTCTATAAGAATGTCTACTCCCACTCTGAGAAAGGCTGGATGGAGGTGAATCTCACTTTTCATTTTACCTTCAGACTTCATATTTTTATGTCTACAGCATGTGAATTCTCAGCCTCCCTGTAAAGTTCCTGCCTGAGGCTCCCAAGATTGAAAGTCTGATTTGAGTTGTTTCTTCCAGAGCACAATAGAAAAAAAAATTAGAAGCAGGTTGGATAAAAGAGAAGGGTACCATTCAGAAACTTTAACCAGGCTTTGGTTGATAGATATTTCTTCCTGCTTTTCTAATACCTTTATATTTTTATGAGTAAAATTACATATGCATTGATTATATTTTTGTTTTAAATCAAGCCAACAAGCACAAAGAAAAAATCACAATGTCTACACTCAGATATAATCATTATTGGCGAAATTCTAAGGAACTTTGTGTTACCCAGATAAATGCAATCTTTCTATGTCTGTCCCTTTCTTTCTGACTCATTTCGCTTAGCATGATTCTTTCCATGTAGTACCACTTGTATGTAAATTTCATGACTTCATCTTTTCTAACAGCTACATAGTACTCCATTGTGTAGATGTACAAAATTTTCTTTAACCAGTCACCTGTTCTCGGGCACTCAGGTTTTTTCCAGATTCTAGCTATTGTAAACAGTGCTGCAATCAACAAACAAGTGCAGATGTCACTTTGACTATACGTTTTTGCCTCTCTGGGATATATTGCCAGGAGTGGTATTGCTGGATCAAATGGGAGCTCAATTTCTAATTTTTTTGAGAATCGTCCATACTTTTTTCCAATAGGGCTGAACCAGTTGGCATTCCCACCAGCAATAAAGGAGGGTCCCTTTTTCGCTGCATCCACACCAGCACCGGTTGTTTTTGTTCTTTTGGATGTGGGCCAGTCTCTGTGGTGTGAAATGATATCTCGTTGTTGTTTTGATCTGCATCTTCCTAATGATTAATGATGTAGAGCATTTTCTCATGTGACTAACACCCAAGAATAGCTGAGATAGGTACCAGGAGGTTTACTCCATGGCTTGGAGGTGAGCCGCACACTCTAAGGGAAAAGGCAGATCAGATAGAGAAGGGAGCACCAAATAAAGGGTGTTGGGAGGATCTGCCCAGGATGGGAGAAGCATGCTGAAAGTAGACTATAGACCAAACATGATTGCCACTCAATGCCTCTTTTGCAAACCACAGTACCCAAAAGGAGAGAGAACAAAAGGGAATGCCCTGCCACAGAGGCAGGGTGGGATGGGGAGGATGGAGAGTGGGAGGGAAACTGGGATCATTGGTGGTGGAGATGGGTACTCGATCATTGTACAACTGAAACACAAGCAAAAAAAATTGTAAGTCTACCTCTGTACCTCATGGTGTTTCACTAATAAAATTTTTTTAAAAAGTCTAAGGAACACCAAATAAGCCAGGCTGTGAGAAGAAATTGTGCTTTCAGGACAGAGTCAGAGAAGATATAAAATGATCGTGGAACATCTTTTAACAGAAAGAAAGGGAGTGCAAAAAAAAGAAACAGAAATTTTATGAGAACATAAGTGCTAAGCAGACAAGGCACCAAAGACCACATCTAAGACTAATTTAGGCATCAAAATAATTAAGACTTGTAATTAGAAACAGTAGGAGCTGCTGGTACCACTTGTTCAGTTGAAAATAGGAATGTTTTAGTAACTAATGAAAATGGGCAAGTAATGAAAAAGTAATATATCAGGAGAAGGAAGAGTTATTGCTTCCAGAATTCCCAAAACAGACTGATAAATATAAAGGGAGTGCTGAAGTTGGGAAATTCTCTCTGATTGATGATTAAATGAAAGAAGGAATAAGGATCATAAATATATGCTGGATAAAATGGACAGCAACCTTGTATTCAAAATTAATTATAGCAAAGGACAATAATCATCACTTGCATCCATAGCAAGTGTGGAGGGACAACACATCACACCCAGCGTATGTCAACCAGAGAAGCAAAACATAAATCCAATTATGAGCAAACATCAGACTGACTCAAAATAATAAATATCCTCTTTTTAAAGGAAGTGTACCTTATTCTGCAAAAGTACTAATATCATAAAGGGCAAATAAAGGAAGTTTAAAAATTCAAAATCAACATGATGATGCCATTGTATACCATTGGTCGATGTGGCTTAACACAAGTTGCAGTGCAGTTATCATAGTTAAAGAGAGACAGAACAATTACATGTAAAACCTGAGGATCAAATGGATCATGTGTTCAAGCTAATACAGAGGAAATTCATGGGTAAATTGGAAAAAATAGAATGAGGAGCAATAAGATAACTCAGTGCTGGAGCACGTGCATTTTATTCTCAAGACCCTAAATTCAATCCCTGACCCCACATGCTACCACTTTAATAGCAATACTGTTATAGCCCTGGAGGACCCTAAAGCACTGCTTGATGCGGTTCTCACAGACCCTAGCAACTCTGAAATAAGCAGCATTGCATCTTCAGGCCTGAGCATTGAACTGACTGGCCCATTGGGCAAATATTTCTCTTTTTTTTTTATGTAGGAGTACTGCTATTCATTCAGCCACTGATTAGCTGGGCAAATATTTCTTACTGTGGTCTCTGGGCTACCTGAGAGTAACTTCAGCGATCTCTCTCAAATAAAATATGACTTCTATTGAGATAGACATCTATATGAAACATAGAAATATATGAAATACATTCATATATAGAAATATATGAAATGACTTCTATAATAAACATGGTGAAGATATGAAATATAGTCATAGAAATAATAGTTCATTGACTGATACAGTCATTGATTCATTCCATGAACTTTTACTAAGTATGTTTTAGTGCCTGGCACTTATGCTACACATATAAGTCGCACTCCTGTTTTCAAGGAGCTTATATTAGTGACAAAGAAAGAAACCCATCTCCAAATTTATATGATCAGGAGACAGTAACACCTTTTGCCTGATCATGTGATTTTTTTCACATTTACTTGTTCAAAGCAATGTTCTTATAAGGAAATAGTCAAGAAAAGTAATTCATTGACTCAAAGATTTACAGATTTTAACCATCAAATCAGATTACAAGGGAAGTTACATAGCAATGACTTTCATAGCAAGACTCTCTTCGAGCACCTGATGCATGCCTGACCACCTCATTGGAGATGCATGAATTTCCAAGGTTTCCTCAGAGATACATGTTGAGAGACTAAAGATTCAACTACTACCAGATTTCCTAAGTTCAAAAGCAGCTCTCTCTGTTTGAACTAGTCTGCTAAATCTTAGTTGGGGTCACTTCTCTGACCTCTTTCCCATCAGGGGACACTTGATGATATCTGAGGACATTTTTGTTATCACAACTCAGTCTAAAATGTGAATAGTGCTCATACTGAGAAACCTGAACTTTCCAAAAACTTTGAGCAGAGGGGAAGGATGGAAAGAAGGGCAGAAGCTTAGGAATAGGTTCGACTGTTGAGAGAAAATCTGAAATAAAGATTGCTTTTAAAATAGCAATTTCTTTTTCTTTTTTTTCTAAAGAAGCATGAAGTAGTGAACTCCAGGGCTAGCGTAAGAGTTCCATTTATGAAGGAGCTGGACACTCTCTTGTTGACCTGCTCCCTGGACTAAATATTTATTCTCATGATTCAAGTTGATTACAGGGGTTTAGGTGCTTCCCTTGCATGTGGCCAACCTTTGTTCAATCCTGAACCCCATATATGTTCCCCTGAACATCACCAGGAGTGATGCCTGAGTAAGAGCTAGGAGTAAGCTCTAAGCATCACTGGGTGTGAACCAAAAGTAAACCAACAAACAAGTGAACAAAAAGAAAATGTAATCTTTATCTATTAAAATAAAGTTAAGGCCTTCAATTTCTAAAGAAATAGTCTGTGAAGGTGCACGAATCCAATATGTGCTTTGAAGGTTTTTGTAATGCTTTTACTTTAATCAAAAAGAATTTTTTGATAAATAATTATTTTAAAAGTTTTCCATTTCACGCAACATTTGTATTTATTGAAGCAATGGGTGGAGAGGTTATAGGGAGGACTTGCATTATTCCTAAGCAAGGAACTTTCAAAAGTTTGAAAGAGTATAAAATTTGTACAGAAATTTAGCACAGAAAAAACAAAACACTAAATTCTTTTTTGCAAACAATTCCTATTGAGGTTTTAGAGTTTACAAGATTATTAACCAGCTTTTCATGGTATATCATTCCGGCATCCTACCCATCAGAGTGCCACTTCTCTCTACCAGTGTCCCAAGGACACTTTTCAACCACCCCACCCCCCAACTTGTAAGTTCTGTTCAACAGACAAAATCTTTAGACAAGATGTTTAGTTCTGATGACTTTGACAATTTGCTGTTCTCTGTATTTGTTTGTTTGTTAATCTTTCTTATGGGAGAGAGCTGTGTGTGTGTGTGTGTGTGTGTGTGTGTGTGTGTGTGTGTGTGAGTTTTATAGGTGGTGGTATCTACACACAAATAGATTAATAGAGCTAATCTGAAACTCCACAAAATTGTAAATCAATAACAGGTTGACAAAGTAATTTCTCCCAAAAACTAATTATTTTTGGAGGTATATAAAATTTTTAGAATTAATATTATAAGTAATTCTGTGTAAATACATCTTTGACTTAACATGAAATAGGTAAGTCCTACAATTATACGATTTAGAAACAGTAAAGAGAATTTTAAAAATTTTAAAGGAAATTTGAAGAGGCCTATAAAAGTACAAAGCATATTTTATCCTAAGAAAGGGAAGATTGGCTTTATATTAGAAAATATTGTATTATAGATACTGCTTAAGTCTCGACATTAATAAATAAAAGGTTGTAATAAAAATCTCATGGATATAAAAAACTCATTAGACAGAACATTCAATATAAATGAGTCATTAATTGTTATTGAAAATTTATAAAATCCTTTAGAAATCTAGGAATTAATAAATCTTTCTTAGTCTGGTAGACTCATAAATGAATCTTGAAAGAGATCAACAAGCTCCAGAAATGCCTCCGGACCCCACAGTCACCTTGCAGTTAGAAATTTAATTCCAGCTGTATCACCACATTCAAAACTTTAGAATTCCTGGAGTGCATGGCCATCTCAGACTCTCTACCACTGATACACACGAGCAGCACACTACATTGGATGAGATGTAAGTAGAAGCCAACCAATCTCCATTAAGTAAATATTAAGACACAACATGTTAGTAATCTTTTATACAAGGGTTTAATTGCTTTAGGGTTAAATACCACTGTGCTATTGCTTCAGCCCCATAGGGGCTAGAGCGACAGCACAGTGGTAGGGCGTTTGCCTTGCACGCAGCCAGCCGGGCAGAACCAGGTTCGATTCTTCCGCCCCACTCCAAGAGCCCGGCAACATACGGAGACTATCTCGCCCGCCTGGCAAGCTCCCCGTGATGTATTCAATATGCCAAACACAGTAACATATATATTCAATATGCCAAACACAGTAACATATATATTCAATATAGCAAACACAGTAACAACAAGTCTCACAATGGAGATGTTATTAGGCCCGCTCGTGCAAATTGATGAACAAAGGGAGGACAGTGTTGCAGTGTTGAGGGTTACATAAAACAGTCTTCATACACTTTCTTCCAGATCTTTTTTATCATTTTTGGTGAATTATTCATAACAAGCAATAAAAAACAAGTTATTTATGGCCTGCTATTGGGGCAGGCTTGGGTGGTGGTCGGGAAAATTATAAATAACAATGATGGGAAGGTGTAATGGTAGTGGGATTGGTGTTGGAATATTGAATGTAACATATCATGAACAACTTTATAAAATAATATTTTTTTAAATTCTGTCTCTGTCTTTGGTTTCTGACATTCTGGGAACAATGAGTCTTGGACTTTGCCTAGTTGGATCAATTTTTGCTGGCATCCTACAGGCCTCTTGTATTTGCTCGCCTGTATACCTCAAGTTTGGGAAATTCTGAACTATTATATCCTTAACCATTTTATCTTTATGAAAGTTGCCTTCCTGATCCTCAGGGACTCTGATAATTCTTACATTGCTCCTCTTGAGTGCATCCCATTGTTCTCTGGTATGCTGTTCATTTATTTTCACTCTTTCCGTCTTCTTTGTTTTCTAGAGAATTCCTCAGTCTCAGCTTGGAGTTTCTCAATATTTTCCTCAGCTGTTGTTATTCTGAATCTGAGGACTTGGAGTGAGTTTTTTGTTTCACTCAACATACTCTTTATTTCTGTTATTTACACTTGCAGTTGTCTCATTTTCGTTTTCATGCTTTCTTATGATTTCCTTGCCATCTGTGCCATTGTTTCTTTGAGTCTATGGGGCTTAGCCTTTTAGATGTCTTGTGAGCCCATTAGGATGGCGAATGTCAGGCATGGATGCTGCCCAGATCTAGCTGGAAGGGAGGGCTTCTCCCTTCTCCTCTGAGTAGCGCCAGCGATATCAGCAGAAGATTAATCCCACTTGGAAGAACGGAGCAGCAAACAGCGGACTCATTAACATGGCAGAGGTCTGGAAAATACTAAATTCTTCAAGCATTCATTTTACTTTCCAAATTAAATAAGAACACTAACCTAAAATTTAAAACTAAAGTGGCTGAAATCCTGGCACCCCATTTAGTCCCCTGAACCCAACCAGGAGTGATCCTTGAATGCAGAACCAGGAGTAAACCCTGAGTACCTCTAGAAATGCACCAAAACCGAAGAAAAAACACTTTTAACTAAACCATAGGGGTGGTAGGACATGTTTATCTAGTTATATTTTTGAAAGCCTATATGCACATATGAGTGTATATGAAGGCATATTTATTCCCCAGATGTTTTTTCTCTCCATGCATTTTTTCAACCAAATACTAATAACAGCTTTCAGAAACATCAATTTCATTTTGCTAGGGTTATTTCTTCTGAATCTTACCACTCTATTATTCAACAAATTTTAAATTGTTCTCACATTACCCTATACTTAAAAGTGACTTTTATACTTTGTCAAATACACTTGTTAGGCTATATGAAGAGTCTGTTCAAATTGTGCATTTGTCAAAAATATTTTTCAGCCGTAGGACATAAATCCACATATTATTCTACATTTTTTCCTCACAAAATACGGTTATTTAACTTTGTTATCCAGAACTAAATATGCATATGCTGGGTAGATAGCGGGGCTTATAAGCAGATTTACCACCCAGGATGGTAAGCAAATAAAAAACGTTTAAATATCAAAACTTCATATTATATTACTAACAACTCTAGCTTCATTGGGCTAACCTAACTTGGAGCTGTGGAGAGAATTTACCCACTGTTTCTGCTCAGCAATTATGCCTCTTTGTTCCCTTGAAGATTGGAAACTGGTTACAGAAATCAGATTTTTCCCTCTTCTAAATATGTGAACTCATACTCCAAACCTCTCATTTGTGCTTCTACAATAAAGGGGAAAATAAGCTGAGAGGAAGAGCAACTACATTCTTGTTTTCAAATTTAATTTGAAGCTGGCTTGACTTACTCTGAACCACATTTTAGAATAAAAGTTATTCTTCCTTAGATTCCAATTAGAATAAACCTCTCCTGTCAGGATGGGGTGGAGGTTGGACGATCTGACTTCCCAATGGAATGCGTTGCTAAGTCTCCGTTTGGGGGATAAAGAGTGAGGGTTATTAATCTCCTGAAGTTTTAGACAGGGTTTTCCTTTTCTTTCCTTTCATGAAAAAACAATATTAAACATTTACTGCAAGTGCATTTTAGGCCAGGTTTAGCTGTAAACCCTTGGTAGAGTTCTCTGTTTTAGAAACTGTAACCATATTTTTTGTGTGTGTATTGACACCCACCAAGGTTCTCAGGTGACAGTGCAGGCCAGATGATTTTGTGCTCAGGCCTGGTGATGCTCCGGGGACACCAGGTCACAGATCAGTAGCACTGAGCAGTGGATTACCCAGTGCCAGGGATCCAGGTCAGGGGGTTGGCATGTTCTCTACCCCTTGAGCTGTCTCCACAACCCTGTACTATTTACATACTAAGAAGCAACGTTCCAAGAGGTTAAGTAACCTGCCCAAATCACAGAGCTGCAAAATGGCTAAACTATGTATGACTCAAACTAAACTCCACTGGACCTGAATTCTCTTACATTTCCTTAAATTGTTTTTTAATTAAACAGAAATATTTAATCTATCTGGAACTTATTTTGGAACATGATGTGAAGCAAAACCTCAATATTTTATTTTCTATGAAGGTAAGCAACTGGACCATCACAGATTATAATGTTTATTATTTAAACACAATAATGACAAAGAAGCATGTTTATGACATTTGTTAAGTGGGAGACATAAAGGAACACTAAGTTAGTATGTAAGCTTCGGTTTTTCGGGGAAAGATGCCTCTCAGTGGTGCTGGAGGCCACCAGGACTATACATAATGGGGACAAGGGATGGCTCACGAAGCTAGAGATCAAAATTGGGTCTTGTGGGTACCAGACATGTGATGCGGCCTTTCAAGTTATTGCCCCAGCCCATTACATATATTTTGATGATCTACAACATAAGAAAAAATATAAATTCTTTAAAAACTCCCTTTTGAGAATCTTTCTGACTCCCTTACAGAAAACAAGTTCCTTATTTTCATTAACTGATAACAAGGGAGCACCAGGGCTAGGATTCATTAAATATGAGTGTGTGTGTGTGTGTGTGTATGTACCTACATATACACACATAAATAATTCTTAAATAACAAAGTGAAAGTATTATTAAAACAAGAAGCAATAAATATATAACTCCCAGCTAAATTATCTCTTTAATTCCCTCAGGTGCTCTGAGAATTGGGGAATGTACTATATTGCATTAAAACTTATAATCGGATCTTGTAGTTCGTTCAGTAAGAGGTCTAGAAATAAGGGGAAGAAAGAATGCTCAATTCATACCTCCTTACACTGCCAAGAACATTGTCCTGCTGGACTCCACCTAAGGCATATTTTCATGCATATAGTAAGGAGTCCAGACAAGGCCCCAACAGGACTCAATTCCAGGTACTTACACACAGAGAAATGCCGCAAACAAAAGCTAATTATTCAAAGTAATGCAGTTCTCTGTCTAAACTTCCCCTGGCTTCAGATGAAGTTAATGAAGCAGAAATTTATCTGTGTTTCTTCAGAGATGATTGATGAAAAAAAATCTGATCAAATAAAATATCCGCTGCAGATAACTGGAGAAAACAATGGAGGGAAAAGCATAATAAGTTCACTGTTGCCGTGATTATAGCCATGTAATTCTTAATGTTCTCAACATTAGAGACTCAACATGTAGAAAAGACGGGCTAAGAAACTATTCTAATTGACTGGTTGAAGAAACTCTGGCACATTTACACAATGGAGTACTATGTAGCTGTTAGAAAAGACGAAGTCATGAAGTTTACATACAAGTGGTACTACATGGAAAATATCATGTTAAGCGAAATGACTCAGAAAGAAAGGGATAGACATAGAAAGATTGCATTCATCTGGGGAACATAAAGTAACAAAATAGGAAACTAACACCCAAGTATGGCAGAGATTAGTACCAGGAATTTCACTCAATGACCTGGAGGACAACCACACATGTTAGGGGAAGGGAGAGCTCAGAAAGAGAAGGGAGCACCAAATAAAGGGTGTTGGGAGGATCCGCCCACAATGGGAGAGCATGCTGAGGGTAGACTGTCGACCAAGTATGATTGCCACTCAATGCCTCTTTTGCAGACCATGGCACTCAAAAGGAGAGAGAGGGAAATGCCCTGCCACAGAGGCAGGGTGGGGTGGGGGCTGGGGGTGGGAGGGGATGCTGGGATCCGTGGTGGTGGGAAATGCGCATTGGTGGAGGGATGGGTGTTTGATCATTGTATAATCGAAACCCAAGCACAAAAATGTGTAAGTCTACAACTGTACCTCATGGTGCCTCACTATTAAAAAATAAATAAATATAAAAAAAAAACTATTCTAAGCCACCTCACATTCTTCTCGGAAACAGTTGTTAAAAATTTTTTAATCATCAGGGAAATATGCCTCTCAGTGGTGCTGGGGGCCACCAGGACGGCACATAATGTGGACAAGAGTTGACTCACAGAGCCAGAGATCAACATTGGCCCTGTGGGTACCAGGCATGTGATGCAGCCTTTCAAGTTATCGCCCCAGCCTATTATTAAATATACTTTGATGATCTACAACATAAGAAAAAATGTCCCCATAGTCCCCCAAAAAATCCCTCATTGGGGACTTTGAAGACTGAGAAAGATCAATGATAGCTGGGTAACTATGAGTCCGTTTCTTGCCCAGTATGAACACCTGCCTCGTAACAATTCTCCAGAGATTCCAGACAGTTCATGGAAAGTGCTTATCTGACATTTAACATGTACATGTTGGTTATGAGCATCATTCTACCCGGGTTCTGATTTTAAGAGTATTGGAAGGATACCTGGGTCACTTGCTCCCCAAGCTAATTTGATGATGTTTGTGTCCCTTTAATTGAAGCATTGCCTTTTGTTCAACTTATACAGATAAGGCTTAAGTGCAAATATCATAGAAGGATAGAAATTTATTTACATTTACACAAAGCTACAAATGATCCATATCAGATTATAACAGGTTCTGAAGGGCTAGAGAAAGAAGGAAAATATTTGCCCGCTCGCTCATTAAGCATTTATTTAGCACCAAACACGTGCCAAGTTGGCATTCCTCCTTTAGAGATGGCGGGGAATCAAATTTATGGACGCTGAAAATGCATCTATCTCTCCCCAACCCTTCTCATCTTTTAGGATGTTTTGGGTTAGCTACATTTCCAAAGATCAGATTCTGCAGCATGACAACACCAGATTTCTAAAAGATAATCCTCCATAGAATATTCAGTTGGTTTTAGTTACTGTGCTGATGTGTGTAATAAAGTCCTATTTAAATTTTTTTTTATTAAACTCAATATGATTCCAAATCATCCTTTCAACTGGAGTAAAAATTTCATCTTAGTTACCAATGAGGAGCTACCTCTCTGAGTTGCTTTAGAATGTAGGAGTCTTTTTGTTACAGTGGGGAAAAAAATGATCAAAACACAAAGGACGTGATATGAGACTTGATTCGGGTTTTATAACAAAAATTAGTGAAGTACACAAGTTCATGTAGAGTTATATATAATAATACTTTAGATATGAAAAGATTCATAATGATATGGGTAAAAATAATATCTAAGCGTATCTATCCAGAAAATAAAGAGCCTATTACCTCCCTTCCCCCATTGCCATCACCAACCACTTCCGTTTTCAAGCTGGCATTGTTCCCTCTTACTCCTAGACTCTAGGGGTAAGTGGCTTCTCTAGGCACTAGCCTTGCTGAAGCACAGGGACAGGACCTCCAGTCTGGTCATCCTTTGATGCCTTGCTATTCTGCTTCTGAAACTATGCATGAGATATACAGTCCCTGCATCTCTCACCCTCCAGCTCTGAGTCCAGTCAGCTCCTGCCATCCCAGAGCTCTGCGATCTTTCTCTGTAACAGGTCAGAGAGCAGATAGACTGCAGATCACACTGTGTCCATCACCCTGCTCAGCTCTGCTGTGGCAGAGATTATTTTTTATAAGATTTTCATATCACAAAATTGTACTCTTTTATTTTCCTCAAAATATTCTTTAGTGTTTAAACCATTGTGGCACTGTAGCACTGTCCTCCCATTGTTCATCAATTTGCTCGAGACTTTTTGTTACTGTTTTCGGCACATTGAATATGCCACAGGGAGCTTGCCAGGCTCTGCCGTGGTGGTGGGAGGGGATATCTCAGTAGCTTGCCGGGCTCTCTGAGAGCGGTGGAGGAATCAAATCCAGGTTGGCCGTGTGCAAGGCAAATGCCCTACCAGCTGTGCTATCGCTTCAGCCCGTTTAAACCATTAAGAAAAAAAATTAAGACAGGTAACCAGATTTAGCATATGGTCAGTCATTAACCAACTCCTGTTCTATCCTCTGGTCCTCAAAGAAATAGACCAGAATTTCTTATACAAAATCAACTTTGGAAAGCCATTTATTTAGTCATTGGTTTAACAAGGCTTGTAAGATAATCAACTGTCCCAGAGTGCGAGTTTCCTGGAGGTCGGATTCTCAATACTGCAACTGGGAGAATCCCAGGAGACCTGGAGCAGTTGATTATCCAGCTAAGAGATGCCAGACAATGAAGATTCCTGTGTAAAGTAATAGTCTTTGTGCCTTTATGAAGCTAGCGCCCTCTTCAGAAAGGTAACCACAACTTCTAAACCATCACCCCAGAACAGGTGATACAAGAAAGCCTCATGAGAAAATGCGTAAAGGAAAAAGTTCAAATTATTGATTTAGGAACAGTGACGAGAGATCTCTGTGTTCATCAGTGGTTCCCAAGTTCCTTCAATATTTTCAGAATGAAAATGTTGAATAATAAAATGCTCAGACACGGAGTTGGAAAGATGGAAGTTTTTTGAAAAGTAGAAGAGAAATAAATTCCCCAGCTGGGGAGAAACATCATATAGGACTAAATTAAATATGACTCTCTGGGGTTTCGGGGGGAGGGGCGGTTAATAGGGAAACTGAGACTTTGTGCTACTTATCAAGTGGCAAGAATGTTATAAAGAATGCAACCTGAAAGCTTAGGGCTTATTAGGTTATCTATTTGACCATTTGCCTAGGCAGTGCCTTTTACTTTTAGTTTCCTGTGAACCAATGGTCTAGGGCAAAATCAATGATCTTTGGAAATTGTTTTAACTTCCCACTCTCAGGAAGAGCCCATGAATTTGCAGCTGCTGACAAGGGAACTGAGGCTTCCTCATTTGATGTCATCTCAACCAATTTCACTGCTACATAGTCAAGGTGTTTTTTAGTAAACTCAACTGAGAAAGGTTTAGAGATCTTATTTGTTTCATTCTGTTTTTCCTCAATTGAATAGCATCTAAACAAACAAACAGAAGAAAGGAGTTCCTAAGAGCTATACTGGCAGTAGATTTTCTTTGGCAGATGGAACAGGACCAAAGAAGTTCTAGAGTAAAACAGTGGATTGGTTATTGTACATTTACTTTTATTATAGATGATGGCAAAATTTCTTTAGGAAAATTATCTAATTATTCAGGATCAGAAGACTCCAGATTAACTGGTTTAAGTTTCCATTCTTGTAATGCTAAATTAAGACTTGGTTTGATGACAGGAGGCTTAACATTCGTGGCTTTATTGAGGATCTATTGTCTTTAACAATAGTGATGATATTAAGGGTTAAAGGAAGAGCAGCAAGATTAAACAGAAAAATGATCTTCCCAATACAAGTTGACTGAGCCCCAAATCTTACCCACCCAAGGGAAACAATCAGATCTGGTATGTCTAGACTTAGTGAACCTCTTTTATTTCCAGATTCCTGTTTTATTAAAAATCAAAACCATCGGAAAACAACCACTGTAAAAATTGTGAGCTACTTTACCTGTAGTGGTAGATCATTTCTGTATTTAAAAGCTTAACTGGACTTCATGAGAAGAGTCTACTAAATTTAATATTCCTTAAAAATCCAAGCAAAGCCCAAGAAAGAATTCTCTTCTCTCTCACCCCATCCCCACACTCTCCCACCCCAATAAACGGAATTTGATAAAATAATGTAGTCCTTCCAAGCACCAGTGCTCCTATTCAGAGGATCTATTTAACTAGGAATGCTTCTCACTCTGGGACAAAATGGTAAGTGATATGGAAACTGGATCCGGGCCTCAATTTAGCCCTCCATCAGGCAGTTTTGTGCTGTGTGCAAACTACCCCACCATACAAAGGCACCCTGAGACAACAGACAGGCTTCACAGAAAAGAAATCAGACCCTTTGTGTGAAATTGGAAGAATGGGGAGATGATGAATCTAATTGCATCAGACAGGCGCCACCGTGCGCTGTCCTCAGGGTTACTGGGATCTAAACTACTCCCCCCAACCCAACTCCAGGGCTGTAACTTGCTTCTTAAGGAAGTGATTTCTATGCCCCCAATTATTTGCCTTTGACAACTGGCTGTTCCTTGTCTATTAAGTCTTCTAGCTCTACTTGCAGAATGTGCCTGGGAAGGATGGGTTGAAGCCCGATCGGGAAAGCTTTTTGAAAATCAGCCAGGCGGAAACTTGAAGACAAAAAGGTCTTCAAAAGATATTATTGGTAGCCTGGGTTAAGCAGCTGTTGGGGTGGGGGAGGTGGGGAGGATGATAAAGAGTGCACCTTAAATCAAGCTGCAGAGAGGGTGTTGTTTAGTTTGCTGATTGGTGGTTAAGGGAGCCCCTGGAACTAAAGCACTTTTATGTAGCCTCCACTCCCCTCCCCCAGCTGAGAATTGCTAATCAGGTTGCTGGTGGTAAAGCTCCCTAAATGAGCAGCCTGACAGCACTGCCTGACAGCTGGTAGTCAGGTTGCCATGTCAACAGGAAGAGACCCTATTGGGGTTTTGTTTACTCATCACTAATTCCTCTGTCTGAGTAGCTCTTGGCTGTTGGAGAAGCTTAGAAACCTGATCTGTGACTTCTAAAGTTTAGGCCCTGTTGGTGCTAAACTTGCTTAAAATTGGACCCCCCCCCCAAGAAGCTTACTAGGGCACCCCCAACCTGGGGAAGAAAAAATGGGGGAAGGACACGTCACATGAAACACGGCATTTCACTGACAGGGGAACTCTGAAGCACAGCATTTCACTGACAGGGGAACTGACATTCTGGCATGTCTATTATGTGTTCATAATTCTGCTAGAACGTACAAAGATTTTCTTTCTTTATCCTCACGACCATCCAATAAGGTTTGTATTACGTCACCCATTTCTTAGATAAGCAAAAAAGAGACTGAAAGGCAAGGTGTATAAGACAGATTATGTATAGGTCTTAAAAATCACAGTTTGGGAAATGGCTTTATGACAAGATCATCTTGGCACATTGTTAATACAAGATAAAACTACATAACACCAAATATATGAATGGTAATATAAACATAATGAAAAAATTTCTATAGAAATTAGGTATAAAGAATGACAGTGTAGAAGTAGCCTAAGACCACCCAAATGAAAACAAGTAAAGATCTGATTCAGTCTTAGAAGAACAAGATTCAAGCTTTCTATACAGGAAGTCACGCCCCCACACCACCAGCACACACACACACACACACACACACACACACACACACACACACCCTTCTTTGAATTTGATGGACCATGAGACAGGCAGAGGACAGAACAGTTCTTTAGCAGTGTTCCCCAAAATGGGTAGGTAATACTGCCCCAACCTCTGGTAAGTGCTATAAAGATCCAGGCAGGGTGGTGGTAGCCCTGAGTGCAGTTTGGTGGGAATGGGGCAGGGGACTTTCAGTTTGCTTAAAAATAGGTAGATTTCCAAAGGGGTTCTGGGTTATTTTCTTCTTTTTTTTTTCTGAAAACGGGGCAGTAAGCCAGATCAGTCTAGAAATGCCCTGAGTGGAGGTTTGTAACCCTAACCAATCAGTCATAAAGTCCTGCTGCTGCTGACTGTGTAGGGCCAATTGCTGCCAAGCTTGTGGTTTCATTTCCTAGACTGGCTGGTGTTGAGTGCACTCATTGTTCAATTTTTAAACATGGATGGGTCATTACGCATAGTTTCTGAACATGCAAAATGATAACTATCGTGAAAATTTTGGACTAGCGCTGATATTTTAAATTTTCTTTCTAATATGTTTGAGATCTTTATAATACTCTTATAATTACCATCAGATGTTTTTCTAATGAACAAAGAACATGAATTTTAGAAAGGTTATGTAATTTTCCTAGTACAGCTAAGAAACTGGTCCAGAACTAGTCATATTTTAGGTATTAATGCCTGGACATTATCTTATTTTATGTCTTATAGAAAATGAAAGATTAAAAATTGAAAGAAATGATGATGAAACTCGAACAATAATGTTACAAACATAAGTGTTTATTCAGATCTATCTTTGAAATCATCCAGTTAAATTTTGTTATTTAATAGCTGATGTGATTTTAAGGTGTACTGCTTTCTTGCAGGAAATTTTAAATTCAAACAGAAGCATTAATAAGCACCTAATTTAAATTTGGTAGAAACATTTTCAGATACTTATGAATAATTGACAAGCTCAATAGGCCACCTCTCAGAAAGAAATGCACAAAACCAAAATTTCTTGTTATAATTTTAGAGAATCACAGACCTTTCGCCAAAACCTTCTATTTACTGTTAGATGAGTGCTACATG
Organism: Sorex fumeus; assembly: GCF_029834395.1. Classification (NCBI taxonomy): domain Eukaryota; kingdom Metazoa; phylum Chordata; class Mammalia; order Eulipotyphla; family Soricidae; genus Sorex; species Sorex fumeus. Next base: position 65,065,162 of record NW_026606129.1, read on the forward strand.
TTACAAATACAGATAAGAAAGATATTTGAGGTCAGCAGAGATCTGTGAACATCAACAATTTCCTCCTGATTATTAGGTATGTCTGTATTCAGTGCAGCACATTCCTACATAATACAGCAATTCAACAGATAATTGTCCCTTTTCCCACTATCAACTATTTTATCACCATTGACACCCTCAAAGGGATAATTGATGTTGTTTCTTCTCTTCTCATGAACTGACAAAAAAAAACAGGATAGAACAAACCATTCCATATACCACTTGGCTTGCACCAGCAACCTCTGAAATTGGGAATGATCAAGACTTACTTGGAGTTCCACTACTTGTACAGCAGGGTAAACTCCTAACAATCTGAGCTCCCTCCAATTGTAACTATACACTTTGGAAACCCACATAAATGAGCTAACTGAAAGCTCTAAAGAGTAAGAAAAATAAGCAGATTTTCGAGGGCAACAAAAACTTAGAATTCTACCATGTTATTTCATATTATTATTTTTATCTCGAGGCCCTTTTGCTTGTTACAATTTTACTTACTTTTATCTTATTAATAAATCATAGCATCTACTAAGTGGATAGATTCCATTAGCCCTTTTTTAAATGTAGGAATGCTATTTACTCAGCCATTGATTAAGCTGATTGAATTGCTATTAGCCCTGCCTTATTAATAAGTTACTAAATCTCAGTGAAAATTTCAATATAAGTGCTCTCATTTATCAGTATTTATTCTGTAATGATCCCTTGACTGTTTTTTAAAGTCAGCGATATAAATATTATAATTCAAAGACAGAATTTATCAAATTCTACAAAAAAGTATTATTCAGCTATATACTGCAGAGATTCACGTTGAATATAAACATATAAAATTAAAAGTAAATGAATGGAAAACTATATGTAATGCTAAGAGTAAAATAATAAGACTAAAATAACCATATTAATATCAGATCAAATATGCTTTAAAAAATATTGCCACTGATAGGGAGGAAGTTGGCTTCAGAATGATCAAAAGACCAATCTTCAAGAATATATTATAATCATAAAAAAGGTTAACCACAGAGCTTCAAAATAGAAGCAATACAGAGAAGGGACCACCAAGCAAAGGATGTTTGGAGGCTTCACTCCAGATGGGAGATGTACACTGAAAGTAGACTACAGACCGAACATGGAGGCCACGTATTATTTGAATTGCAAACCATAACACCCAAAAGGAGAGAGAGAGAGAGAGAGAGAGAGAGAGAGAGAGAGTAAAAGGGAATGTAACTGCCACAGAGGCAGGGGGTGATGGGGTTGGGGTGATGGGAGGGATACTGGGAACATTGGTGGTAGAGAACGGTAACTGGTAATTGTCCATTGTATGGCTGAAATGTAATCACAAAAGTGTGTAAGTCTGTAATTCTTTCTCTTGGTGTTTCATTAAAAAATTAAAAAAAGAAAAAAATAGAAGCAGTACAAGAAAAAAACGAGAGTCCCTGTATGCATACATTTTCTATGGTCATGGCGTGAGTTATTTTCCTACACCTTAGTTTTGTTTGGCCATAATGCTTATTCTTACCAGTAGCAAGAAAGTGGTAGAGACTGTCTTTTATCTTTTCAAGAAGATATTAGCAGATTCAGAGCTTATCCAAATGATAATTGGGAAATTTGGAAGACTGGGTGAAAGGATAACAAAAAGTTCACATCCTTATCACACAGAAATCAAGGAAAGATGGAATAGTGGAGAGCAGGGCTAAATGGTGTGAGTTTAGAGAGAATATAATAAAGAAATTCAAGGGAGCAATCACTAGAGCCTTTTCTAGCAAAGACATACAAGAGAAAAGATCCTAGCAATATGTATAAGATAAAATTATCAGAACTTATTCATCTTAGACACTGTTGAACAAAAAGGATGGGTGAAATTTAGGAGGCAAGAAAAATACCCAGGTTTCAATAGGGAGCAGTCTATTAAATGAAAGTGACCCAGTTCGTGGGAAATGAATTGACAGAGACACCCAAGCTGCTGTTCATTAAATTCCATGACATTCACAACGTGTAATTTACATAAAATCTAAAGGCATGAAAAAGTTGTTCTTCCCCAAAAGAACACCTGGATATCCTTAGAATTCATTGAAACCATCTTATGAAAGACACATCTAGAAATGTGGTTTGCCAAATTAACAATTTCGTCAACTCTCCTTGTTATAAGATTACATATGGGCTTTTAGATGCCTGGGGCACATCAAAGTGGAGATCCCAGCGGGAGCTCTGTTTCACTCATAAAAAGGAGGTCATGACTGGAGATGAAGATTAAGTAGTCCTCAGCGTACAGGTAAAAAATTAAGCCAGGAGACTTAAAGAAGGTCAACAGAATCAAAAAGAAGAGATCAGAAGTCAAGTGTATTAGTTTCCTTTGCTGATATAATATTTTACTCTACTTGTGGTGTTTTAAAACAACACAAATTTATTATCATGTCTTATAGTTCTGGGCATCAGAAGTCCAAAGTAATCATAGGGGGTTCAGGTCAAGGTGGCAGAGCTATATTGTTTCTAGAGGCACTAAAAGATTATTCTACCTCTTGCCTTTTCCTGCTTCTGGGGCTCTTCTGCTCCTGAGGCTGTCTGTAGTCTTTAGCTTGTACCACATCCCAGCAACGGCTGCCCTTCTTCTATTATTACATGCTCTAACTCTAATCTTGCCTCCCTCTTCCATGAGGGAGGAGACTTTGGGATTACATCACGGCCACTTTGATAACACCTCGGGAAAATCTTCCTAGGTCGTAATCTTTAACTAACGTACCTGTAAAGGGTAGGAGCGATAGCACAGCGGTAGGGCGTTTGCCTTGCACGCAGCCAACATGGCCGACCCGAGTTCGATTCCTCCGCCCCTCTCGGAGAGCCCGGCAAGCTACCGAGAGTATTCGATATGCCAGACACAGTAACAACAAAGTCTCCAATGGAGACGTTACTGGGCCCGCTCGAGCAAATCGACGATCAACGGGAGGGCCTTTACCTTTTACCTTTACCTTTTTTTAAAGTGATGGGCTGGAGCGATAGCACAGCGGTAGGGCGTTTGCCTTGCACGCAGCCAACATGGCCGACCCGAATTCGATTCCTCCACCCCTCTCGGAGAGCCCAGCAAGCTACCGAGAGTATTCGATATGCCAGACACAGTAACAACAAAGTCTCCAATGGAGACGTTACTGGGCCCGTTCGAGCAAATCGACGATCAACGGGAGGGCCTTTACCTTACCTTACCTTACCTTACCTTACGTTACCTGTAAAGATTCTTTTGCCATGATAGGTAATACAGTCATAGCTACAGGAATTAATATTTCAATTTCTTGAGGTCATAGAGATAGCACAGCATGTAAGATTTGCCTTGAACTAAGCCTTAATCACTTAATCACTTAACTTCCCGTTAGTCGTCGATTTGCTCGAGCGGGCGCCAGTAGCGTCTCCATTTGTCCCTGTCGTGTGCTAGTGTAGCCCAATGGCATCTGTTCGCTCTGGGAACATGAAGAGCCTCAAACCGATTGTTCATGATCTTCATGAAGAAGTCTGACCATCTGGTAGGTGGGCAGCCACGCGGTCTTTTGACGTCCCGTGGGATCCAGTCAGTAACAGCTCTAGTCCAGCGGTCATCTTTAAATCTCATTACGTGACCAGCCCATCTGATTTTTGACAACTTGGCAAATGAGACAGCGTCCCTGATTCTTGATCGTCGACGGATGTCAGAACTCCGGATTTTTTCTCTCATTTGAGTGAAACATGATACTCCAAGCATAGCTCTTTCTATTCTTCTTTGGGAGACCTGAATAGCGTTCTCATCCTGTTTGCGGAGGGCCCAGGTCTCTGAGGCATATGTTAATGCAGGAAGAACACTGGAATCAAAGAGATGTGCCCGGAGCAGGAGGTTCTTCGTCCTCTTAGCTGTTTCTTCGACGTTCTTGAAGGCATTCCAAGCCGCTCTCTTCCTCCTGCGCAGCTCGGGTGCTAGGTCATTTGTCATGTTGACCTCTCGACCTAGGTACACATAGCTGTTGCATTCGGAGATGGTCGTTCCATTGAGAGCGAATGGGGAATCAGGAACGAGGCTGTTTCTCATAAACATTGTCTTCGTAAGATTCAGCTGTAGTCTGACCTTTCCACACTCACGGTCAAAGTCGGCCAGCATTTGTGCCGCTTGGCTGATGTTTGGTGTTATTAAAACAATGTCATCAGCAAAGCGGAGGTGGTGTAATTGCCGACCATCTATCTTCACTCCCATTCCTTCCCATTCCAGTCGTCGCATGATGTTCTCGAGGGTGGCACTGAAGAGTTTCGGTGAAATGGTATCACCCTGCCGCACCCCTCTCTTGACATCAACGATCACTTCTTTGCAGAATGGTGAGATCCTGGTAGTGAATCCGCAATACAGCTCACGGAGGATCCTGATGTATTGGGCTTGAATGCCCTGATTGGCTAGGGCTTCAATGACCACTTCCGTCTCAACAGAATCAAAGGCCTTCTTTAAATCAATGAACGTTAAACAGAGCGGCATCTTGAACTCCCGAGAAACCTCAATGAGCTTGGTTATCGTGTGGATATGGTTGATGGTGCTGAATCCTTTGCGGAACCCTGCCTGCTTGCATGGTTGTCCTTCATCTAGTGTTCTGCCAATCCTATTTAGGATGACTGGAGTGAACAACTTGTAGATGACAGACAATAGGCAGATCGGGCGATAGTTGTCAATGTCATGGATGTCTCCCTTCTTGAACAGTAGTACGGTCCTGCTGGTTTTCCATTGAGACCGAACCTTGCATTCAGACAGGTAGCGAGTGAAGAGCCAAGCCAGTGTATTGATGAGTACTGATGAATACAGTGTATTGATGAGAACTAAGCCTACCCTAGCTCAATCCCTAGCACCACATATAATTCCCCAAACACTGCCAGGAGTGATCCCTGAGAACAGAGCCAGGAGTTAGCTCTAGGCATCACCATCTATTGTACCTCCCACCCCCCAAATATTGCATCTCTTTGAGATATTATTATTCTGCTTCTCATTGAAAAAAATAAATACCAAAAACCAGAAAGTATTGGTATAAGATTGATAAGCACTCAAAGTAAGGGACAGCTTCCAAGCAGCTACCACTAATATTTTACTCTTTTATTTTGTTTTGTTTTGTTTAAGGGTCATACCGTGTGTTGTTCAAGGACAACTTCCATTTCAATGCTCATGGGTTACTCCTGGTGGTGTTTGAGGGACCATGTAGTGCTGGGGATCAAACTTAGTCCTCGTGCATACGTAGCATTCACTCAGCTCATTGTGCTATCTCCTTGGCCCACCAAAAATAGTTCAGCGCCAAGAGTACCTTTCCTCGAGTTACTCTATAGAGAAATGAGGCTTGGCATATTCCAGCTCTGTCTGTGACCTAACTTACCCACTCAAGAGTAAAATCTCTTTGGGATGGAATAAAATCCCCTCGGAGACCAGGGGTATGTATTAGAAGCGCTCCCGGACTCAGGTAATCATCATTATCATTATGAACTTACATCTCTACTCTTCTAAACTTACCTTATTTATTGAAAGTTCTGAGACCTCATGAGTGTCAATAATCATGGAATGAATCTGTGTGAATTCTCAAAAGTTCTTTGTTTCTCCCTATGTGTCCCTCCCTGGTATTGAGAAGTTACTTCTCCATTGATGATTTCTAGTTATGTTGCAAAGTCAAGAAAGGGGATGTTACATTCTCCTCCAGATTTGAGATTGATATGTGTGGATCTTTCAGACTGTTCACTATGAGAATTTATTAGGATATTAATATTCTTCCTTCATTTTCTCTTCCTTTAAGCAGAACCTTGAAACCTAGGAATTTGTTGCCTCAAAGCATTTTGTCATTGTGACAGTATAAACTCTTTTGTCACTGTGACAGCATAAACTCAACTATAAGCCATAAACTTAAGTCTAAACATAAACTCAACTATGAGCATGAAAGGGCAATTTCCCAGAAGTAAAACCCAGGACAACATTTATGTGCACATAATTTATTAATAACATGTTCCCAGGAGAACCAGAGAGAGACTAGCAGAAATAAGATGGGGAAGAAGAAAAAGATAGAGAATAGATGCCTTCAAGAAAAGAGGAGTATCTGACTTATTCCTTAGAAAACTCTAGTGGGATTACAGTGCAAATTTGTCCTGCCATAAGTGAGGGACCCATGCTTTATAATCCTGCACTGGTCAGACATTGGCGTAAGACAATCTGAAGATGACACTTCAGCCATAGTTCTCTACGCATACTGAGCGGAAACAATGCCCTGGACAGAAGAATACTCAATCGATATTTGTGGAATATATTGGCTACTGTTGTGATTAATATCATCAGCTTTATATCGTTTATATAAATGTTGAACACTCAGTACTATCCCTGGTTCACCCAGGTCATTGAGAGTATACACTCCCACTGCAGGTAAATATGTACAAGCACTTTGCGTTGGCCAATGTACACTCAAGCTAATGGCTTGTTTTGATGAAAATATGTGAAGCAAGTGGTGCCAGGCCAAAATCATTAGCAATATTTTTACTGCCATTTCTCTACATATAAACACAGGTGTAACGATGAAAGGGAAGAAAAGAAAGCTGGGCACTTTACACTGAAATTAGCCTCAGAAAAGATGAGAAATACTGATTGGAGGACAGGAAGGTATAAGGAGATGCTGAAAATAAGCATGTCCTAGTTACACTTGAGACTTAATTGTTGTTTGTAAAGTGCTTTAGAAATAAAATCAAACGGAAATCAGACAAATGAGCTCAAATGATCACACCAACAGTATTTGCTATGTAGTTTTTATTTTATTTGGGGGCTACACTTAGCAGTGTTCAGGGCTACTCCTGGTTCTGCTCTCAGGGATCAATCACTCCTGTCACACTCAGGGCACCATATGGCATCAATCTCAGGTTGGCTGCATACAAGGCAAGCATCCTATCCACTGCACTGTCTCAGCAACCACCCCCTCCCCCCCACTCTGTTGGTGGTTTTGTGTGAGTGGATTAACTCCCACCGATCTCAGTTCTCTCATTTGTAAAATGAGGATAATGATCACTGTGGCCTCCTCCCATGGGTTATTCTTAGTACTGAATGAGTTAGTGAATGATGTACTCTTTCACCATGCTTCAAAGAGAGTAGTTAAACCTTCTTGTTGCTCTCATTGTTATTTTGCTTCTAGTCCCTCCAGCTGCTTTCCTCTGTCCAATTAATTACTAACTTGCCCAATAGTATTTATTGAGTCCTTATTCAATGCTGTCGCAGAGCAGGCTCAGGAAATACAGTGGATAGCAAGACAAGTGTCCAACAGACTAACCATTAAAACTGATAATAATAAAGCATTTAGCATTTCTACTCTGATTGCTCCCTTTGATAGTTTCAATTTTACAGTATCTCTACGTTTGGTTTTGTGATACTTTAACGAGAGGGATATTGCTACTTGCACCAGGTCATACAATCAGGTGACTGAGCTGGTTTGAACCAGCCACACTGGATTCCAGCTCTTTCTTCATCACAAGAGGCTAGGATGCCCTCACCTCCAGACTTTACCCCGGATAGATTGATCTCTACTATATGACACAAAGTTGCCAACTTGAAAGCTTGAAGTTCAAGAACACTTAGCACTCAGCAAACCCAGCACATTTCAAGGGCTTTCAGGGGATAACAAATTCTTCTCCTACTAGACCAAAGTTGTGACAAATCTAATCCAATGCTGAAGCTGCATGATTGCTTGTGATTTACGCTGGATGAATGTCTCTGCTTCTCTTCATTTCAAAAAGCATCACTTCCTGTCTGTGACTCACAGCCCTAGAGAATACATATTCTTTCCCCAGAAAATCAGCAAAAACTAATTTCCAAAATATTTCCAACAATCCTGCAACACAAAAGCCCAGACAAATGAAATTAAATTCCGCCTTTCCTGAAGGTGAGTCTTTTTTTTCCAGTGTGAGCAATAGACTTATGTTTCATTTCAAATTCCCAAGCGTTGAGGCTATTCATCTTGGTAAGAGTAAAGATTAATATTTCTGATTTTTCTGAAGAGGATACATGGAGGAAGACATCAGGAAATTGCAAGTAACATCTAAGACTAGCACAATAAATACTTAGAAAGTGGAAGAAATTGCCAATATAAAAGGAGAATAAGAGAGATGGGAGTAAGAATGTGTATTTGATTGTATATTTATAGAAATATATATGTATATTAGAATCAACAGAAACAATGACTTAGAACAGTTACCATCTCAATATTGTTGTCATGATGGAAGCCTGCTCTAGTCCTGTCCCCAGAATTCCTCTCTTCCTATCTGAACCTGATAAAACATTAAACTCAGGCAAGTGTGAAAAATACTTGGGATTTCAGTAAGAAACCTGGGACTAGGAGTAGAAAATATCTTATCTAAAAGGAAGAACTGCATTCTACAATATCAAGGGGACCACTTCTGATTAAACAAAATCAGGTTGGATTCGATGACTATAGCTTCTGAAATTAAGGTATGGGACCCAATGGCTTACTTAACGTCTGACTTATAGCCAGACATGGAAAATATTAATTTTGTATTGGGATGAAAGTATTTCCTTTCAGAGATCCAGAGATAATACAGTTATTGTGGTGCATGAGTGGAATGCTTAGGACCTAAATTCCCAGTGTGACGTGGTTTCCAGAGTACCTCCAGGTATGTTCCTAGAGAAACCCAGCGTGCCAGTGGCCTGGGTATCCTTGGCATTGAAGGGCAATGGTAGCTTCACATACTTGAGTCCCTGCATTAAACCTATTTCCCAGTCATTCAGAGCTTTTAAGAATAATTTAATAATTATGAATTAAACAAAACCTATATGTTTTTTAAATGAGCACTGTAGCGTACTAAGGTTAGAAGAAAGCAATAGATTCAAGCACCTTAAAGGAGTGTCAGGCACATGTTAAGTGACCTCTTTAAACCTCCACTTCTTCATCTCTCAAATAGGGATAATAATGCTTCCCAAATGAAGTGAGAACAGCTGTGTAAATCTCTTTAAACAGGAGCCAAACTAGCTAAGTTTCCTAGATAATTAACTAAGTTTCCTAGATAATTACCTAGTAGTCCTGCTATTATTTTTACCTTCATGTTCAATTCTAGGTATTCTCTGTGAAAAGAAGTTATCGCCATCCCACTCAAATGCATTGTACTTACAGCGCTTTTTAAAATTTTGTTCTTCAGTTCTTTTAAACACCAAGTAGGAACAGTTCTCTAAAACTGCTCTGGTAAGAAAAAAAATTTCCCCTGTGTCTCAAATGATTATTCAGGTCAAGGAAGAAGCCAAAGTAGAAGAGGAGGATTATTGTCATGGGATACATTATATATTTACTGATGTAATTAAACCACCTTCACCTTGTTTCAAAAGTTCTATTAATGCAAATCTATCTTTTACTCCACATTAAAAATGCAACAAAAAGATGACTTAGCAGGGCAAGAGAAGGTGGAATTGGCTCTTTTAATAATTAAGATTAAAGTATGGAACTCAAATCTGTCATGTTTTAGTTTGTGAAAGGAGAGTGCTAATAAAATGATTTGTAATATACATTATCATAGTCTTTGAAATTATGTGATCATCTCATAAAGATGTCCTGATGTTTTTGTGTTACTTTATGTTGTGTTCTAATTTCACACTAAGTACAAGAGCTAAAGTGTACGTGTTTGGTTTTGTGTGTATGTGTGTGTGTTCCACTTTCACATTATTTCTTTTCCTATTTTTCTGTGTTTTGCTTTGGGGTCACATGCAGTGATGCTCAGGTCTTACTTGTGGTGTTGCTTGGGGGGACCATATGGAGTGCCAGGGAACAAAACTTGGGTCAGCTACATGTAAGACAAGCACCTTAGCACTGTACTCTTTTTAGTCCCAGTTTACTTCTAATAGATGCTATGAATGCCTCCCAAATTTCCTGTACATGACCTGCACAATTCCCTACCTTCTACAACTTTGGCTGTTGACTACTTGAATTTGATCCTCTTCAAATACTTGCCATTGATTGATGAGCTGCCAAGTCTAAATGTGACTGAACATTCTAATCCCCATTGCTAACAATGATATACCAGTGTGGGAATCTACAAGCAAGGGCCTCAGGACTTCTAGCTGGACAACTTGTAGGTGTTGTTCCTATTCCAGAGCTGCTCCTGGAGTAACACTGAACCTAGCCTGGCCAATTCCATCAAGCCCACGTTCATCCTTGAACATGTATCTTGCTTGCTTGTCTCTACATCTTTGCTTATGGCTTTTCCCACTCTGGTGAAGACTGTGTTATTTTTTACATGCAATTCCTCTTTTTTTCTTCCCTCATCTCCTTCTAAGTAAATTTTGTTCCACAAAATCTATCTTGCTTCTCTATTTCACCTCTTCCTGAAACTCTTTTCTGTGAGAGAAGGAGAGGGACCCAGAATGTCTATGCAAAGCTTAGAACAGACTTTCCTTTCCTGCAAAGAGCGATTTCTTTTTTCTTTTTTTGATAGTTGTGCTTTATGCACATAATATGTCAACACGTGGGTTCCGGGGTCGAGATCTCCAAGCCTACTCGGATTGGAGTCGAGCATCCTCCACCCAGATCCTCCAAATTCCAGTAGGGGGGGGTCACACCCACCAACTGGCCCCCTGGCGCCATGTAATCCCATCAGCGGCCAAGACTCTGAGACTACAAAAACCAGTTCCCGGAACCGCGCGGCCGTATTTGCAGCCGCACGACATCTTATTATGACATCTCATTCCTACTTTGACAAACTGGCTGGCTGCCGAATGTAGCGTGCCCACATGGCAGAGTCTGGCAAACTCCCCGTGGCGTACCCAATATGCCAAATACCAGTAACAATGATGGGTCTCATTCTCCTAAAGAGCCTTGAATATAATCTCAGGGCTAGGATGAAGGAGACGTTACTGGGGCCTGCTCGAGGCAATCGACGAATAACAGGATGATCTGTGATCTGTGATCTGTGCTTTATGCACATAATATGTCAACACCAATTCTACCACCAGTGTCAACTTCTCTCCACCAGTATTCCCATATTACCTCCCCACCTCAATCCCCACCCCATCCCCACCTGTCAACTTGACAGTCACATTACAAAGTTCCAGTGCTTCAGCTTAGATCTCAAAATATTATATCTCCTTGAGAAATCAGGTGGCAGGGATCTTCTTCCACGCGTTGTAGAATATGTGAACTGCAGGCACAGCATGATGCACTGCTTCATGGGGCTAGTCAGAAGTGTCCGTGCCATCGTTGTTTATAGCATACTTAACCAGTCCTGATACAAGTCAAATATTTTCCCAAGTGAGTAGCACTGAAGAGGGTCAGCAAAAAGGTGGAAGCCTTCTTTTCTTTTCTCTCTTCATTTATTTATTTATTTTTTGCTTTTTTTTGGTCACACCTGGCAACGCGCAGGGGTTACTCCTGGCTCTGCACTCAGGAATTACTCCTGGTGGTGCTCAGGGGACCATATGGGATGCTGGAAATCGAACCTGGATCAGCTGCATGCAAAGCAAACGCTCTACCTGCTGTGCTATGGCTCCAGCACTGGAAGCCTTCTTCCTGTGAGCCTACCTTCTTCTCTCCTGACTTTGCAGACCCACTGGCAACACAGTCAAATAGATAATGAGAACAGCAGAGGCAGGGAGTGGGAACAAGGAATACTGGGGGGAGGGAAGAAGACAACAAATAAAATATAATGTACCTTATTTACTTCCACTTTTTAACCCATTTCTTCCTCCTAAACAGGTCTCTGCTAGGTACCCTTTCAAGGAACACACAAAATATGCCCAGTTAGGCTGATCTTGTGAAGAATGCTGATTATCCTGGTAAGTCAAACTAGCTGTTATAGTGTTAATAGGGGCCTTTGTAAAAGAGACTTTGATCATGATGCATGAAGAAAATTGACCAAAGTGTAGAAAAGGGGAAATGTTGGTAATAATGAATTAATATCACTACTCCCTTAATTTTCTATCACTATACAGTTTGCATTTTTTTCTCGTATCTCAGAGGGATGAGTACTGGCCCTCCCTTTTTCAAGATGAACAAACAGACTTAAAAAGATTGGACTAAAAATATGAAGATTCATTACAAATATTTGTTAGGTATTGCCTTAATTAATTATTCAAACACAATGCCAGCCAGATACTATAGGTTCATTCACTCATTACAATTCTGCCATCTTCTCTCCCGCTACTCTTAAAACTACTAAAGGCAATGATTTCTTTTCCCAGATCCATTAGCAGTTTTTGGCATTCATCCTACAAATCTCTGGTCAAAGAAATGAAAACTCCTGGGAAGCACTTTTCTACTAAAATGAAAGGGCACAATCTTAAAATAAAATGCGTAGCTTCTACCTTCCTGCCTGGCACAGGAGTTTGAGGCCAGTGTTGTTGCAGCAATGATTTCAGAATGAAAGAAGGATGAATAAATCCAAGAGTGGGATATGATGGAGCAAGACAAAGAACCAAAAAAAAAAAAGAAAAGATCATGGAGCTGGTACACAAGCCAAAATCAGCTGCCCGCTAATACCAGCTGCCAGATATAAAGATTAACTAGATCTTAATGCTTGTTAGAAAAAAATTGGAAATGTTACACATACTTAGAGAAGTTCAAGTGTTATTTAAAAGGTTAGAAAAGGATGCATGTGAGAAACATCAATAGAGTACCAAATTTATTCAGGCTGCTAAGAGGAGAGCCGTGATGATCATGAAAATTGTTATATTCCAATAATATAAATCCTTACTCTAACTTCAAAGAGCAAGAGATCTCTTAGTACCTGTATGCAAACACTTTCATTACTACTGAACACCGTGCTAAAATTGTTTTGTTTCCTCGAAACATGTTATTATACAACATAACAGCCCACTGTGAGAATTTTGATTTATAATTTTCTCTTCTTTATAGTTGAGAAAAATCTAGGTTTGGAGAAGAAAAATCTAGGTTTCAGGACAGAAATCTATCATTTGACAATATTTGTATGCAAATATGAATTATTTTAATTTGAATTTCACTCATCAGTCACACCAATCTAGCCTTTAGCACGTACTAGACACAGTGGACTGGTGGCTACCATTTGGGGAAAGCAGATTTTTAATATTTTACATCATGGTCAAAAGTTTCAGCTAGTAAACTTGCTCTAATTGGTGAAAACATATACCAAGTGATTCTATCCTAATAAGAATTTGGGCTTATCCCAGGCTCTACCTTGTACATAGAACCTTTCCTAATATAGTATATTAGTTTACTATTGTTTATTTTTTAAAAAAATTACTATAATCTTAGTTACATACAACACCATAAATCTATATTTACAGTTCTGAAATTCATATAAATAAAATAGGACTCTTGTTGGGAATAAATTAAGGAGTTGGTACAGCGGTAGTTTGTTTTAGACACTTCAGGAGTTCATTTTATTTCTTCTTTCAGTTTTGCAGGACTTCTCATCCCATTCCTTCACACTGGACTGAGTTTTTCTCATGTTGCCATCTCTCTGGTTCTCTCCCTTTCTTCTTTTTTTCACTCATAAGAACATGTTTACATTAAGCCCACCTAGATAACACAGGACACTATCTCCATTTTAAGATCAGCTGATTAACAAACCTAAGTCTTTACTCTGCCATATAGCCTATTTACCAGCTCTGGAGATTGGTGAGACCTTTGGGGGCATCACTCTGTTTCCCACAAACAGCACAGAAAACTCCATGATCTGACCTCGCTTATCTTGTCCTTCTTTCCTTTCAACCGTTTTAGCCCTTGTACTCTAGACAAATAAAAATGTTCATTCTGCTCTAGAAATTCCATAAATTCTGATTAGCATAACTAATGCATATTCTATACGTTTCAATACCAAGGAAACACTATTCATTTAAAGGAGGTCCATGCTAGAGAAATTTTCCAGGTATTTGTCTTGAAATGCCTTTTCTTTTGTGTGTGTGTGTGTGTGTGTGTGTGTGTGTGTGTGTATAATCTAAAACTTCATCTGCATCCCAATAAACACAACTAAATTCTACTTATTCTAAACATAACAATTCAGATATTTTCTCCTCAACGTGGCAATGTCTGAGATTACTTCAGATAGCAGTTAGCAGCAGTGTCAGTGATGAAATACTTGACTGCAGTTGCAAAGATGCTTAAAGTCACATCTATGTGCCTCCTTCAGTGACTTTGAGAGGCAACAAGTGGGGCAAAATGTGCACAAAATGCTATATGGAACCAGAACTAGGTCTGAGATTAAATATGCAAGAACTGAAAGAACACCGTTCATCTTTCTCTGAGTGTGTATGTGTGTGTGTTTATGTGTGTGTGTGTAGACTAAAGCTCAGTGAGAATATTAACATATTTACTTCATTTCATCTTTTTTAGTTTCCTTCTTTTTACCATTATAACTGAAATAAAATGTATCCTTAGATTTTTACCCATTTCCTTTCCGATCTGTGATTACTCACTGTTACCACAATGTCCAGGATGTCAGAAAAATAATTTATAAACTTAAAATAAATCTAGGACTAGAGAGATAGTATAGCGGTTAGGTCTTTGTGTCCCTTAAACCAAAAAAGAAAACAAAATAAATATAGGACTCCACAAGATGAATAAAAGAACCACATTTTTAGTGAAATTTATCTAAAGTCATTTACAATAAGAAATTTCAGGGCCACATAAAAGGAGCATATCACTCAAGGACATTAAACAACCAAGAAGAACAAGATCATTTATGTACAGCAAAGCACCAAAATGCAAGTCAACTAATTCATCTGGAGTTAAACTAAAGAAACTTATATAACACTTCCAGTAGCTTTCTGGACTTAGAGAGAGTCCACAAAGTACACAAACAGTTATGAGATGTTCGGAAACTTGTTGATGATTTAAAGAATTCTCAAGAGTAATTTTAGTTCTAAACAATTTTTGTCTTTATGTTCTGACTTTAAACACTAACTCCCACACAAGACACCGCTTCACTCTTAAATCCTTTAGCACCTGAGGCCTCGAGAATCATTCATATTATATGAGTTTCTTGAAAGGCTCTCTAATTCTAATAGAAACTGGTCCTGCTAAATCCTAGCACTCGTGTTTGCTTTTAGACAGCTCACACCTTGGTTTAATGCACAGGAGTTTTCCCCAGTCTTATTTTGACTGCTTATTGCTTTGTGGGCTCTGACCCCAAAGAGCGTAGGGTAAGATGGGTTTTGAAGTTTAATTATTAAAGCAGCAATTACACAACTGAGAATGAAATTGGAAATGGTTTTAGCAACTGAGAGTGGGAACAATTTGAGAGGAGTCCTGAGGACTGCATGAACTGAGCCAGCAACAAGATCAAACCATTCAACCGGCAAGGTTTACATATTCAAATGAGAAGTCGAGATAAAAGCACTTTAGGAAATATCAAAATGGATCTTTTCTTTCTATTTCCACCTGTTCATCTAAAGAGAGAACAGATTTTAAGGATCTCAGAAAGAATGAAATCTCGCCTTCAAACCATTCTTTCACATCAGCACCTGAGTCAATTCTTTTAAAGGGAGCAACTGGGAATGTGGCTTAGTAATAGAGCATACCCTTCGGATGTGCGAGGATATGGGTTTATCCCAATACTGCCAAGCAAGGGGAAAAGAGTTTTCCTCTCAATGTGTTTTATGAAACACCACTTAGTGAAAAGTCATCCCCATATAAAAGCATTCTATGTTCAAAGATCACTGGCTTAGCAGTTTCTCTTGCCTTGTTATCTTTGGATAGTCATAATAGATGAGAAATCCTGTAATGTAGAAACTCAGTATTTGCCAAATATTCTTTTTCTGGCAAACACTGTGGTTTACAATATTAAGAGTGGTGGAATTTTATGCACAAAGCTTTCCAACACCACACTCTTCACCAGTGACAGCTTCCTTCCATCATTGTTTATTATGCCCTATTCTGTTTCCCCTTACCTCATTCAAACTGCCCGACATGATAGTGCTTCCTCTCTTGCCTTGGGGATTTTGTTGCTTCATCTCTGTGTTTAAATCCAAGATATAAGGGAGATAATTCTGTATCTGCCCCTCTCCTTCAAACTTCACTTAGGATGATACTCGCCAACTTTGATCAGATAGTGGCAAATTGCGTGATTTTGTCTTTTCATATAGCTGCATAATATTCCATTTGGTTTCTTTATCCAGTCATCTGTTCTAGATACAGGTTGTTTCTAGATTTTGTTTTCTTTTGTTTTTTTTTAAATTTTTTAAATTTTAGTTTTCATAGAGCAGCTCACAATAATTGATTACATTCAATATTTGAACAGCAATTCTACCACCATTACACCTTCCAACACCATTATTTCAAATTTTCCCACCACCACTCAATTATCTAGCAGATGCTAGGTAATTTATTTTGTACTACTTGTTTTTTTATATATATTTTTAATTAATCACTGTGAGATGCAGTTACAGACTTACAAACTTTCGTGATTCTGTTTCAGCCATACAATGATTGAGTACCCATCCCTCCACCAGTGCCCATTCTCCACCACCAATGTTCTAATATCCCTTCCTCCACCTCCACCCTCTGTGGCAGGTACACTCCCTTTTACTCTCTCATTCCTTTTGGGTTTTATGGTTTGCAATACAAATAGTAAGTAGCCACCATGTTTGGTCTATAATCTACTTTCAGCAGGCATCTCCCATCCCGAGCAAACCCTACAAGCATCATTCACTTAAGTAGTCCCTTCTCTATCCCAGCTGCCTTTCCCCTCAGCATGTGAGACTGGCAGAATGAGACCTTATTTTTTGAAATTCCTCTTGATTATATTCTTTTAACATCTTCCATAACTCAACAGTGATTCAGTCAAGAAACTGTTTGACTTCCAGTTAGCACCATTCCTCAAGTATCACTTTGTTTTCATGACAGTCTTTTCTAGATGACAATTACACTCAGGTAACAATGTCAGGAAAGAGAAGAAAAGGAGGAAGAGGAGGAAGGAATTTAAACTTTGGGTGTTCCAGGGAAAGATAGCGGGTTTTGTGAAGGCTACATTAACTGGAAAAGTAAGAAGTGAACATGTACAAGAGGAAAGATAGAAAAGGACACTTTGGGGTGCTGAATAGATAGTATAGCAAGTAGGGCACTTGCCTTGTATGTGGATGATCTGGTTCGCACCAATCATTCCATATGATCCCCAAGTCCTGTCAGAAATGATCCCCTGAGCACAGAACCAGGAGTAAGCCCTGAGCACAGCTGGGTGTGGGCCCAAGGAAACAAAAAAAGGGGTAGGGAGGCTTTTGACTTATTTGTTAACATTATGATGTATAACCATAGAAATTATCCCTCTGAGAAAAGATCTAGGACATGTTTTCTCAATGTTCTAGCCCAACCTGAAGAAGCAACATAGAAAAAGCATGCTTTGAACCTTGCCCTGCCACTTAGTTTCTTTGGGAATTAAATATAATTTATCTAAATAATAGAGACTCTACAAGAATTAAATGAGAAAGTTATTTAATCATCACCACTCTAAGAATTAAATCTCCTATACCTTTTTCTTTTTTTTTTTTTTTTGGCTTTTTTGGTCACACTCCTGTCCGTGCTCTGGGGATGATATAGGATGCTGGGAATAGAACCTGGGTCGGCTGCATACAGGCAAACACCCTCCCTGCTGTACTACTGCTCCAGCCCCTAAATCTCTTATCTTAATTCTCACCTGATAGTAATCACTGTACTCACATAGAATGACACATGGTAATGTTGATAGTTGTCAATTTTCAAATGCCTCTTAAAATTAAAAATATAGAAAAAAGCGATCAAAAGCACACTATTTCCCAATACATGTGTATAGATCAAGCCCTCTGAGATAAGAACAAGTTAGGCTTTGTTCTTGACCCACTGTTTACTACTAGAATTTAATAAATTGTTACATGAAGACCAAGAATGTTACTTTACTCCCAAAACCATCTCTAAAATATAGCTAGTAATTTTTTTTCTTTTCAGGTCACACCCAGCGTTGCATAGGGGTTACTCCTGGCTCGTGCACTCAGGAATTACTCCTGAGGGTGCTCAGGGGACCATATGGGATGCTGGGACTCGAACCTGCGTCAGCTGCGTGCAAGGCAAATGCCCTACCTTCTGTGCTATTGCTCCAGTCCCATAGCTACTAATTTTTAATGTACAGTGTAGCTTCCCAATTAATTGGGATGTACCAGCAGAGCATTTACAGAAAATCTGGAATACAATAATGGAAAATGTCAGAGGGTAACTATTTTTAGTTCTTAATACATCCCATTCTGCCTTCTCAATTTATGAAATCCCTTTTATTCTTCCAAGTCCATCTGAATCCTTCCTCGATTTCTCTTGGGCATATTGTCAGAACTTTTCCTCTCATGAATCAGGGAAGGAAATTTATTTAGATCCGTCGGACCCCAGATGAATTTCTGGTTTTAGGGTTGATGATTAGTTCATCTTGCAAAAAGCCTGAGCAAGATCTCACTTGAAAATACCATGGAGATCCAGTGAGATACACGGTTTTTTTTCCACTTTGTTAGAAGCTATTCCATTTTTCAACTGAATAATTTGATTTCTGTATTGCAATTCCTCTTCTCATCTTCCTTCACCACTCTCCAGGATAATGTTCTGAGTCCTCACTCGGTCTCCAGGGCAACTCCCCACACCCTTTGCACCATTTGCCATCCCTTCCTGTACTTCAGCCTTAATATTCGTCCTTCTCTTCCTCAAAATTGTCTACCCACATTTGCTCTTCTTTTGGCCAGGAAGTTTCTTCCTCTCCATCACTCAACTCACAGTCATCTGTTTCATTTTTCCTCATCCCTCAAATGGGAACATGATCCTAGCGGCTGCAGACCTATGCTTCTTTGTGAATATGTGACACCACACCACAGTAGTCATAAAACAGAGCACATCTACGCTGCATTCACTGCCTGTCTCCCCTTTACGTGGAGCTATTTTAAAGAACTATAATATGAGACAGAGATACCATTTTATTTTAGTTTTTTTAATTTTTTAAAATTTTCATTAGTGAAAAACCATGAGGCACAGTTGTAGACGTACAGATTTTTGTGCTTGGGTTTCAGCTATACAATGATCAAGTACCCATCCCTCCACCAGTGCCCATTCTCCACCACCACTAATCCCAGTATCCCTCCCATCCCTCATCCCACCCTGCCTCTGTGGCAGGGCAGAATCATCCTTTTGTTCTCTCTCTCCTTTTGGGTGCTGTGGTTTGGAAAAGAGGAATTGAGTGGCAATCATGTCCGGTCTATAGTCTACTTTTAGCATGCATCTCTCATCCTGAGCAGATCTTCCCAGCACCCTTTATTTGGTGCTCTCTTCTCTATCTGAGCTGCCTTTGCCCCTAGAGTGTGTGGCTGGCCTCCAATCCACAGAGTAAACCTCCTGTTATTTAGACAGAGATATCATTTTAAAGGTTCTTGCAGCCATATCTCTAAAAAGAGAAAAACAAAAAGCAATTTGATTTTACTAATACATTTTGATAAACCTAGTTATGTTATGAATATAAAAATAATTGAAACTATACACATATATACATAAATATGTTTGGGGACCACAGTTGTGGTCAGGGCTTACTCCTGGCTCAGTGCTCAGGATTCACTCCTGGCTGTTCTCAGAAAATCATATGTGGTGCCAGGGAGGAAACTCTGGTCAACAGCATGCCAGGTAAACATTTTACTCACTGCACCATTTCCCTAGCCCTGACAGTATATTTTAGTATTACTTTTAACACTAAGTTAAAGAAAACACTAATAGAAATATGAATGCAAAGTCTAGTGTATATGTTACATTGTGCACCAGCCACTTTTCACATGCTCATTGGCTACTTGTAGCCTGTGGTTGCCATTCAGTGCTAGACAACAAAGGTCCTGGGGCCATAACAACAGTTTTAAAACCGTATCTGAAGTACAAGGCCTGGTTTGGCTCAAATGAAAAGCCAATTCTCTTTCTCTCTCTCTCTCAATCTGTTTTACAGTCCCACACTGCGGTAGAAATATAGTAAGGGTAAATGAGGGCACTACAGTAGCAGACCTGGTGGCAATATTTGGGTTTAAAAAGCGAAATGCTTATACAGGGGATGCCAGGGGGAATTTGTCAGTCACAAAGTTTATTAATGTAAATAAATACCAACAATACTCCCCTCACCGTCACTGCAGCCTATGCCTTAGGATCTCCTAAAAACTTTGCAGACTTCTCTCAGATTCTTTACACAAGGTAAAAAGATATTCCCAATGGTAATCCCAAAGCACATTTATTAAAAACTTTATCTTAAAAGACAGGAAAAGTTTGATATTGTGAGAAAAGTTTTCTTTCCATTACCTTGTAAATCCTATATATTGATAGGCATTATGTAAGAGGCATTAAAGTGCAATGCACTGGCTGCTGAAGATGTTATTTTGAAGCTCTCTGTGCAGCTATTGTATTATCAGCGGAGATTTCCTTCAGGATACAGCCTTCAATTTCTCTAGGTGAAGCTGCGAAGCTGTGAGTGAGTCAGAATTAGCGCTCAATCCCTGGGTTTGTGGGGGTGGAAGGTGAAGACAGGGACCCCATTATGCCTCTCCAGGGCATGACTGAGACAGCATGGACACCCTATCAGCACAGTTCACGATCCAAGCCTTTATTTCTTCCTCTGAAAAGCAGAGCTAAAGTAGTTGGGCAGTCATAAGAAAAATGAAGTTACTGTAATCACACACAAAGAGAGAGACAGAAAGAAAAAATGGAAATATTAGGGCTCAGCCTAAAAGAGTTATGCAATGCTATTTTAATATGACCTTTTGTTCACAGGGGAAAGTCCCATGTAATGCTATTGTTGCCTTAGCTTTTAAGTAAATTACTTCTCTTTTTTTCATGCTCAAATTAGCTCTAAGGACAGAAACCCAGCCCTGGGTGCTATCCGTGGCATGAAGAATGCAGTCTCCCCTGGTGAAATAAACAGAAATCCACACCCACTTTCCAGCTTCCCAGAGTTCACAGGTCCCAGAGGACATGAATGTGGGAGTCAGAAGGCTGACCCTAGGATTTGACAAAACTGGAACTCAACCTTTCTTAACCAGGAAACAGGATACACATTCTCTTTTCTTCTGTTTTAGTGATGATTAATATAAGGAATGCACTTCATTTGCTCCTGTTCTAAGGGAACTCAGGTTGATAAAGGTCTCCAGAAGAGCGTTTCAATGAGTTGCATTTCTTTTACCCAGAGGAGGCCTCCCCAATCAAAACTTTAGATCTATGATTCTCCACCAAGTAGATTATACCAGCCCTAGGAGACAGTGATTAATATCTGGAGCCATTTTCAGTTGTCATAACTAGTGGCGGAATGGGGCTACATATGGAATCTAGTAGGTAAGGAGAAGGATGCTGTTTAGAGGGATGTGTCAGAGGAAATCCCTCTCTAACGATGAGACCATACTCCCATCAGTAGTGTAGAGACTGAGAAATGATGACTTAGATAATGAAGGAAATTATGCAAAAGCTTTGGAGGTATATGCCCTTTTATTGAAATTATCCATATAACTGGCAGTATTCTCCATGGCCTACAATCCAAAGGAGAATTAGGGCTTGTCTATTTTGACAAACTATCTTTGTATTCTGAGCGCCTTGATTAGATCAGCTCTCAGTGAGCGTTGAACTGAGGAAGAACAGGCATGGGAAATGGATTTAATTCTAAATGCCAGCTCCAATCCATTGGTGATGACTCACAAGTTAGGTTCTCTGGAAGAACTTGAGATCAAGCTGGTTCAATCAACAATCAAAAGATGTTGATTAGGGATCAACAATTGTGAAGAGAATGAAGAAACCGAAGGATAGAACTGAAGGATGAAAAATGCAGAACAAGGCAAGGTTGAAAAAGCTTCAGCCAATGGGGGAAGAAGAGTCTGGCTAATATGTTCCACCTGAGATCAGAAATGGAAAGACTGAATCTTATGACTTCCTCCTCTAGCCACCCACTGGGCTCAGTTGCTAGGTGAAAGCAGTCCTGCCAAGGGCACAGCTTCCTGACTAAGGGAGTTCTGCAACTGAGGCCCACTTCAAAGATGCTGACAGCTGTGTGTTACCTAATCACATTTTCTACAGCTAGACAGTCCATGATTGAAAGGACTTCCCTTCCTTGAAAAGGAATTTGGATGACACATCTCCATGTTTACCAGAGTGCATTCGTACTTAGCAAGAAACTGTGTCATGTTCTATTAACTGTGTCAGATCTGTTCCATGTGCACAATGACAGAATTTAGCAATCATGTATTAAAAACAAGAGCAATAGTTAAGACCTATAATTCTAACATCGTGCTTATACCTACCTGAAACTAAACCAAAACAGGAAGAAAACCAAATTGAGCACATAAGTCAAATGAGGAATGAAACCTAAAATAAAGTTTACTATTCTTTGGCTGGATTGAATATAGAATTATTCCTTTGTTTCTGATAAGAAAGTTCTCATACTTCCTTTGTTTATGCAGATTCACTTATCTAGTAACCACTATGTGCTGAGCACACCATTTGATGTGGAAATAGGACAGAACAGGGAAGCATAGCAGGGAGCATAGAGGTAGTTCAGTGGGTAGGACACTTCCCTTGCACACAGCTGACTTGGGTTCAGTCCCCAACACCCCATGTAGTCCCCTGAGCCTGTCAGGAGTGAACCCTGAGTGAAGAGCCAAGAGTAAGTCCTGACCAATGCTGGATGTGATACAAAACCTAAAAATAAAGATAGGCAAAGCTCATACATCCAATAGAAATAATAGTACTAACCACTAGTAATAATAACAGTACCTCTGTAGCATTGTAGCACTGTCCTCCCGTTGTTTATCGATTTGCTCAAGTGGGCACCAGTAACATCTCCATTGTGAGACTTGTTGTTTTTGGCATATAGAATATGCCACAGGGAGCTTGCCAGGCTCTGCCATGCGAGCATGATACTCTTGGAAGCTTGCCGGGCTCTCTGAGAGGGTTGGAGAAATTGAACCCAGGTCATCCGCGTGCAAGGCAAACACCCTACTCTCTGTGTAATCACTCCAGCCCAATAATACCATTAGTAAAAGTAATTATTATTATTTTTTTTAAATTTAGTCACCATGATTACAGAGTTATTTACGTTTGAGTTTCAGGTACACAATGTTGATTCAGCATAAAAGTGGTCACTATTATAATAAGTTTTTCCTCCCCACACGGCAGAGCCTGGCAAGCTACCCATGACGTATTCGATATGCCAAAAACAGTAACAATAACAGGCCTCATTCCCCTGATCCTGAAAAGAGCCTCCAATACAGAAGGATGAGATAGGAAAGGCTGCTAAAATCTCAGGGCTGGGACGAATGGAGATGTTACTGGCGCCCACTTGAGCAAGTCAATGAACAATGGAAAGACCGAGCTACCGTGGTATTATAATAAATGCAATCAATTACTTTCATCCAATGCTATGTGTTAGATGTTTTGCTAATCAATTTTATATAAAATTGAGTAGAAAATTCCATACTGACTTCTTAAAAGTAAAAGGATAACAGAGAAAGTTTACTACTGATAAATTTTGTTCTTGCGTTTTCCCCACAATTAGGTAGCTTGACATCTGTTAAGAGGCTGCATAATGTTTAAATAAAAAGGATCGATATAATTTAATGCTATCATTTACTGTAATACATTCAGTTTATTTAATAAATACAAATTTTAAATATTTTAGGTCTTATGAAATATCCATATTAGCTCGAGAGCCAGGTGAACCAGTAAGCAATGTTTGCAATACATCAAGATCACACTAAAACTGCCAATTTTTCCTATTTAAAGATGTCCATGGAGAGTTTAAATGATGAACTAACAAACTGAGATTCTGTTAATTACATTTCTAGGTAATTGTGATCCAAAAGAGATCATTTTCCTTTTCCAACTGTAAGTAAATCATTTATTTTAAATGAAGAAATGTAATTTTGGGGCTGAATTACATATAAAGTAACACTCCTGAATGGAAGTCATTATGGAGATGCTCTCATTCACAGGACCTCCTTTAATACTTCATGAAATTCTGCCTTTCAGCAGATTTGATACTCAGAAAGAATACTTTGAGCCAAGGTACTTTCTTACTGAGGAAAAAAACTCATGTTTTAAAAGTATTTAGTTTAAATTTCTGTCAACTAAATATCCTCTCTCCCTATAGGTGAAATTCATTTTCATTAGTCTATTAGATATATATTTTACTAGGAATATTTCAAAGACTATTTTTGTTTTCAGTAGTTTCTTATGATCCTTTGTGTTTATGTGTCTTTTTTTTTTTTGCTTTTTAGGTCACACCTGGCGATGTACATTCCTGGCTCTGCACTCAGGAATTACTCCTGGCAGTGCTCAGGGGACCATATGGGATGCTGGGAATCAAACCCGAATTGGCCGTGTGCAAGGCAAACGTCCTACCCACTGTGCTATCACTCTAGCTCTTGTCTTATCTTTTAAGTTTGTCTCTTTTTATTTTTGATTCATTTTTTCCACGTTCTCTCTCTTTTTTTCATTGTGAACCTAGCAAACAATTTATTGATTTCATTTATTCTTTCAAAAACAAAACAAAAAAAAACAACTCTGGTTTTATTGGTCTTATTGGTTTTATTGGATCTATTAAACTTGTATTTAATTTACTTTTGTTCTAATTTTTATTATTATTCTTCTGTTTATTTTTATTTGGTGTTCATCCTTTTCTCATTCCTTTAGTTATAAGATTATAAAGTTCATTTCAGACATCTCTTGTTAACTGATGTTGACCTGTGTTACGATGAATATCTCCAGTAACATTTTTGCTGCAACCTACCAGATCTGATAGATTATCTATATCTTTTCTTTTCATTGTTCGCTGAGTAATTCTTCTTTCTTCTGATTTCTTCATTGACCCAAAACTTATTCTAAAACAGATTCTTTAGTTTCTACACATTTGTGGTATTACCTGTTATCTTTTGTTGTTGATTTCTTGTCTCCTGCCAGTGATCAAAAAAGATGCTTGATATGATTTTAGTCTTCACAGACTTTTTGAATTTTTATTTTGTCTTAATATATCTATTCTTAAGAAGGTCCACATACCTGAGAGGAATGTGTATTCATTTCTTTGGGGATGGAAATGTCTGTATGTATCTTTTCAGTCACTAATGCCATCATTCTCTGTTAAATTTTTGTCGAAATGATCTGTACATTGCTCAAAGTGGTAATCTGAAATTCCCTATAGTAATTATGTTTCTGTCAATTTGAGATCTGTTGATAATTGGTTTCTATGTTTTAATGGTAT
This sequence comes from Sorex fumeus, assembly GCF_029834395.1. Lineage (NCBI taxonomy): Eukaryota > Metazoa > Chordata > Mammalia > Eulipotyphla > Soricidae > Sorex > Sorex fumeus. The sequence continues at coordinate 65,090,389 of NW_026606129.1, forward strand.
TGTGTTGGATAAACACGTATTGGTGACTATGGTAGCTTTGTTTGATTGTGACTTTAATGAACATATTCTCTCCATCTTTATCTTTTCTTAAAGTTCTCAGCTGGAAGTCTACTCTTACAGGTAGGAGAAGAGCCACTTGTGCCCTTTTACATTATTGACTCACAACTCTTTGTTCCAGACTTTCACTCTGGAGTTTGTCTTTATTTCTGATGTGAGTCGTGCTTATGTAGTATGGATTGATGCTGATTTTTGTTTTGCCCATCTAGACATTCTGTGATTTCAGACTATTCTTTTTTATGGTGGTTATTATGTAGGGTTTAGTCATTGCCATCCTATCTTTTGTTTGATGGTTATTTTATATGTCTTTTGCTTTTATTTTCATTTGTTTCTGTATCTTGTGAATAGTTTTCTCTGGTGATTTACTCCATTTTTTTCTTCTAAGTGTTTCTGCTTCCAATTTGTTTTGTGGTTACTATACTAGTATATCAAACTTATTATGTATAAATAGTTCTTTTGTGTGTATTGGCATTGACTCATTATCTTTTGACTATAGATTGTGTCACAGTTTTCATTTTCTTTTATGATTTTTTGTTTTGTTATTTGAGTTGTTTCTGCCAGTAAAGGTCTATTTCCTTGCCTAGAGTGCTGTTGCTATTTCTCGTGGTTGACTTCAAATTTTTTTAATAAGGTATGTGTGTGTGTATTTAGAAAGAGATAAATTAAAAGATGATACTGTATTAGTTATGTATAAGAAACCAGTGACTCAAGAACAAAAGCAACCGGTGCTGGCACGGATGTGGCGAGAAAGGGACTCTCCTTCACTGCTGGTGGGAATGCGGGCTGGTCTAATCCTTTTGGAAAACAGTATGGACGATTCTCAAAAAATTAGAATTTGATCTCCCATTTGACTCAGCAATAGCACTCCTGGGAATATATCCCAGAGAGGCAAAAAGGTTTAGTCGAAGTGACATCTGCAATTGTTTGTTCATTGCAGCACTCTTTACAATAGCCAGAATCTGAGTGCCCGAGAACAGATGACTGGTTAAAGAAACTTTGGTACATTTACACAATGGAGTACTATGTAGCTGTTAGAAAAGATGAAGTTATGAAATTTACATACAAGTGGTACTACATGGAAAGTATCATGTTAAGCGAAATGAGTCAGAAAGAGCGGGATAGACACAGAAAGATTGCATTCATCTGGGGAACATAAAGCAACAAAACGTGAGACTAACACCCAGGAATGGCTGAGATTAGTACCAGGAATTTTGCTCCATGACTTGAAGGCCAGCCACACGTGCTAGGTGAAAAGGAAGCTCAGATAGAGAAGAGAGCACCAAATAAAGATTGTTGTGAGGACCCTCCCAGGGTGGGAGAAGCATGCTAAAAGTAGTCTATAGACCAAACATGATTGCCACTCAATGCCTCTCTTGCAAAACACAGTACCCAAAAGAAGAGAGAGAGAACAAGGGGGAATGCCCTGCCACAGAGGCAGGATGGGACGGGGGGATGGGGGGTGGGAGGGATGCTGGGACCGTGGTGGTGGAGGATGGGCACTGGTGGAGGGATGGATACTTGATCATTGTATAACTGAAACCCAAGCACAGAAATTTATAAGTCTATAACTGTACCTCATGGTGTTTCACTAATAAAAATTTTTTTAAAAATCTAGGAATAAAAAAACAAAAAAAATTTAAAAAAAAGAAACCAGTGACTTTGAACAGTAATTTGTGTGGGTGTCATAGTTCACATAACTAAACATCAACTAAAGGCTAATGAGTCGACATATTAGTTGCCTTGATTAGTTGGCCATCAATCTAGGATGATCTTGACTCAGCACTTCTATTAATCTAATCTATATTCATGCATCTGCAATTAGATTACATAGATTCATATAAAATAATATAGATTAGTTTACTAGTACTACTCTAGATGACTTGCATATAAGGCATAGAGAGACTGAAAATCTGCCAATATTTTTTCCTCTCTGAAAGAGAAGCAAACTGTGAGAGGTCTCTTGGTCTCAAACAAATTAGATCACTAGAGAGATCAGGTTCACTGGGTCCCTTCCTACAACCTGAGAGTATAGAGTATTATAAAAATGAAACATTTCTCCCTAAATACCTGCAGATGGGGCTGGAGCAATAGCACAGCAGTAGGGCATTTGCCTTGCACGCCGCCAGCCCAGCCCAGCTGAGTTCGATTCCTCTGCCCGTCTTGGAGAGGCCGGCAAGCTACCGATAGTATCTCGTCCACCCGCCTGGCAAAGTTTGGCAAGCTACCCGTGATGTATTTAATATGACAAACACTTAATCACTTATCACTTAATCCCCGTTATTCATCAATTTATTTGAGCGGGTGCCAGTAACGTCTCCATTCATCCCGGTTGCGTGCTAGCATAGCCCAATGGTATCTGTTCGTTCTAGGAACATGCAGAGCCTCAAACCGATCATTTAGGGTCTTGACGAAGAAGTCTGACCATCTTATAGGTGGGCATCCACGTGATCTTTTGATGTCCCGTGGAATCCAATCAGTAATGGCTCTAGTCCAGCAGTTGTCTGTAAACCTCATTACGTGTCCAGCCCATCTGATTTTTGATGTCTTGGCAAATGAGACAGCGTCCCTGATTCTTGAGCGTTGATGAAGATCAGAACTCCGGATTCTATCTCTCATTTGAGTGAATCGTGATATTCCAAGCATAGTTCTTTCGATTCCTCTTTGAGAGACCCGAATAGCGTTCTCATCCTGTTTTCGTAGGGTCCAGGTCTCTGAGGCATATGTTAATGCAGGAAGAATAGTGGAATCAAAGAGACGTGCTCGTAGCTGGAGGTTCTTTGTCCTTTTAGTTATTTCTTCAATGCTCTTGAAGGCATTCCAAGCCGCTCTCTTCCTCCTGCGCAACTCAGGTGCCAGGTCATTCATCATGTTGATTTCTCATCCTAGGTATATATAACTGTTGCATTTGGAGATGGTGGTTCCCTTGAGAGCGAATGGAGCGTCAGGAACAAGGCTGTTTCTCATAAACATTGTCTTTGTAAGATTCAGCTGTAGTCCGAACTTTCTACATTCACGGTCAAAGTCGTTCAGCATTTGTGCTGTTTGGCTGATGTTTGGTGTTGTTAGAACGATGTCATCAGCAAAGCGGAGGTGGTGTAGTTGCCAACCATCTATCTTCACTCCCATGCTTTCCCATTCCAGTCGTCGCATGATGTTCTCGAGGGTGGCACTGAAGAGTTTTGGTGAAATGATATCACCCTGCCGAACCCCTCTCTTGATATGGATGATTATTTCTTTGTAGAATGGTGAGATCTTGGTAGTGAATCTGCAATAGAGCTCACGAAGGATCCTGATGTATTGAGTTTGAATGCCCTGATTGGCTAGGGCTTCCATGACCGCTTCCATCTCAACAGAATCAAAGGCCTTCTTTAAATCAATGAACGTTAGACAGAGCGGCATCTTGAACTCCCGAGAAACCTCAATGAGCTTAGTAGTCGTGTGGATATGGTCGATGGTACTGAATCCTTTTCGGAATCCAGCTTGTTCACATGGTTGTCCTTCATCTAGTGTTCTGCTAATCCTATTCAGGATGACTCTAGTGAACAGTTTGTAGATGACAGACAATAGGCAGATTGGGCGATAGTTGCCAATGTCGTGGATGTCTCCTTTCTTGTATAGTAGTACAGTCCTGCTGGTTTTCCATTGGGATGGAACCTTGCATTCAGACAGGTAGTGTGTGAAGAGCCGAGCCAATGTATTGATGAGTACTGATGGTAAGTTCTTCAGGTGTTCAGGTCTGATCTTGTCTGGGCCAGGTGCTCTTTGTTTCTTTACCGGCGAGATGGCATGTTGGATTTCGGAAGGGAGAACATTGGGAACGACATATCCATCATGTGGTATGTGGTATGTGGGCAAGTGGATGTGGCTATTAAAGAGATCTGAGTAGAAGTCATGAATAATCTTCTCCATTGCCCTTCTGGAAGATGTGATAGATCCATCATGATGTCGGAGGGCAGTCATCTTGGTTTTGTAGTTGGTGAAGGACAGGCGGGCATTACGAATGCTTTTCCCAGCTTCTGCTGCATCTACCAGTACTGCTGCTCTCCTGTTTTTGAGGTCATCCTTGATGGCTTCTCTGCACTGTTTTGCCAGTTCGGATGTTCGCTTGTGGTTGCCTGAGGCATGTGCCAAGCCACGTTGGCGAATAAGTTCAAGAGTGTTCGAAGAAAGGCGGTTTTTTGTGGTTATCTCTCTCTTGGTATTCCTTGCACAATCATGGAGGTGCTGAATCATTAGATCGTATTCCTCATCAATGTTGTCAATGACGGCATCTTCCCATGTTGCCGCAACAGAGCCAAAGAGCTCCCAGTTGGTGGTTGTTCTGGGAGTCCTCTTCTTAAACCTTGCATTCTTTTCTCCTCGTTCTGTGAGGTAGAATTTTGCATAATATGCCAAACACAGTAACAACAAGTCTAAAAATGGGCCCACTCGAGCAAATCGATGAATAACAGGAGAACAGTGACAGTGACCTGCAGATGCACAAAAAGTATGTCTGATAACAAAGTCTTCTTTGTCTCTGGAAATGAGAGACAAGAAAAAAACTGCTGTCATGATATCTGATAGCCTCTCTCTGCTCTATTGAGACCACATACAGGAGAGATAGCAGTGATAGTATCGTTGCCCAAGAAACATCCAGAGCAACTTGACCTCTGGGTCCAAAAGTAGTCAGAGAAAAATGACAAGAAACCCAAAAAATTGAAAAGCCTTTAAGCATCATAGAACAAAAATTAGTCATAGAACAGAACCAAAATATTTAGAATAAACCTCATAGACATAGAAAAATCACAAATGTCTAGATAACTTAGATTCATATGTAGTGTATAAATGAACATATCTCTCATGTACATACACCAATATACTACTTTTGTAACAAAACTTTAAAAATTAAAATTAGATGAGCGAGAGACTAACAACAGATGAGAGCTAAAACAGGAATTAAGGTTCTTGCCATGCCTCTAACTATTCCAGTTTAATCTCTGGCACCACCAAATGAACTAGGGCATGGCTAGGGGTCACTTCTGTGCACAGAGATAGTAAGAGCTACTGAGTACCACTGATTTTGCCCTCAAGCCTATCCACCTTCAAAAATATCTTTAGTTGAGCTACACTGGGGGTAGTCACCGGTGAAAACTAAATAAGTTGTCCACATCAAGAAAAAGACATTTCTGAGACAGCAAAGCAATAATTTAATGGTTAGAAATCATGAGATTATAGAAGTCATAAGAGATTTATTCTCTAACTCCTGAAGACTTAACAATAAAATAACCAGTTTTGCAAGGAGAAGAGAGACAGGTGGAAGAGCAACGATAATTATACAAATGAAGGAAGAAAATATCCCAAGCTGCAGAAAGGTCTGAAGCTAATGTCAAATTGACTTGAAAGAAAAGCCTCAAAGCTTCTACAGAATTCCAGAATAAAATATTATAAAAAGAAATGAATATCTTAAATTATCATCAGCAGATGATACATATTAACATACTTAAAATAGCACATGTATAAGGTTAGAAAATTCAACAGTTCATAAAACAATGGATGTGAAAGAAAAATCTTTCGTTTTCTGCCTTTTGCTCTTCCAGACATTTTCTAAAATGTTAAGTATCTATTACCATTGTGGTTTCTTGCTAGTCCCTAAAATGTACGCATACTAAGAGGTATCTGTATATGCTTATTTTTATTTATTTTCATTTATTTACGTATTGTTCGGTTTATCAAATTTTGTTATTTAATGTGCCTTCCATATAAATATACATCTAATTCTTTGTAATATCCATATTGTACTTTCTATCATATGAACATGATACATTTTCCAATCATTCCCTTCTTAATGGGCATTTTTATCTTATCCCAGTTTCTTTTCTTTTACAAAGTCATCATAAGAAACCATCTGAAAATAAACCTCGCAGGTCTTTTGTAAGCACATCTACAGAGACATACTTGAAATTCCTAGGTCAAATACATTTGTATTTATTTAATAACTTCAAACAATTCTGTATTTATATCATAAATGTTCAATAAATGTTTTAAATAAACTAAAATGGCCATACTGTTCATAAAATTTATCTCCTTGGCGTGTACCTACATTACTAACTCCTTAAGTCATTATCGTTCTTAGAATGGCAATTTCCTTGGGGTCAGAGTGATGCTACAGTGGTCAGAGCGCTTGCCTTGTATGATGCTGACACATCCCTGGCACCCTATAGAGTCCCCCAATTTCTGCCAGGAATCATCCCTGAGTCACAGTCAGGAGTAAACCCTGAGCACCACCAGGTGGGGCCCAAAACAAGAAAAACAATGGCTACCTCCCAAAATAAGTCCATGATAAATCTTCAGGATCTGTGAATGTAATCTTTTTTTCAAAAAAAAAACAATAACAGCAGATTTGATTAAGAATCTTAAAATGAGCAGATCATTCTGTATTATCCAGGTAGGTTCTAAAGCAAATTATGAATCTCTTTATAAGATTAAGAGAGAGAAATTTATCAGACAGATAGAGAAGACCTGAGGGGCGAGACCAGGACACTTGGACAGATCCCTGAAACCAGATGAGTTTAGGAAGTTTTTTCCTCTGGATCCTTCAGAAAGAATGTGGCCTTCAGCGATGGGGTGTTTTCTCCTCTCTTTCCTGGTGATCACTGTGCTTCCAGAGAATCCCAGGGACAAGGTGGTTTCCTCTCAGCAGACAGGGAGCACCTCACTTCGTTCTGTCTAGGAGTCAGTTCCAGTCAGGAGCTGACCAGTTGGCGTGCGTCTCAGAGAGATGCCCCCTCCTCACTGTCCCCTTCTGAACTCATGGCCTTCTTCGGCCAGAGCAGAGCAAGCTGCTGCTGCTGTGCCTGTTGACCGTTGCCATTTTCCCTGTTCTTCACTCTCAGCATCGGCACCTGAACACTCTGGGAGGTATACCACGAAGAGAACAAAATCCCCTTTTTCCTGCTCTCCACTGACAACTTGAGCTGAACCAATGCCTGAATTTTAAATTCAAAATAGCCCACCCTGATTGCATCATCTCCTTTAGCCTAATGAAAATAGAAGTTTTGTTCTGAACATTGTCATTGAAAAGAATATGTGACAAAATTATATATATATATATAATTTTTCTAAAACTAGTGAGTTGAGTGGGGCCAGAAACTCAAGTTATAGAGTGCATGTGTAAACTTCTATTTGACCAAAATTATGTTGCTCCATCTTTTAAATGTGTTTTTGAATGGGCCTAGAGGTAGGATTCTACATCTTTTTCCAAATCTTGCTTTCCCACTGTCTCCTAGGAAAACACATTTCAATGTTTTAATTTGAGATCTTTTCATCATGAATAAGCACATTAAGTCTTTTTGAAGTTTCTTTTTTTTTTATTTTTAGTGAAACACCATGAGGTACTGTTGTAGATTTACAATTTTTTGTGCTTGGGTTTCGATTATACAATGATCAAATACCCATCCCTCCACCAGTGCCCATTTTCCACCACCATGGATAATATCCCTCCCACCCCGATCCCTCCCATCTCACCCTGCTTCTGTGGCAGGGCAATCCCTTGTGTTCTCTCTCTCCTTCTGAGTGTTGTGGTCTGCAAAAGAGGCATTGAGTGGCAAACATGTTCAGTCCATAGTCTACTTTCAACATGCATCTCCCCTCCTGGGAGGATCCTCCAAACACCCTTTATTTGGTGCTCTCTACTCTATCTGAGCTGCCCTTTCCCCTAGAATGCCCGCCTGGCCTCTAAGCTATGGAGTAATCCTCCTGGTGTTGATCTCAGCTATTCTTGGGTATTAATCTCATATTTTGTTTCTTTATATTCCCCAGATGAATGCAATCTTTCTATGTCTATCCCTCTCTTTCTGACTCATTTCGCTTAGCATGATACTTTCATGTTGTACCACTTGTATATAAATTTCATGACTTCATCTTTTCTAACAGCTACATAGTACTCCATTGTGTAGATGTACCAAAGTTTCTTTAACCAGTCATCTGTTCTTGGGCACTCAGGTTTTTTCCAGGTTCTGGCTATTGTAAAGAGTGCTGCAATGAACAAACAAGTGCAGATATCACTTCGACTATACATTTTTGCCTCTCTGGGATATATTCCCAGGAGTGGTATTGCTGGGTCAAATGGGAGCTCAATTTCTAACTTTTTGAGAATCGTCCATACTGTTTTCCAGAAAGGCTGAACCAGTCGACATTCCCACCAACAGTGAAACAGTGTCCCTTTCTCGCCACATCCGCGCCAGCATCGGTTGCTTTTGTTCTTTTGGATGTGGGCCAGTCTCTGAGGTGTGAGATGGTATCTCCTTGTGGTTTTGATCTGCATCTCCCTGATGATTAATGATGTAGAGCATTTTCTCATGTGCTTTTTTGCCATTCGGATTTCTTCTTTGAGAAAGTTTCTGTTCATTTCATTGCCCCATTTTTGGATGTGGTTGGATGTTTTCTTCTTGTGGAGTTTAACCAGTATTTTGTATATCCTGGATATCAACCCCTTGTCAGATGTGTATTCGGTGAATATCCTTTCCCATTCTGTAGACTGTCTTTGTATTTTGGTCACTGTTTCTTTGGAGGTGCAGAAGCTTCTTAGTTTAAGATAGTCCCATTTATCTATCTCTGTTTTCACTTGCTCGGCCAGTGGTGTGGCATCTTTGAAGATACCATTAGCTTCAATGTCATGGAGGGTTTTGCCAACTTTGTCTTCAATGTACCTTATGGTTTCTGGTCTGATGTTGAGGTCTTTAATCCATTTTGATCTTACTTTTGTACATGGTGTTAGGCAGAGTTCTGAGCCCACTTTTTTGCATGTAGCCTTTTCATCATGAATAAGCACATTTAGTCTTTTTGAAGTTTCAACCACCTCCTCTTTACCAAGTAAGATCAGTGTTGCAAGCAGGTAAGTGAGGGGCCTTGGTACTAAGCTTTGGGGAAATAAAAGAGCTTAAGAAGAGGGGCTAGAACAATATTACAGCAGGTAGGGTGCTGTACAATTATTTCTCAGCAATAGTACAGGCTGACCCAGATTTGATCCCCAGCGCCACATATGGTCCCTGAGCACAGTGCCAGGAATAAGTCCTGAGCGTTGCTGGTGGTAGCCCCCAAGAACTTTAAAAAATTGCCTATCCCTGAAGCAGCCCACAGGCATGAAAATGAATCCTTTTGAGATGCAAATTATAATCTCTTTGGTCAGGGGAAGCTGATGACTCACCCGGAGAAAGATGGACCCCTCAGGAAAGGAGAAGCTCCAGAACACTCTGCAGGTCATGCAAAGAATGTGAAAGGACCCATCAAGTGTCCAAGGCTTTCCCTGTGACAATGTCCAGATTAACCTTTAGAGAACTTCAGACCAAGATGATATTGGAAAAATTATTTATAACCTCCTCCCAAGAGCCATTCTGGACTTACTCCACTCTGGAGAAGCTCATGGTGTCAAACATGTATCTCTCTCTCCCCTTTCACATCTCTCTCTAAACTTCCTTTAATAAAAACTATTTTGCTTCATTGTTAAAAAAAAGAAAGAAAGAATGTGGCCCTCCTTACAATTAGATATTAGGATTCCAGTTTTCTCAGTGGTTTGTACTAATTGATTATAACTGCCTCGGGAAACTAATATAATCATTTCTGTTAAGTTCGCACCTGTTAGTAAAATAGAGAAGAGCAGCTTGAACAAAAGCCAGGAGAACCGCTCCATGGTTTGGAATCCTGCCTCATGTGCTGGAGGAGAAGGCATTTGGGATGGGGAATGGACCATTAAGTCAGTGATGGTTGGAGGGATCGCTCGGGATGGGAGATGTGTGCTGAAAGTACACAAAGGGCCAAACATGATGGCCTCTTGGTATCTGTATTGCAAACTATGATGCCCAAAGTAGAGAGAGAGTAAGAAAGAAGGTGCATGCCACAGAGGCAGGGGATAGGATGGGGTGGCTGTGGCAGGAGGGATACTGGGGACATTAAAAAGGTAAAGGCCCTCCCATTGATCGTCGATTTGCTCGAGCGGGCCCAGTAACGTCTCCATTGGAGAGAGACTTTGTTGTGACTGTGTCTGGCATATCGAATACTCTCGGTAGCTTGCCGGGCTCTCCGAGAGGGGCGGAGGAATCGAACTTGGGTCGGCCATGTTGGCCGCTTGTAAGGCAAACGCCCTACCCACTGTGCTATCGCTCCATTGGTGGTAGAAAATGTGTACTGGTGGAGGGTTGGGTGTTCAATCATTATATGACTAAAACTCAATCATGAAAGCTTTGAAACTGTATCTCACAGTAACTCAATTTTTAAAAAAATGTAAAAAGAAAGAAAAGAGCATCTCCGGTTTGGAGGCAAATTGATAGCAAGTCAAATTCTAAAGCCCTTCTCTGAGAGCAGCATTCTTCAACTTTGTCCAATCTAGTGCTATTGCCAGCTTATACACTATCTCTTGACCACATATTAAATTGAAATCCAAAACAGCGGAACAAAGGAAATACCAGCTTACTAAATTTTCTTCATTGGGGTACGGGTAGAATAAATTGTAATTGATTAAAACATTTTAAAGGGAGTAGATAATTTTCCCCTTAAAATCTCAATAAGTGGCATACAGATTTACATATATTCATCCATTTCACTGTTATTACTCTGGGAAGAGACTTGATAGAGAAGAGAAGGCATTTTCTTAGACAATCTTTGGTCACTTCCCTGATAAAAAAATTACTATGTGATGGGAGCAAAGCAGCATATTATCTCACAGACGTTAAGAAGCTAATTACCAACCAATGCTAGCAAAAATTGGCTTAGCACTACAAAAACACTCACTGTAGTTCAAGCCTTACTGATAATTTTTGACTTAATGAAACTAATCCTATTTCACACAAAGGTGTTCACTCTTAGTCAGGGAACTGCCAAGAATACCATGGGATAGAATGGGCAAGAAATTACTGTGCACATTTTTTCAGAGGAAAGCTCAACTTTGAGACTGCAACTTGTTCAAGCTCCATATTACTTATCCACTGATATCCTCCACAGCAAAATGCCTCCTGAGGTTTTATCCATTCCAACTAGTCATAAATGAAAATGAGGCTGATTGTTTTCTGATGGCCTCTTGTTCTGTGAGGCATCCTGGGGCTGAAAAGGAATCGTCTATGTTCTCACATGAACAGTGGATAAATACCAAAGCCTTTCATTCAAGTTCTCATTTTCCTTTAACTCAAAGATAAGTTCCTTGCTAATAAAGTGTCTCATTTTGGATGTGATTCATTTTTTTAAATGATCTCAAGATGAACACTATTTTTTGTTGTTAAATGTGCATTTGATCTCTACCATAAACAATTGATCTGCACTACTAATCTAGTGGATCTTCTGATATCTGTGGAGGAAGAACACCAGAGAACCAGTAAGTATTTTGAAACTTAATTTAGTACATAGTTTGCAGAAGATTTGATTCTTTAATTTTCTTAGTGATTCATTAATGAGTACAGTTTTCAGGTTCATCATTCTCTAAAGTGCTGTAAAAAGAAAATTAAAAGCAAGCTCAATTGTGCTTTTAAAAATTCTGTAAATAGGTCTGTAGTAAAGCCGGCATATTTGAAGCTCTGGAATCAGTTCCTGGCACTACCTCTCAAATACCTAAAAAAATTGAAAAATTAAAAATATGAGGGAAAAAACCCTTCATTTTTCATGACTTCCAAGAACCAAAGAAGTTCTATTCTAAAAGTAATTCCCATTTCTATTTACAGGTGATAGGCATAATACATATTTTGAGTTAAAGAAAGAAATATAAGATCACGTACTCATGTCTATTTAACCACCCAATATATACTGAGTTCACAGTGTATGCCAAGCACATGAGGGGCCAGAGTGATAGTACTGCTGATAACTGCTTGCCTTGCACATTGCCAATCTATTTTAAATCCTTGGCACCCCAAAATGGTCCTCTGAGTTCTGTCAGGAATGATCTCTGAGCACAGACCTCAGAGAAATTCCTGAGTACCTCTGTGTGTGACCCCAAATAAAACAAAATAAATCAAAATAAATATGTGTCCAGCATGTGCTGAGCCTATAGCAGTGAGCAGAGCAAAATTTCTAGTCCTAACACATGTTTTTATCGAGAAAATAAGACAAGGAGCACATATATTTAGTCTCTATTTTTAGCAAAACATATTCAAAGACTCAAGATTGATCACCCCAGCTGCCCTCACCCAGAACTGGAAAAATACCATAGCTTATAAGTATAAACAAAACAGCTGACCTCACATCTACAAATGCATTTTAGATAGCCAAGCAAAATCCCATGACAGTAACATGCAAAAAGGGTATCATTCAGAGACACAGGAAAATGTTATTCATGCATAGGAATTTTTAAGGTTGTAGACTCTTCAGAAGATTGGGCCTTTGGAAAGGAGTATATGCTTGTCAAAGACGACTCCTGGTGTCTCCTGGGGAATTTCTTCCATTTTCTTGCCCCTGTTCTGCTGTTATACTCATACACGTTCCCAGAGACTGTAAGATGAGAACACAAAACACAGAGAAACTCAATTGCAATGAACATAAGAGTTTTTGTTCATTCTACACTGTTTATGGAGCATTTGCTGTCCTGCAAATTTGTAGTAATAAGAGTCTTCTCAAGTTTTGCTCTAAAAAGTAGAAAAAAAAAAACAAAAATCTTAGGTAGTACATAACTTCACATGCATTTCATGTGTTCTGTTAGTGGCAGAGCTGTGAGAAAGGGGAGCAATCCCCCAAGCACTGCCAGGAGTAATTCCTGAGCACAGAGCTAGGAGTAACCCTTGAGCATTGCTGGGTCTGACCCAAAATGCCAAAAAAAAAAAAAAAGAAAAGAAAAAAAAAAGAACCCAGGAACCATCTCCAATGAGTTACTTCGTTGTGGAACAGGAACAGTAGTTGACTTAAAAGTGCACAACCTCAAGGAGTGGGTGAAATGGAATATGGGCGTTGAAGGTGCTAGCTGCACTCTAGCAAAATGGAGGAGTGATTGAAAAAACAAAAATGGTCCAGAGCTTTAAACCTACTTGAATGAGGGGCTGGAGCGATAGCACAGCGGGTAGGGCGTTTGCCTTGCACGCATCCAACATGGTTGACCCAGGTTCGATTCCCAGCATCCCATATGGTCCCTCAAGCACCGCCAGGAGTAATTCCTGAGTGCATGAGCCAGGAGTAACCCCTGAGCATCGCCGAGTGTGACTCAAAAAGAAAAAAAAAACTACTTGAATGAAACCTGATCTGGAGGCAAGAAGCAACACAATGTTCAGGGCAAATGCTTACAGAAGATGTACATCACTAGCCCACTGAAATCCAGCAGGAAGCCACAAGTTTGAAACTTTTCCGACCAGCGAGAAGCCTGAGAGAAAATTCTGCAATTTTAAGCCTACATCAGAGCTATGATACACTAGGTAACATCTATCTACCTAGCCCAGGCGAAACAAAACCAACTCCCTACCAAATCATTTCTGAATTATTGTAACCAGAAAAGAGAATACCTAGAACCAGAAAGAGCTTACAGAGACTAATAGCAACAGGCCTTTCATTCTCAGCTGTGCCTGTGTTCAATCTATGTTTGAATAATTGAACTTTTGTTGGAGTTCGGTCCTGGTTAAATTTAGGATTACACCACAGGACACTTCCCAGGTCAATCTGAGCTTGGCTATACAGAGACAGTTAGTTGCCAGCAAATGTAAATGCCCTAGCCCAAGCAGATATCAGGTCTGATTCAGTGTTACTGAGCAAACCCATTTGCTGCCCAAATCTTTTAGAAAGTGATATCAAAATCACTGTCAAGTAGCATCAACTATGAACTCTAGGATGAAGTAATTACTCTTTTGCTGTCCTATGCATATACCTGATTATAGTGAACTCTGGCCACAAATTCCTAGCAGTATTCCAGAGTGACAAAAATTGGTCTGGAGCAAGTGACCACTTGCCTTACATGCCACAGAATCAGGTTCGATTCCCAGCAACCCATATGAATCTCCAAGCCCTGCCAGGTGTGATCCTGAGCACAGAGCCAGGTATAAGCTCTGATCACAGTTAGGTGTGGCAAAAAAAAAAAAATACTCAGTGACACAAACTCAGATCCACAGACTCTGGGTGGATTCAGTGACCATAACCAGATTTCCATCGAGATCTGCAAAAAATTATACCCTCACCCCTCTCTCTCTCTCACATTGCACCAGACGTAGTGAGAAAAAAAAAAAAAAGAGAAGTTCCTCTGTACTTGCAGACAAGGACGAAAGTCCAGGAAGGAACTCCATAGACGCAAGAGCTCTTTAAACTTCCCAATGAAAACTTCAGAGTGGTAAAGACATTTGCTGAATTGAGGAAAGTAACAGAAGGAACTTCAACTAGGAGAGAGACTAATGGAAACAGGCCTTTCAGAGGAAACTTCCATCAGAAATCGCTCAGCTGGGAACAGAGAGATAGGAAGGCCCTAGCTTTACACATGCCCAACCAGGGTTCAATTCCCAGCACCACGCCTGGTTCCCTGAGTCCCCCCAGAGTTTTTCCTGAACACAGAAACAACAGTAACCTCTGAACACTGCCAGGTGTGTCCCAACACCCCCCCCCAAAGGAAAATAGAAATCACTGAATTGGAGAATAGTGTGGATAAACTAACTAGCACTACTGAGCGGTTCAGCTGTAGAATCAGTAATTATTTCTTACAGGTCTGATTAAAATATAAGTAATATATATTTTATTTACGGCTGGAGCGATAGCACGGCAGGTAGGGTGTTCACCTTGCATGCAGCCAACATGGCCGACCCGAGTTCGATTCCTCCACCTCTCTCGGAGAGCCTGGCAAGCTACTAAGAGTATCTCGCCCGCACGGCAAAGCCTGGCAAGGTACCCGTGATGTATTCGATATGCCAAACACAGTAACAAGTCTCATGATGGAGACGTTACTGGGCCCACTCGACCAAATCGATGAACAACGGGAGGACAGTGACAGTGACATATTTTATTTATTATAAGTAGTAATGTTTCTTTACAGAAAACTATCAGTGATAAAGCATCAATAACTTTATGCCAAGGCTTTTAGAGTTGTCAAAATTAAACTTGAAAAATGTCAAAAGTTGTTGTAGAGCCAAAGACTCATTTGTAACTAATACTTCATGTGAATAAAACATCACAAAATGATTTTTACATCTATTACATTGATGTTTAAGCTTTATAGTCACCCACAAAACAGATAAAGCTCAAAGCACTGTACCTGTGTTTTCAGCTGAAAAGGGAGACTTAGAGAAGTTCTTTGTCCAAGTACAAGAAGAAAGTTAGAGACTGCAAGTCCACATCTTTTAAGTCCATAACTAAGGCTTTACCAATAACTCAAATGACTTTCAATTCCTACTCCTTTCTTTAAAGAAGAAATATATGGAAAAAGGGGCGGGGGGAAGACCTCTGGAATGTTTTATAAACAAAGAGATAAAAAATCCTGAGATAATTCCGAGACTATTAAGAGATAAACCTTTAAGCAAAATCTATAACAAACCATTAGACAGAATCTGAATTGTTGATTTTGGAAGTGGTTAAAAATGATTACAGGGCCTGAAGAGATAGCACAGCGGGTAGGGTGTTTGCCTTGCATGTAGCCGATTAGGGTTCGATCCCCAGCATCCCATATGGTCCCCTGAGCACCGCCAGAAGTAACTCCTGAGTGCAGAGCCAGGAGTAACCCCTGTGCATCGACAAGTGTGACCCAAAAAGAAAAAAAATGATTACAAATTCTTTGATCCTAATTTCTTGAGAGGTTTAGTATATAACATCTCTTATTTTATTCTAGGAAGACTCTGACTGCTTAGGCCAATAGAATATGTAGCATAAGTGATACCATGCTGTTTTCTAGCTTCAGGCTTTATGGTGCCATTGTGTGCTGTCACTTAGTAATATATAACAGTTGATGGATGGGGATGGAGGGGTGGGCGAGAGTGTTTCATTTGGACTGCACGATGGAGTTTTTAAATTAGTCATCTACATTTAAAAATGGATTGACTTCATATAGCAGGCTGAATTTAAGCTTCTTTTGAAGCATCAAAATTCTGGCAACTCCAGACCTATTTCCAATGTAAAGTTTCCAATAGTAATCCAAATTACAATTTGAATGATCTGAGTAATAACCATGTCTCCATATCATCAGTTGCCATTGGTGATTGAATACACTTATCTTGTAGGACCCCTCAGTCATTTATTTTATCTACCTGACCTTTAAATGATTTTCTTTAGTACACAGTCTCATAATACAAAGCATAATTAATAGTAATACACAGCTTAGCATCAATATAGATAAAATGGGGATGATTCAAACAAAATGAAAGTACTGTACCTGGATCAATGGCTTCTCCATCAAACACAGTCTCAAACACAATGGTTTCCTTTTAAAAAAAATCACAGAATATTAGCAATAAAGTTGGACTGATAAAATGAGCTTCAACTTGTACTGAATACTTTAAGCAGATGATTTCTTTTTCTCCTTTTTAAAGCAAAATCCAAGTTTAATTGAGCTAAAGATATATGATCAAACTTTTCTTGCTCCTCATCTAATTACATAAGCAGTTGATTTCTTATAAATTATATGTCTAGTCTATAGAAAGCTAGCAATTTAAGATCCAAAAACTTACTGTCACTTTTTACTTCTCCCAGTCTCCTCCTCAACATGACCTTAATCAAACTCAGATCTTCTTTTATAATTTTAAAAATTATTATAGTTAAGATAATAAGGTAATATGTTTAGAATGGGCTGGAGCAATAGCACAGAGGTAGGGCGTTTTCCTTGCATGCAGCCAACACGGCCGACCCGAGTTTGATTCCTCTGCCCCTCTCGGACAGCCCGGCAAGCTACCGAGAGTATCTCGCCCGCACGGCAGAGCCTGGCAAGCTCCCCGTGACGTATTTGATATGCCAAACACAGTAACAACAAGTCTCATGATGGAGACATTACTGGGCCCGCTCGAGCAAATCCAAGAACAACGGGAGGACCGTGACCATGACCGTGATGTTTAGACTGGTGTTGACAGTGATGGTCTTGATTTACCTAGTTACCTTTCATTACTAAAGTTCCAATACCTCCACCCATACCATAGATACTTTCATTGATACAAAATCTCTTGGCTTTAAGGTCTTACGAGTTGAATTGGTGTTCTCCTAAAATTCATGTTAAATTCCTAAGCCCCTCTACTTAAGAACATAATTTTAGAGATAGGACCTTTAAAGAGGTGATTAAGGTAAAATTAAATTATATGGATAGGCTTAACCTAATATGTTTAACATCATAAGAAGAGGATATGAGAGGGAGGAAGGAAAAATAGAGAGTAAGGCAAGGAGCAGAGAAGAGAAAGGGGTATAGACGGCAGTAATTGTGTGCTGACTATATGAAAACACGGAAAGTAAGCAGTCATCAGCAAGTGAGAGAAACCTCAAAAGACACCAAATTTGGTATAAAAATTTAATCTTGGATATCTGGGCTTCAGAACTGTGAGGAAAATTAAATACAATTGCTTAACAACCTGCCTCCTCTGTAGTACTGTGCTATGGAAGTCAAAGTTGACTAGTAAAGATTACCTAAAGGAAGGGGCACAGGAACTGAGTGCTGAAAGAGAACCTATGAGAATTGAAAGGGAGCATGGAAAAAAGTTCATAAATTGATTCCATGGTCAGTCAAGACTCAGATGATAAACTCCTTAATTAATGGGAAGGCAGATGGAGGGGGAAAAGGTAGAGATGAACACTAAGATGTCCTTTATTATGCCATTCCACATTTACAATTTCTGGAACTAAACTTACCGTTGAACATACGTGTCCTGCATCATTTATTAAATGAATTTCAGACAATTTAGAAAATGTCTACACAATCCAGGGTACAAACTTTTGTCATCTGCTAATATGTATAATGTATTTTCAAATTTAGATACTATTTTTAAGTAATGATATACAGTGCTAGACTTCCATTTGTCTAGATGTTGTCTGAATGCATATCTAATACTTGAAGCTAATTTTTACTCAGACAAAATTCTGCAGACAAAATTGGATCTACCATTCCATCTTTGTAATAAAGAAAGTTTTTTTTTTTATTTTATTGTATCACCGTGAGATAGTTACAAGTTTTCATGTTTGGATTACAATCACACAATGATCAAACACCCACCCCTCCACCAGTGCACATTCCCCACCACCAATATCCCCAGTATACCCCCCCTTCCCACCTTTCCCCTGCCTACATGGCAGACAATATTTATTCCCCATAATCTCTCCCTACTTTTGGGCATTATGGTTTGCAATACAGACACTGAGCGGTCATCATGTTTGGTCCTTTATCTACTTTCTGCAAACATTTCTCATCCTGACCGACTTCTCCAGCCATCATTTTCTTAGGATCCCTTCTCTATTCCCTTTGTCTTCTCCCCTTTGCTCATGAGGCAGGCTTCCAGCTACGGAGCAATCTATCTGTCCCATATATCTACTCTCCTTAGATGTCAGCCTCATGTTATGTTGTTTTATACTCCACGCATTGAGTGCAGTTCTTCTATGTCTGTCTCTCTCTTTCCGACTCATTTCACTTAGCATGATACTCTCCATGTCTATCCATTTATAAGCAAAGTTCATGACTTCATCTCTTCTGACAGCTGCATAGTATTCCATTGTGTAGATGTACCAAAGTTTCTTTAATCAGTCATCTGTTCTAGGGCACTTGGCTTTTTTCCAGATTTTGGCTATTGTGAACAGTGCTGCAATGAACATATAGGTACAGATGTCATTTCTACTGTGCTTTTTTGCATCCTTGAGATATATTCCCAGAAGTGGTATTGTGGGGTCATATGGAAGTTCAATTTATAGTTTTTGAAGGACTCTCCATATTGTTTTCCAGAAAGGCAGGACTAGTTGACATTCCCATCAACAATGAGAATGTCACCTTTTTTCCCCACATCCATGCCAGCACTGGTTGCTTTTGGTCTTTTGAATGTGTGCCAGTTTCTGTGCTGTGAGATGATATCTCATTGTTGTTTGGATTTGCATCTCCCTGATGGCTAGCGATGTGGAACATTTTTTCATGTGCCTGTTGGCCATTTGTATTTCTTTTTTGAGGAAACTTCTGTTCATTTCTTCTCCCAATTTTTGATGGGGTTGGAGCGATACCAAAAGCAGACAGGGATACAACAAAGAAAGAGAATTACAGGCCGGTATCCCTGATGAACACAGATGCAAAGATCCTCAACAAACTATTAGCAAATAGAATCCAACAACTCATCTAAAAGGTCATACACCATGACCAAGTAGGATTCATCCCAGGGATGCAAAGATGGTTTAACATTCAGAAATCGATCAACATAATCCATCATATCAACAAAAGAAAAGATAAAAACCATATGATCATGTCAATAGACGCAGAGAAAGCATTTGACAAGATCCAGCACTCGTTTATGATGAAAACTCTCAGCAAAATAGGCATCAAAGGAATTTTCCTCAATATAGTCAAAGCCATCTACCACAAGACACGGCAAGTATCATTCTCAATGGGGAAAAACTAAAAGCCTTCCCTCTAAGATCGGGCACAAAACAAGGTTGCCCACTTTCGCCACTCCTATTCAATATAGAACTGGAAGTCCTGACCATTGCAGTTAGGCAAGATAAAGGTGTCAAGGGAATACAGATAGGAAGGTAAGAGGTCAAGCTATCACGGTTTGCAGACGATATGATACTATACTTAGAAAACCCCAAAGACTCTAAGAAAAGCTCCTAGAAACAATAGGTCAGTTTTGTAATAAAGAGATTTTTAACAGAAGTGAGTACATTGAAAGTACTTTATTTCTTTTCTATTATTCTTGAGTAAATTTATCATAAAAAGGTAAAGGTAAAGGCCCTCCCGTTGATCGTCGATTTGCTCGAGCGGGCCCAGTAACGTCTCCATTGGAGACTTTGTTGTTACTGTGTCTGGCATATCGAATACTCTCGGTAGCTTGCCGGGCTCTCCGAGAGGGGCGGAGGAATCGAACTCGGGTCGGCCATGTTGGCCGCTTGTAAGGCGAACGCCCTACCCGCTGTGCTATCGCTCCATACTCATGTAAAAATTATAGAAAAAATGTAGTTAGTTCTCTTTTATCTACTGTAGAAGAATCACAATGTATACTTACTGTTAATACTTCTAGCTTTTTGTTTCTGTTACTGGATACAATATTTTCCTTTTGATTCTTATCTTCTGTTCAAAAATTATAAAAAGCAGGTATCAGGTGAGTAGTTTTTTAAAAATAACATAACTCATAATAAACATGGGATAAGTAGAAATATATAACTTACCTAAAATATTCTTCTTTCCTCTGTATAAAAATAGAATTTTAAAAATATCAGCTTCATTAGCTAATATATGGCAAAAGTAAATTTCTTTTTGCAATACATGATTCTGATCACTTCTCTCCTACTCCCATTTTTTTACATATTATCCAGGGAATAATAAAATGCTCTCATTAATCATCACTATCCCCCTCACTCACATAAATTATCTCTACTTAATAGAAATTCATATCCAGCTCTATTTTAGAAGGCATGATATCCTACACCCTGAAGAACTATTTTTGGATGGTAATAAATGCAGTTGCCTGTACAGTACAATTCTTTGGCCATTCTACTTCACAGAGCTTCCAAACAAGAATGAAGCAAGTGCCTGAATTTATCACCCACGTCTAAGCGAGTTTTCAGGGGTTGTAAAACAACTGCCAATGAACTGCTGGCACATGAATAGAATGAGAAGTTACTCACTTTTCTTTTCACAAACTGATTTGTTTAAAACATTCTCTCAGACTCTATTTCATATATTCTAAGGTAAAAAAAATTTTAATGTGTTTTTTTTTATTAGTGAGACATCATGAGGTACAGTTGTAGACTTACAAATTTTCGTGCTTGGGTTTCAATTATACAATGATCAAATACCCATCCCTCCACCAGTGCCCATTTCCCACCACCACGGATCCCAGTATCCCTCCCACCCCCCATCCCCCCCATCCCATCCTGCCTCTATGGCAGCGCATTCCCTTTTGTTCTCTCTCTCTTATTGGGTGCTGTGGTTTGCAAAAGAGGCAATGGGTGTCAATCATGTTTGGTCTACAAAATGTGCTTTGTAATTTTTTTTCAAGAGTGCTCCCACCTGTTTCTGAGATAGAATAGATTTGCATCAACAATAAAAAGTACTGTTGTGTTTTACTATCTCAAGTACTTTCGTCTGTGCCCCTCACAGAAAAACTTGAAGAGAAGACCTCACTAAATATCAAAGTCACTAAATATCAACCTATTTCACTTTTCAAATGCTAAGAATGGTAAAGCACATACTTAGATTTGGCCTTGGAGACATCGTTGATTTTCTGGCAACATTCTATGGTGTTTCTGTATCGCCAAAGCAGGAAACACATCCAGGAAACCAAACCAACAAAGAAAACAGCCATCAGAGTGAAGATGAAAGGAATGTACCAGTCACTGAATTTGTATGTGTTGATAGCTGTGTACACAATGGTGAGACCTTTCCTTTGCTGGGAAACATTAATTCAAAGCAAACAAAGCATTAGTTTTTGTTTTCCCAAGGGCATATGTTTACACAGAATAGCATCACTATCGAGCTGTAGTCCTTTAAGGAGTAGCAATTCACTGTTATATAAATTTATCTTTAATAATTAAAAAAACTTCTCGCATGACAAGAACTCTTTTCATCCCTCCCCTCCCTTCCTCTCCTGTTGTGTTGTGGTGTTGGGCTTGCTAGGTTACTGCACTTGGTGAAGAACTTGCTCTTGGTTGCAATGCTCAAGGGATCTTCGGGCTTGCCTGAGGCTTCAGGCATTCAAGGTTCTACCACTGAGCTCTCTGGGCCCTCAGCTCCATAAATTTTTATGTATTTGTTGTAGCACTGTAGCACTGTCCTCTTGTTCTTTATTGATTTGTTTGAGCGGGCACCAGTAATATCTCCATTGTGAGACTTGTTGTTACTGTTTTTGGCATATCAGATATGCCACAGGGAGCTTGCCAGGCTCTGCCGTGCGGGCGGGATACTCTCAGTAGTTTGCCGAGCTCTCTGAGAGGGATGGAGGAATCGAACCTGGGTCAGCCACGTGCAAGGCAAATGCCCTACCCACTGTGCTATTGCTCTACCCAGGTATTTATTGTGTACTGAATACTCAAAGCTTCTCAATCGCTCATATTTGGTATAAATAATAAGAGCAGAGAATTCCTGGGCTACTTTTACATTTGTAGTATAAAAATAAAATGCAATCATTTCACATTTTTGCATTTATCATTAAAAGAATTCTTTTTCCAATAAAAGTTGCAAATAAAATAATCATACATATTTTTTAGGGAGTAGAAAAGCTTATTGGAAAATAGAAGAGAAAGGAAAATGAACTCCCCTCAGCTGGAGAAACTTAGTATTTTTGAACCCCACAGGTGGTAGCAAAGAATATTTGAGCCTAGAAAAGAACCCACTTTAAGGTTTAAAGACCTGAATTGTATGCAAAACTTTTTTTTGTGAATCTAACAAAACCATTTGTATTCTTTGTCCTTAGGTTACTTATCTGCAAAATCAATGGGTCGGACCAAATGATGCCTGAGGCTATTCTAGGTTTATATGCATCAATTGTCTATTTAAACAAGATTAATGCTTTTGCAGCTTGAGAAAATAGTGTTCAGAAAATAAACTATTTTTTAAAATCTAGTGGCTATTTCATCCATATAGGAAAAACAAGCCTCAACTCAAAAGATAGATGACAATAAAATGTTAAGATAAGTTCTGCTCTATGAACTTTATAAAGCCATTCAGAAACTCTACAGAGGCTATGCATATGTATTTTTGAAAAAAAGAAAAAGAGCATTCTAAAGGGTCTACTAAACTTTTAGTATATCATATGTTAGACAAAATAACTGCCCTAAAGTCATGTACTACAATATCAAGCACATGGTAGGTGTCCATTACTATGAATAACCTGATCATTAGGGAATACTATTTTAAAGTACCCACTGATATACATTTTTAATGAACAGATTTCATTAACTAGTGGATCTCTTTAGTGAACATGACTCTGACCATTCAGACATAAAATCATAGAGATTCACCCTAGAGGTCCACCTACAATTGTCACAAATTCTTACTTACACAGTTCATATTTATCAATTCACATTCTAATATGCTGACTAGGCGCTAGAAAGGGTATTGCCCAGGGGAAAGGCTTATGGGTGCTGCTCTAGTAACCTTGTAGCCTTTCTGCACGAACTTCAATTTACAACACGGTATTTTTCACACAAAGATCCAAATTAAATTCCATAATTCTTTACCTCAAAGTTAGTGGTTGGAGGTGGTGGGGTATTGGCCCTTGCCACATAAATATCTATAACAGCAGTGCCTGTCGTGGGGTTGGTGGCTTTGCTGTATTTCAGGTTGTCATCAATAATATGCACGACAAGATGAAACTGCCACTGAAGTTCAGCTCCAGATTCAAAGTTAAAGGGATTCTTCACAATTAATTTTGGAGAACTTGAACCGCGAGTTGGGTCAAATCCAAAATGATTGTTCTCATTTCCTTTAAAAGAGATCATTGAGAGTTTATAATTATTTTATGATTTAGTCAATGCCAAGCTACCCTGACATAGTCTTTGAAGCACAGTAGGTATAAGTACTGTGTTCTTAGAGTAAAGCTTATAGTAAAGTTGAGATCTACTAATAGGTCAATTTCATTTCATATGAAAAACTTTTGTTTTAAAGACTAAGACATCTTAGTCTGATCCACATAAGTGATCAGTAATATCTCACTATTTTTAAATTATTCTGTTTACCCCTCCTTTATCTCCCAGTTGGAGCTGTTTTGTTCTCACTTTCAGCACAGTATAGACCAATGTGAAAAGAGGGTTTCCAATCACACGTATTTATTGTACTGAGCTTCAAATCCATTCAAAAGGCCTACAGGCATGATGTAAATAAGATTTATTTACTTCTCATACTCATGACACTTACTGTCTAGCAAGAAAAGCAGACATGGAACTAGTCTTCAAAAATAATTGACAGGAGCCTTACTAATTAATATTCATGTTTCCATTCTTTTGTCAATGTAACATCAAAATTGACCTCCATACTTTAAATGGGGCTACACTGTCTCATGACACCAGAAGTTTCCCTTTAAAAAAATTGTCATACTTTATAATGTTATAATCATTGGTGTTTCTGCTATTAAAATGAACAGTTCCATGAGTACAATATCTATATTTTGTATGTTGTATACCATTTTCTAGCATATATTTAGTTTTCTATAAATTTCTTTCTTGTGTTACAGAATTCTGACTAAACGAATTTAACAACAATGCAGTTTAAAACATTTATTCTAGTGAATAGATGCCAATGTCACACGGAAAAACTGTTTTCAGCCTGTTACTATTGAGAGCTGATTTCTTTGTAAATTAACCTTCAGTATCCCCCATGCAAGTCGAAGTCGTTTTATTGTCATATTATATGAAATCATTTATAATTACAACAAAGGAAGAATTAGACTGGGCATGTAAAATAGCTTTTCTCAAGAAAAATCAATGCCATAAATATGAAAAGTTTAAATCTATGGGATTAATAACAGTGTTAAAAGGCATATAACTACTAGCATATTGATGCATGCTTCTGATTAAAAGAAATAATAAAATTATCCACCAGAAACCATCTCGAAGCGCATTTCAAAGTCGTGTGAATCTCTGTCATGGCAGTTTAGCCTGAATCCATTGACGTTTGTTCCAGCAGCAACACTGTCAAGAATGACTGCCTTATATAGAGAAGGTGTACAGACAGGTGCTTCATTCATCATTCTCATCTTCAATGTTCACAGTAACCTGTCAGCAATAAAAGAAAGAAACATCGCATATGTATCATGTGACCATTTATCTACAAAATCAGAAATAAACATTTGGGTAGAGCCAGGATATTTGGGGTTATTAAATAAATTAAGTCTGGTGTTTTGAATTTGAAGAAAGGTTTCTGCAGATTAGATTTCTGGTTGTCAATCAGCTAGTCAGTTGGCTTACTATTCTTGGGTCAACTGTGACATTCTGTGTGGTCATTAGCAAGAGCTTTGGGCTCATTAGAAGAGACTTGAGAGCTCACAGATTATGTAAATAATAAGGAAAGAAAAATTGAAGAGTGATGACTCTAAAAATTGTGTTCCCTTACACACTTAATGACTAATATATTCTGAGTTTGTTTCTCTTAGAACTTGGGCTTTTCCTCTGCACCATTCTCTGATAATATATTTTTGTTAAAAATTTTATTTCTTTAAAAAGTGTGATCTGACTATAATTATGGACTATATCACCCTTTCTTAATTAAAATACCATAAAATAGAAAACTGTGGTTTACGCAGAAAAAGAACAAAATATCAAGGATTTTTAAATGTCAGTGATCGAATACCAGTCAGCCTAGAAAGGTTATCTGCCTACCTCTTAGATGAGTAATAACTTTCTCAACAACATTTTCAGAAGAATCCCTGGTGTGCTCATATTTGCAAGTATTATCTTTTTAAAATGTTGTCTATTTAATGTTTTAACAAAAGCTAAATTCTGGAGACATAACTCATTCTTTAATGCTACTCTGATGGATTAAACATAACTATGTGTTCTATTTAATAAGTGAGGTGTCTTATGATTTTATGGATAACGTGATATAATGAAAACAGAACAGGACTTGGTATCATAAATCTTTATTACAACCTGAGCTCACTATGTACCAGATTGTTTACTTGGTTCAAGTGATTTGACTTTGCTTTTCCTCACATTTAAAAAGGTGATCTCCATCCCTCTCTTTCTAGGATTATTAGAAGAAAAAGTTCACCCAATGACTATTTAACATTTATTATTTGCTAATCACTGATAAAATCCAGAAATTAACTCTTTCCCTTATTAAAATTTCTATTCCAATAAAGGAGGCAAAATAAATATATACAGCATTGTCATCTAGTTATTATGTACTTTCTGCACATTAAAGTGAGAGAAAATAGCTGATGAAACTGCATTAATACAATATTCAGAGAAAGTTCTTTGTCTATAAGTCACTCTCCTATTTCTTTTCTCTCCCCATATTTTATTTTTCTCTTCATACAAGTAAATATCCTTACAAAATAAATGTTACAAGTAAATATCCTTACAAAATAAATGTTATTTGGTCATGCAATTTTGATTTGCACAAATGACATTGTGCTATAGTTCTTTCCTGTTTTCTACTTTCTAAATACAGCACAGTATTTTCTTATTCTCTCCATGTTGCTGCTTGCAAACAAGTTTTATTTATTTCTGAGTATTCCATAGCATGTTTCTACTACATTTTACTTATTTATTCTCCTAGTGATAAACATTTAAGTTGCATCAGAATTCCACCATCACACACAATAGAAAAGAACTTGGTGAGCAGGATTTCACTGGGTACAAATGTGACTAAATTGAAAATCTAAATCATGTCTGTATATTGAGGACAAACATTTGTACCTTGGGCAAAAGCTATTCTTAATAGCAAACATATTTGGTGTAGTGAAGAAAAACAAGAAGTATATGCAACCCAAGTACCCAATAACAGATGAATGGATAAAGAAACTGTGGTATAAATACATATATATGAAATGGAATATAACTAAGAGAAAAGAAAATATTTCAGTCTGCTGCAACTTGGATGGGCTTGAAGGAAATCATTCTAATTGAAGTGAGTCAGAAAGAAAAAGACAAGTGACTTGATGATCTCAGTCATATGCCAAATATAAAGAAAAAAGCAATTGATAAGAGACTCCCCAAAGAAAATAATCCTGAGATACAGTCCATAGAGTCATGATAAGAGGGTGCTACAGAAAACAGAAAAGAAGGGAACTTGTAATAATGGTGGACCAAACCTGGCACTGTATGGAGCATGGCAATGGGCACTGGAGCAGATAAGACCCAACCTTGCAAAGTAGCCCAGAAACAAAGCCTCGCAAGAATAAGTATCTGGGCAAAGTTAGCAAGAACAGGTTGTCAGCACAAGGTTTTCAGCCTTGAGCCTTCCTCAACCCCCTAGTCACATGCACCAAAAACACAGAAACTGCCATGAACGCTTAGCAGGTCATCCTAACTGCAGCACCTGGCCTTGATTGAGATTGGAACATAGGCATTTTATGGTGGACTTTGTACATCAAAACCATAAATGTTAATGAAATTGCAATCATTACCATAATTTCAGTAAATATGAAAATTTAAAAATTGAAGAAGTTGCAGAGCTGGATTGAAATTAAAATTAAAAAGGATTCAGAACATGCAGGAAACCTCATTCTTTAGAAATAACATTGGTACTTATGCCAAGTGTGTTGGGATGTCATTAGTGAGCTCCAAAGAAGGACTTGCCATGTAAAAAGGATCAATCTTGCTGGTATTTGAAGGATAGATTAGATTGTAAAAGTTGGAGTGGAAATCCAGATACTGGCAGGAGGCTGCTGCATTTAAACTCTGAGGCAACAGCCACTGTGCCACCAGGGGGCGGTGTGGGGAGGGTGCTTAGTGTATAGTCCGTTCAAATTTCTGCCAAAAGCTGCTGGTCCATTTTCTATCTTATTTAGTCTTCATTCTCATAAAGTAATATTGTTTATAAATGGAAAAATTTCATTGATTGGGGTTAGTAACTGAACAGTCTATCAGTTAACCCATGTAGAAAGAGAGAAGAATTAACTATAGATATTTTAACACTATAATATATCAAATACCTCTAATTCTCTTTCTTTCTATTAGTTATATTGTTGTCTCTGTTCTTTTTATTTATGTATTTGTTTTTGGTTGGGGGGGTTGTGCATCAAAACCATAAATGTTAATACAATTGCAATCATTACCAATCTCAGTTGGCAGTGTTCAGGGCTTACTCCTGACTCTTATTTCAGTTATTATTCCTGACAGAGCTCAGGGATCCTAGAAGGTACCAGGACCAAAACTGGGTGCAAGGCTAGTGCCTTCCCCACTATACTATCTCCCTGGCCCTACTTTTATTCTAATCCATATGCCCGGTGCTTGTTTAATTATGCTTCCAACCTCTGAAAAATCCGACTGGATACAAGATGAATTCCTGTGTGCCCAGCCGAAGTCATACTGATTGACCTATATTAGGTTCTCAATAAAAGATGGAATATGCCAGTGACAATGGTGATAATGAAGATTTCTAAACTTTGGAAGTACCATGTTGGTGCTTTAAAGCATATACTTATGTAAAGTACCTATTTACTTGCTACATACTTTCATATTTTCATGCTAAAATAATGAAGCTCCCTGAAGATAAATATTGTCTTATACTTTTTGTAGCACAGCACGTAGGGCGTTTGCCTTGCACATGGCTGACCAGGTCGACCCGGGTTTGATTCCTCCACCCCTCTCGGAGAGTCCAGCAAGCTACTTAGAGTATCTCACCCGAAGGGAAAAGCCTGGCAAGCTCCCCCTGGTATATTTGATATGCCAAAAACAGTAGCAACAAGTCTCACAATTTGGTGCCTGCTCAAGCAAATCGATAAACAACGGGAGGACAGTTCTACAGTGCATAATATTGTACACAGAGTAATAATTAATAAACATTTTTAAAGGAAAATACATAACATGTTCATTCTTTATCTTGAGGCAAAACAAAAAAATATTTTATAAGTACAGAGTTACTTGAAGTCAGTAATTTTAATCTGCATTCCTTCCTTTATAATGAGTGAATGATAATTACATAAGTATGTCACCCTATACTATTTGGGGAACTTTTTAATGTCTACAGGAAAAACTTTCACTGCTTCCTAAGTGCAAATATCTGTCTCATATCGTAGGTGTTGTCCTGAAACAATTAAGTCACATAATCTCATCTCATGTGCAAACTATAGCTCTGTCCCTGAAAAAGTCATCTAACTGTTGATACACATGAGCCTGACATTTCCCACACAATGACACACTCGGGAGAACCTGATCTCCATAATAGATGCAAAGCGAAGGGTCTCTGTGCAGAGAAGGTGATACACAGTGACTCATCAGGCCAGATGGGGCCTTAAAATTCTTCAGTCCTCCTCTGTCTTCTTCAACTAAAAAGTTCAAACCATACTGTCATATATAATTACTAAACAGACAATGGTTCACACCACAACATCAATACAGCACCCGTCACTTTTGATGTCTTTATGGAGTCCTTTGAAGTTGATAAAATAATTTTGAGGCTTACATTTTCCTCCACTGATGCTAAAAGAATAAACCTTGGTTAATGATCTTCCTTATAAACATACCACTCAGTGAGAGGCAGCCAATATTTGAATATTGCTCTGCAAATCTTATGAGTAAATTCAGACAAGTTTTTAATATCCTGTACTTCATTTTGCCTGTCTGTGGAAATTCTAATAATGTCAAAGCTTTTTAGATCTTTGTCCCTTCTTCCCCTCTCCCCCACACAATATTTAGAACTCTCTGGAGTTAGAAAAACATAAAACTGATTGTCCTATAGTTTGTAGAGACTTGTAATTTGGAGGGTGCGATGACCTTCTCTGGGAGAAGCTTCCCTGTTGCTTATTCTAGGCTGTAATTGTTCCAATGCAGAATTTAAAGAACACTTTTGCACTGATAAGAACTCAAGACCACTAGTCAGATGATACCAGCCAGTGGAAACTGAGCAACAGAACCCCCTTCCTAAGCTTCCTGGATCTTTACTACCATACTAAAAAAGCACCCAAAAGAGTACTTCTCTGCCATTTTCAGTATAAGCAATGGATGTTCTTTGTATGTTCTTTAAGTACACATGCTTCCCATTGTCCATCATGAAAATGCATGAGTTTCCTGAAAAACTACCAGAATATGCATAAGCTATTAAGTCAGTCCTTCTCTGGCTGCACATAAATCCAGAGCCCACTTCCTCTAATAGAAGCTGTTCTTTAGCCTGTGCTGGTGCACATCCTTCCCATTTGAAGTAGCTTCATGACCAATAAAGCTCCTGCATTCTGTTGTTTCTGTGATTTTTCTAAGATGAATATATTACTGCTCACCCTGAAATCTTAAAGTGAAAAGTAACCTCACCAACATATAAAATGGACCTAGTATAGGAACTGGCACAGGACAGGTACTAGATCATTCTTGCTATTGTTATAATTTTTGTTACCTCATGAAAGTGAGATGAGTTATCAGAGTCTTCTCAACCAAGTCTCAAATTTCCGAGGTTTTTCAGTAATCTCTTATACAAGGGCTTAATGTCTCCATGATGAGATACAACAATCTTCATAACTTTATTTTTAGAAAACATTTTTGATCATTCTTTTAGCAAATTATTTCTAACAAGCAATATAAGGGTCTGCTATGGGGGCAGGCTTAAGGTTGATTGGGAAAATTGGAGATGATGGTGATGGGAACGTGCAATGGTGGTGGATTGGTGTTGGTACATTGGATGTCTGTAACAAATTATTATGAACAGCTTTGTAAAATACGAATTAATTAAAAATAAAACTGAAACACAAATTTAATTTTATAGAACCAGAAAAAAAGGTTTCAAAGGTTTGTTTTTCAAACATATTACAGTTAATGGTTCTTGGAAAGGAAGATAAATTTCTGTGATTCCCCGTTGTCTGTGGTTAACTGCTCGATTATTTTGATTGTAATATATTAGAACATAATCTAGTCAGTCTCTTCTTTTCAGATTAAGGCATCACTACTTACCATAGTTGTTGCTGTTCGAGGATGAAACCTGTCACAGTCCACCCCTTCCACAGTGAGGTTATACTGCTTTACAGTCTCGAAGTCTGGCTGTGTGGTGAGTTCGATCATTCCAGCGAGAGGATGAATCCAGAATCTTTGTATAATCTGGACATCTCCATTGGTTATCTTGTACTTCACACAGCTGGGGTAGTCTTCATCAATGGCAGTAACTCTTCCAACTTTATAGAAAGCTACAAAAAGAGCAATTATTTAGGCTCATGTTTGTTGTGTAGATACACTGTTTTTACTTTATTATAGGGGGCCCTTCCAAGCAGCTCTCAAAAGTCCTGAGATATACTCCCAGTGATTCTCAATCTACCAGGTTGCTCTAGTAGATGCTAGAGTCAGAAAGTGGAGGCTATTTGGACCTTAAAGTGACAGGTACCACCAGGGCTACATCCTGCAGTGCCTGGGGGCAGATAAATTACTTTTTTTTTTTTGCTTTTTTTGCTACTTGTGTCAACCTAGTTTTTTTGGACAATGAGATGTGTTTGAAAGTCCAACTCTACATAACAGAAAATAGTCTTCTGCCACTTTAGATCACAATGATGAATAAAATTCTATGTTTACAATAACAGTGTACATGCAGTTTATGCTTACTTTTAACTAGAAATAATGCAAATATTAGAATCAGGTAATATGAACTGTGGGAAATTGTTCAATAACCCAAGGTTGGAATATTCCTAATATTCCTCTGGGTAAAATAAGTTTAGTTTAGACAACAAGGGCTGCAAGTGTATGCCCAGGCAGAAATTAGAAAATCATGACCTCAATGCTATATATTAATGGTGCTTGGCACTTTACCAATATATGGCCACAAAAACATCTGTGTTTGCAGCCAGGGAACCATGGTGGGGAACAGAAAATGCTCAATAAATGCCCAGCCTATTCCCTTGTTTGGAACTGTCAAGGCTAGCTTTCAACCTAGACAAGAAACGGCATCTGTCTATCTTATTCTTTGCAACTTATCCTGCTGCAATGTAGTCAAAGTTGCTAATCTGATTGGCATTATTTGATAAATTGCCACAGACAACAGTACAGACACAGAAACAGAATTCCTAAATTCTAAAACTTTGCCACATACTAGCTATACCAGTTGGAAAATTCCGTAATCTCTCTAGACCTTGAGGACTAAGAATAATAAAAGAATTTATCACTTAGAGTTGTGAGAATTAGTGCATTTATAATAGTGGTTACTATAGAGTCAATGCTATATGATAGTTATCATTAACATATCTTATCTCAATGTCTTCTCAACAACTTGTGTTGGTATGTATGTGCTAGTATAGCTTTTATTTCATAGATATTAAAACTGCAGCTTGGTAGTATTGTAAAAAGTAAAGTAAAGTAAAGGCCCTCCCGTTGATCGTCGATTTGCTCGAGCAGGCCCAGTAACGTCTCCATTGGAGACTTGGTTGTTACTGTGTCTGGCATATCGAATACTCTCGGTAGCTTGCCGGGCTCTCCGAGAGGGGCGGAAGAATCCAACCTGGGTCGGCCTTGTTGGCCGCTTGTAAGGCGAATGCCCTACCGCTGTGCTATCTCTCCAGCCCGGTAGTATTGTAATCATGGTAAAAATCAGGATTCAAATTTGTGTCTGTTGAATCAATAGCCCACATATTTTTAAATCACATTGCTGCAATTGCAGTATGTAGTTCTCCCTAAGTAACCTTTTAGATTAAAGATGAGGACAGTAGATTCCCATGCCTTCTCTTCTGCCTTGAGAACAAGCTGAATTTAGGCAGTGGGAGGATGAAAGAGGAGCCAAATCATCTAGTCAAGCCAGTTGAAACAAAGCTAGATCAGCAAAAGCCCTTTAGTTCTTACAATTTTGACCAAAGCAGCCCAATCCAAAGGGACCAGGCTCATTGATTATTTAAAAGTAAATAAAAATGCATTGTTGTATTATTCTAACTTTTGTGACTTACATTACACAGCATATAAAGGTAAAGGTAAAGGTAAAGGCCCTCCCGTTGATCGTCGATTTGCTCGAGCAGGCCCAGTAACGTCTCCATTGGAGACTTTGTTGTTACTGTGTCTGGCATATCGAATACTCTCGGTAGCTTGCTGGGCTCTCCGAGAGGGGCGGAGGAATCGAACTCGGGTTGGCCATGTTGGCTGCTTGTAAGGCAAACGCCCTACCCGCTGTGCTATAGCATATAGTGATAAATAATTGATGCGACAAATGTATTTGCCTTTCAACAGTTTTTGATCTGGATTAGTTTCTAGGGAATTACTGGGGCTCCTCTACTTTCTGAAATATCACAATTCAGTGATTAGGCACCAACACCCTACCTAGAAAATTTTGGGTTTTTTTTTTTTGTATTTTAATCTGGGGGCCACACCCAGTGGTGTTTGGGGTTTACTCCTGGTTTTACACAGTGATCATTTTTGGCAAGGCTTGGAGGACCATATGTAGTGCCAGGGATCAAATGCCAGCCAGTATGGATAAAGCAAGTACCCTATCTGTAGTACTATTTCTCCAGTCCCTGTCTAGAATATTGTGTGTGGTTATGAATAATCAAGAATTTTAAATCTGGTAAACAAATCAGTTTATGTGCTGTACCCAACACTTTCAGTCTCAGGATTTCTTTCTGTTCGCATTTCCCTCTTACCGTATCACATCAGTCTCTAATATGATGCTAAGAAGGCAATGAATACAGCTCATAATAAGAAAGCTAGAGAGAACACATTTGTGGGAAAGAATGTAACATTTCATATTGGGACATTCATAGTATAAAGAAACCCACCTATTGTTTGTAAAAGCATCGTTATTAAGATAAAAGTATGGTAAGATCACAGAAAATAGATTTCATTTTCATTTTTCATCATCCTGTTATTCGTCGATTGCCTCGAGCAAGCCCCAGTAACGTCTCCTTCATCCTAGCCCTGAGATTATATTCAAGGCTCTTTAGGAGAATGAGACCCATCATTGTTACTGGTATTTGGCATATTTGGTACGCCACGGGGAGTTTTCCAGACTCTGCCCTACATTCGATAGCCTGCAAGTTTGTCCAAAGTAGGAATGAGATAATAATATGTCATAAAAAGATGTCCTGATAAGACATCTTCGAGGCTGCGCGGTTCCGGGAGCTGGATTTTATAGTCTCTGAGTCTTGGCCGTTGATGGGATTACACGGCGCCAGGGGGCCAGGTGGTGGGTGTGACCCCCGCCTACTGGGATTTGGAGGATCTGGGTGGTAGACGCTCGACTCCAGTCCGAGTAGGCTTGGAGATCTCGGCCCTGGAACCCGCGTGGCTTTGTCCCTCTGCCAGTACCTTCAGGTGTGCGGAGATTGGTCTCAGCATGGTGGTGGCTGGTCCTGGAGGTCTTAGGCTGCCGGAGCCCTGGTCGGGGCGGGGAGGAAAGCTCAACCCGCTCCCCTCCAAGGGGCCTCGGCGAGGAACAGCCAGGCGCGGGAGCAGAAGACTGATAAGGGTGATTTTTCTATCTCTATCATATGGTACCAACAAGGATTGGTATCATTTTCACTTTTAGTATCTGGTTAAGTATAATAGTGAACTTAGTCTCTTTTAGGCATAAAATAAATCTTTTTTATAAAATTAAAATCATCTTTTACTTGAGCACCATAACCTGGAGCTTAAATTAGAGTAGTTATGAAACTGCAACTCTATCAAACATTCTCATAAAAAATATTGACAATAAAATATGCTTTTCCTTATGGTATGATACCCAGTGTGATTTCATTTTTTGTATCCTCTAGGACAGTTTCAACAAAGACAGGTTTTGTGTGCTTTGTTTTACCTATTTCTATTACTTTCCAAAGGTTTTTTTCATTGAGAAATTCAATTATTCATCATGTAATGCCACATTATTTTTTCATTTTAAAGATGGAAAATTATTTGAGGAGGAAAAAAATCTTCATATACTCCTCAAATCATGTGCAAGTATGGAAGTACACTCTGTATCAGTGACTATAATATTTTAACAAACATTAATACTCATGAAATTTGGGGGTCAGAATGATAGTACAGTGGGTAGGGCATTTGCCTTGCATGGGGCCGACCCAGCTTCCATGTCTGTCATACCATATGGTCCCCTGAAGCACCACCAGGAGTAATTCCTGAGTTCAGAGTCAGGAGTAACACCTAAGCACCACCAAGTGTGACCCAAAAAGCCAAAAAATAATTAATAAAAATTTTTAGTGTCCTCAAGGCTAAATTGATTTCTGAGGAGACACTTTTCAGAGTAACTTTAGTTTTTCAGTTGCTTCCTTTAAAGCAAAATGCCACTGGATTGTAATAGTTTGTCTCATTTGATGGGATCACCAAAAAAAAAAAAATTCCATAATTCATTCAGTTTATATATCTTGGTAGGAAATATCAAAAGATGATTTTAAGAGGCAAAGGAAAAGTTATGAAACATTGTAAACAAGTCAATAAATGTTAATGATTATTTTATCACCATTGGCATTATTATGATTTTACATTGGCCCTAGTGTGTCATGTAGTTAACATAGATATAACAATCCTCATTTTAATTGTATGACACATTATTGTAATCTTCATTTCCTAGATTAAGAATTGAAGGCAATCAGAGAATATATGTGCTGCCTATGTTCATTGTAGGTCATTGTGTTAGAAACACAATTTCATGATTTCAGCATGGCTTTCTATTACATAATCTTGCTCCCTTTGAAACCTAGAAATCTTTGCCCTAGAAGGCTTCACGGATCAGCTACTTTAAGATTAGTACATATAGAAATACCCCACACAAATTTTTGTATGATTTCTATGGACTTGTTTTCAGACTTTTAGTGACCTGTTATCAAAAATCATCTGTGAAAAGCACCCTGAGCTGCTGAACAGAGTTTTCCAAACCAGAGATTTGAAAGTTGTATTTAGCCATCATTCCTGCCACTCGTTAACTTTGCAACCAATTTTCTCTTCAGTTCCAAATCTCTTGTAGTAGAATAAAGAGATTGAAGGGTCGGAAAAATAGAGAGGGATTAAGGACTATGCCTTCCATGGGCTGACCCTGGTTCAATCTCTAACATCCAATACTGAGAGGTGATGGGTAATTCCAGGCAGTTTACCTCACAATGAACTGCTTGGGAGACACCCACCTCCTAGGAAAAGAGGTTGAATTTTTCCAGCCCATCCATATTGACAATACTAAATTTGGAAAATTCTAAATGCATCTTCTCAATCATCAAAATTTACAATTTACTGTGAATTCCCAGAAAGACAATTTCTAAACGCTTTCATTATTTTTTGTCAGACTTGCCTGTACAGATATGATCACTACAATTAGTAAAAGAAGGAAGATATTTCAACATAAATATTAGCTGATGTTTTCATTCTTAAAGACTGAGCCCTCAGTGTGTTCCCCAAATAACAAGGAAAACAAACAAACAAAAAACAAATAAAACAAAGCAAAAAGTCAGAATAGAGGCAATAGGGAGCAAAAAATACAATTAATGTCATGTATAATTCTAAATCTGACATCCAATTTAATGGGAAGCTTTGGAGAACCATCAGGAAAACGCATAAGATATTACCAATGAAAATGGACTTCTCTTAATGTCTAAACCCTACAGTGTTCTCTCACCTGCTTGCAATTTATCATCATATTTAATCTTTTCCATTGGTACTCATTTGAAACATAGTAGATATTTCTGTGCATGCTTTAACACCACAGGAGCAAAACATATCTCTTACCTCCTGATGTTTCTGGAACCGAGAATGAATAGTGTGGGACCTCAAATACAGGGCTGAAATCATTGGCAGGAGCAATCTCTACGATGACAGTCACAGTTACTGTTAAATTGAACAGTAAATAAACACTTTGTTGTGGTAGTAGTTTTATTCTACAAACCAGCAAAACATGCATCAAACAAGCATACTTTGTGCAGGATTTTAAAACTAAGGTAGATTCCTTCTGCACCCAAAAGAGCCCTGTTCCTAGAATCGATATTCTCAAGGAACATGGCTAACTCTGATGCTAGTCAAGGCAATTTATCATATATTGATAATAGAGCAGATGCCATTGGGGAACCATACCCATCACTATTATATTATAGTACTTATATATAATAAATATAATATAATATATATTATACTATATTATATTCTTGGAAAGTAAGATAAATTTCTGTGATTCTCCATTGTCTATGGTTAATTGCTTGATGATTTTGATTGTAATATATTAGAACTTAATTTAGTAGCTCTCTTTTTTTCAGACTTGAGGACCATTACTTATGTTAGTTGCTGCTGTTCGTGGATAAAACTTGACACTGTTCACCCCAGTGCTACTCTCTGGTCAATGTTCAGGAGTTGCTCCTGTCAGTGGATGGGAGATTGTGTGGTACCAGAGATTGAACCAGGGCCTCTGTCATGCAAAGCATGCACTCCAGTCCGTTAAGCTCTCTCCAGTCTCCTGGATGTCGTATTTTATTCATGGTTTTATGTGTGTGTGTCATGTATAAATTTATAATTATATATTTCTCCAGAAGATTTTATTATGTTTGTCGTGAGTACAATCTCCTCCATTAGAGAGTTTATTGGGATGTCATTCTCAACTGAGCATATGACATTCTATGTTCTGAATTTAATATATATCCTAAGAGTTGGAATAGAAAGAGACTTGGAAAACATATGTTTAAGAATTGACTTTGACATATGCCTTGTGGCCTTGAACTAACTCAGCTACTCAGAGGCCTATTTTTATTGTCAATAAAAAAGTAATAAGATCACTTTCATTCTCCCACTTCAGAGTGTGTATTTAACGACAAATTGAGATCATGCTCAAGAGGGTTTTTTCACATGATGAAAGGCTAAATGAGAAGTAGTTATTGCATTTTATTCATCTCAACCAGATGTTTGTATATCATGTCTTATAGAAAATGAATTATATATTTGAGAGAAGTCAGCTCAAATTAGCATGTCATAAAATTTCAAAAAGAATAAATTTAATAGACATATAAGAAACAGGAAACAGGAACAAAAATAAAATATTAACTAGTGTTTATTTGGTAAGGCACTAGCTTGGTATTAAGGTTATTTCCCCTTTTTAACAGGAATGAAAAAGCTAAAGTTCACAGACAGATTGTTTGTCAAAGGTCATAAAACTAAGTTAGTCATAGAGTAAGACTAAGTTACATCTATCTGTCAAAATGTCCCAAAATGGGGGATATGGTTCCGCCAGCAGGTCAGTCTGTACCTGTGAGGTGAGTGCATCAGCAGCCTGATGGCGCCTTCAGACTTCCAGATACCCCAAAATTGCTGCTGTGCCTTTGGTCAGACCCCAAAAACTTGGGGCAAAGTTTACCAAGAAAGAAAAAGGCTAAAAGTTAGGTATGTGGGAGACACACCCACAAACCACCTCTGGCTCAGCTATATAATTGAAGGCATGTCCTCCCTGGTTTCTGATTGAACTGCTTAACGGCCATGATCTCAGAGACTCAGAAACAAATCTCGAAACTCAACGGCTTTTGGCAGAAATGCATCCAGTCCCTACAGTAGGTTACCGGCACTGGGCCACACCAGGTGGGAATAGGTTTCGTGCCTTGGCCTGTTCCCCCTGGTGGCCCGGTGGCCGTCATCCTCCAGAGGCCACTGGACAGTCAGGTTTGGGCCCGATTGTCCAAGACAGTGACTAGTGACAGTGACAGTGATGAGACATGCAGGGCCTCACTAGATGGGGGGTGAAGCCAGCCCTTTCCTCCCCTTTCCAATGAAACCCCAAGACGCTGCCCACGAACGGCCTTTCTGGCTCCTGATCAAGCTGCTTAATGACCATGATCCCAGAGACTCAGAAACAAATATCAGAATCCTGCGGCTTTTGGCAGAAATGCATCCGGACTGCACAGTAGGTTACTGTTGCCGGGCCACCCCAGGGGGGAAGGGTGATGTCCCTCCTCCTGCTCCCCCTTGGCGGCTCAGTGGCCGCCACTTGCCAGAGGTCACTGAACAGTCAGGTTTGGGCCCACAGTGACGAGATACATGGAGCCTCACAGGATGGGGGGTGGAGCTGGCCCTTTCCTCACAGAATGGGGGTGGAGCCGGCCCTGTCCTCCCCACCCCAACGAGACCCCGAGTTGCCACCCACAAAAGGCCTCTCTGTCTCCTGATCAAGCTGCTTAATGGCCATGATCCCAGAGACTCAGAAACAAATCTTGGAACTCAGCGGCTTTTGGCAGAAATTTGTTTGGAATCCACAGTAGATTACTGTTGCCAGGCCACCCGGGGAGGGGGGGGGGGGCAGGGGTTGGGTGCTGTGCCTTCACTTGCTCCCCATTGGCAGTTCAGTGGCCGCCATCTGCCAGAGGCCATTGGACAGTCAGATTTGGGCCTGCAGTGACGAGACATGTGGGGCCTCACAGGATGGGGGTGGAGCCAGCCCTTTCCTCCCTGTCCCAACAAGACCTTGCGTCACCGCCCACAAACGGCCTCTCTGGCTCCTGATCAAGCTGCCTAACGGCCATGATCCCAGAGACTCAGGAACAAATCTCAGAACCCAGCAGGTTTTGGCAAGAAATCTCTCCAGATTTAATTGTTAAAATTTCGGAATTTCAAAATTGCACGGCCACTAGTGCAGACACGCGACGTCATATGTTATTTATAACCAGCAATAGAAAACAAATTGTCTACTGTTGCCTTTTTGGCATATCTGAGTGTTGGGATAAAATCCCAAATAATAATGGTAGATTTGGTGTCAAAATATTGAATGTAATCAAAGTTGAGAGAGAGTAATGTGAAAATCATCTGCTCCACAGATAGGAGAAGGGTGTGGGATGGGAGTTTACTGGGGCTTTTGGTGGTAGAGAAGGGCACTGGTGAAGGTATGGGTGTTTCATTGTATGACCAAGACTTAAACCCAAAAGCTTTGTAACTGCTCTCACGGTGATTCAATAAATAAAATTATTAAAAAATGGGGAAAAAGGAAGTAAGGTGGAGTTCATGCACAATTCAATCAGCCTAATCAGTGGCTGAATAAATAGCAATACTTCTACAAAAAATAAATACTGTCCTTCCATTGTTCATCGATTTGCTTGAGCGGGCCCAGTAATGTCTCCATTTTTGAGACTTGTTGTTACTGTGTTTGGCATATCAAATATGTCACGGGTAGCTTGCCAGACTTTGCCGTATGGG
The DNA here is from genome assembly GCF_029834395.1 of Sorex fumeus. NCBI lineage: Eukaryota > Metazoa > Chordata > Mammalia > Eulipotyphla > Soricidae > Sorex > Sorex fumeus. The sequence goes on from NW_026606129.1 coordinate 65,130,220, forward strand.
CAAGATACTCCCGGTAGCTTGCCGGGCTCTCTGAGAGGGTTGGAGGAATCATACCTGGCTCAGCTGGGCTGGCTGCATACAAGGCAAAAATGTCCCAAAATGTCCCCTCTAAGATGCTACTGTATAAAATGCAACTGCAAATTTAACTAAAGAAAATAAGATTGCTTTAAGACAGAATTTCTTGGGACTTCTACAATACCTTATGTATTTTGAATATCTAGCTATACATTAAACCCAAATTTAGTTTAAGCATGTAACTCCTCAGTATATAAATGTGTAAAAATAATTTTCTGGAGAATATTTAAATTATATCTCTTAACAATCTGTTCACTATATATATATATCAAAACATTTTTGGGGATCCACAGAATATTTTCTTCAGGGAATATGTGACATTCTTTATATTTAATATATTTTATTATTTGTACTTTTCTATTACTAGGTCCTGCAACTTTTATTACTGTCTCAAAGTTCACTCTATGAAGACACTGTAGATGAAGCACTGTTCTGTGAAGACAGATGATTTATATAAAACCCTCTATATTTCTTTCAATAAATTCCATTATGTTCTACAAACACAAGTGCCATTTATAGCTTTGCTAAACGATGAATTTTATTGCATCCATAAGATTAAAAACTGTGTTAATTATCTGGCCTATAAAAACAGAGAAAACTCTGTGTGGGATGTTATAAACACCATTTATAAGCAGTTGCTGATGAATATGCCAAGGAATGGATATTAGAGAGGAGGTGGATTTATGATGGAAAGATTTATTTTTGCTTTATATTAAAGAAATGCTTAGATCTGTCCAAGGAGTAGATTCAATCTAGACTAGTTTGGAAATCAGGAGGAACAACTGTAAGTAAAGCATATATTTTTTCTAAAATGGCAGTTACGCAATGTGTCAGGTTGATACAAGAAACACTGAAATTCCACCAGTGTTGAAAGAGACTACGCAAAAACATTTCTGGACATATTCTTCTTCCTGGATATTCTACATTTCACTTCTCCACCTAATTGAGTCATTTCAGTCTACAAATCATATCTGTAAACTTGGCCTCATTAAAACCTTTATATCAGTGTGTCAAGAGAGATTTAAAAAACATTGCCCCCACTGCTCAAAATTCAGTATTCAACCCCCTTACTTTGTCAATACAAAGTAAGGTATAGGTGCACACCATCATTCCACACTCTGTATCCATGACAGCTAAATTTTCCCACGACTTTCAGATACAGCCTCAAAATCCTCAATTAGTAGTTAATTTTGTGTTTGCTTGCACACAGCCCACCCAGGTTCTACTTCCAGCACCACATATTGTTTCCCAAACCACACGAGGAATGGTTCCAGAGCACAGAACCAGGAGTAATCCCTGAACACCACTGGTATGCCTTCAAGTAAATAAAGAAAGAAAGAAAGAAAGAAATCTTTTTCAATTAAATGGTCCAGGCAAACACCTGAGTTGAAAAAAGTAAAACTCCAAATGCTTTTTTAAGTCATCCTCTCTCTTGATTTCTCTCCTAATTATTGACATTCTATTACTAAGCCTGTGTTCCCCATCTAATTACTCACATCTTGGACATTTTTATATCAATCAACTACTAGATCAACCATTTATATACCTTCCATATATAATAGATACTTGGTATTAATAATAGCTGCACCCAGAAATTTTTTAAAACGTCTTTTTAAAAAAATACTTCTGCAAAACTGGGCTGGAGCACAGCGGTAGGGCGTTCGCCTTACAAGCAGCCGACATGGCCGACCCGAGTTCGATTCCTCCGCCCCTCTCGGAGAGCCCGGCAAGCTACCGAGAGTATTCGATATGCCAGACACAGTAACAACAAAGTCTCCAATGGAGACGTTACTGGGCCCGCTCGAGCAAATCGACGATCAACGGGAGGGCCTTTACTTTAAAATCGGAGAGCCTGGCAAGCTACCGAGAGTATTCGATATGCCAGACACAGTAACAACAAAGTCTCCAATGGAGACGTTACTGGGCCCGCTCGAGCAAATCGACGATCAACGGGAGGGCCTTTACCTTGACCTTTTACTTCTGCAAAACAAATTCACTCTTCAAATATAATAATATGTAGTAAAACATGTAAATGATTCCTTGTTCCTTAGGCCCCTTTTATTTTTAATTAATTCATTTTACAGAGTTATTCATAATAATTTTTCACAGGGATCCAATATACCATTGTACCTTCCCATCACCATTATCTTCAATTTTTCCAATCACCCCTTAAGCCTGCCTCCATGTCAGGCCCTCAATAATTTATCTTATATTGCTTGTTATAAATAATTTGCTAAAAGAATTTTCAAAATTTTTTCATAAGAATAAAACGTATAGAGATTGTTGTATCTCACCATAGAGACACTAACGATCTCTAAAACTCTCAGCAAAGATTGACAGAGTGGCAGGTGATTCGCTTAGCTCACTTGCTAGCAGTGCACTCTGCTTTGGATCCACAACACATAATTCAAATCTGTATCCCAGAATGCTTTGCAATTGGCAAACATAACTATGGATAACAAATTCCAAGAAATTTACGATCTTCCTCCTTCACCATTAGGTAAATTATTACCGAACCCATGCCAAATATTTTGAATTTTTACATTTAAAAGCCTAAAGTGAACTGTCTTTTTAAAAATTGCATTTACTGCTTCTTGGAAAGATTTCTAAACTTACCTGTGTGTGAGGAATATAGGTCATCAAATACTGAAATTGTCATTTCATAGATGTGTCCAGCTGCAATTATCTCAGGATTTTCATAATCCAATTCCTTAGCAACCTTATTTCAGGAAACATTATTTCAAAAACAACATTATTTCAGGAAAAGAGACTGAATTTTTAAAATATATAGATAATCACTTATCACTTAATCACTTAATCCCCGTTATTCATCGATTTATTCGAGCGGGTGCCAGTAACGTCTCCATTCATCCCGGTTGCGTGCTAGCGTAGCCCAATGGTATCTGTTCGTTTTAGGAACATGTAGAGCCTCAAACCGATCATTTAGGGTCTTGACGAAGAAGTCTGACCATCTTATAGGTGGGCGTCCACGTGATCTTTTGATGTCTCGTGGAATCCAATCAGTAATGGCTCTAGTCCAGCGGTTGTCTGTAAACCTCATTACATGTCCAGCCCATCTGATTTTTGATGTCTTGGCAAATGAGACAGCGTCTCTGATTCTTGAGCGTTGACGAAGATCAGAACTCCGGATTCTATCTCTCATTTGAGTGAATCGTGATATTCCAAGCATAGTTCTTTCGATTCCTCTTTGAGAGACCCGAATAGTGTTCTCATCCTGTTTTCGTAGGGTCCAGGTCTCTGAGGCATATGTTAATGCAGGAAGAATAGTGGAATCAAAGAGATGTGCTCGTAGTTGGAGGTTCTTTGTCCTTTTAGTTATTTCTTCAATGCTCTTGAAGGCATTCCAAGCCGCTCTCTTCCTCCTGCGTAACTCAGGTGCCAGGTCATTCATCATGTTGATTTCTCGACCTAAGTATATATAACTGTTGCATTCGGAGATGGTGGTTCCGTTGAGAGCGAATGGAGCGTCAGGAACAAGGCTGTTTCTCATAAACATTGTCTTCGTAAGATTCAGCTGTAGTCCAACCTTTCCACACTCACGGTCAAAGTCCGCAAGCATTTGTGCCGCTTGGCTGATGTTTGGTGTTATTAGAACGATGTCATCAGCAAAGCGGAGGTGGTGTAGTTGCCGACCATCTATCTTCACTCCCATGTTTTCCCATTCTAGTCGTCGCATGATGTTCTCGAGGGTGGCACTGAAGAGTTTTGGTGAAATGGTATCACCCTGCCGAACCCCTCTCTTGATATGGATGATTACTTCTTTGTAGAATGGTGAGATCTTGGTAGTGAATCCGCAATAGAGCTCACGAAGGATCCTGATGTATTGAGTTTGTACACCCTGATTGGCTAGGGCTTCCATGACCGCTTCCGTCTCAACAGAATCAAAGGCCTTCTTTAAATCAATGAACGTTAGACAGAGCGGCATCTTGAACTCCCGAGATACCTCAATGAGCTTGGTTATTGTGTGGATATGGTCGATGGTACTGAATCCTTTTCGGAATCCAGCTTGTTCACATGGTTGTCCTTCATCTAGTGTTCTGCTAATCCTATTCAGGATGACTCGAGTGAATAGTTTGTAGATGACAGACAATAGGCAGATTGGGCGATAGTTGCCAATGTCGTGGATGTCTCCTTTCTTGTATAGTAGTACAGTCTTGCTGGTTTTCCATTGGGATGGAACCTTGCATTCAGACAGGTAGCGTGTGAAGAGTCGAGCTAATGTATTGATGAGTACTGATGGTAAGTTCTTCAGGTGTTCAGGTCTGATCTTGTCTGGGCCAGGTGCTTTTTGTTTCTTTACCGACGAGATGGCATGTTGGATTTCGGAAGGGAGAACATTGGGAACGACATATCCATCATGTGGTATGTGGTATGTGGGCAAGTGGACTTCGCTATTAAAGAGATCTGAGTAGAAGTCATGAATAATCTTCTCCATTGCCCTTCTGGAAGATGTGATAGATCCATCATGATGTCGGAGGGCAGTCATCTTGGTTTTGTATTTGGTGAAGGACAGGCGGGCATTACGAATGTTTTTCCCAGCTTCTGCTGCATCTACCAGTACTGCTGCTCTCCTGTTTTTGAGGTCATCCTTGATGGCTTTTCTGCACTGTTTTGCCAGTTCGGACGTTTGCTTGTGGTTGCCTGAGGCACGTGCCACGCCACGTTGGCGAATAAGTTCAAGAGTGTTCGAAGAAAGACGGTTTTTTGTGGTTATCTCTCTCTTGGCATTCTTTGCACAATCATGGAGGTGCTGAATCATTAGATCGTATTCCTCATCAATGTTGTCAATGACGGCATCTTCCCATGTTGCTGCAACAGAGCCAAAGAGTTCCCAGTTGGTGGTTGTTCTGGGAGTCTTCTTCTTAAACCTTGCATTCTTTTCTCCTCGTTCTGTGAGGTAGAATTTTGCACGAAGAAGACGGTGGTCTGATCCCGTTTGGAATTTTGGGACAACAGCAACATCGGTTAGGCAAAACCGCCGATTGAATATGATGTGGTCTATTTCATTGTGGAACCGTCCATCGGGAGACTCCCATGTCCAACGTTTAGATTCAGCCTTTTGGAATTGTGAGTTACCATGGAAGGTTTTGGTTGACATGATGAACTCAGACAGTCTGTCACCTTGTTCGTTCCATTCCAGGCCATGGGTTCCGATGTGGAGTTCATCGACTGATCTTCTTGGTCCTATCTTGGCATTAAAATCACCGACAATGATCTTGTAGAAGGTGTGATCTTCTTTATAGAATTTCTCCAGCTCCATGTAGAATTTCTCAGTTTCTTTTTCACCATAACTGGATGTTGGTGCGTAGACAACAAAGATAGAAACTGCCGGTAGTGAGCCACATTTATTCAAGTGTAATCGTCCGATTCGGGTTGTTAGGCATTCAAATGAGTCAATGCTTGTGACTAAGTTTGTGTTGACAAGGATACCAACACCACCGACGCCTCTTTTATCACATGTTCCAAGGAACAGTTCTTCTCCAGTGTCGAAAACAGCATGATGGGATTGATGTCTTCTCGTTTCGGTCAGACCAATGATGTCGTACTTGATCTTTCGTGCTTGTACCATAAGGTCTTCAATGGATGCAGCAGATGCCAGCGTACGAGCATTAAAAGTACAGACAATCATTTTTGTTTTTCTGCGTTTTGGCAGCCCATGTCTGCCTTGGTGTTTTATCAGCTTCTCCTTCCATATCCTTCTCGACTCTGCATAATCAGGGCTAGGGGAATGAGATCCATTTATTACTGGATTTGGCATATCAATTTGGTCTATTTGGCATAGATCACGGATAGCTTGCCAGGCTCTGCCGTGTGGGTTGGATATTTAAGGATATTTAAGGTATCCTGAAAATTATTAAATAAATAGTCGCGCGGCCGCGAATGCGGCCGCGCGCTCCCGGGAGCTTGTTGTGATAATCTTTGGATCCTGGCCTTTGTTGGGGTTACACGGCAGTTGGAGGGTGTAACTGTTTAGCTACTGACAGGTCCAGTCCCAAACCGTGCAGGCTTAGAGATCTCAGTCCCGGGTCCCACACACCTGGGTTCCTCTGCCAGTTCGGTTATGTCTGAGGCTTATCCAAGTGTGTGGAGAGTGGCTCCAGTTATTATATAGTTATATATTATATATTATATAGATAATTTTAGAAAAATAAATCCAGTATCCATTTAATAAAAATCCACTTCCATTTAATAAAAATTATACTGGAAGATACCTGAGACTGATAAAGATTGGCACACAGGGGCTGAAATGATAGTACAGAATGTCGGAAGCTTTCCTTGCATGCAGCCTACCCAGATGTGATCCTCTAGAACCTCATTTGGTTCCCTGAACCCTGTCAAAAGTGATCTGTGAGTGAAGAGCCAGGAGTAAGCCCTGATTATCACCAGGTATGGCTGCTACAATCAAAAACAAAAAATGCTACCACAGGAATAAATGTTTTGGTGGCTCAAAGGTCTATCTAGGATCCTCTTCCAAAGTTGCTAATTTTAATTTTTTTATTTCTTGTATTTGGGGGCCACAACAGCAGTGGTCAGGGCTCACTCCTGGCTCTGGGCTAAGGAATCACTCCTGGCAGACTCAGGGGACCAGAGGGATGCTGTGGAATCTAACCAGGCTGATGACAAGCAAGGTAAATATACTACACGCTATACTATTGCTCGTCCCTAACATTGCTTATTTTTAGACAAAACAGTACAAAAAAGGTACAATCACATCCTGTCTTCATCTCACGCCAAATGTAGACCATGGGCAAAAATCAATATACTTTGTAAATAATTAAGAACTACAACAAATGTAGCCATACTTATCTTAAAGAGTTATTCACATTTTAAAATATCATAAAATACTAATCAATTATCAGGACAGGGTATCGTGTTCTATCAAAAATACAACAATAACCAACATGAAATGACAGCAATGACTGAAGACAGCCCTTACACACAGTTTCGGCATGGCTCAAAGCTGACATTAATTAGAATTAGTCAATATGACGCCAGGTATCCAGGTATTTGCAAACAACTATACTTTACTTTTCAAGTCTTTTTTACTTCCACCTCATAGGATGCACATATAAAATGTAGAATGTAAAATACCATATGCTCAGTTGAGAAAGACACCAACAACACTCACTAATGTAAGAGGTAGTATTTATGACAGACAAACTCTTTTGGGGAAAAATATAATCAGATATATAAATATGTATTATTTACACATGATATATACACACATAACATTATAAAAAATGCTATTCAGGAGGCTATAGAGATAGTTCAATCAACTAGACTTCATGCTATGCACGACAGAGGCCCAGGTTCAATCTCTGGTACCACATGACCTTCCACACACAGCCAGGAGCAGCCCCTGAGAACTGATCAAAGAGTAGCTGGGCATGGATCCCCAAAGACATCCATTATGTTTTAAAATTTTCGATTAATTACTTTGACTAGTTAGTGATGGTAGTAAATGAAAGCTTGTAGTAATGAGTGACATGTAGGACCTAAAGGATGATTATGAAAATGTAGAAATTAATCAGAAGAGGGTGATGGGGAAAAGGACTTGTTAAGACATAGAGCAAGCATATGTGAAATCATAGATGTTATTTAACATCATGTTTACAAATCTTCCATCCTTGTCCAAACTCCACTTTTTAAAGATGACAGTTTTCAGTACATTTCAAAAAGAACATCAACCCAGGAAATCTCTTGGTTTCATGACTAAGCTTCCAAAATCCACAACATATGCAAACGTGTAGCTTATAATTTGCAGTGTTTAAGAGAATTTGGGGTGATAAACAAAGCAAAAGACTGAAGAAAAGACCTTCAGGACTTTTCAGAAAATCTTCTAGCTGGGGCAAGTGGGATTGGTGATACATGAGTTAGAGAACAGCAACTTTGAAATAAAGACCAGTAGAAATTTAGAGTTAGAGGAATTTTCGTATATAAGTAAATGGACATGGAGTGTATAATGCTGAGTAAAATGCGTCAGGGAAAGGATGGACACAGAATGATAGTACTCATTTGTGGGATATATATATATATATGTATATATATAATAGTATAAGACTAGTACCCAAGGAGAGTGGAAACAAGGGCCAGGATTGGAAGTCTTCCAAAAGTGGTAGAAGGGGAGGGCAGCTATAACAGAGAAGACACCACTATGCCAAAGATAGTTGGAAATGATCACTCTAAACAAGAACTGAGTGCTGAAAGTAGGTAAAGGGACAAACATGATAATCTCTCAGTCCCTGTATTGCAAACCATAATGCTGAAAAGGGGAGAGAGAGAGAGAGAGAGAGAGAGAGAGAGAGAGAGAGAGAGAGAGAGAGAAGTGCTTGTCATAGAAGTAGGCTGGAAGTGGGAGGAGGGAAACGGGGGACATTGGTGAACGGATGGGTAATAGAACATTGTATGACTGAAACCCAATTATGAACAACTTTATAACTGTGTATGTTGAATCTTTTCTTGAAAAAGGTGGACAGGGTGTAGCATACTGTGTCTTTTATCTGTCATAGTAAAGTTCATAACCTCAAGAGACTGGAAAGAAGAGGCACTGATCCTGGCATTGGGAATGCCAAGAGAATGAACCATTAACACATTTGTTTGCACAGACATAACCCTGAGTAATCAGTGTTCTTAGAGCCTCTGATTCATTTCCTCAGTTCAATCGGAAGTTAGTTATTTATGCTTATCACACGAATGAGAAAATGATGGCTGGCAACAAGATAATGAAGGACTCGCCCAAATGCCTACCAGCAAGACAAGAGACAAGGCCAGACTGTGCTGTCGGAGCTTTAATTGAATCCTCCAACACCCTTCCGACTGTGGCCATGAAATGACTTCATCTTCTTGAGAAAAAACCCTCGAGATATAGCAACTGGTACTCACCTGGATAAAATTTTCAGCATTTGGCACTTGCTTAAAGAGTTGTCCAACACCAGTTGGCTCCAAGCCCGGAACATAGTGGATGGTATCTGGAGGCTCATCTAGGTCGTGGCACAAGAGTTTTGCAACTATTGTGTCTTTTTCGATCACCTCTAGGCCTGTGTACCTGTTTAATTTTTTGAAAATTTAAAAATAATACTGTTTTAATGGCCTTTATAAACGTAATGCTTATCCCATGAGGATTCACTACATTGCAAAATGCTTATTTGTGATGCTCAGATTTATCTTTGGGTCTCATTCTCCTAAAGAGCCGTGAATATAATCTCAGGGCTAGGATGAAAGAGACGTTACTGGGGCCTGCTCGAGGCAATCGACGATTAACAGGATGATGAAATGAAATGAAATGAAAAAGATTTATCTTGAGACACACTATCCTGTTTTGAAACATCTGTTGGGGAACATATTTCAAAAGATTCTATGAATTTCTTAAGATCTTGTTAGTTTATTAGTTTGCTTTTCCAAAACTATCTTGCTTTTCTGGCTTTTGATTTTTGGGCCACACCCAGTGGTGCTCAAGACTTACTCCTGGCTCTGTGCTCAAGGATCACTCCTGGCAGTGATCAGGGAATCAATGATACGGAGCACTCACTGGGGATCAAACTTGGGTCAATGTCATGTAAAGCAAGCCACCTACATGCTGTACTTTCATTCTAGTTTTGAGTGTTTATTTTTGCATCCAACTGGTTAACTGTTTGGAAATGCATCAAGAACTTCATTTCAGAGGAAAGAGACTGAGTGGAAATGAGATCATTCTTTGGAATTATTCCAGTTGCCATAATCTGTGTGGTCTGGCTGAATCCTCAACCATTTTATTATCACAGCAGACTTTCTTCCCCTCTATTTCTTCTTGGATATTTCTGCCCCAAAGATTCACTCATGGGTCTTCATTCTCTAAATCCTATTCACCCTTCGAAGATTAATATATATATTTCATTGTTTAGGAAATTCTGCTGATTACTTCACTCTATATATTCCGTCATTTAACAATCAAAGCACATGACATTTTAACTTGGCTTGTAATTACTTTGCATATTTTAAATTGTTTTATATACGGTAACTTTGTCACCATAACAAGATACAACCTTCTTAAAACAAAAGAGCAGTTGTCTTGTCATCCCCAGAGACTATCAAACTTTTTTAGGTGCACCCAATGCAGTAGGTGTTAGGTTAATTAGCTGTGTCTTGCTGAAATAGGAAGATGAAAAAAGAGGAAGAGGAAGAAGAAGAGAAGTAGAGTAATTAGGAATCAAAACAGACAATATGGGCAATAATAAACAGACTAAATTTAACTTCATTGGATAAGTAAAATAAATAAAGCAAAGGCCCTCCCGTTGATCATCAATTTGCTCCAGCGGGCCCAGTAATGTCTCCATTGGAGACTTTGTTGTTACTGTGTCTGGCATATCGAATACGTCACGGGGAGCTTGCCAGGCTTTGCCGTGCGAGTGAGATACTCTCCGTAGCTTGCCGGGCTCTCCGAGAGGGGTGGAGGAATCGAACTCGGATCTGCCATGTTGGCTGCGTGCAAGGCAAGCGCCCTACCGCTGTGCTATCGCTCCAGCCCATCATTGGATAATTAGCGATAAATTTTAGAAAGCTAAAGTTGAGAAAATGGAGGGAGGAGCAGAGATTTTGAATAATGAGAGATACGTGTTTTAGTGAATGAGTTTCAAACAATAAAATTAGCCACATTGACTAAAATATAACTCATAATTTCCTATCCAAATTTTCTCAATTTTTTATAACTTATATGTACCTAAATCTGACCTGATATTAAGTTTATATCCCCGTAATTGTCATATCTTTCTTTACCCACTTTCTATATGTATGTATATGTGTATGTATAAATTTCAGAGATATTTATGTATTTTAATATGAAATACCTGCATAACATGTATAACATGTATACAATATTACCTTTCTAAATTTACAAAAGTCTTTTTTGTAAATCATCCAGTGGCAAGGATTTTAGAAAAGAGATTGTGAAACTATGATAAATAGCATTTTCATATAATTATTTCACAAATAATCCCATTTACTTTTTATAACCACTAAGTAGAACAAATGCTGTTGCATACCATTTTATAAAAAAATATACTGAATAGCTAAGGAATTAAGCATATAATCTAAGACCACACAGCTACTAATAGGACAAGATTCCAAATCAGACTCCAAAATATAAACTTTATTCCCAGTATATAAATCAATACACGGCGCCAGGGGGCCAGTTGGTGGGTGTGACCCCCGCCTACTGGAATTTGGAGGATCTGGGTGGAGGATGCTCGGCCCAAATCCGAGTTGGCTTGGAGATCTCGGCCCCAGAACCCGCGTGACTTTGTCCCTCTGCCAGTACCTTCATGTGTGCAGAGAGTGGTCTCAGCATGGTGGTGGCTGGTCCTGGAGGTCTTTGGCTGCCAGAGCCCTGGTCGGGGCGGGGAGGAAAGCGCAACCCGCTCCCCTCCAAGGGGCCCCGGCGAGGACAGACAGGCATGGGGGCAGGAGACTGCGCGGCCGAGAATCTTACTATGACATCTTATTATCTCATTCCTACTTTGGACAACCTGGCAGGCTACCGAATGTAGCCTGCCCACATGGCAGAGTCTGGCAAACTCCCCATGGCGTACCCAATATGCCAAATACCAGTAACAATGATGGGTCTCATTCTCCTAGAGAGCCTTGAATATAATCTCAGGGCTAGGATGAAGGAAACATTACTGGGGCCTGCTCAAGGCAATCGACGAATAACAGGATGATTTGTGATTTGTGATAAATCAATACATTTATTTCTTGATAAAGACAATTTGATTTTATTTTTCTGTCCCTTATAACAACAAAAAAAGTATTCTAAGATACACCTAATTCTTTTTTTTTAATAACTTACTTTCAGGCCCAAAAAATCCAGGTTATTTGAACAGGTCATTTGAAGGACCAGAGTATGAAACTAAATAGGAACAATGTGATAATCAAACACATGTCTTCTTGAGTCAATAAATACATCAATACCTCCTCTTGCTATTCTAATCCTGTTCACTGCTTTGCTCACCTAATCAGATACTGATCACAGAAAGGTTTGTTGTCATTAGTGCCATGGATATAGGCAGTCACTGAAATTTTAGCACACTGCTGGTCCTGGTCACAAGCCTTAATGGTGAAGGGCTGAACATGTGCAAACCCAGCTCTCTCCACATCAAGGCGAGCAGCAGTAACCACGATCCCATGCTCTGGAACAAAATAGCACATCCTGTTATAAAATGGCCCTGCCATCATTTTCATATTACATCACAATAGAAGAGATAAAGTGTGAATTGTCCTTCCCCCTTTTATTAGAATTAAGAAATTGACTCAAGGGGCTGGAGCAATAGCACAGCAGGCAGGGTGTTTGCTTTGCATGCTGCCGACCCTGGTTTAAGTTCCAGTATCCCATATGATCCCCTGAGCATCGCCATGGGTAATTCCTGAGTGCAGAGCCAGGAGTAACCCCGTGTATCGCCAGGTGTGACAAAAAAAAACTGACTCAAAAAGTAGACATGGTATATAAGATTTATCAACAAAATGTCCTCAATTATCATATCATGCTAGTTGGTAGCAAAATTAATCTTATTTTGGCGTAGAGCAACAGAAAAGATTTTCTATAAGAAAAGTCCTTTATTTTAGGTTTTGAAGGAGGTGTAGGATAGAAAATGATGGTGCGTAGGAGATGATTCTCAACAGAGAGAAAATCATAAATGAAAATACCTTAATGAGATCATGACTCATTGAATTTTAACCCCCAAATCCATTCAGATACTCATTCTACCAAAACATATGGAGTTTCAAGTATGTGCCAGCAACTGTATATGTTTCACAATGTAGACCCTGCCTTTAGGTTATTTATAGTCTGGACTGGGAAGCAAACCATAAGACAAGTGGTTTAAAAATTAGCTTAAAAATGACAAATTGCTATTGTTTTAAGAAAGAAAAATCTGTGACATGATAAAAAAAAAAGCCTATCGGTCAGATTCTAAAAATCTAAACACAGAGATCTGAAAGCAATGGATTTACTGGGCTTCAGGGTAATGGACAAGGCAGACAAGGAACAGAATAAGATTGGAGACAAAGACAAGGGTCAGAGAAAACAGGACCTTGGGAATGAGGGGACATGCCTAATATCATTCTAAGTGCAAATAAAAGTCCACTGAAGGATTTTACCCAGAAATACAATCCAATATGACTTTTCCATTTATTCTATCTGGTCTATTGATCATTAGATGAGAAGATGGAAACTCAGTTAGGACATCTGTGTCATAATTTGAAGAAGAGAAGACAAAGTCTGTCTAGAATAAGGGTCCCTCAGAAGTATTACCAGCATAGTATAAGAATAACATATGGTAAAATACAATAGAACCTAAGAAATGGTTTACAGACCTAAGTTTATCAAGGGGGGAGATGGGGTAAGGGGAATCAGGAGGGGACCCTGCCATAATATTGGAGGGAAGCATACAGTCTGGGGGAGGGTGCAGTGTTGGAAGTTTTTGTGCATGAAACCCTCTCATCAATTGCGTTGAAAATCACACTGCTTCAAATTTTAAAAATTTAAAAAATGTATACCAGAGATGAGAATTTGAAGGAAGTGATTTATTTGGGAAGGTGGTCCAGGGCATGTGGCATGGAGAAATTGAGATAGAGAAGGGAAGGTTGCCAATCAAAGTACATCATCAAGTATTTGATCACTCTGGCCACAACACTGGGGAACTCTGGAAGCCAGTGGAGAACATGAACTCAAAATTGGTCCATACTAGGGACAAAAATCTGACTTATGTTATTCATATATACCAATTATCTTCTGTCCTTGGTCAAGAACTTATGGGTAGAGGTAGTATTTTTCCCACACTTTAAACCTATAATTTGTGGGGAAGAAGATTGGGTCACATGTCAAACTCCAAACAATACCTCCAGCAAAGATATGCAGGCACAGTTGGTAACATGTTAAGTGGTGAAGGAACACTGTATCTGCGACAGTAACTTAAACCTGCAAATGTGTTCAAAAGGACCAATTTCCTCCTCAAATGAATCCCAGAACTCTCGTGGCATAATTTGATCTACTCCTATTCCCAATTTCCACCTCAGACCCAGCTTGTGGATAAAAGTGACCTTGAAAGTCCAATCAGATTCCTCTTCACAAAAGTTTGAATCTTAATCATATAGATGAGTAATCTAGATGTGAGCAAATGATTTAGAAGGTCCTGTTGAGCAGAGAGCAAAGGCAATCGTGAAGACTCGTAAGTTAGCTCACGAGAGAACAAAGAACTGGGTCTATCAGAGATCTATTCAACAGACATTAATGCACCTATTAAGTACCTACTATGTGCTCTCATAAGGACTTTGAAAATGTAAACAATCTCATAGATAGAAAATGTAGATAATCCCACAGATACCCTTAGTAAACTCAGTCTTAGAGAGGATACTCAATATAAATAAATGATAACATTTAAGAGATACAATATGCTGAGCAATTTTAATTACCTTTGTCAACTGCAAAGTAAACATTCTGTGGATCTAGCTGAAAGGTTAAGTCTCCCAAGTTATCTTCATCAGTTGCCTGGCATATCCCAACTGTATTACCAACTGGAATTTCTTCATTCAGTGTGATGTCCACTTTATTGTGCAGAGTTGAATTTACAGAAGTAATCTTCGAGAGAGAGTTTTCAGTGCTGAATAAACCTGTTTCAAACGAAAAGACAATTAGAGTGGTACTTTCTTTTTTCCCCACGATGGTGGCAGAGGGGTCAGTTGACCAGAGGTAGTAATGTGGAAAGTTAAAAAAGACAACAAAGTGAATTGGCTTACCCACTTACAGAATGCTTGTCTATAGTTTAGATACAATTCTCAGCACATTTCACATTTTATCATCTATTAATAACAGTAGCCTCAGGATATAGGTACCATTTTTGTTCTTTTACAGGTGCAGAAACAGATTTTGAGAAATAGAATCATTTTCAGAAATAAATATCAAGGTACCTGACATCTGACCCCAAGTCTATCTGGTTCCAGACATTGTATGCTTAACCACTGGCTCTTACTCGCTAATTATTAAAACTGATTTCTTAAGATTACTGATCCCCTGAAATGGCTTTATAAACTTTCTGGTGATTATCTTTGCCAAAATTTTTTCTTGAGAAGTAAGAAATACTCCAGTCCATTTAACACTATCATTTTCAGTAATACTATACTTTTAAATGATTTTTATTTTGTTTTATTCTTCCTCTATTCAGAATCTTCATCTTTAGTAACATTTTTCCATAGGACAGAGAAACGTAAAAGTAGTAGGGGATACACCTAGCATGTGTGTACTCTGGGGTCAGACTCTGGCACTGCATGATTAACTGAGAACCATAACCCAAGTGACCCCTTCAGTTCCATAATTATTGTAAGCAGAGCTGTACCAGGGGTGACCAGAGGTGATGTCTAGTCTTTTTTTTTTTAAAAAAAAAAAGAGATAATCGTCTTAATTTGGTGTAGTCATATTTTTTTGGACAAACTTGCAGGCTATCGAATATAGCCTGCCCACAGGGCAGAGTCTGGCAAACTCCCCGTGGCGTACCAAATATGCCAAATACCAGTAACAATGATGGGTCTCATTCTCCTAAAGAGCCTTGAATATAATCTCAGGGCTAGGATGAAAGAGACGTTACTGGGGCCTGCTCAAGGCAATCGACGAATAACAGGATGATGAATGAATGAATGAATATTTTTTTAAATTTGTTTCTGTTTGCTTGACCAGTGATATTGAATCATTGAAGATGCCACTAGATTCTATGCCTTGAAGGATTCTATGTTTTCTTCAATATAACTATGGATTAAGGCTTCACATTGAGGCCTTTAATCTACTTTGAAATGACATTTGTATAAGGGGTGAGATAGGAGTTTTCATTCAGTTATTTACATGTGGCTGACCAGTTCTCCCAGCACCGTTGTTGAAAGAATTTTCCATGCTCACTTCACATTTCCAGGTTCTTTGTCAAAGATTAGCTGACTATATACCTGACAGTCTATCTGTGGGCTCACAGTTCTATTCCATTGATCTGAAGGTATGTCTTTATTCCAGTATTATGCCATCTTGGTTACTTTAAAATATAACTTAAAGTTTGCTTGCTTTTAATTATACTTGCTTTAAAGTATATGTAGGGGGCTGGAGCAATAGCACAGCAGGTAGGGCATTTGCCTTGCACGCAGCCAACCTGGGTTCAATTCCCAGCATCCCATATGGTCTCCTGAGCACCGCCAGGGGCGATTCCTGAGTGCAGAGCCAGGACTAACCCTGTGCATCTCTGGGTGTGACCCAAAAAAGCAAAAATAAATAAATAAATAAAAATAAAGTATAATTTAAAGTTTGGGAAAGAAAAGCCTCCAACATTGTGTTGATTTTTTTTTAAGTATTGTTTTGGCTATTTAGAAATGGAATGTGGGTGGGATAAAATTATCCATAAAAATTTTAACAACATCTGTTCCATGTTTCTAAAAATTAAAACTATGTGTATTTTATAGGGACTGCAACAATCTATATATTATTTTGAGATTGATGGTCATTTTGACAATATTAACCTTGCTGATCCATAAACAGAAAATGCGTTTCCATTTCCTTGTGTCCGTCTTCTAATTCTTGTGTCTTCTAATTCTTCTAATTTTTCTAATTCTTTTTGTAAAAACATAGTTTCATTTGTCTGTCTTCTATCTCTTTAATTAAGCTGATTCTCAGAGAGTTGATTTTTGATTGTGAAAGAAACAATGATTAGAATAAAAAGATAACCCGCAAAATGGGAAAAAATATTTGCTCACTAGTCATCTGATATAGAGTTAATATTCAAAACGCACAGAGCACTTGTAAAACTTAGCAACAACAAAAACAAACACAACCTCATAAAAAATTGTGGGAGAAGAAATGAACCCACAGTTCCTTAAAGAAGATATTCAGATGGCCAATAGGTTTGTGAAATAATATGCTCTTCAGTGTGGTATAGCCAAATATCCAAACCACAGAGTCAACAGAACTGAAATGAAGATTCAAACTTCAACAAGAAGGCTTAAAACTGTTTCTGTTAAGATGGCAGGCTGAGAATGTTGGGGGCGGGGGAATCTGGGAATCCTGGTAGAGGGAAAAAGATACTGGTGCTGGGATTGGTGCTGGCACATATGAATAACTTTGCAAATCATAGTGCATTATTTTAAAATAATTTGTAAAGAAGAAAGTACCAGAGACCAGACCAAAAAATTAAATTAGAGACAATACTAGGCCAAATTCAAGTAAATTAATAATAGAAAAAAATACACTTAACTACTTATCATCCAGGAAACGCAAATCAAAACAGCAATGAGATATGACCTGATGCAAGCAAGATTGGCATACGTCTATCGACTACTTTTAGCATGCTTCTCCCAAGCATGCTAAAAGTAGTCGATAGACCAAACATGATTGCCACTCAAAGCCTCTCTTGCAAAACACAGTACCCAAAAGAAGAGAGAGAGAACAAGGGGGAATACCCTGCCACAGAGGCAGGATGGGACGGGGGGGGGGGGGGGGGATGAGGGTGGGGGGGATGCTGGGACCCATGGGGATGGATGACGGGCACTGGTGGAGGTATGGGGACTTGATCATTGTATAACTGAAACCCAAGCACAAAATTTGTAAGCCTATAACTGTACCTCATGGTTTTTCACTAATAAAAAAAAGAAAAAAAAAGAAAAAAAATAAATAGAGCTGTTATACCAAAAAAAAAAAAAAAGATTGGCATACGTGAAAAGGAACCAAAAAAACTAAACTAAAATAAAATAAACGATGCTGTGGATGTGGGGGGAAAGGAGCCCTCAACCTCTATTGATAGGAATGTCTGCAGTTCAACCTTTTAGAAATGATATGGACACTTCTAAAAATAAATCTAAGCACTGAACTTTCATAGGACTCGGCAATTCCAGTACTTGGAATCTACCCTAAGGGTCCCATAACACTGTTTCCAAAAGACATCTGTGAGATCAAAATGATAGTACAGAGGTTAAGGGGCTTGCGAAAGACCAAGTCTAGTTTAATCCCCAGCATCATCTGTGGTTCCCTGAGCACACCGGGCATGATCTACGAGCACAGAGCCAAGAATAAGTCCTGAGTAATGCTAAGTGTTTCTCAAACAGGAAAATAAGATAAAAAAAATTGTGTGCTCCTATGTCCATTGCAGCTCTATTCACAATAGCCAAAATATGGAAACAATGCAAGTGCTCAGGAGCAGATGACTGGATAAAACATATACAGTGAAATACTACTCAACTGAAGGGAAAAAAGTGAAGTCATGAGATTTTCTGTTATGTGAATGGAACTAAAGGGTAGCTTACTGAGTTAAGTCAATCAGGAGAGGGACAAATATAATAAAACGATCTCTTTCATATGTGGGTTACAAATAAACATGTTAGCACTGTAGCACCGCCCTCTCATTGTTCATCAATTTGCTCGAGCAGGCACCAGTAACATCTCCATTGTGAGACTTGTTGTTACTGCTTTTGGCATATTGAATACACCCCAGGGAGCTTGTCAGGCTCTGCTGTGCGGGCGGCATCCTCTGGGTAGCTTGCCAGGCTCTCCGAGAGGGATGGAGGAATCGAATCCAGATTGGCTGTGAGCAAGGCCGATAGTACCCACTGTACTATCGCTCCAGCCCATAAACATATTAATGGAACAACAAGTGGTCAAAGGCAGTATAATTAGAGTGTTGATCTACAGAACTGAGCTAACCAGGGGGAAGGGAAGATGGGATTTGAGAGAGGTCCTTGGGACATTGGAGGTGGGAAGAAGGCACGCTGGTGGTGGACATGGGATTGGAAAACAAGTATTCATAAGCCTATCATTTACAGTATTGTAATCACAGTATCTCAATGAAAATGGAAAAAATAATTTACAGCAAATTTAAAATGAGAGAGACAAAATGTATTCCATTCTAATAAAAATTTTGCTAATGAACTTTAGATACTATGTTTTTGTATTAAATCCTGTGTATTTTTATTTGTTTATTTATCTATTTTTGCTTTTTGGGTGACACCCGGCAATGCTTAGGGGTTATTCCTGGCTCTGCACTCAGAAATTACTCCTGGCAGTGCTCGGTGGGCATATGGGATGCTGGGAATCAAACCCAGGTAGGCCACGTGCAAGGCAAACGCCCTATCTGCTGTACTATCGCTCCAGCCCCTATTTTTAAGTGATACATATTTTTTCCTTACCTGCAGGTGAGAATAGGGTTCTTGTTGTTGACATTGATGAGGAAAATCTTTAAATTCACAGCAGTAAACAGTCCTCCAGGATCGACCACTTGTTATTAAATGAGAAACTGAAAATGCAGCCAAGAAATGATTGCTAAGACATTGTAGTAACTAACAGGCTTTCACAGAAATAGAATCTACTTGGCTTAACTTCTCAGTTAAAACAATTGTCTCATTTAGTTAAATTATCAGTCAAACTGTGTATTTCAGCAATCAAAAATGGTTGACACTTTATTAAGGAACCAAATTAGTCAAATCCGTTTGCATAACACGAAGAAACTTTGAAAAGTCTATTAATCCCTATCAATAACAAAAAAGACAAAGGGAATTCTTTAACATAAGGTAAAGGTAAAGGTAAAGGCCCTCCCGTTGATCGTCGATTTGCTCGAGCGGGCCCAGTAACGTCTCCATTGGAGACTTTGTTGTTACTGTGTCTGGCATATCCAATACTCTCGGTAGCTTGCCGGGCTCTCCGAGAGGGGCGGAGGAATCGAACTCGGGTCGGCCATGTTGGCCGCTTGTAAGGCGAGCGCCCTACCCGCTGTGCTATCAGAGCAAACAAAACTATAGCTGTAGGTTCTTACCCTTAAACACTGACTTTTCAATGTTAAAAACTGTTAAGGTATAAGAATACCAGAAAATAATTAAGAGAATAGGAAAATCATTGCGATGGTTGGATGACTAAAGGGTTTTTATGTCATCAGAGATGTTTGTGGGTTTGAGCAATGAAAAAGCTTGAAATGGGAAACTTAATGAATCCTCATGGAAAAATGAATGTTTTTTTATCTACAGACTGTGACCTAGAGTGACCAATCCACTAGATCTGTCTGCAACTGTCTTATTTTAGCACTAAAAACCTCATGCACATTCTGGGAAATTTCTCAGTTCCAGGCAAAGATGGACAGTTCACCATTTTCAGGGGAAAAACATTCTATTTTTCATTTGAAAGGAACTGATAATTGAATCCAAAGTTACAGTTTTTCTTCTATTATCAATAAAATTAAACCATCTATGCCACAATTTTCCTCTTATTTAATAACTTTTCCTATAAGAAGATGATAATTTATGCGGTTACTCAATAAAAATGATAGTTAATCCACTATTAAGAGTAAAACCATTTCTTTAGCAATTCTGGGAAATTTTTGTGACAAGAATGAAAGGAATAAGGTACAGACAGCATTCCATAACCCTTTGAAACTTCAAATTCATTTGGTCTACTAGATTCTGCAGAGCTTACTATAGGGAAATAAGGGGAAAAAATGAGTCACATTTTTTGTCAGTATTTAAACAAGCACTTTCATGGTCTCTATATGTCCTTTGAATAAAAAGAACTGATAAGAAACGATGAGGCATTCCAAAATTTCCTTTACTCCTACTTAACGGTCTATTCAGTGACCTAAAAGGCTGAAGTTAAAAAGGAATTAATAAATGGTGTGCTCTGTATGAAATTTTAGTGAAAATCAACTGTAAAAACTTTAACCAAATAATTATTTTTTCTTCAAACAGAACTTCATTTTTTTTTAGGGTCAGCTGCTCTGATTTCAAAGATACTAAGAAAACCATTCATTCTCATTTACCAGCAAAAAAAATGGTTAATTTCTTAGGTTATAATCAATGATATGTACTCCCATTTTTTTAGCAAGTCTTAAGACATACAAATATCTTGAAGTTTGTATAGTATTTTGTACAATGAGGTAGCCAAGGTCCAAAAAAAAAGGTGAAGAATGCAAAACACTGGGCTGCAAAAAGAGTTAAAAATGTGGAATGTATGCCTGGGTGTCATTTGGTGTCAAGGGTCATGGTTTGACCCTTGACACCAAATGATATCACTACACTGCCAGGTGCAGCTCTGGTGTCCCCCAACACTGATGGGGACCCACGCCCAATAATAGAAAGATTGTGATGAGTGTCATACACTAATCCCAGTTATTGTGAGATTGGCCAACATGAGGCAGAGGAATTTGGGAGTCTAGGAATATGAATAAAATGCTGGTGATTTCTACCAAAAATATAAAAAGATAATACAAATTACAGAGGTAGGGCATTTGCCTTGCAAGCCACCAGCCCGGCCGTACTGGGTTCGATTCCTCCGCCCCTCTCGGAGAGCCTGGCAAGCTACTGAGAGTATTTCACCTGCACGGCAAAGCCTGGCAAGCTACCTGTGACATATTCGATATGCCAAACACAGTAACAACAAGTCTCACAATGGAGACATTACTGGTGCCCACTCGAGGAAGAGTCTTCACAAAACAGGGAGGAGTAAGCACATATCATTCTGAATTTTCAATCTGTGCTACTGAAGATGCTAACAATTAGGTTATATCCCATAGTGAACTTTTGAAATTGGGAAGAATTCTCTTGTATGATTCAGGAGCACCATGATTGCAAGGGCTGAAAGATTCATTTCCTTTTCCTGTAAAACACTGTGACGCAGAACACATGACTAATAAGGGAGGTCATAAAATCTATTATAAAAATAAAAGTAAAAATAATAAATTTCTATGCCAATAGCTACCCATTTGGCAGATATTGGGAGGAAATAAAAAGCTTTCCAAGCCACTGTATTATATGAATTCTGTGCCCTGAATACCCAGGGAGAAGTTCCCACCCACTTCCATTGCAGGTTGCAAACAGTATCATTGAAATTATTTTGATGTTTGGTTTTGGATGATGCAGAAAGGGGACAGTACCTAAATCAGCAACTGTAAGACTGTAGTGTAGATGATCATTTCATATTTTAGGCAAAGCCTAAGCATCTTTATTGAAGAGCGCATTAAGGACAGATGGGGGAAATATTCGCCACTGGGGAAATATGAACCAAACTATGGGTATTTCAGGGAATCAAGAGCCCAGAGCAGTATTTTTTACCTTCTAGCTTCACTGTCAAAATCAAAAACTGTTGCTGTAGAAATCGTTCCAACGCTGTCGATTGCAAAGCCAGAGCCCTCCGGGGAAATGAAGTACTATTTATTGGACAGTAAAGAGAAAAAAGATTATATATATATATATTTTTTTTTTACCAACTGGTTCCATAGTGAGATTTCAGTCCTAAAATTTCTTGTGCTCAGGGCTACCCAACTCCTGAGGTCATCCCCGCCTCTGTGGCTGTACCCCCACCTTCACCCCATCCACCTCATTACATGTGAAGACCAGAAAAGAAAATACTACATTTTGTTCTATTAAAAATGTCTCCTCCACCCCGACAAGATGGCCTCAGAAGAAAGGCAAAAGGTTTTTTTTTTTTTTTTTGCTGTTAAAAGTTATATGGTGAAAGGAAAAGAAACATTAGAAAGGTCCATAGTTCAAGTTTGCCTCTGTCATATTTACCAACTACTGGAAGAAGCGAGAGATCACTGGCTGACTGTGCCCTCAAGTCTAGAGAGTTGCCTTTTAGAATGGAACCAAATAACCTTTGGTCTATGTATCTTCCCAAACACAGATAACTCTGGATTCACTGTAAGATCAATAGATGGCTTTAAAGTTATGAATAATGCTACTCATATCATTAGCTAAAAATGTTAGAAGCCAAACTTTTTAGTTAAGTGAAAATGTAAGAAATTAACTATATACCTTCTTTTCTATGTATTCCTTCAACGTGTGTAACTTACCTCTATAGTGAGACGAAAGGTATGAAAATGCGTCAGTCACTCAAAGAAATCCATTACCTCAGGTCTGGGTTCACAAATTATTCCTTCTACAGAAACTCTAATTAATTGCTCTCTTAAACATCGAATTTGCTTCCTAGCAGTGATTATGTCAGTCAACACAACAATAATGATGATGATGATGAAATGACTTGTCAGCCCACTGACATATAGAAATAGATTGAAAATCAGATGTGACCCCTCAACCCATTAAGAAGCCCAACCTGCAGATTCCTCAGAGAATGTGTCTCCAGACAAAACACTGCCTGGCCTACAAATCCTTGAAGGCAAAGTAATCAAGCCTTTAATTACAAGATCTTTCCTGCCTTGCCTCCCCCTTGCACCTCACATAGTATTAAGCGACCTGTGTTCTGCGCTAGACCTTCCCGCAGGGCAGAACAACTCCACCGTTTTAGGCCCTTTGCAATTAATCTCTCTGAGACTTGCCTGCATGCCACACAGATCCTATTTGTTAGGTGTGCACAGACCAGCAAGCCACACGCAGTTTCAGCAGCTGAATACAGCTTTTCAAATCTTACTTGCAAGAGCTTAAAACCTCTGACCGTGCTCCCTTTGGAGACCCATAGACTCAGCCTGTGCTCTCTCCCTTGAGTTTGCACTCAAACCCCTCCTTGTCCTTCAGTAAACCCCTTCCTCCAATAAACTTTATCTGGAAAAAGTCTGTCATTTGTAATTTTGGTTTCTTAAGAACCAAAAAACCCAGTGTCTATAATAAACGGCCGAAATGGTAAGAAATGATTTTTTCTAATCTCTTATTGTGAGTAAAAGAAAATAGTAAGTCCAAATTGGGGGTCATTCAGATAAGTCCTTAACACGTCACCTATCTACCTACAGTTAACCTCTCTCAAAGTAGGATTTTAAATCAAGCAAACGCTAATCAGCACAAGAATTCCTAGTCTTGCATGATAAGATTGCTCTGATGGAAGGTGGCTTTGATGGAAATAATCTTTCTTCTGTTGATAAACTTGTCCCATCCTTTTTCTCACTGAAAAACTCTTCCTTTTTCAGCATGCCCCCTTTGCAGAGACTTTTGACTTGCTGCAATAGCTGCTGCACAATTAATGAAACACTTAATTAACCTAATCAGATCTCTAAATTTATTCTAATGAATCTTGTTCTTCAGCAGTATGTTATCCAAACATTTCTCACTTGTAATATTCCACCCAAAGCTAAAGTTAAATACAAATTCATTGCATTCAGAGAAATACGCTGTTTTGATGAGAACTTAGGGATTATTTTGTTTGTTCAGTGGCGCTAAAGATACACTTGGGGTGGGGGAGTAGTGGCAGGGAGCTGTAGAAAGAAATAACTGAAATACTAGAGCATCTGTTCCTCTCACTTCATGTGTATAGACACAGGCAATATTTTATCAAGTTGTTTTTCTTAGTGTCTCATTGACTTTCATTCATGCTCTCTTCTATTCCTTCTGCAAAGTTCTTCAAGTAGATTATCTTAATTCTCGGAGCACCTGCCACAGGTACCGACAGTATTCCCATGACAGAAATAGGAGCACTGAGTCTTAGAAAATGTAGGTTCTTTGCCCTAGTCTGAGAGCTGAGTTCACTTTCCTTAATACTCAGTTCGCTACCTCGCATCCCTAAGGAAAATAAATAAATTTGATGAAAAAAAGATAGGGTTGTAGTTTCTAGAACCAATATTGAAATGATTTATTAAAGCCAGGGAAAAACTCCATGAAAGAATTAATATCAAGAGTTAATTATACCAAGGGCTACTGACTTAATAATTGAGTAGACCCAGAGATAATTTAATAGAAAAGATTAAATCCAGACAGACTGCAAAGCAACCTGAAAATCATTTGGAGGAATTAGTGACCTTTTAATTTATTGACTTTCTGATGAATCTTGGTGTTCAGATTAATTTAAATTTATACATCCATTTCTGCACGTATAAGTAGGATGGAATTGATTTCTGCTTTTTCCCTGGAACAATGTAAGAGAATATCAGCACTAAAGAACTACAAAATAATCGATCACATGTTTACTTTTAGAGCAAATACAAGAATAATGATTCTGTTTCATGGTGAAGGGCGGAGGATGGCTTGCGGCTACATTACCTAAGAGTGTTCATAAGCACCAGGTCTGGTTATATAAAAATGTATATGATTTTTTTAAAGGCCCCATGTTTATGATTATAGTCACTGAAAATTTGCAGTCTGTGATTCAATTTCAGAATAACATTGCTGTCATCAATTGTTTGGAAACAACATATACTGGGGAAGCTATATTTTCATGGGGGTTAATTTTTCATAAAACAAAATTGTCTTTTCCAAAAGAATGATAACACTGCTATGAGTGACTCCTGCCATTGTTTGGGGGAGGTTCGAAGCTGATGGTTGCTAGGCAGCAGTGAGGGCCATCACTGGGAAAGCTACCTAATTGAAAACTTCCTTGAACAGGAAGGCAGTTCAGGGGATGAGAAATTGACTCTCTGTGGGGTCAGGCAACTTAGATTAATTTTGCCTCAGCTTATCTGTAATAACGGCATCAGCTTGTTAAGAAATCTTAAGGATAGTCCTATTCCCAGGAACTGACAACAGTTTCCAAGGGAGTGTTAATAGTATGGGAATAAGGTCCTTCGGGATGGACTTGTCCTCGAAATGAAGTTCCCTCCATTGTCTGAAAGACTTAGTCAGCAGTATTTGCCCTCAGAAAAGCTTGGGGATTGGAATTGTTAGAGCCCATACTGCAGGCCAGACCCAATGAAGCGCTTGTGCTGCAAGAACTGCAGAACAGGTCCAAGCTGGATTCTTCTGTGTTTGTAGCATCAGTAACAATAAAAACAACTCTGGTGGATGACTACAGCGACTCTGACCCAGAATCTGTGCTCAGTTTTTTTCTGAATTCTTTTGTTTAACCTTAATGGTGATGCCATGAGATTGCAGCTTTTCTCAACTGCCTTACAGGTGAGGATGCACTCACAAAGGTTAAGGAAATGGTTCTTAATGTCCACACATAGCTAGAGAATGGTCAGGCAGGAATCGAGTCCATGGTTCGAACTCCAGAACCATGATGATTTTCTTCCTAGTTAACATAAAAATGGGAAAGTCTTGTGGGAAGGAGAGGGAGAGAAAGAGAGAGAGAGAGAGAGAGAGAGAGAGAGAGAGAGAGAGAGAGAGAGAGAGTCCAATATGTTATAGTTTTAACTGTTTAACTATTGATCTCTTTTGGTTGAGAAATAAAGAATCTAGGTGTAAGAAAACAAAGTGACTGAGCAATTCAGTCTTATGATTTACAGAGGAAATGGGGAGAGAAGGGGAAGGAAAGAAAGAAAAGGAGGGGGGAATAAAAGGTGAGAAAGAATGGGAAGAAAAAAGGGAAAGGAAGCCTAAGATGGAGCCCTGAATAACTTTCAAAATTTGAAAATCTACTGTAGCACTCTCCGCCCATTGTTCATTGATTTGCTCAAGCGGGTGCCAGTAATGTCTCCATTGCGAGACTTGTTTTTACTGTGTTTGGCATATATATATGTATATATATATACATATATATATAATTTCCCTCTATGATTTGTTGACTACTATAAACACAATAATAATAATAACAATAACATAATAACAATAGGATCTATTTATGAAGTGTCTATTAAGTATCAATATAGAGCAATTATTTTACAAATTGAATCAATATTGATGTTGCACATCATTCAAAAGCTTATTAATTGGTAAGCACTTAAGTCACTGGCAACCTGATTGCTATTTCCATCTCACTGTCCTTTAGAAAGGTTAACTAATGGACTCCAGGTCACACAGCTAATACATTAATAGCACTATAGCACTGTCCTCCCGTTGTTCATCTATTTGTTCGATTGGGCACCAGTAAAGTCTCACAACAAATTGTGAAACTTGTTGTTACTGTTTTTGGCATATCATATACGTCATGGGTAGATTGCCAGGCTTTGCCGTGCGGGCAAGATACTCTCAGTAGCTTGCTGGGCTCTCCGAGAGGGGCAGAAGAATCAAACCCAGGTCAGCTGGGCCAGCCATGTGCAAGGCAAACGCCCTACCACTGTGCTATCACTCCAGCCCTTGAAAATCCAACAGAAGACAATTCAGAGAAAAAAAAAGTAGAGAAGGTACGAAAACCAAGAGTTTATTTACTTAGCCTAATATCAATAATAATGTTTATATAATATATACTAATAATAAAGATGATTCTCTTAAAGTGATTATCATTTTAGCTATGCAACACATTTACTTGGGGAGGGGGTTTAAAGATGCTAATGTTCAGAAACCTCTAGGATAATGAATTTAGAATCTCATAAGGTAGAAGCTGGCATCTATAATTTTTTAAAACTGCGTAATTTCCAAGCGCGCTGAGATACACTGATATAGCATAACCTGCTTTTCTCACACATCAATGCAGCAGTCCATGTAGGTCCCCCATTTGTCATAGATTGGAAAAAGGCATTGTCATACATTCTTTATCATGTTCTCATCCAGTGGAACAATATAAGATTCCAATCTTAGTTTCCATAGATGCTCCTGCAGCCCAGTATCCTTGGGTTTTAGCGTTTACCTTACGGGGTCCCCAGGAAGAGATTCTGAGATAAAAAAGAGAGAGAGAGAAAACTGTAAATAATGTGATCTATTAAGTGTTCCAGGAGAATGAGGGTGTAAACTGGGGAGTTGGGGGATTTGGACAGGGAAGAGGAGGCAGACACTTAAACTCAGAAGCTCACAGCAGCACCTTCAGCCTGATCCCACGGACAAGCTCAGTACAGGAGCCTTATGTCTCAGAGTCATTCTCATCCAAGAAGAAATCAAGTTACATAACAAAATCCAGCAGAGTTCATTTTAAAGACCTAATTGTCTATATTAATTATTTTTTGAATGGGACAGCATTCCTTCTGGCAGGTATAAAAGCTCTGTAAGAAATTCTACAAAATACAAGGTTTTGATTGTTTCAAGAAAAGCCACCTTCTATTAGAGAACGGTAAATTGGGTCTTATGAAACAAAACTACTTCACTAATACAGATCTTGAGACTCCAGATAAATTCATTTAATATTCTACCTTGGGGGTCAGAGAGATAATGCAGGGATTTATTTAGGTGCTTATCTTACACATAGTGACAATGACTCCTGCATAGCCCCCGAAGCACTGCTGGGTGTGACCAACATAAAAAGAAGACCTTTGGCCTTGGATGGGAAAAAAATCATATTACTAAGCAATGTGGGAAGAGAAAGTGGGGAAAAAGAGGGTGGGGGGAGAGAAGGTAGGGAATGAAGAAGTGACTGAAGGACAGTGGTGGAAGGGGTCCTGGACAAAGGGTTGCATAACACTGTAACTTTTTTTTTCATGTAGGAAGACTGCTATTTATTTAGCCACTGATTAAGCTGATCGACGTTGGCATGAACTCCACATTACTTTTTTAAAAAATGTTTTTAATTGAATATCCATGAGATAGACCATTACAAAGCTGTTCATAATTGGGTTTCAGTCACACAATGATCCAGCACCCATCCCTCCACCAGTGTACATTTCCCACCACCAATGTCCCATTTTCCTCCCACCATCCCCGACAACACAGACCCCACCCCCCAGCCTCCCTCTATGGGAGGCAGTTTCCTTCTTGCTTTCTCTCTCTCTCCTTTTCCTTTTGTGCATTATGGTTTGCAATACAGGTACTAAGAGGTCATCAGTAACACTGCAATTATACATTAAAACCATAAGCACTAACACTATTTTAATCTGTAGCACTGTAGCACTGTCCTCCCGTTGTTCATCGATTTGTTCTAGCGGACACCAGTAATGTCTCACAATAAACTGTGAGACTTGTTGTTACTGTTTTTGTCATATTGAATACACCATGGGGAGCTTGCCAGGCTTTGCCACGCGACGGGATACTCTCAGTAGCTTGCCAGGCTCTCCAAGAGGGAACTATTCTAATCATGTCATCTAAAATACTTTACTTTAAACAAATAAATAAAAACAAGCCTTGACATCACCATGACAAAGAAAGAGAAAGAAAAAAAAGGGATATAGAAGGAGGGGGGAAAGAAGCTTCTTTATATTGGAATTATACTTTATTCTGCCTCTATTGTTTGATAACTCTGAAAACAGGTTGACTCACTTCAACTCTAAGTATACTCAGAGGATTATATGTCAACTCGAGTTGAAAAAGTGCCAGGATTGATTATTGATGCCTGCAAGCAAATGAGTATTTTGATGTCCGAGGGAAGTTTAGAATGCCTGGCATTTGTTGGTCATTTGTTTTGGAGCCACACCCAGAGGTGCTCCCTACTACGAGAGGGGCCCAGTCAACGGCAAGGTAAGCTGACGGGTTGAGAAAGTGCTTTATGTAATAACATGCCAACAGGTAGAAAGAGGGCAGAACTTATGTTCTAGATAATCATATGAACTTCATTGTATTCAAAAATAGTTGTGATAGTTGTAATAACCCAAGACAGGACGTCACCAGAGAGCGGATCAGCAGGAAGACACAGATATTCGGGAACCCATGACTGAGATCTCCAAGCCCACTCCCATCAGGACTGGACCTCCTCCTCCCAGGTCCCCAGTTTTCCCGTAGCTTAGCAGTCACACCCATGAACTGCCCCCAGCACCATGTAATCTCATCAACGGCCAAGACCCAGAGACTATAAACTAAAGCTCCCTGAAGAAAACACCACAGAATTTCCTGGACATTATATTCTATCTATGACAAGCAATACAAAACAAATGGTCTAGCATTCCCTTCTCAACAGGTTTGAGTGGTTGTGGGACTGGTGTTGAAATATCAAATGTTACCAAAGTAGAGAGAGAGTATGGGGGAAACTGTCTGCCACACAGGCAGGGGAAGGGTTGGAATGGGGTTGGGGGGAATACTGGAATTTTGGTGGTAGAAAATGTGCACTGGTGAAGGGATGGGTGGTTGATGATTGTATAACCGAAGCTCAAACATGAAAGCTTTGTAATTGTATCTCACGGAGAATCAAAATGGGGAGTGGGGGTGGGGGGAGAATAGTAATAAAATAATAAAATAAAATTAACATTCTGTATTTTAAAAATAATGTGGAGTTCATGCCCAATTCAATCAGCTTACTCAATGGCTGAATAAATAGCAGTACTCCTACATTATAAAAAAGTAATTGTAATAAATGGGCTGGAGCAATAATACAGTGGGTAGGGCACTTGCTTTGGGGGCAGTCAACCCAGGTTCAGCGATTCTCAGCACCCTATATGGTCCCATGAGCCCTACCAAGAGCAATACCTGAGCACAGAACCAGGAGTAATCCCTGAGCACTGGGTATGGCCCAAACTAAACTAAATAACTGTTTTAGACAGGTAGCATGCTTGCCTTGCATGCTGGCTCAATACCCAGCACCCTATAAGTTTCCCTGAACTAACCAAGAGTGATTCCTGACAGAAGAGCCAGGAGTAAACCCTGAGAACTGCCAAGTGTGATGGCACCCCCGAGGCCAAAAATAGAAATAGCTTTAATAGAGAAGAAAGTTTATTCTTAGGAAGGTCAAATTGCAGACTCCTGTTAGGGTCGTTAATAAAATCTCTTGTGGACTGATCTGAGACATACTCTAATCTGAGACATACTCTAATGTATTCATAAATTTAAGAAATATTTATGATCAAGTGTTTGTCCTACATGTAGTTTTCCTTTACTGTGTTTTTCTAGGAGAAGGACAAGGTAAGCAAAACATTCTTTACATCTTCATTGACTAAAGTCCAGAGGAGTTCACTAGTTTTAATTGTGAGTCTAGCCCTTAATTCCTCTAGGCCATTTTAATACTAATTCCTGATTCCAGGGTCACATCTGCAGCGATTCTGATTTAGTCTGTAAAAGGATCCTGACATCTGTGTTTTGTTTGAATCCCAGGTGATTCGAGTATTGCCTCAAATATAAAGAACCACAGTAATATTTAGTATGAATTACCATGATATTTCCCAGTTGTCTCAGGAAATGTTTTAGGGATACTTTCAAATGAAGAAATAAATCTTCCTCAAATGTAAGTTGTATTCATAATTTCTTCCTCTGTATCATAAAAATATGTGTCTTCATATGCAAACAGCTGAACATTTTTGTTTAATTGGCCCTTCAATATGGGGTCATCTTTGAGTAAGCTAATCATTGCCAACATGCCCTTTGTCTTGTGTGAATAAGTTACTGATCTTTTTCCACATAGTTACATTTCAAAATTCATATCTTCACAATAGCCCTTATCTATAAAAATACAGAAGGTTTATACTTGCAATTTGTAAGGCAAAAATAAGAGTTTTTTGTTACTGCTTAGTACAACGTGGTTTAGAAATAGCGGCTCCTGGCTAACGTATGTTACAAACTTGCATGCCATCTTGTGGAGGATGGTGCAAGTTGTACAGGGAAAAAGTAAATCATACACAAATGTTTATTAAAAATATGATTGTGGTTTTTCTCCAAACATCTGCCTTTCGTGTGGAGAATTAAAGATTTTTTTCTAAGCAATTAAAGCTTTTCTTAAAATCATTTTGCCAATTACATACTATTTCAAGCAAAATCGCTCTTTAGCTTGAATAACACAGATAATTGCCTCAATTCTCAAATTCATTTGACTAGTATATAAGTCTCAACTAAATGGCATTTCACCACATACCAGAATCAGAAAAAACAAGACCTGTTTGGGTAAAGAAAAGATGCAACTGCAGATGGTACAGCTTCAGAAGAACATCGATTAAACTGTAAGGAATGATGAAATCATGCAATTTGCTGCAACATGGATTGAACTGGACAATATCATGTTAAATGAAGAAGAAAACCAGAAGGCGGATAAACACGGGATGGTATCACTTTTATGTGATATTTATAGTAACTGGATGAGGGAATGTAATGAATTGAAGAGGGGTGTCCAGAGAAGGAAACAGGAAGAGAGTGAGTGGAGGGTGGAGGGAGAGACAGATGAGAAGCAAAAGGAATCAAGGGGCGACATACGCCAATGGGGTTAAAGAGCGACAGGGCGAAATATCCAAACCACGGAGTCAACAACACTGAAATCATGAGACTGAAACTTCAATAACCAAACTTAAAAAAGTGACTGTTGGGGCTGGAGTGATAGCATAGCGGGTAGGGTGTTTGCCTTGCACGCAACCAACCGGGTTCGATTCCCAGCATCCCATATGGTCCCCTTGAGCACCGCCAGGAGTAATTCTTGAGTGCACAGCTAGGAGTAACCTCTAACTGGCCGGGTGTGACCCAAAAAGGGAAAAAAATCGTGACTGTTGAGATGGCAGGCTAGGGAAGAAGGAGCAGGAAAAACCCAACTGTGAATAACTTTGTAAATTATGGAATTTTTAATAAAATAAAACTGGAGGGGGGGTGGGGAAAAAGAAGAGCATTTATACTTCTACCCTACCAAAATCAAATAAAAACAAGTTATTTCTTTTCTTATGTTAATTTTAGAATGAAGTTTTTTAAAAGTTTATTTTTCTAATTGTTACAAAAGCCTATCCTTGTAATGAATTTAGACAATGATTTGTATAGGTGGTGAGTATCCAAGTTATGCAAAGTCAATTTCTGATTAGCTTTTCAAGCACGAAATGCAAAACATTTTTGATTGTTTTGTTTGGTTAAATCTGCAACACAGTTATTGAGTTTGAACAGAATAATCATAGCTGAATCCTCATTTTCTCTTTTGTGAATAATAATACCTACAAAATGACTCCTGGGTTGCCCCTCCTCAACTTTTTGACACTCACCAAGGCAGATTTTTTGTTTTCATTTGATATTTCTTTTTGCAGGAAGGGTTGTGGATCAAGGTAGTGTTCTTGTATTTCGTTTGTTTGCTTCTTTTTATTGAGTCGTTATGAGATTCACAATTGCAAAGCAGTTCATGATTGGGCTTCAGTGATACAATGTTCCAACACCCATCACTCCACCAGCGCATAATTCACAACACCGGTGACCTTAGTTTCTCTTCACCCTCCCTCACAGCCTGCCTTTATAGCAGGCTCTCTGTCTCTTTGTCTCTCCCTCTCCTCCCTCCATCCCTTCCTCCCTCCCTCCTTCCTTCCTTCCCTACCTCCCTCGCTCCCTCCCTCCCTTGATCCCTTCTCTCTCTCTCTCTCTCTCTCTCTCTCTCTCTCTCTCTCTCTCTCCCCCTCCCTCTTTTGGGCATTATGCTTTGTCATACACATACTGACAAATTATCATGTTTGTTCCATGATGTACTTTCAGCACGCAGCTCTAACACAGAGTGATCATTTCCAACTATCATTCCCATAGTGATTCCTTCTCTATCCCAATTGCCTTCTCCCCCAGCACCTGAGGCAGGCTTCCAACAGTGGACCAGTCCCCTTGGCCCATCTTTCTACTGCCTCAAGGTAGTTTTTATTAAACAAAAGTTGCTTAGGAATATGTGAGGAGAGAAAAAGAGGAAATGTGCTCAAGAGAGAACATGGGCTTCTCCAGAGTGGAAATAAGCAAGCAAAGAAGAACATAGAGACAAGCAAGTGAGAAACGTGTTCAAGGGAGAACATGGGCTTGAAGCCACCAAGGGAGGTTTTTAGGAAATTGAGAAGAGAGTTTGCTGCTCCCAACAGGATGATGACTATTATTCTTCCCTCAGCAACAGGTTCTGCATCAACTTCACCAACACACTAAACTTCCTAAGATACCCATTTCACACCATAGTTCTAATAGGTGCAGGTTATCCAGTTTGTTTCTCATCAACAAACACCCTGATATCTTGTATCCCTTCTCTAAATAATTCACTACTCCTTTCTTGAGGCTAGCAAATTCATGCACTCTCAGGAAAGAGAAAACTACACAACCTATAGCCTCTCCCCTCTCCCCACACTCTGCTGCTCACCAGGCTTACTAATTCTCTGAGAAACGTAGAAGCAATCAAAAGAAAAATGTCCACTGGACATTACTTTATTAAAGTTTATGAACCTTTTTAAAATTTCAAACTATTTCCTTTACAGAATGCTTTACAACCTTTCTTGTTTATTTTGCCCCCGCAACATTTGGTGACATCCCATATAAAGAAATATAGTCAATCTTTTTCCTAATTAAATATAAACTCCATGAAGTCAGAAATTATTGTCCGTTTTCTCACCATTATTCTTCCTAGAACACCACTTGGACTCAGTAAATAATCAATATGAAGCAGTAATAGAATAAAAATAAAACCAAGATTTCTACTAATATTTCTTCTAATCTATATGTCCTCTTTTTTCTTTCTTTTTGGGTCACACCCAGTGATGCACAGGGGTTACTCCTGGCTCTGCACTCAGGAATTACTGCTGGCGGTGCTCAGGGGACCATATGGGGTGCTGGGGATCGAACCTGGGTCGGCCGCGTGCAAGGCAAACGCCCTGCCAGCTGTGCTATCTATCATCACTCCAGCCCCTCTATATGTCCTCTTACATCCCACATCCCTCCCTGTTTCTAACATTTCTTATTGTCAAGCTCCCTCCCAATGCTATCTCCTCCAGACTACCCAAAGTCATGATTCCAGCAAGTATTGCTACTATGTCCAACATCCATTTTCTCCTCTATATATCAGCATAAATTATGACATAATCTCTCATCATTCAAATACGAAAGTTTCCCTTAACTCTACATCCTTGAACAATTTCTCTGCTCTGCAGTTTAGAAAACTTCTTTGAAGTTTGTCTCTTGTCATTATCTCCATTACTTTCCCCAGCTTTCAGTTTCTTGAAATATCTCCCAAGCATCATTATCACAACTCCATGGAGCTACTGCACTTATCAAGGTCACCAGAGATCTCCATTGATTAACTCACTTTGAACACCACTATGTTGGGTATAGGTCTGAGTTCTGTCTATTAACATTTTGCCCCCATCAGTGATCAGTCATTTCAGTTCTTATCTATCTCAACAGCTTCACACTTGCTCTATTCTCCTTCTTGAGATAAAGTCCTTCTGGGAGCTTCTTGAATTTCCTGGTTTTTCTTTTACCTTACTCATCCCGCAAACTCATTTTCTCAAGTTTCTTCCTCTTTCTAACTTTCAAATGGTGGGGAATCCATCAAGGCTCAGTTCATGAATTTTTTTTTCTCTTATATCCACACTTACTCTCTGGAAAATCATTTCATCCCAAGTTATAAATACAGTGCCTTAGCAGCTAAAACTAAATTAACGCTCTAGCCTACATGTCTTGGCTGGTCTATGAATATTTTAATCTAGTTACCTGCTCATCTTAGGACCGAGAAGATCAGCTGAAGAACTTCACATCGGAACCCATGGCCTAGAATGGAACGAACAGGGTGAGAGACTGTCTGAGTTCATCATGTCGACCAAGACCATTCATGGTAACTCACAGTTCCAGAAGGCAGAATCTAAACGATGGACATGGGAGTCTCCCGGTGGACGATTCCACAACGAAATAGACCACATCATATTCAATCGACGGTTTTGCCTGACTGATGTCGCTGTTGTCCCAAAATTTCGAACGGGATCGGACCACCGTCTCCTTCGTGCAAAATTCTACTTCACAGAGCGGGGAGAAAGGGCTGCAAAGTTCAAAAAGAGAACTCCCAGAACGACCACCAACTGGGAACTCTTTGGTACTATTGCGGCAACATGGGAAGATGCCATTGTTGACAACATTGACGAGGAATACGATCGACTGGTTCAGCACCTCCATGAATGTGCGAGGAACGCCAAGAGAGAGATAGCCACAAAAAGTCGCCTATCTTCGAAAACTCTTGAGCTAATTCGCCAGCGTGGTTTGGCGCATGCCTCAGGCAACCGCAAGCTAACGTCCGAGCTTGCAAAGCAGTGCAGAGATGCGATCAAGGAAGACCTCAAAGAGAGAAGAGCAGAAGTACTGGTAGATGCGGCAGAAGCCAGGAAAAGTATTCGTAACGCCCGCCTGTCCTTCGCCAACTATAAGACCAAGATGACTGCCCTCCGACGTCCTGATGGATCCATCACATCCTCCAGAACGGCAATGGAGAAGATTATCCATGACTTCTACTCAAATCTCTTCGATAGCCATGTCCACTTGCCGACATACCAAATTCCACAGGATGGGTATGTCGTTCCCAACGTTCTCCCTTCCGAAATCCGACACGCCATTTCGTCAGTAAAGAAGCAAACAGCACCCGGCCCAGACAAGGTCAGACCTGAACACCTGAAGAACCTGCCGTCAGTACTCATCAATACACTGGCTCGGCTCTTCACTCGCTACCTGTCTGAATGCAAGGTTCCATCTCAATGGAAAACCAGCAGGACCGTACTACTGTTCAAGAAGGGAGACATCCATGACATTGGCAACTATCGCCCGATCTGCCTATTGTCTGTCATCTACAAGTTGTTCACTCGAGTCATCCTGAATAGGATTGGCAGAACACTAGATGAAGGACAACCATGTGAGCAAGCAGGGTTCCGCAAAGGATTCAGCACCATCGACCATATCCACACGATAACCAAACTCATTGAGGTTTCTCGGGAGTTCAAGATGCCGCTCTGCTTAACGTTCATTGATTTAAAGAAGGCCTTTGATTCTGTTGAGACGGAAGCGGTCATTGAAGCCCTAGCCAATCAGGGCATACAAGCCCAATACATCAGGATCCTCCGTGAGCTGTATTGCGGATTCACTACCAGGATCTCACCATTCTACAAAGAAGTGATCGTTGATGTCAAGAGAGGGGTGCGGCAGGGTGATACCATTTCACCAAAACTCTTCAGTGCCACCCTCGAGAACATCATGCGACGACTGGAATGGGAAGGAATGGGAGTGAAGATAGATGGTCGGCAACTACACCACCTCCGCTTTGCTGATGACATTGTTTTAATAACACCAAACATCAGCCAAGCGGCACAAATGCTGGCCGACTTTGACCGTGAGTGTGGAAAGGTAGGACTACAGCTGAATCTTACGAAGACAATGTTTATGAGAAATAGCCTTGTTCCTGACGCCCCATTCGCTCTCAATGGAACGACCATCTCCGAATGCAACAGCTATGTGTACCTAGGTCGAGAGGTCAACATGACAAATGACCTGGCACCCGAGCTGCGCAGGAGGAAGAGAGCGGCTTGGAACGCCTTCAAGAACGTCGAAGAAATAGCTAAGAGGACGAAGAACCTCCGGCTCCGGGCACATCTCTTTGATTCCACTGTTCTTCCTGCATTAACATATGCCTCAGAGACCTGGGCCCTACGCAAACAAGATGAGAACGCTATTCAGGTCTCCCAAAGAAGAATAGAAAGAGCTATGCTTGGAATATCACGTTTCACTCAAATGAGAGAACGAATCCGGAGTTCTAACATCCGTCGACGATCAAGGATCAGGGACGCTGTCTCTTTTGCCAAGGTGTCGAAAATCAGATGGGCTGGTCACGTAATGAGATTTAAAGACGACCGTTGGACTAGAGCTGTTACTGATTGGATTCCACGGGATGTCAAGAGACCGCGTGGCCGCCCACCTACCAGATGGTCAGACTTCTTTGTCAAGGTCATGAACGATCGGTTTGAGGCCCTCCATGTTCCCGGAGCGAAGAGATGCCATTGGGCTACACTAGCACGCGACAGGGACAAATGGAGACGTTACTGGCGCCCGCTCGAGCAAATTGACGACTAACGGGAAGTTAAGTGATTAAGTGATTAAGTGACCTGCTC
Organism: Sorex fumeus; assembly: GCF_029834395.1. NCBI lineage: Eukaryota > Metazoa > Chordata > Mammalia > Eulipotyphla > Soricidae > Sorex > Sorex fumeus. The sequence goes on from NW_026606129.1 coordinate 65,167,791, forward strand.
ATCCTAGATGTCTAATTGGCTTCTCGCTCTCATTGAGTCCCAAACCAAACATTTCTTTTCCCTCTCAACTCACTTCTTTTCAACAAGTTGCTCAAACCAAAGTTCTTGCAACTATTTTGACTCTTATCTTCATATTCTGCATTCAGTTTGTCTACAAGTCTGTCACCATGACTTGAAAATAATTTCCATGTTTCAGAGTGAAGGATAATGTCTGAGAAAAAATAGGACTGGTGCATAATGCCATAATGCCATAATGCATATGGTAAGAAGGAACAAGTTTATGGATGTTCACTCTCATTTTTTGTGGGGAAGGGGACTGTTTCAACAGTGCTTGAGAGACCTAAGGGGCCCTTTTGGCCACTCTCATACAACTGGACCAACAAACACTTCAATGCAGGGATGTGGTGTTACTCAGGCCCTGAGCACAGGGGGTTTTCAGGCCCTCCTGATTGTGCTCAGAGAACTCAAAAACCACACCCAGTGGCACTTAGAGATCCATGTAATGTTACAGATCAAATCAGAGTCAACTCTGACAAAAGATGTGCGGTAACCCCTATACTTTCTCTGTGGTCCCTTACTCTCAACTTTTAACTCATCTTTTCTGTATCTTTGAATTTTTTCATAATTATATATATAACAAATATTGACAAAACTTAGTGAATTTTTACCCTTCCAGTTACCTCCATCATAGACCAATGTCCATCATTCTTTTTCATTTGGATTATTGCATCCACCCCCAAATCAGAGGATCCCAAAATTATTTGACCTACCACCATATTTTTTTAGTAAAAAATAATTATTCAGCACCCCTTGAAATCTATTTTCTCTAAGTGAAAAGACAGGAAGGCAACTTTAGTTGTACCTGGGACTACTACTACCACCACCACCACTAACCCCATTGCAGTATCATCCACTTCGAGAAACATCATTCTAAATGGTCTCCCTGCTTCCAGTTTTGCCTCTTTATAATTAGCTTTTTCCCCACACACAAAACCAGTATTATCTTTGGAAAATATAGCTGATATCAGGGCCAGAGACATAGTACAGAAATCAAGTACTTCCCTTCCATCCAATTGATCCCAGCACCACAAATGGTTCCCCAAGAACCACCAGGTTTCATTACTTGGCACAAAGCTAGGAACAGCACTTGCACCCCACTAGATGTGACCCACTCCTTTGATCATTGTATAATTGAAACCCAAGCACAAAATTTGCAAGTCTACAACTGTACCTCATGGTGTCTCACTAATAAAAATTTTTTAAAAATGTAACTAATATTGTTTATTCCCCTATCCAAAACTTCCAAGAAAATTAATTAAAATAAAATCTACAGTACTTAACAATGTTTAAAAGAAACAACATAGGGATTCAGAGGTAGAGTATAAATCTTACAGTACATGTGGACCCCTTGCTTCAAGCCCTGGGCTCCACACATACATTTAAAGAATGTATGTATGTAGTTGCTGGCTACATTGGCAGTTATCTTGCTAACCTTTCATCTCTCACTTTCTTTTCAGTCACCTTGATTTTATAATTTTATAATTTTAAATAACTTTATAATTTTAATAACTTTATAACTTTATAATTTTAAATATGCTAAGTCCAAGTATCTTTGTAGCTATGCTTGTGTCTGCAGAATCTACTATCTGTGACTGTTAAGTGGTACCCAAAGATACAGATGCAATTTCCTTCCTTACTTCATTCGCGTCTCTGAGGGAATCCTCAGAAAGGCCTTACTGGACATAAAAATTCAAAATAACACACACTATCGCTCACTTCTTATTCTTCTCATCACTTCCTTTTCCTTTCCCTACATAAATATTTTCCACACCAATTACTAGCCGATGTGATGGTATTTATTTGTTTTTGTGGTTGGTGTCAATTTTTTCGCACCAGACTCTGAACTCCAGGAATGCATATGGCTTATCCTTTTCTTAATTCAATGTTATCTTTTGATATCTAAAGCAGTAGTTACAAAATTGGCACTCAAAAACTATTCATTCAAAGAATAAATTAGGGTTTCAAAACATTTGTAACTGCTTTGAAGTAAACTCTTTATATGTGAAACTATATTCAATACCAAAACGTATTACCTATCTTCTCTGAAAATGTTTTGTTTTGTGGTCTTTCCCATTGAGTTTAGTTTTTATTTATTAAGCACATCATAGACACCACATTACTTTAAAAAAAGCCAGACAACCCTCATTTTTATGGGACCTACAGTTTTATGATAAAGATTTTTTTCAATTACAAAGCATGATTGGTGTTATAAAAAAAGCAAGGAGAGGGGCCAGAGTGATAGCACAGCGGGTAGGGCATTTGCCTTGCACGCAGCTGACCCGGGTTCAATCCCCAGCATCCCCTCTGTTCCTGCGAGCACTGCCAGGAGTAATTCCTGACTGCAAAGCCAGGAGTAACCCCCTGTGCATCGCCAGGTGTGACACAAAAAGCAAAAAAAGAAAAAAAAAAGGAGAAATAACATTTTTGTCAAATATTCCACTCTAACAGGCTAATTATTTTGAACAATTTCTATTTAAAATTTTATTCAGGTCAAGTTTTCTTACTTGCAACCCAGGAATTTGGCTTCCAAGAGGATGAGATAGATACTATTTATCAACTATATAAAATATACATAAGTGACACAACGACACTTAAAACAGTTAGATACACCATACTTACATGTTGTGTTTTCTACCCATATAGAAGCTTAAAAATAGAGAATGTAGATGCTAGTCAAAGATAACATGACTTTCTCCCTAAAGTGATTATATTAAAAAAAAAATTCATTAAGACCAAAATTGCCAGCTCAAACTGTAAAGCAAAATTTACATATTCAGATTTCTAATTCAATAGCCTCATTTTTTTCTCCACTTTAATGTTTGTTTTACAGCTGAGTTATAAAATAGGAGTATGTAATTAAAATCCTCAGATCTATAATTATAAGCTTTACTGCAGTATAATTGTTGTCTTTTGATGAGTCCATCACTAATTATGCCCCTTAGAATTTCTAAATGTCACTTCACCATAAAAATCCGATCATAGTCAGCCTTCAGTCAATATACATGTAGTACTGTAGCACTGTCCTCCCGTTGTTCATCGATTTGCTCGAGTGGGCCCAGTAACGTCTCCTTCAACTTGTTACTGTGTTTGGTATATTGAATACGTCACAGGTAGCTTGCCAGGCTTTGCCATGGGGGCAAGGTATTCTCGGTAGCTTGCCAGGATCTCTGAGAGGGGCCGAGGAATTGAACTTGGGTCAGCCAGGTCAGCCACATGCAAGACAAACGCCCTACCCCCTGTGCTATCATTCCAGCCCCAATATACTGAATAAAAATAAATAAAAATATTGTTTATTTCTGGTCGGGATGGGAGATGTGTGCCGAAAGTAGATAAAGGACCAAACATGATAACCTCTCAATATCTGTATTGCAAACCATAATGCCCAAAAGTAGAGAGAGAGCATGGGGAATTTTGTAAGTCATGGAGGCAGTGGGAGGGTGGGAAAGGTGGGGTATACTGGGGATATTGGTGGTGGGGAATGTGCACTGGTGGAGGGATGGGTGTTTGATCATTGTGTGATTGTAACCCAAACATGAAAGCTTGTGACTATATCTCGCGGTGAATCAATAAAATTAAAATATATATATATTGTTTATTCCGATATATAATCTGTGGCCTACATTGATTCATTGGACTTATTTTCTCAAAAAGGAAAAAACAATGAAAACATAGAAATAGATTTATATATTTTTTAATAGTGTATTTTTTTCTATCAAAATCTACTGGAATTTTATTTATTGTTACAAGATTTTTTACTACTGGATTATTACTACTGGAATTTTTAAAAATCTTTTCAATAAATTATTAGAATGTTGGTTTATCTGATAACTTCCTTATTCTACTTAAACTGTCCAAATGAAAATATGCATTTATTAATGAAATGACAATGATTAGCAAAACTCTTTATTCAAAGGTTTGTTACTAACTGGGAAAATATGAAATAAAATTTTGCCTTAATATGGAACTATTAAAACTTACTTCATGAAAATATTCCGATATCATCCTAATTTCATCTTTCCTACCTTCGTCCTAACCAATTCTCATTCTTCACTACTATCCTATAATGCTGTCTGTCTATATTTGGGTAAATAAATATGCAGCTACAATTTTTTTAACATACTTAGAGTAACAGTTGTCTCATTGTTGCTCTCTATTTCAATTTTTCCTGTAAATTGATATTTTTCTGGCTTTATATGACATTATTTTTAATTTGTGGATATCTTAACACATATGAAGCCTTGGATCTTGATTAAATTCATGAAAGTTTGAGGGGGGCCCACACCCAGCAATACAAGGCAAGCATCTTACCCACTATACTATCACTCTGGTGCTCTGCAGAAATTTTATTTTTAAACAAAAAAATCTGTTTTGCTTTTTAAAAAATTGGTTTTATTTCCTCAAGATGCTAATATACTGTTCTATGGACACATTGCTTTAAAAGATAACTTTAGGTAATGTTTTATCTAACCATTAAGAAAAGAAACTGCACATTTATTTTTTTATTAAAAAAATTTTTAATAGTGAGACATAATGAGGTACAGTAGTAGACTTACACATTTTTGTGCTTGGGTTTCAATTATACAATGATCAAATGCCCATCCCTCCACCAGTGCCCATTTTCCACCACCACGGATCCCAGTATCCCTCCCACCCCTCATCCCCCCCAACCCACCCTGCCTCTGTGGCAGGGCATTCCCTTTTGTTCTCTCTCTCTCTTATTGGGTGTTGTGGTTTGCAAAAGAGGCAATGGGTGACAATCATGTTTAGTCTATAGTCTACTTTCCTCATGCTTCTCCCATCCTGGGAGGATCCTCCCAACACCTTTATTTGGTGTTCCCCTCTTTATCTGAGCTCCCTTTTTCCCTAGTATGTGTGGTTGGCCTCCAAACCATGGGGCAAAATTCCTGGTACTAACCTTGGCCATTCTTGGGTGTTAGTCTCCCTCCTATTTTGTTACTTTATGAATGCAATCTTTCTATGTCTATCCCTTTCTTTCTGAGTCATTTCACTTAACATGATACTTTCCATGTAGTACCACTTGTATGTAAATTTAGTGACTTCGTCTTTTCTAACAGCTACATAGTACTCCATTGTGTAAATGTACCAAAGTTTCTTTAACTAGTCATCTGTTCGTGGGCATTCAGGTTTCTTCCAGATTCTGGCTATTGTAAAGAATGCTGCAATGAACAAACAAGTGCAGATGTCACTTCGACTATACATTTTTGCCTCTCTGGGATATATTCCCAGGAGTGGTATTGCTGGGTCAAATGGGAGCTCAATTTCTAATTTTTTGAGAATCGTCCATACTGTTTTCCAAAAGCGTTGAACCAGTCGGCATTCTCACCAACAGTGAAGGAGTGTCCCTTTCTCACCACATCCGCGCCAGCATCGTTTGCTTTTGTTCTTGAGGATATGGGCCAGTCTCTGTGGTGTGAAGTGATATCTCATTGTGGTTTTGATCTGCATCTCCCTGATGATTAATGATATGGAGCATTTTCTCATGTGCCTTTTAGCCATTCGAATTTCTTCTTTGTGAAAGTTTCTATTCATTTCATCTCCCCATTTTTTGATGGGGTTGAATGTTTTCTTTTTGTGGAGTTCAACCAGTACTTTGTATATCCTTGAAATTAACCCATTATCAGATGTGTAGTTGGCGAATATCCTTTCCCATTCTGTAGACTGTCTTTGTATTTTGGTCACTGTTTCTTTTGAGGTGCAGAAGCTTCTTAGTTTAAGATAGTCCCATTTGTCTATCTCTGTTTTCACTTGCTTGGCCAGCGGTGTGACATCTTTGAAGACACCATTAGTTTCTATGTCATGGAGGGTTTTGCCAACTTTTTCCTCAATGTACCTTATAGATTCCGGTCTGATGTTGAGGTCTTTAATCCACTTAGATCTTACTTTTGTACATGGAGTTAGGCAGAGATCTGAGCCCATTTTTTTTTGCATATAGCCATCCAGTTTTGCCAGCATAATTTGTTAAAAAGGCTTTCCCTGCTCCACTTCACTTTTCTTGCCTCCTTATCGAAGATTATATGCTCGTATGCTTGGGGGGAGATGTCAGTATATTCAACCCTGTTCCATTGGTCTACAGCTCTGCCATTGTTCAAGTACCATGCTGTTTTAATTATTACTGCCTTGTAGTAGAGTTTGAAGTTAGGGAGGTTGATTCCTCCCATTTTCTTTTTCCCAAGAATTTCTTTAGCTATTCGTGGGGGCTTATTGTTCCATATAAATTTCAGGAGTGTTTGCTCCACTTCTTTGAAGAATGTCATGGGTATCCTAATCGGGATTGCGTTGAATTTATACAGTGCTTTGGGAAGTATTGCCATTTTGACAGTGTTAATTGTCCCGATCCATGAACAGGGGATATTTTTCCATTTCCTCGTATCCTCTTTTATTTCCTGAAGTAGCGTTTTGTAGTTTTCTTTGTACAGGTCTTTTACTTCCTTAGTTAAGGTGATTCCTAGGTACTTGATTTTCTGGGGCATAATTGTAAATGGGATTGTTTTCTTCATGTCACTTTCTTCTCTTTCACTATTTGCATATAGGAAAGCCATGGACTTTTGGGTATTGATTTTATAACCTGCCACCTTACTATATAAGCCTATTGTTTCTAGAAGTTTCTTGGTAGACGTTTTAGGATTCTCTAAGTATAGTATCATATCATCTGCGAATAGTGAGAGCTTGATTTCTTCCTTTCCTACCTGGAGGCCCCTAATATCTTTTTCTTGCCTAATCGCTATTGCAAGTACTTCCAGTACTATATTGAACAGCAGTGGAGAGAGTGGACATCCTAGTCTCATCCCTGATCTTAGAAGGAAGGCTCTCAGTTTTTCCCCATTGAGGACGATGCTTGCTGTAGGCTTGTGGTAGATGGCTTTAACTATATTGAGAAAAGTCCCCTCTATCCCCATTTTGGCTAGGGTTTTCATCATAAATGAGTGCTGGATCTTGTCAAATGCTTTCTCTGCATCTATTGATATGATCATATGATTTTTATCTTTTTTTGTTGATATGGTGGATTATGTTGATTGATTTCCGAGTGTTAAACCAAACTTGCATCCCCAGGATGAATCCTACTTGGTCATGGTGTATAATCTTTTTGATGAGTAGTTGAATTCTATTTGCTAGTATTCTGTTGAGAATCTTCGCATCCGTGTTCATCAGGGATATCGGCCTGTAGTTTTCTTTTCTTGTGGTGCCTTTGTTTCCTTTTGGTATTAGAGAGACATGGGCTTCATAGAAACTGTTTGGGAGAGTTTCCGTTTTTTCAATTTCCTGGAAAAGCTTGAGAAGGACTGGCAGCAGGTCCTCTTTTAATGTTTGGAAAAATTCGCTAGTGAATCCATCTGGACCTGGGCTTTTGTTTTTGGGAAGACTTTTGATTACAGTTTCTATTTCGTTGATGTTAATAGGTCTATTCAGATACTCCAGATCTTCTTGATTCAGCTTTGGGAGATTATAGGAGTCCAGGAATTTGTCCATTTCTTCTAGGGTCTCTTATTTCGTGGCATAGAGACTTTCAAAGTAGTCTCTGATGATCTTTTGGATTTCTTTGGTTTCTGTTGTGATATCCCCCTTCTCATTTCTGATTCGGTTTATTAGGGTTCTCTCTCTCTGTTTCTTTGTTGAGTGTTGCTAGTGGTTTATCTATCTTGTTTATTTTCTCGAAGAACCAGCTCTTGGTTTCATTGATCTTTCGGATTGAGAAACTGCACATTTAGATATTACCTCATATTTATTAGAATAGCTATTGTCAAATAAGTCACGGTCACGATCCTCCCCTTGTTCATTGATTTGCTCAAGCGGGCCCAGTAACGTCTCCATCATGAGACTTGTTGTTACTGTGTTTGCCAGGCTCTGCAGTGTGGGCGAGATACTCTCAGTAGCTTCCTGGGCTCTCCGAGAGGGGCGGAGGAATCGAACTCTGATCAGCCATGTTGGCCGCTTGTAAGGCAAACGCCCTACCACTGTGCTATCGCTCCAGCCCTTGTCAAATAAGAGATACAAGTATTATCAAGGACGTGGGGAAAGGGAAGCTTTTTGCACTGTTTATCCGAATGTATAAAACCCAGCTCCCTGAAGAGAACAGCGCAGAGTCTCCTGCCCCCGTGCCTGTGTTTCCTCACCGGGGCCACTTGGAAGGGAACGGATTGAGTTTCCCTCCCCGCCCCAACCAGGTCTCCGGCAGCCGAAGACCTCCAGAACCAGCCACCACCGTGCTGAGACCACTCTCCGCACACATGAAGATACTGGCACAGGAACAAAGGTATGTGGGTCTCAGGGCTGAGATCTCCAAGCCTACTCGGATCGGGGCTAAGCATCCTCCACCCAGATCCTCCAAATTCCAGTAGGCGGGGGTCGTACCCACCAGCTGGCCCCCTGGCGCCGTGAAATCCCATCAAGAGCCAAGACTCAGAGACTATAAGGGCCAAGACTCCCAGCTCCCGGAAGCGACATCTTATTATCTCATTCCTACTTTGGACAAACTGACAGGCTACCGAATGTAGCCTACCCACACGGCAGAGTCTGGCAAACCCAATATGCCAAATACCAGTAACAATGATGGGTCTCATTCTCCTAACTCTGAAAGAGCCTTGAATATGGCACTTTTTTAAAAAATCTCAGGGCTAGGACGAAGGAGATGTTACTGGGGCCTGCTCGAGGCAATTGATGAGTAGCAGGATGGTCGTGATCGTCATGATGGGAATGTAAATTGTTGCAACTTCTGTAGAAAATAACATACAGATTTATCAAAAATTTAAGACTAGAACTGTCATATGATTCAACAATATTATCTATATTCAAAGGAAACTAAAACAAAATTTCAAAGCAATATCTATACTTCCATGTTTATTGCAATATTATTGGCAATAGACAAAATAAAGAAACAACCTGAGTGTTTATTGGCTAAGGAGTGGGTATAGATGTGGAATATAAATGAAACTGACCATTATTCAGTCATGAAAAAGGAGAAAATTCTGCCATGAGTAGTAACAAGAGTGGATCTTTTTTTTTTTTTTTTTTTAATTTATTTATTGAATCACTGTGGGAAAGGTTACAAAGCTTTCAGGTTTATGTCTCAGTCATGCAAATATCAAACACATTTCCCTTTACCAATACTTATTTTTTACCATGAAGAACCCCAATAAAACCCCACCCCCCACCCCTCCCAGTCCCTGTGAAGCAGATGAATTCTAGTTAACACTCTATCTGCTTTGATTAGATTCATTGTTTCAATAAAAGATTCACCACTATTATTTAGAGTTTACCCCCCCCCCCAAATCAGACATGCTGAAAAAGCATTGTGAAGTGATTTGCTTTCTACGGCTGGGTTCAAGAATTAAATGTTGGTTTTGGATTTCTGCTCTTTTACCTATTGACCCTGGAAGTATTTCTACTGAAAGTCAGATAGTTAAGAAATTGGTTTCTGTGTTCTGGAGTCCTGGCCGTGCTGGAGAGCCGCTCGCGGGGGGCAACCGGTGGCCTCGGTAGGGCGTGAAGGGCGGACCGAAACGCCCCCCTTCCCATGAGGTTTTAGTCGCCCCCACACTCCCGGCTCATACCTGCTGTCCACAAGGCTCCCATGTGGCCGCCATCTTTCTTTCCAAAGAGGAGAGGGCGAATGGGGCAACACCCTTTCCCCTCCGGCAGACTTGATGGCCTGGATCAATGCAGAGTCCGTTCACTTTTCTGCTCCAAGCTGCTGGGTTCTGCATTAAGTCCTTGTGCTTCTGGGGCCGTGGCCGTGCTGGAGAGCCGCTCGCGGGGGGCAACTGGTGACCTCGGTAGGGCGTGAAGGACGGACCAGAACGCCCCCCTTCCCATGAGGTTTTAGTCGCCCCCACACCCCCGGCTCATACCTGCTGTCCACAAGGCTCCCATGTGGCCGCCATCTTTCTTTCCAGAGGGAGGAGGGCGGAAGGGAGCAACACCCTTTCCCCTCTGGGCAGAAATGATTGCCTGGATCAACGCATAGTCCTTTCACTTTTCTGCTCCAAGCTGCTGGGTTCTGCATTAGGTCATTGTGCTTCTGGGGCTGTGGCCGTGCTGGAGAGCCGCTCGTGGGGGCAACTGGTGGCCTCGGTAGGGCGTGAAGGGCGGACCGAAACGCCCCCCTTCCCATGAGGTTTTAGTCGCCCCCACACTCCCGGCTCATACCTGCTGTCCACAAGGCTCCCATGTGGCCGCCATCTTTCTTTCCAGAGAGGAGAGGGCGAATGGGGCAACACCCTTTCCCCTCCGGCAGACTTGATGGCCTGGATCAATGCAGAGTCCGTTCACTTTTCTGCTCCAAGCTGCTGGGTTCTGCATTAAGTCCTTGTGCTTCTGGGGCCGTGGCTGTGCTGGAGAGCCGCTCGTGGGGGGCAACTGGTGACCTCGGTAGGGCGTGAAGGACGGACCAGAACGCCCCCCTTCCCATGAGGTTTTAGTCGCCCCCACACCCCCGGCTCATACCTGCTGTCCACAAGGCTCCCATGTGGCCGCCATCTTTCTTTCCAGAGGGAGGAGGGCGGAAGGGAGCAACACCCTTTCCCCTCTGGGCAGAAATGATTGCCTGGATTAACGCATAGTCCTTTCACTTTTCTGCTCCAAGCTGCTGGGTTCTGCATTAAGCCCTTGTGCTTCTGGGGCTGTGGCCGTGCTGGAGAGCCGCTCGTGGGGGGCAACTGGTGACCTCGGTAGGGCGTGAAGGACGGACCGGAACGCCCCCCTTCCCATGAGGTTTTAGTCGCCCCCACACCCCCGGCTCATACCTGCTGTCCACAAGGCTCCCATGCGGCTGCCATCCTTCTTTCCAGAGAAGAGAGGGCGAATGGGGCAACACCCTTTTCCCCTCTGGGCAGAAATGATGGCCTGGGTTAACGCATCGTCCGTTCACTTTTCTGCTCTAAGCTGCTGGTTTCTGCATTAAGTCCTTGTGTTTCTGGGGCTGTGGCCATGCTCCAAACTTAACTCTGATTTTCAGGGAGAAAGATTGGGTGGTTTACTTCTCATTGATTACTTTGTATATAGAGAGATGTCGCGCGGCCGCGTAAGCGGCCGCGCGGTTTTGAGAAAAAGTCCTCGTTCCCGCATACTCGAGCTGTGTTTGTAGAGGCTTCTGGTCACCAGGGTTCCATCTGGGGGAGGCGGGATGCGGCGCCTACTCCATCTGGAACTTCCCGGTGCTCTCGACTCTTTTTGGAACCTGTTTTTTCTTTTTTCTTTTCCTCCGGGATCCCGCACCCTCCATGTGTTCCTTCTCTTATTCTGAACGTTTCAAAGATGGCCAAGAGTGGATCTTAAAGGCATTATAAGATATAAGGAGACAAATACTATGTAATGTCACTCATATGTGGAAGCCTTATTTTAAGTCAAGCAAATAGAAACAAAACATAGAACATAATTACCCAGGGTTGGGAGGGTAGAGAAAAATAAAGTATTACATAAAAGAATACAAATTTATAGCTATGAAATTTAAAAGTTCAGAGGATCATATGAAAAGCATGGTAACTATGTTTGATAGCACTGGGTGTCTGATTTTTTTTTCCTGGAAAAAAGTTATTTTCACCAAAATTAAAAGGATAAAATAGGTGAGGTGGAGAATGTATTAATTAACCAGATAGGGTAGTTCTTTCATAATATATTTGTGTGTTGTATGATCATGCAACACACACACAAAACACAAAAATCATACATGATGTACAATTTTTTTCAAATATACCACAATAAAGGCTGGAGCGATACCACAGAGGGTAGGATGTTTGCCTTACACGTGGCCAAGCTGGATTCGATTCCTTTGTCCCTCTTGGAGAGCCCAGCAAACTACTGAGGGTATTCCTCTGGCATGGCAGAGCCTGGGAAGCTCCCTGTGGCATATTCGATGTGCCAAAAACAGTAACAAGTCTCACAATGGAGACGTTACTGGTGCCCGCTTGAGCAAATTGATGAACAATGGGAGGACAGTGCTACAGTGCTACCATATAAAAATTTAATTTTGAAAATAAAGAAAAAAAAACTTAGCTCTAGAAAGACAAGCTCTTTCATTTGTTGTTTTTGACAGACAGAGTTATCCATGCTGTCTCGAAGTAGGGTTTTCAGACTAGAAGCGAAGTGGCTTCCAAATATGGTCTACACATAGTCCTTTCACTTTTCTGCTCCAAGCTGCTGGATTCTGCATTAAATCCTTGTGTTTCTGGGGCTGTGGCCGTGCTGGAGAGCCGCTCGTGGTGGGCAACTGGTGGCCTCAGTAGGGCGAGCGGCTCTCCAGCACGGCCACAGCCCCAGAAACACAAGGACTTAATGCAGAACCCAGCAGCTTGGAGCAGAAAAGTGAAAGGACTATGCGTTAATCCAGGCCATCATGTCTGCCCGGAGGGGAAAGGGTGTTGCCCCATTCGCCCTCTTCTCTGGAAAGAAGGATGGCGGCCGCATGGGAGCCTTGTGGACAGCAGGTATGAGCCGGGGGGGGGGGGGGGGGTGTGACTAAAACCTCATGGGAAGGGGGGCGTTCCGGTCCGTCCTTCATGCCCTACCAAGGCCACCAGTTGCCCCCCACTAGCGACTCTCCAGCACGGCCACGACTCCAGAGCACAGAAACCAATTTCTTAACTATCTGACTTTCAGTAGAAATACTTCCAGGGTCAATAAGTAAAATAGCAGAAATCCAAAACCAACATATAATTCTTGAACCCAGCTGTAGAAAGCAAATCACTTCACAATGCTTTTTCAGCATGTCTGATTTGGGGGGGGTGGTAAACTCTAAATAATAGTGGTGAATCTTTTATTGAAACAATGAATCTAATCAAAGCAGATAGAGTGTTAACTAGAATTCATCTGCCCCACAGGGACTGGGAGGGGTGGGGGGTGGGGGTTTATTGGGGTTCTTCATGGTAAAAAATAAGCATTGGTAAAGGGATATGTGTTTGATATTTGCATGACTGAGACCTAAACCTGAAAGCTTTGTAACCTTTCCCACGGTGATTCAATAAATAAATAAAAAAATAAAATTTAAAAAAAAAATATGGTCTACGGAATACTTAAACTTCCCACGCTGACATTTGATAGAATAAATAACAGAGAAAGTCAAAACTATTCCCACCATCTCTGAACCACTATGGCATGTGAGTGGTAATGTCTGGATTTTAAAATAGGTATGGAGTGTGATACGAAGAGCTGGAGAAAAGAATCAGGCAAGCGTCTGAAAGGCCACTTTAGGGAAAGGCTTAAGTCTTCAAGAAATCTCATCATTAGGGTATGAGCATGGAGAAAGATTTTTTATCTGCCGTCGTGTTTTAATCAATCCTTGTTAGCCTCTACACATTGCTGACTCGTCCTTTCTGGACAGTCTCTACTGCAAACTCTCCAGTTTCTCCAGTGTTTGTTTGTTTGTTTGTTTTTAACTGAATCACTGTGAGATGCACAGTTATATCTCGGTTTCAGTCATACAATGTTCCAACACCCAGCCCTCCATCAGTACACATTTCCCACCACCACTGTCCCCAGTTTCCCTCCTGCCACCCCCTCCCAGTCTGCTTCTATGGCAAGCACACTCTGTCCTCTCTCTGTCTCTCTGTCTCTCTCTCTCCTCTCTCTCTGTCTCTCTTTCTGTGTCTCTGTTTCTGCCTCTCTCTGTCTCTGTCTCTCCCCCGCCCCTCCTCCTTTATGGCATTGTGGTTTGCAACACAGATACTGAGAGTGTATCATGTTTGGTGCTTTACCTGCTTTCAGCACCCAGTTCTTATCCAGAGTGACCATTTCCAACTTTCTTTATCATAGAGGTCTTCTCTATCCCAAGTGTTTTCGTGCTTTCTCCCCTTAGCACTTGAAGCAGGCTTCCAACCATGGACCAATCCTCCAGGCTCTTGTTTCTACTGTCCTTAGATATTAGTCTCAGGATATGTTTTTCCACCAACTCTCCAATTTTTGTCTGAAATGCTACACAAGCCTTCCTGGATCAGAGTTAACATGGTATATATATTTCCCAGTCTATTTATAATCTAAAGTTTTGTATTTAAAATATATTTCTCGCGGACGACATACAATCAAGCCTTTTTTGTCTGCCCTGAAAATCTCTCTGAAGCCATACATTTAAATTCACTGTCACTGTCACTGTCCTCCTGTTGTTCATCGATTTGCTCGAGCGGGCCCAGTAACGTCTCTATTGTGAGACTTGTTGTTACTGTGTCTGGCATATCGAATACGTCACGGGGAGCTTGCCAGGCTCTGCCGTGCGGGCGAGATACTCTCGGTAGCTTGCCGGGCTCTCCGAGAGGGGCGGAGGAATCGAACCTGGGCTGACCTGGTCAGCCAAATGCAAGGCTAATGTGCTGTCGCTCCAGCCCACATTTAAACTAATGAATAAAATAGATGATATTTGAAATTGTTTTCTATTTAGGGTATTCATCTTTTTTTCCTCCCTTTTTATTTTAGCTGAATGCTTTATATGATTCCATATTTTTCTCATTTTATCAATTTTACTTTTAAAAAATTTTGCTATTGTATCAGATTTTTTCCAGTATACTGTTATCTGTTTTGTTTTTGAGTCACATCCTGCTGTGCTCAGGGCTTATTCCTAGCTCTGCGCTCAGCGATATTTCCTACATGGGTTGTTAGGGCTTGAACCTGGGTCAGCTGCATGCAAGGCAAGTGTACCCATTGTACTATCTTTTCAGTTCCAACATTTTTAGCTAAGTGTGGCTTCAGTTCGAAATTTGGGACAACAGCGACATCAGTCAGGCAAAACCGTCGATTGAATATGATGTGGTCAAGAGACCTGGGTCCTACGCAAACAAGATGAGAACGCTATTCAGGTCTCCCAAAGAAGAATAGAAAGAGCTATGCTTGGAATATCACGTTTCACTCAAATGAGAGAACGAATCCAGAGTTCTGACATCCGTCGACGATCAAGGATCAGGGACGCTGTCTCTTTTGCCAAGGTGTCGAAAATCAGATGGGCTGGTCATGTAATGAGATTTAAAGACGACCGTTGGACTAGAGCTGTTACTGATTGGATTCCACGGGATGTCAAGAGACCGCGTGGCCGCCCACCTACCAGATGGTCAGACTTCTTCGTCAAGATCATGAACGATCGGTTTGAGGCCCTTCATGTTCCCGGAGCGAAGAGATGCCATTGGGCTACACTAGCACGCGACAGGGACAAATGGAGACGTTACTGGCGCCCGCTCGAGCAAATCGACGACTAACGGGAAGTTAAGTGATTAAGTGATTAAGTAGCTTCAGTGATACTCTGTCACTTTATCATTAATGTATAGCAGAGTAATCCCAATTCCTTCCTTTTGTGGCTAATTTCATTAATTTCACTTATCAATACGGCACAATTTTATAACACTGTCACTCTAGCACTGTCCTCCTGTTGTTCATCGATTTGCTTGAGTGGGCACCAGTAAATCTCCATTGTGAGACTTGTTACTGTTTTTGGCATACCGAATACGCCACAGGGAGCTTCCCAGTCTCTGCCATGTGGGCAGGATATTCTCAGTAGCTTGCTAGGCTCTCAAGAGGGATGGAGGAATCAAACCCGGGTCGGTCGCATGCAGGGCCAGGTAGCATAGTGGGTAGGGCGTTTGCCTTGCACGAAGTCGACTGGATTTGATTTCTCCCCCCGCCCCCCTTGGAAAGTCCTGCAAGCTACCGAGAGTATTCCACCCGCACAGCAAAGCCTGGCAAGCTACCTATGATGTATTTGATATATCAAAAACAGTAACAACAAGTCTCACAACGGAGACGTTACTGGTGCCCACTCAAGCAAATCGATGAACAACGGGAGGGCAGTGCTACAGTGCTACCATCTCTCCAATCCCACTTAGAACACAGTTTTGCATAATGTATTATAATAATATCTTATAATACTTATCTAAAAGCTTTCTTTTATATAAATCAAAATAAATTATTTCATCTTCATTTATTCTCTCATATACTTCATTTTGATAGTCTAAATTTCTGACCTGTATGACTTTCCTTCTTGTTGATAAGCTTCCTCAAGAATTGCCTACAGGACAGGTATGCTTATAATAAATTTCTTCAGTTTTTGTTTTACTGAGAAAGTCTTTTCTTTGACTTTTAAAAATTATTATTACTGGGTATGAATTCTCAGTTGATTGAAATATGCTATTCTCCTGCATCCTCATGTGATTTTTAACAAAAGTCTGCTGTATTTCTTATTATTATTCTTTTATATGTAAGGTGTTCTATTTCCTAGGTCTCTCAAGATTTTTTTTTCTTTGTGTGGTTTTTCTGAACCTTGAACATTTGCCTAGGATGGAGGCTGGAGAAATGGTACAGAAGGGAAGGCATTTCTCTTGCACATGATTGGTCCATATTCTATCCCCAGCATCCCAGATGGCCCCCCAAGCACCACCAGGAGTGATTCCAGAGTGCAGAGCCAGGAGTAACCCTTGAGCACTGTCAGAGGTAGCCTAAAAACTTATACTTATCCAAAAGCTTTCTTTTATATAAATCAAAATAAATGATTTCATCTTCATTTATTCTCTCAGATACTTCATCTTGATAATCTAAATTTCTGACCTGTATGACTTGAAACAAAAAATGATTTGACTAGGAGTGTGTGTGTGTGTGTGCATGTGTGTGTACGTGTGTGTGTGTCCAAAATGATATAAAATGTGGGGTGTTTCTTTCCTTGCAGAGAGAGCCATTATTATCAAAAAATGTTGAGGTTATTTCACGTTGTTTCTTTCTCTCTCAGAGACATGAGGTGATCTTGCTTTCATCTTCACTGAGAATCTAATGGAGTTCCTGGTGGTAAAACTGATGAAGAAGTGGGATCCCTGCCCTTGCATTTTTCCTACCCTCATTCTAGCAATCCATCAAAATTACCACCAACGTCTCTATACACTTTATGGTTCTAATCGTTCTGCTGTTAGATTATGCTATTAGTGTCTGCTATTATGATTATGAACCTCTGGAATAACGTAGATCCCAGTTGTTGGGGAGCTGGATTGCCCTGGTGGACCTCAAAAATTTGATTACTTTGCCAACTTGGCCGACCCAAGTTCAATTCCTCCGCCCCTCTTGGAGAGCCCGGCAAGCTACTGAGAGTATCTCGCCCGCACGGCAGAGCCTGGCAAGCTCCCCGTGACGTATTCGATATGCCAGACACAGTAACAACAAAGTCTCCAATGGAGACGTTACTGGGCCCGCTCGAGCAAATCGACGAACAACGGGAGGGCCTTTACCTTTACCTTTACCTTACAAGGATAAAGGGTCTTCTGTCTACCACTTACAACAGAATACCACTTAAAACAGAATGCCAGATATTTGGAAATAGGTTCAATAACATGGAATACAATACAAAGTCAGTCCTAGAACTTAGATATCTGTATATGGATGAAATCCAATTTCATTCCATTAATAACTATTAATTCACCATTATTATCACCTTTCATCATTATAACAACCCGTATTTTCACATTACGTCAGTATCAGAGAGGTAGCTAGCAAAAATTTCAGACTTTGTGGCCTATTAACAAGTACAACATTGGAGCTGGAGAGATAGCACAGCAGGTAGGGCACTTGCATGCAACTGACGACCCGAGTTCAATTCCCAGCATCCCACATGGTTCCCTGAGCACTGCCAGGAGTAACCCCTGTGCCTTGTCAGGTGTGACCCAAAAAGCAAAAAAAAAAAAAAAAAAAAAAAAAAAGACAAAAAAAAAAACAAGTACAACATAAAATCTTAACAATCTACATTTCATTAAAATGTATTGCAGTAAAAACATCTAGTTAAACCAACTACTTTTGAAAAACACTCAGGGCATTTTTTAATATGTTGTTTACTGTGAAATCCGAGGAAGTATGTAGACATAAATTTGCAAAATTATTTAAAGCACAAAATCTTTGTCTTTTTTCAAGGCATATTTGTTGGAATTTGGACTCTGTATAATAGACTTTGTTGGTATGACAAGGAATCCTTAGACTTTAAAAAATACTTGAGTTTAAAGTTCAGTTCCACTACTTATTCTTTAGTCAAATCTCTTGATCCTATTAATTCAGCGTACCTCATCTATAAATAAAAAACACAATACACCTATTAATCCTTTAGTTAATATCATACTAGTTAACTGCATCTATTTTAGGATTTAGCACAGAAAGTCAGTGATATCAGTATATGCCTGTCACATGATAAAACACTGTTATTGACATCATTATTATTACCGTCAGACATTAGACTCCAAAAGAGTGGTAATCTCATTCCTAGATTAGTGTTTCTGTGAGTCAATGTTAAGGCTCTAATAAATAAAAGTTGTTGCCCAGTCATAAATAGTTGAAGAACACATCTGGTGTGACCTACTGTGTCAGAGGATGTGTGTAGGAGTGTATCTAAAAGTTTCCACAGCTTATGTCAACACTGAAATGTCATTCCACGTTTGGTATAGTTGCAAAGAACATAGAATGAGCCTTCCAAATATGGTCTAGAAACCAATTCTGTTCAAAGAAAAGTATAGGGCCAGCGCCTTAAGTGTTTAATCTGTGCGAGCAAGCATTAGAGAGTCTTTCATTTGAAATGAATTACTTGCATTAATTGGCTGCTAAGTCATTGTTATTGCATGTTAGACTCACAAGCAAACCCTAATGGACTGTGCTATGTTTTCTACCCGAAAATGTCAACATGGTGGGTGAGCTGCCAGGAAAAACACCAAGGAAGCAATTGAGATATGATATTGGATTCCTGTGCTCTCACAGTTGCTCAGTGCTGGGCTCAATACTATAATCTTGAACATGTTGATTGGAGCAATATGCATGATTAGGTAGGTTAATTGTATGTTTCAGAGGAAGCTGTGACCTTTCTAGCGCCAGCCTGGATGTGGCATGGTGCTATTGGGAAGAAGATGAGACAAATGTGTGTGGGAGTCGTGACATCAGTGTTCCCATGTGCAATTACTCAAGTGTAATCAATACCTTTAAAAACCATGTGGACGGTACCTCAGATATTAGTGGCCACCTCTTATTTAAAGAGATTTTTCTAAAAATCACGTTGCCCCGAGCAAGGATTTAGTATCATTGCCACTAAATCAAGAATTAGAAAATTCTAATTTTCAGCCAATTTGGGAAAACAATACAATATTATCAATTAAAAATATGATATTCTTATCTACAATCGACTCACTAAAATTACAACAGCTTAATAAGGCTATAATCATGTCATGTTGCATCAAAACCTGAGATAATAATAAAAATATTCTCATTTGCATTTTAAAATATATAAAATATTTAAAATATATAAAAATGTATTACCATGCTGAGACCACTCTCCGCACACATGAAGGTACTGGCAGAGGGACAAAGTCACGCGGGTTCCGGGGCCGAGATCTCCAAGCCTACTCGGATTTGGGCCGAGCATCCTCCACCCAGATCCTCCAAATTCCAGTCACACCAACTGGCCCCCTGGCGCCGTGTAATCCCATCAACGGCTAAGACTCAAAGACTATAAAAACCAGCTCCCAGAACCGCGTGGCTGCATTCGCAGCCATGCGACACCTTATTATGACATCTTATTATCTCACTCCTACTTTGGACAAACTGGCAGGTTACCAAATGTAGCCTGCCCACATGGCAGAGTCTGGCAAACTCCCCGTGGCGTACCCAATATGCCAAATACCAGTAACAATGACGGGTCTCATTCTCCTAAAGAGCCTTGAATATAATCTCAGGGCTAGGATGAAGGAGACGTTACTGGGGCCTGCTCGAGGCAATCGACGAATAACAGGATGATTTGTGATTTGTGATATTTGTAAAAGTACTTTAATTTTTATCATAATGTTAGAGAATGTGGGAGAAGAGAGAGAAGATACATTTTTCTCTACTTTATATTGGAACAGAAAAAGAAGAAATGCTAAATGACTTGCTCAAGTTAGTACTTTTACCTAAATATCTTAGTACGAAGCATATAGTCTGGTCTCATTCCATGGCATCTATAATTGGAACACACTTTTCTGAAAACAAGTGCATTCTGAGCATTATAACAGCTTTGGATAAGATCTAGCATTTGAAATACAAATTAATTCTTCCAGAAAACTTTATTGCTTTATGAAAGCAAGTATGGCCTACACACCTGAGTGAAATAAAATATTTTGGCATAATTTGCCAAAAGTTACCTAAGGAATACATTCAGCCTGCATCCAAAGAATAAAAAAGCACAAGAGAGAGAAAAACTATGCAGACAACTTAGTTTTCAATCATTTTTACCTGAAATATCCCAATAATTGAAGAAAGCTCTCTTTGGAAACTGAATTGAGGGTATAATTCTTTTTTGTTTTGTTTTGTTTTGTTTTTTGCTTTTTTTGTTTTTTGGGATCACACCTGGCGATGCACAGGAGTTACTCCTGGCTCTGCACTCAGGAATTACTCCTGGCTCAGGGGACCATATGGGATGCTGGGAATCAAACCCAGGTCGGCTGTGTGCAAGGCAAATGCCCTACCTGCTGTGCTATCACTCCAGCCCCGAGGGCATAATTGACCTGGTCATTTCCATTGCTCTATATGTGAATGAAGTCGCACATAAGAACACTGGACACTCATAATATCTGCCCTGAACTATAAATTACCTCCAAAACAGCATCCTCCGGATCTTTGGCCACTGTTCTATAAATGATTGTGCCTAGCACAGTATCTTCCTGGATGTAAATCTCAGTAGCTGAAAGAAAATATAAAATAGATTTGTTTGAACGAACATCACTATTATAAGTACCAAAGCATCTCATACAATTCTAGACTTAGATTTATGTAAGACAGGCACTTTACTTGTTCAACACTATGTTCTTGTGGTGTGATCCCATTATCAGTAATAATCACTGTATCACTGTCATCCCGTTGATTTGCTCGAGCTGGTGCCAGTAACGTCTCCATTCGTCCCAGCCCTGATATTTTAGCAACCTCTCCTTACACGCCTTTTCCAATGCTGCTGTATTGAAGGCTCTTTCAAGCTCGGGGGAACGAGATCTATTATTGTTACTGGTTTCGGCATGCAGGCAGGCATACTCTCGGTAGCTTGCCAGGAACTCTGAGGTATGTATATATATATATCTATATATACATATATACATATATTTCCCTCTATGATTTGTTGATTACTATAAACACAATAACAATAATAATAACACTAATATAATAGCAATAGGATCTATTTATGGAGTGTCTATTAAGTATCAATATAGAGCAAATATTTTACAAATTGAAACAATATTGATGTTGAACATCATTCAAAAGCTTATTAATTGGTAAGCACTTAAGTCACTGGCAACCAGATTGCTATTTCCATCTCACTGTCCTTTAGAAAGGTTAACTAATGGACTCCAGGTCACACAGCTAATACATTAATAGCACTATAGCACTGTCCTCCCGTTGTTCATCTATTTGTTCGATTGGGCACCAGTAAAGTCTCACAACAAATTGTGAAACTTGTTGTTACTGTTTTTGGCATATCAAATATGTCACGGGTAGATTGCCAGGCTTTGCCATGTGGGCAAGATACACTCAGTACCTTGCCAGGCTCTCTGAGAGGAGCAGAGGAATCGAACCCGGGTCGGCCATGTGCAAGGCAAATGCCCTACCCACTGTGCTATATTGTCTGATTATTTTATTAGTGTTTATTTCTTATGTTGTTACTTCTATCAATTTTTTAAGTAGTGGGGACAAGACTTGGAGAGATGGCTCAAAGGATTGGAGCACGTGTTCTCATGTGGGAGTTCCAGGTTCAAACCCTGCACCATAAGATTTCCCTGAGCATAGTACCTGGAGTAACACCATAAACCCTTGAGCCCCTAAACATGACACATAAAACTCTCTCTGACACCACTAGGTGTGGGGCAAAAACAAATAAAATAAGGAGCACAAACTTGACATGCACTGGTTAAGCCACTCTTTCAGGGTCAGTTACACTGAAGCAGTGGAAGTTCTCTCTGCTTTGTCCTTCCTCCACAAGGAGCTTAGGTTTATCAGGTTACACCCATCACAGTGCTCCCGAGGCACTTCTATTCCACTGTGTTTATCTGTAAACATTCTTCTCTATGCTCTCCTCCCCAACCAGTTAATCAGCTTTCCCCCTAATCAGACTCTCTTAATTTGTAAGGTTAGATTCCTCAGAAATCTAATTTGAAATATTGCCTTTCTCCTCTCCTTATGCCTTATGAACAGTTTACTTTAAAGCAATGCCCTTTTTGTATGGATCCAGGAAGACCGTTAACATTATGCTTTGTAACTTAAGATTTGATTGGCTTTGAATATTATTCACTCCCGGGCATCTGCTTTCTCGACTTAAGCCTCAGTTGCCCTTAGTTCCTAACACCCCAAAAGCAGGGTCCCAAGGAGGGACTGAATGGACCTAGGGCAAGCGGTGAGCTACCCTGGCATCGAAATGGGCCAGGTCAAAGTGCCACGATTCTTAACTATAATTTAAGAATTTGATCATAGACAAATGCTGTCATGATCCAAAAGTAACATCAAGACTAGGATCCTACTAGGGGTGGGAAAGACTATCTGGCCTGAGCACTGTAGTCTGAGATCAAGATGGCCCTAGGAGAACAATTCTATAAGTTTAAGATCTTCCTTACTGTATCCATACAAAATGATTTATATTATATATTCTTATATGCTTGTTGGACAAGGAGAGGAGAGACACACCCATGGGATTCTGCTCTAGGGTGGGTCATCCTGCTGAGAGAGGATCTGTCCTAGCCCTGAGGCTAAGAATTCTACCCCTATTTATTGTGACCGCACCTATCTGTAATTGTTCCCCCAATCCCTCATGGAGAGAGATATAATGAGACTATAGAATGGGCAAAGGGTGGCAGAGGAAGAGAAGAGAGACTGGTGTGGATGGAGAGGGGATTGGAATAAACTGCTACCAAGACCAACCAGTCTGGCCCTCGTTCCTTCCTTTGCCTGCCCATCGCCATCGACCTCCCTGGGGTGGGGGAAGAAGGGCGAGACTATCGAATGCGGGTGGCGGGAGAGATAGAGCCACCGCCACTGTGTGCTGTGCCCCTTCTTGAGTTTACACAGAAAGCAACGGAATCCAAGACCAATTTGGACTCTTATAAGGACACTTAACCATGCTGTCCCACAAACAAAGGCTTCTGGGGAGTTTGCAAGCAACCTGGCACTTGGCTCACTGTTTTAGAAGTCAAAAGAGCATAATTTGACCCTGAATCTTCCCTTGAAGGATTCATCATCTTATTTGGTAAGAGATTGGAAAGACTGATATTTATTCATCATATACTTGTCTGGTACTATAGTTGGCAACTATTAACACACTATCTCAGGTAAGCTTCACCGAGAATGGATTAGTAATTCAATTTAACCAAGAAACTGATGCTTGGACAAAATTAGTAATGCTCCCCAGTTAGTGATGATTTCATTGTCTAACTCCCAATAGTTTGTGTTTTCAGATGAAATCATGGAGGGACCAAGGTTATGGTTCAGAGGTCAATACCGTACCTAGCTTATGAAGGCCACAGGTTTGATCCTTGTCATTACCCAGTACCACCAACTAACAATCAAATGATGTGAACTTTATCGCCAAGTATGCAAACACTGCAACAGAGGCACCATGATCAAGTACGCAAGGACTACAAACAAGTGTGTAACCCCTAGAAATATCCATAACAACAATGACAACAAAGAGAAGGAATAGGAAAGAAATAATATAACAATTCTACTAAAAAAGTTAAGAGAATATAGACTGTGCCCATAGTACTATTTGATTAGACACAAAAGAAACAGAGAAAGAATGAGACACAAGAAAAAGAGATTCATACCTAGTGAAATCTAATAGAAAAAAATTACATGATTACTGCCCTTATGAGCCTTCTAACTTAATTATATAGATACATGTAGGATACATGTTATATAGATACATGTAGGATATAGGATGGTTTTTCCTTTGTAGTGCCTTGCTACAGGGTTTATTGGGTTACTCCCAACACAATGCTCCCATTCCCTTGTGTTTATTTGTAATGTCTTTCTTTGTGCTCTGTTGTCTTGTAAATATTGTTTCTCTCTTCTCCTTAAGTCCTTTGCATAGTTAATTCAGAGCAATGTTTTTTGCACGGACACAAGAAGACAGTAAATGCTATGCTTTCTTAATTTGGGAGTTGATTGACTCTGAATGATATTGACCTCCCAGATATCTGTTCTCCCAACCTAATCAGTTGCCCTTACTTCCTAGCACCTCCAGGGCAGGGTCACGACAAGGGACTGGATGGACCCAGGGTGAGTGGTGAGTTATGTGCTACCCTGGCATTGAAATGGGCCTGGCCAAAGTGCCATAATGCTTAACTATAAGTTAAGAGCTTGGTCATGAACAAATGTTGTCATGATTCAAAGAGCAATAACTAGATTCGTACCCTGCTAGGGTTAGGAATGATGAATCTGGCCTGAGCACTGTAGTCTGAGTCCATGGTGAGATGTTCCCGAGAGAGCCACCCTACAAGCTCAACGTATCTCTTACAAATAATAAATACCAATAAAAAATAAAAAATATTAAGAAGTAGAATTAAGATGTTAAACAGAATATTAATAAAGTTATTGGACTAAGAAGAGGACCAGCCGCTAGGTAGAGTTTCCGCCCTTGAGCGAGATGGGTGGTCAGGAAGGCCTTTCATATGTTGATTTTGCTACCTGACTGGGTGTAGCATCTATCCCCCAGTGCAAGGGAGTTGGAGAGATGAGAGGGCTGGAGAGAGATGAGAGAGAGAGAGAGCAGGGCAGCGAGATGGAGCATGGTGGGATTAGTAAGGGGGACAGTGGGAGAAGAATGCACGGGAAGAATGAAGAGCAAGCATGTGGAGAGAGATCAGGCTGCGAGATGGAGCACGCAGGGATGAGCAGGAGAGACAGGAGGAGACAGGAATGAGGGGCAGCCTGAGACTAGAATGGGGGCTGAGAGAAACTGGAACAGGCATGTGGAGAGAATGGAATAAGCAGCAACCGACCAACCAATCGGCGTGGCTCTCGTTTCCTCCTTTGTCTGCCCCTCGGCACAGGCTTCCGGGGAGCAGCCCGAGACCTCCCAACCCAGGAGGCGACGGGAGAGGCTAGGGGAGGACCGGCAGAGCCTTCCCTAGCTGCCCGGAGGATATACAGGTACACTATTAGTTAATTAATCCCACAAATATAGGAATGATTTTCATACACAATTATAAAAAAGAATAAAATAAGTCTTAATACTGAGCATGTTACTTTACCTTTCTGAGTCTATAAAATATAAATTCTATATTTATAAAATATAAATACAAGTAAGTCTCTCCCCTCAGCGGTTGCATTAAATAGGTTCATTTATCTGAAGCCCTTTAGACTTCCTGCTACAGGTGTCTAGTCAAGAGAAGCCAGTAATCACTAGCTCTGTTATTTGTAGCACTCTTAAATCATTTAAGCATACGAGCACACAGGGCATCAGAGTCTGTCCACTGGATCCTTTCTCCCCCAACAAAAGAGATCTGCACCTTGGTCTTCCTGAGCAAGCGAACCAATGAAGATGGGTGGCTCATTCACATCTGCAATCTGGATTTCAATGGTCTGGGATGCTGTAGCCCCTTGGTCATCTTTGGCATAGAGAACCAGGGAATAGAGTGACACTGTCTCATAGTCCAGCTTGGGTTCTCCAGTGGTGTATAACTGTTTTTAAAGATAAAAAGAAAAAAAATACAAGTAAATGACAAGTTTTAGATGAATAGAACCAGAAAAGTTTAAATTTACCATTTTCAATCTGAATAAACACCTTTTAAGACATAAAAAGCTGGTATTCAAAATGTGTAAGTCAGGTGATATGGTTTACTTTTAAAATCTCCATGAGTAGAGACATCATGTATTTTACATCAAATAGGTCCCCTTCAACCTTCCCACCTTTCTATGTTATTCTTCCTAATAACTGGGTTGGAGCGATAGCACAGCGTTAGGGCATTTGCCTTGCACGCAGCCAACATGGCGGACCCGAGTTCGATTCCTCCGCCCCTCTCGGAGAGCCCGGCAAGCTACCGAGAGTATTCGATATGCCAGACACAGTAACAACAAAGTCTCCAATGGAGACGTTACTGGGCCCGCTCGAGCAAATCGATGATCAACGGGAGGGCCTTTAAAAAACTGTGTACTGAGTCCCTCTTCCAACTATGATCTGTCAGAATTATCATAAATACTTTACAAATATCTTCTGTCCTTGCTATTGCAAGTGAGTACTACTATTGACTTTATAGATTTATACAGTACTATTTTACTATTTTTACAGGAAGAGCCTGGCAAGCTACCTGTGGCCTATTCGATATGCCAAAAACAGTAACAATGAATGGTCCTTATTCCCCTGACCCTGAAGGAGCCCCCAATATGTCATCGGGCTACAGCGACGAATGGAGATGTTACTGGGCCCGCGTGAGCAAATCGATGAGCAACAGGGTGGTAGTGATAATGATAGTGATTTTACAGATACAGAAATTGAAGGCTGTACAGATTTGACAATGATCAAGTTATCAATGATCAAGTTATCAGCTTGAAATACAAAGGCTCTGGATTCCATCTGATTTCACACTCAGAAACCTAAACTGCTAGCACTGAAAAAATGAAAGAAAAGGAAGCATACAAGTCTCTTCCGTTCCTCTCCAACCAGACTCCTCACACCACCATATATGTTTCCCCTTGGTTTAATGCTGGGTTTTGAACGGCTTTCTTTAAGAATCCTCAACTGTCGAATCTTAAGATAACTGGACACAAGCTCTATCTCTAATATGAAGTGTCTCCAAACTTTGACTAAGACCTTTTAGGTAACCAACTTGCATATCTTTACCCTGACATAGAGCCTGGAATGTTCTTTTCCTTTCCAGCCCTAGCTTGATGCAGGCAATTTAGAAAAAGTTCATTCCAAGGCTTCAACATTGAAATAGTAACAATAAACTAAAATTTTATTGGATAATGAAACTAACTGGAAAGGCTGAATACATGTTTTTGGATATACATCATACCTTGAACTCCTTGTCTACAATAATGATCCTAAAATAATAATATTAGCTCACATGTACTTATCATGTACCAACTGCACTGTCCTCCCATTGTTCACCGATTTGCTCGAGTGGGCATCAGTAACGTCTCCATTGTGAGACTTCTTGTTACTGTGTTTGGCATATTGAATACGTCACAGGGAGCTTGCCTGGCTCTGCCGTGTGGGCGGGATACTCTCAGTAGCCAAACTCTCTGAGTGAAAGGAGCTAGGAAGGCTAGGAAGGAGTTAATTAACTTGCAAAATTGCTTTCTGTAAACGGTTCAGCAGCCTTGAGATGCAAAATTGGATTGAACCCAGTAGATGTGTAAGGTATGAGTTAGACATAACTATTTAAAGATAGATAGAGTGTTTTGACCATTCTGGAAACTGAAACTATGTGACCGGGTCAAGGTGTTTGAGTCGAGATACTGCAAGAAAAACCGTAAGGAACCTAGCAAAGCATGTATGTGAAAAATATGTGTGAAAAATATGTGGTCTTTGTTCTCAAACTGTATAAAAGATGACCTGTTTCTGAGTTCAGAGCTCTCAGACTCTGCCCGCTCTTGGGTATGTTGCAGAGCCCCAGCATGCTGGCTTGAACAAAATCCCACTTGAATTCCTGCAGGAACGTTGTCTGTCTGGTCTCTCCGTGCCTCCCAGGGCTAGGGAACTCCTGTCCCCAACATGAGAGGGACGGAGGAACTGAACCCGGGTAGGCCTCATGCAAGGCAAATGCCCTACCGACTGTGCTATCCCTCCAGCTGCACATGATTAAAATTATATATTTAATTCTGAAAAAAAGTGTGACTGGTTAAATGCCTATTTTGCAAATAAATTTAGCAGGCTTACAGAGACCAGAAGGAAGGAACAGAGAGTAGGATAAAATTTCAGGCTTTGATACCAGAGTCCAACCCTTCAATTCCACAAATTGCCTACCAACATGTCTGCCTTTCCAAGTAATAGATTCACTGAGTCTCAGAACAATGGCTAATAAGGCCACCCTGCCAACCTCTGCTCACAAGAATAACTTTCACTGAGTTCTTTCGATGTGGCAGGTGCTGCTTTCCATTTTCAAAACCTCATTAAAACATCAAAATAAATCTGTGAAGTAAATACTACTATAATCCCTTTTTTTCCTAAATGACGAAACTGCAATTGAGATTATATAAAACAACTAGCAGAGTCTTGCTGCCAGAGACAGAATCAGAACCTGACCCCTGCTCATCTGTCCCAGGATCTTTTATTGGACCAATACTATAACAGTATATAAATCTGAGTATTTTCCTCCCATGAACATGAACTATCAGCAATACATTATATTTGACAGATTTCCACTACCAAACACAACACAGGTATTACACTTTATCTTTCTGGCTCATGAGGTAAGTAATATTATCAACCCCGAGGAAAATCATGAAAATGAGGTACAACTGTAGAAACCTAAATAACACAGCTAGGCAGTGACAAGGCTGAGGTTTAAAGTCAGGATTCCTTGACTGTAAACCTTTCCTTTGCATCACACCCAGAGGCTTTCTGATAAGATAAGGTAATGTTATGGTCTGCTTTAAACAAGCAGAGGATTTTCAACTGCAATTAAGCCCCGCATTGTTCTCAGTGATTTCCTAACCAAAAGGCACCCAAGGTCCAGGCTGGCCCTACCAGCTGTGGGCCCCTTAAGTAGCAGCAAGTACATCCTTCTTGTTCCCTACCTCTTTAAAGTAGCACAAGGCTCTTAAGCAATTGAATTTTTTAAGATGCAAATGGTGTTCTTCATCCCGGAAGAAGACAGGAAGAAGGTTAAGTCCCCCTCTGGTTGACTGCTTCCATCCATCCAGGGAACAGATGCACTTGCACATGCAAATGCTCACTTGAAATCTTTTTGCCATCCTGCCTGTGCAATCCCATTTATGATGCTCAGTGACAGGTAGCAATTTGAAAATTACATAACTGGAGCACACCTTGTCTCATTTTCCTTGATTCATCTGTATAATCGGTTCACTGTAAGCTCTGGTTTTGACTGTTTGGGTTATTTATTTATTTGACAGTCTACCCAATCACCTGTCCTAAACTCAGTCTTTTACAAAATAAACAAACATATATCCTGCAAAGCCAGAAGTTTTCAAAAAGAATGATAATATGCTTAACCCCAAATGGAAAAGTGTATGGCTTATCATACTGCAAGATTGTAGAAAAAGATAATAACTCATTTGGTTTTGCCTTTCTGCAGATTTATTACAATGATGTGAAAATGTTTCATATTTGAGCTATTTCCAAAATTATCTAAAGCAGCAGTATGATAGTTTTGATAATATGGCTTTTTTTAATAGTTTGCTATTATCTGTAATTTTATTAGAGCAGTGACAAATATTAAAGTATAACTATATTTATAATAGCAGCACCATCATGTGCTAAATTAAGCTGGCACTCTATTTTATAGGCCCTCCTTTCCAACCTCAGTGACATTGTATTAGTAGTGGTAGTAGTATCATCATTGTAATCTATTTTTACATAAGAAAGAAAACAAAAATTCAGAAAAACCAAGTAACTTTCTCAAGATCATATTGAGAAGAGTGAAGCTATATGTCAGACCTCCTCAACTGTGCTCAGAACAGCTGATTCACTATATTATACGCACACATGAATGCATGCACGCGCACACACACACACACACACACACACACACAGAAACAGTGGATCTAACAACTGAATACCATTTACTCCATTTTGCTCTGTAGACAAGTGAAAAAAACTGTAACTTATTCAAAGAGGGAAAGAAACTAACACTGCATAGAAACTTAAGTATGGCAAACTGTAGAGGAAACTCCAGTTGAAGCTTCTGTGTTGGGAGGTAAATAAAATCAGGTTTTCCAAGTATGGAGAGTTCTCAGTGAACTTAGAATTGAGTTGTCATATGACCCAGTAATTTCATTGTTGAGCATCTAATCCCATTCATTTGAAAGGATATATGCACACCAATATTCATTGGTGCACTTAGTATAATAGCTAAGATATGGAATCATCCTTGGTATCCAAAAACAGATGAAGGGATTATGAGAGTATAATATATGTGTGTGTGTGTGTATATATATATATATATATATATATATATACATATGTATATATACAATGGGCTACTATGCAGCTGCAAAGAACAATGAAATCATGCAATTTGCTCCAATCTTGTTCAAACCAGATGTTATCATGTTGAGTGAAGTAAGAGAAAAGAAGAAGGACAAACACAGGATGATCTCACTTATTTCTGTATATAGAATAACAGGAAAAGGAAATGAAGTAAAGGGGGGATGCCTATATCAGCCTTGACCCAGAGTATAAAAGGGAGAAGGACAAAACAAGAAAGAAATCAAGGGAGAAAGGTAGAAGATGAGAAGTAATGGGGAAACAGGGAAACAGTTTCAGTCAGGGACCTTGGTTATTATGGTGATATGGAAAAGTGGTATAGTTATATCCAAGCACAGACACAATACCAAAAATATGAGATCTAAACTACAAATCACTGAACTTTGAAAATGTGCCTGATAAGGTGGCAGGCAGGTGGAGACAGGGGGGGTAAGATGGAGAAAAATTGACACTAGTCATGAAATTGGTGTCAAAATATTGTATGCCTTATATTCAACTATCAATAATTTTATAAATTGTGTTTCTTTAATTAAACAAAAAAAAAAGTTTTGAATCAGGTTTTCCAAACCAAGGAGACACCGTACCCAAGAAACTGCTTGCTGGGAGATAAGGTTTGAAATACTCAGCCCCTTCAGAATATGATTCCACATCCTCTCCTCGACTCAGTGGCCAATTCCTCCTTGATACTCTCTACCAGTCGTACTGATGCAGGCATTCCCTCCTTTTAAAAAAGTTGGATTGTGGGGCTGGAGCGAGACAGCACATCACATAGGGCATTTGCCTTTCATGTGGCTGACCCAGGTTTGATTCCTAGTATCCCATATGGTTCCCCAAGTCTCCGAGCATCACCAGGAGTAATTCCTGAGTGCATGAGCCAGGAATAACCCTTGCGCAGTGCATCGCCAGGTGTGACCCAAAAAGAAAAAAAAAAGTTGAATTGTATCACTGCACTTTTATGAAACACATATATTAGTACATATTTTACTAATTAAAAGAATTTTGAAGAAGATTTTTATTTTTATGACAGAAGATGAAGTTGAGAGGAAGAAATAGCATTTGGCATTGGTTTGGAGGCAGTTGTTATAGTGATGGTGACTGAGATGAGCATCCAGAATTATTTCACCAACCTGCTATATATAAGCTGAATATGAAGGACATCATTTCTGTTTTTTATTACATGGCAATGATATTTGAGACTTTATGTGTTATTTGGTATGTGGGAGATTTGGGGGACTCAGAATACCCACAAAGTTTTTCATATATGTTAATTGTAACTTTTTTTTTGAATGACACCATTTTGACTTAGCAAAGGAACACTCTACTTTTGGATATCAAAGGAAAATCTACTTGGTTTTTATGAAATGCTGTCTTTTTAGGCTATTATTGATATTCTTTCTCTGTGTTCTTTCCTATGATATCTTGAAAGGATGTAAATTCCCTGACACAGTCTTTCCCATGCTTCTTGGTTCGGATTTCTCCAGCATACAATTATTCCTTGTGCTAAGCCAAACTCTTTCTAGCCTAGAGCATCTTTGAACTAACATAGCGGCATCATGATAGTACTGACTGACCCCTGGCTGATGAATGCCACTAAAATGTTCTAAGTACTAGATTTACTTATTATTGTCATCTAGAAAGCTGTTATTCTTATCCCCATTTTATATACATGACAAAAATTAGAACACAGAGGTCAAGTAACTTATGTAAAATAGTCAGGGTTTGAACCCAGGCAATGTTTCTCCATCATCCCTGCTACTACACATTCTTTAAATGCCCCTCATAAGTCATAAATGGTTGTTGTGATTATTTGTCCAACCTGTGAGTTTTGGGATTTCTTCCTTTTTTTTTTTACATGTGCCCCAAGTATAAAATAGCTCTGATCACCAACACGGGCATCAAGTTAGGATGAATGAAGGACCATCTTCTTTGCCTCTAACTGATAAAAGAGCAATGCTACAATGGGGTGTAACTTTGTTCACTGTCAGGGGTATTTAGAATTTTATTTTTAAATCAGAAACCAGTTCATCGTTCTCTCTCTTATGTGGAAACTGCACATTTCCCCAAAGCACAGACACCAACCGGGGCTTCATAGTCAAATTGGTCCCCCTTGTTCTCATGGATAATATAGAAGGGGCCCGTGTAAACAGTGCACCTGATTTTTAAAAAACTCTGAGTTTAGGAAACAAAATCATTCTAACTGAGCAGTCATTGTCACTGTCACTGTCCTCCTATTGTTCATCAATTTGCTCCAGCGGGCCCAGTAACATCTCCATTGTGACAATTATTACTGTGTTTGGCATATCAAATATGTCACAGGTAACTTGCCAGACTTTGCCATGCGGGCGAGATATTCTCGGTAGCTTGCTGGGCTCTCCGAGAGGGGTGGAGGAATTGAACTCGGCCATATTGGCCACTTGCAAGGCAAACGCCCTGCTCGTTGTGTTATATCTCCAGCCCAACTGAGCAGTAAGCTTGACTAAATTTTTCCCAAGAAAAAGAAATAAGCTATATTACATCATATATCACTTGTTATGCCGTTGATCATCGATTTGCTCGAGCAGTCTCCAGTAATGCCTCCATTCGCCCCTGTCATGTCCTAGTGTGGCCTAATGGCATCTGTTTGCTGCAGGAACATGAAGAGCCTCAAAACGTTTGCTCAGGGTTTTGATGAAGAATTCTGACCACCTCATAGGTGGGCAGTCACACGTACTTTTGACATCCTGTGGAATCCAGTCGGTAACAGCTCCAGTCCAGAGGTCATCTCTAAATCGCATTATGTGTCTGGTCCATCTGATTTTCGACACCTTGGCAAGTGTCCCTAATTCTTGATAGTCGACTGAGGTCGGAACTCCAGATTCCTTCTCTGACTTGAGCGAAGCGTGATACTCCAAGCATAGCTCTTTCGATTCCTCTTTGGGATACCTGAATAGCGTTCTCATCCTGTTTTCATAGGGCCCAGGTCTCTGAGGCATATGTTAGTGCAGGAAGAATGGTGGAGTTGAAGAGATGTGCCTGGAGCCGGAGGTTCTTTGTCCTCTTAACAACTTCTTTGACACTCTTGAAGGCATTCCACACCACTCTCTTCCTCCTGCACAGTTCAGGTGCCAGGTCATTTGTAATGTTGAGTTCTCAACCTAGGTGCACATAACTGCTGCATTCGGAGATGTTCATTCCATTGAGATTAAATGAAACATCAGGAACGAACTAGTCCATTTCTCATGAAACTATATTATATCATATACTTAATAGTAAATAGAACTTTCTATGCTACAGGTCACTCCTGACAGGGCCCTGGAGCACCTGGGATGCGAGAGATCAAACCTGGGTTGGCCACATGCAAGAAAAGAACCCTACCCACTCCAGTCAGAACTTCCTAATATGATTCTCAAGTCCTGAAATTCTTTCTCTCCTTTACCACTCAATCCCCACAACACACACACAAACACACAATCTCCCTCTCAAGTCTGATCCCTCACTCTGTCCTTTAGCTCCTTTCAGTGATGTTATCTCCTAAACCACCCTTCATCTTACCACAGGGATTTCATAACTAGCTATATCTTTTGTCTGAGGAAGTCCCATTTCCCTCTCATCACTTTAATTCTTATTTATTCTGAAGAATATCATGTAACTTTTTCTTCAGGAAAGCTGATTAAGTCAAATGTCTCTTTAAATATTCTCTTAGACCCAGGGCCTTTCAGGGAAGAGAGGAGATGCTAATTTTACTTTAGAATATCTATGGTAGAAGTGATACTGTTTGTCTCCAAATATACTTACTTCTCACTGATGTGAGGATTTACGAGACAGCAC
The DNA here is from genome assembly GCF_029834395.1 of Sorex fumeus. Classification (NCBI taxonomy): domain Eukaryota; kingdom Metazoa; phylum Chordata; class Mammalia; order Eulipotyphla; family Soricidae; genus Sorex; species Sorex fumeus. Next base: position 65,201,785 of record NW_026606129.1, read on the forward strand.
AAAGGGATGGACAACAGGATTCATGTTAATGATGACAGGATCTCCAATCAGGGAAGCATGAGGTGAGACAGACACAGTAACTATGGCAACCAATGTGTGAATGGAGGCATTTTCCAGAAGGAAGTCAGGTTTTTCAATGACAAAATTGGGAAAAGCTAGAACACCTTAGAGCAAACAAAAGATGTTTATTTTAAATATTTGGCATTGCTTTCTTATCAATTTTGTATTTTAAAACCAGAACAGAAATAGCATAATACATAGTTACTTTCTCAATAAGGTTTAAAGTCTGTTAGAGTTCCCTTGGTGGGTTCATCAAAAACAGTAAAACATCTGAGAACTTACTGTACTTTCAAGCTAACAGTTTAGGCTGCTAGAATTTCAGAGACAGCAGAGTCCAAGGTTCTTGCATGAGAGACTGTGATGGTTAATTTTCTGTGTCATTTTGACTAGGTGCCCAATCTTTAGCCAAATATGTGGATGTGTCTGTGCCTATGTATTTAAATGAGATTGAGATTTAGTTCAGTGAAAATTGCTATGAACCAAATGGTGCCCCCTCCTTCTTATATTGAAGCTAATCTCCATGGTGACTATTTCTGGAAATAGTATCTTTAGAAAGTAATTAAGGCTAAATGAGGCTTTTAAGTTAAGGCCCTAACATGGTGGGACTGTTTCATTCTTTAGATAAAAGTAAAGAAAAAGAAAAAAGACACCTCTCTCTCCCTCTCCCTTTTATTCCCATATTCACTCCGTCCATCTTCTCTTTCTCTTATGAGACTTCTGAGGACACAGCAAGGTCATGAAAAGACACTGAGCAGAACTGAGATGTTTGCATCCTCATTCATACTTGTAGTGTCTGAAACTAAAAATAAACGAAAACTCTGATTGTACCTCCCAGTCTATAGCACTGTGCCCAAACTAAGACAAAAAACTTTATTGTTGACGAAACAATAAGGATCACCAAGTTCTCCCTGAGTTCCAGTGCTCCTGAAGCCCCTTGGGGACTGCACAGTGGGGCCCCAGTAGACACTGTGCATCTACACAGCTCGCATCACAGTTGGGAAACCCTGATTGAAATTTTATTTTGGGTTTGGTTTTTACTTCTGGTCAGGTTCACTCCTGGGTCTGCATTAAGAAATCAGTTCTAGTGGTGCTTATGGGATGCCAGGAATCCAACTCCATCAGCTGCATACAAAGCCAGTCAGTGCCTTACCCATTTAACTATCTCTCTGGCTCCAAAATCAAAACTGTTTTCATATGAGCCATCAGCTAACCTGATACTTTGTTCTTGAAGCAAAAAGTCTTATATATGTATGTTATAAAATAGCTTTATATTATATTTATATTTTTGTATGCATACTTTAGTGTATGGAAAACGAACTGCTTCTGAAGAAAGACACTATCTCAATCACTACATAAATGTCCTTGAAAGGTGAGCCTAGAACTTCTGCAGCCAATGTCTCCTCATGAGACATGTGAAAATGCAAAGTAGTAAAAAAGAGAAAGAAAAAGAAACCAAAACTGTCCTGGATGAGCTGATCTCTAGTCTTCTTCTTCTTTCTTCTTCTTTCTTCTTTCTTCTTCTTTTGTCTTCTTCTTCTTCTTCTTCTTCTTCTTCTTCTTCTTCTTCTTCTTCTTCTCCTTCACCTTCTCCTTCTTTTACTCCTCCTCCTTCTTCTCCTCCTCCTTCTCCTTCTTCTTCCTTCTTCTTCCTTCTTTCTTCTTCTTCCTTCTTTCTTTTTCTTTCTCATCATTTTCCTCCTCTTCCACTTCTTCCTCTTCCTCTCCTTCGTCTTTCTCTTCCTCTTCTTCCTCTTTCCCTTCCCCTCAATCTTCCCTTTCCCTTTCTCCTTATCCTCCTCCTCTTTCTTTCCCTTCTTCTTCCCCTTCTCCTCCTTCTCTTCTTCCTTTACCTTCCTTTTATCCTTCTCCTTCTCTTTCCCATTATCTTTCCCTTCCCCTTCGCTTTCCCCTTCCCCTCTTCCTCCTCCTTCTCCTCTTCCTCCACCTCTCCATCCTCTTCTTCCTCTCCTCCTTCTCTTCCTTTGCCTCCTTTTCCTCCTCTTCTTTCTTTCTTTCTTTCTTGCTTTCTTTCTCCTTCATGTTTAGAAATGTGTAGCAGGTGTTATATCCCACCCTAACTTCCTTCATACTCATCTCTGTGTTCAGAAAATTCCTGAGATCATGAACGATCCTCAGTTTGGTCGGTATACAGGGCAGCCAGAATCCCAGGGAGTTTATGTGCCTGGAAACTGCCCCCGTCCACAAATAAATAGATATCTGAAGATTAAGCACCTCAACCTCCTGTGTGTCAGTGTAGAAAACCCAGCTCAGGACATGCTCCTGCCCTAGTGCCAAGCTCCCCCAGAAGAATCCAGCTCTATTTAGTGCCCTTGATCCTAACAGGCTTGACAGCACCCCCTTTCCTAACTGCTCTCCAACTGTTAGTCTCATTTTCCTATTCTTCCTATGCTTCTGGGGTTGGCCGCACAAATAAATTCACTTGAATCTTGGCTTTCACTTCCAGAAGAATCCAAATAGTGATATAGAACATAACTACTCTTTTGGAGTCTACAATAAAATAAAAAGAGCATAGCTGTGGCCACTCACATTCAGAGCAACTTCTCAGGAAATTCAGGCAACTGCATATCGTCAGTACTAAACTCTCTGGAGATACAATCCCTGCTTGCTTCTCTGGTCTGACCTCACTTCTGTACTTACCTCATCATATTCTAGTGCAGTTATCCTAACTTTTTTATTGCTCTAGCCAAGAAGGTCACAAATTTATTTAAACTGTCACTTCCTTTTAAAAAAAAATCAATTAGTAACATTCCATCTCCTCTGAAATCTGTCTTTTTAAAGTGAACAAACAGAAGAAAAACAAACCTGCAATAACACAACAGGCTACTACTATCTCCTAGATCCTTCTACCAGGAGGCTACAGACTGGCAATGGGAGGAGAGAGGGTATTATATTGCCCACTATAAAAATCTAAAGGTGATTGGACAGTTATATATTGCATCTAAAATATGTTTTACTTTCAAAAATTCTACCCGTCCTCTGCTGCCCCTTATATATAACTTTTGCCAAAAGCTCCCTGACCTGCCCAGATTAGATTAGATTCTCCTTCTCAGAGTGCCCCGTCTCCTCCCGGAACACTTGACCTGTCACATCATATCATAATGACTGTCATCTGTGTAACTCCCCAGGAAACCATAAACACTAACTGCAAGGAGTGTGTTTATGTTGAATACTAAGTAAAAGCACTGAGAATGTGTTTCTGAATAACTAATAAATCATTTTAATGATATTTATAGAGCCATTTAATGACCATGCATTCATTCATGTGGGTTTTTTTTTCTTTGATTCCTCTCAAAAACTCTGGGGTGATGGGGTACTAACTTGCTGGATTCCAGTCACGTATACTTTTTTGGTAGAATGGACCTTCCCAAGCAATGCTTAAGGAGCCAGGACTCACTTCTGGTGATACTTGACCCAGCTGTGCGGGTCTGAAGTTTCATCAGTCAGGCTCAACAGTGTAGGAGCCACCAGGAACACACTGGAAAATGCACCAAGGGACCATGTGATGCCAGGGACTCAACTCCTAGGGTCTCTGCATACTAGACATGCGTTTTAGCCTTTGAGATAACTGCTAGGCCCAAATCACTTTTCTGAGGTATCACAGTTTGATGTATTGAAGTCATTATTTTATAGTTGCAGAGCTAATACACAAATACTTCCACTTGTTTCAAGATCTTCCATTATTCTACTGTCCTTCACCTGCAGCCCCCAGTACCACCTCAGTTCCCAATTCTATTGATAATGATTTGCTTTCATTTGGTTGTCTACTCCCTTTCTTTATGTTATATAAGCACGATCATCGGGTCTTTATCTTCTACTTTCTGAATTTTTTCACTTAGCATGGTATTTCCGTTTCTCAACCAAGGTGCAGCAAACTGCAAACTTTGCTCTTTTCTCATAGCTGAATAGTATTCCACTGTGTAATGAAAAAAAAAAAAGGCTTTGTGATTTGTAGGGAAGTTCAAGATAGAAAGGAAAAACGCAAAACTTTTCAGAACTTCCCGTTCTGAGAAGACCACACCCAACTATGGACAGCAATTCTAAGAAGCAAGGAGAGAAAACACATCTGAAATGGACTTTTGAATCAAGTCCACCTTGATTCGAGTCTGAATTCTGCCCTTTGCTTATCATATGTCCACTTGGGTAAGCAACACATCTTCTCAGGTGACAGAAGTCAGATACTGCTTGATAAGAAAATTCTGTAGGGAGTAGATCATAGTATTTACGAGGTAAGTGATTTGGATTACTGGCCATCATTTTATTGATTTTTTTCTTTCACTCTCATAGGAAACGTAGGATTTCCTGTTACATCAATTCACTTTGTTTTATTAGACATGAAGCACAAAGTGTGGGTAAAAATAATCCTCTGAATGACATTATGACATCATTTCATACAACTTCTGTCTAGCCCTGCAGAGTCAGGAAATTACTCAGTGTTGGAAGTCACAGAGCATTAGAGACAAAAGCCATTATACACCCTACTGAGCTGGCCTACGTTGACTCTCTTTTTCTTTCCTTCATTTCCTCTTTTTCATTCTCTTTCCCATTATCTCATCTAAACTTTTTATTTATGGTGAAGATTTCTGGTAAGGCGGATTAATGCTAAATTTAAAATTCGGGGGGGAAAATCAAAGATTAAAACAATGCCCTGAATTCTGCTTCTCCATTCTCACAAAGAAAAACCGTTACTGTTTAGCTCATCAGTTACTGAGTGCTAAACCAAGCCAGCTTTGGTTACAAATTTTTTTTTGCAATGGACAACAAAACATAAAGACTTTTTCTATGGCCAATCACTAAAGAGAAAATGAGTGTGCTTCTAAAATATGATGATTAGGAGGCCAGGGCTATAATAAAGCAGGTAGGGTGTTTACCTTGCACACAGACAACCAGGCTTCAATCCCCAGCATCCTATATGGTGCCCCGAGCAACCCCAGGAGTAATTCCTAAGTGCAGAGCCAAGAGGAAGCCCTGAGCATTGCCAGGTATGATCCCAAAAGAAAATAAAATGTGATCAGGGCTTCATAACTGCTTCTCCTCATTCCTCAGTCATTATTAGCCCAATAGGAGGTATGATGTACTTAGGAAGAGAAAAGATACACTCATATTCCCCTCCCCTTACCCCGCCCCCCCCTTGGACCATTTGGGCCTAGTTTGCCTCTGTATATTTTTACTGGAAAATTTTAACTTTCCTTTTTTCTTGGCCCTTCATCTAAGCTTTCTTTCCTTCCTTCCTTCCTTCCTTCCTTCCTTCCTTCCTTCCTTTCTTTCTTTCTTTCTTTCCTTCTTTTTCTTTCTTTCTTTCTTTCTTTCTTTCTTTTGGTTTTTTTGTTTTGGGGTCACACCTGGAAATACTCTTGGCTCTACACTCAGGAATTACTCCTGGTTTGCTCAGGGGATTACATGAGACACCAGAGATTGAAACCAGATCAGCCATGCGCAAGACAAGAGCCCTACCCATTGTACTATTACTCTGGCCCCACAAGGTTTCTTTGACAATCAGTTATTTCTTGAATCTCTTTCTAAAAATTTCTGCAAGCCTCTCTCTAGTCATAGATACTTTCACCATCCTTTTTCCTACATCAAAAAAAGTACATAGACTCTGATTCACCACCCTCCCATTGTTCAGCAATTTGCTCGAGCGGGCCCAGTAACATTATGAGACTTGTTACTGTGTTTGGCATATCGAATATGTCCAGGTTGTGCAGGCGAGATGCTCTCAGTAGCTTGCTGGGCTCTGTGAGAGGGGCAGAGGAATTGAACTCGGGTCAGCCCAGTTGGCTGCGTGCAAGGCAAACACAGGTAGGGGACCCCTACCAGCTGTGCTATCACTCCAGCCCAGACTCTGTTACTTCTAACAAAATGCTTTTGTTCACAGTCCTGTTTAAGAAGTGATTTGGAAGGGCCAGAGAGATTTTACAGTAAGTAAGTTGCACACAGTCAACCTGGATTCAATCCCTAGCAACACATCTGGGTCCCTGAGTTCCACCAGAAGTCATCCCTGAGCACAGAGAAAGACAGGAGTGAGATCTGAGCACTGCTGAGTGAGTCTTCCCCACACCCAAAAAATAAGTGACATAGAAATTTCTGAACCATGAAATTTTTTACTGGAAATTTTAAATTTCTACACATTGATTCCCCCTTGAAACAGCTTTTCAAAGTCTTAATCAGAACTTTTTTTCCTCCAAAGCTGAAATTTACATTCTATTTGGGTAGCTGTTGGGGGGACTAGAGATTAAAGAGATTTAGTAAAGAGACTTAGAAGATGTATGGAATAATGGCTCCACCACTATATATATATATGTGTGTGTGTGTGTGTGTGTGTGTGTGTAGATATATATATCCAATTTCTATATATATATGTAGAGTAGAGGCCCTCCCGTTGATCATCGATTTGCTCGAGCGGGCCCAGTAACGTCTCCATTGGAGACTTTGTTGTTACTGTGTCTGGCATATCGAATACTCTCGGTAGCTTGCCGGGCTCTCCGAGAGGGGCGGAGGAATCGAACTCGGGTCGGCCATGTTGGCTGCGTGCAAGGCAGACGCCCTACCCGCTGTGCTATCGCTTATATATATATATACATATATCCAATATCAGGCAGAGTCTCCTGCCCCCGCGCCTGGCTGTCCTTGCCGGGGGCCCCTTGGAGGGGAGCAGGTTGAGTTTCCCTCCCCGCCCCGACCAGAGCTCCGCAGCTGAAGACCTCCAGAACCAGCCACCACCATGCTGAGACCACTCTCCGCACACATGAAGGTACCGGCACAGGTACAAAGGCATGCGGGTCCCGGGGCTGAGATCTCCAAGCCTACTCGGATCGGGGCTGAGCATCCTCCACCCAGATCCTACAAATTCCAGTAGGTTGAGGTCACACCCACCAACTGGCCCCCTGGCGCCATGTAATCCCATCAACAGCCAAGACTCAGAGACTATAAAACCCAGGTCCTGGAAGCGACATCTTATTATCTCATTCCTACTTTGGACAAACTGGCAGGCTACCGAATGTAACCTGCCCACGCGGCAGAGTCTGGCAAACTCCCCGTGGCGTACCCAATACGCCAAATACCAGTAACAATGATGGGTCTCATTCTCCTAACCCTGAAAGAGCCTTGAATATGGCACTTTTTAAAAAATCTCAGGGCTAGGACGAAGGAGACGTTACTGGGGCCTGCTCGAGGCAATCGACGAATAACAGGATGGTCGTGATCGTGATCGTGATCTAATTCCTAGCCCTCTGAAACTCTGAGTATTTACATTACATAGCAAAAAAGGAATTAGCAAACATGAATAAAAATTGGTGAAGAAGAGATTATCCTGGGTTCTCTGTATAAACTCATTATAGTAACAGAGTCCTCCTTCAAAGTGGAGAAGGAAGGAAGAAGAAAATGTGAAGAAAATGGTTGCGCTTTAAGGTTGCACTAGAAAAAACAGGACTGTCTGGAACAAAAGAAAAAGAAAATGTGAAGAAAGATGCCAGCTTTTCAGGTGGGGTCAGAGGGTATAACCAAAGGAGTGTTTGTGACATCTAGATGCTGGAAAAGGCAAGGAAATGTATTCATCTCTAGAAACTCTGGGAAAAAATGCAGCCTTGCCCGTTCTTTGATTTTAGCTTTTGGTATCAGGCTCCTAACTGAACAAACAGAAGATAATAAATGTATGCTGTCTTAAGACATCATCAAGTTTTGTGGTGGTTTGTTAGGATAGCAAAAGAAAACCAGTACAGGGATTATATAGATTATATAGGAACATATCCATAAGCGCATTGAAATGATTTCCTATCTACCATAGACGCGACAATGTGCTAAAACTAAAACCAGAAAACACGATTCCTTATCGGTTGGTGGGTGCAGAGGATTCGCCAGTTTCTTGTGTGAACCAGAGAGCCACTTTCAGCAATACGTGGCCCTGTGGTGCCACCCAATGGTCAGGTATTGGGGGAACAACACTTTCCCCCACCCTCAAAATCTTCTCACAGTTTTTACTATATAGAGCAAAGTTCCTGTGACCATGTTGACCTCCAGACCACATGTGAGAGGTCACCCTTTTTGTTTTCTTTTGGGATCACACCCAGCAATGCTCGGGAGTTACTCCTGACTCTGCACTCAGGAGTTACTCCTAGCGGTGCTTGGGAACCATATGGGATGCCAGGGATCGAAATTAGGTTGAACACGTGCAAGGCAAATGCCCTACCCGCTGTGCTATCACTCGGTCCCGATAGGTCACCCTTTACCTACCCCTCATGCTCTACCAATTATACTCCCACTTTTTCTGCTCCCACCCCACAAGCTTTTCTGTTCCTTGGAGAAAGCAAGTTCCACCTCTGGGCCTTTGTCTAACTATTCTCAGGGTCTAAAATGCATTTTCCTGTGTCTACCCATTTCTTTTACTCACTTCTTGTAGATCCTACACAATATTCCTGTATCAGAGAAGTTTTTCCAGAACACTCTTATGTAAAATATCAACATCCTCTCCCCAAGGTAAAAAATCATAATGATTCATACTTTATTTGCTTCTTTTTATTATTTAATCTACACAGATTGTTTGCTTTCTGCCTCCTCTCTTTCATTCCAAATACAAGCTTCATAAAATTGGCATTTTTTTCTTTATTTGTGCCCTGCTGTATCCTGTTAGACTCAAAGACTATAAAAACCAGCTCCCGGAAGAAGAACAGTGCAGTCTCCTGCCCCCGCGCCTGACTGTCCTCGCCGCCGGGGCCCCTTGGAGGGTAGCGGGTTGAGCTTTCCTCCCCGCCCCGACTAGGGCTCCGGCAGCCAAAGACCTCCAGGACCAGCCACCACCATGCTGAGACCACTCTCCGGACACCTGAAGGTACTGGCAGAGGGACAAAGTCACGCGGATTCCGGGGCCGAGATCTCCAAGCCTACTCGGATTTGGGCCGAGCATCCTCCACCCAGATCCTCCAAATTCCAGTAGGCGGGGGTCACACCCACCAACTGGCCCCCTGGCGCCGTGTAATCCCATCAGCGGCCAAGACTCAGAGACTATAAAAACCAGCTCCCGGAAGAAGAACAGTGCAGTCTCCTGCCCCCGCGCCTGCATTTGCGGCCGCGCGACATCTTATTATGACATCTTGTTATCTCATTCCTACTTTGGACAAACTGGCAGGCTACCGAATGTAGCCTGCCCACACGGCAGAGTTTGGCAAACTCTCTGTGGCGTACCCAATATGCCAAATACCAGTAACAATGATGGGTCTCATTCTCCTAAAGAGCCTTGAATATAATCTCAGGGCTAGGATGAAGGAGACGTTACTGGGGCCTGCTCGAGGCAATCGACGATTAACAGAATGATTTGTGATTGTGATTTGTATCCTGTTATCAAGAATGTGTCTGGTGGTGGGAGGGATAGTACAGCAGGTAAGACCCTTGTCTTGAAAGTGTCCAGCCTTGGGGATGGAGTGATAGCACAGTGGGTAGAACATTTCCCTTGCACGCGGCCAACCGGAATTCTATTCCCAGCCTCCCATATGGTTCCCCGATCACCGCCAGGAGTAAGACCTGAATGCAGAGTCAGGAGTAACCCCTGTGCGTTGCCGGGTGTGACCCAAAAAGAAAAAAAAAAAGTGCCTAATCTGGGTTCTATCCTGGGCACCTTAGATGATCCCCCGGGCTCCACCAGGAGTGATTCCTGAGTGCAAGTCAGGAGTAAACACTGAGCACCACTGGGTGTGGTCCCAAACAAAAAACAATAACGAAAAACAGAAACTGGTAAGCTTCTAATAAATATTTGTTTAACAAATACATGAATAAATAAATGAATGAAAAGATTTGGGGGAGGGGCAAAGTGAAGCACATCCATTAGGCATTGTTGATCAAGTCATCCAGGTCTTATTATTTTGTGACACCATAAGCATTTGAAAGCAGACAACCACCTGTATTTCATTAGTAGTTGAATGAAATACATTGTATTCAGATTTACATTTTTTTTATTTCCAGCTTTTGTTTACAACTTACAATAGTGTATATAATAGAGCTTTACAATGTTTCAACACATACCCTGGAATTTATTATGGAGCTATTCTGACAGTAAATGCATAACAAAATGACAACTCTGCTTAACCATGTGGTGAGTGGATTGAGATGCTCTGGAAATTACTGCCCTCTTAGAGATTTTTATATGTTTGAGATATTGAGGTATTTTCACAGGGGATCAAGCTTCCATCCATCAATGCCCTGATGTCCCCAACACACCCCCAAAAACCACCTCACCCCCTTTTTTTTAAAAAACTTTAAAAAAAAATAAAACTAATTTAGACTGGGTCATGTATTTCCGGTACTGTTAACACTTACGTTTTGATGTACATAGTCACCTCACCTCTCCATCACCAGTGTGCAAGACCCACAGCCCATGCACCAGTGTCTTCCTGTCCACTGCATCATTTACCAACTTCACCAACTCCCCCACTTGCCATTCTCAGTTCTGTAATTCAAGACCCAAGATTTCCCTTGTTTTGTCTCTCTCTATTTACCACAGATGAGTAAAATCATCCAGTATTTGCCCTCCTCCCTACCACTTACTTTGCCGAATATATGCCCTCCAATCCGGTTCAAACTTTCTATCCAGTTCTTCAGGCTGTGCCATGACTACAGCGACTTCTGCATTTGAGGATGGCTTATTGCTACTACAGTAAGGAACGCTTTGATTTTAGGTTTCCTTCTGTATATTTTTTATGTCCTGGGAAAGTTGAAAAAAAATTGAGAACACTTAATTTTCTACTAGGAACGATAGCACAGTGGGTAGCGTGTTTATCTTGCACTAGGCTGACCTGGGTTCAATTCCCCTGCCTCTCTCTGAGAGCCCAGCAAGCTACCAAGAGTATCCTGCCCACATGGCAGACTCTGGAAAGCTCCCCATTCGATATGCCAAAAACAGACTCACAATGGAGACATTACTGGTGCCCGCTTGAGCAAATCGTTGAACAACGGGAGGACAGTACTATGGTGCTACAGGTATAATTGTGAAAATACCTCAATACCTCAAACATATAAAAATCTCTAAGAGGGCAGTAATTTCCAGAGCATCTCAATCCACTCACCACATGGTTAAGCAGAGTTGTCATTTTGTTATGCATTTACTGTCAGAATAGCTCCATAATAAATTCCTTACTTTCAGAAATTAATGTGCTATGCCAAAATAAAAAAGACCAGAGGAGCTGGAGTGATAGCACAGCGGGTAGGGCGTTTGCCTTGCACGCAGCCAACCTGGGTTTGATTCCCAGCATCCCATATCGTCCCCTGAGCACCACCAGGAGTAATTTCTGAGTGTAGAGCCAGGTGTGATGCCTGTGCAATGCCGGGTGTGACCCAAAAATCAAAAAAGTAAAAAGGATTAGAATGATAGTTGGCTAATAGTTCGATGATATTAGAAAGAAAATTTTTAAATAAAAAATTCTAGGGGCTGGAATGATAGTACAGCAGGTAGGGTGTTTGCCTTGCTTGCAGCCAACCTGAGTTCAATTCCCAGCATCCCATAGGATCTCCTAAGCACCGCCAAGAGTAATTCTTGAGTGCAAAACCAGGAGTAACTGCTATGCATCGCCAATGGTGACCCCAAAAGCCTCTCTCTCTCTCTATATATATATATATATAATATATATATAATATTATATATATATATCCCTCCATGTGAGCGGGATACTCTCATTAGCTTGCGGGATCTCCGAGAGGGGCGGAGGAGTGGAGGAATCAAACCCGAGTTGGCTGTGTGCAAGGCAAACAGCCTACCCGCTGTGCTATTGCTCCATATATATATATATATATATATATATATATATATATATATATATAATGCTGGCATGTAACTCAGAATGTAAGAATGATAGGACTGAGAAAGTATGTCTTTATAGAAAAAGATAAGAGGAGGTTTTGAAAAACTAGTACTATACTCCTTTACTAGGGATAGTAAAATGCCCAATCAATAGGTGTAGGACATTGGGACGTAGTGGGATATGTGTGAAAAAGAGAGCTTGCTCCCATCTAATAGAAACGGCAACTACTCAACCTCTATAGGAATGTGAGCTAAGTGACCAGATCTTACTGGGAAGAAACTAACATGAAAGTGTTTATGAAAAAACATTTAATAACCAAAGCATCTTATATACCAAGAGCACCTTTTAGTTTGAAACCACAGGTTTCAGAAAATAACATTAAACCAACAGACAATAAAATCTACATAAAAAAATGAAATAAAAATTTATAGACTTCATTATAGCCTTACTTTAATAAATATCTACTTGCTGAGTTGAATGATAATTTCATTCATTACTTCATTGTGGGGCTGGAGCGATAGCACAGCAGTAGGGCGTTCGCCTTGCATGCAGCCAACATGGCCGACCCGAGTTCGATTCCTCCGCCCCTCTCGGAGAGCCCGGCAAGTTACGGAGAGTATTTGATATGCCAAACACAGTAACAACAAAGTCTCCAATGGAGACGTTACTGGGCCCGCTTGAGCAAATCAACGAACAACGGGAGGGTCTTTACCTTTACCTTTACCTACTTCATTGTAGAAAAGTGTATGCACATACAAAACAGGGGCAATTCTACAATGTGTGTTCATGCGTGTGTGTGTGTGTGTGTGTGTGTGTGTGTGTGTGTGTGTGTGTGTGTATTACTAGGAATCAATCCCAGTGCCTTACACATGCAAAGCAAGCTCTGTACTGCTGAGTCTACAAAATACAATGAAGAAAACAAAGGCAAGATGTTCCATGATACGGACTTCAGAGGTGTATTTAGTAACCCAACTCCATTAGCAAGTAAAATAAAAATAAAGGACTGGAGCAATAGCACAGCGCGTAAGGTGTTTGCCTTGCAACCCGGCCAACCCGGGTTCAATTCCCAGCATCACATATGGTCCCCTGAGCACCACTAGGGGCAATTCCTGAGTGCAGAGCCAGGAGTAACCCCTGTGTATCGCCAGGTGTGATCTAAAAAGCAAAATATAAAATAAAAACAAAATAAACAAATGCAATTACATCTAAAAAAACTTATGAAGTACAAAACGTATCACTAAAACAAACAAAAATTCTGCTGATGGGAGTAAATATTAACACACCATACTTTTGATGAAGGACTAATATCTAAAGTATATAAAGCACTGACAAAATAAGAACGAAAACAAATAAACAGCCCCATTAAAAATGGAGGAGATAAAAAAAAAATCAGGCATTTTCTCAAAAAAAAAAAAGAAACAAAGAAGGCCAATGGGCATAAGAAAATGTTCATCATTACTGCTTACCAAAACATACAAGTCAAACAACAATAAGCTATTTATCACCTGACTTCTATGAGAATATCCTACAACAATAAGAACAAGAACAATAAGTGCTGCTTAGGGCATAATGAAAAGAGACCTTCATTTACTGTTGGTAGGAATATAGTCAATTTTGTTCTCTATAAAGAAAAGTAGATTTATCAAACAATTTTCAGTGATCCTAACTTAGAATCCAGAAATTCCAGTTCAGTGCTCATTGTGGCATTATTTATAATAGTTAAGAATTGGAAACAACCAAGTACCAACAACAGATGAGTGAATCTAGAATATATGGTGAGGGGCTGGAGTGATAGCACAGTGGATAGGGCGTTTGCCTTGCATGTGGCCAATACGATCGACCCGAGTTCGATTCCTCTGCTCCTCTTGGAGAGCCCACTAAGCTACTGAGAGTATCTCACCCGCATGGCAAAGCCTGGCAAGCTACCCGTGACGTATTCTATAACGCCAAACACAGTAACAAGTCTCACAATGTTACTGGGCCCGCTTGAGCAAATTGATGAACAATGGGAGGACAGCGATAGTGACAGTGATGGTTCAATGGTAGAGTGTCTTAAAGTCATGGTTTTGATTCCTGGCACCACAGAACAAAACCAGACAAAAACATACTAACTTCTTACTCTCCCCATCCAGCCTTTATTAACCAAATGGATGGGTGAATAGATAAATTGGAGATAGAGAGGGAGGCAAAAAGAAATCTCCCATTCCAGAATCAACCTCCCCAACCTCAAACTCAACTACAAAGCAGTAATAATTAAAACACCATGGTACTGGAACAAAGGCAGAGCTGCAAACCAATGGAACAGGGTTGAATATACTGACACCCCCTCTCAAATATATGATCAGCTAATCTTTGATTAGGAAACAAGAAATGTGAAGTGGAGCAAGGAATGCCTCTTTAACAAATTATTCTGCCAAAACTGGACAGCTACATGCAAAAAAAAAAATGGGCTCAGATCTCTACCTAACACATGTACAAAGGTAAGATCAAAATGGTTTAAAAACCTCAACATCAGACCAGAATCCATAACGTACATTGAAGACAAGGTTGGCAAAACCCTCCACGATATTGAAGCTAACTGTATCTTCAAAGATGGCATGCCACTGGCCAACCAAATGAAAACAGAGATAGACAAATGGGACTATTTTATTATTTTTTAACCACACTTAAAATATTTATTTCCTTCCACATCTATTCTTTTTGTTGTTGTTATATTTGTTTATTGAATCACTGTGGGAAAAGTTACAAAGCTTTCAGGTTTAAGTCTCGGTCATACAATGATCAAACACCTTTCCCTACACCAGTACTTATTTTTCCACCACCAAGAACCCCAATATATCCCCCTCCCAGTCCTCCCAATGCCTGTGAGGCAGATGATTTCTACTTAACTCTCTCTCTACTTTGATCACATTCATCACTTCGACAAAAGATGCACCATTATTGTTGAGAGTTTCCACCCAACAATCAGAACTGCTGAAGAGGCATTGTGAAATAATTTGTTTTCTATAGTTGGTTATGAGAACCAAATGATCGCGGCCGTGCGATTTTGGATTTCTGACATTTTACTAATTAAGTCCGGAGGGATTTCTGCCAAGAACCAGATAATTGCGAGATTGGTTTCTGTGCGTCTGAAGCCATGGCTGTGCTGGAGAGCCACTCATGGGGCGTAACTCTTGACCGCGGTAGGGCATGAAGGACCAGCTGGTACCACCCTCCACTTCCCATGCGGCTGCAGTTGCCCCGTCACCACCAGCTCATACCTGGCTTTCCAATAAGCTCTGAGGCAGCAGCCACCTTGCTGCCAGGGGGTTGGGTTAGGGGGGGAAGGAGGAAGGGAGAGACATCCTTTCCCTCCCGCGGAGGCATGGCACCGTAGTTTAACACATAGTCCATTCACTTTTCTGCTGCAAGTTTCTGGGCTCTAGATTAAGTTCTCTTGCCTCTGGAGCCATGGCCGTGCTGGAGAGCCACTAGTGGGGGACAACTTGTAACCTCGGTAGGGTGTCCAAATGGGACTATTTTAAACAAAGAAGCTTCTACACCTCAAAAGAAACAGTGGCCAAAATACAAAGACAGTCTACAGAATGGGAAAGGATATTCACCCAATACCCATCCAATAAGGGGTTGATATCAAGGATATACAAAGTACTGGTTGAACTCCACAAGAAGAAAACATCCAACCCCATCAAAAAAAATAAGGTGACGAAATGAACAGAAACTTTCTCAAAGAAGAAATCCAAATGGCTAAAAGGCACATGAGGAAATGCTCTACATCATTAATCATCAGGGAGATGCAGATCAAAACAACAATGAGATATCATCTTACACCATAGAAACTGGCCCACATCCAAAAGAACAAAAGCAACCAGTGTTGGTGCGGATGTGGCGAGAAAGGAACCCTCCTTCACTTCTGGTGGGAATGCCAACTGGTTCAGCCCTTCTGGAAAACAGTAAGGACGATTCTCAAAAAATTACAAATTGAGCTCCCGTTTGACCCAGCAATACCACTCCTGGGAATAAATCCCAGAGAGGCAAAAAAGTACAGTTGAAATGACATCTGTACTTCTATGTTCATTGCTGTACTGTTCACAATAGTCAAAATCTGGAAAAAACCTGAGTGCCCAGAACAGAGAACTGGTTAAAGAAACTTTGATACATCTACACAATGGAATACTATTCAGTTGTTAGAAAAGATGAAGTCATGAAATTTACATACAAGTAGTTCTACATGGAAAGTATCATGCTAAGTGATATGATCCAGAAAGAGAGGGACAGACATAGAAAAAATACACTCATCTGGGGAATATAAAATAACAGAATGGGAGGTGAACACCCAAGAATCGTTGAGATAAGTGCCAGGAGATTTCTCCAGGGCTTAGAAACCAGCAGCACGTGCGAGGGGGAAAGGCAGCTCAAATAGAGAAGGAAACACCAAGCAAAGGATGTTTGGAGGTTTCGCTCAGGATGCGAGATGCGTGCTGAAAGTAGACTATAGACTGAACGTGATGGCCACTCAATACCTCTATTACAAACCACAACATCCTAAAGAGAGAGCAAAAGTGTATGCCCTGCCATAGAGGTGTCGGGGTGAGGGGGAGGCTACTGAGATCACTGGTCATGGAGATTGGGTACTGGTGGAGGGGTGGGTACTCAATCATTGTATAACGGAAACCAAGCACGAAAGTTTGTAAGTCTACAACTGTACCTCTTGGTGTTTCACTAATAAAAAATAATAATAGTTAATTTAAAAAATAAATCTCCCAATCCTGGAAAATAGAAGCAACCTGAGAAGAGAAAGTTTATTTACACAGCATTTATAGAATTATAGAATAGTCTTGTCCAATATGTGATTTAAAGTTTCTTAGTAATCTCATAAAAAGAAAGAGAGAGAGAGAGAAAGGAAGGAAGGAAGGAAGGAAGGAAGGAAGGAAGGAAGGAAGGAAAGAAAGAAAGAAAGAAAGAAAGAAAGAAAGAAAGAAAGAAAGAAAGGAATAGGAATAGAGAAAGAAAGAGAGAGGAACAGAGAGAAGGAAGGCAGGAAGGCAAGAAGGAAGAAAAGAAGGAAGGAAGGAAGGAAGGAAGGAAGGAAGGAAGGAAGGAAGGAAGGAAGGAAGGAAGGGAAAAATTTGTATCTGGCCTGGGACAGCTTTCTCTATAGGGAAACGTGGGGAGGCTTGAGCTGTTATTGTACAGAGGATAGGACATTTGCCTTACACGTGGCAAACCTCAGTTTGATCTCCAGCATCATGCCAGGAGTTGTTCTTGAGCACAAAGCCAGGTGGAGCATCTCTGCGTGTGTTTCCCTTCCCCACTACCACCAAAAATAAAAAAAGAATTTTGGGACTGGTGCCATAATACAGTGGGTAAGGTGCTTATCTTGCATGAGATCAACCCAGGCTCAATCCCCAGCACCTGATATGGTCCCGCCTAGTCTGACAGAAGTGATTCCTGAGCACAGAACCAGGAGTAACCTGAACATTACTAAATGTGGGCCCCCCAAAAAAACAAGCAAACAGAATATAGTGATGTGTGGGAGTGACAACCCCTCATCCCTGAAAACATGTGAGTTTATAGGACCCTAGGACCTCAAGCCAATCTCTAGGATCTGAAGGGTTTGGTTTTGTTTTGTTTTGGGCCACAACCAGTGATAGTCAGGCATGACTCCTGGCTCTGCGCACAGGAATCACTCCCTGTGGGCTTGGGGAACCATAAGAACTGTTGGGGTCGAATCAGGTTAGTTGCATGTAAGTCAAGTGGAAAACAAAAGTTCCTGGCAGAGAGACAGGCTGGGGGAGGGGAGGGAAGCTGGGTACAGGGGCAGAGGGAAACGGGCATCGGTGAAGGAATTGGTGTCAGAATATCCACTAAACTATCCCTCCGGTTCCAGGACCTGAAGGTTTTGAACTGTGTCCTGGTACCAAACAGAGTCAAAGTCAATGCTCTTGCTGGTAGCTGCAACACTTTGACTTAAGCTGACACATAGACATCTACGTGGGTGCTTTGCTGAGATTAGGCCGACCTATATGTCTTCATTTATCATTGTTTTATTTTTTTCTTAGAAAATATTTCCATTTACAGTAAATATAGTAAGCATGCAAATGGCGTACCTAGATCTTGATTTCTGTAGTTATCACATTTAAGCATATGTATGTTTCCCCTCCAGTGGCATGAATAACTATCCCGTATTTATTAATATTTTGTTGTAAGAGTAGTTAGCAAAATTAGAGGGTATATGGATGTAGAATTTAAAATACTGTGTTCATTAAATAAAAATCGCAAGTATTGTTTTAAAATGTTTTCAGGGGTTGGAGCGATAGTATAGTGGGTAGGACTTTGGCCTTGCACTCGGCCTACCCGAGTTCCATCCCCAGCATGCCATATGGTCTCCTGAGCACTGCCCAGAGTAATTCTTTGCTCCAGAACCAGAAGTAACCCCTGTGCATTGCTGGGTGTGATCCAAAAAGAAAAAAAAATTATAAGGAGGTATAACTGGGGCCAGAGCAATAGTCCAGTGGGTAGGGCATTTGCCTTGCAGTCTGCCACCAGAAGAATTTCTGAGTGCAAAACCCATTAGTAACCCCTGAGCATCACTGTGTGTGGACCAAAGACAAAAACAAAATTAAACTAAAAGGTAGAATGGGTTTGCTCTCCAAGCCTCTGCCCTTCCCTGAACACGCATATCACTTGCTTCTCTATGTCCCTTTATTTGCTTATTTCCGCTCTGGAGAAGCTGTGTTCTCTCCTGAGCACATACTTTTCTCTCTCTTTCCAACAGATCTTTCTGCAGAGCCAGGCAAGCTACCTGTGGCGTATTCGATATGCCAAAAACAGTAACAATAACGGGCCTCATTCCCCTGACCCTGAAAGAGTCTCCAATACGGCAGTGTTGGGGAAAGACGAGTAAGGAAAGGCTGTTAAAATCTCGGGGCTGGGACGAATGTAAAGATATCATAATCACAGTGTCTGAAGGGGAAAACAAAATTTCCTGGCAGAGAGGCAGACTGGGGGAGGGGTGGGAAGCTGGGGACAGGGACAGAGGGGAACGGGCATTGGTGAAGGAATTGGTGCCAGAATATTATACCCCTGGAACTCAATCATGAAACATTTCATAACTTTGTAATTCATGATGATTCAATACTTTTTTTTGGCCATTTAGTTATTTTTTTAAAAAAATTTTATTAAAGAGCCATGATTTACAAAGTTACCAATAGCTGAGTTTCAGGCATACAATAATTCAACACCAGCCCCTCCACCAGTGTCAACTTCCCTCCACCAGAGTTCCCAGATTCCCTTCCTATCCCAACCCTCGCTCTACCCCTGCCTGTCAACTTGAGAGGCACGTTATAAGGTTTCAGTGGTTGCCGCCTCCCATTTTCAGTTCTGTTGAATCTGTGTTTGGGGTATATGGTGATGCCCCTCACTCATATCACTGGTATAACTGAAACTCTGAGGCCTGTTCACCCATTACTTCTTGTTCTCTTCTTCCCAACTCCCCTTGATTTCTTTTCTTCTCTGTCTCCTCTTTAAACACTGCTGTCGAGAATGATCCAAGAATCCACTAACTTGTACTATAGTAATAATAAAAATAATAGGTAAAGGTAAAGGTAAAGGTAAAGGCCCTCCCGTTGATCGTCGATTTGCTCGAGCAGGCCCAGTAACGTCTCCATTGGAGACTTTGTTGTTACTGAGTTTGGCATATCGAATACGTCACGGGAAGCTTGCCAGGCTCTGCCGTGTGGGCAAGATACTCTCGGTAGCTTGCCAGGCTCTCCGAGAGGGGCGGAGGAATCGAACTCGGGTCGGCCATGTTGGCCGCTTGTAAGGCGAACGCCCTACCTGCTGTGCTATCGCTCCTAATAATAATAATAAATAATAAAATCCTTGTAAGGCGAACTCCCTACCCGCTGTGCTATCGCTGGAGCGATAGCACAACGGGTAGGGCGTTCGCCTTATAAGCGGCCAACATGGCCGACCCGAGTTCGATTCCTCCGCCCCTCTCGGAGAGCCCGGCAAGCTACCGAGAGTATTCGATATGCCAGACACAGTAACAACAGAGTCTCCAATGGAGACGTTACTGGGCCCGCTCGAGCAAATCGACGATCAACGGGAGGGCCTTTACCTTTAATAAAATCCTAAAATCTCCTTGGAAAAAAAGGTGGAATTTGGTGTCAGGAGATGACTCAGTGGTTGGGGGTGCAGTCCTGGTGTCCACAGGAACTTGAATTTCATCCCTGGCATCGTGGACCCTGGACTCTACTGGTGATTAATATCTGGTGCCCCTATGACACTCTGAGCACCCAGTCATTCCTGAACATTAAATCATCTGGTTCACTTGGCCAAGTATCACCAAAAGTTGCCCCTCCTCTGCACACTGCTTCGTAGGCTCCCCACGACCACAAAACAGTAAAACTAATTCTACTATTGTTCTTTAATCCAATATATTTAAAATATCAACTCAACATTTTAGCAACATATCAAAATTCTAATATTTTATATCCAATTATTTATATAAGAATTTCACTACTGTGCATCTCAATTCAGACCAGACATGGAAGTAGATGGGAAGTAAGTAGATGGTGATTACTTACAAACTAGGCAGCAAAGTCATAGCACTTCCTCATTAGAATTGTAAATATAATTGTTTATTCTCATTGAAAACATAATATAGTTAAACGTAAGACGTTGAAAGTTGTTTCAGAAAGCTTTCTCAGTTTTAGTATGCTACAATTGAAATTTGATCTTTTTTTCGTTGAGCCAGACCTGACGGTGCTCAAGGTTTACTCCTGGCTCTGTGCTCAGTGATCACTTCTGGTGGGGCGCCAATGACTATATGGAACCTGAGTGGGCCGTGTGCAAGACAAGTTCTATACTATCGCTAGTGCCCATAACTGACATTTATTAAAACCCATCATTTTATTTATTTATTTATTTATTTTTGCTTTTTGGATCACACCCAGCAATGCATAGGGGTTACTCCTGGCTCTGCATTCAGGAATTACTCCTGGCGGTACTCAGGGACCATATGGGATCCTGGGAATCAAGCCAGGGTCAGCCACGTGCTAGGCAAAAACCCTACCAGCTGTGCTATCACTCCAGCCCCCATCATTTATTCATAAAATATTAAACATATTATTAAAAGGTAAAGGCCCTCCCGTTGATCATCGATTTGCTCGAGCGGGCCCAGTAACGTCTCCATTGGAGACTTTGTTGTTACTGTGTCTGGCATATCCAATACCTCACGGGGAGCTTGCCAGGCTCTACTGTGCAGGCGAAATACTCTCGGTAGCTGGCCGGGCTCTCCGAGAGGGGCGGAGGAATCGAACTCGGGTCGGCCATGTTGGCCGCTTGTAAGGCGAACGCCCTACCCGCTGTGCTATCGCTCCAGCCCAAACATATTATTATTTTTTAATAATACACAATAGCTTGGATTTTACCTAATTCTAGAAGTGACTGATTCTAAAGTAGCTAAATTCATTAACTGAGTTCTTTTATGAAATCAACCAATGTGACAATGAAAATATCACTGAACCAATGTCTTGTTATTTCATATTCAAAATTTAGGCAACTGAGCTGGAACGGACTCAACAGACTAGAGTGCATGCTTTGCATGCAGGTCTGATTCCATTCCTGGCGCCATATGGTCCTTGAATACTGCCTGGTTATTTCTCAGGGACCCTGAGCAACAAGGCAAGAGTAGTACTACTGTTCTCAACATCCCCCCCAAAAAAGGTAATTTTAAAAAAATTATTAAATGTCAGAAAAAATGTAATTTAGACTGTTTTGTAGTGATAGACACACCAGGAGTTATACAGAGCTTATCCCTAGTGCTATTATCAGGGATCACTCCTGGTGGTACATTGATGGTACTATGCAGTGCCATCAATCTACCCCAGGCCAGCTTGATGCTAGGCATTTGCCTTAACCCCTATACTGTCTCTTCAGCCCCTTTGCTCATTTTTAATTTTTTAATTTTAATTTTTTGTTTTCGCTTTTTAGGTCACACCCAGCAATGCTCAGGGGTTACTCCTGGCTCTGCACTCAGGAATGAACAGTTCTCTCTCTCTTACTCTTGGTGGTGCTCGGAGGACCATATTGGTTGCTGGGAATTGAACCTGGGTCTGATGCGTGCAAGGCAAAGGCCCTACCCACTGTGTTATCGCCTCCAGTCCCTTTACTCATTTTTTTTTAAATCAAACAATATAAAGTACTGGATATAAAGTCTTTCCTTCCTAATAAATCATCGACCTATTCCTCCCCATGGCTGCTGTGCGGCAACTGTTTTCACCCCTCATCACTCAAAATACCTCCTTTTAAATCTCTAGATCACATTGTTCCAGACCTTGCTATAACTTTACATGTAAATATACATTTTTTGTAACATCCTTTTGCATCCATAGTATATACATTTTGTTTCTGCTACATTGTAGAGACATTCATGAACTGATAAAGATTGTTATGGATTACCTTTCTACCTGTATCATATCTCACACAGATCTGCCTCTTTTTTTTATGACTCTGGTATCCATAGTATATATGTGGAGCCATTGACTTAATCATATCTGGATGTGCAGTTTGATTCTAAATTTTCTCTTACAAATAATCCTGCCATTAGGATATTTTGTAAGACTGGGTTCCCAGAGGCACAACGCTGATTTAGAAACCACACAGGTTTCACAAGCCAGTAACTATGCCAAATGACTTCTCTAAGACTTAGACCAGTTTATGAACATAGCACCTACATCTGACAGGACAACTGAATTAAAATGCAGGCTTTCAAAGCAGGTGTGGTCCAGAGCACCTAACAGCTTAAGATCAACTTTGAGAAGCTACTGAAGAAACTAAAAGCAACTTAAGTGACAATTTCAAAGCTCGATTATACCTGTCCAAAGTAATAGATACCAACCGGAAGCAGCATCCAACACAGAAAACAAATGAAATGAACACATCTTTTAGTTGAAGCTCTCTTGCCACGTGAGACCCTCTCTTCCAGCCCCCTTTGCTCACTTCTAGGGGATAGCCTCTTCTTGGTGACAAGTCTTCTCTGGAGAAACATTTTGTCTCGAGGCACTTTTCATACACCTCCTCACGACACAGTTCTCTCTCTCTAAGTGACCTGTAAGATGACACCTTCTTCTCTCAAAAGGGCAAAAGCTTTAGCTATTCGTGGGGGCTTATTGTTCCATATAAATTTCAAGAGTGTTTGCTCCATTTCTTTGAAGAATGTCATGGGTATCCTTATAGGGATTGCATTGAATTTATACAATGCTTTCGGTAGTATTGCCATTTTGACAATGTTAAGTCTCCCGACCCATGAGCAGGGGATATCTTTCCATTTCCTCATGTCCTCTTTTATTTCCTGAATTACTCCTGGTGGTGGTCGGGGGACCATATAAAATGTAGGAATCGAACCCGGGTCGGCCGCATGCAAGACAAACTCTCTACTCACTCTACTCCAATCCCATGACCTGCATTTTTCATACACCACATTTTTTAAAGCATGAAGCTTCTTAAAACTTTAAAATTGGGAAGTTCAATAGCCTCTGATAGATCCAATAGTCTACAATTTACCACAGTTCCCACCTCTCCCTCTTATACCCTACAAGCTTCTCACATTTACCTACCTTCCTACTCGCTGTCCCTAGCTTAGTGCTTTCAACCCACTGATTATCTCGATAGGAGTCAACTGTTGTTATGGTTACTGACATGGGATTATGATACTAAGACGTGTTCAACAGGATAAGGTTGAGCACAAAAAAACAATTGTGTTTTGACCCAACTTTGCCCTGCTTCGGCTTTTTAACTTTTCCGAAGAATTTTTAACAATGTTCAGGAAATGATTTCAAGAGAACTGCTCTAAATCACGCCCATGAAAGATGGAAACAGAAAGTAGACAAATGGGGGGCCTTCTGGTACTTTAAACTACCACAATCTCACATTTGACAAAATCTCTCTGACCTCTCACCTCTCAAAGCCAGTTCTTTTCTATGTTATAGCCTCTAAATATTTCCTAAAACTGCTCATTACTCTAAACCACCATCGCCTCCAGCCTTCCTAATGTTTTTAACAAAAAATTAAAAATACAGGAATTTCATAATGCTCAATCAAATTCTTAAATACTGTAATTACAGCTTTTATTTTGATTCCAATGAGCTGCTACAAGTTTTAATCAATTAAAAAACAAAAACAGTTCTCTTTTGCTCGACAGCAATGGGTTTTACCCACGGTTTAACACATTTCCCCTAAGTTTGGAAAAGGCTTGATGACAATTTTCAAAAGATTGATATTCCCATAGAAATCAAATGAAATTCCCTAATGTCTTTTTAAGAATCGCATCTTCCCCCTGCGCCCATGCATTTTCCCAAACTCCACACAGCTACCTTTTTAAAACACAAAGCAGAGCTTTGCCTCATCATCTAGTTTGTCACCACTTGGTTTCCTTTCTGCGTGTCCTTATTTTCCATCTTTAGAATACTTTATTTATTTATTGCTTTTGGGTAACACCAGTGATGCACGGGGATTACTCCTGACTCATGCACACAGGAATCATTCCTGGCGGTACTCGGGGGACCACGTGGGACGCTGGGAATCAAACTCAGGTTGGCTTCGTGCAAGGCAAACACCCTACCCGCTGTGCTATCGCTCCAGCCCCTAGAATACATTTTTTAATATATTTTTTTCTCAGCTCTTATCATCGATAATAACCTTTCCAGCACGAAAAAAGATCTCACCTCACTAGTACCAACTCACTGGGACCAGCGTAAAAGTACAGAGGTAAGACACTTGCCTGGCATGCAGGCTACCCAGGTTCCATGCCCAGCATCTCATCACCTCACCCCTGCCCCCAGGAGAAGTGCCTGAGTGCAGAAGTAGGAGTAAACCCTGAGCATTTTGTAACTGTGTATCTCACAGTTATTTAATTAAAAACAAAACCAAGTATCAACTCATTAAGAGTTCTTCCTTTCTTCATTTTCATTCTTGTGGATCTTGTTAATGTTGTTCCTGTGACTGGGGGTTCACACACATACCTGACTGTAGGATAACATTGGTTGTCCTTTCTCCCTTGCTACAGAGAGCTTAGGTTTTTCAGGTGATGCCCACCAGTGCTCCTGAAGCACCTCCATTCCTCGGTGTTTATTTAAATGTAGCTCTAAACATTTTAGGATTACACTGGTATGTCTGTTTCCCTTGCCACTGGGAGTTCAGGTTTATCACAGTGCTCCTGAGGCACTTCCATTCCATTGTGTTTATCTGTCAACTCTTCTCTATGCTCTCCTCCCCAACCAATTAATCAGCTTTTCCCCCTAATCAGACTCTGTTAACTTGTAAGATCAGATTCCTCAGAAATCTATGATTTTATATATGTGAATGAAATATTGCCTCTCTCCTCTCCTTATGTGTTTTGAATAGTTTACTTTAAAGCAATGTCCTTTTTGTATAGACACAAGAAAACAAGTTGTTATTATTATGCTCTTGTAACTTAGGATTTCTGGGCTGGAGCGATAGCACAGCGGTAGGGCATTTGCCTTGCGCGCAGCCGGCCCAGCAGAGCTGGGTTCGATTCCTCCACCCCTCTCCGAGAGCCCGGCAAGCTACTTAGAGTATCTCACCCGCATATATTCAATATGCCAAACACAGTAACAAGTCTCAAAATGGAGATGTTACTGGGCCCGCACGAGCAAATCCATGAACAATGGAAGGATGGATGGTTTGTAATTTAGGATTTAATTGGCTTCGAATATTATTCACTCCCGGGCATCTGCTTTCTCGACGTAAGCCTCAGTTGTCCTTAGTTCCTAGCACCCCAAAAGCAGGGTACCAACAAGGGACTGAATGGACCCAGGGCAAGCTGTGGGCTATCCTGGCACCAAAATGAGCCAGGCCAAAGTGCCACGATACTCAACTATAAGTTGAGAGCTTGGTCATGGACAAACACTGTCATGATCCAAAAAGTAACGACGAGATTAGAACCTTGCTAGGGATAGGAAAGACTAATCAGGCCTGAGCACTGTAGTCTGAGATCAAGATGGCCCCAGGAGAGCAATTCTGTGAGCTTAATGTATCTCTGTGTCCATACAAAATGATTAATATTATGAATGTTTATATGCTTATTGGGCTCCGGAAAGGAGAAACACACCCATATTTACCTTTAGGCCAGTCGTCTTGCTGGATAAGAATCTGTCCTGAAAGTAGCTTTTCCTAAGGGAAGGACCTTCATCTGCTGATTGTAGGATGATACCTATGCGTAATTGTTATCCCAACCCCTCATGCTCTGGGGATTTAACTAGGCATTGAGAGGGGGTTGGGGAATACAGAGCCAGAGCCAGAAGGAAAATGAAGGGAGAATGAGAAGAATGAAGTAGCACGGAGAAGAAGAAGCAGGAGAATCAGAGGAGAATGGAGAGGGGATTGGAATAAACTGCAGTTGAGACCAACCAGCCTGGCTCTCATTCCTTCCTTTGCCTGCCCATCGCCATCAACCTCCCCAGGGTGGAGATATGGCCTGAGACTACCGAACGCGGGCGGCGGGAGAGATGGAGCACCGCTGCCCTTTTTGTGTTTACACACCTGACTGTGGTGTTCACACATTTAGTAGCAGTGTTCATCAGGGGTCACGTCAGCTTGAAGGACTCTCACACTCAGCCACCATCTGGTCCTCACACACATTCTGGCTCGAGTGCTGCCCTCACACAGCTGCCTACAATGAGCTAGAAATCCCTTGCAGCGCCAGGAATCACAGATCGAAGCCCTGCCAGTGTCTGTCTGAACGTGCGTGGTGGCACCAAGGGGTCATTTATGATATGAGTACCTGTGCCTTTTTGGTGCTCATAGCCGACTTTCCCAGTCCTGACCCAGCCGGTAATGATCCCTGCATGCAGAGTCAGGAGTAAGCCTGCACACCGCCTGGTGAGGCCCCCAAATAAAACAAAAAACAAGAGATGGGAGCTTCCTTCTTACAATCCAGTTAAAGCAGCTTGAAAAACTCAGTAGCAATGACAGTGCCAGGAATAAATCCTAGTGTCTGCTGCCACCTTGTGTCCGAAAGTTTCAACAAGTTTCAACAAAATTTGTTCTTTGAGAGGAAGTGGTCGTTGGAAGTGGTTTATCTCAACCTTTTCATTCATGTGATTTGAAACACCACTACAAAATTCCAAATTCAAATAGAATACCCCCCTCACACACACACACACACACACACACACACACAGGGATACTGTTAGATGATCAAATAACAATTGAATTTTTTGTGGCACCCAAGCAAGAGAAAATTCACTAACTCCATTGGAGAGATCTAACAAAAGTTGGGCATCATGAAGGCAGGCTGCAGGGCAGGCAGCGGGGCGGGGGCGTGAGGGTGGGGGATATGGGGTGAGTGTGAAGAGGAACTGGGGACACTGATGGTAGGAAATAAGCTTTGGGAAAGGGGCGGGTGTTGAAACTTTGTAAGACTGAATCTCAATCATGAACAACTTTGTAAGTATTTGTCTCACGGTTATTCAATTTAAAAAAAATTTAAATTGGGCACCACTGATATTTATATAAATTCTTTTCTTCTTTGGAATTCAAACATGCACGTCCGAATGTGGTGATCTATTGGTTGGAAGGTTATTTTCTTACTGTGCCAGTGGTTAGGCAATCTAGCCTACATTTGCCTTGCCTGGTAACCTGCAAACGTGTTCCACATGGTGGCATGGAATTTCCCACCACTGCGTCAAATGCATCATTGGCACCCACAGTTAAATGGCAAACAGGGCCGGGCCCCACAAATGATGTCTGTCACACCTGGAAGGGAATAAAATAGAGGTTCCAAATCTTTTCTGCAAGCTTTTCCTAAACAGCCCGTAAGTTCAAACTGCCTCAGTAGTGACGGAATGATTTTTCAGTGGACTTAAAAGCTAAAACAAGCCCACCATCCACCCAATCCGAAACTTTTATTATAAGTTGACAGCAATGGACCACCCTCAGCTATGCCTACCAGAACCCTTCAGGGTTACTTACAGAAAAGTTGGCCAATACGGAAGATTCCAGCAACCAAGAAAGAAAAACAGTTCGTTTAAAAGGAAGGGGATTGAAAGGTAGGTAACTGGGATTTGTCCTATTCTATATTGAATGAGAATCTTTGGAGTTTGCATTAATCAATACTCATTGGGATGAAATTAGTATTGCGCATTTAGAAATGAAGGCTAGACAGGGAGGCTGCATTTATTCTTTGGATCAGGAAGCCTAGTGCAACCACTAAAGACTCATTTCATGCTCAGAAAAATCTTTGTGTCTATGTTTAAATTTTTTTTATCAATTCACCATGAATTACAAAGTTATTCACTATTGGGTTCAGGAATGCAAATGTTTCAGCTCTAATTCCTTCATCAGTGTCAACCTCCCTCCACCGAAGGCCCTCCCACTCACCCTGATCAGAAAAAAATCTTAATTGTAATAGAGAAAATCTCTCCTTTTCAATAAATTTCTTAATTTTTATTTTAATATGGCATGAAACTGAAATAAATTAATATTGACTAATATTAATTTGGTCTCAGTATTTAATATATCGTTCATTTCTTTCAAGTATCATTTTGAAAATCCAACAATACAGTCTTTCAGGTAAGTCTCTGGTCAACGCTTTCTGTTCCTTTTGCCAGTAATCTTTACTGCTGAAATACATATTACAATCACAAATCACAAATCATCCTGTTATTCATCGATTGCCTCGAGCAGGCCCCAGTAACGTCTCCTTCATCCTAGCCCTGAGATTATATTCAAGGCTCTTTAGGAGAATGAGATCCATCATTGTTACTGGTATTTGGCATATTGGGTACGACACAGGGAGTTTGCCAGACTCTGCCGTGTGGGCAGGCTCTGCCGTGTGGGCAGGCTACATACTACAATCATATTCCATATATACTATATGCAAGTTCTTTCTTATATTGTTAAAACTGCCATACCTGATCATTTTGCCATGGAAACAATCATAGAAATATGAAAACGCAAAACATATATTTAAAATTGGAAGTGTGGGGTGGTGATTCATTCTCAAATGTCTTTGAGCTTCCTTCTCAACAGATTCATCAGCATTAGCTTCAACTTGACATTGAAGTCAAGTGTTTTCATGAGACCTGAAACATCAAACTTCTGAATTTCCATGAGTAAAATTAAGATTGCAGAGATTTCAAGTGCCAGTATGAAATTGAGGTGAAGGGAAAGCAATTTAATCAAGTAACTTACTACCAAGATTTTCAACGACTTAAGAAGCGGAGGGTTTTTTTTTTTCTGAATAGAAATTGTGGAAGTTACATATGCTTCATAAATAACTATTGTGAATCGTTAGAACTAGATTGGGAATGGGGAAGGAAATAGTAGATTCATTTCTGAGACTCAGTTTCCTTACCTCTGTCCGTTCTACCTAAGAGCTTGCGTAAATGGCCTTTAAAGTTTCTCAGTCTCCTGGCGTGTTTCCATAGTTGGATTGTGTTCCAACTGCTTGTCAGTGTATTTATGATGGTAGGGGTTGATGAAAGGTTCTCAGAAAGATTCATGGGAGATTAATCTTATCTCATTAATGATCTTTGAGGAAAGTGACTATAAGTGTAAGTAGGTGGTTAGTCTCTTACAAAATATTTCCTATCGTGATTACAGAAAAGCTGAATGTACAGTTTAGAATATGTTATACTGTAATATTATGTGTCCTACTAGAGATATCAAGCTATTTTAGGTAGTACTTGAACATTTTAATGCATATTAATTTATTCTAATCCATATTAAAATATATGTAACACAAATATGGAATAGAATGGGATATAATCACTTAATCACTTAATCCCCGTTATTCATCGATTTACTTGAGCGGGTGCCAGTAACGTCTCCATTCATCCCTGTTGCGTGCTAGCGTAGCCCAATGGTATCTGTTGGTTCTAGGAACATGCAGAGCCTCAAACCGATCATTCAGGGTCTTGACGAAGAAGTCTGACCATCTTGTAGGTGGGTGTCCACGTGATCTTTTGATGTCCCGTGGAATCCAATCAGTAATGGCTCTAGTCCAGCGGTTGTCTGTAAACCTCATTACGTGTCCAGCCCATCTGATTTTTGATGCCTTGGCAAATGAGACAGCATCCCCAATTCTTGAGCGTTGACGAAGATCAGAACTCCGGATTCTATCTCTCATTTGAGTGAATCGTGATATTCCAAGCATAGCTCTTTCGATTCCTCTTTAGGAGACCCGAATAGCGTTCTCATCCTGTTTTCGTAGGATATAATATAAAGTAATATAAAACATAAGCTTTCACCCAAGAAATGAAGACCTATATTCTTATTAAACATCTGGGCACACGAGGCAGAGGGAGAGTATGGCAGATAAGTTGTTGGCCTTGCATGAGGTTGACCTAATTCAATCCTCAGTATCTCATATATGGTCCCCCAAGCATTATGAGGAGTTATCCCTGATCAGAGAGTGAGGAGTAACCTTGAGCACTGCCTAGTGTGGCAAAAAGACAAAATAACCCAAGTGTCAAAGAACAGATAACTGAATAAAGAAGTTATGGTACATATACACAATGGAAGATTACTTGACCATAAGAAAAAATGAATCATGCAATTTGCTGCTACATGTATGGGTCTGGAGAGTACATGTTGAATGAAATCAGAGGGAGGGGAAGAGACTGAGAATGATCTCTCTCATGTATGAACTAACAAGAAAATTCACAGGGGAAAATTAAATACCCAATGGCAATAGAAATGAAGAGCAGGTCTTCAGTAGGAAGTGGGGCAGGGGCGAGGGGGATATATTAGGGGAGGGAACACTAGGACAACGTGGGAGGGGAAATGTGCCAACGACAGAGGCAGACGGGGGGGCAGAAGGGAAACTGGGGACATTGGTGGAGGGTAGTAGACACTGGTGACGGGATTGGTGTTGAAGCATTGTACACTTGAAACGATCACAAATATCTCTGTAACTTAAAGTTCATGGTCATTCAATAAAAACAAAGACTTAAAAAAGAATATCACTGTATCACTGTATCACTGTCATCCCGTTGTTCATAGATTTACTTGTGTGTGTGCCAGTAAGTCTCCATTTGTCCCAGCCCTGAAATTTTAGCAGCCTCTCGTTATTCGTCTTTCCCAATGCTGCCATATTGGAGGCCCTTTCAGGGTCAGGGGAATGAGACCTGCTTTCCTTACTGTTTTTGGCATATCAAATACACCATGGGTAGCTTGCCAGGCTCTTCCGTGCAGGCGGAATACTCTTGGTAGTTTTCCAGTCTCTCTGAGAGGCATATATATATTTCCCTCTATGATTTGTTGCCTACTATCTGAACCCTATCTGAACCCCATCAAATATGGTGTGGTAATTATGGACAATGGGTGGGAAGTGTCTTATGATGTGTCTTATGATGCTTTTGCGGCTGTGCGGTCCAGGAATATGTTCACTCATGTGTGAGGCTCAGCTCCAGCATGTGGAAAGCAGCCCGGAGTGTGGCAGCAATTGGGTAGTGGAGGTCGGCTGTCGAGGGTGGGTCCCTTGGGGTGGGGAGGGCTTTCACCAGCACCCCTTTCCCGGTCTTTCTGAGTGAAAATAGCCTGGTGTGGAGTCTGGTGGCATGGTTATGGGGACCTCCTTTTATGCTCCCTTCCAGTAGAAGCAGCCGTGAATATGGTATATAATGTTATATAATTTAGAAATTTAAAAAAATCTACAAGTAGAAAAACAAAATGAAACAAAAACCTATGGACAAATGTTTATGACAGATTTATGTATGTTAGCCCCAAATTGTAAACAATCTAAATATCTTCCATTGAGTGAATGTTTAAACTGTGTGATACAATCACATCTTGGAAATGAATTAAAAACAAGGATCACGTTGTTGGTGTATCCAACAGTCTAGATTAATCCCCAGAGAATTATGCTGAATAGAGTTGGAGCCATAGCACAGCAGGTAGGGTGTTTGCCTTGCATGCGGCCGACCCAGGTTTGATTCCTCTGTCCCTCTTGGAGAGCCCGGCAAGCTACCCAGAGTATCCTGCCCGCACAGCAGAGCCTGGCAAGCTATCTGTGTCATATATGATATGCTAAAAACAGTAACAAGTCTCACAATGGAGACATTATTGGTGCCCGCTCGAGAAAATCGATGAACAACAGGAGGACTGTGCTACAGTGCTATGAAAAGTAAATCCTAAAGGGTCATATGCATGTGGTGTCACTTTGTTTTATTTTATTTTGGGACCATGCCCACCATTGCTCAGGGCTGAAAGAAGTCCATGGCTCGTTTTTTGGGTTTTTTTTTTTTTTGTCTTATTTTGCATTTCACCACTAGTTTTCTTACCACCATTTGCTGAATAGGTTTTCCTTACTCCACTTTAATTTTTGGCCCCTTTATCAAAGATTATCTGTTCATATACCTGAAGAGCCCTCTCTGGACTTTCAAATCTATAACATTGGTCTTAAAGTTTGTCCTAATTCTAGTATCACACTGTTTTGATTACTAGAACTTCTAGTATAATTTGAAGTTGGGAAAAAGAGGAACTTCTTATCTTTTTTTTTTTTTCTGTAGGATTGCTTTAGCTCTTTGAGGGGTTTTAATTACTCTGAATAAATTTCTATGTCTCTTAAAAATATCATGAGAGGAGGCAGATAGATAGTATAGCAGATGGGAGTGCTTGCACTAAATGAAGCTGACCTGGGTTTGATCCCCAGCACTACATATGGTCCCCTGAATCCACCAGGAGTGATCCCTGTGCAGAGCCTGGAGTAAGGCCTGAACATTGCCAGGTGTGACCCCAAAACTCTCTCTCTCTCTCTCTCTCTCTCTATATATATATATATATATATATATGCACATACTATAATATATGTTCTTGTAGAAGGTGTGGTTTTCTTTATAGAATTTCTCCAGCTCCATGTAGAACTTCTCGATTTCTCTTTCATCATAATGAGATGTTGGTGTGTAGACAACGAGATAGAAACTGCTGGCAGTGAGCCATATCTATTCAAATGTAAACGTTCGATTCGGGTTGTTAGGCATTCGAATGAATCAATGCTCATGGCCAAGTTTGTGTTGACAAGGACACCGATGCCTCCGACACCTATTTTATCGCATGTTCCGAGGAACAATTCTTCTCCAGTGTCGAAAACGGCATGGTGAGATTCGTGCCTTCTTGTCTCCGTCAGATGTCGTACTTGATCGTTGGCGCTTGTACCATCAGGTCCTCGATGGATGCATCTGATGCTACCTACGTGCATTGAAAGTACAGACGATCATTTTTGTCTTCCTTCATTGTGGCAGCCTAGTTCGGCCTTGAGATTTTATTGGCCTCTCCTTTCTCATCCTTCTCAGTGCTGCCATGTCGGTGAAGCCTTCAGGGTCAGGTGAATGAGACCAGTTGTAATTACTGGTTTTGGCATATCGAATACACAACGGATAGCTTGCCAGGCTCTTCCGTGTGGGCGGAATACTCTCGGCAGCTTGCCAGTCTTTCCGAGAGGGATAGAGGCTTTTGGGGCGACCTCTAATCGCCCTCGTAGGTGTTACCATATTTGAACCCTATCAAATATGGTACGGCAATTCTGGAAGATGGGTATTCAGTTAAAAGCGGCCACGCGGGTCCGGAAAGCGTCCTGGAGTGTCGCAGCGGCTGGGTAGTGGAGGTAGTGTCCACACCTTCTAAAAGATCATTGTGGGTGATTTTAATGCCAAGATAGGACCGAGAAGATCAGCTGAAGAACTTCATATCGGGACCCATGGCCTAGAATGGAAGGAACAGGGTGAGAGACTGTCTGAGTTCATCATGTCGACCAAGACCATCCATGGTAACTCACAGTTCCAGAAGGCAGAATCTAAACGATGGACATGGGAGTCTCCCGGTGGAGATTCCAAAACGAAATAGACCACATCATATTCAATCGACGGTTTTGCCTGACCGATGTCGCTGTTGTCCCAAAATTCCGAACGGGATCGGACCACCATCTCCTTCATGCAAAATTTTACTTTACAGAGCGGGGAGAAAGGGCTGCAAAGTTTAAAAAGAGAACTCCCAGAACGACCACCAACTGGGAGCTCTTTGGCACTATTGCGGCAACATGGGAAGATGCCATTGTTGACAACATTGACGAGGAATATGATCTACTGGTTCAGCACCTCCATGATTGTGCAAGGAACGCCAAGAGAGAGATAGCCACAAAAAACGCCTGTCTTCGAAAACTCTTGAGCTTATTCGCCAATGTGGTTTGGCGCATGACTCAGACAACCGCAAGCTAACATCCGAGCTCGCAAGGCAGTGCAGAGATGCGATCAAGGAAGACCTCAAAGAGAGAAGAGCAGAAGCCGGGAAAAGTATTCGTAACGCCCGCCTGTCCTTCGCCAACTACAAGAACAAGATGACTGCCCTCCGACGTCCTGATGGATCCATCACATCCTCCAGAACGGCAATGGAGAAGATTATCCATGACTTCTACTCAAATCTCTTCGATAGCCATGTCCACTTGCCGACATAACAAATTCCACAGGATGGATATGTCGTTCCCAACGTTCTCCCTTCTGAAATCCGACACGCCATTTTGTTGGTAAAGAAACAAACAGCACCCGGCCCAGACAAGGTCAGACCTGAACACCTGAAGAACCTGCCGTCAGTACTCATCAATACACTGGCTCGGTTCTTCACACGCTACCTGTCTGAATGCAGGTTCCGTCCCAATGGAAAACCAGCAGGACCGTACTACTGTTCAAGAAGGGAGACATCCATGACATTGGCAACTATCGCCCAATCTGCCTATTGTCTGTCATCTACAAGTTGTTCACTCGAGTCATCCTAAATAGGATTGGCAGAACACTAGATGAAGGACAACCATGCGAGCAAGCAGGGTTCCACAAAGGATTCAGCACCATCGACCATATCCACACGATAACCAAGCTCATTGAGGTTTCTCGGGAGTTCAAGATGCCGCTCTGTTTAACGTTCATTGATTTAAAGAAGGCCTTTGATTCTGTTGAGACGGAAGCGGTCATTGAAGCCCTAGCCAATCAGGGCATTCAAGCCCAATACATCAGGATCCTCCGTGAGCTGTATTGCGGATTCACTACCAGGATCTCACCATTCTACAAAGAAGTGATCGTTGATGTCAAGAGAGGGGTGCGGCAGGGTGATACCATTTCACCGAAACTCTTCAGTGCTACCCTCAAGAATATCATGCGACGACTGGAATGGGAAGGAATGGGAGTGAAGATAGATGGTCGGCAACTACACCACCTCCGCTTTGCTGATGACATTGTTTTAATAACACCAAACATCAGCCAAGCGGCACAAATGCTGGCCGACTTTGACCGTGAGTGTGGAAAGGTAGGACTACAGCTGAATCTTACGAAGACAATATTTATGAGAAACAGCCTTGTTCCTGACGCCCCATTCGCTCTCAATGGAACGACCATCTCCGAATGCAACAGCTATGTGTACCTAGGTCGAGAGGTCAACATGACAAATGACCTGGCACCCGAGCTGCGCAGGAGGAAGAGAGCGGCTTGGAACGCCTTCAAGAACGTCGAAGAAATAGCTAAGAGGACGAAGAACCTCCGGCTCCGGGCACATCTCTTTGATTCCACTGTTCTTCCTGCATTATCATATGCCTCAGAAACCTGGGCCCTACGCAAACAAGATTAGAACGCTATTCAGGTCTCCCAAAGAAGAATAGAAAGAGCTATGCTTGGAATATCACATTTCACTCAAATGAGAGAAAGAATCCGGAGTTCTGACCTCCGTCGACGATCAAGAATCAGGGACGCTGTCTCGTTTGCCAAGGTGTCAAAAATCAGATGGGCTGGTCACGTAATGAGATTTAAAGATGACCGCTGGACTAGAGCTGTTACTGACTGGATCCCATGGGATGTCAAAAGACCGCGTGGTCGCCCACCTACCAGATGGTCAGACTTCTTCGTGAAGATCATGAATGATCGGTTTGAGGCTCTTCATGTTCCCAGAGCGAACAGATGCCATTGAGCTACACTGGCACGCGACAGGGACGAATGGAGACGTTACTGTCGCCCGTTCGAGCAAATCGACGACTAACGGGAAGTGATTAAATATGATAATATATATTATATATAAATACAAGTGTATATATGTATGTATGTGTGTACATTTATATATTATTCATATAATATAAAATTCTTATCAGAATTTTTTATTATGACATCTTATTATCTCATTCCTACTTTGGACAAACTTGCAGGCTATCGAATGTAGCCTGCCCACAGGGCAGAGTCTGGCAAACTCCCCGTGGCGTACCAAATATGCCAAATACCAGTAACAATGATGGGTCTCATTCTCCTAAAGAGCCGTGAATATAATCTCAGGGCTAGGATGAAAGAGAAGTTACTGGGGCCTGCTCGAGGCAATCGACGATTGACAGGATGATGAAATGAAATGAAAAAATATAAAAATATGTACAATATTTTATAGGGACTGAACTGAATCTGTTTAATGCTTTGGGGAAGATTGTCATTTTGACAATATTAACCCTTTCAATACATGAAGAGGGAATATGGGGATTTTTTCCATTTGCTTTTGTTCTCTCATTTCTTTGATAGTATTTTATAAAGTTTTCTTTGCATAAGTCTTTTACCTCTTTTGTTAAACTGACTCCTAAGTACGTTATTTTCTGAAGCACAATTGTGAATGGGCCTTTTAAAATTTAGTTTCTCTTTGATTTCATTTGTACCCAGAAAAGTCATGAATTTCTTCACATTGATTTTGTAGCTTGCCAATTTTCTTGTATAGTTCTATTATTTATAGGATATTTCTTTGTATTTTTGTCATCTTTAGGGTTTTCTAAGCACAGTGTCATGTCACATGCAAATATTGAGAGTTTGACTTCTTTCGAATCTGAATGCCTTTTATATCTTTGATGAGAGTGAACAACCTTGTCTGTGCCTAATCTCAGAGGGAAGGCTTTCAGCTTTTCACCATTAAGTACGATATTTGCTTTTGGTTGTGGTAAATAGTTTTAACTATGCTGGGAAAGTTTCTGCAACAGCCATTTTATTGAGAGTGTTATCATGAATGATGTTAGATCTTATCATGTGTTTTCTCTGTACCTATGGATATTCTCGAATGATTTTTAGTTTTACTCTCATAGATATAATGTAATACATTAATTGACTTGCATTTATTAAACCATCCTTGCACCCCATGGAGACATCCTACTTGGTCATGTTGGCTTCTGCACTACAAAACAAATAATGACCAGAATTAAAAAGACGCTGGGAGAGAATGTTTACCCACCACTTATCTGATAACAGGTTAAAGATCCAAAATAAATAAAGCATTAGAACTTTACAAAATTAAAACAACAATCGCATCAAAAAAAATGAGGACAAGAGAACAGAAACTTCATCAAAGAAGACATACAAATGGCAGGAAGAGACAGTGAAAAACGCTCAGCGTTACTACCATCAGGGAAGTGCAAATGAAAACGGCAATAAGATATCTTCTTACACCAGTGATACTGGCATTTCACAAAGAACAGAAACAATCAATATTGGAGTGGATGTGGGGAAAAGGGATCTTCAACCCTTTTCATCAGTTGGGAATATCAACTGGTTCCACTTTTTCTGAAAACAAGGCAGACACTTCTGAATAAAAAACCTAGAAAATGACTCCCCTGTGACCCAGCAATTACACTTCTTGGCGTCTATCCCAAGAACCAAATTCAGAAAAGACATTCCACTCGTAGCACTTTCGCGGCACTATTCACAATAGCCAAAATCTGGAAACAAACCAAATACCCAAGAACTGACGATGGATAAAGAAACTATGGTACATATGTACAATGGAATATGACTCAGAGATAAAAAAAAAAAAAGATGAAATTGGGGCCAGAGAGATAGTACTGAGGGTAGGGCATTTGCCTTGCATGCGGCCAACCTGGGGTTGATCCTTGGCATCCCATATGGTCCCCCAAGTGCTGCTAAGAGTAATTCCTGAGTGCAGATCCAGGAGTAACCCCTGCGTATTGAAAAGATGAAATCATGCAATTTGCTGCTTCATGAATGGATTTGGAGAAAATCACGTTGAGTAAAGTTTGTCAGAGGAGAGGGACAGAACAGAGTGATCTCCTTAGTATGTGGGATATAAAAATGTATAGTAGGAGAGTAACAAATGCCCAAAGGCAATAGAAACTGAGAACTGGTCATCAGGAAGAAACTTATGCGTGGGGGATCTGGGGGAAAACAGATGGGGTAGGGACACTGGCATGGTGTCCAGGGCAGCAGATACTGTGGTGGTGGTTGTGGTGCTAGAATAATTCATGCAAGAAACCCTACCATTTACAGTATTGAAAACCATGGTGCCTAAAGTAAAATGACTTAAAATTAATACTCAAAGGGATCTTTAACTAGAGAGAGAATACAGAAGGTAAGACTAGCCTTGCATGTGGCCAAGGCTGGTTTGATCTCCAGCACTGTTGTCTGGAGCACAGGGCTTATCCTTAAGCACAAAGTCAGGAGCAAGACCTGAGCAAAGCTGGATATATATGTAGCCCAACTCCCCCACCCCAAACAAATAAAGATAAGAATGCTAAATTTTAAGAAATAATTTTTATTAGCACCGTCCTCCTGTTGTTCATTGATTTGCTCAAGTGGGCACCAGTAACGTCTCCATTGTGAGACTTGTTATTGTTTTTGGCATATCGAATATGTCATGGTAGCTTGCCAGGCTTTGCCATACAGGTGGGATACTCTCAGTAGCTTGCCGGGCTCTCCAAGAGGGACGGAGGAATTGAACCAGGGTTGGTCGTGTGCAAGGCAAATGCCCTACCCGCTGTGCTATCACTCCAGCCCCTTTAAGAAATAATACAAAGAATATTATTTTAACAGTGATTACATGGTATGGGTTAGTGTTTTTCTTATTTATTTATTTATTTTTTATTTAATGAATCACCTTGAGAACAGTCACAAAGCCTTTCAGTTCAATTTTCAGTCTGTCATACAATGATCAAACACCTGTCCCTTCATGAGTGCACATTTTCCACCACCAAGAACTCCAGTATAGCCCCCACCACCACTGCCTGCCTGTGTGGCAGATTTCCACTTTTCTCTCTCTCTCTCTCTCTCTCTCTCTCTCTCTCTCTCTCTCTCTCTCTCTCTCTCTGTTGATCGCATTCAATATTACGACAAAAGACCTAACATTGTTATTTGGAATTTTCCCCAACATTCAGACCTGCCACAAAGACATCATTAGATAATTTTTTTTCTATTGCTGATTATGAAGAGCATATGATGTCGTGTGGCCACAATAGCGGCCACGCGAATTTGGATTTCTGATATTTTAGTAATAAACCTAGAGGGATTACTGCCAGAAGCCCCTGGCTTCCGAGATTGGTATGTGTGCCTCTGGGTTCATGGTTAGTCAGAGCCGAAGGAGGTGTTTGAGGGTGGCAACCCGGAGCATTGTCATGGCAGGGAGCAGAGCCAATTCTACCCCCCATCCCATGAAGCCCTATGTGCCTCGTCAATGCAGTCTCATACCTGGCTGTTCATTAGACTCTAAAAGATGAAGGGCACTATGCCACCACTGCAGAGGGGAACAGGCCGAGGGATAGACACCCTTCCCCTCCCAAGATGGCATAGCACCATAGTTAAATACACAGTCCAGATACATTTTGGTTGGGCATTATCTTTTGCTCAGATTTTCCCATCACCATTTAAGCCCGTTTTTCAGGGACAAATGCTAGATCATTTACTTTCCATTGATCACTTTGCATATCAGGAAATGTCACGTGGCCACTTACACAGCTGTGCGGTTTGGAAAATAGTCCAGGTACCCACATGCCAGAGCCATGATTGTGGAAGATCATGGTCACCGGGATTCCATCTGGAGAAGGTTGGGGAGACAGCACCTACCCCATCTGTGTCCTCCCAGTGATATCGGCTCTGGATGGGGTCTGGAGAATTCTCCAGAAGTCGTGGAGCTCTCCAGCCAGTTTTTTTCTTCGCTGCTGTGTGCTATAAAATGGCACTGGGGATGGGTTATGGGTGTGACTTCAGAATCAGAGGTTGCCTGGGAGCCAGGGTGGCCCTGTGGTGGTTCAGAAAACAGTCTTGGTACCCGCACTCTAGAGCCATGCTTGTAGAAGCTCATGGTCACCAGGGGTTAGTGTTTTTCAATGTTTCCAACCAAAGCTCCCTTCAACATTATTTCCTTTCTACGGTCCTTCTGTCCTATCAGTTGGACCCTTATTCTCATATAGTAAACTCTGTTTATTGCCTTTTCACCTGTAGCCCCCTTCAAGTATCTTGGGAGTCATATGGGCTCTGGTTGAGAGATGCTGGCATATGTGATGTTCACTCTAGAGATTACCAACGTAATCCTTGGGATTAGATCAACCTGGCCATAAATTAGTTAATCTTTCCAAGCTTTGATTTCCTTCCTTGTAAATTGGAAATGACAGTTTAATGGTTAAATTAGATAGTGCACATTAAAGAACTTAGAGGGATTAGTTCTTTTTTAAAAAAATTATTTTTATTGAATCACAGTGAGATAAACTTTCATGTTCGAGTTACAATCACACAATGATCAAACACCCATTCCTCCACCAGTGCACATTCCCACCACCAACATCCCTAGTATACCTCCCCTTTTCCAACCTCCCACTGCCTCCATGGCAGACAATATTCCTCACTCTCTCTCTCTACTTTTGGGCATCATGGTTTGCAATATAGATACTGAGAGATTAGTTCTTAGAAAGATTTTAAGAAATGTAATCTTTTTATTACTAAAAATGGTGAAAATGGTAACTTTGGAAATAATGTTTCAGATTGTTGAGGCTAAATGAGTGCTCTGTGTAAATGAGACCTGTAAGACAATATTCCTGGGGCTGGAGTGATAGTACTCCATAGTACTTACATAGTACTACATAGTACCACGTAGTATGGTGTTTGCTTCCTTGAATGCTGCTGACCCTGGTTCAATCCCTGACATCCCATATGGTACCCCAAACACTGCCAGGAGTGATTCCTGAGTGCAGAGTCAGATTAACTCCTGAGCATCACAGGATCTCATGCAAAAAGCAAAAACAACAACAACAACAAAATAAAACAATATTCCTGTGCTGACAAGATAGTACAGGGGTCAAGGCCTCTGATTTGCATGCAGTTTGACCCCTGGCACTACATATCTCCCACCCCCATCCCATGCCAGCACTGCCAGGAGTTATCCCTGGGCATAGAGCCATGAGCTCTTCAGGGTATGCCCCAATCCCCACTACCCTCAAAAGAGCATTTCTTGTTGATTACCCAAGTAGGTTTTCATTTCTCATTACCATAGCCTTGGAACTACCAAATCTAGCAAAAACTACCTGAAATTACTTGGACCTGCTTGAAAAATTGAAACAAGATGGTTAATTTGCCAATATGAAGTACTATTCTAACAGATTTATGCCTGCATTATGATCTGAATTATGTCTTTGGTCAATCACTTTATCTTCTCTACACCTGTTTAAAGTAAAGTAAGTGAAAGTCCTCCCGTTGTTCATCGATTTGCTCGAGCGGGCCCAGTAACGTCTCCATTGGAGACTTTGTTGTTACTGTGTTTGGCATATCGAATACATCGAGGGTAGCTTGCCAGGCTTTGCTGTGCAGGCGAGATACTCTCGGTAGATTGCTGGGCTCTCCGAGAGGGGCGGAGGAATCGAACTCGGGTCGGCCATGTTGGCTGCGTGCAAGGCAAACGCACTACCGCTGTGCTATCGCTCCAGCCCTAAACAATATTTGCTATCAGTGTTTAGTTCCTAAACAGTGTTTAGTAAAAGCAATGTAGTCTATTTTATTTTTAGTAAAACTAAAACAATATATTACACCTATTAGTAAAATAAAAACAATATAATTTATCATGGGGCTATGAGGATTAAATGAGTCTTGGCCAGGGTATTTTGTCATTAAACTCTCCAGAGTTCAGTGACAAATAGTGACTTTGGATTTATTTTGCTGTTATTTGATTTTTTATCTTCAGTTTTCCATTTCAAAATTGCATCATTTTTTTCTACTTGCTGTTTCAAAATTGATGATTCAAGTTATTATTTTCTTACTTTTCATTTTCCTAACACAAATTATTTTTATTTTGTGTAGGTGGCATAGAGCTGTATCTACCAATTTGGCAAATAAAAATATACTATTTCCCAAAGATGAATTGTCTAATGATAGTGACATGGAATTCCATGAAAGCCAACAAAATGAGAAAAAAAACTTGATGAAGAAAGTGAAGACCGTTTGGCGGAAGGTGCTGGCCTGCAAACATAGAAGTAAATCTGCAAATACCAATGGAGACAGTTTGAAGCACAAGGAACCTGTCCTTTCAGATTCACAGAACCTTCTTCCTAGAATTGTCAAAGAGCTTCCATCTCCCAAGTTATTTACCAAACCCAAAATAAGAAAACACTCTCAGAATGGTAATCAGAGGCATTTTTTTTATTCAGTGCTGAATTCAAGTGAAATAGTAAGATTAAAACAAA
Organism: Sorex fumeus; assembly: GCF_029834395.1. NCBI lineage: Eukaryota > Metazoa > Chordata > Mammalia > Eulipotyphla > Soricidae > Sorex > Sorex fumeus. The sequence continues at coordinate 65,244,127 of NW_026606129.1, forward strand.
TGATCTTGCTGTCCAATGTAGGACTTTTGGGGGAGCTTGTCTGAAATGCAGACTCCCAGGTCCCATTCAGGTTTAGTGAGTCAGAATCTACATTTCAGAAAGACCCCCAGGTGATTTGTATGTGCACATATGGGAATTTGTCTTTCAATTAAAACCCCGTCTAGTCCAGTGTAATCAGTCTCAAGTCCCTTTTTATTTAAGTAGTATACATACATTGGAATATTAACTTAAATAAATATAAATATACTTTTTATAAATATACTTTTTATTTAAATAGTATGCCTACATTTTAATTTCAATAGTATGCATACATTGGCCAACCCCTATTTGAATCTAGAAGTGCAACTGGTCCCCTGAGAAGTGCCAGAGGTCACTCCTGATCACCGAGACAGGAATAGCTCCTGAGTTCTACCAAGTAGGGCACAAGCCCCCTTGCCCCAATTTTATTAGTGCTAAGTTATAAAGGACATCTTATTTTATTGTGTCTATTTCCAATTGACTTTGGAAAGAATCTGTGTTCGAATTATTAGTTTTAAATCTTTTTTTTGTAACTTTTTGGAAGTGGTCCTATGAGTTATAGTTATAGTTAACAATATTACAAATATTTGAGTTATTTTTCTTTATAGCTTGAAAAATTAACAAGCCCCTTGTTTTTTAGTGTACTGTTAGGTTTGCTGGGAAAATTGAGCAGAACACCCATGCATTTCATATCCTTACCTTATGCTCACATTCCCTTACTATTAACATCTTTCAGCAGATATTGTCCCTTTAATTTTGTTTTAGTGTTAACAGGTTTGCTTTTTTAAACTTTATTTTTTTAAAAAATGGAAATTTTGTGGCTACCAAGTGCCAACCAAATCTATTTGTGTCATTTTTCTAATGGCATGTGCTCACATTTTACTTAGTGTTTCCATCTTTCGGGGATGCAGCGCTATTGGGGACAGTATAAGGTAAAGGTAAAGGCCCTCCCGTTGATCATCGATTTGCTCGAGCGGGCCCAGTAACGTCTCCATTGGAGACTTTGTTGTTACTGTGTCTGGCATATCGAATACGTCACGGGGAGCTTGCCAGGCTCTGCCGTGAGGGCGAGATACTCTCGGTAGCTTGCCGGGCTCTCCGAGAGGGGCGGAGGAATTGAACTCGGGTTGGCCATGTTGGCTGCGTGCAAGGCAAACGCCCTACCGCTGTGCTATCGCTCCAGCCCCATTATATAGTATGATATAATGTGACTTTATGCAGTGGAAAACCAAAGATTTGTGTTAGTCACATCACAGTGGTTGAGCCACAATAACTCCAAGGTCTGCCTTAATGTGGTAGATTTGTTACAGTTTATAAGTTAATATCAGTATACTGTTATTAAAGTACATAGTTTAAAGGCCAGAGCACCTAACATGTAGCCGTCAACCTATGTTCAATTGCTGGCACCCTATCTGGTCCCCTGAGCACAGAGCAAGGAGTAAGCTCTGAGCACCACTGGATGTGGATCCAAGACAAAAAATTAAAATAAAGTCCATAGCTCTCATCCAGATTTGTTCTTTCCCCTTTACAGCTCATCATATCATGTAGTAACCATTATACTATCATACCGAATAATCTCACTGCCTTAAATGATCTCTTTAATCGCCTTTTACAGTGCAAAAAAAAAAAGCCCAAACATGTACAGGTCTTATGAATAGATAAGGAATACACACATAATCACCTATTTCTCACCATGATAGGGTTGCAAAGCTAGTGAGGTTTTTTCAGAAAAGAAAAAAGAAAACTAACAAAACTGAGGGTTTCTAAACGAACGGTTGCCCTTTCTAACAAAAAGTCTATTATGGAAAAAGAAAAAAATTTAAAAAGCAGTGACTATTTCAAACATCCTAGCATCTAGCAATTACCTGGCATGACTTGACCTATTTCTGTTGAAAATAACTGAAAGGACAGTCTTCTATGCTCATCAGGCTAGCCTTGCAGAGATCAGCAGGATACAGAACCAAATTCCTCCCAATCTGTGGGTTAATATATAAATACATTTTTAGTTGGAATAACAAATTTCTCTGCTAGTATTTTCCAGGCAACTGTGCCCGTCCTTCAGACTACAGCTCAAACAGCATAATCCTGTTTCAACTGTGACTCAGTGATGGGTGCTCTTCCGTATTGATCACTTGACATATTAAAACAAGTATTGTTAACCTATGTTCAATTCCTGGCACCCTATTAGATGTCAGCCACAATATTAGATATGGAGTACCAAAGAGAACAAGCCTCGTACCCATGGAGTTACAGTCTAATTAGTCTATTGCAATGGTATGCAGAAAATTACATTTAGTCACAGGGCACTGTGGGAATATACCACAAGGGCTCTAACTTTAGGGGGGGGGGGGGAATCCTAGGAAAGTTCTCTGAGAATAAAAACAGACAATTCATTTGATATCTGAAGAGCAACAGGAGCAAAAGAGTGGGAAGGATAACACTAGGCATAATTAATACTAGAAGTAATCCGGGGCGTTGAAGTAGAGAAAGGTTGGTGAACAGGTGGTAAGGGTGTTGTAAGGCCCAGTAAGAATTTTGAACTTCGGCTGGGAGAAATAGCTCAGAAGGTTTTCATGCTAGAGGCCCTGGTTCACTCCCCAGCACTACATGATTCTCCGTGTACCACTAAGAAGAAACTCCAATAACTGAACACAAAACTAGAAGTAGCATCATCAGATATAGTCCACTTTTATTTTTTTCTTTTTGAGGCCAACGCCCTGCCCGCTGTGCTATCCCTCCAGCCCCAACCTTTTTTTTTTTTTTTTTTTTTTAAATTTGGAGGCTGCAATGACAGTATTGTGGGTAGGGTGGTTGCCTTACACACGGCTGAAACAGGTTCAATTCCCAGGTATCCCAGATGGTTCCCCAGGTACTGCCAGGAGTAATTTCTGAGTGCAGAGTCAGGAGTAAGCTTGAACATCACTGGGTGTGGTCCCAAATTGAAACAATTATTTTTAAGAATGCATGACTAATGTGTGCTAGACTCTGTAGGGAGCAACCCTGGTTTGTTTGTTTGTTTTTTTTTTTAAAGAATTTTAAACTTCCTTCTATAAGTGATAAGAAACCATTGAATAACGTTCAAACTGCAGGTTTATACAATCTGAGTAGCAACTATTTTGTTCGTTTGCTTGTTTGCTTTTTCAAAGGCCTGCGCCCAGTGGTGTTTAGGGCTTACTTCGGGCTCTTTGCTCAGAGATCACTCCTGGTGGGGCTCAGGAGACCATATGGGGTGTTGGGGATCAAACCTGGTCCATGCTGTGCAAGGCAAAGCTAGTGAGTCCCATCACTTAGGCCTCTGACTAGCAACTTTTTTGTTTTTTTGGTTCCTTTCCTCCTACATCTTCCTTCATTTAAAAAAAATCATACTTAAGGTAACGCAAGTGATTACAGTGGTGTTGGCATCTATGGTCTTACCTTACCCCACCATTGTGCCCATGAACTCCCATCCACATCCCTGTGTCATTTCCCATCTGCTTTACAATTTTATGAGACCCGGGTTGCTTGCCTTGCAAACAACTAAATCAGTTGGACTCCTGCCACCCCATATGGACCCCTGAGCTCCACCAGTAGTCACCCCTGGGCTCAGGTCAGGAGTTAGCCCACAACACAGCAAGGGGTTGCCTAAAACACACACACAAACCTTGATTCAAAAATAAAAGAGTTCCAGCTGAGACTAGCTTGGAGAAAGACAAGAGCAGATGCATGTGTAGTGGATAAACTGAATAGGTTCCTGCATTTATTCAGGCGAGGGATGATATTAGCTTGGGTTAGCATGACAGTGAAGGTCAGGAGAAGTTATGAGATTTTCATAAAAGCTAATAGTGGAGAGTGGTAAAGAACAAATCTTTGGTTGGAGCCCCCCGCCCCCCCCCCCCCCCCCCGCCATCTCTGTCCTGTCTGTCCTGTTCACTTTCCCTTTCACTGACCTGCGATACAAAATGATTGTGTAGACAGCGTGGAAATGCTGAAACAAGAGAATTGCGAACACCATTTCCCCAGAGCCCCGTAATTCCTCTATATCAAAGAAAAAGCCTCATTTTCTTCGCTTTCAAAAATTTTAACTGAAAGGGAAGTTTAGTACTTTCAGCCACCAATAACATGGTTTTGTTTTCTGTTGTATTGATTTTAGTTTCTATCTGTGATACTGTTTTTTGATTCATCGCAGAATTTTCAAGTTTAGTTTATAAGTGAGGTCATGGAGCTGGAGCAATAGCATAGTGGGTAGGGCATTTGCCTTACATGCGGCCGACCCGGGTTCGATTCCCAGCATCCTGTATGGTCCCACTCAGGAAGCACCGCCAGGGGTGATTCCTGAGAGCAGAATCAGGAGTAACCTGTGCATAGCCAGGTGTGACCCAAAAAGCAAAAAAAAAAAAAAAAAGTAAGGTCATTACATTAAGAACTGAATTTAAAAAAAAAAAGGAAATGATTGAATCCAGGTACCCCAAGAGTTTGAGAATATTTGAAAAAGTGTAAGATGGCTTATGAATGAATAGGCAAGGAGTCATGACTTGAGACTAGATTGAAACTTTCTTTCCATCAACAACAAATATTCAAAGGACTATCTTAAAAATTAGATACACTTTTGATTGCCTGATAGTCAAGAGGAGAAGCCATGGAGGACAGAAGTGAAATATCAAAGAAAGGGAGGTCATTTGGCACAGGTCTCTGAGGTCATACTCACAGAATGTGTGAGGAATTCGCAGTGTGATTTGGGAAAGTTAATCCCTCTTGTGTGTCCAATGTCCAGGGGAACAGCTCTAGAGGGAGCAGAAGATGCAGTCTTTTGGGAGTGCTTTCTACTAAAGTATGTTTATCATCATGTTCTGATAGGTTCTCCCCCCTCCCTTTCTCCCTTTCTTTCTAAGCGACTATACAACTTGATGTCGTAGAAGCAGAGACAGAGGCAATAACCCAAGGAAATACACTTCTCCAAGCCAGGAGAACCACAAGGCGGCTGTCTGTGACATCCTTGCCTTCGGGACTGCAAAAGGTAAACCTGCTCTCAAAGATGTACACAGAAGTCTGCGTTCAGGGATGTTAGGAATACCTTCCCTCCTACCACAAGTTCCTCACATTAATACCATAAAATCTGCAGAGTGTCTTCTGAGAACTTCAGGCATAAAAAGTAGGTTTTCCAGATTTGATTTCTCTGTAAAAGGTAAAGGTAAAGGCCCTCCCGTTGATCGCCGATTTGCTCGAGCGGGCCCAGTAATGTCTCCATTGGAGACTTTGTTGTTACTGTGTCTGGCATATCGAATACTCTCGGTAGCTTGCCGGGCTCTCCGAGAGGGGTGGAGGCATCGAACTCGGGTCGGCCATGTTGGCTGCGTGCAAGGCGAACGCCCTACCGCTGTGCTATCGCTCCAGCCCTCTGTATCTGAGCTCAAATTGTTCAGTTTCTAAATCTGAACACGTTACTGCTGCAATTCACTTAGCACTGCAATCTGCTCAATTACTTCTAGCTACGATTGGTTATTAGTACAATCTGGGCAGCCGTGTTTCATGCCATGGAGTCCACTGTTCAATGATCAAGTTGGTATATCTGGTCTTGAGGCCAGCTTTATGGAGAATTCACTTGACCAGCAGCACCACCCTCTGTGAAGGTCCTAGCATATATGTCGCCTGATACAACAGCTATGAATTGCTTTGAGACTTTAAATCATGGCCACTGTGGCAGAGGAATTAACATTTTCATTTCATCTTAGTCTAAATTAAAACATAGTTAATGTCATACACATGTATGTTAATACTGCATAAATACAAAGGCACCTATATCATATAGACAGAACAGCATAAAATGACCTAGGGCTCTCCAAATCAAAGGTTGTACTGATCTGTAATCATTAAATATGAGGCTAACTTGCCCACACATTAAAAAAAAAAGCTATCGTTATTTTAACTTTATCAAGCATTTACCTAAAGCTGGCTCTATTGTAGGCCCTGTACGTGTTCTATAAATCTCAACCCAGCTAATCCTTACAATAGCCCAAGGAGGTAGGTGGCGACGCTATCCTTATTTCAGGGATGGCACTGAGAGGTTAAGTCATCTGTCCAGACGAGTGACAGAGCTAGGCTTCAAACACAGGAACACCTAACTCTAGACTCATTTCTCTAAATGACTTAACCAAGATACTAATTTTATTGTCCATCATGATAGCCAATAACCACGTGTAACTATTTGAGGTGATTAAAATTAAATTGAGTCCTCTGCTGTACTATCTGCCTTTTGGGAACTCAAAATCCACATGTCAGAGGGCTGGAGAGATAGTATAGTTGGTAGAGTACTCCCCTTGCCCACAGCTGGCCTGGGTCCCATCTCCAGCACACTGGAGTGCTGCCAAGCCTGCCAGGAGTGATCCCCGAGTGCAGAGCAAGGGAAAGCTCTGAGCACCACCAGGTGTGGCTCCCAAAACAAAAACATTAAAAAAAGAAAAAAAAAAACTCCCACGTGACACCACAGTTTCCACAAAGCTATACTGAACAGCACTGCTCCAGAAATCAATGTCAGAAGGTGCCAATATTTTAGGTTTTGCCTCTTCTATGCTACGTTCATTATATTCCTATTGTGCTTGGAAATTTCTAGTTAGGGGACTATGAAGGTAGCCAATGTACATGTTTTGTGGAACTTAAATAGAGTAGATGTAAAATAAGGCCAGGGGCCGGTGTGATAGTAGAACAGACAGGGTGTTTGCCTTGCATATGGCTGACCGGGGTTTGATCTTCGGCTTCCCCTTTGGTCCCCGAGCACCTCTAGGAGTGATCCCTGATCACAGAGCCAGAAGCAAGCCATGAGCACAGCGGGGTGTGGTCCAAACGTAAAAATAAATGAATAAATAATTTTAGTTCATCAGGGCTGGGGATACAGCTCAAAGTGCTAAGAACACGTCTCATATGCGATAGACCCAGAGTTCAATGCATGGCACTGTGTGCCTCCTCCCAGCACTGCTCGCTGCAATCCTGGTAACCCCTAGTATCTGAATCTGGAGCGCTGTGGAACTAGGTCCAAGCACCGTACCACTCAAACCACTGGGAGTGGCTCCCAGATCCTGCGTATTGTTGGGTGTGGCCCCTATAAAATTTCATTTATCATAAGCCTTGCATGTGGCTGACCAGGTTCAAGCCCCAGCACCCCATATGGTTCCCCGAGCCCCACTAGGATTGATTCACAACTTCAGTTAACAGGGAAAAAGCGCTGAGCACAGCCAGGTGTAGCCCAAAAGCCAAGAATAAAAAGTCTTTCAAATAAAAAATGAGAATTTTCAGTTTTCTTCAGGAAAAAAAAAAAGGATAAAATTTGGAAACACTAAGGCTGTAAGGTCCAGGGCCACAGCAAAACAGCAGAGGATGTCTTCTTTTAGGAAACATATCCCTTCCCTCCACACATACTCCACGGCAACCATTCATTCCTTTTTCACACAGCCGGCCTGGCCCTTACCCATCTGACTTTGTAATTGTTGTTCAACAACCACAGAAATCACGTAGTAATTATCAAGTTTGGCAATTGCTTAGTAGGATTAAAAACAAACCTTGGGTTTGAGAGGTAAGTCTAACTTCAGATGGATTTGGGGGGAGATTCAGTAAGTGCTTTCTAGGCAAGCTGGAAGTTCCATGGAGATGTGCCTGGGGATCCTTATTTTGTGCAGCTCCTACAATAGTCCTCACGCTAATCCCTGAGCACAAGGGAAAGGAAGAGTGAGCCCAGTAAGCCTTAAAGACACATTAGCCAGGAGCCATGACCTAGCAGTGATTTCCAATAGCAACACTATTAGAATAGGCACTTAGACCTAGCAATCCAGGGATGACAAGGAAAATCACTGAGCACTGGGTGAAAAGAACCCAGAGACTTCATTTTTTTTGTTTGTTTGTTTAGAAACATGCCTACCATGAAAATAAGGAAAGCTGGTAATGAGATTTCTGGGGCACTCGTCCACAGCAGCTCTACTCTCACTGTACTTAGCAGCCCAGAAGCAATTTCTTCCCTTAAAAATGACCTGCTTTTTCTCTTTTTTAATGGTTCCCCCACTCCTCCCCCGCCCCTGAACGAGACAGTCTCATTTCTCTGCACCCTGTAGATCTCTTCAAAGAGTGTTCTGGGCACAAAGGAATACATGCAGTGTAGAGAATAATGTGAATATGCTTTCCAGTCGACTGTTGTGAGGTGGCAAACGTTCAGTTTATAAGAAAACGTCCCTAGGGTGAGAACTGTTATTGATGCCCTATCACAGAAAAAATGTTTTTTTTTTTCTAATTGGATGTTTTTGTCCTTATGCTAGGTTCCATATGCATCGAAAAAGAGGCCACACTTTTCAGCACTTAAAAAAAAGAAACGTAACATGGAAAAGATCCTCCAAAAATCTGATTTGACAGTAGGAAAGCTTCAAATGCAGGTACTGGACAAAGGTTTTTACTTTTGTGTTTCAGAAGCAAAAGGTTAGGCTAAACTGGATGCATGGCTGCTAGACAACACGGACGTGGGGCAAAATTAATGATTAGCATTACGAAATAGCATTAGTGGGGGGCATTCTGAGTAGATAAAGAATTGCGAAGGGCACCTAGGATAATGCTGTGCGCCTAATAAATATTAAGTGGATTCAATTAAAATGAAGGCAAGCACACAGGGTCCTTTTAAGGATAAATGAGATCGTCTTTACCACTAGGTGGTAAATGTATGTTTTCAAGCTCTGTTTGCTATGATTTGAATTAGAATAATACTCTGGGACTTGCAAAATGTCTACCAATTCCTGAAGTAACAGTTCAGGCTCTCAACTAACAGCCATCACTTTTGTTTTCGACAATGCTTTTCAATACATGGCTTCATTTCTTTTTATCTGTTATAGGTAGATGATCTCATAGAAACAGTGGCTGACAAGTCCATGAAATTACTGGCCCAAAGACATGCTGAGCTTCAACAGTGTGAGTGTCTAGGGGATGAAATTCTTCAGTCTTCGAAACAGTTTCAGAGGATCTCCAAAAGAACTATGAGGAAGTATAAATTGAAAAATGTATGTTTCCCATGTACTTGCTGCTGCTTCTGATTGTGCTCCCGATAACACAAAGTTGCTTTTAGAGGGATTTTTATCTTTTGGTTCAATCCTGAATGCATCTTTTAGTGAATTAACTAATGGGGAATGAAAGAAAGTTTTAGAGTATTCTGCCTAATGAATTCTTAGAAAGTACTTTTAAGGGGCCTGGAAGATGGCTCAAGGTCTTAAGATACTTCCCCAACAAGCAGAGATTGAGATTTCCAACTCCAGTGCCCTGCCAGCACCATGGCAGTTCTGATGGCCCTGCTGTTAGGGATTCCCCAGCAACAAAGGGCCTAGAAGATGGTTCAGTGGCTTAGAAAGTGCAGAAGGCAACGTGAACATACCCTAAGCTTAATCCCCAGTGCCAACCACGCACTTGAAGTGATCCCGACCACCTCTCGGTCTATGGTCCTTGAGTAGGGAAGAAGAATAACCTTTGTAAAAATTGATCTTTAACTGTCAATATAAATAAAATTTTTTCTTTATGATTCCCACTAATGAAAGAAAAATAGAAATGTTTACTAGCGCATCACAATTCTGCAAAGAAATTTCTGTAATGACTTGCCAGATGAAATTAGAGGAAATAGTGGAAACTATTAGGTCACTTTTAATTTGACTACTATTGAGCTTATTTTATACTTTAAAGAATTCTTACTATAATTATAAAAATGTAAGTGTAAAGGATTAGTGTGAAGTGTCATATTTCTGGGCTACAATAAATGGATAGGATAGAACCTGACAAGTATTCAACAAGCAATTCAATACTTATGAAAACTGAGTGACTCGGCACTAATTTTATAAATCTTTTCATTTAACAATGATCAAGTATCAAGAAAAAATCTAGAAAGTGATGCATACCGATTCATTTTGCATCTTTTACAACTCTTTTTTATTTCTGGGCTGCACCCAGTGGAGCTCAGGGCTTATTCCAAGTTCTGTGCTCAGGGATCACCCCTGGTGGACTGGGGGGATATCATCTGAGGTGCTGGGGATTAAACCCAGTTGTCTTATGCAAGGTGAGTGCTATACCATCACTTCAGCCCACCTCCACAGCTTTTATTATGCAACCTCTTCCATAACGGGTACACATCACAAACATTTTCCACATAATTTCCTAAGTTTGCAGCTCACCTGAAAACCATTTATTGACTCCACTTTTACAGGTAACAATAATTTCCAGAATGGACTAATTTTCTCATGCATACCCCAAAATACCACCTTTAGTCTTCGACTTATTTTGTAAATAAATTAGTGCTACCCATTAAAGACTACCTTAAATACTAATAAGCACAATGATATTTGATTTGATAGTATTTTATTATATTTGAATACTGTTCTAACCTTCATATTTAACAAAAAAGGCAGTACCTTAACAATACGTCTATACTAATTTTTCTCCATGTAAAGGAATATGACCTGTGCATTAATTAAAAAGTGAAGTAAGTAGCTTACTACCAAGACTATCTCAAAAGAGCACAACAAATTCTAACACACTAAGATCATATTACTATTTCAATATTTGTGGGAATGGTGAATGATCATGGTTTAGGATCTGTTTCCATGCTTGTTCCTTGAGCTTCTTCCACTTCTGAGAGCTTTTCATCATCTGCAATGGAGAAATAAAGCTTTACTTCAAGTGGCTTAAAATATTTAAGAAAGTTTTGGTTTTATTAGCCAATACACTTAAAACAAAGACAGCGAATTGACAATTTATGGTTATATGCAGTCCATATATAAATATTTGATTTCAAACATGCTACTTTGATTTTTGCTCATTAGTTTAACCAAAATGTAAGTTTTATTTGATAGATTTCACTAAGAATTCTAAATCTTATGGCTTTCTTCAAAGTAATCAGATGAGGTAACACAAATTTCCAACTGACTATACGGTCAGAACAAAGAGAAAGTCTCCAGTTTTCCAAAGAATCAGTCACCATTAGGAGTATGCAGATGTTCTTATGTACTGATTATTTCAAGCTCTTCACTTCAATTCTGAACTGTTAATTTATAATAGTAAGCAATAATACTCCCCCTGGAAAATTACAGATCTATCACCCTTGAATTTATCGTAATTTAAACCACTGATATATCACTAAAAATTCAGATAAAGTTGGAAATGAATCCCTTCTTATATCATCCAGTCATACTTCAGTTCTGACGCTGAAAGCCTCTCTTTAAGGTATATATTTTAAAAGGCAGGCTTCTCATTTAAAACTTCTCTAAAAGGTTTATTATGAATACCGTTACTTACTTTCCAGTGTTTGCTGCAGTTCATGGATGGTACTAAGAAGAACATGAAATTGTTTCCGTCTCAATTCCAGCTGTATTAACAAAGAATAATTAATATATACCAATCTATAAACATATTTAAAAAACAAAAAGGCTAACATACATATATAAGTACCTTATCTTCAACACTTTCTTTAATGTGTGAAAGATGCTCTAATTCTTTTCCCAGAGCTTCAAGTTCCCTGGAAAAAAAAAAGTGCGTAGAAGTTATATTTTCAAAAACTGGGAAAGGGGAAAGAGACAAAACTCAAATTTAATAAACTCTTAGTAACTAAATGGTATTTTTAAAATAAAAAAGGTTATAACCTCCATTATGGAGGTTTTTTTTTTTTTCATTTGGGATTTTTGGGCCATACCTGGCAATGCTGAGAGTTTACTCCTGGCTCTGCCTGCTGGAATCATTCTTGGCAGTGCTCAGCAACTATACTTAAATCATGCCAGGAATCAACCCCATGTGGGTCTTTTAAGCTAATTTTTCAACTTTGGGGGGGCAGAGTGATAGAACAGTGGATAGGGCGCTTGCCTTTCACGTGAGCAGCCTACTTGAGTTTTTGACTCTTGGCATTCCATCAGGTTCAACGAGCCCACCAGGAGTGATTCCTGTGTGTAGAGTCAGGAGTAACCCCTGAGCACTGTCATGTGTGGCCCAAAACAAAACAAACAAAAATTCCATGATTTCTAAAGATATTTATTTTAAATAAAATAAAGTTTTCAGATTTTTTTTTTTTTTAAATAGGGGCTATCCCCAGTGTTGCTGAATGGACTCAGGAACCACTCTCAATAATGCCTTGATCACTTGATATCCTGTTACTCATTGATTTGCTCGAGTGGGCGCCAGTAATACCTGGCCTAGATAAATTTCAAGTACAGATAGCAGAACAGCAAAACCCCAAATTGGTAACTGTTAACAATTTGTTATACACAAAGCCTTTTTATTTATTTTTTTAACAACAACAACAGTAAGGAAAGCAAAACGGCAGACCAGATAATGGCAAAGTTTCCTGCTAATGTACAATAAAAAAATCAACTGAGCAACACACGAAAAGAGCTGAATCCATTCATAGCCAGATTTGTCTGAGACACATACACCCAGATATCTCAAGTACCAAACCTGGAAACCCAGAACTGATTAATGAAATGAACCCAGATTACCAAGGTACACAACAATTCTTATAACTATGGGCAGACCTTGACTTTACAGGAGGAAGAGCAAGACTACAGAAATAATAGTCCAGCATTCAGACAGGTGAAATATTGTGCTACTGGCACAACCCAAGGCCCAGAAGAAAAAAATAAATCACTGAGTCGGGGGCACAAAGGGAGAGCATAGTGGCATAGTCCACTCTGCAAGCATGAGGACAAAAATTTAATTCCTAGTGCCACCTTCATGTACTGAGTGTTGGCCTGGTGACTCTATGGTTTGGGACCCTGGGCACAATTTAGTATGCAATCTCCAGAATACTATAACTGCGTGTGTGGAACTATAGCAACTGAAGTGTGCAACCCACCGCAAGCACAACAAAAAGATGCGTGAGCACCATGGCTAGGAGTACAATTCTAGGCAAGCATATATGAGAGAAAAGCATCCTCGGCAAGGACGCCAAAAAGTATGTGTGTAATCGTGACTAAAGGAATGTGACCCCTGGTAAGTACCATCATCAAATGTACTGACACCTGGTCATCACAAAAAATATAGCTGCTCCCTCAAAAAAAGGGGGATAAGGGGGAAGGAAAAAAAACTTAACCCTCCTCCCTCCCCCAAATTAAAGGAAATCTTGGTGTGCAGCTGCTGAGTCCTTTCCTCTCTCCACCATGGGCAGTTTAGCCACTGATACTCAGCTTGAGACTATGACACTAACATAGTCTTGCTGCAAGAACAGGAGCTGTAAGTGGCTCCATAGGCCAAGGCCAAGGGCACTTTGTATATTTCTGAACGTTGTCACTTCTTGTTGGATTTTCTTCTTGGATCTATATATAATATCCATCTTAGTCTCTTAATTTCTTTTTAAGTTAAAATAAAAAACATGAAATGCTCATGAATGCAAAGAATAAACATTTTACAAATCACCATCTTATCTAATGCAATCTACAGATTAAATACGATTCCCATCACAATGCCATTTTTTTCTATTCATTTATTTATTTTGAATACCCACCCCTCCACCAGTGACCATTTCCCACCACCGCAGATCCCAGTATCCCTCCCACCAACCCCGTCTCTGTGGCAGGGCATTCCCTTTTGTTCTCTCTCCCCTATTGGGTGTTGTGGTTCGTACAAGAGTTAAGCCTGATTTTCAGGGAGAAACGTTGGATGATTTACTTTCTATTGATCACTTTGTATGTAGGGAGATGTCGCGCGGCCGCGTAAGCTGTGGTTTGGAGTCAACAATGCCATTTTTTATAGAACAAATCATTCCAAAAGGCTAAATGAGAGAAAAGAAAACTTAAGGCATCATGAGCCCTTGATGTCAAGCCACATTATAAAATAGTGACTAAAACAGTGTGACACTGAAACAAAATAGGTAAACAAAGCAATAGGACCCAGAAAAAAAGCCTATGCATGTACACATCCCATCTGTGATGAAAGAGCCAAATCCATACAATACAGGGAAGAAAAGCACAAATGGTGCTAGAAAAACCGGACTGAAACATGCAAAAAGGGGGGGAGGAATGAAAACAATTTGATTATTATTTAACACCATACACAAAAGTTAACTCATAATTGACTAAAGACTTAGATAGCAGATCCCAAAGTTCCCAAAGTATGTGGAAGAAAACAGTGACACTCCTGGGCTTTGACATCAGAGATGTCTTGGAGACTTCATTGGCAAGGGGGGAAAAAAATCAAGAATAAACAAACAGAACTATCATCAAATTAATAAATTTTTATAAAGCGAAAGAGAATCCACCACAAAAACAAAAGGACAATGTGGCTATTAGGAGACTTCTGCATGTAAATACCTAACATTTATTTAGATACATATATAAGCAGTCATACCACAAAAGTCAACAATAACAGCAACTAAAAAAAGATGCAAGAACTAAAAAGGCATTTTTCAAAAAAACACAGAGAAGTGGTGGTGGAAAATGGGCAGTGGTGGAGGGATGGGTACTCGATCACTGTATAATTGAAACCCAAGCACAAAAATTTGTAAGTCTACAACTGTACCTCATGGTGTTTCACTAATAAAAATTAAAAAAAAAAAGAGAAATAACCCATAGCATATTAAAAAAACCCTCAACATCACATAGAAAAGGAAAAAATGTATGTATAAACAAAAGTTGTACATTAATATGTTTAATACTATATATTAAGGGCTGGAGCGATAGCACAGCGGGTAGGGCGTCTGCCTTGCACGCAGCCAACATGGCCGACCCGAGTTCGATTCCTCCGCCCCTCTCGGAGAGCCCGGCAAGCTACCGAGAGTATCCGATATGCCAGACACAGTAACAACAAAGTCTCCAATGGAGACGTTACTGGGCCCGCTCGAGCAAATCAACGATCAACGGGGGGGCCTTTACTATATATTACTCGAAAATACAAAAAAAAAATATATTAAAAAAGGGTTGGAACTGTATAATAATTGTCAGAATCAAGTAGAGAAATGAAAAAGGTCTGGGACAGAGGAGTTAGGATAAAATTCAAAGATATTTGAATGCATTAGGTAATTTTGAATATCCTCTTCTTCTGAAACACACTATGCATTCCCATAAGAATATGGCGCATGGGCCTGCTCTTCAAGCCCTTGAATCTTGTTTGCAAGTCTCCATGTCTCTTTACCTGTCGCTTTTTCAACTCTGGAAAAGCCCAGGTTCTCTCTGGAACAAATATCTCCCTCTTCTTCTCTCCTCACATCTTTCTAAGTTTTGTTCAATAAAAACTATCTTGCTTCACTAAAAAGTAAAAATTTTTTAAAAAAGAAGAAATTGTTTAATCATGGGGCTGGAGTGATAAAACAGCAGGTAGGAGCACCCAGGTTGGATTCCTGGCATCCCATATAGTCCCTTCCCTTAAGCACCACCAGGAATAATTACTCAGTGCAGAGCCAGGAGTAAGCCCTGATCATCGCTGGGTGTGGCCCTAAAACCTACCAAACAAACAAACAAAGGAACAAAAAAACAGAACAAAAACAGAAGTTATTCAATCCCCTCCCCCACAGTATTTCTTCAAAAGGAAGCTTTGAATCTACACTTTTGTTTTTGCTTGGGAGCCAGGTCCATTCTCAGGAGCCACAACTGGCTCTGTGCTCAGGGGTGCTCAGATATGCAGTGCCAGGAATTGAATAGTGACTGGCCACAAGCAAGGCTTGTATTATGTCTCCATCAAACTTACTTCAGTGTTTCATGTCTGTCTGGGTGATGCTGGATC
This sequence comes from Sorex fumeus, assembly GCF_029834395.1. Classification (NCBI taxonomy): domain Eukaryota; kingdom Metazoa; phylum Chordata; class Mammalia; order Eulipotyphla; family Soricidae; genus Sorex; species Sorex fumeus. The sequence goes on from NW_026606129.1 coordinate 65,259,832, forward strand.
ACTTTCGCCAAAGCATCATATTCTGAAAGAGAAAAAATCAAATAAATTAAGGTTTTCTTTCCACGTGCTTGGATTATGAAGTCAAAATGTCTCCTAGACATAGATTGAAATATTAAAAGAGCACTGCCAATTTCATTACGCTCACTCCAACTGTAATGATATGATTCGAAAGGTATCCGAACAGGGGAGCACGGGACATAGGTCACAGGGCTGGAGAACATGTTTTGTGAGTCAGATTCTTTCCCCACCCTACGGTTTCTCAGCACCACCAGGAGTGAGCAATCCAAAGCCACAACCCCTCACACCACCTGGTATGGTCTCTGCACTGAAGACAGTAAGTGCTCCAAAGGAGGACTTTAGATCTCCCTCCCCCCCCCCCCCCATTACTAATCTCTGGTCAGAATAAAAAGTAAGAATTAGCATAGCACTGTAGCACTGTCCTCCCTGTTATTCATCGATTTGCTCAAGCGGGCACCAGTAGTGTCTCGCAACAAACTGTGAGACTTGTTACTATTTTTGGCATATCAAATACGCCATGGGTAGCTTGCCAGGCTCTGCTGTGCGGGCGGGATACTCTTGGCAACTTGCTGGGCTCTCCAAGAGGGGCCGAGGAATAGAACCTGGGTGAGCCGCATGCAAGGCAAACGCCCTACCCTCTTAGTATTGATCACCAAGAAATTGTGAACTGCACCTATTTGCGACCTGCACAGGATAAAAAAAAGTCTATGTGTGGTATGAATATATAATTCCATTTATTTAAGATCTTGGACATCAGAAAAATAATACTTTTAATACTTTTCATTTATAATGATAAAAATTTCAGAGAATTTAAGTTAATTTAACCATCTTTGCTGATTAATCATAAAACTGTTGAAACAAACAGATCTGTGTACAGTAAAAACACTTAAAATAAAAGAGAACACCTAAGATCCAAAATAAAATAGTCAATACTCAAGAAAATCAGCATGTTGCAGCAAAAAAAATCTAAGCAGAATCTTCCCTCTCTAGTTAAATAACAAATTTCAAAAATTAGCTTATCTCCTAATTCTTTTTTATAGTTTGGGTTGACTACAGCTGCAGATTTTCCTTCACATTATTAAATATTGCATGAGACGACTGGTCAGTAATAAAGTGTTTGCATAGTAACTTCCACAAAACCCTTACCTTGGCGGTTTTTCCGTATTCGTTTTGCTTGAAGAATCTGCTTTTTGCACTCAGCAATTTTTTCATGTGCTCCAGCAATGCTACATTCTGTATAAAATTTTTAAAGATCATTATAACTTATATAATCCCCACACATTTTCCATCACAAAATAATTGAAAATTAAGTTAAAATTCTGATTAAAAAGTTATTTATAAAATTGTTGTAACACAGAATACTGTTACTTTGTTTGGGGCCATACCTGGTGGTACTTAATATTATCCTGGCCCTGTGCTCAGGGGACCTTCATGTGGTACCAGGAACTAAAATGGAGCTGCCAGGAGCAAGGCAAGGGCATTACGGGCATTACCCTCCGTGCTATCTCTTTGGTTCTTAAAACATTTTTTGTTGTTGTTGTTTTGGTGGGTCACACTGGCCAGTGCCCAAGCCCTATTCCTGGCTCTGCTCCCTGGGTTCACTCCTGGCAGGACTTGGGGGAACCATATCAATCAGGTAATGGGGATTTAATCTGGGTGGACCGCACAGCTCCCTACCCACTGTGCTCTAACTCCAGTCCCGAGATACATTTTTTTAGCTAACATTTATTATATGGTTTCTATAAATATTATTGCCATTATTTTACCACCAAATTGTTAGCAGATATTGGTTACATAAATAAAAATTACACAAAATTACATAAATAAAAATTACACAAAATTACAGAAAATATAATTAGTGCTTTACCTATTTCCTTGTAAATTTTTTCATAATTTTCCATTTCCCTGAGATTCATATCATATACCAGCAGTGTTTTGCCCATTGAAAATTCACATTGGGACAATGTACTTAGCATACGTTGATACTGGCTATATCTAGTGTAAAAAAAGAGAAACAAAATTAAAGATTTTTTTGAAATGCCAAAGTTAATTACAGTTCAGGAAAAGATTTGCTAATTAAGTTATACCAATTACACTAACTTCTAACTGAATCATTTCCTTTATTTAAAATAATTTTGATAGCCTTTTCTTTTCCCTTGTACAGAACACTTCAATTTATAGATGGCTTCCGTTACAGACAGAATTCTGGTCCTTATTAATGTAAACTCAATTCAAACAATTATTTACTTTTATTTTAAGGTATTTTTAAAAGTGTTTTGATTTATATTTTTATCATTAATTATTTTCTATTAGCTCATTCTATTCTAGTTGAAAAACTAAATCAAATGAAGAAAAATGTCCAAATTTGAACATTAGAGAACATATTAAACCTTGCAGTAACGTTATTTACTTATTAAAGAAAAGAAAATTTCATTTAGATTCTTTTTTTTTTTTTTTTGTGATTTATTTGCTTAAAGTGACCAGATTGTCAGTCTGCATTGCCATTTGGCCTTCTGAACATTTTACTAAATGTTCAAGCCTTGTAAGGCCAGAAATAAAACCAGAAGTACCTATTCCTCATTAATAAAGAGATGTTTCCATAGGACATTTAAGGTAAGTAAATATTATAAATATTAAAAGAACAATAAATTATAATCTAAAATCACATCTGGACATCAGCTTAGAAACAACAGGGAAATAAAATACCCTTCTTCCTGGGATCCAGAATTGCACCATTTAATGAAACTTTTCACAAGCAGATTAATTCTCCGGTCATCTCCAGCACCATCTCCATCAATCAGGAGACGCTTTCGTATGACTTCGTCTGGAGGAAAGGAAAACATCAAAATGACTGTCTGGTTCTTGGTAACTGGCTCAGGGGAAAAATATAATGCATTTATTCACCCAAAGAAATCATTGAGGAATAAATGCTTTTAATGCCACAGTTCTACTTAAAAATGATTAATTTTTATTATACAAATTTCACTTATATACATATTTTCACTTATTTAACATATATAAAGTTATTGAGTCTCTACTGTGTATTCAGCATCACTTTAAGAGGCTGAGGTCTGTTGTGAAAATCTTCTGCCTCACAGAATGGGTATTCTACTGAGTTATTTAGCAGAAATAAGAGATATTGTCCCTACAATTCTGTTCAGACCTCCTTGAAACCAGGATGAACTCCCCTCCCCAACACACACACACACACACACACACACACACACACACACACACACACTCACTCTCCTCTGACTTCCAGAGGTCCTGGTAGCCACACCCATATCCTGTTGCAACCGTAACTGCCACTCAACTGTCACTCATCTACCGCCCTGTTCTAGAGACTCATAAATGAAACTCAAGAGATCCCATTCCTGGCTGAGATCTCCAGAGTAATCTTGGGAGGGGGGGCTGGCCAGCTCCCACCCTATCAAAGCTCCTCCCACACACCAAAGCTTTACCTCTGAGCTACATGTTCAATTCTATTTCATTCCTTTTCCTATTCTGCTATGTAACTTTTAAATTTTTTTATTTATTTTAAACAAGTTTTACTAAAAATTTTATTTAAAATTTCCCTGGCCGGTCTGTCCAGTTAAATATTCTGGATCTTCTGGACATCTCTAAACTCTACAATACTGACAACCCAGTAGTAGCACACCAGATTGAATGGGATGTAACAGAGAAGTCAACCAATCTCAACTAACAAAAACATTAACACAGATGGCTTAAACTTACAACAACTGCTTAGTAAACTCTCAGACAACGACTTAATGTTCCCATGGCGAGATACAACAATTTTCAAGAAATTTCTTCAACTGAAATAGTTTTTGATCATTCCATTAGCCATTTAGTGTCAACAAACAATATAAAATAAATTATTGTGGGCCTGATGTAGGCGTAGGTTTGAAGGGTGGTTGGAAAATGGAGACAATGGGGGAAGATGACAGTGGTGGTGGAATTGGTGTTCAAATACTGAATGCCTATAATAAATCATCATGAACAATTTTGTAAATCACAGTGTTTAAAATGGGGAAAAATAATAAATTCTGTCCAGAGAGAAGGGAGTCTAAAGTTTTCATATCTCTGGACAACTGAGGTAGTAGTAGAAGGAATAGAAATAAATATTTAAAAATTATATACCAGAGTAGGAAAAAGAATGAGATAAGGCTGGAGATATAAGTCCGTGTAAAGTTCACACCTTGCATGCAAAAAGCCCTGGCTCTGAGCCTCAGTACAAAAGGAGGGTGGTTTCAGGGAGGGGAGAGAGAAGAAATCAGATGGGAAAGAAAAAATACATCTCTAATTTAATATTTGCTACAAGGGACAAAGGGGATAGAAAAGCATTGCATCCTAACTGCGTCCTGAGCTGGTTGGCCGCGAGACGGCTAAATACACTGAAAAGGTGGGGAACATGGGACGGATAATGGCGCCTCCCTCTGGATGATGAAGAAAATCAAAGCCAGCCAGTATGCCAACTACACATGCTCCTCCTGCGGCAAGACCAAGATGAAGAGACGGCCGTGGGCACTTGGCTCTGTGATTCCTGCATGAAAACTGCAGCAGGGGGCACCTGGACCTCCAAACCACTTTTGCTGTCACAGTCAAATCAACCATCTGAAGACTGAAGGAAATGAAAGACCAATAGATCTGCCATCTGAAGCACTGCTAGTCTATAATAAGTGGGTTAATTTATGTAAAGAAAAAACAGAAAAAGAAAAGCAATGCAGACAACAACAAACAATAAATCAGGCTCAATTTGCTTAGCTGGCACCTTGACCCGGTGTGTGTTAACCTGGGGTTGGTGTGTGTATGAGAGAGAGAGAGAGAGAGAAAGAGAGACTGTAGGAGAAATATACTACTACTCAACCTCTACTGTAAGGTTGGTAGCCCTGACAACTCCTTAATTTTTAATGTAGCATGTTATAGATGTTTCCTGGCCCCTAAAGGAATAAGGAGCAGGCATTTCCACATGCAAATTAAGCTGGTGTTTTCGATAAACAAAACGCTGGGTCATAAAAGAGAAAGGCAAAATAAAATATAAAATACATCGTTTTTACCCATCAGACTGGCAAAGATCTAAAGATCTGATAATAAAAGCACTAGCAAGACACTGTACTCATATACAAAGATGGAACGTAAACTGCTACACTGTTGGGCAACTGGGCAATGGCAAATGATATTCAAACTGGACTGCAGGGAGGTTTCAAATCCCATTAATTCTAGGAACTCTCTATATACACCTGCACTCCGTACAAAAGGATAAATTAAGGGGACACTCAGAACAGTGCTGTTAGTAGCAGAAATGACTGCAAACCTAAGCAGTCACCAGTAAGAGACCGCTTAAGAGAAACATCCATGGGATATAATCTCTCCAAAGCCAAGAGAATAGTTAAGACTATACATACTGATGTCCTTGCCCTTCTCTTCCCTGCTCCAATCTCTTTGGTCGTGTTATGTCAATGAAAACAAAACAGGTACAAAGAAACACAAAATTAACAATAATTTGTGTAGAAAAGGGGGAGGCTGCTTTTTTGAGTGTAAGTGCAAGCAAACACATCATATACATATGTTCGCGTATCTTCAGAATTCTTTCGGAAGGATGTCCACGGAATTGGTAATGGTGGTTGTTTCTGGTCATAGGGACTAAAGATCAAGACAGAAAAAAATAATGTAGAGGAGTTTTTTGGTTTTTTTCTTTTTAAATCACGTATATACATTGTTTATTTATTTTTGGGCTCCCAAGCAATGCTCGGGGGACCTGGGAACCATTCCCTGTGATTCTCAGCCATCCTGGACAGTTCAATGCGGGGTTCGAGAATGGAGAGATGCTTGGGTCCTGGAGTGCTGGGGACAACTAGAGCCACCCCAGCAGTGCTCAAGGGGCATCCGGGGTCACACTTAGTGGTGACAAAATTGGAGACAAGTGGCGGAGGGGTTAGAAGTCAGACCACAGTGAATGCAAAGCATGCAACCCTAACACCAAGCTATCTCCTCAGCCTGTTTTTTAAAAACAAATTCTAAAGTGTGAATAATTCCTGGAGAGCCTGCATGATGAATCAACAACAAAATCTTTAAACAATAGTTCCTGTGTGTAGGCAGAAGAATCTTTGAGCGCAGGTGCAGCGGAGATAAACTTTGGAAGGCAGATGGCTCCAGTTATGAAATTCATTCTGTGACATCAAACAGACATTTTTAGAATCTGCTTTTTCCTCAGTCATGGCTCTGACAGGCTCCTGAAGCTATCGGTTCGTCAGGTATTTTCATTTTATACATTTAAAACACAAACAAATGTCAGTTTAAAGCCACCAATAATGTTACCCGAGCAAACAAAAAATTTAAGAAGAGATTAAAATAGAGAAAAATAATATTTCAAAACGAGGAACATAATTTAGCTTTGTTAAAAGTAAACATCTAGGTTCCACAGAGATTTCACAGCAGGTGAGATATCTGCCTTGCACACAGTCAACCCAGGTTGATTGCCAGAACCACTTCTGGACCCCCACACCCACAGGTGTGATACCTGAGCACAGCAGGGTGTGGTTCCAAAACAAAAGAAAAGTAAACATCCCGGGGCTGAGCAGTCTGTTGGCAAGCATGGCCTCTAATATTCCCTTACTGTTTTCAATCTCTGTTACTACAAACCACAGAACCCCCCACCCCTCGCTATTCTCCAAGATACCTGTGCTTCCTACTCGGGGTCTAGAAATTCTGAACATAAATGCACAGAATAAGCAGATAACATCCTAGAGAAACTTCAGAGTTACCTAACTAAGGTTAGAGCTAGTTTTTCAAGAGATTTCTAAAGTTTGATGAATGACTGAAAATGCTTCAAACCATTTTATGATCATTCTGGCTATACACTTTTTTTTTTTGGCTTTTTGGGTCACAGCTGGTGCTGCACAGGGGTTACTTCTGGCTCTGCACTCAGGAATTACTCCTGGCGGTAGCTCAGGGGACCATATGGGATGCGGGGAATTGAACCCAGGTCGGCAAGGCAAACGCCAGGCTATACACTTTAGATGTGCTCTTTCTGGTTTTGTTTTGGGGTCACATCCAGTGGTGCGCAGGAATAATTCCAGTTGGGTTCAGGAGCCCATATAGAGTGACAACAGTTGAGTCTAGGTTGCACATATGCAAGGTGAGCACCCTACTCACTGTACCATCTCTCAAGTGCAAGATTTGAGTACTTTTATATAAAACATATACAATATCCCAACTTAAAATGTTTTTCTAAAATGTTTAAAATACTATATAGGTCCGATAAATTTGGAGGAAAAGTTCAGGATGGTTAGTCCTATGCTGTGTTCATTCTGTTTCCTTCTAATTCTCTCATTATGTCTTAAAGTTCCTGAAACTCAACGAATAATTTTAAATTGGATCCTTTAGTGCTTATCAAGAGTCTCTGTCTTCCGAAGAGCTTTGTCTCAGTAAAGCCTAATAAGGACGAGAAGGCAACTAACTCTCTTACTTCCAGGGCAAGAGCGGTGATGTTTATATTTGCACAAAACACATGCACATTGATCAGTGAGCAGATGTAGTCAAAATGTACTAGGGGAATTTATGAATCTAAGGTATGAAAGATGTACCGTTTGCTCCAGGTGGAGACATGAGCAGATTACGTTTGTTACATTAACTCTCTCCCTCTCTCCCTCTCCCACACACAGACACACACAGAGGTTAGTGTCCTTTCACTGGGTGGGACCAGGGAAAGTGGAATTCGAGTTCTTTTGATACACGATAATCAACAATTTAGAAAGGGATAAACTATCAAAATTCAAATAACAGCTTTTCATTCACCATTTCTTTGGATAGGTTTACATATGTAATATTACGTCAGATTATTAAACTGTTATAATAAATGGCTAGAAAAATAAATTTTGGCACAAGAATATGATAAAATACTATGAAGCTATTAAAAATAATAACAGATTCTGCATTGACATAGAGACCATTTAAAATATTTCATTAAAAGAACAAAAGGACGTGTGTATGGCATGCTAACTTTCAGATAAAATATTAAAGTGGTGGAGATAAAACCAATAGATTCACATGTGCTTATGTTCACATGATCCCCTCAAATGACATATATAAAAAGCACAACAAAATGGTTGTTAAGAAAGAAGGGCAGTATGAATGAGATAGATGGGAAGAGGCTGAAAGTTGTGTAATTTTTTAAAATTTTTATTTTATTTTTGAACAATATGTACTTAACCTACTTGCTGTTATTTGAATAGGAAAGGTATGTTCATGATGATGGTATCACAGATGTTTGCATATATTATGGGAACATCAAATTGCAAACATTCAATGTTTAGTTCTTTATCAATTATACTTCAATAGAGCTGCTCTCTCTCTCTCTGTTTTTTTTTATATATATATTTTTATTAGTGAAACACCATGAGGTACAGTTGTAGACTCACAAATTTTCGTGCTTGGGTTTCGATTATACAATGATCAAATACCCATCCCTCCACCAGTGCCCATTTTCCACCACCATGTATCCCAGTATCCCTCCCACCCCCATCCCCCCCATTCCACCCTGCCTCTGTGGCAGGGCATTCCCTTTTGTTTTCTCTCTCCTTTTGGGTGTTGCGGTCTGCAAAAGAGGCATTGAGTGGCAATCATGTTGTCTCTCTCTCTGTTTTTATTCTTTTTTAGCTTTTTGGGTCACACTCAGCGATGCTCATGGGTTACTCCTGGCTCTGCACTCAGGAAGTACTCCTGGTGATGCTTGGGGGATCATATAGGAGACTGGGGATTGAACCTGGGTCGGCCATGTGCAAGGCCCTACCTGTTGTACTATCACACTAGCCCCGAAAGTTGTTTCTCTTTTTTGAAGAAACTAGCAAAAATGATAATGTCCTTTACTTATCCCTATACTCAGATAGGAAGAAAGTTGTGGGCAGCAGCAGAAATGAGGAATGAAAGAACAGATCTGGGACATGAGAACATTTGTACATCATAAGGTCAAATGAGCAAAGACAATAAACATAAGAGACCGTGGAAGTCTGCATTAGTGAATGCAATACCAGTAGACTTGGATCTTGTTGGTAGGTTACTGGGAATTGCTAAGAATACACATGCACGGCTTTCTAGGAGGAATAAACTGAGGACAGTGAACAAAATAGATTGCAATTGGGAACAGCCCAAAGGCAGGGAGGATAGTTAGACATGTTTGTGGTGGAGCAGTAGGAATAAAAGAGCATGGACTGACTAAGCGGTGAGACTCAAGAGTCCTAGAAAGCAGGTTAGGACTGAGCAGAGAAGGCAGAGGCCAATGCCAACACTGGATGGCACATGTAGGAGTGTGGTCTGACTAGCTCTGGTGCCAGGGGATTGCCTGTCAAGCCAGTCATAAAACCTGGAACAGAAGTGCAAAACTGGAGCCACTGTTATTGTTGTTTCTTAGTGTTTTATGTTTATATGCGTGTAACAACTTCATTTACAAAATGGAAGTAAAATTATCTACTTTGCTCGACTGCGATGAAACTGTAGGGAAATAAAAGTATTCAAACGAACACAATCCCCATTCATAGAAAAAAACGAAGCTGTCTTTCTGCTGAATGTAATCCACACTTGTATATTCCAAAAACTTTAAAAAAGCGAATACTGAAGCCATGTCTCTAATCTGAAAGTCTAGGTAAATATATACCTCCTATCCATGCTGTTTTGCCCAGTTATGGTATTTCTCAAATTTGTTCCTGTCTCAAACTTCACATTTCAAGGTCATGGTATTTCTAGTTTAAACAGCACAAAGTTGCTGCCTAGAAAGTTCACTAGGGATGAGAACTACTGAAATAACAAACACAAAGTACAGAGCATAACTACAAATAGCAACAAAATAAAGGCTAAGTTGTCAGTTTGTAAACAACCTTCACTCTTTTTAAGTTTAAAGGTGTCCTCTTGCTGACAGTTCTGACATGAACAACATAGCATTTTTTTTAACGGCATCTTATCAATTAGCTCTAAGTTGAGCCAGACAATACTTTTGCGTAGTAAATAACATTATATAAATTATTGCCATGCCTTAAGATTTCTGTAAGCAATATGAATGTTAATATTAATAATTCTAGTGGGCCTGGTCCACCCTTAAAAATTGTAAGAGCAGTGCGAGAACAATTGTACAGTGAGTAGGGCCCCTTGCCTTGAATGCCACTGACTCAGGTTTGATCTGTGGCACTGCATATGGTCCCCTATGCCCATCAGAAGTGATCTGTGAGTGCACAGTGAGCCCTGAGCACTGCCAGGTGTGGCCCTAAAACGAAAATAATAATAGTAAAGGTGGCTTAGATACTATTTTATTGATGTTATTAACATCATTCCTTAGCATTCATAATTACTTTCTTTAGTCATCAATGCCATCATGAAAGTATTTCTGTCCATTGTTGGGTCATACCTTCCAGTGCCCAGTGGCTAAATGCAAGGCAATACCTTATCCTTATACTATGTCCCTGGCCCAGGACAGGTTTTTAAACTAAAATATTTAACATCCAGGACTGCAGATGGTGGTTTTCTACCTAACTTTAGGTTTATAAGTCTATGTCTTACACCATCCTTGCGCCCATAAATTGCCACTCAAAATCCCTTTAAGGAGCCAGAGTGACAGTAGAGAGAGTAGGGCATTTGCCTCACATACAGCTGACCCAGGTTTGATCCCAGGCAACCCATATGGTCCCCCGAATACTGCCAGGAGTAGTTCCTGAGTACTGAGCCAGGAGTAACCCCTGAGCCTCTCTGGATGTGACTCTTCCCTCTAAGTAAAATCACTTTAAAATCAGTTATGGCCTGTTAATGCTTCATAATCTAGTATTTTTTTCAAAATTGGGATGTATTATAGACACCTCTTTTATCTCATATGGAAACCTGTATTTAGAAGAAACATAAAATGACATTAGGTGCTAAATAAGTTTCTGTAAGTTATTTCAAAGAATTATATTTAATTTTTAGTTTGAGAGCCATGCCCGTCAGTGCTCAGGGCTTACTCTTACCTCCTTGCTCAGGATAATCTCTACTGATGCTTCAGGTACCAGATGCGGTACCAGCAAACGAAGCGGGGTCTACAGAATGCAAAGTAAGTGTGTTCATTCCTGCAATCTCTCTTCGACCCCAGATTTTGTTTCAAATGAGCACCACTACGGAGTGACAGTGCTTGGCCCAGCAGTGTTAAGCCCTTGCTGTGCGAGGAATCAAACTTGGGGCCTCAAACATGCTAGGTATCCGCTCTACCACTTCTCTTCCTGGCTTCTTAAGGAATTAGACTTTAGGACTTCATTTTCCGGAAGTGCAGGAAGTCTAAACACAGGAAGAAATGACTTTTATCTTTATTAGGCTAACTCAATTTTCGAGCCGCTAATCAGATGGCATAGTGAGTTTTGCTCTGTTCTCATTTTAGCATGGAAAGGACAACTTCTCATAAACCAGATGAACATTTATTTCAAAACCCGTAATTGTTATTCTCCCACAGTAGCTATTAAAACTCTGATTACAAAACAAGTGTTCAGAACATTTGAAGCAAGTATTCAAAAAAGGAAAGAGGAAAGCAATTTGGAAGATTATGGGCACCAACTTCTAAAACACTTCAGGGACAGGTCAGGGCTTGACAACCAGTGGCAAGAACCTCCTGTTATATAACTTTCTCCTAGAGCTGATTTACTTCAAATAAGCCTCCCCTGCTGCTAGACTTCATAGCACTGCAATCTCATCTGCTTTTACGAGATAGCAATCCTATGATATACCAAAAAGGACCTTAATTTCCTCTATAAAATCAGGTTAGCAAAAGAATTTGTTGTTTCTCAAAGTCATCACTGGCTTTTTCTTGATATTCCTTAATACTCTGGATCCAAATTGAAAAGCACAGAAAGGAATGACAATTCATGACTAGATTACAGTAGAAAAAAAACAGCAAAAAAAATTTATGCCACTGTCATGTGAAGTATTCAAAAGTTGAGACCCAATTGTCTTTTAGGCTGTCTTCTAGAAATCAGTCCCACAAAAGTTTAATATATCTGTGGAATATCTTCATTGTAACACTTTCTGTGAGAATAAGAAACTGAAATAAGTAGATGGTATATTAGTTTTATAACCAGCATACTCCACATTGGTAAAAAAAAAATAAGAAGATAGGAGGAATTCCAAGATACACTAAAATAGTTACAAAATCCAGCATTAATTACATGAGTATATAAAATTGTATACAGATTTTAAGCATTATGTACATACTGGCAGACCAATCAATATATAAGCTTACAACATGCTACATGTTAGATTATTAGATATTACCCATATTTTACTTATGGAATAACTGAAGTTACTTGCCCGAAACTGAGTATCACAGGAAATACAAGGTGGAAATGATAGTAGAAGAAGTGCTTCTTACCTAATGTAGGCATTTAGAAATCATCCTGGGAGAATAACAAAAACATAGTTTACAATTCTATGTGGGGAAAGGGGATTGCTAATGGCAAGTAAGAGGAGGTTTTCACTTGTTATTTTGTACGTCTCTTTAATTTTCTCTGACATGTATTACTTTTTTAAAAAGCAATTATCTGGCTAGAGTTTGTAGGCTGTTTTGAGATATTTTACATCTTTTTATGTTAGTAAAATGTTCTTTAATAAATTTATGATGTATCAGGAGGAAATAGGCCTTACCTGACCCATGAAGAAGTGAGAATAAGGTATGTAGTAATAGCATATATGCAGATTCCTGCATATTAGATTCATCACTAGGGCAATACTGCTCATAAGTTACTAAGGAGAATGATATACATCTCCTCATCTTAAGAGTCCTTTCTGTGAAATAACATCTAGCTTCTCCTTTAAAAAGTTAAAAATCATACAACAGGCAAGGTGCTTGCTTTGCATGCTGTCTACCCAGGTTCAATCCCTGGCATCACATACTGTCTCCAGGGTCCCACCAAAGTGATCCCTGAGCTGAAAGGCTGGGATAGGTCCTCAATACAGCTAAGTATGGCCTCAAACAAAAACAACACAAGGGGCTGGAAAGACATTACAGTAGGCAAGGTGCTTGCTTACCATGTGGCTGAGTCTGGTTTGATCTGCTGCACCACATATAGTCTCCAGGACACCACGAGGAGTGTCACCTAACCCAGCATAATCCCTCAACACTGCCAGGTACATCCACAGGGGTATGGTGCTTGCCTTGCCAGCAGCTGGGGTCAATCCCCTTAGCATCCCCCTCCCCTAGTAACTCCAGGAGTAACTCTTGAGTGCAGAGCTATAAGTAACCCAAGAACAGCTGGGTGAGGCCCCAAAACCAACTAGCCAAAACCAAAAAGTCAAACCACATAGCATAATGGCTAAGGTGCTACCCTTACACAGAGACCACCAGGTTCAATTCCTAGTACCACATGGTCCCCTGAGCCCAACTAGGAGTGATCCCCAAGCACAGAGCCAGGAATAAGCCCCGGTATAGCCAGGTGAGAGTCCAAAATAAAACAAATTAAGTTTAAAACAACAAAGAACTATTAAGATACATAAAAAGTGAAAAGAAAATAGTTTGATTCCTTTACATAATATTGATTTTTGGAAAGATCTTAGAACCAGTGTAGGCAAATTTTGAAATAATGGTAAATTAAGTCAAAATTTAGAAATTTAAACAAAAATAAAGAAAAGCACTGAGAGCCTTTCCTTTTCTTTAGGTTTAAAAATTAGATGCAGGTTCTAATAAAGGCTGAAACTAATTTACTTTGCAAAATCATTTACCTTGGCTAAAGAAACATTATTTAATCGTTGAACTGCATTGGCAGCCCCTCTGCTGGGGCAACTGACATGGTTAACAGAATGGCTAATTCCATTTGCATTAGTTAAAACAACAACAACAAACAAAAATCAAAAACACCAACAAGCAAACTATGCCCACAAATGTACCCAATTAACGATGGATGATTTCATCAAAAGGCAGTTGAAACAAGAAAGAGTAACAGCAGCAGTCAATACTTACACAGTGTTTAAACCTACTACTTGGTGACCATCTAGCTAGTCTCCTTTCACTCTTGAGTCTCCTGACAAACAAGCAGTAACTCAACTTTTGAAGTGCTCTACACATATTATTACACTTCACCCTTAAAAAACAGACCCATCAAGTGTATATTAAGTTCCTTTTATAAATGAATACCGTCAATTCTTGTTCACAGGGAAAATACACTCATTATTAGAATTCATAATACGGTTCCATTATTGTCACACTGTTCACAGGCATAGTAAATGCCATTATTTCGATTTTTATTTTGGGATGGGGATTGTAGCTCAGATGCAAAACAACTGCACGTGTGAGCCTCTGAGTTTTGTCTACAGACAAAAATGCATATATCCACGCATTATGCTGGAGGAAAAAAGGAAAAAAACTGTTTAGACCAGTAAGTTCCACGGAATGAAATGTATAGCCATAGCCTTCTTCTCAATACCCCCTTTTTCCTCCCTACCTGTTGCTCCGATAATAACACTGCATCTATCCAATGTCCCTATACTGCAAAAAAGTGATTCTGAAAAGGCGTTAGAGTGAGTATCTATAGGTAACAATGCCTTCCTCCCACCCCCTGAGATAAGGCAGTTCCTCAAATTAACCAACGTGTCATTTCACTGCTTGCAAATAATGAGTTTCTCCTCCAGGAGCTCCCAGTCCAACTGGACAGGCAGAGCCACAGATGAAGAATACACGAGGGCACAGTATCTTCGAAGGCACCTCAAATTCGTAAGAGACCATCAGCGTCGTCTAATTGGTTATAGGTACCAGTACGCCCCAAAACTTTTCAGTGTAACTGAGACATGGGGGCTGTCCACTTCTTAGTCTTTTCACTGTCAACGCACTCATCCAAACCCACCTCACCTCTCACTTGGAATTCTCCTTAGCGTCCCTCGTTTCCTTTTGTTCTCGCCTTCCTGGAATTCATTATACAGAGCACCTCAGATTTATCCAAAAGAGGTATCCCTTATTCTGCTTAAAATTTTCGATCCTTCTCACGTGCTAACAGAAAACTATCTCCATTTCCATAGCCAGCAGCGCTCCCACTGAGCTTCTGCATCACACCCCTCTTCTTCCCTAAAGGGAACAGTGCTTGTTTTCACCTCTGCATTATCTGCCCTGCTTTCCTGAGCTCTTCATTCGATTAATTCCTTCATACCTCACTTTGCAAAGACTATACCTGATCACCCTATTTTAAGGGAACGATAGCAGCCCTGTCTCATTATTTTTTGTCATCTGAATCAAGTTTATTCCCTATTTTAATTTCAGAATTTATGTTACTCAGATATTTTTTCATTTACTTCGTTGCATAATGCTACTGAAGCAGGAACCGAACACCCCCCTCTATAATTTACTGTTCAACACCTTGCTCTGTGCTTAGAAACTATACACATATTAACTTATTACATTTGCCACTCACTTTTGCTTGATTTTAAGCAAAATTTAGTTAAGAAAGACCATGTTTAGCTATACTTCATCCTTTCCTCGATACGTGTTTCTTAAAAACCAAAACCAAAACCAAAAGCAAAAAAACCAAGCAAGACCTTGCTAGGATTTGAAACAGTCCAGCAGCACTACCAAACAAGCCACAAGGCCTACTATCAATTTTTAGCTTTATTTGACCGAGGAAGGACTATAAACACTACTTGAATAAACACCCCATGATCCTCAGTGCTGAGAAGAGACAAGGATGGATCACTGGTTTCTGCTCATGAGAACTCTAAAGATTTTTTTCCCCTTTTAATTTTTAACTCAGAACCAATTTCTTGTCCTGAGTGTCTTATGCTACGTTCGCCTCTTTCATGAATACTGGACCACAGAAGAGCCAGAGGAGACAGAGACCATGGCCAATCTCTCCATGGACTAGTGCAGCAACAAGAGATGCTTGCTTTCCCCTCCATTCTCACTTCTACACGTCTCTATCCCTGTCTCAACATTCCTTTGCCCCATCTCCCCACTCTTGTTTTACTTTTGATTTCTTATTATGGTAAACTGCCTCAAATACTTCCCGGAACTTGTCATATAAGTAAGTAAGCATTAAAATCTAGCAGCACAAAATACTGCTGCTAATAATAAGTTAACGACCAAATGGCCCAAAGGAGATGAAGGTGAAGTTGAGGTTGGTCATTAAGAAGAAATACAGACACCAGCAAAAAGGACATGGAATGCCGATAAAGAAAAAAAAAAAAAAGAAGGCACAGACCTCATCAGAGTAAAGTGAAAGGACAAACAAACCAACTCTTAACATAATACTTAGTGAACCTTACTACGGTGTCTATATAGCAATGCAAAGCATGGCACTAACAGTGTAAAAGCCATGTGTCGCTTCATTGCATTCAATTCTCAAAAGTGGGGGCAATCTTGAGAACACCTACAGAAACTCCGCACAAATGAAAGAATAAGGAGAGGGCACTTAGCTCCTCTTACTTTCTTCACATAGTAACAATGTTTGTTCTCCAAGGCAAACTTCATCGAACCACCACAAACACGTTCAGACATCTCTGGCTCCTCACTTTCTAAACTCCAGCCACGGCCTGTCATCGCTGAGCTTTTCCAACTGGGGGGGGTCTTTGCACAGTTTCCCACCTGGAACACCCCCCCTATTATACCTGACTACCCTTCAAGAACAGGATCAGGAGAAACTCTGCAGGGGGGCTTCTGGTCTTGGAGAAAGGCTGGCGATCGGATGCTGCTCCCTTCCCCGGGCTAAGAGGGGCCGTCCTGGACGCTCATCACCCGGAGTGTTTCCCCCCCAGACCCCCAGACCGTAACCTCAGTGCGAGGGTGGGGGTGCGGGTGGGGGTTGTGTGCGTGTGTTTGTGGGGGGTGGAAGGGGGCCGCGGGCGGGATCTGCCTGCTGTTTCCGGACCCTAATCCCAGGCTTTAATCCAGACAAGGTAAAAACTTCAACGAGGCAAAGTTAAGATGCCCTGAACCCCTCGGCCTGGCCTTGACCTTCCTCAATCCCCACGAACCCGGGCCCGGCATCCGCCCTCCCATCCCATCGCCGCGCGGGGGTCCCAGTTCCACTTCCGAGTCCCAGCCGCGGTGGTGGTCCCTCCACCGGGCCCCCCCCGCGCTTCCCGTCCTGCGCGCCCCCTCCTCGCCCCCCCACCGCCCCCTCCGACCCGACTCGGCGCCCCTAGGCTCGGCGGTGCTCACTCACTGCCCCCACAGCCGCCCGCAACGCGACCCTACCCTCGACCCCCACCCCCCACCCCCGACCCCCCCCCAATCCGTGCGGCCCAGCTTCCTCCCCGGGACGCCGGTCGCCTCCGCCCGGGTCCCGTCCCCGGCCCGGCTCCCGCTCCGCGATCTTCCACCCCGTCCCCGCGCCTGTTCCCAGACCCCGCGCCGGCCTCGGTTTCCCCCCCGACCCTCCCGATTCCCGCGCCCGCCTCGGTTTCCCCCCCCCGCTCCTCCCGGTTCCCGCGGCCGAGACCTGCCTCGGGGCCGGGGCGTCCTGGGGGCTGCTCGTCCCCCCACCCCCACCCCCACCCCCACCCCTGAGCCCCGAGGGCCCTCGCGGGAGTCGCCCGCGGCAGGCTGAGGCCCGGGACCACCCCCCTTCCGCCCGGTCGGTGCCGACCCCCCGGACCGGGCCTCCGGCGCGCGTGTCGGGCCCGACCGGGGCTTTCCCGCGTCCGTCCGGCCTGGCCGGGGTCCCCGCGGCCCCTCGTCGAGCCCCCCCCGCGGGCCCCCGGCGCGAGCCCGTCCCGCGCGCCCCGGGCCTCCCCGGGCGCCTCCCGCCGGGCCCCCACCCCGCCCCCACCCCGCCCCACGCGTGCCGGGACCCCCGGAGGAGCCGCGCGGGCCGGGGGAGGCCGGGGGACGGCCCGAGGGGGCCCGGGGGTCGCGGGCGGGCGGGCCTCACCGTCGGTCACGGCGCCCATGGCGGCGGCTGGCGTTGGCGGCGGCGGCGTTGGCGGCGTTGGCGCTGGCGGGGGTCAAACTCCCAGAATGCAGCCGGGTAAACAGCCATGGAGGCGGCTGCGGCGGCGCCCGCGGCCGCCCGCTCCGACGCCTGAGCCGCGCCGCGCCGCCCGCGCTCCCCGCGCGCCCCGCGCTCCCCGGGGGCGCCGCGGCCGGCACGCGAGGGGCGAGGCCCGGCGGGCGGCGGCGGCGGCCCGGGAGCAGCCCCGGCCCCGCCGCCAGCGCCCGCGCCACGGCCCGCGCCGGAGGCCGCCCCGGAGGAGGCCGCCAGGTGAGCTCGCGCGGCGCCCCCGGGGTGGGGGGCGGGTGGGGGCGGGGCGGGGGTCCTGACGCCCCCCACCCTGGGGACCGCGGGCTGCCGCAGCGGCGGGGGAAGGGGCTCGTGTGCGTGTGTGTGGGGGGGGGGACCCCGACGGGCTGAGGGGGAGGGTGACGGGGGCGACGAGGGTGGCGGCGTTGGGTGGGGGGTGGGCGGCGCGAGGGGACCCGCGGGGTCGGCGCCCACGCGCGCCCGGGCGGAGCTGGGACGTGGGCGCTCCTGGCCGCCGGCCGGGTGGTTCCCAGGCGCCGGGTCCCGGCCCGCCGCGCTCGGCCCCGCTCGGCCCCGCTCGGCCCCGCTCGGCTCCCTCCGCCCCGGGGGCTCGGACGCGGGTCGGCGGGGGGGAAACTCGGCGAGCGCCGGGCCGAGCTGGGGGAGCCGAGCGGCAGCCGCCGCCCCCCCGGGGGGCCCCGCAGATCACCACGCCGGGCGCCGGCTTCGCGTGGCCCGCGGCTCGGGAAGGAACGAACGGGGGCGCGGGGGGGGAGGGTGGGAGGGGGAGGGGCCTCATCCGGGGGGAGGGGGAGGCGTGGGGGGGGCGGGGAGAGGGAAAGTCCAGAGTGGCGGGGGTCGCGGGGGTCGCGGGGGTCGCGGGGCGGGCGTCTCGGGGGCCGCGACGCGCGTGTCTGCGGGGCTCCTGCCTCCCTCCCCGCCGCCCCCCTCCCCGCCCCCCACCCCACCCCACCCCACCCCATCCCGCAAAGCCCCTCTTGGACTTTGATGAGTTTCGCGTCCCCGGCCACCTGGACGCGGTGGGAGGCAGGAGGGGGAAGGTCGATTGGCCCGTCGGCCGCCCCCGCAGCCTGTTCGAACTCGGGTGCCCGGGTCTGAGGGTTTGTCGCCGAGCGGCCCCGGATTGGGTTTTCTCCTTTTTAACCCCCAACCCCCGTGGTGCTTCTCCCGCTTCCTCCCCGAAAAACGACCCCGCCTCGATGAAACTGTTCCTGTGCGTTGGATTTCAGTTGTTGCAGTTTTCTTTCCGAAGTTGCTTTTATTCCCCAAATTTCCTCTCCGTTTCTTTTTCTTTTTTTCATTTTTTTTTGGCAGAGTTCTAAAAACAGATGTTTGATAGTATAGTGTGTGTATTTCACCTGGGGGTGCGGGGAGGGTCGGTGAGTATATGTAAAATTTATTTTCATGCACAGGAAGTTGGGATGCTCCCGCACTGCTCTTTAAGAGTGCTCACGAGAGTTAGCTAAGCCTTTGACTTTTGGTACAAAGGCTTGGGGAGACCTTGGGTGTTAGCTAGTTCCACCCCCAGAGTGCGAAACCTCCCCTGACTTGGATACTGTCTGAAAGGGGTGGCTGGGACTGGGAAGCAGACCCGCACATTTTTCCTGGTTTATTGAAGTGAAGACTTGGTTTAAAAGAAGAGATCGCGTTAGGGGGCTGGAGGGAGAGCGCGGCGGGGTAGGGTGTTTGCCTTGCAGGGGGCCCACCCAGGTTCTATGACCCGCATCCCATATGGTCCCCCTGAGCACTGCCTGGAGTGATTCCTGAGTGCAGAGCCAGGAGGAACCCCTGTGCATCCTTGGGTGTGACCCAAAAAGAAAAAAAAAATCATTTTAGATTTTTTTTTGTTTTGTTTTCGGGCCACACCCGCTGGTGCCCCGGGCTTACTACTGCTCAGTGCTCCAGGCTTACTCCTGCTCTGTGCTCAGGGATCTCCTGGTGAGGCTCAGAGACCAAAGGGGGTCTTGGGAAAAGAACCTGCCTCAGGACCAAATACGCAAATACCCTACCTGCTGACCCGCTGATCCATCCCTATGGCTGTTTTTTTTTTTTTTTTTTTTTTTTTTTTTGGAGGCCAGACCTGAAAATTTTCAGCACTCACTTCTGGCTCTGTGCTGGGAGATCATTCTTGGTGGGCTTGGGACGGACATTTGTATAAGGTATGTGGTCTGGAGAACTAACCCAGTCTGTGCAGGCAAGACAAGCAACTCACCAAGAATTACCTAATGTCAAGGTAAAAATAAAATTAAGTTAGTACAACTGTATTGGTGAAAGTGTCTTTTGTCTATCCCAGGTTTCGTTTTGGTAAGGATCATTGCTGTAGAAGGTAATTACCAAGAGCTGAATTGTTCCTTTTACTTGTTTTGTTTTGTTTTGTCTTGTCTAGTGGGCCACACTAAAGGTGTTCAGGGTTTATCCCTGGCAATATGCTCAGAATCTTCTCACTCCTGGCAGGCGTGGGTGGGGATGTAGGACACATCCTTCGAGGCACTCCTGTCATCCAGCCCGGCTTGGATGTAAGGCAAGATCTTTAATCCTAAATTGCCCCTTGTAAGTTGTGTGATACTTTGCCTTGTCATAATACTGATTTTTGAACAGTACTGACTTAATGTTTAAAGTTGTGTAAGGTGAAGTATCATGACCCTCCCCTCCCCCCATAACCGCTGAATTTTTTACTTTGGGATTTTGACTTTTGTTGTTTGGAAGGGGGCACACCCTACCGTGTTCAGCAGTTACTTATTCTCCGTGCTCTGGGTGGTTCCTGGTGTGTTCAGGACAGTGCAGTGCTAGAGTCGGAACAGAGGCTTCCTGCATGCAAAGTATGTACTTTAATTCATCAAACTATCTCTCTGGTCCTGTTAATTTGTGTGTGTGTGTGTGTGTGTGTGTGTGTGTGTGTCTGGTGTGGGGGCACACTCCGCAGTGCTCAGGCTCAGACTGTGCCCTCAGGGATCACTGCTGGAAGGGTTGGGGGTCATACAGCATGCCGGGGATCAAACCTCGGTGAGCTGTGTGCAAGGAAAATTCGTTTACCGTCTGTACTATCTCTTCGGCCCTTGTTAAATTTTTATGAGACATTCCATCAGTTGTTTAGAGAGGAATCCTGGTTTAATGCTTGTATGTTACTTTTCTGACATACAGTTTTGTTGGATGGTAGTGGACGTTTTCTCAAGTATTGAGAGATTAGTGGTGGAAGGAAAAAATTTCGCTGTTGTGACCTTCAAAAACATCTGTTTTGTGAGCCACACAATTTAACTCACAGTTGCATTGACACAGGTCTTACGTTAAACATTTTAAAATTCTTTTAATTGATCTTTCAAATCACATACAATACAAAACAATTTTTAGGAAATTAAATTTTTTAGTGAATCGAATTATACTAGCGTATTTACAAATGTGCAATTAGGAAGGATTCAAACTCTCTGCTATACTAACATTCCCTCCCTCCCTACCCCCCCCCCCCCTTGAGAATTCTCTGAGCGAAAAGGAGTTGCAGATTTTAAGTTCTAATAAAAATGTTTTATTCAAGCTGTATCAAAAACTGACCAGAACTCTAAACTTACACGTGATCATAGATTTGGTAACTTTTTCATCATAGCCTTGGTTTTTTGAGTGTAAAAGTTGAGTTTAAGGAATTTTGTTTATTATTAATTTTGTGGAACTATGAAGGATAATGATAGGGCTAACTGGTTTTTACACTGCACTGGTGAAGTGATGTAAGAATTCTATAATATGCTATTTGAGCGAGGCCTGTCCTGGAGTTTGTGGGCCCCCGGGGATCCATAAATGGACTTCCAGACATTCCTGAAACTTCATAGCTGTGACCCAAACATTTTTGGGGGTTGGTATTTTTCTGGAAAGATTGTCTTTAGTTTTCTAAACAAAATTTAGGACCATGAAAGTCAGAAATATGTTTTTTTAATCAAATAAAAGGGAAATCGTAATAAGGGAAACCATTAAGACAAAGTAGGTATTTGTAGAATTCTCCAGGCTTGCCTTTCAGAGTTGTCTTTAGCCTAGGCATATAGCCTTAGAGAGGCAAAGCACATCCATTTTGTTACTGCCATAAAAAGTTGTCTGTCAATGTATAAACCATGCACACACATAAAGGGCTACGCATGCTAGAACTCTGTGCATTATCGCCTTTTTTGAATCATAGTTGAAATATTAGACCAGATTGAAGATCAGTAAGCAGAGACCTGGTTTTGATAATCGACTTGGGAGTAAATGATTCATTTGACCCTACTCTTTTTTTACTTATTTTTCAGAAAATATGAACTTTGATTTGGAAGTAACCATTCTAAAAGAATGTGTGTGTCTTGACATGACAGTAGAGTGTGGTGAAAACTATATCCAAGTCAAAACAGGCTAAAGCTCAAAATAGTATTCTTTTATTTAGTGTAGCTACTTAACATGCCTTATTTTTTAGTTTCTCATCTGGGTAATATCCACCTAGTAGAGATATTTTGGGACTGACATCGCCTCTAAAGATGTGTGCTCATTCCTTCTTTTGGGGGCCGTCATAGACAACCCAGGATTTCATGGAGAGAAGTTAGATCTATAACTTTGGCTATCTAATTCTGTCCCTACTAGGCCAGGCAAATACACATGCATACATACACACATATTTCTTTAAATTTTAAGTGGTAAGGTAAAGGTAAAGGTAAAGGCCCTCCCGTTGATCGTCGATTTGCTCGAGCGGGCCCAGTAACGTCTCCATTGGAGACTTTGTTGTTACTGTGTCTGGCATATCGAATACTCTCGGTAGCTTGCCGGGCTCTCCGAGAGGGGCGGAGGAATCGAACTCGGGTCGGCCATGTTGGCCGCGTGCAAGGCGAACGCCCTACCCGCTGTGCTATCGTGAACTTGAAAAAGAATATACTAATAAAATGCATATAATACTCATGACCGTAAAAGTAAACTGACTTTGGTTTTTCCTGTGGTCACTCCCTTTTCCTCTCATTTATTCATTGTGAGCATCTGTGCCTTTTGCTTTCCAGTGGGCTGATGGTTATGATCGTGGGCGTAGAGTCAGACCTGCTTGAGCTTTGCAGTTGTACTGAACTTGAGTCAGTTGCAGTCGGTGAGCTGCTTTGAAAGTGGAGTTGCTGGGGGAAATGACCATCACATTCGCTTACTCTTAGAACTCCTTTTGAATGTTCATGAAAAGGCAGTATTAGGATTGTTTTAATACTTGTCTTTAGAAGGAGATAGCCATTTTGTCCCCTCACTAATATGTATTGTTAATTAGTTTGGTCCCACACCTGGTGGTGCTGGTGGTAACTCTCAGCTCTCTGCCTGGGGGTCGCTACTGGCAGTGCTCAAAGCACCACGTGGTACTGAAGACCATACCTGGGCCTCCTGTATGCAAAGCATGTACTTAGTTCGTTGCGCTCTCTCTCTGGACCTATTATGTCCTTTCAAAGAGAAAACCTTTTGTCATACTTACTTCCACACAAACCTGCAACTATCCTGAACAGCCTTTCACATCTTTGTTGTTATCTTGTGCAAGTGACCCAGCTGCTGAAGTCCCTCCTGTTAGACCTCTGTGGTGTTTGGAGCTGTGAAGTTGCATTCTTAGTGAGCCAGGTAAAGCTATATGTCTGAATCTTAGGCATGTCAGTAGCCAGTGAAGAAGCACAGATTTAAAGCTGTGAACCAGGTAAAACCGAAGAGCGGCCAGATAGATAGTAAAGCGGGTAAGGTATTTGCCTAGCCTGTAGCTGACCCTGGTTAAGATCCTGGACAGCACATATGGTTCTCAGAGCACTGCTAGGAGTGACCCCTTAGCACAGATCCAGATGTGATTAAAAGAAAAATTTAAGAATATTTTTGAAAAATTTTGGGGTCCACACCCGGCTGTGCTCAGGGCTTGCCCCTGGCCCTGTCTGTGTTCATAGATCACTCCTAGTGGGGGTCAGAGGGGACCATATATGGTGCCAGGGATCAAACCTGGGTTCACCGCATGCAAGGCAAGTGCCTTACTGTGCTCTCTCTCCAACCCTGCCGTTTCTTTTTCTCTCCGTTGGGATGAAACTTTGCTGTGATAGGTTCACAGTTAGTCTGTGGTTTTCTTTTATTAGCAGATGCATATGCTACATCAGCAAATATTTTATTGTTAAAAATGTTCTCACCTCGTCCAGTTTTTCCATAGAACTTGATGTTCTGTCACGTGTGATGGTTTTGAAGGGAATCAGTTGCCTTTGGGACTGTCTTAGGCATCTGGCTGCTGCAATTCTATTTGTGCCCTGGAAGGGAAGTAATTGATATTGTTAGGTTCTCAGGCTTCTAACTAGACACTTGCCTTAAGGAAATTTGTATCCCAACCTCCCTCTCACCCATACTGCCTGGTGTTTGGTTAAATAAGGCACACGATGATTTCTCTTGTGTTTTAACCCCTGGAGATTAGATCCAGGATTGGTGTGTGCAGAGCATGTTGATGTATGTCTGAGTATAATTTCATCTGGCTATCACAGAAGCCTTGAGGACTACTTCATCTTTGCTTGGGAGGCCAGGGAGGAGGGTATCCTTTGGCAGCGCTCAATCAACTGGGCCTGCTTTTCAGTGTTGGGCCCCAAGGATGCAATGCTACTGGGATCCTGTGGTGCCAACGTTGCTGGGGGACCATGCGGTGCCAGGGATCAAAGGGGATTGCCTGCATGCAAAACATGCACCTTTTTTTTTTCTTTACTGTTCTTTTTTTTAAAAAAATTTTTATTTTTTATTGAATCACCATGAGCTACAATTACAAAGCTTTCAGGTTTGTGTTTCAGTCAGATAGTGATCGAACACCCATCCCTCCACCAGTTTACATTTTCCACCACCAGTGTCCCCAGTATCCCTCCCCCGCACCCATCCACCTCTCCCCCTTCCTCTATGGTAGACAGTTTCCCTCTTACTCCCTCTCTACTTGTGGGCATCATGGTTTGCAATACAGACAGTGAGAGGCTATCTTGCTTTGTCCTTTATCTACTTGCAGTACACGTCTCCCATCCCGACCAATCCCTCCAACCATCATTGACTTAGTGATTCCTTCTCTCTCCCATCTGCCTTCTCCCCCAGCTCATAAGACAGACTTCCAACAGTGGAAAATCTCCCTGGCCCCGTCTCTACTATCCTTGTATGTTATGATATTTTATATTCTACAAATGAGTGAAGTCATTCTATGTCTGTCCCTCTCTTTCTGACTTATTTCACTTAGCATGATACTCTCCATGACCATCCACTCATAAGCAAAATTCATGACTTCATCTTTTCTAATAGCTGCATAGTATTCCATTGTGTAGATATACCAAAGTGTCTTTAACCACTCGTCTGTTCTCAGGCCCTTGGGTTGTTTCCAGGTGCTGGCTATTGTGACCAGTGCTGCAATGAACATACAGGTGCAGATGTCATTTCTACTGTGCTTATTTGCACCCTCAGGGTATATTCCCAGAAGTATTGCTGGGTCATACGGAAGCTCAGTTTCTAGTTTTTTAAGGAACTCCCATATTGTTTTCCTAAAAGACTGGACTAGTCGGAATTCCCACGAACAGTGATAGAGAGTCCCTTTCTCCCCACAGCCGCGCCAGCACTGGTTATTCTTATTATTTTTGATGTGTGCCATTCTATGTGGTGTGAGATGATATCTCGTTGTTTTGATTTGCATCTCCCTGATGATTAGTGATGTAGAGAATTTTTCCATGTGCCTTTTGGCCATTTGTATTTCTTTTTTGAGGACGCTTCTGTTCATTTCTTCTCTCCATTTTTTTGATGAGGTTGGAGGTTTTTTCCTTGTACAATTCTACTAGGGTCTTATATATCCTGGATAGTAACCCCTTATTGGGTTTTGGGTAAATTTTCTTTCCCATTCTGTGTTTTGATCACTGTTTCTTTTGAGGTGCAGAACCTTCTTAGTTTAATGTAGTTGCATTTGCAAAACATGCACCTTAACACCGCTATCTCTCCAGTCCAAGTTTCATATTTTTAGAAGCCTTCTCTCTTGGCCAATGCATACAATGCATATCTGGTGACCTGATAATTTCTGTAACTTTTTTTTTTTTTTTTGGTGGCACTCTTTTGCTTCTTAACATTCTCTCCCAATTTGCTTATTTTACAGCAGGCATGCAAGCAAGCATGTACTTTCTGGACTTTAAATTTTTAAGACAACATTTTGCTCAAATAAACCGTTAGAAGTTATTAGATATTTTATCATTTCCCTTTCCAAATGCAAATCCAATGTATCAGAGCATGAGTTGCTATTTTTAGATATTTAGAGGTAAAATACAGTTTAAATTTTTTTTTGCCATTTTACAGTAAAATAAGCACTGCGAAGCCTGGCAAGCTACCCGTGACGTATTCAATATGCCAAACACAGTAACAAGTCTCACAATAGAGATGTTACTGGGCCCATTCGAGCAAATCGATGAACAACGGGAGGACAATGACAGAGACAGTAAAATAAGTTATTACTCTTAAATTTAATTTTTTTTTCTCTTTTTCAAAATGAATGATTCTGGGCAATACAGGTCCAAAATTGTAAGATAAAGTCTAGAAATTAATCACAGGAAATAATGGTTATGTGTGCATAAGATGTATTCTGGGGTACTTGTTATCCTATTTTATTTTTAATAGGATAGCAAAACAAAATAACTTGTATGTTTATGTTAATAAGTGTGCCTATTAATAAAGAATTAAGTCAATGAAGACCTTTTCATACAGTGAAATACAGTGCAGGCTTTTAAAAGGATAAAATGGTCCACAGAATACAACTGGTGCGGTACTGCCTTGCATGGAGACATTTGATCCCTGACAACACATAGGTCCCCTGAGCATTACCAAAAATGATCCCTGAGCATATTGCCAGTGACAGTAGCTGGGTGTGGCCAAAATCCCAAATAAATAATAAAATATAAAATAAAAAGGATAATGCAAGGTTTGGCGAGAATACAGGGCATAAGGCAGTTGCCTTGCAAATGGCCACTCCCAAATCCATCCCCGATATTGCATATGGTACTTCAACACGACCAAGGAATAACCCCTGAGTACAGAGCCGGGGTTATGCCTTGAGCATCGGTGAGTGTGACTCAAATTAAAAAATGAAGTGAAACAAAAGTTTAAAAAGGTTGAGGCAAGGCTGGGAGATGGCTCAGTGGACTGGTGAGCCTCTTTGCTACTACATCGGTTCCCTTTATCCTGAGAATTGCCAGATGTGACCCCAAACCTCAAAAATGCAACTGAAACTGACGATGCTGGTTGATATTGATTGAAATGGACGCTTATTTAGAAAAGTGAGGGTAGTTTGAGACTATGTACATGGTATGACTTTTAAAGTGGATTAAAGTCCTACATAAAGAACCATAAGAATATCTGAAAGTATTTAACCCCAAATAATAGGAATTCTTTTCTGTTGGCAGTAATATTGTAGGTGACATTTTTTCTTAATTGTGATTTTTTTTTTACGGTTTTTATTTTCACAAAGTAGTTCACATTAGTTAATTACAGATAATATTCAAACATCCACCCAATCAGTGAGCATCTTTCCACCACAGTAAGAAGGAAGTGTGTGAAGGTGGTTTTATTTCATTTTGGGGCCATTTAAGCACATGTATACAACAATACAAGCAAAAATGTTAAAACCAAACACATGTGTACTACTTTAGGTACATCAGTGGGTAGAATGTAAGAGGGCGCCACCGTGCACTCCAGGAAATACTGCATCGATCTCTTCCAGGAGCTTTGTTTTATAGTCTCTGGATCTTGGCCATTGATGAGATTACATGGTGCTGGGGGCAGTTTGTGGGTGTGACTGCCAAGCTACTGGAAAATGGGGATCTGGGTGGAGGATGCCCAGTTCCAGTCAGAGCAGGCTTGGAGATCTCAGCTGTGCATACCTGGGTTCCTCTGCCGGTTCCTTCCTGGGTGAAGCTCATCCAAGCATGTGGAGAGTGGCCTTGAGCATGGCTGTGTCTGGGTTCTGGAGGTTTTCAGCTGCCAGGGCTCTACTTGGGGCGGGGAGGGAAACTCAACCTGTCCCCCTCTGGTGAAGACAGCCTGGTGTGGGGTCGGGAGTTAATTGTGATTTTTTAAAACTTTTTTCAGCTGGCATCTACTTCCTTTATAGTCAAGAAAAATAAAGGCATTAATGAATAAACAGATAAATAAAAATTTTAGTTGTAGCCAAGTGAACCCTCATTCCCTGTTCTGACTAATTCCCATCGGAGTATGTGTTGTGTTAAGTGCAAAACAAAATATGCCTTCCCACATACCTACAAAAACGTTTTCTTTGTTATGAATAGCAAGAATTTTTTTTTAAGCAAGAATATTTTCCATACTCACCCAATAGAGACCACTATATATACCCAATATACCAATATACCAAATATCTTCTGCCCCCGTGCCTGACTGTTCCTCGCCGGGGCCCCTTGGAGGGGAGCGGGTTGAGCTTTCCTCCCCTCCCCGACCAGGGCTCCGGCGGCCAAAGACCTCCAGGACCAGCCACCACCATGCTGAGACCACTCTCCGCACACATGAAGGTACTGGCAGAGGGACAAAGCCACGCGGGTTCCGGGGCCGAGATCTCCAAGCCTACTCGGATTGGAGTCGAGCATCCTCCACCCAGATCCTCCAAATTCCAGTAGGCGGGGGTCACGCCCACCACCTGGCCCCCTGGCGCCGTGTAATCCCATCAACGGCCAAGACTCAGAGACTATAAAATCCAGCTTCCAGAACCATCTTATCAGGACATCTTTTTATGACATCTTATCTCATTCCTACTTTGGACAAACTTGCAGGCTATCAAATGTAGCCTGCCCAGAGGGCAGAGTCTGGCAAACTCCCCGTGGTGTACCAAATATGCCAAATACCAGTAACAATGATGGGTCTCATTCTCCTAATGAGCCTTGAATATTCTCAGGGCTAGGTTGAAAGAGACGTTACTGGGGCCTGCTCGAGGCAATCGATGAATAACAGAATGATGAATGAATGAATGAATGAATACCAAATACCAATAATATTTAAAAAACTCTCTGGGGCCAGAGTGATAGAGTACAGTGGGTAGGGCATTTTCCTTGCATTTGCCACTGATCAAGGTTTAAGTTACAGCATCCCATATGGTTCCCTGAGCACTGCCAGGAATAATTCCTGAGTGCAGAGCCATGAGTAATCCCAGAGGATCATAGGTTTGGCCCAACCCCCCCCCCCAAAAAAAACCAAAAACAAACACTAAAAGCACACATGTATACACATATATTTATATTGCTAAGTTAGTGTCTTATGCCTCATTTCTTTTCTTTTTTTCTGGCTTTTTGGGTCACACCCAGCGATGCACAGGGGTCACTGGGTGCATCAGGAATCACTCAGGAATCACTCCTGGCGTTGCTTGGGTGACCATATGGGATGCTGGGAATCAAACCCCGGTCGGCTGTATGCAAGGCAAACGACCTGCCCACTGTGCTATTGCTCCAGCCCCCTAAGGCTCATTTCTTTCTGTGAATAAAATTTTCTCAAGATGTGCCTTTGATATTGTGAAGAACTCATATCCGTAGAGGGAGTATAAGGAAATGGATAAAAGCACAAGTTCCATGACTTACAATCTTTCACTTTTTTAGTTAGGATCTTAGTCTTCTTTTCTGTAAAACTTAGGTAGTATTTTTCTGAGTTGTGAAGATTTAATAAAAATAGGCCTGTGCTGAAATGGGCTGGAGCGATAGCACAGTGGTAGGGCGTTTGCCTTGCACGCAGCCAACACGGCCGACCCGAGTTCAATTCCTCCGCCCCTCTCGGAGAGCCTGGCAAGCTACCGAGAGTATCTCGCCCACACGGCAGAGCCTGGCAAGCTCCCCGTGACGTATTCGATATGCCAGACACAGTAACAACAAAGTCTCCAATGGAGACGTTACTGGGCCCGCTCGAGCAAATCGATGAACAACGGGAGGGCCTTTACTTTTACTTTTTACTTTAGGCCTGTGCCTGAGAAATGACAAGGGCTAAAGTGCTTGACTTGCAATGCAGCCAATCGTGGTTCATCCCTGGCACCACATGGTGCTCTGACGACCACCCAGGGGTCAACCCTGAGCACAGAGCCTGGAAAAGCCTCTGAGCTTCACCAGGTATGGCTGATGCTCCATAAGTATTTGTGGAATAGTGACCCAAACATATGACAGCATATAGTAAGCTTGTAGAAGAGGGATTTGGTCATCTTTAAAGTATATGGAAGACAATGCCCAGTGCAAAAACTGTGAAATGGGAGAGTCTGCCTTGACTTTACTTTTGGAATGAAGCATAGCCATTTTGTTTCATTTTTCTTTTCTTAGCTAGTTACCTTCCAGTTTAGCTCATTCACACTTATATCTTGTGGTGCAAATATGACAATTTTAGAAGTTTTTCACTTATGTTATTTGGCTTTAGGGTATGTTCTACTCCCTACTATATAAAGCCCTAGGCTCTGACTGAGATACATTCAATATTTTTGTGGAATTATTCATACTAACCATCTCATGAAGAATAAGAAGTAGAGTCACAATTTGCTGTGACATACTTATTTGCCAACCTTGGGCTACTCAGTTTATTCGTACTAAGTTTTAGGAATGCCTGGAACAAATATAAAATAATTCATGAAGATGTCTATCATATCTAAGAAACAGACATGATAGACATGCAATGCAATTCTAAAACTTTTTGGTTTAAGACAGACTCTTCATTTACTCACAATTAGAGCAGAACAGTTCTGTTTGTTTTGACTGGTCCGAAGTCACTAATATGGCTGTTGTCTTCCCAAGGCTCCCATCGGAGCGCATTCTGGACCTCAGGCTGGGACAGCTCATTTGCGTTCTATGCGATCTCATCTTTCAGCAGTTAGACCGAATTTCTTCACATGGAGGTACCATAGTCCAAGAAGGTGAGAACGGCAAGACTTGAGACTTAGAAGTCACACATTGTCATCCTACCACATTCTATTGAGTCATGCTGCAAGACTAACCAAGATTTAAATGGTTTGAAATATATATATATATAGACATGTATATGTGCACATATATTTTAATGGGAGATATTGATTAGTGTTATCTTACAGGTGGTGCCTACAAGAAAGATGGGGGCTGGGCATTCAGTGATGTGCAACATAAAGCCATTTTTGAAAACAGGGTTTGTTTTTTGTTTTCATTCATTCAGTTATTTAATTGTAGCTATAAAAACAGGTGATATAATGCATAAAATAATTACTGAAGACTTGCATGATTTGAATGACTAAATCAAAACTATACTTAAAGTTGTTTGGGGGGAAGTTCTTAGACTATAATTTGAAATATAACATGACAGAGTATCTCAAAATACAATAGAAATATAAGCGGACTTTATGCTAAGCCTGAAAATTATTAATGACCAGATATTTAGGTTTTAAGTTTGGTATGGGAATCAACTTTACTACACATGTTTTTCAAACCATTGGGCAATATTTATCAGTATTCATTAGAGATATCTGTAACTGGCTGTGATCAATTAATTGTTAACACCACTGCACTCAGACCAGCTCCCGATAGCACAGCGGTAGGGCATTTGCCTTGCACGCAGCCAGCATGGCCGACCCGAGTTCGATTCCTCCACCCCTCTCGGAGAGCCCGGCAAGCTACCGAGAGTATTCGATATGCCAGACACAGTAACAACAAAGTCTCCAATGGAGACGTTACTGGGCCCGCTCGAGCAAATCGATGAACAGCGGGGTGACCGTGACCGTGACCATGAGAGATAACATCTTCTCTAAAGTCTTTGACCATTTCTGCTGTGATCACATCAATGTGACTATTTTTGAGCGTTACACCACAGCATATACTCTGTTAACCAAACCCCTTTTGTGTACTGTGACTCATAAACTCTGTTGTGAGGAGCAGTGCTAAATGCTTCCCTATATTATCTTTTTGGAATATAATAGCTGTTATTATCCCCCATTTCGAAGGCATGACAAGTATGTCTTAGGGTTGTTAACTGACTTACCCCAGATCTTTTACCAAGTTGGAAGCAAATACTAAAAGGTATGGAAAGTTTATCCCCGTACTTGTGCTTCTTAAACTCATACCTACTGAGATTTGCATGGGGGCCTGAGAGAATGGTGCAGGGGTCAAGGTGTTTGCTTAATACATAGCCGACTTTGTGGCTCAGTCCCTGGCAGTGCAGTGATCCCTGACTACAGAGCCAGGAATCAACCCTGAACATGGCTGGGTGTGGCCCAAGCTCCCTTCCTCCCAAATAAAGAACATGGGAATGAGGGAGGGGAGAAATGGAAGGAAGTAAATCTTTAAAAAAATCTTAAAAATCCAAAACTTAAATTTTATGTGGATTTTGTGTTCTGCTCCATGATATATGCTTTTTTTGGTATAAAATTAATAGTTTACATTGCTTTCCAATCAAATTAAATTATTCTTTTTAAGAAAATTGTTTTTCTATAAGCAGAATAGTAGCTAATCAACTTAAATTTTTTTTTGTTGTAAGCAACAGAAATGAAGTCTGGCTTTATTTTTTTCTTAAAGAGGAAAAACTGGAGTGATAGTACAGCGGGTAGGGCGTTTGTCTTGCATGCAGCTGACCCGGGTTTGATTCCCGGCATCCCATATGGTCACCTGAGCACTGCCAGGAGTAATTTCTGAGTGCAAAGCCAGGAATAACCCCTGTGCATTGCCGGGTGTGACCCAAAAAGCAAAAAAAAAAACAAAAAAAAAACAAAAAAGGTCACTTGAATGATTTGGTGTTGGCTCCCAAAATTAACAGTAGAGCTGAAAAACCAGGCCTCAGAATGGATCAGATCTAGAGCGGCTTTGTGAATCGAGGTAACAGGCCTCAATACACAGACTTCTCGGGGTCCTGAACTAATTATTTTCCTCTCTGACTTTTTTAAAGTCCCCTTTTTTACTGAGTGACACAGTGCTGGCAGATGCCTCGGTACTTCTACTTGGTGAGTTGTCACTCCCGGGAAGGGGAGAGGTTGCCAGACTGGTAGAGAAAACTATGAGCATTTGGTTATCCACTGTCCAGTTATCTGTAGGCCGCCTTGTGTGAGTAGCTTTGTACATCACTTATCACACTGAATATTTGCAACACCAGGTGACCCCCTCAGATTCCTCATCACATACCATGTGTGACTCCATGGTTTGTTAAATGCCAGGTTGAGGAACATTATAAAGAGTTCCATACCATCTGTTTCCATTTCAAATAATCAGCATTTAGCTGAAGTACATTTAGCTGTAAGTACAATAATATCTATCCATTTTTACATGGTAATCTTTTCTAAAACATTTTATGTATTTCCCTGATTTTTAAAGAAAAGTATGTGAACTATTTTTTAACCATTTGTTGGTGAGAGTTTCCCTGCTAAGAACATTTTACCTAGTGCATAGTGATGCTGTTGGGATCACGGTCACGGTCTTCCTGTTGTTCATTGATTTGCTCGAGCGGGCCCAGTAACGTCTCTATCGTGAGACTTCTTGTTACTGTGTTTGGCATATCGAATACGTCACGGGTAGCTTGCCAGGCTCTGCCGTGCGGGCGAGATACTCTCGGTAGCTTGCCCGGCTCTCCAAGAGGGGCGGAGGAATCGAACTCAGGTCGGCCATGCTGGCTGCGTGCAAGGCAAACGCCCTACCGCTGTGCTATCGCTCCAGCCGCTGTTGGGATACAGAGTGATAATATGGTTGTTGACCTCATCATTTAATATCCCCAAACTACCCTGCATATTTTTTTTCTGTTGCCTGGTATCTAACTACTTTTATTGTAACCTTGTTAATACTTTAAATTAAGCATTTTGGATTTGATGAGCTCAGTGGTGGAACACCATGTAGATGTGAAGCAATTCTCAACAACACAAAAAAACAAGCATTTTAGACCTTAAAGGTCGAAGGATAAAGATATAACCTATATCCTACTTAATATACTGTAGCTCTGTAGCTCTGTCCTCCCATTGTTCATCAGTTTGCTCGAGTGGGTACCAGTAACGTCTCCATTTTGCCACTTGTTACTGTTTTTGGCATATCGAATATACCATGGGGAGCTTGTAAGGCTCTGCCACGCGGGCAGGATACTCTCGGTAGCTTGCTGGGCTCCCCGAGAGGGATGGAGGAATTGAACCCAGGTCAGCTGCGTGCAAGGCAAACGCCCTACCTGCAGTGCTATCGCCCCAGCCTGCTGTGCTATAATTTCAAATGTTTCAGATGGCAAAATGTCCAAATAGTATGATTTTATTTTATCACTGTATATTGTTATTAATTTTATATTTTTGAAGAACTAGGGATAGCAGGAGGCCTTACATGTGCAAGGTCATCCTATAAGGCTGAGCTTCAGCCATAGAATGTGATTGATTTATTTGTTTGTTTATTTTTGCTTTTTAAGTCACACCTAGTGGTACACAGGGATTACTCCTGACTCTGCACTCAGGAATTACTCCAGGTGGTGCTCAGGGGACCATGTGGGATGCTGGGGATTGAACCCGGGTCGGCCACGTCCAAGGCAAATGCCCTACCCA
The DNA here is from genome assembly GCF_029834395.1 of Sorex fumeus. Taxonomy (NCBI): domain Eukaryota; kingdom Metazoa; phylum Chordata; class Mammalia; order Eulipotyphla; family Soricidae; genus Sorex; species Sorex fumeus. The sequence goes on from NW_026606129.1 coordinate 65,294,302, forward strand.
CTGTACTATAGCTCCAGCCCTTAGAATGTGATTATTTCCACTTCTGTTTTACTTTATACTCTAATCTTTGGAAGGCAGTGCTGATTAGACCTTACCCTGTATTTCAGTTGGGCATGTGATGTAGAAAAGGGAAGTAGTTTCTTCTGTAACATAGAATTGTAGACAGGAGAACTCAGGTATTCTGACTATCCAGACTTCTGCTGAAGGCTATGCTAGAAAAATGGTTGACCAACTAGAAAGGGCCTTTTTCTGTTTTCCAAGGTTTTGGGTTGAACTGGGTCAGGTGAATCTATATCCAGCCTCTCTTACTGAGGGACATTGGTGTGTCAGGGAGATGCCTACAAGTTGTTTTGGGCATCTGTAGCCATTTTTGTTTGTTCTTTGGATGAATAAACAGCATCGTTTTATTTGCCCACATATAATCACTTGAGCTGATTTACCCCTCCTTTTCTTGTCATGATTAGCTGGTTTTGAAGTCTGTCTTGGAGCCTTTCAGTCTGGCCTTAACTTCCCTACCGTGTAATTACCACCTTGTGGTATAGTAACTTTCCTTCCCAACCTCAGGACTCTTCTTTTAAATTGTCATCTCTTTTCTACTGCTCAAGTTCACCACTACAAGAAGATTTTAGAGGAACAATTCACACTTTTGTTTACTTTGAATCTCCAGTGTTCTTCTGTAAGTAATAGAGTTGTATATTAGGCCCTTTCCTCCTTGTGTCTAAAGTTTCATTTAGAGTATGAACCGTCAACTTGACCTTAGTGGTAATAAAGTGGTTCTTGTTTGGTTAGACTTTTTGTAAAAACAAATATCCCCAAACTTTTTAAAACTTTTAGAGCATTCTTCTAACATTTAATACCACTTTTTAAAACCGTATGTTTTTCGTTCTGTTTCATGCACTAATTCCTACAGCTTCTCACCTTGTTAACAATACTGATTTTAAAAACTTCATTTTCCATGTGCCGGAGAGACAGTGTAATGTGGGTAGGGCACTGCATGAGGATGACCCATGGTGCATCCTGGCCACCGTATGTGGTTACCAAATCCCCCCAGTAGTTATCCCTGACAGCTGCTGATTGTGGAAGCCAAAGCTAATTTCTGAGTTGTTATGGTGTCATTTTAGCAGACATTTTGAGCCTTTAGAATTCTGTGCATTTAATCTTTGAAAAGAGTACTTGTAAAGTTCTTTAAAAAAAAAAATGCCAACCTTTATTTTATTTTTCTGAGTCTATATGTTTTTTGTTATTGTTTTGCTATTTTTTGTTGGGTCTCCCCAGTGGTGCTGGGGCCACCAGGGCTATATGAAGCAGTGCTACAGAGAACATGTGCTGCCAGTGGTCAACCCGAAAACCCGCCAAGAGTGATTTGTGAGTGCAGAGCCAGGAGTAACCGTTGAGCATCGTTGGGTGTGGCCAAAAACCAAACCAAACAAACAAACAAACAATAAATAAATAAAAAAAGGAAAACCATTTGGCATTACCTTAAGACAGTTTTAAAGGATTTACCAGCTTGCTGAAACTACTAAAGATGTTTATGGTTTCTAAAATTCCCTGATAGTATATTTCAACACTCTAGGGTTTAAATGACACATGCTCACCTTTAATAGATCATGAAAAAGATAGGAAAGAGAGTGTTCCAGCTTCTGTTTAGAACTATAAATCATGCTAAACTGAAAATCAGTTGTTTAATAAACAGTCATGACATCCTTCATAATAGTTGCGGATTTCTTAGTGTTTTCATTCCTTTAATAGCCAGCAGTGATTTAGCTTTCTGTTTGATATCTGGTGTCACGAATCACTGGGAAGTTTTTATTAGCTAGCATTTATAGTAGAAGACACACGAATTTGCTTTATATCTGCAGTTTACTTGTCATAAAACTATATACCATCTATATGGTATTTTGACGGAGAAAAAGAATCTGCTTCCTTGTGGTAAAAGTTGTTCAGAGTGTGAAAGTGGTGAAGTTTGACTCTGAAGGCTCTAAATCAGTGATATTCAACCATATTATGTCCTGGGACCAACTGAAGTCTGCAGACCAACGGTTTGATACCATGTGTCTTAATTGCCTCTATTCAGATTGTGATGTGTAGCAGGAAAAAAATTACACATTTTTAGATCCAATGAAACATTCTTGTTTTTCACATGTTGAGTTTATAAAACAAATTTTAGTATCAGAAAGATAATTAGCTGAAGCACATATTTTGCGTGCTGGAGGCCCAGGTTCAGTCCCTGGTACAACTTGGTCACTAAGAACTACTGGGGATGACCTCCTGAGCAGCGGAGTAGAAGTTGCTCCCGAGCACCTCCAGGGGTGATTCCCAAACCAGTGTGTGTGTGTGTGTGTGTGTGTGTGTGTGTGTGTGTGTGAATTAAAGTTTATACATGATTCAACTTACTGAAAAATTTTAAAATACTTAAAAGCTAAGAAATATGGCTTGTATATTTGAGTTTCAAGACAAATTTGGCTCTTACAGCAAAATTAATGTTTATAGGGTGTTTTGTTTAATGACTTTCCCTGGCTGCAAAAATCATACATGTTTTTAAAAAATTTGGAAAAATTCACAATGCATAGAGGAAAAGAAAAATTACTCATATTTATGCTTCTCAGAGATACCTCTATTGACTTCGATTTATGCTTCTCAGAGATACCACTATTGACTTCGATCTATTTCCACCTAAGCACCAAATAAAGGGTGTTGGGAGGATCCTCTCAGGATGGGAGATGCATGCTGAAAGTAGACTATAGACTGAACATGATTGCCACCCAATGCCTCTTTTGCAAACCACAGCACCTAAAAGGAGAGAGAGAACAAAAGGGAATGCCCTGCCACAGAGGCAGGGAGGGATGGTGGGGATGGAGGGGTGGGAGGGATACTGGGATCAGTGGTGGAGGGATGGGTACTCGATCATTGTATAACTGAAACCCAAGAACAAAAATTTGTAAGTCTAAAACTGTACCTCATGGTGTTTCACTAATAAAAATTAAAAATAAAACTAAAATATGATTTTAGTTCAATAAAATATGAATGTTTAGGGGCCGGAGAGAAAGTGGAGCTGGTAAATTGCTTGCCTTATGTGCAGCTGGCCTGCGTTCAGTCCCCGGCATCTCTGTAGGATCTCCCAAGCCTTCCGGAAGTGATCCTTGAGTGCAGAGCTAGGAGTAAACCCTGAGTACAGCCGGGTATGGCTCACCTCTCCCCCCCCACTATACATATGTATGTTTATAAGTAAGAAATAAGAGTGATATGGAAACGACCTGAGAACGGATGACTAGATAAAGAAACTGTGGCAATAGTGGTATATCTACACAATGGAATATTGTGCAGCCACCAGGAGGAACAGAGTCATGAAATTTGCTTATACATGGATGAACCTGGAGAACATCATGCTGAATGAAGTGAGTCTGAAGGAGAGGGACAGTCATAGATTGATTGTGGAATCATCTGTGGAATGTAAAAAAAGTCTTATATGAGACTGATACCCTTGGACAGTAGAAACCAAATGCAGGAGGAGTGGTTAATGAATGAAAGCCTGCCACAAGTGTGGGGAGTGGCGGGGAGGCAGTTAGGGTAGAAAAGTGGCCACGCTGGTAATGATAGCTGGAAATGATCACTCTGGACAAGAACTGAATGCTGAAAGAAGGTAAAGTGATATACATGATAACCCATCAGTACCTGTATTGCAAACCATAATGCCCAGCACTGGGTGGGGGGGGGCGGGATGAAGGGATGGAAGAAGGGAGGGGATAAGAGGGGAGGGGGAGAGAGAGAGAGAGAGGGAGAGAGAGAGAGAGATTGGTAAAATGTACACTGGTGAAAGGATGGGTATTGGAATATTGTATGACTGAAACTGGATCATGAACAACTTGGTAACTGTATCTCATGGTGATTCAATTAAAAAATTAAGAGTGATAGAAATGAACGTACATTATGGACCAAGTTTTCATAAACTCACTGCCTCTTAGGTGTTGCCTTCAGGGTAAAGAGAATGACTTTTCCCTCTAAATTGAGGGAAGAGAGCTATTTTGCCCTTTGCCAGTGTTGATTGAACTGCATACTGCAGCCTGCGCATGTCTTGGCCCATGTCTTTATCTTAGCAGTTCTTCATGTTAATCCTCAATGCCTGCTGTTTGCAGGGGAGATTTTTGGAGTGGTTGTTGGAGAGGCCTATTGATATTTGCCTCATCTTTTCTTACAGTCCCACCTCCCACCCGCTGAAGGAGTCTTTAAATCAGCTGTTGTTAGAAAGAATGCCAATATTCCGAAATAGAGTAATCATCAGATTGCTTGTGCTACGGGAAAGCAAGGTGGAGTATTGCTAGAGACACCCAGGTGATTTCGATTAATATCTAACCTCAGATTCAGTCACCTTGGCCAAAGAAAAATCCCAAGAAGGAGCTCAGAGCAGATTACGATGTAACCATATGCCGGTTCTCTCCTGGGGAAAAGAAAAGTGCTAATCTGGTCAGATCTGTTGAAGAGACAGGCAAGGCTGAGTAAAAGCAGAATTTTCTCAAACTGCTTTTTTTTCTTAGTACAGAAGAAAGATTTATTTTATAATGAAGAAATAAGGAAAGACCTTTGAGCAGGTGATTAGAAATACAAGATGGTTGACTTCATTTCTGTGTGCCCTGCTGTAAACAGATCCTTAGGTCTACGTAGCTAGCAAAGTGAAGTGACACGCAGGGCAACTTCCCTAGGCAGTGATATGACCTCTTGTTGTTCAGTGTGGAGAACAGCGCTGACTTTGATTCTGAGCCCCTCAAGGAGAAGAAACCCAGGGAGACGAAGGAAGCAGTGGCATGTCTTTGTAAATGTTTGATTCTTGTCATCTCTCAGACTGCTCTCTAGATAATTGTGAGTGTCTGCCTCACATTTTGACAGCCATCTTTCAGAAGTGCCCTCCTGTCTTCTGTATCGACCAATCTAAAGTTAACTTTTCTCCAGGTCTTGGTGTGAAGGAACTGTGTCAGGAAATTAATAACCAGCATGATAATTGCTTACACGCAAATGATGTGGATTGCTGGCTTTACAAGATTCTGGCTTGAATTCTTAGATCTGACACTTAGCAGCGTTAACGTTAGATGCTCCGAGAGATTGTAATGGAAAGATTATTTTCAGCGGGCTGGTAATGCAGTAATGGAAAGTTCGTATTGCTAGTAGGTTCAAAGGAGAAAAGTTGCGTTGTGAGAGTCCAGTGGAGAACTGTTGCTGTGGAGGCCAGCCATCTCACAGTGCCTTTCATCCTGGAGGGATTTAGCTGGTTCCAGGACATGCATCCCTAGCAGGGACAGAGTTAAGTAAAACTGTCCTCCCCTGCTTTGGTTCCTAGTTAGTGTCCTTCTAATGTCTTCTATTGGCTATTGCTGATTGGATCATTTCCTGAAAGAAACTAGTGATTCTACTTTATAGAGGTTAGCTTTTGGGGTCCAGAGCTGAACGAGGATGGTGGACTGTTGGCCTGGGGATGCACAAAAGATCAAACAATATTACCAGCACACCCTAGTAATATTCATGATTGCAATTTTAACATTTTATCTCACCTTCATTTCCTGAAATCCAAGAATAAATCTTAATGCATGGGAACTATTGATTATGACTCAGTCTTTTAATATAAATAGTCCAAACAGTTATTCTATGGTTAAATATTCAAAGAGAGAATCTGAACAATTTTCAGAAAATTAGAAAAGCACTGCAAGACTTTCTGTTGGGATATTTGTTTTAGGCTAAAATTAAATATTTTTTTAAGTTACTGATGTAATCTGACTTATCCTAACAGGTAAAGATTATATTTTTTTTATTTATTTATTTTTATGTAGGAGTACTGCTATTTATTCAGCCACTGATTAGCTGATTGAATTGGGCATGAACTCCACCTTACTTTTTTTTTTTCATAACTTTATGTATTGAATCACTGTGGGAAAAGTTACTAAACTTTCAGGTTTAAGTCTTGGTCATACATTGATCAAACACCTCTCCCTTCACCAGTACTCATTTTTCACCACCGAGAACCCCAGCATACCCCCCTCCTACCCCTCCTAATGCCTGTGAGGCAGATGATTTCCACTTAATTCTTCTCTACATTGATTACATTCACTGTTTTGACAAAAGATGGACCATTATTGTCTAGAATTTGCCCCCCAACAATCAGAATTGCTGAAAAGGCATTGTGAAATACTTTGTTTTCTATAGCTGGTTATGAGAATCATATAATCTCACGTGGACGCAATAGCCACCTCGTGATTTTGGATTTCTGCTAAGAGCCAGATAATTGTGAGTTTGGTTTCTGTGCGTTTGGTGTTATGGCTGTGCCAGAGAGCCACTCGTGGGGGGCAACTCGTGACCTGGTTAGGACGTGAAGGTCGAGCCGGTACCGCCCCCCTTCCCATGAGACTGCAGTTGCACCATCACTGCCGGCTCATACCTGGCTTTCCAGTAAGCTCTGAGGTGGTGGCCACCTTGCTGCTGGGTGAGAAAAAGGTGGAAGGGAGCAACACCCTTTCCCTCCTGGGGAGGCATGGTGCCCTAGTTTAACACCTGGTCCATTCACTTTTCTGCCACAAGCTGCCAGGCTCTGGATTAAGTCTTTTTGCCTCTGGAGCCATGGCCATGCCAGAGAGCCGCTTGTGGGGGGCAACTCGTGACCTCAGTAGGGCGTGAAGGACGAGCCGGTACCGTCCCCCTTCCCATGAGACTGCAGTTGCCCCGTCACCTCTGGCTCATACCTGGCTTTCCAATAAGCTCTGAGGCAGCGGCCACCTTGTATGCGGTCCAGATGCATTTCTGCCAAAAGCTGCTGGGTTTCGAGATTTGTTTCCGAGTCTCTGGGATCATGGCCATTAATTAGCTTGATCAGGAGCCAGAGAGGCCATTTGTAGGCAGCGACTCGGGGTCTCTCTCGCTGGGATGGGGAGAAAAGGGTCGGTTCCACCCCCATCTGGTGATGCCCCACGTGTCTCGTCATTGCAGGCCCAAACCTGACTGTCCAGTGGCCTCTGGAGGATGGTGGTCACCAGGCCGCCAGGGGGAACAGGCCAAGGCACAAAACCTATTCCCACCTGGAGTGGCCCAGTGCCAGTAGCCTACTGCAGGAACAGAACGCATTTCTGCCAGAAACCTTTGGGTTCCAAGATTCGTTTCTGAGTCTCTGGGATCATGGCCGTTAAGCAGTTCGATCAGGAACCCGAGAGGCCTTGCCTCCAGTTATATAGCTGAGCCAGAGGTGGTTTGTGAGTGTGTCTCCCACATACCTAACTTTTGGCCATTTACTTTCTTGGTAAACTTTACCCCAAGTTTTTGGGATCTGGCCAAAGGCACAACAGCAATTTGGGGGTATCTGGAAGTCTGACGGTGCCATCAGGCTGCAGATGCACTCACTTCACAGGTACGTATTGACCTGCTGGCAGCACCATACTCCCAAGATTATATTTTTAATGCCATATTGGTGAAATAGATTTTTCCTGTAAAGTTATTTGCAGAAGGAAAGCAGAACTTAAAAAACAAATCTTTTATATTATTTCTTTAGGTCTATTTGAACAAGGTAGGATGAATTGGAAAGAAGATTCTTAGTCAGCCAGTCTAGAAATGACAGATTTGTTTTAGCTATTAAGAGACGGTCTATTTATACCTATTGAACATTGATCTTGAGAGATTAATGATAAGATATTTGCTCTGCTTCTCAGGCGCTATGGGTCAAGCAATGAAAAGAGGTAACACCAAATGTGGCAGTCATATATAGCAAACCTAACCGTAGCATTTGAACAGAAACATCAACTGTTGGATTAAAAACAGAGGACGGTGACTTAGCCTCTCTAAAAAATACATATTCTTTCATGTTGCGCAAAGATTTTTATCAAAAGTCTACAGTTGCCATGCCACAGATCATATGAAGATAGGAATAGTCCTGACCTCAGGAAGTTGGGCTTAGAGTGAGCCTTTTGCTGCAGATTCATTAAAGACAGCCCAATTTTTGGCCATTTCCCATTACTTCCAGAACGCATGGCATCTTAAACCCTTAGTTTATATTTAGGATGTTCTCTTATTTGACGCTGCCTATCTCTTCGTTCTCGGGGGCACTGGCTTTAGTTTTTCAGACTCCGTAGTCTTCTTTCCTCAGAGACTTTTTCCTTGAGAGTCCCTTTGGTCTCCTAATACTTCATTTTTCTGCCTGGTCTTAGTTTAAATGACATCTCTTCACAAAAGTTTTCCCTGATCTTGCAGACAAAAATACCACGATCAGGTCCTGGATTCCATATCCAGCACTGCAAAATGAAATGAAACATCCAATATTCTTGTTACTTGCTCTTAACAAGATTATCTATATCCCAATGTTATTAATATGTTTAATAACTATTGCTAAACTGTAACTGTTACTAAACGTATTATTTAGTACGTTATTAAGACTTCTGTGTATTCAGGTATCTTGCTTTTCAAACTCCTTTCAAGTTTGTGTGAATGCTTGATGACTGCCTTCCCTACCAAAATGGAAGTACTGTGAGAGCAGGTACATTTTTATTTTTCACAGTTCCAAACTCACTGTCACATATGGTACTTAAAGGTGCTTAATAAAAAATTGTTAAAGGAGAAAAAAACTGGTTTGAGGCCCTGAGAGCCCTGAGCTCATACTCTAGCTCTGTGATCCTTGGTACTTCTCTTGAGTCTCAGCTTTATAAGCAGAATGAGAATAATGATGACAGTGCACTGAGCACATGTCAGGCATTGTAGTTTCACATGTGTTATTCCCTCCACTTCAGCAGAGAGATAAAGTGACTTGCTTGAGATGACTGTTAAAAATAGAAAATGGGATTTAAATTCTGGTCAGATTAATATCAAAAACTTAATTGTGCTTCTCGAGCTGTTACTGTTTTTAGGATAGATTCTGTAAGAGAAAAAGTCCCGCATATAAGGTAACATCAGTGTCCATGCTGGAAATGTTGACATAAATGATGAAGCAATTTAGAGACCTCTTGAAAATCAGTTTCAGAGGAGTGGAGCAATAGTACATTGAGTAGGGCATTTGCCTTACCTGCGGCCATCCCAGGTTTGATCTGGGAACCAAGCATTCCACATGGTTCCCCCAGCACCACCAGGAGTAATTCCTGAGTGCAGAGCCAGGAGTGACCCCTGAGCATTGTCAAGTGTACCCCAAAATGCAAAAAAAAAAAGAAATCATTTTTAAGGAATCGGCTTTATTTAGATGAAAAGATCAGTGAGTGAATCTTAAGGAATTAAGAAATTCCAAAGCAGCCTTTTGTGCAAGTGTATTGAGGCAGTACTAGATTCTGGGAATGAGGATCCTTAACACGACTTGGTGCTTCGTATTTGCGTTATTAACCTGCTTCCGGGCTGGAGCGATAGCACAGCGGTAGGTCGTTTGCCTTGCACACAGCCAACATGGCCGACCCGAGTTCGATTCCTCCGCCCCTCTCGGAGAGCCTGGCAAGCTCCCCGTGACGTATTCGATATGCCAAACGCAGTAACAACAAAGTCTCCGATGGAGACCTTACTGGGCCTGCTCGAGCAAATCGATGAACAACGGGAGGACAGTGACAGTGACTTGCTTCCAAGTCTGGACCACAGGTGGCACATGCTGGTGTCAGCCGACTAAGAACTGAACCTAGGAGTTGCTGCTTTTTCTTCAGTTGTTTGGAGACCTTGATGGATCTTGTTCTTTGAACTTATTTTGGAGGGAGGAAGTAATAGTTTGAAGACTTTTGTATTGGACCATATCCAAAGCTCTTCTCCCAGTTTGCAAGTCTGTTGCAAAGGAGGAATTTTAGCTGATTCTTTTAGTCTTCTTCAGCACCCAATGCAGCAATATTGGGGGGGGGGGGGAATGGCGGTGTGAGGTAAGAAAGGTTTTGTGTGTCCAGTCGTCTGATATAATTCTGTTGCTGTCTTTCTTTAAGAGTAGATTGCTTAGCTAAGATAGATAGCAGTTTTGCATAAGTTGCTTCCCCTCTCTAGCCTGTTTCTTATTTGAAAATTAGTGAAAGTTAAAATTGTTACAATCAGTGCTAATTTTAAAAGACTCACGGGTTTCTCTAATATTCATACAAGTCTCACACAAAATAACTTTCAGGCAATGTTAACCCTTAGTAGTTCCTGTCTATTCTGGCCAGACCTCTTGAATGAATGTGCACTGTATATCAAGCTGGGACACAGGAAATAGCTTTTTTAAAGGCCATGATTTTAAGGCTAACAAAGAGAATAAAATTGGCTAGGGAGAAAAAGGCATGAAGCCCCCTATTGGGGTTCTCCTAGTATTCCCTGGATGTGTTTGTGATGAAAGGCAAATTGTGAGCATGAATTAAAGCCCATGTGTGTGCTAGGGCTGGGGCTGTGATTTCTGTACATTCTCTCTGAGAAGTAAGTGTGATTGTATCTATTATACATATAAGGAAGTTCTGGCTTTTCTTTCTAGGCTATTACCAGACAACTGTTGAAGTAGACATTAAATCCTATGTGTCTCTAAACTGTTCTGTGTCTTCAGCATCATTAAGACTTACCTTTTTTTTTTTTATCAGTTTCAGCAGTTCTGCTGAGAAGAAAAAATGGGAGAAGTGCTCCTAATGTGTATTTTTTAAAGTAATTTGTTCTATTAATTAGAAGCACCAGGCATAGTGTGCTGCTCAGTCCATAATGGAGGCTTAAGAAATGTTTGCTCACTATAAATCATAATCAGATTGAGAGAGAAAAAGATGACAGAGAAATACAGGATTAGGTGTCTATTTAAAAAATTATCTGAGGGCACCAAAGATTTTATTGGCGTAGCCTGCTTACACAGGTCATTTGTAGCAGTTAAAATCTGAGGTTTAAGACCTTCCTCTTTGTGTTTAATGGGATTAACTGTTTTTGGTTTGTTTTTTTTTACCATTTTGTTACCTACTGAAATATTTTTGCTTCCCATTAGGTGTCCCCATGTCCCCACTGCCCTAGAATCTTCTCACTCTGTCCTTGTGTTGAACTTACAAATTAGTCTCAATGGAGGAAAATTTTGTAACATTCACGGTCATGGTCCTCCCGTTGTTCATCAATTTGCTCGAGCGGGCCCAGTAACGTCTCCATTGGAGACTTTGTTGTTACTGTGTCTGGCATATCGAATGCGTCACGGGTGGTTTGCCAGGCTCTGCCGTGCGGGCGAGATACTCTCGGTAGCTTGCCGGGCTCTCCGAGAGGGGTTGTAACATTAAATTATACAAACTTTACATAGGCAAGTGTAGCTGCTGCTATAAGCTATTACTAATGTATTTATAAGTCAGATCTTACTGGTATTTCAGTTTATTTTTTGCTTTAGGTAATCAAGGGTTTACATAAAGGAAATGCCATGTAACTGTAGTGTGGATTTAAGTCCTGTTCTCCTTAATTTCAAAAATGGATCGTGCTTCTCCCTGCCTTTATATGATTTCCCGGGGGGGGGGAGGGGGTGAAACCTGTAGAGGAGAAAGTCCTTGATACTGGGTAATAAAAGAGATCCTATTGCATAGCACAGCAGGCTTGCTGCATTTCATTCTGAATTTTCTCTCTCTATCCCCAAGGATAGAGAAAAAAATAAAACAGGAAAACGAACCGGAAAAACAACAACAAAAACACCAACCCTTTTTATCCAAAGAAGAATCTAATGATAAGGAATTTACTAACCCTACCAAACCTGAAAGGTAACCATTCAGATGGTAATTTGATTCTTAAAAGCATCTTTTTCACAATTTAATGTTATAGACACATAGAATAAAGATACTGAAAGAGAAAATTAATGTTTACTTACTACAAAGTAGTTCATGTTGAAATGTTTGTTGTTGGTGGTGGGAGGCACACCCAGTGCTACTCGGGGCTTACTCTTGGCTCTGTGCTCAGGGATCACTCCTGGTGGGTTTGGAATACCATATGGGGTGCCAGGGATCGAACTTGGGTCATCCACATGCAGGGCAGATGCCCTACCCACTGTACTTTTGCTCCAACCTCACATTGAAATTTAAAAAAAAAGACAGTAAAACAAAGGGTCAGAGAGATAGCATGAAAGTTAATATGCTTACCTTGCATGTGGGCAACCAGGGTTCAATCCCTAGTACTACATATGGTTCCCTGAGCACTCCCAGGAGTCATCCTTGAGCTCAGAGCCAAGGGTAAGCCCTGAGCACCACTGGGTGTGGCCCCCCCCAAAAGACCTCAAAATAAAATAAAAGCAAGACTATATGATTCAAAAACCCAGATCGTGGTTTCTAATACTCTGCTTCCATGAAAGTAACCATACTTAATTCTAGCTGGAGAAAGAAAATAAGCCAGGAAAATATTCTAGTGCCAGGAAACTAGAAAATTCTGGGAATAAAAACATACATACATATATAGGCTTCATTCTGGGATCTGTTGAAAGCACACAAGAGACAACTGAGAGGGTGGAGAAATAGTACAGTGTGTAAGACTTAGAGCTGAATGTGGTTGGATCTCTGGTACCCATGTTGGTCCCTGGAGCCCTCCAGGAGTGATCCCTTAGTGCAGAATCAAGAGTAAGCCCTGAACACAGTTAGGTGTGGCCCAAGCCCCTCCACTTTTTTTTTTCTTTTTGGGTCACACCCGGCGATGCTCAGGGGTTACTCCTGGCTCATGCACTCAGGAATTACTCCTGGCGGTGCTTGGGGCACCATATGGGATGCTGGGAATCGAACCTGTGTCGGCCATGTTGGCTGCGTGCAAGGCAAACGCCCTACCCGCTGTGCTATTGCTCCAGCCCGCCCCTCCTCACTTTTAAGAAAAGATAACTGAAAGAGTTCTCAATTGTTTAAACAATTAATAATATATTATTAGATTATTGCCCAAAAATATAAAAGTAATATACAATGTAGATTTGGTTAGATAATATAATATACCATTATATTTGGTATTGATATAATGGCTAGAAACTTGCAAATTATATAGTTTTAATATAACTAAAACAAATATCTCCTGGGTATACATTGATATAGAAATGATTAAATAGGTAAGAAAATCGGAGTGAATATATACATTTTTCCATGTAGAAGAATGCTAAGTGGTTAAGTAACGCCTAAAAAGGAATTGGACAAAGAAATTTTATTCAGCTTAATATTAGGTTCATCTTGAAGCCAATACCTTTAATGTGGACTGTGCATAGTGATTTAGTTTTGAAGAATACAATAAACAAAGGAAAACAGTAACGTTACAGTGGACAAATCTGGCAAATAATACCTCCTTTAAGTGATGACATTAACATGATGTAATGAGAATGACTTGCCACTTCTGGTTTGCCTCTCCAAATTCCATTAGACTTACAGAAAAACATGTCCACATTTGACAAGACTTATAATTGAAGACTTTCTCCAACATAATTGGACAATTCTCCTTAATACTGCTATTGAGTTCAGAGATAGAATACTTGCTTCACATGAATGAGGACTTGAGTTTAATAGCTATCACCAAAAAAAAAAAATGTATGTTTGTATGTACTAATACATATTATAGGGCTGGGGATGGCCCAATAATAGTACAAATGCCAGGCATGTCTCAGTTTTTGAAAACGAAAACATCCGTAGGCCCCAGGGGATAAAAGACAAAGCCTATGGTTAGGCTCATCCAAAAAGGAAAGTCTTTGATGTGGAGAGATCGCTCAAAGATTGGAGAACATATGATCCCCAGCACTGCATAGTCCCCTGAACACTTCCGGGTGTGGCCCCAAAAAACACAAAAGGGGAAAAATATCTAAAGAGATTGTTTAGGGAATTAAGGAGACATAACATCTGAATCAAGGTGATAGTCTAGAAAGGATTCTGGAACAGAAGATAGACATGAATCTAAAGCGAAGGAAACATAATTATAAATTTTAAATATATGCATGTGTATATATATGTATAGGCTGGAGCGATAGCACAGCGGTATGGCATTTGCTTTGCATGTGGCCGGGCCCGGCCAACCCGAGTTCGATTTCTCCACCCCTGGTTTGATTCCTCCGCCTCTCTCAGAGAGCCCAGCAAGCTACCGAGAGTATCTCACCCGCCCGGGAAAGCCTGGCAAGCTACTCATGACGTATTCAATATGCCAGACACAGTAACAAGTCTCACAATGGAGACATTACTGTGCCCACTCGAGAAAATCGATGAACAATGGGAGGGACACTGCTCCACTGCTATATATTTATATATATATGTGTGTGTATATATGTATGTATACATATATACACACACACATATATATACACACACATATATACACACATATATATACATATATAGCACTGTAGCACTGTCGCACATATATAGATATATATAGCACTGTAGCACATGTATATATGTGTATATATGTATATATATGCACACACATATATACATGTGTATATATGTATATATATATACATACACACATATATACATATATATATAGCACTGTAGCACTGTCCCTTCAGTTGTTCATTGATTTGCTCAAGCGGGCACTAGGAACAAGACTTGTTACTGTGTTTGGCATATCGAATATGTCACGGGTAGCTTGCCAGGCTTTGCCGTGCGGGTGTAATACTCTCAGTAGCTTGCCGGATTCTCCGAGAGGAGCAGAGGAATCGAACCCGGGTCGGCCTGGGTTGACCGCGTGCAAGGCAAGCTCCCTACCCACTGTGCTATCGCTCCAGCCCATATGTGTGTGTGTGTGTGTGTGTGTGTGTGTGTGTGTGTGTGTGTGTAGATATAGATATAGATTGGTTTGGGGCCTTCACTTGGTGATGCTCAGAGGAGATATATATATATGTGTGTGTGTGTATATATATATATGTTACTGATATTTGGCATATTGGGTACGCCACAGGGAGTTTGCCAGACTCTGCCGTGTGGGCAGGCTACATTCGGTAGCCTGCAATCTTTATGTGAAGACAAATAGTTACTCAAGAGCAAGTTTTACCAATTAGGGTCAAGAACACATTTCCAGGGTTCACAGAAATAGCCCAAGAGGCTGAATACTTGCTTTGCATGCAGGAGGTCTGGAGCCTGCTCGAGGCAGTCGACGAATAACAGGATGATTTGTGATTGATTTGTGATTTGTGATATATATGTGTGTGTGTGCGTGCGTGTGTGTGTGTGTGTGTGTTTGTGTGTGTGTATTTGGTTTGGGGCCTTCACTTGGTGATGCTCAGAGGATACTCCTGGCTCTGCACTCAGGAATTATTCTAGGCGATGCACAGGGGACCATGCGGGTTGTCAGGGATCTAACCCGGGTTGGCCCTCTGCAAGGCAGGCACTCTACCTGCTGAAAGACTTTGATAAGGATAGGAATCTGTTTCTCATATTTTTGGGAGCCTGAAGTAAATAAAATAGCTTTTGGTGTTCTGGACTGGTTATAGTATAAAGGGGGGCACCTCTTCCTCACTCCCACCTTGGAAAGCCATGGCTGTGTATTTGCAGAATCAGAGAAGGCAGCATTTCTGAGTGTTCTCCTTTTCAGTTTCCTACTGGCATGACTTTTTCTCCCCTTTCGCTTGTGCCCAGTAGCAATTCCTTGAGTGGCATTTGCTGTCCTAGTTAATCAGAGGGTAAGAGAAATGAAAAAAACTCTCCTCTTCCCCCTCCTACAAAGTTTCAATGAGCCCTGGAAATGTAGGTCAGATTGCATCACTGTAGAAAGGAGTGAACAGGAAGGTATTTATGAAGTGCTGCCAACCTCTCTTTAGATCCAGAGTCATGATGAACCAGTATTGAGCCTGGTTAGGTGTGAGATACACGGAACCAGGGAGTCAGGTTTTTTTTTAGGTAATCCAGAATGTTACATTATAATCATTGATTGAAAGATTTCTGTGTAAAGGGCTAGAGAAAATAATTTACACTGGCTTTCTTTAATTTGCATCTCCTGGCTTGTGGAATTCTTCTTGTTTCTATTATTGGCATATTGCAGCAATTCATATTAATTTAGCCAGAGATGTTTGAATTATAGAAATTGTTGCCATGTGTATATATTGTAACACATTCTGCCTGGTAATCACATAAGCCTAATAATACATTTTGCAAATTATATATAATCATGTGCTAAATGGGACATTGATTAGCATACAGAAATCACAGAACGCCTTTTTTATCTTTTAATTTGTGTTTAAGTATGCTGTTTCTTGCCTCTTTTTTAGTGGTAGAATCTTGCAGATATAGCAAATGTTTAAATACCTGTTTTATGTTGAACTCTACTAGCCCTTTATAAGACATCCAAATATGTTGAAGTAGTAATATTGCTAATATTATCATGAACAGTAAGCATACTAATAGCAAAACTAGTTCTAAAACCTTCATTTCCACTTTCTCCTTCCCTCTTTCAAGATGGTTAGTAGTTCATTTGTATACAAAATGGAAAGATAAAATATATTTGCACAGACTTGGATGCTATTTAATCTTACCAGTTGACTAAATTTTCTTTGAAAAATGTTTATAATCTGACATGCTTTAACTTTTAAAATTTTATTTTGAAATAATTATAGATTCACAGGAAGTTGGTAAGAGAGGTCTTAGTCACTATTCACCTAACTTCTCACATCAACCGTTTACCTAACTGTAGTATGATATCAAAGCCAGCAAATTGACAGTGGCATAAAATCATTTTATTTTATTACTCTTTTCCTTTTTTGTAGGAGTGTGCACCTGGAACTGTTGAGGGAGGCACTCCCAGCCTGTTACTTGGGGTGAGCCACTCATAGTGGCACTGGGTGGGGAATGAGAACTAGTACTCTACAGTGCAGAAGATGAAACTCAGATCTACATGCAAAACATGTGCCCCAGCCCTTTGAGCCATTTCCTGGGTCCTGAAATACTTTTTTTTCTTTTTCTTCTTTTTGGGTCATACCCAGTGATGCGCAGGTGTTACTACTGGCTCTGCAGTCAGGAATATTCCTGGAGGTGCTTGAGGAACCATATGGGATGCCAGGGATTTAACCTGGGTTGGCTGTGTGCAAGGAAAATGCCCTATCTGCTGTACTATCTCTCCAGCCCTGGGACCTGAAATAATTTTATCTTACAGTTTTATCCTAATCAAGAAGTATTGCACCATTACAAAAATAGCCGATTTTCTATTCTATACCTTTAGAGTCACAATCGTTCCTGTTAGTCTCACAGCGCCCTACTCCTGACAGCCACTAATCTATTCTCCAACTTTATACTTTTGTCATTTTGGGATTATTATATAAATGTGATTTTTTGAGTTGGTCTTTTTTTTTCCAACTCAGCATTTTATTTTATTTTATTTTATTTTTAATTTTTATTAGTGAAACACCATGAGGTACAGTTGTAGACTTACATATTTTTGTGCTTGGTTTTCAGTTATACAATGATTGAGTACCCATCCCTTCACCAGTGCTCATTCTCCACCACCAATGATCCCAGTATCCCTCCCACCCCCGTCTCTCCCATCCCACCCTGCTTCTGTGGCAGGGCATTCCCTTTTGTTCTCTATCTTCTTTTGGGTGTTGTGGTTTGCAAAAGAGGCACTGAGTGGCAATCATGTTTGGTCTATAGTCTACTTTCAGCATGCATCTCCCATCCTTGGAGGATCCTCCCAACACCCTTTATTTGGTGCTCCCTTCTCTATCTGAGCTGCCTTTTCCCCTAGCATATGTGGCTGGCCTCCAAGCCATGGAAACTCAGCATTTTAAACTAAGTTATAGGACTGGAAAGATAGCTTATGGACTGAGTGCATGCTTTGCAAATCTTGGATTGATAAGTCGTGTATCCTCTCACCTCCAGCCCCCAGTACCACATAGTCCCCAGACAGTGCAGGCTATGACCCACGAAACCCCTCTTCCCCAATTTTGTTTTAAAAAAATATATATATATGTATGTATGTATGTATGTATGTTCAGGGTTAGAGAACTAGCACAGCACGTAAAAGGTGGGTGCAAAGCATAGCCCGACATGGTTTCCATCCTCTGCACCTCATATGGTCTCCCAAGCACCGCCAGGAGTGATTCCTGAGTGCAGAGCCAGGAGTAAACCCTGAGCATACCACATGTGATGTGCACACACGTGCGTGCGCACACACACACACACCATTTAAAAATAATTTCATTTTGAAAAAATATTTATCTGGAGTTTGATTTTCTAATTTTCTAACAGTGGCCTAAGATGTATGTGCCAGTATAATAGCTAACTATGGCATTAATTGTATTGCCTACTATTAAGAACCATACTATGAAGTACAAAGGAAAATTTCCTAAGGAAAACATATCTTACGAAAAGAATAGATTATCACCTAGCAGGAATAAGATATACACATTTATGCTATGATCGTATCATAGAAAGCAACTATAAGTGTGTGTTCCACTTCGTCTTGAAAGAGCTCTTCAGGGGCTGGAGAGTGAGGACAGCGGGTGAGGTGCTTGCTTTGCATGTGTCCAATATTGTTTTGAACCCTGGCACCGCATGTGGTCCTCTAAGCACCATCAGGAGTGATCCCTGAGCACAGAGACAGGTATAGCCTCCCTGCCTTCCCTCCCTCTACCCTGCCCCCCCCCCCCAAAAAAAAAAGATTTGGAAAGAACCCTTCAAAGAAGACTGTAAACATGATCTTTAAATGAACAGTAGTTAAAATATCTACACTAATTAGATAGTGTAAAGATCTCATCACAGAGTGCCTAAATGTGTGCAATTTCACCATTTACAAGTCAGTGTCTGTGTCGTGATAATAAAATTCTTTGTCTTGAGTAGAAAATGGAGTCCTGTGGGTAGTAGATGAGAACTAGGAACAAACAGTCTCTGAAGAGCAAATCCTCCTCAGGTGTCAAGAAATTCTAGTTGTTTCAAGAGAGCACATAAGTGCTTCACTGCAAATAAAGGTATCATGGCTCTGGGGAATCCCATGTTTCCATACGTGAGCAAATACAAGATGAGTCCCATGGCACCTTTCTGCAGTTCACAAGCAGGGTGTGAGCACTGCTCTCCCTGGGTTCGTGTTCCTGAAGAGATTATTTCAGGACAACTATTTGTGAGTGGCATAATCTGTAATTGGCAATTGATTCTTTTGCCTCTGTTTCCAAACATTTTAGAGAACCTTTTGCTCAAGTCAAGAAATATTTGTAATTTTTCTTTGTAATTAAAGGCAAGTTACCAGTTTAACAAATTTTCTCCCGTCCCCCCCATCCCCCCCTCCCTTTTTCCCCTCTTGGTCGCATCCAGTGGTGCTCAGGGCTCTCTTCTGGCTTTGCGCTCAGGGATCACTCCTGGTGGAACTTGGGGGACCATTTTAGGTGCTAGAAATTGAACCTGAGTTGGCTGTGTGCTAGGGAAGCACCCAGTCTCCTAAACTCTCTCCAACTCAGCTTCACAAATTATTTTTTTGTTTTGTTTGGGGGACGGGCTGGAGCCATAGCACAGCGGTAGGGTGTTTGCCTTGTGCGCAGCCAGCCCGGCCCAGCCGGGTTTAATTCCTCCGCCCCTCTCGGAGAGCCCGGCAAGCTACCGAGAGTATCTCGCCCGCACGGCAGAGCCTGGCAAGCTCCCCGTGACGTATTCGATATGCCACACACAGTAACAACAAGTCTCAAAATGGAGATGTTACTGGGCCCGCTTGAGTAAATCGAGGGAGGACAGTGCTACAGTTTGGGGGACACACCCAGCTCTGCTCAGTTCTTATACCTGTGTCTGCATTCAGGAATCACTTCTGGCAGGGCTTGGAGGACCAGATGGAGTATCAGAGATCAAATTTAGTTGGCGATGTTTAAGACCCTACCCGCGTCATATTGCTCCAGCTCAACTCAACAAATTTCCTTTTGATCACTTCTAAGTTTCTACATATCTGAATGTGTTTGAGAGAGAATAGCACTGAATAGATTCAGATATGTAGAAATTTGAAATGGAGGCTCCTTTCAGGATGTTAAAGATTTATGTGAAGAGTTTCATGGAAGGTTAGGAACGCAGTAGGAAAGTACAGGGAATAAATTTAATTCCTAAAATCTGAGCTAGCATCTTGGGAGCCTTTCTGAGTAAACAATTTCTTCTGCCTCTCTTGGTTACATTTTCAGGCTCTCATCTATTGTTAAGTAGAGTAACCCTAACCCTGAACTAAGCTGTTCCCATAGCTCAGTAGTTGCAAAAACTCAAACTGACAGTTGAAGATGGTGCTACCCATCATCAATTTTGGAAAGACAGATTGTGTGGTGAATAGTTTCATGATTAAGTTTGTATGCCATGGTTAAAACCATGTAGAACTTAAACAGGAGGTCAGAGTAAGCCAGGAACCATATAATTATATCCCATGTAACATGTAAGTTGCATGTAACATGTAAGTTAACATGTAACCTGTTTTTAAATTTTGGTTGTGCTTTTTATATTTGGGAGAAGTGACTTAGGACAGACAGCAATATAGGACTTAGAACAGAAGCACAGGCGACAGGTTGACAAGAAAATATATGGTACAGCTAGGTGGGTGCTCTGGAAAACTTCATGCCCAAGGACAAGCGGCAGCCCATGAGCTATAGTATCAAGCAGTGAGTAATCCCTGTGTAGGAATGCTGGCCTCTTATTTTGGTCTTCCTAGAGTAAATATGAATCAGGAGGTTTTTTATTTATTTATTTTTTTTAGTGAACCATGCCCCTTTTCTCCTTTTTTATGGTGCCACACTTGGCATTGTTGGGGGGGGGGGGGGGGCAGAAGGAGTACTTCTTGTATAATGCTTGGGATCACTCCCCAGCAGCACTTTGGAGGACCATGTGGTATTGAGGATCAAACATTGGCCTCCAGCGTGCAAAGCATGCTTACTGGCACTTTGAGCTATCTCTCCAACCCCTCAACACATTCTTTTGGATTGGTCTCCCTGATGGTGCTCAGAGGTCAGCCAGGTGGCCTGGTGAGTCAGTAGAAGGGCCCAAGGATGTAGACCTACTTAGGCCTGAAATACTGCGAATTGCCTGAAACATTCTGGCAGTCCTTGGGGGCCTCCAGGGCGACACATGGCAGTACTTGGGGGATTGTGGTGCGGAGGATTGAGTTGGAATCAACCTTATGCAAGGCAAGTGCTTGCACCGCCAAACTGTCTCGTATACTCCCTTAATACAGTTATTGAAAAAGTAAATAAGTAGGATATACCTTGTCTTGGTCTTGGTTGCCAGTCTTTGCCTATATAGAATGTAGACTGGAGTACGGATCAGAAACTTCTCCTCAGTTCTGACTTCAAAGGGAGTCAAAACTTGTGTTGCCTGCCTTCATGCAGGGACCACATTTCTAACCCTTTCTCCCGCTTCTGTTTCGTTCCCAAGTACTTATATTATTAGTTTCACATTAAAAACCATATGGTTGGGCTAGAATTTAAGAAAGTGTAAAAAAAATCTACAGGTTTTATACCCATCACTCTGAAATAAGACTGACTCTGTCTAGTCTATTCTTTTTTTTTTTCCCCCTGATGTCAAAGTAGGTTTCTGCTTTATTTTACACTTGGTTATATAACAAGAAGTGAGCCATATTGTGCCTTAAATTGCATCAAGGCTCTCAAAGTATTGAAAGGACATAGTGATACTTCTAGAAAGTCAGTCACTTTCTTTGTAATTGTTATAGCAGTGCCCACATAGTGTGTAGTTATTTTGTTTATTTAAAGTTATTGAGAGAATGTTTCTGAACCCTTACATATTTTTGAAAGATCTTTTATTTATTTATGTGATGTTCAGGGGTTACTCCTGGCTCATGCACTCAGGAATTACTCCTGGCGGTGCTTGGGGGACCATATGGGATGCTGGGAATCGATCCCGGGTAGGCCGCGTGCAAGGCAAACGCCCTACCCACTGTACTATTGCTCCAGTCCCCAAGATCTTTTATTTTTAAAAAATTATGGTAAAATCTATCCATTGGCTTTGTGGGAGCACAAGGAGGACTTGGGACCATACCTGACAGTGCTTAGGTATGTGCTTAAGTATCTGACCACTCTGTGCTCAGATATCACCCCTGATTGTTGCTTGGGGAAATATATGGTGCGAGGGATTGTATCTGGGCCTCCTGCATGCAAAACAATGTGTCCAGCCCTTTGATCTACCTGGTTCCCTTATGTTTTTAAATACTGTTTTATTATTTTGGATAGAATTTTTTGGGTAGCAATGATCAGAAATCAGTTCGAGAGCCGTTTGAAATAACTTAAGCCCAGAAGAGAGAAGCCATTTACTCTGCAGGTTCAGCACTACCCGGGGAAAGAAGTGCATGGAGCCTCTGATGGAATATACTTGGGACAAGAAAACACTACCATCCCCAGGCATGATGTATTTCCCTTTCTCCCCTCTGGGGCTAAGTAGCCTCTTGGGTCAGATTCACTCTCAGCAGCACATTTGTTCTTCTCTTTTTCTGTTTTTTTTTTTTTTTTGAGACTTGATGGGTTTGTGTGTGTGTGGGCGGGGGGGAGGGGGGGTGCGGATAACTTGTAACCTAAACCAAAGAAGACTCTTCCCAGTTTCTACTTCTGAGGGGAGCAAATTGCGTGCTTTAGTTCAGGTCATGTGTCTACTTTTGGTCAGTATGGGAGAGGAGTTTGGAGTCTGGCAGTACAAATATTACTTGGCTTGGGGTTGAAATTACACTGCTCACAGGATAGGGTCACCCTAGTGACTCCTTGGCACTGGTCTTGAATAGTATCTCAACCTCAAAACCCTGCACTGAACTGATGCTCCAGTTGACTGAGTATTGCCTCCTTAGTACCACTTGTGAGGCCCCTTCCCTCCATTTGTATTTATTGGATGCTTGTAGCACTGTCCTCCCATTGTTCATAGATTTGCTACAGCAGGGACCAGTCACATCTCCATTGTGAGACTTGTTACTATTTTTTGGCATATCGAATACTCCATGGGGAGCTTGCTAGGCTCTGCCATGCGGGTGGGATACTCTTGGTAGCTTGCCAGGCTCTCCAAGAGGGATGGAGGACTCAAACCCCGGGTCGGCCTTGTGCAAGGCAAATGCCCTACCCACTGCACTGTCACTACAGATTGTTGCATAGTAGAGATAAACAAAAGTTATCAAGGTTTATGTTTCAGTTCTTAGAATGTGTTCTTTCATGCAGTATTTCTCTGTGCAAAATTAAATTTAATTACTACTTAGGCAGTTTGATGGGCTGGAGCGATAGCACAGCGGTAGGGCGTTCGCCTTACACGCAGCCAACATGGCCAACCCGAGTTCAATTCCTCCGCCCCTCTTGGAGAGCCCGGCAAGCTCGCCCGCTTGGCAAAGCCTGGCCAGCTCTCCGTGATGTATTCATATGCCAAACACAGTAACAACGAGTCTCACGATGGAGACGTTACTGGGCCCGCTCGAGCAAATCAATGAACAACGGGAGGACAGTGACATTTAGGCAGTTTGATAAACCAGAAAGGATCTAAATAGCACCAAAGCCATGCAGTTCAATTTCAAGCTATGTTTTGGGTGGGCAATTCTGGGAAAATTATGACCTTACTTAAGTCTTCCTAACTAATGAAATGAATATCACCATCACAGCTCTTTTGAGTGCAGTATTATTGTGGCGGTAAAATGAGAGATGCCATTTTTTCCCTACGAAACACATCAGTTTTTCCTACTAAAGAAAGATCTCTTACACCTATTTTTGGTAACTGCCATCACCCTTTTTTCCTAAAACTAGGATTTCCCTTAAAGCACTTTAAATTATGCAGATTAGTTCTTGATGAATTCTTTCAGAGGCAAGCACTGTTGTAGAAGAGACTTAATGTATCCCAAATAGGATGATTTTCTTGGCTATCTTGGAGATATAGCTGGAGTATCCTGATAGCAAACTGAAAAATAGTTTGACCTAGTGAAATAAGATCAAGTACAGTCTAATCTGATGCTGGTGTAGTTCCATCTCCAGTTTACTTTGAAGAAATCACTATCAACAAAGTGGATAACAGAACATCTTATTGGCTTCCTTTATCCTGGTTATTTGTAACTGCCCTTGAGTGATTTTACATCGCTGTAAAATAAGATGCAAATAAATGGATTTTAGCTCAGAACAGATATGGTAAGCAAGATAGTGACTTTTACTGAAAACAGGACAGAAAGGGAACACTGAAATGGAAATGGGGACTGGGGGTTAAAGTATAGAGACTGGAAAGGAATTAGAAATCTAGGAAGAGAAACATCTGGCTTATAAAGATTGTAGGAATGATTATGGAAGACTACATTACTGAGTAACATTTTTGTGGATGAATAAATCTGAAACTGTTTTATAAAGGGAGCAGGGAAGGATGTGATCTAGGAATAATTTAAAAAGCAATAAAGATAATTATGGATAAATATTCAAAACATGTCAGAATTCAGCTACTGATTTTCAGAGGTGCTTTTAGTATCTCAAATCATAGACAGATTTGTTTACTATCTTAGAATATATAAAATTAATAAAATTTGAACAAAATATTACTCTCGTCATCTGTCCTTGATTTATAGTCACTAAGAATTATAGAAGGAGCGTATTACTGATGAATTTTTCATATAAAGTAGATCTGCTTTGTGCTTTATACTTTGATAGCATCTGCTCTGTAGCTGTGTCATTGCCCATTTTTGCTGTTTTTTTCTCTTCTGTTACATGTCAGACATGAAAACCAACTTAGTTTCTAACTTGTTTGCTAAACCTCTAATCCCTTGACTCGAACTCATTGCTCTTCTCCAAAGTAATCTTGAGTGGTAGCCACATGCTACTTGAAATATGTATGTACACAGATGCACAACACTAGGTAGACAATGGAAATATTTAATTTCCTGGTGCTTTCTGGGAAAATGTTTAAGTTTTCTTTCCTGTTTGTAGCATTGTGAACTGCTTTTATAAATAGCTGAATGATAAAGGACAACAGGAGCTCTCCAAATAATCTCATTCCTAAGTGTCTTCAAATTTGTAATTCTGACAGTTTTCCTGGAAGCAGCCTATCTGAATGGCCATTTTAAAGATTAAGTGAAAACTCATTAGTGGCAAATTACATACAATGATTTCAAGCCCCAGGAGGCTTTTTCCTAGTTTATTGTAAACATAACCAATTAAACTGATTGTAAAAGACCTGAATCACATTTATTGTAAAGTTGGTATTTTTAAAAAGTCTCAAATTATAACATTTTGACATTTTAGAGAACATGTAAAAAATTTGGAACATTTGGCAGCTGATATTATATAGACTTTTTAATTGACTTTAGCCATTGCTAATATTATTTGCCTTTTTCTTTCTCTTTTTGTAGATCTGAACAGAATTAAAAAAGAAAGAGTTTCCACAATCACAGCAGATGAAGATCCACTGGTAAATCAATAAGGATTTTTGGCCAGCCCTCCAAAGTAAAGGTAACTGTATTCCAATTTACACAGCTGGAATAAATGCATTGTTTCAATTATTATAGTTATAACATTATGAGTTTTACCAATGGATAATAGTTTTAACTTTGTTTTGTTTTGTTTTTGATTATACCTGCTGGTGCTTTAGGGGTTACTCCTGGTGTGCTTGGGAGACCATGTAGTACCAACCTTTATTTATTTATTTTTTTAAATTTTATTATTATTATGATTATTTTTTATTAGTGAATCACCGTGGGGTACTGTTACAGACTTACAAACTTTCGTTCTTGCCTTTCAGTCATACATTCAGTACCCATCCCTCCACCAGTGCCCACCAATGATCCCAGTATCCCTCCCACCATCCCTATCCCATCCTCCCCCCTCCCCATCCTGCCTCTGTGGCAGGGCATTCCCTTTTGTTCTCTTTTTCCTTTGGGTGTTGTAGTTTGCACTAGAGGCATTGAGTGGCCATTGTGTTCAATCTAATACTCTACGTTTGGCTCACATCTCCCAGCCCGAGCTGGTCTTCCAAATACCCTTCACTTGGTGTTCCCTTCTTTATCTGAGCTGCCTTTTCTCCCAGCATTTGAGACTGGTTTCCAAGCTGTGGAGTAAACCTCCTGGTCCTTATCTCTACTATTCTTGGGTATTAATATCCTATTCTGTTACTTTATATTCCATAGATGAGTGCAATCTTTCTATGTCTCTCCCTCTCTTTCTGACTCATTTCACTTACCATGATACTTTTCATGTTGATCCATTTATATGCAAATTTCATGATTTAGTCTTTTTTGACAACTGCATAGTAGTCCATTATGTAGATGTACCAGAGTTTCTTTAACCAGTCATCTGTTCTCAGGCACTCTGTTTTTTTTTTTCCAGATTTTGGCTATTGTAAACAGTGCTGCAATGAACATATATGCAGATGTCATTTCTACTATACTCTTTTGCCTCTCCAGGATATATTCCCAAAAGTGGTATAGCTGGGTCAAATGGGAACTCAATTTCTAATTTTTTGAGAATCGTCCATATTGTTTTCCAAAGGGGCTGAACCAGTTGGCATTCCCACCAGCAGTGAAGGAGAATCCCTTTCTCCCCATATCCATGCCAACACCGATTGCTTCTGTTCTTTTGGATGTGGTCCAGTCTCTGTGGTGTGAGGTGATATCTCATTGTTGTTTTGATCTGCATCTCCCTGATGATTAGTGATGAAGAGCATTTTTTCATGTGCCTTTTTGCCACTCATATTTTTTTCTTGAGAAATTTCTGTTCATTTTTTCACCCCATTTTATGATGGGGTCGGATGTTAGAGTTCAACCAGTGCTTTATTATACCCTTGATATCAACCCCTTTCCCATTCTGTTGACTGTCTTTGTATATTGGTCACTGTTTCTTTTGAGGTGCAGAAGCTTCTTAGTTTAAGATAGTCCCACTTGTTTATCTCTGTTTCCACTTGCTTGGGCAGTGGCATGTCATCATTGAAGACACCATTAGCTTCAATGTCGTGGAGGGTTTTGCCCACCTTGTCTTCAATGTACCTTATGGTCTCTAATCCATTTTGATCTGATTTTTGTACACAGTGTTAGGTAGAGATTTGACCCCATTTTTTTTGCATGTAGTTGTCCAGTTTTGCTAGCACCATTTGTTAAAGAGACTTTCCTTGCTCCACTTCACATTTCTTGCTCCCTTATCAAAGATTAGATGATTATATATTTGAAGGTGTGTATAAGGATCGTCAACCCTCTTCCATTGGTCTGCGGCTCTGCATTTGTTCCAGTACCATGCTGTTTTAATTATTACCACTTTGTAGTAGAGTTTGAGGTTGGGGAAGGTGATGCCTCCTATCTTCTTTTTTCCCAGAATTGCTTTAGCTATTCGTGGGGGTTTGTTGTTCCATATAAATTTCAGGAGTGTTTGTTCCACTTCTTTGAAGAATATCATGGGTATCCTTATAGAGATCATATTGAATCTGTACAATGCTTTGGGGAGTATTGCCATTTTGACAATGTTAATTCTCCCAATCCATGAGCGGGGGATATCTTTCCATTTCTTCGTGTCCTCTTTTATTTTGTGAAGTAGCGTTTTATTTCGTGAAGTAGCGTTTACCACCTTTATTTAAAACTGGAAACTCAGGGTCTGGAGCAGTAGTACAAGTCTTAGAATGCTTCTTGACAATCTGGGTTTGACCTCTACCACCAATATGGTCTCTTGAGTGCCCTTCATATGTGGCCAACCTGGGTTCAACCCCTGAGTCCACCAGGAGTGCACCCTTGAGTGCAGAGCCAGAAGTAAGCACTGAGCACAGCCAGATATGCCCCCTTACGCCAATCCCCCAGCCTCCCCTGTGGGGCACGCACATATAAAAAGACTGGAAGCCCAGAATTAAATTGAACCCACAGCTTCACATTCTCACACATATAAGACCAGTATTCAACACCAAAATATCATATTCCTGGTGCATGCGCACGTGCGTGTGTACACACACACATACACACACACACACACACACTTTTGAAAGTATTAAAGGAAATTTTCAAATTTAAGCATAATCTGAATATGATTCTACTAATAAGAAATAATGAATTTGGGACTAGAGTGATCGCATAGCAGGTAGGGCACTTGCCTTGCAAGAGGCCAACCCGGGTTCCAGTCCTGACATCGCATATGTTTTCCTGAGCACCACCAGGAGTAATTCCTGACTGCCAGCTGCCAAGAGAGGAGTAACCACTGACATCACCAGACATGGTCCGAAAATAATAATAATAATAATAATAATGATGATGATGATGAACTTAAGAATGTAGTATAATTATTAGGCATGTGCTTATTAAAGTAAAAACTGCTAAATAACCACCATTGCTTATTCCCAAATTATTAAAATTGCGGGAAGATACGGGGAATAGGAAATCACCCTCACCAATCCAATCCGTTTTTCCTGAGAAGCTGTATCCCAAAGTTGGCTGTGTTTCTTTCCAGCTCCAGTCTTCTCAACGAGGAGTACAGACCCTAGTACTCATGGCAGGAAAGATCTTCTTAAACAAGCAGTTCTTCAGGCACACTCTCTGTGCCCCGGACCTTTTCCCAGCTGCCAGGAGACTGTGCTCACAAGTTGTTCAGATGTTTACAAGAATAGCAGCCACCATTCATTTACTATTTAGGGAGACTGACTAAATTTTACGTAAAAAAAATAAAAATTCTGAAGGGATTTTGATTGAAACAAAATCTATCCTCCCCTATACTCTTGAAAGGAATAAGGGAGCTTCCACATTTAAGATGAGACATTGAAAAATAGAACTAAACAGAAGCCAAATAGGAAAGACTAAAAGAAGTTCAGCCTCTGAAATTAATTAGCTTACAAATTAATGTGATGTCTCAGTCAAGTTTTGCTTGGCTGTTGCAAAGATAGGCATTTATCTCCAGAGATAACATCTTAGCCATTTTCAAACAGAAATAAGAACTTCAGGAAGTAGATGACACTTCTGTTTTGGGGTTAAGAAGAAAGTGCTGGGTAACTGATGTGTTCGTCTTCAATATAGACTCTGAAGTTTTCTGGCTTCAAGAGGAAAGACCTGAATTGTAGAGATATCCTTCACTACTCTTCAGAGTCATTCCAAAGAATGGCCATTCATTTTGAAATGTCTGGAAAGTGCCAGAGAAGAGAGAAGCAGGACTTTTCTAGGTGGTGTTCAGTGATTGACGAGTGGAATCAGAGGACTGTGGGGTGGGCTGGGGAGATAAATATATATATATGTGTGTGTATATATATACACACATATATATTAATAGGGAGGAAATACAAAAAATACCTTATTTCATAACTGTGTATATAGGACTTGTCCTTGAGGAGGAAAAGAGAAGGATAGGTGCTTTTCAAAGACTACAGTCATCACTCGCTGAGTCTTTTTTGAATGGCATTCTGATGAAAAGGTTATTATGATACCTGAAACTTAACAACAGAAACAGGGAATGAAGCGCCAAAAGCTCAGCCTTGCAGGGACCGCGAAGGTAACGGAATGAAGTGGACCTCGGTGGGATTGAGAAACTGCCAAATTCATGACCGTTTCAAAAAGGGAACTCCTTTTCAGTGCCAGCTGATTTTTTGCCCAATATGCTTGTCACATTATTTATCAAAGGCCCACTAACTTCTCTTCAGGGCACTGGAGATTAATAAGTAACTCAGGGAAAAGTATCTGTGTTATCTTTTATGGACAGAGAGAATAGTTACAAGTAAATACATTTTGTACAAACAAAATCAGGATAAGGAGAATCAGGAGTGCTGAGTAGCTTGGAGTTTTTAAAAATTGGTTAGGAATTTTTGAGGCAAGATCTGGGCATTTAGGGTAAAGTAGCAGACCAATGTAGAAATAGAATGAATATCTAGTGTGAAGGCCTAAAGCAGGGGCCATAGAGATAGCGTAGCTGTACGGCACTTGCCTCACATAGACCCCAACTGGGTTCTGTCCCTGGCACCATGCTTATCCCCTGATCTCCACCAGGCTGACCCCTGAGCTCAGAACTAGGTGTAAACCCTCAGCATGCTCACTGAATTGCATTAGAGAGCCAGGTCAAGTTGTTTAGTGCAGTGTTTCTCAATCTTTTTCTGATCATGCCACCCTTCCCCCTCCCATTTCTATCTAGTTTTATCCTGTACCCACCCTATTGCTTTGCACCTAAATATCATGCTAGTGCCCCCCTTACTCAGTTTTTATCTGTGACTCATAGAAATATCCTGGGGTCTCACGTTGTCCTCAGTTGAGAAATACTGGTTTAGATGATTTCTTCTGTTCGCAACTATAACATACAGCGTTTTAGTGCTGGAGAGATAGCTCAATGAACTGAGCACATTTTGAATGCAGGAGACCTGGGTTTGATCCCAGGACCACATAGTCCCCTGAGAACTGCTTGGAATAACAACAAGTTCATTTGGGTGGAGGGGTTCTGGGAGCTTTGCTCTATACCTAATGGAGATGGGGGATACTCCTGGCTTTGTGCTCTGGGATCTCTCTTGGTGATGCTCAGTTGACCTTATGTGGTGCTGGGGATTGAACCAGAATCGACCACATGCAAGACAAGTGCTATAACCCCTATGCTATCTTTTCATATCTTAGTAATACTTTGCTCGAGCGGGCCCAGTAACGTCTCCATTGGAGACTTTGTTGTTACTGTGTCTGGCATATCGAATACTCTCGGTAGCTTGCCGGGCTCTCCGAGAGGGGCGGAGGAATCGAACTCGGGTCGGCCATGTTGGCTGCGTGCAAGGCAGACGCCCTACCCGATAGTTTTCTTTCAACTTTTTTTGGACCACACTTGTTGGTGCTCAGGGGTTTGCCCTCAGGAATCACTCCCAAAGTACTTTGATATATTTTTCTTACCTTTCTGGCTAGGATTTCAGCACTATCTTGAAAAGCAGTGAATGTAGACATCCTAGACTAGTTCTGCATCTCAACGAAAAGGCTTTTTATTTTTCACTGTTAATTGTTTTATCTCTGGGTTTGTCTAATATGATCTTTATGTTGATATTTGTAGCTTGGTGGTGGTGGTAGGGGTGACCTTTCATGCAGGTCTTAGAAGGGGGCTCCTCTTAGTTATTTCTTAGCCAACTGGGATGGCAGTTCAATGGAAGAGCTGGAGAATGCAATCTGCTTGGCCCCGAAATGCTGGCGATGCCCAGGCCACCCCAAGTAGTTCTTGAGGTCTCCACTGCCATACCCGGTGGTGCTCAGGGGCCTCCAGGTCTGTACCATGATCAGTGAACTATGACATACCACGAATTAAACCCAGGTCAGGGGCAAGCTAGGCATGCACCCTAACCACTTTTCTATTTTCCTAACCTTCAGGAGACTTTGATTATTATTTTGATTTCTGTGATCAAACGGCCCAAATTCTCTCTTTCTCCCTGGGTCAATTTTGGTGAGTTGTATAATTCTAAAAGTATTGGTGAGAGGGCATGATTGGGCCACACCAGGCAATGCTCAAGGGTTTCTCTTTCTGACTGTGCTCAGGGGCGCTGTTCAAAAGACCATATTTGGGTGCCTGGAAGTCAAACCAGGGTCAGCAGGATACAAGGCAACTGCCTCGACCCCTATGTTATCTCTCTGACCCCCTAATTCTAAAAATGTGTTCATTTCTTTTGTGTTCTTTAATTTGTTTGTTTATAGATCTTCATAGTAATTTTACATTATCTTTATTGCTTCTTTAATGTTTGTACATTAGTTGTTTGATTTCTCTTTTTATTTGTTTTCTTTTTTGGTCAGGATTTTATTTCTTTTTCCTATGGTGAGCCTTGCAAGGGGGTTATCAGTTTTTTTGTTCTTTCTTTTGGTTCTTTTTGGTTCTTGGTTATTTTATTGATCTTTTGTCTAACCTTTTGTGTTTCTATTTTATTTATTTCCACTGTAAGAATTATTTTTTTCCATCTGTGAAATTTGGTTTTGTTTATTCGTCCTTTTCCAGTTCCTTCAGCTATAAGATTAGAATATTTATTTGAGCTTTTCTTGTTTATTTTTGTGGGCTTATATAGGAGTAAACTTCACTCTATACTTTTGTTCTATTAAAAACAAATGAGGATAGAAAGAATCTACATAAACATTGTAAAGACCTTATATATTATAAACTCCAGAGTTAACATTGTACTTAAGTTAACAGTATACTTAAAAGCTCAAAAAACTAAGAGCTTTCCCTCTAAGGTTATGCACAAACCAAGATTATATTCTCACCATTGTTCGCCATATTATTGGAATTCCTGGGGAAAAGAGGAAAAAAGTTTTACAAGTAGAAATAGAAAATATTTTGAAATATTTTCAACAAACTTTTTAGAGAGAAATTTGTAGCTTTAAGAAAAAATTTTTTAATTAGCATTTTTATGTTAGTAATTAAGTTTCTGCTTTAATTATCAATGACAAGAATATTATTCCATATATAAGCAGAAAAAAGAAATAGGAATTTTAAGAGCAGAAATTAAGGAGCTCTGGTTAAGACGATGGGAGCACGTCGGCAAGGGCCAGAGCTGGTGAAAGAGGGTAGCTCTCAGCACTTTAAACAGCTGATAGGGTCATAAGATTTCTGCGTGAGTGAATGTGGGTGCCCCTTGGATATTCTGTCTCAGGGAGAGTACCTCTAAAAGAAACCAGCTGGTGGCCTGGAGTGGGACTCGTGAGGATGGGGGTGGTGTGGCCATCAGCGGATGGAGCTGTCGCAGCTCTCAGTGCTGTGGGTAGCAGCACAGTTTTTATGTGTCTGATTGGTGCTCTTTGGGTCTGACTGTGCACTAACGGGGAATGCGGGTCCTGGAGTTGAGGGGGCACCCTGGGTTCCCACCATGAGGCCGAAGCCATTCACTGCCAATGAGTGGCCCTACTGCCATTTCTTCCTTGGACCAGCTTGTACTGCCCACAGCATATTATGGAGGAGAACATCCCTGAGTGCCTTCTGTCTGGAGACCCAAAGATGGGGGCTTGTGCCCCCCGGTCAGGCGCTACTGGGCTGGTGGCTGCAGCCTTCCCAGAGTGCCCAGGCTGGGAATGACAGCAGGTCTGGCTCCGGTCCTGGTCCCTGCTAGGGCCACTGCTGCCATCACCAGTGGAGATCCAGAGGGTGAGGTGCCACAGAAGGTCAACCTCGACCCACTGGGCAAGTGTATCAGAAGCCTCACGGTGCCTGTAGGCTTCCTGATACCCGACAATCATCGCTGTGTCTCTGGCCAGACTCCAGCAACTTGGGACCAAGTATCCCAAGAAATTAAACAGCCCAAAATTAGGTACACAGGACCCCCACCCACAAACCATGTCTGGCTCAGACCACGTCATACAAGCTCATTTACCAACCTTGCTTCAGAGACCCATAAATAAATCTTTAAAGAGGTCAAAAACCACTGTTAATCTCAGATCCTTGCAAGACTGTATAAATGAGATACATTGGAGCAAGGCAGGTTAGCCCAGTGCCCACCCAGAGCCATCGGCAGCTGCTTGTGCCCACAACTCAAATTCACTGCCATGCCCAGCTAGACTCCAGCGTCTCAGGACAGACCTCACCAAAATACTAACCTGCTGAAAATTTGGGTATGCGGGTTTGGTGACTGAAATCTCCGGGCTTTCTCAGAATTGATATGTACTACCTCCCCTCCACCTCCCTGTACTTCCTGAAGCCTCAGCAGTCATGGCCAGAACCCAAAACTGTCACCCAGTTAAAAAAACTACCCCAGCTGTCCCTTCCCGATAAAAATTCTGAATACCCTGAACAAACATGATGAGTTCTTAGTACCTGTATTGCAAACCATAATGCACTGAAGGAGAGCAAAAAAGAGAGAAAGAGATTGAGAGAGAGGGGAGAGACAGAGAGGGAAAGAAAAAGATTGGAGAGAGAGAGAGAGAGAGAGAGAGAGAGAGAGAGAGAGAGAGAGAGAGAGAGAGAGAAGAGGTGCCTGCCATAGAGGCAGGTGAGGTGGGTTGGGAGGGAAACTGGTGACATTGGTGGTAGAAATTGTACACCAATGGAGGGGTGGGTGTTGGAACATTGTATGACTGGAACCCAATCATAAACATAAATAGCTCTGTGATGGCCTATCTCGTGCTGATTCAATTAAAAAAAAATAGCAGTTACTGAAACTGTAAATGGAAAAAAACCTGTGATAAGAAGTGTTTAGAATGGTCAATAAAACTGAGACCTCTATTAAACTTAAAAAGAACAAAGAGAAAAGTGACAACTTATCACTATCAGAAATGAAATTGAAAATTTTGTTATAAATTTCCCCAAATAATATAAAGATCATAAGGACTACTCTGAGTATCAGTTGAAAACTTTAGATTATGGGGCTGCAGAGATAGTACAGATATTAAAGTGTTTGCCTTGAATGTGGTCAACTCCAGTTCAATCCCCAGAGTCACATTTGGTCTCCTGGGTACCACCAAAAGTGATCCCCCAGAGGTAACCACAAGTGTGACCCCATAAGAGAAAAAAAAAAAGAAAAACTTAGATGAAATGAACTTATTCTTTAAACTATATAAGCCTATATTTTGATAAACTTATTTTGATAAACTTATCAAAATAAAATAGCCTGAAAAGTCCCAAAATGTTTATCAATAGAAAAATGAGATCAGTTTTAAAAGAACCAAAAAGAAATTTCACAGCTGAAAAATGCAAAATCTGGAATTTAAAGTTCTCTAAACTTAACAGCAGGGAGATAACAAGGAAAGAATCAATAAACTGGAATACAGTCTCATTATTTCCGTACCTCAATTAATTTTTTTTAAGTATCTTGTTATTTCTAAGTGGGATTTTTCTTCCTTGTAAAGATGCCCATTAAGTATTTCTTGCAGGGCCAGTTTAGTGACAATGAATTCCTTTAACTATTATCTGAAAAGTTCTTTATTCTTACTCAAATACAAGTGATAACACGTCTGGGTAGAATATTTTCTATGACGATCTTTTTTTTCTTCAACACTTTATATAAATTATGACACTCCTGTTTGGGATATAGAGTCTCTATTGAGAAATATTAGACTTCCAGAGGTTCTGTTATGTGAGTCGGGTTTACTCTTGCTGCTTTTAAATCTTTTCTTTGATTTTTGTCATTTCAATTATAAGGTGTCTTGGTGTACATCTGTTTGAGTTTATTTTGTTTGGTACTATTACTTCTTAGAGTTGGGTGTCTAATTCGTTCTCAGTCTTGGATGTTCTCAATTTATATTTCTATTATAATTTTGTCTGGGGTCCATACCCTACGTGCTGGGCTGGGGAAACTCTTCCCAGCATATTGCTCAGGGCTCACTCCCACCTATGCTCAGTACTTGTGGATCAGATCTAAGTCTCCAGCAGCCAACGGGTGCATTCCAGTCCCTTGAGCTTATTGCCCTAACTTCTCAGTTACTATTTCTGCGTATAAAAATACTCTCCTCCTTGAAGCTAGAGAGCTAGTACAGGGGTTAAGGTTCTTGCTTTGCAATGCTGCCTACCCCAGCATCACCTTTGATCCTCTGAGTTCTACCTGGGGTCAGTCCTGAGCATAAAGCCAGGAATATCTCCTGAGCACCCCTGGGTGTGGCCTAAACCCCAACCTAGGTTCCCCTCACACCCACCCCTCCATCCTGGCTTGGGTCCTGGCCTTATGATTGGGACCATGTGTTGCTGGGTATCGAATCTGGGCTTACTACGAGCAAAGCATGCTCTCAGCCCTATTACCTATCTCTGTAGTCCTTGCTGGTGTTTTTTTTTTTTTTTTGGAGATTTGATTTGCATTGTTTTTATCTTCAAGCTTAATCATTCAAATTTCAGCTTCTTTTTTTCTACTCTCAAGCTCCTCTTTTAAAAATTCAGTTACTCTAATTTTTAGTTATAAGGTTTCCTTGTGGATATTTCTTAAAGTTTTGCATACATTTTCTTTGTTGAAATCTCTCACATTGATCTTATTTCAGTGATCATCCTTAGGCCTGTTGCTTTGAAGTGTTCGGGAAGTTTGTATAGCTGTCATTAGGATAGGGTGTTGCCTTAATCAATCATTGTAGGTATGCTTCTGTTTCCTGATTGTATCTGTAGTGCTGTAGGAGATTTCTAGATTATGTCTGGGCAGGTGCTGGGACTTGAGTCTGAATGGGCTTGGGCAGCAACTATGGGAGATTTGTAGTTACAGGTAACTGGCTCTGCCTGCAGCTTCCAAGTTTAAGCTGGTCTGAACAGTGACTGTGGGTTCTAGCTTACAAGTGCCCAAGGACACTTGTGATGTGAGTCAAGTTTGAGCAGGCCTGTGAGCAACTGGGGACTCAAGGTCACTGGTGCCTAGCCGCCACTGATTCCCTTGATCATGCAGACTTCGGTGATGAGTGTGCGCTCCATGATGGGGTGAGTTTAAGAAGAGACTGGGTCCTTGTTCCTGCTGATGACCGAGTACATAAAGGAGCACAAAGGCAGTGGAACCGCCTTGCTAACTGGTTATATTTTGAAAGGTCCACCCACATGGTATTTTTTGTCTGTAGGCGTAAGTCTTGCACATGACTTGGAGGGTTTGGGTCTCTGTTGGTTTGCAAGCTCTCCTGATAATTGTCTCTCCCCACTGAAAGTTCAGCTATTTGATCGCTATGTTTTCTCAGGATCTGTTAGTACCATGAGTGAGATCCTGGATGGGATCTCTCTATTCTATTAGTAAGATAGGGAGAGTCATAGAATTGTGCTGTTCCCTTACCCTCGTTTATACCCTGTGGATTCTTGCTTTTCAATCCCATTTTGTAAGTATAGGCCCTTGGGATTGGGGTGCTGGGTGTTGAGCAAAACCACCAGACCCCTACCCCTTTATCCAGAGTAAAGTTGCACTTTGAAGTTCTCTTCCCAGTTGCAGTATGTTGCCCCGTGATGGGGATTGTTTCTTCTTGGGGACATCTCTCTCTCCAGTCTCTCGGGGTGTCCCCATGGGGTTTTGTTTTAATTTCAGTGTGGATTAAATCAGATTTTGGTGTAGATGTGCTATGAATGCAGAAAGAGGTAAGCACAAGTTTGGGTAGGTAGCCCCTGCCGCTCCATCTCTCTTTGTCTCTTGTTAACTTTTAGAGTTGAAAGTACATTTTATCAGATGTAAGACTTGCAGTTCCTGCCCTTTGCTCTGCATTGTTGGCTTGGGACACCGTGCTGCAGCCTTTTACTCTGTGCTTCTGTGTGTGACCTATTTCATATGAGACTCTTGAATATATAGTATACGTGTTTTTTTTTTTAATACATCGAGCACTCTTGTTTGATTGGTGAGTTCAGACTATTCACTTTTAGGATGAGTATTGATTTATGGGACTTATTCCATTTCTGGTTTTGTTTTGGGGCTTAACCCAGTGATCCTCAGGGATCGATGCTTGGGAATCTATTTGAATCAAGCCCAGTGTTCCTCCACTTAAAGCAAGTGTTCTAGCCCTTAGAGTCCCTGCTCCCCCCATTCTTATTTTATATTTCTGTTGTCTCTCTCCCATTTGTTTCTATTTTTTCATTTGGGTAGTTTACCCTGGTTATTTTCTTCATCTCTTTAATTTTTCTTCTGCATGTCTCACCTCTGGATTTTGTTTTGTAGTTATCATAGAGATTGTATCACACTTTGTATATCTAAAAAAGTTCTTTTTTTTTTGTGCTGGTATCAGCTCATCACCATTTCACTCTGTTGGTTATGTCTTTTTCATTCCCTTTTATCTTTTGGTTGTTGTCTCATGTTTCTGTTTTTTTTTTTTTTTAATCTGTTCAACTCTGTTTGGTTAAGGTTGTGTGGTCTTTTCCTTTTTATAGTTTTAGAAGAGTTTTTTTTTTTTTTAATAGTTCTGGTGGTCAAAATCTCTGTAGGTTTTTTCTGTCTGATAAAGTCTTTTCTCTATGATATTTGAATTATAATTTTGCAAGGTTTGGCAGGTTTGTCTTTTAGTAATGCGAATATTTATTCTATTCTCTTTTAGGCTGTATGGTATCTACTGAGAAGTCTGAGGAAAGCCCAGTAAAGGTGCCTTTCTATGTTACTTTTTTATTTTCCTTACCAACATTTTTTCATTGTTATTGACTTTTTAAATTTGCTTTTGGGTCACAGCCAGCAGTGCTCAGGGCTTACTCCTGACTTTGTGCTCAGGGATCACTTCTGGCTGTGCTTTGGGGACAGTAACTGGTAACAGGTATGTAACCTGGGTTGACTGTGTACAAGGCAAGTGCTTCATCCTTTGTACTATCATTTCAGCTCCCATTGTCATCGACTTTTAATAATTTAACGTTTACATAACTTAGTGTAGGTTACTTGGAATTCTTCCCCCAACCCCCTTTGGGTTTTGGGCCATAGTCAGCTGTGCTCCAGTCTTACCCTGGCTCTGTGCTCGGGGACCACTCCTGGCAGATTTCGGAGAACTGTATGTGGTGCTGTAGATCAAACCTGGGCCAGCCACATGTAAGTCAAGTGCCCTGCCCGATGTTCTGCTGCTCACGCTCTTCTTTGGGATCTTTAAAATGTAGGTGTTCTTGTGGTTTTCTGGATATCGATAGCTCATTTCTTATAGTTGGAAGTTTTTAGCTATTTCTTCTTTAAATGTGGCCTTTGCTTCTTCTTCTTTCTCTCTTTACCTTTTATTACTCCTGTATGTGAGGTTTACACTTCTGAGTCCTATATCCCTCAGGTAATTTCTTTAATTTTTCCCTGTATTGTTTCTTTTCCCTCTTCCATCTGAGTCTTTCTGTGATTTTATTTTCAGTTTCTGATACTCTTTCCTCTGTGACACTAAAGTCTATTTTTTATACTTTCCACAGCATATTGAGTTTCATCCACTGTGCTCTTCCTACACAGCATCTCTGTTCAGAATTCTACCCCTCCCCCAACACACACACACACACACACACCACACACACACACACACACACACACACACACCAAAGGTAGTCTCCAACCCAGGCCAGAGCCAACCCTCTGTTTGGAATTTTTTTATTTTTGACCTTTGGATCTTTTGGGTGAAAACCTCCTTGTGCTCTTGTAGCTCCTCCTTTTTGATATCTTTCTTTGACTTGCTTCCCTGTTTCATTGAGATTTTCTAATAGTGTTGGGTTTCAGTATGGTGGCTCTTTCTTTGTCTATTACGTACTCTTCCAACTTTTTTTGTCTAATACCTCTTTGTGCCATCAAGTCTCCTCTGGAGATGTTTTCTTTGACTACATACATTATGATTTATTTTTTTTTACAATAGTTTACTGTAGAATTTTTATGCTTACACATCTGAGTCAGTGGCCCAGGGATGTTATCTCAGTGATACAGCTCTTGCTTTGAATGTATGTCCTGGGCTCATTCCTCCCTCACAACAAAAACAAACCCCACATCTGTGTTAGCTTCCTTTCCTGCAGGTGGCGCTGTAGTTTTAGACTTGGAATTCTCATTTGCTTCTATGGCTTTGATGGGGTGCAGGGTAGGGTCATCACTATGATGACATTGATTGAAAACCTCAATCCCTGTGTGGGGCTTGGCAGGAGAGCAGGCTAGAGGGAGAGCTCTGTGTTGCCCCATGGCCTTTGTGGGCACTTGGGTTCCCTA
The DNA here is from genome assembly GCF_029834395.1 of Sorex fumeus. Classification (NCBI taxonomy): domain Eukaryota; kingdom Metazoa; phylum Chordata; class Mammalia; order Eulipotyphla; family Soricidae; genus Sorex; species Sorex fumeus. The sequence continues at coordinate 65,333,556 of NW_026606129.1, forward strand.
TTTCTGCCAACAATTGTTGCTCCACGGCTGTACTCTTTTCTTATGGGAAGGTGGCTCTCCGGAGAGAGGACCCAGCATATTCAGCTGCTTCTAGTATAAAAACTTGGACTGTTTTTGGCTTTCTTTGAGTGTTTTTTTTATTGATTTCTTTTCTTTTCCTTTCTTTTCTTCTCTTTGTGGGGAGGCTCTCAAGCTCATGGGGCTCAGGGGCTGCTCCCAGTGAAAATTGACCAGCTGGATGGACAGCTCAATGCTGGGGCCTGGGGATATAGCACTGCTTAGGCCCAGTGGTACTTAGCAGGACCATCACCATGTTCAGGGGCCTCCAGGGATAGGTACACAGCAATGCCGGAGTGACATGTAGTGCCGGGAATGGAATTCAGGTCCTTGTGGATGTAAGCCATGTGCTCCTGGCCCCTAAGCTGTCCCCTTGGTCATTTGCGGGGGGAGGGGCGGTGGGGTAGGGTGTGGGTTCCAAAGATGGCTTGTTTTTTTTTTTCGAGAAGTCTAGTCTGTCACCTCTGTTACAGTCTTGTCCCTCTTCCAGTTTGCCTACAGTAGTGGCAGCTGGTATATACTGTGCTCCTCAGGAATCTATTTGCCAGTCTATATTTCCCTACATTCCCTTAGCCACAATTCTTTCTTGCATGGCAATCACTACCTTCAGATGATGCATGTATTTCTCAAGCAAAGCAGGCTGAGTAGGTGAACACTTTTCTGTGGTACCAAGCTGATTTCCTGTTGTAATTTAGCAGGGAACTTTGCTGCCTGTATCTCTTCTGCTGTTGTAAGAGAGTTGAAAACTTCAATAAATTTGAATATATACCTAGAAGTGAAATTGCTGGGTTATGATATAATTCTGTCTTAAACTTTTTTGGGAAATTGCCAGGTTCTTCCATACCGGTTGGCCACTTTACATTTTTTTTCTGACAATTTACAGGATTCATTTCTCTATATCCTTTTTAACACTTGTCATTTTCTGGTTTTGTTGTTTTTACTTGATAGCTAAACTAGTATTAGGCTTACAAATAGGCATATAGGTATATCACGATTTTGATTTGTACTTTCTTAGTGACAAATGATGTTCAAGGATCTTTGTATTATACTTTTTTATAGAAATATCTGTTGTGGTCCTTTTTCCATTTCAAAAATTGAATTGTCTTTTATTTAGCTAATACATTCTAGGTTTTATCAGATGTATAATTTTCAAAAACCTCCATGGATTATCTTTTTTGCTTTTTTAAACATAGGCATTAAAGCACAAATATTTAATAATTTGGAGCTTTGGTGGTTTTCTTGTGTGGTTTTATTTTTTGGCAGTGCCAGGAATCAATCCTAGTACCTCATACATTCTACTGCTTAGTTACAGTATCCATTGACCCAACGCTTAATAATTTGGATAGTTTCATTTTTTTTTATTAGTTTTGTTTTCTGAGAAATATCAATAAGTTGGATCCCAGACCACTAACCACCCAGATGTGATTGCTGCTCTGCCACCATTTCTCCTGGAAATATTGAAAAAATCCTAATGCTTTATAAAAATATCCATTTTTGTTTTCTCAAGTGGAGAAAGTTAACAAGCTTTGAGAAGCAGCAACAGTGGGTTTTTCATGCATAGCACTTTTATTTCAGTTCAGTTTTTGACTTAAGATAGATCAATTTGGTGGGAGGAGAATGAGGTAGCTAGTGGAGAACGGGATCAAGGACTCTGAGTCTTATAGATCTTACTATGATCCAAAGAGAATATGTGAAAGTAAAAGATCAAAATTTTGTCTTGAGTCATTGCATCGGTATTGCCCTTTAAAATTGAAATGTTCGTGGGAAGATAACTGTTTCAGGGACGGAGGATTTAAAAATCAGCACATCTTGAAGGTCACTGGTGGAAATCCTCCATTTTGTACTGGAAAATATGAGTTTGGGCCGCAGAATAGGAACCACATTAATTCATAGCTACTATATGTCAGTGAAAAAGTTTAATGTGCGTGCCATTTTCTCAAGTAAAGCTGCATAAATTGGGAGGGAAGGAGCACTCCCATCTATGCCCTGGGCTTACTCCTAGCTCTGTGTTCAGGGATCACTCGTGGTGGGGTTTGGGGGACCATAAGGGGTACTAGGGATCAAACATGAGTCAGCTCATGCCAGGCAAGTTCCTTGCCCCATATACTATTTTTCCGATTCCCCGAGCATAATATTTTGAAGGCAGAGTGGGAATCTGCACTGAAAGAATATGCAGAAATCAGGGAGGTGGCATTTGGTGGATTTGTGACTATGCTTAAAGCTGAAACTTGGCTGAAGGAATAAAAAAGAAGGTTTTTATCTCTCAGTTAAATGGATCTGCATTGTTAATGCTAGCACGTCGCCCAAGGGCGTTTTGCTGATCAGCTTTGTGTGTTGGCCACCACTCGGATCACTGTAATGAGCAGTGTTCCAGGTTCCAAATGACACCATCAAGTTGGGAATGCAAAAATGTTGATCCCTAGAAGACTAACCAAATGTAGAGACTTAAGATTTAGATGTGGCTATGAGTTCCCATATGCTGACTAGGAAGAATTAGGCAAGGAATTGTTAGAGATGGAATTTGAGGTGGAACTGGATTGAAAGTATTTCATTTCCCTGCCAAGGAAAGTATAATTGAAATGACCTGTATGAACAAAGTTTGGGAACTGGAGGGCCAAAGTATCTGAAGTTACGAACTGTTATTTGGTTCGACTGTAGGGTCCCGTAGGAGAAAATGATATAGAAATGGAGATGCAGAGCTGAAACCAACTAACTATAAAGACCAGAAATGTTAGGAGAAAGGTCTTCATTGAAATTGGTGATCAGTGGGAACCCCCTAAGCATGTTAAAAGCATGGACTGGCATCACTAAATTTTTGCTTCAATTTATAAGGTTATTTTGATGTGAACTGGGGTTTACTGTGTAACAGGCATGATGCTAATAATAATAACAAAGAGTACTTTTGCATTACTCCCTTTTTTTGATATTCCATAAAAGTATACTCCTGTTTTGCTCATTTCATAGATCAAACAGGCACGTACAGGTTGTTTTCCCTAGAGTTACAGAACTAAGTGGTGGAACTGTCATTCATACTTGGCTTATTGGACAACTTTAGGAGAACCCATGATCTTAACTGCTGCAGTGGAATAATGACATGTCACTTCAGTAAAAATTGTATCAAAATAGTTTCCTGTTACTGGTAAATGTTTCTTTAGGAGAATTCATATGCAGCTATACAAATATGATTAAGAAAACAAATCAAATTTCAGGAATTGGAACTGTTTATTAGATTATGAACACATGTATGAGTTTAAGTACCTAAAAAGATATGTATCCTTCACCTTTAAACCTCAACAATCCTTATATTCCTAAATTTGCCCTTGATTGGGCTGATGGATTCAATTTCTTCTTTCCATTATTCTCCCATTAATGGATTACTGATAAATTCTTTACAGCTCTCACTTAGGTATATCACTTAGGTGAGCATCGCAAGAACCCACCCCCTGGCTTGCTCTTTTCAAAAGCCAGCGTTCTCCCATGAACACGCACCTGGCTTGCTTTTCTCTCTGTCTCTTTGCTTGTTTATTCCCACTCTGGAGAAGCCCATGTTCTCTCTCAAACACGAACTTCTCTCCATCTCTCCCTTTACATCTTTCTAAATAAGTTTCGGTAAAAACTATCTTGATTCACAGAAGAAAAAGTGGAGGGGAGGGTTGGAAGGGGGGGAAGGGGGGGAAGGGGGAGAAGCGGGGGGGTGCCTGCTTATCCCACATGCTGAAGAGAGCCCTGGCTCTAACTGAAGAAAAGGAATGAAAAAGTTTTGGCCAGTGAAAGGAGAGAGTGTCAGAACAAAGTGGCAATAAAAATATTGTAGGAAATAAAGAAACAAAAGACAAAACAATCCTACTTCGGTGGATCTGAAATTCCTCTTACTCAAATGACTGCAATCCTTTGGGGTTGATAATAGAGATTCTCTTACTACTTGTTGTAATTTTCAGATATAAATACACTGTACTTGTTTATTTTCAAGTTTATTAAAAATGCTGTATTGGAACAAGTTTTTTCCAAATACTGTCACTGTCACAGTCCTCCCGTTGTTCGTCGATTTGCTCGAGCGGGCCCAGTAACGTCTCCATTGGAGACTTTGTTGTTACTGTGTCTGGCATATCGAATACTCTCGGTAGCTTGCCGGGCTCTCCGAGAGGGCCGGAGGAATCGAACTCGGGTCGGCCATGTTGGCTGCGTGCAAGGCAAACGCCCTACCCCTGTGCTGTCGCTCCAGCCCCTTTTCCAAATAAAGATGCCTATTTTTTAAAAGGCTGATTGTATGGAGTCTTGCATATTATAAAAGTTTTGGACAGTTTTAGTTATTTATGTATATCTGATTGACTTTATTAAATGACTTCTCAATCAGGAATCAACAACCATTTGATATTAAACCAGAATTTAAAGTCTGGAAAGATTAACTTTGCCTTTTTCCCCCTCCACTTAATGATACCTTTGAGCAGAGCATTTTCCCAATGAACCTGCTGTGCAAAGTGTCTTTTTTGTAAAGAGGGGCCTTGTCACCCATGGTACCTACTGAGAACATCCTTAACTTTGGTGAAGTAAAGTCATATTTTAAACCCTTCCCTGGAAGGGATGAAATACTCAGAATTTGGCCGCATTTCATTTCTGTCAGGCTAGTTCTTAAGTCACATACAATCTAATTGGTGGTGACAGCTTTTTCCACTACTTCTTACTCTTCATATCCTCAGGGAAAATACTATTATGTTCACCCCGGTGCCTAGCATAGTCTATAAAAATGGCAGGCAATCAGGAACTGTTTGATAAATTGAGGTCTCATTACTCAGACCTTATAAAACATACCGTTTATCTATGCAGACAGATATGGAAAATCCTCAGAGCTATAAGACATCAGAAATACTGCCAGGGGAACTGATTGATAGCATATAAGGCATACTACTACATTAAAATAATTATATTTAATGAATACAAATAGTATTTTTTTATATCACAAAGGGGTTTTAGGTAAGAGAAATGTTTTCTATTCTGGCACGATGGATAAAACCACATGTTTTACTTTCTGTTGAAATCTTGTTTATAAATAGTTATCATAGTATAAGAAACACTTTTAAATTATTGCCCAGATTTGAGTATTGGAACATTGCATATAGCAGTTTTGCTTTTGTTGAAAACTCAGGTTGTTGGAAAATCCAAACCAACTATGGATATCAGAAACTGCCCGTTCTAGAAAAGATTTTTTAAAATGCATTGACTGCAGCAAAAGAGACTTTATGGGGAGATGGCAGGAATGGCCTCTCATCATTTTCTTGATCCCTGCATTGTTTTTAACTTACCAGTAAATATCCCATATCAGAGTATCAGTGAATGAATTGCTCAGTTTGCTATTAAGATACTTAATGCTTATCTTTTGTTAACTTTTGTATGAAGTGCTTTCCTTGGACCTGCTCATGTAATCTTCGGAAAAAGGCATGAATGAATTTATTTGTTATATATATATATATATATGGAAACTGAGGTACAGATAAATTAGGTAACTGCTCAGATCACATAGTTTGTAATTGGAATAACCAGTATATAACTAGAAGGAATTCAAAGGGACTGACTTCAAAGTTCTTTCTCATTTTTCTTAATTGTAGTTATAAACAATGCTACTTGTTATAAACAATGTTATAACAATACTACCTTGCATGATAGTATATATCAAGTGATATAACACAATGAAATATCTACAGGATTGCTGGAAAGTAGCTGTTTAATAGCTGGTAACTAAAATTAGTAATAATTTCTACTAAAAGCTGTCATAATTCTAAGAAGATATTGAAAAATTTTTATTTTATGTTTTCTTTATTAAACCAAAAAAAACTTTGAAAGTGGGCCTGGAGAAATAGTACAGTGGGTAAGACTTGCATGCAGTAGACCTGGGTTTTATCCCTGGCTTCCTATATGGTCCTCTGATCTCACAGGCCTGGAGTGATCTCTGAGTTACTCAGAGCCAGGAGTAGTAAGTCCTGAGCACAGCTAGGTGTTGCCCAAAAACAAAAACAAAAAGAGCTTTGAAGGCAAGAATTATTGAGCATGAATAGGAACAGATTATAAATTACTCCCCATTGGCTAGTGAATCTTGAGAGTATTTTCACCTGTAAAAAATGGGAAGGACTGGGGATATACTTCAGTGGTAGATGACTTGCCTTGCATGCATCCTGCGTCTGATAGCCAGCACCATCATAAATTAATTTTTTTAAAAGAGAGTGGGAGAGGTAAATCAAGCTGTATCTTGAGGAAGTAGACTATGCTTCACATTTGCCATTTTTATACACTTATTTTCATCCTCACTCTGTGGCATTGGGTGACTCTTACACTTTACTTTCTAATGGTTGCTCAAAAAGCCATCAGAATTCAGATTAAATGTACATTTATTTTAAATATAAGGTTACACAATTCAAGGACCAGAGCGATAGTAATGGGAGCAGGTCATTTGCCTTGCACAGGGCTGAACAGGGTTGAATCCCTAGCCAAACCACATGGTTCTCCAAGCCCTTCCAGGAGTGATCCCTGAGCTCCGAGCCAAGAGTAAGCCGAGTACTACTAGGTGTAGCCCCCAAATCCTAAAGAATCAAAATCTGAACTAGGGATTTCCCACATTGAGGTGTGAAGAGTTTTAAGAAATTTATAGTTACCAAGGAAGTTATCGATGCATCTTTTTTTTGTCTCACTGATACTCATATGTGAAGTCAGTACTTTAGAATTTTTTAAATCCTTTTAATTCTGTATATTTTTTTGTTTCCTTTCTTTACTGCTTGGTAAAACTGGGAGTATGTATAGTTTCACTTTTTAGGACTTTATATTTGCATGCAATCCAGGAATAATTTCACACATTAATTCTATACAGCGTTCAAATAAAACTTCATATCCTTCCCAACCTAAAAATTCTGAAACTGAATCTTTCTACAAGAGCCCTGTATTAAGTTTAAAATGCAGTAGGCTGTCATCTCCTTACTATTTTTTTACTCATTAAGAAGTGTGAGTTGATTTCTTTGTGAGAAGCTGGTCACTCCTAACACAAGATACTCCTCTGAGATCCGAAAAACAAAATATGAATATGCCCACTCCCTCCCCAGGACAAAGCACCTAGGAGCAGCCAGTGAGTGACACAGTGACCGACTTGCCCTATGCCGGTCTTGCTGCTGTGTAAGGCATGTGCTCAGAATCCTTGTTTCTGTCGCTGACTTCATGACATGAGTTTGGAATGACAGTCATGACACAAACACCAAAGTGCTTGCTGTGGTCTGCTTCAACGACTCAGCACGCGCTGGCTCGCTAAGTAGCTTTCAATTTTCCCATCTTTAACCTGTTACGGGATGCTCGGCTGCGTGGGCCGGTGCTGAACTCGGTCAGCCAAATCTGACCGAAAACAATGGCTCTGCGGCACGCCTCGGAGCTTAGTCCATTGCCCTGAGCCTGGGCTCTGACTGCCCAAGGTGGAACGGTGGCCAGGAGGGGACCCGACAGTCGCCGCTGGTCCTGCTTTCCAGCAGCAGGGTCTGCCCTTAATGTCCAGGGCGGGTCAATCACCTCCAGGTACAAAGGAAGGTGACACAGGGAAATTTGGGGCCGGGTCTCCGCAGGGTCCTCCCCATTGTCCTCTCCACCTGGTCTCCCACCGGCCCCGTGGGCTCCTCCCGGCGGGGCAGCGGTTGGGACCCTCCGGCCGACCCCGAGCCTGGGACGGCCGGGTGGGCAGGGAGCCGGCTCGGGCCGGCGGTCCCCCCGCCCGCCCGCCCGCCGGGCGTCCGCGTCCCGTTCGGGCTTTGACAGCTGCGCGACCTCCCGCCCGCTCGGTGGCCGGCGGCCGTGCCCGCGCGTGCGGCGCTTCCCCGGCGGCGCGTTTCCGACTCGGCCTGGCCCCGCTCCGGGGCCGGACGCGCAAACTTCGCCCGGCGAGCGGAGGGAGGGACCGGCGAGGGGGAGGAGGCGGCGGGAGGCGCCTCGGCTTAAGGGAGCCGGCCGGGTGCGCCGCGCGGACGGAAGGAAGGAGCGGGGCGGCCGAGCCCGGCCCGGGGATGAGCGCGGCCTCGGGGTGGGCGGCGCGGGCCCGGGGTGGGCGCGGGCGGCGGGGCGCGGGGCGCGGGCGCGGCCGGGGGCCTCGGGGGCGGCGGGGGCGGGCGGGCGGGCGGCCGGGGCCGGTCCCCTCCCCCGAGGGGCCGCCGGCGTCGAAAGCGAAAGCGCGCCCGCCGCGGACTTCGCGCCCGGGGCGGGGGGCGGCGGGCGGGAGCGGCCGGGGGCGCCCGGCGCGGGGGGCGCGGGGGGCGCTGTCAGCGCGCCGGCCCGGCCCGCGGGCCGCGGACGCGGGCGGAACTCGGCGGCGCCTCCTTAACGCGGCCCCGCGCGACTCGGTCCCTTTTTGTTACATTGTAGGAGCGGAAAGAATGTCGGAGCGGGCCGCGGATGACGTCAGGGGGGAGCCGCGCCGGGCGGCGGCGGCGGCGGCGGCGGCGGCGGGCGGAGCAGCGGCCGCGGCCGCCCGGCAGCAGCAGCAGCAGCCGCCGCCGCCGCCGCAGCCCCCGCCGCAGCCCCCGCGGCGCCCCCGGCCCGAGGACGTGGGCCCGGGCGCCGCCTCCGCCTCGGCCGCCGCCGCCATGGCGACTGCCGGGGAGCGCCGGCCCCTGCCCAGCCCCGAGGCGATGCTGGGGCAGCCGTGGGACCTCTGGGCCGAGGCCGCCCGACTTCCCGGGAAGGACGGTGAGTGCCCCCGCCCGCCCCGCCCCGCCCCGCCCCGCCCCGCGACCCCCGGGCGCCCGCGGCCCGGGAGGCGCCGGCCGGCGTGCGAGCGCCGCCCCCCCGGCCGCTGACCTGCCTCCCCGCCCCCTCCCCTGTGCCTGTCTCCTAGGGGCGGAACTGGACGAAAGTTTCAAGGAGTTCGGGAAAAGCCGCGAAGTCACGGGGCTCTGTCGCGAAGGTGAGTCCGCCGCCCCCTCCCCGCCGCTGGGGTGCTCGGCGGCCCCGGGGCAGTTTCCCCGCGGCTCCCCCGGGGCGGGCGGGGACCTCAGCCCACCGGAGCCGCAGCCCCGCCTCCCTCCCGCGAGGATGCTGCTGCCCGTCGAGGAAGAGCGGGAGGACCGACCGCACCTTCACGGCTGGTTTCCGGGAGCCGCTGCGGAGGCCGGCCTGCTGGGGGGCTCGGGGCTCGGGGATCGACTCTGAGCGGAACCCGGATCCCCTCCGCTCTGACCCCCCTGGAGGGGTGGAGGACCAGCGGAGGATGGAAGTAGCTGTTGAAAGCGTTTCCACCCATGTTTCGAGGCATCCCGCGGGGGGTTGCAGGGAGGTGGGAGCGGGGGGGAGGCGTGGAGGGCCGAAGCGGCAGCCTCGTCACTGGAGATTCCTGCTGGCAAGCAAAGCGAAGTTTGAACCTGAAAAAAGGACAGGAGGATGTATGCCGTCTTATTGCGATAAAAGCCAGGGAGTTGAGGATGCGACTTAACCTATGGGATTGTTGCGACCACGGACTGTTGCACGGATTGTGTACGAACTGCTAGTATCAAAGCTGGGCGTGGGGACCGGGGAAGGTCAGAATTTTACATATTGAAACCTTTGATGCTGCTAGCCAGGAAATGGGAGTATGATTTCTTGGTCAGTTTGTAGTGGAACCGTTGAAAGTACTTGAGGGGAAACTCCGTGGCTAAAGAAGTGCCTCCAAGTAAAAGTCAGATTGTATAGGAACTGTCAGATTTTGCCTTTAGATTTCATTTGTCCCTGGATAGCTTCTGTTGTTTAATGTCTGAACCAGTCTTGGACACCCTGTGGTTAGATAGACTTCTAGGGTCCAGTCAACTTCGGATTTCCTTCTAATTACTCTTTTCCGTGGTAGTAAGAAAAAGACCCAGAGCGAAGTTTTGAAGTTTTGATACCTAGAAAGTTTAGTTTGTATCTACCCCCCCCCCCCCTCCAACTTCAGTTGTCAGCGTTTTGGTATGTTTTTGGTTTAAGTGTCTTTTTTGGTAAGGGGTTCAAGAGTAGGTAGAACTTCTATGAGTGGAACATTAAAGTCTAGAGTGGGTCTGTTGTTACTCTCTCCACATGTACTTTGTGTTGCTATTGTCAGTGTTGCTCCGTTTGCTGTTCTAGTTTTTTGAATTGGCCACTTGTTGGCCTCTTGGCACAGAGAGAAAGAGTAATACCAGTGACAGCTCTATAAGAGCTTCCAGTTGGAACAGATTATAGAGCAAATTAGTTGATTTTGAAAATGAGAATTGTTGTTCAAGAGTAAAGGAAAGAGAGGGAAGGCACAGAACTTGCTGGCGATGTTGCAATAGGAAAAATCAGTTGTTAGTCCGGTTTTAGTGCTGAATTGGCAGCCCGCCTGGGCTTAAAAAATTAAAATCACTAGGTGGTAACTCTCCTAGGAAGCAATTGGAGTAGAACTTTAAAGAACCTGATCTGCCCTTGTACTTGCTTTTCATTCTCTTGAGTATGGGTACGTTTTCCATTAAGGATTTCTAACTCTGTGAAACAGGGTGCTAATTATTGGTAATTCCCCTGTAGAGGATGAGTAATTATATTAAGGTTTACTGGCACTTGGTCTGTACCGAGACACATCCAAATTTACTGACCTGGACCCAATTTTTGCTGTATTATTTTCTGCTGGGAAATAGTCATAAGCAGGTTTTTCCATGAAGGTCGCAGACCTCTTAACTACTTAGCACAAAAGGGTCATGATTGGGGTGTGATTCTAGCCTATTCAATTATGAGCGATTGTCTTTGCCCCACACGCACTCCAAACATACACACACATACACTCTTTCTCTCTCTCACATACACTCACTTGCTCGTTCACTTGCTCTAACCATTTGAAGGATGTTTTTCGGAAGATGTCTGTGCCACCAGATTGACGGGGATTATCTGCCCTTTTGCAGTGGTGATTGAAGTTCTTGATTCACTTCTTTATGCATTTTCTGCAGGAGTTTGCAAATCCAGACATGAAAATTTTCCTATCGTGCAGCAGTGGGTCTTTATTATTATGTTATGAGTAGTTCACATGAGACTACTTGAGAAGTGTAAATATGTTTTTAATTTTTTTCAAAAATAATCAAACAGGTATTGTTTATTTTGCATTAGAACTATCTCCTAATAAGAAAAGTATGTTGGAGTTAAATCCATACCAGTTCCTTCATCGGGTTAAATTGAGAGGAATTGTGTAGATAAATTGATGATAGGAATAAAACACTCAAAACACTAAAACACTGTCTTGGACATTATCTCAGAGTATGGTTATGACTGAATTCATTACTATAGACCTGCACTGGAAGTCTGTATGTGAGAATACCGCTTAACTTTCCATCAATTAAACTTCCCAAAATCAGCTTTCACTCTTTGTAAGAGTAGATGATAATAATTTTACAAGATTTTCCAAGTAATACCACTTCCCAGAGTTGTAGGGATCATTACAGTCAATGACGGATAGGAAATGACTTGATACACTTAATTCCTTATAACTGCTAATAATTTCTGTAGAAGTTATGAGTTCCTTATAAAATTCTATAGATCTGATTTTCTAATATTCTATTCATCTATTCTATTGAACTCAAGACTTTCAAATCTTGGACCCTCGAATGGGCTTCTGGAGGTCATGGGTTTCCTGAAATTGTGGACAGAACAGTGTAAGTCTTATTTTCTAGGGCAAGTATTCACAGCTTATCCTAGAGTCTTAAGACTTCGCACATCCCCACCTCACAGAATCAGAATTGCTAAGTTAGGATCCCTGTCTTTTTATCTTTTCTCCTTTTCCCCTTAGAGTTTATTCGGGGCAATTCTCTGCTGACAAACTACCTGATTAATGCCTTAGTGTAGAGTTTGGAACTATTAGGTGAAAGTGATACTATTTGTGGTTTTGCTGGTATATTATCAGTCTGCCTTCTGTTAGGCAAAATGTTATGGCAGAGTTTCAGTTACCTTTTTGTTATTTTCTATCTACATCCTTGTTTGGGAGCAGTGGGATTTGGTTTTCAGCTACACTCAGTGGTGCTTGGGAGCTACTCCCATTCCCTGCTTGGTGCTCAGGACTTGGTCTCCCATAGGCAAACCATGCGCTCCGATCCCTTGAGTCATTTTCTCAGCCCTGTATTCTCCTCTTTTTATTTTTTTTATTATTATTTTTATTTTTGCTTTTTGGGTCACACCCAGCGATGCACAGGGGTTCCTCCTGGTTCATGCACTCAGGAATTACTCCTGGCCGTGCTTGGGGGACCATATGGGATGCTGGGAATCGAACCCGGGTCGGCCGCGTGCAAGGCAAATGCCCTACCCGCTGTGCTATCACTCCAGCCCCTCTCCTCTTCTTATTGCTTTGTTTTTTTTTAAATGTAATTCATTAGTTGACTTATTAGTTGATAACAGTGATTTTGTGATAGAAGGTTGATAATACCTCTAGACTTTTCTCAGATATCTATGGTCCAAAAACAAATTACTTTTTTTCCCAAGGATGACTGGTGAAATTCTAAAGTTAACAAAGTATGTGTAGATAGACTTAATTGGTAGGAATGACAGATTAAAATTTCCATATTAGTGCCTGAACTAATTAGGGAAGGATTATTAAGTCAAGACATCAAATACCTAATTTCATTGCAAATTTTAAAAATACCATTGTGGAATCAACAGAGAAGTTGGAAGAAACAGCATTGTCTTTGGGAAACTATCCCTGATTTCTCCAAAGTCCACTTGTAGTATAGCATCAAAGTACTCCATACTTTCACTACTTCCAAATATTGGCGTGTGGCAGTATGCAGTGCTGCTCAGGAGCGTGAACCCGGTCGGCCTCATCCAAGGCATGTGCGCTACCTGGTCTACTGTTCCTCTGCCCCCAAATACTCTGCTTACAAGCATATGACAGCATACATTATGTGATGATTGTTGCATTAGAGAGTCAGCTCCCAGAAGACAGGCATTGTTAATGGGGATACACACACACACACACACACACACACACACACACACACACACACACACACACACCTACTCCTGCACACATTTGTACTGGTAAATATCTACCACCAAAATGAATGATCTGGGCTACTAGGAAGATAGACTAAGCCACCCAAGGAGGAAGGGTTCAAATGACCAGTTTTCCATTGTATTGTGAATCTTTTAAAAAGGTCCCTATTCCGTGGGGATGTGTCCTTTCTGGCTCCCAGGGATACTAAAGGTTGTCTTTCAGCACTTCGGTTGCTTCCTCCTGAGGCTAGCACTCCATTTACACTTTTCAGAAAGGGTGCAGACAGAACACCACCTCTCTTATCTCTGATATTTAGGCAAGGGAGTAGGATGGCAGCCCAGGGTGATAGCTACACTTGATGACAAGTGATTTCCCTGTTGTAAGATCAGGAACACCATTGAGCCCAGGGCTAGATGGAAAGAGGTTACTTAGTACCTACAGATTGCTAGGTTTAAAGAAAGAAAAGACAGTCTTTGAAGGAAGTGGGTATTCTCAACACAGAGTGAATCCATGTAACAGTCACCTGTTTCTTTCTGGGAAAGAAGGAGTTATTTAATAACTAAAAAGGAATAGTGTATATGAGTGCTGTTGACATAGCTACATTGTAGGAATAAATGCTCCCCTTTTATCCCGATTTTCCTTTCTCCTTCCCTGTTTTGGGAAGCCACACATGATGGTACTCAGAGCTTACTTCTGGCTCTGTGCTCAGCATCACGCTTGGCGGTGCTGGGGGACCATTTGGTGGTGCTCTGGGGGACCATATGTAGTGCCAGAAATTGAATGGGGGGGGGTCACCATGTACAAGGCAAAACCTTACCCTTGTACGCTCTTTGGCTTCCTTCCACCCTTTTCTTATGGATGACTTAATATATACTAGAAGTAGAGAAAACACTTTTAATGCACTCTCTTTATTTTTTTCCTTTGTTTTGTTTTAATGAGCTTTCTTATATCCACCAAATAGTTTAAACAAACTATTGAGTTGTAGTTCAATCTTGTCACGTTTCTGTCTCACTCTGTACATATGATAATTATGATGCATTTCCCAGACTCATATCTTGGTTTTCTTTCTTCTTTTTTTTCCTTTTCTCTTTTCACGCATGTGTGGACTTCAGCTAGTTGCCCAAAAACTGGAGTTCTTATGTGCCTTGTGCCTTCTCCTGAGGCAAGTCAGGTTACCATTTCTGATCTGCTTTATGAATGTGTAGGGACCCTGCAAATGGCAATGCTTGCAGTCTGCCTACATCTCAAGGGGGGGATTAAAACTGAGCCTCAGACAGGAATCAAAGAGATCCGAGTACAGTGTATCAGAATCACATTAATACACATTTAACGAGCACTCAGGTGTTTGGGTTGCAGATTGCCGACGCTTGGCCACTTAAATGCAAACATACATATCCTGTATATGGGTCAAATCCCTGTCTGCAGTTTTGTTAAGGAAAAGCTTTTACATTGTGAATTAGCTGATCTAAAAACCCAGTAGAAAATAATTATTTCATGATGTAAAGAATAAATGAAATTCAAGTGTCAGTGTCCATAAGTAAAACTTCACTGGCTCATAGCCACAGCCGTCCATTTATTTATTGTCTTTAAGTGCCTTAAGCCGTACAGTAAACAGCAGAGTTGGGTAGGTGCCACAGAGACCATATGGCTCACCAAATCCAAAATATTTCCTGTCTGTCCCTTTGTCGAAGAATTTGCAGACCCCTGTAATGGGTTCCTTGTTTAGTGAAGGGAAGTTAATTCTGTGGCATGTGACTCCAGTACTCCTTGAACTTTATATTTTTTGAGGAGACATCAAAATAGTAAAGTGTGCTTTTCTTAAACTAATGTTAAGAATATGTTGAGCTAGAAGAAAAAATTGTAAAGCTTTTTGTAAGCTTCCTGCTTTGGGGGGGTGTGTGTGTGTTTATTTTTATTTTTCTAGTACATTTATCTGTATTTGGACAATTCAGACACATTAGAATTGCCCAGAGCGTCAACAGTGTTGTTATTCTTCTAGCTTCCTAGAGACTGAGACTGTAAGATAGTACTTGGGCTTACAGTCCAAGATAACGTTTAAATATTCTGAAGAAGGACTCTAGAACCCCTAGAGGATTTTCTTCAGAATTTCTTTTCTTTAGCCAGTTTATTTATTTTGGTTTGGGGGCCACAGCTAGCAATGCTCAGGGGTTATTTCTGATTCTGTGCTTAGTGTCATCACTCATGGTGGGACTTAGAGGGAGACTATATAAGGCTTGGGCAAAACTCAGATTGACCATGTGCAGGGTAAGTGTCCTGCTTGCTGTACTATTACTCTGCTCCTGTCTTTAGCTGGTTTGTAGAAGCCTCGTTGCTGGTTTTGTGAGTTATAAGACAGATTTACTGAATTTCAGCTGATGAAGAGAGCAAACAGCCTCTGTAGATCCCACATCTTTATGAATTTTATGCTGCCGAAAACAGCACCTGCAGTCCGTACTGAATTCCTCAAGGCTTCCCAGTTAATAGAACCATGCACACTTACTGGAGTAAGATGGGATTCCCAACTTGTCCCTCATTTAGAGTTGTGATTGCTTCTTGTAAATTCTCTTTCAGGAAGGAAGCATAAGGGATTTCTGTGTTGTGACTAAATGAGACTTGCATATTATGAGGCCTTATTTCTTCCTTACATATCCTGCTTTCTCATGTGCACATCATTCCTACATAAAGGAATGTGTGGAGAACGCCAGCACAAGTTTAGCTTAATGTACAGTGCATTAAAAAAAAAAACTATGTATTGCCATTATCTACATTTTATAGATAGGGAAAATAAGGCTCAGAGAAAGAAGGTGCCTTACAAAGATCCCAAAGTAATGAAGAAGTTCTAATAGCCCAGATCTCCCTAGCTTTACAGCCCACATTCTCAACCTTCTGTTGTGTTGGGTCCTAACAAGGATGTGCACCTTTTTTGGGGGGGGAGGGGTCACGAGCCTGAGCAGGTTTCAGTGGGCTTTGTTTTTCTACCCTTCGTTAGAAATACTAAACTTAAACTACTACCACCACCAATTTTTTCATTTTTTTTCGGGAGAGGGGGACACATCCTGTTGTGCTTGGGTTATTCCCATGTAGGCGTTCAGCAGTTGCTCCAGCAGTGCTCTGGGAACTATGCAGTGGCTGGTGATCAAACCTGGGCCACCTCCTTGCAAATTATGCCCTCAGCCTACTGAGCTACCTCTCTGACCCCATCTTTATTTTGAGTGAAGATGTCAGAGCCTTTGCTGTGTCTATATATTGTCTTTAGTAGTTCCTTTATTAACGTCTTTTCTCAAAGGAGGAGGTGAAGGAGGTTGCATTAGAGGTAATTCACTTAAAAAAAAATGTTAAGTGAAAGCCAAGGTGCAGTAGATAGCAAACACAATCATCTGGGATTTATGCCATTAGAAATCCGTAAGAAAGGGAGAAGTGAAATTTCACTACTTAAATAGCATTTCAGGGAAAGATTACTTTTAATCACATTGATATTCAAAGTTTATGGCACTACTTCTAATAAATGTGCCCCTCTGATTATTAAAGTATTTTTTGATTGAAGTTCTGAGGAGAAAAAGAAGCCTGTTAGACTCAACAGTCGGGGTTACTGTACTTTTGAGGGAATGGCAGAGGGTTACATTTGTAGTTATCGTGTTCAGCGGGACATATTATAAAAGAGCAAAAGGAGGAGAATGACTTTTGCATTTCAAACACAACGTAAAACTAGATTAAGTGTTCTTATTCCTCTTTGTAATAAAGACCCTGCTGACATAAAATGCTTTTTCTGATAACGTATAATCTTATGACAAGAAATAAGTAGAAAATTATCTTCTCCCAGGTTATGTTGATGTTTTTCACAAGCCCAAACTCCAGTCATATAGCAGAGGAAAAGCTAATGCTTTTATCCAATGGTCCCAGGGCGCTTGTATTTCAGGAAAGTTCCTGATATAAATTGTAGACCAAACATAAAATTATTAGCATTTTAAAATATGTATAATCAGACCTATATTATTTGAAGGACTGAAGCGATAGCACAGCGGGTAGGGCGTTTGCCTTGTACGCGGCTGACCCAGGTTCCATTCCTCCGCCCCTCTCGGAGAGCCCGGCAAGCTACCGAGAGCATCCCGCTCGCACGCCAAAGCCTGGCAAGCTACCTGTGATGTAGTCGATATGCCAAAAGCAGTAACAAGTCTCACAGTTTGTTGTGAGACATTACGGGTGCCCACTCAAGCAAATCGATGAACAGTGGGAGAACAGTGCTATAATGCTGTATTATTTGAATTTATTTTTGGGGTTTTGGGTAATTCCCGGCAAGTGCTCATGAGCTGCTGTCAGTTCTGAGGTAAGGGACTATGCGGTGCTGGGAATTGAACCTGGCGCCCTGGGGATCGAATATGGGTCTCCTCCTGCCAAACCTGCTCTCAGTCCCTTTCAAGCCACCTCTCCAGTCACCCAAGGCATGATTTTTTAGCATCATAAAAACAGTAGGACCATCGTTTATAGATGTTCTTAAGTAAAAGATGGTTCTTTAAATGGTGAAAGGTTAGAGTTGCAAAATATTTGTAACATTGCCCACAGTTTTCTTTCTTCTTTGTGGACACTGTTTTTTTTGGGGGGGTGGGGTGGGAGGGACTGGACCGCACCCATTCGTGCTCAGGGGACCATATTCAGTGCCTGATATACAACTGGCAGCTTGTATGGCGAGTGCCTCTGTCTCTTCCACCCCCGTCTGGATTTTTTTTGGAGATCAAGTGTATCCTCTGATGAGCAACTGCTTTCCAGTGATTCCTTGTAGTTTCTTTCCTTAACTTTGCTTCTTCGTGCTATCAGCAAGTGTAATGCAGATATGCCATGTTGTAAATTGGCAGAAGATAATTTTAGACAGAGGCAATACTTGCATTTCATTTCTGGAGTTGTATCTGGGTTCTGATCTCAACGTTAGTGAGTAACCAGGAAAATTATAAAGCATCGCCAGTCCTCATTTGACCCATCTGTAAAGTGGTACCTCATACTTGTTAGGAAGATTAAATAGCAGAAATGAGGTTAAGTAGTTTTTACAGTGTGTAGCTAGGTAGTTGATTAATGCTACTTGCTAATTTTATTATTTTAATCAATAATGAAAATGCAGTGTCGTGAGCATGCATTTAATCAGATGGATAGTCAGGACTCTAAGGAACAGCAGGAAGCAGAATGCTAGGTTTTCTTTATTAGACAATACGTAGGAAACCTTAGAGTGCTCCGGATAACTCTGTGTGTACCAAATGAACCTGTGTTTTGAGATTTTGTTGACTTTAGTAAAAATGAGAAGTGGGAGTTGACATTTCTTATTTCCTCTTTTGGCCATCTTTTTGACTTGCAGAGGGAAGTCCAAAATGGGTATTTACTTTTCCTCCTTATACAGAGTTGCACTTGCTCCTTCTCTGGAACCCTGTAATTTGTGTTTCTTTGGGTAGCTTGTTGTAACATTTTACAAATCACTTTTCTTGGGGAAGAAAGGTAAGTAATGGCCAAAAGAGTAAATGTCACACTCAGTATGTTGGAAAGTTGATTAGACTAATAACAGAGAGTACGACTTACATGATTTTATGTATCTGTGGTAACTATCACAAGGGGCTTTCTGTCTGTTAAGGGAACTTAGAAATTGCCATTACAATCTCGGGAATTTCTATTTCAGCTTGAAGCAGTTCTCCATTTAGGTTGCCTTGTTCTCTTTGGAAACCGTGTAGATGTTTTTTATATAGAAAAGGCACGTCATTTATTATTTAATTCACATCAGTTGGAAGTTAACAGTCATTGTAAAGATTTTACTAATGATAAGTATGAAATACAAATGTCATCATTTGCTGTAATCCCACTCAAATTTATATAGGTATCACAGGATTTGGACAGGACTCAGGGAATTCCTACTTGATCTTGGCCACTCGTGTACTTCTTTGGGCACTTAGCTGACAGAAAGGACTCAGACTCACTAGCCTGGCTCTTCACTTCCTGACTAGGTCCAGACTCTCAGAATACCCAGTCTCTAGGATATTTTTCCCAGCATGTTTCCTGTCTCAGAACCCTCTGGCTCTTGCTTTTGTTCATTTAGCTTTTATCCTGCAAACATATGACAGGCACATTTTCTATACCTCTTTGTGGGCTGGCATCTGGTGGTGCAACTGCAAGAAGATAAGACAGAGGCTTGTCAGACAGTTTAGCAGAATTTACAGAGTTACTCTCTTAGTGCCAGTGATTGGTATGGAAGATAGAATGACACGAGTCAGAAAGAGCTGCTGCCCTCTGGTAAGCAAAATGCAGTAACTTACTCTGATGTTTTTCCAGGATATTGAATGCTATAAATTCAGTTAAATGCACCAGTAAGTTGGGTGTAAGGAAGAGGAAGGGTTCGAGCTAACACAACCAAGAGAATTTCTTTTTGGAAGTTAGCATTGGAGCTGAATGATGAGAATCGGCCACTGTTATCAGCTGCTGGGGTGGGGGTGAGGGAGTACAAGTTGGGAGGCAGGAAATTTCCAAGTAGAAGAGACAATCAAATGCAAAGTCTCTGAGATGGCAGGAAAGAACCGTGGAGGGAAATGAACCTCAGAAAGATCAGATCACAGTGGCCAAGGTCAGGAATTTGGATTTATTCTAAGTGTAATGGAAGTAAGGGGAATGGCTTAATCAAATTTGTTATGTGTAAAGACCCTTGGCAGTTTAGTGGTGATTTGATAAGGGGGAAGGGTATAGGAACTGGATATCTAAGAGTTGGTGGCGGCTTATCAGTTACTTGTGAATCAGTAACAATACAGTGATTATTTTGTTTAGGGTATGTTTAGCATGCCATCAACTAAGGGCTGGAGCCGTAGTACAGCAGGTAGGGCGTTTGCCTTGCACGCAGCTGACTGGGTTAGATTCCTGCATCCCTCTCGGAGAGCCCAGCAGGTACCAAGAGTATCCTGCCCACATGGCAGAGCCTGGCAAGCTCCTCGTGGCATATTTCATATGCCAATAACAAATCTCACAATGGAGATGTTACTGGTGCCCGCTCAAGCAAATTGATGAGCAACGGGAGGATACTGTAATGCTACCGTGCTATAGTACTATAGTGCTACCGTGCAACGGGGTATGTTTAGGAAATAGAATTGATTGAGCGAAGAATGATGTGGATGTGGATAAGGGAGAAGGGTAAGGTCTGAGACCCGAGACTTGAGCGCCAAATGATACCATCACTGATGTGTAGAGGAACTGTAGAGAATGCAGACACAGAATTAGGAGACATGTTTCAGCAACACAGGTTTTTGTTTGTTGGTTTTTTGTTTTTTAAATTTAATTTTTATCAGTGAAACACCATGAGGTACAGTTGTAGACTTACAAACTTTCGTGGTTGGGTTTCAATTATACAATGATCGGGTACCCGTCCCTCCACCAGTGCCCATTCTCCACCACCAATGATCCCAGTAACCCTCCCACCAACCCCCCGTCCCCCACCCGCCCACCCCGCCTCTGTGGCAGGGCATTCCCTTTTGGAACACAGTTCGATGTATGCAAGAGGCATTCATATATTGCTGTGGCTATGCTATCAGGATGTGGTGCAGCAGCCTGGGCTGAATATACTTGTTGAATCTGTGTCATCTATGTACAGTGGATACGGAAGGCTTTGGGTGAGTTCTTCTCAGGTGCCAGTTTCCATAAGAAATAGAAGAGGGCTGAAGTTGAGTATCCTGTGGGGAGGAGAGTGAAGAGAGGATGAGGAGGAACCTACAGTGAGGTGAGAAGAAATTAGACTAATGAACGTGATGGTGTAGAATTCGAGAAAAGGAGCTTTAAAGGATGTGTAACAGCCTGTGTCAGATGCCACTGTTGAAATAGAATAAATCCAGGCCTCTTCTATGGCTCTGGCATTGTGAAGGCCGTTAATGAGTTAATCAGGAGAGTTGGGTAGGTAGATGCCTGCTTGGAGGGATGTTTAAGAACCAGAATTGAGGAAGTGGGAGAGTGCAAGTGTGGACAGGTCTTCAAAGGGTTGCTTTGAAAGAGAATGGATAGGTGAGGTAATAACAGGATGGGACATGGATAAAGGGAATAAAGAGGTTTATTTTGTTTTATTTTGAATAATATAAGGCACTAGTATTTGTATTATACTAGCACTAGGGCCATATACTTGTCTGATACTAGAAATAATCAAGGAATGGGAAATAATTGATTACAGCCTCTGAGATAGAAGTGGAGAAGCATAGAGGGAGGTGGACATTCACATTGAAATGGGAAATATAATATTTTGAGTTGGGATGAAGGAATAGGGATAGAACTGAAATGGATGGGTCAGTTTTAGACAGAATTAGAGACGTTTCTTTTGTTGCAAAAAGAGGAAAAGTTTGTGGATTCAGTTGTAGGTAGAAATATGATATTGTGAGAAAGGAAGTTAATTAACTCTTCCTGTGATCTCTGTGAAGTAGGAGGAAAGTTAGGTCATCAATTGAGAGTGGGAAAAGGGAAGTTTTGTCTGAGCTGTCTCAGAGTATTTAAACGGAGATCATCCAGAAAATAGGTAATTAGGCGTCCTTTCGAGTGTTTCTCAAAAGGTGACTGTATAGTCGTTTGTCAGCCACAGGTGAAAATTCTATAAATGACCAGGGATGGGTGTAGAGGGGTGTAGAGGGTGAGGGGTAGAGAACCCAGCATAAGACTAGGGGCCCAACTAGCAGGACGGAGGGGTCACTGGAGGGAAACAAGGCCAGACGGGTATGCGCTCAGTAAAGGTTGAGTGTTTTAAAGAAACTCCCAATATACTTAGAAGAAAATTCATATTTTCTAGTAAAACCTTTGGGATCTAGGGTAGTGGGCATAGGAGTCCAGAAAATGAGGAGTTTCTACAACCGAGATACGAATTCTGTCAGGGCACGGGAAGGTAGGTGGGGAAGTAATTAAGGAAGCTTCCGGAAACAGGTTATGAGGAGTTGGAGCTTTTTTCAAACCTTGAAGGACGAATTACCGTTCGGATACAGCAGCAGTTTTTGAAATCGGGAAAACTTGCAGAGGCTCAGGTGGGGGTAGAACCTGGAATTTCCAGCGCTGAGAGGTGAGTGAGTAGTAAAAGATCGGAAACAGTGCTGGCTGGTGAAGGAGGCAGGCTGTCCCAAAAAAGAGGTCATTGCATTGCCCAAGAGTATGTTTCGAGAGATCACTCTGCTAGCATTGTGTGAAGTGTACTGATGGTGACCCGAGCAGACACTGGAGGCCAGGTCCCCTGCCTGCCTCCTTTATGTGGTATGCTGACAAGTCCGAGCTATGATAAACCCAGAATGTGAAGTTTTAAAATTTAAAATGAATTATTGTTTCTTGGTGGGCTGGAGCGATAGCACAGTGGTAGGGCGTTTGCCTTGCACGCAGCCAACATGGCCGACGCTAGTTCGATTCCTCCGCCCCTCTTGGAGAGCCCGGCAAGCTACCGAGAGTATTCGATATGCCAGACACAGTAACAACAAAGTCTCCAATGGAGACGTTACTGGGCCCGCTCGAGCAAATCGATGATCAACAGGAGGGCCTTTACTTTACTTTTATTGTTTCTTGGTAAACTCTTTTATTAGATTTTGTTTGTTTATATTAATTCTTTCAGTCAGCATGTTTTTTTAAGTACCTGCTTTGTGCTAGATACTGATCATTTTCAGAAGGGAAAAATAGCAACCATCAGAGAACTGCCCTATTTGGGATAGTCACGCAACAATTTAACACAGTGAAATATTTATATCAATATATGTTTAAGTTGGCGATGAGTATTCTGTAGAAAGTGTGGAGGAATCCCGTTTAAAATAGGGTGAGGAGTTCTCTGAGCCAAGACTCGTAGGATATGAAGGTGTGAGTCACGTGGAAGTGGTGGACAGATCTTCCTATGGAGAGAACGGCAAATCTGAGTGTCTGGTAGGAAAGGATGTTGGCTTGTCTAGAAAAGCACAGGGCTAGGGTGGCTAGGAGAAGTGAGGGCAGGAGATAGAGTGGAACACAAATGCTGAGTAGTTGGGCATGCGTTGAGGAAGCCAATTACATAAGACCTTGATAATCCCTTGCTGTGGACCATAGTCCCAATTTGCCAGGCTGTTGTCACTTTCCGTTTTCTCCTTTGCTTACTGTGTCTCAGGTACGCTGGCCTCCTTCCAGTTCTTCCACATCCAAACCTTTGCAGGGCTATTCCCTCTGCCTGGGCCATTCTCATTTTGCCACTCTCCTGCCCCTAGGTTAGGGGTGAAAGAGTGCTCAACATTATATGTTGCCTATAGTTCTTACGAAAAATTGTTGACATCTGTGTCAATATAACGTAGGCTGAGTGGACTGGAGTTATAGGACAACAGGTAGGGTGCTTGCCTTGCTTGAAAGCAGCTGACCCAAGTTCAATTCCTGATCCTTGAGCACTGCCAGTTGTGGCCCCAAAACAAACAAACAGAAATAAACAAAGCAAGTTGAGTCCAGATAGTACAGTGTTAAAAATAGTGCAGTATTAAGGTGCTTAACACTGCTTTGCATATGGCTAGACCCAGTTCTAATCCTGGCAGTCTATATGGTCCCCTGAGCACTTCCAGGAGTGGCCCCTATGCATCCCCCAAAAAGTATATAGATAGACGCTTCCTGTCCATCTGTATATAAAGCAAGTCACTACTTTTGCTAAGATGTAGCATTATTACATTTGAAGTTTAAATTCCTGGTAAAATCAGTTATGATGAAACGTTTCTCTGGTCTTGTTAAATCTGCAAAATTGGCCTGAAAGGAGGGAAAAGTTTAGAGTACCTGTGTAAACTATTCTTTGACCCCTTGTGAGGGAGGTGTGGTAGTATTGACTGCAGTAACATTTCCTTCACATATTGGTTATGTTTGGGATGGAGTGATAGCACAGGGGGTAGGGCGTTTGCCTTGCACGCAGCCAACATGGCCGACCCGAGTTCAATTCCTCCGCCCCTCTCGGAGAGCCCGGCAAGCTACCGAGAGTATTCGATATGCCAGACACAGTAACAACAAAGTCTCCAATGGAGACGTTACTGGGCCCGCTCGAGCAAATCAATGAACAAACGGGAGGACAGTGCAGTGCTATTGGTTATGTTTGATAGAATTTTGGGTTGTAGCTCTTTTATTTGTTTGCTTTTGTTTTTTGGTCATACTTGGCTGTGCTTAGGATTTACTCCTGACCCTGCTCTCAGGAATCACTCCTGCTGCTGGCATTGCTTGGAAAACCATATATAGTTTCTGGGATTGAACCTGGGTATTGGTTTTAGAATAACTAGTTATGTCCAAATAAATGAGAACATGCCTCAGTTACTATTATATCATCAGGGTTTTCTTTCCACATTTAAACACTTCTTTTTTTCAGTCTTTAATAGCAAACTTATTTTCTCCTTTCACTTTATTTCTGTTTCTTGACCTTTTTCTGTCTACTCTAATGAGGTTTTTTACTGGATACAGGCTCAGAGTTGACCGTAGATTTTATGTGCTACTCTTTTTGGTTCTTATCTCGCTAAGCCCCATATCTGATGAGCTTTTCATGGTTTACCGGCAGCTGCAATGACTTTTTAAATTTTTTTAAAGCATCTGTGTTTAGTGAATTCTTTTTTTTTTTTCTTTTTCTTTCTGTTTTGGGGCCACAGCCAGTAGTACTCAGGGCTTATTCTTGGCTCTTTGCTCAGGAATCACTGCTGGCAGGGTTCAGGGAATTGGACATGGTGCCAACCATCAAACCAGGGTGACTGTGTGCAAGGCCCTACCTACTGTACTATCTTTCTGGCCTCTTGTAAATGTTTTCTTAAAAACCAGTGACTGCTGCAAATAATCTGTGTTGTGTGAGTTTTGTAATCTATTCATGAATCAAGTCTACTTCATGAAGTTATTATGCCAGGGCAACAGTAAAAGAAAAAAAATTAAATCTAAATGGTTTAAATAGTAAAGTTGGCAGTCACTCGTATTCATCAAGTGCCCCAGTAAGTCTTTGTTAAAAATTTATTAATCTCTTTTTTTCCTCACTAGTAATTTTTAAATAAAATAGCCTTTTGGGTAGAGAGATAGTACAGTGGTTAAGGCACTTGCCTTGCATGTAGCTGACCCAGTTTCTGGGATTGAACCTGGGTGTTGGTTTTAGAATAACTAGTTATGTCCAAATAAATGAGAACATGCCTCAGTTGCTATTATATCATCAGGTTCAATTCCCAAATACATAGTTTCTTGAGCACCATCAGGAGTGATTCCTGAGCACTACCAGGTGTGGTCCCAAAACCCATAAATAAATGAAAAAAATAAATAAGCTTCTTAAGCTCAGCAAAAGAGTCTGCCTCACTAATCTGGAGCACTTGCTTCCATGAACGTGGCCCCAAGTGTGAGACCCAACATTGCCTGTCACAACCCTTGTCCCCAGCTCTACTGTGCGCAAGCAGCAGTGCATATCTGAACCCTAATTGAACCATCAGGCCAAGTATCACCAGGAGTAATCCCCAGCCCTTTTGGCACTAATTGTGAGTGCCTCCACCCCGCCCCCAACACAAAGCAGCCCCTTAACTACAAAGATTTTTATAGATGAAATTTAAGAATAAGAAGAAGAATCCTGATAGCTGCATGGTTTGAATTCTCTTTAGGAATAGGAAGTGCTTTTTTTGCCGGGGTGGAGGGATTGGGAGGATGGGGAGGTGGTGTCACATCCAGCAGTGCTCAGGCACTATTCCTGGCTATACTTAGGTACAGGAAGCGGGTGTCATTGCTTCTAGCAGTGCTCAGAAGACCATGTGATGCTTGGGTTCAAGGGGACTGCATGCAGTAATAACCCTATCCAGGAGTAGGAGGAAATGCTTTCTAAAAGTATTTGAGAACTTATAAAATTATATACTTTAAGGCTGGCGAGAGAGAGAGAGAGAGAGAGAGAGAGAGAGAGAGAGAGAGAGAGAGAGAGAGAGAGAGAGTGTATAGTGGGTAGGGCACTTGCCTTGCAGTAGCCAATCCAGATTCCATCCAACGCCCCCATATGGCCCCTACAGCACTGCCAGGAACAATTCCTGAGTTCAGAGCCAGGAGTAACCCCCTGAGCATCTTTGAATGTGGCCCAGAAACTAAATACCTTAGCCCATACCTGGTCGTGAGAAATAGCAGTAATAATAGTAGCTGTCATCATTTTAGCCTCCTTTCTTTGTGGGGGTGGGATTTGGGCCACACTCAGGAGTACTCAGGGCTTTTTGCTCAGGGATCACTCCTTGTATGACTTAGGTGGTCATCTGGGGTGCCAGGGATCAACCCAGGTAGGCCATGTACAAGGCAAACACTCTATCCACTATCTCTCTAGCCCTTATTTGATTGAGCACTTCTATGTGCCAGGCCTGGTACTAAGAGCTTTACTTAATTGATTTAGTTATTTAAATGAAGGGTTGCTTCACTTAATCCTTACAACAGTATTCTGAATTAATCTCCATTTTAAGTTTGGCTCAGGGAAAAGTGAGGCTTAGGGAAGTTAACCTGCCTGCACTCATATATTTTGGAGTGACAAAGCTGGAATTTCTGATCTGGTTGGCCTCAGGATCAGATTGGTTCCCTGACTTGTCAATTTTTCTGTGACTGATTTTCTGCTTATTGAGCTATCATTTGGGGCAGCAACGGCGGGGGTGGGGTCTGTTTGAACCTGTTGCAACCACCATAGCTGCGCGAGGTAACGCCAGTACCTTGACCTCTTGTCCTGGCTCTCTGGCCGGAGCTCCCTTTCTGCCCTCTTTTGGGGGGATGGGGGCATTGGGTGTGGCAGTGCAGCACCAAAGATGAGGTGACGCTTGGAACAGGGTTAATTTGTTGACAAACAGGTGCAGTATTTGTGCTTAATGCACACTCTAGAGAGCAGTTTAAACCAAAAGAAGTGACGTGTTTGGTCTTAAGGTAGCGTTTCTCAACCAGGGAGCATATGCTTCCCCTTCAACCTCAAGGTATCCAAAAGAACCTCAGGTGAAAATCAGATAAATGAGGGGAGACCACAGTGCAAGACGAGGGGCCCACAGAAGAAGTGAGACGTGATCAAGAAAAGAAAATGGTTGGTGAGATTGAGAAGCACTTTTAGGGAATAGCAGTAGTGAATATTTGGTGGGGCAAACAAGGGGATTTTTTTGAGAACTTTGATTCTAAATTTTTAAGTGTGAACGGATGTGTTGGTTCATGCAAGGATCCTTTAAAATCCATAGTGTGCGTGATTTCTTAAATGCATGATAGAGATTTGATTAGCTCTTAGAAAGTGAATCCTAATAGTTGGTTACACAGAACAGGTCAAAGTCATTTATAAAAATTCTTAAACCTAATAGAATTGGCATGTAAGTAAACTAACCTCTTAGCATCTTCAGCTAGGGAAATACGTAGAAGCAAAACATTCCTTTGTAGAAATGTACAAATATATTTGTGATTCTAAGATTATCTAGAAGCCTTTTTTTTTTAAATTTAGAATCACAGCTTTTACTATCTTAGTAAATCATGTTGATATTAAGTAGCTAAGTTTCATCATACATCTCATTCTTTTTTCCCCTGTCTTAATACCTATCTTAATGGTAGTGATTCCCCAAAGGGAAATAGTTTAACAAAATTTCCCATTAAATATTTTTCTTCATCTTAATTTTGTTGCATTACTGTGATCATTCCTACATGTGACACAGCTAGCAGAAGTGGCAGTTGGCTTGTGGGCTAAGCCAGCCTACTATTGGTGACAGTCTTTCTCAGTGTTCTCTCTTAGACTCTCCACACAGTGAATTCATACTGCCTGTTGTCAATCAGTAAAGTGCTTGATAAGTTGAAGAGAGATGATTAAGAAACTCCCCCATTCTCCCGCAGAAACTGCAGGTCACTCCTCTTTAGTCTATGGCAGGAATAAAGCATTTTTAAATGGTCATAACTTGGATGGAATGAGGGTACATTTAAAAAAAATCACAAAAATAGGGGCTGGAGAGATAGCACAGCGGGTAGGGCGTTTGCCTTGCACACGGCCTACCCAGGTTCGATTCCTAGCATCCCATATGGTCCCCCGAGCACCGCCAGGGGTAACTCCTGAGTGCAGAGCCAGGAGTAACCCCTGTGCATCGCCAGGTGTGACCCAAAAAAAAAAAATCACAAAAATAGCTTTTAATGTATATTTTAATGGTTTTCAAATATCCTGATTACTTTGAGAGATCAGATTTACAATGTCTGCTCTTAGTAAAACTTAGCAGTATGATTAAGAGAAAGATTTTCTTTTTTTGATTTTGGGGCCACACCTGGTGGTGCTCAGGGATTGCTCTTGGCTCTGCATTTCAGAGTCACTCCATATGAAATGCTGTGCATCAAACCCTGTCAGCCTCAGGCAAAGCAAGAGTCCTACAAGCCCTACTGGCTGCCTTATTTCTCAAGCTCCTTTCCTTTGGTTTTTAACTCTTTTTGTTTGTTTTTGGTGTGGGGGCCATACCTGTGGTGCTTAGGACTTACTCCCGGCTCTGTGCACAGATTGGCCACATAAGGCAAGCACCCTTCTCACTGTACTGTATAGCCAACACCTCATTTAAAATAATAAATTTTTATTTTTAGTTGTAGATTCCCAGGAAATGTTAAATGTTGTCATGTTTATGAAAAAGTGACTGGGTGGTAAGTAGGAAATACATCTTGCAAGCCATTGGTTTGCCGTCATCCCTCAAGTTTTCATTTGCTTGATGGAAATTCTTTGTAGTAGATCTTTTTATTTTTTATTTGCTTTTGGGGGGGAGGGTCACACCCTGTGATGCACAGAAATTACTCCTGGCTTTGCACTCAGGAATGACTCCTGGTGGTGCTCTGGAGACCATATGGGATACTGGGAATCAAACGCAGGTTGGCCCTTGGTCAAACGCCATACCCGCTGTGCTATCATTCCAGTCCCGATCTCTTTATATTTAGGCCTTCACAGCTGAAGAAGAGCCAAAATAGAAGAACAATTACTTGAGTTTTTGAAACAACTTGGAGTGCATGAGGTCCAAAAAGATAGTACAGTGGGAAGGACACTTGCCTTGCATGTGGTTGAGACACATTTGATCTCTGGCTTCCCATATGGCTCCCTGAGACCTGCCAGGAGTGATCCTTTTGTGCAGAGCACAGTGTAAGCCCTGAGTGTTTCCAGATGTGGCGCATGTGTGTGTGTTGCGCAGGCACGCACGCGCACACACACACACACACACACACACACACACACACAGAGTTACTGAGTGCTGACATACTCTGATTGCTTAAGAATTTTGGTGCCAAGTTTTAGGACACCGGAAAGGGGTTTCTTCCATGGAGACAGACTAAGCTTGTGTATTGATTTAGTTGAATGTAGCTATTACGTGTATGATCCTGATTCAGAACTACAGAACGGTAATAATAATAAATAGTAATAAGTTGACTATTGACATATGAGACTTGTGTGAATAGAACAGTTCTATTGCAAAGAACTGCTGGAGAGTTGAAGTCAAACAGATCTAGAAGCAGCTTTTAAAATCGGAATTGATAGAATGTATAGCTGCTGATCTTCTTGTCTGTTACTTGTAAGCAGCTGTGAAAAAAGTAGGTTAGAATGTATGAAACTTACCCAAAATTGTAACTTAGCTCTGAGAAAGGTTTTGAAGGAAATTTGTTCCTTTTTTATGTCTGGACTTCACTCTACTAGGGCATCAGGTAGAGAGCCCTCCAGACCAGATAGAGTTCTCATGGATTTCTCATCCTACAGAAAACAAGCCAAATAAATGCCTGGCCTCTGAGGCCACTGAGGGACTAATCCAGTATTCCCCTGGAGCCTTTTGCTTTCCTTTCAGAAAGAAGGTGCATCATTGTTTTTTGTTTTTGTTTTGTTTTGCTTAGTTCTAAGTACTCATGGCTGTATTTCCTCTGGTTAAGATGATTTCCTTTCTACAATCACACATCATAAAGTCTTTAAATTACCCCTGCCCTTCTAGCTTTATCTTTAGAAAAGATTGTATTGAATCTGCTTTCTTTAATGTCTTATTGGGATGGCACTGTAAACTATGACTGCTAGACCTGTGTTGAAGAAAAGATAAACCTTCAGTGTAATTGGAGAAATAGACACATGAAGAAATATTGTTTCATGGACTTTGAAATAAACATATTTTTAAGCTGGATGTATGTGAGCTTTATAGATACATTCAACACATGCAAAATCTGATTTTCTTAATTTGCGTAAGTATCATTTTCTAGGGAATATATTTTCAGTAGATATTTAAAAGCTTTCATGACAAAACAGTGTTTGTTATCACCATTGAAAATTCCTAAAGTCTTTTCTAAGAGCAATTGTAGGTCTCTATTACTATTTTATTTGTAGTAAAAGCATACTTTCTTTTTCTCCCTTTTTTTCCACCCCAGTGTTGGGGTTAAGGCCTCATCTGAAGTGCTCAGGATGACCCCGTGGGGGACCATATATGGTACAGGGGATTTGAACCAGGGTTAGCCATATGCAAGGCAAGTGCCTTAGTGCTATAATATCTCTCTGGACTTCAGGCCTGTTTTTTGTTTTGTTTTGTTTTGTTTTGTTTTAAGATCCACAAGAACCTGCTTCCCCAGCTCCCATCTTCCTACTCCCCAAATTTTTAACTGCTCAGATAGCTCTGTTAAAACCTATAGAAACTCAGCCTGTGATTTGAAATACAACCTGACCACATATGTGTGACTAAAGCAACAAGTAATTGCAGGTGTCCTAGTTACAGTGTCCTCCTTTTGAGAGTCTTAGAGTAACTGTGATTTGTGTTCTTTGATGTTGTTCCATTTTTGTCACCTTTTTGTTGACTGGCAAATCTGCAAATCCTGACCTCCACAATCTCACACAGAAGCAAAACTTGTTTCTGCCTTCCTCAGGAAAGTCCGTGATTAGTGAACTACATGTCTCATAGTAGAATTTGAGGTGAATTAAGGAACAGAATGTTAAGTGGCTAGTGTCACCTACGTTTCTTGTACAAAAAGGGTTGGGGGAAACGTTTCTTTGTGACCATGGCAATCTTCCTCACCCCCCCTCTTGAAGATAGTTTTAATCTTTATTTAATATTGAAATAAATGAGTGCAGAGTTATTTATTATATACTTTTCTGGGGAGAAGATAACGTTGCCTGCTTAAGGGATACTAATAAAATGATGCATCATAGATACACCTATTGGGTGTAGTTTTGTTAACACTTATGTTATTACGATCTGATTGTCAGGCGTTTAAAGTAGAACCCTTGTGGGTTTTTTTTTTTTAAGCAGGTATTGAGTGACTTATTCACAAAATTTGTACCTGATAAGATACTGATGCTGATCCTTATTTTCTAAATCTTTCACTTCTTAGCCAATGGCTAACCCATCGGTACTAAGTGGCCCCAAACTAATCCTTCCAAAGCTGGGGAAGCCTAACACCAGCCCAGTATCCTTCCATATTTGCCTGCCAGCTGGCTGCCTCTCCTGCCTCCCACATCCTCTTCATTCCTCAGTACTAGGAGGCTACGGTTGAGTATGACTGCTGGTGCACCATGTGCTGAAGTTTCACTACTTATGGATAAAAAATTCACACAGAGAAAGAAGTTTTCTGAGATTTCGGGGTTTAGGGGCGAGTTGTTTTGGGGGAGTTTGTGGGGAGGTTGAGGCCACACCTGGCTGTGCTCAGGGCTTACTCCTGATTCTACTCTCAGGGATCACTCCCAGCATGCTCGGTTAACCATACGGGATGCCAGGGATCGAACCTGAGTCAGCCACATGCAAGGCAAGTGCCCTCCCTCCTGTACTGTGAATCCAATCCTCTGATTCTGGGATGCTTTATTTAATACAGGGCTTCCCACCCTTAGTGCTGTTCACTTTTGGGACCAGACAATTCTGAGTAATAGGGGGATTTCCTGTGTATTTTCATCTCTTTCATTTTTAGCCTCTGAACAATGAATGTAGGAGTAAATTGGTATAACTTTTTTGAGAGATCCAGACGGAATGTAGAAATACTAGGAAATAACTGACCTCTTGTGGGGCTGGAGCCACAGTACAGAGATTAGGGTGTTTTCCTAAGATGATGCTGACCCAGGTTTGATCCCCTGCACCCCAATGGTCACTTGAGTACAGGGCCAGGAGTAAGCCCTGAGCACCTCAAGATGCCCCCCCCCCCCCAAAAAAAAGAAAGAAAAGAAAAAAGAGATGACCTTTGTTGCAGGTAGAAGTGAATGTTTCTTGATGACATTTAAGGGATGAGAGAGTGAGGTGGATCATGGTTACTTACTCAGCTTTTTGTGTTTTTTTTTTTTTTAGTGAATCACTGTGAGGTACAGTTACAGGCTTACAAACTTTTGTGCTTGTGTTTCAGTCATACAGTGATCGAGTACCCATCCCTCCACCAGTGTCCATTTCCTACCACCAATGGTCCAAGCATCCCTCCAACCACCTCCACCCTGTCCCTTCCACCTTGCCCCACCTCTGTGGCAGGGCATTCACTTTTGCGCGCGCTCTCTCTCTCTCTCTCTCTCTCTCTCTCTCTCTCTCTCTCTCTCTCTCTCTCGTGTTGTGGTTTGCAATAGAGATATTAAGTTGCCATCATGTTTGGTCTATCATGGAGAGTATTATGTTAAGTGAAATGAGTCAGAAAGAGAGACAGACATAGAAAGATTGCACTCATTTGTGGAATATAAAGTAACAGAATGGGAGACTAACACCCAAGAATAGTAGAGATAAGTACCAGAAGGATCACTCCACAGCTTAGAAGCCATCCTTACATGCTGGGGGAAAAGGCAGCTCAGATAGAGAAGGGACCACCAACTAAAGGGTGCTAGGAAGACCGGCTCAGGATGGGAGATGTGGGCTGAAAGTAGACTATTACTCAACTTTTTAAGTACTTTGTGTCTGGGTTCCTGTAATCACCAGAGCTTTGCAGGATGTCAGTCTTTGTTGCACAGCAGCACCACGTCTCTAGGTCAGCATTCTTCGACCATTCTGGACCTGCGGACCAGCAACTGTCCTGCTTTGCTGGTCCACTGACAGGCATTTAAAAATCAAGACCAGGGGTTTTCGACCTTTCAATACTTGTGGATCATCAGTGCTTGACTATTGTGCTAGGTTGTAATTCCTCCATCACTTCCCCATTTAGCTTGGGCAAGTGATTTCGTATCTCTTAGATTCAGTTTCATTATAAGTGAATACGGATTATGCTAGTGTATCCCCCTAGGGCTATTCTGTAGGTGTTTTTATTAATCCAGGGTTTCTCAACTTTAGTGCTATTGACATCTGGGACCAGATAATTCTTTGAAATAGGGGTATTTCCTGTGCATTTTCAGAACTTTCATCCTTTACCTAAAACTGGAGGCCAGTAATGCCCCCTTCTCCAGTTGTGAAAACTAGAATGGTCTCCAGATCTTAACCAGAATTCCCTGGGAGCAAATTTGCCCCTAGTTGAGAATCATAGATTAAATACCTGTAAAATGTCTTGCTCAATACTTGATATATGGGGACTTTCTTCAGTATTTTGATACATATTGGTGCTTGATAGATGTTTGATTGTTGGTGTTGCTTGTGTTGTTATTGAAGAACTGCCAGATTATTCCCCTAGAACTCATATAATGGAGATGATACTTTATTTAGATTCTTTGGCATGACAGTAATTAAATTCTCTTGGGTGACTACTAATAGGAGCACTTTATCCCTATTTTGTCTTTTACTGGTGTTACACAGCAGCACCCATATGGTGCTAAACCAGCTGTGTCTTTGTTGCTAGCATGCCTGTATTCTCTTGTTTCAGTATTTTAAAAAGCAAAATGAATTAAAAAGTTGAAATCTGTTATTTTCTTCTTTCCTACTTACTGATTTTATGCACTTTATAAAAGTTTTGAGATGAAAGGATATGCTTTTTCTGTGATTTTCTGAACTTTGCAACTGAAAATTCTTCAGGGTCAGATAATGTGTTGTTCTGCCATTTCCCACATCCTCCGAGTCCCAGTATTTGACACAGTGCCTCAAACACTTGAATATTCTGCACTTTCTCTAGTTTTTCTGATGATTTTGTGTTGTCTTCAAATTGCCTTTCATGTGGCTTTGAACAGTTTGGGACAAAAAACAGCGCAGTCTCTTACATAATATCAGTACCAACGTTGGTTTTCAGTAGTCCCTATTTTTCCCAGTGTAGCAATTTGTTTGGTCATGTGGATGTTTCGTGTAATGATAAATACGCAGTACAAACTCATTTTCTGACATAGGTGATAAGAAATAGAGGTCTCAAACTTTTATAGGAGAGTCATTGTTATAAGTGCTTATGAATTGATGTCAATTGTTTCATACTATGACACAAAAGAAAAATAATTTTTTACTTTTACACAAAAGTAACTAATTATAACAGTCAATTAAAATTCAAGGGCAATGCGTTCTACCTACCCTGGTATGTACTTGAAATAGGGAATATGAATCAAATACACCCAACCCCGAAATATACTTGAAATAGGAAGTATGAATCAATTAAGATGGAACTTCCATGAGGGTAGTGTTTTACTCACTGCTGTATCTCCATGAGCCTGAAAGAGTGCTTTGAACACAGTTAGCATATGAATAACTTTGAATATTGGTTGTTTTTTTTCTGTTTGATCTCAGTTCCTACAGAGTGTAGGTGTTTATGGTGTTTAATTATATGGATTTTTTTATGCAAGGCCTCTGATCACAAGCCACCTACTTCATCTGGTGGAAAAAGCCATCTCTTTTAATATTAGTGACAATGACACAACTGACTGTGGGACTGAATAGGTTACCTGCTTTATTGAATATCGAAATGGCTGTCAAAATGAAGACACATTCAGTCATCAGGCATGTACAGAGTTATGATATCAATTATTATGATATCAATTATTATGAAATACCAATTATTGGGATTTCAAACTTTTGAAAGAACTCTTGTGTTTACCTTTGAAATGCTAGAAATATGTCTCTAGAGATTGAGTTTCAAAAGTGGTACCCAGTTAGAAATTTTGTGACTTGTGGTGCCGAGTACAGGATTCTGGTCTCCTATTTGACTTTGTTACTTAAGGTTTTTTGTAAGAAAGTAGAGAATTGCTTTGGTGTGTTATAGGTATTATAACGAAGGAGATCATAGAAATGAGCTGGATTTTATTCTTGTTGATTTTTCACAGCTTTTATTTTGTGTTTTTAACTGTTTGGTCAGTTTTCCAGTCTGCCCTTTTCTTTCCTGTTTGAGTATTCAAGCTGTAGAACGAATGGAGAATGGAAACGTTTGCTAATGAACTTTTGTCTGATTCATGGGGACGCTAAAACTCAAACCCATTTAAAGAAAGCCAGCACACGTTATAATAGAAATCTCGAGAAGAAGAGTGGAAATATTCCCTCTTTGCCTGGTCTTGTTATTTTTGCTGTTCAGTTGCATAGGCAGACTGCCAGAAGATAGGGGTACAAATTAATTAACCAACTGTTTGCAGAGATATGGCCATGTCACTACTGATAAGCATAGACGTAAATAAGGCAATATGACAAACTGCTTCTAGAAGTGAGGGAAAGGCAGACATTATTAAACTAAGCAGACCAAAGACTTGGGGGGCATAGAGGGAGGAATCGTTGCTCTTCGTTTCGATTATAAGCACATAAAGACTCCTACTTTCTTAGTGTTTGCTGATGTGTTGGGAGAAAAGTGTGGATTGTTACTTTTCAAAATGTTAGTCTTTAAAACACAATACTTGAATACTTTTAACCTCAATTGAACATAGTTGGATCTTATCCCTGCCCAGTAAAAACATTTCCATTATAATTTTTATACACCATAATTCATGGAATTTATTCGGCTGGTGTTGAATTTTTAAGCATAAAGTTAACACATGAATTGTCTTGCCCAGACTTAATGACTTAAACACTGATGATTCTTGAAGGGCTGCTCTTTATATTTCTTGATGATTCTTTTTCCCCAGAGGTGAACCGTGGTAAGAGCCTTAGTAAATTGAAATAACTTGTTGGAGGAAGGAATGAAGCTCTGTGACCAGTGACATGTCATTGCATTCCAGTCAGGGACAAGGATATGGAGTCAACTTGATTTAACCTTTAACCCCAGTTCAGCCTCTTGCCAGCTTTATGATCTTCGACTAGTTACTTAATCTTTCCACACCTGTTCCCTTATTTGTAAACTTAGGCTAATAATAGTACCTATACCACAGGATTCTTGGGAGGATTACAAAACATATAAACTACTTAGCACAACTGTGTGGCCCAGCAGGTGTACCATATATGTCTAACATAGTAACTGATGTTGCTATATTGTACTTTAAACATTTTCTGGGCCTTGATTTTAGAAACTAAAATAACTGTGTAGAAATGTTTTAACTTGAAGGATCACTGAACTGTGACTGTGCAGGTATTTATCTGCTAACCACAACTCTTTGCATATGGTTATGGTAAGTGACTTTTGAATACCTGGTCATGTATGTTGATCAGTTTCGCCTGGAAAGACAGAATGAAATTATAATGTAGGGAAAAGTGAAACTGAGATATGAGAATGCATAAAACTTTCTTGTGCAAGTTTTACCCATTAAGTCTTCCTATTATTGAAACAGAATTGAACAAATAAATGTACAATCAAAACAAACTTGAAATACTAAATATTCCCTTGTGGTAATAAACTACACCTAATGTATTTTAATTAAAAAAAGTCAGGGCCCAGAGCAGGAGTAAAGCAGGTAAGGTATTATAAGCCTTGCTGCCAGAAGTAGTTTCTGAGTGCAGAGACAGGAGTAACCTCTGAGACTCACTGGGTGTGGCCCAAACCACCCCCCTCCCTCGACCCAACTCTCTCCCCCCCCCATATATATATACTTTTTCCCCAAAGATTTTTTAATTGATCACTGTGAGAAAGACCCTTACAAAGCTGTCTGTGATTAGGTTTCAGTCATAGTGTTCCTTCCACCAGTGTACATTTCCTGGCACCCAGTGTCCCTCCCATAACCCTATCACCCATCAATCCCCACCCACCCCACCCTACTTCTCCTCTCTCTCTCTCTCTCTCTCTCTCTCTGTGTGTCTCTCACCCCACCCCCCTTTGGAGCATTGCAGTTTGCAGTATAAATACTGAAAGGTTTCGTGTATATCCCTTTACATATTCTTAACATTCAGTTCTTGTCTAGCGTGACAGTTGTCTTATCATTTCCACCTATTATTGTCATTCTGGTTCCTTCTCTATCTTACCTACCCTCTGCCCCCCACACTCTTGTGGTAGATTCCAACCACTGACCAGTCCCCTAGCCCTTGTTTTCCCTAGCCATGGATATTAGTCTTCTACTCTATATATTTACATATAATACAAATGAATGCAGCCATTCTATATCTGTCTCTCTCCTTCCGACTCATTTCACTCATCATGATACTCTCCTTATGCCATCCATTTAAAATCAAATTTCGTGACTTTATTTTTCCTAACCGCTGTTTAGTATTTCATTGTGTAGATGTGCCATAGTTTTTGTTTTGTTTTGATTTGTTTTTTCGTCTGTTCTTAGACACTCATGTTGTTTCCAGATGCTGGCTATTGTGGATAGTGCTGCAATGAACATACAGGTGCAGATGGTGTTTCTGCCATTTTGGGGCCCCCGGGGTATATTCGCAGAAGTGGTATTGCTGGGTCAAATGGAAGCTCAATTTCTAGTTTTTTGAGGAATGTCCATATTGTTTTCCAAAAAGCTGGACCAGTCGGCTTTCCCACCAACAGTGAAGGAGAGTTCCTTTTTCCCCTCATCTGCACTAGCACTGGTTGCTCTTGTGCTTTTGGGTGTGTGCCAGTCTCTGTGGTGTGAGATGATATCTCCTTGTTGTTTTGATTTGCATCTCCCTGATGATTAGTGATGAAGAGCATTTTTTCATGTGCCTGTTGGCCATTCAGCTTTGTTCTTTGAAGAAGTTTCTCTTCATTCCTTCTCCTTATTTTCTGATGGAGTTGAAATTTTTTTTCTTGTAAAATTCTACCCGTACCTTGTATATCTTTGATACTACCCTCTTATCAGAAGAGTATTGGGTGAACAACCTTTCCCATTCCATAGGCTGTTTTTATATCTTGGTCATTGTTTTTTCTAAGACGCTGAAGCTTCTTAGTTTATTATTTGCTTCCACTTGGTCAGTGGTGTTTCATCTTTGAAGATACCTTTAGCTTCACTACAATGGAGGGTTTTGCCTGTATTTTCCTCCATGTACCTATGGAATAAAGTTGAGTATCCTGATGCCTGGATTTGGGTCTGATGTTGAGGTCTTTAATCCATTTTGATCTGACTCTTGTGCGTGGCATTAGAAGCCTGGGTCCATTTGTTTGCAGCTGTCCAGTTTTGCCAGCACCCTTGTTAACTAGGCTTTTCTTGCTACATTTCACATTTCTTGCTCCCTTATCAAGGATCAAATGATCATATATTTGTGGGTGTGTATCAGGATATTCAACTCTGTTACATTGGTCTGCAGATCTGTCTTTATTCAAATACCATGCTGTTTAAATACTAATTCTTTGTAGTACAGTTTGAAGTGGGGGAAGGTGATGCCTCCCATCTTTTTTTTTTTTTTTTTAAGAATTGTTTTAGCTGCCAGTGGAACTTTTGTTGTTCTATAGGAATTCAGAAGTTTTTTTATCAATTTCTTTGAAAAATATCATGGGTATCCTTATAGGGTCCGCATTTAATCTCCACATTGAGGAGTACTGCCATTTTGACAATGTTAATCCTCCCGATCCATGAGAAGGGGATGTGTCTCCATTTCCTTGTGTCCTCATTTACTTCTTGAAGTAGTATTCTGTAATTTGTTTGTACAGGTCCTTCACCTCCTTAGTTAAACTGATTTCGAGGTACTTGATTTTCTGAGGCACAGTTGTGAACGGGATTGTTTTTGTAATATCACTTTCTTCTCTTTTATCACTTGCATATGGGAAAGCTGTGGACTTTTGGGTATTGATTTTGTAAGTTGCCCCTTTTTATACAAATCTATTGTTTCTAGGAGCATTTGGTAGAGGCTATGGGGTTCTCTTAAGTACAGTATCATGTCACTGCAAAGGGTGAGACGTGATTTCTTCCTTACCTCTCTGGATTCCCTTTATATCATTTCCTTCCCTCGCTGCTATGGCAAGTACTTCCAGACTATACTATACTACTATTGAAAAACTGTAGGTAAAAGATGTACATACATACGCACATGTATGCTATATGTAAAAATGGAAAAAAAAGAAAAAGCCTTTGCTGTATTAAATAAGATTAGTAGTAGCAGTAACATTTTGCTTTTTATTGCTTCCTTTGAAATTGTATCTTTCCTCAAGCCCATTAGAGAAAAATTTTCCCCAAATCTGAAAGAGAAGTCAAGTATTTGAGTTTTTGTGCCAACAGGAATGATTGTAGGAATAAGAAAGCACAATATCTGGAGTAGTTGGCATCTACACCAAAAGAACAGTTGGCACTTCAGGGACCTAATCTGAACTATTCCCCATTGTCTTCTAGTTCTGACCAAATATTATCAACTAGGAACAGTTTGAGTATTTATAGAATGTGTGGAGGCATGAAAAGATCTGACTGATTTGAGTCATTTTCACGAACATAAATTAAAACATTAAAATTGATTAAATTTATGGCAACAGAATTGTTTCAGAGAGGGAAAATTTATCTTTATTGTTATAGTACCTTTACTTTAAATAAAAAATTGCCTTTGGGGAATACTTTAATTCACGTGAGTGTAAGCAATGTGTAGGTTCGTGTATTTGTGCATGGTTTGTCCATACATTGGCCTTGTCTTTCCCCCCGCGCCCCCATTGGAGGAAGTAATGTTTTATTGATTTGATTTACAGAGCATTTCTCTGAAATGAGAAGATAGTCCTCGGGTGTTGATTTCTTTGTCTCTTCTTAGAAATCTCAGAGGCACCTAGATTCCAGACGTCCCAAATGTATGTCCTCTTGCTCAGACTTGGCATTCTTCCAGAGTTCCTTCTCAGTGACTGGTACCACTCATCTATCCTGTTCTGCAGGATGGGACATTTGGCATCATTCTCTGCACCACCCTGCCAACCAGGCCATTACCAGACCTTGTCAACAGTTTCTTCTAAATATCTCTTGATCCTTTCTATGTTTTCTCACAGCCATTCCCAGAGCCAAGGTGCCCCTTGACTCCTACCTGTATTATCGCAATCAGTGGGCGACTGACCTCATTTGGAGTTTTGAATGATGAACCTCCCTTTTCCACGTTGTAGTTGAAAATAATAAACATTTTGGTCATCTTCTATTTAAATATGCCTCCAGCAAACACTCCAAGTGATAGAGTAAAATACGTCCAGACATTTGCTCTTCCATGAAAGCAGTGGGAATACTGACAATGATCAAAATTAACTTTTTCAGAATTTAAAAAATTGATCTAAGTGCCTGGTGGAGAGGAGGCACAAAAAGGGTGACTGCATCACTGTAAACACAGCAAGCTTGATGATGTTCTAACTCGGTCTAGTTCTAACTTGCTTTATTTCAAACTGCTGCCTCATTCTACTCCACAATAACTTCAAAATTTTTGTCTATCTTAATCCCCAATCAACCACTAGGAAAATGACTTGCTGGTGAAAAATAAAAGGGAGAGCATTAAAATACAGAGTAGAACAGACTAGAATGTCAATTTCAGA
This sequence comes from Sorex fumeus, assembly GCF_029834395.1. Taxonomy (NCBI): domain Eukaryota; kingdom Metazoa; phylum Chordata; class Mammalia; order Eulipotyphla; family Soricidae; genus Sorex; species Sorex fumeus. Next base: position 65,374,120 of record NW_026606129.1, read on the forward strand.
AAGGTAGCAGTAACAGAATAGCAACAAAAGAAAATAAAACAAATAATTTATGCGTAATTCAGGAAACAAATAGCAGAATCGCTGGCATAAATCCTGCCTTACTGGTAATTACGTTACTTGTAAATGGGATAAACACTAATATTCAGGCAAAACCTACTAAAAAGGTCATACTCCAACAGTGTGTTATCAGTAAGAGAAACACCTAAGGTGAGACATTTGTTCAAAGTAAAGATGGAAAAGATATACTAAATTGCAGTGGGGGGAAAAGTACCTAGATTGATTATAAAATAGCAGACAAACAGGCATCTTTTAGAAAATTGACCAAAGTACATTTTGTTACATTGTTGATTCTATGAGGATACATGAGGATACAGTTTTTCTGGGATCTTTGTAAGATATGTTATAAAGATACATTCACTTACCAACAGTACTTCAAAATACTTGAAACAAAATTGATTACTGAAATGAGAAACATAAAAGTAAAAGTTGCAATTCTTCGTAACTCACTGTTTTGTGGAGGTGGGGAGGTATTGGGCTATACCTGTTGGTGTTCAGGGGCATTTCCTGGCTCAGTGCTCAGGAGTGACCACTGGTGTTGCTTGCCAGACATGTGGTGGTGGGAATGTGAACCAGGTTAACTTCATAAACATCTTCCTGTACTTCCTTTAGCCCTACTAATTGGTTCTAAAAATTGAATAAACAGAAGATCACAAGAATGTAGAATTCTTGTATAATAAACCAACTAGACCTAACCAACAACGGGAGAATGTGTATTTTCCTCAAGTGCACCCATTATGTTTCCCAGATTCACACAGTAGGCTGGAATAAGATTAGCCTCAATAAATGTGAAAGTACTGAAATCATGAAGTACTAAAAATTGTTCTCCAACCACAATGAAGTAAAATTAAAAATTAACCTCAGAGGCAATTTGGGAAATTTGCAACATCAGTAAATTAAATAACATTCTTGAACAGAAAACTTCCTTAAGAGCACTATAGCAAGTATAATATATAGGTATTGAAACACATATACCATAGTTAAAGTAGTACTTAATGGGAAATTTATAATAGCCAAAAGCTAATTAAAAATTTAGAGTGGTCCCATTAACTGCTTTAACCTTTCAGTTAAAGAAACTCAAAAAATAAGAGCAAACCAAACTCAGAGTAAAGAAGAAAATAATAAAGGCCAGAGAGGAATTATTTTAGAAGAACTATCAGTACAGAAAACTGATAAAAAGAGAAGTTGGTTATTTGATAATATCGGAGTACTTAGATTTTGATAAAATTTACAAACTTTTAGCTCAAGCTCATCATATTACTAAAATCAAGAATTAAATAGGTGGTGTCACTGCTGACTTTCAGAACTATGAAAGTGTTTCAGGGGTATACTGTGAGTGACTGCAAGCCAACGTTTAGATCAGCGTTTCTCGAGCAGAAACCCTGTAGCCCTCTGTGAGCCCCTAGGACATTCCAAGAGGGCCACAGGTGAAAATCACATAAGTGGTAAGTGGTGGCCCCAGGAGGCCAAAGAGGGAAGTTTGAAAGGAGGAAAATAGATATGATCAAGAAAAGAAGATAGAAAGAAGCTTGAAATACTGAAATGCCATATTTCTATAAAGATACACTAAGAACTTCAAAATAGAACTAGTACAAGAATTTGAATTAGTAACTTAAAACTTTGCACAAAGAAAAACTTAAGACATGGATGACTTGTAGTGACTTTAAATATACAAAGAATTAGCAACTATTCTGCATGCTTTTCTAAAAAAATAGAAAAATTCTATTTCTACTTCCCAGTTCTTATCTGTGAAGCCAGTACCTTAATATCCAAGTCAAGAACTGAAAAATACATATTAATATGCTCACAATTCATTTTGCAACATACCTGCATTCTGTAATATGTAATGTATTAAGATACATTTGATAGATGGGTTTATTGGAAACGGTCTGTTACTATAATATGAATGATTTTTCTCTTATATTGGTAACATAACCCAACTTTCAGTCCAGATTGTATGATACATTTTTTTTTCAGCACTTCTCAAATATGCATACAGATCACCTGGGAATCTTGCTAAAATGCAGATTTGCTCTGGCAGTTCTGTGTTGTGACCTAAAAAATTGTAATTCTAACCGGATTCTCAGTGTTACAGAAGCTCTTGCTTCATGGAACATACTTCAAGCAGCAAGCATTTATTTCAAGGGTATACATAAAGTTGGATATGTAGGAGATAGAAGCATTTTCTCTGTGACTTGCAGAATCAGAATCAAATTTATTTTTTGTTTGTCTGCTTGTTTGGGGCCACGCGTAGTGGTGCTCAGTGATCACGCCTGGTGGGCTTAGGGGATGTTGACGCTGGAGACCACAGCCTGGTTGGCCATGTGCAAGGCAAGTGATCTGTTGGCAAGAATCAGAATCAAGCTTAAGGCACTTAAATGTGTTCATTGTTTGTTAAAACTCTTTAATCTTCTGGGACCTTTTTAGTAAGCTGTTTAGAGACTTAACAAATACAAATAAATTTTTCCTTTAAGATTCCCTTAAGATACTTATAAATGATAGGTCGCGTTTGCTGTATCCACCACAGCTGCATGAGTATTAACGAATGTTCAGCTGTACTATAAAAGCTAGTACCTTGCTTATCATACTGAGACATCTGATGCTAGTTATTAAAACTCGTTAATTTCTAGTTATTGAGACAGATTTTTGCATATTGATTTTATGTGTACACTGAATACTTGCATTTCTCCCCCGCCTCCAGCCCACTGAAATATGTTGCTGAAGCATAATCCCCAGTGGACTTGCTTTTTGAGATACCATCTTTCAGAAATGATTATATCAAGAAATAGAGCCTAGATGAGTGGGATTAGTATCCTCATAAAAGGGGCCTCAGACCGCTCTTGTCCTCTGCCACGTGTGAAGTTACAGCAAAAAGATGACTGTTTACCACAAAACAAACTTTCAACAGACACCAGATCTATTGACATCTTAGTCTTGGGCTCCCCAGTTTCCAAAACCATGAAAAGTAAATACTTATTTAACAAACCACCCTTGTATGGTATTTTGTTATAGCAGTCTGAACAGATTATGACAGTCTTGCATCCTGTTACCTTGCTAAGCTGGTAAATTCTAGGAAGTTTTTGTAAATTCCTAGTAATTTCCCATACTGTCCATCACACCAACTCTACGTAGTTTTCTTTTCAACCTGTATATCTTTTGTTGTCTTTTCTTGCCGTGTTTCTCTCATTGGAAGTTGTAGTATTCTGTTGAATAGCAGTGGTGAGTGTGGATATCTTTGACTTCTCCTGCATAAGAAGTTTAATTATATTTGTACTCTTCCCATTAAGTGTTGATTGATATAATTATACATTTCTCTTCTTTAGTCCATTAATATTATGTAATCATTACATTATATCTGAAATGTCTTCATTTCCAAGTTTGTGAAGATTATCTTTTTATCTTTCTGTTAATTTTAGTTATCCTTGTTATCCTTGGTATGATTTATTTCTGTTTTTTTAAATTTAAAATACTTCTAAAATTCTTTTTTTTTTTTTTTTTGCTTTTTTTTTTTTTTTTTTTTGCTTTTTGGGTCACATCCTGCAATGCACAGGGTTACTCCTGGCTCTGCACTCAGTAATTACTCATGGCGGTGCTCGGGGGACCTTATGGGATGCTGGGAATTGAACCTGGGTCGGCCGTGTGCAAGGCTAACACCCTACCCACTGTGCTATCGCTCCAACCCCATAAAAAAAATTCTTATCTTTTATTTAGGCGCTATGATTTATAGTGCTGTTAATAGTGCTTAAAGACTACAATATTGCTACAGCACTTACCACCATAATCTCAGTTTTCCTCACTTTTTCTAGGTTCCCTCTCATTGCCAGTACGTCACTTAGCAAACTCACTTCTCTAGGCAGGCTCCCTTATTATAGATCTTTTTTTATTACCTTACTTTGTTTCTTTATACTCTGTTTTATCTCAGGTGCTTTTTCAGTACAAGCTGTAACAGTATCAGTTGGGATTTTTCCCTTTTCCTATCAAAAACGGACTGTTGTAGTTAATGATTAATATGTAAAGGCCCGAGCGGGCCCAGTAACGTCTCCATTGCAGACTTTGTTGTAACTGTGTCTGGCATATCGAGTATGTCACGGGGAGCTTGCCAGGCTCTGCCGTGCGGGCGAGATACTCTCGGTAGCTTGCCGGGCTCTCCGAGAGGGGTGGAGGATATGTAATTAGGATTATTTTGTTCGTTGGTCTTCTGATGTTTGACGAGTTGCTTTTTACTTGAAATACCTGAATTAACATTTTTTTTAAATCTACTCTTCCTTGACTGCTTTAGTTCAGCTAGGATTTCAAGTCACATACCTTTAGGCAGATTATTAGTCTTTGTCTCTGGGCTTTTTCATTTACCATCTTGTGGTCAATGAAGTCCAGTTCCCGTTAAGTATTTATTGAATTACAAATTATGCATTTGGGAGATGTGTGTAAGGTAGAAATAAAATTGTTTAATTCTTTCTTTGCTGAGATTTTAAAGCTTATTTAACAGCTCTTCAAAACATTTCTGTCATTGTTATTACTTTTATTAACTAAAATTTTGAGTTACCATTTGAAATAAATATGGAACTGACCATTGTAAAACCTCCACAATTTATAGACCAGCCTTCCAGATCCCTGAGATTACATAGAAGAATTTTATGCAGTAATAGTATTCAGAGTCTTTGTATCTTAAGTAAAGTTTTGAGTAGAAATGAAAGACAGTTCAGAAGTAACCTGGGAAGTCTGCTGTGCAATGTGGAATGTTACAGTTGACTGAGACTTAAGCGAAACAGCATATAACAAAACCAGATCTTGAGATGATATTGTTTGCTCAATATGGGTAGAATTCTTTTGTTTTTTCTCATCATTATAACAAAATGATGTTTAATTCAATGACTATCCAAGAGCTGGGGCTGGAGCAATAGCACAGCGGTAGGACGTTTGCCTTGCAAGCCACCAGCCCGGCCAAGGTAGGTTCGATTCCTCCGCCCCTCTCGGAGAGCCCAGCAAGCTACCAAGAGTATTCCGCCCGCACGGCAAAGCCTGGCAAGGTACCCATGACGTATTCGATATGCCAAACACAGTAACAACAAGTCTCACAATGGAGACGTTACTGGGCCCGCTCGAGCAAATCGATGAACAATGGGAGGACAGTGCTACAGACAGTGCTATCCAAGAGCATGCTGTATTAATACCTAGTACGGAATAGGTGATGACTATAGACCAGCAGTTAGGAGCAATGGCCAGTGTAACCCACTGACAGTTAAAATAGAAATGATCATAATCGCAATAATAAGACAGATCTAGCACATTCCATGTCTCAGGCAGTTTTAAGAAAGTTACATATACTAACTCACTTCATCTTCATAACTGTCACTTGAGGTAGCTACTGTTATCATCTCTATTATATAGATGAGGATAATGAATCAGGAACTTAGTTCCCTGCAGTCACACTCCTGTTGATGATGCTAAGATTCAGACTTTGGCACCCTATCTGTATGCTTTCTCAGTTTCTTTTACTGAGAACCTGCTTGTGTGCCAGGCTGTGCAGATCTGACCCCTGTATCATGCAGCTTAAAATGAGTGAGACACTACCAAATGGCAAGCAAACAACTGGGAGTGAAGAGAGAATTAACTGAAGAGATAGGGCCATACTTTTAATTTAGTGTTCAGGGTAGCCTTTTCTAAAGATTGCTGGCAAATCGTTCTGTTAGAACTAACAGAATTGACAAAGACCCTGGAGTTAGTGATTTGCTTCTTGGCAAAATTGTCAAGAGTAGAACTTCAGGGTTAGAGAGATAAATAGGTGTTTGTAGGATAACACTCTTTTGTCCTTCCTCAGGTAGCTTAGGTTTGTCAGGTCACACCCATCTAAGAACACTGAACTTGTATTGTAAGCAATGTCCTTTCTGTGTGGACACAGGAAGACAGTTAATATTATGCTTTGTAACTTGGGAGTTGACTGACTCCGAATAATATTTACTCCTGGGCATCTGATTTCTTGACTCAGTTGCCCTTAGTTCCTAGCACCCCAAAAGCAGGGTCCCGACGAGGGACTGAATGGACCCAGGGCAAGCAGTGAGCTACCCTGGCATCGAAATGGGCCAGGCCAAAGAGCCACGATACTCAACTATAAGTTGAGGGCATGATCATGGACAAATGCTGTCATGATCCAAAAGTAAGTAAGGACGAGACTAGGACCCTGCTGGAGCTAGGAAGATTAACCTGGCCTGAGGACTGTGGAATGTATAGTGAGATGTTCTCAGGAAGAACCAAACTAAATTTATATCTCTTACTGTGCTCATACAGAATGACATTGCTAGAAATATTAGAAGTAGATTTATTACAACTATTTAAGTAGATTACTAACTGAGGGAAGAACACACCCTTGTTGGGATCCCACCCTTGGGTGGATCTCCTAGTAATCTGAAGTAATCTCTGTAGATGAGATTTTATCCTTGAGTTAATCTCCTGGAGGAGTGGTCTTACCTCTCTTTGTTGATTCGTCAGTATTCAACCCACCTTTATGTCACCGCCTTATGTGACTGCTATATAAACTAAGACGTAAGCTCGGAAAACGGGTCAGAAGTGAGAGAGCTCGGGCTCCAGAGATCCAGAATCAGAGCCAGAAGGAGAGAGCTTCCAAGACTGGGGCCCGGGAGAGAAGGAGGCAAAGAAAGACAGGAGTGAAGAGGATTGGAATAAACTACTATTGATATAGACCTGCCTGGCCCTCGTTTCTTCTTCCGTCTGCCCTTGGCTAACAGCCGTTCCGATCCAGGCCACACACAGTGGCTCAAGAGCACTGAACACAGGCAGTGAGACAGTGTCATCCAGTGAGCCCGTGAACACACAACCTTCCGCGTGATAAGATTTTACAGGTGTTAAGGTGCCTGCCTTGTCCATAGCCAGCTCTGTTTCAGTCATCGGTACCATATATGGTCTCCTGAGCACTGTCAGGAGTGATTCCTGAGCACCATCAGATGTGACCCAAGTACCCTTTTACTCCCTACTTTCTCCACCAAAAAAAAAAATAATAAGACTTTAGCGTGGAGATTATGAGGAGATTGCTGTCCTCCCAACAACTTGTGAGATGGGAACTATTATTTTGCCCACTTATAAATGAGGAAACTGTGGTAAAGATTACTAAGTGACATGTAACCGAAATTTCAATTTAGTCAGGCTCCAGAGGCTAGTCCTGTAAATTTTAGGTCTGTTGCCTTAGCATACTAAGTTCTTTCATCTCTGCACTTAAGTTAGCTGCAGTGAAGAAGGAAGAACTTGCAGATCTGGCTTTGACTTTGTCCCTCTGCCTCACCTTATGTCCATGGCCTCCTGCCTTCCAAACTCTTGGGAATCTCCTGGAGTGTTTCTTCTGTTTGGTTTCCCCCATTATCCTGGTACAGGTACATCATGCCTCACTTTAGACATTTGCATCAGTTCTGGGTACTGCTCTCTTCTAACTTAACTTTGATCTATACATATGTCATAGTGACCCTTGTTTCATGTAATTTCCTTAAAATCTTGGTTTGCCCTTGCCTGTTGGGTAACGCTTAACTGAATCGTGGGCTCAGCCCCTCTGCAGTGGGAGTATCATCCAGCTCCTCAACTGCTCCCCTGATTTACAGGAAGGAACATGTTGTCTGAAATGGGAGTTTTAGTCAAGTTGACCAGTAGTCAACTCAGGTGCCATATTGTAAAATGGTTCATTGCTATTTGTTTCATATGTCAGTCTCCTGAGTTTAATTGGTTCACTTAATTAAAACTGGGGCTCTTGAAGGAGACATTTCTAATGTGTTTATATTTTTTTCTGTGTCTTTTGCTAACATTTATTGTTTACTGCATGTTCAGAACTGAGTATCCCTCCATGGATCAGTTCATTAATCATCACAATAACACTGTGAAACATTAGTCCTGTTAGCTGTTATACGTAGGAGGAAACTGAAGTTCAAAGGTTTACGTAACTTTATCGTGTTCACACAGCTAGTAAGAAGAGTGGTGGTTTGAATCTGAGTAGACTGACTCCAGAACTGCTTTTAGTTACTGCACTGCACAAGCATGAGAATATTTGCTGGTGTGCATGTTTGAGAGTCAAATCATGAAATACTGAAATTTGACGAGAAACTACCACTAAGAATAGGACCATATATGTTCCAGAGAAACCTTTGTATCCGTAATTTTTATCTTGTTAAGTCGTATACCTGATTCTAATGGATAGCTATCATTAAATGACAAAAGGGCATAATTAAAATCTTAGACTAACACTGCAGAGACTTAAAATCATATTTTAGTTCTTTTCCATCAAATAATACTTAGCACATAGGTAGTTGCAGTGGCTTACTATCAGTCAATTTAGGCAATGTTAGGCATCGCCTCTGGAAAATAAGCAGATACAGTGGGGAAAGATGAAGATTCAGAACTTGGTGTGATTGCTAGTGGGGAGTTGTGCCATGTGGCAGGCTAGGTGAGTGCTCTGAGAACATGGAGCAGGGCATTTATTTTTTATCCAGATCCCTAAGGAACAACATTGAGGCAAAAATGAGTGAAAAGAAAATGGAAGCTTGGTAAAGATCTGAACAGAGCAAGTTTCAGACACAGGAAACAGTGAGCACCAGGGCATGGTCCAGGAACAAAACAAAGGCCAGTGTTGTCAGACACAGGAAAGCCAGATCCCAGCTTTTCAGAACTTCGTGAGCAGGTCGGAGTCTTAGTTTTTTATCCTGAAGGAAGTTGACTGCTATGAAGAGTTCCAGATGCCAGTCACTGCTTTACCAAGAGCAAGTCTCCTGTCACACGAAGCTGCTCTAGCCCACTTCTGTAGAGCTATTCAGAAACCCTGAACCAGTCAGTGAAGAACAGTAATGGAGGTGTGAATAGCATTAGTTGAGTGCATAACAGAGAGGACTTCTGAGGCAGTTCCTGTTGAACCCTGGGAATGCCAGAGGAGGGAGATGCTGATGCAGGAAGCTCGCTAGACAAAAGGTAGGATTGTGGGAGAACAGGGCAAGGTTTGAGAATGAAGAGCCAGTCTTCAGTCTAGATCGATAGGAGGGACCCACCCCGGTGCTAGCCACCTTGCTTGTAGAGGTTTTCAAGAAAGAAGTATCACTGTTGCTTTGCTGGTTGGTGACTTTGGCAGCAGAGTAGAGAAGACTGAAGTGGGGAGAAACTCTGGCCCTATTAGGAGATCTGTTCTGACTAACACTAAGCCCTTGACTACAGGGCATTTGCAGTAGGAATGAGTGGTAGGGAGGAATTCAGCTCTGGCCACATTTCTGGGAAAACATTGAGGATTGTCTGGTCTGGCCTATTTTTTGTGTGTCCCTGGGGGCGGGTGGAGGTGTCACATCCGGCAGTGCTCAGGACTGTTTCTTGGCTCACACTCAAGGATCACTGCTGCTGGGGCTCTGGAGACCCTGAGTAGTGCTGGGAGTTGAACCTGGGTCAGCTTACTCACTATACTGTCTCTCAAGCTCAAGACTTCTTAAGCCCAGCAGAACGGGGTTCAAAGACTGACATTAATTAGTGTATGAAATCTTACTGTCTTTGTGCCTTAGTGTCCTGAACAGTACAGTTGGGATTCATAAATCCTATTTTATAAGAAGACATTGAGTGAACACTTTCTAGGGTTAGGGACCATCCAGAGACTTTGCATATATTACTTCATTTCTCTTTCTACTTTGTGAAGCGTCTGATTAACTAGGTACAGTGATCATCACCATTTGACCATGTAGAAATTAAAGTTCAAAGAATTATAAGAGAGATTCTGCAGAGCTAAAGGCACTTGTCTTTCATGCAACCTACCCTGTTCTGTCTGTCCTCAGTACCACGTAGGGTCCCTTGAGCACCACCAGGATGGATACCTGAGCTCAGAGTCAGGAGTATTCCCTGAGTCAGGTGTGCACTAAAAAGAAAAAGCAAAAGTAAATAAGTTACAGAACTTCCCTGAGATCACACTGGATTCAGAATAATAGTGTTTCCCACCCTAGTAGCATTGTAGCACTGTCCTCTCGTTGGTCATCAATTTGCTCGAGCGGGCACCAGTAACACCTCCATTGTGAGGCTTGTTGCTATTGTTTTTGGCATATTGAATATGACACGGGGAGCTTGCCAGACTGCCTGCCGTGCGGGTGGGATAATCTCAGTAGCTTGCCGGGCTTCCTGAGAGGAACAGAGGAATCGAACCTGGGCCAGCCACGTGCCAGGCAAAGACCCTACCCGCTGTGCTATCCCTCCAGCCCTCCCATTCTAGTATCCTCTAAAAAAACCAGTATTAGAGAGAAACTAATTAAAGAGTGAAAGGAAGCAGCCCTTAGAAGAGATGGCACCTAGGGCCAGAAAGTTAGTATAGTAGGCAGGGTGGTTGCCTTGGATGTGGCTGACCCAGTTTGATCCCCCCAACACTATACTTGGTCCCCTGAGTACTGCCCGGCATTGCTCCTGAACACAGATCCAGGAAATAGTTCCTCAACACTGCTGTATATGGGCTAAACCACACCCTTCAGAAAGAGAAAGAGAGGGAAGAACGAGGTAGGAGGAGGGGAATTTGAATAGAATTAGAAGTATTGGTGGAGAGGAACAGGTATGATGCTTTAGAGTAGAACTTATCAGACCTGTTATTGTGAGTTGTTTGTGTTAGTGTGATGAGGAAAAGAATTAGAAATTACACCTGAATTTTTAGTTTGAGCAAATAAAGGGATGAACAGGCAGAATGAAAAATTCTCTTTTTAATTTGTGTTTTATTTTTTTGGTGGCGATGTCCACACCTGTAGATGCCCAGGGGTTGCTCCTGGCTCTGCATGTAGGAATCACTCCTGATGGTGCTTGAGAGACCACTTGAGATGCCAGGGATTGAACCCCGGTTGGCTGCATGCAGACAGACTCCCTACTCTCCGTGCTGTCACTCCGGCCAAAGATTGGTGAAATTCTCTTGAATGTGCTTTTTTCATGTGAAATGTATGCAGGATACCAAAATGGCTGTGTCTAGAAGGCAGTTGGATATGTGAGTCTAGGTAGAGCCAAGGAATCATCTAGGCTGGATATAAAAATATGGAACCACGGGCATGTAAGATTTGAGTACGTGGAAGAGGAAGGTATCTAGAGCACTATGAAATAACAGCAGTTTTGTTGGTAACAATCACGGTTCTTAAAAGGGGGTTAACAGCCCCCAAGTAAGTAATGTGTTTTCTCCTAGTCAGGGGTCTGGTTTGGGGCAGAGAGCTTTCATTTCACCTGATACTGTGGAGGTTTTACACACCATGCCCTTGTGTCTGTGTATGTAATTCAGCCCTTCCTTAGTATCCTTGCCTGAGGGTCTCTCAAGTACAGTATGGCCTAGATATGGGTGCTGGGCCACTCATAAACTGGGGATCAGAGTGATCTGAATTCTGAGAAAGAATAAAGGCCTAAAATTTTTTACATTAAAAAATTCATTGTTTCAGGTTAGTATATGAGGTCAAACATAATTTTAAAATGTTCTTTTCAAACAGAATGATTTAAGTTATATATCTGAAGATTTTGTAGACTTTATAAAAACACCCTTGGAACTTGTTTCTATCAACTCAGTATTTTCTGTAGTAAATCAAACTTTTCCTCTTGCGTTTGGGCATGTTCCATGTATCAATTTGTAGGAGAACTGATGAACTTACTCATCAAAAATATTCGGAAACATACATACTGACTCACAAAAAATCATTTTTGTTGTTGCCACAGCATTCCACACACTATTCCTGTTGCTAAGGCCTCAGGAATGTCCCAGTGCAGATAAGAGATGTAGGATTCCTTCTATTCCCCTTAAAGAAAAATGTTTTATTTTAATTATTTAGTATCTTCTAGCTTATTTCCAAATATGCAGTCAAATGTTCTGCCACTGAGCTATACACCCTTATTTCCAAATATGGATATTTGAAAGTTTAAAAAAAATAGAAAAATTCAAATTGCTTTAGATTTTTAAAATAGGAACTTTATACTTTCATAGTACACAGCATGAACTGTATTTCAGTATATATATTTTCCCTTAGAATTCTGAGTGCAAACATATATGTGTATATTTTACTTGTGTGCTTTTTAAAGAAGGTGATGCACTAAGGAGATGAAGAACAGAACCCAGTGTGCATACCTGAAATTGACTCCCATTTGTCTCTAACTTTCTTCTTGAGTGATAATAAACAAGTTCAGATAGCTATCAGTAAAAGGATTATGCTATATGATAAAACTATTTAAAAAGTGCTTTAGCCCAGATCTTGTCACTGACTAGTTAATCAGTAAATGCCCTTTATCTGTGATTTTTATAATTATCAAATCATCATGAAATGCAAATAGTCTTAATTGATAAACTTGGAGTTTCTACAGAAGTATCCATTTCCTTACAGAATGACCTTACCCAGTCCTCTAGGTTTTGTCCTTAGTCTTTGTAAAGTCTCACAGTAGGATCAGAAAAACCATATTTTAAAAAAATAGTTTTATTCATAAGTGACATTTTGGAAAATTGTCTTCATACATGAAGGACTTGGTACCAGGGGCCAGAGAGACCGTTCAAAGGGCTAAAGCACATACTTTGCATGCAGGAGACCCTGGTTTGATCGATTTTTCCTCAGGTAATTCCAGGAGCAGCTTCTGAGCTAGGGTAGAAGTAGATTCAGGCTACTACCACTATGGCCTGCTGTGGTGCTGCTGGTCCATTCTCCTCCTCTCTCTCTCTCTCTCTCTCTCTCTCTCTCTCTCTCTCTCTCTCTCTCTCTCTCCCTCCCTCTCTCTCTCCACCCCTCCCCCTTCTCCTCTCGCTCCAGGAATTGATCCAGGGTCCAGGGTTGGCTCTATGCAAGGCAGAATCCTTAACTCCAGTTGCACCATCTTTCCAACTGCTATGGTACTGGTTTCTTAATATTTTGAAGGTCAATATAAATGAATAAACGACCTTATTTATAAATGGAAGGGCTAGTTTCTAGGACTGTTTAGAATAAGGATTCCTCTAGGGGCCACCAAAGTGGTGCTCAGGAAGTCTAGATTACTCTCCTTGTGATTCAGTCATTGGGGCCATGGTTGAATGCAAGGATCTATTGAAGGTTTCTGCAGTGCCTGGGATTACCTGAACATCCCGCAGTGCTATGGGGCCTTCAGGGCTCCACCAGTGAACACTCAGGGCACCATGTGGTACCCGTGGTCTAACCAAGGCCAACTTAATGCAAGTCATGTGCCTTCATAAGGCACTATCTCTCTACTCTCAAATAACATGCTAAATGGTATTGCTTGAATTGCTTGACATTGAGTGCTATGGGAAACCACAGCACATTGCAGAGGACTATCTAAAGTCAGACTAGTTTATTGGTGATAGAGCACTGAGCACTGTCCTCCCATTGTTCATCAATTTGCTCCAGCCGGCCCAGTAACGTCTCCATTGTGAGACTTGTTATTGTGTTTGGCATATCGAATACGTCATGGGTAGCTTGCCAGGCTTTGCCATGTGGGCGAAATGCTCTTGGTAGCTTGCCAGCCTTTCCAAGAGAGGCGGAGGAATCGAACCCGGGTTGGCCGGGTTGGCCGCGTGCAAGGAAAATGCCCTACCCGCTGGGTTATCACTCCAGCCCCAGTTTATTGGTGAGACTAGTTTAATTATTAAAATAAATTGAGTTGATTTTATTAACGAAATTGTTGATTTGATACTACGCTTAGTCAAAGAAGTCAGCAGTAGCAGTCGACTAGAAACTTGTTAGCTAATCAGTTTTTTGCTGTCAGAAGTATTTGGCACTGGCATTACAACTTTTTGCAATTGGAATCTGGAAGGTATTTCTAGAAATCATTATTTCTGTGGTCTTTAAGAAGGACTAAATCAGCTTATCATTATGAGTCAGAATTGAATTCCAACAAATAACTTAGACAAAGTACTTCCCCTCTGAGTTAGTATGCTCCTTTGTAGATTGAGATTATAACTGCTAAGATAGCTGTGAGGTTAGCATGAAATAGTACACTTCTGCATCCATAAACCAGGTTGTTCCCTGGTATACTTTAGATATATATAGCCAGATATTGCTAAAATTCAGTGTATAGAAATTATTTTTAGATTCTGCCTGGCATAGAACCAACTCTGGATCAATTCCTGGAGAGAGAGGAGAGGAGAGAAAAGAGGAAAAAGAGAGAGAAAGAGAGAGAATCTGTTATAACCGTGTATAAATATTAGATACCACAAAGATAATCATCACTTTATATCTTCATCAAGCATTGCTTTTTGTTTAAAATCACCAATTTCACCCAACATGGAGATAGTACGAAATTAAGTTTTGAAGGAAAGAAAAGATATTGTCATCAGCTTTTTGGGTCTTTTCTCTCTCCCTTTAAATTTGATGTTTAATCTAATAAAATATTTGCTGCTAGTTATTCATTTTTGTAGTTGTTCTAACTGGTGCATTTAGTGCAGAATATGTAGAAAATCACCAGTTAGAAAAAATTTGGGAAAGGCAGTGACACGCAGTTAGGCCACACACAAGGCAAGCACCTTACCCACTGTAAAATTGCTTCCACCCCAATTTGAAATACTGAGATTTAATTCTGGATAGAAATCATTCTCTTCCTTAAATTATTAATAATTAACCTAGTTAACTATGTTTTATCACATGTTGGATTAATTTTCGTCTTCATATATACACAGATAAGTTAGTTTCACATTTGTGTTTAAAAAATTTTAGGGGGAGAGCCAGAGAGATAACACGGGGGTAAGGTGCTTGACCTGCACATGGACAAACCAGGTTTTGACCTCAGCACCACATGCGGTACCCCAGCACTGTCAGGAGCAAGCCCATAGCACCACTGGTATGGCCCAAATATTAAAAGAAAAACGTTTTGTTTGTATTTTGGTCATGCCCCACCATGCTCAAGGGCCACTCCTGTCCAGTTAAAGGACTAAGGTTCTTGTGACCTGAGGAAAAAGAGAACAAAGATAATTTTCTTTGTATCACTTGCAGATGAAGCCAGCATTTTTTTACTTTTGAGTGAAATCTCTGCTTCCTTTCTTAACTGTTCCTTAGAACTGAAACCAGATGGCTGGAGTAGAATGCATAAACAAACAAAACCATTAGATGGTGTCTTTGTGAATTGCTACGCATGTTACATGTTTGCGGATTCTACCCTTTAACTCTTGGTGGAGATAATGCAGAGTTGTTTCCTGGCGAATATTTTCACTGTTCGCATTTTAACAGATTGGTCTCTTTCACCTCGTACTAATATTTTTGCGTGCATTTTGTTTTAACCATTTGTAGAAGTACTTTTGTAAAATTTGATTTCATTTTTCACCTAGCAGTCACAGTTAAGTTCCTTTTTTAGTTTGTACTTTGGTTATCGAGCACACAAGGCGGTGCTCAGGGGACAGTATGATGCCAGAGATCAGCGCTGGGCCTTCTGAATGCAAAGCATGCTCATCGAGCTCTCTCGCGTACCACTTCAGTCTCTTTTAAACCAGAGTAAGATTTGTCCCCGTGTGCTTTACAAACAAGGCAGCTTTTTAAGAAAGTATTGCCACCCAAAATGATTTATATGAGTGAGTAATGCTCTTTTCTTATGTTGCAGACATGCCAATATTTGGTCTCTGTCCAGCCCATGATGATTTCTACTTGGTGGTGTGTAATGACTGTAATCAGGTTGTCAAACCACAGGCATTTCAATCACATTATGGTAAGTGCTTAACTATTTAAAAATCATTATTACAGGGTAAAAGGTAAAGCTAGGTTAAACTGAAGGCCAGTGGCAGCAAAGGTGAATGCAGTATCCCACTGTTGTCTCCTGTTTCCTTTAGAAGCTAAGCCTTGCAATTCGCTGAATGGACTAACACCTATCAGATGTTGGTGATTATTTGAATTTTACTGAAAATGGTGTGCATTTTCTGATCCTTAGCAAGATTAGACAAGGGAAAATACAATTTATAAAGTGTCTTGATATATTGCATTACTGTATGAAGTGGTGGTTTCCTTCTGGATTCCGTAGTTGCAAATTCATAGTTCTTAAAATTATTTAGAAATAATACCTGAGAGCTGGAGAGATAGTACAGTGGGTAAGGCAATTTCCTTGCAGACAACTGCCCTGGGTTCAATCCCCAGTACCACATGTGGTTTCCTGAGTACCTTCAGGAGTGATCCATGAGCAGAGAGCCAAGACTAAGCTCTGAGCACAGTCAGGTGTGACCTAAAAAAACCAACAATGTAATAAATGGATACAGACAATGTGATTTTGAAACTTACATATTTAATAGTTCTAAATCTATCTTGATGCCATGTTTAATTCATTTATGAGTATGACAATGGTATGACATCTTCCCACTAAAAATGCACCTTTTTAAAAAAAAGAAAAAGAAAAAAGCACTTAGGATGAGGCATTATATCTTTCAGAGTTATTTGTTACGTGAATATCTGAGTCTTTCTTGGGCTTCTAGGCTCCATGACTATTTCTTGGGTCATGAAAGAGCCCAAATCATGCTTTTTGCATTATCTTAATGCCACCTGAAGAATTTAAAGTAATATTCTAATAGTCAAAGTTGGTTTTGCCTCCAGTTTTGGTTCAGTAAAACCTCAAGTGTTTGAGTAGCCACTTGTTTCAGGCATTGCTCATATCGATGACTTTCTGCTTTTATAGAGTTTGATCTCACTGGAGAGAGAGAGAAGAACTTCAGATTGTTCCCATGTTATTCTCACTATCACAGATGCTTAATACAGAGAATAATAATGTAGAACTATAGATAGTGTTTAAGCAAATCAACTGAAGAAATGACTTGGGAGAGTTGAGACTACTTTATATAAGTCATCCACACAGCAGTCTGGACTTCTGAGTATTCACTGCTCAGGGCAAAACTGGTCACAGAGCTCAGGAAGTAGGATAGATAGAGGGTCGGTAGAAGAGAAATGACTACAGTAGTTTGCTGTTGTGGACAGGAACCCAGCTCAGCTTGTGCATTCAGAGTCTTGTATACCAGAGAAAGGAGTAACACAGTCTCGCTTCACTGGCTGATTTCAGGAGACTCAATTGTGAGAGATTAATAGCACATGTAAGAGATAATAATGAATGAAGGCCAAGAGAGGTCAGTAAACCTGGAAAGAAAGCAGAACTTGGAGAGATTTCTTCACTCCCTTCCCTTTGTTGTTCCTGCAGTGACTGGGGGTTGCATATTGATTGTGCTGGTTGCACATGTTAGTTATGGGGACCCTGGGGGGTGTTGTCCACAAAGGTCATTAGCAGGGGCATTTTCAGCTGGTTACAGGTCTCCAAAGATTGCAGTATTGAGGTACCAAGGGAATCACATAGAGCATTTACCTATGCACTAAGCACCACTACTAGGCACCAAACTCTCTGCCTCACAACTTGAGGCAGGAACATTATCAATTATGTGATCCCCAAAGTTAGAACCTCCAGGGCTTGCTGTCGGGATAGCTGTTGTTTTAGGAGTCATACCTTCATAATCAGCATCTCATCATTTTCCCCAAGGCGTATTTTGTGTAATCATTAAAGTTTTTTTGAATTTCTACTTCCGTGTCAATTCCTGGAGTGGACACTAGAGTTAATGCAAAAAAGAACAAGTTATCATCTGCCTCCTTAAGATATTAAAGGCTCATATCAGAAAAGATAGTTCGACAATTGCTACTTATTTGAGAATGAAGGATTTTGAAGCCAAACTAGTCTTGGGTTCAAATTTAGACTTGCAAAAAGTTAGTTCTTTTCTTGAGCAAGTTTTCAACCTTGGCTTTGTTGTTACAATCAGAGGGTTAAGTGAAACAACATGAATAAATCCCATCATGCCAATGTCTGGACATTAATAGAGATAACAGAGAAGGAGGAAGAGAGGGTAGCGGAGAAAGGAAAGAGGGAAAGACCTACAGCTGTAGATATAGGTAGGTATTTTTCTAAAGTTGAAAAGTGTCCAATATTTTAAGAGTAAGAAGCAGCACAGAGTGCTTTTTGATGAATAACTGAAAGCTTCTTAGAGAAAATGCCTTCACTGTAGACTTTTCTAAAGAACAGAATGGAATGTGTTTCCCATATGCCATTTTTCCCCTTAACTTTTAAGGCATATAATGATGCTGTGGAAAATGAACAAAATATATTTTTTTTTAATTTGCCTGTAATTCCTTAAAATGGGAAGTGCTTTGATGGGGATCGTCAGTACTGCCACATTAGCTGCAGGGGTTGTGACTGAAAAGCCATACTTGGTGGCCCTGGATTGTCAAGAGAAGTGACGTGAGCATACTCGGCAGGAAATTCCAGGCTGTCTGGAATGTGCCGCATGGAGTCTTCATTGGCTAGAGCTTGTGTGCCCACGTGTGGACGGGCCAATGCAGAAGCAAGTCAGAGCTGGCTCAGAGAACTTATGACCCATCCGATCCCGCTGGGCTTGATATATCACTGGGCACCTATCCGGCACCTGTGAGAAATGAGCCTTAAGTGATCCTTAAGAGTATTGTTGGGCAGAGTGCTTTGGAAGGGGGTCGAGAACAAGGGAGACTCTGAAAAGAGCTGCTGTCAGAGTTAAGGCCCGCTTAGAGGTGTTCCTTCTGGTGTCTCCTTGGCTCTCTCTTAGGCTCCTCTTCAGAAGTTCTTCACTGGTTATTATAGCACTTTTTTATTGTAATAGAAAGTTTTCTTTATCTTCTCTCTTAGAATGTCTCTTTCTTGGTTGCAGTGATAGTACAGTAGGTAAAATACTTGGCCTTTCATCCAGCCAACCCGGGTTTAGTCGCAGGCATCTGTTATGGTCTCCCGAGCCTTACCAGGAGTGATCCCTGAGCACCGAGCCAGGAGCAGACCCTGAGCATAGCCAGGTGTGGCCCCA
Organism: Sorex fumeus; assembly: GCF_029834395.1. Lineage (NCBI taxonomy): Eukaryota > Metazoa > Chordata > Mammalia > Eulipotyphla > Soricidae > Sorex > Sorex fumeus. Next base: position 65,392,958 of record NW_026606129.1, read on the forward strand.
GAAAACAAAACAAGATGAATGTCTCTTCCTTTCTTAGAAGAAAGGTGGGCAACAGAGATAGTTTATAATTTAAAGAAATATAATTTTAAAATTATATTTCTACATGGTTTCTGTGCCAGTATCTAGCATACAAAGTGTCTTCAGATAAGATTCCTGTTGAACAACAAAGACATAATGGTAACTTCAAACAAGAGAAGGCATGAATCAGAGATCTAACCTTTTGTGATGAGGAAGGAGATGTGATTTTTAAAGCTGCAGGTGGCCGTTGTTGCCTGGGTTCCTCTGGTAGCAGGGGAAAAATATTAAGACTGAAGGGGAAAAGAGTCCGGCAGAAAGACAGGGCTAAGTGCTCTTAGAGGGAAACTCAGCTGGGAAACATGGGAAGTTTTCTCTTTTGAGGTAGCAGTCAGGGAGAAGAAGTAAAATAAGAGGTTTGAAGAGGAATGTGTGTCTAGGTTTGGGGACCACAGCCTGAAGTAGAGAGGCAGCATCTGTGATGTTGACCTTGCAGGTGTTTGAGAGTGATACCCCACTCACCAGAAACAAAACAGTGGAGGTGCAGGTTTCCCAATATCAAGAACCATTCCCAGTGCTGCTGAAGTCTCTTCTGTCTTTAGGGACAGAGATTGTAACAGAAGAATTTATTGGGGAGGTGGGGAGGGTGGGTGAAACGATAGTACAAAAGGTGGATCATTTTCCTTGCACGTGGCTGACCTGGGTTCTATCCCCAGCAGCCCATAGGGTCCTGTGAGCCTGCCAGGAATGATCACTGAGCACAGAGCCAGGAGTAAACCCTGAACACTGCCAGCTATGGCTGAGAAAGGAAGGAAAGGAAAGGAAAGGAAAGGAAAGGAAAGGAAGGAAGGAAGGAAGGAAGGAAGGAAGGAAGGAAGGAAGGAAAAGAAAAAGAAAAAAGGTGTTTGGGAACTCTTTTGTTGCAGCTCCAGATGATGACTTCTTTTTGCTTATTTTTCAGTTATTTTAAACTATTTTTTCAGATTCAGTTATTTTCCCCCGGTGGACATTGCAGTTTGTTTATTATACTAGGAAAGTGCTGATACTCTGTACCTACCAAGAGAGGAATTGTATTTTCTTGTCTTACACGTTGGTGAAAATGTGCGGGCAGTCTTCTGTGAATTCATGAATTGCTCATATTCATCTTTTATGAACAAATGAGCAGTTGCTACAGAATCCAACAGACAGTTCCTTTAAAACGACTGCTGGTAGGACAGAGGCGGATACAATAACGGTGATGAAACTTGTCATTAGTTAATGTTGGTAGCAATACAGTAGCCCCTCTTTATCCAGGTCTCAATCTCCTTGGTTTCAGCCCCAAAGCCCATTGCAGTCTGAAAATACTGCAGACAAAATGAGAAGGCCACTGTCATAGAACATTTTTTTGTACTATATTGTTACAACTACTCTTTTGTTACTGGTCATCGTCATTATTCTCTTGCTGTTCGTTAATTAGATTTTACAAAGATATTTGTAGTATTTTTATATATTTTTAATGCATCGGGAAAAAGTTAATGTATGTAGGGTTTGGTGTAGTGTTCACAGTTTCAGGCAACCAGAAGGGATATTGGAATGCAGCAAATAACGGGGATAATGATATTATTCAGAAATGGTAATTCATTATCCACATATAGTAAGAGACCATACAGTTTTTTACTAACTTAGCTACCGTTGGGAGAGTTCGTGATAGAGAAGAATTTATACTTGAGTAATGATGGTTGGGTGTTGTAATTTCATTTTGGCATTGCCATTTTCCATAGTCTAATTGTTTAGATTGGCGTTCTTTATTGGAGACCTCACAGTTCCTACCATCCTTTCTTAATATTGCTTTAATGTTCTGAAAAAGTCCAACATGACCCACATTCAGTTATTCAGTATTTTCAGAGAGCAGTATTCCCTCCCTCCCCCCCTCACTTTCTCTCTCTCTCTCCCTCTCTCCCTCCCCCCGCCCCCCTTCTCTCTCATTCACATTGAATCACAGTGAGATACACAGTTGTTCATAATTGGGTTTCAGTCATACAGTGTTTCAATACCCATCCCTACACCAGTGTACATTTCCCACCACCAGTGTCCCCAGTCGTTTTTTAATGCTAATATTAGATTATACAATATTATAGTATTTTCCAGGGCCAGAGAGATAATATAGAAAGTGCCTTAACTTGCGTGCTGCAGACCCCGGTTTGATCCCTGACACCTGTCAGGTTCCCTGAGCATTGGCAGAGGTCGCTCCTGACCACAGAGCCGGAAATAGCCTTTGATCATTGCCAGGTGTTGCTCAGTCACCCCCTCCCCAAATACTGTGGTTTTCTCCTTCAGAACTAGAGAATTTCAGAGCTGCTGCGCATCTCAACCAAAGTGGAGCTTTCAAAGTGAGCTATTTCCAAACGTTCATTCCAAACCTACAGATTGGGAATTTCCAGGAACCAGGAACACTTTGGAATTGTATTTAGAACATGTCCCAGGCTTATTCTAACCCAGAGGTTCATACTGATGCTTAGAATCACAGCAGACTTGCCCACTTTGTCTCTGTTATATTCAGTGCTTGCCTGGGATAGTGTTGCATGTAGATCAACACTCGAATTGAATGAGTCTAGCCAGGATCAAATGAAAGGAGACCTCCATTATTTTAAAACATTTTTTTCTCTTTCATTATATGCTGGAGAAATAACAGTAAAGGACTTTTGGACTTTCAAGTATAAAGGAGGGCTAATAAGTACTTCCTATGGTTAGAGATGCATTTCTTTTGGGGTAGTTTGCCAAATTGGGAATCTGAGTTGATTAGTTGGTAACAAATGTGTTGTTTCTTGTTTTGTTGTTGTTGTTGTTGTTTAGTAGGGTTTTTTTTTGGGGGGGGGGTGTTTGTTTGTTTGTTTTGGTGCCAATCTAGATTGCTCAGGGTGACTTCTGACTCTGTGTTCAGGGATTACTCCCCCTGCTGCTGGGAATTGAGCCTGAGTCAGACGTGTCCAAGGCTAGCACCTGCCCTGCTGTACTGCCTGTTCAGTCCAAATGTGTTGGTACCATACTGGCTACTAATAGACTCATTGTGTGGTACTGTCACATGGCATTGACTGGGGATCTGGCACAGAATAAACCGACAACTTGTGGGTTTTGTTGTGGTCTATGGTGAAAGAACTTTCCAGGTGATTTTGAGCCATCTCATGTTAGCACTTCTCTGTTCTGCTACTTTGAGTTTACTTTTGAAGAATCTCTTGATTTCTCTTCACCTGTCAGGCACACTGAAGTGATCTTACCTTGGTGAAATAAGTAAGTGATGTTAGCTCAGTCCGATGTCACTTGTAGAATCTCTATAATTAATTGAATCCCTGCTCTAATGTCAGCCACTAACATTTTTTGTCTCCAAGTAATTAGGCTGAGCTGCTTCACCTTTTGCCTCAACCCTGAGTGCCTTGGTGAGGTTTCTGTAGATACCTGTCCTTCAGCTACCTTTTTCCAATTTTAATCAATATCCTTTTTTTAATTCGTTCCCTTCCATTCATAGCTGTTGATATTTTTGTGATGACCAGGGGTTGCATACACACTTTGTTCTGGTTCTTGTACATTTTAGGTTTATGATGCTTGCACACATGATCACCAGAGGTCATACTTCTTGGTTGTGGTAGTCACACATATGTTTAGTTGTGGTGCTCACTACAGGATTGCACCCCTTTTTGTAGTTCTTACACAAATACTATGATGTGGCTAGAAATTGTTTGCAGTGCCAAAGATAAAAGACAGCAGAACTTCCAGGCTTAAACAATCAATCTGTCTAGACTTTACTCTAAACACTGGATGATGGGAATTTGAACTCATGGCCTTAAACTTGCAAGGAGCGTGCTCTAAGCCATTGTGCTAGTCCTCCAATAATAAACCTCTTAGGCTTAATGCAATCTTTATTATTTGCGTTTAGTATTTTTAAACTACTGGGTTGGTTTTTTTTTTTCCCTTTTTTGGGTCACTCCCAGCGATGCACAGGGGTTACTCCTGGCTCTGCACTCAGAAATTACTCCTGGCTGTGCTCAGGAGATATATAGGATGCTGAGAATCGAACCTGGGTCAGCCGTGTGCAAGGCATATGCCCTACCCGCTGTACTATAGTTCTAGCTCCTGTTATTTTTTAAAATACAAAGAAAATCTTATGAAATGAATCATCGGAACATAGCATTGAGTGTCATAAATGCTAAATGTAAAAATAGATTGAAGAGGTTGTTAGAGTCTATGTTGATCTTCTTGTCAGTGCTGACTTTGAACCCCCAAGATCTGCTTTCTTAAAAACAGAAACTAGCATGTTTTAGGCACATATTTTCTGCTTGTTGAAGACAGCTCTTGTTCTAGGAAATATCATGCTTGAGGACGATTCTAAAACCACATGTTGATCTCGAAAGAATCAAAGAAGATAAATATCCTTTGCCTTTATCAGTTATTATTTATTGAATTGCCATCAGTCAGGATGTTTGGCTGATTAAAAAACACTGCTGCAATCTTATTATACCTTCCTTCAGTTGCAGGTATTATGAATCCTGCAAAATTAGTAGCTGTGTCCATTGCTTAGACTTAATGTTCCTTGAAGTGTACTGAGGTCATTCGGATATTTTTAGATGCCAGCATAGATTGCATTTTCTAAAATGCCATTTTCATCACAGTATGAGTAAATAGAAATTACTCATACTTCTTGCATGAATTAGTTTTAGAGAATCAGCAAAAGTTTTGCTTTATATGATTTGATAGGCTAGTGTTTGGGCTAAAAAGCTAATTTCAGTTTTCCATTGTTGACAATACTTCACACAGTTGTGACCACATATAGCTAAGTTATTCTACGTCGCAAAGAGAGGTTTTGCTCTTTACTAAAGAGCACAATTCCCCTAACTGATCTGATTGACTTAGACCTGGAAAGTAAGTAGTAAGTCTTGACAAATGTTGAGTGAGTTGTTTTATTTGGTTATTAAGTCATTGTTTTTTGGACATGGGGAAAAAAAAAGTTCTTTTTTCTTTTCCAGTGTTCTAACTAAGTTTGGCTAATAAATTTTTATAAATTCTTGTTTCTATTTTGAAATTTCCAGAGGTTGGTTACTTTAGAATTTACTTTCATTTAAAAGCCCGCAGACTGGGTCAGAGAGGTAGTAGGGGTTAGAGTTCTTGCCTTACACATGGCTGACCCAGGCTCTAACCCCAGTATGGCGTATGAACAGTCCCCCAATCCCTACCAGGAGAGAACCCTGAGTACTGTTGGGTTTGGCCCACAAACAAAACAGTGCCTAGAAAAGTAAATAGTAAAATTTCCACAGACTAATCATAAATTCTATTGATATTTGATGATTCCCAAAACATTTGTGTGAGTTATCTCATTTCCTCTTCTTAATGACCCTTTAAATAGATGGTTTTATTTCCAGTTTACAGATCAGACTCCTAAATTAAATTCCTTTCACAAGATAAACTATACCAGACTGGATTTTCTTGTTACTCCTGTTTCATTTGCATATAAAAGAACATAGAGAGTTAAAAGAAAATATAACATATTCTACAAATCATCAAACCATTGTTAATGACATATATAGTACTGGTAAAATTTTTTAGCTTGCTGCTAGTAGTGGTCAGCATTGTAGTTTGAAGATATAATAATAGTAGGTCGATAATGAATTTAGCAGTCTTTGGATTTCTCTTCTGCTTGCTCTAGTTAGCCCAGTATTTCCTAAAGTGGGTGACACCACTACCTGGGTAGCTCTGAATTAATGGGCGACAGTGTAGCCTTGAGGGCAGTTGGGGGTGCTTTCTGTTTTGTACATTTAAAAGAAGATAGATTTCCAGGATACACTAGAAAAATAAATGATTGGTTTGTTTTTCTGAAAAGATGGTAATAGGCCAAATAGGTTTGGGAACCTCTGATTTAGGGAACCATAAATCATAGTAACGAGCCAAAGCCAAAACACCTTGTCTTTTATTACAATTTTATAACATTTTGTAGCTTCTTAGCTAATTGGTAGCATGTTTTGTGGTTGTCCAGGTGAGAGAGATGAAGAGAGAAAGCTTAGTGGAAGAGGGTAGCAGCAGAGGCCACTAGGTGTGTGGAATTGGATGGAATTGGAATGTGGTGCGAGGAGAATTTCAGGGAGGGCTAGGTTAATGGGGGAGATAGTAAATAATCCGTAGAGGGAAAACAGATGAGAGATGGAGCCCATGTATACATTGGTTTAAGCAGACGGAGAAATCGACTAGGTGTATAGGTCTTGAAGCTGTTCTGTGAATTTGTAGTAGGGTTTTTGGCTTTTTGTTTGTTTGGGGGCTACACCCTGCAGTGCTCAGGGCTTCCTTCTGAGGTTTAGGGGACCATGTGGGGGTCATGGGGGTTGAACCAGGTCAGCTGTATGCAGAGCAAGCTCTCTTTTCGTTGTACTGTCACACTGGCCCCAGCCGAGCAGTTTACTGACATGAATGAAAGACCTTGATAATAGTCTATAAAGATTTCTAAAGACTGTTGGGATAAAAAATACTGCAGAGTGGACAGGCTTTGGTGTTATTTATTTCTTTCACTGTTGTTTTGATTTTAGTAGGATACTAATTTTTCATATATGCACACTTTTCTGGGACTTTTTGCTCTGATTTGGATAGAAAATTTATTGCCATCAAAAACATTGAATGTATTTTTTCATTATTACTATAACATTGTACATTGTAAAAGGAAATACTAAGCAACAGCAAGATATCAGTGATACAATCAGAATAAATAAAGCCTCCTCCATCTTTTTTGGGTTATAATTTGTCATCTGTCCTTGAAAGATTTCTAAACTATACAAAGTATTATTTGACTGCAAACTTCTTGTTTCTTTACACTCAAAAAAAAAGGAAACACTATAAAACAAGGTTGCCTTTCTAACAATTTAGTTTTCCCTATTTCTTTACTTTTTTTCACTTTTTATTGTATTAACCCTGTTGAAGGAAAGTTAAGCCTCCAGTGTTTTCATTACTACATGCAGTACTTTATTTTATTTATTTATTTATTTATTTTGCTTTTGGGGTCACACCCGGCAATGCAAAGGAGTTACTTCTGGCTCATGCACTCAGGAATTACTCCTGGCGATGCTCGGGGGACCATATGGGATACTGGGAATTGAACCCAGGTCGGCCACGTGCAAGGCAAACGCCCTACCCGCTGTGCTATTGCTCCAGCCCCTACATGCAGTACTTTAAAGACAACCCTTCTTTGGGAATCTCTGTTAGTATATCAATGTATTACAAGACGGAGGTTGGTCATAGCCACCTTCCAGGTTTATACTCCAAGGTTTATTGTATTCCTTCTGTAGTTCTAATACTTGGTTCAAGAATAAGGCAGTGAAAACATGAGTTTCTAGAAGTCTTAAAAATTAGAGAAATATTAATAGGAGAGAGAGAACAAAAGGGAATGCCCTGCAACAGAGGCAGGATGGGATGGGAAGGATGGGGGATGGGAGGGATACTGGGATCCGTGGTGGTGGGAAATGGGCACTGGTAGAGGGATGGGTCTTTGATCATTGTATAATTGAAACCCAAGCACAAAAATTTGTAAGTCTACAACTGTATCTCATGGTGTCTCACTAATAAAAATTTTTTTAAAAATTAGAGAAATATTAATGTCTATTATTCACAATAGGGCTGGAGCGATAGCACAGCAGTAGGGTGTTTGCCTTGCACGCAGCCAGCCTGGCCGAGCCGGGTTTGATTCCTCCGCCCCTCTTGGAGAGCCCGGCAAGCTACCGAGAGTATCTCGCCCACACGGCAAAGCCTGGCAAGCTACCCGTGATGTGTTCAATATGCCAAACACAGTAACAACAAGTCTCACGATGGAGACGTTACTGGGCCCGCTCGAGCAAATTGATGAACAGCGGGAGGACAGGGACCGTGACCGTGACCTTGATTATTTACAACAACGACTGTTTATTTTTTTTCATTGGTGGTGAGGGCTGGGACCATACCTGGCGGTAGTAAGGGAATGCTCCTGGCTCTGTGCTCAGGGGTCACTCTTGGCAGTGAACAGGAAACCAAATGTTGTACCAAGGATCAAATTGGGGTCAACCACAAGTAAAGCAAGCACCTGAACTGCTTGCTGCACTATCCCTTGCCCCCAAATCACTTCACTAATTTGGTTTTCGGTTCTTGTTTTGTTTTGGATTTGGGTCCCAACTTGGTAATCCTTGGGCTTTATTCCTGACTTTGTGTTCATTTGGATGACAGATATATAAGGTGCCAGAAATCGATCCAGGTTTGACATGTGCAAGGCAAACACCTTATTTCTGTACTATCTTTCTGACCCAGTGTAGCAGCTACTTGCTATTTATTTGCTATGTACAGAAGTGATTCCGATCGTAAAGGGAACATTTCATGATGTAAATCTGCATTTTTAAAAGTATATTTTCCCCATCATTTCACAAATCACCTATTTCATTTCTGTTAAGCTGTGGTCTGATATCTGACCAGAAGAGGGAGTTTTTATTGCTTCTTTGAACAGCACCTTCCACAAGGCTGGAATAATTCTTTTCATGTGTGTGCTAACACAAACCCATAAACAAATTAGTTTGGGATAAGGAGCAGTGACCAAATTTATCTGTTTCCCTCCTCTTTCCACATTGTGCAAATATAAATTTCATTCTTATAGCTTCTACTTTTTTATTATTATGCAGCTGTTCTCATATTTTAGTTTTTTGCACTTTGTTTTTAAGTAGAATAGTTCTCAAATTGAACTTCAAAGTAATTTTGTGCGTCTTTCCTCTTCTCTGTTTGAGATGGGAGAAAGAGAGAGAGAATCTACGTGAGCATGCAGCCTGCAAGGAAATTCAGTGAAAATTACTTAAGATTCAAGAATATGATGTTTATGTACGATAAAGTTCTTAATTTGTAGTATTCTAAGGGCAGGTATAAACTCTGAAATGGAATTTGCTTCATTGCCTCTTCTGCTATATATATTTATTTTGTTAGAATGCCTAATGAGTTTTTCTTGTTTTCATCACAGTGCATTTTTATAACAAGGAATTATAAAACTAACTTCTTTATAATTTCTTTAATTGATACATGATTATATTTGGCATAGACACCCATTCTGTTTTCATATAGACACACAAATATACCTAACCTTATGCTGTTTTCAGGTCAACTTACTAAACTGCATCCCCACCCTCTTTTTTTTTTTTCCTTTTTGCTTTTTCTGGGTCATACTCAGTGATGCACAGGGGTCATTCCTGGCTCTGCGCTCAGGAATTACTCCTGGCGGTGCTTGGGGGACCATATGGGATGCTGGGAATCGAACCCGGGTTGGTCTTGTGCAAGGCAAACGCCCTACCTGCTGTGCTATCGCTCCAGCTACCAATCCCCCCCACCTCCACCGTCTCTTAACTGTACCAGTACTTTATGACAGTTGTCTCTCTACTCTGTAAACCATATATAACATGGCACATTCTTAGTATATAACATTCACATACTTTTACAATTTTTTACATATTCAACTCTTTGGGCAAATATAATCACTCACTTTCTTAGTAGGGGTCTTAGTGATAATTTCATTTTTAAAAATGTATCCTTTGGGCTAAAGAGCTAGTACATCTGGTAGAATGCTTGTCTTGCACACAGCCAACCTTGATTCAATCCCTAGCATCCCATATGGTCCCCTGAGCCCCACCAGGCGTGACACCTGAGTGTAGAGCCAGGGGTAAGACTGGAGCATTCTGTGTGTCCCCGCCCAACCCTACCAGAATAATCTTTCTATACACACCTTTGCTTCTTTTCTACCCATCACAGCCACATGGAAATCTGTCAACTGCCCAGGATAATACTAATCCTGTCTCTTATTTCTGCTGTTGTATTGGTTTTGGGCCACAGCTCATGTTACACCTGTCTCTACACTCAGGGCTTAGTCCCAGTGGTGCTCAAGGGACCAAATACGGTACAAGGGGTTAAACCTGGTCAGCTTCATGCATAGCAGGAGCCTTACCCACGCTGCGATCTCGTCGGCTCCAAACCTGACCTAGTTCTAATCTTGGCTAATGTCTTCGGGTCTAGCTAAGTGTTACCTTCCTCAGCGATGCCCTCTGTGACAGCTGTGCCCTTCATTTATTTTTATTATTATTATTATTATTATTATTATTATTGTTGTCCCTGGGAACAAAGCAATAGTAACCATCTTGCAACATTTATCCTTGACTGCTGGTATTTTTATTTCCATGGGATAGACATTCGTGGTTCAGAAGGCATTTCTCTGCATTGTTAATAGCTGCTACTAGATTGTTTTCCAAGAGGGCTGTAATAATTTATATGCCTGCTATTCTTGTTGTGATTCCTCTGTCAGGAGTAGGCATGTCAATTTATTTTTCGGAGCTTCCATTTCTTTTTCTAAAATATCTTACAGTGTTTTACGCACACACACACACACACACACACACACACACACACTTGTAATTTGACTTTGAAGTAAATTTCTCAGCTGCAGTCTTTTTTATTACTAGTGTGGTATGTACAAAATGTTTAGTCTCTTAAAGCATGACAATTTTGGGTGAGATTAATTGCACGGCCAGTGAAAAGCTACTGTCAGTTTTATTTCTGAGTTCAGTTATAATCCGGCGTTGGATGTGATTGGTCACCTTTTAAGAGTGTTCACTGTGTGTAACAAGTAATGACAGAATTGAGGTCACACCATGGTTTTAACACAAAGGCTATGTAAATCAGGCCGTGAGGTTATACTCCGTCTGCTTTTGAACAATTGGAACAGCTGAAAAGGAACACACACATTGTGACTTAACTTGAAGAGCCATCCACCAAAAGATCAGATGATGCCAGCCAGAGGGAGACTGCTGCATGCTATTGGCCCCTACGGTGAATTCTCTCCATGTAAACTTTATCTCCCACCTCTCCTAATCCAATGTGAGTACCTAATGAGGACTGTATAATAGCATAGCGACATATCTTGGTGAAGCTAATCTGATTCAGGATAACAGGCTTCCAGGCCCACAGCTGAATGAATTGCTTGGTATTTCCAAGTTTGAAAATACTTTCTCCCCCTTTCAAGTGCTCCTTGGCAGCAGGTAAGGAATGTTAAAGCTCCTCTAAGTGCCAATTAAGGCCAATTATAACTCGCCCAGCCTGCTGAGACAGTGAAGTGGGGTTAGTGGAGACTTGTGCTCCTGTAAACTGGCTTATACCAGCGAGAGGAACACAGTATTTCCCAACTGCCAACAGTTGTTGCCCTCCAGAGCACCAAATGACACCCCTGCTGGCTTCTCAGGATTTGGTTGAGGAAATCCCAAGACTTACTGGGGACTTCACTAAGTCCCATAATAGAAACTGGTGTCTGTTTTGGACTCTTCTATCACAAATGTCCATTGTTCAGTTTCTCCTTGTTGCAAATTATTAGCTAGCATTTGAGCACTTACTGTGTGCAGGACAGTGCACTATGTATATGAATCTCCTTTGCTTCTCACCCGGGCCTTATAGAGAGGTGATACTAGTTTTCCTAGGGGAGGATATGGATTCCAAGGGAGGGGAGTGCGGTTTTTTTGTTGTTGTTGGTTGGTTGGTTTTTTCTTTTTTTTTCCCTTTTTTTCTCCTTACTCAGATTTGTTCTGTTTTTGTTTGATTATTATCGGGGGGCATTTGGGCTACACCAGGCCATGTTCATGACTTAATCCTGGCTCTGAACTCAGGGATCACTCCTGGCAGGGCTCCAAGTACCATATAGCGCGCTGGGGATGGAATCCCAGGTTGGCTACATGTAAGACAAGCAGCCTAACCATGGCACTGTTGCTCTGGCTCTGGGAGAGAGTGTCTTATGCCCACGTACTGAGACCGAAGTTTGACTGGCCCTCAGCTGAGCATATGCCCTTCGCTGCCCCTGTTGGATGGATGGCTATGCCTTGAGCAGGCTAGTTCACAAAAAGAATTGTGCCAAAACTCTTCTTGTACACCAGAGTAAAGCCGTTGAAAGCACGGCATCCAAGCTATAGGTAATGCCTAGAAGTTTGGGTTTGTAAAGCATTACTGTAACTCTGTTAAAACATTTTATAGGGGCTGTGGATGTGATAGACAGTAGATCAGGTGCCTTGCATGTGTGAGGTCCTGGGTTTGATCCCCAGGCACTCCTGGCCAAAACACCACTGGCACCACTGCCAGCTATGGCTGGACTCCTGAGCACCACTGGTTGTGACCCCCTATAGCCTTTGGTTGTTGTTGTTGAATCACCGTGAGATATAGTTACAAAGCTGTCATGATTGAGTTTCAGTTACACAATGATAAAACATCCACCCCTCCACCAGTGTGCATTTTCCACCACCAATGTCCCAGTATCCCTCCTGCCACTCCCACCACACCACACCCCACCCCCTGCCTCTATGGCAGGCACTTACTCCCTTTCTGTTTGGGGGCACTATGGTTCATAGTGGCTTTTTGGTTGTTTGTATTTTTGCTTGTTTTTTTTCTTTTGGGGTCACACCCGGCGATGTACCAGGGTTATTCCTGGCTCATGCACTCAGGAATTACTCCTAGTGGTGCTCGGGGGACCATATGAAATGCTGGGAATCAAACTTGGGCCCACCGCATGCAAGGCTAATACCCTACCTGCTATGCTATCGCTTCAGCCCCTAATTCAGTGTTTTTTAATGTAGTATCTTAATCATTAGGTTTATAGCTTTTATTTATTCATTGGCTATGGCACTGTAGCACTGTCCTCCCGTTGTTCATCGATTTGCTGGACCAGTATTTGCTCGAGCGGGCCCCAGTAATGTCTGCATTGTGAGACAATGGGGGGAAAATGTGACAAAGTTTGCAGATCTGAGCATTTGAATGTGAGCCATCCTTGGGAGGTTTAATATCAGAATAAACTTCACTTGCACACCATATTAAGAAATGGCTTGAAAAAATAAGAGTGCATATGTGTTTCAAGTCTTCTACTTTATGCAAAGGGTTGTGTGTGTGTGTGTGTGTGTGTGTGTGTGTGTGTGTGTGCTTTGAGAAGGGGTTGGTTTGGGGGATAAACATGGTAGTGTTTATGGATAATCTCACCTCAGTGCTGGAGGATGCTCCTAATAGTGCTCAGGGGTACCACGTGTTACCCAGCATCACCCCTGTGTCCTGCATTCAAAGCGTAGATTCGGCCCATTGAGCCAACTCTCTGCTCCAGTGCCCAGTCTTTGGATATTTGAGTATTCTTCTCTTCAGAATTATATTTCCCTCCTGTTCACTAGTTTTTGTCTTTACGTAATCAAAAATAAATTGAAACTTTTTCTTGTTTCTGAAATTAGATGTAGGTTTGGGGTTGTAACACTCAGAAACATTTGCTGAAAGTAATTCGGGCTTTCCTAAAAGTCACAGAATCCCTTTGTTTCCAGAACTGTAGTAGAGTAGGTGATTCTCACAATGATCCTTTCCCCACTTGCACTTCCACCTTCTACAAAAGAGCGTAGTAGAAGGAAGAGTTGTTTGTGTTGAGAGAACAGCAAGGACCCCCATGTCAGATTTGACAGGGTCAATGATGTGAAACTGAAGCATGGTCTGAGACACGCCTTAGCAGCTTCCTGGAAGGGTTTGGGTGAATGTCCTGAAGCAATGCTAAACTCTGGTGCTGTCAGGTAATAAAGTACTGGAAGATCACTTCAGTAGGCATACCAGATAAGAACTGTCATAGAGTTGACGTCGTTTGAAAGTGGCTGTAAGAAATCGGGATGAAGATTAATTTCCGAAAGCCCTCGTCAGAGAGATGAAGTGTCAGATGTTAGGGAACTTGCCCTGCATGTGACTGGCACCAGTTCAGATCCCAGCACCGTACACTTTTCTCTGAGCACTGCCCAGAGTCATTCCTGAACAGAGTCAGAACAGACCCTGGGTACCACTGGTTATAACCTCATTAAAAAATAAACAAATAAATAAATAAATTCTCTGGATCTTGATGTGACTTATATGGTTGGAAAATTAATGATTACTATGAAAATAATGCATTGGAACTGTGGGTGGGGGTGCGAGAGAAATAGTATAGCAGGTAGGGAACTTGCTTTGCATGTAGTGGACCTGGGTTCAATTCCCAGCACCTTATAGACTTCCGCAACTCCCACCACAAGTAAGCCCTGAGCACTGCAAGGTACAGACCAAAGCACCACCACCTCTCCCCACACCACACCACCAAAAAAGAAAATAATGCAGCGTGCTGTTGTGTTTTATAGTAAATTTCAATCTTGTACTAATAGAAGCATTTCTGTGTCTCACAGCTTTTTCCCAGTCCTTACAGGCTAAATCTCCACACATGTAATTCGTAACATTTTGCCAAAGCATTCTGCCAATCCATTTGGCCTAAACCCCTTACTCAGAAATAATAGTAAGTAATAATGATGATAGTTATATTGTTGTTGTTGTTGGGTCTGAGAGAGTGTGCACTGGTTAAGGTGCTTGTTTGCGTGTAGTGAACCCCAGTTTGATTGCCAGTACCACCTAGTCTCCTGCGTACTTCTGGGAATGACTCTTGAGCTCAGAGCTGGGAATAACCCCTAAGCACCCAGAACCTCCTTTCCAAAATCACTAACTTAGTGCCCCCCAGTTGCATCTGAATGTATTACCACCCACTTGAATGTTTCTAACATTCTCAAACCTACTTTGAGAAACACTCCTGTAGAGAAATTTTCTCCTGTTTGGCATTTCAAAGTGTTTTTTTCTAAATTGCCAGGCATCTGAACCTTACATATGAACCCTGTATTATTATTATCAAACACAGATCAGCTAACAGGTTTTTTTTTTCCACACCTATTAGACATTAAAATTTAGCAGTTAATAAGAGTGAGAGTAGTTGTGTGGTGAGTGAAATAGAACTGAGGTAGGTGTGAGCCAGAAAAGGAAAATTCCATTTATAGAGAGCCATTTAGGATAAAGTTTTATTAAAAGTTTGAAAGGTCCCCATCTTTAGCCAGGCAACCCATGATTGAACACCAGATTCTGGACAATCAGAAAATGTATCAAAAGTTTTTGTTACTTAGAAAAACAGTCTTTATACTGTGTAGATCATGGAGCTATAAGTTGTAAAGAAAACCCCCTGATATTTGTATAAATTACAATTTAAAAATTTCTAGCTGTGTAGAAACTTACAATGTAGTTTGTATAACAAGTCATAGAAATGTCATAATGTATCTGATAGGACCAGTGTCTTTGTACAGGTGTTCAGAAAAAGTCAGGCTGTGAGTAATTTATATTTTAAGCAGGTTAGATTTATGAATTCCATCTTCCCCAGTTTGGGCAAGTTTCCTTTCAAATAGATTATTTTGTACCAACCAGGACACCTTGTGTGACCATATTAGATGAACTTAGACTCCACCCCCTGTTTTCTGTTGATCTGCCAGGACCTTTATAATTCAAGTGCTTTTTACAGTAGTAGCAAATGTTACATAAGACCAAACATGGAGCCTATTTGGAGTTGGTGGGCAGACCCAAATCATGATGCAAGCCTGCAGTAGCAAGTGTGCAGTGAAGCACAACCAGATTGTGTGAATGGAAGGCGCTAAGAAGGCTCTTCAGAGCGGCCCTTCCTCTGCACAAGGGCTGGAAACTCCTTTGGGTAAGTTTTCCGGGGCAGTTTTCGAAGGCTGGTCTTGGCTCTGGCTCCAGTTCTGGAGGAGCTTGCGGAAGGTGGGTTAGGTCTTTGCTAATGTTACGTAGGAGCAAACATATCAGGGAAGAGTTCATAGGAACTCCTTTCTTTCTGGCATCTGTCCTGCCCTGTCGTCAGGCCCAGTGCTGTGGGTTGCTGAAGAAGGAAAGAAAGTGAAGTCTGCAGGACTAAGTGGATCAGAGCGGGTTACTGCACCAAGAGGGATTAGCCACTGCAAGCTGTCCACTGGGGCCATTCTAAATGTCATTCGAGCGATCTAGCCAAAGTTCAGACGCACGCAGGAGTTGAGTTTGCTATTAACTCCGAGAAAATGCTGAGGTCTGCACCAATTCCTGTATCTGAAAACAGGGAGAGCTTTGGTGACGCCGCTCTCTAAAAATGGAGGAACCTGTAACGCGCTTTAACTGTTTGCTTTTTTATCTCACTTGTGGTTAGTGAGGTTCCATGACAGGCAGTTCACAGTGTTTCCTGTAGAATGTACTTGAGAGCTATTTTTTCAGATACTTCAGATCCAAAATAGTTTCTAACAGAACACTGCGTCAAGAGGAAGAAGAATTTCAAAATACAGGCAGTGACCCTCAAAAAGTCACTCAGTAACTTGACGTGTCTGTGAAAATCTCATTATAAACTAACCACCAGAAAAAGATCATTTTTTAGTTGTAGTATTAATGTAACCAGCGCAGCTGGTCTGATACCTTCTTGTGTAGGTGGGAAGACTTTTTAAAGTTACCTGCCTATCTGATGCTCACTGTGTGCAAGCCAGAAGAGAGGTGACAGTGGAATTTTATAGTTTCTACCAATCCCAGATTTGTAGTTTGTCTTTTGCAATAATGACCATGGTTGAAATTTAGCTATCTGTTTGAAGGAACTTAAACACAAACAATGTAAACCTACAATTTAAACCTTGAAATTACTGTTCATTTCCTAAAATTGATTTTTCTAAAATCTAATCTGTTTTTGTTGCTTCTGGTTTTGTTTTCTGAATGTTTTAAGTTCTGTGTTTAATTGATAGTCCCAGCCTGTACCTACAGGAGAAACTGTTTCTCTCTGGAAAAATAAAATAAACACGTGCAGCAAACTCATTAAAAACATTGGTATTGTTAAGTAATGAATCACCCATTTCTATTAAACAGAATGTTTAATAAAGGAAGCTTTCTGGACAATGTTCTAAAGTTGAGGTTATATTATCCTTATCATGGTACTCGTCCCTCTGCCAGTGAATTAAGTGAGAGGGGAAGTGTATAAAACTAATAGAAAGTAGCAATGAGGACTGTGACTGCACAGTACTTTGTAGAATGCTGTCCTGTCGTTGAATTGCACCTTGGACTTACTGTTCCTTTTTAACCAGAGAGGACAGTGTTTCTTGTGGAGAGTCTTGACCAGAAGTTTTTATTTAAAAATAAACAAAGAACAGACAAAAAAAAAAAAAAAACCTGTTAATTTAAGACTTACCAGGATCTTTAATTTTAATCTGCCTCTGTGTGTGTGTGTGTGTGTGTGTGTGTGTGTGTGTGTGTGTGTGTGTGTAAAAACTAAGTGGTAAAAGAGTGGTTGGGTTTTGTTTGTTTTTAATTTTACTTTTGCCTTTGTTAATTATCTTTTTTCTTACAGTTGGGAATAACTGTGACCACGTTCTAAATGTCACTTCAAGAATGCTTGTGTAAGACTGGGGGTTGATGCTGAAACTGTGGATGTTATAACAAATTAGAAGGCTAAGCACATAATAATGCGATACTTTTTATCCTCTGACTGATAAAGGAGTAAATCAAAAGTAGCTGAATGCCATTGCAGGTTCAGTTTTTACTCTTTTTGTTTCCTTTTCTCACGTGTTGGTACCTGAAGGATACCAACTTTTCAAGTGAATGACAGTTGGGACAGAGAGGTTAGCTAATTCTGGGGAAATGCTATGCATCACTCCAGTAGTGAGATCCTGTTTGTTCTGGGCAGGGTGACTGCTTGCTGTCAGTGTCATTTAGGTGACGCTGCGCTCCCTGAGGACTGCAGAGAGAGGTCCTTGTGACTGTTAGCAAAATAAAGTGTCAACTAGCAATTCATTCATTAATGATATCCCATCCTCAGAAGTGTAGTAGCAAGATCACAGAAGTGGTATGGTTTGGAGGCTTAAGCAAAAAGCCGTTTATCAGAGATTTTTGTTAAAAACATCTGTATGTCTGATTGCGATTATGATGATAAACCTCAGTTCAAAGTTGGATCTTAAACAGAATTAAGGAAATTAGCTGGTCACTCAAATCCCATTTTTCTTAAAAACAAGTTAAAGCGTGACAGTGATTATGAAGAAATTAGGTTGTAATAACAACTGAGGTGACCAACTTATAGCATTTAGTGACTCCTTTTTTATCTCTGTCATTTCCTCTCCTTTCAAGGATTACTTGGATTTTTAAAAAACTCATTTTTAAAATGCCTGCAAAGAGCTGCAAGATGGCAAGGGAAGTATGCCCCTAGATATTCAATACGTTTTTCATATTTCTCACATACTTGAAAGCCAAGTTCAGAAAGAACAGTCCCCATGGGAAAAATTCCTGGCAAGAGAATTGTTTGAGGTTGCCATATTTCTGCTCCTTTCTTAGCAACACTATTTACAATCCATTCACGCCTGTCCCTCCCCCCCACAGGAGTCCTTCTCCCTTGCAATCTGCCCTTTGTGATCTGTCCTCTTTCTTGCAGCCAGTGTGAATGGGGATGCTGCAGTGCACGCCTGCCTGGAGATGTGGAAATGCCGAGAGACCGGAATACTTCAGTGGGGCTTTTATTTCTGTCATAAAGCGCTGGCTTAAAGAGCTTGATAATTTGATTATAGACCTCTGGCAAAAACTTGCTTCAAGTGGTCCAAGTGCTGTAAATGACTCTCTTTTCTGCACTTTCCCTTACGTTTTAATTTAAAGGCACCTCTGCATTAGGAGGAAGAGAAATGCTTTTGGCAGGAGTCGCAGTTGGAGACTAATTTGTTAGTGCAGCCAGTGTTCAAATCTTCCTTTCACTTCAGTCTCTCTAGTGGAAGTGATGCCGAGTGCTTTGTGGTAGAGGTTTTTTCTTCTTTGCTGTTTTCCAGCGCCGTTTGTAACCCATCTAAACATTCTCTGAAGCTGACTCCCAGTGCCAGTTTTGGCTAATTGTGCCGAGACGCTGCATGTCAGAGGTCAGCTCTGGAATCCAATTTGAGATTTGAATGTTCCAGGAGTAGTCCTGCTGATTTGTTTCCTTTTTAAATATATGTTAAACCTGCTCTGTCTGGAGTAGGGTAGTCAAGTGCCTGGAAACTCTAGAGGAATTAGATCAAGGAAAAGGCAAATTAGGATTAAAGAGAACGTGACAGCAAGGAATGAAGGACTATATTTGCTGCTCAAGCATGTAAGGTGCTTTTAGAAAAAAAAAAAAGAGCATTTCCAGGGAAAGGCTGATAATGAAGAAAAAGTGAGATGGTACCATTAAATGCTTATGTTCGTATGTAGACTGATATAACTTTAAGTGATAGCGTTTAGTGTTTTTAAGTAAACGCTAGGAAAAAGTAATTGTAAGTGCATTTAAAAACCCGAAGTCATACTTGGTTTTCACAAATATTGTTTGGGATAATATTAAATTAGGTATGCCTATTTAGCCACTGATTTTTTTTAATTTGTTAAATAAATAATAGCTAAATGATATGCAGGTAAAGGTAAAAGGTAAAGGCCCTCCCGTTGATCGTCGATTTGCTCGAGCGGGCCCAGTAACGTCTCCATTTAAAAATCCAACATGTGATTCAGTTTTTTTTTTTAATTTTTATTAGTGAAACACCACGAGGTACAGTTGTAGACTTACAAATTTTTATGCTTGGGTTTCAGTTATACAATGATCGAGTACTCATACCTCCACCAGTGCCCATTCTCTACCACCATGGATCCCAGTATCCCTCCCACCCCCCGCCCGCCCATCCCACCCTGCCTCTGTGGCAGGGCATTCCCTTTTGTTCTCTCTCCTTTTGGGTGCTGTGGTTTGCAAAGGAGGCGTTGAGTGGCAATCATATTCCCTCTATAGTCTACTCTCAGTAGCATCTCCCATCCTGTGAGGATCCTCCTAACACCCTTTATTTGGTGCTCCCTTCTCTACCTGAGCTGCGCTTTCCCCCAGCGTGTGCGGCTGGCCTCCAAGCCATGGAGTAAACCTCCTGGTACTTATCTCAGCTATTCTTGGGTGTTAGTCTCCCACCCTGTTACTTTATGTTCCCCAGATTAATGCAGTCTTTCTATGTCTGTCCCTCTCTTTCTGACTCATTTTGCTTAGC
This sequence comes from Sorex fumeus, assembly GCF_029834395.1. Lineage (NCBI taxonomy): Eukaryota > Metazoa > Chordata > Mammalia > Eulipotyphla > Soricidae > Sorex > Sorex fumeus. The sequence continues at coordinate 65,412,853 of NW_026606129.1, forward strand.
ATGATGCTTTCCATGTAGTACCACTTGTATATAAATTTCATGACTTCATCTTTTCTAACAGCTACATAGTACTCCATTATGTAGACGTATCAAAGTTTCTTTAACCAGTCATCTGTTCTTGGGCACTCAGGTTTTTTCCAGATTCTGGCTATTGTAAACAGTGCTGCAGTGAACACACAAGTGCAGATGTCACTTCGACTATACATTTTTGCCTCTCTGGGATATGTTCCCAGGAGTGGTACTGCTGGGTCAAATGGGAGCTCAGTTTCTAATTTTTTGAGAATCGTCCATACTGTTTTACAAAAGGGCTGAACCATTCCGCATTCCCACCAGCAATGAAGGAGGGTCCCTTTCTCACCACATCTGCGCCAACACTGGTTGCTTTTGTTCTTTTGGATGTGGGCCAGTCTCTGTGGTGTGAAATGGTATCTCGTTGTTTTGATCTGCATCTCCCTGATGATTAATGGTATAGAGAATTTTCTCATGTGCCTTTTAGCCCTTCGGATTTCTTCTTTGAAAAAGTTTCTATTCATTTCATCGCCCCATTTGGTTGTTTTCTTCTTGTAGAGTTCAACCAGTATTTTGTATATCCTTGATATCAAACCCTTGTCGGATGTGTATTCAGCAAATATCCTTTCCCATTCTGTAGACTGTCTTTGTATTTTGGTCACTGTTTCTTTTGAGGTGCAGAAGCTTCTTAGTTTAAGATAATCTCATTTGTCTATCTCTGTTTTCACTTGCTTGGACAGTGGTGTGACATCTTTGAAGATACCATTAGCTTCAGTGTCTTTGTCAACTTTGTCTTCAGTGTACCTTATGGATTCCGGTCTGATGTTGAGGTCTTTAATCCATTTTGATCTTACTTTTGTACATGGTGTTAGGCAGAGATCTGAGCCTAGTTTTTTGCATGCAGCTGTCCAGTTTTGCCAGCACAATTTGTTAAAGAGGCTTTGCTTGCTCCACTTCACATTTCTTGCTCTCTTATCAAAGATTAGATGATCATATGCTTGGAGGGAGATGTCAGTATATTCAACGCTGTTCCATAGGTCTGCAGCTCTGCCTTTGTTCCAGTACCATGCTGTTTTAATTAGTACTGCTTTGTAGTAGAGTTTGAAGTTAGGGAGGTTGATTCCTCTCATTGTCTATTATCCAAGATTGGAGACTTATTGTTCCGTATGAATTTCAGGAGTGTTTGCTCCATTTCTTTGAAGAATGTCATGGGTATTCTTATAGGGATCGCATTGAATTTGTACAATGCTTTGGGAAGTATTGCCATTTTGACAATGTTACTTCTCCCGATCCATGAGCAGGGGATATCTTTCCAATTCCTCTTGTCCTCTTTTATTTCCTGCAGTAGTGTTTTGTAGTTTTCTTTGTACAGGTCCTTTACTTTCTTAGTTAAACTAATTCCTAGGTAGTTGATTTTCTGGGGCACAATTGTGAACGGGATTTTTTTTTTTATGTCACTTTCTTTTCTCTCACTATTTGTGTATAGGAAAGTCATGAACTTTTGGGTATTGATTTTATAGCCTGCAACTTTACAAGTCTATTGTTTCTAAGAGTTTCTTGGTAGAGGTTTTAGGGTTCTCTAAGTATAGTATCATACCATCTGGGAATAGTGAGAGCTTGATTTCTTCCTTTCCTACTTAGATGACCTTAATATCCATCCTTTTTCTTGCCTGATCGCTAGTGCAAGTACTTTGAATTCTATATTGAACAGCAGTGGAGAGAGTGGGTATCATTTCCTCGTCCCTGATCTTAGGGGGAAGTTTCTCAGTTTTTCCCCATTTAGGATGATGCTTGCTGTAGGCTTGTGGTAGATGGCTGTAACTATATTGAGGAAAATCCCCTTTATCCCCATTTTGGCAAGGGTTTTCATCATAAACGGGTGCTGGATCTTGTCAAATGCTTCTCTGCATCTATTGATATGATCATATGCTTTTTAGCTCTTCTTTTGTTGATATGATAGATTATGTTGATTGATTTCCGAATTTAAACCATCCTTGCATCCCCACGATGAATTCCACTTGGTCATGGTGTATGATCTTTTTGATGAGTTGTTGAATTCTATTTGCTAGTATTTTGTTGAGAATCTTCACATCCGTGTTCATCAGGGATATCGGCTGTAGTTTTCTTTTCTTGTGGTGTCTTTGTTTCCTTTTGGTATTAGAGAGATATGGGCTTCATAGAAACTGTTTGGGAGAGTTTCTGTTTCTTCACTTTTCTGGAAAAGGTTGAGAAGAACTGGCACTAGGTCCTCTTTAAATGTTTGGAAAAATTCGCTAGTGAATCCATCTGGACCTGGGCTTTTGTTTTGGGGAAGACTTGCTTGGAATATCACGTTTCACTCAAATGAGAGAAAGAATCCGGAGTTCTGACATCCGTCGACGATCAAGGATCAGGGACGCTGTCTCGTTTGCAAGGTGTCGAAAATCAGATGGGCTGGTCACGTAATGAGATTTAATTACGACCGCTGGACTAGAGCTGTTACCGACTGGATTCCACGGGATGTCAAAAGACCGCGTGGCCGCCCACCTTCCAGATGGTCAGACTTCTTCGTCAAGATCATGAGCGATCGGTTTGAGGCCCTTCATGTTCCCGGAGCGAACAGATGCCATTGGGCTACACTAGCACGCGACAGGGACAAATGGAGACGTTACTGGCGCCCGCTCGAGCAAATCGATGACTAACGGGAAGTTAAGTGATTAAGCGAAGTGATTGATTACAGTTTCAATTTCCTTGATGTTAATAGGTCTGTTCAGGTACTCTCTATCTTCTTAATTCAGCCTTGGGAGATTATAGGAATCCAGGAATTTATCCATTTCTTTTAGGTTCTCTTTTTTTGTGGCATACAGACTTTTCAAAGTAGTCTCTGATGATCTTTTGAATTTCTTTGGTTCTTTCGAATTTCTGCAGTGATAACCCCCTTCTCATTTCTGATTTCTGATTCAGTTTATTAGGGTTCTCTCTCTCCCTTTCTTTGTGAGTGTTGCTAGTGGTTTATCTATCTTATTTATTTTCTCAAAGAAACAGCTCTTGGTTTCATTGATCTTTTGGGTTGTTTTTTTTGTTGTTGTTGTTGTTGTTGTTTCCGTGTCGTTGATTTCTGCTCTGAGTTTTATGATCTCTTTCATTCTGCCTGATTTGGGCTCCTTTTGTTGATCCTTTCCTAAGATCTTGAATTGTGAAGTCCAAGTTGTTTATGTGGGCCCTTTCTTCCTTCCTGAGAAATGCTTGCAGAGCTATAAATTTTCCCCTTAGCATGGTTTTAGCTGCATCCCATAGGTTCTGGTAGCTCGTGTCTTCATTCTCATTTGTTTCCAGTTACCTTTTGCTTTCGTCCTTGACTTCCTTCCTGACCCACTTGTTGTTCAACATTGAGTTGTTTAATTTCCAGGTGTTTGATTTGGTTCTCCGTGTCTGTGCGTGATTCACTTCTATTCTCAGTGCATCGTGGTCTGAAAAGATTGTTGATACTATTTCTATCTTCCTGATTCTGTTGAGGTGTGTTTTGTGTCCTAGCACATTGCCTATTTTGGAAAATGTTCCGAGTGCACTGGAGAAGAATGTGTACTCTTTCTTTTGGGGGTGTAAAGCCCTGTATAGGTCTATAAGCCCTCTCTGTTCTATTTCTTCTTTCAAAGCCAATGTTTCCTTGATGAGTTTTGTACTTGTTGATCTATCCAGAGGTGATAAAGCGATGTTGAAATCTCCAGCTACTATTGTATTGCTAGCAATGTCCTCCTTAAAATGTGTTAGCAGTTGTTTTAAATATTTAACTGTTCCCTCATTAGGTGCGTATACATTTAAGAGTGTGATTTCTTCCTGTTGTACGTGTCCCTTGATGAAGAGAAAATAGCCTTCGCTGTCCCTTCTAATCTTTTTCAATCTGAAATTGATGTTGTCGGATACAAGTATGACCACCCGCGGTTTTTTGAGGGAGCTGTTTGCTTGCAGCATTTTTTTTCATCCTTCAGCTTTGAGTCTGTGTTTGCTCTGACTGTTGAGACGAGTTTCTTGTAGGCAGCAGAATGTTGGGTTCTGTCTCTGAATCCATTTTGCCACTCTGTGTCTCTTAATTGGTGAATTTAGACCGTTGACGTTGAGAAAGATTATTGTTATGGGGGTTTGTGTCATCTTTCTGTAAGGGTCTGCTGTGGTTGTAGGGTTTGTCTTGTCTTATGGTAGCCCCTTTAGCCCTTGTTTTAGGTTTGGTTTTGAGTCTATGAAGTTCCTGAGCTGCTGTGTATCTAGAAAATAGTGTACCGTTCCTTCGAGTTTGATTGAAAGTTTAGCCAGATAGAGTATTCTTGGTGAAGCATCCATTTCAGTGAGTTTTTTCACTGTTTCCCACCATTGCCTTCGGGCTTGGAGGTTTTTCTCTGATAGGTCTGCTGTGAATCTAAGGGGTGCTCCTTTGTATGTGATTTCCTTCTTTGACCTTGCTGCTTGCAGTATTGTGTCTCTAGCATCGATTATTCTATGTCTCGGAGTGTTTTTGTTAGGGTTTCTTTTAGCTGGCACCCGTCAGGCTCCTTGAATCTGAATGGCTGCATTGTCGCTCTGGGAATTTTTCAGCAGTGATTTGTTTGACCGTGGCTTTTCCATTGGGATTGTTTCCCTGACCTTCTGGTACTCCAGTGATTCTAGTGTTGTTCCTCTTGGAATCATCTCCTGGGACTCTGATTTGCTCTAGAGCGATTTTGAGGCCTTTTGCCATTGTTGTTGCCTGTTGGCTTCATGCAGCTGATCTTGCAGCTCACTGATTCTGTCTTCAGCTGTGGCCCTTCTACTGCTGAGGGCACAGACTGAGTTTTTTATTTCATCTACGGAATCTTTAATTTCATGACATTTCTGTGCGTAGCTTTCCAACTTCTGCTCTCATTCCTTCCTGAATTTTCTCGATTGTCTGATCCATTGTTTCTTTCATGTCCTCCTTCAATTTACTGGGTATCTGTCTGTCTGTTTCATTGAGTTCATTGAACATCTTCATGACTTCATATCTGAATTCTTTCTCAGAGAGTTCCCTTGGATGAGTCGCACCTACTGAGGCTTCTGGACTCTCTTCAGCATCCTCCCCATGTGGTGGGAATTTGCGTTGTTTCTTCATGTTGGTGTGTAGGTATGGGAACTGATGTCACACTAAATTTCTTGGTATGTCTAAACTCCCACCTGAGATTAGGCCACGCCCATGTCTATCTACGGAAACCACGTCCACTTCTGAAGAGGCCACGCCCCCACGAGAATCTGGTGTGTTGGTGGGGGGGGTGGTTAAAAGCTGGGTGGGGAAGAAGACCGGCACAGCGTTGGGGGCGAAGAGGAAGGGGCTCAGGTCTGCTTTTGTCCCAGGGTCCTGGAGGACGCCTGGGGCTTTGCACGGCAAAAGCCAAGTCCCGGGTTCGAATACTGGCGGAGAGACTGACTTGGGTGAGGAAGAACAACGGCACAGCGTTGGGGACGAAGAGGAAGAGGCTCAGGTCTGCTTTTCAACATGTGATTCAATTTTAAATGTCAAAAGTTTAGAAGTATTAGTTTGAGACAAAAGAGTGATATTAAAGAAGTTTGAGATTTTTTGTGCACAGTGGTGTATAATTGCATTTATACATACACAGAAACATGTATTAATATAGTATTGATTTTATAGTATTGTCTCAATCCAGATTTTGGATGTTTTTGTCATAATTCTTATGTTGGATGGTGACGCCAGTTGACTCTTTACAAATAGTATTTGGTGGCCTGAAATTTAAGTCTGACAACTCAGTTCGACGGTTGGGAGTTGCACAATAGTGCATTACATTTATTTTCCAACTTGGATTTGAAAATAAGTGATTTTTGTGATGGGAGTACTTAATGTCATCTAAATTTTATTTTAAGATGAGCGTTGTGGTATATGTTGTCATTACTTATGACACCTGCCCAAGGGTTTGTATGTATTTATCTGCATTTTATATTTTTATAGCTACGTATAAGCTTGATTATTTCTTGCTTTAAACAGGAGCAGTTGTAGAGTATTAGTTGAATGGAGCTATCCAAGAGTCCTCTCCCCTTAAAGCATACATTCCTTGGGAGTGTAGATTGGTGTTTCTTACAAAGCCTTTCGTTACAGAGTATGTATTCCGTTTAATCTTTATTAACTAAATCCATCTAGAAGTGTGAGTTTTATTAAGAGTTTCTGTGTATTGTAGAAGTCATTATTTCAGTGATTCACTAAAATTTTCACCCCAAATCCACCCTGTCTCCATAAACTGAATTTGAAGTTGACTTGATACTTGACTCCACCTGAAATGCTGAGTGATTTCAGTGTGTCAGGAAAATACGGGACTTTTTATTTATAAAATCACTTTACCTTGATTGAACATTCGTTTAGGGTTGGTATAGTAAGTAAATCTTACCTTTAAGTGAATTCTGGAAGTTATTCCTCTGAGCTGTTACCTGAGAAGAGCTTAATTTCTTCCTGAATTGACATATAAACGAAGTCGCTACCACACATATAAAATGCTCTTTTTTTTCCTGAAACCTTTCCTGCCTGCTTCGACAGCAGACCTTTCTCATGTAAGTCTGTAACTGGCGTCAGCTGAATTAACAGGGTCATCTGCCTGCGGAGTTCCCACTACCGCAAAAGGTAGGCATGACAGCTGAGAGGAGGCTGTAGAGGTGGAGAGACTCAGGTTGTTGCTCAGCACACCCAGCTGAAAGTGAAATAGGGAAGCCACATGTTTCTGACTTCAGAGTCTTGCTTGCTTAGGTGTCTTGAAAGCGTCGGGCTGGAGAGCTAGTAGAGAGATTCAGGCACTAATCTTGCACACAGGCAAACCTAGTTTGATTCTTGGCACTACGAAAGATTCCCTGAGCACAGAGCCAGGAGTGAGCCCTGAGCGCTGCAGGGTGTGGCCCCCAAACAAACAGAGCAAGCGTATATGTCTTATTTTGATTCTGTTTAGGCTGATTACTCAGTCTGTCAAGACTACTCAACACACCTGAGCCTCTGCTGGGAAAGCAACCATCCTCTGTCAGACTAGAAGCGTGCCTAATTGTTATGGTCTCTGGGGGCCATTCTAACTCGGTCCTATAGAATAGGCTTTTGCTGTCCTCCTATTAGTTTTTTGTAGATCCCACTCAACCGGGAATTTTGTGATTCCTTTTCAGCTAAGATAGAAAGAGAGACATTTTCTACTATTATCTAGCCTTCATCTTAGGTGTTTCAGGATCCCCAACGAACCTCTGAAGAGAGAAGTAAACTACATGGACACACACTTCAAAGGCTAATCTTTAGCAAGTTCTAAAATGGAAAGCTGACGTTCAGAAGGACTCAGGGTTCCCTTACTCAGAATCTAGATCCACACCCAAATTTACCCAACTCAACCTTTTGGGGTTCAGCCTTAGCAGCCTTTTGTTCTAAAAGCGGTTGTTTTGATCACTTGGGAAAACAGGCTTCTCCCTCCTCACTGCTGTATATATACCCAACCTCATCATCACCCCTTTTTTCCTGCCTGCCTGTCAACAGTGTATTACAACTTGCCAGTAATGATACCTAAGGACAGATAGATTCTAGCATGACTGAATCTGAATGTTGGTGTAAAAAAACCTGCCTTGGATTGCGTCCCTGTCTTACCTTTTTAAATACCTAGGTGGTTTTTGAACTGCTACCTTGAATCCTTTAAAATTTGGGCTTTCTTGCCTAGAAAATGGGTATTATGGTTTTTTTTAAGAGAGATAGTCAGAACTTAATGAGATAGATAATCCCTATAAATTCCATAGCTTGGTGCCTGACATGGTTTCTGCCCAGTGAATAAGTAGCAACTATTGTTGACATTGAGAATTCTCACCAATCCATCTTGGTTATAAAAGATTAGTAAAGGGTATATTAAGAAACCCTTTAAGAAAAGAAAGTGTGTGTGTGTGTCTGTGTCTGTGTGTGTCTGTGTGTGTGTGTGTGTGTGTGTGTGTGTGTGTGCGTGCTCAGTGCCTTGAATCAAACTCAGGACCTCCCACATGGAAGCAAATGATTTACTCAAGTCACTTCACTGGCCCTGTTTTTTAATGCCCAGATTTGATAATCAAGTAAACTACATTCATTATAGAAATTAAGCTAAAACTATTTTATTTGAATTCCCTTTTGCTTTGTTTCTGGGTATTAATATTTGTGTGTGTGTGTGTGTGTGTGTGTGTGTGTGTGTGTGTGTTTGCAGTCATAGCATGGATTCAGAATTACCATCTCCACATTCTTGGTTTTTCTCCACTTGGGAAGACTTACAGCAACCTTCTCCCCTTCCTTCCTTACCTCTTGCTTTCACCTGTAGGCATGTCACTTGCTTTAACTACAAGGGGAGAAGAAAGCCCGTGGCATCCTTCACTTTCTCTCCGGTGCTCATGATCTCCCTCTCTCTCCTCTCCATCCTCACCCCACTGCACAAAATTTGCACACATGAGTTTCTGCATATGCACACACACCTGCCTTTCTCTGTCCCCATCACACCAGATCCATGTCTGTGTCTAATGCGTTAACTCTGCCTGTATCTGCTACTCGGGTCGCATGTGCCTGTGTCTCTTTGCTGAAGCCATTCAGAGTGCCTTCTACATTCAGTGACAGTGCGCTTTCTCTGGGCTCTTGCCAGACCATGGAGAGAGGAGGCTTTGAAATTCTACTTGGACGCCTTACTAAACCACATTGCAGTTATGCTGAGCATCTGGTCACCAGTTTGTCCACTTAATATGAGGCCCACCCAAAACTTGCCTAGGTCTCTCTTGATCTAGGAACAAGCATGGTTTTAACGTTGAAAGCCTAGTTTAAAAAATCTTACAAAGGTATACAGTGGACATATGAGAAGAGTCCAACTCTAATTCAGCTTGGTTTGCAGAACTTTTTTTAAAATGAAAGAAAGACAGATGCTGCCCTTTTCATGGACCAAGTTAGCAGACTCTGAGGTGAAGAACAACTTAATATAGCTCCATGACAAGGACTAGAACTAGCATTTTTTAGAGTCACAGTTGCACACATACACACATTGTGGATGCAGTTATACACACATACAGTTACAAATTTTAGTAAGTGAAAAAAATCGTATGATAACTTTTCTTGTTTCTTTTATGTTTTTTATTGTTGAAGTGGAAAATACTTTTTATGTATTTATTTTGGGTTAGGGGGCTCCTTAATCAGAAGCTACTGCTGGCTCTATATAACCCCTGATGCTCAGGCACCATCTGTGGTGCCAAGAATCAAACTGTTGTTTGCCTCATGCAGGGCATCTCCTGAGCCCCCAGTACTATTTCTTCAGCCCCAGAAAGTATATTTTTTTTCCCTTTATTGTATTTTATTTTTTTTAAAGTTGTAGATTTACAATTTTTTGTGCTTTGGTTTCAATTATACAATGATCAGATACCCATCCCTCCACCAGTGCCCATTTTCCACCACCATGGATAATATCCCTCCCACCCCCATCCCCCCATCCCCCCGTCTCTGTGGCAGGGCAATCCCCTGTGTTCTCTCTCCTTTTGGGTGTTGTGGTCTGCAAAAGAGGCATTGAGTGGCAAACATGTTCAGTCCATAGTCTACTTTCTACATGCATCTCCCCTCCTGGGAGGATCCTCCAAACACCCTTTATTTGGTGCTCCCTTCTCTATCTGAACTGCCCTTTCCTCTAGGATACCCGGCTGGCCTCTAAGTTATGGAGTAATCCTCCTGGTGTTGATCTCAGCTATTCTTGGGTATTAATCTCTTACTTTGTTACTTTATATCCCCCAGATGAATGCAATCTTTCTATGTCTATCCCTCTCTTTCTGACTCATTTCGCTTAGCATGATACTGTATATTTTTAAAAAGTTATTGATACATGATGTGATTCTAATGTCAGGAAGCTTCCAATCTTGATTTTCTAGTGTAAAACCCCTTATTGAGTCAAAATACAATAAGGTAAGCATTAAGTAAAGAATTTGATGAGAGTTACTATGGGAGGAAAGGATTAACTTCAAGTTAGTCATTTTTGCTGTAATACAACATGCATTCCTTAGAAATTTCTGTACTATGTAAAATTGCACAATAGAAACCACATGAGACTCATTGGAGAAAAATGGAGCTTTGGGCACAATACTTAAAACTTCATTAACAGCACAGAAAAATACAAGAACCTAACCAAAAAAAAAAAAATAGTAGAGTTTCTTCTCATCGGTTTAGCAGTTTAAAAATACATAGATCTTTAACTGTGTTATATGGAGTAACTGAATGAGTAAATGTAATGTAGTAAAGGTAGGATGCCTACATCACCCATGATCCCAGAGCTTAGGGAGGAGAAGACAGAAAAGAAAAGAAATCATTTGGGGGGAAGCAGGAAGATGATAAAAGGAGGTAATGGGGGAATCGTGCCAGGCTTTGGTTATGCTGGTGATGTGGGAGAATGAAATGACTGCATCCAAAGCACAGACTCAAGACAGAAAACATGAGATCTCCACTGCAACCACTTAACTTTGTATTGTGTCTGTCAAGCTGGCAGTCGCGGGTGGGGTGGAAAGTGAGGGGTGGAGCTTGGAAACACTGGTGGAGGGAAGTTGACACTGGTGCTGGGATGAATTGGTATGGAAATATTATATGCCTAAAACGCAATTGTCAGTTGCTTTGTAAATCACAGGTCTTTGATTAAATAATAAAACTATCCTAAAAAAATTGCATAGGTATCAGACTGAATATGTCAGATCACCTTGAAAAAGACCTGATATTAACTCGAGAGCTGGTTTGGGGGCAGATTATAGTTTGTCAGTTATTCTGATGTGATGGAAGTTTATTGGAAATTGACCAAATGTCAGTTTACCAGATATGAATGGTGTGGCTCCTGAAATGCCTGGTGAGATGAGGTGAACAGTGAACATATTGGAGGTTACGTTTTGTATATTCTTGCATAGCTCAGGTAAATCAGTTGCAGTATTTTTTTATTAATCTAGTGCTGTTTTGCAGAGTTTGCAATAGTTAAAATAACTTAATTATACTCAGATTGTTTCTTTATACTTCTTGTTTATTTATTTTTGGGCCATGCTTGGAAATGCCCGTTAATTATGCACTCAGGAACCATTTCTAGTGGTGCTCAGGGGACCAGTGGGATACCAAGGATCAAATCTGGGTCAGCCACGTGCAAGGCAAGTGCCTTACTCACTATACTATCTCTTCAGACCCATCAAATTGTTTCTTTTTATAGCAATAGCTTTGTAATAAATTTGCATTCTCAAAACAAGTCATATAGCATAACTCACTATTTCATTAAATTAGAATTTTTGTGTACATCTTTTGATATCAAGAGGTAATGCATCACGTTTCTTCAAAGTCACTTGAAAATTTTGATGCCCATGGAAGAGTACAAGGAGTACATATCTGTGAAGCCACAGCTTTAGTTTGAATTTCTCCCTCTTGCATACCACAGGCATGGCATTATTTTTTATTTTAATTTTACTGTTTCACCATAAGATATAGTTAGAAGCTTTCATGTCTGAGTTACAATCACACAGTGATCAAACACCCACTCCTCCACCAGTGCACATTCCCCACCACCCATATCCCCAGTATACCCCCATCTTTCCCACCCTCCCCCTGCCTCCATGGCAGACAGTATTCCCCATGCTCTCTCTCTACTTTTGGGCATTATGGTTTGCAATACAGACACCGAGAGGTTATCATGTTTGGTCCTTTATCTACTTTCGGCACACATCTCCCATCCTGAACGATTCCTCCAGCCATCATTTTCTTAATGATCCCTTCTCTATCCCAGCTGTCCTCTCCCCGCCTGCCTCTGAGGCAGGCTTCCAACTATGGAGTAGTCTTCCTGACCCTTCTATCTACTGTCCTTGGGCATCGGTCTAGTATTATGTTATTTTATACTCCACAAATGAGTGCAGTCCTACTATATCTGTCCCTCTCTTTCTGACTCATTTCACTTAGCATGATACTCTCCATGTCTATCCAGTTATAACAAATTTCATGACTTCATCTCTCCTAACAGCTGCATAGTATTCCATTGTGTAGATGTCCCAAAGTTTCTTTAACCAGTCGCCTGTTCTTGGGCACTTAGGTTGTTTCCAGATTTTGGCTATTGTGAATAGTGCTGCAATTAACATATAGGTACAGATGTCATTTTACTGTGCTTTTTTGCAGCCTCAGGATGTATTCCCAGAAGTGGTATTGCAGGGTCAGATGGAAGCTCAATTTCTACTTTTTGAAGGACTGTCCCTATTGTTTTCCAAAAAGGCTGGACCAGTCAGCATTCCCACCAACAGTGACAGAGTGTCCCTTTCTCCCCACATCCATGCCAGTCCTGGTTGCTTTTGTTCTTTTGAATGTGTGTCGGTCTCTGTGGTGTGAGATGACATCTCATTGTTGTTTTGATTTGCATCTTCCTGATGATTAGCAATGTGAAGCATTTTTTCATATTCTTTTTGGCCATTTGTATTTCTTTTTTGAGGAAGCTTCTGTTCATTTCTTCTCCCCATTTTTTGATGGGGTTGGAGGTTCTTTTCTGATATAATTCTGCTAGTGCCTTGTATATCCTGGATATTAATCCCTTATCAGATGGGTATTGGATAAATATTCTTTCCCATTCTGTTGACTGTCTCTGTATTTTGGTCACTTTCTTTTGAAGTGCGGATGCTTCTTAGTTTGATGTAGTCCCCTTCGTTTATGTTTGTTTTCACTTGTTTGGTCAGTGGTGTTTCATCCTTAAAGATGCTTTTAGCTTCAGTGTCATGGAGGGTTCTGCCTACATTTTCCTCTACGTACTTTATGAATTCACGTCTAATATTGAGGTCTTTAATTCACTTTGATCTGACTTTTGTGCCTGGCACTAAGCAGAGGTCAGAGTTCATTTTTTTGCAGGTAGCTATCTAGTTTTCCCAGCACCACTTCTTTTTTTTTTTTTTTTCCCTTTATTTTATTTTATTTTATTTTTTTTAAAAGGTAAAGGCCCTCCCGTTGATCGTCGATTTGCTCGAGCGGGCCCAGTAACGTCTCCATTGGAGTCTTTGTTGTTACTGTGTCTGGCATATCGAATACTCTCGGTAGCTTGCCGGGCTCTCCGAGAGGGGCAGAGGAATCGAACTCGGGTCGGCCATGTTGGCCGCTTGTAAGGCGAACGCCCTACCCGCTGTGCTATCGCTCCAGCCCAGCACCACTTCTTAAAGAGGCTTCCCTTGTTCCATTTCACTTTTCTTGCTCCTTTGTCAAAAATTAAGTGGTCATATATTTGGGAGTCTGTGACAGAATATGAACTCTGTTCCATTGGTCTGCGGTTCTGCTTCTAGCCCAATACCATGCTGTTTTATTTATTTATTTGTTTATTTTTACCATGCTGTTTTAATTACTACTGCTTTGTAGTATAATTTGAAGTTGGGGAAGGTAATGCCATCCATCTTCTTTTTCCCAAGGATTGATTTTAGCTATTTGTGGGGGTTTATTGTTCCATATGAATTTCAAGAGTGTTTTGTCTATGTCTTTGAAAAATGTCATGGGTATCCAGACAGGGACCGTATTAAATTTGTATAGTGCTTTGGGCCGTATAGGCATGGCATTATTCATTCAGCATATTATCAGGGGAGACACAAGGTGCTTTTTTAGGCCTAAATGTGGACAAATAATTATAATGTTTCATTATTTCAGTGTATGTCAAATATATACAAAAACAAGTTTTACAAATCTATTGTTTTAGAAGACTATTTCTAAATTAAAAGATTGTAGCCTAATTCTCTATAGGGAACCCCTTCCCCCTGCCAAAGAAAAGACTGTTGAGTGAGAAAATAGTATTTTACATGACTTACGTGAGAATATAATTTTACATGACTTACGTGATGAAAATAGTTTGTAGTTTGTGGAAGTTTGAAAAACAGTTGATTACAAGCAATAACAGTAAGCTTTATTTAAGAAATCCTGATATATAGTAATACACACACACACACACACACACACACACACACACAGAGAGAGACATCCATGTGCCAGGCAGGATTTCCAGCACTGTACAAATGTTACCCTACTCTGGTTTGAATAATGGTTCTTGAGTCTTGAGCCTAGTCTAAGGTAAACTACTTAAAAAATGTGTGTGTGTGTGTGTGTGTGTGTGTGTGTGTGTGTATGGAGAGAGAGAGGGGAGAGGGAGAGAGAGAGAGAGAGAGAGAGAGAGAGAGAGAGAGAGAGATATTTGTTTGGGGGCCAAACTGTGCTCAGGGCTCTGTGTTCAGGGATGAGTCCTGCTGGTGCTTCGGTGGACCATATGCAGTGGCAGGGATCAAACCAGGCTTGGCCACATATAAAACTTAACCTTTGTACTCTGCCTGACCCTATGGTAGGCTCTTAATCTTGGCTGCACAGTGGAACCACACAGGGAAGCTTATAAAGTCTGGATGCCCAGGTCATGCTCCAGCCAGTTAAATCAGAATTTCAGTAGGTGGCTCTCAAGCATCAGGATTTTTAAGGTCACTCCTGAGATTGTGCCAGTGAGTATCCAAGGTTGAAGACCACTGATCTAGGGCCGTTTAAAAATCTCTCCCAGAAAAGCCAAACCAATGATGCAAATGTTATTTGAAGTCCTATTTTGTGCCTTTGCTTGGAAGGAAGAGTGTGATGGAGAAAGGAACAAGACAAAAACCTCAGGGAAGCTCTAGCCAAGTCAGGCTACCAAACTGTAAACAGTTTTTTAAGGTCATGGTTGACAAGAGCTTCTACTTGAAAGTACCTTGAGAGTGTTTTGGGATTACAGAGAAGAAAAACTAAACTTAAAATCCCTGATGCCTAATTCAGAAAATTGTTAAACTTAAGTTACTTTAGCTTTCCTCAGGACTTGTATAAAGACCTTTGAAGTAAACCATTTAAGCAGTGCTCATGGTCATTGATTGTAGTATGCTTTATTTTTTTTTAAGTAAAAGTTTGCAGATTATGCTAAGTAAATCTTGGCTTATTTACATTTTAAAATGTAGAGTTAATCATGTTATTTTAAATTATATGTTTAATTGAAGGCATCTACTAAGCTACAATCCTAAAATGCTTAAGTGGATAAAAGATACCAAATAGTTTACTTGTTTCTGATGGTAACACTCTTCCTAGGCTCTAGGTTTATTTAGTATATATTCCCTTACTCTCTGAAAACCTGATTCTCCAGTGGGTAGATTTATTTTCAGTTAAACCTGTGTAGTCTGTACTTAATCATGAATTACTTCCTGGTTTGAAAAACAGGCATAGTTATTTGTGGTATTTTTGTCTTGCGCCTTTGGCATCTTTGTGGTGTGAACCGGAGCTGTGCCATCTGTAGTCAAGTGCGATTATTTTTTAAAAAGGGACTGAAATGATTCACTGGAAAATTTCAGCACAGATTCTTAAGGAATGGAAAGATAACCCTAGAAACATTCTTATTTGGTGTCGTATGCTGGTGGGTAGTGACAGAAAAAAAAAATAAAAGAAGGTACAACTTGTTTCTTAACATTCTGCTATTTTGAAAATTGGAGCAGTACTATGCTCGAAAGAATTCCATGCAGTATCAATCAGCATCGCTCTGCAGATGAATGAATAATTTCCCTCTCTCTGACTGCAGTTGGAGTCAGTGAGGTTGATTTCTAACATGTAAAACTCAATATGCTCAGTTTTATTATAACTATTTAATTTCTTTATGACTGTATGATAAACTTCTTATGCTGAGGTATTTCCTAAGCAGAGGGACTGTTCCTAGAATTCTAATAAGGCTGTGGAGCCTAGAAAAGCCATTTCTGAAAGCCCGTGAGTTTGACATAGCTTTTCTTAGCATGATGCATATTTTTAACCTCTGTGTTGATTTCCAGGCCTAATTCTAGGGTTCTGTTGGAGACTTGCCTGATCCATATCTTTCTGTGTTGTTTTCCTTTTCAGAAAGGAGACACAGCTCATCCAGCAAGCCTTCGTTGGCCGTTCCTCCCACTTCAGTATTTCCCCTCTTCCCCTCACTGTCCAAAAACAAAGGAGGCAGCAGCAGTGGGAGCAGCCGTTCTTCCAGCGGAGGGCCTCTGAGTTCACCCTCATTAAGTTCCAAGTTGTTGAAATCGCCCAAAGAGAAACTGCAGCCCAGGGGAAACACCAGGCCCATGCATCCCATTCATCAAAGTAGAGTCCCCCATGGTAGAATGTGAGTATAACCAGGAGGATTTTCAAAGCTCATCCACTGCAAGTGACACTGTGACTACCAGTAATATCTGAGAATAGAATAGATGAGCGCAATTAATAATAATATAAAAGGGGAAATTCAAATACATGTGGTTTCTGCTTATTTTCCTATTATCATTTACAAGACTTTACTGAGTAGTAACATCAGTAATTGTAAGGTTATTAATGCATATTTATTGATCTTTTATTCTGTGCCAGCAAGAGAAACGACTCTATGTATATCGTTCGTAATTTACTTATCAAAACTAGCCAATTTGAAATAGGCTTTCTTGTTGTCCCTGTTTTCCACAGAAGGAGAAGCAAGCTTAGTAAGGTTGAAGAGATTTAGCCAGAGGAACACTGAAGTCAAAACGTTAGAGGCCTGAGTTCAGATCCCACTGCTGTCACTTCCTAGCCCAGGGGTTTTGAATATGTTACTCTTTCTGAATAATAGCCACTATGCACAGTAATTGGGAGCAGTCAAGTTAATAAGTTGTTATTGATTCTATAAGAACCAATCACCCGGCACAGTGTCTGGCCTACAGTGGACAGGAAATGGATGGAAGCTGATACTTCTGTTGCTGCTGCTATTGATTATAGCAGGAATAAACTGAAGAGATTGCCACATATTGTTGGAAGATTTGCTGGGGCCTGCAAAGGAAATAGGGAAGCAGTCTTCTTTTTCCCAGTATTTGATTCACATCACATCAGTGATTGAGGAGGGATTGGAACAAGTCCATACCCACCAAGCAAAGCTTTGGCAAGCTTCCACATTGGATCAGTAGGTTGGCACACTCCTTGGTGGTCACATGAGAGACCAGCCGTGCACCCTTATACAAACATATTTTGCCTTGTCACGGCATCCCTCAGCCTGGGTGGCGGGTGGCTGTTCCCTGGCATGCTTCCCTTCTGGAGGGTATGCCACATGTCTCGGTCCCAAGGTCTGATAACCTGGTTAATCTCAGGGCAACATTTAACACCTGCTTCTGCTCCAAGACCTTGCCAGCTAAGAGAGGCCATGGCATCTCGCAGTGTCTTTGCTGCTGTCAGACTGTTCCAGGTACAGCTGTTTGGGGCTGTTTGTCCTGGTTGCTAAGCCCCCAGCTTCTGCTCATCCGTCATAAAGGCAAGTACAGAAAACTTGGCTTCAGTTCTTTGAGCAAGCTTAAAGCCAAAGAAAATGCCAATGCTGTGTGGAAGGCACCTGCCAATTTAACAGCTGTCAGGGGACTGAATCCACTGAACAAAGTTCATAAAACGCCATCAGTCCAAATCTTTGTTTGGAGATGGGCTTCAGATGGGGGGACCAGGCTTATGATTAGCTTCTTTCCAGTGTTTGTCGCCCAAATGGATTGCATTAGTAAGATCCCAAGAGAAATCATTTCTTGTTAGTGGACAGGTATTCAAGTACTCACCAGCCATGTGCCAAGTGCTTATTTTCTGAGCTCTTGTCACAGAAAACTTTCCAGGGACTGGAGAATTATCAATTCAGTGATGCATAATTGGTTAAATGCTGATTTTCCTTATTGACAGTATCTTATGGGGATACATGTTAGGCTCATATGAGGGTTTTTTCTTTTTTTATGATCTTGTTGACTTTTCTTATGAGTATTTTCTAATTCCGAGTGTGCTTTTTCCCGCTGGCTCAGTTTACTTGTTTTGTTGAACTCCCTTTTTTTTTTTTTTTTTTTTTTTTTTTTTTTTTTTTTTTTGCTTTTTTGGGTCACACCCAGCAATGCTCACGGGTTCCTCCTGGCTCTGTACTCAGGAATTACTCCTGGCAGTGCTCAGGGGACTTTGTGGGATGCCAGGGATCAAACCCAGGTCGGCTGCGTGCAAGGGAAATGCCCTCCCCGCTTTACTATCACTCTGGCCCCTGAACTCTTTTTTTTTTTTTTTATGGCATTTCTTTTTGTATTTGGCAAAGGTCTAGCAGTTCATATTTAACCCTTTTTAACCGTATTTTGACCCAATTTTTTTTCATACAGAAGTTGTATTTGGTATCGTCAGATCTAGATCTCCCACATGCTTGTATGTGAGATTATTTTGAAATGATGAAAAATCAGTAGAGGTTTTTGCCTCATCGGAAAGACTTATAGGTTGAACTAGTATGAACCTTCCCAAGTTTTCTGGTTGCGCTGAACATTTATTCTTAGGTAACTTTGGGAGCCTTGCTCTGTTTAGATCCAGGCTCTGCCCTCGCCCCCTACACCTGGGCCTGCCGTGATACTCAGGTGCTGGTGTTTTCGCTTCCCCTATGCTAGCATGACGCCCTCGGTTAAAGTGGAAAAAATTCATCCGAAGATGGATGGCACACTACTGAAATCTGCGGTGGGGCCAACCTGTCCTGCTACTGTGAGTTCCTCAGTCAAGCCTGGCCTTAACTGCCCCTCAATACCAAAGCCAATCTTGCCTTCACCTGGACAGATTCTGAATGGCAAAGGGCTTCCTGCACCACCCACTCTGGAAAAGAAATCTGAAGATAATTCCAATAACAGGAAATATTTAAATAAGAGATTATCAGGTAACTTGATGTTTTCTGCCTTAATATGTCTTTGTATTGATTGGGCATTCATGGAGGAAAAGATCTACTGCTAATTGTCCTCTTTTTAAAAGTGGTCAGCTACAAATTTAGAAAGAAGTTCCTTAAGGAATATGCGTGTCATCTTCACTCTTGGTGTTAAAAAGCAGGGGTGTGTGGAGATAGTTTATTGATTCTTTTATGTTAAGGTCTTCAGTGGTGTGTTTCTGAATATAGTAATGTAGCCAGGCGGAGTCAGTTTCTCACGGTCCTGCCATTCAGTGGCTGTATCCATCCACTATCATAATGATGTCATTACCTCCGTAGTGCTCACACGTTGTTTTATAACAGGTAAATCAATTAGCTTGGTAGATTTTATTCAGGTTATCATTCAAGTTATAATCTTGAGAGTTAGACCAGATTTTTATTTACAAAAGAAATGAAAAGAGTGTTTGGTGCGCCCATTGTAATATCTGTGTGCTTTTGACAGAAAGAGAGTTCGATCCTGACATTCACTGTGGGGTCATTGATCTCGACACCAAAAAGCCCTGCACCCGGTCTTTGACATGCAAGGTAGGTTGGCCTCTAGGACAAAATTGAGCATCTGGAAAGCACAGGGAACTAGCAACATGCATTGCTCCCACAGTTTGGAAGCCATCTCTAATCTGATGTTCTGTGGATTAGTCTGAATTTTCTAAATAAGAGAATAATAGTTTTGTGGCATGGCCTTCAAATTCAGAAGGAATGTCATCTGTTGTTAAAAACTCTGCAGTCTGTCTTTTGACCACATCTGGCAGTGTTCAGGGGCCACACATGGCTCAGGGGACCATATGTATTGCTGGGATCCAGACCATTTTCACAACATCAGCCATGTGCAGTGCTTTAACCTCTTTTCTATTTTTCCATCTCAAACCCTAGTTTTAACAGAGGTTTTATTTCCAGTGCTGGCAGTATTGTATCCAGGAAAACAGTGTTGTTTCCTAATCAGTGTTATCTTCAAATACTGTTAATATTTTTCAGAAAAATTTACTTTATTTTATTTTATTTTTTTTAGTGAAGCAAACTTTTATTGAAATAAACTTAGAGTGATGTGAAAGGAGATAAAGAGACCAAAACTTGTTCAAGAGAGAATCTGTTCAAGGGAGAACTTCTCCAGGGTAGAAAAAGCAGAGGGATGACGTTTGGGAGAAAACTATATAGAATTTCTCCAAATTTTCTTTACCTGTAGTTCTCTGCGTACATAAATTTATTGTCATTAGGTAAAACCTTGCACTCTTGTTCATCTTTTCATGTACTTATCAAGACCTTTAGACATTCTTTTTCTGGCGTCTCCTTTTTCTAATGGGTCCCACCTTTGGGGGTGAGGCCTCAGCTTCTTCATCTCCAAAGATCTCAGTTTTGTTTTGTTTTTCTCAAAAGTATATGTTCTTCATGTTTGGGGGCTACTTTGGGGCTGGGAAATTTCTTCTTAAATTTTATTATTTCCCAAAAACCTATTACCAGGGCCTCTCTCTCTGTCTGCAACATTTCCCCTCTAGAGATTTTGCCTGCTTAAATCTTTAAGTCGTACACGGGTAAAGATTTGTCTCCTGGGCTGGAGCGATAGCACAGCGGGTAGGGCATTTGCCTTGCACGCAGCCAATGTGACCTCGAACACAGGTTCGATTCCCAGCATCCAATATGGTCCCCCGAGCACCGCCAGGAGTGATTCCTGAGTGCATGAGCCAGGAGTAATCCCTGAGCATCGCCGGGTGTGACCCAAAAAGCAAAAAAAAAAAAAAAAAAAAGATTTGTCTCCTTTAGCTTCTTCAGGCTGACAAAAGGGCCTAGACCCTGCCTTTATAAGGGAGTGAAACATCTTGTTAACTTAGTGTTAGTGTGACCTAGGCAGTGGTTGATGGGGTTTCAGAGTTGTCGGTCTGCAGATTTTTCCCAAGGTTACCTCCTTTCTGGAGAATTTCCCCCAGAGTTTTCTTCACTTTCCTCAGTTGGCTTTCCATTTATGTGACTTGGTAAATTGGGAGCCTAGGGAGGTAGCCTGGAGGAGACAATGCTGGATCCACCTTGGCCACCTGGGGAAGTGCTGGCATAGTCAGGGCTGGTAAAGGCTGCTACGGCAGGGGATGGCCATCAAGTGTTCCTGAAGCCCACTTGTTCTGCACAGCCCGGGGTTGGTGCCCACCACCTAGTTCTCAGGAAGCCCTGGCCACAGGCTGGCACGAGGAGTTACTCTGCAGGAAAGTCGGTCCGAAACTTGGCACAGGCCTTTCAGATCAGTCACTGCCCCTCGCAAAAAAGAATTTCAGGAGGAGTTGAAATAAATGAAATTTAGTTTTTATTGGAAGAAATGTACAGAGCTATGAGGAGAGAGAAAGAGAGATACGTGTTCAGGAGAGAACACAGGCTTCTCCATGGGAAAAGCCTTAAGTGAAATTTAGTATGAGAGGTTATCCTCTGCTGTGATTTAAATTGTCCTGAGTTAGGACAAGTTTGGAGGTTTTCTTTGTATATATGTAAATAATAAAATGTAAAAAATTACTTTTAAAAAACCATAATTTTGAAAAAGCTGTATTTCTCAAAAATATTTCTAAATGGTACCAGTATTGGGCCGGAAAGATAGTATAGCAGGTAGGCACTTGCCTTGCATGTGACCAACCCATGTTCAATCCCTGGTACATTATATGGTTCCCCAGGTCCTGCCAGTGTGATCCCTGGTTGCAGAGCCAGGGGGAAGCCCTAAGTACTGCTGTGTCCGGCCCAAAACCAAAAGAAAGCAAATAGTAATAACATAATATTTAATTTATGTATGTAAACTTAAAAAATATCATGATTATTCTTTCTGTGTTGAGGATTTCCATATTTAAATGTTAGCAAATGCTAATAAGAAGGTAGTAATTTGCCATAAAGTAAAGGTTATTGATAGCAGGGGGCGATTTCATGATACTGAAGGATCCACTACATAAACGAGCATCTATGTTCATATGCATTTTTCTAGAGAGAAAATCCCAACTGCACTTCAAAAAGGGTTTGGGAGTGGAAGGTCCAGAGAGAGAGCACTGCTGATAAAGCACACGCCCTGCTTGTACTGGGCCGGCCTGATTTGGGTTGCACTCGGCCCACTCGTATTTGATCCACATCACCACATATGGTCTCTTGGCATCACCAAGAGTCATTCAACACTGAGAACAGCTGGGTGTGACCCCAAACCAGTAAATAACGAAGGGTTTCAGAAGCATTGTGGAAACATAAAGTATATAACTGAATACTGATATTTGAGAAAGTGGGATAAAAATGAGAAGAATATACTCTAAAAATTAATAAAACCATTGCATACTGTTTGAAGTTTTCTAAAACTTTGTGTTTAAAGAAAAGGCATCAGACCCTGGTCGAGTCCTAAATTATAGTCAGATTCTAGTCATCAGGAATCTGAGCTGTTCTTTTCATTTGGGGCCTGGGGTACATTTCAAGCAGTGCTCCAGAGCCCACGCACACTGTGTATTTGGCAGCAGGACGGAGTCCTTCTATTCTCGGGCCTTGAGAGGTAATAGGGGCCACCAACACCACCCAGTGTGCTTTGGGGGATGTGGGGGCACCAGAGATCGAACTCAAGGCCTCAGGCATGTAAAGAATGGGCCTCTTTTTGCCTGAGCCACCTCCCCAATTCTAGGAGATGTTATTTCTAAGTGGATTGTTATTTGAACATAAATTTATATTCGGAGTGTGGGGATTATTGTATGACGATGGTTCTGAATCTTTGCTGAAAATGATCTTTAAATATCTAACTTGAAGAAAAAATAAATGCCTTTTTAAAAATCATGAATCCTTTTCTACAAGAGGCAAAAG
Source organism: Sorex fumeus (assembly GCF_029834395.1). Taxonomy (NCBI): domain Eukaryota; kingdom Metazoa; phylum Chordata; class Mammalia; order Eulipotyphla; family Soricidae; genus Sorex; species Sorex fumeus. Next base: position 65,435,352 of record NW_026606129.1, read on the forward strand.
ATAGATGTGTGTAAATGATCTGAACTTTGTGTTCTGTATCAGGAACGGATGGGCATCCCTACGCCCGAGCTCATCCTTGAATACTGAGGTTTAGAACTCCTATCTCAGAACAAAACACACAGGCTGATGTTGGTTATCGTTGAATGAAAGTAGCCAATTGCATTTTATAGTTATGTTGTGTTAGCTGCCCCCTGAGACTTCCTGGGAAGGTATACCTCAGCCCTGTTCCATGTCATGAACACTTCTTGCTCTCCTTTGTTTTCCTGCCTACCTGGCTTCTTGGTAACAGGTATTTCTCAGTATTATAGTACCTATCAACGAAGGTTCCTTTCTTTATCTAAGATGCTCTCTTCTAATCTTTAAGGCATAATGGTAAACTAAAAACTTTCCACGATTCGTAAACTACGAAATATTTCACCAGCCTTCTTCCGGACGTTTATTGATCAGTTGAACAGATTCACCTGGATCTTCCTTTACAGATGGGCTTGCTCCCTCTGTGTTCTGTTAAGGGTGTCATTATTGTCTGTGGCGCAGTGCTAAGTCTGCTGTCATATCAGTATATATTTTCTGCTTTGGCTTCTCATGAGTTCATCTCAAGCTGGCAGAAAAGGCAGCAGCTGGCCAGGCTGCTCTTTCATAAAAGCGTCCTTACCTTTCCGGGTTCCGTGTGTGTCTCGGGGCTGTGTCTTCCTCTGCTTTCTGAGTGAATCTGATCCGTATCTGTTAAGGCTGGAGGGCAGAATGTACGAGAGTGCGTGGACATTGCCCTCATTGTGCCTCAGGTTGTGGTGCGGTTCGTCATTTGTTAGATTTAGAGCCTTAGTGGCCAGGGACCTGCTGCCGCCCAGCCAGTCACTATTTCTCGCCAGCCATCCTCACTGCCTCATCCCTGCTCCCTCATCTGTCTGACTTTCTCTTTAATGTCCCCTCTTACTTTCCACAGGTTTTGCCTCTGTTAGCCTTCTCCACACAGTCATTATAGAAATTTTTATTGGACACAACTGTGAGTATAAGCCTCACTCTAGGCCCCCCAGACTTTTAATAAAATCAAAGTGTGTCCTCTTTCCTTGTGGGGCTTACAGTCTAATGCAGAGATGAAAATTAATCTGACCACACAAATAAGTGTGAACCTGGACCACTTGAGTAGCTTAAAAAGGGGAGGGGGCTAGTGTTATGATAGCCATCGGTAGAGAATTGGGTCTTTGTCATAGGGGAACTGGTTTGAAATCCATTATTTATTTGGGCAAAGAGCACAGGATAGGTAACAACATGTGCAAAGATGGCTGGAGCAGAGTAAACACCATTGCAGCCACTGGAAGGCATCCAGGAACTGGACAGAAGGAGCAGGAAGTACTTGGTGCCGAAGGAGTGAAAATGGGAATCGTTTGTGTTCAGATGTGCAGAGCCCGAAGAGTTAGCTGCACAGTCTTTATCCTGTGAGCTTTGGGCAGTACCACTGTAGCACTGTCCTCCCATTGTTCTTTGATTTGCTCGAGTGGGCCCAGTCGTGTGTCCATAGCGATACTTGTTGTTACTGTCTTCGGCATATCGAATACGTCACGGGGAGCTTGCCAGGCTTTGCCATGCGGGCGAGATGCTCTCGGTAGCTTGCCGGGCTCTCCGAGAGGGGCGGACCAGAAATAGATATTCATTCATTCAGCACATATTGGTGACCATGATTTTTTTTATCTGGAGCATTTATTCACTGCCGATTCTATACTAAATATAGGTGCAGCATAGACAAAATATAGTTCCTTGTCTTCATTTAGATTGCTTTCTTGTGAGCATATTACGTATTAAATAAAACCAAGTGATTTTTTTTTTAAATAAAGCTGTTTTCTCACATTTATCCTTTATGCTAAATTAGATTTGGAGCTGATTGTTTGCAGCATGTCTTATAAGAGGTTGATTATGGTATTGAATCTTAGAAGGGCCTGTAGAGGCCTAATTCCTCTTAAATTTCATCAAACATTTGTTTAATATATATGATATATAATTTATATAATGTGGAGGGCCACAATTGTTTTCAGTATTTGGTAATGAAGGAGAAGGAAATAGTTGATGTCATTTATTTTCAGGATATGTGACTTGAGACCACCATGTTTTAGTGTTTCCTTACAATTTATGGTTTGGGGTTTAGGGGGAATGGAAGGGGGACTCCCAAGGAAGTGCTCAGGGAGCCCTGGGTCTCCTCCCGGCAATCCTTGGCCATCTGGACTTGCATGTCAGTGCTAAGTCTACTATGCTGCTCAGGCCTCTCAGTGCTCGGGGTTACTTGGGCTTCTCCAGTGGTGCTCAGGGGCCGTTGGGGCTGCCCCCAGAGATGCTGAGAGGACTGTGTGATGCCACAGTTGAACCAGGGTTGACCACATGCAAGGCGTGGGCCATAACTCCTGTACTGTCTCCGTAGTTCCTCTTTTTATGCATCGTCCAGACTAACTCCCCCACAATGTGACATGAGTGGGTTCACTTGATTTTCGTTTTGTTTTGCTTTCTGTGTTTGGGCCACTCCAGGTGATGCTGAGGGGTTACTCCTGGCTCTGCACTCAGAGAGAACTCTGGTGGTGCTCGGCTGACCAGATGGGACGGCCAGGCACATGCACGGCAGATGCCCTGCTCGCAGAACTATTGCCCTGACCCCAAGGGTTAACTTGATTTTTATCTTCAGCGTGCTAGTATTAACATCAGTCGAAAGTGAACCTTTAAGAAGAATTAACCAATAATCAAATATATTTGGAATATGGACAATTTCTGATAGGATGTGCACTTTAACCTCAGGATGATTGTGTTAGTGACCCTTTCAGAAAAGCACTGCTATAGTTTGACCATTTTCTTCATTTTGAAGTTAGATTTATTTGAATATCTAGTAAGAATGCTATCTATCCCATTTTCTTGACTTCCACAGTGAGTATCTTCATAGATGTTTTTAGTGATTCCCAAAGCTTTTGGCCTGTTCCTCCCCTTCGCTCTGCTGCGCTCCTGGCTGTACATTCCCTGCTTCTCTCACGTCTTCTCAGCACCACGGCAGTTCACGTCTCTATGATGCTGTGAGTCACGTTAGCTCTTTCCATGGCATTTCTACTGGAATGGAGAGGAGCCGTTGGATTTAATTTTTAATTTTGGCAGTTAATCAAGAAGGCCTTTTACACATAGTATACAAAATAGTTGCTTTTCCCTTTTATCATTCAAGATTCATTGACCCAAAGAGGAGTTTTTCTAATGAAGTTGGTTCCAGTAAACGAATTTTTACCACAGCACAGAATATGAATACTTGTACTCTGCTTGTTTCTTTTCAACTTAATTACATGCCAAGTGACATAGTGAATATCTCGTCTTTCTTATGTTGCATATAACATTGCCCAAATTGTGTACATTTGGATCCTGAAATATATGCTTTTATTCTAAAAGGACTGTACTCATATGATTTTTTGCTTATCAAATGCTGAGTAGATTGTCTCCTCATTGAGAATGGTGTTTTAGATATGTTGACAGAGAAAAAAACGTACTGAGATACTCAGTTTCTGGGTTTTTGCTTGTTTGTTTTTGCCTAGACACATTCCTTAACCCATCGGAGGGCTGTTCAGGGTAGAAGAAAGCGATTTGATGTGTTATTAGCTGAGCACAAAAACAAAACCAGGGAAAAGGAATCAATTCGTCATCTGGACTCTCAGCAGCCAACACAGCCTCTCAGGGACCCGCATCCCACCCCTCCTAGAACTTCACAGGAGCCACACCAAAACTCTCACGGAGTGATTCCTTCTGAATCAAAGCCTTTTGTAGCTAGCAAACCTAAACCTCACACCCCCAGTCTTCCAAGGTAAGCCAAGACTTCCAACTCTTTCTCCCTCCTCCAGAGTGCAGAACTGCAGACTCCAGAAAGCTCCAAGCCACGATGTCGAGGAATGCACGTCTGGCTGGCTCTGAAGACAGTTTTTAAATTGGTTTTTATTCTGAGAACAAAACTTGTTGAGTTCATCTATAATTTTTCAGTCAGGGAGCTTCTTGGTCTAATGTAAGCAGCAGAATATGACTCGAGTTACCCGCTCCACGACTGCACAACAGATACCTCTCGACTCTGTTACATGGGGCCAAAATTTAGGTCCTCTCCCGGCTAGTGATTGGAACATTTCACATGGCTTTGGCAGCAATTTTCCATACATTTGTCTTGCTTCTTGCAAAATATAGCAGTAGAGTACCTTGCTGAGATCTAGCATTTGGTTTGAAGTTTTATAACATTCATATATCCGCATGTATTTTCATTCATTCATTTGGGACTTTGACTTTAGTGTGGATCAGTTACTTTGGCAGCATAGGAAGCATGACGACAGTGTTTTACTGAGAGCTCACCACACATGAACCGCAAAGATCGTGGTAGAATGAGTGTATGCATGTTTTTGCTTGTCTGTGTAACCAAGTTGAACTAAAGAACTTTGTACCAAATTTTCAGAGGGAAAAGAAAGGAAAGAGGTAGAGACTGAGGGCGCCCCTCCAGTCTTGGCCATAGCAGTAAAGGCCTCTCTTAGAAACAGGCCAACCCCGATGCTGAGTAACCTTTCACCCTCCCCTGTCAGATCCTCAAAATGGTCACATTGTGGGCTGAAACACCTCCCTCTTGGAAACCCAAGTGTGTGTGTGCTTGAGTCTGTCCCTAAATGAGTCCTCTGGTTTTGGAACAACACAGTGGAGATCTGGTCAGAGGGGCCTCCTCGGGCTGTTCAAACCCCAGCTTCCAGTCCCTAGCAGATTCTTTCTTGGACATCTTCAGCGAAGTTTTTCTGTCTATAAAAAAGCGAACTTAAGTCTAGAACCACATTTATATGCATGGGGGAATAAAAGATTATCCTTGAGTATCAGGTCCTAGGTTATACATATAGCATGTCAGTATTGTTGGTTTTTAAAATCAACTCTGTCCCTTTCAGATTGCTTAGAGCATTCGGCCAATGACCTTTTTAAATAAGCTTTCGTAATCTTAAGGTGAAATTTGAAGATGATTGAAGGAATTATCTTGAATTTCTTATATATTTCCCTTTTGAGCAGATTAGAGGCAGGTCTGAGGACCTGATCCACTTTAATGACTATAAAAAAGAACTAGTGACATGTTAGCTCAGTAAGTTCTGGCAGAGAGCTCCACTTGACAGCATGCAGTTCAGGAGGGTGGTTCATTGGCTCCCAGAACACGTGAATCCGCATGTTTCCCCAGAGCTAGTGGACGACCCCAGACACCCTCCCCCCTTTAAGTGGTTCTGGATACTTTATTGTATCTGAGTTAAAGCGGCTGATTTCCAGATGTGTGATCTGATCAGTGCTGCACTTTCTACTCACCAAGGCCTCCAGGCTGCCCTGCTCAGCAAGGTGGGAGTGCCCCCATTGACCCTCCTTCAGTCCATGAATCTCCACACCCGCCCCTGCCTGCCACTGAGCCAGCTTCTCGGTTATCCAGTGAGGAGGGAGAAGGCGATGACAAAGAAGAGTCTGTTGAAAAACTGGACTGTCATTATTCAGGTCATCATCCTCAGCCAGCATCTGTAAGTTCCATGTCCACCTCATGTTGACTTTCCTCACTCAGCAGGAAAAGGGCTCGGCAGCGGGGCAGGGGGGCGGGGGCATGCCCATCCCAGGAGTGGGATGCATTCAAGGTGTAGGACCAGCGGAGAACAGGGCACCCCCGAGGTGGCGTGCATTCTTTCTTCATGAAGGACTAGGCATCGGTCACGCTCATGCTTCATACCCTCCTCAGAGTAAGCTTTGATCTTTCCCGGTTAGTTACTTTCCCGAAGAAGAGAGAACCCTTTCCGGTAGCAAGCACCCACGACTGTGCTCTTTCTTGCAGTTTTGCACATTTGGGAGTCGGCAGATTGGAAGAGGCTATTACGTGTTTGACTCCAGGTGGAATCGGCTTCGCTGTGCCCTCAACCTCATGGTGGAGAAGCATCTGAATGCGCAGCTGTGGAAGTGAGTGCCTGTCCCAGTTCCTGGCTTTTCCTGGAGCTACATCCTCTTTCTGTCTTATGGGTGCAATTAGATACGTGTGCCTAAAATGTAAAGGGAAATGCGACCTGTGACCTTGGGGAAAAGCCTTCATTCATGTACCATTCCTTTCAGCAAAAATGTCTTGTTCTGGGTAGTGGAGTTGCAGGCAAAGAAATCTTGACTTCTGTGGTGCTCACATTCTAGTTGAGAGAGAAACAAACAAACAGAAAATAGGAATTAGCTGTCATCAGGGAGATAATGGACTCTGCACCCATTTACCTGCCTGCTTGGTTTTTTGACAGTCAATCAGGAAAAGCCTGTCAGAGACCTCCAGTAGTCCACAATCAAAGAACTATATCCATGATAATAAGACTCAATCTGTTTACCTAGAATGCCAGACCCAAGACATTTCTCGTGGTTCTTGCTGCTTGGAAGCTCCTGCTTTTTCTTTATGAAAACCTTGAAAAAAAAAATCAGGGTAGTGGTTTGTTGGGGAAGGGAAGTCCCTCTATATCAGAATAGCCTAAGATGCATGAAATATTAACTTCCATTTCTTCAGGCTCTTAGGTGGGACTTGGAGAGTGCATTGAACTTCCCTAACCCTGGAATTCATTGTGTTCCTAAGAGCCTACAAGAGTCTTGGAATGTTTTATCCCCATTAGATTGATTTGTGGGCCAGAGCGATAGCACGGCGGGTAGGGTGTTTGCCTTGCACGCGGCTGACCCGGGGACCCAGGTTCCTCTGCCCCTCTCGGAGAGCCCGGCAAGCTACTGAGAGCATCGCACCCATACGGCAGAGCCTGGCAAGCTGCCCGTAACGTATTCGATATGCCAAAACAGTAACAAGAAGTCTCACAACGGAGATGTTACTGGTGCCCACTCGAGCAAATCGATATTGATTTGTGTTTCATGGCCCACATTTTGGGTGGATGTGACTTCAGGTTTTGGAGGCTTGTGTGAAGAGCTTTTTCTCTTTGTGCCATATACTCTTTAACTTTATTTTGGTTTTGGGGCCACACCTGCTCTGGAATTAATCGCTCCTGGTGGTGCTTGGGGGAACCATATGGGATGCCAGGGTTTAACCATTTTCATGGCAAACACCCCACCCACTGTACTGTACTATCTCTCCAGCCCCAGCTTGTAAACTTTTTCTCCCCATCCCCTTTTTTTCTTTCCTTTTTATTTTTAAAATGAACCAAAATAGTTTTATTGAAAGAAATTTACTTAGAGGAGTGAGAGGAAGAAGCGTGATGCATTTTTAAAAAGAACACGGAGTGCCATGTGCTCTTAAAAAGTCTAATCATGTGTGTGATTTCACTGCCTCTCGCTTGTGTTAGAGGCTGACTGCCTTTCGAAAGCTCACTTGATCTCAGTGAGGAGGAAAACCTTGTCTTTGTTAACATAGCCTCTGACTTCAAAATGTCATCCAGTGGAGACAGAAGGGAGTGCTTGGTGAGAACGCCGACAGGGGCAGATCAGAGCTAGTAGACAGGTACAGACTGGAGGAAATGTGGCCGATTGATGCTGCACTTTCCAGCAACCGGCTGAGGTCTGCTCAATGCGCTGCCCTTCCCAGATCTGGGATCCGGACTACCCAGGTCTTCAAGGGAGGGATTGGGCTAAGAGCTCTCTTGTTGTGGTTGTTAATTGGGATTTATATTGGTAATGCATTTATGTCACTAATGAAGATAAATGTAAAGAGATACATCATCTGATTCCAGTCCCAGTTCCCACTTCCTGGCCCCCCCACCCTCACCATTGGAAATGTTTTTATTAGTTGTTTGTCTATCTTTACATAGTTCATTTATGCAAAAACACAATCCAATGTAATATTCTATTTGTCTCTTCATCCAGAAGGTAATGAACGACTTGAAAGTTATTTTGTTTTGATTTGGTTTGGTCTGGGTCAGATATGCTCAGGGTTACCCCAGGCTCTGCTCTCAGGACCATACGAGGATCAAACCTGGGTCCGCCGGGTGCCAGGCACACGCTTTACCCACGGTACGATTGCTACGGCTCCTTCAAAGCTTTTTAAAAGAGTGACTAGTACCATTACAAAAAGAATAACATTTTCTCTCCTGCGATGCTGAATTTTCCTTTTCCCAGAATTTGGTTCTTAACAGCGAAGGCCCTAGGCTCAGTCTTCTACGCCACCGCCACCTGGTGGCCGTAAGGGGCCACATCACCCCATGGGCAGGCAGACAGCGGCAGCTTCCCCATGTCGTCTTTGTGCGAGGTCTTTTGGAGGTACATTCAGATTTGGATGCAGGAGATCTGGGGTAGGATCTCAGGACTCAGCATTTAGGATTAGCCTCTCAGGTAATTCAGTGCTTATACTCGGTGAGAAACACAGATCGAATTAGCCCTTCTATTTTGCCCCTGATCGGTGCATCTCTTCGAGACTGCTGATGTCTGGCCCCTCCCCCAAGAGTTCTGTGTTGTTAGTATGAGCATTTCTCAAACCCTGCGAGCGATTTTCATGGGCACCCAAGGGTGAGATGCACTGACCGTTCCTGAATGGAGGTCTGCAAGGTGGCACAAACATTTGCAGTGAACAATTCCTTTTATTAATAATTACAGTTCTTTAAATGTGTAAGGAAAATAGCTTGATAGCAGTCTAGACTAACTTTCTCTCATAGAAGATGAGGAAGTGAAGTCCCAGCTCTTGTGGGGGCAACTAGCCTAGCCAGAACTGTAACCTCCAGGGTTCAAAGCGTTCTTCTAGCCAGGTCATTTTCTGTTCGCCACCTTGGTGTGAATTCTGCCCTTTGGGAAGGGTTCATTTGGGCCCTGTCCCATTTTAAAATCAGAGCTAAAATAAAATGGGGGGAGTAGTGTCTCTTTGGTTTGACTAATGGAAAAAAAAATGCCTTGCCTACACATTGTTAACAGGGTACATTGTTACACACTGACTAGAAACTCTGAAATTCTAGGGCTTTATTCCTTCGTATTGTCAGCCACTCAAGCCAATTGTTAGGACCTCGAGATTGTTATGCCCTTTTCTTTCATCTGATACATTCAAGTTATATTGAGCTTGTCTGTGTGCCAGACACTGTGCTGGACCCTGGGGCTGCCATGGTAGATGAGTTGTGGATCGCTTCATCTGCAGAGAAATTTGTTAGTGATCAACAACCAGACAGTGGCACTATCCTGAGTCCTTCGAGTCTGGGAACAAGAGGTTGGGAAGTTGGGGCTGGGAACTTAGGTAAACCAAGACCAACTTCTTTAAAAAGTAGGGATGAGCTTGAACTAAAGGATGAACTGTTTCAAGAGCTGAAGGTGGAAGGTATGCAAAGTCTTAACCTAGGGCGTAGTCAGCGGACCTGCAGAACTCAGCAGTAGACTCTGGGGTCAGGGATGGTGCGTGGATGTTGACAGACTGGGCTGCTGCAGTGATATGGTGTGAGACACTGCCTTCTAGACCCTTATTCTGAGAGCCCCAGGAAGACATTAAAGAATCTTAAGGAAAGGAAGCAAGGTAACAGGCCTGACTGTGCATTTCAGAGTGATCAGGGTCCATATCATTCTGACAGGGGTGCTTTTCCCAATGCCAGGGCTGACAAGGTGTCCATGGGACAGTTTCTGAGAATAGTGAATGTCACTCATTGCCCTCTCTTATTTTTTTTTTTTTTTGGCAGGAAAATCCCACCAGTGCCCAGCACATCACCTGTCTCTACACGTATTCCTCACCGGACAAATTCTGTCCCCACGTCACAGTGTGGGTCCAGCTATCAGGCAGCGGCCACCATGTCTACATCCCCAGCCCTGCTCTCCTCCACCTGCATCTCCCCAAATAGTAAATCGGTACCAGCTCATGGAACCACACTAAATGCACAGCCCGCCGCGTGCGGCGCGATGGATCCTGTGTGCAGTATGCAATCCCGACAAGTGTCCTCGTCATCCTCGTCCCCTTCCACGCCCTCTGGCCTTTCCTCCGTGCCCTCCTCCCCTATGTCCAGGAAACCTCAGAAATTGAAACCCAGCAAGTCTTTAAGGCCCAAGGAGTCTTCTGGTAGCAGCACGAACTGTCACAATGCCAGTAGCAGTACCAGTGGCGGCTCAGGAAAGAAACGCAAAAGCAATTCCCCAATATTTGTTCACTCTTCCTCCTCCTCCTCCTCCTCCTCCTCCTCCTCCTCCTCCTCTTCTTCTCATTCCATGGAGTCTTTTAGGAAAAACTGTGTGGCTTACTCTGGGCCTCCCTACCCCTCAACGATACCATCTTCCCATGGCATTGGCCTTAACTGTGTGGTGAACAGAGCAAACTCAGTGAGTGTCCGGCTCGACCAGTCAGGGAGGGGCCCCCCCAGTGGGAGCCCTGCGGAGTCCATCAAGAGGATGAGTGTCATGGTGAACAGCAGCGATTCCACGCTGTCTCTGGGACCGTTCATTCACCAGTCCAGTGAGCTGGCCGTCAACTCCCACAGCAGTTTCCCGCACTCGCACACTCCGCTGGACAAGCTGATCAGCAAGAAAAGGAAGTGCTCACCCAGCTCCAGCAGTGTCAACAGCAGCAGCAGCAGCAAACCCACCAAGGTCGCCAAGCTGCCGCCCATGAACAACATCCACGTGAAACACACAGGCACCAGCCCAGGGGCACAAGGGCTGACCAACAGTTCCCTCCTTCACCAGGTAGGAAATGGACCGTGAGCCCGTGGGCCACACCCCCCTCAGGCCCTTGGCGAGGTCGAGAATCCGTGAGGTTCGTGTGAACGGGTGTCCAGCGTCAGGGTGTCTTGGATGGGACAGTCCGTGGTCCTGTGAAGGTCGGAGAGGCAGTCCTCAGCCCGATTCTCGACCTCCTGGCAGAGAGATGCTCCTAGGAATGGAAAGCACAGAGATGCGTCTTAGCAGACCCAGCACCGCCCCTGCCTGATGATCCGAGCCCACCGGGGCCATGTGCGGCCCCTGTTGTTGGCTGCCAGGAAGGGCAGTGCGTCCCGGCGAGGAGCTCGGGAACGGGTCTCTCTGAGCAAAGCGTGACTGAAACTCCGCTAGAGAAGGATGATTTAAATTTATAAGAAGAGTTTTAAGTATTTTCCCCATCAAGGAATTTCACATATCCTACTAAGTTTTTCTCTGTATCTTCCCCCGGTCGCTTCCCAGGAAGGCAGGAAAGCCACGTTAAGTTTGGACATAGCAGGAGACTAAGATTCTGGATGTGAGCCCCTGGGTAGAGAGTCGTTTAAGTGGGTGTCAGGTTCACAGCTCACTCCACCTTGCTCAGGCCAGCCTGTCAAGCTGTTCTCCACTCTTCCACCCATGCCTGACACTGTCTTTCCACCTTCTTGAGCCTTTTCTTTTTTGCCTTTTAGTTCATCTCTGCTCTGACCATTTCATTTATTAGGATATCTTTGCTTGATTACAAACAGGAATTTCAACAGTATTTGCCTAAAATCAGGTTATAAAAGTGGGCTTCTTTTTTTAATTTTCTTTTATTGAATCACTGTTAGTTAGATAGACCCTTACAAATCTGTTCATGATTAGATTTCAGGCATACAGTGTTCCAACATTTATCCCTCCACCAGTGTACATTTCCCAGAACCAGTGTCCCCAGGTTTTCCCTCCCATCACACCCCACACCCCCTGCCTGTCTCTACAGCAGGTGCTTCTCTCTCTCTCTCTCTCTCTCTGTGTCTCTATGTCCCCTTGTGGTTTGCAATATTGATACTGAACGGTTATCAAGAATATCTCTTTGTCTACTTTCAATCTTCAGATCTTGTCCAGCATGATCACCCCTAGATATTATTGTCATACTGGTGTCTTCTCTCTTACCTACCCTCAGCCCCACACACACTTGTGGTTAGTTCTAACCATTGAGCAGTCCTCCTAACCCCTGTTTTCCCTGGTCATGGATATTAGTCTTCTGCTATATTTATTTTGTAGATACCACAAAGGAATGCAGTCATTCTATATCTATCTCTCTCCTTCTGACTCATTTCACTCAGCATGACACACTCCACGTCCATCCATTATAGGCAAATTTTATGACTTCATTTTTCCTAATAGCTGCATAGTATTTCATTGTGTAGATGTGCCATAGTTTCTTTATCCATTTGTCTGTTCTTGGGCACTCAGGTTGTTTCCAGATTTTGGCTATGGTGAATAGTGCTACAAAGAACATAGTCATGCAGATGGTGTTCCTGCAGTGTGTTTTTGGACCCCAGGGTATATCCCAGAAGTGGTATTGCTGAGTCAGGTGGGAGCTCAATTTCTAGTTTTTTTGAGAAAAGTCCATATTGTTTTCCTAAAGGCTGGACCAGTTGGCATTCCCACCAACAATAAGTGAGAGTCCCTTTCTCCCCACATCCATGCCAACACTGGTTTCTCTTGTTCTGTTGTATGTGTGCCAGTCTCGGTGGCGTGAGATGATATCTCATTGATGTTTTGATCTGCTTTTCCCTGGTGATTAGTGATGAAGAGCATTTTTTCATATGCCTTCTGGCAATTCGAAATTCTTCTTTGAGAAAGTTTCTGTTCACTTCATTACCCCATTTTCTTATGGGATTGGATGGGTTTTTTTTTCTTGTAGAGTTCAACTAGTGCCTTGTATATCTAAAAGTGGGCATATGATTATTGTTTCCCCCATTTTGTCTTAAGATTTTGAATACCAGATCAGATTTTTTTTTGGTCAAGAAAATATTGAGAAGTTTGTTCCTGTTATAGTTTTCTTTCAATATCAGTGCCAGATGTATGGGGAAAACATTCATGATTCTTTACTGTTGCTTGTTCCTTCTGAGCTCCAATGCATATGGGCTATTTGATGTTTGACTCTTTGGTGGGGTTTTTTTTTGGGGGGGGTTGGCTTTTTGGGTCACACCCCACAATTCTCCTGGCTCTGTACTCAGGATTTATTCCTGGCAGTGCTCAGGGGACCATAAAGGATGCTGAGGGATTGAACCAGAGTTGGTCACATGTAAGGTACGAGCCCCACCCACTGTACTTTTGCTTCAGCCCTGCTATTTGACTCTTTGGACAAGTAAAAATTCTGCCTTTACTTCCTGACTGGTAGTTCCTCATATTTTGTGATAGCATTAAAAAGCATGATGCAAACACAGCAAAAAACTGGTATGCCCATTTTTTAAGTTTTGTTTTGGGGCCATACCTAGTAGTGCTCCAAGCAGTGGACGGGGGAGGAAAGGGGGGTGCAGGATCAAACTGGTGGTGCCAGGGATCAAACCCAGGGCTCTCACATGCAAAGCATGCACTCAGCCCCATGAGCTATCTCTGCAGTCCAGAATTTGCCATTTCTTAGCTGTGTGAGTTTCCTGGCTCTTTAATTTAGGGTCGCCCACACATCTGTTGACTACGTTTGACTCATAAGCTCTACTGTCTTTGCAACTTCTGATTTCTGCCTTTAACGGAGCTGTATCTCACTGTGAAAACAGTCAAAGTGTGGATTCTTTTTCTTAAAATTAGTTTCAGCTTAAGTATGTATCTGAGAGACATTTCCCTGTGCAGTGGGAGACTTTTTTCAGTCACGCTTGCACATCCCAGGGAGGCTACATGGTTGAAGGATGAGGTTTCATGAAGCCTTGAAAATGTTGTACATCACAGAGCCTGTGCTCATTTCTCTGTAAGGGAATTCCAGAGCTTTCATTCAAATTGCAGAGGGACTCATGATTCCAAGGATGCATTCAGGTCGTGATTTTTCGGGCCTTTTATGCCTGTGGACCAGCCCCTGTCTTGAGCACCAGCAGTTAAAAACTTCTTCTCTGGGGCTGGAGCAATAGCACAGCGGGTAGGGCGTTTGCCTTGCACGCGGCCAACCCGGGTTCGATTCCCAGCATCCCATATGGTCCCCTGAGCACCGCCAGGGGTGATTCCTGAGCGCGGAGCCAGGGGTAACCCCTGTGCATTGCCGGTTGTGACCCAAAAAGCAAAAAAAAACAAAAACAAAAACCTCTTCTCTAAAGAGGTGCTCTTCGTGAAGACTCAACTAGGTGTTCTGATGGAGCTGACTTTAATGTAGAGAGAATTGAGCTGGTAATTAGTTATGGAGCCTCCTGAACAAGAGGCTGTTGTGGGATATGGCTGGGAAGCCCAGAAGTTGGAGTTGGGCAGCGCCCTTCTCCTCCCCCAGAACTATTCATGGCCTCTGCCACCTAGGACTTAAAAATAGCTCACTGTGGGACTGCGGGGGCCAGAGATCCCTTTCCCTGGCACGGGACCGCCGTGGGTGTGATTTTTCACACCTGTGTGTATTAGCCTATTTGACCTTGTCATTTCTCGACTGACAACTTGGAATTACCTTCAACAACAAAATCGGTAAATAGGCAAAAGGCAAACACATGAACCTTTTCTTCCCAAAGCCGCAAGTCTGGCTTGCAGCTCTTCGAGACAGTTTCTAAAATGTCAGGTTTGGGGAATGGCTGTGCCTGAGGGCCGGGTGTTTGAAAGCGAAGGCTGCATTTGAAGCTGACTGCTCCTGGGATCACCCAGGCAGGGGCGACCTTAGTGCTGCGTGGCCTTTAGAATGTAACTGTTCAGAGTCAGAGGAGCACTGTGTACAATCACTCACCTTTCTGTTGTTTTTCCACCCCTCTGTTTTTGAAAGACCAAGGCACGTCCCTGACAGCTGGAAATAGCAAGGGGAGGAATAATCTGGACACTTTTGGCGACAAGTTACACCTCCACTCAGCACTCTGGACTCCGCTCCGCGATGCCTTTGAGTCTGTTTTCTCAACCTCCTGTGGGCCTCAAGGGTAGAAATCTTCCAGTTTTTAACAGTGGATTTCCCTGAAGCTATGTCTGTAGCAGTGAGTACTCATAAAGGACACTGGATTAAGTTCAGCCACCGAATTGCTTTTATCAGTGTTACAGTGGTCTGGACTGCTTGCTACCAATCTGTGAGAAGTTTTTGTTTTGTATTGTAACTTGCAGTATATCATGGAGCCACTCTTTGAGCAGATTGGCTGGGTGAAAGAATGTTTTGACCGGAGCGTTACTGTATGTCTCTCTCTCTCTCTCTCTCTCTCTCTCTCTCTCTCTCTCTCTCTCTTCCCCCATCCCTCCTTTGCCTGCCCTGATTCATTCTTTTTCTTTTATTCTCTCTCTCTCTCTCTCTCTCTCTCTCTCTCTCTCTCTCTCTCTCTCTCTCTGAAGGCTCCATGACAGAATAATTCAGCCTTTTTGAAAGTTTGGGATGAGAAGCTGTTAGAAGTTTCTACAAATTGATTTAAAGCTATCAATACCCAGAAAACAATTTTTTATCATTTTAGAGGCTTACTTTTCATGGTACAGATGCAGATCTATAGAATTTTGAGAAAAGAAATCAAAGAAAAAAATACAATTGCAGACTAGTTTTGATAAAGGGAAGCCAAGTTTTGGTGGGAGGAGAGGGGAAAAAAGTCATTAATGGGAGTCGTTTTATTCCCAAAAGATGGAATTTTCATATCCTTTCATTTTTTCATGCTAAATGGTATGGCAGATTGGGTTGGCTGTCCAGCCCAGTCTCCTATTTTCAAAAATCGCCATTGTAAAGTAAAGCCATTAGGATGCAACAGAAATGTCATTTTCAAAGTCATCACTGCTCATAAATGTCTCCGCTGCACTCTGCATTTACCCTCAGTCTTCTCTCTGGATGCTGTCCTGGACTAACTGTAAACTTCTGCTTTGAGTACTCCCCAAATCGTGTGTGTCTGCACCCCCCCTTTCTGCCACTACAGATATTTATTTTGATGCCCTTGGGGTGGGGAGCAGGCACTCAGGGAAGGGGGTCATGGAGTGGTACATGTGCTCATGCAGGGACAATGTGACACCCATCTAGTATTTCCTGAACACCCTCTAGGGCTCCATGCCAGCCGTCTTCCTGAGAGGTTAGGAGACCCGCCAGGATAGTCTTTTCTGTTACCCATCGCCAATGAAAGAACTTAGGAAATATCCTTGCTGTTGAAGGTGTCATTGACACTGGGGAATGAACTAGGGCTTTTCACAAGCCACTCCACCATCACAGCTCCCGAAACACAAACCAGGAACACTTGCTGAGAACAACACATAGAGTTGCCGAACACAGGGTAAATTTTCCAAGGCTCTGATCATTGGTTCTGGATAGGACCTGGGTAGAGCCAATCAGTGCATCCTTTCTTTCCCCTGCAATTCTTGGGTTACAAACTTCAGTTTCAGGGAATTTCAGCTCAAAAACAGGTAGAATGAATAAATACTTGGTTACCAGCCTAATAATGTGAATCGCTACAGAATTATTATCTAAGAAAACAAAAACTTTATGCAGATTCTTTAGCTAGAAATTGATGTAAAATTTTGATTTTTTTTAAAGGAAGGGGGAGAACAGTACCTTGTCCACTTATATGCAATCAGTCGGTAAATTTTTTTAATGATACTATAAGGAGAGCATAGTAAGGCGAGAGCATGGATGGGCCAACTTTGGATCAGGAGAAATCAGTCTGGTTGTTCCATCTCAGTAGAAAGAGGGGACGGAGGTAAGAGGGAATCAGATCGTACTTAGTTGATTCCTTGGTGACAAGTGCAATGGGGTGTGGGTAGAATTTATTTTCAGAGCCAAGGGGACTTGATGGCTATAAGTAAAGTCGCTTTTAGCAACGGAATTTATAGAGAGATCATGTTGTTCCGAAAGATGTGAATAGGATCCACGATAGCGATAGCAAGTTGATTCTGAATAATGTAGATATTTAGATTAGCAAGTGATGATCATTTAATTTCTTAGTCTGAGGTTTTAATTGAAATTCAATAAGTCTCCCGGTAGTCCACAGAACATCGGGATTAGGAAATTAGCCATTTTGAATTCTGCCTGTCACAGACAAGACCTAAACAGTGCTATTAAATTTTAGACTGTTGTTCAAATATTTTATTTTCTCCTACAACTACTTTTTATTATGCTGAACAATTAAGACCATTTAAAACACAGGAGTACTCGTATTTTTTTGAATTAAATTAACTTGCGAAAACCAAATTTGCAGTGGTAGGGTTGTTTCTAGACAGACTTTGGTATCAATTTAAAACCAAGATAATTTTTATATTCTTTCCAATAGAATTTCATGACAACTCCTGCAGTTTTCTTAACCTACAAAAAAAAAAAGTGCTGCGATGATGAACAAAGAATTATACGAAACCTACTTTTGTATCTTTATTTTGGAATTTCTTGTTCTATTATAAATATGGAAGTATCCCTATTTCAGAAGACATATTTTGTTAAAAATGAATTGTACATACTTAAATATGTATTTTTGCACAGGTCTTTTTTTCTGATATCCTGTTTTGGTACAATTGAGATCATCTAGTATTTATTTATTAATTAATAAAAGTAAATACCTTTTTATAATTTGAAGTGGTTCACTGCCAAGCCAATAGTTCTAGAACCTGCCTCCTTTACAGTTCAAGGGATGCCTCTGTTCTGTGAAAGTCTTTTTGTCCCTGTAATGTCTCGGGAGTGGATTCATCCAGATGAAGTGGGCATTGTTTCTCCTTCGTTGCCAGATTTCCCGATAGACTACATGTAACTAAGTGACACACTGCTTTCCTTTCGTTGGTGTTCTTTATGTGTGAGTGTGTTTATGCGCGTGCATATGTGCGTCCACGCACATGTGTGTTAGTATGTGATGATGTGATATGGTTTAAAACTAATGGGAAAAAACTGAAAGTGCCTGAACCTAATTTTATGCTTAGACAGATTCTCTATAAAAAAAGACTTGAATGTTCAGCTGAACTTTTGGAGTTTGCTTTTTCCACCTAAATATTGTTTCTAAAACTTTAAGGGAGGAGTTATAAACCACACATGCTGGTGATTTTATAAGGTATTTTAAAGTTAAGACCTTTCGGTTCATGGTAATTCACGGTGATGGATTGCCTAGTGGCACCAAAGGTTACCAATCTCTTTGTTAGCCAGCGACTTACACAACGTGTCCGTTTTGTTATTCACTCATGAAATACAGAGTTTAAAATAGAATATTTAAAATATTTTGTATTCCAAAAATATAATGCAAAGTACCTCTGAGAACATTGAAAAAATGTATGATTTGAAAAATGTAACTTATAAAGGCAGCTATCTTCCTGCGAGAGTCCTGTTGCCAATGGATTTCTTAACAATCTCTCTTCTGTCCTGGGGTGGGGCCAGGGGTCGGGAGTTTGGCTTCGGAAAATGATTGTTAAAAGTTTCATTATTTAGCAGAAAGTAATCATTTTTACATTTTGTGCAAACCATTTTACATCTTCAGATCATTTAAAATGAGCACTACATACTGTCAGCGTGAATGTAGGGCCTTGAAAGCATTTTGCCGGTTTTTGGTTTTTTGTTTTTGTTTGTTTTTTTTTTTAGCTTGGTTATAAAAGCAATCTCCTGTGTTAAAATGTGTGAATAGTTTGATAATTTGTACACATAATCAAGAGCATCTCAGCTGGACTTTGTGTTGGCTGCTGTATAGAACATGAACAAATGTCAAGGGATAGAAAATTACTTTGGATATTTAAAAGAGAAGAAATATATAGTCTATTTGTTTTGTAACAAGTTTCTGTAAATAAAATAATTTATACTATTTATAAGAAAAAGTTGTGCTTTGCTTTCTGAGAAATTAGTTTGTAGAACAAACATGTTACTAAACAGGCAATAAAATTAGGACTTCTTAATAAATAAGGTTGGTTGCATGAAATATCTTACATGTTTCTGCCTCATTGTGATGCTTAAACCCTTTTTTCCTTTTTTTTTTTTTTTGGTTTGTTTTGGCGCCACATCTGGTGGTACTCAGGGCTTACTCCTGGCTCTGAGCTCAGGGACCAGTCAAGGGGTTCCCGGGACCATATGGAATGCCAGGGATCAAACCCAGGTCAGCCCCCTGCAAGGCAAAGGCCCTATCTATCCACTATACTATCATTTCGGCCCATACCTGTTCCATCTAGTCTGACTTCTCGTCTTATAGTCTCCATTTTTGGCCTAAAGACATCTTCATGATCTTTTTGTTAGCGTCCCTTTTCTACAAGCATAATACTTCTAAGGGCTTCAAGATGTTAAGCTTTGGTTTGGAGAACTTAATTTTGTAAACAGTGACCCACACGACATTCCTGTGCTGCCAGTTTGGGAAGGAAACAAAGAAGAGTTGATAGACGGAGAAACACATTCTGTTTGGACTGGCTTATATATAAATCTAACTCTGTGTGGTCAGTTTTGGTCAAAGGTAGGTTATGTATGATCTCTTCTTTGATTGCAATACCCTATGTACTGGCAGTAAACTTGTATTTTAGGAATAGAACACAACATAATCTTTCATCTCTATGAATTTGGTCTGTTTCACCCTTTGAAAGCATCGGTGTATTAAATTTTGAAGTTATTTTTGTTTTTACAAAAGGAAGCAAATGTATTGTGCATGGGAGAAAATTTTTATGCCTACCATGGTGTCCATCCCCTTGGCCCCATGGACTCCTTCCATTCCCTCCTAATAACCTTTATCTTGGGTGTGTTCACAAATGTCTCAGTCAGGAAAAGGCTCATTCACACAATCTTTCACTTTTTTTTTTTAACCCCCTTCCTTTACAGGTAACTTGTTCTCATGGATAACAAGAGGAGATCCTAATTTGTTCAAGGAAGGTGGGGATAGCAATTTTTGATCTGACATAAGGTTATTTATTCTAGGCAAAGGGAGGAAACAAGACAAGTATAGGTGTTAAGAAAGGACTGGAAGAGCCAGAGAGAGAAAGCGGGAGTAAGTAGGGCACTTGCCTTACACAAGGTTGACCAGGGTTTGATCCCCAGCATCCCATGGTCCCCCAAGCACCTCAGTGATTCCTGAGTGTAGAACCAGGAGTAATCGCGGAGTATCACCATGTGGCCAAAAGAAAAAAAAAAAGTCTGATAAAAGTTGGCATACTTCATTTCTCTTGCTTAACTTGGTAACACTGGGTTACACAGAAAATGAAGAATATTCAGTCAACAGTAAGTTAAATAATAGCTAGCTCTGGAGTTGGAACTTTTGGTAAAGTTGATGACCATTCAGTAACATACACTTAAAAGAAAAGTAGGCTGAAAAGCATACTTTAAAGAAAAAAAAATCTACATGTTTATCTATTGCTAGAAGACTGTGAACATCAACATGGAATTTGCAACACAACATATTGTGAGTGCATTCTTGCAGAGCAAGTTTATAGATTAATGGCCTTTCTGAATTTCCACAATGTTCTAAGTTTTATGTGATTTATTACATCACAATATTAAGTCAATTTAAAGCATTTGTGGAAATTGTGGCAGCTCTAAAAGCTGTCTAGTTTTCTATTCCTTAGCTAAGGGAGAGCCAGAACAAGTTTTGGATACTAAGAAAAAGTCATATGCTTATACTTTTGTTATTTTAGAAAGCTCTGATGTGAATTCAAATTATACCTGTTACTTAAAACCAACAGTTTTTAGGCAGTAGTTTTATTGGCCATTTGAACTCTTTGTACATGGTGTCAATTTGTAAAAAAAAAAATAAAGGAAAAAATTCTCAAAAAAATATGAGGGAACACTTGGCCTCAAAAAAAAAAAAGTCTGGAGAATAATTCTAGGGGACATTGACGGGAAGGGACCGTCTCTTAGGTTTGGAGAAGTTATTGCTAGATTGTTAAGAATGTTAAGTGTCATGAGACATTCTTCTCAGTAAATGCTCAGTTTAACCAAATGTGACTCTTACAGCCTAGAGAGAGGGCGTAGTCCAGTCCTAACGCTGTGCAGCTGCCAAAAGTAAAAGCCTGTCAGACCTTTTCTGGAAATGGTAGATAGCCGATCAAAGGAGCTGCTCTGTCACTTTCCCTCCCTCTTGCATTTTCACTTTTACCTGAGCCTCTATCCTTTATACCCCTGTCTCCCTCATCAAGCCTAAGGTTCTTTCCCTCAACCCCCTTTTTAATCTTTCAAGCTGAAGTTTAGTCTTCCACCTTATAAAACTGTACTGCTTGGCACCTTTATTCTTTGTTTTGATTTTGGGACACAGGCAGTGGTGCACAGGATTTACTCTTGGCTCTGCACTCGGGGGTCTCTCCTGGTGGGGCTCAGGGGACCATATGTGGTGCTGGAGATAGAGCCTGGATTGGCCATGTGCATGGCAAGCACATTACTCACAGTACTATCGATTCAGCCCTTGGCGGCTTTATTTTTATTAACCACAATCCAAGCTCATGGACAAAATCTGGCACTAGTGGAACATATCCTAGCAGGCTGAGTAGACGTTTTAAGTGGAAATAGGATGAAACACTTATAATTTGACTTTAAAAATCCCCATTACAAAGAGCCCTCCAATAACTATGAAGGAGTGAATGGACAAAATAGAACAAAATATCTTTTCTGACATCAGTAAGATGCAAAGCTGTTTTAATTCAGGTATGACAGTAGAAGGATGGTGTAAAAATCAGCAACCAGTGCTCACTTCGGCAGCACATATACTAATATTGGAACGATACAGAGAAGATTAGCATGGCCCCTGCGCCAAGATGACACGCAAATTCGTGAAGCGTTCCATATTTAAAAAAAAAAATCAGCAACCATAAAATATTGTAAACTTAAATTTTTTAAAAAAAATTTTATAGATGAAAATTTTAACAGTTAAAATTTTTAAATATGATAATCTGGGTAAGAGCTGTTACGTTTCCAGACAGGGTTGTGCCATGACAAAAATTAGACCAAGCCCAGAAATCTTTAGAAATCAGAGCCAGTAGATGTTGGAGTCTGACGTTCAACGTATGGGAAAGCATGAATCCAGGAGCACAGAGTTTTCTCTTGATCAGATCCTGTTGATAAATTTTTAAGGGAACTATATGGTAATAGAAATGGGAAAACATGTAACTATGAATTTGAGTTGCCGGTAGTAGTTCAAGTTTAGAACATGTGTTTTATAACTATATATGTGTGTATATATTATATAGTAGAGCTTAAGAGGCAGGTAGGAATTATAAATAGAATTGGAAAGTTTTCTTGGACTTTCCATGGTAAAATGAGACCTCTGTGGTGGTTTCTCTTTGCTTGGGTGTTGAGCAGTGATCAGGGGTTACTTTTGGCTGTACACTCAGGGATCACTCCTGGCTATGCTCATGGGACCATATGGGATACCAGGGTTGAACCCAGGTCTCCCACATGCAAGGCAAGTGCCCTGTCCACTAAATTCACCTAGGAAATATAGCTGTCAGGCTATAATTTTCGATCTGATTATAATACTTGTCATGGTAATTCTTACCTATTTGGATACCGAATCGGTCACAAACACTATATGCAAATGGTTTAATTATTTTTCATACATTCTTACAAAGTACACACTGAATAGACATTTGGTCTCAGTAGTATGCCTGCTGCTGAGGAACTTATAAGAATATAAGTGTCTTTTAGGTGGAATTGCCAGGATATGGATTCAGTTCAGTCAGACAATGGTTAATTTCTTTTTTCCCTTTCACAGATTTTAAGAACATGGGGGGAAAAATGATCCTGACACAGGCATTCCACATTTATGTCCCATTTCCAGGATGTCATAAACCTTAAGCCCATCTACTATGGCCCAGGGAAGAAAGCTCAAGATAAAACCCTGCAGAAGAGAGTACTTTGGAGAAGATACTAGCAGAACTGACACTAAAGAGTAAAAATCTTGTATCAGGGAAGACAGGATAAATGGATGTAGTAAAAAAAAAAAACAACTTACTTTTCATAACTGTCAACTTTCCCAACCACTTGGACAATTATTTTTCTCCTTCTTTCTCCAAAATAGTTGCATTAGCTGAATGAAGTTAGTACGTGGATAGGGAGACGGCCAGTGAATTAGGGAGTAATGAGTGAAATTGAGGGGAAGTGGTGATGGCCTTGGGACTGGCGTGCTAGAGGGCGAGTATGGCACGTGACTTGCTCACGACCAACCCAGGTTCTCTCCTCAGTACCACATATGGTCCCCCAAGCTGGCCGGGAGTGATCTCTGATCCAGAGCCAGGGGTCAGGCCTTGAGCACTGCCAGGTATGGCTAAAAAAGTGGCTGGCAGCCTTGAGTTCCCCAAACACCTAGCTACTGCAGGGACCTTGGAAGTGATTTATTGATATATTCTGGTTTTCGGCCCGTACCCAGTGGTGCTCAGGACTTCCTCCTGGTGGGCTCAGGGAACCATATGAAGTGCTGGGGATTGAACCTGGGTTTGGTCTATGTAAAACAAGCACTTTATCCTCTCTACTATCGCTGGTCCTAAAGGTGATGTTTTATTTAGTTACCCTTTCATGAAATCTGTTTTCTTCCCATGTTACATGTTCAAGGTGACAGAGTAAAGTCCACAACCAACTTAATACGGCCCGTAATGAAGAGGTTGTCGTACCAGGTAAATGCAGGGACCCACGTTGATGTGCACATTACTTCTGGGAATGGATCATAAAACAGAGAAGTAGGACAGTGGGGTTTGAGATGGAATCTCGGGTTTCATTTTTTTCAATGGAGCTGTTTGCAGGTACCTGTGACTCCTGCATTCCTGGGTGAGAATGGTCATGGATGGACATGGTAAAGATGGAGACCTCTGAAATTAAGACTAAGCAACTGTAAAGCTGCTAAGGTGTTACACAAATTACCTGTTTCAAATAATTGGAGCTGATAGGAGGAAAAGCCAGCTGTTCAAATCTGGAGGCAGCCGGATTAAGTAACGTAATTCTGAGAGCCGTGAGTCTAGTGAGTTGGCTGGTACTGTGGCTGGTATACAACTTCAAAGGGAAGAGTGTGAAAACAGAACCAGGAAAACCTCCAGGGAAAACAATAGACTTCCTCTTGGCACCAAATTCCTGAGATGTATGTGAACTAAAAACACGCCACCCAGAAGGTTTTCAGTAAAAACAGCATCCACAAAAACCAAGTGTAGAGATTTAACATGGGGATCCTCCACTAACTGCTGAGATAATTTGCAAAGTTCTCTCTAACTTCTGAGACAGTTGGTAAATTTGTCAAAATGCTACCCCATGGTGGTCAACTGGTCACTTCCCCAAAGCAACCTCAGGATCTAGACTGAATCAAAGGAAAGTTATGAAACTTCATCACTCACTGGCAAATCATCCCATTTATTTTATTTATTTTGGTGTTGGAGCCCCAGCTGGCAGTACTCAGAGCTTATTCTGGGCTTTGTGCTCAGGAACCCTAACGTGGTGCTGGGGATCTCATCTAAGGGGGTCACATGCAAGCAAAACGCTTCACCCACTATCCTATCTCTCTGGCCTCAATTTGTCCCTTTCAGATCATTTGAATTTCTGATAAATTCTTTATCGGATTTTTAACAATAGTTTAGATACACACCCTTTACTTCCTCCTACTGAAAAGGTTACAAGTCGGCTGGCACAAAACTACTTCAGATTCTTGTCATCCTTTGTAGGTTATCAGAAAATATAATGCATGCCTGTGGTTCTCATGGCTTCGAAATCAAAATCAGTGATTACTGAAGCTTTTCATGTGTTTCAAGTTGGAACTTAACTGTATTCTCCTGCTGCCAGTGTATAGTTCAGATCAAAAGTTTGTTACAAGTTTATGCAGCAGTAGGAATCGCAGGTTTTGTAATATTCCTCCTCCCCTTTTCTCAAATCATGAGAAGAAAGAATATTTTAGCTATTAATCCTCTTAAAATCAGGTTAAAGGCCAGTGAGATCGTACTGAAGGTCAGGTACACGTGGCTGGCCCTAGGACCACGTGCGGTCCCAAAAGCACTGCCAGGAATGAATTTCTGAGTCTGTATCCCCTGTGTGGGGGAGACAGGAACTGAACTTAAAATTCCTTAACCGTTTATCAAGTTTAAAATACTCTTTACTGACCAAAAAGCAAAGCACCAAAGTTTGAAATAAGCATCCTGTCATGACATCTAGCCATTTGTTTAAGTATAGAGCCAGAAGTCCTGAGCATAACCAGATATAGCCAACCTTCCTCTCAAAAAAAAAAAAAAACACAATTAGGGTAAAAATTAAGGATTGGGGCTGGAGTGATAGCACAGTGGGTAGGGCGTTTGCCTTGTACACGGCCGACCCAGGTTCGATTCCCAGCATCCCATATGGTCCCCTGAGCTACCGCCAGGAGTAATTCCTGAGTGCAGAGCCAGGAGTAACCCCTGTGCAACGCCAGGCGTGACCCAAAATGCAAAAAAAAAAACAAAATTAAGGATTAAGATGTATGCCTTTATACATCTTAAGTGATATTAACCAATGATTCTATTAACCAATTAGCCAATATCTTATTAACCTACTAGCTAGAACCAACACTTAATCACACTTAATCAAGTTATAAGAAACAAATATGCAATCACAAAAATCCTAAGTATGGACTGAAGAGATAGTACAGGATGTGAGGTGAGTGCCTTGCTTGAGACGCTTTGCCTTGTTTGAACCAAAATATCATATAAGGTCCCCTGAGCACTACATGGGTCACTCTTAAACACAGAGCCACAAACACCCGAGCACTGTATTCAATGGAAAGTTTAACATTACTATCTGAAAACTGAAAACAAAATTCAAAACTGACCTATGTGGCTTTTCTGAAGAACTGACAGAGTAGGTGAGCTGTGGGTGCACATTCTGAGTCAGGCTGGGTGGCGAATGTGCTTCCAGCAGGGCAGCTGACTCAGCCTGCATGCTGCAATGTGTGTGCAAGGTCAACTAGCAAGATAGGCATCATTTTCTATCAGGTAAAAGTTTAGGGGCAGGTAGTTTTTTTAAAAATATTCTTTAAACAGCATTTCCATTCCTAAAAGATTGCACAGTAAGTTCAAGTAGATCTAAAATTACTGTTTATTTTGGTTTGGGGGCCATCCCTGGCAGTGTCAGGTGCTCTTCCCTGATCTGTGCTCAGTAATGACCACTGCTGCTGCCTGGGGGACCATATGCAGTGCCAGGATTGAACCAGGGTCAGCTGAAGACTCTACATTCATGACAAGTGCCTTACCTCCTCACCTTCAAGCCCAAAAACTATTCAATTTTAATATTAGAAATTAAGTATTATATGATTTGTAAGGCTTTTAAATACTTAACCATTATTAAATTCTACGTACATCCAATTTTATTGGTAAATTGGCCGTAATGCTTAAAAAAAAATAATTACAAAAGAGTGTTCATTCTGGTGATTCCTATTTTGTTCTGTTCTGAAACTCGATAATAAAAGTTACTTGAAAACTTATTAATAAAGAAGCTAAGCACAATTTTTAGCAAGTCAACTATTATTTGACAATAAATCTACCGTGTAGTACGCTCAAACCAGAAAATTAAGTAGAAAACAAAGTTATATACGTGGATACAACCAAAAGTAGGATGCCGGAGTGACAGTAGAGCAGAATGGGCACTTGCCTTGCATGCAGCCCATCTGGGTTTGATGTGCCACATGTACTCCGCCAGCAGTGATCCGTGAGTGAAGAGCCAGGAGTAAACCCAAAGCACTGCTGTGTATGGCCCCAAAACTTAAAACCCATTGCCTCGGGTTGGAGAAAACTCAGTGGAATGAGCACACTCTGTGCTGGAGATTCGAGCTGGGCCCAAGCACAGCATGGTTCCCACCCTCTCACCCCCAGACCACTAGAAGCAACTCTGAGCAAGTGTGACCCAAAAACCAAGAGAAAGAATTCTGGAATTCTGGGACCTGATAGTACAAGCAGTAAAGCGCTTGCCTTGTGTGCAGCTGACCCTAGTTTGAGTCCCTGGCACTGCATATGGTCCCCGAAGCGCTGCCAAGAGTCTGAACAGAACCAGGAATAGCCCCTGAGCCCAAGTATGACCCCCAGATCCCACCCCTCTAAAATAATTTATACATAAATACTAGCTGATTTAAGAAAATGGGTGGCCATCAATTTCTTGTGTACAATATGGGGGGTTATGCAGGGACAAAACTGAAATGCCAGCAGGGCCACGCGTGTAGGGTAAGGGGCCTGAGTCAGCTGCCCTGCTGGACGCGCATTAGCCGTCTACCCTAACCAGGAACCTGCACCCAGAGTTCACCTCGTTTGTCAGTTCTTCAGAGAAGCCATATAGGTCGATTCTGAATTTTGTCTCAGTTTTCTGTTACTAAGCTTGCACTTTTTCATTGAGAGCTGGAGCAATAGTGGGTAGGGCGCTAGCCTTACACAGGCCAACCTCTGCCCCTCCCCCACCCAACCCAAGCCCCGCCAGCCAGGATCCCTTGAGCACAAAGCCAGGAGGAAGCCCTGCTCACAGCAGAGTGTAGCCCCAAAGCCACAAAAAATTACTTTTTTCCTTGAAAACATTTAGTGGAAGAAAGCAGTTCGAGACTGTAAGTGACCAAGACTTGGAACTTTGTTGTATCTCATCAGGAAGCCTCCGAGGCCATGCCGAACTACTTTGAATTTCTGAGTCTTGTATCCCCTGGGTGGGGGAGGCCAGAACTGGACGAAAACATCCAAAAATGAAATGTGTTTTCATTTACATGTGAATCTCAACTGTGAGGATGGATGGTTCTCAGAGTTGAGTTTTCCTAGTTGGTGTCATTATTTCTTCCATTCCATATGGCCTCATTCAAGAGATCTCTTGGGCTCCGATTTTACTTTCAGCTCCAAGCTGATCCTTGGAGGCTTAATAGTTGTCCGAGAGGATTTGTAATTACGCAGTGAAGTCTACAGCACGAACAAAGAGGCTCACCTTGTACTAAAGACTAGATGTATGCATTGGGCCAAATATGGAGACCGTTCATCTATCTGCACTGTAATATATATTCAATGCAAAGGCATTTTCATTGCTGGAAATTCTTTGTGCAGGGAACATCTATTACTTTTCAGGACACATATACACACACACACACTAAGACTCCTCTTCAAGATTATACTGTTTGCTTCATCATAAAATGGTTATTCATACTAGATGTTATCAGTGTTGGAATTCCCACTGTAAATGAACAGGATTTACCTGTGATTTTATATTTATCACTAGGCAACTGGGCTTAAATGGTAAAGAAATATAAAAGCTAGGAAGGGAAGAAAAAAGCATTCCGAGATTTTCTTTCTCAATCAGCAGAAAGCGTATGGCTTGCTTTAAATCCCACAGTCCAGGTGTTGTTTGATCACATCCAGATACATTTATATTTTGTGCTTTTGGGCTAAAAGTAACCCAACAGAATTATGGTTACTCCCAACTTAGTGCTCAGGGTTGTTCTCAAGTAGTTCCAAGGGTAGGGACTGAAGGAAAAGATTAGTTATTTCTAGAAACAGGTGTTATTTCCTGAGATGCTCAGGTTCAACCTGGGCTCTTCAATACCAAGTACGTGCTTCAGCCTTTGAACTATTTTTGTGGCTCAAGACACTGACGTCATAATCCGACAATTTCCTAACATGACTGAGGTGAAGGCTGGAGGGCAGTTTTGGAGTTAAGGTGCTTGCCTCACACACAGCAAGCCCAATCCACTACAAGACATACGATCCTCTGGGCAGTCAGGAGTAAGCCCCGAGCACCACTGGATACACCCAAGACAACAAGACTGCAATGAGTCCATTTGTTAAAATCAGAGATCTACTCATATTTATTCGGGGAGTGGGGTATTAGGCCACAGCGAGTGCTACACAGGGACTACCCCCAGCTCTCTGCTCAAGGGACCATGCAGTTCTAGGAACTGAATCAGGGGTGACTACAAGGCCAAGTCCTTTGACCACTCACACTCTCTGGCCTCAAATTCTAATTTAAATGGGCATGGGAGCATGGGGTTTAGTAGTATTAATTTTTTATCAGCGGAGGACACCCTCATGAGCAGTATTAGGAGTTGGGGGCCCCTCCCAGGGAATCTCAGTTAACTGAGTCAGCAGTTTTAAGTAAGACTAAAGAGTCCTGTCTGGGCCCTGTGGCATCAGGTATTACCCAGGCCATCCTGGGGTTGGAGGCCTCTAGGGTCACAACTCGTGATGCTTGGGGGACCTCGTGGTGCCAGGAATCAAACCCAGGCTGGCTACATGAAAGGCAAGAATCATAATCCTTGTACTATCTCTCCAGCACTATACTGACTTAGAATTGTGGGTTTTGTTAAGGGGACTTACCAATGACAGCCACTGTGAAGATATTCTTTTTATCAAGCTTTTGTAGTAATATGCTCAAATACAGGGACAGCATTTTAACAGCCTCCCACCCACCACTGTCTGGTGAAACTAAGCTCAGGCCTCACTGCAGTGCCTTCCTTGGCAAATAGCCAACAGCCCTCTTGGTACAGTACTGAAAAAGACAGTCACTGTCTTAACTTTCAATGGTTTTGATTCTTTGCCACTACGTATATTCTCATTTGCAAGAGGACTCTATTTTTTTTTATCCTATTCTCATTTTTTATCATGAATCAATGTTGAATTAAATGAAGCTATCCTGAATCAGTTGGAATCATCTATTTCTCCTTTGTTAATCATTCTATCAGCATATAAAAAACATAAACCCCACTTTGACAATCAAAAGCCATTTGCCGTGTGATGCAGAAGAATCATGGCCAGAGACTGAACTCAGGGAAGTGCTCTACCACTGGGAGTTATCGCCTCAACCCTTATGTATTGTTTCTACTATCTATGCTCACTACAACTAGTGTTAACTAGTGTTCCAGATTCTGGAATCCAGGGTTATGACGGCCTCCAAAAAGGGACAGAAGACAGTGCAGCGGGTAGGGCTGTACCATCTATCCTGGGTTCGATCCCTACACCTCATTGGGTCCCCTGAGCATGCCCAGGGGATACCTGAGTGCACAGCTAGGTACAGCCTGGTATGGCCAGAAAAAAAATAAAAGATAGCCACTATAGTTGTTTTAAAGATATTATCAGTCCCTTTTCTTTCGTCTTTCATGTACTAAGCGGGAGACACTATTTGACCGTGAACTAAGAGTATGTACCCAAAGCTTCCTGATCAGTCAGGATCTGAGCCAGAGATGTTCAAATGACATGATGAAAATATGCATTAGTGGATAATCCAAGTGCTATTAACATTACTGGACCCCTTTAAATCAAAAGAAAAGCAACGCACTATTTATTATACAGTTGTATTGAGCACATAAGTGAAGTTATAAAAATTCCAAATAAAATCCTTTGTTTACATGGTTTTACATATTAATTACTCTGGAAAGTTTTTGAACTCTGTTTAGTAGTAGATCTCCTTTCTTGATAGTTTCTTGGTACTGCCAGTTCTTGCTATCAGGTCTATAAATAAATTCAAGAAAAAAACGAATTATTTAGCAGTCACATTACTCCCATAAAAATAGCTGACCTACTTTTACTAGGCACTGAGGGAATCCCCTTTATTCCGAGCAGAATTACAAAAGATATACAAACATAGAATACCTGTTGGTTTCCACTATTTCATTCACTTTATCTATTTTGCAATGTAGTCGCCCCGCAGCAATAAATCTGGAGAGTTCCCTATTTGAGAAAGGGGAAGACCTTTAGCATTAGCTTATAAATTATTTAGAGCAAAGTTACACAAAATATGACTCAGATGCCTTTCAAGATAGCATTTAGTTTACCTCAAACTTGAGCTACTCAACATAATATGCAATCGTTAAGATCTCTGGCACCTTCCAGGATCATCCCCACAGATAAGGTAACCTATCAGAATAAACATGGCCACAGATGGAACTTGGCTGTCAAAGGAGGAAACCACTCATGGGGAGCGTTCAGATTCATAGACATGCTCACGAAAAACTTTATGGATTAAAGACAATGGAAATAAGTTATTCGGTCTGGGGAAGGAACTGATCATGCCCATTTTTCTTCAATTTTACCTCTGAAAAACAGGCTAACTTCAAGATCTACTTCAAAATTACCTTCAAGAGAGACTAAAAATGTTAGTAAGGAAAAAGATTTGAGAATGTATATCATGACCTAAACTTTAATTTTAGAAAGCTGTCTAGGGGCCGGAGCGGAAAGTACAGAGGATGGGATGTCTGCTTTGCAACCATCCCAGGCTCCACCCCCGCATCCCATATGGTCCCCTGAGCACCGGCAGGAGTAATTCCTGACTGCAGGGAACAGGAGTACCCTGAGCATCACCGGGTGCCAAGAAAAGAAAAGAAAGCTATTTACCAAAATTACATATCTCAAAAACCAAAAACAAGCACAACTAGTGAAACTCCATCAGAGACAGTCTGCCACAAACTGGAAAAATTTAAAAGATTAGAAATGTATAAGAGGGGGATGGAAAGAAAACATACCTATGTTAGAATTATGTAAACATAGAAAATAATAAAGTAAAGTAAAGGCCCTCCCGTTGATCATCGATTTGCTCGAGCGGGCCCAGTAACGTCTCCATTGGAGACTTTGTTGTTACTGTGTCTGGCATATCGAATACGTCACGGGGAGCTTGCCGGGCTCTCCGAAGAAAATAATAAGAAATCTCTAAATCATAAAAAAATTCCAAATAAAAGTTGTATGATGGCTTACTCCCCCAGATACAAAACATGCTTATGATGATTTTAAGCCAGAGGATATTTAGTCGTAGGAAATTAGCATATTAATTTCTATACCTTGCAAAACAGATTTGATCCAATTGCCACAAAGTACTTTCCTGTTTTAAAAAGTTAAGCTTCTAAGAGACTATGTAAGTCTAAAATTTTTTTAAGCTTTTTCTAAGCTCACTTATGTTCATTTTTCGCTTTAAATAGTTAGGGCACAACATCCTTTCTTGTTCCAACACTTGAACTCGATTCCTGCGATGGCATTCAAGCCACATCCCTACTTACTTCCCTTTTTTACCCAAACATGTTAAAAATTCTTCCCTAACCCATGCCATTTTTCCAGGTCTTACAGCACACTCTCTCATACTCAGCAGGTATCCGGTCAAGATAAAAAACAACTGTACTGAATGAACAGAATGTAAAAAGTCAGATTTTATGACAAGCTTACCAAAACCTACCAACAACTGTAAAGCTCACAAATAGTTTCTAACCTTAATCAATTAATCTTAAAGAATAGTATCTATTCAATACTGCCTTGTCCCTTTCTTCATCAAAATCTTAAACGAGTCTAAGTGGAGAATGATGAATAATTCAAACTTAATTTTCTTCAAACTTATTAAGCCCAATTTCCAGGAAGCGTTTCACTTAAAAACAAGTCTCTAAGGAAGAAAGAAAAGCATTAAAGCCCGTACTTCAATCTGGTTTCAGAGATTCTCAAAAGGGCCTTGACAGAGAACTAAAGCTTCGTGGTGCCTTTGTCAAGAGCTGTGCTTACAATACCCCTGTCTTAAACATCATCCTAATGACTTAAAATACCGTAATTGTCAAAACGGTATTTTCCGGCTTCAGTGCACCTGAACCGCAACTTCAGTTGAGCCCCACATTGCTGCCAAGCAGAACCTAATCACTTCCTTATCAATTAAGACACAACAGTTCAAAACCTGATGAAGGTCACAAAACTATTTCCTAGCAGACCTAGCAGACCTACGACAATAAGCAGGCCAACGCCGACTTCTGATGCACCACACTACATTACAGTAAGTCATTCCCATCATTCTCCATTAAAAACATTGGTATGACCAGTCACATCCATCCCAGTACTTAACCCTATCACACAGTGGTTACTAGACTTGAATTTCATGAGCTAGTCCGATACAAAAATGAAAAGAAAACCAACTTCAAAATACCTGCCTTTAAAAAAAAAAAAAACACAACAAAGCTACCAAAAATATTGCTGCCGTTTTTTCCCATAGGAAGAGAATGTGGAAATTTCACAACTGATCCTAAGAGTTTTGAATTACACTAAAGACCAGTGCTTTTTCCTATTATCTCAAAACAAATCCATTAAGATTAACATGCACATTAAATTGTTTAGGATGAAATGTGCTGGTGTCTGACACAACTTTGAAGTGATTGTAAAATGAGATAAAGGCAACTATGACAAAAAGTTACAGTATATTTCATCAAATCTGGAAAGAAATACTGGAAAAAACAGGTCTTAACAAAATGCAGCTTTATTTATTATTACTAAGTAATTATTGCTTTTTCACTGTAGGCTAACAATAACTGTAAGAACATTTATATATTTTGGAGAAACTGATCTAAATATCACTCACAGCACGAGAGTCAGGTCCTCAAAATTCAACTCCCATCTCCCAAGTATGAAGCCAACATTTCCTTGTTGTATGAAGCAACACCCGGTGGTCCGACAGACCATGATGTAAGACAGCATAACACCAGGTCAGCACTCTGTTCTAAATTTCCAACCGCTTCCCATATCTTCGAGATCAAAATCCAAGCACCACACGAAGGTCCCTAGAAGTTGTGTGCTTGCCTCTCTGCCAACCACAACCACGCTGCATCCTCAGGCCTCTTCTATTCCATTTTATTACCTAAGAGTCATGACTAGTGATACAGTCCACAAAGAAGGAACAGAGCACTACCTTTATTTAACAACTGATCTAATAAGCTTTCACAAATCACTTATGCTCTCCTCTCTACAACTCAAGTTTCCCCAACTATTAATAGAAGGAACATCATGAAAGCAGATGATAAATGACTATACAATAGTATTTAGAGAAATAATGTAATTTAGAGAAGCAACAGAAACAGAAACTGTACAAGTTCACATGGTAAAAGGTAACTTTAAAAAGTATCAAACTTACTGATCAATAAATTCCACACCAACACCAAAGGCTTCTGCCATATAGCCAAGGGTTAATGACCTGTATGATTCCAGCAACTGGCTGTATGCATGAATTCTCATTTCTCTTACATAGTATCGGTAGTGAGGAGCAAAAAGCCAGTCCTTTTTCATTTCCTGTTCCACAACAGCTGCAATGAGAAAGATGACAAATCATTGAGTCTCCCTTTCAGAATAACAGCACATAGAACAGAGTCTTCATCTATAAAGGACTCTTACAAAGTTGACAAAGACTAACTGGAGAGCAAAATGTCTACAGAGCAACAATATGTAACCCATGCAGGTAAAAATTATTTTACGGAAAAACTGCTCTATTACTTCTTCAGTAATGGTGTTGCATTTAACAGACGAGATCCTGACTGTCATAAAAAAAAAAATCAAAAGGTATAGCTAAGCAAATAAGCAAGATACCCAGAGCATATAATTTCGTGAAGAAAATAAAAGTGACATGACAGAGTGGCTAGGCCTTCCACAGGTTGGGCGGAGAAGGCGTAGGAGGCACCGGCAATGACACAAAAGTGTCCAGCAGGAAGAGCCCAGAGACCATCTGCAGGAAGGACAAGCTCAGCGTGAAAGAAGACGGGCAATAGGAGGTGGATGAGCAAGTGAAATCCTAAAGGGGCCCTATGCTTGAATTTCTGGATGACAAATGTCCTGAAACACACTCGAGAAACTTAGTGACAACTGCCTCTAGATAAGGATGTTAGCAGCCCTAGGCAAGAAAGCCTTTTTACTTTTCATGACACTATTTCTCAAACGAACATATATCCTTTGTTTTTTGTGTTGTTTTACTTTCTCAAGGTGATAATAAAAGAATAAAAATAGGGCCCTATTTAAAAACCTGAAAACAGGTATCCAGAAATTTGTGTGTGAATCTATATACTGATTTGGAGTGGATAGGTTGGAGAGAATAAAACTGAACACTGTTTCAGATTTGTTTGGGTTTTGTGCCACACCTGACTGTGCTCGGAGTGACTCTGAAATCAGGGACCACTCCTGGTGGGGCTTGGGGCTCACCCGGGGTGCCAGGTGTATGCTGCTCACCCAAGTTCCTTACCTATTCTACTATCTCTCCAGCCCCAGTTTTTAATACCTAAGAAAGGTATTTCCTTAAAAAAAATTTCGAAATCCTTTGATTTTCCAAATCAAGTATTTCTATTTTTCAGATTTTTTTCCTGTTCATATCTCCTCTGGGGGAGGTCCGTAGCTTCCATGGCTTTAGGGGGACACTGGCTTCAGAAGAGTGCTGGGGCAGTCACAGGGCCATGGGGCAGAGAACACCTAGATAGAGAGGGCAGCCAGCAGCTCATCAGACCACCCGAGGCCAACCCTCAGCCCCTGGGGCAGCGGCAGGAAAGCCCATTGTAAACGTCTTTTAAAAGGCATAGCTTATGAACACCAGAAAAGCAATTAGTCATGTAAAATCCAGTTACTCTCACTAAAGCAGAGAATCACCGATACAAGTAAAAAGACCCATCCAAAGGAAATTTAAGTACCCTGTCTTCTGCAGTTGCAATAATTAAAACATGCAAAATAGGAAATAAAAAGTTTTACACAGAATCGTTAAAACATTGCTTGTAAGAAATGGGGAGAATATGAAGAGGTTAATGTTTTAACAAGATGTCCAAAATGTATCATTTTC
Organism: Sorex fumeus; assembly: GCF_029834395.1. Lineage (NCBI taxonomy): Eukaryota > Metazoa > Chordata > Mammalia > Eulipotyphla > Soricidae > Sorex > Sorex fumeus. The sequence goes on from NW_026606129.1 coordinate 65,470,498, forward strand.
ATTACAGTAGGAATGTATTTCCTCCCACCTTCCTCTTGCCAATTACTAATAAAAAGGCTTTACGAAGGAAACATTTCATAAGCAAAGTGTTAGGTCAAAACCCACCCCATAAACAGAATCATTTGGAGACCCCCACCGCACTCTAATTTTCTTGAACGCTGCTCAACCAAAACCTCAGTTTCTAAAAAGTGCAGCATGCATAAGAGAACCCTATCAATGGCACGTCTAGGGAGATGATTTGTGAAGTTGCTACTGACATGTTCTTATATCACGGTGATAACTAATTATAAACTGACCAGGAAGAAATCAAATGGCCAGGAAGGAAAGGACAAGAATAAGCAAATTTATGTTAGGTAAGAGCAAACGATTCCAGGTAATGTCACTGTAAACTTGCTTTGGAGGAACACAATTATTTCATTATGCAGCACTGGAAAATGACTGAATCAGTGCACATTTTGCTATTGCATAAAGGGCCTATTGCTGAATTCAGGCTCAATCTCAATTCAGGAAGGGATTTAAGACTCCCTTACAACTCTTGCAAAAAAAAAAAAGATGGCTACTAGATATTTCCTTTTTTTAAAAAAAGCAATGCTTAAAAAAAGGTAATCATCGATTTATCTCTAGGGCCATATAAAAACCCATCAGTATGATAAGCTTCCCACAACAGAGATTCAGTCATGATGAAAGACCTGCGGCTCTGCGTTTGCTGCTCTTCTTCTTCTCCCTCTTCCCACTCCTTCTCTTTCTCTTCCCACCCCCCCCCCCCGTTTTTTTTTTTTTTTTTTTGGTTTTTGGGCCACACCCTGCAGTTCCCAAGGCTTAGCCCTGACACTATGCCCAAGGTTCACTCACTCCTGGTATCATCTCAGGGTCCACGAGAGGTCAAGACTGAACCCTGGTCAGCTGCGGGTAAGGTGATGCCCACTATTGCTCCAACCCCACGAACACTGTTTCCTTGTATGTGAAAGATCACCTCAGTCTTATGCACAAAGGATCAGGAGATGAAAACAGATCATGCAAGAGCCACTCTGTCCTTACCTAATGACTGAAAGAAAACGGAATAGCGACACTCGTAGAGTGAGAAAAGATACTGTCGAACGGCTGGAAGACTATGCAACACTTCAAGAATCTCTGCTCCTTTAATAACCTAGGGATTCAACACAGTAAACATTTTAATGATTTTTGTATGTTTAGGTTAAAGAAGCATGGTGCAATCTTAAAAACAGGTTATTGAGATTGCCATTACCTTTTCCCTGAGATCTGGTCTCTCTAAGGCGATCATGCTAACATAGACAGTATATGTCACAAAGGTTTTATAATCCATCAGTTCATAGGATGTGAATGTGGAGACAGTGTCCAGGAAGAGTTCCGCTGCTTGTTTGAAATCCCGGATGGCCACACAATAAAGACCCTGATATACCTTTAGGCGATTCCTCCTGTCCCAGTCTCCTCCTTCTTCTATTAAGCTTTTATAAAAAACACCAGATAGAATAGAAAGGTCATAATCTGAAAAAATAATTTATAGCTTCGTTCTATTTTTAAAGAATTTTTTTTTTTTTTTTGCTTTTTGGGTCACACCGACAATGCACAGGGGTTACTCCTGGCTCTACACTCAGGAGTTACCCCTGGCGGTGCTCAGGGGACCATATGGGATGCTGGGTATCGAAGCCAGCTCAGCCGCGTGCAAGGCAAACACCCTACCGACTGTGCTACTGCTCCAGCCCCAAAGAAAAAACTTTTAACATAAACCAAGAATACAGAAAGTATTTCACCAAATACACTACGTCAATTACTTGACAAAATTTACTAGTACTTAAAAGTAAATGTCTTCCACCAGTTTCTTTTATAAGTCGCACGGGATATAACGTCATTGCTGAAAAAAAAAAAGTACCTTTTCGCCTTTTCCGTGTTTCTTGTGATGAGATCATTATCCATATAAAATAAACCAATCCTAAGGAGATAGAAGACAATATCCAGACGGTGACCCAAGGCCACAGTTTTGTCGTATGTCTTGCGAAAGGCTGTCAGCGCGCCTTCCTGTAAAGAGAAAGAAGGCCAGCAGGTAAAGAAACTATAAATTCTGCAAACTGTCAGCTATCTGGGCATTTCTTAACAAGGAATGAGGACACAGGAACAGCGCCCAAACAAGAGGGGCAACAGTGAAGCTGAGTGATGATTCACAAGGGAACTGAGCATACAATTTTCCACACCTGTATGAAGTATGAAAAGGTAATGAAAACTTTACTGTAGTAACTACTAAAATGCAACTGTTACTCCATCCTAAGATGCTGCGAAATAAAGTACTTTACTCTTTTAAAAGTGAGTTAAAGTAAATCATGACTCATATTTGAAGTCTTTTTAGCAAGCTTTTCCTTTTTTTTAATAATGTAGGAGTACAGCTACTTGTTCGGCCACTGATTAAGCTGGTTGAATTGGGCATGAACTTCACATTACCTTTTTTTTAAACTGTATCACCATGAGATAGTTACAAAGCTTTCATGTTTGGGATTCAATCATACAACCCTGGAACACCCATTCCTCCACGAGTGCACATTTCCCACCACCCACATCCCAGTCCTCACCCTGCAGACAATTTCCCCAATACTCTCTCCCTAATTTGGGACATTATGTTTTGCTCAAAATTTCCCACCACCAATGTCCCATCACCAGCCTACCTGCCAGGGGCAGACGCTAGATAATTTATTTTCTATTGCTCATCAACCGAGAGTCTCTGGGCCAGGGCTGCTGGTGCACTAAGATGGCACCCAGAGGCAAATTGTGGGAGTGACTGCCAGTCTGCTGGGCTGGCAGTGACCGGGGGAGAGGCAGCCCGGGTCCTCTGCCAACATGCAGCCTGGAGATTAGTCCTGGAACCCACATACTGGTGTGTGGGGTGGGGGGAAGGGGGGAGCGGGGGCGGGGCTTCCTTGTGGAAGCTCGGGGTCTGCAGGATTCCATCTGGAGTAGCAGGGATGTTGCACCTGCTCCATCTGGGGTGCCCCAGTGAAATTGGTCGGGTACGGGACCTGGACCTGGAGAGATTTCCTACACTGTGTTGTCTTCCGGGAGCAAGTTTTTACTTTAACCCTTAACTGTCACTGTCCTCCCACTGCTCATTGATTTGCTCAAGCGGGACCAGTAACAATGTGAGACTTGTTACTGTCTTTGGCATATCGAATACGTCGCGTGTAGCTTGCCAGGCTTTGCATGCGGGTGAGATAGTCTTGGGAGCTTGCTGGGCTCTCCAAGAAGGGCGAAGGAATTGAAGGTGGAGGAATCAAACTCAGGTCGGCCCAGTTGGCCGCGTGCAAGGCAAACGCCCTGCCGTGACATTAATGGGCACACGGAGCTCTCAAAACCTGGTTTCTAAACACTATCTATCGACCCCACACCCAGCCAGAGATCCTAGGAAAATGGATGATTCCAGAGCTGGAGAGAAAAACCAAACATCTTGTTGCAAGAGAATATAAGACCAATGAAATTACGTCTAAAGTAGATACTCCTGAAAAATCCGCAATAAACTGAGGTCCTTAAGTAACGGTTATTATCAACAGTACGAAGTGAATAAAAATCCATTAAGTAATGTCAAATATAAAAAAGAGGATACTCTTTTTTCAGGCCTTCTTTTTAGACTTCAGTTTTTGGGCCATACCTGGTGATGCTCAGGAATTACTCCTAACAGTGCTCAGGAGAGCGTACAGGATGCCAGGGGTCAAACCTCCACTATCTCGCTATGTCTCCAGCCTCTAGACTAGGTCTCATCAGGACGGATATCAGAACACTCCCAATTTACAATCTCCTGACGCTGAATCGGCCATTTCCATGCTGAATTTCTCAAGGCCTGCACGAAAGCTGTTCTCATTCACCTTTAAGAAAATATTACTCTTAAAACCAAACCATCCGCACACAATCTAGAAAAATACCCACACGGGGGGACTGGAGAGATGTCCATGTGGGTAGGGCATTTGTCCTCTTGCCTTGCACAACACGGCTGACCAGGTTCGAGCCACAGCACCGTATACGGTACCCGAGCCTCCACCAGGGGCGAGCCCTGGGCACAGAGAAGAGTAAGCAACACTGGGATGTGCTCCAAAACAAACCAAAAAAACCCACACGCTGCTCAAGGAGAATCAAAATCTGGGCCAGAGTGAGTGCAGCAGGTACGGTGACTGCCTGGCATGAGGCAGATCGGGTTAAATCCCTGGCACCTTATATGTCCCTCAAGCCCACGAGGAGTAAGCCATGAGCACTGCCAGGTACGTCCCAAAAACAAAAAGAAAAAAAGAAAGAAAAGGAGGCCCATAATCTGAATCCTTCTTTTCCCACTTTCTTAAAAATCTTTTCTAAATTTGAGGCAAGGGGTAGGGAGAATACCTGCATTATTAGTAATTTTAACTGCCTTTTCCAAAATTTCACTTAATCACTTAACTTCCCGTTAGTCGTCGATTTGCTCGAGCGGGCGCCAGTAACGTCTCCATTTGTCCCTGTCGCGTGCTAGTGTAGCCCAATGGCATCTCTTCGCTCCGGGAACATGGAGGGCCTCAAACCGATCGTTCATGATCTTGACAAAGAAGGCGGCCATGCGGTCTCTTGACATCCCGTGGAATCCAATCAGTAACAGCTCTAGTCCAACGGTCGTCTTTAAATCTCATTACGTGACCAGCCCATCTGATTTTCGACACCTTGGCATATGAGACAGCGTCCCTGATCCTTGATCGTCGACGGATGTCAGAACTCCGGATTCGTTCTCTCATTTGAGTGAAACGTGTTATTCCAAGCATAGCTCTTTCTATTCTTCTTTGGGAGACCTGAATGGCGTTCTCATCTTGTTTGCGTAGGGCCCAGGTCTCTGAGGCATATGTTAATGCAGGAAGAACAGTGGAATCAAAGAGATGTGCCCGGAGCCGGAGGTTCTTCGTCCTCTTAGCTATTTCTTCAACGTTCTTGAAGGCGTTCCAAGCCGCTCTCTTCCTCCTGCGCAGCTCGGGTGCCAGGTCATTTGTCATGTTGACCTCTCGACCTAGGTACACATAGCTGTTGCATTCGGAGATGGTCGTTCCATTGAGAGTGAATGGGGCGTCAGGAACGAGACTGTTTCTCATAAACATTGTCTTCGTAAGATTCGGCTGTAGTCCTACCTTTCCACACTTACGGTCAAAGTCGGCCAGCATTTGTGCCACTTGGCTGATGTTTGGTGTTATTAAAACAATATCATCAGCAAAGCGGAGGTGGTGTAGTTGCCGACCATCTATCTTCACTCCCATTCCTTCCCATTCCAGTTGTCGCATGATGTTCTCGAGGGTGGCACTGAAGAGTTTCGGTGAAATGGTATCACCCTGCCGCACCCCTCTTGACATCAACGATCACTTCTTTGTAGAATGGTGAGATCCTGGTAGTGAATCCGCACAGCTCACGGAGGATCCTGGTGTATTGGGCTTGAATGCCCTGATTGGCTAGGGCTTCAATGACCGCTTCCATCTCAACAGAATCAAAGGCCTTCTTTAAATCAATGAACGTTAAACAGAGCGGCATCTTGAACTCCCGAGAAACCTCAATGAGCTTGGTTATTGTGTGGACATGGTCGATGGTGCTGAATCCTTTGCGGAACCCGGCTTGCTCGCATGGTTGTCCTTCATCTAGTGTTCTGCCAATCCTATTTAGGATGACTCGAGTGAACAACTTGTAGATGACAGACAATAGGCAGATCGGGCGATAGTTGCCAATGTCATGGACGTCTCCCTTCTTGAACAGTAGTACGGTCCTGCTGGTTTTCCATTGGGACGGAACCTTGCATTCAGACAGGTAGCGAGTGAAGAGCCGAGCCAGTGTATTGATGAGTACTGACGGCAGGTTCTTCAGGTGTTCAGGTCTGACCTTGTCTGGGCCGGGTGCTGTTTGTTTCTTTACCAACAAAATGGCGTGTCGGATTTCGGAAGGGAGAATGTTGGGAACGACATATCCATCCTGTGGAATTTGGTATGTCGGCAAGTGGACATGGCTATCGAAGAGATTTGAGTAAAAGTCATGAATAATCTTCTCCATTGCCGTTCTGGAGGATGTGATGGATCCATCAGGACGTCGGAGGGCAGTCATCTCGGTCTTGTAGTTGGCGAAGGACAGGCGGGCGTTACAAATACTTTTCCCGGCTTCTGCCGCATCTACCAGTACTTCTGCTCTTCTCTCTTTGAGGTCTTCCTTGATCGCATCTCTGCACTGCTTTGCGAGCTCGGACGTTAGCTTGAGGTTGCCTGAGGCATGCACCAAACCACGCTGGCGAATTAGCTCAAGAGTTTTCGAAGATAGGCGATTTATTGTGGCTATCTCTCTCTTGGCGTTCCTCGCACATTCATGGAGGTGCTGAACCAGTCAATCGTATTCCTCGTCAATGTTGTCAACAATGGCATCTTCCCATGTTGCCGCAATAGTGCCAAAGAGTTCCCAGTTGGTGGTCATTCTGGGAGTTCTCTTTTTGAACTTTGCAGCCCTTTCTCCCCGCTCTGTGAAGTAGAATTTTGCACGAAGGAGACGGTGGTCCGATCCTGTTCGAAATTTTGGGACAACAGCGACATCAGTCAGGCAAAACTGTCGATTGAATATGATGTGGTCTATTTCGTTGTGGAATCGTCCACCGGGAGACTCCCATGTCCATCGTTTAGATTCTGCCTTCTGGAACTGTGAGTTACCATGAATGGTCTTGGTCGACATGATGAACTCAGACAGTCTCTCACCCTCTTCATTCCATTCTAGGCCATGGGTCCCGATGTGGAGTTCTTCAGCTGATCTTCTCGTTCCTATCTTGGCATTAAAATCACCCACAATGATCTTGTAGGAGGTGTGGTCTTCTTTATAGGACTTTTCTAGCTCCATGTAGAACTTCTCGATTTCTCTTTCATCATAATGAGATGTTGGTGCATAGACAAGGAAGATAGAAACTGCAGGCAGTGAGCCACATCTATTCAAATGTAAACGTCCGATTCGGGTTGTTAGGCATTCGAATGAATCAATGCTCTTGGCCAAGTTTGTGTTGACAAGGACACCAAGGCCTCCAACACCTCTTTTATCGCACTTGATCATTCGCGCTTGTACCATCAGGTCCTCGATGGATGCATCTGATGCTAGCATACGTGCATTGAAAGTACAGACGATCATTTTGTCTTCCTTCGTTGTGGCAGTCTAGGTCAGCCTTGAGATTTTGTCGGCCTCTCCTTTCTCATCCTTCTCAGTGCTGCCATGTCGGTGAAGCCTTCAGGGTCAGGTGAATGAGACCAGTTGTAGTTACTGGTTTTGGCATATCGAATACACAACGGATAGCTTGCCAGGCTCTTCCGTGCGGGCGGAATACTCTCGGTAGCTTGCCAGTCTTTCCGAGAGGGATAGAGGCTTACAGAGGCTTCCAAAATTTAGGAATTTAAAACTATCTGGATTTTCCATATGTTTACAACAACCAAACCTTAAATGTATCATCAGAAGGGCCAGAGCCATAATACAGTGGGCAGGGCACTTGCCTTGCATGTGGCAGACCCAGGTTTGATCTCTGGCACCACATCTGGTCCCCTAAGCCCTGCCAGGAGTGATCCCTTAGCAGGGAGCCAGGAATAAGCCCTGAGCACAATCAGTGTGGTCCCAAAATTAAAAGGAGAAATAAAGTATACTGAGGAAAAAAAGCAAAATGGTTGCTTCTGATTTAAAGAGTAACTCCTAACCTTCGACATTTAAGCACTTCATGCCTAAATTCTTTGTCCCTATCTTTAATCTTCCTTGTACAGAAACTACCATTAACTTTATAAATAAATGAACGTCCCCCAAAATCATTATTATTGAAGCGATGGGCTTCACATCCAAGGGCTGACACACATTTTTTTTTAATCAGTCATATCAGCCATCACCTAAATACGGTAGGCCTTTAGTTAACATAGATGCCTTCTTAGAAACTGTGACTTTATGCAAAAGTCACAATTTTAAGGACAGAAAAGTTAAATACAGTTCTATGTTCTCAAATAATGTCATTTTGTTCAATATTAGCCTACACTTCCCCCCACTCGTCAAGCATTATAACAAGTTTATTTCTTTTTATGTTTTTTATTTGGGGATGGGGGGGAGGGAGAAGGGGCAACACCTAGCAGTGCTCAGGACTTACTCCTGTCTCTGTGCTCAAGGGTCACTCCTGGTGGGCTCAGGCAATCTTTAAGGAGTTCTGGGAATGAAACCTGGGTCAGCTGTGTGCCAGGCAAGTGGTACTAGTCCCTGCTTTACTACTGCTCCAGCCTCTGACATCTCTTCATGACATATTGTACTTCAGGACAAAGAGACTAAAATTAAGGAGTCTCAAAAGCCATTCTCATATCTGTTGCATAACTACTACATATTAAAAATAAGACATCTGGTAATGGATATCCCTCTCCTGCACTTCGGTGTCTAGACTGGATAGGTAGTGGAAGAACTGCCCCATGCACTAAGAAAAAAAGTACTTGTTCATTGTCTCAGCAATTTACTATACGGAACGTACCCTAAAGAAAGGCGAAGGTGTATACAGACACAGACAAGCGTGTTTTCACTGCAGTTTCTTAACAGCGAGGTGAAATAACCCAAGTCCGTCAACAACCGAATAACCAAATAAACCACAGCAGAGCCCAACAACAGCCTACGAGACAGCAATTAAGCGGAAACAGCAAGACTTACACAGGAGATCTCCCAAATACGAACCTGAATTCAAGCGTACAGGGACAGCATCAGGACGCTACAGCTCCCTTCCAAAAATCGAGACACAATACCATCTAGTTCCCACCCGTACCCGTGTGTCTGTAAATGCAGTGAAGTAACAAAACAGCTGACGTTTGAGGGTAGGAAAGAAAAAAAAAACAAAAGTCTAGAACTTCGGTATTAATCGTCGGTTTCTTATAGGGACATTAGCAAAGATGAGCCGGTCGCCTTTGAATGCACCCACATTTTGGGGACCACGCCCGGCGATACTCGTGGTTTGGTCCAGGCTTGGTGCTCAGGGACCACTTCGAGCCAGGCTCAGAGGGGCATGCAGGATGCTCGGGGTTGAACCTGGGGGTGAGCAGGCGGGGCCAACGCCCCACCTGCTGTCCGATCTCTGATTGTGTGTGTGTGTGTGTGTGTGTGTGGTAAGAGACAGAGAGACAAAGAGACAGAAAGAGAGGAGAGAGACAGAGACGGGGAGGGAGGGTGGGAGGGGGCTGGGGTCACACCTGGCGGCTGCTCCAGGGCTGCTCCCCGCTGGGGGGCGGGGGGGACCGTGAGATCCTGGACCCCTGGTCTCGTGACCAGGCGGGAAGGCGCTCAGCCCCCGGGCGCTGTCCCGGGCGTCCCAGGCCGGCGGGGACCCCCGGGACCCCCACCCCCACCCCCACCCCCGGGACCCACCTTGTCGCCGATCCTGCAGAGGTACTCGGCCTTGGCCATCATGGCATCCCGGATCTCGCTCTCGCCCAGGTTCTTCTCGGCGTCCTCCAGCTCCTCGTCCAGGCGCTGCAGCTCCTCCTCGTTGGCCTTCCTCATCTTGCCCAGCAGGTCCAGGTCCAGGGGCCAGTCCAGGGACTTGCTCAGGGCCTCGTAGTAAGGGGCCATGTCTGCGGGGGCGGGCGGCAGGGGGCGACTCGCAGGGGGGCCTGGGCGCCCACACCCACGCTGCTGCTGGCCACCCACCGGGCTGGACCCCACCCCCCCGGGTGGGTGGGAGGGGGCAATGACACCGGGGTGGGCTGCGAGTGAGGGTCGCGTCCACGAGGCCTCGGAGGTCCTGCAGCCGGGGCAGGCCCCGTCCCCCTTCTGCACGGACGCGCGGAGGCAGCGACGCCAAGGAAAGGGGGTGGGGGCTCGGCTCTGGGACCCCCGCGAGGCCCTCCCCGCCCCCGCCCGCCGCCCCCCGCCGCCCCGGGTCCCGCCCGCCCGCCCGCCCGCCCGGGGGCTCCGAGGGCCGCGCCCGGCGCCGGGACCCCGCAGGCCGCCGGGCCTCTGGGCCGCTGACTCGGCGCTCACTGTTCTCGCGCACGGCCGCCATCAGCTCGTCGCGCACGGCCGCGTCGCCCCGGTGCTCGGGCAGGCTGAGCAGGAAGCGCAGCTGCGCGATGCGCAGGTCGGGGTTCTTGGGCAGACCCTCCTCCTCCAGGTTCTCCAGCGGCATCGCGGCGGCGGCGGCGGCGGCGGCGGCGGCGGCGGCGGAGGGGCGCGGAGACGGCGACTCAGCGCGGGGCGGCGGCGGCGGCGGAAGCGGAAGCGGGAGGAGTCGAGGCGTGCGCCGGGCCCCGCTCCAGCCCGGCTTCCGGTCCCCGCGGCGCCCTCCGGGGGCAGCGCCACCTGCTGGTCATTCCCCGGAACGCCTCCGCCACCGCTCTTCCTCCACCCCGCCCCCTCTCAACCACCACACACACACATACACACACGCACACACGCATGCACCTGCGCGCCGGCGCCCCCGTGCGGCGGCCCGCGTCTCGCAGTCACTGCTGCACCGCGAGTCCCATGCCCAGGCTCGGCCTCCACTTCCAGCGATTTCTTCTTGCCACCGAGTCTGATAGGAATTGGCCATCTTTTGGAAGATTGGAAAGGGCGGTGACAAAATTAACAAGGAAATGGACACCCTACACATAAAATTCCACCAAAGGATCACACAAGTCACAAATCATCCTGTTATTCGTCGATTGCCTAGAGCAGGCCCCAGTAATGTCTCCTTCATCCTAGCCCTGAGGTTATATTCAAGGCTCTTTAGGAGAATGAGACCCATCATTGTTACTGGTATTTGGCATATTGGGTACGCCACGGGGAGTTTGCCAGACTCTGCCCTGTGGGCAGGCTACATCCGGTAGCCTGCAAGTTTGTCCAAAGTAGGAATGAGACAATAAGATGTCATTAAAAAAAGTTCTGATAAGATGTTCCGGGATCTGGATTTTATAGTCTCTGAGTCTTGGCCCAAAGGACAGCCCCCTCAAATAAATAACTAACCCACCCCCAAATATAGAATACCCCCCAGATAAATAAATAGTAACCCCAGGAGTCCTGACTCTGCCTGGCTTTTACTTTTATGGGCATTGTCTCACGTTCATCGTCATCAGATAGTAGTTGGTGGCAGTATCTTAGCTGTTTTACAGATCAGAAAACTGACGCATTAAGAGATTAGGGAGCATGATCAACCAAGGACACAGAACGGTTGTGTAACAGTGCCTGACTAACAACCTGTATAACTCTAAAACCTACATTCTTTCTCTTATTCTCACAAAACCACAGGCAGAATTCCAGTTTTAACACAACATCATCTCTTATTTAAGTCATTGCAGGTCTGTGTTTTCAGCCACCTTTGTTCCTGCCGCGAGGAATCCAGAGTTGGTTGAGGCTGCTTGAAATTTCAACTAGTGAATTTTCAATAGCTTATTTTTATTGTTACAAAAGGAGTCCCTTTAGAGTCATCCAGGATTCTTCTTTTCCTAGTACAAAAATAGAGATGCGGGGCTGGAGCAATAGCACAGCGGGTAGGGCGTTTGCCTTGCATGCAGCTGACCTGAGTTTGATTCCCAGCATCCCATATGGTCCCTTGAGCACCTCCAGGGGTAATTCCTGAGTGCAGAGCCAGGAATAACCCCTGTGCATCGCCAGGTGTGACCCAAAAAGCAAAAAAAAAAAAAAAAAAAGATGAAACCTACCCGAGGTTGGGGATTAGTCGATGTGAAAAAATGAGACAGATTAAATGCGCTGTTGAGACAATGATGAAAACCTTTAGCACTTTGTTAATTGGAAGTGCATAAACCTTGTGTACCTAACCATTAACCTATTGTAAACCATGATACTTGAATAATAATAAACTAAAATAAATCGACATAAATGCCTTTTGGTGTGAGGACACTTCATATTTTGCATTTTTGATCTATAATCTCATGTCCTATTAATAAACAAAGAAATGATTTTGTGATTTTTGAATATTGAATGTCAAGTGGCTTTCTAAAACTTTCAAACTAAATCAAAGCTTAGGGCAGATTACTATAGTCTCACTAGCAGCAGCATTGGACATGTTTCTAAGACCCATTTTGGTAAAAGTTCTTAAAGGCAATTCAAATAAGAGAAAATATGAAGGATAAAGGAAACATTACTAGAACCCATAATGTTACACTTTCAGCAAAACCACGTTCTTTTGAGAGGGATTGGATCACACCTGACGGGACTCAAGGGTCACTCTTTAAAGTGGTGCTTGAGGAAAAGTATGTAGTGCCAGGAATCATAATTGGGTTGGCTGCCTTTGAGGCAAGTGCTTTACCCACTTCCCATCTTTCCAGCCTGGCAAAGAACTTTCTAAATGTCTATTTGGTTTTTTTTTTATTCTTTCAACAAACATTGGGCCAGAGCAATAGCATAGCAGTAGGGCATTTGCCTAACACATGACCGACCTGGGCTTGATTCCTCCGCCCCTCTTGGAGAGCCCTGCAAGCTACCAAGAGTATTCCACCGGCGCAGCAAAGCCTGGCATGCTACCCGTGATGTATTCGATATGCCAAAAACAGTAACAACGCTTCTCACAATGAAGACGTTACTGGTGCCCGCTCAAGAAAATCGATGAACAACGAGAGGACACTGCTACAGTGCAACAAACATTTTTAGAAGTACTGGACTCTGTTCTAGGATCTAGGACCACAGTAAAGAACACAAAACTTCCTATCCACCTGGAACTTATGTTCGAGAGACAGTCCCCTTTAAGAAACTCACTACATACACTAAAAGGACCATTCTGTATTTATACCTTATAAAATGTTTCGTTCACCAGTTATATAAACATTGTTTTTATGTCAATAAATATAACAATAGCGTTCTCATCCTGTTTTAGTAAGGCCCAGATCTCTGAGGCATACGTTAATGCAGAAAGAACTTAATCACTTAACTTCCCGTTAGTTGTTGATTTGCTCGAGCGGGCACCAGTAACGTCTCCATTTGTCCCTGTCGCGTGCTATTGTAGCCCAATGGCATCTGTTCGCTCTGGGAACATGAAGAGCCTCAAACCAATTGTTCATGATCTTGATGAAGAAGTCTGACCATCTGGTAGGTGGGCAGCCACGCGGTCTTTTGACATCCCGTGGAATCCAGTCGGTAACAGCTCTAGTCCAGCGGTCGTCTTTAAATCTCATTACGTGACCAGCCCATCTGATTTTTGACACCTTGGCAAACGAGACAGCGTCCCTGATCCTTGATCGTCGACGGATGTCAGAACTCCGGATTCTTTCTCTCATTTGAGTGAAACGTGATATTCCAAGCATAGCTCTTTCTATTCTTCTTTGGGAGACCTGAATAGCGTTCTCATCCTGTTTGCGTAGGGCCCAGGTCTCTGAGGCATATGTTAATGCATAAAGAACAGTGGAATCAAAGAGATGTGCCCCTGAGCCAGAGGTTCTTCGTCCTCTTAACTATTTCTTCGACACTCTCAAAGGCGTTCCAAGCCACTCTCTTCTTCCTGCACAACTCAGGTGCCAGGTAATTCATCATATTGACTTCTGGACCTAGGTACACATAACTGTTGCATTCGAAGATGTGGGGCTTCTGCGTGGGATCCCTGGGTCGCCGGAGATTGGTGGGAGCAGGCAGAGGATCTCTGTTTCCAGGTCCCGTTGAACCTGGAGCCCGAGGTCACAAAGTTCTGCTTATCTAGTTCTGTGGGGCTTCACTCATGAGTGAGTCTCGGCCCGAGTGTCCGGAAAGTGGCCTGGAGCATGGTGTCGTCTGGGTAGTGGAGGTAGTGGAGGATCTCCCAAAGAGGAATGGAAAGAGCTATGCTTGGAGTATCACTCTTCAATCAAGTGAGACAAAGAATCTGGAGTTCTGACCTCCGTCGACGATCGAAAATCAGGGACGCTGTCTCGTTTACCAAGGCACTGAAAATCAGATGGGCTGGACACATAATTCGACTTGGAGATGACCTCAGGACTAGAGCCATTACCGACTGGATTCCACGGGATGTCAAAAGATCGAGTGGCCATCCACCTACGAGATGGTCAGACTTCTTTGTCAAGACTCTGAATGATCGGTGCAAATCAAGGAGTAACAGGTTGTCAAGTGATCAACTGATCAAGTGATCAAGTGAAATGTAACAATGCCATTGCATCTGAAAATTACATGGGATTCATTAGAATTTTGTACAAATTTCCCCCAATCAATCCTTAATTGATATGGAGTTGGACCACTCTCATGTTTTCACTCTCAGTCATACTACAGTGTGCATATAGATTTTCTCATTTGTGAAATGACTTCTAGAAACAAATTCGTAGAAGTAAAGGGAGGATTGGAGATGAGAGGGAAGCTGAGGACATAGGAGGAAGGGAGGAATTGGTATTAAAATACTGTGTGCCTGAAACTCAATCATGGACAACTTAGTAATTCAGGATGACTCAATTAAAAAAAAAATCACTGGGCTGGAGTGATAGCACAATGGGTAGGGCGTTTGCTTTGCATGCAGCCGACCTGGTTTTATTCCCAGCATCCCATATGGTTCCCTGAGCACCGCCAGGAGTAATCCCTGAGTTCAGAGCCAGGAGTAACCCCTGTGCATTGCTGGGTGTGACACAAAAGGCAAAAAAAAAATCATTAGAAGTATAAATTCTCTCTTGTTTTGTTATATTTGGGGGGCCACAACCAATGGTGCTCAGGGCTTACTATTGGGTCTCTGTGCTCAGGGATCACTTTTGGCGAGGTTCAGGGGATAGTATGGGGTGCTAGGGATCAAGCCCTAGTCTGCCACATGCATCTTATCCACTATATTAACTCTCCTTTCCTGCCAAGCCATTTTATCAAGCATTTTTAGCTAATGTAGTTTATTACTGTTTTTCTTTACATTTTTGTTGCTATAATTTTTATGTTCATACTAACTATATATGTATACGTGCAAGTAATTTCTCTTTTATAAAATACTTGTTTAGATTTGTGAGTTCAAATGTTCGTTTTGATTTGTGAGTTCATCCACAAAGTTTTCTTTTTTTTATCTTTTTGAGGTTTTTGGGACATACCTGCCAATGCTTAGGGGTTACTTCTGGCGCTGCACTTAGGAATTACTCCTGGCAGTGTTTGGCAGATTTAGGATGCTGGGGATTGAACCCAGGTTGACCATGTACATGGCAAATACTCTACCTACTGTACTATCGCCCTGGTCCCTAAATTTCGAATCCTTAAAATACCATTTTGTTATGTTTTTTGCTTGGTTCCATCTCCCCCAACTTGAACTCCATGCAGGCAAGTATTCTACCATGTGCATCCCTCCATCAATGGCCTGGAACAGCATCTGGCACCTTATATGTGTTGAATAATGAACGATTCAATAAGACGAGGGCTGCAGGAAGCAGTCTCAAAGATGAATAAAAATTATTGAATCCATAAACAATTTAGAAAATATTAAGAATAAATTTGCACTCTTGCCCAAGAATTTAGAAGGAATATTATTACAGGAACTTAACCAACTATGCCCAAAGAAATGCAAGACAGCTCTTAACTCAAATTGTACCAATTATGTGAAATAAAATGAAATTTGAGGCAGGGAGACAGCTCAAGGGCTCTAGTCGTGCATGTATGAGGTCCCAAGTTCAATACTAGGCACCAGCCCTTCTGGGTGTGGCCCTGGTGGCACACTCAGCCTCGCTGTGCTTAAGTAGCATCACGTCATTAGGGGGAAATAACTTGGAAGAATTGCCCAAGTATCTCCTAGAGTGTCCCTAGGCCCCTCGAGGACTGCTTGGGTGGCCCAAAGCACATTAAAGAGAACCGGCGAAATGTGATTCCAAGATACCTCATGGCTCCACTGTGAATAACTTGAATGCTGTTTTAAGAGTCATTTCTGGGCAAGGTTGTACAATGTTAGGGTAAATGTTGATTGGGAGGAAGCGTGGGGGTTGGAAGGCAGTGAGAGTAGGTGAGGGCTTAGTGGATATGACAGACTGCACCTCAGAATGCTGCAAGATCCAAGGATCACTGTTTTTACCAACATGATTCCCCCGCGTAAATGTTCTCAACAGTTTTCTGCCAGGACTGAACCTGACTGATCCTCCTTGGTGAGGATCTAACACACAAAAGAAGAAGTAGCACAAGTGGATGAGATAGAAGCATATGATTCTACCCCCAGGATACAAGGGCGCAAAGTGAGGACCACTGGATAGTAGGATTGCCCTGGAGAAGTGCATCCGGGCCCTGTGACATCAGGGAATATACGTTGACCAGCTGCACGCTTCCTGATGTATGTGAAGAAGATTTAAACATTTGAGAAAACAAGATAAAGCTCCGGCTGGAGTGATTGTACAGTGGGTAAGGTGCTTGCCTTGCATGCGACCGTAAGTCTCCTTGACCACTGTGATATCACGGGAATGACTTGCTTCTCGCATCAAGAGTCAGCAACTCTGGAGGAGATTTTTCCACTGAAGTAAAAACATTATCAATTTGTTTATTCATTTATTCATTTACTGATTTGGGGTGTTCCAGCCATGCTGGCTATGCCCAGAACTTACCCCCACCTCTGTGCTCAGGGATCACTTCTGGCAGTGCTTGGGGGATCGTATACAATATTAGGAATTGAACCCAGGTTGGCTGTGTGTTCGGCAAGGGCCCTCCCTGCTCTACTATCTCTCCATTCCAGAAGGAATAACTCTAAATCCAAGCAGAGGATGAATTCTGGCAGCAATGAACTCTCACAGATACACAGATGAGACTGATGACAGTGAATGCAGAAGGAATTTTGACTGTTACCCTTGCTACACCTTTTAGATGTCGTTCTTTTTCTCACCTTGGTTTTTCACATTTTCTTGGAAAGAGAAATCTCCCCGGTAATTCATAGAAAATATTCCTTTTTGTAATTTTATTATTTCAGGCAAACCCCAGCTTTATTTTTTTATTTTTGTGCCACATGCTGCTGCTCAGGTCTTACTCCTGGCCTTGTGCTTAGGGATGAAAAGGTTTGGGGGACCATATGGAGTGTTAGAGATCAAACCCAGGTTAGTTGTGGGCAAGTCAAGTGCCTTTACCCATGTACTATGTCTCTGGCCCCTGCATTTCTTTCTTTTTTTTTTTTGCGCTTTTTGAGTTACACCTGGCATTGTACAGGTATTACTCCTGGCTCATGCACTCAGGAATTACTCCTGGCGGTGCTCGGGGGACCATATGGGATGCTGGGAATCGAACCCAGGTCGGCCTCATGCAAGGCAAACGACCTACCTGCCGTGCTATCACTCCAGCCTTGCATTTCTGCTATAAACAAAATCCTATGAGAAGTGTGAGCCAGTGTCATAAAACTTAGACTAAGATTTCAAGTCTTTCGGTTCAAAAAGAGGCAAGCTAGACTCAAGTCCACCAGCAAAAAAATATTAAAGGGAAAAAAATCATCAGAGACAGATTGATGACATGAATTGGACATGGTCAAAAACTGACTATAAAACTTAAGGGAGCCCCTGTGAATGAAGTTGTTATTATAGAGAACACTGTCCACATAACCTAGGATTGGTGTCATCTGGGTTCTGGTTCTTCCAGTCTAGGTTCACAGTCTGACTTAAGGTTGCAATTGCCAGAGAGGATGTAAATTACAGGGGATTCTGTGACTCACAGTCCTTCCAGGTGATGATGCCCTCAGAACCCAAGCAAATGGCTCCTGCTGTCACACTCTCCACTTTGCACACAGGAGACCCATTTCCAGTCAAATCTGCCTTTTTCTTTGCTTTTTAGTGCCATTACCATTAATTGCTGAGAAATCTATGGAACCCTGAACTGTTGTGATTTGGTTGATCAAAGTAGCTCTTTGTTCCCTATTGACAAGCCATTATTGAACAGTAAATCACCCATTCCACCAAGCTCTCCATAGCCATTAACTCGATTTGACTGGATTAACTAGCATTACAAAGCCCCTTCTTTAAGCTAGGGTCTTTGTTACCTCACAGAGGAAAAATAAATATGCATCTCCTTTGTTGAATCAAGCCCCATGGAAATGAAAATGTTTTATGGAAACAGGCCATGGGCGTTAAGGACCGGCTGTCTCTCTCTGCTCTGCTTGCAGTTATTTTAAAATCATACTTTCATCTTTTATTATCAATGTTACCCGCTCTTTTCTATTCAAGCCTGATTTTATTTAGAGATCCTACCAAGGCAGCTCTCCTCCTCCTTTTCAAGTCTTTGTACTTTTTCTTTTTTGTGAGAGCATTTGACTCTGAAAAGGACGTTCTGTTTCAGGGTGCAGGATTCTTTTACTCTGAGCAAAACGTAGTCAGCCTCCCTGTGTGCCTGAGGGCTGTGATGACTACCAAGCCCACTGCATTAAAAAAGAGAGAGAGAAGAAAGAAAGAAAGAAATAAAAGATTCCTCTTAGTGTATAATTAATTTTTATCAGCTTTGGCGGTGTGGCCAATGCTCACTTTTAATTACATGCACTTCCAACCTTCTCATTGAATTTCAAAGGAAGAGGCCTGGATTACAGCTTCCCTGCCTCTGAGCAAGCAGGGTCAGTGCAGTTCTGCTCCAGGGTATCCATCCCCCGCTAGGCAGGTGTTGCTGGACCTCCCAGGACATGAACTTTACGGGGCATCTGCTGGGAACACACAGATTGACTGCCCGAGTACAGCATACGTCAACCTGCAGAGAGCTCATTTCCCCCTTTCCAAAGGAGTTTGGAAGGAGAGAGGAACGCACTTGATCTGCAAGCCGGTTATTACACTTGGGTAGTTGACCCGAACCTGATGTGGTTTCTTTTGTTTGTTTGTTTTGCCCAATTTCCTGGAAACCATTTGCATGCAGAAGAAAGCCTTGAATGTGCCACCCAGAATGACTCATGTCATATAATCCCACTGCTAGCATATTGGTTAGCTGAAGAAATATTTGTTGAATTCCTTCTATGATTTGTGGAATTCCTTCTATGTGCCCAGTTCTTCAATGGAATAACAAGCAACATTCCTGAGACAGTGACAAGAAAAGTGAAGGCATCACCTGGCTGGAACAGAGATGGTAAGAGAAGGTTTTGAGATACAGTGACAGGGAGATAGAAATGACAAGCCTTCTTTAGGACTATTTTTTTTTTGTCGTTGCTGCTGGGTTTTGATGTCAGGAGCCTCCCAAGCTGTGGTCAGGAGACTCTGGGGCCCCTACTGGTGATTCTTAGCTCATAGGGTCTGCAGTTCAATGCCACGTCCTGAGGAAGCAATGCTGCTTGGATCCTGGGGGTTACCAGGACTACTGCAGTGGCACATGGGCCCTCCAGAGTCATACCCAGAAGTACTCAGGGAACCAAGGCTGCATCCTGCAATGCTCAGAGAACCATGTACAGTAGAGGATCAAACCAAGTTGGCCACGTGCAACGCAAGTATCCAAGTATTTTCGAGTGATAGGCTTTTCTTTTTCTTCCTTTACCATTTTTTATTGAGACACCATAGTTTATAACACTGTTAATTATCCCTTTTGCACATACATAGTTCCAAGGCCACACACACCACCATGTCCCTCCACCAGTGTCCCAAGGAGAGGAACCCTGCCACCCACCCCCATGGCATCCCCAACACACACACATATGGGTAAGCTCAGTTATGTAGACAAAATGTCCAGTTTTGATGCCTTTGGCCATTTATCCCTTATTCGATTTGCTCGAGCGGGCCCAGTAACGTCTCCATCGTGAGACTAGTTGTTACTGTGTTTGGCATATTGAATACGTCACGGGGAGCTTGCCAGGCTCTGCCGTGCGGGCGAGATACTCTCGGTAGCTTGCCAGGTCCTCCGAGAGGGGCGGAGGAATCGAACTCGGGTCGGCCATGTTGGCTACGTGCAAGGCAAAGCCCTACCGCTGTGCTATCGCTCCAGCCTGTTCCCTTATTATTTTTCCTTATTCGCCTTACAAGCGGCCAACATGGCCGACCCGAGTTCGATTCCTCCGCCCCTCTCGGAGAGCCCGGCAAGCTACCGAGAGTATTCGCTATGCCAGACACAGTAACAACAAAGTCTCCAATGGAGACGTTACTGGGCCCGCTCGAGCAAATCGACGATCAACGGGAGGGCCTTTACCTTTACCTTTACCTTTCTTACTTTACATTGAACATATGAGAGATTTTTCCCATAATAAAAAGAATTTTGGCAATGTTGGATTATCTTACTGTGTTTTTTTCTCTTTTTTTTTTTTCTTAGTTATACCTGCCTTGCTCTGTTAAGGGCTTCTTACTTCTGGTTCTGGATTCAGGGATCATTCCTGGAGGGCTTCTGGGAACCATCTGGGGTGCTAGGAATTGAACCAATGTCTGCTGCATACAAGACAAATGCATTACCCACAATACTGTCCCTCAACTCCCCGTAAGGTTATCTTTCTTTGGGGGCGGGGAGGACACACCACACTTGGTAGCCCTCAGGACTTATTCCTGGCTTTGCACTCAGGGGTCAGTCCTGGTGATGCATGGAGAGCCATATGGGGCAGGGGTATTGAGCCCAGGTTGGCTGTGTGCAAGGCAAGCACCCTATCTGATGGACTATCTCTCCTGCCCTCCATAGGGTTATCTTAAAAGGAAGTTAGCACGTGCCAATTTCCTTAGGTCCATGGTAATTACCTCCCTTTATATAGAGCTCTTACTGAGAATGTAAGAGGTGGAGTCGAATGATCATGTCCTTATTCCTGGCATATTGTGCTAAGTGAAGCATATCAATCACGCCTCTGCCATAGCCCAGTTCCCGTCACGCCCCTGGGAGGGTTGCCCTGGGTTCACCATCATCTCCACGAGCAGCAGTCTCATCAGGGTCATCAGGTGAGAACAGCAGGTCATCAAGGAGAGAACGCAGAGGGAAAAGGCACCGAGGGAAGCTAAGGACCACTTGGACTTTTCCTTACCAGAATCTGGATTCTCATCTCCAGGCACATAACCAGGTGGCAGTGAGTGTAGGTATTGGAGAGCCTTGGAGTATAGGTGGAAATGACCCAGCAGAGCACCAGGATGAGAAGGAAAGTTGAGAGCAGGTAGGGAATGGGGGAGAGAGGGAAAGGAAGGGGCTCGGGTAGAGGAGCAGACTGACAGCAGAGAGTGCAGTGGACACTCAAAGGACACCTCCTCACCCCTGTAGGGATTCCTCATCATGAAGTGACCCAGACTGGGCTCACATCTGTCCTGGACAGCCAATGTGATATTCTGAGTCTGTTGTACCAAGAGGCCAGGCTCTCTCCTCTCCCTCCAACCAGCCTATTTTCTTACATCTTGTAAGAGGGACCTTGTAATAGCACCACAAGGCTAATATTCGCATCCTTCCTTCCTTTTCCCAAAATCCCAAAGAGCCTTTTAATAAATGCCAGTCATCATCTCAGAGTGGGTCTCTGACTCTATGAAGAGAGACCTGAAGAAAACTACGCATACACTTACCTGCTGATGTGGGCACCCTGAATCTACCTCCAATAACACAGAAACACACAGGTGCCATATTCCATGACCCTCTTCTTAGAAACAATGCGGACCACAGTTTACAATGCCCCCAGAATCACCTACGGCACAGAATACCTGACCCAAAGCAATCAAGAGGGCAGAGGAGATGAGGTGGTGTGGAAAGGACACCATATAACAATAAAAGTGACAAGAAGAGCCTCTAGGACTAGGCAATGTGTCATTTATGAATTCAAAGTAACCACTGTATCACTGTATCACTGTCTTCTCATTGTTCATTGATTTGCTTGAGTGGACGCCAGTAACATCTCCATTTGTCCCAGTCCTGAGATTTTAGCCGCCTCTCCCTATTGTCCTTCCCAACGCTGCCATATTAGAGGCTCTTTCAGGGTCAGGGGAATGAAGCCCGTTATAGTTACTGTGTTTGACATATCGAATATGTCATGGGTAGCTTGCCAGGCCCTGCTGTAAAGTGACCACTAGGATATGAAATTCAAGCAAAGAATGAGTCTGGGATTTTTGTTTTCTGAAGAATCTAAGAAGAGAACAAGCATTCCTGCACAACATATGGATCCGGAATTCCCGCTCATTATAGATAAATGTGTAGAAATAGATAAAGTTCAAGAATCACAAGGATGAACGCAGTGAAATGCCTTTGTATCAGCCTCTATGGATTTTTTTTTAATAATCTGCTATTTAAAAAAATAAGCAAAGTCAGGCGCAAGAAAGTAATCTTTGGGGAAGAATTCAAGAGTGAATATTTAAATAAAGCTATCTGTGGTGTTGGGTTTCCTGTTGCCCATTATACTACTCAGTATTGCTACCTGTTTGATGGTTTTGTTTTTCCTTGCAGGAAGTGTGGAGCCTGGGACCGGGGAGGAGAGTTTAGACTTTCAGTATATCCCCAGCATGTACAATTCCCTCTGCATTCTTTCCCTGCAGTGCTCCTCTCTTGAAAAGGCCATTTTTATTTTTTTTAAAACAAACTTTTTTTAAAATGGAAAAAAAGCAAAGGCCCATTGAATGGAACAGAGTGCTGTGCTCCTCGTGACTACCAGCAGAGGGCAGCAGTACCCGTCAAGTCGCACAGAGCTCCAAGCAGGGAAGCCCTGGCTCAAGGGGCCACAGAGAATTCTAGGCCAAGTGGGTCTGGGGAGGACTTCCCTGGAAAGAGACCCCCGGTACTAAGCACAGCGACTCGGAGAGGCCTCTGAATTTCACCGGAGAAGAAAATCGCAGGAAACCTGTTCCTTCAAAAGCTGAGATTGCCTTTTCAAAGCCCCATTCAAAGATCCATGCCCCATTCCAGTTACAAATCAAGCAAAGGCCCTTCAAAATTTGGATTTCTGAACCAGAGATAGAGAGCAAAACGGGTTCAGTGCGAGTCTGGCACGCAGGAAAATGGGGTTTAGCCCCTGGCACGCATGGTTCCCTGAGTACCTCCGGGAGCACAGCCAGGAGCACGGAGCACTGAGCCTAAGCACCACTGTATGTGGCCCCCAAACCCAAAAATAAATAAATGAATAAATAAATAAATGAGTAAATTCATATTTTAAAATTTACATCCTGACGTTAGTGACATCAGGCATATAAGCAGTTCATAGTTTTCATTTTTATTTATTTATTTATTTATTTATTTTTTGCTTTTTGGGTCACATCTGGCGATGCACAGGAGTTATTCCTGGCTCTGGACTCAGGAATTACTCCTGGTGGTGCTCAGAGGACCATATGGGATGCTGGGAATCGAACCCGGGTCAGCCGCATGCAAGGCAAACGCCCTACCCGCTGGACTATCGCTCCAGCCCCAGTTTTCATTTTTTAAGCTACTCTCATGTTGCTACGTCAGACCCTAAATTGCTCATCTTATTATAGGCATAAAAGAGGAGGTGGGTTTGGTCGTGAAGACAAATCCCAAACTCATCTGGGAATATTCCAAGTCAGTGGGGCCGGAGAGACAGCATCTGCCTCGCATGTGGCTGGCCAGGGTTTAATCACAGGCACTAGATGAGGTGGCCCGTGCCTGCCAGGAGTGATTCCTGAACACCCTGAGCACAGAGCCAGGAGGAAGCCCTGAGCAGAACTAGGTGTGGTCCACAATCCCCCTCCAATAAGAAAAAAATCCACAAAAATAAAAATGAGTTATGATAATGACAATTAAGTATTTTCAGAATGATGTTTAACCAAAAGGTGAAAATCAGCGTGTTCTGGGAAGTCCAGTTCTTGGTTAACTGAAACCAAAGACAGAACTGTGATTGTATGCGTGGTGTGGTAGACTTCTTATTTCCAATTTCCTCAGTAAATTTGTATTTTCACATTTACTGGGGCCTGGAGTGATAGCACAGCAGGTAAGTCGTTTGCCTTGTAAGTGGCCAACATGGCTGACCCAAGTTCAATTCCTCCGTCCCTCTCGGAGAGCCCAGCAAGCTACAGAGAGTATCTCGCCCACACGGCAGAGCCTGGCAAGCTCCCCGGGACGTATTCGATATGCCAGACACAGTAACAACAAAGTCTCCAATGGAGACGTTACTGGGCCCGCTCGAACAAATCGATGATCAACGGGAGGACAGTGATAGTGACACTTACTGGAAGTCTTCTTTGGTTTTACATTTTAAATTAACCTAATAATAGTCATAATGATAAAACCAAAGTCTTCATAGGACACTTATTACTATGTGCCATGTACTTCTTTAAACCTGATAAATATTGTCATTAAATCTATCACGATCACGACCACCCTGTTGTTCGTCGATTGCCTCGAGCAGGTGCCAGTAACGTCTTCTTCGTCCTAGCCCTGAGATTTTTTTTTTAAAGTGCCATATTCAAGGCTTTTTCAGGGTTAGGAGAATGAGACCCATCATTGTTACTGGTATTTGGCATATTGGGTATACCACGGGGAGTTTGCCAGACTCTGCCGTGTGGGCATGTTACATTTGGTAGCCTGCCAGTTTGACCAAATTAGGAATGAGATGATAAGCTTCCGGGAGCTGAGTGTGATGATCTCTGGATCCTGGCCGTTGTTGGAGTTACACGGCAGTTGGTGGGTGGAACTGTCTAGTTACTGGCAGGTCCAGTCCCAAACTGTGCAGGCTTGGAGATCTCAGCCCCGGGTCCCACACACCTGGGTTCCTCTGTCAGTTCTTTTATGCGTGAGGCTCATCCAAGTGTGTGGAGAGTGCTCTCAGCATGGCCTTGGCTGGGCCTCGGTGGTCTTCAGCTGTTGGGCCCTGGTGGAGACAGTCAGGCATAGGGTAGGAGACTCTGTCTTGTTCTCTCCCAGGAGCTGAGTGTGATGATCTCTGGATCCTGGCCGTTGTTGGAGTTACACAATCTATACAATTATTTATTTACATTTCAGAGGCTCAGAGAGGTTAAGTAATTTGATCAAGAAAGCACAGCTAATAGATAGAGAATGATTTAAAATTATTAAATCTGGACCCAGAGGCCAGGAAGGGAGCTCAGAGGTACCATCCGCTGGGTACTGAGTTTGATCCTTGACGCCACTACCCCTGTTCTTAAAACATTACATCCCTGGAATGACTATTCAACCTGGTTGGCCTAGAATCTCTGGAAGTGACCTAGAGCAACCCTGAGCACTGCTTGGAAGGTCCATGCCACGATCCCCTCCACTCCAATTTTTAAAACATAAGCCTAGATTCAGACTCCATGCAGCTAGCCACACTTCCTCATGTCACACTCCTTATTGTCAGATATTACCAAAGCAAACTCACCCACAAGAAGTGAATTTCCGGTAGTATTAGTGCTCAAATTGTATCTTGAATCGCATTACCTCCCTCTCCTCCATGGCATACTAACCTGGAGAATTCTTCTGTCAGTTAATTAGGTTTCTTGGTTAAAGGTTATCAACTCTATATTTGGCCTTTATCTTATACTTTAATCATGGTGTTTGTGACTCTTCTATAGAAGCCTAACTTAAAATAAATGGTTAATTTTAAAACAAGTATTTCAGTTTAGGTCACGTGTTTATAAATAATGTTAACTTTGTGATTTTGTAAAATGTAGTAAAAAATGAATTAACTACCCTAGTTACCCAGACTCAAAGCACCTCCCTTCCCTTATTCCCAGGTAATTTTTCCAGGTCCTGTAGCATTTTCCAGGTCTTGACATTCCCCCAAACAGCTCCTAAACCATCTTTTCATTTCAGTAATAGTTCCAAGCTTTCCTTATCCCCTACGGCAGTCTGTCAACTGTTTCCATACCTGATACAAACATCCATCCATCCATCCATCCATCCATCCATCCATCCATCCATCCATCCATTCATCCATCCATCCCTTCCTCCTTCTCACAGGCTGGAAATAAAGATCCTCAAAGTTCTGGTCTGGCTTTTTTGTTCTTCAAGTGCTAAAGTATTTTCACTCAGGCTCCAATTTGTTTTTATTAATCCATGGCCCACAAAAATAATTGGTTCTACAAGCAAATTTCTAAAGATAATTTTAGAACAAAGCTTATCAGAAACGGGAGAAGTGAAATGCGAATTAGTGCCTTATGGGTACAGAGTCCTGCTTGGAACAATACATGCAATTTGGAAATAGTAATGATGGTTGCCACATATTGAGGGTGTAATTCATGAATTGTATACTTTAAATGGTCAGAATATCAAATTTTGTGTTACATGCATCTCACTACAATAAAAAATTGCATCATTCTAGTATAATTAGGTCAGTTGTTATTTTTTCTTTCTGAACTTTATTCTCCCTAATATCTTAGCTCTATACAAGGCAGAACATTTCTCCATATTTTCAATTACTTCTCAAAATTTTGGGGACTTAATGCTTTCTCAGTGAAATTTTAAAATAAACATTTTCAAGTGTTTCTGGTGGCTTTCATTGCTTCCCCACTCAAGTTTAACAGAACTTTTTCCCCTATTTTCTCTGTGGCATATGCGTTTTTAAGTCATATAGAGATAAGCAGACACATTTGCTTAATGGTTTGTCTTGCTAATCATGGTTTCTTATAAGCAGATTCTTGAAGGTCGTCATAAGTGCACTGGTTCATCATACCCATGCTCTTCAGAGTTTCATCATTTCTTTTCTAAAGCAAATCAATTAATAGATTTTTCTAGACTGGATATAAGCTAAATGTTTGAAAAACTTGAGCATTTCTCTTTTTTTCTGTTTGTTTTTGAGCCATATCCAGCAATGCTCAGAGCTTACTCCTCTTAGCTCTGGTCTCAGGGATCACTCCTGTGGGGCTCAGGGAACCTTATGGGATGCTGGGATTGAACTTGAGTCAGTCTCGTGAAAGGCAAGTATCCTACGTGCTGTACTATCTCTCCAGATCCAACAAATAATCTTATTTTAGGTAGAAATAATTTAGCTTCTAATCTGTTTAAAAGGATGCTGTAATTATTACATAACATTTTTTTTGTCCTTGAAAAGACCTCAAATCTGAAGACTTCATATCTATAGAGGGAAGGATCTTATAAAAAGCTTTGCCTAGGGACTGGAGCAATAGCACAGTGGGTAGAGCATTTGTCTTGCACGTGGCCTACCCGGGTTCGATTCCCAGCATCCCACATGGTTCCCCGAGCACCACCAAGAGTTAATTTCTGAGTGCAGAGCCAGGAGTAACCCCTGTGCATCACCAGGTGTGACCCAAAAAGCTTAAAAAAAAAACTTTGGGTCTGGAGCGATTGCACAGCAGGTAGGGCGTTTGCCTTGCACGCAGCCAACATGGCCGACGCAGGTTCGATTCCCAGCATCCCATATGGTCCCCTGAGCACTGCCAGGAGTGATTCCTGAGTGCATGAGCCAGGAGTAACCCCTGAGCATCGCCGGGTGTGACCCAAAAAGAAAAAACAAAAAAACACCTTTGCCTAAAAATATTCTATGCTAAGAGAGGAATGAGGAGGGGAATTCTAGGAACATAACAACCAGAAAGTAATTCCCGGTGCCATGCCCATCTCTGCATCCTTGCGTTTCATGGGATCTTTCTGCTGAAGCAGAAGAACAGTGGGGACCAGGGGGACTTCCAGTTTTGTGGAAACTGTGAAAAATGGTGAAACTATTTTTCTTGAGAGATGGGGTAAATCTTTGGAGAACAAAATGGCTAGTATCAGAACAAGAGAGAGCAGATAACAGGAAGAATTTTGCTGGGTGTCATCTGTGATTCATGTGGTAAAAATGAAATGAATGAGGCCTCCTAGAAGTATACTCCTATACTGCATCCACATACCTTCCATTTGCCAGTTTGAAAAAAAGAGATACTTGAAGTTAATAGACTTATATTTTTAAGGAAAATATTATTAAATTAAATATTTATATAAAATGTATTTTATCTATGTAAAATAAATCACTTAATCACTTAATCACTTAATCCCCGTTATTCATCGATTTATTCGAGCGGGTGCCAGTAACGTCTCCATTCATCCCGGTTGCGTGCTAGCGTAGCCCAATGGTATCTGTTCGTTTTAGGAACATGTAGAGCCTCAAACCGATCATTTAGGGTCTTGACGAAGAAGTCTGACCATCTTATAGGTGGGCGTCCACGTGATCTTTTGATGTCTCGTGGAATCCAATCAGTAATGGCTCTAGTCCAGCGGTTGTCTGTAAACCTCATTACATGTCCAGCCCATCTGATTTTTGATGTCTTGGCAAATGAGACAGCATCTCTGATTCTTGAGCGTTGACGAAGATCAGAACTCCGGATTCTATCTCTCATTTGAGTGAATCGTGATATTCCAAGCATAGTTCTTTCGATTCCTCTTTGAGAGACCCGAATAGTGTTCTCATCCTGTTTTCGTAGGGTCCAGGTCTCTGAGGCATATGTTAATGCAGGAAGAATAGTGGAATCAAAGAGATGTGCTCGTAGTTGGAGGTTCTTTGTCCTTTTAGTTATTTCTTCAATGCTCTTGAAGGCATTCCAAGCCGCTCTCTTCCTCCTGCGTAACTCAGGTGCCAGGTCATTCATCATGTTGATTTCTCGACCTAAGTATATATAACTGTTGCATTCGGAGATGGTGGTTCCGTTGAGAGCGAATGGAGCGTCAGGAACAAGGCTGTTTCTCATAAACATTGTCTTCGTAAGATTCAGCTGTAGTCCGACCTTTCCACACTCACGGTCAAAGTCCGCAAGCATTTGTGCCGCTTGGCTGATGTTTGGTGTTATTAGAACGATGTCATCAGCAAAGCGGAGGTGGTGTAGTTGCCGACCATCTATCTTCACTCCCATGTTTTCCCATTCTAGTCGTCGCATGATGTTCTCGAGGGTGGCACTGAAGAGTTTTGGTGAAATGGTATCACCCTGCCGAACCCCTCTCTTGATATGGATGATTACTTCTTTGTAGAATGGTGAGATCTTGGTAGTGAATCCGCAATAGAGCTCACGAAGGATCCTGATGTATTGAGTTTGTACGCCCTGATTGGCTAGGGCTTCCATGACCGCTTCCGTCTCAACAGAATCAAAGGCCTTCTTTAAATCAATGAACGTTAGACAGAGCGGCATCTTGAACTCCCGAGATACCTCAATGAGCTTGGTTATTGTGTGGATATGGTCGATGGTACTGAATCCTTTTCGGAATCCAGCTTGTTCACATGGTTGTTCTTCATCTAGTGTTCTGCTAATCCTATTCAGGATGACTCGAGTGAATAGTTTGTAGATGACAGACAATAGGCAGATTGGGCGATAGTTGCCAATGTCGTGGATGTCTCCTTTCTTGTATAGTAGTACAGTCTTGCTGGTTTTCCATTGGGATGGAACCTTGCATTCAGACAGGTAGCGTGTGAAGAGTCAAGCTAATGTATTGATGAGTACTGATGGTAAGTTCTTCAGGTGTTCAGGTCTGATCTTGTCTGGGCCAGGTGCTTTTTGTTTCTTTACCGACGAGATGGCATGTTGGATTTCGGAAGGGAGAACATTGGGAACGACATATCCATCATGTGGTATGTGGTATGTGGGCAAGTGGATGTGGCTATTAAAGAGATCTGAGTAGAATTCATGAATAATCTTCTCCATTGCCCTTCTGGAAGATGTGATAGATCCATCATGATGTCGGAGGGCAGTCATCTTGGTTTTGTAGTTGGTGAAGGACAGGCGGGCATTACGAATGTTTTTCCCAGCTTCTGCTGCATCTACCAGTACTGCTGCTCTCCTGTTTTTGAGGTCATCCTTGATGGCTTTTCTGCACTGTTTTGCCAGTTCGGACGTTTGCTTGTGGTTGCCTGAGGCACGTGCCACGCCACGTTGGCGAATAAGTTCAAGAGTGTTCGAAGAAAGACGGTTTTTTGTGGTTATCTCTCTCTTGGCATTCCTTGCACAATCATGGAGGTGCTGAATCATTCGATCGTATTCCTCATCAATGTTGTCAATGACGGCATCTTCCCATGTTGCCGCAACAGAGCCAAAGAGTTCCCAGTTGGTGGTTGTTCTGGGAGTCTTCTTCTTAAACCTTGCATTCTTTTCTCCTCGTTCTGTGAGGTAGAATTTTGCATGAAGAAGACGGTGGTCTGATCCCGTTTGGAATTTTGGGACAACAGCA
This sequence comes from Sorex fumeus, assembly GCF_029834395.1. Classification (NCBI taxonomy): domain Eukaryota; kingdom Metazoa; phylum Chordata; class Mammalia; order Eulipotyphla; family Soricidae; genus Sorex; species Sorex fumeus. The sequence continues at coordinate 65,500,354 of NW_026606129.1, forward strand.
ACATCGGTTAGGCAAAACCACCGATTGAATATGATGTGGTCTATTTCATTGTGGAACCGTCCATCGGGAGACTCCCATGTCCAACGTTTAGATTCAGCCTTTTGGAATTGTGAGTTACCATGGAAGGTTTTGGTTGACATGATGAACTCAGACAGTCTGTCACCTTGTTCGTTCCATTCCAGGCCATGGGTTCCGATGTGGAGTTCATCGACTGATCTTCTTGGTCCTATCTTGGCATTAAAATCACCGACAATGATCTTGTAGAAGGTGTGATCTTCTTTATAGAATTTCTCCAGCTCCATGTAGAATTTCTCAGTTTCTTTTTCACCATAACTGGATGTTGGTGCATAGACAACAAAGATAGAAACTGCCGGTAGTGAGCCACATTTATTCAAGTGTAATCGTCCGATTCGGGTTGTTAGGCATTCAAATGAATCAATGCTTGTGACTAAGTTTGTGTTGACAAGGATACCGACACCACCGACGCCTCTTTTATCACATGTTCCAAGGAACAGTTCTTCTCCAGTGTCGAAAACAGCATGATGGGATTGATGTCTTCTTGTTTCGGTCAGACCAATGATGTCGTACTTGATCTTTCGTGCTTGTACCATAAGGTCTTCAATGGATGCAGCAGATGCCAGCGTACGAGCATTAAAAGTACAGACAATCATTTTTGTTTTTCTGCGTTTTGGCAGCCCATGTCTGCCTTGGTGTTTTATCAGCTTCTCCTTCCATATCCTTTTCGACTCTGCATAATCAGGGTTAGGGAAATGAGATCCATTTATTACTGGATTTGGCATATCAATTTGGTCTATTTGGCATAGATCACGGATAGCTTGCCAGGCTCTGCCGTGTGGGTTGGATATTTAAGGATATTTAAGGTATCCTGAAAATTATTAAATAAATAAATAGATTTTATTTATTTTGTTTTGGTCTGACCAAAATGAGAAGACATCAATCACATCATGCCATTTTCGACACTGGAGAAGAACTGTTCCTTGGAACATGTGATAAAAGAGGCCTCGGTGGTGTCGGTATCCTTGTCAACACAAACTTGGCCAAGAGCATTGATTCATTCGAATGCCTAACAACCCGAATTGGATGATTACACTTGAATAGATGTGACTCACTGCCAGCAGTTTCTATCTTTGTTGTCTATGCACCAACATCCAGTTATGGTGAAAGAGAAATTGAGAAGTTCTACATGGAGCTGGAGAAGTTTTATAAAGAAGATCACACCTTCTACAAGATCATTGTCAGTGATTTTAATGCCAAGATAAGACCAAGAAGATCAGTCGATGAACTCCACATCAGGACCTATGGCCTAGAATGGAACGAACAGGGTGACAGACTGTCTGAGTTCATCATGTCAACCAAAACCTTTCATGGTAACTCACGGTTCCAAAAGGCTGATTCTAAACGTTGGACATGGGAGTCTCCCGGTGGACGGTTCCACAATGAAATAGACCACATCATATTCAATCGGCGGTTTTGCCTAACCAATGTTGCTGTTGTCCCAAAATTCCAAACAGGATCAGACCACCGTCTCCTTCATGCAAAATTCTACCTCAGAGAACGAGGAGAAAAGAATGCAAAGTTTAAGAAGAGGACTCCCAGAACTACCACCAACTGGGAGCTCTTTGGCTCTGTTGCGGCAACATGGGAAGATGCCATCATTGACAACATAGATGAGGAATACGATCGAATGATTCAACACCTCCATGATTGTGCGAGGAATGCCAAGAGAGAGATAACCACAAAAAAACCGCCTTTCTTCAAACACTCTTGAACTTATTCGCCAACGTGGCTTGGCACCTGCCTCAGGCAACCACAAGCGAACGTCCCAGCTGGCAAAGCAATGCAGAGAAGCCATCAAGGATGACCTCAAAAACAGGAGAGCAGCAGTGCTGGTAGATGCGGCAGAAGCTAGGAAAAGCATTCGTAATGCCCGCCTGTCCTTCACCAACTACAAGACCAAGATGACTGCCCTCCGACATCATGATGGATCTATCACATCTTCCAGTAGGGCAATGGAGAAGATTGTTCATGACTTCTATTCAGATCTCTTTAATAGCCACGTCCACTTGCCCACATATCACATTCCACATGATGGATATGTCGTTCCCAATGTTCTCCCATCCGAAATCCAACATGCCATCTCGTCGGTAAAGAAACAAAGAGCACCTGGCCCAGACAAGATCAGACCTGAACACCTGAAGAACTTACCATCAGTACTCATCAATACACTGGCTCGGCTCTTCACACGCTACCTGTCTGAATGCAAGGTTCCATCCCAATGGAAAACCAGCAGGACTGTACTACTATACAAGAAGGGAGACATCCACGACATTGGCAACTATCGCCCAATTTGCCTATTGTCTGTCATCTACAAACTGTTCACTAGAGTCATCCTGAATAGGATTAGCAGAACACTAGATGAAGGACAACCATGTGAACAAGCTGGATTCCGAAAAGGATTCAGTACCATCGACCATATCCACATGATTACTAAGCTCATTGAGGTTTCTCAGGAGTTCAAGATGCTGCCCTGTCTAACGTTCATTGATTTAAAGAAGGCCTTTGATTCTGTTGAAACGGAAGCAGTCATAGAAGCCCTAGCCAATCAGGGCGTACAAACTCAATACATCAGGATCCTTCGTGAGCTCTATTACGGATTCACTACCAGGATCTCACCATTCTACAAAGAAGTAATCATCCATGTCAAGAGAGGGGTTCGGCAGGGTGATACCATTTCACCAAAACTCTTCAGTGCCACCCTCGAGAACATCATGCGATGACTGGAATGGGAAAGCATGGGAGTGAAGATAGATGATCGGCAACTACACCACCTCCGCTTTGCTGATGACATCGTTCTAATAACACCAAACAGCCAAACAGCACAAATGCTGAATGACTTTGACCGTGAATGTGGAAAGGTCGGACTACAGCTGAATCTTACGAAGACAATGTTTATGAGAAACAGCCTTGTTCCTGACGCTCCATTCGCTCTCAATGGAACCACCATCTCCGAATGGAACAGTTCTATATACCTAGGTCGAGAAATCAACATGATGAATGACCTGGCACCTGAATTGGGCAGGAGGAAGAGAGCGGCTTGGAATGCCTTCAAGAGCGTTGAAGAAATAACTAAAAGGACAAAGAACCTCCAGCTACAAGCACATCTCTTCAATTCCACTGTTCTTCCTGCATTAACATATGCCTCAGAGACCTGGGCCCTACGAAAACAGGATGAGAACGCTATTCGGGTCTCTCAAAGAGGAATCGAAAGATCTATGCTTGGAATATCACGATTCACTCAAATGAGAGATAGAATCCGGAGTTCTGATCTTCGTCAACGCTCAAGAATCAGGGACGCTGTCTCATTTGCCAAGGCATCAAAAATCAGATGGGCTGGACACATAATGAGGTTTACAGACAACCGCTGGACTAGAGCCATTACTGATTGGATTCCACGGGACATCAAAAGATTGCGTGGACGCCCACCTACAAGATGGTCAGACTTCTTTGTCAAGACCCTGAATGATCGGTTTGAGGCTCTGCATGTTCCTAGAACGAACAGATGCCATTGGGCTACGCTAGCACGCAACTGGGATGAATGGAGACGTTACTGGCACCCGCTCGAGTAAATAGATGAATAACGGGGATTAAGTGATTAAGTGATCTGTGTAAATATATCACTTGTTTCACTTTTATCACTTGTCATCCAGTTGCTTATCAATCTGCTTGAGCAGGCACCAGTAACGTCTCCATTCGTCCCTGTTGCGTGTTAATGTAGCCCAGTGAGTGGCAACTGCTTGCTCCAGGAACACAAAGAGCCTCAAACTGTTCGCTTGGGGTCTTGACAAAAGAAGTCTGACCATCTCATAGGTGGGCAGCCAGGCATTCTTTTGATGTCCGGTGGAATCCAGTCAGTAACAGCTCTAGTCCAGCAGTCGTCTCCAAATTGCATTAAGTGTTCGGCCCATCTGATTTTTGATGCCTTGGCAAACGAGACAGCATCCCTGATTCTTGATTGTCGATGGAGGGCAGAACTCCGGATTCCTTCTCTCACTTGAGTGGTGTGATACTCCAATCATAGTTCTTTCGATTCCTCTTTGGGTGAACCAAATAGCGTTCTCATCCTGTCTTCATAGGACACAGGTCTCTGAGGCATATTTTAGTGCAGGAAGAACAGTGGAGTCAAAAAGATGTGCCCGGAGCTGGAGGTTCTTCATCCTCTTAACATAACTATTAATGTAAATATATAGTATTAAATATATTTTATCTATTATATTAAATTTTGTTATAATAATATTTCTCTTAAAAGGTTAACTACTTAAAAGAGATAACTATTCCCTTAAAACAAACTTTTAAGGGAAAACTGCAGAAGAACTAGAAAAAAATCTTAAGATAAAAGATGGATAAAGGAAGTTTAAACTGCTTGATAAGAGAGAAGGGCCAGTGGTCTGGAGGAATAGCACAGCGGGTAGGGCATTTGCCTTGCACGCGTCCAACCGGGGTTCGATTCCCAGCATCCCACATGGTCCCCCGAGCACCGCCAGGAGTAATTCCTGAGTGCATGAGCCAGGATCCCTGTGCATCGCTGGCATAACCCAAAAAGGAAAAAAAAAGAGAGAGAGAATGGCCATTTTGCAACTGTAAAGCTGGTTTTGTTAAAACATTATAATTAATACAGCATTTCTGCTCCAAAGTTTAATGTTAAATGAATAAAGCAAAAGACTATTGGAAATCCAAGGGAGAGCTTGGAAAAATATTCTTGTAAGAGACTTCTAATGGATATCTTAGCACATACAGCACAGAAAAATAAGAAAGAAATATAGGAATTTTAGGGGGCTGGGGCCATAGTATATTTGACTAAGAATACTTGCCTTATACACAGCCAACTAGGGTTCAATCACATGCTCCCTTTATGGTCTCCTGAGCAGTCAGAAGTAATCCCTGAGCATAGAGCAAGGAGTAAGCCTGAACAAACACTGGGTGTGGCAAAAAAAAAAGAAAGAATAAAAGGAAGTTTTAAAAATGCTAGCAATAAAATTGATGTGACTGATATGCATAGAACCTTACGCCCAATGAGTAGGGAATACATATATTTTTTAAACTTCTAGGAAAACCTACAAAAATTGTCATTAAGATATTACTTAAGAATTCTCCACAGGGTTGACCTCAGAAGACTTTTCAATGATTTGATTTCATTGGCAAAGAAAGCAAAAGCAAAACAAAAACAAATGGAACTACATCAAACTAAAAACTTTTTGCATTGTGAAAGAAATGATGATTAAAATCAAAAGACACCCTACTGGATGGGAGAAAACATTCACACGTCATAAAGCTGACAAAGGGCTAATATCCAAGATTCATAAAACACTCACAAAGTCCCCAAACAAACAATCCAAATCAATAAATGAGGAGAGGAACTCAACAAATGCTTCCTCAAAGAAGGCATACAGATGCCCAATGGGCATATAAAAAAAGAGTTCATCATCACCAATTATCAGGGAAATGCAAACAGAAATGACAATGAGTTATCACCTAATACCAGTGAGAAAAGCAAAGAGGCCCACAGCACCCAGGCAGAGATGCAGTGAAAAAATGAAAACTCATTCATTGTTGAAGGGATTGTACTCTAATTCAACCTGTATGGAAAGAAGTATAGAGACATATCAAAAATTAAAAATAGAACTTCCATATGACCCAGAAATTTCATTTCTTGGCATCTATCCCAAGAACAGAAAACATTACTTTTTCTCTCTTTTTAAAAATTGTTTTAAACACTGATTTACAAAGTTATACAATCACAGTTGTTTCTGGCATTCAGTGTTCCAATACCAATTTCATCATTAGTGTTACCTTCTCTCCACCAATGTCCCCAGTTTCCCTCCTCTCCTCCAAACCTGTCCCCTTGGCAGGCACAAAGTATTTTATATTGCATACTACAATGATAGCACAGTGGGTAGGGTGTTTGCCTTGCACGTGGCCAACAAGATCGACCCGAGTTCGATTCCTCGGCCCATCTCAGAGAGCCCGGCAAGCTACCAAGAGTACCTCACCCGCACGGCAAAGCCTGGCAAGCTACCTGTGACGTATTCGATATGCCAAACACAGTAACAAGTCTCACAATGTTACTGGGCCCGCTTGAGCAAATCCATGAACAACAAGCAGGACAGTGACAGTGACAGTGACTACAATGAAATGATAAGTGGAATTATCAAAGAGTAGTTCAGTAAAAGAAAATTTGTGGAAAATGTTATACCTCACATTGGGGTTATTTAAGTGATTGAGAATGTACTGAGCTGTTTGTTGCTAGTTGAGTCTTCTGAATTTTTTTTCTCTTCTTGAGCTTAGTGTACCCCTGTGCTACTTTACCATCTAATTTGCTGTACTCCTCCTGAGATGTTAATATTGGAATTTAGAAGTCTCTTCAGGAGCTTCAGGATCTGTAGAACTGGGAAGATTCTCAGCCCAACCCCTCCTGAGAAAGCCCCAGAGATTTTAGCCAAAGACCCATGTATCTGGGAGTTTTGTTGGCTTGGTGTGTCTTCTGAGATTAGTCATGAAACAGTGAAGCCGGGCCGTGTATGGTGGCAGTTGTGGTGTGTGAGTGCAGCTTTGGCAGGATGGGTACTTGGCTTATCCACCTCCCGAGGAGGGCCCAGAGTTTTCAGCCCCAAGACAGGTGTACCCATGAGTTTCATTGACTTGACTTGGCATCGCTTGCGAGATTAGCTGTGAAGGTGGGCCCCTTTAATGGCTGTGGTGTTGTGGGTGTAGCTTCTGGGACTTCCAGCAGTAGGAGGGTGAAGGTTGGGAGAAAGCTGCTTGCTCCCACTTGGAGAAGGCCCCAGAGAAATTTATTTTTTAAACATTAATTTCAAAATTCTATCAACATATGAGGGGAGGAAATGCATAGACACTTCTCAGAGGAAGATAGGAGGATGGCCAGTCAGCATATGAAAAAAATACTCAGCATCACTTATCATCAGAGGAATCCAAATCAAGAGACAGTGAGAGACCATCTCGCACCAGTGAGAATGGCACATATCAAAAATAGTAGGAAAAATCTGTGTTGGCAGGGATGTGGTGAAAAAGGAACTCTCATCGACTACTGGTGGGGATGTTATCTGGCACAACCTCTGTGGAGAACAGTATGGAGAGCTCTCAGTAAACTTAGAATTGAACTGTCATATGACCCAGCAATTTCACTTTGGGACATCTATCCCCAGGACATAAAAACACTCTCTCAAAAGGACATATACACACCATTGATATTCATTGCTGCACTCAGTATAGTAGCCAAGTTATGGAATCAAACCTAGGTGTCCAATAAGAGATGAATGGATTATGTAGATGTGGTATGGAATATTATGCAGCTGCAAGAAATGATGAAATCATTCAATATGCTGCAACATAAGGTTGAAACTGGAGGATATATTGAGTGAAGTAAACCAGAAGAAGAAAGATGAACACAGAATGAATAGACTACTGTATGAGCAAATGTACTTTAGCAAAAGGGGGATATTTAGATCGTCCTTGACCCCAGTGTTTAGAGAGGAGACAAATAGAGAAGAAAAGAAATCAAAGGGAAAGTAAGTAATGGACTAACAGGCATCAGGGCTTCAGTTATATCAGTGATATGAGTGAGAAGTAGAGCCATATATCCCAATCACAGATTCAACAGAATGGAAAACATGAGCTCTCAGTGGCAACAACTGAAACTTTGTAATGTGCTTCTCAAGTTGACAAGTGGGGATGGAGCGTGGGTTGGGGTGGGGATGGAATCTGGGATCACTAGCGGAGGGAAGTTGACACTGGTGGAGGGACTGGTGTTGGATTGTTGCATGCCTAAAGTGCAACTCTCAGGAACTTTGTAAATCATGGCTCATTAATAAACATTTGAAAATATTCCGATCATCTAAATTCATAACATATTAAAACGATCATAAACAAAAGAGAAAAACATTAATTGTTAATGATATAGGCACCTAGCCTCTGTTTACTTCAACACTATGCCATAATATGGAAACAGTTCAAGTACTCAAACACAAATGAGTGAATAAAGAAATGATGATCCGTTTATTTTCATAATGGAACACTGCTTAACTATGAGAAAAGACACAGTCTTCTTGGATCTTTAGACAACTTGGACAGCCCTGGTGGGTGGCATGTTAAGTGAAGTAAGTGAGAAAGAAAAAGACAAATACTGGTTGATCTCATTCGTATGTAAAATATTAAAAAAAAAGACTAGGGAATAAATGAAGGTCAACAAACCCTGAGTTAATTCCAACAGAATGAAGAAGCCAATGAGGTATGGTGGGGAAGTGGTGGTAAGTGAGGGGAAGGCAGGAGTGATAGTACAGTGAGTAGGGAATTTGCCTTGCATATGGCCAACCTGGGCTCATTTCTTGGCATCACAAATAGTTTCCTGAGCATCACCAGGAATAATTCCTGAGTGCAGAGGATAATAATCCCTGAGCATTGGTACCGAGTCATTGTATAACTGAAACCCAAGCACAAAAATTTGTAAGTCTACAACTGTACCTCATGGTGTTTCACTAATAAAAAAATTTTTTTTTAAAGTCAAAATATATATAAAAAAAGGTGGGGGGGGGTGGACAGGAGAACCTTGCCTTGCACATGGTTGACTTGGATTCTATCCCTAGCATTGAGTATGTTCCCCAGAGCACTGCTAGAAGTAATCCTCAGACTAATAATAATATAATAATAATAATAATAATAATAATAATAAAGCACTTTTAGTTTGTTTTGGGGGTCACACTGGGTGGTACTCAGGGCTTATTTCTTTTCTTTTTTTTAAAATTTATTTATTTATTTATTTTTTTCTTTTTTTATTAGTGAAAAACCATGAGGTACAGTTATAGGCTTACAAATTTTGTGCTTGGGTTTCAGTTATACAATGATCAAGTGCCCATCCCTCCACCAGTGCCCGTCATCCATCCCCATGGGTCCCAGCATCCCCCCCCACCCTCATCCCCCCCCCCCCCGTCCCATCCTGCCTCTGTGGCAGGGTATTCCCCCTTGTTCTCTCTCTCTTCTTTTGGGTACTGTGTTTTGCAAGAGAGGCTTTGAGTGGCAATCATGTTTGGTCTATCGACTACTTTTAGCATGCTTCTCCCACCCTGGGAGGACCCTCACAACACCCTTCATTTGGTACTCTCTTCTCTATCTGAGCTTCCTTTTCACCTAGAGCCTGTGGCTGGCCTTCCATTCATGGAGCAAAATTCCTGGTACTAATCTCAGCCATTCCTGGGTGTTATTCTCCCTTTTTGTTGCTTTATGTTCCCCAGATGAATGCAGTCTTTCTGTGTCTGTCCCTCTCTTTCTGACTCATTTCGCTTAGCATGATACTTTCCATGTAGTACCACTTGTATGTAAATTTCATAACTTCATCTTTTCTAACAGCTGCATAGTACTGACTCAGGGCTCAGGGAGCACTCCCAACGGTGTTGATGGATGGAGAGGCGACTCTGTGTGCCACTGGGGAAGAACCAAGATCAGCCATGTGCAGGGCAAGTGTGTTTAGCCCTGTACTGTTCCTCTGGTCTCCTCTAACAGCATCACATTTCTTAAAAAAGCACCACAACTTTCTTTAACCAAATTACTTGTAATTGTATATAACACTAACTTACAAACTACTTGTAATCAAATAAAATTATCCACATTGTGATGCTAATTTTGCAATGTACAGACATACCAGATCATTATTCGCTACACCTGAAACTAATACAATGTCATTTGTCAGTTTTATCTAAATTGAAAAATAAAATGCAATCATACATAAGTAATTTACAAATGATTAAAAATCTTATCCACTTGGGAAATAAAAGGAGTTGTTGGCACCATTTTAAAAACCTTTGCTTTTAAAAAAAATTGGGGGGCCGCACCTAGTGGTACTCAGGTACTACACCCAGCTTGACGCTCAGGAAGCAATCTGGTTTTGGGGATTGAATCCAGGCCTCCTGCTTGCAGAGCAAGTGCTCCAGCCAATTTCTCGCATTTGCTTCTTTTATTGAAGGAGTGATAGCACAGCGGGTAGGGCGTTCGTCTTACAAGCGGCCAACATGGCCGACCCGAGTTCGATTCCTCCGCCCCTCTCGGAGAGCCCGGCAAGCTACCGAGAGTATTCGATATGCCAGACACAGTAACAACAAAGTCTTCAATGGAGACGTTACTGGGCCCGCTCGAGCAAATCGACGATCAACGGGAGGGCCTTTACCTTTACCTTTACCACTGGTTTATAAAGAGTATAAATATCTATATATTTTTTTTTTTGTTTCTGGGTCACACCCAGCGATGCACAAGGGTTACTCCTGGCTCTGCACTCAGAAATTACTCCTGGTGGTGCTTGGGGGACCATATGGGATGCTGGGAATTGAACCCAGGTCGGTCGCATGCAAGGCGGCTCTACCCGCTGTGCTATTGCTCCAGTCCCTCTATATGTTTTAAGGGTATGAGTTTTACAACATCACATCCATAACCAAACTGCCGCTATCCTTCCACCATAGTTCGTTGGTGGAAGTCCACTTTTAGTCCACTTCCGCCTACCCCTCTTCTTGGAAACTTCAATTCTGTGGTCAGAGTATACCAGCTTGTTTTCACTTGATGTTATGTCTGCTTTGTTTCTTTATATAAGCACATAAGTAGGAACTTAGGTATTTCTCTTTCTGACTTATAATTCTTAGTATGCCCCCTGTAGTTCTATTTATATCGTAGCATCGGTTACATTTCATTTTTTCTCATAATTGAGTCATATTCCATTGTGTATTTATATCTTTTTTATTATTTATTTATTTATTAGTGAAACACCATGAGGTACAGTTATAGACTTACAAATTTTTGTTCTTGGGTTTTAATTATAAAATGATCAAGTACCCATCCCTCCACCAGTGCCCATCCTCCACCACCACGGGTTCCAGCATCCCTCCCACCCCCCATCTCCCCATCACACCCTGCCTCTGTGGCAGGGCGTTCCCTTTTGTTCTTTCTCTCTCTCCTTTTGGGTCCTGTGGTTTGCAAGAGAGGCACTGAGTGGCAATCATGTTTGGACTATAGTCTACTTTCAGCATGCTTCTCCCACCCTGGGAGGATCCTCCCAACACCCTTTATTTGGTGCTCTCTTCTCTATCTGAGCTTTCTTTTTCCCTAGTACGTGTGGCTGGCCTCCAAGTCATGGAGCAAAGTTCCTGGTACTAATCTCGGCCACTCCTGGGTGTTAGTCTCTCATTTTGTTGCTTTATGTTCCCCAGATGAATGCAATCTTTCTGTGTCTATCCCGCTCTTTCTGACTCATTTTGCTTAACATGATACTTCCATGTAGTACCATTTGTATGTAAATTTCATGACTTCATCTTTTCTAACAGCTACATAGTACTCCATTGTGTAAATGTACCAAAGTTTCTTAAACCAGTCATCTGTTCTTGGGCACTCAGGTTTTTTCCAGATTCTGGCTATTGTAAAGAGTGCTGCAATGAACAAACGAGTGCAGATGTCACTTCGACTATACTTTTTTGCCTCTCCGGGATATAGTCCCAGGAGTGGTATTGCTGGGTCAAATGGGAGATCAAATTCTAATTTTTTGAGAATCGTCCATACTGTTTTCCAAAAGGGTTGGACCAGTCGACATTCACACCAGCAGTGAAGGAGGGTCCCTTTCTTGCCACATCCACGCCAGCACTGGTTGCTTTTGTTCTTTTGGATGTGGGCCAGTCTCTGTGGTGTGAAATTATATCTTATTGTTGTTTTGATCTGTATCTCCCTTATGATTAGTGTATACCATATATTCTTAATCCAATCACTGTGCACTTGAGATGTTTCTAAATCATGTGGCTATTGTAAATAGCACTATAATGAACATAGGAGTGAGTATATAACTTTGAATTTTTTGTGTGTTCTTCTAAAAATTATTTGAGGTACTGCGATTATTGATACTGTTAATGATAGGATTTCATGCATAGAACATTCCAGCACCACACCCTCCACCAGAGTGTCTCCTTTTCTCCAACATTATCCAGTGTCCTGAGATAATATCTCTGTTTGCTCCCTCTTCCCCTGCCGTGATGAGTTTAGTTCGGTAGAACAGTTCTCATATTCCATTGCTTTTGGTCATTTGTTTTTGTTTTCTTTTGGTAGCTATCCATAAGTGGAATATGAGCATCTGAACTTTAAGTTTCTGAAAAATTTCCATAGCTTTTTCCCAAAGAGCTTAGACCAATTACAGTCTTACCAACAGTGACTGAAGGTTCTTTTTTCTCAATAGTCCTGCCAGAACTTATTTCTAGACTTCTTAGTTTACGTTATTCTCAAAGATATGAGGTGACATGCCATTATTATTTTGATTTTATTACCTCAATAATAAGTGAGATGAGCATATTTTTATGTGCCTGTTGGCCATCTATATGTCTTTATTGGAAAAGTGACTATTCAGTCATTCTCCCCATTTTTAAATGAGACTGATTTTTTAGATCTTGTTGAGTTTTGTAAATTCCTCATACATATTAGAAATTAGCCATCTGTCGGATATATGGTGTGTGAATACTTTCTCCCATTCAGTGGGATGTCTTTCTATTTTATTTTAATTAAATTTATTTTTACTAAGACATTGATTTGCAAAGTTATTCATAATAGAGTTGTTTCTGGCATACAAAGTTCCTATCTTTATTTTAATAATAGTTTCTTTTGTAGTGCAGAGGCTCTTTTGTTTAAATAAGTTTTTTTTCTTTTGTCTTATTTTCCAGTGGTCTGGAATCACTGAAGACACCAGTGAAACTAATCATGGGGTCTTTTGGCCCATATTTTCTTCAATGTATTTTATACATTCAGGCCTTTAATCCATTATATGTTATTTTCTTATGTCTGGTATGAGATAAAGGTCTAATATCTTTCTTTTCTATGTAGCTATTCCCAGCACCATTTGTTGACAAGACTTTCCACTCTCCATTTTATGCTTTTGATTCCTTTGTTGTGAATTTACTATGTGTGTAATTGAAGGTTTGTTTCTGGGCTCCCAATTCTTTTCCATTGGTCTTAGTGTCAACTTTTATTTAAATACCACTTTATTTTGACTACTATAGCTTTACAGTGTACCTCAAGGACAGGACATATGATGTCTTCCATATTCTTCTCTGCCCCCACACCATTGCTTTGGCACTATTTGTTGAGTTTTAAAATTTCAAAACTTTTCAGCAAGGCCTCCCAAGCTGATATCAAGAGTTTGGGGGTCAGGGCTGGAGCAGTAGCACAGCAGGTAGGGCATTTGTTTTACACACGGCCGACCTGGATTTGATTCCCAGCATCCCATATGATCTCCCGAGCACCTCCAGGAGTAATTCCCGAGTGTATGAGCCAGGTGCAACCCCTGTGCAATGCTGGATGTAGACCCAAAAAGAAAAAAAAATTTTGGAGGTCACTTCTGGTGATACTTGGCCAACATGCTAGGTGGTTCAAAGCTAAGGCCTGAGAATATAGAGTTTCTTAGGCCCTGCAGTGCTGGGAACCATCAGGACCACCCCGGTGAAGCTCACTGCAGAGCCAGAGAAATAGTATAGCAGGTAGGGTACTTGCCTTTTGTGTGGTCAACCAGATTTGATCCTAGCATCTCATATCATCCCCTAAGGACCTGAGCTATTCCTGAGTAGAGAGGCAGCATTACCCCTGAGCATCGCTGGGTGTGACCAAAAAAAAAAAAGAGAGAGAAAGCCCCACAAAAACATTGGTGCTTGTTCACGAGGAGCGTTCCATAGACTATTTAGTAGTGCTTGCTCTGTTTCCTTGAAGAATGCCCTCGGATTTTGGTTTGCTTTTCTTTGTTTTAGGCTCATACCCAAATGGTGCTTGGGGGCTACTCCCAGCTTGTTACTCAGAGATTGCTTTCAGTGGTACTCAGGGAACCACATGGTGTTGATTCCTAGATGCTTAGCTTTTTAAATATACTTAAAAATGAAGTGCTTGCCTATTTCCTTTCTCTTCTAACTCACTGTTTGCATAGAAATGCAACTATGTTTTGTATACTAATCTTGTTGTCTGCATCTTCACTACATTTGGTTTATTGTTTCCAATAATTTTTTTGTAGTCTAGGCTTTCTATGTACATAATGTAATTGGAGAATAGTGAGAGTTTTACTTCTTATCCAATTTGGATCCCTGTTATTTATTTTTATTTGATTTGAGTCACACCTGGTGGTGCTCAGAGGCTACTCCTGGTTCTATGATCATGGATCACATCTGAAGGTGCACAGGGGTGGAACTGGTTTAGGTTGAGCACTTCAACCCCTGTACTATTTCTACTGCCCTATTTCTTTTTCTTGCATAATTATTGTGACTAGAACTTTGGATACTGTGTTTAATAATAGTGGTGGATGCTGACATTCTTGTCTTGTGCTGACTCTAGAGGAAAGTCATTCAGGTTTTTGACATTGAATTGGATGGATAGCTGCAGGTTTGTTACATTTGACCTTTACTATTTCAGGTATGTTCATTCTATAGCCATTTTTTAAAAATTTTGTTTTTGTTTTGGAGCCAAAACTGGAGCCTGCCTCTGTACTCAGGAATCACTCCTGCATTGTTCAGGGGACCTCATGTGATACTGGGGATTGAATCTGGGTCAGCCACATTCAGGACAAGTGTCTTACCTGCTGTACTATCTCTCAGGCCCCAATATACCCATTTTTCTTGATTTAAAAAAAATAACATAGATATTCAAACATGTCGATGACTTTTGATTGTGATAAAATTGACATGATTATTTTTTTCTTTGTTACTGTTAATCATATTGATTAACACATGTTGAAATATTCTTGAATTCCTGAAAAAAATTTCACTTGGTGATAGATATGTCATCCATTTAATGAGTGTGTGTGTGTGTGTGTGTGTGTGTGTGTGTGTGTTTGAATGTGTGTATTACAATTTGGCACAGTAAGATTTTGTTGATTATATTTTTATCTGTGTTAACCAAGAATATTGATATGTAGTTTTCTTTTCTGTGTGACACATTTTTTGTATTAGATTAATTAATTAATAGAAAGTCTTTTAGAATAATTTTTGTTCCTTAAATTTTTTGAAGTGCTTGAGAAAGATACATAATATGTCATCTCTGAAAGTTTGGTATTGTTCATTAGAAAACCATTTGAGCCCAGGGTTTTGTTTTGGGATAACTTTTGTTACTATTTCATTTTTTTTTTGTACAGTTAGCTTATTCATGTGTTCTAATTAAGTCTTGGGGTGGTGCATAATTCTAAAATGTCTGTTAATTTCTTCTAGGTTCTTCTTCAGCTCAGTGGCTTAAAATTACTCATAGCAATCTCTTACAATTATTTATATTTCTGTGGTATCTATTATAAGTTTCCCCCTTTCATTTCTGACCCTTTTTACTCGTTTTCTTTCCTTTATCCTTTGTGAACTAATTTGTCAATCAAGTATAATCTTTTGAAGAGCCAACTTATGGTTTCATTGATCTTTTTTATCATCTTTTGATTTATTTCCACTTTGATTTTTATTACTCCCATAGTTTTACTGACACTGGGTTTCATTTGTTCTTTTTTTAGCTTCTTAAGGCTGAAGGTTAGATTATTTATTTGATCTTTTTCCTCCTTTCCTTAGATAAGCCTACTCAGTTGCAAAATTCCCTTTTTAGAACTGCTTTTGCTCTGTCTCAGATGTGCTGGCAGCACAAAGTCGTCATTTTTTTTTTTGTTTTCAGAAATTTATTTTTATTTCTTCTCTGATCCAACATGGGTTGGAGCGGTAGCACAGTGGGTAGGGCGTTTGCCTTGCACAAGACCCACCTGGGCTCCATTCCTCCACCCCTCTCGGAGAGTCCAGCAAGCTACTGAGAGTATCTCGCCTGCACGGCAAGGCCTGGCAAGCTACCCGTGACGTATTGAATATGCCAAACACAATAACAAGTCTCACAATGGAAACGTTATTGGGCCCCCTTGAGCAAATTGATGAACAAAGGGAGGACAGTGCTCTGATCTAACAACCATTGAATAACGTGTTGCTTAGTCTCCAATTAAAAAACAGTTTTCTTTTAGAATTGATACTTATTATTGTGAGCTGAGAGACAGTCGATATGAATTAAATCTGCATTAACTTTCTGCCACTTATTGTTAATTTTGGGGCCACACTTAGTGGCTACTCTCAGCTTTGTGCTTGGGTTAACCATAAGCAGAGTTTGGGACTGAATTGGGATTCGGTGCCTCCTGCAGGCACAAAATTCACTTAGCACCTTGAACTATTTTTCTGGACATACATGGTCTATTCTTGAGAATGTTTATATGCACTGGAGAATGAGTATGTGTTCAGTCTTCCTGGGGTTAAGGCCTTGTAAATGTCTATTAAGTCTCACTCTTCCAACTCACTTAGTTGTTTCCCTGTTGACTTTCTGTCTGGTTGATATGTCTTATGGTGAGAAAAAATTGTTAAAGTCCCTAACTTCTACCAGTTAATGTATCTCTACAGCACTGTTATATTTGCTTTATATACATTTGATGTGTTTACATTTGATGCATATGTTAGTGTCAATTAATACATTATTAATGCATAAATTCTATGCATTAATCCCTTAACTTTAGTGTACATTTCTGTCCCTTGTTACCAATTTTAGCTTAAAATATATATTTTTTTATAAAAAAGATTAGTCATTACTATTTTTTTATAGATTGACATTTGCCTGTAAAACTTATTTCCAGCGTTTTACTTTGAGCCAATATTTATAATGAAAATTCAAGTGGATCCTTTTCAAACAGCAGAAGACTTTTGTTTTCTGGCCTAATCTGTTCTGAGGCTCTGTGCTTTTTGATTGGCAAGTTTAGGACATTGGTGCTTACTGAAGTTGTTGATAAAAATTTTTTGTTGCCATATTTCTATTTCTCTCTGTGCTTTTTGATTGGCAAGTTTAGGACATTGGTGCTTACTGAAGTTGTTGATAAAAAATTTTGTTGTCATATTTCTAAAAGGAGTACGTGTGTTTTTGCACTCTGCCTTTGTTCCTTTGTTCTCTTATTATCTTCCTTTGAACTTTTAGTTATATGTAATAATCAGGTTCCACTTGCCTCTTAGTATTTTTTCTCAGTATTTTTGTCTTGAGATTACCATGACATTTATGCCTAGAGTTCTAAACTTATATCCCATTTTAAATTTAAAGCAAACAAATCTCAAGTTACTCTAAAAGACTCAATATTATGCTACTGTCCTACATTTTACATTTTTTATGTCTTTTACTACTTCCAAGAAGTCTTTCTTTTCTTTTTATTTTATTTAGTCTGCCTTCTCTCCTTCCTTCCTTCCTTTCCTCCCTTCCTCCCTCCCTCACCTCGTCCCTCCCTCCCTCCCTTCATCCAGCCTTCACTTCTTTTCTTTCTTTCTTTCTTTCTTTCTTTCTTTCTTTCTTTCTTTCTTTCATTTCCTTCCTTCCTTCCTTCCTTCCTTCCTTCCTTCTTCCTTTCTTCCTTTCTTCCCTTCCTTTCTTTTTCTTATTTATTATTTTTCCTTCAGAGAGTCATACTCTGCAGTGCTCAAGACTTCTGGCTATTTGCTCAGGGATCATTTCTGATGGTCTCAGGGGACCATATTGGGTGCCAGCCATTGACACTGGGTTGGTCATGTGATAGACAAGCACCTTACACAATATAATATCACTCTGGTCCTGTACTTAGTTTTTCTTACAGAACTTATCTAGGGGCCATAAATTTCTTTTCAGAACAATTGAAAAAGTGAAACAACCCTGAACATCTTGAGTAATAAGTTAGATTATTCTTGATTGGCGGTCTTTTCTATTCAATGGAAAATAACATATGCAACCATTTCCTCCTGGCTTATAAAGTTTCTGTTGAGAAATCTGGAGTGAACCTTTTTTTTCCTTTGTCTAAACTTTTTGGTCACACCCGGCAATGTACAGGGGGTTGCCACCTTCTGGCTTTGCATTCAGGAATTATTCCTGGCAGTGCTCAGGGGACCATATGGAATGCTGGGAATCAACCCTGGGTTGGCCGCGTGCAAGGCAAACATCCTACCTGCTGTACTTTCACTCCAGCCCCTCTGCTGAGAGTCTATGAGGGTTCCTTCCTATGTGACTCTTCACTCTCCTCTTGTTGCTTTTAGGATTCTCTATCTTTCATTTTTGCCACTTTAATTATTGTGTGAACCTATTTGGGTTTATTTTTTATTTTTATTTAGTTAACTGTGTTTGTATGTCTATCTTCTTACTTGGGGGAAGTTCTCAATTTCCATTTTTTAAAAATTCTGTCACTTTCTCCATTTTTTGGCTCCTTCTGGAGCTCCTGTAGTTATTCCTCTTTGCTCTGTCCCATGAATTTTTAAAATTCATTTTAACATTATTTAAATAATTATTATTTCCCTTTTCCCTCCTGCTTTTCCTCCCTTCATCATTGGTTGTTGCAGTGACAGTGGTTGCACAGAGGTGGTTGACGTGCTCTTACACTCTCTTTCCATTGGGGAGTTTTGCTGGGGTAGCACTCATCTGGAGGTCCCTGTCTGTACCTTGGTGGCAGTGCTCACAGGAGTGGCACTCTTGGTGGCAGCACTAACACAGTGGCAGTGTCTGCATCATTTTCACACTACATAGTTCTCACAAGTACTTGGCTGGGGTGTGTTGGTGATGACACATCTTGTGGCAGTGGGTGTCACAAAGAGAACCAAACAGCACTTTAATATGTGGGGCAGTGCTAGTGAGCAAATTAGTGAAAATCATGTAATCTAACACTGAGGCATGTCCCCCAGAGCCCCTCTCTGTCCTTTTCATACATGTATTCTTTTACTTTATCCTTGAATTCACTGTTTTGATCTTCAGATTCTGTCACTTTGAGGAGTTTTTGTTTGGGGGCCAAACCTGGTGGTGCTCAGTGCTTTCTGCTGGCTCTTCACTCAGGGATCACGCTTGACAGGGTTCCTGGGCCATATGGCATGTTGGGGATCAAACACAGGTTGGCCACAAGCAAAACAAGAACCTTACCCACTCTACTATTTCTCCAGCCCTGCATTGTGTTGGCTTTTTTTTTTAAATTGAAGTCCTGTGAGCTACAAAGTTACCATGATTTTATTCATGATTGAGTTTCAGGCATTAACATATGCCTCAGAGACCTGGGCCCTACGCAAACAAGATGAGAACGCCATTCAGGTCTCCCAAAGAAGAATAGAAAGAGCTATGCTTGGAATATCACGTTTCACTCAAATGAGAGAACGAATCCGGAGTTCTGACATCCGTCGACGATCAAGGATCAGGGACGCTGTCTCATTTGCCAAGGTGTCGAAAATCAGACGGGCTGGTCACGTAATGAGATTTAAAGACGACCGCTGGACTAGAGCTGTTACCGACTGGATGCCACGGGATGTCAAAAGACCGCGTAGCCGCCCACCTTCCAGATGGTCAGACTTATTCATCAAGATCATGAATGATCGGTTTGAGGCCCTTCATGTTCCCGGAGCGAACAGATGCCATTGGGCTACACTAGCACGCGACAGGGACAAATGGAGACGTTACTGGCGCCCGCTCGAACAAATTGACGACTAAGGGGAAGTTAAGAGATTAAGTGTGTGAGTTTCAGGTGTACAATGTTCAATGATAGTCCCTTCACCAGTGCCCACTTCCCTCCACCAATGGTCCCAAGTCACCTTCTCACCCCTCGGCCTGTCTCTGATAGACACTTTATATCTCCCTTTAGCATTCTATTCTCACATTGTGTTTTTTAGGTTTAGTTCATAATATTCTTTGGGTTAAAGATTTCTTTTATTTATTTTTTTGGTGCACCCAATAGTGCTCAGGACTGACTTCTGGTACTATGATCAGGGATCACTCTTGGCAGGGCTCAGGGGATCATATGGGATGCCAGGGATTGAAACAAAGTCAGCCACATGCAAAGCAAGTGCCTGGCTGCTGTCTTATTTCTCCCTCCCAGGTTAATGATGTCTATTTGAATTTTTCTGATCCTTTCTAATACTTGTTAAATTCTCTTCCATTGATTTCCTCATTTCAGAGAGCGTTTTTAAAATTGTTGCTTTAAAAACTTCATCATAAAATTTAGATAACTTCATCATAAATTTAGATCATAAAATTCCGGCAGATCATAAAGTTCCGGGGCCGAGATCTCCCAGCCTACTCGGATTGGAGTCGAGCATCCTCCACCCAAATCCTCCAAATTCCAGTAGGCGGGGGTCACACCCACCACCTGGCCCCCTGGCGCCGTGTAATCCCATCAACGGCCAAGACTCAGAGACTATAAAATCCAGCTCCCGGACGAGAACAGTGCAGTGTGCCCTGCGCCTGGCTGTTCCTCACCGGGGCCCCTTGGAGGGGAGCGGGTTGAGCTTTCCTCCCCGCCCCGACCAGGGCTCCAGCAGCCGAATACCTCCAGGATCAGCCACCACCATGCTGAGACCACTCTCCGCACACATGAAGGTACTGGCAGAGGGACAAAGCCACGCGGGTTCCGGGCCCGAGATCTCCGAGCCTACTGAGATTGGAGTTGAGCATCCTCCACCCAGATCCTCCAAATTCCAGTAGGCGGGGGTCACACCTACCACCTGGCCCCCTGGCGCCGTGTAATCCCATCAACGGCCAAGACTCAGAGACTATAAAATCCAGCTCCCGGATGAGAACAGTGCAGTCTTCTGCCCCCGCGCCTGGCTGTTCCTCGCTGGGGCCCCTTGGAGGGGAGCGGGTTGAGCTTTCCTCCCCGCCCCGACCAGGGCTCCGGCAGCCGAAGACCTCCAGGACCAGCCACCACCATGCTGAGACCACTCTCCGCACACATGAAGGTACTGGCAGAGGGACAAATCCACGCGGGTTCTGGGGCTGAGATCTCCAAGCCTACTCGGATTGGAGTCGAGCATCCTCCACCCAGATCCTCCAAATT
This sequence comes from Sorex fumeus, assembly GCF_029834395.1. Taxonomy (NCBI): domain Eukaryota; kingdom Metazoa; phylum Chordata; class Mammalia; order Eulipotyphla; family Soricidae; genus Sorex; species Sorex fumeus. The sequence goes on from NW_026606129.1 coordinate 65,521,256, forward strand.
CCAGTAGGCAGGGGTCACACCCACCACCTGGCCCCCTGGCGCTGTGTAATCCCATTAACGGCCAAGACTCAGAGACTATAAAATCCAGCTCCCAGAACTGCACGGCCACATTTGCGGCCGCGCGACATCTTATCAGGACATCTTTTATGACATCTTATTATCTCATTCCTACTTTAGACAAACTTGCAGGCTATCGAATGTAGCCTGCCCACAGGGCAGAGTCTGTCAAACTCCCCGTGGTGTACCAAATATGCAAAATACCAGTAACAATGATGGGTCTCATTCTCCTAAAGAGCCTTGAATATAATCTCAGGGTTAGGATGAAAGAGACGTTACTGGGGCCTGCTCGAGGCAATCGATGAATAACAGGATGATGAAATGGAAAAAAAATGAAATGAAAATTTAGAAAGACCTGATGTGCCTGGCGTTCTTCTCAAGCTTCTGTTTTCTTGGGGCGCGGAGCAATAGTACAGTGGGTAGGGCACTTGCCCTGCCTACGGCTGACCTGGTTCTATCTTATGGTTCCAAGAACCACCAGGAATGATCCCAGAGTGCAGAGTCTTGAGTAAACCCTGAATACCACTATGGCATAAAACCAAAAACATGAATGCAGGCTAATTCCTCAGTTTCTTTGTGTGACCTGATGGACAGAGGTAAAGTTCAAGTTCAAATTGGCCCAGACTGAGACTGGGGCTTCACTGTCAAAACTTCCAGCCAAAGTGGCTGTAGCTTTGAGTTTGTGTGGGCTTGTGATGCTGCCAGGAATTTCAGTCACAAGTGTCTGGCAGCAACCACAGCAATGAGGTCAAGAAGGTCTGGATGGCACTTCAGGGTTCACATTTCCTAGTGAAAACAGAGGCTGGTGTCAAAGCCACGTGGACCTGGGCAAAGCCTGGAGGGTTGTGGTATATAGTGCCCAGAGCAGCTGAAGCACTGAGCAGAACTGGGCGACTACTAAGAGATTAGCATTGTGAGGACATGGCAGCAAAGTGGACCTGGGCCCAGCAAGCCCTGTGCTACAAGGTTGAATGGATTTTGAAAGCTGGTGGCATCAAGTTTGAATGAACCTGGATTACAACCAAATGTTCAAAATCTTGGGTACCCTCGGGCACTGTGCACCAAATTAAAAAGGATTCAAGACTGCTGGTGTCCAGGTGTGCATTGGAACCATTTATTTAGTTATTCGTTTGATTTTTGGCTGTCTTCAGTGGTGCTCACAGTTCTCTTTTGGCTTTGTGCTCAGGTATCACTCCTAGTGGGCTCAGGGGACCAAAGTGCGTTTCTAGCATGGAACCAGAGTTGGGCACATGCAAGTCAAGCGCCCCATCCACTGTACTAGTTCTCTGGCCCCGGTACCTTTTATTTATCGTTTTGGTTTTAGGGACACCAGCAATGCTCAGGGGTTACTCCTGACTCTTACTCAGGAATCATTCCTGGTGGTACTTGGGGGACCATATGGGATGCCTGGGATCACACCTGAGTCAGCTGCATGTAAGACAAATGCCCTACCCGCTGTACTATAGCTCTCGCTCTCCCACCCCCCTGCCACCCCCCTGCCACCTTGTACCTTTTAAACTGAGTGGAACTCAGAAGAAAAATTGCCAGGTCTCTAGAAAGCAATATAAAGTACAGCATATAAATCCCACCAGAGTTAGGGCCATCTTCAGGGTTCCTAGGCTTGAATGCCTTCAAGACTAAAGAAGAAAGAACAAAAGACATGAATAATGTACTTTTATGCTTCCCTAAAAAATACCTAAGCATTTTCCTAGAAATGAAATAAACCCAAAGAAACTAGGGAGATAGATGAAATTAAGTCCCCAAACTAATAAGATAGCTTAATCAGATAGATGACAGAGAGAATAAATAAATCCAACTGGTGCTTGTTGGCAAAGACTAATGAAACAGAAAACCCCTTAAGGTCCTGATTAAGAAAAGAGAAAGTGCTGTCAGGCCCCTCTTCTGAGCACTTTCCACGGAAGCAGAATGACAGTACCAAGGATTGGGAAATATTATTATTTTACAAATTAGAATTCTGAAACATTGAAAGATTAATTTTCCCAAGGCGAAATATCTATATACATCTAAGCTGGAATTCAAACTCAAACCATCAGACCTCTGAGTGTGTGTTCTTAATCCTTCACTCTGTAATTCCATGAAGGAAACCTTTGAACGGACTGTCACTAATACAAATGATGCAAGTGTACTTGAGTTGTATTTATTGCAAACTTGCAAATTACTTCTGTAAGCATGTAAGGCATAAAGATCATAGTTGATAGAGCCTTGGTGGTTTGTGTGGTGATTCTAAACAGATGATGAGGTGTGAAGCTATATACCTGAAAGTCACTCGGTGCTGGAAGCGAATGTTATCTCATTAGTATAAGAGACAAAAATGATAATACTTTCCAATCCTTGGTGTTACCATTCTGACTCCACAGAAAGTGCTCAGAAGAGGGCCTGGTCCATATAAAGTGCTCAGTGAATTTTGGCTTTTAATTTATTATGTGGCAGCCAAAAAATTTGTAAGTTCTTCTTAAAATGTTCATAGTCATTGAATGGCTGAAGGAACTGTTTTATTCTTAAAGCTGCTCTCCAAATGGAAATAAATACTCTTTCACTCTCTGAGTGTCAGATCTCTGAAGACCTAATCCATTTAAAATTAGAGAGTGCCTTGGAACAATTGAGGAACAGTCACAAAACCTGGTACTTTATAATATACCCTGGTCCTTGGGCCATCACTTGGGCCCCCTCTGGACTCTTACACACATTTCTAGCAGTCGTGCCTCTTGGGTTTTTCAGGAGCAGCAAATTAAAAAGTAAAGAAGGAAAATGCTTAGAAGCAGCCATGCTGACAGTAGCAAGAAGTGACAGCTGACAGTTTGTCAGCTAAGGAAGAAGCAAGAAAATTAAAAAGCAGAGCAAACAGTCCCTTATAGCTCAGTAACCCCTAGGGCTCCCTGCACACACCAAGATTGATGTTCCGTCTGCTGACCCACAGACCTGGCTCTTTGCCATGGTGATGCCCTCTCCCCATGGGGCTGCCTCTCCTCAGTGCCTTCTTTCTCTCTCCTCCTACATCTAGTCAGTCATCAAATTAAAAAGAAATTTTATTTATGCCATTATTATTTACAACACTGTTACTGATAGGGTTTCATGCATGCCATGTTTCAACACTGACATTCTGGTGGGGTGCACCCACAAAATGTCAGTCTCCCTCCTCCAATGTTGCCTGTACCACTCCCACACGCCCCTTCTTCCCTTGGGTTAACTCAGTTCTGTAGAACAATTCTCAGGTTCTGTTGCCTTTGGTCATTTGTGATTTTTTTTTTACTATGTTTAGATCTCACTTTTTGGGAGATCATTTTTGTACATATCCCTCTTTTTTCCCCCTGACTACTTCTTTTTTCATGATAGCCTCTAGTTCCATCCATGGGAAGGCAAACTGTTTAATTTTTTTTTTTGAGGGAAAGGGTGCCCACACTTGGCAGTGCTCAGCAATCACTCTTGGTGTGGCTCAGGAGATCATAATGTAATGCAGGGAATTGAAATTGAATTGGTCAGGTGAGAGGCGAGAGCTGCTATACTATGGCTGTGGCAAGGCTAATGGTTTGATTTCATATTTGCATACAGCTGAGTGGTATTCCATTGTGTAAATATACTGGCACCAAATGTTTTCAAGTATCCTGAAGTTCTGATGCCTGACAAAGACATCCCAGGATATCCCAAAGTATTAACACAGACTCCCAGTGTTGTGCCATGACACCACCTTCTCCCTCACCACTTATTAATTTTTAGCAAACAACTGCACAGAGCCTGTTGCCTTCCTCCTGCCTGCAGTTCTATTGGCTCAGGGTTGAGGAGACACACACTGATAGACGTTTAGTTCTTATCATGTATTAGACAACATATGCTCTTCAGTCTGCTCAGATAATTTTAAGAAAGTTCCTCTTTAATTTAGGAACAGAAGTTGCTATTTTAAGTGGTTTTCAAAAATAAGACTCAACATCTGGATTTAGAATGAACTAAAGAAAGTGACATAATTGACTCGATAATTCAATGATATCTCTGATATCACTTTCCTATTAAATGGATAGAAAATTGAGGGCAAAACAGGAGGGAAGTCCGTGGCTGAGAGAAGCACTCAAGTTCTCCCCTGGGAACAGAGGAAGGTTTGGGTTCCTTTTTCTGTTTCTGCCTCTCTTGTTAGCCTTCTCTTCATTAGCCATGAGGAATTTGATGAAACCTTCACCCAGTGAGTTTTCTTCCACAAGTGGAAATCTTCTACTCTGATTCTTTTCTGACCCTTAGCTGTTCTTTTTCTTTCTTTTATTTTTTTATTCTTAAAATAATGTAGGAGTACTGCTATTTGTTCAGCCATTGATTAAGCTGATTGAATTGGGCATGAGCTCCACATTACTTATTTATATTATTGCATCTCTATGAGATAGAGTTACAAAGCCTTCATATTTGAGATTCAGCCATACAATGATGGAACACCCATCCCTCCACCAGAGCCCACCTTCCACCACCAATGTCCCAAGTATCAATGTCCCTCCCCCCCCCCCCCCCCCACACACACACATACACATCACAGTCCTCACCCTGCCTCCATGGCAGACAACCTTCCCAATACTCTCTAATTTGGGGCATTAATTTTACTCGAATTTTCCCACCACCATTCAAGCCTACCTGCTAGGGGCAGACGCTAGATAATATATTTCCCATAGCTCATTTTGAATATCATGAGAACTCGCATGGCCATGATTGTAAATGTAAATGATCCTTAGCTGTTTTAATGCACAAATGCTCCACTGTGGCTGGAAGGTGGGACCCTGCTCCATGGCCTGCGTGTTCACTGTGTGTCCTGGGTTTACCAGTGGCAGCCAGCCCCCGTGAGGCTCTCTTTCACTGCTGGGTACTGGAGGCCTCTGCATAGCAGGCAGCAGTGTCCATGTTCACATCTGGGCTTGTTATTCTCCGCACCCTTTATCAGAGACTGAACTCCAGGAGAGCCATTAACGCAAAAGCCACAAAGAATTTCGGATCCATATCTTAATAGAATCCTTACTATTTTCACTTTGCTTTAACTCTGAACTAAATGCAAATGTACTTAGTGCCCTTAATACAGGCATTTCTAATAATCAGCATCCTCCTGATCATTAGGTTGATAAAGTGCCTTCCAATTATAAATCGTAAATGGAGCATTTTGGCTGCCTCCAAAGCAATTTGCTTTTAGCTTGGAAACCTTTTAATAAGGATATTCAATGACTCCATTTAGGTATGTGCTTATTGCGGTTGTTCTCGGGGCATCTTTCTTTAATAACTGCCAGTCGTTGACAAAATATTGCTGTCACCACCCTGTCATCAACTCTGTTGCCACTACTTAGACTTCTGTCCTGGGTTTTCCTCTGTGGTCAGGATGTACCATGTCATTCTTCATTCGGCTGGGATTCTCACTGCTCGCTGGGGTTTCCATGTCCTGGGATCATCAGTATTTGTGTTCCGATGAATCACTCAGTCCTCAAACAGCACCTCAGAGGACAGTGTTGCCGTGCCCCGAGACAGAGTGCCCTGACACATTGATATTTTCCCCCTGATGTCAGAGAGCATTAAGGAGCCGGTCGGGAAAGTCACAGATCCTTGAGCTAACACTGCTTCCCCGCGGTAGCAAAGCAGAGGGTGAGCAGAGCTCCCTTGCAAGTCAGCAACCATGAAAAGATTTTCTTCTTCATACCTACTCACCTACCGCCCACTCTCAGCCTTCCTGTAATTTCCCAGGATATTGCCTATTGAAACTCCAACCTTATTGTGTTTTTATTTTAATTCTGGATATGCTTGTACTCTGAGCAAGATATTAAAAGAGGAAGAATGCTCCTGCTTTCCGCTTCCCCCCTCACCCCCACCACCCTTCTTCCAGTGCTTTGGGCTAAGTTGGCAGTAGGTGGAAGTTGATGCAAATAAAATACTTTTGCTTTCAATTGCCAGCCTTATTATTTTCTTTTTAATTTTTATTAGTGAAACACCATGAGGTACAGTTGTAGACTTACAAATTTTTGTGCTTGGGTTTCAGTTATACAATGATTGAGTACCCATCCCTCCACCAGTGCCCATTCCCCACCTCCAATGCTCCCAGTATCCCTCCCACCCTCCAATCCTCCCCATCCCACCCCACCCCTGTGGCAGGGCATTCCGTTTTGTTTTCTCTCTCCTTTTGGGTGCTGTGGTTTGCAAAAGAGCCATTGAGTGGCAATCATGTTCAGTCTATAGTCTACTATGCATGCTTCTCTCATCCTGGGAGAATCTTCCCAACACCCTTTACTTGGTGCTCCCTTCTCTCTCTGAGCTGCCTTTTCCCCTAGCATGTGCAGCCAGCCTTATTTTTTTATATGTAGTTTATACCTAAATTGGTTAAAACTTAAGTCACTTACACCTTTCAAACAATTAGAAAACAACTTTTTTTTTTTTGCTGCTTTCCATGCGTAGTTTCTATTTATTCTATATTTTCCTCTTTGTGCTAGGATTGTCTTCTGACCCTTATATAAACAGCATAGAATGTATGAATGTATGCAAGTGATACCAGAGAAATAAGCTTCTCCTCCTTCTGAATGCCTGCAAATTAAAGGAAAATAGTATATATTTTTATTAATTTAACTTAAAACTTTGGAAACTTATTAGGATATTTAATCTTTATTCTCTTAAAAACAGAAATAGTGTGGCAAGAGTTTTCGAATTTTTAAACGAGGGGGGTCAAATTCAATAGCAAAATAAAAATTTAAATGCAAATGAAAGAGTCTCAAAAGTCAAATAGTAAGCTAACTCAAAAATAAACTTATTCTGAAAAGTTAGGGCCAGTTCAGATGAAACTGTCTGTGAAAATTACCTAAGATACACAATTCTAAGTTCATAATTATGGTATTTATGCTAAGAGTTCTATAATGAAGGTGGAAAGCTTAACCTCAAAAATAGCATTAAGCTTCAAAACACATAAGAAGACTGGAGTTGAGTAAGATGTAGAAATTGGGTCCTCTTTAAAAAAAAAAGGTTCTATTTTTAAGAATTCCTCTTACATCTATTACTTTCATAATTAGAAGTAATTATGGGCTGGAGATAGCTCAAAGGTCTGAAGTATCAGCTTTGAGTGCACATGGCCTGGGTCTGACCCCCAGTGCCACGTGATCGCCTAAGCACAGCAGAGAGCAACCCACAAGCACAAAGCCAGGAGTAGCTCAAGAAAACAGCAACTTAAAGCTACCAATCACCCATCCATCAGAAACCTCTTTCTGACAGAATTAATAGAGAGCAAAACTAGCAGCTTATGGGATGACAGGCATGCCTTTCTCCCTACAAGTGTCTGAAAAGTCCAACTTTCCTTCAACCTATCTCCTTGCTCCCAAACGCCACAGTTTTAGAAGAAGTCCTGTACTCTAGGTTCATTGTATGTTCTATTTGATTTGTTCAATAAATATTTCATTGTAGGTGCTGGGCTCTCGGAATGAGTCAATCATATGCTAAAATGATGATACATAAATGGGTAAAATATTGTATCAATTAATTAAGTGGAATAGCCTTTTGTAGGAGGAGGAATCTGAGTCATGAGAAGAAGAGGTAACATAGTGGGTCAGATGCTTGCCTTGCATGCAGTTGACCAGTGTTCAATCTCTAGCACCCAAATGGTTCTCTGGCACCTTCAGGGGTAATCTCCAAGCACAGAGCAGGGAGTAAGCCCTGTGCACCTCCAGGTATGGCCCAAACAAACCAACAAAAAAGGTGATGCTTCAGATAGAACTACATTTGCAACAGCTTTCCTCTTGCCTCGGACATAAAGAGGAAACAAAGAATTGAAAATAGTATTATTCTGTATCACTGTATCACTGCCATGCTGTTGTTCCTTGGTTTACTTGAGCGGGCACCAGTAACATCTCTATTCCTCCCAGCCTGACCCCAAAAGAGCCTCCAATCGTTGGGAAAGACAAATAAAGGAGAGGCTGCTAAAAAATTTATTATTACTATTATTATTATTATTTCGATATGCCAGACACAGTAACAATAAAGTCTCCAATGGAGACGTTACTGGGCCCGCTCGAGCAAATCGACGATCAACGGGAGGGCCTTTACCTTTACCTTTACCTTTACCTTTACCTTTACCTTTACCTTTACCTTTACTATTTGGGAGGTTTGTTTTTTTGGCGGGATGGGGTTTGGGGGAGGTAGGGACTGGGAGGTGCTCAGGAATAATCCTGGTTCTGCACCCAGGGATCTCTCCAGGCAGGCTCAGGGGACTTATAGGGTGCTGGGGATCAAAGCTGGCCTCAAGCAAGGCAAATGCCCCACCCACTGTACTATCTCTCCAACCAATGACTTGACAATTTTTAGAGGTCTGGGGGGTATCCATGTGGAAGGCAGAGCAGTCCTTGTCTGAGTTATTTCAGGGATGAGAAAATAGAATAAATAGATAGAAATAAAAGAAGTCTTCTAGGGGCTGGAGTTACGGTAAAAAAAAAAGTTAGGGCTCTTGTTTTACATGAATTCAATTCCCGGCACCGCTATGGTCCTCTGAGCATCACCATCATCTCGTCATCGTCATCGAGTGTGGCCCACAAACAAACCAACCAACCCTAAAGAAGCCTTCTAGCTTCTCAGTCATCTGCCTTCATTTGCATTCTCTGCCCTCCAGTCCCAGCTGCGGTGTCACCTAGGTCAAGTCAGGTTGACCAAGGCCAGAGCCTGAAGGCAGGCTGCTGGGAGGAGGCTGGTGGTGCAGGAATGATATAGCTTGTTCCTCAGCATGGCCCTTGGGGCCATTTTACTACTGTAAGGGCTCAGGTTTTAAAAGCAGAGCAAGGGGAGGAGGAAACCAACCGTGAGACCCCGAGTGTCTCAGACTTGGCTGGCAAACTCACCGCCCCCTTCTCCCTCCCTCACCCCCACCACTCCTGTCTCCACAGAACCAGAAGAGACGTCAGACCCTTCTGACTGTCTTAAGAACAGCTGGTGGCTCCTATATGAATCTAATTAAGCGTCTTCCTGGCTGCAAACACTTCAGAATCTATTTTTAAGATTCAGAATGCTTCCCAAAATGTATCTCACAGATGATTGGCTTCAGACATTTTATTCCCAGCGCATCTCTTTGCGGCCTCGGCTAAATGCGCCTGGGAGAAATGATCCCAACCAGCCTGCAGTCTTTCATATTGATTAATGAAGCCAGGATGTCAAGCGTCTGAATACAAGCTTCAGGCCGGAACTCTTGTTCTTTTACCATGTGGTGGATGCGACTAGGGAACCTCTCCCCCCAAAGCCACTCCACCCAGTAAGAAATGGCAGTGAAAACGAAAAGCCAGGGTTTGGGCTTTGTCAAAGCTGTGCTGGAATCATTTCTGTCGGGAAAGCCAGGAGGGGTGGTGGCTACTCCTGGCCTTCCCTTTGTCCACTTCCCCTGTGCTCCGTGAACTCCCTCCACGCAAAGGCAGCTCACGAAGCAGGAAACCTGGTTGGGGAAAGTGTTAGCCAGAGTCCAAGAAAGACAAATGCTGTGACATAAAATCTAGGGCTGCTGTTGAGTGTGTCTTGCTCTCATAAATTTACCCCTACATCACGGCATCTCTCCACAATGTGAGGTGAACCCTCTTGTTTCTCCTGTTCCCCTTACTAAAGAGTGTATAGCAAGGACGTCCTTGACCTAAAAAAAAAGGGTGTCAGAGAGGTCTCTTCCTACCAATAAGTTTTCTGATCTCAAAAAGGCAGGAAGGCAGGAAGGCAAGAAGGCAGGAAGGCAGGAAGGCAGGAAGGCAGGAAGGCAGGAAGGCAGGAAGGCAAGAAGGAAGGAAGGAAGGAAGGAAGGAAGGAAGGAAGGAAGGAAGGAAGGAAGGAAGGAAGGAAGGAAGGAAGGAAGGAAATAAAGAAGGAAGGGGGAAAGGAGGGAAAGAAAGAAGGAAAGAAAGAAAACAAAGGAAGAGAAATAGAATGAAGCAAAGAAAGAAAAGGAAAAAAGAAAAGAAAAGAAAGAAAAGGAGGAAAGAAGGAAGAAAAAGAAAGAGAGAAATAAGAGAAAAGCAGGGATATATGGTAGAATGTGATGTTTTTCTCTCACCTTCCAACGCAGAGGGACAAGAAGTGCCTGTTCAGAGTGGAAGCTGCTCACTAGACTCGGTTGTTCATCCACAGAAAGGGAGGGAGAGAAAGCAAGTAGAGAGAGGAAAAGCATCCTGTAATTCGCACGGAAAGAAGAAAGTCAAACAAGGGCCCAGAGCCAGACAAGAAACGGGGAAATAGTGAGAGAGCCTGAAATTCTTCTTCAAGAATTCTTTCTTTTCAGCTGAGTGGAGCCAGGATTTCCTGTAATTATCCAGTCAAGGGCTGGTGAAGATATTAAGTTAGGCTTTCTCTTTAGAAAAAAAGAAAAAGAGTGTTTTAGGCCAGAGCTGGGGCCTGTCTTGATAACGAGATCATTTCTCCAGATTTTGCCTGATGGCTGCCTCATGCCACGGGCCAAGCTAGCCTTGAAGACAAAGCTTAGGCATCCCCTGTGATTGCCAAGAGGGTTTTCATGGGCAAATGCTGCTTTTCAGGACTCTGCCAATTCCTAAGCAGGCAAGATTTGTGTGCAATATTGCAAAGTCAGCTCCACCTTGGGTTAACATGGCAACAAGCGTTGGCACCCCCCTGTTGTCTAAATTTCTATGCTAGTCTAGAAAAGGAGCAGCCCTCATGTATGGAATAAAATGTGGAAAGTAGAGAAAACCTTTCCTCAGATATTATAGAAGCCAGTCAAAGAGTAAGTAAGTGCAGTCTACATGGGCCAAAGAATAAACGATCTGAAAAAAAAATCCAGAATCCAGCCAAGTCACTTCCAGAAGAGAACTGCAAGCTGATCTGGAAAACATGGTAGCCATGGTGACCCTTGAAAATTAAAGGGACAGGGGTATGTTGCCGCCAGCAGGTCAACCTGTACCTGCAGGGCGAGTACATCAGCAGCCTCATGGTGCCTTCAGGCTTCCTGATACCCCCAAATTGCCACTATGCTTATGATCAGACCCCGACAACTTGGGACCAAGTTTACCAATAAATTAAACAGCCAAAGTTAGGTATGGTGGGAGCCACACTCACAAACTACCTCCAACTCAGCTATACAAGCTCATTTACTGGCCTTGTTTCAGAGACCCAGAGATACATCTCGAAAGAGATCCAAAGCCACAGTTAATCTTGGACCTGCACATGGCTGAATAGACTGGGGTCAATTGTAGGGGGACAGGTTGGCCTTGTGGCCCACCCAAGTAGAGCACCTGGCAGCCACTTGCTTCTACAATCCAAAATTGCCGCCATATCCCCGGCCTGATTCTCAGGACGGACCTCACCAAGATATAATCTGCTGAAAATTTTAGTATGCGGGTTTTGTGACTGAAATCTCCAGGCTTTCTCACATTTGGGATGGGCTACCTCTCACCACTTTCCAATACACATGGAAGCACTGGCTTCCCAAAAACCAACTCCAGTGCCACCCTGTAAGCTCTCCTGCAGGCCTTGCTTCAGAGACTGCTAAATAAATCTCAAAAGAGATCAAAAGTGGCAGACAAGCTCCGATCCATGCATGGCTAACAGACTGGGGTAATTTGGAAGGGGGCAAGTTGGCCTGTGCCCACCCAAGCAGAGCCCCCGGCAGCTACTTGCTTCCACAATCCAAAATCGCAACCATATCCCCTAGGCTGACTCCACTATCTCAGGATGAACCTCATCAAGATATAATCTGCTGAGAATTTTGTAATATGGATCTTAGCGCACCAACAGCCCTGACCCAAAGACACAGCAGCAAGTCCTGGGAGACACCACAGCACCAGAGATCTCTCTGGGACCCATACTGAGCCAAATTCACCAGGGTACCCCAGATGGAGCAGGTGTGTTCTCCCCACCTACTCCAGATGGAATTCCGGTGACCAAGAGCTTTCACAAGCAAGGCCCATGTATTCAGGTTCCAGGACTAAATCTCCAGGCTGCATGGTAGTAGTGGACCCGGGCTGTTCCTCCCTGGGTTCCTACCTGCACAGCAGCCTGGCTGTCATGCTCACAAATTGCCTCCAGGCACCATTTTAGCGCAATAGTCCTGGCCCAGAGACACAGCAGCGAGTCCCGGAAGACACCACAGTGCCAGAGATCTCTCTAGGCCCCATACTGGGCCAATTTCATGGGTTTACCCCAGATGCAGCAAGTGCAGTCTCCCCGCCTACTCCAGATGGAATCCTGGAGACCAAGAGCTTCCACAAGCAACCCGCCTCCCCCACCCCCAAAGACACACTGGTATGTGAGTTCCAGGACTGAATCTCCAGGCCTCATGGTGGCAGAGGACCTGGGCTGTACCTTCCCAGGTCCCCGCCTGCCAAGTTGACTGGCTTTCATGCCCACAATTTGCCTCTGGGTGCCATCTTAGCAGAACAACAGCTCTGGCTCAGAGACTCCCAGTTGAATCCCAAAATGGATTAGTGCCATACAGAGATGTCTCTGGAACCCAACGATTTATAATCTAGAAATTCACATTTACAATCGTGGCCATGCAAGCCCTCATGATATTCAAAATGAGCAATGGAATTTAATTATCTAGGGTCTGCCCCTGCAGGTAGGCTTGAATGGTGGTGGGAAATTTCAAGCAAAACATAATGCCCCAAATTAGAGAGAGAGTACTGGGGAAATTGTCTACCATAGAGGCAGGGTGTGAGACGTGGGTAGTGGAAAATATGTACTCGTGGAGGGATGGGTGTTCCATCATTGTATGGCTTAATCTCAAACATGAAAGCTTTGTAACTCTATCTCATGGTGACACAATTAAAAAAAAGTAATGTGGAATTCATGCCCAATTCAATCAGCTTAATCAATGGCTGAACAAATAGCAGTACTCCTATATCATTAAAAAAAAAGAAAGGAAAAGGGAAGAGCAATTAGGGGGAGAAATCAGCTGGAGCCACTGGAAAAGCAATCCTTGATATTCTTTAGTTGACGATCAAGAATCTTGAAATCTGGCTGGAGCGATAGTACAGTGGGTAGGGCATTTGCCTTGCAAGCAGTTGACCTAGTTTGATTCCCAGCATCCCATATGGTCCCCCAAGTACCGCCAGAAGTAATTCCTGAGTGCAGAGCCAGAAGTAACTCCTGTGCATCGCCGGGTGTGACCCAAAAAGAAGGAAAAAAAAGAATCTTGAAATCATGGATAACATTGACACCTATATGCCTCCTGGGTACATGGAGCTCTTGTTATTAACACTCCAACTCTACATTCCAACATCTTTGTTATGCTTCCTACCCAACGTCCCCAAATTCCAGCTTCCCACCACAAGAGTATAAAGACTTTAACTCGTGTTTTCTCCTGACTCCTTCAGCCTTCTCACCAACCTGGACGCCACCATGACAGGGAGCCCTCTTCTCCCGAAGGCACTTGTCTGCATGTCTGTACCTTTCCATACTTGATGGCAATTCATCCTGGCCTCATCTAATTTTATTGTACTTGTGATGCTAGGAATTGAACCAGACCTTTCTGCACGCAAAGCCCAATTTCCTGCCCATTAAACTATCTCTCCAGTCCCCAGGTACATTTTGTTTTTTATTTTATTTTTCAACATTTTTGTTGGTTGAAGTTCTGTGGGTTACAGTACTGTTAATGATGGTTTCCCTTTCACATATTTCCAATATCACAACGTGCACCAGCGTGCCCACTTCCCTCTCCTAAGAACCACAATGCCACTCACTTTGAACTCTCCCCACACAAAATTCAGTTATGTGGATCAATTCCTCCATTATGTTGCCTTTGGACTTTTGTGCTACCTTACTGCGAATCTTTAAGTTCCACATATGAGATAACTCATTCTGTCTCTGTCCCTTTTATCTGACTGACTTCATTCACTATAATATCCTTTGGTTCTCCATGTTGTGGCAAATTGTGCAACTTTGTTCTTTGTGAGAACTGCATAACATTCCATTGTGTATATATGCCATAACTTCTTGATCCATTCATCATTTGGGATTTGGGTTGTTTTCTTATCTTGGTTATTGTAGTTTCAATAAACTTAGGTCTGCATATACTCTTTCAAATTAATGTCTTTGTGTTTTGAGGATAGTTACCAAAGAGTGATATCACTTGATCACTTGACATCTTGTTACTCATCGATTTGCTCGAGGGAATGTCTCCATTTGTCCCTGTCCCATGCTATCCCGTGCTAGTGTAGCATCTGCTTGTTCTTGGAACACAAGTGCCTCAAACCAATCGTTCAGGGTCTTGATAAAGAAGTCTGAACATCTTGTAGGTGGGCGGCCACATGATCTTTTGACATCTGTGGAATCCAGTTGGTAATGGGTCTAGTCCAGTGGTCATCTCCAAATCTCATTACGTGTCCAGCCCATCTGACTTTCAATGCCTTAGCAAATGAGACAGCGTCCCTGATTCTTGACCATCAACGGAGGTCGGAACTCCGAATTCTTTCCCTCATTTGAGTGAAGCATGACATTCCAAGCATAGCTCTTTTGATTCCTTTGGGAGACCCGAATAGCGTTCTCATCCTGTTTTCATAGGGTGCAGGTCTCTGAGGCGTATGTTAATGCAGGAAGAACAGTGGAATCGAAGAGATGTGCCTGGAGCCAGAGCTTCTTCGTCCTCTTAGCTATTTTTTTGATGCTCTTGAAGGCGTTTCAAGCTGCTCTCTTCCTCCTGCGCAACTCAGGTGCCAAGTCATTCATCATGTTGACTTCTCGACCTAGGTACACATAACTATTGCATTTGGAGATGTTCCTTCTGTTGAGAGCAAATGAAACGTCAGGAATAAGACAGTTTCTCATAAACATTGTCTTCATGAGATTCAGCTGTAGTCCAACCTTTCCACACTCATGGTCAAAATCGGCCAGCATTTGTGCCGCTTGGCTAATATTTTGTGTTATTAGAACGATGTCATCAGCGAAGTGGAGGTTGTGTAGTTGCCGACTGTCTATCTTCACTCCCATTCCTTCCCATTCCAGTAGTCACATAACATTCTTGAGGGTGGCACTGAAGAGTTTTGGGGGAAATGGTATCACCATGCTGAACTCCTCTGTTGACATGGATGATCACTTCCTTGTAGAATGGTGAGATCCTGGTAGTGAATCCGTAATACAGCTCACAGAGGATCCTGATGAATTGAGTTTGAATGCCCTGTTTGGCTAGGACTTTGATGAACCACTTCAGTCTCAACAGAATCAAAGGCCTTCTTTAAATCAATGAACTTTAGACAGAGTGGCATCTTGAACTCCCAAGAAACATCTGTGAGCTTGGTTATCATGTGTATATGGTCGATTGTGCTGAATCCTTTTTGGAACCTGGCTTGCTGGCATGGTTGTCCTTCATCTAGTTTTTTGCCAATCCTATTCAGGATAACTCATTTGAACAGCTTGCAAACGACAGACAACAGGCAGATTGGATGATAGTTGCCAATGTCGTGGATGTCTCCCTTTTTACAGTAGTACAGTCCTGCTGGTTTTCCATTGGGATGGAACCTTGCATTCAGACAAGTAGCATGTTAAGAGCCGAGCCAGTGTATTGATGAGAACTGGCAGCAGGTTCTTCAGGTGTTCGGGTCTGCCCTTGTCTGGGCAGGGTGCTGTTCGCTTCTTTACAGATCAAATGGTGTGTCGGATTTCAGAAGGGAGAACTTTGGGAACGATATATCCATCCTGCGGAATTTGGTTGTGGGCAGGTGGACGTGGCTATTGAAGAGATCTGAATAGAAGTCATGAATAATCTCCATTGCCCTTCTGGAAGATATTATATATCTATCAGGACGTCGGAGGGCAATCATCTTGGTCTTGTAGTTGGCGAAGGACAGGCGGGCATTGTGAATACTTTTCCCGGCTTCTGCCACACCGGCCAGCACTACTGCTGTTCTCTCTTTGAGGTCTTCCTTGATCGCTTGTCTGTACTGCTTTGCGAGCTTGGACGTTCGCTTGCGGTTGCCATAGGCTTGCAAATGAGCTCAAGAGTTTTCGAAGACAGGCGTCTTTTTGTGGCTATCTCTCTCGCGGCATTCCTCGCACAATCATGGAGGTGCTGAACCAGTTGATCATATTCCTCATCAGTGATGTCAACGACGGCATTTTCCCACGTTGCCGAAATAGTGCCAAAGAGCTCCCAGTTGGTGGTCATTCTGGGAGTTCTCTTCTTAAACTTTGAAGCCCTTTCTCCCTGCTCTGTGAAGTAGAATTTTGCACGAAGGAGATGGTGGTCAGATCCCATTTGCAATTTGGGACAATAACAACATTAGTCAGGCAAAACCGTTGATTGAACATGATGTGGTCAATTTCATTGTAGAACTGTCCTCCCGGAGACTTCCATGTCCAACGTTAGATTCAGCCTTCTAGAACTGTGAATTACCATGCATGGTCTTGGTCAACATGATGAACTCAGACAGTCTGTCACCCTGTTCATTCCATTCTAAGCCATGGGTCCTGATATGGAGTTCTTCGGCTGATCTTCTCGGTCCTATCTTGGCATTAAAATCACCGACAGTGATCTTGTAGAAGGTGTGGTCTTCTTTATAGGACTTCTCCAGTTCCATGTAGAACTTCTCAATTTCTCCTTCATCATAATTGGATGTTGCTGCAGAGACAACGAAGATAGAAACTGCCGACAGTGAACCACATCTATTCAAGTCTAATCATCCGATTCGGATTGTTAGGCATTTGAATCAATCAATCTCATTGCCAAGTTCATGTTGACAAGGACACTGACACCACCGGAGCCTCTTTTTTCACATGTTCTGCGGAAGAATTCTTCTCCAATGTTGAAAACGGCGTGATGGATTGATTTCTTCTCACCTCGGTCAGACCAGTGATGTCGTATTTGATCTTTCAAGCTTGCACCACCAGGTCCTTGATGGATATATCCTATGCCAGCGTACATGCATTGAGAGTACAGACAGTCATTTTTGTCCTTCTTCATTTTGGCAGCCTCGTTCAGCCTTGAGATTTTACCAGCTTCTCCTTCCCCATCCTTCTTAACACTGCTGTATTGGTAGTTCTTTCAGGGTCAGGGGAATGAGGCCCATTGTATTTACTGGTTTTGGCATATCAAACATGCCAAAAGGAGTAATATGGTTTTGTCATGTAGGATTTTTATCCCTATTTTTGAGAGATTTTTATATTGCTTCCTATTAAGACATTCCTAATAACAGAGTAGATTAGGGTTCTGTCCTAATCAAAACTCCTGTGTATGTTCTAATTTTATTTATTTATTTACTTACTTACTTATTAACATCTGTCAATGCTCAGGGTTCACCCTTGGTTCTGCACTCAGGACTTACTTCTGATGTACTTGAGGGACCAAATGGGATGCTGGGGATCAAACCCAATATGGCTGTGTGCAAGGCAAGTGCCCTATCCCTGTTCTAACCCTCCAGCCCCCATTTTATAACTGTTACAAAACATCATTCTGGATTCTTAATATGTGTGTGCTTCTAAACTATTGTTGTGTTTCTAAAGTATTGGCAGAGAGCAGGGAGGTGGGAGATAAGTGATCCACAGAGCCTCTGTGATTTTGAAGTCAAAGTTTACAAAGCAGTCAACGTTAATATTCTAACTTTGACTACTTGCAGACAATGAGTGAGTCCTATGACTCAACTCATTTTACCCTAACTCGGCATTTTACTTTGTTGGTGTCATCATCCTTCTCAGTTCACACATGAGGAAACTGGCTCAGAGAGGGTGAGTAATCAACTGGGGATGACTCAGCTGGTGGCAGACGAGCCTAGAGGAGTCTCACTCCTGTGGCTGATTTTTTTTGCTTTTCTTTTCTTTTCTTTTCTTTTTTTTTTTTTGCAGTGGTTTTGCTGTACTGCATATTATGTTTTTGCAGTGCTGGGAATTGTCCAGCAGCCAGTTTTTATGCTCTACTGACATTTTTTTCTTGCCTCAAATGTTTATGCTACACCTTGCACTCTTTCTCAATGTAACCATCACAGCAGTCTTGAACATCAGTACGGATTTCGTGAGGACCAAATGCATGTCTTGCAATATCCTCTGCACTGGGAGTTTCTTGCTGGGAATAAAGTGAGCCTTATTCTTAGGGAATATAATGAAAATGTAACAGTCTAAGGTAGTTCCTGCCAGGATCCTGTTGATAGACCATAAAAGCTTTTACAGAAAATAAGGGAAAAATAATCACAGGCGTGGAGTAGCTGGAAAAGGATATGAACGGGACAATGAAACAAGTGTTTGGAGATGAGATGACGGAAAGTGGGAGGGAATCAGCAGAGTCAGAGGCACACAGCAAAACCCCAATTTGGCTGCTGTACCCTTTCTTTTTTTATCATTTTTTTATTAGTGAAACACCATGAGGTACATTTATAGACTTATAAATTTTTGTGCTTGGGTTTCAGTTATACAATGATCAAGTACCCATCCCTCCACCAGTGCCCATCCTCCCCCACCACGGGTCCTAGCATCCCTCCCACCCCTCATCCCCCACCCCCCGTCCCACCCTGCCGCTGTGGCAGGGCATTCCCCCTTGTTCTCTCTCTCTTCTTTTGGGTACTGTGTTTTGCCAGAGAGGCATTGAGTGGCAATCATGTTTGGTCTATAGACTACTTTTAGCATGTCTCTCCCACCCTGGGAGGGTCTTCACAACACCCTTCATTTGGTGCTCTCTTCTCTATCTGAGCTTCCTTTTCACCTAGAGCCTGTGGCTGGCCTTCCATTCATGGAGCAAAATTCCTGGTACTAATCTCAGCCATTCCTGGGTGTTAATCTCCCTTTTTGTTGCTTTATGTTCCCCAGATGAATGCAATCTTTCTGTGTCTATCCCGCTCTTTCTGACTCATTTCGCTTAACATGATACTTTCCATGTAGTACCACTTGTATGTAAATTTCATAACTTCATCTTTTCTAACAGCTACATAGTACTCCATTGTGTAAATGTACCGAAGTTTCTTTAACCAGTCATCTGTTCTCGGGCACTCAGGTTTTTTCCAGATTCTGGCTATTGTAAAGAGTGCTGCAATGAACAAACAAGTGCAGATGTCACTTCGACTATACCTTTTTGCCTCTCTGGGATATATTCCCAGGAGTGCTATAGCTGGGTCAAATGGGAGATCAAATTCTAATTTTTTGAGAATCGTCCATACTGTTTTCCAAAAGGGTTGGACCAGCCTGCATTTCCACCAGCAGTGAAGGAGGGTCCCTTTCTTGCCACATCCACGCCAGCACTGGTTGCTTTTGTTCTTGTGGATGTGGGCCAGTCTCTGTGGTGTGAAATGATATCTCATTGTTGTTTTGATCTGCATCTCTCTGATGATTAGTGATGTAGAGCATTTTCTCATGTGCCTTTTTGCCATTCGGATTTCTTCTTTGCGAAAGTTTCTGTTCATTTCCTCGCCCCATTTTTTGATGGGGTTGGGTGATTTCTTCTTGTGTAGTTTAACCAGTACCTTGTATATCCTTGATATCAACCCCTTGCTGTACCCTTTCTTGATTCTGGCATACATTGAAACTGGAGAGGGGATGCAAAGTGGTACAGGGTCTACCCTGAGATTCTAAGGAATCTAGCATAAAGGGGAGCCTGGACAAAACAAAAACCTTTCAGTGACCATGAGAGAGCTAGGCAGGATGGGAAGGGCAGTACTGGGAGATGTGGGGTGTAGAAGAAAAGACTGTAGGGCACATTGGGTCATAGTAAAGATGGGAAAGATCCTTGATTCCATCAAGGTCTTAGAGTCCAGTGTTCACACAGGACAGGAGTATCTATACTCCTAGCTAGCATCCACTGTGCTTCCAGGAAACAGAATTGAAACAATAGTGTAGTTCTTGCCCTTCTCTACTTTGCGTTCCATTTTATTATTATTATTATCATTTTTATCATTGGCTTGAGGCTACACTCAGTGGTCAGTGCTCAGGGATTCTTGGCAAAGAGTGACCCCTTGTGGTCCTTGGGGAACCATGAATGGTATTAGGGATTTGAACTGGGTTGATTGCATGCAAAACAACTGCCTTACCTTCTGTACTAGCGCTTTGATCCTATTTTATTTTTTCAAATATTCATAGCAACTTTGTTCACAATAGACAAAATATAGAAGCAATCAAAATGTCCATTGACTGATAATTGAATAATGAAAAAAACCTTTGGGCTGGAAAGATAGTATAAAAAGTAAGGCACTTGCATTGCAAGCAGCCAATTCAGTTCAATTCACTGGCACCAAATATTACTCTCAGAGCATTGCCAGGCATGATCTATGAACACAAAAGTAAGCCCTAGACACTGTCAAGTATAGCCTAATCCCTTCCACAAAGCTATAATGTGTGTGTGTGTGTATATATATATATATATATATATATATATATATATACAACCACGAGACATCCGCAGCATTGGCAACTATCACCCAATCTGCCTGTTGTCTGTCGTCTACAAGCTGTTCGCTCGAGTCATCCTGAATAGGATTGGCAGAACACTAGATGAAGGACAACCATGTGAGCAAGCCGGGTTCCGAAAATGATTCAGCATAATCGACCATATCCACATCATAACCAAGTTCATTGAGGTTTCTCGGGAGTTCAAGATGCCGCTCTGTCTAAAGTTCATTGATTTAAAGAAGGCCTTTGATTCTGTTGAGACTGAAGTGGTCATCGAAGCCCTAGCCAAACAGGGCATTCAAACTCAATACATCAGGATCCGCTGTGAGCTGGAGCTGTATTACAGATTCACTACCAGGATCTCACCATTCTACAAGGAAGTGATCATCCATGTCAACAGAGGAGTTCGACACAGTGATACCATTTCACCGAAACTCTTCAGTGCCACCCTCGAACATCAAGTGGCGACTGGAATGGGAAGGAATGGGAGTGAAGATAGACAGTCAGCAACTACACCACCTCTGCTTTGCTGATGACATCATTCTAATAACATCAAACATTAGCCAAGAGGCACAAATGCTGGCTGACTTTGACCGTGAGTATGAAAAGGTTGGACTCCAGCTGAATTTCATGAAGACAATGTTTATGAGAAACAGTCTCATTCCTGATGTTCCAGTCACTCTCAACAGAATGAACATCTCCGAATGCAACAGTTTTGTGTAACTAGGTTGAGAAGTCAACATAATGAATGACCTGGCACCGGAGTTGCGCAGGAGGAAGAAAGTGGCTTGAAACGCCTTCAAGAGGATCGAAGAAATAGCTAAGAGGATGAAGAACCTCCAGCTCCGGGCACGTCTCTTCAATTTCACTGTTCTTCCTGCATTAACAAACGCCTCAGAGACCTGCACCCTACAAAAACAGGATGAGAACGCTATTCGGGTCTCTCAAAGAGGAATCAAAAGAGCTATGCTTGGAATGTCATGCTTCACTCAAATGAGAGAAAGAATTTGGAGTTCTGACCTCCGTTGACAGTTAAGAATCAGGGATGCTGTCTCATTTGCCAAGGTGTCGAAAGTCAGATGGGCTGGACACGTAATGAGATTTGGAGATGACCGCTGGACTAGACCCATTACCGACTGGATTCCACGGACCTCAAAAGATCACGTGGCCACCCACCTATCAGATGGTCAGACTTCTTCGTCATGACCCTGAACAATCGATTTGAGGCTCTTCATGTTCCTAGAACGAGCAGACTCCATTGGCCTACACTAGCACAGGACAGGGATGAATGGAGATGTTACTGGAGCCCGGCTCAAGCAAATCGATGAGTAAAGGGATGTCAAGCGATCAAGTGATATATATATATACATATATAAATATATGCATACATATACATACATACATAGTCAATGGAATACTACTCTGTCATTAAAAGTATTAAATTGTACATTTTGGTAATTTTATATTTATTTTTTGTTATTTATTATTTATATATTTAACAATAGAATCAATATTATCATTTTATGCTTGTGGTACTGCTACACAATGTTTACCATAAGAGTGCCAGGACCTCTATACCTTTTTTTTAAAGAAGCCAATTTATTTTATTTATTTATTTATTTTATTTTTGGGGTCACACCGGGCAATGCTCAGGGGTTACTCCTGGCTTAGCACTCAGGAATTACTCCTGGCCATGCTTGGGGGACCACACGGGACGCCGGGGATCTAACCTGGGTCGGCCGCGTGCAAGGCAAATGCCCTACCCACTGTGCTATCGCTCTGGCCCCTCTACCTTTATTCTAATGTCCCTCCCTCTTCCTTAGCAATGCTGGATCACAGTTTTATTAACCATATTTTTAGACATTTTATTTTTTTAAACTAATATTGATTTATTTTCTGATAATTATATTTGACATCCTTTTAAGGTTTTTTTTTTGGACCAAATAAATAAAATAAATTTTGTGTATGCCTGCCAAAAGCCAAAAAAAAAAAGCTTCATTTATGATATGATGTGCCCGGAGCCGGAGGTTCTTCATCCTCTTAGCTATTTCTTCGATGTTCTTGAAGGCGTTCCAAGCCGCTCTCTTCCTCCTGTGCAGCTCGGGTGCCAGGTCATTTGTCATGTTGACCTCTCGACCTAGGTACACATAGCTGTTGCATTCGGAGATGGTCGTTCCGTTGAGAGCGAATGGGGCGTCAGGAATGAGGCTGTTTCTCATAAACATTGTCTTCGTAAGATTCAGCTGTAGTCCTACGAAGAACCTCCAGCTCCAGGCACATCTCTGTGATTCCACTGTTCTTCCTGCATTAACATATGCCTCAGAGACCTGGGCCCTTCGCAAACAGGATGAGAACGCTATTCAGGTCTCCCAAAGAAGAATAGAAAGAGCTATGCTTGGAATATCACGTTTCACTCAAATGAGAGAAAGAATCCGGAGTTCCCACATCCGTCGAAGATCAAGAATCAGGGACGCTGTCTCATTTGCCAAGGTGTCAAAAATCAGTCGGGCTGGTCACATAATGAAATTTAAAGACAACTGCTGGACTAGAGCTGTTACTGACTGGATTCCACGGGATGTCAAAAGACCACGTGGCCGCCCACCTACCAGATGGTCAGACTTCTTCATCAAGATCGTGAACCATCGGTTTGAGGCTCTTCATGCTCCCAGAGCGAACAGATGCCATTGGGCTACACTAGCACGCGACAGGGACAAATGGAGACGTTACTGGCGCCCGCTCGAGCAAATCGACGACTAACGGGAAGTTACGTGATTAAGTGATGATATGATGATTACCACAATAAGATCCAAGTGCAAAATAAAATTTAATGTGATATATTTTAGATGCCAGAGTGAAAACTTCGTTATGTAAATGAGAATAGGCAGTATACTATATTGGAGTAAATTATTTTAATATATTTATTCATTTTATATAGGTTAAAATCACATAGCAATCAATCACAATTGACTTTTGTTGATCTATTTTCTTATTTGCCATTTCTTTAAGTTTTGTAGGAGCAAGTCATTTGAAATAAATTTGCTATATGCCAGCAAATTTAAAAGCAATATTCTATCTTTGTGACACGTCTTAAAAAGTGTTAAAAGCAAAATTCTATTTTTGTGACATGTGACATAAAGTTCTGCCCCCTCACTTTAGGCTCTAAGAAACATTTATTTAAATGCAAATTTAGGAGAAACTTCCTTCCCCCCCCCCCCCCCCACTTTATTTAAAGACGATGGTTTCTGAAGTTGTTCCGGATGATTTGTTACAGGTATTCACAGTCCAACACCAATCCCACCATGGCTGTTACCTTTTCTCCAGCATTGCCTCCATTTTCCCAGCCACCCCTCAAGCCTGCCTCCGTAGCAGGCCCACAATACTTTATTTTATACTGCTTTTTACCAATACGTGGCTAATAGAATAATCAAAAATACTTCAGGAAAAGAAAACCTGTGAACATTGTTGTATCTCACCACAGGAACATAGAGTTCTTGTCTGAGGGTTGACTACCGCTGCTGTTGAAAGTTAAGCCTTCTGTGTTCATGTTTTTGTTAGCTGAGATTAGTTGGCTTTTATGTTGCATTTGCATCTAATCTGTATGCTCCTACTAGAATGTTAATATTGTAGATCTTGCTCCCAAAATTCAGAATATTTAACTGGGCAGTCTGGCCTGAGGCTCAGTGGCAGCTGCTGGGGTGCGAGTGAGGCTTCAGAGGCTGTGGCAGGGCAAGAACGTCGCCTGGCCCCTCCCGGGGGTATTTCCTGAGGTCTCTTAGAGACATTTGAAAAGTGGAATTCTTGATGACTTGAATGACAAGCACAATATGCTTATATTATATTTGTTTGGAAAACTTTTGCTTTAAGCAATTTAAAAATTAATGTTTATTAGATAAGCAAATAGCTATTGAAGGAAATGAAGTGTAGGTATTATGAAAGGAATATTACAAATGACATAATCCTATTATAGCTGAAGATGATGTCAGTGATTTTTATTAACTAAAATCCCATTTTATATATCCTTACATATACACTTGATTTAAGTATATTTTTTATATAAACACATGTACATATATAAAATATATGTGTATGCTTACTTTCTTAGATATATACAAATATACTTATATACTGGTCAGAGCGATAGCACAGCGGATAGGGCATTTGCCTTGCATGAGGCTGACCTGGGTTCGATTCCTCTGCCCCTCTCTGAGAGCCCAGCAAGCTACCAAGAGTATCTCGCCCGCACTGCAAAGCCTGGCAAGCTCCCCACGGCATATTCAATATACCAGAAACAGTAACAAGGAATCCCACAATGGAGACGTTACTGGTGCCCACTTGAGCAAATCAATGAACAATGGGAGGACAGTGACAGCGACAGTGATACTTTAATATATTTCAGTAACACACCAGCATACGATTACTGTATTTCTTTTCTAATATTTGAAACAAAAATGTGTTCACATAAATAGTTTTCTAAAAAAAAACTTCAGTTATATAAATAAACCATGATTTGCCTGCGTAATCTATTTGCTTCTCATACTTACGTAGCATAAGCACTGTAGCAATAAGCATATTTAGGTATATTTCTGAGTATTTGTATGACTATTCAGGCAATCCTCAAGAGTATACAAAAACGTTATTCTTTAGATTTTTTACTTTGTTGTCTTCAATGCTTCTTCATCTGTACAATGATCATCTTGCTATTTGCACCAATATCTGTATGCACAATTTCATTAAAAAAACAACTACACAGATCTCCCTGGAAGAAGTCCAAATATTGTATGTAGGTACTCTGCTTTCAAGGATGGGGAGCATAATGCTCTACTCTAGAAGTGATCTCCCTCCAGGGAGCAAGGTATGGAAAAGGCAGGGGTAGGGGATCAAGAACTTCACGGCAGAAAAATTGACAAACCACCTCAGCCTGGCAATCAAGGTCAACACCAAGTCGTAAATCATGCTGAAAGCAAGCATCCTTCATGCGATGTGATGAAATAGCGCTTTATCTCTCTGCTCTTCTTCCCATTGACCCATAACCTTGCCTTATCAGGAGAAAAACAAAAGAATAACTCCAGGAGTAGTTCATTCTATGAAAGTCCTGGCCAGAAGGCTTCTAAAGTATCCAGGTCATAAGAAACGAGAAAAGCCTGAAAAACTCACAGCTAAGGGGCACCTAAGAGAAGAGAACAATGAAATGGGTGTGATATCCCAAAGCATTAGGAATAAAAAACAGACTTTGGTTACAAGTAATGTATCTGCATCGGTTCATTAATTACAGCAAATGAACTACCAAAATGTAAGATATTAATAATAGCAGAGCTTGGCACCTGGCACATTAGATCCTCTGTACAATTTGCTTAATTTATCCTTAAATCTACAGCAGTTCTAAAAATAAACTGTTAAAAATCAATGTAAGAACACTCTGTACATGGTTAGCGATCCCTGTTCTTTGCTTTGAGCTGTCTGAAAATGCAAATGCGTGGTGTGGAGTAGATTTTGGCCACTCTAAATCCTAGTCTGTACCCTCCCTGAACTGTGGGCTGAGAGGTTATATAGTTCATGCCCCGGCCCACTCCTATGAGATATCAGAGGAACGATCACTATCATTTCCTTTTCTTTGCCCTTTGTTTTGCTTTAGGACCAGGGGTGACTCCAGGCATAGTGCTTAGGGGTTGCTCCCGTGGAGCCCCATGCATTCCCTAGAATTGTACCTGGGTCTCTGCATGCAAATATTTGAATCCTTTTTGTTACTTTCCAGTTATTTTTAGTGGTCAGGGGAAGAGGGGAGAGGACAGCTTACAAACAGTGCTTAGGGGACTCAGCGGACTACTGCCAGTGATAATCCAGGGGATGGTAGTTTAGTGACTGTGCCAAGGAAGCATACTGGTGCAGGCCTTGTGGTGTCAGGGACCCTTTGGTCAACTCCAGCAATGCACGAAAGCCTTTAGTGCTATACCTAGCAGTGCTGGGGATGGGGAGGGCTGTGGAACCAGGAATTAGAGTCCCATGTAGAATACACTGACCCTGTGCCGTTTCCCCATCTTGTCATTTCCCTTTTCTTCATTTATTCAGTTAATAAAGACTTCCTTTATTCAGTCATCTGAGTCCGGATTGCATTCGAGTTAGAGGCATGAGAACTGATAGATTCACTTCTGCCACCATCACTATCAACCCCCACTTACTCTTAATTTCAAAGCAAGCAGCTCCATTTTTCTTCTGTAGCTCTTTTTAAAACCCCAACCCTGCTTAATTAAATGTGCGTATATAGGCTAGAAACTGCAAGTTTTTTTCCTGCCAGTAATAGCAACAATGCAAAGAAGTTATCAGAATTGACGAAAACACCAATACCAAATCACCAAAACAGCAACAAGAAGCAACCACAATTGCAATGCTAACTCAAATGGCTAATTTCTGTAAGAGAAAAATGCTGCCGTTTCTTCACACTCCCCACGAAAAGTGAACAAGAGCAACAGTACCATTGCTGTTGGCATCGAGTGTAAAACAAATGCTTCTTGCTTTTAGGCAAGTCAATTTTTTTAAAGAGGCGATTTGGACTAATTCTGATACAAACAGCGAATATTTATGGAGTGCCACAAACTAGGCTTTGCTTTAGGTGTTTACTGTCACTGTCCTCCCGTTGTTCATCGATTTGCTCGAGCGGGCCCAGTAAGTAACGTCTTCATTGTGAGACTTGTTGTTACTGTGTTTGGCATATCGAATACATCCCAGGTAGCTTTCCAGGCTTTGCCGTGAGGGCAAGATACTCTCGGTAGCTTGCCAGGCTCTTTGAGAGAGGCAGAGGAATCGAACTCGGGTTGGCCATGTCAGCCGCGTCCAAGGCAAATGTGCTCCCCGCTGTGCTATGAGGTGGTTACTATTATTTCTGTTTTACAGCTGAGAAAACTGAGAAACAGGTGAAGGAACTTACACAGTCAGAGGGGAGGGAGCATTTACATAGGCACTGCTTGCTTCTAGAGCCCCTTCTCTTCCTCTCTGTGCGTAGAACACATACATCCTTAAATGCTTATAAATGTTCATGGGCATAAGTATGCACGTTTATGTGAATACTCAAATGCAAGTTACTATAAAGCATATTAAAGTTAATAGTCATGTTTTTGATATGAACAGTTTTCTCAGATGAAGCTCAAAATTTAAAAAAATCATTGTCTTTTTAAAAGTTTGGAAACATTTGTCAATGATACTATATACAAACTCCACAGCAACCAGTTCTCGTCGAATGATCATTTCAGAACTGAGTGCCGAAAGGAGGTAAAGGGACATACATGATAACCTTTCAGTGCCTGTACTGCAAACCATAATGGCCAAAAAGAAAGAAAGAGAGAGAAGAAAAGTGTTTGCCACAGAAGCAAGCTGGCAGGTGGGTGGTAGTGGGAGTGAAACTGGGGACATTGGTGCTGGGAAATGTACACTGGTAAAGGGACGGGTGCTGGAACATTGCATGACTGAAATCCAATCATGAACAACTTTGTAATTGTGTCTCTCCTGGTGACTCAATTTTAAAAAAATTAAAATCTTATTTAAAATCCACAGAATACATAACTAAAAAAAAATATGCCCAAAAGTCTTAAGTTTGATACTGAAAGATCAATTCTTAGAATAAATGCAGTGGTTTTTGTTGTTGTTTTGTTTCTGCGGGCCACATCTGGCAGTGCTTAGGGCTTACTCCGAGTCTGCTCAAGAATCACTCCTGGCAGGGCTCAGTGGACCATATGGGGTGGCCTGGATCGAATTGAACTCAGGTCAGCCATGTGCAAGGCAAGCACCCTACTGGCTGTATCATAGCTCTAGCCCTAAAATTCAGTTTTCATATCAGTTTTGGGAGCGATGCCCTTGAAGATTATTTAAATGCTATTCAGAAAATAAAAAGACTCTTAGGTCAACTCTGACTAGAGATATTTTATTTAAGAGCAGATGGAAAATTCAAAAACCCTCTAACTTGGAGTGAGAGGGAAGTGAATTGCTCTAATGAATGTGATTTCCAATTCTCCTAAGAAAATAATAAAGGCCAGATTGATTTTCTTCTGCAGAAACAGGGAGACATTTCTTAAACCTCACCCACAGGTAACTGACCTCTGACTTGGTATTTTGAGTCTGTCGGTCACAGAGACGTCATTTTCATGAGTACATGGACTCAAATAACCCAAGAAAAGAATACTGCTGGCATTTTGAAGCCCACTTTTCTTTATTTAAATGGAATACAATAATTTCAAGTAGCTTTAAGGTAACAGAAAATTAAGCTATTTCCCCACCAGCCTCACTTAGATGGTCAAGGGGGCACCGTTCACCAAGTCTGGAAGATCCTGTGCAGAGTCTTTTCAGCAGCAAGAACGGGGATGAGGGCTGAAGAGTGGGCTTGCAAGAATGCCGATCGCAGAGCAGATAGGAGAAGGATTAGAAGCAGTCGAAGATAAACAGAGCCCATGGGGGTATTGGAGCATCACATGCTGTTACGGGCCTCTACACAGTGGCAGTAATTCTCCCCGGGGGGTGTGTATCGCAAAACTGCAGGTTTTCCTCTGTGATTAGGAGGTCTGCTTCTGCTCATGTTACCATGGAGATATGGAGCCGCTTAAAGGGGAGTTCTCTCAGTGCTGTGTCTGTATATTCTTTTATGTACACTTATTTGGGGTAACACATATGTGTATATGTGTGCATGTGTGCATGTGTACATATAGAAGGAAAACACAAGCACAGATTTATTTGGGGGATGCAACTGGATTCCAATATTGACTTGTTTTGAATCTTACTCCTCGTAACTGGGTCATCAGCCAGAGACAGATTTTCTGTTACACAAAATTTTTTTTGATTGAAACGCTGGCTCTTCCTGAGGCAAGTTTTCTCTTTTCAAGACCAGTGGTGATCTATAGGAAGGAGGAGAAACCAGGCAAATCGCAAATATTAGGACAGTTTTAAAGGGACTCCTTTTCTTTTTCTCTTTTCCTCTTTTATTCTTCCTTCCTTCTTCCCTTCCTTCCTTCAGAAAGTCAGGGGCAGTCTTTATTATGTAATTATGTGTCACAAATTTCTACATGGAAATATTGAGAGAATAGAACAAACAATTTTGTCATTTCTTATTTTATTTTTTCGTCAACAGAACCATCAGTTGCTCATGCTAAAAACCCCAGTTTGCCCCTGCTTTTGCCTCATTTTATCCACAGCAACACCAGCATCTCCCCCCCCCACACACACACAAGTAACCTTTAGTTATCTTTGCTTTCCTTTCTTTATCTTGCCTCCTCTACTGACTTTGTCAGTCTCTAAATGTCAGAGAAATTCATTCTAGTAACCTCTTAAATCAGTTCTTCTCTCTCCACACAGTCAGCTCCTCTACCCTCTTAATAAGTTGTAATCTCCTGCAATCTCCTCTTAGTAATTTCCTCTAGTCCTGCTTTTCCAAAACTATACTATCACCTACACGGCTGTCAGAGGTAACCTCCCTAAAATAAATATAGACCAATCACTCCTTCACTCACAACATCCTTGAGAAAGCATGCAGCTTCTCCACATTCACATTCTAAGTGATTTATCCATTAAAAAGTTTTCGGAATAAAACCTAACCAAAGGGCCGGAGCAATAGTACAGCAGGTAGGGCATTTGCCTTGCATGCGGCCGACCTGGGTTCAATCCCCGGCATCTCATATGAGGTGCCAAGCACCGCCAGGAGTAATTCCTGAGTGAAGAGCCAGTACTAACCCCTGAGCATCGCTGGGTATGACCCAAAAAAAGAAACCTAATAAAAAATTCAGTTAAGCACCTAGATTAAGTTAAGCTTAATTATTCTCTTCAAGACATTTTAAAACTCCTATGGTATTAAAGTCACTAAAGTTAACATATTGTCCTGAGAGCTTATTATAAAAAGGTATTATGGTCCATGTTTACACACATCATTTCACATAACTGGCAGCCCACTGAGGTTGAAGCTGAGAGTAATTTTATTTTATGAATAAGGAAACAGCCTTAGGGAGTAACTTGTCCACTGACACCCAGACTAGCAAATGAAAGCGAGTGGCCAGTCATTTGTATCTGACTCGCTTACTATTCTATACTTTCAACCATCCTCTTTTAAAACAAAATTTGGATTATTCATTTATTCATTCGTCACTGGGTCTTCAATGCTAGGCACTGTGCTATGAATGGAGGCAGATACTGAGAATAAGATACAATCGCTGGCCTAAAAGAGAAGCATTCAGTAGGCCAGTGTGGAGTCTCAGAGCAAAGTAGACCACAAGGTAGTTTTAGGTGATTACATTAAGCATATATTTGACATAATGTCATAAAAAAATAAAGTCTAGATAATATCACAATCGGAGTTAGAATTCTGAAAATATTGTCACTGTCACTGTCCTCCCTTTGTTCACCAATTTGCTTGAGCGGACCCAGTAACATCTCCACCTTGAGACTTGTTGTTACTGAGTTTGACATATCGAATACATCACGGGGAGCTTGCCCGGCTCTGCCATGGGGGCGAGATACTCTCGGTAGCTTGCCAGGCTCTCCGAGAGGGGCGGAGGAATCAAACTGGGGTTGGCCGTGTTGGCTGCGTGCAAGGCAAACGCCCTACCTGCTGTGCTATCGCTCCAAATCAACAAAGTATGTGAGCATATTTGGGACTTATGATCATAGGAGGGTCTAGATAAGCTAGCACACAAGATAAATCTCAGCCGGGTATCCTTGTTTGAACCACACACACTTACCACAGATTTTAAGAACTTTTGCTGTTAAGTCCTGAGAATATTTGTGCTGGGATTTCTAAAATTCAAGTTCTAAAAATATGCTTTTGGGCCACAGAGACAGTATAGGGAGTAAAGCACTTGCCTTATATGTGACTGACCCCAGATTAATCCCTGACATCACATATGGCTTTCTGAGCACCCCAGGAGTGACTTCTAAGCACAGAACCAGGAGTAGCCCCTAAGTACCACTGAGTGTGTAACACACACACACACACACACACACAAATCCCTGTTTTTGAAAGCTCTTTGTATTATTCATAAAATAAGAAAACTGAGCCTTAGGGAGAAACATGTTTGAGTTGCAACTTCCATCCTATGTCACCCACTCTTTTATTTCTTCTTATCGCCACTCTGTTACATAGATTCTTTTGCCCTAAAACGCCAAGTATTTAACCAAGTCTTTATTTACTCCAGCAAAATATTTTCTGCTAAAGCCTTATCTATTTCCTTGGAAACTCATCAAGGTAATTTTCTAAGAAAGAGTTTTCCTCCAAAGATGAACTCTGGTCCCTATAAAGAATTCATTTTTAAAAATCCACCACATCTAAATCATTAAAGTCATCAATTATAATTAGAACAATGACGTCTCTGCCCTGTGTTAGCTTGGAAGGGAAGGGAAAAGGATAGGAGAGGAAAGGAGGTAGAGAGAAAGAAAATATAATGAGTTTTATAGTTTAGTCTCAGAAGTCTTACACTGTCACTTCTGTCATATTTGATTAGACAGAAGTAAGTCAGTAAGTCCAGCCTTTACTCAAGGGAACGGGAATTAGGCTTCACCTGTTAAAGGAAATATCAGGGAGAGAGGGCAGATTTCAAGACACTAAGAACATCTTTAATTTCATAGGACCGCCTACAGGTGAACTTCAGGTGAAAATGGAACCAAATGTTCCAATAGTTAAGGAGGACTTACTCTCCTCTCCTCCGCCACCCTCTCTCTCCCTCTCCTTTTCTTTCTTCCTCTCTCTCTTTTTCTCTGTCTCTCTCTTTCTCTCTCTTTCTCTCTCTCCCTCCCTCCCTGCTTCCCTCCTCTCTCTCTTTCTCTCTCTCTTTTACTCCCTTGCTGACTCGCTCTCTCTCCTCTCCCCTTCTCTCTCCTCAAGTCCTTGTGGAATCTGCCCCCTTTCCGCAGAAAACATCTGACAGAGATGGATAGGAAACTGAACAGAGTGGAAGAATGTGAATGTGGGGCATGTCAATTTTTAATATTCTATGCCATCCAGAATTGTGTCAGAAACAGAGTGAGATTAATTAGGGCATTAAATTTCCTCTTCTCTTGCTCTGCTCCTCCCCCCCCCAAATGCTTCGTCTTAGCCACGGAGGTTATCAGACAACACACAGGATTTTTCCCTTCATTATTCTTAGTGCTAAGGACCCATTAAGCAGCATCGATGCTTCCAGGGCTCCAACAATCAATCATTTCTTCCTCTGAAATGGGGCCAGAGTGATGGTACATTTTGCTCTGCTTTACAAAGACTACGGCTAGCACACACATGATAAAAATATTTTCCTATTGATACACAGTTATTATTGGAGCTGGTATTTACTTAGATGGTTCGTGAGACCATATTGTATTTACTGTATTATGTCAAAGAAGGAATGTTTAGCTCCTTAAACAGATTTCTTTCCCTGCTGCCCCTCCCCCAACTTTTTTCCTCCTTTTTTGATGCTGCTAAGCTGCCCTTATGCACATCTGTGGTTTGCAGACTGTTTCTTCCTTCTCAAAAAAGGACCTCCCTTTTAAAATTCAAGCTTCTATTTAAAGCAGAGGGATCCAGTTTTAAACCAAGTCTTAAATTCAGAACTCTTTGTATGTTTGAGAAATGATTTGGCATAATACTGGCTCACTGGTCTGCCTAAGAGCTTTACAGTGAGTATTTACCAGAACAAAATCTTAAAGTAGACGCAACTGGCCAGAAGAGTATTTTTCTTTTTGAAAGTGGTACTTGCTGGGTAGAATTCAGTTGTAATTTCAACAATGAAGAGAGAGATAGATGAGTAGATTTAAGAAGGCAACACTGACCTTTTAAGACAAACCCCTTCATCAGTTTCCCTCTCTCCCTACAAACTGCTGCATGTGAAACCATTTAACAAGGAATTTAAAAGTGAGCCCATTAATTCAAGGCATTGTCAGGTAGTCCCCGCCTGTGGTGGAATCTCAGTGATAGAAATAGGAACTGCCTTTCAAGAACGAAGTAGCTGTGGTGACATGAAGAACAAAAACCAAAAGGGAAGCGTAGAAAAAGGCATGTGGAATCTGGATGATCCCTTTCATGAATTGTGACCCAGGACATCAGGAGGATAGTTTGGAATCTCGGGGTACTCCAAAATTGGGAAAGCCAACTGAAGACAGTAGCGTGTCTCCATAGCACTTCCACCAGACTCTTCAGAATGGAAGTCCCCACTGCATCTTGTGATGAAAAGAACTGAAATCAGCTTAATAAGAATTGGAAATTATTTTTGAGAGGGGGTACACCTGCCAGTGCTCAGGAGTCACTCCTGGATCTGCACTCAGGAATCATTTCTGGTGGGTTTGGGGAACCAAGTGGAGTGCGGGGTATTGAGCCCAGGTCGGTCACGTGGAAGGCAAGTGCCCTAACCACTGTACTATCTCTCTAGCCTCTAGAATTGGAACATTTTTCAACTTGATCCTCAAAGATAGATAAGTAATTTGATTTATTTATTAAGTTTTGGGACCACACCCAGCAGTGCTCAGAACTCCCTCCTGACTTTTTACTGAGAAATCACTCCTGGCAGAGCTGGGGAGACCCTCTGGGGTACTGGGGTGTTGGTTCCAATGTCGGCAGTGTGCAAGGAAAGCATCTTACTCTGTTGTACTGTCTCTCTGACCCCTAGATATATTATTTTCCTAAGATACATATGGTGCCTCGAAGAAATCTTGTCTACACCAGGAATTATGGAACATAGGAGTTAATGGTATTAACATAGAAATAACATTTTTAAAATATATAACAGAATACACGTCAAACAAATTCCAACCATTTAAAAGGTTATCGTTTAAGATTATAAATCCTGTCCAGAAACTTTATTGAGGATTTAAAACATCCATTAAAATATCAAGCAAAAGTTAGCCATTCTCCTGCGTGTTGGCACAGACATTATGGATACTTTGGGTTTATGTCTCCCTGGTAATTTTTTAAACACATCATTACACGCCTAAGACAACATTGTAAGGAAACCTTTGTATTCTGCCTTTAATATCTAAAATATGGTATTTTATTCTTTCTAAAAGTAATACATACATGTCGTAGGAAATTTGTGAGGGGGAAAGTCAGTATCAAACATAAAGTAAGAAATTTAAAAAAATCACTGGTAATCTCATCACCTCACAGCGGCATTGTTAAGATATTGGTGACCTTTCCTTCCTTCCAGGAACATTTTATTTTTTTTTTTTTGATGCTCAACAAACCTGTAGATTCACTTGAGAGAGTTGGGACCATTCCTTAAATGTCCAATTACCATTTAAGCAAGAACTGAGTTAAAGACCCCTGGAAAAGTCAAGTAGCTTAATAAAAATTAAGTGGACTTCTTTCCCCAGTTGACATTTTTTATTGTGCCCCTTGGGCATGGGAGGAAGTACAGCATCATCCGGGAACAACGATTTCTCTTGAGTTGGCAACCTTTATGTTTCTCCCGAGGGGAAAGGCTTGACTCTTTGCTTTAGGAGAAGGGCTGGATCAAGGAAAGCACAGTGGGGTCACCCGGTAAAAAGACAAGGTAAGACAAGGGACATCAACATAGGAATGAACAATTCTGGGCTAAGTGACAGCTCGAGATGCCGGAAGAGCTGCAATCACCAATTCTCACTCAAAATGCTCCTCCTATCAAAAATATTACTTAGCTCATAAAACTTATATTGAATAATAAAAGAAATCTCACTAAGCAATGGCCCTTGTTTTCATCTCAGGGGACTCCCTTCATTTCTCTAAGTAAGGATTATAAAAATTATTGCCAAGAGGAATTAAACTCAAAGGTCTTGCAAAACCAGAAATAGAAAAAAATGATAATTACTCTGGAACTTATAATTCACTGAACTTCAGTTTTATTAAGCTTCATTCCAGCAGGCACTGTGTTAGCAAAGAGACATCAATGTAGTTCAGTCACATATTATCTGTGGGCAGGGACTAGCCACTATTTCTGAGTCCCAGATTTATCATTTGTAGAACCAGTGAGAATTATGCCTTTTGTTGGAAGATAGAGGTTCAAATGGTCTGACAATAGCAAAGGGCCTTGCTCATATGAAGGAATCTATATTTCTCACTCCTTATTTTGTCGATGGACTGCCTCTCACAAGAATGGACATGGTGAATCTTGTGGCATGGTCCATGTGCAGCTATGTTATTGTGAATTAATTTTAATATGGAGGGTAACTATGTATACACATACATAGATCTCTATATGTTTATTCAGCTCCACAGAATAAGACGACAGTGAAATAAGGAAAATCAAACAGGAAAGATGGTTTAATTATTTATTTTAGCAAAAGAAAATCTGATTATAATTTTAGCATATTTTTATTATGAAAGGGCAAAAAAATACATAAGAATGCCAACTATATTGTGACAGTACCTCATCCGTCATACATACCTCTACAGAAGTCACTATTGTTATCTCTTGTGAACATGCTTCCAGAACTCTTATTCCCTTCTTGTCCATAAGTACAAGTATTTTCACAGTGTCTTCTCAATATTGTGGCAAATCCCTCATATTTGTGTGCCAGAGTGGCATTGTCTTTTTAAAAAATGGTTGCAAATTATTTCCATAATACAGTGGAACAATGGTATAAGTCACCAAAGAAGAGAAAGACTGTTTTATTGGAGCAAATGTGAACAAATAAATCCCTTATGCTCCTGTGACTCAATATCCTTAATCTGTAAAATGGGCAAAAGAAACCCCCACCCTCACCCTATGTGAAGTTTATATTCATGTCAGTGTCACTACCTGTAAATCAGCATTTCTCAAATGGGGGCCACATGACCCTGCGAGTATCTCCAGGATATCCCAAGTGTATCCCACATGTGACAGTTGCATAAATGAAGGGCTCTGGCATGAAATTTAAAACGGGTAGGACAGAGGTAGCGGAGTGATCACTCTAAGGAAATAAGGTCTGCAGCGAGCGACCTTATGAAAATGATTGATAAACTCTGCTGTGGAGCAAAACACGATACGGCCTTTGACTGAGGTGGTTTGGGTTGAGTAGAAAAGGACTGGAGCCAAAGCAGAAGCAGCCACTCTCAAGAGCCACACAATCAGGGATCATGCCAAAGCGCTGGTGAACCAGTGATCCATTTTGACAACCTGCTTCCTACAAATGTCGGTTGTTGCAAATTTCAATTTCAGTCAGATCCATGTAAACGCAACTCAAAAGACCTTGGCTTTCCTGAGTATTAGAATTTTTCTTTTTGGGAGTTTGGGGCTGGATGTTCTGCCTTTACTCCCATTGGCAGAAACCAGTAAATTCAGAGGGCTCTCCTTTACTCCTTAAGTGTGAAAGGTGCGAGGTTACTTTCCTGTCTGCCTTATGGAGCTATGACAGAAATAACGTGGGGGCCGTTTTCAGGGCCTTTGAAGGCACTGTGTCTGGACTGCTTTGTAAATGGTTAATGGCAGCGAGGTGGGAAAATGAAACTGACGAAGCAGTCACCCTCAGGTCAGGTTCATAAAGCCCCTTTCACTGTGCTCGCAGGCAAACACACACTCCCTCTCATATAATACCGAGGCACCTCACTTATTAAAATATGTTCTTCCATCCCCGTCACAACCAAGTAGATTTGACTTCACCTCCAAAATGACCCGAATCAAGGCCACTGATTCATTCGCAAAGGACACCAGCCTGCACTGTGCCAACATTTCCTTTGACTTTATCTTGAATTCAATATTAAGAAGAAAGAATAAAAGGCAAGAGATACAAAAATCAAGGCTTTGCAGTTTAAGGACTGAGAAAAAAAGAGGTAGGGTAGCTCTAGTTTCCCAAGAAGAGGCCACATACTGCCATTTGTGTTTAGATTCTGTATACCAAGGAGTATTTACTGGTGTTGAGACTAATGCACTGTAAGACTAGTCCTAAAGTCTCCTTAATACCCACTATGAATCCCAAATGTAGTCCTGATTAAGGTCAGATTCAAGTGCACTGAGAATGAGTAGCTGGAATTTGGTCAGCAGATTGTAATCATGAGGTCAGTTGTCCTCAGAACTCCTTAAGGGAGTTGACAGCTTCTCTGATTCTATATTGGGTAACACTGTACACTGTCCTCCCATTGTTCATCAATTTTCTTGAGTGGGCACCATTAACGTCCCTATTGTGAGACTTGTTGTTACTGTTTTTGGCATATTGAATACACCACAGGGAGCTTGCCAGGCTCTGCCATGCAGGTGGGATACTCTCGGTAGCTTGCCGGGTTCTCCAAGGGTAATACATCTTATATTTGGAGGGGGTTCACGAGCAGTGTCGAGGAGGCTAGGGGTACCACTCCTGAACATCTCAGCCTGGCTGACAGTGAAGTGTTATTAGAGTCAAGCCCAATGGTGCTCACGAATCTTCAGAGCTACATCCAGAAAGGGTCAGTGGACCATGTGGTGCCTGGGATTGAATCTGGGGCTTCCGCATACAATGCATGCCCTTCGAGATAGCTCCTTGACCCAGGGTAATCAATCATACCACGCAGTAATTTCTTGGCTTTTAATCAAACATCTCAAGATCATCAACATTTCCCAAATGAACATCCCGACTTGAAAACTCCATTTTCTCTACTCTTGTTGGTTAATCAGTCATCCTTGCCTGTTGCTGCTACTTGGGAAATACTTTTAAAGTACACTGGGGGGGATGGAAGGTGGAAGAAAAAATATTAGGACAAAAATGGTTCTATGAGCAAAAAAAAAAAAAGCAGATTTTCCCATTTTGTTAGGGGAAAAAATCAGGCCTCCAGTGTATTTGTTCTGCTAGCAGTAAGGATATTCTCTTGCTGCCTAGGAGGCTGGCTCTTTGCCATGCTATATATTTTTAGACCAGCAAAGTTTTCCTGGAGAACTAAACTCCTATCACATATTTCAAGACACTTCTCTGCTTTAATTCTCAGGTGCTTTTTTTTTTTCGTTCTGTTGGCTCAGGAGTAACTTTTAAAACCATTGTTCAAGTGTCGCTTGGAATGAAGAAGACAAACCATCCCATCAACAGAACAATAATTTCCACTTAGGGGAAAATGCATATTGCCAATTTCAAGTCTCATTATCCCAAATACATTTGTAAAACTCTCTGCCCTGAATAATCTGTGATGCATAGAGTAAAATTTAAAAAAATAAACACATGGAATGACTAACAAAGGCAGATGCGAAAACAGCTAGCAATGCAAGCAAACACAAAAATAAAACAGAATGCGTCAAGTGTCATGTCAATCACAAGAGAACATTTTCCCCACATCTAATAGTCACCGAGTAAAGTCTGGATATTTCAGAAATAGAAAAGAAGGTGTCTTTGAACAGTCCATTTATGTAAGGTGAACAGATAGTATAGTGGATATAGGGGTAAAAAGGAATTTGGCCTCAGACCTGGGTTCAAGCACTGGTGAACTAAGTTGGGCTCCAAAGGGTTAGCAAAGTAGTTTCAAGCCTCCTTTCCTCCCTTTGTAGGTAGGAATGGTAATAGTAACAGCTTTACCTCTTTAGAAACTAGTGAGAACCAAATGTGACAGTGGACACAAAGTGCTGCCTAGCCATATGAATTTCTGCATTTCAGAAAGCTGTCATTTGGAAGAGCGGCGGTGGAAGTGGTGATGGTGTGAGAGGGAGGAGAGCAGTGTCATCTAAACTATCTACCTCTCCCTCTGTCTGGAGACAGGATCACCAGCCCCTAAGCGGTGGAGGTAACCAGGGGCCCGGGATTTCCCTTTTGCGCATACCGAGTGTCCTCTTGCACTGTGTTTAGGGGGAAAATCAGATGTGTCCCAACTTGAAATAATAATTAATTGAGTTAACAGCAGGCTTGGCTACAGGCAGTTGGAGTTTTGATGAGGGTGATATTAATGACTTTAAGATTTGCTGGGATTTTAATTGGGGCCTGGAGTGGGGGTGAGAAAGTAATAACATGAAATGGTTTGATTCCAACTCTGACTGTGTTCCAATTACTCTTGGGTTTCAGAGAGCGGCAGCACAGAAGGGGCAAACGGGAAATAAGGGAGAAAAGAGAGATATCCCCAGGAGTTACCAGTGACCATTCTGACTGGCAGAGTGACTCAGCCTTCTTTTTGTCGTTTTGAACAATATGAGAGGATTTCAGGGCTTTACATTTCTATACGTATGTACCGGGCACTGCTTCCACTAGCAAAGTTCCAGTAACATCCAGCACAAAAACAAAACAAAGCAAAACAAAACAAAAGCAAAACACAGAAAAAAAGCCAAAACCCTCTACACAGTCCTCTCATCCTCCTTCGTTTTCTGTCTGCTGATCACCAGAGTTATCACCAAGTCTAGGAGCTAGCTTTGTTATTTTTGTCAGTTAGTTCACTTTATTTCCATTCTGTATTTGAGTGAAAACATCTGGTAATTCCTTTTCATACATAATTATCTCACTTAGAGAGTAATCTCCTCAAGTTCCATCCATTTTGTCCTCAATAGCATGATTTCATCTTTTTTTTTTTTTGGCAGAGTAGTATTGCACTGACTGTATATAATACAGCTTCGCTACCTATTCATCTGTTAATGGGCATTTAGAATGGGTCCATGTTTTGACTACTATGAATTATACTGTTATGAACACAAACAGAGAGGCACAAAGATTTTTTTGGTACTGGGAAAATCACAAAAATCACAAGTCACAAATCATCCTGTTATTCGTCAATTGCCTCGAGCAGGCCCCAGTAACATCTCCTTCATCCTGGCCCTGAGGTTATATTCAAGGCTCTTTAGGAGAATGAGACCCATCATTGTTACTGGTATTTGGCATATTCGGTACGCCACGGGGAGTTTGCCAGACTCTGCCGTGTGGGCAGGCTACATTCGATAGCCTGCCAGTTTGTCCAAAGTAGGTACTGGGAAATCCCCTGGACAAATGTCTATGAATAGAATTTGCTCGAGCGGGCCCAGTAACGTCTCCATTGGAGACTTTGTTGTTACTGTGTTTGGCATATCGAATACTCTCGGTAGCTTGCCGGGCTCTGCGAGAGGGGCAGAGGAATCGAACTCGGGTCGGCCATGTTGGCCGCTTGTAAGGCGGACGCCCTACCGCTGTGGGTCATATGGTGTTTCTATATTTATTTATTTATTTATTTTGGGGGGCCACACCTGACTTGAGTTCAGGGCTGACTCATAACTCCAAGTATAGAGATCACTTTTGTGGGGCTCAGAGAACCATAGGTAGTTGTGGAGCTTGAACCTGGATCAACCTTACCTGCTATTTCTCTGGCCTCTCTATTTTAATTTAATTTAACGTTTTGTTGTTGTTGTTTTGGCCCACATCTGGCAGTACTCAGGACTTATTTCTGACTCTGTGCTCCAAGATAACTCC
The DNA here is from genome assembly GCF_029834395.1 of Sorex fumeus. Taxonomy (NCBI): domain Eukaryota; kingdom Metazoa; phylum Chordata; class Mammalia; order Eulipotyphla; family Soricidae; genus Sorex; species Sorex fumeus. The sequence goes on from NW_026606129.1 coordinate 65,561,864, forward strand.
TGGCAGGACTTGGGGGAAAATATGGGGTGCCAAGGATTGAACCCAGGTTGGCCACTTGCAAAGCAAGTGCCCTACCTACTGTGCTATCTCTGCAGCCCCAATTGCAATTCTTTAAAAAAAATGACCCTCTATATATTCATTGTGGTTGCACAAATAACCACTATAAAAGTATAGTGCACCCAAGTTCCAGTTTCTCCACATCCTAACCAATACTTGTTTCTAACCTCCTTTTGTGTGTGTGGGAATGGGGAAGGAGGGGGTATACGTGGTGTTTTTCAGGGCCCTTATGTGGTAATGGAGTCTCCAACCAGGTCAGCTGCATGGAAGGAAAGTGCCTTAGTCTCTGTACTCTCTCTCCCTCCCTAGCCCCAACCTTCTTGATATTATCAAGGATGCAGGAATACCTCATTGTGATTTAGATGTGCATTTCCCTCGGAATAAATCATGGTGAAATTTTTTCCCATGTGTCGGTGAGCCATCCGCACATCTATGGAGATGTGTTTACTTGAAGTTTTGGTTTTGCCCGTTTGAGGCTGGGTTGTTTGTTCTGTTCAGTCTCCAGGTGATTGGCTAGGGCCTATTCTCATTATAGTGGCTACCTGCTTTATTTAAAGTCCATCTACTTCTGTCCACCAGAGAGCATACAACCAATGTTGATTCCATTCCTGGCACCACCCCAGAGTAGCAGGAGTGAACCCTGAGCCCAGAGCCAGGAGTAAGCCCTGTTTGTTGCCCCATGTTGCCTCTAAGCCTAAATAAGCAAGTAAGACACAACTGCTTGACTCACTCACCAGCTCTGCTCTACTGATTCATGACTAAAGCTCTGAGGAAATGCACACCAAGCAGCCAAAATTCATGAAAACACTGTTTCCCTGGCTGAAAACTACAGGGCACCCTCAGGAGGCAGGCAGGCCAAGCACCCATCTTGACAAAGTCCCAGGAGTTGCACCCACATCCCAAAGCTGCAGCCACACCAGGGGCTCAATTTTACCATTTCATGAATATTCTCTGCAGAGACATGAAACTGCAAAGAATTTCAGGTACCGTGGTGCCCAGGCTGAGAATTTTGAGGTCTTCTTGGAGTCAGGGTGGGCAGCCTGTCTGCATGCCTCCATATTTCCAGAAGCCTTGACAGCCTTGCCCAGCTCCCATATCCTCGGCCATGTTAACTCCATGACCCAGACCGTAAATCCTGAAATCTGTAGACTATATACACCTCCTAATTCCTCAATATTAAAAATTCAGTAAGAGCATATCATATTAGGTAGAAAAGTAACATAAAGCCAACAAAACTCAACAAACAAAAACAATAACACAGAAGGCTCAACTAGCAAAAAACATCTCAGTAAATTCTTGGATAAGGACTTAACAACCCCCTAATGAGATGCAACAGTTTTCACATAAAAATTTGATATTTTACACTTACTAATTTTAATATTGGAGTTTTGTATTTAATCACTTTTAACTCTATAATTCTATCAATAATTGTGGTTTTGTGTACATTAAAATAAAAGTTAAAATTGTCAAACAAATAAATAAAGTCCACCTACTTAAATGTAAATATCACTCAAAAACGTCTTCAAGAAATATCAAGAGTCTACTTTCAGCATGCATCTCCCATCCTGGGCGGATCTTTCCAACACCCTTTATTTGGTGCTCCCTTCTCTATCTGAGCTGCCTGTACCCGTAGAGTGTGCGGCTGGTGGTGGAGGGATGGGTACTCAATCACTGTATAACTGAAACACAAGCACAATTTTTTTTTTTATGTAGGAGTACTGCCATTTATTCAGCCACTGATTAGCTGATTGAATAGGGCATGAACTCCACCTTACATTTTTTTCACAGTTTTATTTACTTATTTTTCAGCTTAATCACTTATCACTTAACTTCCCCGTTAGTCGTCGATTTGCTCGAGCAGGCGCCAGTAACGTCTCCATTTGTCCCTGTCACGTGCTAGTGTAGCCCAATGGCATCTGTTCACTCTGGGAACATGAAGAGCCTCAAACCGATCGTTCATGATCTTGACGAAGAAGTCTGACCATCTGGTAGGTGGCGGACACGTGGTCTTTTGACATCCCGTGGAATCCAGTCGGTAACAGCTCTAGTCCAGCGGCCGTCTTTAAATCTCATTACGTGACCAGCCCATCTGATTTTTGACACCTTGGCAAATGAGACAGTGTCCCTGATTCTTGATCATCGACGGATGTCAGAACTCCGGATTCTTTCTCTCATTTGAGTGAAACGTGATAGTCCAAGCATAACTCTTTCTATTCTTCTTTGGGAGACCTGAATAGCGTTCTCATCTTGTTTGCGTAAGGCCCAGGTCTCTGAGGCATATGTTAATGCAGGAATAACACTGGAATCAAAGAGATGTGCCCGGAGCAGGAGGTTCTTCGTCCTCTTAGCTATTTCTTCGACGTTCTTGAAGGCATTCCAAGCCGCTCTCTTCCTCCTGCGCAGCTCGGGTGCCAGGTCATTTGTCATGTTGACCTCTCGACCTAGGTACACATAGCTGTTGCATTCGGAGATGGTCGTTCCGTTGAGAGCGAATGGGGCATCAGGAACGAGGCTGTTTCTCATAAACATTGTCTAAGTAAGATTCAGCTGTAGTCCTACCTTTCCACACTCATGGTCAAAGTCGGCCAGCATTTGTGCTGCTTGGCTGATGTTTGGTGTTATTAAAACAATGTCATCAGCAAAGCGAAGGTGGTGTAGTTGCCGACCATCTATCTTCACTCCCATTCCTTCCCATTCCAGTCGCTGCATGATGTTCTCTAGGGTGGCACTGAAGAGTTTTGGTGAAATGGTATCACCCTGCCGCACCCCTCTCTTGAGGTCAACGATCACTTCTTTGTAGAATGGTGAGATCCTGGTAGTGAATCCGCAATACAGCTAGCTCATGGAGGATCCTGATGTATTGGGCTTGAATGCCCTGATTGGCTAGGGCTTCAATGACCGCTTCCGTCTCAACAGAATCAAAGGCCTTCTTTAAATCAATGAACGTTAAACAGAGCGGCATCTTGAACTCCTGAGAAACCTCACTGAGCTTGGTTATCGTGTGGATATGGTCGATGGTGCTGAATCCTTTGCGGAACCCGGCTTGCTCGCATGGTTGTCCTTCATCTAGTGTTCTGCCAATCCTATTTGGGATGACTCGAGTGAACAACTTGTAGATGACAGACAATAGGCAGATCGGGCGATAGTTGCCAATGTCATGGATGTCTCCCTTCTTGAACAGTAGTATGGTCCTGCTGGTTTTCCACTAGGATGGAACCTTGCATTCAGACAGGTAGCGAGTGAAGAGCCGAGACAGTGTATTGATGAGTACTGACGGCAGGTTCTTCAGGTGTTCAGGTCTGACCTTGTCTGGACCGGGTGCTGTTTGTTTCTTTACTGACGAAATGGCGTGTCGGATTTCGGAAGGGAGAACATTGGGAACAACATATCCATCCTGTGGAATTTGGTATGTCAGCAAGAAGGAAGAGCCTGGCAAGCTATCCGTTGTGTATTTGATATGCCAAAACCAGTAACTACAACTGGTCTCATTCACCTGACTCTAAAGGCTTCACTGACATGGCAGCACTGAGAAAGATGAGAAAGGAGAGGCCGACAAAATCTCAAGGCCGACCTAGGCTGCCACAACGAAGGAAGACAAAAATGATCGTCTGTACTTTCAATGCACGTACGCTAGCATCAGATGCATCCATCGAGGACCTGATGGTACAAGCGCGAATGATCAAGTACGACATCATTGGTCTGACCGAGACAAGAAGGCACGAATCTCACCATGCCGTTTTCGACACTGGAGAAGAATTGTTCCTCGGAACATGCGATAAAAGAGGTGTCGGAGGCGTCGGTGTCCTTGTCAACACAAACTTGGCCAAGAGCATTGATTCATTTGAATGCCTAACAACCCGAATCGGACGTTTACATTTGAATAGATGTGGCTCACTGCCTGCAGTTTCTATCTTCGTTGTCTATGCACCAACATCTCATTATGATGAAAGAGAAATCGAGAAGTTCTACATGGAGCTGGAGAAGTTCTATAAAGAAGACCACACCTTCTACAAGATCATTGTGGGTGATTTTAATGCCAAGATAGGACCGAGAAGATCAGCTGAAGAACTTCACATCGGGACCCATTGCCTAGAATGGAACGAACAGGGTGAGAGACTGTCTGAGTTCATCATGTCGACCAAGACCATCCATGGTAACTCACAGTTCCAGAAGGCAGAATCTAAACGATGGACATGGGAGTCTCCCAGTGGACGATTCCACAACAAAATAGACCACATCATATTCAATCGACAGTTTTGCCTGACCGATGTCGCTGTTGTCCCAAAATTTCAAACAGGATAGGACCACCATCTCCTTCGTGCAAAATTCTACTTCACAGAGTGAGGAGAAAGGGCTGCAAAGTTCAAAAAGAGAACTCCCAGAACGACCAACAACTGGGAACTCTTTGGTACTATTGCGGCAACATGGGAAGATGCCATTGTTGACAACATTGACGAGGAATACGATCGACTGGTTCAGCACCTCCATGAATGTGCGAGGAACGCCAAGAGAGAGATAGCTACAAAAAATCGTCTATCTTCAAAAACTCTTGAGCTAATTCGCCAGCGTGGTTTGGCACATGCCTCAGGCAACCGCAAGCTAACGTCCGAGCTCGCAAAGCAGTGCAGAGATGCAATCAAGGAAGACCTCAAAGAGAGAAGAGCAGAAGTACTGGTAGATGCGGCAGAAGCTGGGAAAAGTATTCGTAATGCCCGCCTGTCCTTCGCCAACTATAAGACCAAGATGACTGCTCTCCGACGTCCTGATGGATCCATCACATCCTCCAGAATGGCAATGGAGAAGATTATCCATGACTTCTACTCAAATCTCTTCCATAGCCATGTCCACTTGCCGACATACCAAATTCCACAGGATGGATATGTCATTCCCAATTTTTCATCTTATATTTATTTAGCACAGCGGGTAGGGTGTTCGCCTTACAAGCGGCCAACATGGCCGACCTGAGTTCGATTCCTCCACCCCTCTCAGAGAGCCCGGCAAGCTACCGAGAGTATTCGATATGCCAGACACAGTAACAACAAAGTCTCCAATGGAGACGCTACTGGGCCCTCTCGAGCAAATCGACGATCAATGGGAGGGCCTTTACCTTTTACCTTATTGAATCACTGTGGGAAAAGTTACTAAGCTTTCAGGTTTAAGTCTCGGTCATACAATGATCATACCTTTCCCTTCACCAATACTCACATTTCACCACCAAGAACCCCAATATACCCCCCCACCCCACCCAATGCCTGTGAGGCAGATGATTTCTATTTAACTCTCCTCTACATTGATTACATTTATCATTTTGACAAAAGATGTATCATTATTGTTTAGAATTTCCCCCCCCAACAATCAGAATTGCTGAAAGAGCATTGTGAAATACTTTGTTTTCTATAGCTGGTTATGAGAATCATATAATGTTGCACGGCTGCTATTGTGGCCACGCAATTTTGGATTTCTGCAAAGAGCCGGATAGTTTAGAGATTGGTTTCTGTGCATCTGGTGTTATGACTGTGCTGGAGAGCCGCCCGTGGGAGGGAACTGAGGACCTCAGTAGAACGAGGTGAAGGACGAGCCAGTACCGCCCCTCTTCCCATGAGACTGCAGTTGCCCCATCACCGCTGGCTTTCCAATAAGCTCTGAGGAGGCAGCCACTTTGCTGCCAGGGGGGAAAAAGGCGGAAGGGGGCAACACCCTTTCCCCCCCCCCCGGGGAGGCATGGTGCTGTAGTTTAACTCATGGTCCATTCATTTTTCTGCCGCAAGCTGTCAGGATTTGGATTAAGTCCTTTTGCCTCTGGAGCCATGGCTGTGCCAGAGAGCCGCTCGTGGGGGGCAACTTGTGACTTCGGTAGGGCATGAAGGACGAGCCAGTACCATCCCTTACCCATGAGACTGCAGTTGCCCCATCACCGCCGGCTCATACCTGGCTTTCCAATAAGCTCTGAGGCGGCGGCCACCTTGCTGCCGGGGGGAGAAAGGTGGAAGGGAGCAACATCCTTTTCTTCCCAGGGAGGCATGGTGCCATAGTTTAACGCATGGTCCATTCACTTTTATGCTGCAAGCTTTCGGGCTCTGGATTAAGTCCTTTGCCTCTGGAGCCATGGCAGTGTATGCAGTCCAGATACATTTCTGCCAAAAGCCGCTGGGTTTTGATATTTGCTTCTGAGTCTCTGGGATCGTGGCCATCAATCAGCTTGATCAGGAGCCAGAGAGGCCATTTGTAGGCAGCAACTCGGGGTCTCGCTGGGATGGGGAGGAAAGGGCTGGTTCCACTCGCATCTGGTGAGGCCCCGTGTGTCTCGTCACTGCTGGCCTAAACCTGACTGTCCAGTGGCCTCTGGAGGATGGCGGTCATTGGGCTGCCATGGGAACAGGCCAAGGCACGAAACCTATTCCCACCTGGAGTAGCCCAGCCCCAGTAACCTACTGCAGGAACAGAACGCATTTCTGCCCAAAGCCTTTCGGTTTCGAGATTCGTTTCTGAGCCTCTGGAATCATGACCATTAAGCAGTTCAATCAGGAACCAGAGAGGCCATGCCTCCATTTATATAGCTGGGCCGGAGGTTGTTTGTGGGTGTGTCTCCCACATACCTAACTTTTGGCTCTTTACTTTCTTGGTAAACTTTGCCCCAAGTTTTTGGGGTCTGACCAAAGGCACAGCAGCAATTTTGGGGTATCTGAAGGCCTGACAGTGCCATCAGGCTCCTGATGCACTCGCCTCACAGGTACAGATTGACCTGCTGATGGCACCATAGCCCCCAAGCAAAAAAATTTTAAGTCTACAACTGTACGTCATGATGTTTCACTAATAAAAATTTAAAAAAAAAAGAAATATCAAGAGGAAGGACTGGAGTGATAGCACAGTGGGTAGGGCATTTGCCCTGCACACGGCCGACCTGCATTCGAATCCTAGCATTCCATATGGTCCCCTGAGCACCACTAAGAGTAATTCCTGAGTGCAGAGCCAGGACTAACCCCTGAGCATTACTGGGTGTGACCCCAAAAACAAACAAACAAAAAAGAAATATCAAGAGGATAGTTTGGCTACCTCTCTTGGCACTATGACCTAGTAATATTAATACACAGTCACATGCAGAATTGTTTACCTAATTAATTCATTTCCCAATTCATTTTACTACTAGATGAACTTTTAGGCTTCCATTTTCTGATTTTTGTTTGCTTCTTTTGTCTCTGGTCCACACTGGGTGGTGTTCAGGACTTAATCCTGACTCTTCACTCAGAGATCATTCCTGTTGAGCTTAGGGTAGCATATGGGGTGCCAGGACTCAAACCCATCTTGGCCACATGCAAGGCAAGCACCCTATCCACTGTACTATCCCTCTAATTCCCCTGGATATATTTTTGCCTCAATAAACAATGAAAACTATACCAAGATCCACTTATTTCTATAAGATAAATTCCCGGAACAAAGATTATTAGACCCAGTATTACCCTTGTTAGTCATTTGAAGTTAGATCATCTCCAAAAGGAAATTTTATTGCTGAAAATGAACAATGGGGGTCCTTTCTGGCAGAGTAGAGTTAATTCCAATCACTAAGAAAGCAGACAGCAGACTTTCTCTTTTTCACGCCAATGAGAAAATACTTACAACAAAGTTTCTTCAAGGACTAAGACCTAAAACTTTTCTCATTCCAGTGAAAAGAAAACTTAGTCAGCATATCTGATAACATCATAATAACATGATCTCCAGGTGAGAAAGTTTGTGCTGTGGGAAGTAGCCAAGTTTGTGCATCCCTGGTAGATGCAGGTCCAGGATAATGCAAATTCCTAAATTTGACTCCAATGTTACATTTCTGACTGCTGGATAATAACAGGATAATGACATAATAACTTGAGATCTTCATTTATAGTAGTTTTTTGTTTGTTTGTTTATTTGGATTTCACCCCGGGTGGTGCTCATGCTTCACTCCTAGTTCTGTACTCACAGATCATTTCTGGAAATACTCAGGAATCATGCCAGGGATCACACCTGGCCAAAGCAAGCATCTAACCTGCTCTAATATTTCTCTGGCCTGATAGCAAGGTTTCTTGTTTGTTTATTATTGTTTCATGTTTATTAAATTCTTTCCCATCTCTTTAAGCTCCCTAAGTTTAAGAGAGTTCATGTCAAAGAAGAAAGTAGATGTGGCCTGGGAAATTTCTCACTTCATCAGGAATTTAAAAGATTTTTGAAGTTATAAGAGAGAGAAGAGACTTTAAAAAATAAGAGAGACAGAGAGACAGGGAATGCAGAGAAAACAGGAAGTCAAAGGAAGCATCCAAGCTAAGTCCTGAAACCACACTGTTCTCAATGTCTTTCTGAGAAAGCATGATCACAAAGAAAAGGAACTGAAAATCATATTTTTTGTTATCTTGTGTGTAAATTCACACAAGGTGGGGGCTCGGCACCCACACGGCGGCAGCTCTATCTCTCCCGCCACCCGCGTTCGGTAGTCTCACCCTTCTACCACCCCGGAGAGGTCGATGGCGATGGTCAGGCGGAGGAAGGAACGAGGGCCAGGCTGGTACGTATTAGTTGTAGTTTATTCTGATTCTCTCCTCTCCTCCTCTGTCTCTCTATCTCTGCCCCCCTTTGCCCAATCTACTGTCTCCTATATCTCCCTCCAAGAGGAATTGGGGAAAACAATGACATAGGTGTGGTCACAATCAATAGGGGTGGAGATCAACAGGGGTAGAAATCTTAGCCTCAGGGAAGACCGCTCCTAGGACAGATCCTTCCTTAGCAGGAGGACCCACCCTAGAGCAGAATCCCATGGGCGTGCCTCTCCTCTCCTTGTCCGACAAGCATATAAAAATGTAATATAAATCATTTTGTACGGATACAGTAAGAAATATCTTAAACTTATAGAATTGCTCTCCTAGGGCCATCTCGATCTCAGACTACGGTGCTCAGGCCAGATAGTCTTTCCCACCCCTAGCAGGATCCTAGTCTTGTCGTTACCTTGGATCATGACAGCATTTGTCCATGATCAAACTCTTAACTTATAGTTAAGAATCGTGGCACTTTGGCCTGGCCCATTTCGCTGCCAGGGTAGCTCACTGCTTGCCCTGGGTCCATTCAGTCCCTCGTCGGGACCCTGCTTTTGGGGTGTTAGGAACTAAGGGCAACTGAGTCTTAAGTCGAGAAAGATGCCCGGAGTGAATAATATTCAAGGCCAATCAAATCCTAAGTTACAAAGCATAATGTTAACGGTCTTCCTGTATCTATACAAAAAGGATATTACTTTAAAGTAAACTGTTCATAAGGCATAAGGAGAGGAGAAAGGCAATATTTCACTCATACATGGAAAATCGTAGATTTCTGGGAAACTGATCTTACAAATTAACAAAGTCTGATTAAGGGGAAAGCTGATTAACTGGGTGGGAAGGAGAGCATAGGGAAGACTATTTACATGTTTACATGTAAACACAATGGAAGTGGAAGTGCCTCTGGAGCACTGTGGTGGGTGTAACCAGATTGATGGGTGTAACCAGATTAATGGGTGTAACCAGATAAAACCTAAGCTTCTTGAAGGACAAAGCAATGTTACCCAACAATCTTGCAAACAATTTCACATTTCAAGCTTCACAATCCTGCAATCCTGTCTGTGGCTAAGACCCCAGAACTATGGTATAAGCCTGGGTCACAAGACCAGTGATAACTGACACTAATCAGCTTGCTTATAGAATGAAAGACTTGGAGCAAATTTTCATTGCTCACCCTGAAATGGCAGGGTGGACACCCTAGGCACTATTGATGTTTTGAGCTAGCACCGTTCTGCTTCAGAGAATCTTTTCTGTGTATTTCAGGAGTTTAGCAAAATTCCTGCCCTCTCTCTTCGAGGTGCCAGTAACACTTCCCACTCCCAGTCTTGACAACCAAAAACGCCTCCAGATATTGCCAAGTGTACTGAATAGGGGTGAGGTGGAGGAACAAAAGAGCACCCAAGTAAGAATCACTGATTTTAGGGAAAGCGAAGAAAGGGAATACTTTTTTGCTTATCTTATTGTGGGGGCCACACCTGACAGATTAGAGTGGGGGCAGGAAGAGTCGCTCCTGGTGGTGCTTGGGCACCATGCAGTACTGGGGATCAAACCTAGACCTCCAGCATGTGACGCATGTACTTAGACCCTTGAATTATCTTTTTGGCCAAGGGTGGTAATTCTGGAGTTTGTAGACCCAAGTTTTATGAGCTGCCTGCGCTTACAATGATTCTATCAACTGTGCTAAGGGAGACCAGCAAGACATGGCACTTCTCCCAGATTTGCTTCTTTGACAATATTTTGCTTGGGTTAATTATTAACATTAGCCTTCATTCTTTAACTCATCAACAAATGGATGACATCTGCAAAGGGAAGGACATACATTTTAATTATACCTATGGTATTTAATGATGTCAGTGAAGCATTTGGGGGGACTCAGAACCCTCACTGACCTTTCCCAAGCTGGGGCCTGTCAGCTCTTGCGATGTGCCAGACTGCAGCAAAAGCCAGTTTTGGAAACCTGGCTGCCCTTCAGGGCCTTTTCGTTTCACACTAATAAGCCTGATTTAGGCTTTGCAATACGGAGCAGCGACCCAATGTTACTGCCAGCAAGGGCAAATGACTGGTGTCCATGGTATTTTCCAAGCAAGCAATGAATGTGATATTTACTCCGCCTCCTCTCTTCTCACTGAGAAGATGACTCTTGGAGATAATCCACTTGGTTATCCACGGACATGAACATAATTTGGAAGCAGCATTTGTGCCAGATGGCGAGCTGAAGCTGGGAGCCCCGAGTCAATTTCTGAGCCAAATTTCTCACTCCCAGGAGGAGTGGCATGGTGGGTGTGGATAGATGGGGAAGGCCAAGCTTTCCATTTCTGGAAATAGGGAATACTGGGAGAGGTCAGTTTGAATAGCCGCTGCCCTTGCCAAGTATGAATAGCATGACTTACTTCCTTAGGTGAATGGTTGAGAAAACTTCCTGAGCACCAGTGTGGACAGATTAGAAACAGGAAGGTCAGCAACTGTGGGATGCCTTCTCTGGAGGTCGGGACTGCCTGGGTGGTTCTGACGTCTCCTTCCTGACTCAGCCAGTAAGGAGGTCCAGGATGAGCTCTCAAGGTGTGTCTCCACTCACCAAGCCCTGAAGCTGTGTGGGCTTCAGGGTGGGGCAGGGATGAGATCTGGAACCAGTAACAGAGCTGTTGTAGACTAGGAGCTTTAACAAACACACAAGGAACTCTGGAGTAGCTTAGATAGTTGAGTGTGCCTCAGAGTCCAGAGGGAGAAAAGAAAGAACAAGCCCTGTGTGAGAAAAATAAAACCAAAACACAACAAAGCAAAACACAAAAGCCTCAGCAAAATGAATGGGAAGAGGGCCCACTTGGACAATCCAATAAATGACAAATACAAAGCCATCTGGACTATGATGATGACATTTGGGTTTAATGAGATAGGAGGGGAAAAGGTAGGTTTAAGGAAGATAAAATATGTCTATTTCACATCAGTTTAAAAAATAATGTGTTTTCAGAACTAGGGAAACACTGCAGGGGCTAAGATGCTTGCTTTGCATATGACTGACATTGGTTCTATCCTCATGTATTGTCCTCTGAACAGCAGCATGGGTTTAACCCACCCCCAACAACTCACAGCAGAGAGCCAGGAAGGAGTAGCCCCTGAGTACTGCTGGATGTGGTACAATTACTCACCCTCCTTAAATAAAATAAATATGTATTTCTGTTTGAGTGTTAGATTTTTACCATCAGGTTATCCTTATTTTGTCTTATAAACCAGGTCCTGGGGGGAAAAGAACTTGGGGTTTGGTAGCAGAAATCACAATTCTATCACTTATTACATGGCTTTGGGGGAAGATTCTGCTCTCTGAACCTCAGTTTCCTGATGCATAAAATAAATTTATAAAATACCTGATTTCTTAGGTGTTTAGACAAATGGGGGGAAAAGTGCAAATGCTATAAACTATACATCAAATGTTAAGTTTAATTACTTCAAATATAATTTCTTCTATCTCATTTTTTCATCCGTCTTTCAGAGTGAAAATCTAAAAACCTACTCGATTAAGTTGCTTCCAAGTCTAAAATGTTCGTTCCATAGTTCTGAATGGTTTTCCAGAAACTCTTCAAACTTCATAATTTCATCCACCCAGACTCTCTACTCTGATTTCTGTGTACTCGCCTGAATTCATCTCCTGCCAGTCAAGTCTAAATTCAGCTGGGTGACAACTTAATTGATATGCACATCATTAGCCTAATGCAATTAACACTTGCTTTCTACTTCCTTGCCTTCTAAGAGTCTCAGCATAGGAGACCCCAACTGGTCACAATAACAATATCTTCTGGCTCATGGTTGTAAATTTAAGGGTCCACCAGGGCTAGCCAGAGAAAATGAGTCAATGAATCAAGTAGAATGCAAGTCCAAGCAGGCAGTTACTACTTGAACTCAGCCAACTATCTTGCTGGCAGAAAACAGACCCCAAAGTTAGATTTTCAAGGGAATCCCCTCCAATCCAGACTTTTATATGAACTCTCCTAATTTGTAAATATTAAAAACACATACTTAAAAAAAACTTTTTTAAAAAAAAACTAAAACTTTTTGTTTGGACACATTGGGATGTGCTTAGGGTTACTCTTGGCTTTGATCTCAGGGATCACTACTGTGGTATTTTAGGAAACATAAATGATGCCAGAAATTGAACCACAGTTAGCATCAAGCAAAGCAAACCTTATCTCCTATACTATCTTTCTGCCCCCTCAAATAAATCTTTCTGGTCTTTTAAAAGTTGCATAAGCATCATCTCTTATGAGAAGACTTTCTAGACATACCATCCATTTCCCATTCTTTCGTCACTCCATCCCTTTTGCCATCTTCTTGGTCCAAGTTATCTTCATACCTTCTGATTGCTGCATGAACCCAGATGACTTGTCACTTATCACCAGGGAGCAAGATAGGTATGGAGAAGAAGGGCAGAAGGTATGTTTCCAGCAGGGCCAGTTTCTCTCAAAAGACTTTCAAAAAGCTTATCCCAAAACTTTACTTCTCTTTACTTATTCACTGGTATATACTACATATTGTTCAAGCCTCACTGCAAGAAGTTAGGAAAATATAATCACATTACCAATTAGAATACCATCTGGGCTCTGTTGTAGAAGAGGAAAATGGTTATTAACTAGGCAATTTTTACCTGCTTCTATACTTACTGACTGGTTTTGCTGCTTTTACTATGGGGCCCCTACAATGTAGTCTCCAAATAAGTAATGGTTCTAAACTGGCATAACATCAACCCCTCATTTACACATTTAATGGCTTTCATGTCACAAGACCTTGAGGTTTTTTTCTTTTGTTTTTTGGCCACACCCAATGATTTGGCATATCGAACACATCATGGGGAGCTTGCCAGGCTTTGCCACGAGGGCGAGATACACTCGGTAGCTTGCCGGGCTCTAACAACAAGTCTCACAATGGAAACGTTACTGGGTCTGCTCGAGCAAATAGATGAACATTTGAAGGACGGTGCTACAGTACTACCCAATGATTTGTGGCCTGGGTGTGGCCCAAAATCCACCCAGGGATCACTCAAGGCAGGGCCCAGGGGACCAAATGGGATGACAAGGATCAGCCACATGCAAGGCAAGCATTCTGCCTACTCTTTTATCTCTCTGATCCGAAGACCATAAGTCTTATACTAAGACCTAAAATGCCTATGCAACTTAGCATTGCCTCCTGTCATCCCCACACCACTTCCCAACTTCTGCCCTCTTATCCGCATTCTCCACCCACCACTAGCAGCATGGTTTCATTTCCTTGATTGTGCAAGGGTCTTTCCCGCCTTTACACAGGTTGTTTGCTTCCTCTGTCCTGAACTCTCTGACGCTATTGATACATTCCCAAGATTCAAGTGTAATGTCACATCCTCAGAGTCCAACCTCACCCCATCAGTCAGAGCAGTCTTCATCTCTATTCTTCCTGGACCCATATCTTCACTCATGTCCCCCATAGTTAGGAAGACCAGGCTGACGGATGTGATAATTGTGGATGGTCAAGCTTCTTCATGAGATATCTTGTGTTGTAGAGACAATCAGTAAACAGTCAATTCCAAAATCTCTAACCTAAGTCATTGTTTTTATTTAATCAGACTGAACTTAAATAGGCAAAAAGGATGCCTAGTCAAACATTTTAGGCACAATCCTCTCTTCAAACATCATAAAAAGTTATAAATCTGGACTCACATCACACACATTCTAAATAGCCACTTATCAAAAACTAAAAACAGTAACTATTAAGTGGAAAGTATTAACCAAGCACCAACCAGCAATGTTACTCTATTCCCCTGACATTTCGAGATGACAACTTGATTTTCTTCAAAAACAAAACAAAACAAAAAAATAAACAACTATATGGAACCATTTTCTTTTAAAACTCTGTTTTGAAGGTGAAAAAATAGGCGAAATAGGAAGGCAATCCTCAAGAGTTGCATTATGAAACTGTATTTGAGGATGCAAATAGAAGGTGATTGGAGAACTCCATAAACCGAAAGACCAGCAATGTTTGCATCTGGGGCAAGGAGCAACCTCTCAATTATTGATACCTTCCCTTATCTACATGGATGAGACTGATTTTATACCAGCTTAATGTAAATAGAGGAAAACAGAAAAGAAGAATGTTAAGATTCTCTTACTGGTCAGACCACTGACATTGGTTTTCTGCTTCAGTTTAAAGGGAGACCTTGAGAGTTTACGGTGATGCTCCTTGACCAGATGAACTTTGGGAAAGTGTTGGAGGATGGGAGGTCTAGATACCTTGACCCAAGAGCTGATGTCAACACAAGGATAGTCCAAATGAGAGCAAGTTTTTGCTTTTGCTTTGCCAGAAGAGACCTCAGGAGATAGTATCTGCAGCCTTACACCAGATGCTAATCAGATAATATCCATATGCTCTCTAAACAATTGTAGGCAGCTGAAAAGACCTATTCTAATTAGGAAAACGTTATTTTTTCCAATGCTGAAGGTAAAATGAGCAAATTTTTGAAAACCTGTTTTTGTTTAAATATACCCTAACATGCTTTATTTTTCTTTAGCATGGAGAACGTCCAGGTTGAACAAATATTGTTTGTACTTGCAAGGAGTCTACTTTTAAAAAGTCTATTTTAGAAGAAAAGGGTGAATAAAAGAAGAATTTAAGGGGTTCCTCCTGTTTCTAGCTTATGGATACTTCTCATTGACCTAGGGCTCCATAATGTGCTTTGATAACTGTCAACATTTCAGTAAATCTTTTTTTTTTCTGTTTATTGAGGACCTCCTAACCTTCCTAAGCATACTTTATTATACATTGGTAATAAATATTGATAAGTTTGGAAAAGAGACTTCTTGTGCATTTCAAATAGAGCTTATGCTTAATGACAAAGAGCACTGCTAAATCTTTTGTCTGACTACAGTGCATGAAAAGGCAAAGGCTGCACACGACTCAGCCTAGCATATACAACCCTCCCTCTTACTCCAAACCCATCATTAAAAAAGTTATGAATGAGTTGAGTGTCTACCCTACATACTGAACAGGGGGTAGATATATCAGTGAAAAGTGTTGTAGATGGAAATATTAATTAAGCTGAATTAAGCAGAAAGCTTTCAAGGAGCTCATAGTGTAGCACCAGAGAGAGAGAGAGATGTAAATAGGACTTTACAAGAGACATGGAAACAGTGTTATCAGGGAAAGTTTTAGATGTTATGGCAGCACATTGAGCACTTACAGATTCAGTCTGGGGTTAGTGATGGCTGAAAAAGTTCTAGGAAGTAGTACATAGAATGAAGGAGAGAGGTAAAGTAGAAGTGTGAGAATTTCCTTCTGGCAGAGGAAATACACCGTGGTATGCACTATATCAGCAGCAATAAACTGTATAAATATGATACAGGGACAAATAATTAGAAGCTGAATGATCTTTTCCAATAGGTAAGAAGATCTGTACAATTAGAAGTATACAGATAATGGATTGACATCAGGGGAGTTGAGGGACTGGAGCAATAGAATAGCAATTAGGGTGCTTGTCTTGTACATAGTCCACCCGGGTTGATCACTGGCATCCTATATGGTCCCCTGAGTGATCCCTGAGCACAGAACCAGGAGTGAGTTCTGAGCATTGCTGAATGTTGCCCCCAAAACAAAACATAATACAAATCCATACCCCAAAAACCACAAAAATCAACCAAACAAAACAAAATATCTTGCAATAAAAAAAAGAGGTTTCTCCCTCTTTAACAAATGGTTCTGGAAAAACTGGGCAGCTAAATAAATGAACTCAGACCTCTAATACCATGCACAAAAGTAAGATCAAAATGGAATAAATACCTCAATATCAGACCCGAATCCATAAGGTACATGGAAGAAAAGATAGGCAAAACCCTCCATGACATTGAAGTTAAAGGCATCTTCAAAGATAAAACACCACTGATCAAGCAAGTGGAAACAAAGATAAACAAATAGGATTACATTAAACTACGAAGCTTCTGCATCTCAAAAGTAACAGTGACCAAGATACAAAGAGAGTGCATGAAATAGGAAAATTATTCACCCAATACCCATCTGATAATGGGTTAATATAAAATATCTACAAGTCACTGGTAGAACAACAACAACAAAAATCTGACTCCATCAGAAAATGGGGAGAAGAAATGAAGAGAAACTTCCTCAAAGAAGAAAGTCAAATGGCCAGAAGGCACATGAAAAAAAATGCTCTACATCACTAATCACTGGGGAGAGGAAAATCAAAACAAAAATCATCTCACACCACAGAGACTGGCACACATCCAAAAGTACAAGAACAACCCAGTGCTGTCAAGGATTCGGGGAGAAAGGGACTTTCACTCATTGCTGGTGGGAATGCTGACTGGTTCAGTCTATTTGGAAAAACAATATGGACAGGGGCAGGGTGGGGATAGTGGGAGGAATACTGGAAACATTGATGGTGAAGAATGGGCACTGGTGGAGGGATGGGTACTAGATCATTGCATGACTGAAACATAACCATGAAAGTATTTAAGACTGTAATTGTATGCCATGGTTATTCATTAAAAAATAAATTAATTAAAAAACCAATATGGACATTCCTCAAAAAGCTAGAAATTGAGCCCATCAAATTACCCACCGATATTACCCACCAATACTGTTTCTGGGCTGGAGCGATAGCACAGCGGGTAGGGCATTCGCCTTACAAGCGGCCAACATGGCCGACCCGAGTTCGATTCCTCCGCCCCTCTCGGAGAGCCCGGCAAGCTACCGAGAGTATTCGATATGCCAGACACAGTAACAACAAAGTCTCCAATGGAGATGTTACTGGGCCCGCTCGAGCAAATCGACGATCAACAGGAGGGCCTTTACCTTTACCTTTACTGTTTCTGGGAACACACTCTGGGGGTCCAAAAACACAGAGCAGAAACACCATCCGAACTTTTCATTGCAGCACTATTCACAATAGCCAGATCTGGAAAAACCTGAATGCCCAAGAACAGATGACTGGATAAAGATAATATGGTACATCTGCACAACGGAATATAATGAAGCTGTTACAAAAAATAAAGCCATCAAATTTGTTTATGAATGGATGGACATGGAGACTATCATGGTGAGTGAAATGAGTCAGAAGGAAAGGAGCAGGTAGAAAATGACTGCATCCATTTGTGGGATATAAAAAAAATAGTTTCATTTTTTTTCATTTCATCATCCTGTTAATCGTCGATTGCCTCGAGCAGGCCCCAGTAACGTCTCTTTCATCCTAGCCCTGAGATTATATTCACGGCTCTTTAGGAGAATGAGACCCATCATTGTTACTGGTATTTGGCATATTTGGTACGCCACGGGGAGTTTGCCAGACTCTGCCCTGTGGGCAGGCTACATTCGATAGCCTGCAAGTTTGTCCAAAGTAGGAATGAGATACTAAGATGTCGCGCGGCCGCGAATGCTTGGAGGTCTCGGCCGCGAAGGCTTGGAGGTCTCGGCCCCGGAACCCGCGTGGCTTTGTCCCTCTGCCAGTACCTTCAGGTGTGCGGAGAGTGGTCTCAGCATGGTGGTGGCTGGTCCTGGAGGTCTTCGGCTGCCGTAGCCCTGGTCGGGGCGGGGAGGAAAGCTCAACCCGCTCCCCTCCAAGGGACTCCGGGAAGGAACACCCAGGCGCGGGGGCAGAGACTGCACTTTTCTCGTCCGGGATCTGGATTTTATAGTCTCTGAGTCTTGGCCGCTGATGGGATTACACGGCGCCAGGGGGCCAGGTGGTGGGTGTGACCCCCGCCTACTGGAATTTGGAGGATCTGGGTGGAAGATGCTCGACTCCAAATCGAGTAGGCTTGGAGGTCTCGGCCCCGGAACCCGCGTGGCTTTGTCCCTCTGCCAGTACCTTCATGTGTGCACACATGAAAAAAAAATAGTATGAGACTAATATCCAAGGCCAGGGGGGCTGGGAGGACTGATCCATGGTTGGAAACTACCAGAAATGTGTCTGAAATACTTAAAAGTCAACATTTATATGGCATTAACAGAAAACAAACTTTAGGGTCTCCCTTTAGGGTATAGCTACTTTTGAACATAGATGAAGGCTTTTCCATGCCTTTTTTTAGTATGTTCTGAGACGATAAGGAACCTCCGCATGACATTAACAGTCAGTGAAACCCAGTCTTTCTCTGAGAGGGTCACTGATAGTCAATATTTCAGCTCTGGTTGCTCACCTCCATTAACCAAAGGGAAACTTAATTGTTTGTGTGTGAAAAATACCCAACAGAACCCCAAAACTCTCACATTTCGTTCAGTAGAACTCCCAAACTTAGTCTGTACATAATCCCAAACATCATATATATAACTTTGTATTAATTTTCAAAAGGGACTCGGCAGTGAGGGGAGAGAAAGATAACGCAGGTAAATGTCTTAGCTTAGGCTCTTTAAAAAGCAGAGACTGAGACAAACAATGGAGAGTCAGTAGGTTTCTTCAGGAAGTAGTTCCAGGAAACTGGAGTGAGGAATGAGAGGAATGTCCCCAATACTCATTACTTAGTTGGACACACGTGTGGGCAAAATTGATATTTTTAGAAGCAATATGATTGAAAAGCCAGAACTGTTCACCTAGGAATTAAAAAAGGGGGGGCAGGACATTATTCATCAACTCATTTCCTTTTTGTCAGAATAGACTCATTTTGCATTTCACAGATTGGATTGAATGATCAAAGAATTAGGGAAAAGTCAGGGCAGGAAGCAAGTGGTATGTTTCCCACAGTCAAGACCCATGGCAGGTACTGTCAGGCTGTGTCTGCAGGGAGCTGTTTGGAGCTCTGATCACCCTCACTCACAGAATAACAGGTGTAGTGAGGGGTTGGGCAGAGAGGAGTGAAGTGTCTATAGGAGGACTCATGGTAAGAAGAAATAATTCTGCAGTTCTAACAAGTTTGTGCTTCTTGCGTGGATCCACCATCTTCCCACAAACCTCATAAGGGTTGACCAGCAACCCACAGACTTGGAAAAGGTTCAATTGATAAAGAAAAAATATTGATATAAAGAGAATAAGTTTTGTTTGACATAATTATGATACCCTACAAACCCCAATCAATTTTAAAATATTTATTTTTTTTCATAATCCATTGACTTCCAAAATTTTAAGTATCTACGTCTGAAATGGCAGAAGCAACAAAACAAAACAGAACAGTGATTCTTAAGGTGTGGTTCTGAAATAACAGCATAAGCATCAACTGAAAGTTTCTGAGAACTTTAAGTACTTTCTAACCCACCCAAGGTTTCTTGAATCAGAAACACAGGGTGGGACCTAAAAATCTGTTTTAAGGAGTCATCTAAGTAATTGTGATAGATGCTCAGGTTTAAGAACTGTAACCTTAGAACACTTCAAGAGTCAGTCACATGTTCTTAACCGTTCTTCAAAAATCTCACATTAGAGCAAAGGCTATGAAATCATGACTCAGTTTTTGTACCAGTAAACACGGAATGTATTTGCTTTAGTTTCCTAGGGCTGCTGCAACTAATTATCACAACTGTGTTGCTTAAAACAACAGATTTTTTTTTCCTCTCACAGTTCTGGAAGCCAGATGTTCAGGCCAGAGGATCAAGGTGTTGGCAGTGCCACATTCTCTCCCAAAGCTCTGAAGGACAATTTGTCCTTGACTCTTTCAGCTTCTAGTGGCTCCTGGTTATCCTGGGCTTGTGGCTGCCTTATTTCAGCTGTGTGTGTTTCTCATACCTTTCTCTTATATGAACACCAGGTGATCTCATCTAGAAGTATTTAACTTAACTGCATCTGAAAAGGCCTTCCATGAAGGTCTCAACACTAAGAGCACAATATTTGCACACATCTTTTGAAGGGATCAAAATTCAACCTATTACAAATTCCATCATACTAGAATTCATTATCTCCACCAAAGTCACCAAATTCTTCTTATATGTAAATAAGTCTGAACTCCAATTCTGTTGGATCATTTTATCGCCCTCTGTAGTCAAAAGCCATCAAGCCACATGTAACTGGGATGATAGTTCCTGGTGTGATGCATAAATATTATCAGTCACACTGATGCTCTGAAATACCAGGACTTCTTGTCTCTGCCTGTTCAAATGAGCTCGTGTCTTTCCTTCATCCAAGATATACAAGATTCATATTATCTAACCACACCCTGGTTTCTCACAGGTGATACTTGCCTCTTGTTGCTGAAGGACTTGTTTATTGCCTCAAAACTCACAGCCATGGAAACTGGAATTTCTGTCCTAATACTAGAGCTCTTTATATGCTGATCCAGTGGATCAGGCTGCCCTCTTGTTACTGTTTTCCTGTGCACTTCTTGCTGTCTTTTTCCAGTCTGAGCACAGAAGTGCTGGAAACAGTCTCTTCTACTCAAACAGGCCCTCTCAAGTTATGCACAAACCCAAACTTGCTCCAGGTTTCCCTACACAGATAGTTCCCTGCCTCTGTGTGGCATTACTGAAGGGACCAGGATTAACATTAACATTCTATTCCTTGAGAATGGTGTACTCTTTTTTTTCCTTTTTGGGTCACACCCAGTGATGCTCAGGGGTTCTTCCTGGCTCTGCACTCAAGAATTAGTCCTGGCGGTGCTCAGGGGACTATACGGGATGCTAGGAATCGAACCCGGGTCGGCTGCGTGCAAGGCAAACACCCTACCCGCTGTGCTATCGCTCCAGCCCTGAGAATGGTGTACACTTGGGTCATGCAAAGACCGCATCCCTGGCACAACCTCAAACTATATCCATTCTTGTAACATCTCCATACCTTGAGCATTGGTTCAAGTCATATTCAGTCTGATTATAGAGAAAATACTCTCTCCCACAGGATGACCTAAGCCCAAGCATATTAGCAATGGGTCCATCCATGCTCCTTAAGGGTAGAGTCACCCCAGCCTCCCCATCAAGTACATGCTCTAATTCCATTATCCAGGAGGACAATTCCTCAAAGTTTTGACATTCTAACAGATTCCCAAGAAAATGATAATTCAAACTATACCTTCGCTATGCTTATTACAGCTATATGCATTAAAAAACTTTTAAAGGTATTTAGCATTCCAGTGTCAGAAAAAAACAAAGTAGCTTTAAGAAAAGAAACTTTCTACAACTGTACCTCATGGTGTTTCACTAATAAAAATTTAAAAAAAAAGAAAATTTCTAATTTACTTACCAAATATCAGCGAAAAGGTGTCATGGAGAAATGGCATAAATGTGGTCTGGCTTCCATCCTGAATGTACCTGGCGCTCACAGATGGGAGCCTCCATAGATCCAGTGATTTGATTATTTGGTCCCTGTGTTTTCTTAGATTGCCCCCCAGTTGGGAAAAATTGGAGGAAATAATCTGTTGTTCTACCTGGAAAATAAGCAGGCTTGTTCCATTTGTAGTTCAACCGGCAAGTTGAAAGAGATCTATTCTCCCTTCCCATCTTCAATCCTTCCCCCACACATCTTTCCAGACTGGGAAACATGCTAATGACTCTCACCTCAGACTAAAGAACTCATAGGGGTGAAGACAGGGAGGAGAAGCGACAAGAGTCCATCAAGATGACCCCTTATTTACTTACTTTGACTCAGTTTGCTTGGCCCTCCTTTATTCTCAATTTTATTTTATTTTATAAAGTTGTTCACAATAATTTATTAATTTCAATTCTCCAACACCAATTACACCACCATTCTACTTTCCGACAACCTTCATTTCAAATTTTCTCACCACCACCCAAGCCTGCTCCCAAAGTAGCTCCTAAATAATTAATTTTGTGTTGTATGTAATGAATAATCTGCTAAAAATAATTCAAAAATCTTTCCTTAGAGGAAAGTGTGTGAACATATAATATATAATTGCCTTCAACCTTACAGTTGCCTTCAACCTTACACTACATCCAATATGGTGTGCTACTCCTGGTACCTCATGGGAGTAGAGTATGAGACATCACTCCAGGAATTCTAAAATTTTGAATAGGGTGATACAGCTGGATGTGACTTTGGGGTCCAGAGGCATCTCTGCAGCCTGTGGTTCTCTTCCGAGATTAATTTGTGAGTCTCTGGATCATGGCCATTAATTAGCTTATATGGCGCAGTTTGCAGGCATGACTGCCAGGCTCCCTGAAGAACAGGGAGATGTGGGGAGCTCACTCATTCCCAACTCCATGAGAACTTGGAGATTTCAGTCACAAAAGTCACATATCTGAGTTTTTCAGCAGATTCATTCTCTTGGATGAGGCAAGTCCCAAGTCTGTGGAGATCAATCGTGAGCATGGTGGTGATTGGGCTCTGGAGGTTTTTGGCTGCTGGGGCTCTCTTGAAGCTCTCTCCTCTCCTCTCCTCTCCTCTCCTCTCCTCTCCTCTCCTCTCCTCTCCTCTCCTCTCCTCTCCTCTCCTCTCCTCTCCTCTCCTCTCCTCCCCTTCCCTCCCCTCCCCTCCCCTCCTCTCCTTTTCTCTTCTTCTTTCTTTCTTTCTTTCTTTCTTTCTTTCTTTCTTTCTTTCTTTCTTTCTTTTCCCTCCCCTCCCCTCTTCTCCCCTCCCCTCTCCTCTCCTTCCTTCCTTCCTTCCTTCCTTCCTTCCTTCCTTCCTTCCTCCCTCCCTCCCTCCCTCCCTCCCTCCCTCCCTCCCTTCCTTCCTTCCTTCCTTCCTTCCTTCCTTCCTTCCTTCCTTCCTTCCTTCCTTCCCCCACACCAGCTACTGGCTTTGGATTACTGACTCTGCATTGAGGAATCACTCCTATTGGTGCTCAGGGGACCATATGTAATGTCAAGGATCAAATCTGGGTAAGCCGCATGCACAGCTATTATCCTACCCTCTACTATCACTCTGGCCCCAGAAACTCCCTGTCAACCTGTACAACTACAGTAATGGTAGATAATCTTGTTGTTAATAAGATTAATGTTTTTATTGGCCATCTCCAGTGACTGTGTCCCATTGCTCCTCATCAATCTTTTCAGGTTTTTGTCATCCTTCTGTCTGATGCTCAATTGTTTTGCTCTAAGTAGAAATTTTAGGATCACAACTTCCCTTTTTGTGTTGATGCAACAGATTCTTTCTCTGGATCTTAATATTGTTTCTACTCAAAAATGACTGAATTTTTATGCCAGAGGAATTCTACAGTACAAAAAAATACCTTCATATTCTTACTTAAGAACCTTAAGTGGGGCTGGGGAGATAGTTTAGTGGTCAGGGAAAATGTTCTGGGACTCACATTTAAACTTTAGTACCCTATGTACCCCAGAGCACAACTGGGCGTAGCTCTGGAGGCTTTGGTGATCCTTGGCATTGAAGGACCTAAGAAGCATCCTCAGGTCCTAGCTCTGAACCACCTGATCTGATTGACTGAGTGTTCCTGGGAGTGCTCTGCCCCTGCTCCAAAACCCTGTTTGGCTGACTGCCCCCACCCAAAACAAAACAAAACAAAACCGCACACATATGAACAAATGAGAAACTTAGAGGCTTGTATCTTTCTGAGAATTCGAGTTCAAATTATTTTGTATAGCACCTAAGGTCTTTTCTTGTCCGCCCCACTAATTCCCCTAGCACCAAGGGTCTCAGCCTCACCAAATTCATAATATTCCTTGAATACTGCACACTATTTATATAGCTGAATTCTTTCTTGTGGTTTCCTTGCCTTTCAATTTCTGTCTTCATCTACTGAACTCCTTTACCTCTTTCAAAGACACACTTACACAGTTCCTTTGAGGACTCTTTATGTCTACTTCGCTTGCTAGACTTTTGATCTTAAACTCTTTCAGGTTGACTTTAAATACTTAAAATCATATCCTTTAAAATACATTAGTTGCCCAGAACAATGGTTACATACAGAAATTCTTTGTGAGATTTGGGGAAGGAATGTTCATTAATCATTTACTATGGGGGGCTGGAGCTATAGTACAGCGGGTAGGGCGTTTGCTTTGCACTCAGCCGACCCGGGTTCAATCCCCAGCATCCCTTATGGTCCCCCAAGCACTGTCAGGAGTAATTCCTGAGTGCAGAGCCAAGAGTAACCCCTGTGCTTTGCTAGGTGTGACCCAAAAAGCAAAAGATCACTTACTATGCTTAGGTCCTTTACTAGGTTCAAGAAATATAGAAATTGAATAATAAAGATTCTTAGGATGCTCTTTGGGACTGAATGTGGGGTTGTTCTCTCTCGTAGCACAACAACCCTAATTTTATGTTATTTTCAACACCAAATATTTATGGTGGTCCTCCCTACATAAACACGCTCTGTTATATTTCAGCAAAGAGTGGCTTGTTTAAGCTGCAATTTTGTTCCTAGGAAATAGAAGATAAGTGTTGTTTTCTAAAACTCTCATATAATAAGTTTTTAAACCAAAAATACTATTGATGGAGTTATTACAATGCTCCGCATATGTCTGCTTTGATAGTTACATGCAGTGTCTGAAAAATAGATCTCTATACAGACATGTGCATATGGGTAAGCTATCAACATTCTTAGGTGTAGAGTGGGGCCAGGTTCTGTGTCAAATGGTTCGAGGAGCCCAGTGCTGCATGCAGAATCTCTATCATGCAGATGCTAAATTTGCCTACATAACTGTTAAACTATTTTCCTTTGTGATGAAAGATCATGGATACAAGCATGGGTAGGCCGACTTAGAATGGATGTTTCTCGTGGTGCAGTTTCAGGGAAAGGAGTGAGAAGAAAAATCAAGTATCCTGTATAATAATATGGTATCATGTGAGTAACGAAAGTCAGAAGAGGAATCAAACAGTATGATTTCTCTCATGTGTGGCTTATAAAGAATAACAGATGGCCAATGGCAAACAGACCTAGAGAGCCAGCCTACAGAACTGAGTCTATCAAGAGGAGTGATGAGTAGGTGGGTGGGAGGGGATCTTGGGACATTGGTGCAAGGACACTGGTGCTCTGGTAGTGGGTGTTGTGTTGGAAAATGGTATGCATAAAATCTATTTAAAGTAATGTAAATCCTGGAGCCTAAATAAAAATTTAAGAATATGCAATAGAATTAGCAAGAGTAGATGATTCCCTTACTTTCCACATCGAACACAATAAAATGAACAAGGTCTAATACCTACAAGTTTTCTCAATAATAATCTGAGAGTATTAAAGAATATAATTTGCTCTATCTAGATAAGATTTCTATGCTAGTGCTGTCACTAGTTTTGGTAAAGACTTTCAGAAGATGCAAGAGCTTTTATTTTGCATGCATCACAGCTGTAGGATCACTAGAGTCAGGAAGAGAGGGATCTTCCCTCTCCTTTCTCTTTTCTCATAGGCTCTATTGACTCAGAGTCATAGCTGCAGTCTGAAGTATGGACTCACAGGCTTCAGAAGGAGTCACATACTCATGTATTGTTGAAAGTAACTAAAGGCTCCTTGTCTAGTGCTCTGTCAACATCTTGGACGCTGTTTTATCCTTTATTATATACATCACTGTCCAGCTAACAGAAAGATTTTTATAACCCTCCCGGCTAATAGCACATGATTCAGGGGAGCAGAATTCAGTGAGCATAGGAAGACTTGGAGCTTCCCAGTGTTCTATTAATTGGGTTCCTATTTCTTTTCAGCCTTCTATCATTTGTTGTTGTTTTTTTTCACCAGGCAATTTGTTGCCTACTCTGAAGATTTTGTTTTCATTGGTTAGCAATCTAGCTTAAAATCCTGTGTGAGTGGGTTAGTGAGCCCAACTCTTAGCATCAGTCTTCATAAAACTAAAAAGGGATTCCTTTAGGACTGTGTGGATGACATTAATTTGTTGGACAAAGAAGACTGACCACCCTGACCATGTTAGGAGGGTATGTTTCTGGGGGACATGAATCTCATGAGTGACACTGCGTTTATTTAGAACACTCGAAGAACAGCCAAGAGGCCACAAGACACACAAAGGCGGTACTGGGTAGTGGAGAATCCTCCAGCCCCCATTCCAGCTCCTTGCAGGTGGTCAGCTATGAAATTACAGCTGTTTGATGACCCTGGGTTAGGGGTTAAAAGAAGAAAGGCACTGATGGGACAGAGAGTCGTCAGCTGCTTTGCTCTTGTGCTGCTACCCTTCTGAGCACTTGCCACAGCTTGGACATTCGTCTGTGTGGTCTTAGGCAATACTTTGAGACCAGATGTGAAAAACAAACATTTTTCTTGCGTGTTCTGGCCAGTTGAATGCAGACTTTAGTTAGGACAGTTGGCAGTAGCTTTTCTTTTCTTTTTGGAATTGTACTATTAAAGAAAAAACTACATACTATTATCTAAGAATTGTATATTTTTATGTATTTGGATTTGGTGGACCACATTTGGTGGCACTTAGGGGCCATTGCTGACTGTGCTCAGTGACCCCTGGTGGTGTTAGGGGGAACTTATATGTGCTGAGGATTTGAGCTGGGGTTAGCGGGTTGTAAGGCAAGTAGCTTAAGCCCTGTACTATCTCTCTGGCCTTAAACATACAGCGGTAGGGCGTTCGCCTTACACGCGGCCAACATGGCCGACCCGGGTTCGATTCCTCCGCCCCTCTCGGAGAGCCCGGCAAGCTACTGAGAGTATTCGATATGCCAGACACAGTAACAACAAAGTCTCCAATGGAGACGTTACTGGGCCCGCTCGAGCAAATCGACGATCAGCGGGAGGGCCTTTACCTTTACATATATGTATATATTTTAAAATTATATTGGAGGGTCAGAGGAACACAGGGGGTAAATCATATACATTGCATGCTGTTGATCTCAGTTCAATTCCTGGTATCACATAAGTTTTCCTTAGCACTACCAGGATTGATCCCTGAGCAAAGAGCCAGGAGTAAACCCTGAGCACTACCATGTGTGCCCCCCTAAACTTCCCCCCCCCCCGAGTTATATTGGAAAAATACTTGAACCATACATTTGACTCCCTCCACCCTTACTCCTATCCTCTAATAAACTCAGTTCTGTTGTTGATATCCTTTGGTTTATATTCTTTTTTGTTTTATCTATTCAACTGATTTGTTTCATACAATCACACCTGTAGATGAAATTATCCAGTTCTTATCTTTCTCCTTCTGACTTATTTGCTTTGATAATATTTTGAGTTCCTTTTATTTTGCTTCATATGATTAATTTTAATCTTGTTTTTATAACTGGATAATATTTCATTGTGCATATGCATTTCTATTTTCTTTATCCAATTATCTACCAATGGATAGTCAGGTTATTTCCAGATCTCACCAATTGGTCATGGTGTATGATCCTTTTAATGTACTGTTGAATTCAATTTGTTAGTGCTTAGATGAGAAATTTTGTATCTATTTTTATCCAAGAAACTGACTTGTAGTCTTTTTAATGATGTTCTGTCTGGTCTTAATATCAGGAAAATGTTGACCTCATAAAATGTGCTTGGAAAAAATCCCTCTTTTTCAATTTTTGGCAGAGTTTGAGAAGAATAGATAAAAGTTCTTTCTGAAGATTTAGAATAATACAACAGTAAAGACATTTCACTGAACTGATTTTTGTGAGTTTTTTTTTTAAAAATTACATTTCAGCTTCAATCTATTCAAATTATCTGTTTATTTCTGGGGTTATTTCTGGGTTTTGTTGAATCAACATATGGTCTATCCTTGAGAATGTTTCATGTACACTTGAGAAAAATGTAAATTCTATTGTTTTAGGAAAATTTTTCTGTAAATATCTATTAAGCCCATCTGGTATAGTTTGTAATTTGTCTATTGTTTCCTTATTTATTTTCTCTCTGGTTAATCATATCATGGTGTGTTAGTGGGATGTTAAGACCCCATACTATTATTATCTCTGACAATATCACACCTTTGCTCTATTAACTGCTGCTTTATGTATTTCTGATGCTGCCTTATTGGGTATACACACACACTCACACGCATGTGTATGCGTATGTGTTATTTTCCGGTGGGATTCAACAAGCACTGCAAGCGAATCTAATACCACAGATGCATAGAGGTAGGGTTGGGGATGGGACTGGGATATCACACAACCCAGAAATCAGCTGTAGACAGGAGCCTGTCTTATGAGAAGGCCACATGTGAATCTTTTTCTGTAAACTATGTCTACCCAAGGTTGTAAACTCAAGCTATCAGCCGTGATCCTGGATAAATGCTCTCTGTTGTTAGCCTAAAGATTATCTGATCTTCTCAGGTGCCTAAAATAGCAGAGGTATGGATTTTTCTTTTTTTTTCAGGTTTTTAATGTTTTTCTTTTTTTTAATTTTTAATTTTTTTTTATTAGTGAAACACCATGAGGCACAGTTGTAGACTTACATATTTTTGTGTTTGGGTTTCAGTTACACAATGAACAAGTACCCATCCCTCCACCAGTGCCCATTCTTCACCACCAATGAACCCAGTAGCCCTCATCTCCCCCCACCACCCACCTCTATGGCAGGGCATTCCCTTTTGCTCTCGCTGTCCTTTAGGGTGTTGTGATTTGCAATAGAGGTATTGAGTGGCCATCGTGTTCAGGCTACAGTTTACTTTCAGCACCCATCTTGCATCCCGAGCTAGTCCTCCAAACACCCTTTACTTGGTGTTCTCTTCTCTATCTGAGCTGCGTTTTCCCCCAGCATGTGCTGCTGGCTTCCAAGCCATGGAGGAGACTTCCTGGTACTTATCTCAACTATTCCTGGGGGTATGGAATTTTTTATATTCTCACAATTTCTGGTTGTCTGACATTTGCCCATACCCGAATCTATCTATTTTTCTAGCACTCAGCTCCGAATATCTGCTCCCCATGATCCTCTTGTTCCTCAATGAATGACTTTTCCATTTTCCACACATGGTATGTGTGTGTGCTCCTCTGATTAACACAGTCCCCAGATCTGAGGGTTCGTGATATGATCACAAGTCTTCAGCTACCAGTCAAAGTACCTGTAGGGGCCAGAGTGATAGGACAGAGAAGGTTGCTCACCTTGCATGTGACCAACTCAAGTTGCATTTCCAGCACACTCCAAACCTTCAAGGAGTGATTCCTGAGGAGCAGAGCCATGAATAAGCCCTAAATACTGCCAGGTGTATCCCTAAAACAAAAACAAGCAAAAGTCTGTAAGTAGCTGTCTCTTCCCCTTAGGGAAGAGAACTCCAGAGATCATCCAAGTGAAATCACATTATTATTTATAGATCCTAGGTATGCAGGACCCATGGCTGAGATCTCCAAACGGATCAGGACTGGGCCTCCTCCACCCAGATCCCCAGTTTTCCAGTAGCTTGGCAGCCACACCCACAAACTGCCCCCATTGCCATGCAATCTCATCAAAAGCCAAGATCCAGAGACTATAAAACAAAGCTCCTGGAAGAGACCAATGCAGAGTCTCCTGGAGGCCATAAAAGCCTCCATCCCTCTCGGAAAGCCAGGCAATACCGAGAGTATTCCGTCCATATGGCAGAGTCTGGCAATCTACCTGTGACGTATTCGATTATGCCGAAAACAGTAATAGTAACGGGTCTCATCGCCCTGACTTTGAAAGAGCCCCCAATACGCCATTGGGCTATGCTATGACATGACAGGGTTGTATGGAGACGTTACTTGCGCCCCCTTGAGTAAATTTATGAACAACAGGATGACAAGTATCAAGTGACAAGTGACTATTCTTTCCTGCTTTTAGATTTCCTACTCTTCTTTCCTATACTTTCCCTTGTGGAAAAACTGGTCTTTTGTAAGGACTGCTGTTTCTGTATATGTGGTGAGTTCCATGTTGTATTTCTGCCATCGCCCAAGAACTCTCTACTGGTAGTATTTCTCTGGAGAGTAAGAGCAGTTTTGAAAGCGTGGTAGGGGATGTTAACACTGGACAGGCTAGCCATCTACCTCCGAAATTACCCATAGGAAAAAGATGCAGGAAGCTGATCTAGAAGTGGATCAACAGTGCTCACAGAAGGAAGTAGCTCTTTTAAAAGTATGAGATTAGGTAAAGGGGAAAGGAATGGTTTATCTGTTTAGTCCAGATAAGAAATAGGAATGAAGGAATTTTTTAAAAAAAATTTATTGAATCACTGTGAGATAATTATAAGCTTTCATGTTT
Organism: Sorex fumeus; assembly: GCF_029834395.1. Lineage (NCBI taxonomy): Eukaryota > Metazoa > Chordata > Mammalia > Eulipotyphla > Soricidae > Sorex > Sorex fumeus. Next base: position 65,592,399 of record NW_026606129.1, read on the forward strand.
GGGTTTTTTTTTATGACATCTTATTATCTCATTCCTACTTTGGACAAACTTGCAGGCTATCGAATGTAGCCTGCCCACAGGGCAGAGTCTGGCAAACTCCCCGTGGCGTACCCAATATGCCAAATACCAGTAACAATGATGGGTCTCATTCTCCTAAAGAGCCTTGAATATAATCTCATGGCTAGGATGAAAGAGACGTTACTGGGGCCTGCTCGAGGCAATCGATGAATAACAGGATGATGAAATGAAAAAAAAAATGTTTGGGTTACAATCACACAATTATCAATCACCCATCCTTCCACCAGTGCACATTTCCCACCACCAATATCCCCAGTATACCCCCCTTTTCCCACCCTCCCCCTGCCTCCATAAAAGGTAAAGGTAAAGGCCCTCCCGTTGATCGTCGATTTGCTCGAGTGGGCCCAGTAACGTCTCCATTGGAGACTTTGTTGTTACTGTGTCTGGCATATCGAATACTCTCGGTAGCTTGCCGGGCTCTCCGAGAGGGGCAGAGGAATTGAACTCGGGTCGGCCATGTTGGCCGCTTGTAAGGCGAACGCCCTACCGCTGTGCTATCGCTCCAGCCCGCCCCTGCCTCCATGGCAGACAATTTTCCCCATACTCTCTCTCTACTTTTGGGCATTATGGTTTGCAATATAGACACTGAGAGGTTATCATGTTTGGTCCTTTATCTACTTTCAACACACATCTCCTATCCTGACCAATTCCTCAAGCCATCATTTTCTTAGGGATCCCTTCTCTATTCCAGATTCCTAGATGAAGAAATTTCTACAGTGAAGCATTAGAAGTTACTGGTAAAGCAAAGAAGGCTAATTAATCACCAAAGGTTTCAGAGCAAAGGGGTTTTTTGTCAAGTATTTCTGAGGTATCTGGACTTTTTTTTATCATGCCTTAATATTTATACTAGATTACCGAGATAACTAGATAAGTGCAAAATTTTCTTTTGCATGCTAACCTCTGACTTTAAGGAAGAAAATTTGAGAAAAGTCAGGCAAAGTTCGAGGAAAATGGGAAAGTTGACTTACTGTTTTATCTTCAACCTTAAAATAATGCATAAAGTGGTTGCTCAATAAATATATGACAAACTTAATGCATGGACTTCCCTCTACAAGTCTCAGATTTTGTATTAAGGGGAGTTTTTGTATAAAGTGGGAGTTGAAAAGGTAGTGTTTGGGGTGGCAGAGAGCTGCATTCAGTCTAAATAATCTCTGTATGAGTCCTCCCAATTATTCAGTTAGTGCTGTTGTTCCTTTTGTTCAACAAATATTTATTGGGCCCCTATTCTGTGTGATCACAAAGGCCAAGAACATACATGTGCACCTGTGCAGTGTTCTCAAGACTACATCATTATGGTCTGGGGGCTTTAACATCATCATGGTTTGGGGAAATTTAACTAATTCATAATTAGCAACCAACAGACTAAACAAATTTCTAAAATGTAATCAATGTATTGCCCTTTCAGCCTTCAGAACGTCTCATTTTCATTAAAGGACTCACATAACTTGTCACTGTCACTGTCGCTGTCCTGACGTTCATCGATTTGCTTTAGCGGGCCCAGTAATGTCTCCATTTTGAGACTTTGTTGTTACTGTGTTTGGCGTATTGAATAGGTTACAGGGAGCTTGCCACGCAGACGAGATACTCTGGGTAGCTTGCTGGGCTCTCTGAGAGGGGCAGAGGAATCGAACTCGGGTTGGCCATGTTGACTGCGTGCAAGGCAAACGCCCTACCCGCTGTGCTATCGCTCCCAGCCACATAACTTGATCACCTAAAATAAAAAGAATCTTGAGAAATTATCCTGGATTCGCCCTGTGTATTATTCATACTAGACTTCTTATGCTATAGTCACAAATTCATCCTAAAATCTCTACAATTAAATACAACAAAGCTGTACTTGAGTTTTCACAAAACTTGTTATATATGGCTTCTTCTACAATGTGCCTTGGGGATCTGGTCAGATTTAATGGCTCAACCTGTGTTATCCAGATTATCCTGACTTTTGATGAGAGGTTGTAGGCAAATGCTTATGGATATTCACTGTTTTCATCTAACAGTGACACTTCATCCTCAGTGTGTGCCCTATGCTAGTGACATGACCTTATCAACTGCAAGGGAACTGGGAAATCTTATTTAATGGTTCCACGACACCTATTTTTTATACAAGACTCCCCCTAATCATCTTTCTGCATTCTCAATTCTCAAACTTTGAAACATTTGGTGAATCGAATTTAGAACATAAATTCTCCAAAAGAGGCCACTTTTATTCCTGGGCAATTTACCTAGGAAATTTTTTGAAATGAAGTTTAGTTTAGGTTCCTTCTACTTGCTTTCTAGGTCAGAGGACTGCTATGTTTGTGCAGTTTGATCTTTGATTTCTATTATAGGCCCAGAAAACATCTTACACTGCAATATTTTCTGGACACAAAGTCTTTTCTTGCAACCAGGTAAAAATAAATGAAAGAAAACTCTACATTACAGAGCAGGTAGATTTTTTCCCTTAATATTTCTAAAAGAGTTGTGACAGTAGCTTTACCTATCTGTGTAATGTATGCCATTGTAAACCTTTGTCGGCTGATTTGCTGTTTGTAATAGAAGAATAGTTATATTGAAAATGTTACAACTACATTCAGGGTCACCTTTTGTTATTAGATACAAAGCATCAACTTCTTTATGTTTCTTGTGACTGTGATGCTTTTATTAAGTGTTGTAGCATCTCATTTATTTCTAATTCAGCTTAAGAATTCTATTACCTAGTAAGTGTGTCCTGATTATGTCCTGACTTGCTCAGACACATTTCCCAAATAAACAGCAGTGCTGCAATTAGCACTAGACTCAAGACAGAAGTATGTCGAAACATAATTTATTCCACTTGGTAAGATAAGTTTACTCCTGAGTAGCATTTTCCGGATCAATATGGATTTGATTATTTTGAAACCGTCCCTTTCTGGTGCTGGTTCTTTCATTATATCACAAACCATCTCATTACAATTCAGTGGCATGAACTCTTGGCTTCAAATTTTGTATTAATAGTTGATAGCACTTGAGCTGTTGGTGGCTTCATTTTGGAACTAATGGCACTGCTGCTCCTTGAGACTGGAAAATGCTATGCTTAGCTGGAGTGTTTATTTTTTAAATGCCAATTTGTGTGTTTCCTATAATTAATCTGCTTTCCCATCTTTATGTGAAAGCAAAGGATGTTGGTAAAGGTTTATTAATAGGTTTTAAATTTTTATTTGTGTTTTGGTTTTTATTTCAAAAAATCAAAAATGTAAAATTGTCCCTATGTTATGGATTTTAAAAATGACCACCTAATTACAAAACAGTCATCTGGGAGAAATTCGGTAATACAAAACTTCTCACTGTCATAGCCATAACAGAGGAGGTCTGGGTGAAGTTTCCCTTGTGGCCACTAATCATCCGGAAGAAAAAGCCTGCAGCTTAGAAGTATGACTGAAGCATGGGAGGGTACTCAAATACACAAAGGTTTGAAGGGCAAATCTATGCTTTTTCTTTGCCCTCTTAGTGTACAGAACCAGAATTTAATAAAAAAAATTTTTAAGTTACTTTTGGGTCACACTCCGCTGTGCCCAGTACTTACTCCTGGTCTGTGTTTATAGACAAACCCCAGCAATGCTTTGGGATCCATGGGTGATGATAGGGATTTTTAGGAATATTTCTTTTGACACCCCTTCAAAACATTTTTTGGAGCATCTCCTATGTGTTAGGCTCCAGAGGAACAGTGCTGAAAAGACAGCCTTACGGATTGCATGGGACAGAAGAGAATCACAATGACAAGGTGGTGATATAAGCGGTGCAGAGGTCCATGGAAGCCCAAAATAAAGGCTATTATTTTTAATTGTGGAAGGACACTTTTCAACCCGAAGAAAGCTTCTCTCAGCTGGGAATTAGAAAGTGAGAGAGGCAGCTAGCCAGGCAATCAAAGGCTAGTTAAACAGGTAGAGCAGACTAGCTAGGAGTTTCCACAAGGGAGGAATGCACTTGGTATGTGAATGGAGCATCAAGTATATAGGTCTTGGGGCAAGAGCAGAGCATGATGAGAAAAGAAAAAAAAATCAACTTGTAGGATTTCATGGCATGTAATTGCATGCACATCTCATAGTGCTTTCCAGCACATGTGACTTGTGTCTCATGTCTACACATTGGTCTGAAACAAGATTTGTTGACAACAGAAGAAGGTGCCAGGTCTGAAATCTTGTCACCAGAAATATTTACTAGGCTATGGACTTTGAGCTCATGAGAACAGATACAACGACTTTACCAGAGTCATCATCTTACTTGGCAGGAGGCCACCAGGAGGGCAGAATTCATACTTATTAGCCTGAAGTCAAAGATAAAGACCACTTTGGGAAATACTAGTTGGAGTACTGTCAGAAACAGCAGGGGTGGGAAGGAGTCTGGGTATTGCGTGAGGCTGAGGATAACAGGACAGAACAGCTAGCTTTATCTATGAAATAAAGAATGGGGAAGGAGAAAAAAAGCAAAACAGAAAAGATCTGTGTGAATTTGGGGTGTGTACTGGATGTGTTTGGAGAGAAAGCTTCTAGTAGAAAGGAAACAATGAGGAAAAGCTAACTTTCATACGCAGCTTGGTGGGAGAAACTGTAAGGGAGAGAAGAGTAGTTTAAAGTGGATATTTGCACCAAGAATTCAACTCTTCTGGCATTTCCTTGAGGACAGTGATGATTGGATATACCTAGTATAGATTTATAATATGTCTTGGTTCCTACGTTTATTCTTTGAATGCAATACTTGTCTGAGACTGGGTCAATTAGAGCTCCAGTGTTTGGGGATGGTAGAAACGTTTTCTTCTAATTCAACTGAGATTAAGCAATTGCTTCTAAGTGTATACAGTACATATACCCTGCTTTTCCTTGATCAGGATAATTATTAACAGGATAATCATATTATCCTACATTATATGATATATGTATTATATACTTATATATTATAAGTGTAATAATATATAACCAGGACAATACTTATAGAAGATAATTCTTACAGACTTTTTAATTGTCTTTCCACCATAACTTTCTCTGAAAGTCTAAAAATTGTCTCCTTCCCTGTAGTAGTTGAACTAGCATTATAGCAGCATGCCAGCACCTGGAATCATGTCATTTTCTCCAACAGTGGATCAGACCAGGAATGAGCACCTGATTTGACTTGGTTCTCCTTCCTTCCTTCCTTCCTTCCTTCCTTCCTTCCTTCCTTCCTTCCTTCTTTCCTTGCTTCCTTGCTTCCTGCTTTCTTGCATTCCTTCCTGCTTCCTTTTCTGTTTTCTTTCCTACTTCCTTTCTCCTTCTTGAAACTCTTAGCACACTAACTAGGATATGGAATCAACCTAGGTATCCAATAAAAGATAGTGAACGTGTGGTATATATAATGTAATACTATGCAGCTGCAAAGAATGATGAAATTATGCAAGTCACTGCTATTTGGATGAAACTGAAAGATACTATGTTAACTGAAGTAAGTAAGAAGAGGGAAGACAAATACCTAATGCTCTCACTTATCTTTTATATATAGAATAATAGGACAAGTGAATTCGAATCATCAGAGAATATACCATGACCAGAATATAGAAATGAGAAAGACGTGGAAGGAAAAAAATCAAAGGAGCAAGTAAGAAGAGGCAGGTGTAAGGGAAAAGAGGCAAATTTCAGAGCCTCAGGCTTATCCGTGGTGTGGAGAGGTGATAGGTAAAGGTAAAGGTAAAGGCCCTCCCGTTGATCGTCGATTTGCTCGAGCGGGCCCAGTAACGTCTCCATTGGAGACTTTGTTGTTACTGTGTCTGGCATATCGAATACTCTCGGTAGCTTGCCGGGCTCTCCAAGAGGGGCGGAGGAATCGAACTCGGGTCGGCCATGTTGGCCGCGTGTAAGGCGAACGCCCTACCCGCTGTGCTATAAATATGGTGTGAACATGGGAACACCAATAAGGGCGATTAGAGGCCACCCTGAAAGCCTCCATCCCTCTCAAAGAGCCCGGCAAGCTACCTAGAATATCCCGTCCTCATGGCAGAGCCTGGCAAGCTACCGGTGGCATATTCGACATGCCAAAACTAGTAAAAACAATGGGCATCACTCCCCTGACCCTGAAAGAGCCTCGATTACAGCAGTGTTAAGAAAGATGAGCAAGGAGAGGCTGATAAAATCTCAGGGGCAAACTAGGCTGCCAAACAAAGAAGGACTAAAATGACTGTCTGTACTTTCAATGCACGTGCGCTGGCATTGGAAGCATCCACTGAGGACCTGTTGGTGCAAGCGTGAAAGATCAAGTACAGCTTCATTGGTCTGAACAAGACAAGAAGGCATCAACCACATCATGCCACTTTTGACACAGGAGAACCGTTCCTTGGAACATGAGACAAAAGAGGCGTCGGTGGTGTCAGGGTGGTGTCAGTGTCCTCATCAACATGAACTTGGCCATGAGCATTGATTCATTCAAATGTCTAACATCCCGATCAGACTCTTACACTTGAATAGATGTGGCTCACTGCGGGCTGTTTCTATCTTCATCATCTATGCACCAACATCTAACTACGAGGAAGAACAAATTGAGAAATTCTACATGGAGCTGGAGAAGTTCTATAAAGAAGACCACACCTTTTACAAGATCATTGTAGGTGATTTTAATGTCAAGATAGGACCAAGAAGCTCGCCCAAAGAACTCCACATCAGGACCCATGGCCAGAATGGAATGAACAGGGTGAGAGACTGTCTGAGTTCATCATGTCAAACATCCATGGTAATTCAAAGTTCCAGAAGGCTGAATCTAAATGTTGGACATCGGTGGTCTCCCGGTGGACAGTTCCACAACAAAATTGACCACATCATATTCAATCAATGGTTTTGCCTGATCGATGTTGCTGTTATCCCAAAATTCCAAACGGGATCAGACCACCATCTCCTTTGTGCAAAATTCTACTTCACAAAGTGGGGAGAAAAGGCTGCAAAGTTTGAGAACTCCCAGAACGACCACCAACCAGGAGTTCTTTGGCACTATTGCAGCAATATGGGAAGATGCTGTTGATGACAATATCGACAAGGAATACGATCGACTGGTTCAGCACCGCCATGATTGTGCAAGGAATGCCAATAGAGAAAAAGCCACAAAAAGATGCCTGTCTTCAGGAACTCTTTAGCTCATTCACCAAGGTGACTTGGTGTGAGCCTCAGGCAACCACAAGCTAACATCCAAGCTTACAAAGCAGTGCAAAGAAGCGGTAAAGGAAGACCTCAAAGAGAGAAGAGCAACAGAGCTGGTCAATGTGGCAGAAGCTAGGAAAAGCATTCACAACGACCGCCTGTCCTTCGCCAACTACAAGGCCAAGATGACTGCCCTCCGACATCCTGATGGATCTATCACATATTCCTGAAGGGCAATGGAGAAGATTATCCATGACTTATATTCGGATCTCTTCAGTAGCCACATCCACCTGCCCACATACCAAATTCCACAGGATGGTATGTCATTCCCAACATTCTCCCTTCCAAAATCTGACATGCCATTTCATTCATAAAGGAGTGAACAGCACCCAGCCCAGACAAGGTCAGACCCGAAGACCTGAAAAATCTGCCATCAGTACTCATCAGTATACTGGCTCAGCTCTTCACACGCTACCTGTCTGAATGCAAGTTTCCGTCCCAGTGGAAAACCAGCAGGACTGTTCTATTGTACAAGAAATGAGACATCCATGACATTGGTATCTATCGCCCAATCTGTCTGTTGTTTGTTTTCTACAAGCTGTTCACTCGAGTCATCCTGAGTAGGATTGGCAGAAGACTAGATGAAGGACAACCTTGCTAGGAAGCTGAGTTTTGAAAAGGATTCAGCATGATTGACTATATCCACATGGTGACCAAGCTCATTGAGGTTTCTTGGGAGTTCAAGATGCTGCTCTGTCTAACATTCATCAATTTAAAGAAGACCTTTGATTCTGTTGAGACTGAAGCAGTCATTGAAGCCCTAGCCGAACAGGGCGTTCAAATTCAGTACATCAGGATCCTCTGTGAGCTGTATTATGGATTCACCACCAGGATCTCACCATTTTACAAGGAAGTGATCATTGATGTCGAGAGGGGTTCAGCAGGGCAATGCCATTTCACCGAAACTCTTCAGTGCCACCCTCAAGAATGTCATATGACAACTGGAATGGGAAGGAATGAGAGTGAAGATAGACGGTCAGCAACTACACCACCTCCGCTTCACTAATGACATCGTTCTAATAACACCAAACATTAGCCAAGCAGCGCACAAATGCTGGCCATCTTTGACCGTGAGTGTGGAAAGATCGGACTGCAGCTGAATCTCACGAAAACAATGTTTATGTAAAACAAACTAGTTGCATTTGCTCTCAATAGAATGAACATACGAATGCAGCAGTTATGTGTATCTAGGTTGAGAAAACAACACGATGAATGACCTGGCACCTGAACTGCGCAGAAGAAGAGAGCAGCATAGAATGCCTTCAAGAGCATCGAAGAAATAGCCAAGAGGACGAAGAACCTATGGTTCTGGGCACATCTCTTCGACTCCACTGTTCTTCGTACATTAACATATGCCTCAGAGACCTGGTCCCTATGAAAACAGGATGAGAACTCTATTCCGGTCACCCAAAGAGGAATCAAAAGGGCTTTGCTTGTAGTATCACACTTCATGCAAGTGCGAGAAGGAGTTGGGAGTTCTGACCTCCATTGACGATTGAGAATCAGGAATGCTGTCTCATTTGCCAAGGCATCGAATATCAGATGGGCTGGACACATAATGCGATTTGAAGATTTGAAGATGACCACTGGACTAGAGCTGTTTCCGACTGGATTCCCCTGGACTTCAAAAGATTGTGTGGCTGCACAACCTAAGAGATGGTCAGATTTCTTTGTCAAGACCCTGAACAAACAGTTTGAGGCTCTTCGTGTTCCTGTACTGAGCAGACTCCATTTGGGCTACACTAGCACTTGACACGGACAAATGGAGATGTTATTGGCACCCACTACAGCAAATCAATGAGTAACGGAATATCAAGTGATCAAGTGATTTTTTTCAACTATTATTTCTTTTTCTTGTCAGAACTTTTTTTTTTCCTTTTTGGGTCACACCTGGCGATGCACAGGGGTTAATCCTGTCTCATGCACTTAGGAATTACTTCTGGTGATGCTCAGGGGACCATATGGGATACTGGGAATTGAACCCTGGTTGGCCACGTGCAAAGCAAACACCCTACCTGCTGTGCAATGGGCTAGAGCGATAGCATAGGATAGGGTGTTTGCCTTGTATGTGGCCGACCCTGGGTTTGATTTCTCCATCCCTCTCGGAGAGCCTGACAAGCTACTGAGTGTATCCTGCCTGCATGGTAGAGCCTGGCAAGGTCCCCGTGGTGTATTAGATATGCCAAAAACAGTAATGACAAGTCTCACAATTTATTGTGAGACATTACTGGTGCCTGCTCGAGCAAACTGATGAACAATGGGAGGACAGTGACAGTTACAGTTTCTTTTTATTTATTTATTGGTTTTTGGGTCACACCCAGTGATGCACAGGGGTTACTCCTGGCTCATGCACTCAGGAATTACTCCTGGCCATGCTTGGGGGACCATATGGGTTGCTGGGAATCGAACCCAGGTTGCCCGCATGCAAGGCAAATGTTCTGCCTGTTGTGCTATTACTCCAGCCCCCCAACTATTATTTCTTAGCAAATTACCATTTTTAGCAAATTTTAGCAAATTACTGTTCTTTAAGAACTCTGAGGATTGTTATATTTTTCCTCTTGAGCTCATTTCATATTTTTCCTGGCACTCTGTTCATTTCTTTTTTTTCTTTCTTTCTTTTCATTTTTGCTGTTTATTTCTCTTGGGCTGGAGCGATAGCACAGTGGGTAGGGCGTTGGCCTTACAAGCGGCCAACATGGCCGACCCGAGTTCGATTCCTCCGCCCCTCTCGGAGAGCCCGGCAAGCTACCGAGAGTATTCGATATGCCAGACACAGTAACAACAAAGTCTCCAATGGAGACGTTACTGGGCCCGCTCGAGCAAATCGACGATCAACGGGAGGGCCTTTACCTTATTTCTTTTTAGACTACTTTCTATCTTCTGTTTTCTAGCAGTTTCCTTGTCTCATCTTGGAACAACTTGATACCTTAGCCTCTGTTAACCTGCAGCTCTGAGCTCCTGCTGAGTTTTTTTTTTTTATCACATAATACACCCTTCATTTCAGCTTATACTTTTCTCATTTTGGTTCTCATACTGTCTTATGCTTTACTGACTACCTGTGCCTTTGCTTCTTTGAGCTCATTAAATATTCTCACATGGCATCACTAATGTCATTGTCTGAGGATTTACTGAGGCGGGTGCTGGTTGACCTACTGTTCTGCCTCATTGAGCTTGGTAGGCTTCTAACCGTCTTCCCCATTGGTTCTGCTATGCTCCTGCCGTGCTGAGGGTGAATCTTTTAAGTTAGCCCCTACTAGAATTCTGTGAATAATTAGGCTGAGAATTCTTTTCCTTTTCTGCCCACCTTTATCCACTTTATCCAGGGTTAGGAAGTACAACTGAGCAGTGTGAAATTTAGTGAGATGCCTTCACATAGCCTCATTTACCATAGGAGGTATGGCACAGGTTCTGTTGAAATGGCATCGGCCAGGCATGGAGGCTAGAGGTTAATCTGACCAAGAAGGTGTGACCAGAGCGATAGCACAGTGGGTAGGGCGTTCGCCTTACAAGCGGCCAACATGGCCGATCCCAGTTCGATTCCTCCGCCCCTCTCGGAGAGCCCGGCAAGCTACCGAGAGTATTCGATATGCCAGACACAGTAACAACAAAGTCTCCAATGGAGACGTTACTGGGCCCGCTCGAGCAAATCGACGATCAACGGGAGGGCCTTTACCTTTACCTTTACCTTTAAGAAGGTGTGACAATGAGTAGAGGTCTTCATCAGTTTCTTTCTGATAAAGTATAAGAGATTAAATGTGGGTGCCACAAAAGGTCACATATATTAAAAAGCTCTACAAAAGCAGAGCCAAAAAGGTAAAAGATTATGCAGACAATTGAAGAAAAACAGAGATGAATAAATTGGGATAAAATGTACCTTTGGGCGGAACTTCCTGAAGTCATTTGGTTTTCCTTCTGGCCACTTCTGTTTGCTAAAGTGAGTTGTGTTTTAATAGCACAAAACCCTGATGATCTGTTTTATCTCTAAAATCAACCAACCTAGAAGGGAGTCAAGAATCAGCTAGCATTTTGCTGAGAAAGCTCTTAAATCATCTCCTTTCCTGCTGGGTATGACTGTGTTATTTAATGGCTTACTGTTTCTTCCTAAATTTCCACCCGTGTTTGCTTTGCTTATGGCAATGTCTTAGATGGTTGTCTGGACATCTCTTAGACAAAATTAACTTAGAAGTTGTGCTTATTTTCTAAAGGGGCCAACAGTTGAGAGTAGTAATTCTCAAATCCAAGCACAATTATTTAGCTTATTTCACAACAAATTCCCCTCATTTTCTATGTAGTGCTTCACTTACACATATAAACACGTATCAATAGATAGCTCAAATATATATCAAATTTATATTTCAATATCAGAATAACCAAAGCCAATTGTACAACTACTATATTTCCTTTTGTGAAGATTAATCTTCTTGGGGAAAGTGATTATATCTGAACTTCTTGAGAAGTGTACTGCAGACCTTAGTTTTTTCTTTTTTTAGCCAGTGGCATATTATCAAATTCTCTTGAGGAATGGAACTTGGTAGGAAACAAACATGCAAGTTAAAAAACAAATAGTAAGGTAGCACTGTAGCACTGTCCTCCTGCTGTTCACTGGTTTGCTTGAGCGGGCCCAGTAACGTCTCCATTGTAAGACTTATTGTTACTGTGCTTGGCATATCGAGTAGCTTGCCAGGCTCTGTCGTGCAGGCGAGATACTCTCGGTAGCTTGCCGGGCTCTCTGAGAGGGGCGGAGGAATCGAACCCGGGTCGGCTGCATGCAAGGCAAATGTCCTAAAGATATTTAACATTTTCTTATTTTACTTTGGGATTTGGGGTAACACCAAGCTCCATGCTTGGTTGGTTACTGGAGGAGGTGTTTAGGATCATGCAGTGCTGGGAATAGAGCAATGTGGTTTCCATGTGCAAGGTAAGTTCTTCTCCACTGAGCCCCAGTCCAAGATACTTAGCGTATTATTTTGTTTTGTTTTATTTGGTTTTGGGGCCATACTCACCTGTGTAGGATTTTAAAATATTGAGGTCAATCGAGTTAGAGGATTTGAATATATGTTTTAGGGGCCATAATCTCATGTTTCTTCAAAGTATTGCTACCACACAGAACCATCACAACCATCACCAAAATACCCAAATCCCTTTTGCAGATCCCTCAGACCCCTCTGCACTTAGATCCCTCTTTCACTTCTCTTCTAGTAATCACAGCCTAAGGCAAAATTAATTTCTTTCTTTCTTTCTTTCTTTCTTTCTTTCTTTCTTTCTTTCTTTCTTTCTTTCCTTCCTTCCTTCCTTTCTTCTTTCTTTCCTTCTTTCTTTCTTTCTTTCTTTCTTTCTTTCTTTCTTTCTTTCTTTCTTTCTTTCTTCCCTTCCTTCCTTCCTTCCTTCCTTCCTTCCTTCTTTCTTTCTTTCTTTCTTTCTTTCTTTCTTTCTTTCTTTCTTTTTGTGAAGTGAATCAGATTTTATTTGGAGGGTTTTTGAAGGGAAGGAGGGGGAGAGAGTGAGAGAGAGTAACACGCTCAAGAGAGAATACAGGCTTCTTCAAGGGCGGATAGAGCCCCTACACACATCCCAGCATTAGACATGAATGCATGAAAGTACGCATCTCAAGAGGGGAGTTGTGGGTGACACATGTGCTCAGGTGACATATGTGCTTGGCCACGTGGGTGCAAGCAGCACATGGGCTCAGGCAGCACATGCAGCAAGGAAGAATTTCTTGAAGTGTCATTCTCTTTTTCTTTTATGGAGGGCAGGAAACACCCAGAGGTGCTTAGGGATCACTCCTGGTGGTGCTGGGAATTAAATAGGGGTTGGCCACTTGCAAGTCATATACCTTAATCTTTATATGATCTCTTCAGCCCCTAAAATGTGATTTTCAAACCAATGGGATCAGAATATCTTTTACAAAAAGATATCTTGTTACAAAAGTGGATTTTTATTGTTGTTGTTTTGGGGCTACACCTGGCAGTGCTCAAGGCTTACTCCTAGCTCTGTGTTCAGGGATCACTCCTGGTGGTGCTTGGGGACCATATATGGTGTTGGGGATGGAATATATGTGAACCACATGCAAATGTCCTTCCTGTTGTACAATCACTCTGGCCTGTAGAAGCTGATTTGGGGGTTCTACCTCAGATCTTTGGAATCAGAATCCTTGGCATCTCATATAAAGACCCAGGCCTTGCAGATAAGCTTTTGAAATGAAAAAATTTCTCTTTAGTAGTTAGTGATAGTGGCGAGGATAACAGCAGTAACAGCTAATACGTTTTAAGTGATTTTTAGGAGCAGATACAGAATTAAGCGCTTTATGGCTTTATTCTCTATCCCTTCACAGCTCCATTACTTTCCCAATTGATCAATAAAGGGGTTCAAAGAGGGCTGGGATATATACCAATACGTTATCATTAGCAAGGAGTTGAGATGGGATTTAACATGTTAAAGCCAAGTGGGGCAAATGTGTATTCTGAATGCATAATTTATATTTTGTGTCTTCAAGACACAGAAAAAAATGCCAATGGGATAGGAAATGGAAAATCTGTTTTGAGAAGAGGAAATCCCAGGAGCAGATCCTCGGCATCATTTCAGATCTGTGTATGTTCATGTCTGTCTTTGTTGTCGGATTACCTTTCAGCCTGAGCTTTCTGACACATCACTTCCACTTCCTCATCCTTCATCTCAGCGTGATGCTCAGGGGCCTGACTCCTTCACCTGACTGCTCTCCCTATGCCTCTTCTCAGATTTATTTCTTTTCTTTTCATTTTTTTTGTTTTTGCGGGATGGGGGATGAGTTTGTACCATGCCTGAAGTGCTCAGGACTTAACTCCTGGCTCTGCTCTCAGGCATCCTTCCTGGCAAGGCTTGGGGAGCAATGAGAATGCCCGGGAGTGAACCTGGGTTGAACAACTTGCAAGGAGAGCACCTGCTATCCTACCTCTCTGGTCACCTCTTCTCAGCTTTAGTTTCCACTGCCAAATGTATTGCTATCCTAGTTAGTTTATAATCTTTAAACATTAAAAATTGGGATATAAATGACACATTTTAGATAAGGCAATCCATATTTCATAAGTAGGCCTATATACTTTAAGCATTGTTAAGTATACCTATAAATAATTTATGTGTATATTTGATCACTATCATCCTCAATATCCTCACCAGTTACAAATGTTTCTCTCTGTACGAGAAATGAGAACTTCAAAGATTTGTTTTCTTAACAACTTTCAAATATATAATACAATATCATTAATATTCTCACCACATGTGCATTGCATCCTCAACACTTATTTATCTTATGACTGGAAGTCTTCACCTACTGACCTTCACCTATTTCACCCATTCTCAGCTCCAGACACTTGGCAACCACAAATATATGTGCTACTCTGTATCAGATTTCTTAAAGACACTACACAGTCACATCATACTTTGTCTTTCTCTGACTTATTTACATAGAATAATATCCTATGGACTATTCTTGTTATCATAAATGGCACGCTTTCCTTTTCTAAAACCTCAATAATCTATTTTAAATGTAGAAAAAAGAATATCATTTTTACAATGATACATAGATGTACATAGTCACATAAATATATCTATATAACAAAATATCACAAACACATATAGTCAAGTTTTCTTTACTCATTTATGTTGGTGAACACTAAGGTTGATACCCTGTATTGGCGATTGTAAATAATGTTGTAGTGGGCATGGGGGTGGAGATATCTTTTCAAGACAGTGATTTTGTTTTCTTTGGATAAAAACCCACAAGTGGAACTGCAGGGTTATATGTTAGCTCTGATTTTAATTTTATGGGGAACCTCTGTTCTGTTTCCATAGTGGTTATACACATTTACTTCTCATCCACAGTGCTCATGGGTTTCTTTTTCCTCATGTTCTCGTTGATGCTTGTTATTATAAAATCTTATTAGAAAAAAAAGGTCTATTTGCCTTTTTAAAAATAGCTAATGCTTTTCCAGGAGGATTACTCCATAACTTAGAGGCCAGCCGGGTATCCTAGAGGAAAGGGCAGTTCAGATAGAGAAGGGAGCACCAAATAAAGGATGTTTGGAGGATCCTCCCAGGAGGGGAGATGCATGTCGAAAGTAGACTATGGACTGAACATGTTTGCCACTCAATGCCTCTTTTGCAGACCACAACACCCAAAAGGAGAGAGAGAACACAGGGGATTGCCCTGCCACAGAGACGGGGGGATGGGGGGATGGGGGTGGGAGGGATATTATCCATGGTGGTGGAAAATGGGCACTGGTGGAGGGATGGGTATCTGATCATTGTATAATTGAAACCAAAGCACAAAAAATTGTAAATCTACAACTTTAAAAAAAAATAAAATAAAATAAAGGGGGAAAAAATAGCTAATGCTTTTAACAGAAGGAACCTTATTAGTTCAGTTTATCTTATTGCAGGTCACTAATGTTTTTGAGGGAAGGAAACTGATATGTCCTGCTTACCTTATTGTAGGTCACTTATAGAAAGTTGACTTCAATCATGTTGGTAGCAGAGGAGGTAGTGGGTTAGGGTCACAGAATGAGTTACTGTCTGTACGCCCTGCCCCACATAGTCTGTTTAAATAACATGCATGGTTAATAGCCACGTTCATCACAATCTGCAACTCCCATATCCTCGTGGCAAGGGTAGTTGAGCCTATTTGCTCTTTTAGAGTTCTTTCCTCCTGGAAAGGTATACTTGTAAGCTTCTTTATGGTAGGCATTTTTGCTTATTTCATGCATGGTTGTATTCCAAACACATAGAATAGTGACTAGCACAGAGTCCCCTCTCAAAACATGTGCTGAAAGTATGATAAGTAATATTGTACTCTCCAGAAACTTCCTAATGTTATGGAGCAAGTTTGGAAAATATAATTTACATGGTGCCTTGTTCTTAACAAAGCTAATATCCTAACCATAACATAGAAATGGAAAGAACTCTTCCGAAAATTTAGTACTTACTAAAATGCAAATATAATAGAAAAAATTTGGGGGTGCGATCTGCTGATTTTAATACTCTCTAAGAACTTAATGGTGTAGCTTGAAGAAGAGTCCATTCTAAGAAAAGTACTCAAAGAACAAAGATGCCAAGAAGACAAAGCATTTAAACTGGTGGTTTGCAAACCGGGATCATTTTATTCTCTTAGAAACTGAAGACTCTGAAAATAATTGTTGCTAAATAAATAGAAAATTTGCCATCTTCAACCATTGTAAAGCATATAGTTCAGTTGTGTTAAGTATGTCCTTACTGGAGCCTGGGAGATGGCTCAAAATCCTGGAACTCACGTTTTGAGGTAGGAGGTCCAGTTCAATTTTCAGCATAGCATGGTGTCCTAACATCATTGGGAGCAAAATGTAGCACCACACCCACATCTCAGCACTGCTTGTTGTGACAAAGAAACAAACAGAAACAATTCTCATATTGCAAAATTGCAACTCTATGGCCATCAGTTCTCTTCCCATTCTCCTCACACATCACCCTGTCCCCTGGAAATTACCCTTCTACTTTCTATGTCCAGTAACTTGACACTTTAGATGCCTCATAAAAATGGAATTTTGCAGTATTTGTTTTTTGGCTTACCCACTAAGCATAACATCCTCAAGATCATCAATATTGCAGCATGTGTCAGAATTTCCTTTCAAGAGTTGTGTGATACTTCATTGTTTATGTATCCCACACTTGATCTATTCATCCTCTGATGGCATTTGGAAGACTTCCATCTTTCAGATCTTTAAAATAATACTTCAATGTACATACAACTATCTCTCTGAGGCCTTCCTTCAGTTCTTTTTTGCAAATGCCAGAAGTTGCAGGGAGATATGGTAATCCTATTTTTAACTTTGAGGTGCCACTGTACTGTACTTTTCCCTGGAGGCTGTGGTATTTCCCATCCTCACCAATAATGCACAAAGGTTCCAGTGTCTTCATATCCTTGCCCAACCTTGTTTTTAAGCTCTGTGGAGTAGTAATCCTAATGGGTGTGAAGTGTGGTTATATGTTGGTTTGTCACAAGATTGGAGGGAGGGTATCAATACCCTCCCATCTGCGATGTGGCTGAACATCCTAAAAAACACAGAACCAGTCTCTGCAATAAAGAACAAAAGGGCCTAACATGTCCAGAGAACCAAGGCAGACAAACCCTGATTTAAACCATAAGGTTCATGGTTTCTTGTTTCCTGAGATGCTTAAAGGCAAAGACTACTCCCCAAATTCGATGACTGAGAAGGGCAATGTTTCATTTATTCAAAGTTTATTGGAAGTTTACAAATGTATTACAGACATCAGTAAAACATCATATCCATTTTACAGGGCACAAATCTCAAGCAAAGTGTTCACAACAGTCTCTGGCAGAACCCACACCAAATGCCTGTTGCAGACCTTCTTAACAAAGAGCTTAACACCCAACACACAACATGGACTCTGGCCTGCCTCGCCTTCCTGGGTCCTTTGAGATTTTGTTTATGCACTTACAAATTTAGTGGGAGATGGGCAAAGTAATCCCGTGTGGGAAAGATTGTCTTAGGAGAGGGAAAATTGCCAAAGTACTGATTTGTTAAGAGGAATCATAGGCCTTAGAATGTTGTCAGAATTTGTGAATAGACTCAAAACACTTGAGGGGAAAACAAGGAAATCAACAAGATAGGTTTGAGAATAGACTTTGATGGTGGACATTTTCTCTCAAAAATCTAGGGAAGTTTGGTCAGTGATCTCTTGAATATCAATCGTCAAACGCCCAGGAGGGTTGAAAGGATGGTGCAGTAAACTTTCAGGATAGAGAACATTTTTTTCCTATCCTACAGATTTATTGTATCTCAGTCACAGAAATGCTTTTTCAATGCCGCATGACTTCCTCCTCCCCTTTTTATTACCCTTGGGGAAATGGAGTATTGCAAAAGGAAGTAAACTTACGAAATAGTATAGCTCTCAAGAGTGAGTCATGTTTTATGGGAGTCTTGTGGTTGACTGGGTGACTACTGAGAAGATTTCAATCCTGTCATGATTACCTTGATGACTCCTCTGAAATGGTCATCCGAAAAAGCTCAGTGTCTAATGACGTCCCAGAGGGACCAGCCACTCAGGAGGCAAGGCCAAGCTCCCTTCATTCCGACTTCTTTTGTGCTTTAAGAACTGTACCTCAAATGGTGCAATTTGAAACTGTCTTCAAAATTTTCAGAGAAGGCTTGACTGAGTGCCACACCTAGAATTCTGTCCCCAGAAATCTATTTCAAAGCACTGAAGATGCTAACCAGTGGTTAAAGGCAACACTTCTGGCATGAAATATTCAGGGAACTGGTTCCATTTTTCCAATGTCATAAATCTTTGTGTGTTAGCATCTGGTTTCTGTTAGGCAGATATACACCAAGAGCACTTCTCCTTGGAATTTAAATATTTGTATTATTTCTTGTTAGAGGATTATATAAAGAAGAGAATTTTATCTGACCCCTGCAAAATGGTGAACAAAAGGCTGCCTAAATAACTGGCAAACAACATAAAATGGAAAATTAGACCAAAGATATTTCTCATTGTTTCACCTAAAAAGGTCATCCACCTTTGGCATCTGTAATCTGGGGGCACAGGAATTATAAGTCCCACAATTATGAAGTGATGCCTCCTAAATGACTACTGTACTGTTCTGGCCAGTAGGAAAAAGTCCAGGACGATAAGATGAGTAAGGATCAGTTCACAGAAAGATTTGTTAGCAAACTAATAAGATCAATTCTAATTAACTGGTGTTAGCTAGTTAGAGGATTACAAAGATTTCTGAGGCTATATCCGTTTTTCTGGGAAAGTTTAGAGCGATACACTGGTTAGATCTACCCAAATTTCAGGAGTGAAAGAGCACATGCTATAAACACGCCAACACTGACAACTTGACCTTTACTCAACAATGGCTACTGGTACCCAAAGAGTAGAAAGCTGCTTCAGAGGAAGGAATATCACTTCTTTGCATTGTTGGAGCATCGTACAGAATGGGAACAGAGGATGAAAAAAAGCTGTCTTTGGCCCCATATTAGGAATAAAATCTTGTTTATGCATTGGTTTTATTAAAGGTGAAAAGAACCAGAGAATAAAAGATGAACAAGGAAAATATCAAACAATAAAATGGATTCTCTACCTATGAATATTTGCAAAACCAACAATTAGGGATCTGATTTTTTTTCAGCTTCATTTTTGGTAGAGATCCCAGAATAATATAGCAGAAGAAAGGGCTCCTGAATCCTATGATGAATACCACAAGGCCGCTAGGAAGACTGTTTTCATTATCAGAGATGGTATGTGTTTGGAGGGCTATTCAGGAAACTGTCAAAAACTTCTACCTATACAAGAGGCAGCTCTGTGGCTATTGAATTGGGGAGCAATAGGAGATGAATGGAGCTCCAAAGTTATGGTTTTGATCAAAAGACAAAACGATCACCCTGAAGAAAGGTAGAAAACAAACAGGGGATTAGTAACGAGAGGGAGCTGGGGGAAGGTAATTCTGAAAAACAGCACATAAGTGATGAAATAATAATCCAAAAAGAGTTGAGACACAAACCCCATTCACAGGCAAAATATAGACCAGAAGAATTTATTTTATTAATGGAGGAATCAGGTAAGTTCCTGAGTTCTTTCCTTTGAGAAGAACACATTGGAGGAATGGAATTCTGGAAGTGTAAATTATTACTAATGGAAGAACTCCTGGTACAACGCATCCTGTCTTCTTTCAGGTATATTCACTCAGAGCATCCCTCATAGATGGAAAGATTCATCCCTCATCCATTCAGCATTTCTCTGTAGGGTGGCTGGCGACAGGTGGAGTGGGGTTGGAAGAAGACACGCAATAGGGCAATAGATGGAGGCCATTTTTGCTTGTGGATAATTTGACCCTAAGTCTAGGGTCTCCTTTTCTCATGCACTGACCAGCTTAGCTGCCAGATACTCTCTCAACAGCTCACTCTGAAGTTGTTCATTCCTCTAGATCCTTGTGAATACTGGTTATGTGTCCAATTCTAGGCCACCTTCCTTTTCCTGCCGGTGGTTAAAGCCTCATCTGGGAAATATAAGTGGTACTCTGAAAGGACAGTTAGAAAAGCAACATTTACTAGGAGAATTTCTTTCACTAGATTCCAGGCCACTGAGGACAGAGATTTTTTTCAGCTATACTGAGTCATCTACCTCCTCGCCCCTTTCACTTTTTCCAAATTGCTTTTTATTCATATCAGGCAAGGAACTCCAAACTTCAAATTGGACTCTCCCATTATCTACCAGAAACCTACCACTTTGGTAGCGTGGTGTTGCACATTATTTCTTAATCAGTTTGCCAAGCAGTTTACAAACTTACTATACAAACATAATAGAGTTAATTCTCCAGAGGCTCGAATAATTAATGAAGCATTTAGATATGAAGATAGCATGCGGAAAACAGCCACAACCAACATTTGCATTGCTTTTTAAAAAAATCAGTGACAATGACAAATGTCATATTAATACCTGAAAAGCAAATTAGTTTAATACATCCTGAATGGAGTACGATTTCCATGTCCTTTAAAGCCTTCATTTCCCCAGACCCATTTGGGATGGCGTCTGAAAAGCCACCTTTCACATTCTTTCCATAAAAAAACACTAGAAAATATTAACTACTATACTGAAAAGAGACCACGCTCACCTCACTAGGGCAGAAGGCCACTGAAATACACTGTGTACACAGCGACAGTACACCTCACTAAAGATAGGTCCTCTGATGGATTATTTCAACTGCCACAATTCATTAAGGGAGGAAGAGAATGGAAGAAGAAGCAAAGGCTTCATTTTAAACTGAAGCAAGCTAAAAAGGTTTTTGGGATTTTTTTTTTTTGCTTTTTTTGGTTTTTTTTTGTTTTTTTTTGTTTTTTTTTTTGTTTATGTTTTCACTATAAACACAACCGGTAAATGTCTTTAAGCAAACTCACTTTGGAGCCCGTTTTCTATCTGACCAACAGTTCCCAAGTTCAAAATGGAAATCTCTCTTTCAACAAAATTTGTTTTTCAAGGCCATTGCACTGTAATCTCCTGAGCAGCTCAACCTACTTGCATCACCCAGATACTATGGTGATGGCGGCTTTAAACCATATTCTTTCTATAAACACTGGGGCTCTTCCAAGCAGTTGTAACCTCCCCTGGACTTCACTTCTCAAAATTCTTTGCCATGACTGACCTTTTAATCCCCCTTCTGTCTCTACTCTCGAACTGCTTCCTATGTTCAAGTTGCCCTTTTTTGCTCTTCCACATGGGACACGCAATAGAGAACATGGTGTCATTCCCAGGGCCCCCCAGAACCTTTCCGTCCCGAAATTCCTAAAGCTTCAGTTCATTTGCACCAAGGACAACTGGTTGTCAGGCTAAGGCAGTGATTCTGTCTGCCTCGGTAAAGGAAAGCAGATAATACAGTCCAGGACATCTGAGCACCAGAAAACAATGCCACACTCAAAACAAACATCATGCTGACACCACACAAGGGCACCACTCACGGTCACTTGTATGTTCCCCAAGGACTGGATCCACAGTAAGCAACTGCAACATTCCCAGCAGGGATGGCATTTCTCACGGAACTCTACTGACACTGGTCGGTTTTTCTAATTGGCAAAAGGTGCAATATAAAAAAAAAAATACTATCACTTTGTAGATAATAAACTCTACTGAGGGTGGGAGTGGACTTAAGGATGGCGTCTTAAGAAGGACTGGCGCATAAAAAGCTTTGGGCCTAATGATTAGTTTCTTTTCGTCAATCACCAAAAGCCAAATGGAATGAACGTCTTTGAAAAAGGTCTCACTGACACGTAACAAATTCGTATAGAAAAAAAGGAAAAGGAATAAAGGGGGTCCTGGACCACTTTTGGATACTACTCAAAGACAACGCTGGATATGCATGCAGATCTCCACTGGGTCCTACGATATAGAAATTCCTTTGATATTACAAAATACAAAAATATCTTTATCAGAACTCTCATTTACATTGCATTTACAATGGACGTGTAAATAACTTAGTCTTGGGTCCTGGCTAATAAACAAAGTACATACTGAGGGGGAGAAAGTGTGTGTGTGTGTGTGTGTGGGGTGGGTGGGGATATCCTAAAAGTCAGAGAACCAGAGAGGAAACAGGCGAGCGAGACACGCCTTGCCATCCTTCGGGTGGCAACTCGAGACAGACGGACGGGAAGGGGGCGACCAACCCGGGCCCTGTCCGACAGAGTCTGTCGCGTCTTCAAAGTGAAATGTGCAAACGAGATGCGACATGCCAAGAACGGTGACCCGCGATGAGCCAGTCCGCAGCCTTGCTTGCCTCCGCCGAGGCGGGCACGGCCCTCGTCCCCCCGCCCCGCCCCACGCCCCCCGAGAGCGC